>NC_091284.1:175927252-178427252 GCF_032444005.1 Ranitomeya imitator
AGCTGAATTTGGACAAATTCAAATTGAAAATGACAGAAGTGGCCTATATTGGTCATCGACTGACTTCAACTGGGGTCAAAGTGGATCCTAAAAAGGTGAGAGCAATACAAGATTTGCCTACCCCTACTGATGTTTCTGGAGTACAACGATTTTTGGGCATGGTGAATTATCTCTCAAAATTTTGCAGACATCTGTCAGACATGTGTGAGCCACTGAGACAGCTAACCCACAAAGATGTGCGCTGGGAATGGACAGAAAGCCAGGAGACTGCTTTCCAAGCAGTAAAGAATGCCATTGCAGATACAGCAACCCTAAAGTATTTCGATCCAGATCGAGAAGTGGTGGTACAATGTGATGCTTCGGAAAAAGGCCTTGGAGCCACATTAATGCAGAACAAACAGCCAATTACATTTGCAAGCAGAGCCCTTACAACAACAGAGCAGGGATATGCGCAGATTGAGAAGGAACTACTGGCTGTGGTATTTGGGATGGAGAAGTTTCACCAGTACACCTATGGTCGACGGGTAACAGTGCAGTCGGATCACAAACCATTGGAGAGCATTACAAAGAAACCATTACTAAATGCCCCAAAGAGACTACAGCGCATGCTGTTGCGACTTCAGAAATATGATGTTGACATCGGGTACTGTCCAGGAAGAGACTTACTGATTGCAGATACGCTAAGCAGAGCTTACCTTCCTATCACAAATGATGGGGAGGAAGACATTGAAACCATCAATATGTGTAACTACCTTGCAGTGTCAAAAGAAAAGGTCAAGCAAATCCAGACTTTTACAGAGAAGGATAAAAGTCTCCAGAGTTTAAAGACTGTCATCTTGCAGGGCTGGCCAAAATACAAGCAGCATGCTCCAAGGGAAGTCTCACCATTCTTCCACATAAGAGATGAATTGTCAGTGCAGCAAGGAATCATCTTTAAAGGAGACAGGGCGGTTATACCTGAAGTTCTCAGAAGAGGCATATTGAAGACATTGCACTCTTCTCAGTCATGGAAGGATGCCTACGTCGTGCACGAGAATCAGTTTATTGGCCAGGAATGAATGACCACATAAAAAATTACATAGCACAATGTGAAATATGTGCATCCTGCAATGATAAGCAACCAAAGGAGACATTGAAACCTCATGAAATTCCACATAGGCCTTGGTCAAAAATAGGAACAGACTTGTTCACATGGAATGACAAAGAATACCTGATTACAGTGGACTATTTCTCTAACTTCTGGGAGGTTGATTTGGTGCAGGACACAAGGGCGAGAACAGTGATTAAAAAACTCAAGGCCCATTTTGCCAGGTATGGCATTCCAGATATCGTTTTCTCTGACAATGCGGCACCGTTTACGTCGGAAGAATTCAAAACTTTCAGTAAGAAATGGGAATTTGAACACCAGACGTCTTCTCCAAGATATCCTCAGAGTAATGGGAAAGCAGAGTCAGCAGTAAAAACGGCCAAAAGACTCATGCAGAAAGCAAACCAGGCGGGTGCTGATGTATATCTGTCTATACTGGATCATAGAAACACACCCACCCAAGGCCTAGACAGCAGTCCGGCACAGAGGCTCATGAGTAGGCGTACAAAGACACTAGTACCAACTGCATGTCATCTGTTAGAGCCAAAGCTGCTGGGAAACATCGAAGCTAAATTACAGAAGAATCAAGCTAGGCAAGCTTTCTATTACAATAAATCGGCAAAGGATCTGCCTGAGCTCCAGAGAAATGACAACATTCGGCTGCAGCCAAGCACCACATTTGACAAACACTGGCAAAAGGCAAAGGTTGTCCAGAAACTGGGACCTCGGTCTTACGAAATTCTAACAGACGACGGAAGAAGACTAAGGAGGAATCGAAGATATTTGAGGAAAACGCAAGAAAGAGATGATTCATGGCCTTTTGAACAGTATCCAGACACCCAAGACAACGAGGCAACAAGTACAAGTCAGGCACCAACAGTGACAGCTGACCATCAGGGTGAGGACTCTGGCCAGAGACAGACAATATCAGAAGAACTACCAGATGTAGAAAGTGACACATCTTATATTACCAGAGCTGGCAGAATTAGCAAAAAGCCGGCGCACCTCAAAGATTATATCTAACTGGACGTACTAGGTTAATTTCTAACTTTGTCATAGTATACATTAGTTTAGTATCTTTTATTGTTCCTCTAGTTAAAAGAGAAAGGATGTAGCAATATGTTATATGTTCATGTGGCCTCTAGAGGTCTCACTACTTTTATGTGTGTTCTATATTCTTTGTTTGGAACTTGTTGGATGTTGTTGTACTCGGAATTCATGTAATGGAGGTTGAGACATGATGTGAATAAAGAGCCTGGAGATACTCACAGAGTGTGATTTATGACAGGATTCATCAAACAGAACAATCTTTTTGGCAAGGATATCTTTTACATTAAAGACATCAGAAGTGCTAGGTTGAGAAGTGGAAGAAGAATGAAAATGATTAAACACAGCTGGTTTGAGAAGAGACACATGGAAGGCATTGGGAATTCGTAATGAACCAGGTAGTCTCAATTTGTAGGATTCGTCATTGATGCGACTTAAGATCGGAAAGGGACCAATGTAACGGGGACCTAGTTTGTGAGAAGGAATCTTTAGTTTAATATAACGTGAAGAGAGCCAAACCTTATCAATGGGAAGCTATGGAGGAGCATCCAGACGCTTCTTATCGGCATACCTCTTCATTCTGCAACTGGCTTTTTCGAGAGCCTCTTTGATATCCCTCCAGACTTTAGAGAACTCCAAGGACAAGAAATCCGCTGCCGATACAGCCGAGGTGAGAGAAACAGAAAGAGGAACGCCAGGATATTGACCAAAGACTACAAAGAAAGGAGACTTAGAAGAAGATTCACTAGGAAGATTGTTATAAGCAAACTCAGCCCAAGGGAGAAGAGAAACCCAATCATCCTGGTGAGCATTGGAGAAATGCCGAAGGTAGGTAGTTAGAACTTGATTAACTCGCTCCACTTGACTGTTGAATTGTGGATGATAGGCGGAAGAGAAATCCAAGTTGATCTTCATTAAACCGCAAAGAGCTCTTCAAAAACGAAAGGTAAATTGGACCCCTTGGTCAGAGACAATATGCTCTGGAAAGCCATGAAGAAGGAATATTTGATGTAAAAAGATCTCTGCCAACTGAGGAGCAGAAGGCAGACCTGGCAAAGCAACAAAGTGAGCCATCTTGGAAAACCAATCTACGATTACCAAGATGACTGTACAATTCGAGGAATGAGGCAAATCAGTAACAAAGTCCATAGCAATATGGCTCCAAGGGACAGAAGGTACTGGCAAAGGATGCAAGAGTCCGGACGGAAGTTGTCTGATGGTGGAGAGACCACCCTCAGAGGGGCTAAAGTGATGATTCTCGCAGGATCGATGATATGTGCTGGGCATTCCTCTACATCCATTGGCTGAAAGGATCTGGAAAGAGCATCCGCCTTGACGTTCTTATTACCTGGTCGGAAATGAAGTTCAAAATCAAACCGTTCAAAGAATAAGAACCACCTAGCTTGCTGTGGATTGAGCCTCTGGGCAGACTGAACATAGGCTAAATTTTTTGTGGTCTGTGTATATGATGAAAGGATGCACTGCCCCTTCAAGAAGATAGCACCACTCCTCTATAGCTGACTTAATTGCTAGTAGTTCCTTATCTCCTATGGAATAGTTTCGTTCAGGGGAAGAGAAGGCTTTGGAGAAGAAGCCACAAGTAACTAAGTGGCCAGAGGAGGATCTTTGCAAGAGGACTGCACCAGCTCCGACTGAAGATGCGTCGACCTAGATGACAAATGGCCTATTCGCATCAGGGCGATGAAGCACAGGAGCCGCAGCGAACTTTTGTTTCAGACACTGCAAGGCATCTTCAGCTTCAGAGGTCCAAAGATTGGAGTTGACTCCTTTGTGGACAAGAGCAGAAATAGGCTTGACAATCAAAGAGAAACGAGGAATGAACTGTCTATAGTAATTGGCAAAGCCAAGAAAACATTGGATTGCTTTTATTCCAAGAGGACAAAGCCAGTTAAGAATGGCAGATACCTTCTCGGGATCCATCTCCAGACCGGACTTCGAGACAATGTAACCAAGAAAGGGCAGAGAGGACTGCTCGAAGACGCACTACTCAATCTTCACAAAAAGATGATTTTCCCTTAGTCGTTGCAAAACCTGACGAACGTCTCATCTATGGGTGGAAAGATCTGGAGAGAAGATGAGAATGTCATCAAGATATACCATGACACTGGAGTAGAGGAGATCCCGGAACACGTTGTTTACAAACTCTTGGAATACCGCTGGAGCATTGCAGAGGCCAAACGGCATAACTAGGCATTCATAGTGACCGTCGCGAGTGTTGAATGCGGTCTTCCACTCATCCCCAGCACGAATTCGAACCAGATTGTACGCTCCACGCACATCAAGTTTGGTAAAAATCTGCGCTCCCCTCAGACGATCAAAGAATTCAGGAATAAGTGGCAGCAGGTATTTGTTCTTCACCGTAATGTGGTTTAGACCTCTATAATCAATACAAGGATGAAGAGAGCCATCCTTCTTCATGAAGAAGCCTGCTCCGGCAGGAGAAGAGGATTCCCGAATAAAACCTTTAGCAAGATTCTCTTGAATATATTCTGACATGGCTTGTGTCTCTAAAGGAGAGAAGAGATAGATCCTACCTCTAGGTGGGGTAGCACCAGGAACAAGATCAATGGGACAATCGTAGAGTCGGTGCAGAGGAAGACTCTAAGCCTCCCTTTTGTCGAAAACATCTGGGAAAGAACTGTAGACAAGAGGCAAAGTGGAGGAGGAAAAAGAAGAAACACCCACAGGACACATCGGCAGCAGACAACGTTCCCGACAGGACTCACCCCAGCACAAAACATTACCATTATGCCAATCTAAAAAGGGCTTGTTTCCGCAACCAAGGAAGACCAAGAAATATAGGATGAGAAAGACCGGCTAAAACATAAAGTGCGATTTTCTCCCTATGAAAAGCCCCTACTTGAAGCTCCACATCATGTGTAACTTGCGTAATGGTCTCCCGTAAAGGTTTACCATCTCGGAAGCAAGGATCAAAGGGTTCTCCAAGGTCCTGACAGGGACAGAAAATTTAATGACATCCTCCAGCCTAATAAAATTCCCTGCAGCGCCTGAATCCACATAAGCATCTAAAGAGAAACCCTTACCACAAATGTGCAATAAAACAGTCAAAGTGAGGGGTAGAGAGGTATCACATACACCTAAGGAGGCCTCTCTTACCTGACCTAGGCGGAGAAGTTATCCGGACGTTCAGGACAAGTCCGCAACAGATGAGAGGCGCTGCCACAACAGATGCATAGCCCTTGAGTACGTCTCTCCTTACGTCATTGTTCAGACCTCTTGAGACGATCGACTTGCATCGGTTCAGGAGCGGATGCTGTGGAAGATGTTCCGGATCGAGGATTGAATGGTCTATGAGTAGCAGGGGATGGCCGAAGAAGTCTCTTCTCCCAGGCCCGTTCCTGGAAACGAAGATCAATACAGGAAGCCAAGGAAATTAAATCCTCCAAAACCCTTGGAGTATCTTGACCGGCAAGCTCATCCCATATACGCCCGGAGAGGCCCCGCCAGAAGGCTCCCACCAAAGCCTCATTATTCCAGCCTGAGTCAGAAGATAGGGTATGAAACTGGATGGCGTACTGGCCTACAGTTAGGGAGCCTTGATGGAGATTAAAGAGAGCCTCCGTAGTAGAGGTCAGACGTCCCAGTTTATTGAAAACACGACAAAAAGTCTCCAACAATACAGACAACTGGGAGACTATTGGATCGTCTTGCTCCCAGAGGGGATTAACCCATGCCAAGGCATCACCCTCCAAATGGGAAATCAAAAAGGCACTTTTGCCCGATCAGTAGGGTATTGCTGGAGCAAAAGGTCAAAATGGGGGCGACATTGATTTAAAAAACCTCGACACAATTTGGGATCACCATTGTACCATGGAGGTTTTGCCAAGCGGGGAGGAGGGTGGGGAGCAGAGGCAGAAGTGGAAGCGGCCGATTGTAAAGAAACAACCGGTCGTCTACCGATGCCATATAGCTAAGAATATGAGCCTGGGTGTCTTGCTGCTGAGCCAACTCCTGCTGTAGGCCAGCTAACTGAGAAGCATTCCCAGGATCTAAAGACTGAAGTGAGGAAAGACTGGTATCCATAGTCTTCATGGAGGCCATAATACGGATCTGATTCTCCCCTAAATAGATCAGCTCTTTTTGTGCGGCAGAAGCCCCAGTGGGGTCTATGGCCTGAACTTACTGTAAGGATTCCGAATAGAACCCGAGAGACACAGGAACGCTGACAACAAGGAACAGCGAATAACCTCAGAAGTTCAGGTGTCTTCCTGGCATCTTCCCAGGTAAGAAATACCCGATGGGCGCTGCCATATTGGGGCGGAGCCATCAGGTCTTGACCTCCCAGGGAGCCCTGTTGCGCCGGAGGTGCCAGAACCCAGAAAAGATAGCAGAGGAGCAGATTATGGCATCGCAATAGCAGCATCTTGCCAGGAAATATAGTTCCCGCTAATGTTACAAAATTGTTTTTAACCCTTTAACGACAACCAATACACCTTTTAACCGTGGCAGTTAAGGGTACTTATTCCTCAGCACCGCTTTTTAACGCCTCTGAGAAATAAGGTTATAGCGCCCCCCCAGTGTCGGAAAATCTCCAGGGTCTCACATTTATTTCTCCTCTGATATGATCTAGCACATCAGAGGAGAGAGAAATGGGGTCCCTCAAGCCCCCCCGGTTCCTCCGTCACTTCCTGCAACCTTTGGCGATGTCCCCCAGCCCTCGGCGTCTTCTGGAAAAAAATGGTGGGCGCATGCACAGTACATCCGCCGAGATCTGCCGGCTGGCACCCAGAAACGATTGGGAGATTTTTCCTATTGGTTAATTTTGATCACTGTGATAGACCCTATCACGTGATCAAAATAAAAAAAAATACTAAATCAAATCCCCCTTTATCACTCCCTTATTTAGGTAAAAATAATAAAATCTAAAAAAAAGTATTCATTTCCATTAGGGTTAGGGCTTAGGTTAGGGTTGGGGATAGATCTAGGATTAGGGTTAAGGCTAGGGTCAGGGTTTGGGCTACGGTTAGGGTTGAGGTTAGAGCTAGGGTTAAGGTTGGGCTAGGGTTAGGAGTGGGACAAGAGTTAGAGCTAGGGTTGGGGCTAGGGTCATGGTTGAGGCTAGGGTTAGAGCCAGTGTTAGGGTTGGGCTAAGGTTAGGGTTGGGGTTAGAGTTAGGGTTATAGTTGGGGCTAGGGTTAGATCTAGGGATGGGTTGGGGTTGGGGCTAGGGTTGTGTTGGGGTTAGGGTTGTGGTGTTGGTGTTAGGATTAGAGTTAGGGGTGTGTTAGGGTTAGGACTGTGTTAGAGCTAGAGTTAGAATTGGGAGGTTTCCACTGTTTAGGTACATCAAGGGGTCTCCAAACGCATCGTGGCGCCTGCCATTGATTCTAGTCAATTTTGCATTCAAAGTCAAGCGTGCTCCCTCTATTCTGAGCCTTGCCATGTGCCCAAACAGTGACTTTCCCCCTCATACGGGGTATCGGCGTACTTAGGGGAAATTGCACAACAAGTTTTGTGGTCTATTTTCTCCTGATACCCTTGTGAAAATAAAAAAGTTTGGTTCCAAAGTAAATTTTTTTGTAAAAACGTTAAATGTTCATCATTTCCTTTCACATTGCTTTTAGTTCACGTGAAGCACCTGAAGTGTTAATAAACTTCTTGAATGTGGTTTTGCGCACCTGGATGGGTGCAGTTTTTAGAATGATGTCACTTTTGGGTATTTGCTGTTATATTGACCCCCAAATTTACTTCAAATATGAGGTGCTCCCTAAAATAATGGTTTAGTAAATTTTGTTGGAAAAGTGAGAAATCATTGATCAACTTTTAACCCTTATAACGTCCTGACAAAAAAAGATGTTTTCCAAAATTGTGTTGATATAAAGTAGACATGTGGAAAATGTTATTTATTAACTATTTTGTGCGATATGACTCTCTGGTTTAAGGGCACAAAAATTTAAAGTTTAAAAATTGCTAAATTTTCAACATTTTTACCAAATTTCTTTTTTTTCATGAATAAATGCAAGTCATAACGAAGAAATTTTGCCATTAACAAGAAGTACAATGTGTCACGAAAAAACATTCTCAGAATCAGTGGGATCCTTTGAAGCATTCCAGAGCTATAACCTCATAAAATGATAGTGGTCAATATTGTAAAAATTGACTTAGTCATTAATTACAAAATGGCTCTGTCCAGGGTCGGACTGGACCACCGGGGGATTCTCTGGTGGGCCCAGGCCCTGACACCTGCTGGAATTCAGGGAGAGTAGCTGCCTAGGGCCCCTGCTGCTCCAGGGGCCCCAGCCAGTGGGGTGTCGCTAACGCAGCTGCTATGGGGCCCCCAGTGCAGCAGCAGTGGGTGACAGGAAGCCTAAGCCTGTTCCCGCTTCTAAAGTGAAATGAATTTTCACGCCCCCATGGGCGTGGAGAACAGTGAATTAATTTCACTATAATAGCGGGCAGCGTTTGCCGCATGCTGCAGCTAACACTGCCCGTTATCAGGGTCTGCAGACCAAGGCCCCCGCTCCCTCAGGGGCCCCCAGCCCACGTGGCCGCTAGGGACCATAAGCCAGGGGGACCCGTCGCCAGTGCTCATTAATGGAGGAGAGATTTCAGATGACGCTCCCTTTCCCATCATTCCCCTCACCTCTGACATACACCAGGTGTGCGATGATGTCACTTCATTGCGTACCTGCTGTGTGCGAGGCCAACTGAAGTGCAGGTCCTGACATCGGAGCAGAGCCGCCGCCGGAATCAGCATGGGAGCGAGCAGAAGAGGTGAGTATTGTGGGATATATATATATATATATATATATATATATATATATATATATATATATATATATAATCAGTGAGTCAGCATTATTCCCTAAGGGGGGCATCATTATACCATATGGGGGAGCTAAATTATACCCTATGGGGACAGCATTATACCCTATGAGGGGGGCAGCATTGTACCCTATGAGGGGGGCAGCATTATACCCTATGAGGGGGGTAGCATTATTTCCTATGAGGGGGCAGCATTATTCCCTATGGGGGAGCTACAATATACCCTATGAGGAGGCAGCATTATTCCCTATGGGGGAAGATACATTATACCCTATGGGGGGCAGCATTATACCCTATGTGGGGAGCTGCATTGTAACCTATGAGGGGGTAGCCTTATTCCCTATAGGGGAGCTGCATTGTACCCTATAAGGGGGGCAGCATTATTCTCTATGGGGGAAGCTGCATTATACCCTATGTGGACAGCATTATTCCCTATGGGGAAGCTGCATTATACTCTATGGGTAGAGCTGCATTATACCCTATCGGGGAGCTGCATTGTACCCTATGGGGAGCTGCATTACACCCAATGAAGGGAGCTGCATTGTACCCTATGAGGGGGCAGAATTATTCATATATGGGGGAGCTACATTATACCCTATGGGGGCAGCAGTATTCCCTATAGGGGAGCTACATTATACCCTATGAGGGGGCTACATTATACCTTATGAGGGGGTAGCATTATACTCTGAGGCTGGTTGCATTATATTCTATGGGGGGTACATTATATTCCATGGGGGGCTGCATTATATTTTATGAGGGGGCTACATTATACTATATGAGGGGGCTGCATTGTACCCTATGAGGGGGCTACTTTATATTCTATGAGGGGGCTACTATAGATTCTATGGGGGGGCTACCCCAACCCCTGCTACATAATAAAGGCTTGAACTACCTTATATTATACCCTGATATTAGCGTGTTTTACTGCACAATTGATGGTCTTGTATTTATTTCTATGTAGCTACATAGTGGGCCCCAAGAATGATTTTCTCTGGTGGGCCCAAGGTGCTCCAGTCCGATGCTGGCTCTGTCACTAAGGGGTTAAACAAACATGTCACAATCTTTCAGACCTGAAGGCTGACGCCATGTTGTGGCAACAGGTAGTGCTGGTATGGGCTTGGGTACTCGTCTTTATCTTCTCCAACATTTTCTGGGCATTCGTACATCTAGATAAAGTTACGGAGGATCAGACATGCCTTTATGATATTATCTTACATTCTGCTCACAAAATTGGAGGGCAGAAATGAGTACCCTCCATTTTAAACACAGAATGCCAAATGTGCAGTCAAGCACTCGCCTTACTTGTAACAGGCGATAGCTAAAAATGTGCCGATGGTGGTCCAATCCTCACCTTGAATAGGGTCTCATGAAGTTACAGGTTAACTGAAAGGCCTCATCCCGAATCACAACATAAGGTAGAACCCATGGGGGTGTGACATATAATTCATTATTTCGAAGCTGCCAACTCATTATGGAAGGATGGAAGAGTCTTGAATCTCCAGTTCTTCCATAGGCCCCAATATCGACAAGTACAGGGCGACAGGGCGATTGCTGAAATTGTGGATTTGCCCAGGAGGAACTCCATATGAAGTGTGGCATAGGAAAGTCCAGTGGTTAGAAACCTATAGGTAACAAGAAAAATAAACCACATTACATATTTACAACAAAAGAACTATGGCTGACATGGGAGAAACATACCTCACCAACAGTAAGCCACAACTATTTGGGCACATCACTACAAAATGAATGGTTTATGGTAGACGACCACACTTGCACAGAAATAAACATTTAAGGTAACATTAGCTATCATGCCACATCATACTGCTTCCTTTGAAGCAACATAGCAGAGCTGCCTTGAATAGAATAAGGACAGACTTTTAGTAAATAAGCGCTTACACTAATTGTTCCAAGAATGAAAATGTGTGTGTAAGTACTCGAAATGTAGTGTGATGTACTCTCAGTACATTACGTGCAAATATTTAAGACATTAGAACTGTTGTGGGAGTGCTTATTTACAGCCAAGTGCCCTCAGAAACATGTCACATTTTTCCCCCTCAAAAATTAGGAGCTGCCCTACAATGATACAAATATTGCCACAACACATTAACACTCATGGCATTAGGATTTTTGAGACCTTGTGCTTACAGCATTTACCCAGCTTTAAGTTAGATGTTGTAACGAAAAGATTTAAAATACAAAAAAAATAATATATATATATATATATATATATATATATATATATATATATATATATATATATATATAATATACAGTGGGGCAAAAAAGTATTTAGTCAGTCAGCAATAGTGCAAGTTCCACCACATAAAAAGATGAGAGGCATCTGTAATTTACATCATAGGTAGACCTCAACTATGGGAGACAAACTGAGAAAAAAAAACCCAGAAAATCACATTGTCTGTTTTTTTAACATTTTATTTGCATATTATGGTGGAAAATAAGTATTTGGTCAGAAACAAAATTTCATCTCAATACTTTGTAATATATCCTTTGTTGGCAATGACAGAGGTCAAACGTTTTCTGTAAGTCTTCACAAGGTTGCCACACACTGTTGTTGGTATGTTGGCCCATTCCTCCATGCAGATCTCCTCTAGAGCAGTGATGTTTTTGGCTTTTCGCTGGGCAACACGGACTTTCAACTCCCTCCAAAAGTTTTCTATGGGGTTGAGATCTGGAGACTGGCTAGGCCACTCCAGGACCTTGAAATGCTTCTTACGAAGGCACTCCTTCGTTGCCCTGGCGGTGTGCTTTGGATCATTGTCATGTTGAAAGACCCAGCCACGTTTCATCTTCAATGCCCTTGCTGATGGAAGGAGGTTTGCACTCAAAATCTCACGATACATGGCCCCATTCATTCTTTCATGTACCCGGATCAGTCGTCCTGGCCCCTTTGCAGAGGAACAGCCCCAAAGCATGATGTTTCCACCACCATGCTTTACAGTAGGTATGGTGTTTGATGGATGCAACTCAGTATTCTTTTTCCTCCAAACACGACAAGTTGTGTTTCTACCAAACAGTTCCAGTTTGGTTTCATCAGACCATAGGACATTCTCCCAAAACTCCTCTGGATCATCCAAATGCTATCTAGCAAACTTCAGACGGGCCCGGACATGTACTGGCTTAAGCAGTGGGACACGTCTGGCACTGCAGGATCTGAGTCCATGGTGGCATAGTGTGTTACTTATGGTAGGCCTTGTTACATTGGTCCCAGCTCTCTGCAGTTCATTCACTAGGTCCCCCCGCGTGGTTCTGGGATTTTTGCTCACCGTTCTTGTGATCATTCTGACCCCACGGGGTGGGATTTTGCGTTGAGCCCCAGATCGAGGGAGATTATCAGTGGTCTTGTATGTCTTCCATTTTCTAATTATTGCTCCCACTGTTGATTTCTTCACTCCAAGCTGGTTGGCAATTGCAGATTCAGTCTTCCCAGCCTGGTGCAGGGCTACAATTTTGTTTCTGGTGTCCTTTGACAGCTCTTTGGTTTTCACCATAGTGGAGTTTGGAGTCAGACTGTTGAGGGTGTGCACAGGTGTCTTTTTATACTGATAACAAGTTTAAACAGGTGCCATTACTACAGGTAATGAGTGGAGGAAAGAGGAGACTCTTAAATAAGAAGTTACAGGTCTGTGAGAGCCAGAAATCTTGATTGTTTGTTTCTGACCAAATACTTATTTTCCACCATAATATGCAAATAAAATGTTAAAAAAACAGACAATGTGATTTTCTGGATTTTTTTTTTCTCAGTTTGTCTCCCATAGTTGAGGTCTACCTATGATGTAAATTACAGACGCCTCTCATCTTTTTAAGTGGTGGAACTTGCACTATTGCTGACTGACTAAATACTTTTTTGCCCCACTGTATATCTATATCTCAGGGTAAGCAAGAGCAGCTCCTTGGTGGAGATACATCATCACATGTTAGTATTTTGGTAGGTTATTCCTGGTATGATTTCCTGCAAAAGAGAATCATAAGCCTGTAGGCTCATCCAACATTACGCAGAGAATTTGTCTGGATGCCTGCTGAGCTCCCGATACAGACACTGGAACTGGCTTTTTGTGGCCCAGGTCTGAAGAGTGGATGGGCCCAGAATCGTTGCTACCTCCTTGGATCCACACGTGTAGAAGTACTCGCTCAGATAAGTTAAATGTGAGGTGGAAAGACCTGTTTTTATCAAACAATCCAAAGGTAACAAGGCTCTCCAGTAATATTCAAAGTTATATCCATACAATATGACTGTATTACCAATGTGTGGCCTCGTAGAGTGTGCTTTTAAATGGTTTTAAAGGCTCCTAATTTTTTAGGGCTTTTCAATGCAAACCCATGTTGAAAATTGCATTGCATGCGGATGTCTAAAGGATACATGCAAGTAAAAAACTGCACACTCGGATTACACCCACATTACTGTACACACAGATTACCATATGGAGATCACTCGTCTCAATTTTGTTATATGCTCGTGTAAGACTGGCCTTAGTGTAATTAACACCCAACACATCCATTCTCAAACCAATATAAAACCTCTTAACAGCATTCCATTTAGCTACTCATTTAATAGACATCCATTTTAGATTTTTTTAATAGTTTCGTTGACACGCGACTTTTATTAGCATAATGTGAACTAGAATCAAGAATAGATTTTTTTTTGTGGCAATTTCTTCTGTGTTAATATCTTTTTCTCTAAACATCACACATACAGAATATAAAGCAGTGTAGAATTCTATGGAGTCTATATTTATTTTCATAGCTTTATAGATAGGAAAATTCATGGTATGAAGTGAAAATACAAACACGGAAAAATTACTTTCAGCACGACAATTTTAATGTGTAGGAGAAGGTAGCATGTGTGCGGTTCCCAACACAATTAATTGGATCTGTTGTTAAAACATAAAAAGTAGATTTTAGTGTATTTTTAATGTAAAATCTGTCTGTAATGTAGACAAGACAAATGTTAAAGATGCAGAATCCAGCTTATTGTAGCATGTACTGTACACTCAAAGGGGTTGTCCACTAACGATCTGGATCAACATCAGGGGGAAAGGAGATATACAGTACAGACCAAAAGTTTGGACACACCTTCTCATTTAAAGATTATTCTGTATATTAATGACTGAAAATGGTACATTCACACTGAAGGCATCAAAACTATGAATTAACACATGTGGAATTATATACTTAACAAAAAAGTGTGAAACAACTGAAATTATGTCTTATATTCTAGGTTCTTCAAAGTAGCCACCTTTTGCTTTGATGACTGCTTTGGACACTCTTGGCATTCTCTTGATGAGCTTCAAGAGGTAGTCGCTGGGAATGGTCTTCCAACAATCTTGAAGGAGTTCCCAGAAATGCTTAGCACTTGTTGGCCCTTTTGCCTTCACTCCGTGGTCCAGCTCACCCCAAACCATCTCGATTAGGTTCAGGTCTGGTGACTGTCGAGGCCAGGTCATATGGTGTCGCACCCCATCACTCTCCTTCTTGGTCAAATAGCCCTTACACGGCCTGGAGGTGTGTTTGGGGCCATTGTCCTGTTGAAAAATAAATGATGAGCCAACTAAACGCAAACGGATGGAATAGCATGCCGCTGCAAAATGCTGTGGTAGCAATGCTGGTTCAGTATGCCTTCAATTTTGAATAAATCCCCAACAGTATCACCAGCAAAGCTCCCCCACACCATCACACCTCCTCCTCCATGCTTCACGATGGGAACCAGGCATGTAGAGTCCATCCGTTCACCTTTTCTGCGTCGCACAAAGACACGGTGGTTGGAACCAAAGATCTCAAATTTGGACTCATCAGACCAAAACACAGATTTTCCACTGGCCTAATGTCCATTCCTTGTGTTCTTTAGTCCAAAAAAAGTGTCTTCTGCTTGTTGCCTGTCCTTAGCAGTGGTTTCCTAGCAACTATTTTACCATGAAGGCCTGCTGCACAAAGTTTCCTCTTAACAGTTGTTGTAGAGATGTCTGCTTCTAGAACTCTGTGTGGCATTGACCTAGTCTCTAATCTGAGCTGCTGTTAACCTGCAATTTCTGAGGCTGGTGACTCGGATAAACTTATCCTCAGAAGCAGAGGTGACTCTTGGTCTTCCTTTCCTGGGGCGGTCCTCTTGTGAGCCAGTTTCTTTTTAGCGCTTGATGGTTTTTACCACTGCACTTGGGTGTACTATTACACCCAACGTCAAAAAGGGATTAACCTAAAAAGTTGTATTTGATTATGTACATTTTTAATACAGATTTATGAAAACAGATCACACACAGACATCACATGAAAGTAATAAGCGGACACATGAATGTCACACAGATGAAAATCGTACAAGTTTTCTATATGAAACTTGAATGATTTTTCATACAACAAGGTTCATTCAGCATGGACATAAACACAGGGAGATCATAAGGTCATAATGATAGGAATTTAGATAGAGGCTAAATTAATTATAAAGTTAGTATAAAGAAGACAATAAAGAAGATATGGTATCATGCTGTAAATAGATGCCGGGGAAGAATTGCAAAAAAGGAGAAGAGTTGTAAAAATAGTATGACTTAATTAAAGAATTACTCCCATCAAAGTTTTTATTCTCTTAATATATTGCAGTAATATTATTCAGCACTGTGTACTTACAATTTGTTATTTTGCCTTTCTACACAGCTAATTCTTCTCTTTTCTATGCTCAAGTCTGGTTTTAGGCAAAGTGAGGCCCTAGGCAAAAGTTTAAAATGGGGTCCCAAATGCTAACATATTGTTTATCACACAGAAGCATTTCGAATGTATTTACATGTTCTGAGTCCAGGACTCTAAACAATATTGAAGTTGTTCAACTCTTATTTCATGGCCTCTTTACACCAGCTGAGGAACAATGATTGGGACAGAACACTCACTAATGGATAAATCTGTCCCCATATAGTGTCATGTTATCAGCAGAATATCTGCAATTTTCACTGGGCGATGTGCTGCTGAGAGCAATGATTTTTGTTCCGGTGAAAACAATCCAATCACTCGATGAATAGACAGCAATTTGCTTTGTCAATTCATCAGTTTTCGTCTCCTCTTTCTGTTCTCCATGCTTATGTGGCAAACACAGACACACAATGCAAAGATTGAGTCATCTTCTCCCATCTGATTTCCGGTGTGATTTTCATATTGCCCACACCTGTTACTTGCCCCAGGTGAGTTTGAATGAAGATCACATACTTGAAACAAAATTGGCTACCCACAATTTTGGAAAGGTGCCAACAATTTTGCCTGTCCCATTATTGGGGTGTTGTGTCAAATTATGTCCAATTGCCTTTTCTTTTCTGTTTTTTTGTGTTGTTCCAATGCACACAAAAATACATAAACTTGTGTATAACAAAACATTTATAATTGCAATAATTTTCTTGGAAAAATATTTCACTTTCTGGAACAATTTAAAGGGTGCCAACACTTTTGGACATTACTGTAAGTAAATTTAATGAATGTCTAGCAGTTCAGAATACCGTGATAAAGTGAAAAGAAAAATCAAAATACAGTGAATAAAAGGGAAAGTGAAACTTTTTTTAGAGGTCTAAACCATAAATATATATATATTTATAGTATTTATAAAATTGAAATATCGGTGCAGAGCAGATAAGTGTGAACTGAAAAAATTATTTTAGAACCAATCGTCATAAAAATGGCAAAATAATTGATGGAGTACTAAAGGTACCTTCACACATAACGATTTCGTTAACGATATCATTGCAACGTCACGCTTTTTGTGACGTAACAACGATCCCCCTAACGAAATCTTTGTGTGACAGCGACTAACGATCAGGCCCCTGCTGGGATATCGTTGGTCGTGGGGAATGATCAGGACCTTTTTTTGGTCGCTGATTACCCCGCTGTCATCGCTAGATCGGCGTGTGTAACGCCGATCTAGCGATGTGTTCACCTGTAACCAGGGTAAATATCGGGTTACTAAGTGCAGGGCCGTGCTTAGTAACCCGATATTTACCCTGGTTACCATTGTAAAACTAAAAAAAAAAAAAAACAGTCCATACTTACATTCCGATGTCTGTCACGTCCCCCGCCGTCAGCTTCCCTGCACTGACAGTGCCGGCCGGCCGTAAAGCAGAGCACAGCAGTGACGTCACCGCTCTGCTTTACGGCCGGCGCTTACACAGTGCAGGGAAGCTGACGCCGGAGACGTGACAGACATCGGAATGTAAGTATGTACTGTTTTTTTTTGTTTTTTTTTTTACTTTTACAATGGTAACTAGGGTAAATATCGGGTTACTAAGCGCGGCCCTGCACTTAGTAACCCGATGTTTACCCTGGTTACCCGAGGACTTCGGCATCGTTGAAGACAGTTTCAATGATGCCGAAATCTTTCCCCGGATCGTTGGTCGCTGGAGAAAGCTGTCTGTGTGACAGCTCCCCAGCGACCACACAACGACTTACCAACGATCACAGCCAGGTCGTATCGCTGGTCGTGATCGTTGGTAAATCGTTTAGTGTAACGGTACCTTTAGGAGACGTGAAGTGGAGGACCTGATAAGTATATTGACCTGTAAAGATAAGTAGATGTGATAGGTGAGACCTAAAAAGACAGTTAAAAGGAAAATGTTATCAGAAAACAAGCAAATTGTCTCTTCAGAGAGGAAGAGGACTAGAACTCTAGTGCCACCTATTGGAAGTAGCAATCCTAACAGTCAATGTCGACCCTTCAACGAGCCTTGTCACATGACTTAGGATTATAGCCAAACCAAAATCTCAATTTGCAGACACTGTGTTTCAGGGTACTGCCCCTCGTCAGTGCAAAGTGGAGAGCTGGATTGGCTGATTGAGAGGCGTCTGACCAGGATCCAAGAAGTATCGTTTCTCCTTGTGGAGAGTGACATGATAAGCATGTCGAGGTGAGGAGATTTAAAGCCGCAATGCTCCTCTGGGAAATATGCAAATTGTCTCTTCAGAGAGGAAGAGGACTAGAACTCTAGTGCCACCTATTGGAAGTAGCAATCCTAACAGTCAATGTCGACCCTTCAACGAGCCTTGTCACATGACTTAGGATAATAGCCAAAACAGAATCTCAATTTGCAGACACTGTTTCGGGGTACTGCCCCTCGTCAGTGCAATCAGAAAACAAGAAATCTTAAAAAACTAACATTCATAGAAACTGGTAAATAGGGGCTCCTCATTAAGTTCTTTAGTGGTGAGACACCCCGATCTATATATCCATTTTTATTCCAGGTGTAAAATCTCCGGAACTGCAGTACAGACCAAAAGTTTGGACACACCTTTTCATTTAAAGATTTTTCTGTATTTTCATGACTATGAAAATTGTACATTCAAACTCGAGGCATCAAAACTATGAATTAACACATATGGAATTATATACTTAACAAAAAAGTGTGAAACATCTGAAATTATGTCTTATATTCTAGGTTCTTCAAAGTAGCCACTTTTTGCTTTGATGACTGCTTTGCATACTCTTGGCATTCTCTTGATGAGCTTAAAGAGGTAGTCACCGGGAATGGTTTTCACTTCACAGGTGTGCCCTCTCCGGTTTAATAAGTGAGATTTCTTGCCTTATAAATGGGGTTGGAACCATCAGTTGTGTTGTGCAGAAGTCTGGTGGATACACAGATGATAGTCCTACTGAATAGACTGTTAGAATTTGTATTCTTGAAAGAAAAAAGCAGCTAAGTAAAGAAAAACGAGTGGCCTTCATTACTTTAAGAAATGAAGGTCAGTCAGTTCGAAAAATTGGGAAAACTTTGAAAGTGTCGCCCTGTGCATAAAACAACACAATGTAAGTGGCAGAAAGTGGCTGGCTGATATACGACAAACTAACAGGACTGAAGTATATCCACTTTGTGAGAATTTGAATCTCACTTTTTTGGGGGGAGACTGAACCAAAACTCAGGCCCTGTGTATAAAACAACACAATGTAAGTGGCTGGAAGATATATGAAAAAATACAAGGACTGTAGTACAATTTCAATCTCCCTACAATGATCTCAGGAAAAGTATGGCAGCAATAAAAAGGACTGCTGCACACAAAAGTGTGGACAAATAAATAAGATAACTGCAGAAAGGATCAACAGGATTTTTGCTTTTAAAAAAGCAGTTGGTTTGCACAGCAGCGTGCAAACAGCAATGCAGCTATCAGGGAGCCTTGTAGGGCAGCCTAATAAGCTACAGAGATGATGCACAAAAATATAGCCTCCACTGTCCCTGCAAAAAAATGGTGGCATTGTACAGTGGAATTCACTACAGCACAAGCAGTTTGGGGGTTAATCTTTCCTCCCTAACTATATCCCTTCTTCTGATGAAGCTGCAGCAACCTCTCCATTGCACTCCCTCTCTTTGATGTGGTCTCTGGCAATGAGCCCACATCTTTCCCGGCACATGTCAGCTGTTATGAACAGCTGACATGTGCCCGCGATTCCACCCGCGGCTATTAACCCGTTAAATGCCGCTGTCAAACGCTGACAGTGGCATTTAACGTGCATTTTTGGCAATTGCGACGGAAGTCCCACCCATCGGTGACCCCATCACGTGATTGGTGACCCCATCACGTGGCTGCCGGATTGCTATGAGCGCCACCCGGTGGTCAGCACTCATAGCAAGTGAGGTATTCTGCTACATGGATGCGATCTGATCATTGCCTGCATGTAGCGGGTTATGACAGCTTCAAGTCTCCCATGGAGACTATTGAAGCATGCCAAAAGTGAAATAAAGTTTGTAAAAATATAAAAAAATAAAAGTTCAAACACCCCCTTTCAAAATAAAACAATAAAGAAAATCAAACATACACATATTTGGTATCACCGTGGTCAGAATCGCCCGATCTATCAATACAAAAAGTATTAACCTGATCGCTAAACTACGTTTTTTGGTCGCCACAACATTGCACGAAAATGCAATAATGGGCGATCAAAAGATTGTGTCTGCACCAAAATGGTATCATTAAAAACATCAGCTCAGCGCGCAAAAAAATAAGCCCTCACCTGAGATCACAAAAAATGGAGAAGCTACGGGTATCGGAAAATGGCGCAAATTTTTTTTTTTTTAGCATAGTTTTGAATTTTTTTTCACCACGTAGATAAAAAAGAACCTAGACATGTTTGGTGTTTATGAACTTGCAATGACCTGGAGAATCCTAATGAGTGCTCAGTTTTAGCATTTAGTGAACCTAGTTAAAAGCAAAACAAAAAACAAGTGTGGGATTGTACTTTATTTTCAATTTCACCACACTTAGAATTTTTTTTCCCGTTTTTCAGCACATATGTTAAAACCAATGGTGTCATTCAACAGTATAACTTGTCCCATGAAAAACAAGCCCTCACATGGCCATATTGATGGAAAAATAAAAAATAAAAAAGTTATGGCTCTGGGAAGAAAGGTAGCAAAAAACAAAAATGCAAAACCGAAAATATCTCCGGTCATGAAGGGGTTAATAAAAGAAATGTATCTATAAAAATCAGATGCCACATGGATGTTCTGTGTGGGATCTGATTTTTTTTTTTTTTTACTCACCCATAGGCTTCAATGGGTGAGTCTCATCTAATATACGCAATAAAGAAGTTCATGCTGTAATTCTTTTCTCTCAGACAGACTGAGAGAAAAGTTGTTCATCTGAACAGCCCTATTGAAGAATACTGGTCAGGGTGCTGTCCGTGTGCTAGCCAATCAAAAATGGGACAGCACATGTCCGATTTATACACTTATTTACATGAGTCAGTGCATATTGATCATTGATTTATTGTATGGACACAACTTGCACTTGCGCAACTGTTTAATCATCTTTTTTGATGCACTTTTTTCTGGCACTGCCCCAACTACTTACTGTATATGCCTCCTTATATACTACACTAGATGGTGGCCCAATTCTAACGCATTGGGTATTCTAGAATATGCATGTCCACGTAGTATATTGCCCAGCCCACGTAGTATATTGCCCAGCCACGTAGTATATTGCCCACTCACGTAGTATATTGCCCAGCCATGTAGTATATTACCCAGCTACGTACAGTAGTATATTGCCCAGCTACATAGTATATTGCTCAGTCACGTAGTATATTGCCCAGTCACGTAGTATTATGCCCAGCGACGTAGTATATTGCCCAGTGATGCAGTACATTGCCCAGCCACGTAGTATATTGCACAGCCCACGTAGTATATTGCCTAGTCACGTAGTATATTGCCCAGTCACGTAGTATACAGCACAGAGCCACGTAGTATATTGCCCAGCGACGTAGTATACAGCACAGAGCCACATAGTATATTGCCCAGTCACGTAGTATATAATACTGCGCACACAGTATATAACAGTGGCCACGTAACATGTAGCAAAGCCCACGCAGTATATAGCACAGCCCACGCATAACACTGCTTATGTAGTATATAGCAGCCACGCTGTATCTAACACAGCCCACGTAGTATACAGCAGTGTGGGCACCATATCCCTTTTAAAAAAAAAAATTAAACTAAAAAAGATATACACTCACCCCTTGGATCCACCGAAGCTCCGGCGATAGGCGCGGCTATCGCCATCTTGCGTTCCTAGGATGCATTGCGAAATTACCCAGATGACTTCGCGGTCTTGCGAGACCGTTTAGTCTTCTGGGTAATTTTGCAATGCATCGCTGGGAATGGAAGATGGCGGCAGGCGCGAGCGGCTCGGCAAACAACAGAGGGTGAGTATAGCAGTTTTTTTGTTTTTTTATTATTTTTAACATGACATTTTTTTACTATTGATGCCGCATAGGCAGCATCAATAGTAAAAAGTTGGGGAAACACAGGGTTAATAGCAGCGGTAACGGAGTGCGTTACCCGCGGCATAACGCGGTCCGTTACCGCTGGAATTAACCCTGTGTGAGCGGTGACCGGAGGGGAGTATGCGGGCGCCGGGCACTGACTGCGGGGAGTAAGGAGTGGCCATTTTCTTCCGGACTGTGCCCGTCGCTGATTGGTCGTGGCTGTTTTGCCGCGACCATTCAGCGACTTGGATTTCCATGACAGAGGCCGCGACCAATGAATATCCGTGACAGACAGACAGACAGACGGAAGTGACCCTTAGACAATTATATAGTAGATTTGTGTAAATGCAGTGTATTATCTGCACATTTGTGCTGTTACCTTTGTGCAAGCAAGTTATACTTGTCACACTATACTCGCATATGCCCAACAGTGCCCTTGTCTCATTTACACCTGTTACCTCCTGGTCAATCATTAACATATTACCTTGTATTTATAGAGTACACTTAGCTCATTTTAACCCCTTAGTGACCGAGCAAAATTTGACCAGTGTCCCTTTATGTGGTAATAACTCTGGAACGCTTCAACAAATCCCAAAGATTTTGAGTTTGTTTTTTCCTGGTACATTATAATTTATGGTAATGGTAAACTTAAGTTGATATGTTTTGTTTATTTATAAAAAAAATGTCAGAAATTTGACAAAACTGTGAATTTTTTTTAGCAATTTTCTAACTTTGACTGATTATCCCGTTAATCCAGATAGTCATACCACATAAAACCATTAATAAATAACATTTCCTTCATGTCTGCTTTACATCAGCACCATTTGTAAAATGTTATTTTATTTTGTTAGCATTTTAGGAGGTTTAAAAATGTAGCACCAATTTTTCATTTTTTCATGGAAATTTACAAAATGTATTTTTTTAGGGACTTATCCAGGTTTGAAGTGACTTTGGGTGTCCTATATATTGGAAAACCCCCAAAAGTGATACAATTTTAAAAACAGCACCTCTTGACATATTGAAAACTGCTTTCAGTTAGTTTATTAACCCTTCAGGTGCTTTTCAGGAATTAAAAAAGTGACATGTTAGGAATGAAAAAGTGTATTTTTACCACCTAAATGTTGGTAACTTTTGAACAGAGCTCTGTAGCCGGCAGACTCTAAGGCCGCTATTTGGCCATGAACTGCCATGGCAAATATCAGGACCAAGCAATCATGATCTCATGTTGCCGATGGGAATAAATTGGAGGCCCCCACACCCTGATAACCATTTATATGATATAGTCATTATTGACAGCAGCATCTAAGAGGTTAAACAGATATGGACGGTGCCAACACTGATTGTGGCTGATGCAGCAAGTTGTCAGCTATAGGGTACAGCCGACAGCTGCTGGATTGTCACCTGTATGGAGAGGCTATTCTCTTATATCTCAGGTCAGTAAAAAGACGTATTGGAGGTCATTAAAGGGAACCTGTCACCCCGTTTTTTCAGATTGAGATATAAATACTGTTAAATAGGGCCTGCGCTGTGCGTTACTATAGTGTATGTAGTGTACCCTGATTCCCCACCTATGCTGAGAAATACATTACCAAAGTCGCCGTTTTCGCCTGTCAATCAGGCTGGTCTGGTCAGGTGGGCGTGGTGACATCGCTCTTTTCTTCCCCAGCTTTCCGTTGGTGGCATAGTGGTGTGCGCATGTCGCAGTGACGAATCCACTGCGCGCACGTGAAGAAGCAGCGCGCGATCTGCGCTATTACCCCCTGTCATCGGTGGGGGCGGCCATCTTCCTGGGGCCGCGCGTGTGCAGATGGAGTGCTCTGCTGCACGGGGCTTCAGGAAAATGGCCGCGGGATGCCGCGCGTGCGCAGAAGAGATCGCGGCGGCCATTTTCCCAAAGCCGAGTTTGCATCTCGGCTTTGGGAAAATGGCCGCCGCGATCTCTTCTGCGCACGCGCGGCCATTTTCCTGAAGCCCCGTGCAGCAGAGCACTCCATCTGCGCACGCGTGGCCCCAGGAAGATGGCCGCCCCCACCGATGACAGGGGGTAATAGCGCAGATCGCGCGCTGCTTCTTCACGTGCGCGCAGTGGATTCGTCACTGCGACATGCGCACACCACTACGCCACCAACGGAAAGCTGGGGAAGAAAAGAGCGATGTCACCACGCCCACCTGACCAGACCAGCCTGATTGACAGATGAAAACGGCGACTTTGGTAATGTATTTCTCAGCATAGGTGGGGAATCAGGGTACACTACATACACTATAGTAACGCACAGCGCAGGCCCTATTTAACAGTATTTATATCTCAATCTGAAAAAATGGGGTGACAGGTTCCCTTTAAGGGATTAAACATAACCCCTAAAGAGGCCACTGATTAGGGTGGTGATACAAGTGGGCTTTCCACTCCATGCTCAGTGTAATATCTGCTACATCTTTTTCTGATCAATGACCCTTTGGTATGCTTTCCCTTGGGCTTCCATATTTTGACTTCTTTACATATATTTATTTGTGCTTTGTTTGTTTTTTTTGGTTTTGTAGAGTAATTTATTGTTCTAATGCTATTTATCTACAAATATTGCAGTTTAACATGCTTGCTAATATAATATTCCATTCCTTTGGTCATTGGTTTGCAATCAAACACATTTATTTTAAACTCTGTTTTAGACAACACCTAAAAGAAACAAAATGATCATATACCCTGCAATAACTAAAGAAGTAAAAAAGCAAAAGTGATATATCCGTCATAGGGTCTTTCTCTTTGGTGCAGGCTCCGTCGCTGAGCCCGCACCTTTTCCAGCACATGACAGCTGATTTGATCAAGGCTCAACATTATAATTTTCTGTGAAGCACATGGGAGTTCGAGGTGCTCAATACACATCTAGTTAATTTCCAAAATGGGGTCACTTGTGGGGGTTTTCCACTGTTTGGGCACATCAGGGGCTCTCCAAACACAACATTGCTAATTATGCCAGCAAATTTTAAATTCAAAAAGTCAAACGGCGCTCCTTCCCTTCCGAGCTCTGCCGTACACCCAAACAGTGGTTTTCCCCGACACATATCAGGTATCGGCGTACTCAGGAGAAATGACAACAAATTGTATGGTCCATTTTCTCCTGTTCAAGTTACCGTATATACTCGAGTATAAGCCAACCTGAGTATAAGCCGACCCCCCTAATTTTGCCACAAAAAAATGGGAAAACTTATTGACTCGAATATAAGCCTAGGGTGAAAAATGCAGCAGCTACCGGTGAATTTCAAAAATAAAAATAGATGCTCCATACCGTTCATTATTGCCCCTTGTCGAACTCCCTCCTGTGGTCATGAATGGTACTTCGGCGAGTTCTGTCCATGGACTCCCTCTGGTGGCTGTGAGTGGAGCTGCTGGTTCTGAGGTTCCTTCCACAGGTGACCTAGTTTATTCTTAGGCTGGCTGCTCTATTTAACTCCACTCTGATCGTTACTCCATGCCAGCTGTCAATGTTCTTGTACTGGTTCAGTTCGCTCTTGGATCTTTCTGGTGACCTGTCTACTCCAGCAGAAGCTAAGTCCCTGCTAGTTAATTATTTGTTCATTGTTTTCTTGTCCAGCTTGCTATCATGATTTTGCTTTGCTAGCTGGAAGCTCTGGGATGCAGAGTGGCACCTCCGCACCGTGAGTCGGTGCGGAGGTCTTTTTGCACACTCTGCGTGGTCTTTTTGTAGTTTTTTGTGCTGACCGCAAAGATACCTTTCTTATCCTCAATCTATTTAGTAAGTCTGGCCTCCCTTTGCAGAAACCTGTTTCATTTGTGTTTGTGACTTTCATCTTAACTCACAGTCAATATATGTGGGGGGCAGCCTTTTCCTTTGGGGAATTTCTCTGAGGCAAGGTAGGCTTTATTTTCTATCTCTAGGGCTAGTTAGCATTTAGGCTGTGAAGAGGCGTCTAGGCCTAGTTAGGTACGCTCCACGGCTATTTCTAGTGTGTGTGATAGGATTAGGGGTTGCGGTCAGCAGAGTTCCCACTTCCCAGAGCTTGTCCTGTGTCAGTTTAACCATCAGGTCATTTCGGGTGCTCCTAACCACCAGGTCCATAACATGCCCCATAAGATGCTCCATATAAAGCTGTGCCACATATAGTGCTCCATACTGTTCATTATTGCCCCATAAGATGCTCCATTTAAAGCTGTGCCACATATAATGCTCTGCACCGTTCATTTTTGCCCCATAGATGTGCCATAGAAAGCTGTGCCATATAGTGCTCTGCACCGTTCATTATGGCCCCATAGCTGTGCCATATAGTGCTCTGAACCGTTCATTATTGCCCCATAGCTGTGCCATATAGTGCTCTGCACCGTTCATTATTGCCCCATAGCTGTGCCATATAGTGCTCTGCACAGTTTATTATTACCCCATAGCTGTGCCATATAGTGCTCTGCACGTTCATTCTTGCCCCATAGCTGTGCCACATAGTGCTCTGCACCGTTCATTCTTGCCCCATAGCTGTGCCATATAGTGCTCTGCACAGTTCATTATTGCCCCATAGCTGTGCCATATAGTGCTCTGAACAGTTCATTATTGCCCCATAGCTGTGCCATATAGTGCTCTGCACCTTTCATTCTTGCCCCATAGCTGTGCCATATAGTGCTCTGTACCGTTCATCTTTGCCCCATAGATGCTCCGTATAAAGCTGTGCCATTGCTACTGCTGCTGCTGCAATAATAAAAAAAAAATGCCATCCTCACCTCTTTTGCTTGCAGCTCCTCGGCATCCCGTCTCGGTGTCTCTCCGCACTGACTGATCAGGCAGAGGGCGCCGCGCACACTATATGCGTCATCGCGCTTTCTGACCTGAACAGTGAGAGCGCAGAGACGCCGGGAAGATGGAGTGGCGCCCGGCGGGTGGAAAGTGGACAGGTGAATATAAAATACTTACCTAGTCCCGCCGCTCCTGACGCTGTCCCTGCCTGTCACACTGTCTTCGGGTGCCGCAGCTCTTCCTGTCAGCGGTCACTGGCACCGCTCAGAGGAATGAATATGTGGCTCCACCCCTAAGGGAGTGGAGTCCATATTCATTTCTCTAATGAGCGGTCCCAAGTGACTGCTGAACAGGGG
Organism: Ranitomeya imitator; assembly: GCF_032444005.1. Classification (NCBI taxonomy): domain Eukaryota; kingdom Metazoa; phylum Chordata; class Amphibia; order Anura; family Dendrobatidae; genus Ranitomeya; species Ranitomeya imitator. Next base: position 175,954,019 of record NC_091284.1, read on the forward strand.
AAGAGCTGCGGCACCCGAAGACCGTGGGACTGCAGGGACACCGCCAGGAGCCCCGGAAGCAGGTAAGTATGCCTCAGCGCCCTCTCCCCCTCACCCGCCGACCCTGCCGCCCATCGTGACTCGAGTATAAGCCGAGAGGGGCACTTTCAGCCCAAAAATTTGGGCTGAAAATCTCGGCTTATACTCGAGTATATACGGTAAATGTTAGTTTTTTGCTTCCACTTTCCATTAATTCCTGTGAAGCAGTTAAAGGATTAATAAACTTTTTGAATGTGGTTTTGAGCACCCTTATGTGGTAGATGTATGTGTGTCCGGAGCTGTGTGCGCATAGCTGTATATGTGTGTGAGGAGCTGTGTGTGTAGCTGTATATGTGTGTGTGTGTGGAGCTGTATGTGTGCTCGGAGCCGTATGTGTGTGGGGGGCTCTGTATGTGTGTGTGCGGGGCTGTATGTGTGTTTGCAGAGCTGTGTGTGTGTGGGGCTGTATGTGTGTGTGTTCAGAGCTGTATGGGTGTGTGTGGGGCTGTATGGGTGTGTGCGGAGCTGTATGTGTGCGGGGCTGTATGTGTGTGTGTGCGAAGCTGTATGTGTGTGCAGGGCTGTATGTGTTTGCGGAGCTGTGTGCATGAGGCTGTATGTGTGTGCGGAGCTGTATGTGTGGGGCTGTATGTGTATGTGTGGGGCTGTATGTGTGTGCGGGGCTCTATGTGTGTGTGGGGCTGTATGTGTGTTTGCGGAACTGTATGTGTGGGTGGCTGTGTGTGTGTGTCTGTGGAGCTGTATGTGTATGTGCGGGGCTGTATGTATTTGCGGAGCTGTGTGCGCGGGGCTGTATGCTCCGATCTCAGTGGCGGCTATTGATCTGCGACACTCATCCGAGTTTCTTGCATGTGAGGCAGGGGGAGGCAGCACTAAAAGTGCCTAGGGCAGCACAAACTAAATACGGCCCTGCCCTTATTGTAAAAGGGGTTACCCTAGCTATATGTTATAATCTTATTATTTTTATGCTTTGCTTATATAGCGCCATCATATTCCGCAGCGTTTTATAGACATTGTCATCTCTGTCCCCATTAGGGCTCACAATCTAAATTCCCTGTCAGTATGTCTTTGGAGTGTGGAAGGAAACCAGAGTACAACAAGAAGGAAACCCATGCGAACACTGGAAGAACGCAAAAACGTCTTGCATCTATTGATTTATTAACTGGATCGAAACTGACGATGGTAAATATACATCTGCTCTAGCTGACTGGTTCAGGTTCTTATCTCGTGCCAATCACGGCTCTGCCAGATTCTGTCCATGAGTGATCAGGAAAGAGACAGTATGTATCGGATGTCAATTGGTTGTTACAGCATATCTGGTATTTTGCTGTGACACCTACCATTGGTGATAGCACTGATCGCAACCATTCACTGCCTTAGATGCCGCTGTCAGTGGTGACAAAGCATCTAAATGGTAAGCAGAAGGAGGTGGCTCCCTTGGTTTTCCATTGGCACCTCACAATATGATTGTAGGATGCCAATGGTTGCAATGACCTCCAAGTCTGCCATCCAAATTAGTCTACATTGCGTTACAAATTATTATGCAAATGCTATTTTTCTCTGATTTTCCTGAATGATCGATGCAAATGAATTAGTATAATGTTCAAATCATCAACTGTTATAGTATTTATAGTATCAAATTTTATTGGCAGAAATGCCGAACGATAACAGTATTATTTCAAAACAAAAAAACTCCAAATTATTATGCACAACAGAGTTTCCAAATATTTTATGGGTTGTGAAAAAATGAAAATGGTCATTTGTTGAATTAGCAGCATTAAGAGGTCACATTTACTGAAATCAAAAGCGTTTTCAATCAAAAACATCTTAACCACTTCCTGACATTTAACCCTCTAAATGCTGCGATCATAGCATTTAGAGAGCAGGCAGGGGGAAGAAAGCCCCTTGGCCCTTGGATCAGAGACCCCGGAACTTCATTGCGGGGTCCCGATCGTTGCCATTGTGACTCAATGTTGTCGTGTCAACATCCAGGTCACAAGGCACTAGGATAGTTAGTTAGATCATGCTCAGTGCATGACCTACCTAACTTGTTTCTTCAGTATTGACAGGTTATAAGCTATAGCAATGCTGCTGCATTTCTATACCTTATAAACTGTGATCAGACTGCAGAAAGTTAAAGTCCCATAGTGGGAATAAGTAAAAAAGTATCGCAAAAATATTTAAAAAAAATACCAAAATAATATATTATATTATATACTGTATACTGTATATATATATACTAGATGGTGGCCCGATTCTGACGCATCGGGTATTCTAGAATATGTATGTCCACGTAGTATATTGCACAGCCCACATAGTATATTGCCCAGCCATGTAGTATATTGCCCAGCCACGTAGTATATTGCACAGTCACGTAGTATATTGCCCAGCCACGTAGTACAATGCCCACCGACGTAGTATATTGCCCATCGACGTAGTATATTGGTAATAAAGACCCCAAATACATGTTGTGAGATACGGGGTGTGGTAAAATTTACCGACCACCCTCAGACACACTAAATCAGCTCCAAAACACAATATTTTTTGAAAAGGAGAAAAATACGGAGCATCGATGAAAATAATATCAAAAATGTTTATTCAATAAATACTATATAATAAAACGTGAAATTCAACAACGTTAACATTATGCAGTAACATGCACGAAAGAAATGCCTAGAAATGCTGAAATCCTCATCCCCAAAAACCCACAAGTGATGCCCCCACAGTGGAGAGCATCAAAAAGCCCCCCCATGATCATCTATATACATAATTGTCTAAGGGGTACTTCCGTCTGTCTGTCCTTCTGTCACGGTTATTCGTTCGCTGATTGGTCTCGGCAGCTGCCTGTCATGGCTGCCGCGACCAATCAGCGATGGCCACAGTCCGATTAGTCCCTCCCCTACTCCCCTGCACTCACTGCCCGACGCCCGCTCCGTAATCCCCTCCACTCACCACTCACACAGGGTTAATGGCAGCGGTAACAGCCCACGGTGTAACGCACTCCGTTACTGCTGCTATTAACCCTGTGTTTCCCCAACTATTTACTATTGATGCTGCCAATGCGGCATCAACAGTAAAAATAGGTCATGTTAAAAATAATAATAATAAAAAAAACCTGCTATACTCACCCTCCGCCGCCATTCTCGCTCCTCTCCACGCTCCCGGAACCGCGCCATTGCAAGTGGCAGCTTCCGCTCCCGTCCCAGGACTGGTGTGCGACAAGGACCTGCCGTGATGTCACAGTCGGTCATGTGACCGCGACGTCATCATAGGTCCAGCTCACACCAGCCCTGGGACGGGACCGCAAGCTGCCACTTGCAATGCAGCGGTCCAGGGAGCGTGGAAAGGAGCGAGAAAGGAGGCGGAGGGTAAGTATAGCAGGACTTCAACGGGCTATAGGTGAGTGTTGTGAATTCTGTGGTCAAGCTCCCTCCTGTGGTCATGAGTGGTACTTCGGCTGGTTCTGTCTATGAGCTTCCTCTGGTGGATGTGAGTGGGGCTGCGGCTTCTGAGTTTCCTTCCTCAGGTGACGAGGTTAAGTCGTTAGGTGCTGCTCTATTTAACTCCACCTAGTTCTTTGTTCCTGGCCTCCAGTCAATGTTCCAGTATTGGTCTTGCTTTCTCCTGGATCGTTCTTATGGCCTGTCTGCCCTGCATAAGCTAAGTTTTGCTTGTGTTACTTTTGTTTGCTATATTTTCTGTCCAGCTTGCTATATTGGTTCTTCTTGCTTGCTGGAAGCTCTGAGATGCAGAGGGAGCACCTCCGTACCGTTAGTCGGTGCGGAGGGTCTTTTTGCCCCTCTGCGTGGTTGTTTGTAGGTTTTTGTGTTGACCGCAAAGCTATCTTTCCTATCCTCTGTCTATTCAGTAAGTCGGGCCTCGCTTTGCTAAAGTCTATTTCATCTCTGTGTTTGTATTTTCATCTTAACTCACAGTCATTATATGTGGGGGGCTGCCTTTTCCTTTGGGGAATTTCTCTGAGGCAAGGTAGGCTTATTTTTCTATCTTCAGGGCTAGCTAGTTTCTCAGGCTGTGCCGAGTTGCATAGGGAGCGTTAGGCGCAATCCACGGCTACCTCTAGTGTGGTATGATAGGATTAGGGATTGCGGTCAGCAGAGTTCCCACGTCTCAGAGCTCGTCCTATGTTAGTAACTATCAGGTCACTTTGTGTGCTCTTAACCACTAGGTCCATTGTGGTTCTGAATCACCTGTTCATAACAGTACTGGAGGCCCAAAGTACTAATGCTTCTCAATAGAGGGAAAAGAGAAGTTCTGAGACCATTTTTTTTTCTTTGCACTGTGTTTTGTCTCTGTTTTCCCCTAGACATTTGGGTGGTTCAGGACACAGGTGTAGTGATGGACATTAAACATCTGTCTTCTTGTGTGGATCATCTCACTGCAAGAGTACAAAATATTCAAGATTTTGTGGTTCAGAATTCTATGTTAGAGCCAAGAATTCCTACTCCTAATTTGTTTTCTGGAGATAGAGCTAAGTTTCTGAGTTTTAAGAATAATTGTAAACTGTTTCTGGCTTTGAAACCCCGCTCCTCTGGTGACCCAGTTCAACAAGTAAAGATCATTATTTCTTTATTACGTGGCGACCCTCAAGACTGGGCATTTTCCCTTGCGCCAGGAGATCCTGCATTATGTAATATTGATGCGTTTTTTCTGGCGCTCGGATTGCTGTATGATGAACCTAATTCAGTGGATCAGGCAGAGAAAAATTTGCTGGCTCTGTCTCAGGGTCAGGATGAGGTAGAGATATATTGTCAGAAGTTTAGGAAGTGGTCTGTGCTCACTCAATGGAATGAATGTGCGCTGGCAGCAATTTTCAGAAAAGGTCTCTCTGAAGCCCTTAAGGATGTCATGGTGGGATTTCCTATGCCTGCTGGTCTGAGTGAGTCTATGTCTTTGGCCATTCAGATCGGTCGACGCTTGCGTGAGCGTAAAACTGTGCACCATTTGGCGGTACTATCTGAGCATGGACCTGAGCCTATGCAGCGCGATAGGACTTTGACCAGAGCTGAACGGCAAGAACACAGACGTCAGAATGGGCTGTGTTTTTACTGTGGTGATTCCACTCATGCTATCTCCGATTGTCCTAAACGCACTAAGCGGTTCACTAGGTCTGCCACCATTGGTACGGTACAGTCGAAATTTCTTTTGTCTGTTACTTTGATCTGCTCTTTGTCATCCTATTCTGTCATGGCATTTGTGGATTCAGGCGCTGCCCTAAATTTGATGGACTTGGAGTATGCTAGGCGCTGTGGGTTTTTCTTGGAGCCCTTGCAGTATCCTATTCCATTGAGAGGAATTGATGCTACGCCTTTGGCCAAGAATAAGCCTCAGTACTGGACCCAGCTGACCATGTGCATGGCTCCTGCGCATCAGGAGGATATTCGCTTTTTGGTGTTGCATAATCTGCATGATGTGGTCGTGTTGGGGTTGCCATGGCTACAAGTCCATAACCCAGTATTGGATTGGAAATCAATGTCTGTGTCGAGCTGGGGTTGTCAGGGGCTACATGGTGATGTTCCTTTTCTGTCTATTTCATCATCCACCCCTTCTGAGGTCCCAGAGTTCTTGTCGGATTACCGGGATGTATTTGATGAGCCCAAGTCCAGTGCCCTACCTCCGCATAGGGATTGTGATTGTGCTATCGATTTGATTCCTGGTAGTAAGTTTCCTAAAGGTCGACTGTTTAATTTGTCTGTGCCTGAGCACGCCGCTATGCGGAGTTACGTAAAGGAATCCTTGGAGAAGGGTCATATTCGCCCGTCATCGTCGCCAATTGGGAGCAGGGTTCTTTTTTGTGGCCAAGAAGGATGGTTCGCTGAGACCTTGTATTGTTGATTACCGCCTTCTAAATAAAATCACGGTCAAATTTCAGTACCCCTTGCCGCTGCTGTCTGATTTGTTTGCTCGGATTAAGGGGGCTAGTTGGTTCACCAAGATAGATCTTCGTGGTGCGTATAATCTTGTGCGTATTAAACAGGGCGATGAATGGAAAACAGCATTTAATACGCCCGAGGGCCATTTTGAGTACCTGGTTATGCCATTCGGGCTTTCTAATGCTCCATCAGTGTTTCAGTCCTTTATGCATGACATCTTCCGAGAGTACCTGGATAAATTCCTGATTGTATACTTGGATGATATTTTGGTCTTCTCGGATGATTGGGAGTCTCATGTGAAGCAGGTCAGAATGGTGTTCCAGGTCCTGCGTGCAAATTCTTTGTTTGTGAAGGGGTCAAAGTGTCTCTTTGGTGTTCAGAAGGTTTCATTTTTGGGGTTCATTTTTTCCCCTTCTACTATCGAGATGGACCATGTTAAAGTTCAGGCCATTTATGATTGGACTCAGCCGACATCTCTGAAGAGTCTGCAAAAGTTCCTGGGCTTTGCTAATTTTTATCGTCGCTTCATCAATAATTTTTCTAGTATTGCTAAACCGTTGACTGAGTTAACCAAGAAGGGTGCTGATGTGGTCAATTGGTCTTCTGCTGCTGTGGAAGCTTTTCAAGAGTTGAAGCGTCGTTTTTCTTCTGCCCCTGTGTTGTGCCAACCAGATGTTTCGCTCCCGTTCCAGGTCGAGGTTGATGCTTCTGAGATTGGAGCAGGGGCTGTTTTGTCGCAAAGAAGTTCTGATGGCTCGGTGATGAAACCATGCGCCTTCTTTTCCAGGAAGTTTTCGCCTGCTGAGCATAATTATGATGTTGGCAATCGAGAGTTGCTGGCCATGAAGTGGGCATTCGAGGAGTGGCGTCATTGGCTTGAAGGAGCTAAGCATCGCATGGTGGTCTTGACTGATCACAAGAACTTGACTTATCTCGAGTCTGCCAAACGGTTGAATCCTAGACAGGCTCATTGGTCGCTGTTTTTCTCCCGTTTTGACTTTGTGGTTTCGTACCTTCCGGGCTCTAAAAATGTGAAGGCGGATGCCCTGTCTAGGAGTTTTGTGCCCGACTCTCCGGGTTTGTCTGAGCCGGCGGGTATTCTCAAAGAGGGGGTAATTCTGTCTGCCATCTCCCCTGATTTGCGGCGGGTGCTGCAAAAATTTCAGGCTAATAGACCTGACCGTTGCCCAGCGGAGAAACTGTTTGTCCCTGATAAATGGACGAGTAGAGTTATCTCTGAGGTTCATTGTTCGGTGTTGGCTGGTCATCCTGGAATCTTTGGTACCAGAGATTTGGTGGCTAGATCCTTTTGGTGGCTGTCTCTGTCGCGGGATGTGCGTTCGTTTGTGCAGTCCTGTGGGATTTGTGCTCTGGCTAAGCCCTGCTGTTCTCGTGCCAGTGGGTTGCTTTTGCCCTTGCCGGTCCCGAAGAGGCCCTGGACACATATTTCTATGGATTTTATTTCGGATCTCCCCGTCTCTCAAAAAATGTCGGTCATTTGGGTTGTTTGTGATCGCTTCTCTAAGATGGTCCATTTGGTACCCTTGTCTAAATTGCCTTCCTCCTCTGATTTGGTGCCATTGTTCTTCCAGCATGTGGTTCGTTTACATGGCATTCCGGAGAACATAATTTCTGACAGAGGTTCCCAGTTTGTTTCGAGGTTTTGGCGAGCCTTTTGTGCTAGGATGGGCATTGATTTGTCTTTTTCCTCGGCTTTCCATCCTCAGACTAATGGCCAGACTGAACGAACCAATCAGACCTTGGAAACATATCTGAGATGTTTTGTTTCTGCCGATCAGGATGATTGGGTGTCCTTTTTGCCTTTGGCTGAGTTCGCCCTTAATAATCGGGCCAGCTCGGCTACTTTGGTTTCGCCGTTTTTCTGCAATTCTGGTTTCCATCCTCGTTTCTCTTCAGGGCAGGTTGAGTCTTCTGACTGTCCTGGTGTGGATGCTGTGGTGGATAGGTTGCAGCAGATTTGGACTCATGTAGTGGACAATTTGACATTGTCTCAGGAGAAGGCTCAACGTTTCGCTAACCGCAGGCGCTGTATGGGTCCCCGACTTCGTGTTGGGGATTTGGTTTGGTTGTCATCTCGTTATATTCCTATGAAAGTTTCCTCTCCTAAGTTTAAGCCTCATTTTATTGGTCAGTATAGGATTTCTGAGGTTCTTAATCCTGTGTCTTTTCGTTTGACTCTTCCAGCTTCCTTTTCCATCCATAACGTATTCCATAGGTCATTGTTGCGGAGATACGTGGCACCTGTGGCTCCATCCGTTGATCCTCCTGCCCCGGTTTTGGTTGAGGGGGAGTTGGAGTATATAGTGGAGAAGATTTTGGATTCTCGTATTTTGAGACGGAAACTCCAGTACCTGGTTAAGTGGAAGGGTTATGGTCAGGAAGATAATTCCTGGGTCTTTGCCTCTGATGTTCATGCTGCCGATCTGGTTCGTGCCTTTCATTTGGCTCATCCTGGTCGTCCTGGGGGCTCTGGTGAGGGTTCGGTGACCCCCTCCTCAAGGGGGGGGTACTGTTGTGAATTCTGTGGTCAAGCTCCCTCCTGTGGTCATGAGTGGTACTTCGGCTGGTTCTGTCTATGAGCTTCCTCTGGTAGATGTGAGTGGGGCTGCGGCTTCTGAGTTTCCTTCCTCAGGTGACGAGGTTAAGTCGTTAGGTGCTGCTCTATTTAACTCCACCTAGTTCTTTGTTCCTGGCCTCCAGTCAATGTTCCAGTATTGGTCTTGCTTTCTCCTGGATCGTTCTTATGGCCTGTCTGCCCTGCATAAGCTAAGTTTTGCTTGTGTTACTTTTATTTGCTATATTTTCTGTCCAGCTTGCTATATTGGTTCTTCTTGCTTGCTGGAAGCTCTGAGATGCAGAGGGAGCACCTCCGTACCATTAGTCGGTGCGAAGGGTCTTTTTGCCCCTCTGCGTGGTTGTTTGTAGGTTTTTGTGTTGACTGCAAAGCTATCTTTCCTATCCTCGGTCTATTCAGTAAGTCGGGCCTCGCTTTGCTAAAGTCTATTTCATCTCTGTGTTTGTATTTTCATCTTAACTCACAGTCATTATATGTGGGGGGCTGCCTTTTCCTTTGGGGAATTTCTCTGAGGCAAGGTAGGCTTATTTTTCTATCTTCAGGGCTAGCTAGTTTCTCAGGCTGTGCCGAGTTGCATAGGGAGCGTTAGGCGCAATCCACGGCTACCTCTAGTGTGGTATGATAGGATTAGGGATTGCTGTCAGCAGAGTTCCCACGTCTCAGAGCTCGTCCTATGTTAGTAACTATCAGGTCACTTTGTGTGCTCTTAACCACTAGGTCCATTGTGGTTCTGAATCACCTGTTCATAACAGGTGAGTATATGTTTTTTGTTTTTTTTTAACGTCTCTATACTACGTGGCTCTGTGCTGGGCAATATACTACGTGGCTCTGCTATATACTATGTGGCTGGGCAATATACCGTACAATGTGGGCTGTGCTATATACTATGTGGCTGGGCAATATGTGACTGGGCAATATACTACGTGGCTGGGCAATATACTACGTGGCTGGGCAATATACTACGTGGCTGGGCAATATTCTACGTCGCTGGGCAATATACTATGTGGCTGGGCAATATACTACGTGACTGGGCAATATACTACGTGGCTCGGCAATATACTACGTGGCTGGACAATATACTACGTGGCTGGGCAATATACTACGTGGCTGGGCAATATACTATGTGGGCTGTGCAATATACTACGTGACTGGGCAATATACTACGTGGACATGCATATTCAAGAATACCCGATGCGTTAGAATCGGGCCACCATCTAGTATGTAATAAGGTGCCATATAATAAAAAGGCCACAATAGACCTAGCCCAATATAAGGTACCAATACCCCAAAAATCAGCGTCCCTCAGTAGGGTTTCATAAATCACCGTTAAATAAGGGGTTGGTAAAAAGACAGGGCTTACCAGTAACGGGGGCGAGGTGGGGAGACAGCCGGAAGGTGGACCCCGACACGCGTTTCGCGGCAGCACAGTACCGCTTCCTCAAGGGGATAATCTTTGTGCCTACCAGGACCTTGAAATAGCCCCCAACCCCGGTCATATGGTATTCGGCGACCAATCATGGCGGCGCTGTCGGCGCATGCGCACTACGTCCGACAGGTCCTGGCCATGGAACTCGGCGTCAGGCCAAGTGCACACGCGCGGGGAGCAAAAAAGCACCCAGAGCGCGTGAACAGGACCAAGAGACGCCGGTCCACACCAGGACACAGCGGACCGCAGCGCAACGCGCATGGTCACCAATGGAAAGTAAAATTATAATTATATACTGTGACATGCCACCCCCCCAACCACAAAAAAGAGACCCTACATATATTAAATGAACAATCATATCACAGTACGGCAAGTCCAAATTTCAAGAGAAGAATTTTTTCATCCATTCCAATAATAGTAGATGTCCGTCATAGTAGGCAAAAGAGGAAGTCACACTTCTTGTCCATAGAGCCTAACTTGGATCCCCCCGGGTTGAGGTGGCATCAATCAAAGAATATTGACAGGGCCGGAAGCGCATTCATAAGAAGAACTTTGGGCACCAGATCTATTAGAATTACTGATAATGCAGAAAAAAAGAACGTTAAAATTACAAACAAAATAAATTAAAAACAACGAACCAGCTGAACCTGGAGGGGAAGGGGAAAGAGGGGGTTTGATGGGAGGCAGAAGGTGCATTTATATAGAACATACCAAGAACAATAATAGAGCACGGGGATCACAGACTACTCATAGATAGGGAGCGAAGCTAAGTGCTTCGTTCAGGCCATTTGGTGACATAGTGTCAAGTTGCACTATCCATTTTGTTTCAATTCGTGCTAAAAGCTTTTTGTTGTCACCACCACAAATCCCCAAATGTAAAGCATCAATTCCCCTCACCTGGAGAAGTTTTGCGTCACATTTGTGGTGCAACCTAAAGTGACGGGGAATTGATTTAAGGTCCGACGTGTCGGACACTGTCCTGGCCGCACCAATGTCCCGCACATGCTGACGAACTCAGACTCTAAGTTCCCGAGTAGTTAACCCCACATACACCATTGGGCAAGGAGATGTAACATAGTAAATTACGTTGGTTGTGCTACAAGAAATCCGTTGTTTAATTTGGAATTCTTTAGTTCCGTCAGTAGAGGTGAAACTAGAGCAGCGCAGGACATTGGTGCAGGCAAGACAGTGCCCGCACGGAAAACATCCCTGAATGGGGCCTTTGGTACCAAATGCGTTTTTCGGCGTGGGAACGTAATGACTACACACCAATAAATCATTTAAATTTTTACACCTCCTAGAGGTCATCTGTGGGAAGGAGCCTAGGGAGGCCGCCAGAGAGGTGTTAGGACTACAGAGATGGGTACGAGAGTGGACCCTCTGGACCGTAGAAGTCCCCCTCGTGGGCGAGCAGACCCGGTGTTAACCAACCCCTATACAGGGGCTGTTTAGGAGCAGGCTCAGAGGTTACCTTACCACGGTAGCGGATACCAGAAGGGACGGCTCAAGTAAAGGGAAGGCTGAAGAGTAGACAAAACTGAGGACCGGAATCAGCAGCGGAAAATCCAGAGGCAGAAGACACGGAAACGGAAGGCAGGAATCGGCAGAGGAGAACCAGGGACGGAGAGGGAACTGAAACAAAGTAACGGAAAACAAATACAGTAAATAGTAGCGCCGGAGCGCAGAGCAAGTACAGAAACACAGCGAACGGCCAGAGACTAAGCAAACACTAAAGATACTTAGGCACCTCCTAGCAGAGGAGGTGGCCTGAAATACCGTGCTCTCCATGGTGATTGGCTGCAGATGCACCACACCCGGTGCTAGGTGATCCGGAGCTGTGAAGCTGTATCTAATGCTGAAGCCTGTGCGCCTGCGCAGGAGCACTGGAAGTAGGGGCACAGGAACGAGCGATGCCGGAAGAAGATGGCGCCACCCGAGAGAAGGAGAGGACAACGCGCCGAGCGCTGAAAGAAGAGCGCGCGAGGGGGGCGGAGGCGGCACGCTGAGGACCAGGAACAGAGCGGTGAGCAGCCGCTGTAACAAGAGGGTTCAGTCCCAAGGACGGACCAATGTTTAGTCAGGATGGAGCGCATATTGTTCCACTCATGATTATAAGTCGAAATAAAGCTGATAGGGCCAGCTCCACCCCGATTTGTCCGTCCACTGGGCGGATGTAACAAAGTCTCACGTGGGTTTTTTCTGGCTCGGTCATAACCATGTTTAACAGATCTCCGACTATATCCCCGGGCCAGAAAACGACTTCTAAAATCCGAGGCTTGTGCCTCGAATTTGGGTTCTGAGGAACAAATTCGCCGCATCCTAAGGAACTGTCCGATTGGGACGGCCCTAATCGTGGACGGGTCATGTGCGATGAGGCATGTAATAAAGAATTAAGAGGTCGACTTCCTGAAGACATCCGCCTGGATACACCGATGAATATCGACCTCCAGGCGGATGTCCAGGAAGTCGACCGTGACATCACTATATGTATATGTGAGTCTGATATTTGAGGTGTTATAATTTAATGTACCCATAAAATCCTCGAGCTGGCGGACGGTCCCATCCCACAAAAAGAATATCATCAATGAAGCGATACCAGCACAGCACATGGGAGGCGGCTAGCGGGCCCTCGTCGCCAAAAAGAGATCTCTCCCAGTGACCCAGGAAGAGATTGGCGTACGAGGGCGAGCAGGCCACGCCCATGGCCGTGCCGTGCTTCTGTAAATAAAAAACGTCTTTAAAGACAAAAAAATTGTGGGTAAGGATATAGTCCAACAGCTCGAGGATTAGTCCACGAAGAGGGCCATCCAGGCCGGAGGTCCCCAGGAAGAAGCGAACCGTCTTAATCCCCCGAGAATGTTCAATACAGGTGTACAAATCCTCTACGTCAGCAGTGATGAGAAGGGTTGTACTGTCCACAAGGGGATGCCATCGATCCATGCCAGGGACGTCCGTAGTGTCACGAACATGCGAAGGTAGAGTTTCGACCAAGGGTTTTAAATAAAAATCTATAAATTGACACACATGGTCACATAGACCCCCGATCCCAGACACAATTGGATGTCCCGGGGGGTCAAGAGCATCCTTGTGGACTTTTGGTAACAAATAAAAGGTTGGAACCCTGGAGGACCTGACCATCAAACCGTCAAAAACATTTTTGGGTATAATCCCTCCCTCAAAGGCTCTTACAAGAATCCGCTCCAGCTTCGGCAAGTAGGTGACCATTGGATTGAAGGACAACTTGAGATATGTATTAGGGTCCCGAAGTTGGCGAAATGCCTCCCGCTCATATTTCTTGCCTGGCCAGACAACAATGTTCCCCCCCTTGTCCGCAGGTTTAAAAACAACGTCCTGCAATGATTGGAGCTGTGAGATAGCCTGGCGCTGTTTAAAAGTTAAATTATCAAAAGTCCGCCTTGTAGATAGTTTTTTAAAATCTTCACTGACCAATTTAGTGAATATCTCAACCGCTGGACTGAAGGACAAGGGGGGGGAACCTGGTAGATCTGGGCAGGATGGAAGGTGGGAACTTACTTACATTCGGGAGCTCCTGTTCCTCAAGTAAGTCCTCCAAATCACGAAGCGTCTGCTCTTCAATCTCACTCATAGTCTGTGATGTAAATTTCTTTTCATGTAGCTTTTTCAAGATCAACTTGCAGGAGAACAAGTGCAGGTCTTTCAGAGCTGTAAAGTAATTAAATGAATTAGTCGGAGAGAAGGTCAGGCCCCTACTCAGGACTTCCAACTGAGATTCAGTGAGTACATGTGATGATAAATTTAATACCTGAAGTCCTCCCTGGTGGCCAGCCCGGGTTATAACTCCCCCGGCTCCCTTGCTCTTGGTATTTTGTCTGGTAATCATCCTTTTGTTAGAAGGTTCGGAAGTAGAAGCATTTTCAGATTGAGATATATTGGATCTTATATCGTCATCATGATTAGATCTGCCTGACCGTATAGAGGTAGATCTCAATCGAGAATAGGACGTATTCCTAGATCTCGGACGTGACCAGCCCCACGAGTTCCGCCATCTGTATACCCTGGATTGTTGTTTATCCTAGATGTCTCTATTAAACTTCTTCGTTTTGGTGGTTTGAATATCCTTAGCCCACTTTTGTAATTCAGCATCAATTTCTTCATTTAATTTTTTTAGGGCATCACTCGTCATATCGCTCTGCAGGTTAGACTGTAAATCATCAGTATAGTAGTATATTGCCCAGCCACGTAGTATATTGCCCAGTGACGTAGTATATTGCCCAGCCACGTAGTATATTGCCCAGCCACGTAGTATATTGCCCAGTTATGTAGTATATTGCCTAGTGACGTAGTATATTGTGCAGCCACGTAGTATATTGCCCAGTTACATAGTATATTGCCCCGCGACGTAGTATATTGCCCAGTGATGTAGTATACAGCACAGAGCCACGTAGTGTATTGCAGAGCGACGTAGTATACAGCACAGAGCCACGTAGTATATTGGCCAGTCACGTAGTATATTGCCTAGTTACATAGTATATTGCCCAGTGACGTAGTATACAGCACAGAGCCACTTAGTATATTGCACAGCGACGTAGTATACAGCACAGAGCCACGTAGTATATTGGCCAGTCACGTAGTATATTGCCCAGCTACGTAGTATATTGCCCAGCCACGTTTGTCACAGGTTAAAAAATAAAAAATAAACATATACTCACCTTTCCGAGGGCCCATTGTAGTCCACGGCAGCTTCCAGTCCCAGGGTTGGTATGAGCGCAGGACCTGTGATGACGTCGCGGTCACATGACCGTGACGTCATGGCAGGTCCTTCTCGCGCAGGCGCGCAGGGCCTGTGATTACGTCGCGGTCACATGACCGTGACGTCATGGCAGGTCCTTCTCCCATACCATCTTTGCCACCGGAACCTGCAACGGAAGATGGCGGCCAGCGCGAGCGGCTCAGCGGACTACGGAGGGTGAGTATAGCAGGATTTTTTTATTATTATTATTTTTAACATTACATTTTTTAGTATTGATGCCGCATAGGCAGCGTCAATAGTAAAAAGTTGGGGACACACAGGGTTAATAGCGGCGGTAACGGAGTGCGTTACCCACGGCATAACGCGGTCCGTTACCGCCGGCATTAACCCTGTGTTAGCGGTGACCGGAGGGGAGTATGCGGGCGACAGGCACTGACTGCGGGGAGTAAGGAGCGGCCATTTTCTTCCGGACTGTGTCCGTCGCTGATTGGTCGCGGCAGCCATGACAGGCAGCTGGCGAGACCAATCAGCGAATGAATAACAGAAAGACAGAAAGACAGAAGGACAGAAAAACGGAAGTGACCCTTAGACAATTATAAAGTAGACTAGACTGTGGCCCGATTCTAACGCATCAGGTATTCTAGAATATGCATGTCCCCGTAGTATATGGACAATGATGATTCCAGAATTCGCGGCAGACTGTGCCCGTCGCTGATTGGTCGAGGCAACCTTTATGACATCATCGTCACCATGGCAACCATTATGACATCTACGTCGATACTGTGCCCGTCGCTGAATCAGAAACGTGGGATGTCTACGTCCATTATGACATCATCGTCGCTGTGCCGGTCGCTGATTGGTCGAGGCCTGGCGGCCTCGACCAAGCAGAGATGCGGGATTTCTACGTCGATACTGTGCCCATCACTGATTGGTCGAGGCCTGGTGGCCTCGACCAATCAGAGACGCGGGATTTCCAGGACAGACAGACAGATAGACAGACGGAAAAACCCTTAGACAATAAAATATATAGATATATTACATAGGCAGTTATATACTACTAGATTGTGGCCCGATTCTAACGCATCGGGTATTCTAGAATATGCATGTCCCCGTAGTATATGGACAATGATGATTCCAGAATTTGCGGCAGACTGCCCGTCGCTGATTGGTCGAGGCAACCTTTATGACATCATCATCGCCATGGCAACCATTATGACATCATCGTCGCTGTGCCCATCGCTGATTGGTCGAGGCAACCTTTATGACATCATTGTCGCCATGGCAATCATTATGACATCATCGTCGCTGTGCCCGTTGCTGATTGGTTGAGGCCTGGCGGCCTCGACCAATCAGACGCGGGATGTCTACGTCCTTTATGACATCATCGTCGCTGTGCCCGTCGCTGATTGGTCGAGGCCTGGCGGCCTCAACCAATCAGAGACGCGGGATTTCCAGGACAGACAGACAAACAGACAGACAGACGGAAAAACCCTTAGACAATTATATATATAGATGTGGGCTATGTTATGTACTGCGTGGGCTGTGCTATATATTACGTGGCCACTGTTACATACTGCGTGGGCAGTGTTATGTACTACGTGGCTGCTATATACTGCGTGGGCAGTGTTATATACTACGTGGCTGTTATATACTGTGTGGGCTGTGCTATATATTATGTGGCCAGTGTTATATACTGCGTGGCCTGTGTTATATACTACGTCGCCTGTGTTATATACTGCATGGCTGCTACAGTGGGGCAAAAAAGTATTTAGTCAGTCAGCAATAGTGCAAGTTCCACCACTTAAAAAGATGAGAGGCGTCTGTAATTTACATCATAGGTAGACCTCAACTATGGAAGACAAACAGAAAAAAAAATCCAGAAAATCACATTGTCTGTTTTTTTAACATTTTATTTGCATATTATGGTGGAAAATAAGAATTTGGTCAGAAACAAAATTTCATCTCAATACTTTGTAATATATCCTTTGTTGGCAATGACATAGGTCAAACGTTTTCTGTAAGTCTTCACAAGGTTGCCACACACTGTTGTTGGTATGTTGGCCCATTCCTCCATGCAGATCTCCTCTAGAGCAGTGATGTTTTTGGCTTTTCGCTTGGCAACACGGACTTTCAACTCCCTCCAAAGGTTTTCTATAGGGTTGAGATCTGGAGACTGGCTAGGCCACTCCAGGACCTTGAAATGGTTCTTACGAAGCCACTCCTTCGTTGCCCTGGCGGTGTGCTTTGGATCATTGTCATGTTGAAAGACCCAGCCACGTTTCATCTTCAATGCCCTTGCTGATGGAAGGAGGTTTGCACTCAAAATCTCACGATACATGGCCCCATTCATTCTTTCATGTACCCGGATCAGTCGTCCTGGCCTCTTTGCAGAGAAACAGCCCCAAAGCATGATGTTTCCACCACCATGCTTTACAGTAGGTATGGTGTTTGATGGATGCAACTCAGTATTCTTTTTCCTCCAAACACGACAAGTTGTGTTTCTACCAAACAGTTCCAGTTTGGTTTCATCAGACCATAGGACATTCTCCCAAAACTCCTCTGGATCATCCAAATGCTCTCTAGCAAACTTCAGACGGGCCCGGACATGTACTGGCTTAAGCAGTGGGACACGTCTGGCACTGCAGGATCTGAGTCCATGGTGGCGTAGTGTGTTACGTATGGTAGGCCTTGTTACATTGGTCCCAGCTCTCTGCAGTTCATTCACTAGGTCCCCCCGCGTGGTTCTGGGATTTTTGCTCACTGTTCTTGTGATCATTCTGACCCCACGGGGTGGGATTTTGCGTGGAGCCCCAGATCGAGGGAGATTATCAGTGGTCTTGTATGTCTTCCATTTTCTAATTATTGCTCCCACTGTTGATTTCTTCACTCCAAGCTGGTTGGCTATTGCAGATTCAGTCTTCCCAGCCTGGTGCAGGGCTACAATTTTGTTTCTGGTGTCCTTTGACAGCTCTTTGGTCTTCAACATAGTGGAGTTTGGAGTCAGACTGTTTGAGGGTGTGCACAGGTGTCTTTTTATACTTATAACAAGTTTAAACAGGTGCCATTACTACAGGTAATGAGTGGAGGAAAGAGGAGACTCTTAAAGAAGAAGTTACAGGTCTGTGAGAGCCAGAAATCTTGATTGTTTGTTTCTGACCAAATACTTATTTTCCACCATAATATGCAAAAAAAAATGATAAAAAAAACAGACAATGTGATTTTCTGGATTTTTTTTCTCAGTTTGTCTCCCATAGTTGAGGTCTACCTATGATGTAAATTACAGACGCCTCTCATCTTTTTAAGTGGTGGAACTTGCACTATTGCTGACTGACTAAATACTTTTTTGCCCCACTGTATATACTGCGTGGGCTGTGTTATATAGTACGTGGCTGTGTTATATACTGCGTGGCCTGTATTAACGCATCGGGTATTCTACAATATGTATGTATATAGCAGC
This sequence comes from Ranitomeya imitator, assembly GCF_032444005.1. Lineage (NCBI taxonomy): Eukaryota > Metazoa > Chordata > Amphibia > Anura > Dendrobatidae > Ranitomeya > Ranitomeya imitator. The sequence goes on from NC_091284.1 coordinate 175,972,160, forward strand.
CACATAGTATATAGCACAGACCATGTAGTATTTGTCTGCTATATACTACATGGCTCCTATATACTACGTGGCCTGTGCTATATACTATGTGGCTGCTACATACATCCATAAATACATATTCTATAATACCCGGTGCGTTAGAATCGGGCCACCATCTAGTGTGTATATATATATATATATATATATATATATATATATTTATATATACAGTGGGACAAAAAAGTATTTAGTCAGTCAGCAATAGTGCAAGTTCCACCACTTAAAAAGATGAGAGGTGTCTGTAATTTACATCATAGGTAGACCTCAACTATGGGAGACAAACTGAGGAAAAAAAATCCAGAAAATCACATTGTCTGTTTTTTTATCATTTTATTTCCATATTATGGTGGAAAATAAGTATTTGGTCAGAAACAAACAATCAAGATTTCTGGCTCTCACAGACCTGTAACTTCTTCTTTAAAAGTCTCCTCTTTCCTCCACTCATTACCTGTAGTAATGGCACCTGTTTAAACTTGTTATCAGTATAAAAAGACACCTGTGCACACCCTCAAACAGTCTGACTCCAAACTCCACTATGTTGAAGACCAAAGAGCTGTCAAAGGACACCAGAAACAAAATTGTAGCCCTGCACCAGGCTGGGAAGACTGAATCTGCAATAGCCAACCAGCTTGGAGTGAAGAAATCAACAGTGGGAGCAATAATTAGAAAATGGAAGACATACAAGACCACTGATAATCTCCCTCGATCTGGGGCTCCACGCAAAACCCCACCCCGTGGGGTCAGAATGATCACAAGAACAGTGAGCAAAAATCCCAGAACCACGCGGGGGGACCTAGTGAATGAACTGCAGAGAGCTGGGACCAATGTAACAAGGCCTACCATACGTAACACACTACGCCACCATGGACTCAGATCCTGCAGTGCCAGACGTGTCCCACTGCTTAAGCCAGTACATGTCCGGGCCCGTCTGAAGTTTGCTAGAGAGCATTTGGATGATCCAGAGGAGTTTTGGGAGAATGTCCTATGGTCTGATGAAACCAAACTGGAACTGTTTGGTAGAAACACAACTTGTCGTGTTTGGAGGAAAAAGAATACTGAGTTGCATCCATCAAACACCATACCTACTGTAAAGCATGGTGGTGGAAACATCATGCTTTGGGGCTGTTTCTCTGCAAAGGGGCCAGGACGACTGATCCGGGTACATGAAAGAATGAATGGGGCCATGTATCGTGAGATTTTGAGTGCAAACCTCCTTCCATCAGCAAGGGCATTGAAGATGAAACGTGGCTGGGTCTTTCAACATGACAATGATCCAAAGCACACCGCCAGGGCAACGAAGGAGTGGCTTCGTAAGAACCATTTCAAGGTCCTGGAGTGGCCTAGCCAGTCTCCAGATCTCAACCCTATAGAAAACCTTTGGAGGGAGTTGAAAGTCCGTGTTGCCAAGCGAAAAGCCAAAAACATCACTGCTCTAGAGGAGATCTGCATGGAGGAATGGGCCAACATACCAACAACAGTGTGTGGCAACCTTGTGAAGACTTACAGAAAACGTTTGACCTCTGTCATTGCCAACAAAGGATATATTACAAAGTATTGAAATGAAATTTTGTTTCTGACCAAATACTTATTTTCCACCATAATATGCAAATAAAATGTTAAAAAAACAGACAATGTGATTTTCTGGATTATTTTTTCTCAGTTTGTCTCCCATAGTTGAGGTCTACCTATGATGTAAATTACAGACGCCTCTCATCTTTTTAAGTGGTGGAACTTGCACTATTGCTGACTGACTAAATACATTTTTGCCCCACTGTATATATATGACAAAAATAGGAACAGCATCAATACCACCGCAATTGTGGTGCAAAGCTTTCAATGGCTTCAATATAGAAGTAAAATAGAAAGCGGCACACAAAAAAATAGAAAAGGTGGGCTTTTAATGCCTGGACGGCGTGGCAACGTTTCGGATATAGATCCTTTTTTAAGCCTTGAAAAAGGATCTACAGGTCCTTCTCAAAAAATTAGCATATAGTGTTAAATTTCATTATTTACCATAATGTAATGATTACAATTAAACTTTCATATATTATAGATTCATTATCCACCAACTGAAATTTGTCAGGTCTTTTATTGTTTTAATACTGATGATTTTGGCATACAACTCCTGATAACCCAAAAAACCTGTCTCAATAAATTAGCATATAAAGAAAAGGTTCTCTAAACGACCTATTACCCTAATCTTCTGAATCAACTAATTAACTCTAAACATATGCAAAAGATACCTGACGCTCCCTAGACCCCTCGGCACAGCCTAAGATCTAACTTCCCCTAAAGATGGAAACAGGAAACCTATCTTGCCTCAGAGAAAATCCCCAAAGGAAAGATAGCCCCCCACAAATATTGACGGTGAGAGGAGGGGAAAATAACATACGCAGAAATGAAATCAGATTTTAGCATAGGAGGCCAGTCTAGCTTGATAGATAGGACAGGAAAGGATACTGTGCGGTCAGTATAAAAACTACAAAACAATCCACACAGAGTTTACAAAATCTCTACACCTGACTAAAGGTGTGGAGGGTAAATCTGCTTCCCAGAGCTTCCAGCTAACAGAAAAAATCGATACTGACAAGCTGGACAAATATAGAATGCACAGAACAATAAGTCCACAACATGTGGACTGAAATGAGCAAAGCCAGAATTTATCTTTGCAGAACTGGTCAGGAAACCAGGAGAATCCAAGCAGAGATGTGAATCCAGCCAGGAAGCATTGACAAGTGGCACAGGCTGAAGAAAGAGCCAGACTTAAATAGCGGACGATAAGTGGAGGCAGCTGAAGACAGCTAACTCCAAGGAGCAGCCATACCACTAGAAACCACAAGAGGGAGCCCAAGAGCAGAACTCACAAAAGTGCCACTTACAACCACCGGAGGGAGCCCAAGAGCGGAATTCACAACAGTACCCCCCCCCTTGAGGAGGGGTCACCGAACCCTCACCAGAGCCCCCAGGCCGATCAGGACGAGCCAAGTGAAAAGCACGAACCAAATCGGTAGCATGGACATCGGAGGCAACAACCCAAGAATTATCCTCCTGGCCATAACCCTTCCACTTGACAAGATACTGAAGCCTCCGCCTCGAAAAACGAGAATCCAAAATCTTCTCAACCTCATATTCCAACACCGGGGCAGGAGGGTCAACCGAGGGAACAACGGGCACCACATATCTCCACAACAAAGATCTATGGAAAACATCATGAATGGCAAAAGAGGCAGGAAGAGCCAAACGAAAAGACACCGGATTAATAATTTCAGAAATTTTATAAGGACCAATAAACCGAGGCTTAAACTTAGGAGAAGAAACCTTCATAGGAACATGACGAGAAGACAACCAAACCAAATCCCCCACACGAAGCCGGGGACCAACACGCCGACGGCGGTTAGCAAAACGTTGAGCCCTTTCCTGAGACAACGTCAAATTGTCCACCACATGAGTCCAAATCTGCTGCAGCCTGTCCACCACAGAATTAACACCAGGACAATCAGAAGGCTCAACCTGCCCAGAAGAAAAACGAGGATGAAAACCAAAATTACAAAAGAAAGGTGAAACCAAAGTAGCCGAACAAGCCCGATTATTAAGGGCAAACTCGGCCAACGGCAAGAAAGACACCCAATCATCCTGATCAGCAGACACAAAGCATCTCAAATAGGTCTCCAAGGTCTGATTAGTTCGCTCAGTTTGGCCATTAGTCTGAGGATGAAACGCCAAAGAAAAAGATAAATCAATGCCCATCCTAGCACAAAAGGCCCGCCAAAATCTAGAGACAAACTGAGAACCTCTGTCAGACACAATATTCTCCGGAATGTCATGCAAACGAACCACATGCTGAAAAAACAATGGAACCAGATCTGAGGAGGAAGGCAACTTAGGCAAAGGTACCAGATGGACCATTTTAGAGAACCGGTCACAAACAACCCAGATAACACACATCTTCTGGGAAACAGGAAGATCCGAAATAAAATCCATGGAAATATGCGTCCAGGGCCTCTCAGGGACCGGCAAAGGCAAAAGCAACCCACTAGCACGGGAACAGCAAGGCTTGGCCCGGGCGCAAGTCCCACAGGACTGCACAAAAGCACGCACATCGCGAGACAAGGAAGGCCACCAAAAGGACCTAGCAACCAAATCTCTGGTACCAAAGATCCCAGGATGACCAGCCAACACTGAACAATGAACCTCAGAAATTACCTTACTTGTCCATCTATCAGGAACAAACAGCTTCCCCACTGGACAGCGGTCAGGCCTATCAGCCTGAAATTCCTGAAGCACCCGCCGCAAATCAGGGGAGATAGAAGAAAGAATCACCCCCTCCTTAAGAATGCCAACCGGCTCCAGGACTCCAGGAGAATCAGGCGAAAAACTCCTAGAGAGGGCATCAGCCTTAACATTCTTAGATCCCGGAAGATACGAGACCACAAAATCAAAACGGGAGAAAAACCGGGACCATCGAGCCTGTCTAGGATTCAGCTGCTTGGCCGACTCGAGGTAAATCAGATTCTTATGATCGGTTAGGACCACAACACGGTGTTTAGCTCCCTCAAGCCAATGTCGCCACTCCTCAAACGCCCACTTCATAGCCAACAACTCCCGATTGCCAACATCATAATTGCGTTCCGCAGGCGAAAACTTTCTGGAAAAAAAAGCACACGGTTTCATCAAAGAACCATCAGACTCCCTCTGAGACAAAACGGCCCCTGCCCCAATCTCAGAAGCGTCGACCTCAACCTGAAAAGGAAGAGAAACATCCGGTTGACGCAACACAGGGGCAGAAGTAAATTGGCGTTTAAGCTCCTGAAAGGCCTCTACAGCCTCAGAGGACCAATTCGTCACATTAGCGCCTTTCTTCGTCAAATCAGTAAGGGGCTTAACCACACTGGAAAAGTTGGCAATGAAACGGCGATAGAAATTAGCAAAGCCCAAAAATTTTTGAAGTCCCTTCACAGATGTGGGTTGGATCCAGTCATGAATAGCTTGGACCTTAACAGGATCCATTTCTGTAAACGAGGGAGAAAAAATAAAACCCAAAAAAGAGACCTTCTGAACTCCGAATAGGCACTTAGACCCCTTCACAAATAAAGCATTATCACGAAGGATCTGGAACACCATCCTGACCTGCTTCACATGAGACTCCCAATCATTGGAAAAAATCAAAATATCATCCAAATATACGACCATGAATTTATCAAGATAATTGCGGAAAATATCATGCATGAAAGACTGGAACAAAGATGGAGCATTAGAGAGCCCAAATGGCATCACAAGGTATTCAAAATGGCCTTCGGGCGTATTAAATGCAGTTTTCCATTTGTCACCCTGTTTAATACGAACAAGATTATATGCCCCTCGGAGGTTAATCTTAGTAAACGAACTAGCCCCCTTAATCTGAGCAAACAAATCAGTAAGCAAAGGCAAGGGGTATTGGAATTTGACCGTGATCTTATTAAGAAGACGATAATCAATACAGGGTCTCAAGGAGCCATCCTTCTTAGCAACAAAAAAGAAACCCGCTCCCAATGGTGACGAAGAGGGCCGAATATGCCCTTTCTCCAAAGATTCCTTAACATAGCTCCGCATGGCGGCATGCTCTGGCACAGACAGATTGAAAAGTCGGCCCTTAGGGAACTTACAACCAGGAATCAAGTTAATAGCACAATCACAGTCCCTATGTGGAGGACGGGAACTGGACTTGGGCTCATCAAATACATCCTGGAAATTCGACAAAAACTCAGGGACCTCAGAAGAGGGGGAAGAGGAGATTGACATCAAAGGAACGTCACTATGTACTCCTCGACAACCCCAACTAGTCACCAACATAGTTTTCCAATCCAGCACCGGATTATGTTCCTGTAACCATGGAAATCCCAGCACAAGCACATCATGCAGGTTATGCAACACCAGAAAACGGCAATCTTCCTGATGTGCAGGAGCCATGTACATAGTCATCTGTGTCCAGTACTGAGGTTTATCCTTGGCCAAGGGTGTAGCATCAATGCCCCTCAAAGGAATAGGGCTCTGCAAAGGCTGCAAGGAAAAACCACAGCGCCTGGCGAATTCTAAGTCCATTAAGTTCAGTGCAGTGCCTGAATCCACAAATGCCATGACAGAAAAGGACGACAATGAGCAAATCAGGGTCACAGATAAGAGAAATTTAGGCTGTATAGTACTAATGGTAACAGACCTAGCGACTCTCTTAGTACGCTTAGGGCAATCAGAGATAACATGAGCCGAATCACCACAGTAAAAACACAGCCCATTCTGACGTCTGAATTCCTGCCGTTCTATTCTAGTCAAAATCCTATCACATTGCATAGGTTCAGGACTATGCTCAGAGGATACTGCCATATGGTGCACAGCTTTGCGCTCGCGCAGACGCCGATCAATCTCAATGGCTAGAGACATAGATTCGCTCAAACCGGCAGGCGTAGGAAAGCCCACCATAACATCTTTAAGGGTTTCAGAAAGACCTTTTCTGAAAATAGCAGCCAGAGCCTCTTCATTCCATTTAGTGAGCACAGACCATTTTCTAAATTTCTGGCAGTATAACTCTACCGCTTCCTGACCTTGACACAAGGCCAACAGGGTTTTTTCTGCATGATCCACAGAATTAGGTTCATCATACAATAATCCGAGCGCTTGAAAAAATGCATCTACATTCAATAATGCCGGATCCCCTTTTTCAAGAGAAAAAGCCCAGTCTTGAGGGTCACCACGCAGCAAGGATATGATGATTTTCACCTGCTGAATGGGATCACCAGAAGAACGGGGTTTCAAAGCAAAAAAACAATTTGCAGTTATTTTTAAAGTTCAAAAACTTGGATCGGTCCCCAAAAAACAAATCAGGAGTAGGAATTCTGGGCTCTAAAGCTGGAGTCTGGACAACATAGTCCTGGATTCTCTGTACTCTTGCAGCAAGTTGATCCACACAAGAAAACAAACCCTGAACATCCATGCCAAAACATATATCCTGAACCACCCAGATATCAAGAGGAAAAAAAAAAAGACAAACCAAAGCACAGAAAAAAAAATGGTTCAGAACTTTCTTTTCCTTCTTTTGAGATACATTTAATTCATTTTTGGCCACTTGTACTGTTATGATCTGGTGGTTTAGGAACAACATGAGACAAGCTCTGAAGGAGGTGGTATCTGTACTGACCGCAAACCCTGAACCTAGCAGCGCAACTAAAAATAGCCGTGGGGGGTACCTGACGCTCCCTAGACCCCTCGGCACAGCCTAAGATCTAACTTCCCCTAAAGATGGAAACAGGAAACCTATCTTGCCTCAGAGAAAATCCCCAAAGGAAAGATAGCCCCCCACAAATATTGACGGTGAGAGGAGGGAAAAATAACATACGCAGAAATGAAATCAGATTTTAGCATAGGAGGCCAGTCTAGCTTGATAGATAGGACAGGAAAGGATACTGTGCGGTCAGTATAAAAACTACAAAACAATCCACACAGAGTTTACAAAATCTCCACACCTGACTAAAGGTGTGGAGGGTAAATCTGCTTCCTAGAGCTTCCAGCTAACAGAAAAAAATCCATACTGACAAGCTGGACAAATATAGAATGCACAGAACAATAAGTCCACAACATGTGGACTGAAATGAGCAAAGCCAGAACTTATCTTTGCAGAACTGGTCAGGAAACCAGGAGAATCCAAGCAGAGATGTGAATCCAGCCAGGAAACATTGACAAGTGGCACAGGCTGAAGAAAGAGCCAGACTTAAATAACGGACGATAAGTGGAGGCAGCTGAAGACTGCTAACTCCAAGGAGCAGCCATACCACTAGAAACCACAAGAGGGAGCCCAAGAGCAGAACTCACAAAAGTGCCACTTACAACCACCGGAGGGAGCCCAAGAGCGGAATTCACAACAGGCCTCCCCGCCTGCTCAGGGGCCCCATAGCGGCAGAGCAGGGAGATCGATTCTCCCTGCTCTGCCGCAGAATGTAACTGTATTGGCGCCCCCCCCGGTAGCTACGCTACTGATGTAACCCCTTCTCATGTACAGCACCATGGAATCAATGGTGCTATATAGATAAATAATAATAATAATAATGTTCCTTGAGCTTGAAGTTCACCTTTAATCTGTTTAGAAGTTTTTCTGGGCTCCATTCGTATTATCCGTCTCTGATTTGTCATCAATTTTCCTCCTGCGGCCACGTCCAGGAAGGTTGGCTACAGTCCCATGGATGTCAAAATTTCTGAATAACATGTGCAACTGTAGTTAGAGGAACATCAAGCTGCTTGGAGATGGTCTTATAACTTTTACTTGTAACATGTTTGTCTATAATTTTCTTTCTAATCTCCTGTGACAACTCTTTCCTTCGCTTCCTCTTGTCCATGTTGATTGTGATACACAACATGTCACCAAACAGCATAGTGAGTATCTGTAGCCCTATATACAGGCCCACTCACTGATTCCAAGATTGTAGACACCTGTGATGCTAGTTAGTGGACACCAGGTACGGACTGGGGCTGAAATTCAGTCCTGGCATTTGAAATCACACAGGCCCATGTTGTCCCCATCCCCATGAACCAGATGGGATATATTACTAATATCACCCTGGATGGAGGAAAGGAAAATTTTCTACAAGACCAATATTTCTAATGATACCCGTGGCCTACTGGGGTAAGAGACGGAGTCAGCAACTTTGTGCTCCATCACAACTCTTATCAGTATGGGTATCTTGAGAACACTGATTCTGTTAACAACGTAGCAGACAAGGCAGCCCATGACCAGACAGGCCCTTCTGGCATTTGCCAGAATTGCCAGATGGCCAGTCCGGCCCTTCCTCCTGGCCAGTCCTATGCACCCCTTCTGAAAAAGATAGAACATCGAAACGCGCGTCAAGGGGTACACTAGTACGTGACTACAGACAGGTTATTTATATTTGCTTCTGGTACTTCCACTCTGCATTGACATTGGTCCATTTCATCATCTGGAGTTATGGTGTGCACATTGTTTCTCTGTTTTCCTCTGAAGGCTCTATATTTCAAATGATTTTACTACATGATAACTATTCTTGCTACCTCTTTGCCTTTAGATGAAAACAGATATAATCAATATATAATTTATACAGTATTGTGTCAATATATAGATTTATCCATTTTCCACTGTGCAGGATTATCTGTTTCATATATTATGCATTTTTATACCTAATTCAATTTTTATGCCCTATGTACTTTATTTACCGTAATCTCCATATTTTACTTCAGATTACTTATATGATCACTATGATCACTATTGTATTATACTATGTACCACTATACTATAGTTGCAGAGTTACCAGATGTGTATTTTAGACTGTCTGTAGGATCTTCACAGGATGTACGTTACCCTGTATTACCCTATCCAGTTTATGGATTTACCCTCACGTCCAGTGTTTGCTTTTTCCATCACTTGTGCGGCTAGGTTGCATTTCCAATTTTTTAGGTTTTTTTAAATTATGTATTTCAATAAAATTACTTTTATATTGTGAACATTAGCATTGGAGGACTTTGTCTGTTTTTACATTTGTTTTGAGTTACTTATGGTCCTCTGTACTTACTGTTTGGAGCTGTTCATTTTCAGTTCTTATCGGTATGGGTATCTTGAGAACACCGATTCTGTTAACAACGTAGCAGACAAGGCGGCCCATGACCAGACAGGCCCTTACGGCTTTTGCCAGAATTGCCAGATGGCCAGTCCGGCCCTGGTGGACACACCTTGATTTAACATGTCCCTTTTGTCACATTATTTTCAGGGGTACCATCATTTCTGTCCAGGCCTATTTCATGAGTTTTATTTATTTTTTTTTAAATTCTGTGGAAGCATGGTTGAAAAGCAATGTCTGACTTTCATTTGTTCCTTTTCATATGCAGCGCCCCAGAGACCTGGTCGTTGCAGTATGGCGCTCTGCCGCTAAGGGGAGCAGCGGTACGTCTGATGGCACTAAGGAGTTCTCCTGACCAGGTATCACCAGAACACATTACACTTCACACTCCGGCCACTAGGGGGAGAAAAAGGCTTTATTTATTGGGCCACTCCTCACACTGATAAAACTAGGGGCTGGGGAGGAAGTTAGTCAGAAGCTGACTGGGTTGGATTCAGGCAACATCCCGTGGCAGGGGGTGTTGCAGGGAGAAGGCACAGGGGGGCCCCTGTCGGGCGTGGGAACCTGGCAGGTGCCTAGCGAACAGAACAGAATGTAACGGAATCGCGCCTGCACACCCTGCGGCGGTATCCTAAGAAAGAGACACGAAGGGAAGGATATTGTGGAACCGTGTAAACGAGATCAAGCACAAAGGAGAGCCAGTGAGAGTCGTGCCGAGAGAGAGAGGCAACATCTTACTGAGGCGCGTAGTCCGTGGCCGAAACACCGTAGGAGTAACTGACTTCAGGCCTTACTTCAAACTCCGCTGGACAGTTAGTCAGAGGCTGGCTGTCTACCTTACTACACCTACGAAGACATAGGGGGCAACATTGGGAGAGGAGCGTCTCTAGGGTCCCAGAAGACCTCCAAGCCTTCCTGTCATACGGGTGGCGTCCTAGCCATAACATACCTGGGGGACGTTAGAAACTAGTAACATCTGGAACCAAAGAACGAGAAAGAGAGCTGTAGAGAACGAACGAACGAGAACAGCAGTTGTGAGGACTATTCCGAATGCTCAGCAGGGTAGGACTACAACACACAGGCTCTATTGGTAGGCAACGATTTCCATCTGCGAAGGAAACTCTGGATGTGCCCATCGGACCGGCCGGTCTCTGAGAGCCCTGTTAAACGTACTCTGGATTGAGGATCCTGAAGCCTTCGGTAAAGAGACTGCAACTTTGTGTCCTCATTATTGACTGCACCACACACCATCACCCTCCACCTTACTGGGAAGCCCTGGGGACATACTTCACCTGTGGGAAGGTATACCATCCGGCTGCCATTCCATCACCCCAGCGGACCCCACAGCAGCGTCGGTCACCCTGACCGAACACCACAGGTGGCGTCACGAACCACTGACAGACTGTTCCACTACTATCATTGGACGCCCCTTAGCAGGGTCGCAGACCGGGTCTAGCCACCGTGACAGCCTCAGAACCGAACCAGAGAGGCCCGGTACCGAAACGCGTGGCCCTGTGTCTGGGGGCGCTCCACATAGATCTTTTATTTATTATTACTTCTGTCAGATTCAAGTTATTTCTGTGACCATTGTGGGTTTTTCTGTCGTTAAACGAGGGGTGCCAACAATTTTGACCATGTGTGTATATGCATATATATATTGTACCCATAAATATATATTATTATGAAAACAACTAAATAAACAATAAAAGTACACATATTTGGTATTGCCGCATCCAGAAAGACTTGCCAAATCCAGAACTATAGTGAAAGCCGTAAAAAACAAAATAAAAATGAGGCAAAAAACAATGCTTTATCATCATAACGATGAAAAAAAGGTGGAATAAAACACAATCAAAAAGATGAATGTAAATAATAATAGTATCTCTGAAACCGTCATCTTGTCCTGCAAAAATCAAGCTGCCATACAGCTCCATCAGAAAAATAAAAAAGTTATAGCTCTCAGAATAAAGCAATGCAAAAATAATAATTTTTTGATAGTAGTTTTTATTGTGTAAAGGCGCCAAAACATAAAAAAAATTTCAATGGGGCATCGCTGTAATAGTACTGACCCAGAGAATGAAGCGTCCTTATCAATTTTACCACACACAGAATGACATTAAAAAAAGCCCAAAAAACAATTCCTACATTGTTGTTTTTTGTTTATTCCGCCTCCCAAAAATCAGAATAGAAAACTATAAAAAAAAATGTTCCACAAAAAACAAGCCCTCACATGTCTGTCTCCAGAAATATGGAAAAATTATGGCTCTCAAAACATGGTGATGCAAAAACTTAGTTTTTGAGAAAAAAAAAGCATCTTTTAGTGTGTGGTACAATTTCTCCTGTAAAAATTGAGGCTTAAAAACATTTTTCTGGGGAAAATGTGATTTTTTTTTTAATTTTCACAGCTCAATGTTACAAACTTCTGTGAAGCACCTGGAGGTTGAAGGTGCTTACCACACATCTAGATCCCTGAGGGATCTACTTTACAAAACGGTGTCACTTGTGGGGTTTTTTCACTGTTTAGGCACATCAGGAGCTCTCCAAATGCAACATGGCATCAGCTAATTATTCCAGCAAATTTTGCAATCGAAAAGTCAAATGGTGCTATTTCCCTCCCAAGCCCTGCTGTGCCCAAACAGTAGTTCCCTCCCACATATGGGGTATCGGCGTACTCAGGACAACTTTTGTGGTCCAATTTCTCCTGATACCCTTGGGAAAATAAAAAATTGGGGACTAAACCATCATGTTTGTGGAAAAAATATGATTTTTTACTTTCACGCGCAGGCGTTATAAACTTCTGTGAAGCACTTGGTGGGTCAAAGTGCTCACCACACATCTAGATAAGTTCCTTAGGGGGTCTAGTTTCCAAAATGGGGTAATTTGTGACGGTTTTCCGCTGTTTAGGCACATCAGGAGCTCGCCAAACGCGACATGGCGTCCGATCTCAATTCCAGCTAATTGTAGCTTAAAAAAGTCAAATGGCGCTCCTTCTGTTCTGAGCCATGCCATGCGCCCAAACAGTGGTCCCCCCCCCCCCTACATATGGGCTATCGGCGTACTCAGGACAAATTGGACTACAACTTTTGGGGTCCAATTTCTTCTGTTACCCTTGTGAAAATAAAAAATTGGGGACTAAACCATCATGTTTGTGGAAAAAATATGATTTTTTATTTTCACGCCCGGGCGTTATAAACTTCGGTGAAGTACTTGTTGGATAAAAGTGCTCACCACACATCTAGATAAGTTGCTTAGGGGGTCTAGTTTCCCAAATGGGGTCACTTTTGGGGTGTTTCCACTGTTTAGGCACATCAGGGGCTCACCAAACGTGACATGGCGTCAGATCTCAATTCCAGCTAATTTTAGCTTGAAAAAGTGCTCCTTCCCTTCTGAGCCCTGTCATGGGCCCAAACAGTGGTTTCCCCCACATATGGGGTATCTGCGTACTCAGGACAAATTGAACTACAACTTTTGTGGTCCATTTTCTCTTTTTACCCTTGGGAAAATAAAAAAATTGTTGCTGTAAGATCAATTTTGTGTCTAAAAAGATAAATGTTCATGTTTTCCTTTCACGTTGCTTCTGCTCCTATGAAACGCCTGAAGGGTTAATAAACTTCTTGAATGTGGTTTTGAGCACCTTGAGGGGTGCAGTTTTTAGAATGGTGTCACTTTTGGGTATTTTGAGCCACATAGACCCCTCAAAGTGACTTCAAATGTGAAGTGATCCCTAAAAAAAAATGGTTTTGTAAATTTTGTTGTAAAAATGAGAAATCAACTTAAGTTAACTTTTAACCCTTATAACTTCCTAACAAAAAAAAATGTTGGTTCCAAAATTGTGCTGATGTAAAGTAGACATGTGGGAAATATTATTTATTAACTATTTTGTGTGACATATTTCTCTGTTTTAAGTGCATAAAAATACAAAGTTTGAAAATTGCAAAATTTTCTAAATTTTCTGCAAATTTCCATTTTTTACACAAATGAACGCAAGTAATATTGAAGAAATTTTACCACTATCATGAAGTGCTATATGTCATGAGAAAACAGTGTCGGAATTAGCGGGATCCGTTGAAGCGTTCCGGAGTTATAACCTCATAAAAGGACAGTGGTTAGAATTGTAAAAATTGGCCTGGTCATTAACGTGCAAACAACCCTCGGGGGTAAAGGGGTTAAAGCCAGAAAGTTGCCATTTGAAATTACTTTAGTTTTGTGCCATGTCTGTGATCTGCTTTTTTTCTACAAAATTAAACAATTGAATGAACGTACTCCAAGGTCGGAGATTCCATAATTTTTGCCAGGGGTTGTACAAGCAATGAGTGCAGAGTAGAAGGGCTTCTTGAATAAAAACTAACATGTTTCTGAGAGCCAGAATTTTTACTGTTTGGTAGGTGATCAAATACTTATTTCATGCAATTTAATTATTTAAAAATCATACTATGTTACTTTCTGATTTTTTATTTTTAGATTCTATCTCTCACAATTCAAGTGTACCTACAATAAAAATTACAAACCTCTCCATTCTTTGTAGGTGGGAAAACTTGCAAAATTGACAGTGTATCAAATACATATTCCCCCCACTATACGTGTCCTGTAGAGGGACTGAACAAATAAGTCAAATAAATCCTACATTTTAAAGTTAAAAAATAACTTTTTCCACTGTATTTTATCAGATAAATATCCTCCCCACCACCAAAAAGTGCCTGCTGTAACAGCCATGGCCGGTGCCAGCACAAGCTCTATTAAACCCTTTAGAAGATTGTGAGAGCCTGAACTCCATTGAAAACCTCTGGAATGTAATTAAGAGGATGATCGATGTCACAAGCCATCAAACAAAGAAGACCTTCTTACATTTTTGTGCCAGAAGCAGTGTGAAAGACTGGTGGAAAGCATGCCAAGACACATGAAAGCTGTGATTAAAAATCATGGTTATTCCACAAAATATTGATTTCTGAACTCTTCCTGTGTTAAAACGTTAGTATTGTTGTTTCTAAATGATTATGAACTTGTTTATTTTGCATTATTTGAGGTCTGAAAGCACTGTTTGTTTGTTTTCAAATTTTGACCATTTTTCTTTGTCAGAAAAAAAATACAAAATTTATTGCTTGGAAATTCGGAGACATGTTGTCAGAAGTTTATAGAATAAAAGAACAATTTACAGTTTACACAAAAATAAACCTATAAAGAGAAAAATCAGACAAACTGAACATTTTGCAGAGGTCTCTTAATTTTTGCCAGAGCTGTATATAAATGTGATGTCGCTGTAATCATACTGACCAGAAGAATAAAACTTTTATCACTTTCACCACAAGATGAACGGCATAGAAAAAAAAATTCCTGAATTGTATTTTGTTAATTCTGCCTCCCAAAAATTGGAATAGAAAGCGATCAAAAATTGTTATTTACTTCAAAATGGTACCAATAACAACCACAAAAGTCAAGCACTCACCTGACTGTCGGCATAAAATTAGAAAAATTATAGATCATAAAATATGCCAATGTAAAAAAAACGTTTTCTAGGGTGTGATATTTGCAAAATCTAAAAAAAATATAAATTTTGTATTGCTGTAATTGTAGTGACCCGAAGAATATAGACATCTCCTCACTTATACCCCAAGGTCAACGTCATAAAAAATAAATAAATGAAAGCAATTCTTGAACTGCTGTTATCTTCATGTGCATGCCATAGATAGCAATAGGCTCAGAACATGAATATTGTGCTCTATGCTGAGAAATTACATTGGTGTACCTATGTAAATCTCTGAAATATGTGACTTAGACGAAATCCCGATGTAAGATTCACTATAATGAGGCAGATGGAGTCACTTTGGACGGTGTATGTCCTCCGATCGGGAGGTGTTCATCTTTTTAGGTATGCACAAACGTGCGGTAAACCATAGTTTTGTGCATCATTGAAAAGGCGGACACCGCCAAACAGTGGCCAGACAGACTTCAGAATAACTGTGCCTGACTCATTATAATGAAAGGATTTGTTGGGGTTCCATCTAAATTACGTATTTCAGAGATGCAAATTGCCTCCAGAGAAAAAGAGGACTTGAACTCTATAGCACCACCTGTTGGAAGTAGCGATCCTACAAGTCACAATCAACCCTTTAACGAGTCTTGCAACATGACTTAGGATAAAAGCCAATCAGTATCTCAAATCACAGACATGGTGTTTCGGGCTGTTGGCCCTCGCCAGTGCGAAGCATGAGAACTGATTTGGCTAGGTGAGAGGCTCTGGACTGAGGTCTAAGGGGTAAGGTTTCTCCTTGTGGAGTGACATGCCAGCTCTGGCTTGTCAAGGTGAGGAGGCTTATTCGCCGTGCAATGCTCCTGTGGGAAGTTTAATATACAAATTGCCTTTTCAGAGAAAAAGAGGACTTGAACTCCATAGCGCTACCTGTTGGAAGTAGCGATCCTACAAGTCACAATCAACCCTTTAACGAGTCTTGCAATATGACTTTGGATAAAAGCCAAATCTCAATTCGCAGACACAGTGTTTCGGGCTGTTGGCCCTCGTGAGTGCGAAGCCCTTGACACGTACCTGCTTCTCAGCACGTGACTGGGTTTGCGCCTGCAAGGGATAATCTATCTCCTCTCACTTAGTCCAGCATTCAACCTCTGTCCTATGCTGTAATGGGAGCATAAATCACACCCAGACACAAACCACATACCCCGCTTCATACACGCTGCCACCACTCACCGAACACACGGGCGATGAGTCCCGGAAATACTACTACTGTATGCCAATCACCAGGAGCACACACGCTAAGGCTATGGAGTATTTAGTGCATACAAGGTTCAAACTTATTAAAGTTTTAGGCTTTAATAGAAAAGGTACAGTGCTTACAATAAAAGATATAAAAATATGGAAATAAAAAGTGACATACATATATGCAAAAGAGTTATCAAAACAAAATGGAGAAACTTACACAAATATGTAGCTTTTCAGTCTGGTTTTCTGCTCCCTGACTGGGGATGAATATGGAATGGCTTACATCAGCTTGCCTGCCCCTCAATCTGTATTTCAAAGAGAGATTTAGATGGATATCCCAATGTATGTGTCCATAGAGCACAGGATAAATTTGAAACGAGCATTAAAGTGATCCAAAAAGTTATGTATTCTAAAATGTTACAAAGAAAAGCTTTATCTCAACCCACAAAAACAAATCCCCACTCAGGTTGATCATCTGTTAACAAGAAAGTAGAGGGATTCCACCTTACTAGTAGCTCAGACAGTCAGGAAAATAGACACAGTTCCCCCCAAAAGAAATCTAGAAAATCTACGCTCTAAAATAAAAATTTCCATTTCTATCTGATCCCCACAGTGTGCCATATGTTGTGCATTACTGTAGCGAGGAGAACTCACTTAATTTGTTGTTGTACATCCTTTGTGATTTCAAGGTTTAGTGTATAACGCACGCAGTAGAGGAACATCTGTACCATGGAATGAGGAGAACCTGGAAATGTGTGACTAGCTGAACACTAGACTTTTCACTAGAGCCCCTGATGGTGTGGTTAGTTTTGGCTCCAGATGGACGCCAGGTGCTACTCCAGGACCGACCTCAGACAAACGGCAGCTGACCCCCAAAGGGGTTGGAAACTGGAAGGGCCAGGAGTGGATGGCACAGCAGGCAAAGGCAGGCGCTGAGCAGATACTGGCAGACAGGGCTGGTATACAGACAGACACGGCAAGTGCAGACCAATATGACTAGTATACAGGCATGCACGGCAAATGCAGGCAGCCACGGCAGGTTTACAGGCAGACGTGGCAAGTGCTGGCGGACACAGCTGGTATACAGACAGGCATGGCTGGTATACAGGAATACGAGCACAGGGGACCTGACAACAAGTGTTCAAACAAACTGAAATAATATGTTGCTCAAACACCTCCCAATAGGTGGAGGTGCCATAAATAATGTCTATTGGCTGGGGACACTTTAGGAGAATACAGGCTGTCTCTTTTGGGAGTGCATGTGTTAGGTATCAGGTTCCCACCACTGCACAGGGGGAACCTGGAAACACGTCCTCTGCAGTCTCCCATTCTTCCCCAGCCACAGAGGAGCCTGCTCAGCAGAGACATCGGTCCCAGTGCCTTGCTCAAGCTGATGCTGTATGTCTGGTTACTGCTACCATCCCATGTCCAGCTATTGTAACCAGCATTAACCAGCAGCAAGCAGATGCTCCTGCTTTTTGCCTACTGAGCATGCCCGTGTAAAGACCTCTCATTGGAGGTCAGAGGTCACATGGCCAGGTCCTCAAGCAGCTCTGATTGGGCCACTAGGTAGGTCTCGGAAGGCTGCAAATATAAAAGGTTTGCATGGCTATTCGGCCATGCGCTACTATAAACAAAAATTGTGTGTGCGGATGCGTGTATGTTATCTGGTGCAAGCTCCTAATCATCCTCCTCCCTAGTGTTGTTGTATGTGGTTTGGTGTCTGGAGCAAGTACAGCGCCAGATAGTGCAATCCTGCACAGAGCACGATAATACCTGCGTCAATTTAGCAGCATACGCCAGTGCGGCACCGTGCGCAACTACTGCGCTTTCCGGTCTCTAGTTAGGGCGGTTAGTTGCATCCAGCAGAGCGGCGCTGCGCGCACCCAGTGCACTAAATCTGAACTAGTCCATCAGTGCACAATTAGTGCGCTTCCTCTCCTTAGTTAGGGTGGTAAGTGGCGTTCGCCAGAGTGGTGCCGCGCGCACTCAGTGGGCTAAATTTATTAGTTTTGTTCAGGCTTTGCTGGTGCGATGATAAGCGCTTAGTGGGTCTAGAGGGACTCTAATCCCGCGTCGTTTGGGCAGTGTTCTGTGACCATACACTAGAGCTCAATCTGCAGTACCGCGGTTCTGTGAGGTAACAGAGTCCGCCTCTGTACATACCGTGTGACGTTAACCCGTGTGTGTTCTTACTATACCGCCATATACTGTCCGCCATTACCGAGCAGCAGGTAATATCTCTGCACGGTGGCTGCAAACGCACCTTATAGCTTCCTTTATATTATTTGGTGCATTCGAACAGCCCTAACATTATACTAGCGCCAGGGTCTGGCTAGTGCTGGAGGGCAGGTTGGCAGCTCTCGAGCGCACATCCTCAGCTCAGCTGTTCAGGCTGCTAGCGTGGCTGTAGCCAGTCTGACCGCTGCCACCCCTGTTCCGACCTTATCCTGCCTCCTGCTGCCAGATAAGTTCTCTGGTGATAGCAAGTCCTGTAGGGGATTCGTGAGCCAGTGTGCAATACACCTTGAGCTCCTGGCTGCACGTTTTCCCACAGAGCGGGCTAAAGTGGGATTTATAATATCCCTCTTGTCGGACAGGGCGTTGGAGTGGGCTACGCCGCTGTGGGAGCACGACGATCATGTGATGCAGAGTACTCCACGGTTCCTGAACACTCTGAAACAGGTCTTTCTGGGACCTCGAGTCACCCATGATACGGCGCCCCAACTGCTGGCACTGAAACAAGGCTCGTGCATGGTCAGCCATTTTGCCATCCACTTCCTGACTTTAGCATCTGAGCTGGAGTGGCCAGATAAAGTCCTCATCCCTGTGATTTGGAGGGGGCTGGCTGCCCATGTGAAGGACGCTTTGGCCACTAGGGAGCTTTCCGCCACACTGGAGGAGCTAATAGCGGTATCCACTCACATCGAACTTCGTTTTAACGAGTGAAGGTTGGAGCAAGCCCAGTGTAGGCAGAGGTTTCGGCTGGCTCCCACCTTTGCCAGACCTCTGGAATCTCCGGATCAGGCATCCGAGCCACATAAGGCCATGGAGGTTTCTCGAGCGGGATCTAAGTTTCGGGTCACTCGAATACCTATGGTCTATCCTGTCAGCCAGCAGTCGGGACATTATGCCAGGAAATGTCCCCAGCGGTCGAGAGAACGACCGCATATAGTGACCATAGGAGGAGGTTCACTAGACACAGCAGCGTTTTCCTCCAAATTGTCCTTTAAGGGGACAATTACCATAGGCCTATACACTCATACAGTAGAACTTTGCGTGGATTCCGGGGCGGAGGGCAACTTCATGCCTTTTGCCTTCACCCAACGGCACGCAATACCCCTGGTGATGGTCGCCAAACCAGTGACCGTATGAGTGGTAAATGGGTCAACACTGCCCTCACAGAACACACCAAACCATTCCATTTACTCTTTCCATGTCTCCTTGCCATCAGGTGATTATCTCCCTGCTAGTTATACCTGAGGGAATTGATGAGGTCCTGTTAGGGATATCTTGGTTATGTTACCACTCCCCTCCTATAGAGTGGTCCTCAGGGAGAATTCTGGGATGGAGTGTATCTTGTGAAGGTAGATTATGGAGGGAGTGCGTGCGTTGAGGTTGCTACTACAGAGGTACCCGCAGATCTTTCCTCTCTCTCCAAGCACTATTGGCCCTATGCGGACATGTTCTACAAGAAGGCGGCGGAGACCCTTCTGCCTCACAGCCCCTATGACTGTCTTATTGTCCTCTTGCCTGGTGCTGAGCCTCCCCAAGGTTCGAGTCTACACACCATGTCTCCCGGAGATGGAGGCAATGTCTCAGTACATTCAGGAGAATCTGGCAAGAGGATTCATTAGGAAGTCAGTGTCACCCGCGGGGGCTGGGTTCTTCTTCATGCAGAAGAAGAACAGAGAGCTACGTCCATGCATAGATTACAGGGGTCTTAATGCCATAACCGTTAAGAATAAGTACCCTCTGCCACTGATATCTGAGCTCTTCGATAGATTGCGGGGAGCGAGGGATTTTACTAAACTTGATCTGCGGGGTACTCATAACCTGATTCGCATCCGTGAGGGAGACGAATGAAAGACGGCATTTAACACCAGGGATGGACACTATAAATACCTGGTGATGCCCTTCAGGCTCTGTAATGCTCCTGCCGACTTCCAAGACTTTGTGACTTTGGTTGTAGTCTATCTGGATATTATTCTCATCTACTCTCCAGATATTGACTCCCAGCGGAGAGATGTTTGCAAAGTCTTCAACCTCCTATGGGCAAACTCCCTCTATGCCAAGTTGGAGAAGTGTGTGTTTGAGCAGGAGTCCTTGCCTATCCTGGGCTATATCATCTCCGCCCCAGGGATTGGCCATGGATCCTGCCAAGTAACAGGCAGTGATGGACTGGCAGGAGCCCCATTCTCTCAAAGCAGTGCAGCGCTGTATGGAGTTCCTTCCCCAATTTTTAACTTTGGTAGCTCCCTTGGTTGCCCCCACAAAGAAGGGAGCAAATCCCATATTGTGGTCGGAGGAGGTCTCCAAGGCCTTCCTCTCTATCAAGTCACACTTCGCTAGCACTCTCATTTTACATCTACCTGATGTTGATAAGCCATTTATTATGGAGGTGGATGCCTCTTCTGTCGGTGCTGGAGCAGTCCTCTTCCAGAAGGATGCTCAGGGTCGGAAACATCCTTGTTTCTTCTTATCTAAGACCTTCACACCGGTGGAGAGGAATTATTCCATCAGGGTCAAGGAGTTTCTAGCCATGAAGTTGGCCTTTTCAGAGTGGAGACACCTCCTGGAGGGGGCTTGTTTTCCCTTCCATGTGTACACCGACCACAAGAATGTGGTGTATTTGCAAACTGCCCAGCGGCTAAACTCTCGCCAGGCCAGATGATCCCTGTTCTTCTGCTGGTTCCACTTCACCCTCCATTTTCTCTGTGGGGAGAAGATCATTCGTGCCGATGCTCTCTTCCACTCCTTAGTGTCATCAGAGCAGGAGGAGGAGCCTCGGCTAATTGTCCCTTCAGAGAGCCTGAGAACTGTGGCTCTGGTTTTGCTAGGATCTGTGCCCTCTGGCAAGACTTTTGTGCCACCTAATTTGTGACCGGAGGTTCTCTCTTGGGCTCACTTGTCCAGGGTGGGTGGACATTTTGGGACCAAGAGGACATCTGAGCTTCTGGCAAGGACGTACTGGTGGCCGCATATGGCCCATGATGTCAGAGACATATTTGGCCGTGTGTCTCCTGCTCCAAGAATTGGTCTCCTCAGCAATGGCCTGCTGGGCTACTATACCCCCTGCTGGTGGCAGACAGGCCCTGGGAAATGGTTGGGATGGATTTTGTGGTGGGCTTACCCAAGTCCTGTAGCTGCTCCGCTGTCTGGGTAGTCACCGATCATTTTTCCAAAATGGTGCATCTGATGCCTCTTCTGCACGGGCCTTGGTGGCATTGTTCATTAAGCACATTTTTCATCTACACGGTATGCCTGACAAAATTATCAGTGACCGGGGTCCCCAGTTTGCGTCTTGGTTCTGGAGAGAGCTTTGTTACCTACTCAGCATTGAGCTGAACGTCTCTTCAGCTTACCATCCTGAGATGAACGGGTTGGTAGAGAGGGCCAGCCAGACCATGGTCACATACTTGCAACATTTTGTTTAGGCCAGGCAGGATGACTGGGCATCCTTGCTATCGTGGGTGGAGTTTGCACTGAACAATGCCACAGCCGACTCCATTGGACAGACCCCTTTCCTCCTTAATTACTGCCAGCATCCGCTTGTCCCTGTGCCCATGCCCGTGTTGTCCACCAACTCTAGGGTGGCAGACTGGGCAGTGGAGGCACGTGACATTTGGGACCGCACACAGGATGCCATCCGGGCCTCCAAGACGAGAATGAGGGTCTCCGCCGATGCACCCCAGCGCCCCGCTCCGACTTTTGCTTCTGGCGACTTAGTGTGGCTCTCCACCCGTAACATCAGGCTGCGAGTTGAGTCCGCTAAGTTTGCACCTAGCTACACAGGTCCCTTTAAGGTCCTGGAACAGGTCAACCCTGTGGTCTATCATCTGGCCCTTCCTCCATGCCTAGGTATCACCGACACCTTTCATGTGTCCCTCCGAAAACCCGTTCACATGTCCCGTTTTCCGAGTCATCTGCCGGGACATCGGGCTCGTCCACAGACAATTATGAGGTGAACGCCACTGTTGGGTGCAAGGTGGTATGTGGAAAAAAAGTATTATCTGGTGGACTGGAAGGGTCATGGCCCAGAGGACAGGACCTGGGAACCTATTGCACTCTTCAGCTCATTGCAGCTTTTGAGCATAGCCCAAGAAGGGGGGCCATGTTAGGTGTCAAGTTCCCACCACTGCACAGGGGGAATCACGAACCATGTCCTCTGCGGTCTCCTATTCTTTCCCAGCCGCAAAGGAGCCTGCTCAGCAGAGACGTTGGTCCCAGCGTCTTGCTCAAGATAATGCTGTATGTCTGGTTACTGCTGCTGTCCCAGATCCAGCAATTGTACCCAGCACTAATCAGTAGCGAGCAGACGCTCCTGGGACTAAGTGCTTTTTGCCTACTGAGCATGCCCGTTGGACGACCTCTCATTGGAGGTCGGAGGTCACATGGCCAGGTCCTCAAGCAACTCTGATTGGGCCACTAGGAAGGTCCCAGAAGGCTGCGGCTATAAAAGGTTTGCATGACCGCTCGGCCATGCGCTAGTATAAACAAAAATCATATGTGTGTGGATACATGTATGTTATCTGGTGCAAGTTCCTAATCACCCCCCTCCCTAGTGTTGTATGTGGTTGGGTGTCTGGAGCAAGTACAGCGCCAGATAGTGCAATCCTACACAGAGCATGATAATACCTGCGTCAATTTAGCAGCGTTCACCAGTGCGGAAACAAATAGTTCTGCGGCGCTGCGCACACCCAGTGCGCTAAATCTGAATTAGTCTGTCAATGTGCAAATAGTGCGCTTCCTCTCCTAAGTTAGCATGGTAAGTGGTGTTCACCAGAGTGGCGCTGCACTCAGTGGGCTAAATTTATTAGTTAGTTTTGTTCAGGCTTTGCCGGTGCGACGTTGAGCGCTTAGTGGGTCTAGAGGGACTCTAACCCCGTGTCCTTGGGGCAGAGTTCTGTGACCGTACACTAGTGCTCAATCTGCGGTACTGCAGCTCTGTGAGGTAACAGAGTCCGCCTCTGTACATACCGGGTGATGTTAACCCATGTGTGTTCTTAGTATACTGCCATATACTGTCCTCCATTACCGAGCAGCAGGTGATATCTCTGCACAGTGGACCCAGGGCTGCAAATGCACCTTATAGCTTCCTTAATATTATTTGGTGCATTTCACCAGCCCTAACAGCGTGCACACGCCCTAATCACAGTGCCCGGGAATCTGCTAGATGTGCACAGACCCAGCGAGACCGCAGCACTCAAAGGAAGCGCTGGCTGAGGACGGGAGTGGTGAGTGAGTTGGCATCCTTGCTGGGGGAGGAGAGGATGGAAATCGTGCAGGGACGCCGGCACTACAGTACATTAGTACAAAACTGAACTATTAGTTTACTATATTATTTATCATACATGGTGGGTCTTGTTAAAATGTGCATCTTACACCCCCTCTTCTTCAAGTCCGCAAGAAATCTCTCTAGTAGGAGCGGGGCATGGATGTTGTACCTGAGCTCCCACAACCTCTCCTCAGGATCGAACCTCATTTGAATCCACAAGAAAAAAGGTTTTTCCCTTTGCCCTTTTTGGTAGCCAGAATATTCTCAACCTCGAACACATCTTCAGAGCTGCTGACTGGACCAGGAGCTGTACCCAGGTCCTGGAAGAAGGAGGTAAACATAACAGGTTTTGAGGAGAGAAACGGGGAAGGCGTTGGGGATACGTAAAGAGGCCTGGAGCTTAAGCTTGTAGGATACCGCATTTACCTGTTTGAGACCCTCTAAAGTCACAATAAAGTGAGGACCCAATTTGTAAGAAGGTAGTTTGAAATGGAGAAACTTCGAAGAAAGCCAAACCTTGTCCCCAGAATGAAATAAAAGTGAGTCCAAGCGTCTCTTGTCAGCGTGTCTCTTCATCCATTCTGAAGATTTCACCAATGTGGCCTTGGTGTCTTGCCAAATTCTAGAGAAATCAGCCACAGGAATGTCAGAGGTAGTAGCTAAGTGAAATGGAATATTGGGTGTTGCCCATACACAATAAACAGAGACTTAGCAGAGCACTCACCTACATGGTTATTGTAAGAGAATTCGGCCCAAGGCAGGAGTTGTACCTAATCACTCTGGTGAGCATTGAAGAAATGAAGTAGGAAATTGATTAAGATGTGGTTGACACGCTCTAACTGGCCGTTGGATTTCAGATGGTAGGCTACAGGATTACATTCATTACCTTACAGAACATCCTCCAGAAATGTGATGTGAACTGGATGCCTCTATCAGAAACAATATAGAGAGCTAACCCGAGAAGATGGAAGATATACGGGATGAACTTCTCAGCCAGCACAGGAGCAGAAAGGAGAACGGACAAAAGAATGGGCAGAGGTAGTAACTGGCTGTCCGGAAGCTGTTTCTGAGTGTTATTCTGTGCACAAGACTGACTGGCTGAGACGAAATCCATAATATATTTGGCAGGGATGGCCACCAATAATGCCGTGTAATAAGAAGAGCCGTTTTCTTCTGACCGGCATGCCCAGTCAATTTGAATGAGTGACCCCAGAGAAGAACCCACTTCCTGTCTAATTTCGTGATGAAAGTCCTCCTGGGTGGAACCAAAGACATGTCTACTGGAGCAACAGTAAGCAACTTGGAGGGCTCAATAATGTGTTGAGGCTCCTCCTGGTTAGAAGATACAAAGGACCTGTAAAGGACATCAGCCTTGACGTTCTTGTCCGCCTTCGGAAATGGAGAACAAAATCAAAGCGGGGGAAGAACAATGACCACCTAGCTTGACGCGGATAAAGCCTCTGAGCAGACTGTAGGTAGGTTAAGTTCTTGTGGTCAGAGTAAATAATTACTGGATGAGCCGCTCCTTCAAGTAGAAAGCTCCAGCCCTTCAAAATCAGTTTTATCACCAACAGTTCTTGATCGCCAATCGAGTAGTTGCATTCGGAAGTCAAGATGGCTTTGGAAAAGAAACCGCAAATCACCATACGTCCAGCAGGAGGATTCTGAGTATGAATGCCACCAGCCCCAGAGGAAGTAGCACACACTCCCAGGAAGAATTGATTATTACTCTCAGGTCTGTGCTGAACTGGAGCTGAAGAGAAAGCCTGTTTCAGGGAGACAAAGGCAATTTTGGCCTCTGGAAACTATACCTTAGGACTAGCACCCTTGCGGGTCAGTGCTGAAGTTGGGGTGGTCCGAGTGGAGGAATGTGGTATGAACTGGTGGTATTAACTGACGAATCCCAGAAACCACTGAATTGCTTTAAGGCCATCATGACGCGTTCACTTCAGAACCGTAGACACCTTCTCAGGGTCCATCCTCAGATCAGTCTCGGAGATGATGTATCCCAGGAAGGGAAGAGAGGTTTGATTAAAGACAAACTTCTTAAACTTGGCGTACAGACCGTTCTTCAACCTCTGATCAGCAGAGAAGACCAATATATCATCCAGGGAAACCACCACACGAGTAGAGTAGATCTAGAAAATATCATTTACTAGTTCTTGGAAAACTGCTGGGGCATTAGAGAGCCCAAATGGCATTACATGATACTCACAATGGCCGTCTCCGGTGTTAAAGGCAGTCTTCCATTAGTCTTCCCATCCCAGCGCGTTCAAATCAGGATATATGCCTCCTGCAGATCAAGCATAGTAAAGTCTATGGAACCTATGAGATGATTAAACAACTCTGGTGCGAGACGTCTAGGATCAACGTAGGCACGTTCCCCGGCTATTGTTATTTGTGTGTTCAGGTTTAGGGTCGCGGTCAGCTCAGGTTCCATCACCCTAGAGCTCGTTGGTGCTTGTCCTTTTGTGATTCCCTGCCATTGGAATCATGACAGTATAGCCGGCCAAAATGTTTGGGCTGAAGTAGGAGGAAAAGTAGTCTGAGGAAGTTTTTTTTTTTTCTCTCCTCTGAGGTTGCTGCCTAGCCTTAATTGCAGCCAGGCTGATTTTTTTTTTTTTCCTCCTCTTAATCCTTGAATGGCTCTGACCTTAGCTGTTTATCATGGACGTCCAGAGTTTAGCTTCCAGCTTGAATAATCTTGCTGCTAAGGTTCAAAATATACAAGATTTTGTTGTACATGCTCCTATGTCTGAACCTAGAATTCCTATTCCAGAGTTCTTTGCTGGAGATAGATCTAGTTTTCTGAATTTTTGGAACAATTGCAAGCTGTTCCTTTCTTTGAAATCTCGCTCTTCTGGAGACCCTGCTCAGCAGGTTAAGATTATTATATCTTTCCTGCGGGGTGACCCTCAAAATTGGGCATTTGCATTGGCACCAGGGGATCCTGCGTTGCTTAATGTGGATGCGTTTTTTCTGGCATTGGGTTTGCTCTATGAGGAACCTAACCAGGAGATTCAGGCTGAAAAAGCTTTATTAGCTCTCTCTCAGGGGCAAGATGAAGCAGAAATATATTGTCAAAAATTTCGGAAATGGTCAGTGCTTACTCAGTGGAATGAGTGCGCCCTGGCTGCAAAGTTCAGAGATGGCCTTTCAGAGGCCATTAAAGATGTTATGGTGGGGTTCCCTGCGCCTACGGGTCTGAATGAGTCTATGACTATGGCTATTCAGATTGATCGGCGTTTACGGGAGCGCAAACCTGTGCACCATTTGGCGGTGTCTTCTGAACAGGCACTTGAGACAATGCAATGTGATAGAGTTCAGTCTAGAAGTGAACGGCAAAACTATAGGCGGAAAAATGGGTTGTGCTTTTATTGTGGTGATTCAGCTCATGTTATATCAGCATGCTCTAAACGCACAAAAAAGGTTGATAAGTCTGTTGCCATTAGTGCGTTACAGTCTAAGTTCATTCTGTCTGTGACTCTGATTTGCTCATTATCATCCATTTCCGTCGATGCCTATGTAGATTCAGGCGCTGCCCTGAGTCTTATGGATTGGTCATTTGCCAAGCGATGTGGGTTTAGTCTTGAGCCTCTGGAAGTCCCTATTCCTTTGAAGGGAATTGACTCTACACCTTTAGCTATGAAAACCTCAGTACTGGACACAAGTGACCATGCGTATGACTCCCGTTCATCAGGAGGTGATTCGCTTCCTGGTATTGTATAATTTACATGATGTTCTAGTACTTGGTCTGCCATGGTTACAAACTCATAATCCAGTCCTTGACTGGAAAACAATGTCTGTGTTAAGCTGGGGATGTCAGGGGGTTCATGATGATGCACCTCCGATTTCTATCGCTTCATCTACTCCTTCTGAGGTTCCTGTATTTTTGTCTGATTATCGGGATGTTTTTGAGGAGCCTAAGCTCAGTTCGCTTCCTCCTCACAGGGATTGCGATTGTGCTATAGATTTAATTCCTGGTAGTAAATTTCCTAAAGGTCGTTTGTTCAATCTGTCAGTGCCAGAGCATACTGCTATGCGGGATTATGTTAAGGAGTCCTTGGAAAAGGGACATATCCGTCCATCTTCGTCCCCTTTGGGAGCAGGTTTTTTTTTCGTGGCCAAAAAAGATGGGTCCTTGAGGCCTTGTATAGATTATCGTCTTTTGAATAAGATTACCGTAAAATATCAGTATCCTTTGCCTTTGTTGACTGATTTGTTTGCTCGCATTAAGGGGGCTAAATGGTTCACTAAGATTGATCTTCGGGGTGCGTATAATCTTATACGAATAAAGCAAGGTGATGAGTGGAAAACCGCATTTAATACGCCTGAGGGGCATTTTGAGTATTTGGTGATGCCTTTCGGACTTTCTAATGCTCCTTCAGTCTTCCAGTCCTTTATGCACGATATTTTCCGTGAATATCTGGATAAATTTATGATTGTGTATTTGGATGATATTTTGTTTTTTTTCTGATGACTGGGAGTCTCATGTTCAGCAGGTCAGGAAGGTGTTTCAGGT
The DNA here is from genome assembly GCF_032444005.1 of Ranitomeya imitator. Taxonomy (NCBI): domain Eukaryota; kingdom Metazoa; phylum Chordata; class Amphibia; order Anura; family Dendrobatidae; genus Ranitomeya; species Ranitomeya imitator. The sequence continues at coordinate 176,000,542 of NC_091284.1, forward strand.
CCTGCGGGCTAATTCCTTGTTTGTAAAGGGCTCAAAGTGTCTCTTTGGAGTCCAGAAGATTTCTTTCTTGGGGTATATTTTTTCCCCTTCTACTATTGAGATGGATCCCGTCAAGGTTCGGGCTATTTGTGACTGGACGCAGCCTGCATCTCTTAAGAGTCTGCAGAAGTTCTTAGGCTTTGCTAATTTCTATCGTCGTTTTATAACTAATTTTTCTAGTGTTGTTAAGCCTTTGACGGATTTGACTAAGAAGGGTGCTGATGTTGCTGATTGGTCTCCTGCGGCTGTGGAGGCCTTTCGGGAACTTAAACGCCGGTTTTCTTCTGCTCCTGTGTTGCGTCAGCCTGATGTTTCGCTTCCTTTCCAAGTTGAGGTTGATGCTTCCGAGATTGGAGCGGGGGCGGTTTTGTCACAGAGAAGCTCCGATTGCTCGGTGATGAAGCCATGTGCGTTCTTTTCTAGAAAATTTTCGCCCGCTGAGCGGAATTATGATGTGGGTAATCGGGAACTTTTGGCCATGAAGTGGGCATTTGAGGAGTGGCGTCATTGGCTGGAGGGTGCTAGACATCGTGTGGTGGTCTTGACTGATCACAAAAATCTGATTTACCTTGAGTCTGCCAGGCGTCTGAATCCTAGACAGGCTCGTTGGTCACTGTTTTTCTCTCGTTTCAATTTTGTGGTTTCATACCTGCCAGGTTCAAAGAATGTGAAGGCGGATGCTCTTTCTAGGAGTTTTGTGCCTGACTCCCCTGGAAATTCTGAGCCCACTGGTATCCTTAGGGATGGGGTGATTTTGTCGGCCGTCTTCCCAGACTTGCGACGTGCTTTGCAGGAGTTTCAGGCGGGTAAACCTGATCGTTGTCCGCCTGAGAGACTGTTTGTTCCGGATAGTTGGACCAGTAGAGTCATCTCCGAGGTCCATTCTTCTGCGTTGGCAGGTCATCCTGGAATATTTGGTACTAGAGACTTGGTGGCCAGGTCTTTTTGGTGGCCTTCCTTGTCGAGGGATGTGCGTTCTTTTGTGCAGTCTTGTGAGGTTTGTGCTCGGGCTAAGCCTTGCTGTTCTCGAGCCAGTGGATTGTTGTCACCTTTGCCTATCCCGAAGAGGCCTTGGACGCACATTTCCATGGACTTTATTTCGGATCTCCCTGTCTCTCAAAAAATGTCTGTCATCTGGGTTGTGTGTGACCGCTTTTCTAAAATGGTTCATCTTGTACCCTTGCCTAAGTTGCCTTCCTCCTCTGAGTTGGTCCCTCTGTTTTTCCAGAACGTGGTTCGTTTGCATGGGATTCCGGAGAGCATCGTTTCTGACAGGGGATCCCAGTTTGTGTCTAGATTTTGGCGGACGTTCTGTGCTAAGATGGGCATTGATTTGTCCTTTTCGTCTGCATTCCATCCTCAGACGAATGGCCAGACGGAGCGAACTAATCAGACCTTGGAAACTTATTTGAGGTGTTTTGTTTCTGCTGATCAGGATGACTGGGTTACCTTTTTGCCGCTGGCCGAGTTTGCCCTTAATAATCGGGCTAGTTCTGCTACCTTGGTTTCTCCTTTCTTTTGTAATTCGGGGTTTCATCCTCGTTTTTCCTCTGGTCAGGTGGAGCCTTCTGATTATCCTGTAGTGGACATGGTGGTGGATGGGTTGCATCGGATTTGGAGTCATGTGGTGGACAATTTGAAGTTGTCCCAGGAGAAGGCTCAGCAGTTTGCTAATCGCCGTCGCCGCGTGGGTCCTCGACTTCGTGTTGGGGACTTGGTGTGGTTGTCTTCTCGTTTTGTTCCTATGAAGGTCTCTTCTCCTAAGTTCAAGCCTCGGTTCATCGGTCCTTATAGGATCTTGGAAATTCTTAACCCTGTGTCGTTTCGTTTGGATCTCCCGGCATCGTTTGCTATTCATAATGTGTTCCATCGGTCGTTGTTGCGGAGGTATGAGGTACCTGTTGTTCCTTCGCTTGAGCCTCCTGCTCCGGTGCTGGTGGAGGGAGAATTGGAGTATGTTGTGGAGAAGATCTTGGATTCTCGTGTTTCCAGACGGAAACTCCAATATTTGGTCAAGTGGAAGGGTTATGGTCAGGAGGATAATTCTTGGGTGGTTGCCTCTGATGTTCATGCTGATGATTTGGTCCGCGCTTTTCATAGGGCTCATCCTGGTCGCCCTGGTGGTTCTCGTGAGGGTTCGGTGACCCCTCCTCAAGGGGGGGGTACTGTTGTGAGTTCTGTTTTTGGGCTCCCTCTGGTGGTTACTGATGGTACTGGGTGATTTGTGTTCTGCTGTCTCTGGTGTCCACCTGTTCTATTAGGATTTGGGAGTTTCCTATTTAACCGGGCTTTCTTGTCATTTCCCCGCCGGCTATCAAGGTTATCAGAGTGTTTTGTTACCTCAGCTTCTGGCTTCAGTAATCTTCAGGACAAGCTAAGTTTTGATTTTCTTGTTCCACGTTTTGCTTTATTTTTGTCTTGTCCAGCTTGCATATAGTTGTCTCTTTGCTGCTGGTTGCTTTAGTGGGCTGTAATTGCTCCTCATGTTCCATGAGTTGGAACATGAGTTCAAGTAATTACAGGATGGTTTTTTTAAGGGTTTTTTGCTGACCGCGCAGTTTACTTTTGTATCCTCTGCTATCTAGTTTTAGCGGGCCTCATTTTGCTGAATCTGTTTTCATACTGTGTATGTGCCTTCCTCTCATTTCACCGTCATTATATGTGGGGGGCTGCTATTTCTGTGGGGTATTTCTCTGGAGGCAAGAGAGGTCTGTGTTTCTTCTAATAGGGGAAGATAGATCTTCGGCTGGTGCGAGACGTCTAGGATCAACGTAGGCACGTTCCCCGGCTATTGTTATTTGTGTGTTCAGGTTTAGGGTCGCGGTCAGCTCAGGTTCCATCACCCTAGAGCTCGTTGGTGCTTGTCCTTTTGTGATTCCCTGCCATTGGAATCATGACACCGATGTAACCTGAAAGATGAGAAATAAAGGTTATATTATGCTCACCCAGGGGCGGTCCCGCTGCGGTCTGGGTCCGATGGGTGTCGCGGTCCGGGTCCGGCGCCTCCTACCTTCATATAATGACGTCCTCTTCTTGTCTTCTTGCCGCGGCTCTGGCGCAGGCGTACTTTGTCTGCTCTGTTGAGGGCAGAGCAAAGTACTGCAGTGCGCAGGCGCCGGAACTCTCTGACTTTTCCTGGCGCCTGTGCACTGCAGTACTTTGCTCTGCCCTCAACAGGGAAGACAAAGTACGCGTTTTGGGGTGAAAGGAGATTCCCTTTAAAGAAAAATCTCACTCCTGCCATGGAGTACGACTTCAGGATAAATCCCTGAGCCAGATTTTTCTTGATATATTCGGACATGGATTAGGTCACTGCCTGCGACAGAAGATAGGTACGGCCTTGAGGAGGGGAGGAACTCAGGAGAAGTTCTATAGGGCAGTCATACGGCCCTTGTGGTGCTAACGTCTCCGTCTCTTTCTTATCAAAGATGCATGTGCAACACCAATAAACTGGAGGCAAGCCAGTTAATTTTGATGGAATGCCCGGAAGTCAGGCAGGATGGATGGGGACAAGATATTTCCCATGACATAACTGACCCAAACGAAGTACCTCTCCGGATTTCCAATACAGGCTTGTGCGATCGCAACCATGGCATGCCCAGGAATAAAGGATGGGACAAATCTGGTTGCATATAGGAGATCTTCTCCGAGTGCAACATTCCTACTCACAGTTCTACTGGGTCAGAAATTAAAAGAACAGCTTCAGATAGAGGTCTCCCAGCTACAGATGATACCATCAAAGAACACTGAAGAAATTGGATGGGAATCTGAAGCAACTGATTCACCACGGCCTGTTGTATGAAATTTCTGGTGGAACCAGAGTCCAGTAAGGCTGATTTGATGAAACGGGTGTTGCCACTAGAAATGGACACGGACAGAGTCAGCAAGGGAGAGGAGTAGTTCTCACCCAGGGTAGCCTCTCCTACTGACCCTAGGCTCTGGAGTTTCCCGGCTTCTCGGGACAGGAGTGAATAAAATGTTTGAGACTACCGCAGTAGAAGCACTGCCCTCAGAACGACAGACCTACTGGCGATGCTTAGCTAGATTCACACAGTCAATTTGCCAATTTGCATAGATTCAGAGGTTAGTGTAGAAGCTAAGGTCTGCGGCAAGATTGGCTTCTAGAAGGTAGGAGCCAGGTGCAGAGGGGTTTTTTTTCTCAGATCACCTCTCTGGAGCACTCCTGAAACCTGAGATTAATCTGGGTAGCCAGGGAAACCAGGTCATCTAGAGAGGCAGGAATATCTTGACCAATCCATCCTTTCTTCTCCCAGAAGGCACCTACCAGTGCCTCATTATTCCAAGTGAGCTTGGAGGGTAGGGTACGGAAACAGACAGGATACTGGCCTACAGTGAGAATTCCCTATCGCAGCCTGAGGAGAAACGATTCTGTTGAAAGAAACATGGCTCGGCTCATCAAAGACCTTGCAGAAGGCCTCTAGGAAGGTCTGGAGGCTAGAGATTAGATCCCATAAGGGGTTGAGCCAAGGGAGAGCGTTGCAACTAAGATGGGGCATAATAAAATCCACCTTGGCACAGTCTGACGAAAATTGATAAATTGATGTGCCAATAGCTCAAAGTGCAGCGTGCACTGATTAAAAAAAAAGCGGCATTGTGTAGGATCACCATCAAATCGTGGTGTAGAAGGCAGATGGTGTCTGGTACCAGGAAAATAACTAGTACACTGGAGAGTCACAGTGGAGGTTGCCGCAGCTTGGACAGAAATTAATTTGGTAGTAGATGTCAGTGTATCCAAGCGGGTACTCACTATCAGCAGATAGTACAAGATTTTGTTCTGCTGGTCTTTCAGGAGGGAGATCTCCTAGTACAGCTCAGATATGGGAGGAAATTGAGAGCCAGCAGGTTCCATGGCCTGAGCAACCTGTAACACACATGGTAGTGGAACAATTGCACTGTGGACCGAGGAGAACCAGGAGGGGCGTGACTAGGTGAACATCTGACTCTTAGATACAGCCCCTGATGGTGTAGTTAGACTTGGCTCCAGATGAACGCTAGGTGCTGCTCCAGGACAGACCTCAGACACATGACAGCTGACCCCCAAGGGTAGGAAGTTGGAAGGGCCAGTAATGGATGGCACAGCAGGCAAAGGCAGGCACCTGGTATATACTGGCAGACACAACTGGTATACAGGTGGACACAGCAGGTACTGGCAGGCATGGCTGGTAAACAGCAGGTGCTAGCAGACATGGATGTTATAATGACTGGCACGGCAGGTGTGGGTGGATACGGCTTATACAGAGACAGGCACGCAGGTGCATTTGGACACAGATGATATAAGGCAGGCACTAGATATGCTGTCAAACACGGCTGGTATATATAGAGATACGAGCCCAGGGGAACTGACAACTAGCAAGCATGCAGACAAACTGAAAAAAACACATTGCTTCGGGCACCTCCCAACAGATGAAGGTGCTATTGGCTGGGAACACTTTAGGAAAATGCACATTGTATCTTTAGGAGACCGGGAGTGCGGGATTCTCCAGTCTTCAGCTGCACAAGTTCCTGAGGTGATTCTGCTTCGCCAAGCTGGATGGCAAGGGCAAGCTTCTCCCATTAGTTGATGTCGATTTTGAGGCATGCTTTAAGGCAGTCTTACTAATGTTTCTTCTACCCCACTACGGTTCGCTTTCCCTGACTCAGTTCTCAGTACAGCAGTTGTTTAGGTAATCAGCTATCTGGCATTGTGACTACATGTGCAGCCTACTTGGCTTTGGCTTAATTTGTGGTGTGCATGTCTGCAGAAGAACAAACTGGGCACAATGTATTGGGCACTGCAATGACATATTTGCAATTTTCACTCTGAAACATTCAATACATGCTTATTTCTGAAAGTGCCCATAGAGTAAAATTGATTACTAAACCTGTAGATGAATTGACAGAGGGGAGTAGTTTCCAAAATGGGGGTCACTTGAGGAGGGTTTCTGCTGTTCTGGCATTTAGGGGCAAATTAAAATGGTGTCTGCAAATAGAGTCTGCAAACTATTGTAATAAAATACAAAGGAAAGTGAAGCCAGCTCACCACATTCCAGGTGAACAGCAACTCCATCCTGATGAGACGATAAGCAACAGAGAAGAAGAAAAAAAGAGTTCTTTGTTCCAGCTCCTTGGGTAAAAATCTTCAAAATTTCTCTTACCCCCATGACGGCACCACGGAGAGAGAGGGATCCGCCCTCAGGGACAGGAAACCCACAGGTTAAAAAGGCGGGACCTCTCTTCCACCTCAGTTCGGTTTCCTGTCCCTGACGGGGAACCTACAGGTGAACATACCTGCATACCTGCATCACGGGATACCGGGGACCATCTGACCGAAACCAGGCAGCGGGGGGCCCTGCCGCGGTCGGGGTGGATTCCATCCCTGAGGGCACAACCCAGGGTCGGCGGGCCCTGAGTAGGTGGAGGGAAGAGGCAGTGAAGAGGAGTCCAGTCTGCCTCTTCCCTTTTCTTCGTGCGACCGGTAATACTGTAGGTAGCGGTGGCTACCTGGTGAACTACCACCGATCTGGGGCCCTGGGGGATGGTGGCGGTGGCCACCGACAGGAACTGTCGGTATGGGAAGCAGCGGCGGTTGCGGCGGCGTTTCCGGCCCCCCCAGGTGCCAGCTGCCTGCATGGAGGTTCGCACGAGACTGGACGCAGTTTAGTGCACAGGCGCGGCGGGTCACTTCCGGGTCAGCGCAGGGACGGCCGAAAAACCGGAAGTTGATGGCGCTGTGGGCAGGGAATTTAAACAGCTGAGCAGCCTGGAACCGCTGCTCAGCTATTTTCACCATGAATGGAACAGAGCAACCAGCAGAAGAAATTCTGCAAACCCCACCAAAGAAACGCACGCAGCATAAACCGCAGCAGCCTACTCGGCGCCACAGCTCTGGATCACAACACAGCAGAGGCTCCAGTGGATCCAGAAGAAAAGCAACGGTTCAAATCGTGGACGCATCTCCAAGACCTGAACCGGTAGCTGCCTCATATCAGGAGGCTAAGTGAACTCCGTCAATTTACATATTCTAAATAGGGTTTTGTTGTGTCCCCTAGGGAAAGAAATGTACGGGGAAAACTAAACATAAAGTATGTGCAATCTGCTCTGCAGATTTACCTGCCACATGTGTCAAAAAACTCTGTGCGATTTGCATAGAAAACACTTTAAGTGAAGAGTCCCCAAGATTCGCATCTGACCTTAAAGAACTGATTAAGTCTCAGGTAGAAGATGCACTGAAAAACGTAAAAAGCCTTAAAAGAAAACACAAATCAAGACGCAAATCCCCGGATTCCAGTTCTAGTGAGGAACTCAGTGTCCAATATAGCTCTGATAGTTCCCTGTCCTCTTCATCATCCTCGGCATCGTCAGAGAGTGGTCGTAACTGTTTCCCTATAGAAGAAACAGATGCGGTAATAAAGGCAGTTAAGACAACTATGGGGGTAGCAGACATTCGGTCTAAAAGAACGGCAGAAGACCTTCTATTCAGCGGCTTAGAGCAGAGGAAACGCCGGGCATTCCCGTTGAACGAAAAGATACAGACCCTAATAAAGAAGGAATGGAAGAGGCCAGACAAAAAAGTCCTCCTAGCTCCAAAGAGAAAATATCCGTTTGACGACCCTGCATGTGCCTCTTGGGGAAAAGCGCCAAAAATAGATGTAGCTATTGCGAAGGCCTCTAAAAAATTTGCGTTACCCTTCGAAGATATGGGGACCCTTAGAGACCCTATGGACAAAAAGGTGGAGGTGTTCTTAAAAGGTTCCTGGGAAGCAGCTAGCGGGGGTTTAAAACCTGGAATAGCCGCTACATGCACGGCAAGAGCATTGATGGTGTGGCTGAACCACCTAGAGTCTCAATTGAGGAATAAAACCTCACAGGAATCAATATTGGATTCCGTGTCAGTAATGAGGGGTGCTGCTGCATATTTGGCGGACGCTTCCATAGACTCTGTAAGACTGACGGCAAGGTCAGCCTCATTTTCAAATGCAGCTAGAAGAGCATTATGGCTCAAGTGCTGGCCAGGAGACCTACAAACTAAAGCAAAGTTATGCTCCATACCATGTGAGGGAGAATTTTTGTTTGGGCCTACCCTAGATAACATCCTTGAAAAGGCTGTAGACAAAAAGAAAGCCTTCCCAGGGTTTCTCAACCAATCTTACAAACGGCCCTTTCGGGGTAGGAAATTTATGCGTAGACGCCCCCGAAAAAAACAAAACGAAGGATGGGAAGATAAAAGATTTAAAGGCAGAGGCTTCATCTTTAACAAACCAGACAATTAGAAACAATCACAATGAAGGTGTGCCCCGGGTGGGAGGAAGACTAACATACTTCCTTCAAGCCTGGGAAAAAATATCAGGGAGCGAGTGGACACTAAGTATAATAAGGACAGGTCTAAAATTAAAATTTCATACAATGCCACGCAACCATTTTGTGATAACACCACAGAGAAAATCAGAAGTCGAACAACTGGCCCTACAAAAGGAAATATACAGTCTCCTCGCAAAGAATGTCCTACAGGAGGTCCCACAACAGGAGGAAGATATGGGATTTCTCCTCTTTTTCTCCGAACAAAACCAGATGGGACATTCAGAACGATAATAAACCTGGAAAAATTGAACAAATATCTAGTGAAACAAAGTTTCAAGATGGAAACAATAAAAACCTGTGTCAGATGTGTGTAATGTGTGTAAATGGGTTAGTAACTGGCTTAGTGATAGAAAGCAGAGGGTGGTTATAAATGGTATAGTCTCTAACTGGGTCGCTGTGACCAGTGGGGTACCGCAGGGGTCAGTATTGGGACCTGTTCTTTTCAACATATTCATTAATGATCTGGTAGAAGGTTTACACAGTAAAATATCGATATTTGCAGATGATACAAAACTATGTAAAGCAGTTAATACAAGAGAAGATAGTATTCTGCTACAGATGGATCTGGATAAGTTGGAAACTTGGGCTGAAAGGTGGCAGATGAGGTTTAACAATGATAAATGTAAGGTTATACACATGGGAAGAAGGAATCAATATCACCATTACACACTGAATGGGAAACCACTGGGTAAATCCGACAGGGAGAAGGACTTGGGGATCCTAGTTAATGATAAACTTACCTGGAGCAGCCAGTGCCAGGCAGCAGCTGCCAAGGCAAACAGGATCATGGGGTGCATTAAAAGAGGTCTGGATACACATGATGAGAGCATTATACTGCCTCTGTACAAATCCCTAGTTAGACCGCACATGGAGTACTGTGTCCAGTTTTGGGCACCAGTGCTCAGGAAGGATATAATGGAACTAGAGAGAGTACAAAGGAGGTCAACAAAATTAATATAGGGGATGGGAGAACTACAATACCCAGATAGATTAGCGAAATTAGGATTATTTAGTCTAGAAAAAAGACGACTGCGGGGCGATCTAATAACCATGTATAAGTATATAAGGGGACAAGACAAATATCTAGCTGAGGATCTGTTTATACCAAGGAAGGTGACGGGCACAAGGGGGCATTCTTTGCGTCTGGAGGAGAGAAGGTTTTTCCACCAACATAGAAGAGGATTCTTTACTGTTAGGGCAGTGAGAATCTGGAATTGCTTGCCTGAGGAGGTGGTGATGGCGAACTCAGTCGAGGGGTTCAAGAGAGGCCTGGATGTCTTCCTGGAGCAGAACAATATTGTATCATACAATTAGGTTCTGTAGAAGGACGTAGATCTGGGGATTTATTATGATGGAATATAGGCTGAACTGGATGGACAAATGTCTTTTTTCGGCCTTACTAACTATGTTACTATGTTACTATGTAGATCCCTTCATCCGTCTTGTTTCATGACTGTAGTCGATCTGAAAGACGCATACTATCATGTGCCTATCCATCCCAGTTACCAGAAATACCTCAGAGTGGCGGTGATAATGCAAGGAGAACTGAAACATTATCAGTTCAGAGCTCTCCCATTCGGCCTTGCTATAGCCCCGAGAGTATTTACGAAACTGATGGCAGAAGTGATGGCCCATATAAGGGAGCAAGACATGCTAATAGTCCCATATCTGGACGATCTCCTGGTAGTGGGCAGATCCTCACACCATTTCAGTCAGCAGCTAGACAAGGTGATGACAGCCTTGTCAAATTTGGGTTGGATGTTGAATCTAGAAAAATCCAGAATTATTCCAGTTCAAATACAACAGTACTTAGGAATAATGATAGATTCGACAAAACAAGAATGTCGTCTTCCAGGGACGAAAGTTACCAACATGATACAACTAATACCTCAAATAAGGCTTTCTCCAGTCATCACTTTACGAAAAGCAATGTCTGTGTTAGGGTCAATGACAGCCTGTATGCCAGCAGTCCAATGGGCCTAGTACCACTCCAGAGATTTCCAGTGGGAGATACTAGAAGCACAACTTCGCTTAATAGGGGATTTAGAAAAGCACTTGAAAATCTCCTCACGAACAATATGTTCCCTAGGTTGGTGGATAGACCCAACCAACTTAACCAGGGGAGTTCCATGGGTATGGCCAGTTTTGGTAACCCTAACCACGGATGTGAGTCCATGAGGTTGGGGGGCTCATTTAAACGATCAAATTGCCCAAAGCCCTTGGTCAGAAACAGAAAAACTCTGTTCATCGAACATGAAAGAACTCTTGGCGGTAAAATACCCACTCAAACACTTCCTAGTTTTCCTCCATTCCCATCATGTCAGACAACAGGGTGGTGGTGGCATACCTCAATCATCAGGGGGGAACAAGGTCCCGCTCGCTGATGGAAGTGACAAAATCTATCTTGACATTGGCAGAAACCAATCTATCTTCTCTGTCAGCCTTTCACATCAAAGGGACAGAGAACCAGGCGGTAGATTTTTTAAGCAGAACACAGTTAAGACAGGGGGAATGGGAGTTAAACCAGGAGATATTCAACCGCATTGTAGCTTGCTGGGGAGTACCGGAAATAGATTTGTTCGCAAACTATCTGAACCAGAAAACACAGGCATTTTGTTCAATCGACCCACGAGGGAATCCAGTGACCCTAGATGCTTTTCTGATTCCCTGGAACTTCCAACTAGCTTATGCCTTTCCTCCGTTAGCATTAATTCCATTAGTTCTGAAGAAAGTCCGGGAGGACAGGGCAAGAGTGATTATGATAGCCCTGTTCTGGCCAAAGAGAGCGTGGTTCCCATGGTTACGCTTGATGTCTGTAACAGAGCCATGGGTTCTCCCGGATATCCTAAACCTTCTACGCCAAGGGCCAATAAACCATCCACAAGTAAAAAACCTACACATGACAGCATGGAATTTGAGAGGGAACTTTTAGCAAAAAAGGGGGTTTCCTCAAATTTAATTTCAACACTCTTGTCCAGTAGAAAACCAGTAACTACCAGAGCATATGGCAAGGTCTGGAAGAAGCTCCTCTCTAATCCAAATGTCAGTGTGTCAGGGAAAATCCCAATTAAGGAAGTGCTAGAATTCCTTCAGAAAGGATTAGAAAAAGGGTTAGCAACAAGTACCTTTAAGGTTCAAATTGCAGCATTGGGTGCCTTATACAACTGTGACCTAGCAGGGAATCACTGGATAAAAAGGTTTATTAAAGCCTCAATTAGGTCTAAACCAGTCATACACCACACTTCGCCTCCCTGGGACCTAAACCTGGTACTTTCTGCACTCACGAAAGCGCCTTTTGGACCCTTGTCTCAAGCTTCCTTAAAGAAAATCTCCCTGAAAACCTCTCTCCTGGTAGCATTAACCTCAGGACGCAGAATTAGTGACTTGCAGGCTCTCTCAGCTTACCCACCTCTAACTTAGATACTAGAGGATAGAGTAGTCCTTAGGACTGACCCGTCTTACCTGCCCAAGGTAGCATCACGTTTTCATTGATCTCAGCAAATATCCTTACCATCGTTTTGCCCAAATCCCAAAAATGAAAAAGAGAAGTCCCTAAACACACTAGATCTTAAGAGATGCTTGACCCAATACAGTGGGGCAAAAAAGTATTTAGTCTGTCAGCAATAGTGCAAGTTCCACCACTTAAAAAGATGAGAGGCGTCTGTAATTTACATCATAGGTAGACCTCAACTATGGGAGACAAACTGAGAACAAAAAATCCAGAAAATCACATTGTCTGTTTTTTTAACATTTTATTTGCATATTATGGTGGAAAATAAGTACCGTATATACTCGAGTATAAGCCGAGATTTTCAGCCCAAATTTTTGGGCTGAAAGTGCCCCCCTCGGCTTATACTCGAGTCACGGTAGCGGTGGGGTCGGCAGGTGAGGGGCTGAGGGCGCTGGGGTATACTTACCTAGTCCCAGCGATCCTCGCGCTGTCCCTGCCGTCCCACGGGCTTCCGCGCTGCAGCTTCTTCCTCTCTTCAGCGGTCACGTGGGACCGCTCATTAGAGATATGAATAAGCGGCTCCACCTCCCATAGGGGCGGAGCCGCGTATTCATTTCTCTGTCAGCGGTGCCGGTGACCGCTGACAGAGAAAGAAGCTGCAGCGCGGAAGACAGGAGGGGACAGCGCGAGGATCGCCAGGACTAGGTGAGTATGTTATATTCACCTGTCCTCGTTCCAGCCGCCGATCCATCTTCCCGGCGTCTATCTGCGCTCTGACTGTTCAGGTCAGAGGGCGCGATGACGCACTAGTGTGCGCGGCGCCCTCTGCCTGATCAGTCAGTGCAGACAGACGCCGGGACCAGACGCTGGGAGCTGCAAGTAGCGAGGTGAGTATGGCTTTTTTTTTTTTTTATTGCAGCAGCAGCGGCCATCGCACAGATTAATGTGGGGCATCTATGGGCCACTATGAACACTGCAGAGCACTGTATTGGGGCATCTATGGGGCCACTATGAACACTGCAGAGCACTGTATTGGGGCATCTATGGGGCCACTATGAACACTGCAGAGCACTGTATTGGGGCATCTATGGGGCCACTATGAACACTGCAGAGCACTGTATTGGGGCATCTATGGGGCCAGTATAAACACTGCAGAGCACTGTATTGGGGCATCTATGGGGCCAGTATAAACACTGCAGAGCACTGTATTGGGGCATCTATGGGGCCAGTATAAACACTGCAGAGCACTGTATTGGGGCATCTATGGGGCCAGTATAAACACTGCAGAGCACTGTATTGGGGCATCTATGGGGCCAGTATAAACACTGCAGAGCACTGTATTGGGGCATCTATGGGGCCAGTATAAACAGTGCAGAGCACTGTATTGGGGCATCTATGGGGCCAGTATAAACACTGCAGAGCACTGTATTGGGGCATCTATGGGGCCAGTATAAACAGTGCAGAGCACTGTATTGGGGCATCTATGGGGCCAGTATAAACACTGCAGAGCACTGTATTGGGGCATCTATGGGGCCAATATAAACAGTGCAGAGCACTGTATTGGGGCATCTATGGGGCCAATATAAACAGTGCAGAGCACTGTATTGGGGCATCTATGGGGCCACTATAAACACTGCAGAGCACTGTATTGGGGCATCTATGGGGCCAGTATAAACACTGCAGAGCACTGTATTGGGGCATCTATGGGGCCAATATAAACAGTGCAGAGCACTGTATTGGGGCATCTATGGGGCCAATATAAACAGTGCAGAGCACTGTATTGGGGCATCTATGGGGCCACTATAAACACTGCAGAGCACTGTATTGGGGCATCTATGGGGCCAGTATAAACACTGCAGAGCACTGTATTGGGGCATCTATGGGGCCAGTATAAACACTGCAGAGCACTGTATTGGGGCATCTATGGGGCCAGTATAAACACTGGATTTCCACCCTAGGCTTATACTCGAGTCAATAAGTTTTCCCAGTTTTTTGTGGCAAAATTAGGGGGGTCGGCTTATACTCGGGTCGGCTTATACTCGAGTATATACGGTATTTGGTCAGAAAAAAACAATCAAGATTTCTGGCTCTCACAGACCTGTAACTTCTTCTTTAAGAGTCTCCTCATTCCTCCACTCATTACCTGTAGTAATGGCACCTGTTTAAACTTGTTATCAGTATAAAAAGACACCTGTGCACACCCTCAAACAGTCTGACTCCAAACTCCACTATGGTGAAGACCAAAGAGCTGTCAAAAGACACCAGAAACAAAATTGTAGCCCTGCACCAGGCTGGGAAGACTGAATCTGCAATAGCCAACCAGCTTGGAGTGAAGAAATCAACAGTGGGAGCAATAATTAGAAAATGGAAGACATACAAGACCACTGATAATCTCCCTCGATCTGGGGCTCCACGCAAAATCCCACCCCGTGGGGTCAGAATGATCACAAGAACGGTGAGCAAAATTCCCAGAACCACGCGGGGGGACCTAGTGAATGAACTGCAGAGAGCTGGGACCAATGTAACAAGGCCTACCATAAGTAACACACTACGCCACCATGGACTCAGATCCTGCAGTGCCAGACGTGTCCCACTGCTTAAGCCAGTACATGTCCGGGCCCGTCTGAAGTTTGCTAGAGAGCATTTGGATGATCCAGAGGAGTTTTGGGAGAATGTCCTATGGTCTGATGAAACCAAACTGGAACTGTTTGGTAGAAACACAACTTGTCATGTTTGGAAGAAAAAGAATACTGAGTTGCATCCATCAAACACCATACCTACTGTAAAGCATGGTGGTGGAAACATCATGCTTTGGGGCTGTTTCTCTGCAAAGGGGCCAGGACGACTGATCCGGGTACATGAAAGAATGAATGGGGCCATGTATCGTGAGATTTTGAGTGCAAACCTCCTTCCATCAGCAAGGGCATTGAAGATGAAACGTGGCTGGGTCTTTCAACATGACAATGATCCAAAGCACACCGCCAGGGCAACGAAGGAGTGGCTTCGTAAGAAGCATTTCAAGGTCCTGGAGTGGCCTAGCCAGTCTCCAGATCTCAACCCTATAGAAAACCTTTGGAGGGAGTTGAAAGTCCGTGTTGCCAAGCGAAAAGCCAAAAACATCACTGCTCTAGAGGAGATCTGAATGGAGGAATGGGCCAACATACCAACAACAGTGTGTGGCAACCTCGTGAAGACTTACAGAAAACGTTTGACCTCTGTCATTGCCAACAAAGGATATATTACAAAGTATTGAGATGAAATTTTGTTTCTGACCAAATACTTATTTTCCACCATAATATGGAAATAAAATGTTTAAAAAACAGACAATGTGATTTTCTGGATTTTTTGTTCTCAGTTTGTCTCCCATAGTTGAGGTCTACCTATGATATAAATTACAGACGCCTCTCATCTTTTTAAGTGGTGAAACTTGCACTATTGCTGACTGACTAAATACTTTTTTGCCCCACTGTATATAACAGCCACAAGGGAGTGTAGGAAAGGCAGGTCTCTGTTTGTTTGTTTTCAGGGTCCAAATAAAGGGCACAAAGCATCAAAAGCAACATTGGCGAGATGGGTAAGGGAGGCCATCACTCTAGCATACGCCTCGTCCAATGAAGCCGCTCCAAAAGGGATTAAAGCTCATTCAACCAGATCGGTATCAACCTCTTGGGCAGAGCGGACAGGAGCTTCGATTGACCAGATATGTAGAGCAGCCTCTTGGTCTTCTCCCTCTACATTTTTTCAAACACTACCAACTGGACCTATCCTGCTCTTCAGACCTAACCTTTGGTAGGAGGGTTCTAGAGGCAGTAATCCCACCCTAATATACATTCTATGAAATTCTCTCCGTGGTGCCGTCATGGGGATAAGAGAATATCGTAGTTACTCACCGATAATGGTATTTCTCTGATCCCATGACGGCACCCGTATATTCCCTCCCTTTCACGTGTGGGTGTGCACACTACTAATGTTTAGTCACGCGGTGTCGCAAAAAAAAAAAAGTAAAGATTTAATTATTTTGTTGTTTAATAACCATTTAAGTTACAGCTGAAGTCCTGTCAAGGCTCTGTAAACCAAACTGAGGTGGAAGAGAGGTCCTGCCTTTTTAACCTGTGGGTTTCCTGTCCCTGAGGGCGGATCCCTGTCTCTCCGTGGTGCCGTCATGGGATCAGAGAATACCGTTATCGGTGAGTAACTACGATATTTCTTCCAATGATTGAAACATGACAACATACATGCTCCAAGACCGCACGATGTGTGCACACAGCAAGCAACGCATTTCAATCGCAAGAGCGATCTTTATCAAAGCTTTGATAAAAATTGCTCTTGCAATCGAAACACGTCGCTTGCTGTCCCTGTGTGCACACATGGTGCGGTCTTGGAGTATGTCTATTGTCATGTTTTAATCATTGGAATAAAATTTTGAAGATTTTTACCCAAGAAGCTGGAACAAAGAATTCTTTTTTTTTATCTCTGTAAACTATTGTAAGAAAATGCGCTTCAAAAGTCAAATAGCACTCCTTCCCTCCCAAGTTTCGCCGTGTGGCCAAAAAAAACCTGTAAAGCCATAAATGGGGTATTGCCATTTTCAGGAGACATTGTGCAACAAACTGTGGGGACATTGATATCTATTTTCCCTTGTGAAATGTATAATCTGGGACTAGAACAACATTTTATTGGAAAAAATGTTTCTTCGACACCAAATGGTATAACATTCTGTGAAACACCTGTGGTGTTAGTATGCTCATTACACCCCTAGATTATTTCATTTCATTACAGCAGAATCTACACTCCAATATGTCGCTTCTTCTCTTCTGAGCTTTGCACTGTGCCTGGCAATTAGTTTATGACCACATATAGGATTATTAGTAAATGGGCCACACAATTAGTCATACAATTTCTCCTATTAGCTATTTTGAAAAATGTAAACTTGAGGCTAAAACATTTTAGTGAAAAAAATCATTTTTAATTTCCATAACCCAATATAATATTATACAATTTTGTGAATTACCTGAGTTTAAAATGTTCACTACAACCCCAGATGAATTCCTCGATAGGTGTAGTTTCCAAAATGGGTTCAGTTTATGCTTATTTGACATCTCAGAGGCTTTGCTAATGTGACATCCGCAATCTATTCTAGCATATTGCACTCCAAAAGTCATATGGTGCGCCTTTAATTCCGTTTGTCTAAGCAGTAGTTTCTGACCACATCAGAGTACACAAAGAAATTTTGGAAATTACACCCCTCGTGGAAGTCCCAGCAATCAGACTTGTAGCAATCAATACGTTTTCCCATATCCTATTGTAGAACATAACATATACTTGGTACAACAGATCTTTTAAATACCTAAAACTACTCCACAACAAGGTGACCCTAAACAAAAAAACAGACATTGGTTGACGGTTGCACAACCATTGAATACATGTTCACCTGGTGAATGATCATTCCAACACATTTCAGTATTTTAGCAGATATTGGCTGTTAGTGGTTAATTCATTTTATCTGACAATTCAATATGGTTAAAATTAACTCCTTTCAACAAATTTAGTCAAAGTATTGTCACATAGGATGTAGTTCCATCTGCGCAAATGCTGCGAATATCCTGCAGACTTCACTATTTGCATTGCAAATGATGAAATCTGTGTTGAATATTTGCAACATAAATTGAAATGTATTAATTTAC
The DNA here is from genome assembly GCF_032444005.1 of Ranitomeya imitator. Taxonomy (NCBI): domain Eukaryota; kingdom Metazoa; phylum Chordata; class Amphibia; order Anura; family Dendrobatidae; genus Ranitomeya; species Ranitomeya imitator. The sequence goes on from NC_091284.1 coordinate 176,018,074, forward strand.
ACTACGGATTATCTCTGCAAATGGAATCTTCTCCGCGTCGCTGCTACTGTAATATGCTTCAGATTTTCAGTCTTGATGGATGGACAATGCCTGTTATATCCAACCAATGTGAACAACCCCTAATTTGTCTAAATACACCTTGACCTGCCCTCAGCATTTATTTCCTGAAATCATTCCCTTTCATTCCAAATCTTATTGTTCCTCTACACCACAGATATGACCCCAAACTTGATCTTCTCATAGCACAGAAAAAGTATATTCCTACTAGTACACCTCCTCCTTTCTCTAGCATCTCCCATGGCTCTGTTCTGGAACTTCTCCTCTTCTCTATCTATTCTTTTGGACTAGACCAGTTTTTCTTATGAATTTAATACTATATTTATACCAATGACACCTTAATTTTTACACTCTGGCTCTGATACTCCTCTGCTTTCCAGATAATCAGCAAGTTTATTCTCCTTCCTTCTTGTCAATGCTATTACTGCAACATCCTTTCTAGCTTTCCCTCGAAAATTATGGCACTGTTCCCCCAATTTATTCTCAACCTTCCTGCCTGATTAATCCATCACTTCCCTCATTCTTCTACTGCCTGCCTACTTGACAATCTAAAAGCCATGGAACACATTTAAAGCTACACAACTTGTCACCTCATATTTCTCTGACGTAATCTAATATCTTCCTGCGTGTAATCTCCACTAAACAGTCCATTTGGTCCAACAGGCAATGCACAAGTAGTCCAAGTATGTCCAAAGACATACTGATAGGAATTCTAGATTGTGAGCCCCATCGGGGACAGTGATGATAATGTGTGCAAAACTGTAAAGCGCTGCGGAATATGTTAGCGCTATATAAAAATAAAGATTATTATTATTATTATTATTATTATTATTATGTGTATGTGCCGATTATAGGGGAATGACCACACTTCCTATATAAATAGACGTTTATTGCATTCCATGTGCCTAATAATTATACTGGGAATACATGCAGATTATAGCGGAGCTAATATTTATTCTGTATAATTTGCACTCGTCAATAATTATGTTATGTTACAATTTCTTGTATATTAGTAGATTTTAGCAGTAAAACATAGATGGATACACAAAAAACAGGTATCGTACACACTTCCCACTCTAATACACATATCTGCTGATCGTGCACACAATCCAATATGTATGTGAGGACGCTATATGATCATCACTGCTCACCTTCGGATGCAGAAGTAGGGAGATATTGGAGATCTCTTTAAAGTGTAAGATTTTCTTACATTAGGCTAAAAGGTTAAAACGACCATATTCCATGTTAATTTCTTATCTAAAAAAATTCAATTCACATTTGCTACCTACTTGTATCCATCCCGATATAATATATGCATAGTCTATGTTCATTCCCTATCTAATAAGCAAAAGGAATTCAATTCACATCTACTTATACGGGATAAGTGTTCATTCCACTATAAACTGCACATATTTCAAGTTCATTACCTACCAAACAAGCATGAGAAACTCCGTCTACTCATAAATTAGTTGGAATTTTATTTCTTTTGTTCATTCGCTCAGTATGTACATTGCAATGTCTTAGATTGGGCTAAGGCTATACAGCTAGTTTGGTTATGCAACATCAAGTATCATATACAGTTAGGGCCAGAAATATTTGGACAGTGACACAAGTTTTGTTATTTTAGCTGTTTACAAAAACATGTTCAGAAATACAATTATATATATAATATGGGCTGAAAGTGCACACTCCCAGCTGCAATATGATAGTTTCCACATCCAAATCAGAGAAAGGGTTTAGGAATCATAGCTCTGTAATGCATAGCGTCCTCTTTTTCAAGGGACCAAAAGTAATTGGACAATGGACTCTAAGGGCTGCAATTAACTCTGAAGGCGTCTCCCTCGTTAACCTGTAATCAATGAAGTAGTTAAAAGGTCAGGGGTGGATTCCAGGTGTGTGGTTTTGCATTTGGAAGCTGTTGCTGTGAGCAGACAACATGCGGTCAAAGGAACTCTCAATTGAGGTGAAGCAGAACATCCTGAGGCTGAAAAAAAATAAAAAATCCATCAGAGAGATAGCAGACATGCTTGGAGTAGCAAAATCAACAGTTGGGTACATTCTGAGAAAAAAGGAATTGACTGGTGAGCTTGGGAACTCAAAAAGGCCTGGGCGTCCACGGATGACAACAGTGGTGGATGATCGCCGCATACTTAATTTGGTGAAGAAGAACCCGTTCACAACATCAACTGAAGTCCAGAACACTCTCAGTGAAGTAGGTGTATCTGTCTCTAAGTCAACAGTAAAGAGAAGACTCCATGACAGTAAATACAAAGGGTTCACATCTAGATGCAAACCATTCATCAATACCAAAAATAGACAGGCCAGAGTTAAATTTGCAGAAAAACACCTCAAGAAGCCAGCTCAGTTCTGGAAAAGTATTCTATGGACAGATGAGACAAAGATCAACCTGTACCAGAATGATGGGAAGAAAAAAGTTTGGAGAAGAAAGGGAACGGCACATGATCCAAGGCACACCACATCCTCTGTAAAACATGGTGGAGGCAACGTGATGGCATGGGCATGCATGGCTTTCAATGGCACTGGGTCACTTGTGTTTATTGATGACATAAGAGCAGACAAGAGTAGCCGGATGAATTCTGAAGTGTACCGGGATATACTTTCAGCCCAGTTTCAGCCAAATGCTGCAAAGTTGATTGGACGGCGCTTCATAGTACAGATGGACAATGACCCCAAGCATACAGCCAAAGCTACCCAGGAGTTCATGAGTGCCAAAAAGTGGAACATTCTGCAATGGCCAAGTCAATCTCCAGATCTAAACCCAATTGAGCATGCATTTCACTTGCTCAAATCCAGACTTAAGACGGAAAGACCCACAAACAAGCAAGACCTGAAGGCTGCGGCTGTAAAGGCCTGGCAAAGCATTAAGAAGGAGGAAACCCAGCGTTTGTTGATGTCCATGGGTTCCAGACTTAAGGCAGTGATTGCCTCCAAAGGATTTGCAACAAAATATTGAAAATAAAAATATTTTGTTTGGGTTATGTTTATTTGTCCAATTACTTTTGACCTCCTAAAATGTGGAGTGTTTGTAAAGAAATGTGTACAATTCCTACATTTTCTATCAGATATTTTTGTTCAACCCTTCAAATTAAACGTTACAATCTGCACTTGAATTCTGTTGTAGAGGTTTCATTTCAAATCCAATGTGGTGGCATGCAGAGCCCAAATCGCGAAAATTGTGTCACTGTCCAAATATTTCTGGCCCTAACTGTATTAGTCTCAAAACTAGAATATTTGTGTGATTTGTCTAGGACTTCCTGTTGTGCAACTATTTTAGTTTTTGGTGTTAAAAAAAAAAGATGCATGCAAGTTAAAGTCAAAGCCTAAATACATTTTGGTCTAGGATGCCAAAAGGTACATTTGACTAAATACTCGTGTGGAATATCACATGCCACAACACAACCATAACGTTAAATGTAGCAATGCAACATATTAAGTAATATTTTTTATTTCTATAGCGCCAGCATATTCAGCAGCACCTTATAATACAGATGAGATATATACAGACAATATCAGACATTACAGAGTAACAAATAATTAAACAATTTAACCAAGAAGAGGTACCGTATATACTCGAGTATAAGCCGAGATTTTCAGCCCAAATTTTTGGGCTGAAAGTGCCCCTCTCGGCTTATACTCGAGTCAATGTGGGTGGCAGGGTCGGCGGGTGAGGGGGTGAGGGCGCTGAGGTATACTTACCTAGTCCCAGCGATCCTCGCGCTGTCCCTGCCTTCCTCCCCGTCTTCTGTGCTGCAGCTTCTTCCTCTCTTCAGCGGTCACGTGGGACCGCTCATTAGAGATATGAATAAGCGGCTCCACCTCCCATAGGGGCGGAGCCGCCTATTCATTCCTCTAATCGGCGGTGCCGGTGACCGCTGACAGGAAGAGCTGCGGCACCGAAGACCAGGCAGAGGGAGAGCGCGAGGATCGCCAGGACTAGGTGAGTATGTCATATTCACCTGTCCTCGTTCCAGCCGCCGGGCGTCGCTCCATCTTCCCGGCCGGCGCCTCCATCTTCCCGACGTCTGCGCTCTGACTGTTCAGGCAGAGGGCGCGATGACGCATATAGTGTGCGCGGCGCCCTCTGCCTGATCAGTCAGAGCAGAGACGCCGGGAAGATGGAGGCGCCGGAACGAGACGCCGGGAGCTGCAATCAAGGGAGGTGAGTATGTGTTTGTTTTTTTTTATTGCAGCAGCGGCGGCGGCGGCAGAGATTTCTATGGGGCACAATGAACGGTGCAGGGAGCAGAGCTGTGTATATATGTGGGACATGCAGGGAGCAGAGCTGTGTATATATGTGGGACATGCAGGGAGCAGACCTGTGTATATATGTGGGACATGCAGGGAGCAGACCTGTGTATATATGTGGGACATGCAGGGAGCAGAGCTGTGTATATATGTGGGACATGCAGGGAGCAGAGCTGTGTATATATGTGGGACATGCAGGGAGCAGAGCTGTGTATATATGTGGGACATGCAGGGAGCAGAGCTGTGTATATATGTGGGACATGCAGGGAGCAGAGCTGTGTATATATGTGGGACATGCAGGGAGCAGAGCTGTGTATATATGTGGGACATGCAGGGAGCAGAGCTGTGTATATATGTGGGACATGCAGGGAGCAGAGCTGTGTATATATGTGAGACATGCAGGGAGCAGAGCTGTGTATATATGAGGGACATGCAGGGAGCAGAGCTGTGTATATATGTGGGACATGCAGGGGGCAGAGTTGTGTATATATGAGGGACATGCAGGCGGCAGAGCTGTGTATATATGAGGGACATGCAGGGAGCAGAGCTGTGTATATATGTGGGACATGCAGGGAGCAGAGCTGTGTATATATGTGGGACATGCAGGGAGCAGAGCTGTGTATATATGAGGGACATGCAGGGAGCAGAGCTGTGTATATATGTGGGACATGCAGGGAGCAGAGCTGTGTATATATGTGGGACATGCAGGGAGCAGAGCTGTGTATATATGTGGGACATGCAGGGAGCAGAGCTGTGTATATATGTGGGACATGCAGGGAGCAGAGCTGTGTATATATGTGGGACATGCAGGGAGCAGAGCTGTGTATATATGAGGGACATGCAGGCGGCAGAGCTGTGTATATATGTGAGACATGCAGGCGGCAGAGCTGTGTATATATGTGGGACATGCAGGGAGCATATGGCACCGTATATGGCACAGCAATGGGGCACAATGAACGGTGCAGAGCACCGTATATGGCACAGCAATGGGGCACAATGAACGGTGCAGAGCACCGTATATGGCACAGCAATGGGGCACAATGAACGGTGCAGAGCACCGTATATGGCACAGCAATGGGGCACAATGAACGGTGCAGAGCACCGTATATGGGCACAGCAATGGGGCACAATGAACGGTGCAGAGCACTATATGGGGCACAGCTATGGGGAAATAATGAACGGTGCAGAGCACTATATGGCACAGCTATGGGGAAATAATGATCTATTTTTATTTTTGAAATTCACCGGTAAATGCTGCATTTCCACCCTAGGCTTATACTCGAGTCAATAAGTTTTCCCAGTTTTTTGTGGCAAAATTAGGGGGGTCGGCTTATACTCGGGTCGGCTTATACTCGAGTATATACGGTATTTGCCCTGTTCGCAAGCTTATAACTTATGAGGAAGTAGGGGACACATAAAAAGTAAATAAAAAAGTGATGGCCCTGCCATAAACACAATGAACAGGAATTCACACAATGCTGCATGAACGAGTCACCAGAAGGTATCTGCATGTGTACAGATGGTAAGTGCTACTTCAGTGCAAAAAGGGTGTGGAAACCGCTCATAGGATGGACCGAATTCAGAAGAATTCAGAAGAAAAGTTTGTAAAGGATAATACTTACAGTTGAAACCAGAAGTTTACACACGCTATATAAAAAGACACATAAGCATGCGTTTCTCAATATCTGACATGAAATCAGAATAAACCTTTCCCGTTTCAGGTCAATTAGGATTACCATAATCTACTATATAATTGTCTAGGGGTCACTTCCGCCTTTCTGTCCTTCTGTCTTTCTGTCACGGATATTCATTGGTCGCGGCCTCTGTCTGTCATGGAATCCAAGTCGCTGATTGGTCTCGCCAGCTACCTGTCATGGCTGCCGTGACCAATCAGCGACGGCCACAGTCCGAATAGTCCCTCCCTACTCCCCTGCAGTCGGCGCCCCCCGCTCCATACTCCCCGCAGTCACCGCTCACACAGGGTTAATGCCAGCTCACTCCGTTACCACCGCTATTAACCCTGTGTGACCAAGTTTTTACTATTGATGCTGCCTATGCAACGTCAATAGTAAAAACATCTAATGTTAAAAATAATAAAAAAATAACAAATCATTATATACTCACCTTTCGCGACGCTCCGGTGACCTCCGGCAGGTTCCGGTGCCAAGAATAGTATGGGAGAAGGACCTGCCATGACTTCACGGTCATGTGACCGCGACATCATCACAGGCCCTGCGCACCAACGCGAGAAGGACCTGCCATGACGTCATGGTCATGTGACCGTGACGTCATCACAGGGCCTGCGCGCCTGCGCGAGAACGACCTGCTGTGATGTCACGGTCATGTGACCGCAACGTCATCACAGGTCCTGCGTCCCTGCGCGAGAAGGACCTGCCATGACGTCATGATCATGTGACCGCGACGTCATCACAGGCCTTGCGCGCCTGCGCGAGTAGGACCTGCCATGCTGTCATGGTCATGTGACCGAGACGTCATCACAGGGCCTGCGCACCTGCGCAAGAAGGACCTGCCAAGACGTCATCACAGGGTCTGCGCGCCTGTGCGAGAACGACCTGCTGTGATGTCACGGTCATGTGACCACGACGTCATCACAGGTCCTGCGTGCCTGCGCGACAATGACCTGCCATGATGTCACGGTCATGTGACCGAACTACAATGGGCCCACGGAAGGTGAGTATATGTTTATTTTTTATTTTTTAACCTGTGTCATACATGGCTCTGTGCTGTATACTACATTGCTGTGCAATATACTACGTGGCTCTGTGCTGTATACTACATCACTGGGCAATATACTACGTAACTGGGCAATATACTACGTGGCTGGGCAATATACTACGTGGCTGGGCAATATACTACGTCACTGGGCAATATACTACGTGGTTGGGCAATATACTACGTGGCTGGGCAATATTCTACGTCGCTGGGCAATATACTATGTGGCTGGGCAATATACTACATGACTGGGCAATATACTACGTGGCTGGGCAATATACTACGTGGCTGGGCAATATACTACGTGACTGGGCAATACACTACGTGGCTGGGCAATATACTACGTCACTGGGCAATATACTACGTGGTTGGGCAATATACTACGTGGCTGGGCAATATTCTACGTCGCTGGGCAATATACTATGTGGCTGGGCAATATACTACATGACTGGGCAATATACTACGTGGCTGGGCAATATACTACGTGGCTGGGCAATATACTACGTGGCTGGGCAATATACTACGTGGCTGGACAATATACTACGTGACTGGGCAATATACTACGTGGCTGGGCAATATACTACGTGACTGGGCAATATACTACGTGGGCTGTGCAATATACTACGTGGCTGGGCAATATACTACGTGGCTGGGCAATATACTACGTGGACATGCATATTCTAGAATACCCGATGCGTTAGAATCGGGCCACCATCTAGTTATTAATATTTGTCAAATGCCAGAATAATGAGAGAACGCATTTTGCTGAAAGAAGCAGACCAATGGCTTCACCTTGTCTGTTCTTAAGTCTGTGGGAATGAGAAAAATGTAGGCCACCATTTGAGGGAGCTACAACTGAGGCAGTGTCCGATCTTCTTGCTCACAATGTAGAACTTTACGTCACTTTGTGACATTTGAACCATTTAAGCCCCGATTCATCAAGAACGTAAATTTTCTTGCTAGTCTTGATGAGGGGAGGTTTTTTTCAGAAATCTGGTGAGACAAAGCAAATTCATATGGAGCCATACACTAGAAGACTGTTCACATGTCTGTTTTCGGAGCCTAAAAACAGAATTAAACCATTAAAACATGTTAATTTGAATGGGGTTTTATGTTTCATTAAAAGGCTTTCGTTCCGAAGTTTGCACAGTTTTTTGTGCATCTAAAAAATATATTTTTTTTAAACAGGAAAGTCTATTATGAAACGAATAAGGGATTTTTTTTGGCGCTAGGGGTCCCAAATTATAATTGGTACGAATCATGAGAAAAATGGCTAAAATTTATATAAAAAAAAGTGGTGTCTCAATAAGACCTAGAGGTTTTTCCGTTTTTGAGTTTTAATTTTTTGCTCCCCTTCTTCACAGAGCCATAACTATTTTTTATTTTTCCGTTAATATGGCTATGTGAAGGTTTGTTTTTTTGCGGGACAAGAAGTACTTTTGAACTACACCATTGGTTTTACCATATAGTGTACTGGAAAATGGTAACAAAAATTCAAAGTGCGGCGAAATTGCAATTCCCCAATTTTTTTTTTGTTGTTGTTACCATGTTCACTAAATGCTAAAACTGACCTGTCATTATGATTCTCCAGGTCATTACTAGTTTTTAGATCACAAACATGTATGGGTTCTCTTTTTGTTTATGTGGTGAAAAAAAAATCCGAAGTGTGTAAATAAAAAAAAAGGAGCGATTTTCCGAGGCTCTTAGGCCATGTTCACACCATCCTTTTTTTCATGCGGAATCGCCGCGATTCTCCCGCTGCGGGTCCGCAGCTGTTTTCCATGCAGGGTACATTACAATGTACCCAATGGAAAACAGGAACTGCTGTGCCCACATTGCGGAAAATCGCTAAAAAAGCCGCGCTGAATAGCCGCGGTAAAAAAGAAGTACCATGTCACTTCTTTTTGCGGAACTGCAGCGGTTCTGCACCCATAGACCTCCATTGTGAGGTCAAACCCGCAGTAAAACCCGCAGATGAAAAAAATATCTGCGTGTTTTCTGCGGTTTGTGGTGCAGAACCGCTGCAGTGTGGCTGCCCCCCCCGTGCCCCAATCCCACCCCCCCATGCTCCGATGCCACCCCCGTGCTCTGACGCCCCCCCCGTGCCCTCATCTCCCCCCCTTATACTTACCCGGCCTCCCGGTGTCCGTCCGGCCGTCTTCTCCCTGGGCGCCGCCATCTTGCAAAATGGCGGGCGCATGCGCAGTGCGCCCGCCGAATCTGCCGGCAGATTCGTTCCAAAGTGCATTTTGATCACTGAGATATAACCTCAGTGATCAAAATAAAAAAAATAGTAAATGACCCCCCCCTTTGTCACCCCCATAGGTAGGGACAATAAAAAAATTAAGATTTTTTTTTTTCCCACCAAGGTTAGAATAGGGTTAGGGTTAGGGGTAGGGTTAGGGGTAGGGTTAGGGGTAGGGTTAGGGGTAGGGTTAGGAGTAGGGTTAGGGGTAGGGGTAGGGTTAGGGGTAGGGTTAGGGTATTTTCAGCCATTTTAACCCTAAAAAACTTCCTAGAAAACACACAGACTCTGCATAGAAAACTGCATAAAAAAATGCATCAAAAAACGCATCAAAAAACGCATCTAAAAAGCACCAAAAAAAGGACCTGCGTTTTCTGCCAAGAGCTGCGGTTTTTAGTCCTGAAAAAAAAGGAGGGAAATCAGGAACGTGTGAACATAGCCTTAGAGTCTCCATTTTCATGATCTGGGGTTGGGTAAGGGCTTATTTTTTGCATGTCAAGCTGACGTTTTTATTGATACATTTTGGTGTAGATACAATGCAATTCTATGTTGTTACGTCGATTAACGATCAGATTCTTTTAATATATTGATAGATCGGGCAATTCTGAAAGCGGCGATACCAAATATGTTTTTTTTTAATGGTTTTATTTTGAATGGGGTGAAGGGGGGTGATTTAAACTTTTACATTTTTTTATATTTTTAAAAACCTTTTTGTAAATTGTTTACTGGCTTCAATAGTATCTATGGGAGACTGGAACCTGCGATTTTCTGATCGCTGTGCTACACACAGCAGGGCTTCAGCTATGGCCACAGGGTGGCGCTCATAGCTATCCGGCAATGACAACCACAGCGGTCTCCTGCAGAACCCGGGTTGTCATGCCAACCCATCTGCGACTCGCGGTCATGTGACATGGGCGCCGATGGGCGGGATTTGTGACGCGCTTACGAAGCGAACAAGTTAAATGCCACTGTTAGAGATTTCCAGCTCCATTTAACATATTAACAGCAACGGCTGCATCACGATTCCATCTGCGGCTGTTAGGGGCACATGTCAGCTGATTAAATTAGCTGATATGTGCTGGAAAAGATATGGACTCATCGCCGAAGACCGCACCTAACAGGCGGAGGCGACTTATGACGTGCCTCTGCGTCATAGGTTGTAAAGCGGTTAACCTCTTAGTGACAGAGCTAATTTTGTACTTAATGACCAAGCCAATTTTTACTATTCTGACTACTGTAACTTTATGAAGTTACTAGCTGAAGAGCCCCGCGTTGCCTGGGCATAGTAAATATCTGTGGTTAGTTATAGCACCTCACTTCTCTTATTTTCCCATCACGCCTCTCATTTTCCCAATCACATCTTTCATTTTCCCCCTCACATCTCTCATTTTCTCCCTCACACCTCTCATTTTCTCCCTCACTCCTCTCATTCCCCCCTAACACTTGTCATTTCAACCTCACATCTGTCATTTTCTGATCACTCCACTATTTTTCCTCACTCCTCTCATTTTGCACTCACACCTTTTCATTTTCACCTCACACCTCTCATTTTCACCTCATCACCTCAGTATATACATGTTTGTCATCTCCCTTATATATAGTATACATCTGTATGTCATCTCCTGTATATAGTATATACCTGTATGTCATCTCCCCTGTATATAGTATATACCTGCTGTGTGTCATCTCCCCTATATATAGTATATACCTGAATGTCATCTCCTTCTATATATAGTATATACCTGTATGTCATCTCCTCCTGTATATAGTATATACCTGTGTGTCATCTCCCCTGTATATAGTATATATCTGAGTGTCATCTCCTCCTGCATATAATATATACCTGCATGTCATCTTCTATATATAGCATATACCTGTATGTCATCTCCTCCTGTATATAGTATATACCTGTGTGTCATCTCCCCTGTATATAGTATATATCTGAGTGTCATCTCCTCCTGCATATAGTATATACCTGCATGTCATCATAGCATATACCTGTATGTCATCTCCTCCTGTATATAGTATATACCTGTGTGTCATCTCCCCTGTATATAGTATATATCTGAGTGTCATCTCCTCCTGCATATAGTATATACCTGCATGTCATCTTCTATATATAGCATATACCTGTATGTCATCTCCTCCTGTATATAGTATATACCTGTATGTCATCTCCTCCTGTATATATATGTACCTATATGTCATCTCCTCCTCTATATAGTATATACCTGTGTGTCATCTCTCCTGTATATAGTATATATCTGTGTGTCATCTCCCCTGTATATAGTATATACCTGTGTGTCATCTCCTCCTGTATTAGACCTCGTTCACACGTTATTTGCTCAGTATTTTTACCTCAGTATTTGTAAGCTAAATTGGCAGCCTGATAAATCCCCAGCCAACAGGAAGCCCTCCCCCTGGCAGTATATATTAGCTCACACATACACATAATAGACAGGTCATGTGACTGACAGCTGCCGTATTTCCTATATGGTGCAATTGTTGTAGTTTGTCTGCTTATTAATCAGATTTTTATTTTTGAAGGATAATACCAGACTTGTGTGTGTTTTAGGGCGAGTTTCGTTTGTCAAGTTATGTGTGTTGAGTTGCGTGTGGTGACATGCATGTAGCGACTTTTGTGAGATGAGTTTTGTGTAGCAACATGCGTGTAGCAACTTTTTGTGTGTCGAGTTACATGTGACAGGTTAGTGTAGCAAGTTGTGTGCAGCAAGTTTTGCGCATGGCGAGTTTTGCGCGTTGCGAGTATTATGTGTGGTGCCTTTTGAGTATGTGCAAGTTTTGTGTGAGGCAACTTTTGCATGTGTTGCAACTTTTCTGCATGTGGCAATTTTTCCGCATGTGCAAGTTTTGCTTGTGGCGAGTTTTTCATGAGGAGAATTTTGCACTTGTGGCGAGTTTTGCAAGAGCCTAGTTTTTGCATGTGGCGAGTTCTGCGCGTGGCTAGTTTTGAGTGGCGACTTTTGTGTTTTGACTTTTATGTGGTGAGGTTGGTGTATTTGTGGTGAAATGTGTGCTGAGGGTAATATGTGTTCAAGCACGTGGTAGTGTGTGGCGCATTTTGTGTGTGTTCATATCCCCGTGTGTGGTGAGTATCCCATGTCGAGGCCCCACCTTAGCAACTGTACGGTATATACTCTTTGGCGCCATCGCTCTCATTCTTTAAGTCCCCCTTGTTCACATCTGGCAGCTGTCAATTTGCCTCCTACATTTTTACTTTCATTTTTTCCCATTATGTAGATAGGGGCAAAATTGTTTGGTGAATTGGAAAACGCGGGGTTAAAATTTCACCTCACAATATAGCCTATGATGCTCTCGGGGTCCAGACATGTGACTGTGCAAAATGTTGTGGCTGTAGCTGCGACGCCTCCAACACTTTTCCTTTCACTTTTTCCCCATTATGTAGATAGGGGCAAAATTGTTTGGTGAATTGGAACGCGCGGGGTTAAAATTTCACCTCACAACGTAGCCTATGACGCTCTCAGGGTCCAGACGTGTGACTGTGCAAAATTTTGTTTCTGTAGCTGCGACGCCTCCAACACTTTTCCTTTCACTTTTTTCCCCATTATGTAGATAGGGGCAAAATTGTTTGGTGAATTGGAAAGCGCGGGTTAAAATTTCACCTCACAACGTAGCCTATGACGCTCTCAGGGTCCAGACGTGTGACTGTGCAAAATTTTGTTGCTGTAGCTGCGACGCTTCCAACACTTTTCCTTTCACTTTTTTCCCCATTATGTAGATAGGGGCAAAATTGTTTGGTGAATTGGAACGCGCGGGGTTAAAATTTCGCCTCACAATATAGCCTATGACGCTCTCGGGGTCCAGACGTGTGACTGTGCAAAATTTTGTGGCTGTAGCTGCGACGGTGCAGATGCCAATCCCGGACATACACACATACACACACACACACACACATTCAGCTTTATATAGTAGATAGCTCTGGAACGCTTCAACGTATACCACTGATTCAGAGACTGCTTTTTCGTGACATATTGTATTTCATGTTAGTGGTAAAATTTCTTCAATATAACTTGTGTTTATTTATGAAAGAAACAGAAATTTTAATTTTTGTACACTTAAATCAAAGAGTGGTGTCACACAAAATAGTTAATAAATAACATTTCCCACATGTCTACTGTACATCACCACAATTTTGGAAACATTTTTTTTTGTTAGGACGTTATAAGGTTTAAAAGTTGACCAGCAATTTCTCATTTTTCCAAGAAAATTTACAAAACCACTTTTTTTAGGGACCACCTCACATTTGAAGTGAGTTTGGGGGGTCAATATAACAGAAAATACCCAAAAGTGACACCTTTCTAAAAACTGCACCCCTCAACATGCGCAAAACCAAATTCAAGAAGTTTATTAACCCTTCTGGTGCTTCACGAGAACTAAAGCAACATGAAGGGAGAAAATGAACATTACTTTATTCACAAAAAAATTTACTTTGGAACCATTTTTTATTCTGACAAGGGTATCAGGAGAAAATGGAGCACAAAATTTGTTGTGCAATTTCTACTGAGTACGCCGATACCCTGTATGTAGGGGAAAGCCACTGTTTGGGTGCATGGCAGGGCTCAGAAGGGAAGGAGCACCGTTTGACTCCTTGAACACAAAATTGGTTGGAATCAATGGTGGTGCCATGTTGCGTTAGGAGACCCCCTGATGTACCTAAACAGTGGAACCCCCCAATTCTAACTCTAACCCTAACCCCAACATACCCCTAACCCTAATCCCAAACCTAACCATAGCCCTAACCACAACCCTAACCCCAACATACCCCTAACCCTAACATAACCCTAATCCAAACCCTAACCGTAATCTCAACCATAACCACAACCCTAAATTTAGCCCAACCCTAACCTTAGCCCCAACCCTAACTTTAGCCCAACCCTAACTTTAGCCCAACTTCAGCCCAACTCTAACCCTAAAGGACAAATGGAAATAAAAATAAATTTATTTTATTATTTTTACCTAACTGAGAAGGTGATAAAGGGGGGTTAATTTACTATTTTTTTTAATTTTGATCACTGTGATAGGGTCTATCACAGTTATCGAAATGAACCAATAGGAAAAATTTCCCACCATTTTCTTCCCGGAAGACGCCACCGGCGACCCGGGGACTTCACGGAGGGTTGCAGGGACACAGGAGGTACCGGAACGAGATCGGGGAACCCCATTTCTGTCTCATCTTATGTGAGATCATATCAGATTTTTTTTGCGGTCGCCGATATTCCGTTAAAAGCGGTGATCGCTTACAATTGAGTTGGTAAAAAATGACCCGAATCATGTTCTCTGGGATCTTAGCTACCCCCGGTAGCCAAGACCCCAGTGGAATTCCAAGTCTGGGGGATGCTATACACTTATTTCTCAGCGCCATTAAAAAGCGGCACTGATTCATAAGTTCCCATAACTGCTGCCGTTAAAAGGCGTATTGGCGGTCGTTAAGGGGTTAAACGGGTCTGTTCAAAATCCTGAACCTTTGGTTTCACTTCGGTGTCCGTTTCTGTACATGTGAAACTTTTTTCTAGCTGGTCTTTTCCAAACGGACATCTGAACAGCGTCTAAAGAGGCAGGATCACTTCGTACTCCATCATGATGAAAGACTACATTTTGTGCCTGGCTGTACAAATGGACACTCTCAGGAAAAAGAACAAAAACAAAATGAGATAACCAGGAATTGAAGCTAGAGGGAGATAATTTGCAAACTTCCTGGTGCATTCTGAGAAGAGTGAAGAATTGTCGCAAGTTTGTGGATCTTTGGGCGTAGCTGGATTGAGCTGCTTGGAGGAAATCGTCAAACCTTTACAGCGATTCCACAGAAATTCATTTTGTTCAACATGGAGAAGGAGTTTACCCATGCATGTAGTGTTCTGCAATGTGTGCTATATGTTTACAGACTTTCCAGAGGAAAAGGCAAACTTTACGTATCAGAAATAGAAGCTTGTGACTCTGTTAGAGGAAAAAGTGCAAAGTCTTCAGTAGAG
The DNA here is from genome assembly GCF_032444005.1 of Ranitomeya imitator. Taxonomy (NCBI): domain Eukaryota; kingdom Metazoa; phylum Chordata; class Amphibia; order Anura; family Dendrobatidae; genus Ranitomeya; species Ranitomeya imitator. The sequence goes on from NC_091284.1 coordinate 176,033,386, forward strand.
ATTAGCTACACTGAAGGTCATCAAAGATGATGAGGATTTCCTTGACAGAGCAGAATATTCTTCTCAAAATTTTGCAAAAGAAGAACTTTCAGAAGCTAATGAAAGAATAATAACGACTAATATTCAGAATCTAATTACAGCGTAGAAATGAGGCTATGTGCACACGTTGCGGATTTTCTGCGGATCCGCAGCGGTTTTTGCAGTGCAGAAACGCTGCAGATCCGCAATTGATTTACAGTACATTCAAAAACAATGAGAAAAAAAAAGCTGTGCACACTTTGCGGAAAATCTGCTGCGGAAACGCTGCGGTTTAAAAGAAGTCGCGTGTCACTTCTTTTTTGTGAATCTGCAGCGTTTTTGTACCTATTCCATTATAGAAAATCGCAGGGGTAAAAAACACAGCAAATCCGTAAGAAAACTGCACAAAAAACGCTGCGAAACTGCACAAAAAAAGCGACAAATCCGCAGGTGCATTTTCTGCCAGGAAAGGCAGAATCCGCACCAGAAATTCCTAAGGCTAATCCGCAACGTGTGCACATAGCCTAACTCTTCTGAATGTTCGAAGAGAAGCACCTTTCAATGTACCTGCAGAAGAAGATAAATGGAAGCATGTGACCCAAAGAAGCAGGAGGATGAGAAGGCAGTCAGCACCCATTCTGCTGAAGAACCACTACCAGTCTCTCCCGCAGGACAAGTTTGAAGATGTACATAAAAAAAGTGCTTTGTCCACAAAGAATGCCCCAGTAAGAAAATAGAAGCCTCTTGAAGGGAGAAAAAGAAGCGCTGTGGTGAAGAAGAAAAGGAGAGTGGTGGTCGTGTGCTGTCTTCCATGTGCCCAAATAAAAGATGTGTCTAATAGGGCATCAAGACTCTTCAGTGCTACAGACTGTGTCTACTAACACATGAAGGAACAAATGACAGAGCAAAAAATGACCTGGAAACTACATGCAGAGACTTTGACGACCTAGGTCAGAAAGTCAAGGAACTGGAAGTGCAGGTCGTCTTCTCATCCATCCTCCCAGTGGATGGACATGGACCAAGGAGACTAAAAAGGATTGTAGAGGTGGCAACTGGCTACATTGATGGCGCCGTGAGCAACATTTTGGGTTTCTTGACCATGGAGTGAATTACCTGTATGATGGACTGCTTTCTAAAGGTGGCTTACAACTTATGAAAAAGATGATTACTTACCGGTTATCGGATTTTCCAGAACCCACAACAGCACTATGGAGTGAGGATTCGCCCTCAAGGACAGGCAGCTTTAAAAAGTGGATCCCTCTAGTAAGCTTCAGTGGTTTACAGAGCATGAGAGGAACTCTGGTTGGTTTAGTAGATATACATATATACAAGTTTAGTAATTAATGTTATTCCAGAGGTATACTGTAATACCCTGTAAATGCCTACATCTGTAATAGTTTTTTTTCTGCAACACCCTGTGAGTCAACCATGTGCCATCCACCAAGGAAAGGTGATAAAGGAGGGAATAAGGAAGGGTGCTGTTGTGGGTTCTGGAAAATCCGATTACCGGTAAGTAATCATCAATTTTTCATTCCCCAGGACAGCACCATGGAGAAAGATTACAGAGGAAGGGACCACCACTTCTAAGAATTTCCTCCAGAAAGTAAGATCTCCAGCACCTAAGTCCAACCTATAGTGCTTGAAAAAAATGGTGGGTGAAGACCACGTGGTAGCCCTACAGATTTGTTCCAGAGAAATGTTAGTCCTCTCTGCTCAGGATGTAGATACAGCTCTTGTGTATATTATTGGGGAGAAGGGTGCTTGATAGTTGGGAACCTCCTGAAGTGTAAGCCAGGGCAATCCCTGTCCTGAAACATCTGTCTATGGACCCCTTGGGCATAGCCTGGCCTTTCCTGGGACCTTCAGAGTAAACAGGGAGGTAGATTTCCTGAATTCCCTGGTTGACTCTAAATATTGTAATAGGCATCACCTAACATACAGCATGTGAAGTTCTCGTTCCCCTCCCATTTTTAGGGTTATCACAGAAAGATGGTAAAACTCCTGGGATCAGTGAAAGGTTGTTACCACCATGGGGAAAAAGAGATATATTTAGCCCTGACCCAGCCTATCTGGTAAGAACCAAATGAAGGGTTCAATGATAGTGCCTGCAGTTTCCCCACCCTTCTAGCTGATGTAAGGGCCATTTTCAGAGTCAAAATCTTAATTGAGCAATCTAATATGGGCTCAAAAGGAGTTTAAGAGATTTTAAAACTAAGTTTAGGTCCCAAGGAGCTGCTCGGGGCTGTAGGGTTATCCCGAAGCGACTGACCGCCTTAAAAAAAAATAACTATTAAGGGGTGATCAGCAATTTTTCGCTCCCAGTGCTGTAGTGTGGACTTTAAGGGTACTCTTTTTCAACCCTATCACCCACCTTTTTTGTAAAAATTCTAGAATAGGAATCCAGGGAACCTGGTTGTTTTTTAACGGGTCTACCACAGAAAAGATTAGGAACTTTCCTCATATTCTAAAGTAAATGTCTGACATAATTTGTTTCCTGGACCTCATAAGGGTGGAGATTATCCCTTCTGGGCATCCTCTAGCTTCAGCTCAAGCGTCATGCTGTCAAATGACCCTTTATGTTGGATGTAATATGAGCCCCTGGGACAGGAGATCTGGAATTTGTGGAAGTACCCATGGTACTCCCACTGTTAGCAGATGTAGCCAGGTGAACCAGGTTCTTCCGGGCAAGAAGGGGGCTATTAATATCGCTTTGGTTTGGTGCTTCTAAATTTTTCTGAGAACTATCGGAATTATGGAAATTTGGGGAAAGGCATAAACTAACTCCTTTGGCCATCTGTGGAGAACGGTGTCTACTCCGTAGAGAAAGTCTTTTTGATCAGGGAGAAAAACTTTTGTTTGATCTGTTTGCAATCAAGTCTATTTGGTGCTCCTTCCCAGCAAATGACTATTTAAATTAGGAACTCTGAGTTTAAGGTGTCCTGTTCGATCATAACGCTGTTACTCTGCAGATTAAGGCTGCAGTCACACTAGCAGTATTTGGTCAGTATTTCACATCAGTATTTGCAAGCCAAAACCAGGAGTGTGTGATAAATACAGAAGTGGTGCATATGTTTCTTTTATACTTTTCCTCTATTTGTGCCATTCCTGGTTTTGGCAGTGTGACGACAGCCTAACAGCGTTATTTCTGATGAAGGTTCTTTTTTTTTTTTTTAAACCCTGTTTTTGAAATGGATAAGGCTATGTGCACACGTTGCGGATTCTCTGCGGATCCGCAGCGTTTTTTGCAGTGCAGAAACGCTGCAGATCCACAATTGATTTACAGTACAATGTAAATCAATTAGAAAAAAAAATGCTGTGCACACTTTGCGGAGAATCCGCTGCGGAAACGCTGCGGTTTAAAAGAAGTAGCATGTCACTTCTTTTTTGCGAATCTGCAACATTTTTGTACCCATTCCATTATAGAAAACTGCAGGGGTAAACAAAACGCAGCAAATCTGCAAAAAAAGCAGAAAAAACGCACAAAAAACGTGACAAATCCGCAGGTGCGTTTTCTGCCAGGAGAGGCAAAATCCGCACCAAAAATTCCTAAGGCTAATCAGCAACGTGTGCACATAGCCTAAAGGTACATACAGGCAATGATATCCAATAAATACCATGAATTTAACACTTAACCCAAAAAAAACCCAAAAAAACCCTCCTTCCCATCCACAGCGTGTGTGAACTGAACTCTCACATAACAACTCTACCTCCTCTTTCGGCCTCTCACAGCATACTATCTCTCCAACGCATGAAGATGTAAACTCCCTCGACTTAGTTTTCTCCCGGCTTTGCTCAGTGGATGATTTCACAAACTCCCCTCTCCCGCTCTCTGACCACAACCTTCTTTTATTCTCTATCAAAAACTGCCATCCCGCTCAGGTCACCCCCACTTTCCACACTTATAGAAACATACAGGCCATTAACACCCAGAAACTTATGAAGAACTTGCAGTCCTCATTGGCCCCAATCTCCTCCATCTCATGTCCTGATTCTGCTCTGAAGCATTACAATGAAACCCTGCAAAGTGCCCTGGATGAAGCTGCACCTCCTATACAACATATAACAACTCAGCACAGACGGCAACAACCGTGGCACATGCTGCAAACACGTTTCCTGCAGCGGTGCTCCAGGTGCGCCGAACGTCTGTGGAAAAAATCTAATCTACCCGAAGATTTCATCCATTATAAGTTCATACTAAAAACATACAACTCTGCCCTTCACCTCTCAAAACAAACCTATTTCAACACCCTCATCACCTCACTGTCCAATAACCCTAAACGTCTCTTTGACACTTTCCAGTCCCTACTCAACCCAAGATTGCAGGCCCCAACCACGGATCTCCGCGCTGACGATCTGGCCAATTACTTCAAAGAAAAAATTGACCACATTCAACAGGAAATCATCTCCCAATCTCTTCATACCATTCACTGTCCTCCCTCCCTCACTGCATCTAGTTCACTCTCTGACTTTGAACCAGTTACAGAAGAAGAAGTAAGCAGGCTCCTTGCATCTTCTCACCCAACCACTTGCACCAGTGACCCCATTCCATCACATCTCCTCTAGTCCCTTTCACCGGCTGTCACCTCTCACCTAACAAAAATATTCAACCTTTCTCTCACTTCCGGTATTTTTCCATCCTCATTTAAGCATGCCATCATACATCCATTACTTAAAAAACCATCCGTCGATCAAAACTGTGCCGCTAATTATAGACCTGTCTCTAATCTTCCTTTCATCTCTAAACTCCTCGAATGCCTGGTCCACTCCCATCTTACCCGCTATCTCTCAGATAACTCTCTTCTTGACCCTCTTCAATCTGGTTTCCGCTCTTTACACTCTACTGAAACTGCCCTCACTAAAGTCTCTAATGACCTACTAACAGCTAAATCTAATGGTCACTACTCCATGCTAATTCTCTTGGATCTCTCTGCAGCATTCGACACTGTGGATCATCAGCTCCTCCTCACTATGCTCCGCTCCATCGGCCTCAAGGACACCGTTCTCTCCTGGTTCTCCTCCTATCTCTCTGACCGATCATTCACTGTATCTTTTGCTGGTTCCTCCTCCTCTCACCTTCCCCTTACTGTTGGGGTTCCTCAAGGATCAGTCCTAGGTCCCCTCCTTTTCTCTTTGTATACTGCCACCCAATTATACATGTTTTCTCCTGTTATCACGCCGACCTTTTTAGTAAACACCAGTGATTGTCTTACCGCTGTCTCTAACATCATGTCCTCCCTCTATCTGAAACTGAACCTGTCAAAAACTGAACTCCTCGTGTTTTCTCCCTCTATTAACCTACCTTTGACTGACATTGCCATCTCCGTGTGCGGGTCCACCATTGCTCCAAAGCAACATGCCCACTGCCTTGGGGTCATACTTGATTCCAAGCTTTCATTCACCCCCCCCACATCCGATCACTGGCTCACTCTTCTTATCTGCATCTCAAAAACATTTCTAGAATTCGCCCTTTTCTTACTTTCGACTTTGAAAAAACTCTTATTGTTTCACTTATTCATTCTCGTCTGGACTATTGTAACTATCTACTAATTGGCCTCCCTCTTACAAAACTCTCCCCGATCCAATCTGTCCTGAATACTGCAGCCAGGATCATATTCCTCACCAACCGTTACACCGATGCCTCTACCTTGTGCCAGTCATTACACTGGTTACCCATCCACTCAAGAATCCAGTACAAAACTACTACCCTCATCCACAAAGCACTCCATGGCTCAGCACCACCCTACATCTCCTCTCTGGTCTCAGTCTACCACCTCACCCGTGCCCACCGCTCCGCTAATGACCTCAGGGTAGCATCCTCAATAATCAGAACCTCCCACTCCCGTCTCCAAGACTTTACATGTGCTGCACTGATTCTTTGGAATGAACAACCTAGGTTAATACCATTAATCCCCAATCCCCACAGTTTTAAGCGTTACCTAAAAACTCATTAGTAAAGATTGGCCCACCGCCTCAACGCATTAACCTAACTATCCCTGTGTGGCCCATTAAAAAAAAAAACAAAAACAAAAAAAAAAAACATAATCAGGTTCCTTGCAACATGTTCTCATACACTTTATGCAGTAATTAGCCCTCTGTATCTGTACTGCTACATACTTAGGCAGTTAACTGGTTCATGCAGCTTTACATGAACACCTGAGCCTTACACTATGGCTGGTCCGAATAACTAAAGCAATTGTTACCATCCACCTCTCGTGTCTCCCCTTTTCCTCATAGTTTGTAAGCTTGCGAGCAGTGCCCCCATTCCTCTTGGTATCTATTTTGAACTGTGATTTCTGTTATGCTGTAATGTCTATTGTCTGTACAAGTCCCCTCTATAATTTGTAAAGCGCTGCGGAATATGTTGGCGCTATATAAATAAAATTATTATTATTGTTATTAACATCAATGACTATGGTATTGGAACCCGATTATGAAGTGTCTCAGGTAAGTACAATGAGGTATGTTCGAATCGTTTTCTCAATCTATCTTTAGTGTTGTATGGTAATGTGGGAATGAACGAAGTCCATCTTTCAAAGAATTTCCCGGTCATTTTTTCTTTGTTTGTCAGTGTGTCTAGCCAATCCATTTTATAATTGTACCAATGGAGGGCACCACCTTAAATATACGTCAAGAGTCAAAAAGTCCTGAATCCCCCTCAACAAGTAAACAGGCACCAAAAGTTGAGTAGAAAAAAAGACATGTTGTAAAGGAGATCAACAGGACAAAGAATAACTAGATATCAAAACATGTTTATTGTTGATGAATAGTCTAATAAGCAAACAACACAATTAAAAACAATTAAAAACACAAAAAAGTGCCCGTAATAACGGGAACCACAGGACATAGCCCACAGACAAAGATACTTACCGTAAATATATTGGCACCTGAGAGAGCTAAACTATATAGCAGGACATATCCAGAAAGAAGAATGATCATGAGGGTACATGTATCATATCCCAAATATTTAAATATACATTACAATAAAGTAATACTGGAAAGCACCTTTCACTGCTGAAGAACAGACTGTGACCATGTAGACAAATATACACATCCAACCACCTAGCTATAAACATATAGTGGTCCAAATACAATAAACACCGCAGGATAGATATTGTAGCCCAACCTAAGAAATAATCTCATTGGGAGGGTATAAAGTATGGACATACCAATAGGATAGAAAAAATTCAAGACCCATGCGGGGCAATAGCAGGTGGATCACAAGTCCAAGTCACTGGTACAGTCCGTCCTATCAGTCAGGATGCCAGTCAGAATGTCACAGGGAAGTCCGTGGGGCTATGTTGCCCTACGCGTGTCGCCGCATACAAGCAGCTTCATCAGGGGCAGGCATGTCCACTTAACCAAGACTAAACTTATATACAACTTACATAATAGCAGGATTAATCCCAGCTGGGAAAAGGAGCCGCGGGTCCGGGACCGGAAGTGGAGACGGCGTGGTTGCCCGAGTACTGCGCAGGCGCAAGGGGGAAGCTAACCTCCCCGCTGTGAGCGGTACGGCACAATGAATGAGAGGGGAACCATAGAGACAGCGTACTGCGCAGGCGCAAAAAAGAGAGTGACCTCACCACTATAGGCGGGCCATACGGCGCAGTTAATACAAGTATAGACGGCATGGTTGCTCGAGTACTGCACAGGCGCAGGAGGAAAGCTGATCTCACCGCTTGGGTGGCACGGCACAATAAGTAAAAGGGAACCATAGAAACACATACTGCGCAGGCGCAAAGAAGAAACTGACCTCACCACTGTGGGCGGGCCGTACGGCGCAGTAAATACAAGTAGAGACGGCGTGGTTGCCCAAGTACTGCGCAGGCGCCAGAGGGAGGCTAACCTCACCTACTGTGGGCGATACGGCATAATCAATTAAAGGAAACCATAGAGACGGCGTGGTTACCCACGTTCTGTGCAGGCGCAAAAAACAAACTGACCTCACCGCTGTAGGCGGGCCGTACGGCGCAGTAAATACAAGGGAACCATAGTAACCTGATACATCAGATCTCGGGTCAAAAATCGTGCCGGCAACCATGCCAAGAAATTGCGCAAGCGCCATATAGATGCTGTCATAACAGCTATAGGCGGACCGTGCGGTCAAAGGTTTGCATAGTAAGAAACACCCACAGTAGCCCAATATGAGAAGATCTAGGGAAACAGACCCAAACCTAAACCAAGGCGGGCATTACTGTCATAAATGTTCCCTAGGACGAGACATTAATATTATTATTAGCTGCTGCATTTGCAATAGCTTACAAAGAAGAGTGTATACGGAAATGATTACCACATAGGCATAAGCTAATATCAGGTACTACAGGTGCATATGTGCAAATACAAAGTAGTCTTAATCATGAAAAACACACGAACCAGATAAAGATGTTCATGATGTAAAAAATAAATGTATTTTTGGTGCCACAACAAGAAGGAAAATAGAAAGCGTACCATTACATATACGCAGCCAGAAGGTGAAAAGCAGGCTGTTAAACACACATACAAAGTATGCATCTAGGTGGATAAAATATCCTATTTAATATTGACCACGTTATAGAAAGAGACTCTTTACCAAGAAAGGCACATGGTGAAAAAACATCATGGTAACTGGATGGATACGAGAAAACAAAGAGGACATAAACTTATCCTGTTTATTATTGACCACGTAATAAACAGAGACACTTTGCCAAAAAGGCACATGGTGAAAAAAACATTCTGGTAACTAGATGGATGCGAGAAAACAAAGAGGACATAGCAGCCGCTATTGTCCTACAAGTTTCCTAGGTGCGAACCTAATAAAATTGTTGTAATTGATACCACACTGCAGGACTTATGAATAACTATAGATGAATAACTATAGAGAGAAATTCTTGCCACATTAGTAAAACAAACCAAGCCAATCCATTTTAACCCTTTTACCCCCAAGGGTGGTTTGCACGTTAATGACCGGGCCAATTTTTACAATTCTGACCACTGTCCCTTTATGAGGTTATAACTCTGGAACGCTTCAAAGGATCCTGATAATTCTGACATTGTTTTCTCGTGACATATTGTACTTCATGATAGTGGTAAAATTTATTTGATATTACCCTGCGTTTATTTGTAAAAAAAAAACCGGAAATTTGGCAAAAATTTTGAAAATTTCACAATTTTCCAACTTTGAGTTTTATGCCCTTAAATCACAGAGATATGTCACACAAAATACTTAATAAGTAACATTTCCCACATGTCTACTTTACATCAGCACAATTTTGGAAACAAATTTTTTTTTTTTTGACACCTTGTTTTAGGGACTACATCACATTTGAAGTCACTTTGAGGGGTCTATATGATAGAAAATACCCAAGTGTGACACCCTTCAAAAATCTGCACCCCTCAAGGTGCTCAAAAGCACATTCAAGAAGATTATTAACCCTTCAGGTGTTTCACATGAATTTTTGGAATGTTTAAAAAAATGAACATTTAATTTTTTTTCACAAAAAATTTACTTCAGTTCCAATTTATTTTATTTTACCAAGGGTAACAGGAGGAATTGGACCCCAAAACTTATTGTGCAATTTGTCCTGAGTACGCTGATACCCCATATGTGGGGGTAAACCACTTTGGAAAGTAGACCCCCTATGGAACTTATTTAGATGTTTGATGAGCACTTTGACCCACCAAGTGCTTCACAGAAGTTTATAATGCAGAGCCGTGAAAATAAAAAATCATATTATTTCACAAAAATGATATTTTCGCCCCCAATTTTTTATTTTCCTAAGGATAACAGCAGAAATTGGACCCCAAAAGTTGTTGTGCAATTTGTCTTGAGTACGCTGATACCCCCCATATGTGGGGGTAAACCACTGTTTGGGCGCACGGCAGAGCTCGGATGGGAAGGAGCGCCATTTGACTTTTCAATGCAAAATTGACTGGAATTGAGATAGGACGTTATGTCACGTTTGGAGAGCCCCTGATGTGCCTAAACATTGAAACGCCTCATAAGTGACACCATTTTTGAAAGTAGACCCCCTAAGGAACTTATCTAGATGTGTGGTAAGCAATTTGACCCACTAAATGCTTCACAGAAGTTTATAACGGAGAGCCGTGAAAATAAAAATTATTATTTTTTCCACAAAAATTATTTTTTAGCCCCCAGTTTTGTATTTTCTCAAGGGTGACAGGAGAAATTGGACTCCTAAAATTGTTGTCCAATTTCTCCTGAGTACGCTTATACCCGATATGTGGGGGGGAACCACCGTTTGGGCGCATGGCAGAGCTCGGAAGGGAAGGAGCGCCGTTTGGAATGCAGACTTAGATGGATTGGTCTGCAGGCGTCACGTTGCATTTGCAGAGCCCCTGATGTACCTAAACAGTAGAAACCCCCCATAACTGACCCCATATTGGAAACTAGACCCCCCAAGGAACTTATCTAGATGTGTTGTGAGAACTTTGAACCCCCAAATGTTTCAGTACAGTTAATAACGCAGAGCCGTGAAAATAAAAAATCTTTTTTTTCCACAAAAATTATATTTTAGCCCCCAGTTTTGTATTTTCCCAAGGGTAACAGGAGAAATTGGAACCCAAAAGTTGTTGTCCAATGTGTCCTGAGTACGCTGATACCCCGTATATTGGGGTAAACCCCTGTTTGGGCGCTTGGGAGAGCTCGGAAGAGAAGGAGCACTGTTTTACTTTTTCAACACAGAATTGGCTGGAATTGAGATCGGATGCCATGTCACGTTTGGAGAGCCCCTAATGCGCCTAAACAGTGGAAACCCCCAATTCTAACTGAAACCCTAATCCAAACACACCCCTAACCCTAATCCCAATGGTAACCCTAACCACATCCCTAACACACCCAACCCTAATCCCAACCGTAAATGTAATCCAAACCCTAACTTTAGCCCCAACCCTAACCCTAACTTTAGCCCCAACCCTAGCCATAACTTTAGCCCTAATGGGAAAATGGAAATAAATAAATTCTTTAAATTTTATTATTTTTCCCTAACTAAGGGGGTGATGAAGGGGGGTTTGATTTACTTTTATAGCGGGTTTTTTAGCGGATTTTTATGATTGGCAGCTGTCACACACTAAAAGACGCTTCTTATTGCAAAAAATAGTTTTTGCGTCTCCACATTTTGAGAGCTATAATTTTTCCATATTTTGGTCCACAGAGTCATGTGAGGTCTTGTTTTTTGTGGGACGAGTTGATGTTTTTATTGGAACCCTTTTCGGGCACGTGACATTTTTTGATCGCTTTTTATTCCGATTTTTGTGAGGCAGAATGACCAAAAACCAGCTATTCATGAATTTCTTTGGGGGGGGGGGGGAGGGGAGGGTGGCGCGTGTAACAACTCTGCTGGCATCACAGCATGGCCTCACATCTCTCACACAATCTTACTCACTGCTCCAGGTCATGATGTGGTTTCTGTTTCATGCCAGCTCCATGTTCGGTGTCTCTGCTCTCTGCATGCCTCATGGCTATGTGTATAGGGGGCCGGCGCCTGAACTCTCTGGTTCTTATAGGAATCAGGTGCATCTGTCTAATCAGTTCCTGACCAATTATCAAGAGGCCTCCTGTATATAGTGCAGCTCCACCCTGTGGTCTGGGCCTGTGCAATGTGTTAGCTCAGTTTGTTTCTTGCTTCTGAGTTTGCCAGATCCTGCTCTGAGTTTCTCCCTCGCTGGAGGCTTTTCTCTGTGCTATTGCCTTGATCGTGTTGTCCGCCCTCCAGGAGGCAGTATATCCTGGTCCCTGTGTCTTTGTCCCTGTGTCTTTGTCCTTGTGTCTTGTTCCTTTGCCTTGTCTGTACTTAGTCTTATCTTGGTCTCCTTGTCTGTGGCTTCCTTCCCTGCTGTGTCTTTCCTTGTGTTCTCAGTCTGCTTACACTCCGCACTCTTGCGGCTCTGCCTGCTCTGTATCTTGGTAGCTTTACCGCAGCTCCGCACTCCTGCGGTTCTGCTCCGTTCTACTCTACTCCGTTCTACTCTGCTCCGCTCCCGTTGCTGCAAAAACCTTTCTGCAGTTCCTCTCTGCAATTCTTGCAGTTCCACTCTGCTTAGCTTCTGCAGTATCTCTTGCTGCAGCTTCTCTCCACATTCGTTGTGGCTCTGCTTAGCTTTTGTTGCTACGCTATCTCTTGCTGCTTTTCCACTCCTATCTGCAGTCTTGCACTCCTCTCCTGTGTGAACAGGTCCCTACCTGTTTCTTCATACCTCATTCCTTTCTGCTTGTTTCCTTTCCTGCACCTCCTGTGTGAACAGGTCCCTACCTGTTCCTTCATATTTCATATCTGTTCCTGCACCTCCAGTGTGAACAGGTCCCTACCTGTTCCTCCAAACTATATATCTGTACCTGCACCTCCAGTGTGAACAGGTCCCTACCTGTTCCTCCAAACTATATATCTGTACCTGCATCTCCAGTGTGAACAGGTCCCTACCTGTTCCTCCAAACTACATGTCTGTTCCTGCACCTCCAGTGTGAACAGGCCCCTACCTGTTCCTCCAAACTACATATCTGTACTAGCACCTGGCAGCTGCCTGCTGCACAAGCCTGACCTCACCATCAGAGGCTCCAGTGAAAACCCAGGCAGCTGTCATAGTCACGCCCCTTCCAGGGTAGTCTGGTTTGTGGCGCAGTGGGGCCACAAACCCCCCGAGCTCACGCCCATCAGTCAGGGCGTGAGCGTGACAGCGCGTTTATACCGTTCCGCGTTTGGTAAGATTGATAAAGCAGTTTTATTCTTCGGGTCAGTACGATTACAGCGATACCTCATTTAGATTTTTTTTATGTTTTGGCGCTTTTATATGATAAAAACTATTTTATATAAAAAATAATTATTTTTGCATCGCTTTATTCTGAGGACTATAGCTTTTTTATGTTTTCGCTAATGACGCTGTGTTGCAGCTTGGTTTTTTGCGGGAGAAGATTATGTTTTCAGCGGTACCATGGATATTTATATCCTTTTTTTTGATCGCGTGTTATTCCACTTTTCGTTCGGTGGTATGATAATAAAGCGTTTTTTGCCTCGTTTTCTATTTTTTTTGGGTGACGGTGTTCATTGACTGGGTTAACTAGGGGGACAGTTTTATAGGTCGGGTCGTTACGGATGCGCCGATACTAAATATGTGTACTTTTATTGTTTTTTTTTAAATTTAGATAAAGAAATGTATTTATTGGAACAATTTTATATATTTTCTTTTCTTTATTTTGGAATTTTTTTTACACATGTAAATATATATATTTTTTTACATTGCCCCAGGAAGGGGGGGTGGGGGAAGTACATCACACTATAGTGTAAAAATTGCTGATCTGACACTTTGCACAGCACTGTGTCAGATCAGCGATCTGACAGGCAGTGCTCCTGGCTTACCAGCGCCTGCTCTGAGCAGGCACTTGTAAGCCACCTCCCTGCAGGACCCGGAAGGAGCCCCACAGCCATTTTGGATCCGGGGCCTGCAGGGAGAAGGAGGCAGGAGACCCTCGGAGCAACGTGATCACGTCGCGTTGCTCCGAGGGTTTCAGGGAAGCACGCAGGGAGCCCCCTCCCTGCGCGATGCTTCCCTATGCCGCCAGAACGCTGCGATCATGTTTGATCGCAGTGTGCCGGGGGTTAATGTGCCAGGAGCAGTCCGTAACTGCTCCTGGCACATAGTGCCAAATGTCAGCTGTGATAGTCAGCTGACACCCGGCCGCACTCCCTCCGTGAGAGCGGCCGATCACATATGACGTACTACCCCTTGGTGGTCATACGGGCCCACCTGTTGTGAATTCTGTGGTCAAGCTCCCTCCTGTGGTCATGAATGGTACTTCGGCTGGTTCTGTCTATGAGCTTCCTCTGGTGGATGTGAGTGGGGCTGCGGCTTCTGAGTTTCCTTCCTCAGGTGACGAGGTTAAGTCGTTAGGTGCTGCTCTATTTAACTCCACCTAGTTCTTTGTTCCTTGCCTCCAGTCAATGTTCCAGTATTGGTCTTGCTCTCTCCTGGATCGTTCTTGTGGCCTGTCTTCACTGCATAAGCTAAGTTCTGCTTGTGTTTCTTGGTTTGCTATTTTTTCTGTCCAGCTTGCTATTTTGGTTTGTCTTGCTTGCTGGAAGCTCTGGGACGCAGAGGAAGCACCTCCGTACCGTTAGTCGGTGCGGAGGGTCTTTTTGCGCCCTCTGCGTGGTTGTTTGTAGGTTTATTCAGTAAGTCGGGCCTCACTTTGCTAAAATCTATTTCATCTCTGTGTTTGTATTTTCATCTTTACTCACTGTCATTATATGTGGGGGGCTGCCTTTTCCTTTGGGGAATTTCTCTGAGGCAAGGTAGGCTTATTTTTCTATCTTCAGGCTAGCTAGTTTCTCAGGCTGTGCCCGAGGCGCCTAGGTCTGGTCAGGAGCGCTCCACGGCTACCTCTAGTGTGGTGTGATAGGATTAGGGATTGCGGTCAGCAGAGTTCCCACGTCTCAGAGCTCGTCCTATGTTATTAGTAACTATCAGGTCACTTTGTGTGCTCTTAACCACCAGGTCCATTGTGTTTCTAAACCACCAGTTCATAACACCCACCCCACCTTGACGGGATAGTACGTCTAATGTCAGAAAGGGGTTAAACAAAAACATAATTTTGGATTGATTAAGTGTTTAGGCCTATTTCACACAGTTTTTGGGGTATACCTAATGCAGCTGTAGTATACAAAAGAAAACATTGAAATGTTTGTATCTACATGGAATACAATATCATATCAAATGGTTATCAGTTTGACAATAAGGATGAAAAAACAATCTACTGCTCTATTCATCCATAAAAAAAAATTTATTTTTATAAAATTGCAGTTTATTGAAGAACGTACTACAATACGTTTACATTAGTGATGATCGAACATGCTTGGATAACATGTTGGCGTTATCCGAGTGTCTGTGTCGTGCTCGAATAATATGTTCAAGTCTCTGTCCCTGCATGTCTCGCAGCTGGCTCTGCAACATATGTGGGGATGGCCTGTTTGTTGGTTAATCCCTGCATGTGTTGCAGCTAACGGATATGCAGCTGCAGGGACTCGAACATATTAATCAAGCACGTCCAAGATACTGGGATAACAATAGAGCACGCTCAGATAACACCTTATCCAAACACGTTCCCTCATCACTAGTTTACATCCATTTTCTTCCTAGAAAATAAGTTGCATGATCTCCCGACACCACGGACGTAACATAAGTGGGATATAATGGAAACTATTGCTTTAGACCTTTTTCACATTGCGCTCTTGCCCATGATCAGTGGTCCCGTAAGGGCTTGTGTCCCAAACCCCGGCAAAAAGGAAGTTGGACGCATGCTCTGACAGGGCCGTTAACTATGATGGTATCGACGGAGTCAACGTGTCTGTGATCCATCAATTTGTGGCATGTCCGCCTACTGGAGGTGGATACGCAGAACACGGTGGACTCTGTTGGCACCATTATAGTCTACTAGATGGTGGCCCGATTCTAACGCATCGGGTATTCTAGAATATGTATGTATATAGCAGCCACATAGTATATACTATAGCACAGGACACGTACTATATATGAGACACGGTGGACTCAGTTGGCACCATTATAGTCTATGGCCCCTCAGCACATATGCCCGAATCTTGTTTTGCAGGGGGCTCGGACGCAAGCCCTGCCAGGGCCATGGAACGTGGGCAAGAACACAGCGTTAATCACCCTTAAAACCACCTGTTTGCCTCAGTTGTACACGAGATGGGATTCGGTGAACACCATAAGCTGCCCGGCTTCCCTGTAGGGCTTCGCTGGGGACGCAGCCAAATATTTAGTCCCAAATGTGCCCCAATATAGGCCACAAGCAGACATGTCCCAGGGCCTACGGGCAATAATGCCCCATATCTCCTGACTGGGGACATGCTCGTTACAGCACACAAAAATGGGGCCGTCAATAACCCCTTCACGACATGCACCATTCATGTTCTGCGCATGTCGTGTCTTTCCCTTTGATGTGGGCTCCTTTGATGAGCCTGCATCTTTCCCAGCACAAGTCAGCTGTTTTGAACAGCTGACACGTGCCCCCAACACCCATGGCTGTTAACCTGTTAAATGCAGCCGTCAATCTCTCTGACAGCGACATGCAATGTGATCGCAACGGAAGTGCATCACTAATCCCACCCATCGGTGCCCGTGTCACATGACCGTGGGTCGCCGGTGGATTGGCATGACAACCCGGGGTCTGCAGCAGACCCCTGTGGTTGTCATGGTCGGCGCTCATAGCAAGTGAGCATTTCTGCTACACGGAGTTGGGCTGAAGCCAGCTTCTGGTCTGTCATGGAGACTATTGAAGCCAGTGTAAAGTGAAAAAAAGTTTTTAAAAACATGAAAAAAAAATATATAAAAGTTCAAATCACCCCTTCAAAATTATTATTATTTATTATTATAGTGCCATTTATTCCATGGCGCTTTACATGTGAGGAGGGGTATACATAAAGACAGGTACAATAATCTTGAACAATACAAGTCATAACTGGTACAGGAGGAGAGAGGACCCTGCCCGCGAAGGCTCACACTCTACAAATAAAACAATAAAAAAAAATTAAAAATACATATTTGGTATTGCTGTGTTCAGAATCGCCCGATCTATCAAGCTATAAATAGAATGAATCCGATCGGTAAAAGGCGTAGCAAAAGAAAGTCAAATGCCAAAAATTACGGGTTTTATTTGGTCACAACACTGCATTAAATTGCAATAACGAGCGATCAAAAGATTGTAATTGCCCCAAAATGGAATCAATAAAATTGTCAGCTTTGCGGCCAAAAAATAAGCTGTCACCCAACCTGAGATCACAAAAAATAGAGACGCGACAGGTAAGGAAAATGGCAGATTTTTTTTTTTTTAAACAGACTGTGGATATTTTCACTTAAATAAAAAACAGCGTAGACATGTTTGGTGTCTGTAAACTCGTAGTGACCGGGAGGATCGTAATGGCGGGTCAGATTAAGCCTTTAGTGAACATTGTAAACCCCCCCCAAAACAGTCGCAGGATTGCACTTTTTTGCAATTTCTCTGCACTAGAATTATTTTTCCTATTTTCCAGTACATGATATGGTAAAACCAATGGTGTTGTCCAAAAGTACAACTCCTACTGCAAAAAACAAGCCCTCACGTGGCCATAGTGATGGAAAAAAAAAAAGTTATGGATGTTGGATGCAAAAAACATAAAAGGAAAAAGGGCCCCGGGGGTGAAAGGGTTAACCCCCTCCTGAGGATTTCTCCCTTCATTTGTAACGTCAAGTGCCGTAAGTGAAGGCGCCGCAATGTGACAGTGTGTACGTCCGGGCCTGAAGAGGAAGAGGAGGTGGTTGCTGTGGCTGATGGTGGGAGAGGAGGAGCCGCTCAGCTGAAGCTGCTGCTAGTGCTCATGACGCAGGAAAAACGCACCGCCGGCCAAAAAGAGGCACTGCGAGCCTGAATCTGCCGGGAATACAAGAGCCATTCACCGGCAGCGGGGCGGACAGCACACGGAGCGCCCGCCGCCACCAGCCGCTCACTGCACAACCGGGCTCCAAGGGGAGCACAAAATCCGGCGCGGGAGGCAACGCCAAGAAGTTCTAATGCCTTTCAAGTTGTGGGGGAGGATATAAAGGAAGCCGAGGAGTCCTGCCGCCCGCCCGCGCCGCTAGATCAACCGTGTGTAGGTTACTGCGCGGACCCGGCGGCCGCCTCACATGTGTGTCCCTGCGCCGGCTCCGCGGGCTCTCCAGCAGGGGAGGACGGCTCACTAGCTGGCGGTGAGTACATGGCCGGGTGTGTGACTGACAGTGCCGGGGCTGCGGGGCCTGCAATAACGTTCGGGCTCTCCGCCTCCCTTCTTTATAACATGATGAAGTGTAAAGGAAAATGGCTGACGTCTCCGCGCTCCCCCATCCTGTCTGGGCTGACTGGGATGAGCTCGCAGCACTCCTCCTCCTCCTCTTCCTCCTCCAGGAGCCATTGCTGCTCCTCAGACCCCGGAGATTTTTAGTTCTCGCCGCTTAACCCCTGTGTGCCCGCCGCTCAGAAGGGAGGAGGCAGCTGGCGGCGGCCGGCATTTCCTCTCCGCTCCCTCCCGCTCGCTCTCTCCTCCCCCTTCCCTCTTCTCTTCTGCTTTCTGCCAAACGCCATTACTGAGGTGGAGTGATTTGGAGGGGGTGGGTGGGGGAAATAGGCGAGAGCCATGTAGGCCCTGCCCGCAATCCCAGGCCTCCGACTAGTGCACATAAATGGCGGCCTGCTCGCCCCTGTAGCCGGCGCTGCTGCCGTCCTCTCCCGGGTCTCGGCCCTCGCTATAGGATACAGACGGAAGCCGGCGGCCATGTAAGTAGTAAGAGCCGGGCCTAGTGCAGCCTGGCCGGCGGCTGTCACTGCCAGTGTCACCTCTAATGGCTGGCACTGCTATCCCTGCACACGGTGTCTGCAGGCCTGGAGTGTGGGGCAGTGACAGGGGGCTGCCTGTCAGTATGGTGCAGCTGCACACGGTGTCTGCAGGCCTGGAGTATGGGGCAGTGACAGCGGGCTGCCTGTCAGTATGGTGCAGCTGCACACGGTGTCTGCAGGCCTGGAGTATGGGGCAGTGACAGCGGGCTGCCTGTCAGTATGGTGCAGCTGCACACGGTGTCTGCAGGCCTGGAGTATGGGGCAGTGACAGCGGGCTGCCTGTCAGTATGGTGCAGCTGCACACGGTGTCTGCAGGCCTGGAGTATGGGGCAGTGACAGCGGGCTGCCTGTCAGTATGGTGCAGCTGCACACGGTGTCTGCAGGCCTGGAGTATGGGGCAGTGACAGCGGGCTGCCTGTCAGTATGGTTCAGCTGCACACGGTGTCTGCAGGCCTGGAGTATGGGGCAGTGACAGGGGGCTGCCTGTCAGTATGGTGCAGCTGCACACGGTGTCTGCAGGCCTGGAGTGTGGGGCAGTGACAGCGGGCTGCCTGTCAGTATGGTGCAGCAGCACACGGTGTCTGCAGGCCTGGAGTGTGGGGCAGTGACAGCGGGCTGCCTGTCAGTATGGTGCAGCAGCACACGGTGTCTGCAGGCCTGGAGTGTGGGGCAGTGACAGGGGGCTGCCTGTCAGTATGGTGCAGCAGCACACGGTGTCTGCAGGCCTGGAGTGTGGGGCAGTGACAGCGGGCTGCCTGTCAGTATGGTGCAGCCGCACACGGTGTCTGCAGGCCTGGAGTGTGGGGCAGCTGTTGCTGCCAACTGCCATCCTGCTCTGCTATGGGCATCTCTGTGACAGGCTGCAGGGCACACTGTCTATGGGGTGAGAGGTCAACCGTTGTGTTAAAGGGGTTGTCCACCTTTAGGGGGAGCTTCATCATTGATTCATGTATGCAGGATTAAAACAACTAATGCTATTGGGTTCATTAAAAATTTGTATTATTTTGCTCTTCCAGGCCGTCTGTTCTGCAAATTCACCTCTAAAGTGTGATCATAAATCGGCTGAGAGGAGCTCAGAAAGACTTCTAACATCTCATGTCAAACTGTGAATAAGGTCACTGACAGATTCTCAGTTAGCTCATTCTGTGGCCAGCAATAGCCAGTGCAGCACAAGCTATTGAGGGCGAAAGGTGGAAAACTTGTATTGGAACCCATCGGCAAGTTTTTTACCCTAATTAACCCCTTAGTGACCGAGCCAAATTTTTGAAATCTGACCAGTGTCACTTTATGTGGTAATAACTCTGCAACGCTTCAACAAATCCCAGTGATTTTGAGATTGTTTTTTCGTGACACATTATACTTTATGATAATGGTAAATTTAGTTCAACATTTTTTGTGTTTATTTATAAAAAATATCAAAAATTTGAGAAAAATGTTAAAAAATTAGCAATTTTCTAAATTTGAATGATTATCCCTTTAATCCAGATAATCATACAACAGCAAACCATTAATAAATAACATTTCCCACATGTCGGCTTTACATCAGGACCATTTGTAAAATGTTATTTTATTTTGTTAGCATTTTAGGAGGTTTAAAAATGTAGCAGCAATTTTAAATTTTTTCAAAGAAATTTACAAAATTTATTTTTTTAGGGACTTATCTATGTTTGAAGTGACTTTAGGGGTCCCATATATTGGGAAACCCACAAACGTGATACCATTTTAAAAACAGCACCCCTAAACATATTGAAAACTGCTGTCAGGTAGTTTATTAACCCTTCAGGTGCTTTACAGGAATTAATGCAAAGTGGTATAACAGAAATGAAAATGTGTATTTTTACCACCTAAATGTTGCTAACTTCTAAACAGATTACTACATCCATCAGACTCTAAGGCCACTATTTGGTCATGAATTGCCATGGCAAACATCAGGACAACAAAATCATGATCTGAGGGCACCAATTGGGACAAAGAAGAAGCCCCCACACTCTGTTAACCATTTATAATGATGTAGTCACTATTGACAGCAGCATCTAAGGGGTTAAACAGATTTAGAAGGTGCAAATACTGATCCTGGCTGATACAGAAAGTTGTCAGCTATAGTGTACAACCGACAGATGCTAGATTGTCATCTGTATGGGGAGGCTATTCTCTTATATCTCAGGTCAGTTAAAAGACGTATTGGCGGTCATTAAGGGGTTAAATACATTTAAAGGGGATGTTGCTAGGTTTTCCCAATATAATGCACCTTTTCTTTTACAGTGTTCTATTAAGCTGTATGCATGCCCCCAATTCCGTCTGCAAAGCACAAAAAATATCTTTTATTATGCCCTCTGATGGGGAGTCTCTGATCTTGATCTGACGACTCCTCTAGTCCTGCATTCATGACATGTGGATGATGCCTCCTACTTCATCCAGTGTCCATCGCGCTCCTGCGCAGGCACACTTTTCCCTGAGGAATGTGATGTAGATCGCGTGTACCCACTTTACTTCCTTGTCATCAGCTCTTTGGCCAAACCCGATACATGTGTATTACAGTACTTGGCTCTGACCCCAGCAGGGTACAACAGAGTTCATGTGCAGGAGCAACATCAGGAGACACACTGTGGATGACATAGGAGGTGGCATTCACACAAGGCAGGGATGGATAGTGACTAGGAAGAGAAGGCGCCGGATCAGCCAGAGACATCAAGGAGAGCGGACTGCACCATCTGTAGGGAGAAGTTTTTTTTTTTTTTTGTGCTATGTAGAGGGCCTTGGAGATATACTTACAGCTTACTAGGATACCGTTAAAGGTGGTGGCCATTCTTTATATGGGGAAACCGTGGTGACATGTTGCCTTTAAGGGAATCAACCACTGGAGTTTTGTCCCCTTATGTCAATGCAGCATAATGTAGGGGCAGAGGGCAGAGTCGCTGCTTCTATATAGAATTCACTTAGGCTAGGTTCACATAGCGTTAGGGCATTCTGTCTAACGATGTGTCACAAATTGTCTTATTTTTGGCGATTCCGCTAACGCATGTGTTAATGCATGGTTGCATTGCTTCGGCATGCATTAGCAATTGAGTTCAATTCCCGAACTACCGAAAACGGTAGCCCGCGTTCGAAGGTGCGTCACAAAGTAACAGACCATCGCTAACTCATGCCGACTTTGACATGCGTTAGGACAGGGGTCCCCAACCTCTAGCTCGGGAGCCACATGTGGCTCGCGGTCCCATGAATTGTGGCTCGCAGCTGTCTGTCAGCTTGGTGAATTCGCTCCAGTTCTAGCAAATGGCTATGAAGAGCAAATCTGAAAATGGTGAATTTTGTGAGCAGCCCTGCACAGAAGAGCAGATCTGGACGCACCTATGCTGGTCTAAGGGGTTTTGAGATGATTTAAGTATGGTACGCTGGATGTGACAGTGTCTTGGGAGTGCTTTATAGGAGAATACTGAACGGGGGTATTGTGGGAACCCCTGGATCTTAGTATACTAGTATACTGCTTTGGCATGGTTTTTGTGGAAAAGCTTTGGTTAACCATTATGCCTGCAATGGGGGCTTTGGTTGCCTCTATTGTGAGGGGGGCAGGAGCTGAATGTGGCTCGTGACCCTCTCTCAAGGCTGGAAGTGGCTCCCGACTCTCTCTCAGATCTGAATGTGGCTCTCAAGGTCAGAAACATTGGGGACCTCTGCGTTAGGATGTGTTACGCTAATTGAAGTCTATAGGCGCGTTAACGGATCTGTTACATTGCGTTAGTGCCACTTAGGGTATTCCGTTTAACGGATCAGTTTCTAACGCGATGTGAACCTAGCCTTACTCTGCTGCTTTCTGTACTTTTGATAATTTGTTTTATAGGGAGATTATCACTAAAGGGCTAGTAAACCAGCTGCCATGTAGACGTCCATATTCAGAAGCACTGTATAGCCCTTTCCCCACCACTGACAGCTTTTCTGTGTTTACTGTTAAAAGGCCAAAGGCTACTAATCATTGGGGTTATACAGAGCTCAGCATTCAGAGAACTGCTAGAACTATAGCTATTTTAACAGTTTTTGATCAAAACTATAGCTATCAGGTCAGTAAATGACACTTTGCTGGAATCTGTCTCTGCCCATACATCATGCTGCTCTCAGATGGGGTGACGAACACCTGGTGACAGATCCCTTTTAAAGAAGCACTGCTTTTATATAATGCTTTTTCCTCTTAATATATTGCAATCATCATACTATATAGCACTGTGCACATAATTCCTCATTTTGCCTCTCTACCCAGCTAATTCTTCTTTTCTCTGCTCTGTGTAGAAACAGGAAGTCTCTTTTCCTTTAAAAAAATGATTCCTCTTCAGCTGCTAACACAGCTGCTGCCTCCTCCTCATACCAGGGACCTTTGCAGTGACTGATGACTCATACAGGGAAAAGAGACGTCCTATTTCTACATGGAACTTTGAATTCAGCTAGTCAGTTTTTACATCACATGGTAAAATATTTAGAATTGAGTCCTCAGTGGTTGATACCTTTTTAAAGGCTAAATGAAAAGATGGTAACAAATTGCAAGCTTTCGAGACTACACAGGTCTCTTCATCAGGCTAAGACTAAAAGAAATTCTGAATCATATTTATGCACAAATTGGCACAGGAAAAAAAAACATGGATAAGACATCACATGGTGTCAGTCCTAACGGAAAATAGAAGAATTAACATAATATGGTTGATATAAATTAAAAGGATACAAAGTTTGATGGGAGTGCTTCAAGTAATTAAAAATGTCACCAAAGGTGCACAACACATTTGAGCATGGTTAAATTGGCTTGTCCTATTTTCTTTTCTCCACATTCAGTTTCTATTTTTGTTTCTTTTTGAGGTTTTCCAGATTTAGAGAATTGTAGTAACCTTCTCATGACCTCTTAACCCATAGAACTTGAGGCTGATGTTCAGTGTGATTTATGGTCTAGAGACCCGCTTCCGGTTCTGACTAGGGTTGAGCGACTTTTACTTTTTTAGGGTCAAGTCGGGTTTCGCGAAACCCGACTATCTCAAAAGTCGAGTCGAGTGAAATCGGCCGATTATGGCGAAAAGTCGGGGATCGATCGAAACACGAAACCCAATGCAAAGTCAATGGGAAATCTATCTTTTTTTTTTTTCTCCCTCTCCCTATGTTCTCTGCGTTCAAAGCGCTGCCTGCTATTGAATGCAGGTGATTCCGCATGTGATCACTGAACTGTGCGGATTCACTGCATCCAATACATTCTATGGTTGAAATTTCTCTTGCGGAGACTATCGTCTCCACAAGAGAAATAGACATGCTGCATTCTGCAGAGACGCAACAAATGTCTGTCGCCGCGGGTCAGCCGCAGGCTTCTCTGGACGCATAGTGGACAAGTCCCATCCACTATTCTGTAACATTTGGACGCTGCAGAAGTGCGCAGTGTACAACCTGCAGCATTTACTGATCGTCTGCACATACCCTGACAGGTTCTCTTTGAGGCTACTTTCACACAGGTTTTCAGTGTCAGGCTAAATCCGGCTAATTTTCAAAAAACCAGATCAGGCGAATGTTGCCGCCGGATCAGGTTTTTTTTCCCATAGACTTGTATTAGTGCTGGATTGCACCGGATGACATTGCGTTTCGTCCGTTTTTTGCCAGATCTGGCAAATCTGCCACTTCTGGTTTCTTGAAAAAACGTCCATAGCAAGTAACTTTTTTTTTGTCTCCGGCGAAAAAGCCTAGCTGTTTGCTAGAATGGAAGCCTATGGGAGCTGGAAGTGCCGGATCCAGAAAAAGGTGGATCCGGCTGCCAGATCCGTTTTTTTTAAACTGGGCATGCTCCAATTTTTTTAATTTTTTTTTATCCAATAATCTAGATATGCTAGCTGGATCCGTCAAAAAAACGGAACCATCGCATCAGTTTTTCACAATCTGTGCCGGATCCAGTTTTTCCAACATTCGCCGGATTTAGCCTGACACTGAAAACCTGATGTGTGAAAGTAGCCTTAGGCTGGGTTCCCATTGCGTTATGGGACCGCGTTAAACGGACAGCGTTGCACGGCGAAATTAACGCCGTGCAACGCGGCCGTTAACGCGCCCATTCACGCTAATGGGAACGCGCTACACTAGCGCGTGCCATGTTCGGCACGCGCTAGCGACGCGCCGGAGATTCCTGGCGCGCCGCGGACGCTGCTTGCAGCGTCCGAGGCGCGCCCGCGGTCCGTTCCCCGCTCTCGCAGATCGGGGATCTGCGAGAGCGGGGACGTTACCGCGACCCCGAACGCGGCCCCATAAAAAACATTGCGTTAGCACAATCCGCTAGCGCTAAACGGATTGCACTAACGCAATGTGACCCTAGCCTTAGGCAGCTTTTACACATCAGTTTTTTGCCATCAGTCACAATTAGTGATGAGCGAATATACTCGTTACTGTTACTCGAGATTTCCCGAGCACGCTTGGGTGTCCGCCGAGTATTTTTTAGTGCTCGAAGATTTAGTTTTCATCACCGCAGCTGAATGATTTACATCTCTTAGGCTGGTTTCACATTTGCGTTTTTTGCCGCTGCGTTTAAGCGCAAAAAAAGCATGCTTTTTTTCCTATACTTAACATTAAAAACACATGCATTTTGCCGCGTTTGACGACACATGCGTCGTTTCTATGCTTGCGTTTTGTTGCGGAAATGCAACATGTAGTAGTTTCTAGAGGCGTTTTTTTGCGGCAAAAGTATTGCTGTCTATGTAAACGCATGCGTTTGCTTGCGTTTTTAAATGCATGCGTTTCAATAGAAAAAAAACAAGAATACACACTGATAAGCCACCCCCCACCATAAAGGTGATAAAGGTATCCTAACCCTAGGGATCCTAACCCTAGCTATTTCTGTTTATAGTGGGTTTTCTAGTTGATTTTGATGATTGGCAGCTGTCACACGCTTCTCATCATGCGTTTCAAAAACGCAAATGCAGGAAAAAACGCATGTAAACGCGTCAAAACGCCGCATTTTTTTTACCACATGCAAAAACGCATGCGTCTAAAAAATGCAGCGTTTGCACACGTTTACATGCGTTTTTTTCACCACCTCCGTTTGCGTTTTAAAAGCTGCGTTTTTAAACGCAAATGTGAAACTAGCCTTAGCCAGGTTGATTACATGTGGGGATTCCCTGGCAACTCCACATGTACTTATGCTGGCTAACAGATGTAAATCGTTCAGCTGCGGTGATGAAAACTAAATCTCCGAACATTAAAAAATACTTGGAGGACACCCGAGCGTGCTCGAGAAATCTCAAGTAACGAGTATATTCGCTCATCACTAGTCACAATCCGTTTAATGTTGAAAAAAAACAGATCCGTCGCAGATTGTGAAAAACTGATGCAACAGATCTATTTTTTCGATGGATCCAACCAGCTGATCCGGCTAATTGGATCCTAAAAAAATCGGTGCATGCTCAGTTAAAAAAACGGAATCCGGCGCAATAGGGTTCCATTCTAGCAAACGACGGACGTGATGGATCGGTCGCTGTCCGTTTTTTCTACGGACATAAAAAATGTTACTATGTGAGTTTTTTCTGGCCTCTGGGAAAAAAACAATTTTCGACAGATCCGAAAAAAAGCAGATGAACTGTTTGGCAATCTGTTGCTAATTAAAATCTATGAGAAAAAATTATGGCAACTTTTGCCGAATCCGTGTTTGTTTTTTTTTTTTTTTTTTTTAAATTCGCCGGATTGTGACGGTCTGCAAAAAAATGATGTGTGAAAGCAGCCTTAGCCTTTGTCAGTCAAGTGTCCAGTGCTCTCATTGTCAATTTCTGACAGCTTTCATCCAAGGGAACATGTCATTTTTTTTTTATATTAAACTGCCCCCAATCTTTTGCTAGTGATGCAGTGTGCATCACTTAAGGTACCGTCACACTAGACGATATCGCTAGCGATCCGTGACGTTGCAGCGTCCTCGCTAGCGATATCGTCCAGTGTGACAGGCAGCAACGATCAGGCCCCTGCTGGGAGATCGCTGGTCGGGGAAGAAAGTCCAGAACTGTATTTGGTCGCTGGACTCCCCGCAGACATCGCTGAATCGGCGTGTGTGACACCGATTCAGCGATGTCTTCACTGGTAACCAGGGTCAACATCGGGTAACTAAGCGCAGGGCCGCGCTTAGTAACCCGATGTTTACCCTGGTTACCATCCTAAAAGTAAAAAAAACAAACACTACATACTTACCTACAGCTGTCTGTCCCCGGCGCTGTGCTCTGCACTCCTTCTGTACTGGCTGTGAGCGTCGGTCAGCCGGAAAGCAGAGCGGTGACGTCACACAGACAGTACAGGAGGAGTGCAGAGCACAGCGCTGGAGGACAGACGGCTGTAGGCAAGTATGTAGTGTTTGTTTTTTTTTTTACTTTTAGGATGGTAACCAGGGTAAACATCGGGTTACTAAGCGCGGCCCTGCGCTTAGTTACCCGATGTTTACCCTGGTTACCGGCATCGTTGGTCGCTGGAGAGCGGTCTGTGTGACAGCTCTCCAGCGACCAAACAGCGACGCTGCAGCGATCCGGATCGTTGTCGGTATCGCTGCAGCGTCGCTAAGTGTGACGGTACCTTTACATGTTCCCCTCAAGCAAAACGTCCCACTATTTATCTAAAAAAAACAAACAAACCAAAAAACAAACAAACAATAAAACAAAAAAAAAACCTTTATCCTTGGGTGATTGCATCACAACTTCTTTCAGTCATAGTGGTGGTGCTTTCTATTCTTCCAGTCATGGTCCTCTTCAAATTATTCTCGCCCATCGAAGCCTGATTGCCTGGACTGCCCCGATGTCACAGCAATCGCCCAGTAAATTTCACAAATGCGAATTGATTCAGCTTCCCATGCATACTGAATCTGGATGTACATCCCTAGCTTAATTTCATATCTGCGCATGTTCTAGAGCCGTGAGAAGAGTGCTGCACATGACATGCATGCTCCCAACGCATACATCACCTAGCCACTAACCCGCCGTGGCTCCTGAGCCATCCATATGACTGAAAGATGGCATGGGATGCGTTTTTTTTTTTTTTTTTTTTTTTTTTAGCCAAATAGTAGGAAGATTTGCTTAAGATCATGTTTTTGATGCACATTGCATCACTAGCAAGGCATTGGGGCAGTTTAATATTGAAAAATGATGTGACTGGTTCCCTTAAATGTATATTGGGCTTCTAGACACTAGAAGACTGAGCCCAGTGATTAAAGGGGGGTTTCCCATGACCAAAAGTTAATTGTAATCAATAGATCTTGGAATAATAACTTCCACAATTGGATGTGTTTAACCCTTTAACGACCGCTGATACGCCTTATAACGGCAGTTAAGGGTACTTATTCCTCAGCGCCGCTTTTTAACGGTGCCGAGAAATAAGGTTATAGCGCCGCCCATTGTCGGAAAATCTCCAGGGTCTCGGATTCGGGTCAGGTTTTACTGTCCCTAGTGTTGCGATTGCCGTTATAAACCAAATAACGGCGACTGCAAAAAATGTCTGATCTCGCATTTGTTTCTCTCTCCTCTGGTATGTTCTAGCATACCAGAG
Source organism: Ranitomeya imitator (assembly GCF_032444005.1). Taxonomy (NCBI): domain Eukaryota; kingdom Metazoa; phylum Chordata; class Amphibia; order Anura; family Dendrobatidae; genus Ranitomeya; species Ranitomeya imitator. The sequence goes on from NC_091284.1 coordinate 176,061,278, forward strand.
GATAGAGAAATGGGGTCCCCTGAGCCCCCCCTGTACCTCTGGCTATCTTCCCCGGCCCTCGGCATAGTCTTCCGGGAAGGCAATGGCGGGCGCATGCCCACCGGGCCCGCCGAGATCTGCCGGCCGGCAACAATGAGATTTTTCCTATTGGTTCAATTTGATCACTGTGATACACTAAGCCAAAGCCCCCTTTATCACCCCCTTAGTTAGGTAAAAATGGTAAAATAAGTGTTTTTTGGGGCTGGGGTTACAGATGTGGTGTATGGGTAATGGTGGTGGTTAGGGGTGTGTTAGGCTTGGAGTTAGAATTGGAGGGGGGGGTTCCACTGTTTAGGTACTTCAGGGGGTCTTTTAACGCAACATGGCGCCCACCATTGATTCCAGCCAATTTTACATTCATAAAGTCCTCCCTTCCGAGCTCTGCCATGCGCCCAAACAGTGGCTTTCCCACACATACGGGGTATCAGTGTACTCGGGAGAACTTGCACAACAAATTTTGTGGTCTATTTTCTCCTGATGCCCTTGTAAAAATAAAAAAAAGTTTGGTTCCAAAGCACCATATTTTTCGGACCATAAGACGCATCGGACTATAAGACGCACCCAGGTTTTAGAGGTGGAAAATGGGGAAAAAAATATTTTAAGCAGAAAAATGTGGTAAAATATTCAATAACATACTATTATATGTGTTATTATAAATGATAGTATGTTATTATGTTGGACGCTGTGAGTAGAAGATGGTGCTGCGGGACTAGTGTGGTGTCTGTAAAGTACTATATGAAGATGCTGGAGGGTGAGTATAAGAATGGGGGCACAGGACTTATTTAAAGCACTACTCTAGCACTGAAAAATAACACTGGAGTGTTGCTTTAAGATCCCATGGGAGAACTATAACTCCCAGCATGTCTTGCTGATCCTACGACATGCTGGGAGTTGTAGTTCACCACAGGAGTGTCAGTGCTTTATTATGTGTTGTAAAGACTAACCTCTTAATTGTGCCAGCCAGCCACTGTGGTGAGGTGAAAAGCTGGAGTATCCCATGACTGCACACACAGAACCCTCCCTCTTGTTGCGCCCCACAACACAGGCCATAAGAGGAAGCCTGCAGATTCTAGTGCGGTGTCTGAAGGACCTGTGATGACCTCAAGAAGAGGGAGGGCTCTGTGCTGTCATGTGATGCTTAAGCCCGCCCACGTCATGACATCACACGGGTCCTTGTGCTGGAGCATCCAGCACAGCCAGTCAGGTATGCAGCGATCTTGTCTCCTCTTGCCCCTGAAGTTGCCCCCTCCTCCACCGGACACACAGATCTCCCCAGCCGCTGCAGGAATCCAGCACTGGGGAAACCATGTGTGTCTGCTGTTTAAGTGAAGGACTATTCATTTTCTGCTCCTCACTGCTTAGGGCTGACAGGTGGGTGGGGAAGCGGCTAATGAATATTCACTGCACTTTAATCATTGGGATCACATGGTCCCTGCAGCCAGCAAGGACATTTTTCTGCCTCCTGTGAGTGGGACCCCTCTCTCTGCTGCTCCCTCCCCATGTTGCATCTGTACCATAAGGGTACTTTCACACTGGCGTTTTTTTTTTAATACGGCGCAATGCGTCGTTTAGGGGAAAAAACGCATCCTGCGAATTCCGACGCTAGTGTGAAAGTAGCCTAAGATACACCCACACTTTCATCCCAAATTTGGAGGAAAAAGTGTCTTATGGTCCGAAAAATTATTTTTTTTTTGTGTGAAAAAAGTAAAATGATTTTTTTTTTTTTCCCCTTCCACATTGCTTTAGTTTTCACAAAGCACCTGAAGGGTTAATAAACTTCCTGAATGTGGTTTTGTGCACCTTCAGGGGTGCTGTTTTTGGAATGGTGTCACTTGGGTATTTTCTGTTATATTGACCCCCCCCCCCAAACTCACTTCAAATGTGAGGTGGTCCCTAAAAAAAAAGGTTTTGTAAATTTTGCTGGAAAAATAAGAAATCGCTGGTCAACTTTTAACCCTTATAACTTCCTAACAAAAATATTTTGTTGCAGGTCCTCACCCCCTGCTTGAAACTCCACACTGCCGTCACTCAAATATTCAGGGGCTCCGGGCGCCGCCCCCTCCGCGCTGTTTTCGCTTGAAATCCAGCGCCTGCGCTGTGTACTACTGTGTGGGGCAGGCGCAGTGAGCTCTGGCCGTCTGACGTCACAGCCAGGCTTGCAGACTGCGCGTGTGTGGCCTCCCTGCCTATGAATCCCAACCCCGCACTGTGCATAATGCATAACACACTGCGGGGCTGGGATTCCCAAGGTGGGTGTCCGCACACGCGCAGTCTGCAAGCCTGGCTGTGATGTCAGATGGCCAGAGCTCACTGCGCCTGCCCCACACAGTAGTACACAGCACAGGCGCTGGATTTCAAGTGAAAACAGCACGGAGGGGGCGGCGCCCGGAGCCCCTGAATATTTGAGTGACGGCAGTGTGGCGTTTCAAGTAAGGGGGTGCGGACCTGCCTCCCTGGCAAAAGACAGGTATTTTGGAGAAGTAATATAACGCTTTATTTTGGGAATACATGCACCAAAAACTAAAGAGCCACCTTGTTAGAATGCAGCATTACTGCTGCACAAGGTGGCTCTTTTAGTTTATAACGGCTGGAGGGGGTGACAGTGGCCCTTTAACCCCTTCAAGTCGCGGCCCTTTTTCATTTTTGCGTTTTCGTTTTTCACTTCCCTCCTTCCCTGAGCCATAACTTTTTTATTTTTCTGTCAATATGGTCATGTGAGGGCTTATTTTTTGCGGGACAAGTTGTACTTTTGAACGACACCATTGGTTTTGCCATGTCTTTTACTAGAAAACAGGAAAAAAAATTCCAAGTGCGGTGAAATTGCAAAAAAAAAGTGCAATACCACACTTTTTTTGTTTGGCTTTTTTGCTAGGTTCACTAAATGCTAAAACTAACCTGCCATTATGATTTTCTAGGTCATTACGAGTTCATAGACACCAAACATATCTAATTTATTTTTTATCCAAGTGGAGAAAAAAAATTCCAAACTTTGCTTAAAAAAACAAAAACAAAAAAGTGCCATTTTCCGATACCCGTAGCGTCTCCATTTTTCATGATCTGGGGTCGGGTGAGGGCTTATTTTTTGCGTGCCGAGCTGATGTTTTTAATGATACCATTTTTGCGCAGATACGTTCTTTTGATCGCCCGTTACTGCATTTTAATGCAATGTCGCGGTGACCAAAAAAACGTAGTTCTGGCGTTTCGGATTTTCTTCTCGCTACGCCGTTTAGCGATCAGGTTAATGCTTTTTTTTAATTGATCCGGCGATTCTGAACGCGGCGATACCAAATATGTGTATGTTTGATTTTTTTTTTTTTTTTATTGTTTTATTTAGGATGGGGCGAAAGGGGGGGTGATTTAAACTTTTTATATTTTTTCATATTTTTAAAAACATTTTTTTTTTTTTTTTTTTTAACTTGTGCCATGCTTCAATAGCCTCCATGGGAGGCTAGAAGCTGGCATAGCCTGATCGGCTCTGCTACATAGCAGCGATCATCAGATCGCTGCTATGTAGCTGAAATGCAGGTGTGCTGTGAGCGCCGACCACAGGGTGGCGCTCACAGCCACCGGTGATCAGTAACCATAGAGGTCTCTAGGACCTCTATGGTTACCATTCTGACGCATCGCCGACCCCCGATCATGTGACGGGGGTCGGCGATGACGTCATTTCCGGCCGCCCGGCCGGATGCGGTGGTTAAATGCCGCTGTCTGTGTTTGACAGCGGCATTTAACAGCTTAATAGCGGCGGGTGAATAGCGATTTCACCCACCGCTATTGCGCGCACATGTCAGCTGTACAAAACAGCTGACATGTCGCGACTTTGATGCGGGCTCACCGCCGGAGCTCCCTAACAAAAATATTTTGTTGCAGGTCCTCACCCCCTGCTTGAAACTCCACACTGCCGTCACTCAAATATTCAGGGGCTCCGGTCTCAAAATTGTGCTGATGTAAAGTAGACATGTGGGAAATGTTACTTATTAAGTATTTTGTGTGACATATCTCTGTGATTTAACCCCTTTCTGACCTCGGACGGGATAGTACGTCCGAGGTCAGAAGCCCCGCTTTGATTGAGCCCGCATCAAATCCGGGACATGTCAGCTGTTTTGAACAGCTGACATGTGCCCGTAATAGGGGCGGGCAGAATCGCGATCTGCCTGCTCCTATTAACTAGTTAATTGCCGCTGTCAAACGCAGACAGCGGCATTTAACTACCACATCCGGCCGGGCGGCCGGAAATGACATCAACGCCGACCCCGTCACATGATCAGAGGTCGGCGATGCTTCAGAATGGAAACCATAGAGATCCTAGAGACCTCTATGGTTACTGATAGCCGGTAGCTGTGAGCGCCACCCTGTGGTCGGCGCTCACAGCACACCTGATTTTCTGCTACATAGCAGCGAACAGCAGATCAAGGCTATTGAAGCATGGCAAAAGTTAAAAAAAAAAAAAAAAAAAAAAAGTTTAAATCACCCCCCTTTCGCCCCAATCAAAATAAATCAATAAAAAAAAATCAAATCTACACATATTTGGTATCGCCGCGTTCAGAATAGCCCGATCTATCAATTAAAAAAAGCATTAACGTGATCGCTAAACGGCGTAGCGAGAAAAAAATTTGAAACGCCAGAATGAGGTTTTTTTGGTCGCCGTGACATTGCATTAAAATGCAATAACGGGCGATCAAAAGAACGTATCTGCACCAAAATGCAATAATTAAAAACGTCATCTCGGCACGCAAAAAATAAGCCCTCAACCGACCCCAGATCATGAAAAATGGAGACGCTACGAGTATCGGAAAGTGGCGCAATTTTATTTATTTTTTTTTTATGCAAAGTTTGGAATTTTTTTTTCACCACTTAGGTAAAAAATAACCTGGAGAATCATAATGGCAGGTCAGTTTTAGCATTTAGTGAACCTAGCAAAAAAGCCAAACAAAAAACAAGTGTGGGATTGCACTTTTTTTGCAATTTCACCGCACTTGGAATTTTTTTCCCGTTTTCTAGTACACGACATGCTAAAACCAATGATGTCGTTCAAAAGTACAACTCGTCCCGCTAAAAATAAGCCCTCACATGGCAAAATTGACGGAAAAATACAAGTTATGGCTCTGGGAAAGAGGGGAGTGAAAAACGAACACGGAAAAACGAAAAAATCCCAAGGTCATGAAGGGGTTAATCGCATAAAAATTCAAAGTTGGAAAATTGCGAAATTTTCGAAATTTTCGCCAAGTTTCCGTTTTTTTCATAAATAAACGCAGGTAATATCAAATAAATGTTACCACTATCATGAAGTACAATATGTCACGAGAAAACAATGTCAGAATCACTGGGATTCGTTGAAGCGTTCCAGAGTTATAACCTCATAAAGGGACAGTGGTCAGAATTGTAAAAATTGGCCTGGTCATTAAGGTGCAAACCACCCTTGGGGGTAAAGGGGTTAATACTTTATTTTTTAAGGGTATGTTCACACGTTCAGGATTTCCATCCTTTTTTTTTCAGGACAGTTTTTTAAAAAAACTGCAGCTCTTGGCAGAAAACGCAGGTCCTTTTTTTGATGCGTTTTTTTATCCTTTTTTTTATGCAGTTTTCTATGCAGAGACTGTGTGTTTCCTAGGAAGCTTTTTAGGGCTAAAATGGCTGAAAATACCCTAACCCTACCCCTACCCCTAACCCTACCCCTACCCCTACCCCTACCCCTACCCCTACCCCTACCCCTACCCCTACCCCTACCCCTACCCCTAACCCTACCCCTACCCCTAACCCTACCCCTAACCCTACCCCTAACCCTACCCCAACCTTAGTGAAAAAAAAAAAAAAATTCTTAATTTTTTTATTGTCCCTACCAATGGGGGTGACAAAGTGGGGGGGGGGGGGGGGGGGTCATTTTCTATTTTTTTATTTTGATCACTGAGATAGGTTATATCTCAGTGATCAAAATGCACTTTGGAGCGAATCTGCCGGCCGGCAGATTCGGCGGGCGCACTGCGCATGTGCCCGCCATTTTGCAAGATGGCGGCGCCCAGGGAGAAGACGGGCGGACGGACACCGGGACGCCGGGTAAGTATAAGGGGGGGAGATTAGGGCACGGGGGGGGGGGGGGCATCGGAGCACGGGGGGGCGGGATCGGAGCACGGGGGGGCAGCCACACTCCGCCCACGCACTTCCGCCCGCTCCCCCGCACTTCCTGCTGCAGCGGTTCTGCACATCAAATCGCAGTAAAACCCGCAGATATATTTTTGATCTGCGGGTTTTACTGCGATTTTGACCTCACAATGGAGGTCTATGGGTGCAGAACCGCTGCGGTTCAGGAAAAAGAAGTGACATGCTCCTTCTTTTTTGCCGCAGCTATTCTGCGCGGCTTTTTAAACGAAATTACGGACCATGTGCACAGCAGTGACTGTTTTCCATAGGGTTACATTGTTATGTACCCTGCATGGAAAACTGCTGCGGAACCGCAGCGGCAATACCGCTGCGGTTCCGCAGTAAAAAACGCACTGTGTGAACATGGCCTAAAAATATTTTTTTAAAACTTTTTATTTTTTACTTGCTTTAACCCCTTTCTGACATCGGACGTACTATCCCGTCGAGGTGGGGTGGGCCCCTATGACCACCGACGGGATAGTACGTCCAGCGCGATCGGCGGCGCTCACAGGGGGATCACGGCCGGGTGTCAGCTGCCTATCGCAGCTGACATCCGGCACTATGTGCCAGGAGCGGTCACGGATCGCCCCCGGCACATTAACCCCTAGCACACCGCGATCAAAGATGATCGCGATGTGCCGGCGGTGCAGGGAAGCATCGCGCAGGGAGGGGGCTCCCTGCGGGCTTCGCTGAGCCCCCCGCAGCAACGTGATCATCTTTGATCGCGGTGTGCTAGGGGTTAATGTGCCGGGGGCGATGGCCGCGGATCCGGGTCCTTCAGGGAGGGAGGTGGCTTCACAGAGCCTGCTCAGAGCAGGCACTGTGAAGGCTGTACTGCTCTAAGTGAGATCAGTGATCTGACAGAGTGCTGTGCACACTGTCAGATCACCGATCTGTGAGGTCCCCCCGGGACAAAGTAAAAAAGTAAAAAAAAATTTTTTTCCAAATGTGTAAAAAAAAAATAATAAAAAAAAATAAATATTATTCCCATAAATACATTTCTTTATCTAAATAAATAAAAAATACAATAAAAGTACACATATTTAGTATCGCCGCGTCCGTAACGACCCGACCTATAAAACTGGCCCACTAGTTAACCCCTTCAGTAAACACCGTAAGAAAAAAAAAAAAACGAGGCAAAAAACAACGCTTTATTATCATACCGCCGAACAAAAAGTGGAATAACACGCGATCAAAAAGACAGATATAAATGACCATGGTACCGCTGAAAACGTCATCTTGTCCTGCAAAAACGAGCCGCCATACAGCATCATCAGCAAAAAAATAAAAAATTTATAGTCCTGAGAATAAAGCGATGCAAAAATAATTAATTTTTCTATAAAATAGTTTATATCGTATAAAAGCGCCAAAACATAAAAAAATGATATAAATGAGGTGTCGCTGTAATCGTACTGACCCGAAGAATAAAACTGCTTTATCAATTTTACCAAACGCGGAACGGTATAAACGCCTCCCCCAAACGAAATTCATGAATAGCTGGTGTTTGGTCATTCTGCCTCACAAAAATCGGAATAAAAACCGATCAAAAAATGTCATGTGCCCGAAAATGTTGCCAATAAAAACGTCAACTCGTCCCGCAAAAAACAAGACCTCACATGACTCTGTGGACCAAAATATGGAAAAATTATAGCTCTCAAAATGTGGTAACGCAAAAAATATTTTTTGCAATAAAAAGCGTCTTTCAGTGTGTGACGGCTGCCAATCATTAAAATCCGCTAAAAAACCCGCTATAAAAGTAAATCAAACCCCCCTTCATCACCCCCTTAGTTAGGGAAAAATTAAAAAAATGTATTTCCATTTTCCCATTAGGGCTAGGGCTAGGGTTAGGGTTAGGGCTAGGGCTACAGTTTGGGTTGGGGCTAAAGTTAGGGTTAGGGTTGGGGCTAAAGTTACAGTTAGGGTTTAGATTACATTTACAGTTGGGAATAGGGTTGGGATTAGGGTTAGGTGTGTGTCAGGGTTAGAGGTGTGGTTAGGGTTACTCTTGGGATTAGGGTTAGGGGTGTGTTTGGATTAGGGTTTCAGTTATAATTGGGGGGTTTCCACTGTTTAGGCACATCAGGGGCTCTCCAAACGCGACATGGCGTCCGAACTCAATTCCAGCCAATTCTGCGTTGAAAAAGTAAAACAGTGCTCCTTCCCTTCCGAGCTCTCCCGTGTGCCCAAACAGGGGTTTACCCCAACATATGGGGTATCAGCGTACTCAGGACAAATAGGACAACAACTTTTGGGGTCCAATTTCTCCTGTTACCCTTGGGAAAATACAAAACTGGGGGCTAAAAAATTTTTGTGGGGAAAAAAGGATTTTTTTATTTTTACGGCTCTGCGTTATAAACTGTAGTGAAACACTTGGGGGTTCAAAGCTCTCACAACACATCTAGATGAGTTCCTTAGGGGGTCTAGTTTCCAAAATGGTGTCACTTGTGGGGGGTTTCTACTGTTTAGGTACATTAGGGGCTCTGCAAATGCAATGTGACACCTGCAGACCATTCCATCTAAGTCTGCATTCCAAATGGAGCTCCTTCCCTTCCGAGCCCTCCCATGCACCCAAACAGTGGTTCCCCCCCACATATGGGGTATCCGCGTACTCAGGACAAATTGGACAACAAATTCCAATTTCTCCTTTTACCCTCGGGAAAATACAAAACTGGGGGCTAAAAAATAATTTTTGTTGGAAAAAATTTTTGTTTTATTTTTACGGCTCTCCATTATAAACTTCTGTGAAGCCCTTGGTGGGTCAAAGCGCTCACCACACATCTAGATAAGTTCCTTAGGGTGTCTACTTTCCAAAATGGTGTCACTTGTGGGGGGTTTCTACTGTTTAGGTACATTAGGGGCTCTGCAAACGCAACATGGCGTCCCATCTCAATTCCTGTCAATTTTGCATTGAAAAGTCAAATAGCGCTCCTTCGCTTCCATGCTCTGTCATGCGCCCAAACAGTGGTTTACCCCCACATATGGGGTATCGGCGTACTCAGGACAAATTGTACAACAAGGTTTGGGGTCCATTTTCTCCTGTAACCCTTCGTAAAATAAAACAAATTGGAGCTGAAGTAAATTAAAAAAAAAAAAAAAAAATGTAAATGTTAATTTTTATTAAAACATTCCAAAAATTCCTGTGAAACACCTGAAGGGTTAATAAACTTCTTGAATGTGGTTTTGAGAACCTTGAGGGGTGCAGTTTTTAGAATGGTGTCACACGTGGGTATTTTCTATCATATAGACCCCTCAAAATGACTTCAAAATGAGATGTGGTCCCTAAAATAAAATGGTGTTGTAAAAATGAGAAATTGCTGGTCAACTTTTAACCCTTATAACTCCCTAACAAAAAAAAATGTTGGTTCCAAAATTGTGCTGATGTAAAGTAGACATGTGGGAAATGTTACTTATTAAGTATTTTGTGTGATATATCTCTGTGATTTAATTGCATAAAAATTCAAAGTTGGAAAATTGCAAAATTTTCAGAATCACCGGATCCGTTGAAGCGTTCCAGAGTTATAACCTCATAAAGGGACAGTGGTCAGAATTGTAAAAATTGGCCCGGTCCATAACGTGCAAACCACCCTTGGGGGTAAAGGGGTTAATATTCTGATTGTATTTACTTTCTTGATACATGGTTTTTAACTACATGTTAGTGGGTGACATTGTTGAAATATGACTTATCAATGGAAACATCCAGTTATCTAGACTTTGATGGAAATTTTCATGTCTGATATTTACTTATTTTTTTCTTGCCACTTGAAAGATTGAGGGGTTGCAAAAGTGATACTTCTACAATGTTGTTGGCATTTTCTTTACGACCCGGAGTGTTTTGATATCAATAAGTTATCGCTGCTGAGGAACCGCAATAACTGCCACTGGTTTCCACTAAAATAACCCAATCCTTTGTCAGTATCAAGCACACTTACATGTTTTAAAGTGAACCTGTCATATTAAAAATGGTATTTAATCTGCAGGCGGGGTATTATAGAGCAGGAGGAGCTGATCAGATTGATGCACATTTTTGTGGGAAACGTTTAAGTAAGCCTCCTCCCATTTTAATGAAATCTGTTTGTATGGATAAGAGTCCAGTGACCAATCCTTATAGGACTGTTATTTGAAAGACAGCTGTCAGTCACTAGTAGGACTACCCCCTGGACTCGTATGTATAAAAAAACCCCAAGGGTTTTCAAGTTTTACGGAATCCTTTCACACAAAGCCATAGCTAATTCTGCACAACTTCATTCGCCATACCATGCTGTCCATACATCAATGTAAGGACATCTTGTCAAGTTTCCATTAAGTGTCATTCACACTGGCTCTTGTCACACATTTACATTTTTTAAGGACCAACAGTCGTCAAGAAGCTGACGTGCTAAAAGTTTGTCCCAATTTGTGAACCAAACTAGTCATCTAAAATCTGTATTGTATTCGTGTCCTGTTTGTTAGAAATACTGTGAAAAAGCCCTCAGAGGTGATTTAAGGTGCTTTAAAGGGAAGGTACCGCGTTTGTAGGTCATTAATAAATCACTGTAATGTAGCATAACATGCTGCTATAAGCAAGTTTGAAATGCATGTGAAACAGATTTCATGTGTTACGAGTTTAAAGAATGCACTGGGGGCTGACATCTTGGTTTTGCAGCAGTAGCAGGGCACTATCAGTGTCAGATTACGGCACCCCATGGACATAGGGTCATTGCCAGTCTATTATCTTGTATCTGTAACATTGCAGCAGCATTACCAGTGAGCTGGGCACGCCTCTGTGGGCTGCACAACTCACTGCTGTAGGTGTGACTAGCTGCCATTTTATTATAGCCCTGTGCTATCTGCCGAGCTCCACTTACTCTCTATCACAGGGTAGAATAAGCCCTCACTGCTCCTCTGTACTCCAGGCAGGCACATCCTCTGCTCCTCACATGCTGCCCTGTGTGCTTCTCCTGCTGTCTCCCCCTCCCCCACAGTCCCTGTGATCTCCTGTAGCTGCACTCACAGCCTGCAGAGAGGGAGGTGACACCTGGAGTGAGAGAGCAGGGCAGCTGACAGGACAGGGATTAAGGTGGGGGAAGGGGGATGGCAAGAATGTTATTCACAAAAAATGCTGCTGAGTCCACTTTGTTCTGCTCCTCTGTAAACAAGCTGTGCCTCTGATGCAGTAACTGCTGGTGATAGCAGCTCACAGGGCAGTCACACACAAAATGGTGCTGCCCTGTGATGCTGCTCTTCATTCTGCCCCAGGGATATTAGACCACCTAAAAGGGGAGGGAAATGGTGATAGCAGCAAAATTGGGGCAGTAACTGCTGACAACAGGAAAGCTGCTAAATCTTACTATAGCTGCTTGAGGTCTAAAACGGAAAATGCTCCCCCTAGTGGTAAATATGTATATTTGTAGAAAAATATATATTTTTCATATAGAAACGTTTGCAAACATTGCATTAATACATTTTAATTACTATTTTAAGCTTAATTTCACAAAAAAACAAAATACAAGAAAACTGGTGGCACCTTCCCTTTAAAGACACTTTCCACCTTAATTCACTATTCCTCTTGTTAACAATGTGACGTTTTGTCAATATGAAGGACATGTCTTGACACTGTAGGTGACCAAGGAGAACAGTGGTGTGAGATTTGCTGGAAGGTCAATGATGTAGGAATAAATTACCTTTTTTTTTTTTTTTTTATTATTATTTTTAATACAGTTGGGGAAAATCCCTTCATCGCTGTTCTTACCAGCCTTGCTCAGACTGGAAGCAAGCGTGCAATGTTGTGACTTGGGTATTAGTGTTCACGAAGAATATGAACCTTGGCTCAACTTGGTGCAATTGACATCTCTACAAAGCAGGGTATTTTATATAATAGGTTTCCCTATCTGTGAATTAATGCCTGCACATTCTGGTAACTGACGTGTTAGAAGATTATATTGCTAGGTGGGTATTCCCAGTAGAATAAAGCCTCTTTCAGATGCTTCTTCTGGCAATAGCCGAAACATGCGTAGGGGCAGGCACAGTCACCCACCAGAGGTAATATTTGTACCATCTTAATTATTTTTTATAGCTCTTCACACTCATTTAGGAGAATGGTTTTTCTACTAGGATTTTTTTTTTTTATGTATTATCTCGTGAAGTATGTTATTTAGTGATGAGCAAATATACTCGTTGCTCGGGTTTTCTCCGAGCACGCTCTGGTGACCTCCCGAGTATTTGACTGCTCGGAGATTGTTTTCATCAGGGCAGCTGAATGATTTACGGCTACTAGCCAGCTTGATTACATGTGGAAATTCCCTAGCAACCAGGCAACCCCCCCACATGTACTCAGCCTGGCTAGTAGATGTAGTAGCGCTCCCCTCCGAGACAGGCAGCGATCAGCTTCCGGTGTCTCGGAGGGGAGCACGTCATTTCCGGTAGTGTCACTTCTGGTGACGTCACTAAGGCGGGCAGAGCGTGCTCTCCAGCGGTGGAACACATAGCAGCGTGGACGCTTCTGGCAACAGCGTCAAGTGTCGTGCCGCCGTGCTTCTGACTGCAGCTGCGGAGACAACCATGGAAGGAGACATGCTGGAGGAAGGAGGGATAAGTGTGCCCGGCGCAGGCCACCCTCGCCTCACATGGGCCCCTGGAAGCTTTTAGCCTATTACTCCCTATCTTATGTCATTTAGGATAGGGAAACCCCCGCTGCTCCTCCGACCACAGCTAAAAAGCCCGGCAAGGCCTCGGTGAAATCCAACAGATGCCTTGTATAATATTAATAATCTTTATTTTTATATAGCGCTGACATATTCCGCAGCGCTTTACAGGTTGCACACATTATCGTTGCTGTCCCCGTTGGGGCTCACAATCTAAATTCCCTATCAGTATGTCTTTGCGTGGGCTTCCTCCGGGTTCTCCGGTTTCCTCCCACATTACAAACACTGGGAGAACATACAAACTCTTTGCAGATGTTGTCCTTAGTGGGGCTTGAACCCAGAACTCCAGCGCTGCTAGGCTGCTGTGCTATCCACTGCGCCACCGTGCAGCCCATGTATGTCACGTGAAGCTCCCGGACTTCCATGGCAAAGCTCTGAGCACCCTGTACATCAAAGGTCAGAGAACTTGCATGCACCGGTGTCCGCTAGCTCTATACTTAGGGTACCGTCACACAGTGCAATTTTCATCGCTACGACGGCACGATCCGTGACGCTCCAGCATCGTAACAATATCGCTCCAGCGTCGTAGACTGCTGTCACACTTTGCAATCTACGACGCTGGAGCGATAATTTCATGACGTATGTGCGATGTAGAAGCCATTGGTTACTATGCGCACATCGTATACGATATGTTACACCATGCGATCATGCCGCCACAGCGGGACATTAGACGACGAAAGAAAGTTTCAAACGATCTGCTACGACGTACGATTCTCAGCGGGGTCCCTGATCGCAGGAGCGTGTCAGACACTGCGATATCGTAACTATATCGCTCGAACGTCACAAATCGTGCCGTCGTAGCGATCAAAATTGCACTGTGTGACGGTACCCTTAACCTAGCGCATGGTTGCGGCTTCTTTCCCTCACTGCGTTCATCCTCTGAAGCAGAGCGTCAGAGCGGCCCACTGTGCATGATCAGAGGTCTTCTGCACTTCCAAACAGTGAGGGAAAGAAGCCGCACACATGCACGAGGTAAGTATGGCGATGACACTTGCACTTGTAAGTTATCACACCCACAGGGGCGTGATAATATCCAAGTGGGCCAACTAGTCTGAGGACACTAAGGCCCTATCTAGTAGTCAAAGCCCTCCTTTGCATGTTATAAATCGACGTTAGAAATACTTTTTCTAAAGATCTGTGTGTAAACTAACAAAGGGACTGTTAGGCAGGGTAATTACATTTGCGGACGCAACTTCTGGTGTTTCTGGAGGCATGGGGGACCTGAGAGGTTCCCTTTAACCTCTTTCTGACATTAGACGTACTATCCCGTCGAGGTGGGGTGGGCCCGTATGACCACAGACGGGATAGTATGTCATACGCGATCAGCCGCGCTCACGGGGGGAGCGTGGCCAATCGCGGCCGGGTGTCAGCTGCCTATCGCAGCTGACATCTGGCACTATGTGCCAGGAGCGGTCACGGACCGCCCCGGCACATTAACCCCCGGCACACCGCGATCAAACATGATCGCGGTGTGCCGGCGGTACAGGAAAGCATTATGCAGGGAGGGGGCTTCCTGCTTGCTTCCCTGAGACCCCCCGCAGCAACGCGATGTGATCACATTGCTGCGAGGGTCTCCTTACCTCCCTCCCTGTAGCAGGCCCGGATCCAAGATGGCCGCGGCATCCGGGTCCTGCAGGGAGGGAGGTGGCTTACAAGTGCCTTCTCAGAGCAGGCGCTTCGTAAGCCTGCAGTGTTCTAACTCAGATCGCTGTGCAATCTGTCAGATCAACGATCTGATGTCCCCCCCCCCCCCCCCCCGGGGCAAAGTAAAAAAGTTAAAAAAATTTTTTTTTTCCAAATGTGTTAATTTTTTTTTTTTTTTTTATTCCCATAAATACATTTCTTTAAATAAAGTACACATATTAAGTATCACCGCGTCCGTAACGGCCCGACCTATAAAACTGGCCCACTAGTTAACCCCTTCAGAAAACACCGTAAGAGGAAAAAAAGAGGCAAAAACCAACGCTTTATTCTCATACCGCCGAACAAAAAGTGGACTAAAACGCGACCAAAAAGACAGATATAAATAACCATGGTACCGCTGAAAACGTCATCTTGTCCCACAAAAAACGAGCCACTATACAGCAGCATCAGCAAAAAATAAAAAAACTATAGTCCTGAGAATAAAGCGATGCAAAAATAATTATTTTTTTCTATAAAATAGTTTTTATCGTATAAAAGCGCCAAAACATAAAAAAAGATATAAATGAGATATCGCTGTAATCGTACTGACCCGAAGAATAAAACTGCTTTATCCATTTTACCAAACGCGGAACGGTATAAACGCCTCCCCCAAAAGAAATTCATGAATAGCTGGTTTTTGGTCATTGTGCCTCACAAAAATCTGAATAAAAAGCGATCAAAAAATGTCACGTGCCCGAACATGTTACCAATAAAAACGTCAATTCGTCCCATTAAAAACAAGACCTCACATGACTTTGTGGACCAAAATATGGAAAAATTATAGCTCTCAAAATGTGTAACGCAAAAAATATTTTTTGCAATAAAAAGCGTCTTTCAGTGTGTGACAGCTGCCAATCATAAAAATCCGCTAAAAAACCCGCTATAAAAGTAAATCAAACCCCCCTTTATCACCCCCTTAGTTAGGAAAAAATTAAAAAAATGTATTTATTTCCATTTTCCCGTTAGGGTTAGGTTTAGGGTTGGGGCTAGGGTTAGGGTTGGGGCTAGGGTTAAGGCTACAGTTAGAGTTGGGGCTAAAGTTACGGTTAGGGTTTAGATTACATTTATGGTTGGGATTAGGGTTAGGGGTGTGTCAGGGTTAGAGGAGTGGTTAGGGTTACTGTTGGGATTAGGGGTGTGTTTGGATTAGGGTTTCAGTTATAATTGGGGGGTTTCCACTGTTTAGGCACATCAGGGGCTCTCCAAACGCGACATGGCGTCCGATCTCAATTCCAGCCAATTCTGCGTTGAAAAAGTAACACAGTGCTCCTTCCCTTCCGAGCTCTCCCATGTGCCCAAACAGGGGTTTACCCCAACGTATGGGGTATCCGCGTACTCAGGACAAATTGGACAACAACTTTTGGGGTCCAATTTCTCCTGTTACCCTTGGGAAAATACAAAACTGGGAGCTAAAAAACAACTTTTGTGGGGAAATTTTTTTTTTAAATTTCACGGCTCTGCGTTATAAACTGTAGTGAAACACTTGGGGGTTCAAAGTTCTCACAACACATCTAGATAAGTTCCTTGGGGGGTCTAGTTTCCAATATGGGGTCACTTGTGGGGAGTTTCCACTGTTTAGGTACATTAGGGGCTCTGCAAACGCAATGTGACGCCTGCAGACCATTCCATGTAAGTCTGCATTCCAAATGGCGCTCCTTCTCTTCCGAGCCCTTCTATGTGCCCAAACAGTGGTTTACCCCCACATATGGGGTATCAGCGTACTCAGGACAAATTGTACAACTTTTGGGGTCCAATTTCTTTTCGTACCCTTGGGAAAATAAAAAATTAAGGGCGAAAAGATAATTTTTGTGAAAAAATGATTTTTTATTTTTACGGTTCTGCATTATAAACTTCTGTGAAGCACTTGGTTGGTCAAAGCGCTCACCACACATCTAGATAAGTTCCTTAGGGGGTCTACTTTCCAAAATGGTGTCACTTGTGGGGGGTTTCAATGTTTAGGCACATCAGGGGCTCTCCAAACGCAACATGGTGTCCCATCTCGATTCCAGTCAATTTTGCATTGAAAAGTCAAATGGCGCTCCTTCACTTCCGAGCTCTGTCATGCGCCCAAACAGTGGTTTACCCCCACATATGGGTAGTAACCATTTAGAAAGACAGGTACATGCATATAACTGTAGGATCACCACACAAAACGAGAATAATTTTCTAAAAATATACAAATTTTATTTTACACACCAAAAAGAAGCCAGACAATACACACTATTAAAAACATTTAAAGCTTGTTCCACATTGGACAATATCTGTTAGATCCAAACAATTTAAAAATCACATACAAAGATATATAAGTATGATAACAATAGCAATGCCCGACTGTTGAATACCATCATATAAAGGAGAACCAATAATATGTTCCTAGTCATTCAATGCACATAGCTATACATATATATAGACCATTTGGTATGGACTAGTGATCTGAAGGGAAAACAGGAGCCCTAAATAAGTCCTGAGGGACCGTATCTCAGAGTATAGCAAACAGAATCTAGTAGCAAAAAAAATATATAAAAAATATGTATTGCTATCAAATGCTCCGATGTGTATAGCAATCCCCAGTGTTATATACACATAAGTGTGTTCTCATATAGACTGCCCAGGAAAGCAGAGATACAGAAATGTGCTCCCCTACGTCCTAAAGGTAACATGCCAATCATGCAATACCTAGCTTAAGTGCTATTCATACTTCACCCTATACCGTCTCAAAGTCCACTACCGTCCTCATGGTCCTAAGTGCAAAGGTACAGTCCGGGCAAGATTATGGGGTATCTGTGTACTCAGGACGAATTGTAAAACAACTTTTGGGGTCCATTTTCTCCTTTTACCCTTGGTAAAATAAAACAAATTGGAGCTGAAGTAAATTTTTTGTGAAAAAAAGTTAAATGTTCATTTTTATTTAACCCCTTACCGGCATCGGACGTACTATACCGTCCGATGCCGGCTCCCCTGCTTTGATGCAGGGCTCCGCGGTGAGCCCGCACCAAAGCCGGGACATGTCAGCTGTTTTGAACAGCTGACATGTGCCCGTAATAGGCGCGGGCAGAATCGCGATCTGCCCGCACCTATTAACTAGTTAAATGCCGCTGTCAAACGCAGACAGCGGCATTTAACTACCGCTTCCGGCCGGGCGGCCGGAAATGACGTCATCGCCGACCCCCGTCACATGATTGGGGGTCGGCGATGCTTGTGAATGGTAACCATAGAGGTCCTTGAGACCTCTATGGTTACTGATTGCCCGTCGCTGTGAGCGCCACCCTGTGGTCGGCGCTCACAGCACACGTGCAATTCTGCTACATAGCAGCGATCAGCAGATCGCTGCTATGTAGCAGAGCCGATCGTGCTATGCCTGCTTCTAGCCTCTCATGGAGGCTATTGAAGCATGGCAAAAGTAAAAAAAAAAAGTTTAAAAAAATGTGAAAAAAATAAAAAAAACATAAAAGTTTAAATCACCCCCCTTTCGCCCCAATCAAAATAAATCAATAAAAAAAATATCAAATCTACGCATATTTGGTATCGCCGCGCTCAGAATCGCCCGATCTATCAATTAAAAAAAAGTGTTAACCTGATCGCTAAACAGCGTAGCGGGAAAAAAATTCGGAACGCCAGAATTACGTTTTTTTGGTCGCCGCGACATTGCATTAAAATGCAATAACGGGCGATCAAAAGAACGTATCTGCACCGAAATGCTATCATTAAAAACGTCATCTCGGCACGCAAAAAATAAGCCCTCAACCGACCCCAGATCACGAAAAATGGAGACGCTACGAGTATCGGAAAATGGCGCAATTTTTTTTTTTTTTTTTTTTTTTTTTAGCAAAGTTTGGAATTTTTTTTTCACCACTTAGATAAAAAAAAACCTAGTCATGTTTGGTGTCTATGAACTCGTAATGACCTGGAGAATCATAATGGCAGGTCAGTTTTAGCATTTAGTGAACCTAGCAAAAAAGCCAAACAAAAAACAAGTGTGGGATTGCACTTTTTTTGCAATTTCACCGCACTTGGAATTTTTTTCCCGTTTTCTAGTACACGACATGCTAAAACCAATGATGTCGTTCAAAAGTACAACTCGTCCCGCAAAAAATAAGCCCTCACATGGCCAAATTGACGG
This sequence comes from Ranitomeya imitator, assembly GCF_032444005.1. Classification (NCBI taxonomy): domain Eukaryota; kingdom Metazoa; phylum Chordata; class Amphibia; order Anura; family Dendrobatidae; genus Ranitomeya; species Ranitomeya imitator. Next base: position 176,079,938 of record NC_091284.1, read on the forward strand.
AAAAATAAAAAAGTTATGGCTCTGGGAAGGAGGGGAGCGAAAAACGAACACAGAAAAACGAAAAATCCCCTGGTCATGAAGGGGTTAAACATTCCAAAAATTCCTGTGAAGCATTAGGAGGGTTAATAAACTTCTTGAATATGGTTTTGAGCACCTTGAGGGGTGCAGTTTTAAGAATGGTGTCACACTTGGGTATTTTCTATCATATAGACCCCTCAAAATTACTTCAAATGAGATGTGGTCCCTAAAAAAAAAAAATGGTGTTGTAAAAATGAGAAATTGCTGGTCAACTTTTAACCCTTATAACTCCCTAACAAAAAAAATGTTGTGCTGATGTAAAGTAGACATGTGTGAAATGTTACTTAAGTAACATTCTCTGTGATTTAATTGCATAAAAATTCAAAGTTGGAAAATTGCAAAATGTTCAATTTTCGCCAAATTTCTGTTTTTTTCCACAAATAAATGCAGGTAATATCAAAGAAATTTTACCACTATCATGAAGTACAATATGTCATGAGAAAACAATGTCAGAATCACTGGGATCCGTTGAAGCGTTCCAGAGTTATAACCTCATAAAGGGACAGTGGTCAGAATTGTAAAAATTGGCCCGGTCCATAACGTGCAAACCACCCTTGGGGGTAAAGGGGTTAAAAACGACTTCTACTATCTCTTTACTGTTGATACCAACCATCATCAGTCTGTGGACTGTACAAAACCCACAATATTGGTTAAACTCGCAAACATTTACATCCAGGTACTTTACATATGTCCTACAAGAGACATGGAGTACAAAATCCAGAATATAATAAAAGAACAATTTTATTACAAATCGCATAAAAAGATGACAGTAGATGTCTTCAGTATACAAAGAATAATAAAGGCAATGGCGCACGGTGTCAACAAATATTTTACATCTCCACAAGAAAAATACTAGGTATGAATGCTAGAGGGTCCAGTAACAAAAGCTAGAATTAAATGGAACAAGTTCCCCACTAGTAAAATGGATAAGTATGCCATGAGACATAATAAAACAAGCGGTCACAGCAATAGTAGTCATGGCTCACCAAAGTGCCACATCATGGCTTTGTAAAACTGAACAAGGCAAGCCCAAATGGAGATGAAGTGATCTTACCTGTACGCGGAGTTACAAAAAAAAAAAAAATGGCAGCCCCGTTGTACTCCATGTCTCTTGTAGGATATACAGTGGTTACGGAAAGTATTCAGACCCCTTTAAATTTTTCACTGTTTCATTGCAGCCATTTGGTAAATTCAAAAAATTTCATTTTTTTTCTCATTAATGTACTCTGCACCCAATCTTGACTGAAAAAAACAGAAATGTAGTAATTTTTCCAAATTTAATAAAAAAAACCCTGAAATATCATATGGTTATAAGTATTCAGACCCTTTGCTCAGACACTCATATTTCAGTTACAGCCTGTCCATTTCCTTTTGATCCTCCTTGAGATGGTTTTACTCCTTCATAGGAGTCCAGCTGTTTTTAATTAAACTGATAGGAATTGACTTGGAGAGGCACACACCTGTGTATATATAAGACCTCACAGGTCACAGTGCATGTCAGACCAAATGAGTATCATGAGGTCAAAGGAACTGGCCAAGGAGCTCAGAGAGAATTGTGGCAAGGCACAGATCTGGCCAAGGTTACAACAGAATTTCTTCAGTATTGAAGGTTCCTAAGAGCACAGTGCCCTCCATAATCCTTAAATGGAAGAAGTTTGGGACCACCAGAAGTCTTCCTAGACATGGCTGTCCAGCCAAACTCAGCAAAAAGGGAGAAGAGCCTTTGTGAGAGGTAAAGAAGAACCCCAAGATCACTGTGGCTGATCTCCAGAGATGCAGTAGGGAGATGGGAGAAAGTTCCATAAAGTCAACAATCATTGCAGCCTTCCACCAGTTGGGCCTTTATGGCAGAGAGGCCCGACGGAAGCCTCTCCTCAGTGCAAGACATACGAAAGCCTTATAGCGTTTGCTAAAAAAAAAAAAAAAAAAAAAAAATCACATGAAGGGCTCCCAGACTGAGAAATAAGGTTTTCTGGTCTGGTGAGACGAAGATAGACCTTTTTGGTGATAATTCTAAGCGGTGTGTGTGTGGAGAAAACTAGGCACTTCTCGTCACCTGCCCAATACAATCCCAACAGTGAAACATGGTGGTGTCAGCAGCAGGACTGTGGAGTCGGAGGTAGTTTTGGTTGGAGTCGGAGTCAATAGAAATGTACTGACTCTCACTCCAGCTTTAAGAAAAATGTATTAATATTTCATAATTGAACTTTCATATGAATTTTATAAATGTTACTCAAATAGAACATATACATCAAACTATGAACAGTGATAAGCAGTTCTGCTGGAGATAGACATTTCTTACTTCTTGTGTGTCACTGTTCTCCAATGCCCTTATCTAATCTTATACTTGGTTAACCCCATGCTGCCCCAACCCCCCTACTTACAATGTATGAAACTGAAAGTGAAAATGTGTTGCAAATTCTTAAGGCCCCTTCACATTAAGCGACGCTGCAGCGATACCGACAACGATCCGGATCGCTGCAGCGTCGCTGTTTGGTCGCAGGAGAGCTGTCACACAGACCGCTCTCCAGCGACCAACGATGCCGGTAACCAGGGTAAACATCGGGTAACTAAGCGCAGGGCCGCGCTTAGTAACCCGATGTTTACCCTGGTTACCATCCTAAAAGTAAAAAAAACAAACACTACATACTTACCTACCGCTGTCTGTCCCCGGCGCTCTGCTTCTCTGCACTCCTCCTGTACTGTGTGTGAGCACAGCGGCCGGAAAGCAGAGCGGTGACGTCACCGCTCTGCTTTCCGGCTGACCGACGCTCACAGCCAGTGCAGGAGGAGTGCAGAGCACAGCGCCGGGGGACAGACAGCGGTAAGTATGTAGTGTTTGTTTTTTTACTTTTAGGATGGTAACCAGGGTACACATCGGGTTACTAAGCGCGTCCCTGCGCTTAGTTACCCGATGTTTACCCTGGTTACCAGTGAAGACATCGCTGGGTCGGTGTCACACATGCCGATCCAGCGATGTCCGCGGGAGATCCAGCGACGAAAAAAAATGTTCTGGACTTTCTTCAGCAACCAACGATCTCCCAGCAGGGGCCTGATCGTTGGTCGCTGTCACACATAACGATTTCATTAACGATATCGTTGCTACGTCACAAAATGCAATGATATCGTTAACAATATCGTTATGTGTGAAGGTACCTTCAGTAGTAAAGCTCCTCCTCTAGACTAGATGTTTGGTGTGGGTCTTCCAAGCATCTTACAGCTGCTACTCAGAAGAGGAAGACTGTAAGAAGTATTATCCTTTCAACAAACTTTGCATCAGTTAACTGTGAGTACATGAGGAATAACAGAATTTAATTTCGAAAAATATTTGGATCACAAGGACCGTGCAAAGTGTTCCCGCATAGAAGAGTCATTCCCATCAAAGAACACAGCCAGTACATTTCAGCAGAATTTTTCATGTGCACTAAAAGAAATTGAGAAATTTGACCGTTCATCAAAAATAACAGAGCAACAAGCGATTCCTCTGTATCCTGACATTGTCAGAGATGTTGCCCGAGTGGTTACTGCTTTGCCACCAACCCAAGTTAGTGTAGAGAGGTTGTTCTCTGCACTCAAAATAATTACATCAGATTTGAAGGCATCCATGAAGGAGGATCTGACAGAGGCAATACTTTTTCTGAGGACAAATTTATAGATTTCTTCTTATTAACTGCATAAGTGTTTATTGCATATTTACTTACAAGAGTTTAGAAAAGTTTATAAAAGTTACCCTAAGCACACCGCTAACATAACAAAGGAGTGGCTTCAGAACAACTCTGTGACCATTCTTAACTGGCCCAGCCAGAGCCCTGACCTAAACCCAATTGAGCATCTCTGGAGAGACCTGAACATGTCTGTCCACCAAAGTTCACCATCCAACCTGACGGAACTGGAGATGATCTGTAAGGAAGAATGCCAGAGGATCCCCAAATCCAGATGTGAGAAGCTTGTTGCATCATTCCCAAGAAGACTCATGGCTGTACTAGCTCAAAATGGTGCTTCTGCTCAGCACTGAGCAAAGGGTCTGAATACTTATGACCATGTCATATTTCAGTTTTTTTTTCTTGTTTAATAAATTTGCAAAAAAAGACATTTGCTTTTTTTTTCAGTCAAGATGGGGAGCAGTGTACATTGAGTACAAAAATGAACTACCGTATTTTTGCGACCATAAGATGCACTTTTTTTCCTCCAAATTTGGGAGGAAAGTGTGGGTACGTCTTATGGTACGGATGTAGCATGTGGGGAAGGGGGCAGCAGTGAGTGGGATCGCACTGTTATGCCACTTCAGGATGTCCCCACTGCCCAGAATCAGGGCTGGGGAAACCATGTGGTCCGGATGATTAAGTGCAGTGAGTATCAGCTGAGCGGTGAGCTGAGCAGCAAATGAATATTGCACTTAAGCAGGGACACACATGGCTTCTCCAGCGCTGATTCCTGCAGCAGCTGGGGAGGTCTGTGTGTCCGGGGGAGAGGAGGCAGCAGCAGCAGGGGCCAGAGGAGAGAGGAGATCGCTGCATACCTGCCTGCCATGCCTGGGCTGGATGCCAAGTGCTGTGCACAAACAGGACCTGTTTGATGTCAGCAGTGGGCGGGCTGGAGCATCACATGGCAGCTCAGAGCCCTCCCTCTTCTTGACATCATCACAGGTCCTTCAGGCTCTCCACTAGAATCTGCAGCTTCCTCATAACCTGTGCTGTGGAAAGGAAACGAGGGAAGGCTCCGTGTGCAGTTATGGGATGCTTTTACCTCACTACAGTGTGGCTGGCTGGCTGCCACATTTAAGAGGTTAGTCTTTACAAAACACAATAAAGCACTCTGCCACTCCTTTGGTGAACTATAACTCCCAGCATGTCATAGGATCTGCAGGACATGCTGGGAGTTATAGTTCTCCCATGGGATTTTAAAGCAGCACTCCAGTGTTATTTTGCAGTGCTGGAGTGGTGCTTTAAATATAAGCCCTGTGCCCCCATTCTTGTACTCACCCTCCAGCATCTTCATATAGTACTGTACAGACACAACACTGGTCCCGCAGCTCCATCTTCTACCTGCAGCTTCCAACATAACATACTATTATATATAATAACACCACATGTAATAGTATGTCATTTATGTTATTAAATATTTTACCACATTTTTTTGCTTCAAATATTTTTTTCCCCCTATTTTCCACCTCTAAAACCTGGGTGCGCCTTATAGTCCGGTGCGTCTTATAGTCCGAAAAATACGGTATTTTAAATTTACCATATGGCTGCGATGAAAGTGAAAATTTTCAAGGGGAGTGAATACTTTCCGTACCCACTAAATGTTATAGCGGAGTGTCTGTTTTTTGTTTAAAATTTTGGTCCACCTCTTGAGTATAGATATGACACTCGTGTCACTATACTGTATTCTGTTTGGATGATATTGACAAGTACTTTAACCCCTTAGTGACAGAGCCAATTTGGTACTTAATGACCGAGCCAATTTTTGCAATTCTGACCACTGTCACTTTATGAGGTTATAACTCTGGAACGCTTCAACGGATCCCGCTGATTCTGAGATTTTTTCGTGACATATTGTACTTCATGTTAGTGGTAACATTTCTTCGATATTACTTGCGATTATTTATGAAAAAAACAGAAATATGGCGAAAATTTTTAAAAGTTAGCAATTTTCAAACTTTGTATTTTTATGCCCTTAAATCAGAGAGAGATGTCACAAAAAATAATTAATAAATAACATTTCCCACATGTCTACTTTACATCAGCACAATTTTGGAAACAAAATTTTTTTGTTAGGGAGTTATAAGGGTTAAAAGTTGACCAGCAATTTCTCATTTTTACAACACCTTTTTTTTTTTTTTTTAGGGACCACATCACATTTGAAGTCATTTTGAGGGGTCTATGTGATAGAAAATAACCAAGTGTGACACCATTCTAAAAACTACACCCCTCAAGGTTCTCAAAACCACATTCAAGAAGTTTATTAACCCTTTACGTGCTTCACAGGAACTGAAATAATGTGGAAGGAAAAAATGAACATTTAACTTTTTTTTTTGCAAACATTTTAATTCAGAACCATTTTTTTTATTTTCACAAGTATAAAAACAGAAATGTAACCATAAATTTTGTTATGCAATTTCTCCTTAAATACGCCAAAACCCCATATGTGGGGGTAAACCACTGTTCGGGCGCACCGCAGAGCTTGGAAGTGAAGGAGCGCCGTTTTACTTTTTCAATGTAGAATTGGCAGGAATTGAGATTGGACGCCATGTCGCGTTTGGAGAGCCCCTGATGTGCCTAAACAGTGGAACCCCCCCACAAGTGACACCATTTTGGAAACTAGACCCCTTAAGGCAGGGGTCCCCAACTCCAGTCCTCAAGGCCCACCAACAGGTCATGTTTTCAGGATTTCCTTTGCATTGCACAGGTGATGCAATTATTACCTGGGCAAGACTAAGGAAATCCTGAAAACATGACATGTTGGTGGGCCTTGAGGACTGGAGTTGGGGACCCCTGCCTTAAGGAACTTATCTAGATGTGTGGTGAGCACTTTGAACCCCCATGTGCTTCACAGAAGTTTATAACATTGAGCCGTGAAAATAAAAAAATCAAATTTTTTTCTTCAAAAATGATCTTTTTGCCCCCAAATTTTTATTTTCCAAGGGTAACAGGAGAAATTAAACCAAAAAAGTTGTAGTGCAATTTTTCCTGAGTACGTCGATACCCAATATGTTTGGGTAAACCACTGTTTGTGCGCACTGCAGAGCATGGAAGAGAAGGAGGGCCGTTTTACTTTTTCAATGTAGAATTGTCTGGAATTGAGATTGGACGCCATGTCGCGTTTGGAGAGCCCCTGATGTGCCTAAACAGTGGAAACCCCCCACAAGTGACCCCATTTTGGAAACTAGACCCCCCATGGAACTTATCTAGATGTGTGGTGAGAATTTTGAATGCCCAAGTGCTTCACAGAAGTTTAGAATGCAGAGTCGTGAAAATAAAAAAATATTTTTTTTCCACAAAAAAGATTTTTTGGCCCCCAAGTTTTTATTTTCACAAGGGTAACAGGAGAAATTGGACCCCAAATGTTGTTGTCCAATTTATCCCGAGTACGCTGATGCCCCATATGTGGTGGTAACCCACTGTTTGGGCGCATGGCTCAGAAGGGAGGGAGCACCATTTGACTTTTTGAGCGCAAAATTGGCTGTCGTGTTTGGAGACCCCCTGATGTACCTAAACAGTGGAAACCCCCCAATTCTAGCTCCAACCCTAACCCCAACACAACCCTAACCCTAATCCCAACCCAATCCATAATCCTAATCACTAACCCTAACGATAATCACAACCCTTACCCCAAAACAACCCTAATGTCAACCCTAACCATAACCCTAATCAAAACCCTAAATCCAACACACCCCTAATCCTAATCTCAACCCTAACCTCAAACCTAACCCTAATCCCAATACACCCCTAATCACAACCCTAACCTTAACCCTAATCCCATACCTAACCCTAATCCCAAGCGTAACCCTAATGCCAACCCTAACCCTAATACCAACTCTAATCCAAACCCTAAACCTAATCCCAAATCTAACCCTAACTTTAGCCCCAGCCCTAGCCCTAACCTTAGCCCCAACCCTAACCCTACTTTCACACTTGCGTCGTTTGGCATCCGTCGCAATCTGTCGTTTTGGACAAAAAACGGATCCTCCAAATGTGCCCGCAGGATGCGTTTTTTGCCCATAGACTTGTATTGCCGACGGATCGTGACGGATGGCCACACGTCGTATCCGTCGTGCACTGGATCAGATGTGTTTTGGCGGACCGTCGGCACAAAAAACGTTCAATGTAACGTTTTTTTGTATGTCGCGTCCGCCATTTCTGACCGCACATGCGTGGCCGTAACTCTGCCCCCTCCTCCCCAGTACATAGATTGGGCAGCGGATGCGTTGAAAAACTACATCCGCTGCCCACGTTGTGCACAATTTTCACAACGTGCATCGGTATGTCGGGCCGACGCATTGCGACGGCCCCGTACCGACGTAAGTGTGAAAGAACCCTAACCCTGAATTTAGCCACAACACTAGCCCTAACCCTAGCCCTAACCCTAGCCCTAATTTTAGCCCCAACTGCTGTTCTCCTGCCGGCCGGCAGATGGAGACAGATGGTGGGCGCACTGCGCGTGCGCCCGCCATTTTCTTTTGCCGGCGGCCAGGAGGAGCAGCAGGAGGACCCAGGGACACAGGTGAGTATGGCAGGGTCCCCGAATCCCCCTATTTCTCTGTCCTCTGATGTGCGATCACATCAGAGGACAGAGAATTACACTTTTTTTTTTTTGCGGTCGCCGGTAAACAGTTAATTACCGGCGATCGCAAAACAGGGGTCGGTAAAACCGTCCCCAAAGATTCTCCCGGGGCTGGCCGGCGGGCACACTACGCATGCGCCCGCCATTTTGAAGATGGTGGCGCCCACCGGGAGACACGAGGAGCACCGGGGGAGATAGGTGAGTATCGGGGGGCTACCTGGGACCCCCTTTCTCTGTCCTCTGTGCGATCACATCGGAGGACAGAGAAATTAAAAAGAGATCGCGTTTTTTTTTTTTTTTTTGCGATCGCCGGTAAACGGTTAACTACCGGCGATCGCAAATGCGGGGTCGGTACAAAACCCCCCGAATCATGGTCTCGGCTACCCCCGGCAGCCGAGACCCCGGAGAAAATCCGACTCTGGGGGGCCGCTATTCACTTTATCCACAGCGCCGTTAATTAACGGCGCTGTGGTTTAAGTACCCTTAGCGGCCGCCGTTAAGGTCGCTAAGGGGTTAAATGTAGTGTTTACTTATGTTGCCATTAATTTCACAGGACTTTTGTCATAATATTCACTGTCCCCTTTGGGACTGACAATCTAAATTCCCTATCAGTATTTCTTTGGAGTGCTCAGAGGAAAAGCATGCAAACTCTTGGAGAACATACAAACTCCTTGCAGATTGTTGCCTTGGTGGGATTTGAAACCAGGACTCCAGCATGTAGCACATACGTCATAAGACTTAACGCCCACAGCTCGTCTCTGTAGAATTCTCTTCTCCGGTCGTCTTCTGCACATTATTTTATTCATATGCCCTTATATCTCCCATGCTATGCGACTCAATAATTGCTTTACTGTGTTTCCTGCACCAAATGAACCCTCACATTTTCCGCCATCTTATAACTTATAACTACCACACTGTCCTCCCTTATGAACTGCTGCCCCCTACCTCAGAGTAGCAGTAAACATTAAGGGACCCCTAACTCTCACAATTTCAAGTCCTCCCCCTTGCCCTATCTATGCCCCCAAGGACATATACAAAGATAGTGGCAGAAATGTCAGCTCCCTTAAAAGCTGAAGATAATTTTTTGACACTAGGACTCAATTTAACACCTGGATTTATGAGTCACTACATGGATACAATTCACACCTCCACCAGACAGACTCCAGATAACTAAGAACATTATTCCCACTGCCTCTCCATTTGTAAAGCTGGAGTCACACATAACGATATCGTTAACAATATCGTTGCAACGTCACCCTTTTGGTGATGTAGCAACGATCTCGCTAACGATCTCGTTATGTGTGACAGCGACCAATGATCAGGCCCCTGCTGGGAGGTCGTTGGGGAATAATAATGACCATTTTTTGGTCGCTGATCACCCGCTGTCATCGCTGGATCGGCTTGTGTGACACCGATCCAGCGATGTGTTCACTAGTAACCAGGGTAAATATCGGGTTACTAAGTGCAGGGCCGCGCTTAGTAACCCGATAATTACCCTGGTTACCATTGTAAAAAACAAATAAAACCACTACATACTCACTAATGGAGATGCACTGACTGTCAGCGCCGGCCGTAAAGCAGAGCACACGCTGTTACTGCCGGCGCTGACAGTCAGTGCATCTCGACAGCAGCGCGTGCATTAGCAGCGCTCTTGCTGAAAGCAGTTTTAACCCTGTGGACGCCGGCGGGGGACATGACAGACATCAGAATGTGAGTATGTAGTGGTTTTTTTTTTTTTTTTTTTACAATGGTAACCAGGGGAAATATCGGGTTACTAAGCGCGGCCCTGCACTTAGTAACCCGATGTTTACCCTGGTTACCCGGGTGCTGCAGGGGGACTTCGGCATCGTTGAAGACAGTTTCCCCTGATTGTTGGTCGCTGGAGAGCGGTCTGTGTGACAGCTCCCCAGCGACCACACAACGACTTACCAAAGATCACGGCCAGGTCGTATCACTGGTCGTGATCGTTGGTAAGTCGTTTAGTGTAAAGGTACCTTAAGAAAATGCCTAATTGGATTACCTTGGCTTATCTATGGACTAATCACACTTACCACCCCGTAACAAATGTCCTGCTGTAGTATTCTTTAAATGTTGTGCTTGTTTCTTAAGGTACCGTCACACTTAGCGACGCTGCAGCGATACCGACAACGATCCGGATCGCTGCAGCGTCGCTGTTTGGTCGCTGGAGAGCTGTCACACAGACCGCTCTCCAGCGACCAACGATCCCGAGGTCCCCGGTAACCAGGGTAAACATCGGGTAACTAAGCGCAGGGCCGCGCTTAGTAACCCGATGTTTACCCTGGTTACCATCGTAAAAAACAAACAGTACATACTTACATTCAGCTGTCTGTCCCTTGCCGTCTGTTTGCTGCACTGACTGCTGGCCGCAAAGTGAAAGCAGAGCACAGCCACAGCGGTGAGTCACCGCTGTGTGACTCACCGCTGTGCTGTGCTTTCACTTTCACTTTGCGGCCAGCAGTCAGTGCAGGAAATAGACGGCAAGGGACAGACAGCTGAATGTAAGTATGTACTGTTTGTTTTTTTACGATGGTAACCAGGGTAAACATCGGGTTACTAAGCGCGGCCCTGCGCTTAGTTACCCGATGTTTACCCTGGTTACCAGTGAAGACATCGCTGAATCGGTGTCACACACACCGATTCAGCGATGTCTGCGGGGAGTCCAGCGACGAAATAAAGTTCTGGACTTTCTTCCCCGACCAGCGACAGCACAGCAGGGGCCTGATCGCTGCTGCCTGTCACACTGGACGATATCGCTAGCGAGGACGCTGCAACGTCACGGATCGCTAGCGATATCGTCTAGTGTGACAGTACCTTTATTAATCTATTTGTAATCTCCCCTGAAGGAGCCACTATGCTCTGAAAGCTTGCAAACATATTATTTTCTGGTTAGCCAATAAAGGTATCACTCCTAGAATACTTCTGTCATCATTGGGAAGAAAAGTATTCACATCGATTTTTCTGGCTAACACGGTACCACAATACAATGTTGTTGTACTTCATCCCTTAGACAACTTCCTGATTGTCGGAAAATCGGAAGCTGTGGGTGTACAAGCGGTAAAACGAGTCGGGAGACACGGTGTTCTCTAAGGTGGATAATAAAATTTGAAAAATCACCACAAGTAAAGCCAGAACAGATGCAAATTTTCTTGTGAATTTTGTTAAATTACAGAATGCAAATGGCTTTCCTCCCTTGAAGAGATGACCTAACAATCAGTCTCTCCAACATCGGATGAGATCTATCTACATTAATGGGCATAAATCATGACTCTGTTCTGCACAAGCCAGCGTCAGTATAAAAACCTGATATGACTTTCACAGTCACGGCATAATAGAAATGACCATAAGGGACGCTCATTGGTTTTGGCATGAAACCATTTGCATATGGACTCATACTTGCGGTATTTACTGGATAACATGCCTCTTTAAGGGTACCGTCACACAGTGGCACTTTGATCCCTAGGACGGCACGATCCGTGACGTTCCAGCGATATCGTTACGATCTCGCGGTGTCTGACACGCTACTGCGATCAGGGACCCCGCTGAGAATCGTACGTCGTAGCAGATCGTTTGAAACTTTCTTTCGTCGCCGGATCTCCCGCTGACATCGCTGAATCGGCGTGTGTGACGCCGATTCACTGGTAACCAGGGTAAACATCGGGTTACTAAGCGCAGGGCCGCGCTTAGTAACCCAATGTTTCCCCTGGTTACCAGCGTAAACGTAAAAAAACCAAACACTACATACTTACCTTCCGTGTCTGTCACCGCTCTGCTTTACGGCTGACCGGCGCTGACAGTGCAGAGGAAAGCAGAGCGCCGGAGGACAGACACAGGAAGGTAAGTATGTAGTGTTTTTTTTTTTTTTTTTTTACGTTTACGCTGGTAACCAGGGTAAACATCGGGTTACTTAGCGCGCCCTGCGCTTAGTAACCCGATGTTTACCCTGGTTACCAGGGGACTTCGGGATCGTTGGTCGCTGGAGAGCTGTCTGTGTGACAGCTCTCCAGCGACCAAACAGCGACGCTGCAGCGATCGACATCGTTGTCGTATCGCTGCAGTGTCGTTTCAGTGTGACGGTACCCTAACATGCTGCTAAATGTACTTAGTGTTTGATTATATAACGTGCTGAGTAGGTAGTTGTTGACAGAGAGAACTGTCTGGATACCCATGTTGATTAGACTATACCACACATGGGTACCCATTAACCGTGTTATTAAGGGTATTACATGTTATGGCACTTGACGAATAGGGAGATACCCTGCAAGTGACTGTGGCCATAAGGAATATTAGTAGCTGGTATATTTACAGGTTCGGTCTGAGCATTGGCTCACATATACTGTATGCTGTTGTGAATTCTGTTGTCGGGCTCCCTCCTGTGGTCATGAATGGTACTTCGGCTGGTTCTGTCCATGGACTTCCTCTGGTGGGTGTTTCTGAGTTTCACAGGTGACGAGGTTAATTCGTTAGCTGCTGCTCTATTTAACTCCACTTAGATCTTTGCTCCATGCCACCTGTCAATGTTCCAGTATTGGTCTGTTCACTCCTGGATCGTTCTTGTGACCTGTCTTCCCATCAGAAGCTAAGTTCCAGCTTGTATTTCTTTGGTTTGCTATTTTTCTGTCCAGCTTGCTATTTAATTTGTTGTCTTGCTTGCTGGAAGCTCTGGGACGCAGAGGGAGCGCCTCCGCACCGTGAGTCGGTGCGGAGGGTCTTTTTGCGCCCTCTGCGTGGGCTTTTTGTAGGTTTTTGTGCTGACCGCAAAGTTTCCTATCCTCGGTCTGTTCAGTAAGTCGGGCCTCACTTTGATAAATCTATTTAATCTCTGTGTTTGTATTTTCATCTTTACTCACAGTCATTATATGTGGGGGGCTGCCTTTTCCTTTGGGGAATTTCTCTGAGGCAAGGTAGGCTTTATTTTTCTATCTTCAGGGCTAGCTAGTTTCTTAGGCTGTGCCGAGTTGCATAGGGAGCGTTAGGCGCAATCCACGGCTATTTCTAGTGTGTTTGATAGGTTTAGGGTTTGCGGTCAGCAGAGTTCCCACGTCCCAGAGCTCGTCCTATATTATCAGTAACTATCAGGTCATTCCGTGTGCTCTTAACCACCAGGTCCATTATTGTCCTGACCACCAGGTCATAACAGTATGCCCTATTTCTTAGCATATTTTGATCATTATAAGCTACTAGCCCTTTTCAGTTTACAGGATCATAGGATTGGTGACCCCTTGCATGGTCAGTATTTTTATCTACCTTTCCCCCACCATTTCTGTGGTATAGGGTTCACTTTTTGCACAAGGGTCCTCCCCCTCCCCTTTTTTTTTTTTTTTTTTTACATTTGATTCTATTTTGACATACCTTTTTTTTAATTTACCTAATAAAGGTTAAGTTTTATATATACCGTATATACTCGAGTATAGGCCGACCCGAGTATAAGCCGACCCCCCCCTAATTTTGTCACAAAAAAACTGGGAAAACTTAATGACTTGAGTATAAGCCTAGGGTGGAAAATGCAGCAGCTACCGGTAAATTTCAAAAATAAAAAGATACCAATAAAAGTAAAATTAAATGAGACATCAGTAGTTTAAGTGTTTTTGAATATCCATATTGAATAAAGAGACCCATATAATGCTCCATACAGTTTTTTATGATGGGCTCCATAAGATGCTCCATATTAAAATATGCCCCATATAATGCTGCACAAATGTTGATTGACCCCATAAGATGCCCCATATAATGCTGCACATGCCCCATAAGATGCTCCATACAGACATTTGCCCCCATATAATGCTGCACATGGCCACATAAGATGCTCCATACAGATATTTGCCCCGTATAATGCTCCACAAATGTTGATTATGACCCCATAAGATGCTCCATACAGCAGGGGTGTCAAACCGCATTCCTCGAGGGCTGCAAACAGGTCATGTTTTCAGGATTTTCTTGTACTGTACAGGTGATAATTTAATCACCTACACAAATAATGAGTTGGTGATTAAATTATCACCTGTGCAGTACAAGGAAAATCTGAAAACATGACCTGTTTGCAGCCCTCGAGGAATGCGGTTTGACACCCCTGCCATACAGATATTTGCCCCATATAATGCTGCACATGGCCCCATAAGATGCTCCATACAGATAATTGCCCCATATAATGCTGCACATGGCCCCATAAGATGCTCCATACAGACATTTGCCCCCATATAATGCTGCACATGACCCCATACAGATGCCCCATACAGATATTTGCCCCATATAATGCTGCACATGGCCCCATAAAGATGCCCCATACAGATATTTGCCCCCATATCATGCCACACATGGCCACATAAGATGCCCCATACAGATATTTGCCCCATATGCCGCACAATGCACATGGCCACATAAGATGCCCCATACACATATTTGCCCCCATATAATGCTGCACATGGCCCCATAAGATGCTCCATACAGAATTTGCCCCCATATAATGCTGCACATGGCCCCATAAGATGCTCCATACAGATATTTGCCCCCATATAATGCTGCACATGACCCCATACAGATGCCCCATACAGATATTTGCCCCCATATAATGCTGCACATGGCCCCATAACATGCTCCATACAGATATTTGCCCCCATATAATGCTGCACATGACCCCATACAGATGCCCCATACAGATATTTGCCCCATATGCTGTTGCTGCGATAAAAAAAAAATTACATACTCCCCTCTCATAGCACTTGCTATATTCACCTTTCCCGGTCCACCGCTGACCGCCACTGTGTCTTCCCATCCTCTGCGCCGACGTTCAGGAAGAGGGCGGCGCGCACTAATCAGGTCACTGCGAAAGACACCGCTGCGCCGACGGTGGAACGAGGAGCAGGTGAATATCGTGCACTGCCCCCGTTACCTGCTCCTGGCGCCGTCCCTGCACGTCTGTTCCCCGGTGCCGCATTTTTTTCCTGTAGTGAGCAACTCGCTACAGGAAGAAGCTGCAGCGCTGGAAGAAGCAGGGACCGCGCCAGGAGTAGGTGAGTATAATTAGACAGCCCTCGCTCCCCCTTCCCTGCCGACCCCTGGGTATGACTCGAGTATAAGCCGAGAGGAGGACTTTCAGCCCAAAAAAGTGGGCTGAAAATCTCGGCTTATACTCGAGTATATATGGTATATCCACTCGCTATTCTTATTGGACTTTTGTTGGATAATTTACCCTGCTTCATAGAGGTGTGCAGTTTGGCTTCCAGTTTAATAAAAAAAAAACTCTGTGACCACCCTAAGAAGGTGCGACGTATCGCACAGGGGAAGGGTGTGTCGACTTCACTCACCTCTGGGGAGAGGAGTGAAGAACCCAGCAGGGATCGGCTCTCTGGCGCCACCACTTGTTCCAGGTCAGTCGAGGAACTGCACAGAGGGGAAATAGTCGCTGGAAAGGCTTCCCTTATAGGTATGAGTTATGGAGGTGCTCCCAGTGAGGGGATTCTAACGCATCGTGTATTGTAGAATTTGTATGTATGTACATCACGCTTAACACAGCCCATGTAGTATATATCACAGCCCACGCAGTATATATCACAGCCCACGTACTATATAGCACAGCCCATGCAGTATATAACACAGGCCACGTAGTATATACACAGCCATGTAGTAATAATAATAATCTTTATTTTTATATAGCGCTAACATATTCCGCAGTGGTTTACAGTTTGCACACATTATCTTCGCTGTCCACAATGGGGCTCACAATCTAAATTCCCTATCAGTATGTCTTTGGAATGTGGGAGGAAACCGGGGAACCCGGAGGAAACCCACGCAAACATGGAGAGAACATACAAACTCTTTGCAGATGTTGTCCAGGCTTCTTCCATATGGGGGCCAAATGTTATTTGGCCCCCATATGGAAGAAGCCTGGTAGGTGAAACGGCGCTGTCGGGGTAGCTGCACGGGCGCAGCACTTGCATCTCTTGATACACTATGTAAGTTACACCTACTTTATCTTCATTTTATCTTCATTTTATGTAATTACATTTTTGCTGTTAGTTCACAGGTTTCCTATGTCATTATAGGTTCACAGCAGTGTTGAATTTCGTTATATTTTGGGGTGTAGAAGGTCATAATTGCATTGGTATTTTTTGCATGTACATTAGGTGCTATGAAGTGTCTATATTTCCATCTCTGCCCATTGCTGCTTGTTTCTAAATTAAGATTCCTCTGTGGTGTTTGAATCTGTTGCTATATATTTATGTATATAATTTCTCTAATTTTGTACATTTTATTGTGGATTCCTCAGTCTTTCTCCTCGTTAGATGGAGAAAGTGTTTGTCATATGTTGCTGTTGAGGTGTGTGTATGTGTATGTGTATGTATGTATGTATGTATGTATGTATGTATGTATATATATGTATGTATATATGTGTATGTATATATGTATATATGTATGTATGTATATATATATATATATATATATATATATATATATATATATATATATATATATATATATATATATATATATATATATATATATATATATATTTATATATATATATATATATTTATATATATATATATTTATATTTAATTTTAGGATATTGGTGGTTTATACTCTGTCTATATATGTATACTAGATTGTGGCCCGATTCTAACACATCGGGTATTCTAGAATATGCATGTCCACGTAGTATATTGCCCGGCCACATAGTATATAGCAGTGTGGGCACCATATTTCTGTTAACCCCTTCCCGACCCATGACGCCACGTAGGCGTCATGAAAGTCGGTGCCAATCCGACCCATGACGCCTATGTGGCGTCATGGAAAGATCGCGTCCCTGCAGGCCGGGTGAAAGGGTTAACTCCCATTTCACCCGATCTGCAGGGACAGGGGGAGTGGTAGTTTAGCCCAGGGGGGGTGGCTTCACCCCCTCGTGGCTACGATCGCTCTGATTGGCTGTTGAAAGTGAAACTGCCAATCAGAGCGATTTGTAATATTTCACCTATTATAACGGGTGAAATATTACAATCCAGCCATGGCCGATGCTGCAACATCATCGGCCATGGCTGGAAATACTAATGTGCCCCCACCCCACCCCTCCAATCGCCCCCCCAGCCCCCCGATCTGGCCGGTACACTGCTCCGGCTTCCCTCAGTACAGGGCTCCGCTCCCCCCCCCCCCCCCCCCGTGCTCTTGTCCGCTCCCCCCGTGTTCCAATCACCCCCCCGTGCTCCAATCACCCCCCCCGTGCTCCAATCACCCCCCCCGTGCTCCAATCACCCCCCCTGCACTCCGATCCACCCCCCCCGGTGCTCCGTTCCAGCCCCCCCGTGCTCCGATTCCCCCCCCCCCCCCCCCCCCCCGGTGGTCCTCCCCCCCCCGGTGGTCCTCCCCCACCCCATCATACTTACCGATCCAGCCGGGGTCCCGTCCGTCTTCTCCCTGGGCGCCGCCATCTTCCAAAATGGCGGGCGCATACGCAGTGCGCCCGCCGAATCGGCCGGCCGGCAGATTCGTTCCAAAGTGCATTTTGATCACTGAGATAGATTATATCTCAGTGATCAAAATAAAAAAAATAATAAATGACCCCCCCCCCCCCCCCCTTTGTCACCCCCATAGGTAGGGACAATAAAAAAATAAAGAAATTTTTTTTTTCCACTAGGGGTAGGGGTAGGGCTAGGGTTAGGGTTTCGGTATGTGCACACGTATTCTGGTCCTCTGCGGATTTTTCCGCTGCGGATTTGATAAATCCGCAGTGCTAAACCGCTGCGGATTTATGGCGGATTTACCGCGTTTTTTCTGCACATTTCACTGCGGTTTTACAACTGCGATTTTCTATTGGAGCAGTTGTAAAACCGCTGCGGAATCCGCACAAAGAAGTGACATGCTGCGGAATGTAAACCGCTGCGTTTCCGTGCAGTTTTTCCGCAGCATGTGTACAGCGATTTTTGTTTCCCGTAGGTTTACATTGAACTGTAAACTCATGGGAAACTGCTGCGGATCCGCAGCGTTTTCCGCAGCGTGTGCACATACCTTTAGAATTAGGCTATGTGCACACGGTGCGGATTTGGCTGCGGATCCGCAGTGGATTGGCCGCTGCGGATTCGCAGCAGTGTTCCATCAGGTTTACAGTACCATGTAAACATATGAAAAACCAAATCCGCTGTGCCCATGGTCCGGAAAATACCGCGCGGAAACGCTGCGTTGTATTTTCCGCAGCATGTCAATTCTTTGTGCGGATTCCGCAGCGTTTTACACCTGTTCCTCAATAGGAATCCGCAGGTGAAATCCGCACAAAAAAACACTGGAAATCCGCGGAAAATCCGCAGGTAAAACGCAGTGCCTTTTTACCCGCGGATTTTTCAAAAATGGTGCGGAAATATCTCACACGAATCCGCAACGTGGGCACATAGCCTTAGGGTTAGGGTTGTGGTTAGGGTTGGAATTAGGGTTGTGGCTACAGTTGGGATTAGGGTTAGGGGTGTGGGGGGGTTAGTGTTGGAGTTAGAATTGAGGGGTTACCACTGTTTAGGCACATCAGGGGTCTCCAAACGCAACATGGCGCCACCATTGATTCCAGCCAATCTCGTATTCAAAAAGTCAAATGGTGCTCCCTCACTTCCGAGCCCTGACGTGTGCCCAAACAGTGGTTTACCCCCACATATGGGGTACCAGCATACTCAGGACAAACTGCGCAATAATTACTGGGGTCCAATTTCTCCTGTTACCCTTGTGAATCTAAAAAAATGCTTGCTAAAACATAATTTTTGAGGAAAGAAAAATGATTTTTTATTTTCACGGCTCTGCGTTGTAAACGTCTGTGAAGCACTTGGGGGTTCAAAGTGCTCACCACATATCTAGATAAGTTCCTTGGGGGGTCTAGTTTCTAAAATGGGGTCACTTGTGGGGGTTTCTACTGTTTAGGCACATCAGGGGCTCTGCAAACGCAACGTGACACCCGCAGACCATTCCATCAAAGTCTGCATTTCAAAAGTCACTACTTCCCTTCTGAGCCCCGACGTGTGCCCAAACAGTGGTTTACCCCCACTCATGGGGTATCGGCGTACTCAGGAGAAACTGGACAACAACTTTTGGGATCCAATTTCTCCTGTAACCCTTGGGAAAATAAAAAATTCTGGGCTAAATAATTATTTTTGAGGAAAGAAAACGTATTTATTATTTTCACGGCTCTGCATTATAAACTTCTATGAAGCGCTTGGGGGTTCAAAGTGCTCACCACACATCTAGATAAGTTCCTTTCGGGGTCTAGTTTCCAAAATGGGGTCACTTGTGGGGGGTTTCTACTGTTTAGGCACATCAGGGGCTCTGCAAACGCAACGTGACGCCCACAGAGCATTCCATCAAAGTCTGCATTTCAAAACGTCACTACTTCACTTCCGAGCCCCGGCATGTGCCCAAACAGTGATTTACCCCCACATATGGGGTATCAGCGTACTCAGGAGAAACTGGACAACAACTTTTGGGGTCAAATTTCTCCTGTTACCCTTGGGAAAATAAAAAATTGCAGGCTAAAAGATCATTTTTGAGAAAATAATTTTTTTTTTTTATTTTCATGGCTCTGCGTTATAAACTTCTGTGAAGCACTTGGGGGTTCAAAGTCCTCACCACACATCTAGATTAGTTCCTTTGGGGGTCTAGTTTCCAAAATGGTGTCATTTCTGGGGGATCTCCAATGTTTAGGCACACGGGCTCTCCAAACGTGACATGGTGTCCGCTAATGATTGGAGCTAATTTTCCATTTAAAAAGCCAAATGGCGTGCCATCCCTTCCGAGCCCTGCCGTGCGCCCAAACAGTGGTTTACCCCCACATATGGGGTATCAGCGTACTCAGGACAAACTGTACAACAATATTTGGGGTCCAATTTCTCCTATTATCCTTGGCAAAATAGGAAATTCCAGGCTAAAAAATCATTTTTGAGGAAAGAAAAATTATTTTTTATTTTCATGGCTCTGCGTTATAAACTTCTGTGAAGCACCTGGGGGTTTAAAGTGCTCAATATGTATCTAGATAAGTTCCTTGGGGGGTCTAGTTTCCAAAATGGGGTCACTTGTGGGGGAGCGCCAATGTTTAGGCACGCAGGAGCTATCCAAACGCGACATGGTGTCCGCTAACGATGGAAATAATTTTTCATTCAAAAAGTCAAATGGCGCTCCTTCCCTTCCGAGCCTTACCATGTGCCCAAACAGTGGTTTACCCCCACATGTGAGGTATTGGTGTACTCAGGAGAAATTGCCCAACACATTTTAGGATCCATTTTATCCTGTTGCCCATGTGAAAATGAAAAAATTGAGGCAAAAAGAATTTTTTTGTGAAAAAAAAGTACTTTTTCATTTTTTCTGATCAATTTGTGAAGCACTTGGGGGTTGAAAGTGCTCACTATGCATCTAGATAAGTTCCTTGGGGCGTCTAGTTTCCAAAATGGGGTCACTTGTGGGGGAGCTCCAATTTTTAGGCACACGGGGGGCTCTCCAAACGTGACATGGTGTCCGCTAAAGAGTGGAGCCAATTTTTGATTCAAAAAGTCAAATGGCGCTCCTTCCCTTCCAAGCCCTGCCGTGCGCCCAAACAGTGGTTTACCCCCACATATGAGGTATCAGCGTACTCAGGACAAATTGGACAACAACTTTTGTGGTTCAGTTTCTCCTTTTACCATTGGGAAAATAAAAAAATTGTTGCTGAAAGATCATTTTTGTGACTAAAAAGTTAAATGTTCATTTTTTCCTTCCATGTTGCTTCTGCTGCTGTGAAGCACCTGAAGGGTTAATAAACTTCTTGAATGTGGTTTTGTGCACCTTGAGGGGTGCAGTTTTTAGAATGGTGTCACTTTTGGGTATTTTCAGCCATATAGACCCCTCAAACTGACTTCAAATGTGAGGTGGTCTCTAAAAAAAAATGGTTTTGTAAATTTCGTTGTAAAAATGAGAAATCGCTGGTCAAATTTTAACCCTTATAACTTCCTAACAAAAAAAAATTTTGTTTCCAAAATTGTGCTGATGTAAAGTAAACATGTGGGAAATGTTATTTATTAACTATTTTGTGTCACATATCTCTCTGGTTTAACAGAATAAAAATTAAAAATGTGAAAATTGCAAAATTTTCAAAATTTTCGCCAAATTTCCGTTTTTATCACAAATAAACGCAGAATTTATTGACCTAAATTTACCACTAACATGAAGCCCAATATGTCACGAAAAAACAGTCTCAGAACCGCTAGGATCCGTTGAAGCGTTCCTGAGTTATTACCTCATAAAGGGACACTGGTCAGAATTGCAAAAAACGGCAAGGTCTTTAAGGTCAAAATAGGCTGGGTCATGAAGGGGTTAAAAAATAAATAATTAAAATAAAGTTATATACTCACCCCTGGGATCCAGCGAAGCTCCGACGATACACCCACGCCTGCCGCCATCTTCCGTTCCCAGGATGTATTGTGAAATTACCCAGATGAGTTAGCGGTCTCGCGAAACCGCTAAGTCTTCTGGGTAATTTCGCAATGCATCGCTGGGAACGGAAGATGGTGACAGGTGCGAGCGGCTCGGCGGACTACGGAGGGCAAGTATAGCAGGTTTTTTGTTTTTTTATTATTTTTAACATTACGTTTTTTGTTTTTTTACTATTGATGCCGCATAGGCAGCATCAATAGTAAAAAGTTGGGGACACAAAGGGTTAATAGCAGCGGTAACGGAGTGCATTACCCGCGGCATAACGCGGTCCGTTACCGCCGGTATTAACCCTGTGTGAGCGGTGACCGGAGGGGAGTATGCGGGCGCCGGGCAGTGACTGCGGGGAGTAAGGAGCGGCCATTTTCTTCCGGACTGTGCCCGTCGCTGATTGGTCGCGTCAAATCAGCGACTTGGATTTCCATGACAGACAGATGCCGCGATCAATTAATATCTGTGACAGACGGAAGTGACCCTTAGACTATTATATAGTAGACATATATATCTTTATAGAGATATACATATATAGAGCTATCTCGAGAGAGATATATGTATAATGTGTGTGTATGTGTATATATATATACACACATACACATACACACACACACACACACACACACACACACACACACACACACACACACACACACACACACTCACACTCTTAGGGCCAGAAATATTTGGACAGTGACACAAGTTTTGTTATTTTGGCTGTTTACAAAAACATGTTCAGAAATACAATTATATATATAATATGGGCTGAAAGTGCACACTCCCAGCTGCAATATGATAGTTTCCACATCCAAATCGGAGAAGGGGTTTAGGAATCATAGCTCTGTAATGCATAGCGTCCTCTTTTTCAAGGGACCAAAAGTAATTGGACAATGGACTCTAAGGGCTGCAATTAACTCTGAAGGCGTCTCCCTCGTTAACCTGTAATCAATGAAGTAGTTAAAAGGTCAGGGGTGGATTCCAGGTGTGTGGTTTTGCATTTGGAAGCTGTTGCTGTGAGCAGACAACATGCGGTCAAAGGAACTCTCAATTGAGGTGAAGCAGAACATCCTGAGGCTGAAAAAAAAGAAAAAATCCATCGGAGAGATAGCAGACATGCTTGGAGTAGCAAAATCAACAGTTGGGTATGTGGCACCCCTAGGGGTATTTGCCACAAAAATAGTTACTGACAGTAAATGCCAATACTAAAATAGCAAGACTGCACTACCACCTCCGGCCAGAAGGGGGAGCTCCAGAGACTCCCCTTGATCCATTCTGGTCTGAGAGAAGAAATGGCAGTTGGGCCAAGGAGCTGAAAGTGAGAGGTCATACAGTTGAATCTCTAACAGCCCTGTGACTGTTACCAGGCCTAAATCACCGGCCTGAGGAGAAGAGGGATAGATAAAAAGGACATTGTGAGAACTGGGTAGCATTAATCACTACCCAGAACAGGCGCAAAGATGGATACCGGATCCGTGGCTGTATTCATTACATATAATACAGCAACCGGAAAAACGTGAGGTGATATCAGCTTCACTAGGGTCGGACGCAGCAACAGACACAGAGTTCAGCGGTACTCCCGGGGGGGGGGGGTAAGCCGATAAAAGGACTCGGGTTGCCCGTCGAACCAGGACCCGGAGGGGACAGATTGGGCTGGCAGCCAGTTCACATACAGCAGCAGGGCCACACAGATATTGCGTACAATAAGAGGCGAAGACCCCGGCAGGGTCAAAGTAACTCAGAGTTCCCATACAGACTCCGGTGACAGGACTGGTTGTAAATCCTTTTTTGTTAAAGTAAACTGGTTAAACGTTTCAGTGCCTCAGTCTTTCATTTGGACAATAGCCATCTATCCAGGATTGGGATCATCATCGCTGGGAGAACCTGCTGCTGATCAAGTAAGTGCCTGTTCCCTCACGATACCCTTTACACTGTGCATTGCCTGAGGCCACAGCACCGGGTCAAGCCACCCGTGACACCCCCCCCCAAGAGACAGACCCCATTGGTCCGGTGCTGGGTACCCCGGTCTCTTGGGCGTCACAGGTACATTCTGAGAAAAAAGGAATTGACTGGTGAGCTTGGGAACTCAAAAAGGCCTGGGCGTCCACGGATGACAACAGTGGTGGATGATCGCCGCATACTTAATTTGGTGAAGAAGAACCCGTTCACAACATCAACTGAAGTCCAGAACACTCTCAGTGAAGTAGGTGTATCTGTCTCTAACTCAACAGTAAAGAGAAGACTCCATGACAGTAAATACAAAGGGTTCACATCTAGATGCAAACCATTCATCAATACCAAAAATAGACAGGCCAGAGTTAAATTTGCAGAAAAACACCTCAAGAAGCCAGCTCAGTTCTGGAAAAGTATTCTATGGACAGATGAGACAAAGATCAACCTGTACCAGAATGATGGGAAGAAAAAAGTTTGGAGAAGAAAGGGAACGGCACATGATCCAAGGCACACCACATCCTCTGTAAAACATGGTGGAGGCAACGTGATGGCATGGGCATGCATGGCTTTCAATGGCACTGGGTCACTTGTGTTTATTGATGACATAAGAGCAGACAAGAGTAGCCGGATGAATTCTGAAGTGTACCGGGATATACTTTCAGCCCAGATTCAGCCAAATGCTGCAAAGTTGATTGGACGGCGCTTCATAGTACAGATGGACAATGACCCCAAGCATACAGCCAAAGCTACCCAGGAGTTCATGAGTGCCAAAAAGTGGCACATTCTGCAATGGCCAAGTCAATCTCCAATATCTAAACCCAATTGAGCATGCATTTCACTTGCTGAAATCCAGACTTAAGACGGAAAGACCCACAAACAAGCAAGACCTGAAGGCTGCGGCTGTAAAGGCCTGGCAAAGCATTAAGAAGGAGGAAACCCAGCGTTTGGTGATGTCCATGGGTTCCAGACTTAAGGCAGTGATTGCCTCCAAAGGATTTGCAACAAAATATTGAAAATAAAAATATTTTGTTTGGGTTATGTTTATTTGTCCAATTACTTTTGACCTCCTAAAATGTGGAGTGTTTGTAAAGAAATGTGTACAATTCCTACATTTTCTATCAGATATTTTTGTTCAACCCTTCAAATTAAACGTTACAATCTGCACTTGAATTCTGTTGTAGAGGTTTCATTTCAAATCCAATGTGGTGGCATGCAGAGCCCAACTCGCGAAAATTGTGTCACTGTCCAAATATTTCTGGCCCTAACTGTGTGTATATGTGTATATATATATATATATCACACACACACACACACACACACACACACACACACACACACACACACACACACACACACACACACACACACACACACACACACATATATATATATACACACACAGACATTAGCTATTGAGCTATGCCCGGGTGGCGAGCATTTATATTGGTATATGGTCTCCATCCTGGTATGTGTTGCTTCCATCCTGCGCCCTAATCTTGTCATGTGCTACTACCATCTTGCGCTCCTATCCTGCTCCCCCATCCTGTCATGTGCTGCTCCCATCCTGCGCCACCGTTCTGTAATTTGCTGCTCCCATCCATATGCCCCATACGCTGCTCCATAAAGGTTGATTGCCACCATAAGATGCTCCATAGTATATGCCTCATATGCTGCTCCATTATGCTTCATGGCCCCCATAACATGCTCCATAGTATATGCCCCGTATGCTGCTCCATTATGGTTGATGGCCCCCATAAGATGCTCCATAGTATTATATGTCCTGTATGCTGCTGCGATATATATAAAAAAAATAACTTACTCACCTATCGTCGCTGGGCGCCGAGTGCTGGGGGGCCTGAGCAGGCGGGGACACCGGCGCGCTGTGGGGGGTCAGGTGCCGGAGTCGCCGCTAGCTCAGGCCCCCGACACTTGCTATATTCACCTGTCCCGTTCCAGCGCTGCACCCCGCTCCATCTTCCAGGTCCTCTGGCTTGCGGATTGCTGCTCCCGGAATCGGCGCCTGCTCTTTCCGGCGCCATTTTCTTGAAGACACTGCAGTAGCCAAGAAAATGGCGCCAGAAAGCGCGGACTGCGCAGGCGCCGATTCTGGGAGCAGGGGGACATTCATGGCCCGGAATCAGGGGGCCTAAGTAAGAAATAAAAGTGGCATGAAGTGCTACAGCGTCATGAGGGCGGGATCGTGTGCACACGCCCCCTGTTTCCGGCTCCTAAATACCCCCCTGCTCCCGGAATTAGCACCTGCGCAGTCCGCGCTTTCTGGCGCCATTTTCTTGACACACTGCAGTATCCAAGAAAATGGCGCCGGAAAGCGCAGGCGCCGATTCCGGGAGCAGGGGGACATTCATGGGCCGGAATCAGGTGGCGTAAGTAAGAAATTGCTGTGGCATGATCCCACATCATCAGGGTGGGATCATGTCCACCGTGTCCCCACGTCCGGGTTACGGTTCATAAATGTCCCCCTGCTCCCGGCAGTCAGCGCTTTCTGGCGCCATTTTTTTTTCTGACACTGGCTATAATGTAATGCTAGGAGCGTCGTGCCTGCACAGTCAATAAAGGCTTCGGACAGAGTGACGCTCCCAGTGTATGTATGTGTGTGTATATGTATGTGTGTGTGTATATATATATATGTGTATATATATTTGTGTATATGTGTATATGTATGTGTGTATATATATATATATATATATATATATATATATATATATATATATATATATATATATATATATATATATATATATATATATATATATTAGTAAATTAATATGCAAATGATATTTTTCTTGGATTTTTCTAAATGGTCGGTGCAAATGACAGTCAGTCTAATAAGTCATCACCCGTTAGATTATACATCGAATTTTATTGAAGAAACCTCCCAATGATAACAATATAATCTCCAAAATGAATAAAAACTCAAAATGTACTGTTCCAAATTATTAGGCACAGTAGAATTTCAAAACATTTGATATGTTTTAAAGAACTGAAATTGTTCATTTGTGGAATTTGCAGCATTAGGAGGTCACATTCACTGAACAAAAAAGCTATTTAACTCCAGAACATCCTAACAGGCCAAGTTACATGTTAACATAGGAGCCCTACTTTGATATCACCTTCACAATTATTGCATTCTTGAGTTTTCGGAGAGTTTCTGCTTGTACGTCTTTGCATGAAGTCAGAATAGCTTCCCAGAGCTGCTGTTTTGTGAACTGCCTCCCACCCTCATAGATCTTGTGCTGGATGATACTCCAAAGGTTCTCTCTAGGGTTGAGGTCAGGGGAAGATGGTGGCCACACCATGAGTTTATCTCCTTTTATGCCCATAGCAGCCAATGACTCGGAGGTATTATTTGCAGCATGAGATGGGGCATTGTCACGCATGAAGAAGGTTTTGCTCCTGAAGGCACGTTTCTGCTTTTAGACCATGGAAGAAAGTTGTCAGTCAGAAACGCTATTTATTCTACAAAGGTCATTTTCACATCTTCAGGAACCTTAACCCCTTTACCAAGGGTGGTTTGCACGTTATGGACCGGGCCAATTTTTACAATTCTGACCACTGTCCCTTTGAGGTTATAACTCTGGAACGCTTCAACGGATCCCGGTGATTATGACAGTTTTCTCGTGACATATTGTACTTACTTAATGATGGTGGTAAAATTTCTTTGATATTACCTGCGTTTATTTGTGAAAAAAACGGAAATTTGGTGAAAATTTGAAAATTTCGCAATTTTCCAACTTTGATTTTTTATGCAATTAAATCACAGAGATATGTCACACAAAATACTTAATACCATAAGTAACATTTCCCACATGTCTACTTTAAATCAGCACAATTTTGGAACCAACATTTTTTTTTTGTTAGGGAATTATAAGGGTTAAACGTTGACCAGCAATTTCTCATTTTTACAACACTATTTTTTTTTTTTTTAGGGACCACATCTCATTTGAAGTCATTTTGAGGGGTCTATGTGATAGAAAATACCCAAGTGTGACACCATTCTAAAAACTGCACCCCTCAAGGTGCTCAAAACCACATTCAAGAAGTTTATTAACCCTTCAGGTGTTTCACAGGAATTTTTGGAATGTTTAAATAAAAATGAACATTTAGTTTTTTCACAAAAAATTTACTTCAGCTCCAATTTGTTTTATTTTACCAAGGGTTACAGGAGAAAATGGACCCCAAACGTTGTTGTACAATTTGTCCTGAGTACGCCGATACCCCACATGTGGGGGTAAACCACTGTTTGGGCGCATGACAGAGCTCGGAAGCGAAGGAGCGCTATTTGACTTTTCAATGCAAAATTGACTGGAACTGAGATTTGACGCGTTGTTGCATTTGGAGAGCCACTGATGTGCCTAAACATTGAAACCCCCCACAAGTCACGCCATTTTGCAAAGTAGACCCCCTAAGGAACTTATCTATAGGTGTGGTGAGCGCTTTGACCCACCAAGTGCTTCACAGAAGTTTATAATGCAGAACCGTAAAAATAAAACGTTTTTTTCACAAAAATTATTTCTTAGGCTAGGTTCATATTGCGTTAGTGCAACCCGTTTAGCGCTAGCGGGTTGCGCTAACGCAATGTTTTTAATGGGGCCGCGTCCCGGGGTCGCGGTAACGTCCCCGCTCTCGCAGATCCCCGATCTGCGAGAGCGGGGAACGGACCGCGGGCGCGCCTCGGACGCTGCAAGCAGCGTCCGCGGCGCGCCAGGAAACACCGGCGCGTCGCATAGCGCGTGCCGAACATGGCACGCGCTAGTGCTGCGCGTTCCCATTGCTGTGAATGGGCGCGCTAACGGACGCGTTGCACAGCGTTAATTTCGCCGTGCAACGCTGTCCGTTAGCGCTTTCCCATTAACGCAATGTGAACCCAGCCTTAGCCCACAGTTTTGTATTTTCCTGAGGGTAACAGGAGAAATTGGACCCTGAATACTGTTGTCCAGTTTGTCCTGAGTACACTGATACCCGATATGTGGGAGGGGAACCACCGTTTGAGCGCATGGCAGAGCTTGGAAGGGAAGGAGCATCATTTGGAATGCAGACTTAGATGGATTGGTCTGCAGGCATCACATTGCGTTTGCAGAGCCCCTAATGTACCTAAATAGTAGAAACCCCCCACAAGTGACCCAATATTGGAAACTAGACCCCCAAGGAACTTATCTAGATATGTTGTGAGATCTTTGAACCCCCAAGTGTTTCACTACAGTTTATAACGCAGAGCCGTACAAATAACAAATATTTTTTTTCCCACAAAAATTATATTTTAGCCCCCAGTTTTGTATTTTCCCGAAGGGTAACAGGAAAAAATTGGACCCCAAAAGTTATTGTCCAATGTGTCCTGAGTACGCTGATACCCCATATGTTGGGGTAAACCCCTGTTTGGGCACACGGGAGAGCTCGGAAGGGAAGGAGCACTGTTTTACTTTTTCAACGCAGAATTGGCTGGAATTGAGATGGGACGCCATGTCGCGTTTGGAGAGCCCCTGATGTGCCTAAACAGTGGAAACCCCCCAATTATAACTAAAACTATAATCCAAACACACCCCTAACCCTAATCCCAGCGGTAACCCTAACCACACCTCTAACCCAGACACACCCCTAACCCTAATCCCAACCCTATTCCCAACCGTAAATGTAATCCAAACCCTAACTTTAGCCCTAGCCCTAACCCTAGCCCTAGCCCTAATGGGAAAATAAAAATAAATATTTTTATTTAATTTTTTCCTAACTAAGGGGGTGATGAAGGGGGGTTTGATTTACTTTTATAGCGGGTTTTTAAGCGGATTTTTATGATTGGCAGCCGTCACACACTAAAAGCCGCTTTTTATTGCAAAAATATATTTTGCGTTACCACATTTTGAAAGCTATAATTTTTCCATATTTGAGTCCAGAGTCATGTGAGGTCTTGTTTTTTGCGGGATGAGTTGACGTGTTTATTGGTAACATTTTCGGGCACGTGACATTTTTTTGATCGCTATTTATTACGATTTTTGTGAGGCAGAATGACCAAAAACCAGCTATTCATGAATTTCTTTTGGGGGAGGCATTTATACCGTTCCGCGTTTGGTAAAATTGATAAAGCAGTTTTATTCTTCGGGTTAGTAAGATTACAGCGATACCTCATTTAAATAATTTTTTTTATGTTTTGGCGCTTGTATACGATAAAAACTATTTTATAGAAAAAAAAATTATTTTTGCATCGCTTTATTCTGAGGACTATAACTTTTTTATTTTTTCGCTGATGCTTTTTCAGCGCTACCATGGTTATTTATATCTGTCTTTTTGATCGCGTGTTATTCCACTTTTTGTTTGGCGGTATGAGAATAAAGCATTGTTTTTTGCCTCGTTTTTTTTTTTTTACGGTGTTCACTGAAGGTGTTAACTGGTGATATAGTTTTATAGGTGGGGTCGTTACGGATGCGGCGATACTGAATGTGTACTTTTATTTTTTTTGTTTTTTTTGTTTTTAGATAATGAAATGTATTTATAGGAACAATATAATTTTTTTTTTTTTTTTTTTTACACATTGGAATATTTTTTTTTTTTTTACACTATAACATTGCCCCAGGGGGCGGCATCATGTTATAGTGTGAGATCGCTGATCTGACACTTTGCTGTGCACTGTCAGATCAGCGATCTGACGTGCACTTTTCTTATGCTTCCTGGCGCCTGCTCTGAGCAGGCGCAGTGAAGCCACCTCCCTGCAAGACCCGAATACCGCGGCCATCTTGGATCCGGGCCTGCAAGGAGGAGGTAAGAGACCCTCGCAGCAACGCGATCACATCGCGTTGCTGCGGGGGTCTCAGGGAAGCCCGCAGGGAGGCCCCTCCCTGCGCGATGCTTCCCTATACCGCTGACACACCGCGATCATGTTTGATCGCGGTGTGCTGGGGGTTAATGTCCCAGGGGCAGTCCGTGACCGCTCCTGGCACATAGTGCCGGATGTCAGCTGCGATAGGCAGCTGACACCCGGCCGCGCTCCCCCCGTGAGCGCGGCCGATCGCCATGACGTAGTAGTCTGTCTTTGGGAATTTGGGCCCACCCCACATGGACGAAATAGTACGTCCAATGTCAGAAGGGGGTTAAAATAAAAGTTATATACTCACCCGCCGGGATCCAATCCAGCGAAGCTCTGGTGATGCTCGCGCGGCTGCCGCCATCTTCTGTTCCCAGGAAGCATTGCGAAATTACCCAGATGACTTAGCGGTCTCGCGAGACCGCTAAGTCTTCTGGGTAATTTCGCAATGCATCTCTGGGAATGGAAGCTGGCGGAGACCGCGCGCGGCTCGGCGGACTATGGAAGGTGAGAATAGCAAGTTTTTTTTTTTTTTTTTTTTTTTTTAATTATTTTTAACATTACATCTTATTACTATTGATGCTGCATAGGCAGCATCAATAGTAAAAAGTTGGGGACACACAGGGTTAATAGCAGCGGTAACGGAGTGCGTTACCCGCGGCATAACACGGTCTGTTACCGCTGGCATTAACCCTGTGTGAGCGGTGACTGGAGGGGAGTATGCGGGCACCGGGCACTGACTGCAGGGGCGTAGGGAGGGACTAATCGGACTGTGCCCATCACTGATTGGTCGCGGCAGCCATGACAGGCAGCTCGCGAGACCAATCAGCGACGCGGTATTAACGTTACGGAAGTTGCAGACAGACTGAAATACCCCTTAGACAATGTGAAAGTGTGGTATTGCCAAGTCCCTTTGATGGGTTCGTTTGGGTGGAACCTGATGGGTTCCTATAACCAATGTTTTTAACAAACTCTTCTCCTCTTTGTAGTCCTTGTTTGTACAGCACATGAACTGTGTACCGTATATACTTGTGTATAAGTCGACCCGAGTATAAGCCGAGGCACCTAATTCTGCCTTGAAAAACTGGGAAAACGTATTGATTCGAGTATAAGCTGGGTATGCATTATCCCTTAATCCCTATTCTGGTATGCATGGCTCCTTATTCCCATCCTTGTCTGCATGGCTCTCCTCATTCCCCATCCTAGTCTGCATGGCTCTCCTCATTCCCCATCCTTGTCTGCATCGCCCCCAAGAGAAAAATATAAAAAAAATCTTCCTACTTAACTTCCCTGCGTGCCGTCGCAGCATCTCGTTCTGGTGCCAGCAGCTCCTGCGGTTGGGCGATTACGTGTCCTTGCTCATTAAAGTAATGAATATTCACCTCTCTCCACACCTATAGGAGTGGAGAGAGGTGAATATTCATTACCTTAAAGGGACACTGTCACCTGAATTTGGAGGGAACAATCTTCAGCCATGGAGGCGGGGTTTTTGGGTTTTTGATTCACCCTTTCCTTACCCGCTGGCTGCATGCTGGCTGCAATATTGGATTGAAGTTCATTCTCTGTCCACCATAGTACACGCCTGCACAAGGTAATCTTGCTTTGCGCAGGCGTGTACTATGGAGGACAGAGAATGAACTTCAATCCAATATTGCAGCCAGCATGCAGCCAGCGAGTAAGGAAAGGGTGAATCAAAAACCCTAAAACCCCGCCTCCATGGCTGAAGATTGTTCCCTCCAAATTCAGGTGACAGTGTCCCTTTAATGAGCGGGCACCCATGAGAGCCCGGCAGAAGCTGGAAGCCAGCGACTGTAACTGTGCGTGCTCTATAAGAGAAATTAATATTCATTGCCAGTGCAGTGAATATTCATTTCTCTTTAGCAGTGGGCACAGGCTTTAGCTACAGCATCCTGTGACCCGCTGCTTGCCCTCCCCGTCACAAACTGGGACAAAGACCAGTGTAGCCGGGGGGGAGCTGGAGTGGCTTTTTCAGCACAAAACTATATGCTGAAAAACTCCTCAGCATAAACACATATATATGGTATTAGGAAAATATTTCTCACTCCAGTTGAAAAGTTGCATGGGTGTTAAGATTTGGTTTGAATATGGCCTCTAGAGGCTAGCTCGAGCTGTAAGGTGTCAAACTGTGCCTCCTAAACTTAAAGTGCCATTCAGCCTCCACTCCAAAATCTTTCTTGTGATGGCATACATTTATATTGTTTCTCTGGTTTTTTTATACTGTGCAGAAGAGCCATTTGAGAAGTAGTAGACTTTGCTCAAACTTGGTTGGATGTCAGTTTTTATCAGATGAATTTTTTGGAACAAATGAACAGCTATTGAATCATGAAGTAAGCTCTTATAACTACAGTTTTGTACTTTATTTTTATCTGACTGGGTTTTATCCTGAACAACAAAGGAATAGTTATCTGAAAAGTCTAAAGGTACCTTCACACTAAACGATATCGCTAGCGATCCGTGACGTTGCAGCGTCCTCGCTAGCGATATCGTTCAGTTTGACACGCAGCAGCGATCAGAATCCTGCTGTGATGTCGTTGGTCGGAGCTAGAAGGCCAGAACTTTATTTGGTCGCTGGCTCTCCCGCTGACATCGCTGAATCGGCGTGTGTGATTCCGATGTCTTCGCTGGTAACCAGGGTAAACATCGGGTTACTAAGCGCAGGGCCGCGCTTAGTAACCAGATGTTTACGCTGGTTACCATCCTAAAAGTAAAAAAAACAAACACTACATACTTACATTCTGCTGTCTGTCCTCCGGCGCTGTGCTTCTCTGTACTGGCTGTGAGCACAGCGGCCGGAAAGCAGAGCGGTGACGTCACCGCTCTGCTTTCCGGCCGCTGTGCTCACAGCGAGTGCAGGAAAGCACAGCGCCGGAGGACAGACAGCGGAAGGTAAGTATGTAGTGTTTGTTTTTTTTACTTTTAGGATGGTATCCAGGGTAAACATCGGGTTACTAAGCGCGGCCCTGCGCTTAGTAACCCGATGTTTACCCTGGTTACCGGCATCGTTGGTCGCTGGAGAGCGGTCTGTGTGACAGCTCTCCAGCGACCAAACAGCGACGCTGCAGCGATCCGGATCGCTGTCTGGATCGCTGCAGCGTCGTTTAGTGTGAAGGTACCTTAAGCTTATTGCCTCACTCTTATGAGGT
This sequence comes from Ranitomeya imitator, assembly GCF_032444005.1. Lineage (NCBI taxonomy): Eukaryota > Metazoa > Chordata > Amphibia > Anura > Dendrobatidae > Ranitomeya > Ranitomeya imitator. The sequence goes on from NC_091284.1 coordinate 176,113,661, forward strand.
GATTGTAGTAGTCCTGACTGTTGGCAAGCTATAAATGAGTGTTTTTTTTTTTTTTTTAAAGGGATAATCCGAAACCCAAAAGTAAATTTCAATTAAATCTTTAAAAACCAATAACTTTTTAAATTTTAAGTCATGGTAAAATGCACTACCATTCGCTCTGTGCTGCAACTTATGGTTCTGATTATATTACCCAATTCCTATGACTAATCGTTTGAGAATCCTAGTGCATGATGGGATACTCGAACGGCGAATCGTCATCTGCTGGCTGAAACTTGTCACTCCCATTTCTGCCCTGAAACGAAGTGTCATCAGATGGGGGCTGGGACTTCCTGACACTCCCTTGCTTCATTTGCCGTCCTCCATTCATAAGTTTTTACCTGGATTGTTTGGTTTTTGCCAGGAAGGATCTGCACCCACTTTACCCTGGTGCTTCTCCTGCTTTTCTACTCAGTCTGACAGATTGTGGGCAAAGATTGCCAATTCTAGATGTGCCATGCTGATGGACTCCTACCCTAAAATACTGCATGCCATAAAAATTTCAATGGCTGCTTCAAGAAAGGTATTAATTTAAATCTGTTTTCTGTGAGTTAGATCTTGGCCCCTTACGCAAAAAGCATAGAACAGGCAAGGTAGTTGCTACCGAACTGTGCCTGTAATGCTAGTTCTGATCTCTGCTGGCTCTTCAGCGTCTTCGCTTCTACTCTGCTGTCGAGGGGGCGGCAATGCGGATATCATGTGGCAGCCAGTTGTTAATCAGGATGACGTCGGCAGTGACACCTGGTCCGCAGAGCGGAAGCGGAGGTTCTGCTCTGCTGAGGAGAGGTGAAATGAAGCAGTTGATTAACCAGTGAAGCCCACAGAGATCATTCCCATGCAGAACAGGCTGGTGATTGGCTACTGGATAACACTTCTTTTTTTTCCGAGCCAAATTTTTGAAATCTGACCAGTGTCACTTTATGTGGTAATAACTCTGCAACACTTCAACAAATCCCAGTGATTTTGAGATTGTTTTTTCGTGACACATTATACTTTATGATAATGGTAAATTTTGTTCAACATTTTTTGTGTTTATTTATAAAAAATATCAAAAATTTTAGAAAAATGTTAAAAAATTAGCAATTTTCTAAATTTGAATGATTATCCCTTTAATCCAGATAGTCATACAACAGCAAACCATTAATAAATAACATTTCACACATGTCTGCTTTACATCAGCACCATTTGTAAAATGTTATTTTATTTTGTTAGCATTTTAGGAGGTTTAAAAATGTAGCAACAATTTTTCATTTTTTCAAAGAAATTTACAAAATTTATTTTTTTAGGGACTTATCCATGTTTGAAGTGACTTTAGGGGTCCCATATATTGGGAAACCCACAAACGTGATACCATTTTAAAAACAGCACCCCTAAACATATTGAAAACTGCTGTCAGGTAGTTTATTAACCCTTCAGGTGCTTTACAGGAATTAATGCAAAGTGGTATGACAGAAATGAAAATGTGTCTTTTTACCACCTAAATGTTGCTAACTTCTAAACAGATTACTACAGCTGTCAGACTCTAAGGCCACTATTTGGTCATGAATTGCCATGGCAAACATCAGGACAACAAAATCATGATCTGAGGGCACCAATTGTGACAAAGAAGAAGCCCCCACACACTGTTAACCATTTATAATGATGTAGTCACTATTGACAGCAGCATCTAAGGGGTTAAACAGATTTAGATGGTGCAAATACTGATCGTGGCTGGTACAGCAAGTTGTCAGCTATAGTGTACAGCCGACAGCTGCTGGATTGTCATCTGTATGGGGAGGCTATTCTCTTATATCTCAGGTCAGTTAAAAGACGTATTGGCGGTCATTAAGGGGTTAAAGGTGTGCATATTTATGCAACCAGGCTTTAGGTTTTCTTTTTCCACCTGGAAATTGCTGTTGCACATCCCCCTACTCTTCATCTCGGCAGGGTATGTGAAATGATACCCAGCAGACGGCAAGCTCAGGACTGGCCATCGTTGCGGTCCATTTCAAGATTTGTAAATATATTTATCAATTCATTGCATAGATATTTTGTACAAGTTGTTTGTAAAGGTTTTTGTTTATGCCAAGATTTTTCTTTTGGCAATAGAAATCAAGAGGGCGCTCAATACCCTGATCCAAGTGCAAGTGTTGTTTTCTTGGGCTATTCCCTATATTTTGTGTGGTTAGTTTAGCTGTTGTTTGATATTTGGATCACTGTGACACTTGGCTGAACTATAAATGACATAATGCAGATTTTTCTTTTTTTCCCCATCCCCAAGAATTGCCAACAAAATAGACACCTGACATCGGTCAGCTCCTCACCTGACAGGTGCACATGTTATTAAGGAAATTAATGTATAGACTTTGTACCTTTTACTATGATGGCTGTTGATGATCTGATAAAATTGCACTACAGAAAACATCAAATGTCAATTTAAATTCTTTTAATCATCAGATGCGTGTAAACATACAGTGGCCTGCAAAATAGCTCTTCCTCCCCCATTTACCTTGGTGGCCAAAAACTTCAATTTTGGTCTAATAATAATAATAATAATAATCTTTATATAGCGCCAACATATTCCGCAGCGCTTTACAGTTTAACAGTTTCAAACACAAAAGTCATAAGTAACAACATTAACAATACAATAATTATAGCGAAATAAGACGGCCCTGCTCGTGAGAGCTTACAATCTACAATGAGGAGGGGGAGATACAAAGCACAGGTGCGTATTTACAATGATGTATTTACAATGATTGTCCAGCCATCTTCAGGGGGTGGGGAATAGATGGAAGTAGTGAATGGGCTACACACACACACACACACACACACAAACATAAAATGACTTTGATTAGTGAATGTGATAGGCCGCTCTGAACAAATATGTTTTGAGCGAGCGTCTAAAACTATGCAAATTGTGGATGGTCTTAACATCTTGGGGTAGAGCATTCCAGAGGATTGGCGCAGCACGGGAGAAGTCTTGGAGTCGGGAGTGGGAGGTACGGATTACTGCAGAGGTTAGTCGAAAGTCATTTGCAGAGCGCAGTGGTCTGTTAGGCCGATAGACAGAAATGAGGGCGGAGATGTAAGGGGGTGCCGCACTGTGGAGAGCTTGTGGGTGAGAACAAGTACTTTGAATTGTATCCTGTAATGAATGGTGTAACGACTGGCGAAGAGCGGACGCGTCCGAGTAACGATTAGCCAGATGGACAACCCTGGCTGCTGCATTATGGATGGACTGGAGAGGGGAAAGTCGAGTGAGGGGGAGGCCAATTAATAGAGCGTTGCAGTAGTCCAGGCGGGAGTGGATCAGGGCGACAGTGAGGGTTTTAGTTGTCTCCATGGTGAGAAAAGGGTGGTTTCTAGAGATGTTCTTTAGGTGTAAGCGGCACGAGCGGGCAAGAGATTGTATATGGGAGGTGAAGGAGAGATCGGAGTCAAACATAACACCCAGACAGCGCGCGCCTGCCGTCGGGGTGTTATTATGGTGCCATCCACGGAGAGGGAAATGTCAGATTTAGGGAGGTTAGTAGATGGTGGGAGCAGAAGTAGTTCAGTTTTGGAGAGGTTGAGTTTCAGATATAGAGCAGACATGATGTTGGAGACTGCGGACAGACAGTCAGTGGTGTTTTGTAGTACAGTGGGAGTAAGGTCAGGGGATGACGTGTATAGTTGTCATCAGCATAAATGGTACTGAAAGCCAAATCTGCTGATGGTCTGTCCAATTGGGGCCGTGTAGAGGGAGAAGAGAAAGGGGCCAATGGACTGAGCCCTGAGGTACCCCGACAGTGAGAGGAAGAGGAGATGAAGTGGAGCCAGAGAACAGAACACCGAAGGAGCAGTCAGAAAGGTAGGAGAACCTGGAGAGAGCAGTGTCCTTAATGCCTAGTGACTGGAGCCTAGAGAGCAGGAGAGGGTGATCAACCATGTCAAAAGCTGCAGAAAGGTCAAGAAGAATGAGCAGTGTGGTCACCATTACGTTTTGCTGTCAGAAAGTCATTGGTCACTTTGATGAGTGCAGTTTCTGTGGAATGTAGGGGGCGGAAACCGGATTGTGAAGGGTCTAGGAGGGAGTGAGTGGAGAGGTAACGGTAAGGCGGGAGTATATCAGGTGCTCCAAGAGTTTAGAGATGAAGGGGAGATTGGAAACCGGTCTGTAGTTTGTGCAGGATGAATCGAGGGTGGGTTTCTTTAGTAATGGAGTAATGATAATTTGAAGGAGGAGGGGAAAATGCCAGAGGAGAGGGAGAAATTAAAGATTGTAGTTAGGCGACTTGTGACGACTGGAGAGAGAGACTGGAGGAGGTGTGAGGGAATGGGGTCGGTAGTGCATGTAGTCGGACGAGAAGAGGAGAGGAGCTTGGAGACTTCTTCTTCTGTGATGGGATCGAATGTAGAGAGTGAGCCAGGGGAAATGAGGGGAGGGATGGGAGTCACTGAACTTGGTGATTGGGAGCGGATTTCCTGACGGATATTGTCTATTTTTTCTATAAAGTGGGAGGCCAGGTCATCAGCACAAATGTCTGTGATAGGGGCTTGTGCTTTTGGCCTGAGGAGGGAGTGAAAGGTGTCAAAAAGTTTCTTGGGGTTGTTGGATAGTGAGGAGATCAGGGTGGTGAAGTAGGTCTGTTTGGCGAGGTGAAGAGCAGAATTATAGGTCCTTAACATAAATTTGAAGTGTATGAAGTCTTCTGGTGTGCGTGTTTTCCTCCATAAGCGTTCAGCACACCTAGAGCATCGCTGGAGAAATCGGGTTTGCGATGTGAGCCAGGGCTGTTTCACTCTGTGTTTGGAGGTTCTGAGGGTGAGGGGAGCTACTTGGTCAAGGGTGCTTCTAAGAGTGTCGTTGGAGTGATGTACAGCCAGATCAGGACAGGAAAACAAAGAGATTGGGGACAATGATGAGTTTAGGGAGTCTGAAAGTGTAAGAGGGTTAATGGCTCGTAGATTTCTGACTGAATGGTAGGTAGGAGGGTGCTGGGGTGAGCAAGGATTTGTGAGTGTGAAGGAGAGAATGTTGTGGTCAGAGAGGGGAAGCGGTGAGTTATCTAGGTAGGAGATTGAGCAGAGTCGGGCAAAAACCAGGTCCAGGGTGTTACCGTCTTTGTGTGTTTCAGAGGTTGAGAGCTGTGAGAGGCCGAGAGAAGTGGTTAGTGATAGAAGCTGGGATGCAGATGTGGAAGTGGGGCTGTTAATTGGGATATTGAAGTCTCCCAGGATAAGGGTTGGTAGTTCTGAGGACGTGAAGTGCGGCAGCCAGGCTGAGAAGTGGTCCATGAAGTGGGTGGGTGAGCCTGGGGGCCGGTAAATTAACACTACTCTGAGGGAGAGGGGACGAAAGAGCCTGATGGTGTGGACCTCAAAAGAAGGGAATGAGAGCGATGGAACTGGGGGATGACCTGGAAAGTGAATTGTGGGGACAGGAGTATGCCAACTCCACCACCAGGTCTGTTTGTTGCTCTCGGGGAATGGGAGAATTGTAAGCCACCATGGGTACTGGCAGCAGGAGAGACCGTGTCAGAATCCTGAATCCAGGTTTCCGTGAGGGCCAGCAGATTCAGAGTGTTTTTCAGAAAGTAATTGTGTAGGAAAGGAAGCTTGTTGCATACAGACCGTGGATTCCAAAGGGCACAATTAAAAGAAGGCGATGAAGGAGCGCAATTAATATTAGTAAGATTATGAAGGTTTCGATGTGAGGTAGGGGTAGGGGTTGAGGTTGGTGGATGGTGGACCGGGGTTTGGGGAGATGTCCCCTGAAATCAGCAGGAGTAGGAAGATAAAAAGCAAGTAGCTTTTAGAATAGTATGAAGTTTTTTTATGCAGTGTGTTTGGGCAAGATGGACTGAGGTTTTTCAAGAAGATGAGAAGTGCATGGGAGCTGTACATGGGAGAGGGAAGGAGAGAGGAGCTGATGTATGAGTCGTGGTGGAGGGGGGATTGGGCGGTGAAACTGGACTGCAGGGGAACATAGGAGGATAGGAATAAAGCACTTGGATAGAAGGGAGTGCAGAGTGTGGGTTACCTGACTAACTGCCATGGAATAACAGCGGTATCACGACGCTTATCTTCTGGGACGCTAGCGTGCACCCCCACTGGCGTGCACCCCTAAGGATGGTTCTAAATTTATTGTCCAGAAGAGATGGATTGTGGGAACTGGTTGAGGATAATTTGGCAGCTCGCTTGCACACCAGGGGCTTTTTTTTTTTTTTTTTTTTTAGATGATCAGACATTCAGCCTGCTAAAATCTACTTTCACACCTTCCACCAGATAAGATCTACACTGATCCCAGTCATGGATATGCAACAGTAAAGGTACCGTTACACTAAACGACTTACCAACGATCATGACCAGCGATACAACCTGGCCGTGATCGTTGGTAAGTTGTTGTGTGGTCGCTGGGGAGCTGTCACACACAGTTCTCTCCAGCGACCAACGATCAGGGGAAAGACTTTGGCATCGTTGAAACTGTCTTCAACGATGCCGAAGTCCCCCTGCAGCACCCGGGTAACCAGGGTAAATATCGGGTTACTAAGCGCAGGGCCGCGCTTAGTAACCCGATATTTACCCTAGTTACCATTGTAAAGGTTAAAAAAAACAAAACAAAAAAAAAGCGTACATACTCACATTCCGATGTCTGTCACGTCCCCCGGCGTCAGCTTCCCTGCACTGACTCAGCGCCGGCCGTAAAGCAGAGCACAGTGGTGACGTCACCGCTGTGCTCTGCTTTACGGCCGGCGCTGACAGTCAGTGCAGGGAAGCTGACGCCGGGGGACGTGACAGACATCGGAATGTGAGTATGTACGTTTTTTTTTTTTGTTAGTTTTTCTTAACCTTTACAATGGTAACCAGGGTAAATATCGGGTTACTAAGCGCGGCCCTGCGCTTAGTAACCCGATATTTACCCTGGTTACCAGTGAACACATCGCTGGATCGGCGTCACACACGCCGATCCAGCGATGACAGCGGGTGATCAGCGACCAAAAAAAGGTCCTGATCATTCCCCAGCGATCTCCCAGCAGGGGCCTGATCGTTGGTCGCTGTCACACATAACGAGATCGTTGGCGGGATCGTTGCTACGTCACAAAAAGCGTGACGTTGCAACGATATTGTTAACGAAATCGTTATGTGTGAAGGTACCTTAAGGTTTAAGTACAATGCAACAAATGAATTATACCAATGAATTGGCAAACACATTAAATTATGTTTGTAGATGGTAAAGCAGCAGATGACAGACAGCAAGCAGAGGTGGGAGTTTATACCATTAGAGTCTATTGCAGCAGATGGGACAGCTATCGGAGGTAGGAAGTTGCACCATTTGATTGTAATGCAGGAGACAGCAAGCAGAGGTGGGAGTTTATACCTTTGTGAACAGAGAAGATGGATGTTAGTTCTGTGCCATGGAATAATTGCGGTATCAAGACACTTATCTTCTGTGACGCTTTGCTTCTGGGACGCTAGCGTGCACCCTCACTGGCGTTTTGACGATGCGGAGAAAAAAAAATTGCTACAAGGTGCGTTCTACGCTGGTCGCCGCATCGTCAAAATGACGCATGCGGAAGCATCCGCATACAGTGGCACGACCTGCATACCTAATGTTAAAGATAAGTACGCAGGCCGCATGCAGAAATAGGCGGAGCTAGCGGCAGAGGTGCAGCCGAGGGCGGGGCTTCACGGAGGAAGTCCGCAGGCGTCCGCAACGCTAATGAAACCGGCCTAACGAGGACACTCGCTCATCACTATTAATGGTGTGGAAGCCTCTGTGGCCTTTCAGAAAAGGTGTGTGTATATACTGACAGACCATGTGACACTTAAGTTGCACATAGGTGGACTTCGTTTCACGAAGCATGTGAATAAAGGTACCGTTACACTAAACGACTTACCAACGATCACGGCCAGCGATACGACCTGGCCGTGATCGTTGGTATGTCGTTGTGTGGTCGCTGGGGAGCTGTCACACAGACAGCTCCCCAGCGACCAACGATCAGGGGAAAGACTTCGGCATCGTTGAAACTGTCTTCAACGATGCCGAAGTCCCCCTGCAGCACCCGGGTAACCAGGGTAAACATCGGGTTCCTAAGTGCAGGGCCGCGCTTAGTAACCCGATATTTACCCTGGTTACCATTGTAAAAGTAAAAAAAAACAAAACAAAAACAGTACATACTCACATTCCGATGTCTGTCACGTCTCCCGGCGTCAGCTTCCCGCACTGACTATGTCAGCGTCGGCCGTAAAGCAGAGCACAGCGGTGATGTCACCGCTGTGCTCTGCTTTACGGCCGACGCTGACAGTCAGTGCAGGGAAGCTGACACCGGGGGACGTGAAAGACATCGGAATGTGAGTATGTACTGTTTTTGTTTTGTTTTACTTTTACAATGGTACCCAGGGTAAATATCGGGTTACTTAGCGCGGCCCTGCGCTTAGTAACCCGATATTTACCCTGGTTACCAGTGAACACATCGCTGGATCGGCGTCACACACGCCGATTCAGCAATGACAGCGGGTGATCAGCGACCAAAAAAAGGTCCTGATCATTCCCAGCGACCAACGATCTCCCAGCAGGGGCCTGATCGTTGGTCGCTGTCACACATAACGATTTTGTTAACTATATCGTTGCTACGTCACAAAAAGCAACGATATTGTTAACGAAATCGTTGTGTGAAGGTACCTTTAGTAATTGCTTGCACAGAAATTTTTAGGTGCTTCATAGAAAAATGGGTGAATACATATGCACATGCTAATTTAGGCTGGGTTCACATTGCGTTTACAGCAGCCCGTTCAACACATACGGTAACGGGCTGCTGTAAACGCAAGTGCCGGTATGGCAGCACGCTAGCGCAGATAGAGCATCTGCTAGCTCTATCTGCGCTAGCAGTGACGGACCTGGAAACGCTGCAGCCCGCGTCTCAGGGTCAGTCACTTAATGACAGCACATCCCTAGCAATGCGTCCGACATAGGAATTAATGGCGGCCTTAACGGACTACGTTACACCGCATTTATGCCGCGATGTAACGTAGTCCGTCTAACTTGCCATATAAATGCAGTGTGAACCCAGCCTTGTAGTTATTTGATCCTATAAATTAATTGTATGACTATATCTTTCTCACTTCACCAAATTACTGTTTTGTTCTAATGCATCACACACATCTGATTACAAAACGATTTAAAATCTGGTTGTAATGTAACAAAATAAATTCCAAAGAGCGGGATGGGGAGGGGAGGTGGAATACTTTCACAAGCCACTGCAGCCTAACCCTGATTGAGATTTGGTCTGGTTTGTTTTTTATCTAGTATGTTTGTTTTTTATTTGTTCCTGTCCCTTTCTGCCAGTGAGGCAAGCCATCCAGCTTGAGCTGCTGCTTTGCTTGAACCATAGTTCAGAGCTATTTTACAGAAGCTGCATAGACTAAAGAAACTGGTTTCTGGAGATCACTGATTTTAACCCCTTCAAGACGCAGCCCTTTTTCTTTTTTGCGTTTTCATCCCCTCCTTCCCAGAGCTATAACTTCTTTATTTTTCCGTCAATATGGCCATGCGAGGGCTTGTTTTTTGCAGGACGAGTTGTACTTTTGAAGGACATCATTGGTTTTACCATGTCTTATACTAGAAAAAGGGAAAAAAAATTCCAAGTGTGGTGAAATTGCAAAAAAAAAAACGCAATCCCACACTTGTTTTTTGTTTGGCTTTTTTGCTAGCTTCAGTAAATGCTAAAACTGACCTGCTATTGTGATTCTCCAGGTCATTACGAGTTCATAGACACCAAATATGTCTAGTTTTTTTTATCTAAGTGGTGAAAAAAATCCAAACTTTGATTAAAAAAAAACAAAACACAATTTTCCGATACCTGTAGCGTCTTCATTTTTCGTGATCTGAGGTTGGGTGAGGGCTTATTTTTTGCATGCCGAGCTGACGTTTTTAACCCCTTCCCGACCTGTGACACAGCGTATGCGTCATGAAAGTCGGTGCCAATCCGACCTGTGACGCATATGCTGTGTCGCAGAAAGATCGCGTCCCTGCAGATCGGGTGAAATGGTTAACTCCCATTTCACCCGATCTGCAGGGACAGGGGGAGTGGTAGTTTAGCCCAGGGGGGGGTGGCTTCACCCCCCCGTGGCTACGATCGCTCTGATTGGCAGTTTCACTTTCAACAGCCAATCAGAGCGATTTGTAATATTTCACCTAAAAAAACTGGTGAAATATTACAATCCAGCCATGGCCGATGCTGCAATATCATCGGCCATGGCTGGAAACACTTATGCGCCCCCACCCCACCCCACCGATCGCCCCCCCAGCCCTCCGATCTGTGGTCCGCTCCCCTCCGTCCTCCGATCTGTGGTCCGCTCCCCTCCGTCCTGTGCTCCGCTCCCCGTCCTCTTGTCCGCTCCCCGTCCTCTTGTCCGCTCCCCCCGTGCTCCAATCCCACCCCCGGTGCTCCAATCCAACCCCCCCGCACTCCGATCCCCCCCCCGCACAGCGATCCCCCCCGTGCTCCGATCCACCCCCCGCACAGCAGTCCCCCACCCCGTGCTCCAATCCACCCCCCCGTGTTCCGATCCACCCCCCATGCTCCGATCCACCCCCCCGTGCTGCGACGCCCTCCCTCCCCCCCGTGCTCTGATCTCCTCCCCCCTTATACTTACCTAGCCTCCCGGGGTCCGTCCGTCTTCTTTGCTGGGCGCCGCCATCTTCCAAAATGGCGAGCGCATGCGCAGTGCGCCCGCCGAATCTGCCGGCAGGCAGATTCGTTCCAAAGTGAATTTTGACCACTGTGATAAAACCTCAGTGATCAAAATAAAAAAACAGTAAATGACCCCCCCCCCCCACTTTGTCACCCCCATAGGTAGGGACAATAATAAAATAAAGAATCCCCCCCCCACCCCCCACTAGGTTTAGGGTTAGGGGTAGGGTTAGGGTTTCGGTATGTGCACACGTATTCTGGTCCTCTGCAGATTTTTCCGCAGCGGATTTGATAAATCCGCAGTGCTAAACCGCTGTGGATTTATCGCGGATTTACCGCGGTTTTTCTGCGCATTTCACTGCGGTTTTACAACTGCGATTTTCTATTGGAGCAGTTGTACAACCGCTGCGGAATCCGCAGAAAGAAGTGACATGCTGCGGAATGTAAACCGCTGCGTTTCCGTGCAGTTTTTCTGCAGCATGTGTACAGCGATTTTTGTTTCCCATAGGTTTACATTGAACTGTAAACTCATGGGAAACTGCTGCGGATCCGCAGAGTTTTCTGCAGCGTGTGCACATACCTTTACAATTAGGCTATGTGCACACGGTGCGGATTTGGCTGCGGATTCTCAGCAGTGTTCCATCAGGTTTACAGTACCATGTAAACATATGGAAAACCAAATCCGCTGTGCCCATGGTGCGGAAAATACCACTCGGAAACGCTGCGTTGTATTTTCCGCAGCATGTCAATTCTTTGTGCGGATTCCGCAGCGTTTTACACCTGTTCCTCAATAGGAATCCACAGGTGAAATCCGCACAAAAAACACTGGCAATCCGCGGTAAATCCGCAGGTAAAACGCAGTGCCTTTTACCCGCGGATTTTTCAAAAATGGTGCTGAAAAATCTCATACGAATCCGCAACGTTGGCACATAGCCTTAGGGTTAGGGTTGGGTTGGAATTAGGGTTGTGGTTAGGGTTAAGGGTGTGTTGGGGTTAGGGTTGTGGTTAAAGGTGTGTTGGGGTTAGGGTTGTGATTAGGGTTACGGCTACAGTTGGGATAAGGGTTAGGGGTGTGTTGGAGTTAGAATTGAGGGGTTTCCACTGTTTAGGCACATCAGGGGGTCTCCAAACGCAACATGGCGCCACCATTGATTCCAGCCAATCTTGTATTCAAAAAGTCAAATGGTGCTCCCTCACTTCCGAGCCCCGACGTGCGCCCAAACAGTGGTTTACCCCCACACATGGGGTATCAGCTTACTCAGGAGAAACTGGACAACAACTTTTGTGGTTCAATTTCTCCTGTAACCCTTGGAAAAATAAAAAATTCTGGGCTAAAAATTATTTTTGAGGGAAGAAAACTTATTTATTATTTTCACGGCTCTGCGTTATAAACTTCTGTGAAGCACTTGGGGGTTGAAAGTGCTCACCACATATCTAGATAAGTTCCTTTTGGGGGTCTAGTTTCCAAAATGGGGTCACTTGTGAGGGGTTTCTACTGTTTAGCCACATCAGGGGCTCTGCAAACGCAACGTGATGCCCGCAGAGCATTCCATCAAAGTCTGCATTTCAAAACGTCACTACTTCACTTCCGAGCCCCAGCATGTGCCCAAACCGTGGTTTACCCCCACATATGGGGTATCGGCGTACTCAGGAGAAACTGGACAACAACTTTTGGGGTCAAATTTCTCCTGTTACCCTTGGGAAAATAATAAATTGCGGGCTAAAAAAATCATTTTTGAGAAAAGAAATTTTTTATTTTATTTTCATGGCTCTGCGTTATAAACTTCTGTGAAGCACTTGAGGGTTCAAAGTGCTCACCACACATCTAGATTAGTTCCTTTGGGAGTCTAGTTTCCAAAATGGGGTCCTTTGTGGGGGATCTCCAATGTTTAGGCACACAGGGGCTCTCCAAACGCGACATGGTGTCCGCTAATGATTGGAGCTAATTTTCCATTTAAAAAGCCAAATGGCGTGCCTTCCCTTCTGAGCCCTGCCGTGCGCCCAAACAGTGGTTTACCCCCACATATGGGGTATCTGCGTACTCAGGACAAACTGGACAACAACATTTGTGGTCCAATTTCTCCTATTACCATTGGCAAAATAAGAAATTCCAGGCTAAAAAATCATTTTTGAGGAAAGAAAAATTATTTTTTATTTTCAGGTCTCTGCGTTATAAACTTCTGTGAAGCACCTGGGGGTTTAAAGTGCTCAGTATGCATCTAGATAAGTTCCTTGGGGGGTCTAGTTTCCAAAATGGGGTCACTTGTGGGGGAGCTCCAATGCATAGGCACACAGGGGCTCTCCAAACGCGACATGGTGTCCGCTAACAATTGGAGCTAATTTTCCATTCAAAAAGTCAAAAGGCGCGCCTTCCTTTTCGAGCCCTGCCGTGTGCCCAAACAGTGGTTTACCCCCACATATGAGGTATCGGTGTACTCAGGAGAAATTGCCCAACACATTTTAGGATCCATTTTATCCTATTGCCCATGTGAAAATGAAAAAATTGAGACGAAAATAATTTTTTTGTGAAAAAGTACTTTTTCATTTTTACGGATCAATTTGTGAAGCACCTGAGGGTTTAAAGTGCTCACTAGGCATCTAGATAAGTTCCTTGGGGGGTCCAGTTTCCAAAATGGGGTCACTTGTGGGGGAGCTCCAATGTTTAGGCACACAGGGTCTCTCCAAACGCGACATGGTGTCCGCTAACGATGGAGATAATTTTTCATTCAAAAAGTCAAATGGCGCTCCTTCCCTTCCGAGCCTTACCATGTGCCCAAACAGTGGTTTACCCCCACATATGCGGTATCCGCGTACTCAGGACAAATTGGACAACAACTTTCGTGTTCAGTTTCTCCTTTTACCATTGGGGAAATAAAAAAATTGTTGCTAAAAGATAATTTTTGTGACTAAAAAGTTAAATGTTCATTTTTTCCTTCCATGTTGCTTCTGCTGCTGTGAAGCACCTGAAGGGTTAATAAACTTCTGGAATGTGGTTTTGTGCACCTTGAGGGGTGCAGTTTTTAGAATGGTGTCACTTTTGGGTATTTTCAGCCATATAGACCCCTCAAACTGACTTCAAATGTGAGGTGGTCCCTAAAAAAAATGGTTTTGTAAATTTCGTTGTAAAAATGAGAAATCGCTGGTCAAATTTTAACCCTTATAACTTCCTAGCAAAAAAAAAAATTTTGTTTCCAAAATTGTGCTGATGTAAAGTAGACGTGTGGGAAATGTTGTTTATTAACTATTTTGTGTCACATAACTCTCTGGTTTAACAGAATAAAAATTCAAAATGTGAAATTTTCAAAATTTTCGCCAAATATCCGTTTTTATCACAAATAAACACAGAATTTATTGACCTAAATTTACCACTAACATGAAGCCCAATATGTCACGAAAAAACAATCTCAGAACCGCTAGGATCCATTGAAACGTTCCTGAGTTATTACCTCATAAAGGGACACTGGTCAGAATTGCAAAAAACGGCAAGGTCTTTAAGGTCAAAATAGGTTGAGTCATGAAGGGGTTAATACCATTTTGGTGCAGATGCGTTATTTTGATCGCCCGTTATTGCATTTTAATGCAATGTCGCAGCCACCAAAACACTGTAATTTTTGTGCTTGGATTTTTTATTGTTGCGCCGTTTAGCGATCAGGTTAATACTTTTTTTTCATTGATCAGGCGATTCTGAACTCGCCAATGCCAAATATGTGTATGTTCGAATTTTTTTTTCGTTTGTTTTATTTTGAATGGGGCGAAAAGGGGGAGATTTAAATATATATATATATATATAATTTTTTTTTTTTCTTTCATATTGTTTAATACTTTTTTTTTTTTTTTTTAAACTTTTGCCATGCTTCAATAGCCTCCATGGGAGGCAAGAAGCTGGCACAACTCGATCGGCTCAGATCGTTCCTATGTAGCTGAATTCCTGCATTGCTAAGCGCCGACCACAGGGTGGCACAGATAGCAGTCCGGCATCAACAACCATAGAGGTCTCAAGGAGACATCTGGTTGTTATGCTGACACATCGCTGACCCCCAATCATGTGACGGGGGTCAGCGATGAGCACATTTCCGGCCCGATGGCCGGAAGCGCTAGTTAAATGCCGCTGTCCGCGTTTGACAGCGGCATTTAACTAGTTAATAGAGGCGGGTGGATCGCGATTCCACTCGCCGCTATTGCACACACGTCCACTGTACAAAACAGCTGACAAGTTGCTGCTTTGAGGTGGGCTTACCACCGGAGCCCACATCAAAGGGGAAGACACGACATGCGCCGTACTAGTACGGCGCATGTCGTGAAGGGGTTCAATTGAATCTAATTAAGATCAATTCTCTCCCCCCCCCCCCCCCCCAAAGCAGTGTACATGGGCATGCTCGTCACACTTGAATAAAATCCTATTATTATTATTATTTATTTATATAGCACCATTAATTCCATGGTGCTGTACATGAGAAAGGGTTACATCAAAATACAAATATCACTTACAGTAAACAAAACTAACAATGACGGACTGATAGAGGGGCGAGGATCCTGCCCTTGTGGGCTTACATTCTACAGGATTATGGGGAAGGAGACAGTAGGTCGAGGGTTGCAGTAGCTCCAATGGTGTTGAGGTGGCCGTGTGGTCTTTACAGGCTGTAAGCTTCCTTGAAGAGGTGGGTTTTCAGGTTTCTTTTGAAGGATCCAAAAGTAGTGGATAACCGGATGTGTTGGGGCACTGAATTCCAGAGGATGCGGGATATTCAGGAGAGGCGATTGTGTGAGTAGCGAATAAGCGTGGAGGAGAGGAGGAGGTCTTGGGAGGACCGGAGATTACGTGAGGGAAGATATTGAGAGATTAGTGTGGAAATATACGGAGGAGAATGATTATGGATGGCTTTGTAGGTCAGTGTTATTAATTTAAACTGGATATGCTGGGAAATTGGAAGCCAGTGAAGGGATTTACAAAGAGGGGAAGCAGGAGTGTAGCGAGGATAGAGATTAGTCGGGCAGCAGAGTTAAGGATGGACTGGAGGGGTGCGAGAGTGTTAGAAGGTTGGCCACAGAGGAGTATGTTGCAGTAGTCCAGGCAGGAGATGATTAGGGCATGCACAAGCATTTTGGTAGAGTGTGGGTTGAGGAAAGGAGGGATTCTGGAAATATTTTTGAGCTGGAGGTGGCAAGAGCTTGGATGTGCGGTTTGAAGGACAGGGCAGAGTCAAGTGTTACTCCGAGGCAGCAGATTTTGGGGACAGGGGAAAGTGTGATTTCATTTATTTTGGTAGGTCAGGTAGGGAAGATATGCGAGATGGAGGAAAGATAATGATAATCCTACCTTGATGTCTTCAATATGATTAGTTCCAGAGAAATCTGGAAGTTTTTCTTAGTGTAGATGATCTGTTAAGATCTATGGGCTGTACATAGATCTCCGTGAGAGTTTACCTATAGAGCAGGGGTGGGCAATTTTGCCATGGGGCCGCATGAGAAATTGGGATGGTTTTAGAGGGCCGGACTAATATAATTACCGTATTTTTCAGACTATAAGACGCAACCCAAATTTGGGGTGAAAATTGCAGAAAAAAAGATTTTTTTTTTTATAAGATGGGGGTCCGTCTTATTGTCCGAATTTACAGTATCTTACCTGAGGGCTGAAATGACAGAGGGTGTTACCAGTGTGAGCCATGTAATGACTCATGTTGTGGATTCTCTCATGCTGCAGAGCATGAGTTGAGAGGAATCTGTCACCAGGATTTCAGTAACCCTCCCTCATGCGATTTCTATGTACATTTAACTCTTTCAAAGACAAGTGCAGAATTATCTTTACATGGCCAGTCCATTCCACAGTTACTGAGAAATGTGTTCAGCCTAATTTGCATATCTATTCAGAGCTGTTTGTAGATCTTAAGCCTCTGTCACTCCAGCTCCACCACCTCCTTCTTGAGGCTTGCCTCTATGCTATGCTGTATGACTTCAGGCGAAAGAGAAGTCAGTCAAGTAGGAGGCAGCGACGCTGGGTGGAAATAGAGCTGGAGAGACGGAGGCTTAAGATCTACAAATTGATTTTCAGCCTCATTTGCATATAATTTCAAAAGCTAATTTCTTGGTAACAGAGGAGTGGACCGGTCATATAAAGGTATCGCTGGACTTGTCTTTGAAAGCGCTGCATGTGCATATAAATGGTTTGGGGGTGAAATCCTGCTGACTACCATGAGAGTTAAAAGGAATTAAACTGCAATAAAAGAAAAGCAAAACCTAAACAGTGTGTTCTTCCTGCCCCACCTTGAGAAGAACCATAGAAATTAGCACAAAATTAGAGCCCAAAATTTTGAAAGGGGTATGAAAGATCATTATTTTTATTTATTTTTATATAGGAGAATTTGGGGGAGCAGCGAATATAAAATAATTGTAACAACTGGTCACGTTAGACCTAGTGACAGGTCCTCTTTAACACGCTCAACCCCTAGCCTATTTTCACCTTCCTGACCAGGCCAAGTTTTACAATTGACCAGTGTCGCTTTGAGGTAATCACTTTGGAACACGTCAACATATCCCAGTGATCATGAGTTTATTTTTGTCCTTGACACATTATACTTTATGGTAGTCATAAATATAGGTAGAGGTTTTTTGTTTTGTTTGTGAAAATATTGGAATTTTGTTGAGTATTTAGCAATTTTTATGCCCTTTAACCAGATAGTTATATGGCACAATACCGTTTTTTTTTTTTTTTTTTGTCTAAAAGACTCGCTTCCTCCCCTCCCCACCCCCCTAAATTTTGGAGGAAAATGGTGGCTAGTCTTAGGCTGGTTTCACATTTGCCTCTGTGCGCAGCGTATCATCCACAAACGCATGATAACGCAGCGTTTTTTTTTATCCTCATCAGCTTACGCATGACGGCAAAAAATCCTGCAGCGTTTGCATGCGCTTGTATTTGTTTTTACATGCGTTTGCGCCTTTTATTCCCATGCATTTGATATTTCCAGGAGGGCGTGTCTCAATCAGTTCCTGGACATGCGCAGTCCAGAGTACGCAAGCGCATCGAACGCATGCGTGCGCAAAGACATGTGTACACATGCGTTCCCATAGACAGTAATGCGGTTTTTAATGCACTCATCCACATGCGCGTGCCTGCGCATATTTGATGGAAATTTGCCTCCTCAAAAATTCCAACATGATGCATTAGCCATGCCCCGCTGCACACCACAGAAAAAACGCATGTATAAGCAAATGCCGGCGAACGCATGCACCTGCGTCTACAATGTTAAAGATAGAAAAGCAAGACGCATGCAGATGTATGCGTCAGAAACGCTGCACACACAACCGCAAATGTGAAACCGGCCTTAGAATCTTAATATAGCTTATCAGGAGGGGGTGAGTTGGGGGCATTGGTAGAGCAGGGTTGCCATTGTAAGAAGCCAGCGGCAGACGTGAGGCTATGCAGTGAGCCCTGAACTAGGAGGAGGGCGTGTTTTGACAGTGCGAGGTAGGAGCGGAGTTCCCACTGCTCACATAGACTTTGCGGTGTGCTGCAGAAAATTGGCACCAGTTGTTGGCGCATTGGCAGATTTAATCTGTTAAAGGACCTCTTAATACAAGTGAATTAATTCCAAAAATGGACAACCCCTTGAAGTCTCTTGAAATCCATGATCTCCTTTTCAGCCTCTGGTATTGGTCTGAGAGGTGTTTGTGTTCTGAGGTTGACGATGACCACAAAACCCTTAAAATATGGTCTATCCATTGTCTAATCCCATAGCACAAGAGAATCTGCTACAAATTTCTCCATCACTTTGAATTGCAAAATAATGATCTTTACCCTTCTGTGATTTTCTCTGGTTTTGTTTCCTTTTTTGTTCCTTGCAGTAGTTCCTTAAACAATCCATTGCTCCCAACAAGGAACTGGGAATGAAAACTCCTAGAAAGAATTGCTTTTTTAACACTATTCTATCCCATTTTACACTACAAATACAACTAACTAAAAGGGTAGTCCATTACTGGTATATTGGTGATCTATCCAAAGTATTAGAAGATGGGTGCAGTTCAGCGCTGTTACCCCCAGTGGGGTTCCAGAGGTAAGCGTGGAGCAGAACAGCATAGCTCACACTGTTCAGTGGTCACTCCAAAGACAATGGCTTGCAGCTGTTCAGTATATTTACATGGGACTGGTGTTTGTAACAGCTGACTGATAAATGCTCCACTGATCTGTTAGGTCACCAATATAAATATAGTGGCCTACTATTAGAGCTCTCATAAAGACATTGGCTCTTTAGTTGTCATACATATTGGTGTTACCAATGCTACTAGTAATGTGCACTATACAGCCTTTCTTGTAACAAGCCTGGCACTTTTCTCTAGAAAACCACAAGACAACTCCTGACCTAACAATACAGCAAGTAAAAACTGAGGCTACATGATTGATAGCAGTGTTACCCACAGTGGTTTTGGGTCATCCTACCTACCAGAGATGAGTGATAAGTTGTCTGTTTTCCTTCTGTCTGGTTCACAATATGCAAATTACATTAGTATGGTGTTGAAAAGGCTTTTTATACAGGACTGTTAGGATTAGATAGTGATACTTGGAATTTTGTTGTAAGTAAGTTGTTGTTTCTTGAAAAATAGACTATTGATGCTGAGTGCAGTTATCTAAATCTTTGAAATGTGTTTTTCAGACCTCCATACTAATGACCTTTTTTCCCCATAAACAGGTTATGCAATGTTCTCTGCAAAACGTCCTGTGCTTGAGGTGGAGCTTCGTAAGACAGACCTATGCTGGCTTGGCGTCTTTAATAAAGGGACTATAATTTCTTCTCTTACAACTGCTACATAAACAGACAAAATTGCAAAGATTTGCCCTGTGTCGAGTATGACAGCCACGACCCGTGGCTCTCCAGTTGGAGGGAATGAAAGCCAGGGCCAGGCTCCCGATGGACAGTCCCAGCCTCCAGTCCAACAGAATCAGGTATGAACTGCAAATCATTCAGATCAGAATCCTTAAGTCTCTGTTCACAACATGTTTTTTTTTCCTTCCCACTCCCACCCCCCATCTCTAAAAGCAGAAACAAGTTTTTAGGTGGAAGCATTTTTTAAATTCATTAAGGCATTTCCAATTTTGAGGCAAACACGCAGACAAAATGTCAAAGGAAATCACTATCTGGTATCCTACTGGTGTATTTTTGGCCTCCTGATTGACTTCGATTGCAATGTATGGGGCGACTTCATAGTACAAACTGCTTGAAAAATGCTGCTGCCCACTTCTGTTAACAAGTTTTAGGACTTGAAGCAGTTAACATTCTTAAAAGCAAAATTCTGAACATGTGAACAATTCATGTTTTACTACAGTCTCTTGCCCCCCTTTTCCCTCCATCTCTTGTTGTGGACCCTCAAACTGGAGAAATAATTGTGTGACAACTATGCTTTAAAGGGAATCTGTCGCCACATTTGACCTATCTAAGCTATTAATATGGCCATACAGGCTATAAACTGCTGAAAACAGCCCTCCCTGTGTGTCTCATATCAGATATGTTGTTTCTGAGAACTAATCTTTCATCACTGTATCTAAATGATCTCTTCCAGGCTCTGGGGCCTGGAGAGAACTCTGCCCCCGGAGCTTATCTTGCATGAAGGAGGCGTTCCCAGTGTGAGACAAGTAACCAACACTGAACAGGAGAAATGAAATTTGTCTTCTTGCAAACACATTTTTGCTTCTCTCTCAGCTCTGCTGTATTGCAACCCTGTCTGCCTGTGAGCTGGAAGCTGAAGCTGAGGAACCTGCAGATAGTCAGTTATCAGCAGAGCAGAGAGCAGCCATTACACATCACACTGGTAACAGTGGAAACCACGTCACATCACACTGGTAACTCCCCTTTATATTTAAAATAAGCTCTAGAGGCAGAGTTATCTCCGCTCAGTGCACAGAAACCAAACTCTCAAACGAGTGCCTTGATGGGATCTCAGGAAATGGTGTTCTGTTGGGGGCCATTTAAATGCTGTAGTCAATCTGATGTTGTGGCAGAGGACCACTGGGTTAGTATCACAGCTGGGGGGTTGATGACACCTGTTATGTCCCCCTGTAAACCTCAGCCACAAGCAGAGTTCCGTAGGAGACAAATTCTTCTTTTTTTCTCTACATATTGCAGTATTACAGTATATAGTATAAGCAAATGATTGCAGGCTCACATTCCATAATAAAAAAAATTATATTTCTAAAATACATTTTGTAGTTTTTACAGTTGAACTCTACCCCCTCGTCCCCAGTCAAAAAGAAGGAAAATAAGCATTAATATTGCTGCGTTCATAAAATTCCGATCTTTTAAAAAATTGAGTTAATCTGATTTGGTAAATGTAATGAAAACCTCATATGTACTTGAAATTGGTATCAATAGAAACATCAGATCATATTAGAAAAAAATACAAGCCCTCATTCTGCCCCATCAACAAACTTTTTTTTTTTGTGTAACTTTTTTCCTTTTATTAAAAAAAAAATTGGCATGTTTTCTGCAAACTGATGTACACAACTGTTTCCAGGTCCTTTTTACCGCACGATCAACACTGTAAAAACAAAACCCAAGAATCAATGATTGAAATTGACCAATTCATAACAATTAAATATTATTTTCCCTATTTTCAGTACATTATATGGTAAAATGAATGGTGGCATTCAAAATTAGAACTTGTCCCCCCCCAAAAAATAATAAACGTTCACATGTGCCGACGGTAAAATAAAGTTTTCTGGCTCTTGGAAGAAGGTGAGGGAAAAAAACGAAAGCTCAAAAAATGAAAATGAAGACTTTTTAAAGGGTTTCCATGGTTTGGGCATGAAAGTCACTATGACGGTAGATTTGTAAATCCTCAGAGCACGCACATTGCATAATGTCAGGATTCTACGGTCCAGCCGGTGAGACTTGACTGTCATGTCACTGCACATATGTAATATATACTTGTATTGAGCGAAACCACGTAGGTCTAGTTGGAACGTGGCTGTGAGAATGCATATTGCTTGCTTGTGGTTACTTGACACTCTGCTCCTGGCTCTAGCATTGGAGAATCCTGACTGCATGCAATGTTCACACTGTAAGGATTCACAAGTTTGTCACATAAAGACTGCAGACTTTCGTACTAAACCTGAATAACTTTTTAAAACATTTAAGAAAAGACACTTTGTATTACCATAAGTGTACTGACCTAGGGAATTATTTTGTCCGGTCTTGTGTGCAGTATATCGAACACGATGAAAATAACTCGGCAATAATGCAAGTGTACATTTCTTACCATTTCTCACCTCTTTGAATTTTTCCTTTTCAGTATATTAAATGGCAGAAAAAAATGGTGTCATTAATAATTACATTTTGTCCTGCCGAAAGAAAGTTTCCTGTGTTAATGGTAAGATTAGTTAGGCTATGTTCCCACAATGAGTGTTTGGTGCGTTTTTTTGCGCTGCTTAATTTTGAAAAGATGAAAGTAACCCACTCTACTTAATGGGTACAGAAATGTTTACGAAAATCTGCAACATCAAAAACTCACTAAATTCTCATCGTGGGACTGTTGACTTGGTGCTTTTCAATGAACAGGAGGGAAACAAAAGCGCAAAAAAAATTCCCAAATCTTGAAATGGTTATGGGGATGTCCATCCCGGAGAAATGTATTTATTTTTTGGAATTTGTGTACTCCTTTCATGTTTGTGCTTAGACCTCTTCACCTGATTCGTCCAATGAGAATTCTCCAGTCAGCCCTCCAGATGAGCAAGGACAAGGGGATGTACCACCTCCACTCGAAGATGAGGAACCCGCCTTTCCTCACACTGACCTGGCCAAGCTGGATGACATGATCAACAGGTAATGTTTGCCTAAACTAAAAAGATCACCTGCATAGTAAACTTTTAAAAAGTGATCGGTTTGGTTTTTATTGGGCAATTCCTTTAGAATCTGTCATTTTTGATGATGTGTGCATAAATTGTGCTTTCTGAGCTTTTTGTGTACATACAATTTTTAATGTTGTACTCTCCTCTCGTGTCCACTATACGCTTGTGAAGCTGACACTCCTCCGCAGCTCTGTTGTTGTCACGTTTTATCGCCTGCCTCCATGCGCTAATGAGTCGCTAAGATGCGCAACTATATACCCTATACTTGTCCTTCAAGCCTGCCCTGTTTTAGTTAGTATGTGTTAAGTGTGCGTGAAGTATGCACTGTGATCTCCCCACCCTATCGGAGTCCCCAGACTGCAGCATCTCACTACATTTGTGTTCGGTCGTGGCTAATGCCTGCGTGTAATGACAATCACATTTGTAAAGTCATGGGCAAAAGTTTTGAGACTGACACAAATTTTAATTTTCACAACTTTTGTAGCTTCAGCAACCATAAAAACATCTTGCTGAAAGCTCTCACTAAAGTACAATCATAAGCATTTCATGAGTTTTTAAACTTTTATTGTCACACACATCAAAGTTGATGCAAAGACTCGGTATATTCAGTTTGTCCTTATTTTTCAAGACATTGGCAATTTATCCTGGCGTGCTTGATATGTTTCTGGGCCAAATCCTGACCGATGGCAACTAATTCTTGTCTAATCATTGCTTGGAGGTTAGCAGTTTCTGATTTTATTTTTTTTCCCCCCTTCTGTTCTTTTGAGGATTGATTGCAGTTTTTTTCAGTGGGATTGAAATTTGGGTAATTTCCAGGCCATAGACTCAAAATGTCAATGTTTTGTTCGTTGAACTACTTACTTTTGCCTTGTGACATGGTGCTCCATCATACTAGTAAAAGCATTAATTGCCAAATTGCGCCCTGGTGAGTGTGGAGTTGTGTGTTTAGTGTGGTCGGGAGGCACTGGCATGGTCGCAGAACTACTGTGGTGATCAACCTAATCACACCAGGAGAAGCTGTCAAACTAAGGGTACCGTCATGCCATACGATTTACCTACGATCACGACCAGCGATACGACCTGGCCGTGATCGTAGGTAAATCGTAGTGTGGTCGCTGGGGAGCTGTCACACAGACAGCTCTCCAGCGACCAACGATGCCGAGGTCCCCGGGTAACCAGGGTAAACATCGGGTTACTAAGCGCAGGACCGCGCTTACTAACCCGATGTTTACCCTGGTTACCAGCGTAAAAAACAAACAAACAGCACATACTTACATTCCGGTGTCTGTCCCTTGCCGTCTGCTTCCCGCACTCACTGACTGCCGGCCGTAAAGTGAAAGCACAGCACAGCGGTGACGTCACCGCTGTGCTCTGCTTTCACTTTACGGCCGGCAGTCAGTGAGTGCGGGAAGCAGACGGCAAGGGACCTGACGGACACCGGAATGTAAGTATGTGCTGTTTGTTTTTTTTTTACATTTACTCTGGTAACCAGGGTAAACATCGGGTTACTAAGCGCAGCCCTGCGCTTAGTAACCCGATGTTTACCCTGGTTACAAGCGAACGCATCGCTAGATCGGTGTCACACACACCGATGTAGCGATGACAGCGGGAGATCCAGCGACGAAAGAAAGTTCCATACGATCTGCTACGACGTACGATTCTCAGCAGGATCCCTGATCGCTGCTGCGTGTCAGACACAGCGATATCGTAACGATATCGCTGGAACGTCACGAATCGTACCGTCGTAGCGATCGAAATGGCACTGTGTGACGGTACCCTAAGGCTACGTTCCCATGATCAGGAAGAGGCAGTGCTGTGGATCCAATGTATTTTTGCTGCGTCCAAAGCGCTGTATTCTAATCACGCAGGTAGATCCGCCTGTGTTCACTCAACAATGCCGGTTTACAGTGTCCAATACAGATCTATAGTTGAAATTTCTGTTGCGGGGACCAGCGTCTCTGCAACAGAAATCAATATACTGTGGTACGTAAACCAGCACCATGGGTGAGTTTACGCCGTGTCAAATAGAAGCACAGTGGGGATGGGATTTTTAGAACTCCCATCCACTGTGCTTGTACTGTACAACGCAACGTTTTGAACATAGCGCAGGTGAGCTGTGTCTGAAACCCTATTCCTGATGGTGGGCACGCAGCCTATAGGAGTCTCCCCATGCTTTCTGCTGCTTGGTCGGCACTGCTTCGCCAGTTTTTTTTTTTTTTTTTTTTTTTTTACACTGATGGCAGAAAAGATTCTAGTTTTTGTGTCAACAGTTTGTAAATATACAGATGGATGGAAACCAAAGCACAAAGTGGTATCTCACAGCTCCGGATCAGGAAATTTCACATAACCGTCGAATAAAGTGAAACTATGAATAGCCTTACTTTAGCCAGCCTTTCTTGAAAGGTTGAGGTTGATTAACCCCTTCCCGACCTGTGACACAGCGTATGCGCCATGAAAGTTGGTGCCAATCCGACCTGTGATGCATATGCTGTGTCACAGAATGATTGCGTCCCTGCAGGCCGGGTGAAAGGGTTAACTCCAATTTCACCCGACCTGCAGGGACAGGAGGAGTGGTACTTAAGCCCGGGGGGGGTGGCTTCACGATCGCACTGATTGGCAGTTTCACTTACAACAGCCAATCAGAGCGATTTGTAATATTTTACCTAAAAAACTGGTGAAATATTACAAACCAGCCATGGCCGATGCTGCAATAGCATCGGCCATCGCTGGAGACCCCGATGTGGCCCCCCCACCGACTGATGGCGGCGATCTGCAGCCGCC
This sequence comes from Ranitomeya imitator, assembly GCF_032444005.1. Lineage (NCBI taxonomy): Eukaryota > Metazoa > Chordata > Amphibia > Anura > Dendrobatidae > Ranitomeya > Ranitomeya imitator. The sequence goes on from NC_091284.1 coordinate 176,138,966, forward strand.
GTCTGTGTTCCCTACCCCTCCGTCCTGTCCTAAGCACCTTCCTCTCCCCTCTGACCCCACACCCCCCTCCCCCTGCTGTCCGATCGCACCCCCCCATACTTACCTAGTCCCGGTGTCCCTCCCGGTGTCCTCGATCTTCTCGCATGGGCGCCGCCATCTTGGAAAATGGCAGGCGCATGTGCACTGTGCCCGCCAAATCTGACGGCCGGCAGATTCGTTCCCTGTACATTTTGATTGCTGTGATAGGTTCTATCACAGCGATCAAAATAAAAAAAATAGTAAATAAACCCCCACTTTTAACCCCCCATAGGTAGGGAAAATAATAAAATACAGAAAATATATTTATTTTTGTTTTTCCGTTAGGGGTAGGGTTAGGGTTGCACTTGGGGCTAGGGTTGCACTTGGGGCTAGGGTTGCACTTGGGGCTAGGGTTGCACTTGGGGCTAGGGTTGCACTTGGGGCTAGAATTAGGCTATGCACACGGTGCGGATTTGGCTGCGGATACGCAGCGGATTGGTCGCTGTGGATTCGTAGCAGTTTTCCATTACGTTTACAGTACCACGTAAACCTATGGAAAACCAAATCCGCTGTGCCCATGGTGTGGAAAGTACAGCGCGGAAACGCTGCGTTGTATTTTCCGCAGCATGTCAATTCTTTGTGCGGGTTCCGCAGCGTTTTACACCTGCTCCATAATAGGAATCCGCAGGTGAAATCCACACATAAAACACTGTAAATCCGCAGGTAAAGCGCAGTGCGTTTTACCTGCAGATTTTTCAAAAACGGTGCAGAAAAATCCCCACACAAATCCGCAACGTGGGCACATAGCCTTAGGGTTAGGGTTGGAATTAGGGTTAAGACTAGGGTTAGGGGTGTGTTGGGGTTAGTGTTGGAGTTAAAATTGAGGGGTTGCCACTGTTTAGGCACATCAAGGGGTCTCCAAACGCGACATGGCGCCACCATTGATTCCAGCCAATCTTGCGTTCAAAAAGTCAAATGGTGCCCTCTCCCTTCCGAGCCCCGACGTGTGCCCAAACAGTGGTTAGCGTACTCAGGAGAAACTGGACAACAACTTTTGGGGTCCAATTTCTCCTGCAACCCCTGGGAAAATAAAAAAAATTCTGGGCTAAAAAATTATTTTTGAGGAAAGAAAACTTATTTATTTTCATGGCTCTGCGTTATAAACTTCTGTGAAGCACTTGGGGGTTCAAAGTGCTCACCACATATCTAGATAAGTTCCTTTGGGGGTCTAGTTTCCAAAATAGGGTCACTTGTGGGGGGTTTCTACTGTTTAGGCACATCAGGGGCTCTGCAAACGCAACGTGACGCCCGCAGAGCATTCCATCAAAGTCTGCATTTCAAAACGTAACTACTTCCCTTCCGAACCCCGACGTGTGCCCAAACATTGGTTTACCCCCACATATGGGGTATCCGCGTACTCAGGAGAAACTGGACAACAACTTTTGGGGTCAAATTTCTCTTGTTACCCTTCGGAAAAAAATGCGGGCTAAAAAAATCATTTTTGAGGAAAGAAAAAATATTTTTTATTTTCATGGCTCTGCGTTACAAACTTCTGTGAAGCACCTGGGGTTTTAAAGTGCTCACTATGCATCTAGATAAGTTCTTTGGGGGGGGGGGGGGGAGGGGGTCTAGTTTCCAAAATGGGGTCACTTGTGGGGGAGCTCCAATGTTTAGGCACACAGGGGCTCTCCAAACGCGACATGGTGTCCGCTAACGATGGAGATAATTTTCCATTCAAAAAGTCAAATGGCGCTCCTTCCCTTCCAAGCCCTGCCGTGCGCCCAAACAGTGGTTTACCCCCGCATATGAGGTATCAGCGTACTCAGGACAAATTGGACAACAACTTTCGTGGTTCAGTTTCTCCTTTTACCCTTGGGAAAATAAAAAAATTGTTGCTAAAACATGATTTTTGTGACTAAAAAGTTAAATGTTCATTTTTTCCTTCCATGTTGCTTCTGCTGCTGTGAAGCACCTGAAGGGTTAATAAACTTCTTGAATGTGGTTTTGAGTACCTTGAGGGGTGCAGTTTTTAGAATGGTGTCACTTTTGGGCATTTTCAGCCATATAGACCCCTCAAACTGACTTCAAATGTGAGGTGTTCCCTAAAAAAAAAATGGTTTTGTAAATTTCGTTGTAAAAACGAGAAATCGCTGGTCAAATTTTAACCCTTATAACTTCCTAGCAAAAAAAAAAATTTTGTTTCCAAAATTGTGCTGATGTAAAGTAGACATGTGGGTAATGTTATTTATTAACTATTTTGTGTCACATAACTCTCTGGTTTAACAGAATAAAAATTCAAAATGTGAAAATTGCGACATTTTCAAAATTTTCGCCAAATTTCCGTTTTTATCACAAATAAACGCAGAATTTATTGACCTAAATTTACCACTAACATGAAGCCCAATATGTCACGAAAAAACAATCTCAGAACCGCTAGGATCCGTTGAAGCGTTCCTGAATTATTACCTCATAAAGGGACACTGGTCAGATTTGCAAAAAACGGCCATGTCATTAAGGTCAAAATAGGCTGGGTCATGAAGGGGTTAAAGTGCTTTCATCACTAAATTTGGTGGGGGAATTTTTATTTTTTTCCCCCTAATTTATATATTTGAGATTGAATAGGGTGCCATACATGTTAATATTTAATACAGTTTAATATTTACCAATATTTTGGCTAATTACACTATTCCGGCATGAACCATTTTAATTACTAATATTGAGCTTGCTTAAATATATTTCCATTTAAAATTTTATTTCAGCAGCTGAATATTTTATTTTTTTTTTTCCTAGACCTCGCTGGGTTGTTCCAGTTTTGCCGAAAGGTGAATTAGAAGTTCTTTTAGAAGCTGCTATTGATCTTAGTAAAAAAGGTATGTTCACTGCAACAGAGGGAAAACCCTACTGCATTGTCTTGACTAGATACGGTCAATCCATAAGTTCTAGTGAGAAGCTGTATTGTGTATGAACAACCACAATCGTTATCTGGCATTGTGACTTGCGCTCGTGTTTTTTGCTTTGCCATAGATATGAATAAAAATGTATGCTAAAAGCTGTCATTTTGGAATATATTTTTCTTGTAGCTATGGGGTCTCTTGTTGAAGATCACTCCATCCGTTTTTATCTTTTTAACATATTGCAATCATCATTATATAGGACTGTGTACTTACAATTGCTCATTTTGCCCTCCTAACCAGCTGATTCTTCTTTTATCTGCTCTATGTAGAAACAGGAAGTTTTTTCCCTGCATAAATGATTCCCCTCTTTAATTCCTGGTCTAGCTGCTCTGCCCCAACCTAAGGAATTTTGCAGTGACTCATGACTCCTACAAAGAAAATTTTCTTCCTGTTTCTACTTAGAGCTTAGAAGGATTCAGCTAGTCAGTATTCAATAATGTCATGTCATGGATCTAAAGAAAAAGAGAAAAATTAGTGGGGTAGAAAGGCCAAATGAGCAATTGTAAGTACACAGTGCTACATAATATGATGACTGCAATATATTAAGAGGATACAACCTTTGATGGGTAGAGTGTTTCTTTACCTGTATTAAGAATCAATAAGTTTGTTTCTTTTAAAACAATACAGTAAAAAAATCGCACTATATTGGCTTTCAGTTGATGGTAGAGAAAGCCATGAGAATGGTGTGAAAAGTGCGAAAATTTATGTTCTGCACTACTCTTTATGCACTAATGCTACAAGTGCTGCCTGTCTTACCTCTTGTCAAAATACTTTATGTAAATGTTCTATTTCTCCTTTACCTCATTGGGGGACACAGACCGTGGGTGTATGCTGCTGCCAATAGGAGGCTGACACTTAGTGATACAAAGAAAGTTAGCTCCTCCCCTGCAATATACACCCTCCTGCTGGCTCTCAGCTAACCAGTTCTTGCTTAGTGTCCGTAGGAGGTACACGGACGGGTCTGCTATTCAGACCCAAAACTTTATTTTATCTTTACCTTTTTACATTTTTGATTTTACTTTCTATAACGAAGGGGCAACGGATCCTTTCAAGTCTCCGATCTCCCCGAACCATCAACAGGCGAGCACGGAGAGTGTCACCTCTCCTGCGACGTGCCACGCTTGAGCTGATTCTTAGGGGCGACGGGTCCCTTCAAGGGCACCGATCTCCCCGCACCCTGAACGGATGAGCACATGGAGTGTTGCCTCCACGTATCCTCTCCTACAGCCAGGCCTAATGCCGGACAACGGTCCCTGTCCACCCGGGGGCTGAACTCCGTGGATGTACAGAGGCCCCTCTCTTCGGCGTCTGAGCAGTCCCCACTGTCCTACCACTGTTAAAGCGGATGGCACAAGGAGGCGGACGGTTCCTCTCCACCTCCCTAGCAAAGGGATGGTAGATTGAGGGTTACCCCTTTATCCCTACACCGTCCACGCTGCAATACCTGACCTGCAGCAGAACAGTAGACTGCGCGTGCTTTCCTCGGCGCTGAAACCCAGTCATCCGTGGCGGCTTCTTGCTGGGACTAGCACCGATGGTGAGTGGATCTAGTCAGCGGTGGGCCTCTGCAGTGGGATATTCACATGCTGACAGGCAGCCTCGGCTTCCCGTGGCCCACCTCAGTGAGGTAACGCTATGGCCGGCTGCAAAATTTAGCCCCCGGCTTCGACCAATGTGTAGGCCGCATCACGGAAGCCATGCCCGCACTATGGCGTGCTAAGGCGGCTCCACCCACCTTTTCTGGCGCTTCTCACCTAGCACGGGAACGCTTGCTTCTTTTGGCCACCAGCAACGTCCCTCTATTATTCCCTTGGTATTGCTCCGGCCGGCTGCAGAAATTTAGGCCTCGGCTTGGGCCTATTCATGGAAGTCACAGGGGCGATGGTTTTGCATTGAAGGGTCACATGCATCTTCCCCCTGTGCTTAATGGCACATGACCAGTATTTCCTGGTCTTAAAGGAACATGACCAGTACTCCCTAATCTTAAAGGCACATGACCAGCATTTCCTGGTCTTAAAGGCACAGAACCAGTATCCCCTGGTCTTAAATGCTCATGACCAATATTCCCTGTCTGAAAGGCACATGACCAGTCCGAAACTGGTCACCCTAAATAAGCTGAGGAGCCCGCCGCCGACCCAGCTTATCCCAGAGTACCGAGTGGGCTTAGTCACTGCCGCAACACATGGCTTCTCTGACCAAGAGATTGAATCCCTCCGTGAACCCTCTGTGTAACGGAGTGCTCGCAGGACCGATATAGATGGTTCCTCTCCTTCATGCGCGCTGTCGGCTAGTAGGGGCCTCATGTATGCTAGAAACGTACAGGTGTCTAGAAAACGGAAGTTTAATTTCCTGATCCCTCACTAATTATTTGCTGAGAACAAGACTCTGAATATGGATTGGATATTGCCTTGGTTCTGGACTCACCTCGCCTATTTATATGATCAACCAATCTCTATAGATTGACGAAGACTTCGGTTCTACTCTAGATCACGCAGTGACCCTCATAAAGAGACTAAACTCCCAGCAGAGCATTTGCCATTCACCCGGACAGGGAGCGCCCGGATAAGCGATTCACTGGACAGAAGCCTCTTCAAGCGCGGCATCGTTTTTCAGCCAATATGCAAACATGTGGGGGTGTCCCCTCCACGTATGGCCATGCCAAGTCTGATTCTTAGGGGCGACGGGTCCTTTTAAAGGGCACCGATCTCCCCACACCATCAATACAGTCATGGACACAAATTTTGAGAATGAGACAAATATTAATTTTTCCAAAGTCTACTGCTTCATTTTTTCTAATGGCAATTTGCATATACTCCTTAATGTCAGAGTGATCAGCTTAACAGCAATTACTGTACTTGCAAAGTCCAATATTTGCCCAGAAAATGAACTTTAACCCCCAAAACACATTTCAACATCATTGCAGTCCTGCCTTAAAAGGAGCAGCTAACATCATTTTAGTGATTGATCCATTAACACAGGTGTGGGTGTTGATGAGGACAGGGCTGGCGATCAATCAGTCATGATTAAGTAAGAATGACATCACTGGACACTTTAAAAGGAGGCTGGGGCTTGGTATCATTATTTCTCTTCAGTTAACCATGGTTATCTCTAAATAAACACGTGCAGCCATCATTGCACTGCACAAAAATGGCCTAACAGGGAAGAGTATCGCAGCTACAAAGATTGCACCTCAGTCAACAATCTATCGCATCATCCAGAACTTCAAGGAGAGAGCTTCCATTGTTGTCAAAAAGGCTCCAGGGCAGCCAAAGAAAGACCAGCAAACACCAGGACCGTATCTTAAAACTGTTTCAGCTGCGGAATCAGACTACCAGCCGTTCCGAGCTTGCTCAGGAATGGCAGCAGGCTGGTGTGAGTGCTTCTGCATGCACTGTGAGGCGGAGACTCTTTGAGCAAGGCCTGGTTTCAAGGAGGGCAGCAAAGAAGCCACTTCTCTCCAGAAAAAACATCAGGGACCGACTGATATTCTGCAAAAGGTACAGGGAGTGGACTGCTGAGGACTGGGGCAAAGTCCTTTTCTCTGAATCCCCTTTTCGATTGTTTGGGACATCTGGAAAACGGCTTATTCGCAGAAGAAGAGGTGAGCGCTACCACCAGTCTTCTCTCATGCCAAATGTAAAGCATCCTGAAACCATTCATGTGTGGGGTTGCTTCTCATCCAAGGGAATCGGCTCACTCACAGTCTTGCCTAAAAACACAGCCATGAATAAAGAATGGTACCAGAATGTCCTCCAAGAGCAACTTCTCCCAACCATCCAAGAGCAGTTTGGCACACAACAATGCCTTTTCCAGCATGATGGAGCACCTTGCCATAAAGCAAAGGTGATAACTAAATGGCTCATGGAACAAAACATAGAGATTTTGGGACCATGGCCTGGAAGCTCCCCAGATCTTAATCCCATTGAGAACTTGTGGTCAATCATCAAGAGACGGGTGGACAAACAAAAACCAACAATTTCTGGCAAAATGCAAGCATTGATTATGCAAGAATGGACTGCTATCAGTCAGGATTTGGTCCAGAATCTGATTGAGAGCATGCCAGGGAGAATTGCAGAGGTCTTGAAGGGTCAACACTGCAAATATTGACTTGCTGCATTAACTCATTCTGTCAATATAACCTATTGGTACTCATAATATGATTGCAATTATATTTCTGTATGTGATATAAACATCAGACAAACACTAATAAAAACCAGAGGGCAGCAGATCATGTGAAAATATAATTTTGGTGTCCTTCTCAAAAATTTTGGCCATGACTGTAGACGAGCATACGGAATAACATAGGTTGAAAGAAGACTTTAAGTCCATCTAGTTCAACCCATAGCCTAACCTAACATGCCCTAACATGTTGATCCAGAGGAAGGCAAAAAAAAAACCCACGTGGCAAATGGTAAGCTCCACTTTGGGGAAAAAAATTCCTTCCCGACTCCACATAGTTACATAGTTAAGGTTGTCGCCTCCATGTATCCTCTTCTGCAGCCAGGCCTAACCCCGGACAACCAGCCCTGTCCACCCGGTGACCTGAACTGTGTGGATGTACAGAGGCACCCTTTTTGGCGTCTGAACGTCCCCCTCTGCATCACCACTATTTAGCAGATGATGCAAGAAGGTGGACGTTCCCTCTCCACTTCCCTGTTAAGAGGATGGTGGATTGAGTGTTCATCATCTTAACTACACACCGTCAAGAGAGTGGCGATTGTAAGAGATGGCTATTCCTGACCTTCCGGATGCAGCCGCCTATTCTGCCACTTGACATAGTAACCGGGTAGAATCTCCTGTGGTATACCTTCCAGTATCCCTGCCCGAAGAGGGTAATCAATTAAAAATACAACTGACGGTCAGATTGCAAATCTGGTTAGCTCCGTCTTGCGGCCTCGGGTTCAGCGCTCTACCCTTCCTTAGCCGCCGCATGGGTTGCTACAGCAATTGTCTCCTGGTCGGAGACCTTAACTTCCTTGATTCATAACAGTAACCTTCTCCCAAAGACAGTACAGTTGGTCAATCAAATTTCTTGAGTGGGAGACTAGCTGCTTCACGCCTCTCGGATGCGGCTATTTGCGCGGCGCTGTCAGCAACAAATGCCATTACACTCAGAAGGACTTTATAGCTCAGAGAATGGAAGCGTACTCTGCGTTCAAAAAGCCACTGACATCACTCCCTTACCGGGGTGATCGGTTATTCGGTGAGAAGTTGTGGAGTTCCCCATGCAGGAACAAAGGATCGCATGTTTCCTATAGACCCAACCAGCAGTGGATAAGTTGACCAGGACGGTCTAGATCTAAGGGATCTTGGTTCCAAAAAGGGGGCCGAAAAATAAGACCGATCCTGGAACAGAAACTTCTACCAAGCTCGACAAGGTCCCCCTTCTTCGGATGGAATTCCTCCGTTCAGCCACTACTTCAATGGAAAAAGGTGGAGTTTCTGGCATCCACAGACATTCGGGATGCTTACTTTCACTTTCCTATTTTTTCCCTCTTCAAAAATTCCTTCGCTTCTCCATTGGCGAACAGCATTTTCAAATCACAACCTTGTCCTTAGGTCTTGCTACCGCAACCATAGTGTTTGCAGGGGTTATGGCGGCTGTCATGTTCCTCTTGCACCCTAGAGGCATGGTAGTCCTGCTCTATCTGGTCAACTTTTTAGCCGCTCTCACAGGACTAGTGGTCTAGATCACTTGCGATACCATTTCTCACCTGGGCTGCCAGCTAATCTTAGACAAGTTTTTCCTTATTTCCAGCCCAGCAGATATCCTTTTTGAGGATGATCCTGGACACTTCCAGAAGGTTGGTAATTCTCCCTTGAGACAAGGCCGTGGCCCTTCAACAGGGAGCTCTCACACTTGTTCACACAACCCTTGATTCCATTCGATTGGCTAGGAGGATTCCGAGGGAAAATGGTGACAATGGAAGCGGTTTCCTTCGCTCCTCTCGTCTTCTGCAGGTCAAACAGGCTTTCGAGAGGGTAGTCTCTGAACTCCTTCCTCATCCAGGAGAGATCCTTTCTCCCGGTTCAATGGTTATTAGTGACTACTGATGCCAGTCCTCTTCTCCTGATCATTGTTTTGGGGATCCGAACGGTATGGCTAATTCTACAGCAAATCCACTGCCTTCTGGCGGGTCACCCCATCTGAATTCAATTGGTCAATTCAACGTCTGTCCCATACGTCAATCATCTAGCAGGTACCCATGGTCAGGCGTCATGGTCGAGGTACCTCACATTTTCTGATGGGCCGAGATCTATTATTCAGGTGATCTCGGCACTACACATCCCAGGAGTAGAACTCTAGACAGCAGACGCAATCGGGTCCCGCCTCAAGTGAGTAGGAACTTCACCCGGAAGTCTTCCATCAGATCTGCCTTCTATGGAGCACTCGAGATGTAGGTCTGATGGCGTCCAGACTGAACGCCAATGTACTCTAGTTCATGGTTCGGCCTCGAGATCCAAAAGCCATCGCAGTGCATGATCTGGTTCATCACTGGGGCCCTTCCACTACTTCAGAGAGCCTTTCGGAAGCGGGAAGAGGGGTTATGGAAACTGGTACCATGGAAGAACCAGAGCATGCAGTGGCTTTTGGATCTCGAGGCCGAACCATGAACTAGAGTACATTGGCGTTCAGTCTAGACGCCATCCGACCTATCAGGGAAGGTCGCCCTTTTTTCTCTATCTCGTCATCCTGATGACTCTTCGGAGCAAGCCGCACTGTTTTTTCGGACTTTTTTACCTTATTACTTTCAAGGCAAGGTTGTCCTGAGGCCAACCCCGTCCCTTGTTACCAAGATGGTATTGTATTCCCACTGTTAAATGCATCGTTCTTCCCTCATCTTTCAACACCAGTCCACAAAACGGAATGGGTTCCCCATATTCTGGATGAAGTGAGTGCTCTGAGTAGGTACGTCTCAAGGATAGCGTCCTTCCGAAGGTTGGACACTTTATTTGGGCTTCCTGATGGTAAGAAGGTGGCTTCCTGACGGTTACAGGAAGGGTTTAGCCGTTTCATCGGCCATGTTAGCCTGGTGGATTCGTTACACCTTCCAGGAGTTCTTCCGTGTTACATGTCAGCCTATCTCCCTGTCTATCGAGGTTTCTTGGGTTCTAGGCACCAGGTGTCGGCAAAGCACGCCTGCAATCTTGTGGCTTCGTCCAGTCCGCATGCATTCTTGAAGCACTATAATTCCCAGACTTCCACAGATGTGAGTCTGGGCAGGCGGACTCTGCAGGCTGCGGTGGCGCACTTGTAAGTAGCGGTTACACAGGGCCGATCTGATGTTGCCCCCACCCATTGACTGCTTTGGGACGTCCCACGGTCTGTGTCCCCCAATGAGGCGAAGGAGAAATAGGTATTTTTGTGTACTCACCGTAAAATCCTTTTTTCAGAGCCATTCATTGGGGGACACAGCTCCCACCCTGTTACTAGCTTATGTTTGTTTTATAATTTGACATGCTATACTCTCATATATAATGTGACATGCTATATGCTCATATGTTGTTAATGATCTCCTACTGCTTTTGCACTGATCTGGTTAGCTGAGAGCCAGCAATAGGGTGTATACTGCAGAGGAGGAGCTAACTTTCTTTGTATCACTTAGTGTCCACCTCCTAGTGGCAGCAGCATACACCCACGGTCTGTGTCCCCCAATGAATGGCTTGGAGAAAAGGATTTTACGGTGAGTACACAAAAATCCCTATATTCTTGGATTAAAATTTTTTTTTTTTTTTTTTGTATTTGTAAATTAGGCCTTGATGTGAAAAGTGAAGCCTGCCAACGATTTTTTAGAGATGGTCTGACGATATCCTTTACCAAAATCCTTACTGATGAGGCAGTGAGTGGCTGGAAGTTTGAGATCCATGTAAGTATTTTTGGCTTGGTGTTTCACAGTTCATTGTGTAGATTTGTCATTTCCATAGCCATAGTTCGTGGAAGAGTAAATTTAATAATTGGGAGTGCATATAGAAATGTCAGCCAGTGATGGATGAGAGCGCCCACTGGACCCAAAATCCCAGGAACTGCAGAGATTTAGATGATTAAAGCACAGGTTATACGGAGTCTTTTCTCACAAAACTACAGATCGTCTACTCCACTTCCTCTGCTCTATAACATGGTGTCTGCACATTTTTCGGGGTGACTGGTTCCAATTATCTATGATTCGTTATTTAGAGCTCTTCCTTTTGAATTTTTTTCACTATGTAAATATATTGTCATTTGTTTCAAATGCTTTTCATAACCTTTTCTGAAAATAGTGTGCGATTTTCCTCCTCCCCACATTCCTCTACATCACTTCTAAAAACAAAAAAATTGCCACAAAAAGCTTGTTTTTGAAAAAATAAAAGTATAGCATTTTTAAATCCAAAAACTGAGGTATGTCTTGCCTCAGCAAGCTATTGATAAATGGGACCAGAAGTTAATCAGTAAAGTAGCTGTATAAAATACACCTTCCCTCTCTATTCACATGTGCAGATTTACCCATGGTTTTTCAAAATCGCAGTCCCACACAAATTAAAACCAATTTAGCTGTGGGAGCCATTTACCATAGCCTGCCTTTGCAGAATAATTTGTGCACAGGGAACAGTAAAGTCCACAACTGCATTGACGCTACCTCTTAAAGGGAACCGGTCAGCAGGATTGTGCACCGTAACCTACACAGTGTTATGATTAAAATGATTCCTGAGTTGATGAAATCTGACTTGTGGTTGTGTAACTCAAAACTGAAAAGAAAGGTTAATAATATGCACGTGCTCCGGGGTGGCCTGTAGGGGGTCTTCATGTGGTGCACTGCTTAGCTATTCACTAGTATGGTAGTATGGCTTCTGACAGGTCACTGATTCCTCACTGACCTGCCGGCTATTTTACCTAATAAATATTCTAAATTTAAAACCATAAAATAAAATCACCTGCAGCAGGCGCCTGCACTGCAGCATGATCGCATCTATAATGTGAATGTAAATTTTTTGGTATACGTTGTTTTTTTTTGTTGTTTTTTTTTTTTTTTTTACTAATTAGTCTGAAAATGGTGCCGACCTCACCTGCGCAGTAGCAGCTATCGGCGATCCGATAGCCGGTTCTGCGCTGGCAGTACCATCTTACTAGAGAAAATAAAAGGTTTACACTAAGATGGCGCCTACTACACAGTAGCATCTATCAGTTATATGATAGATGCTACTGCGCAGACCCCGACACGGCACCTTGGAGGAGGCAGGGTTTTTTTTTTTTCTTCTCTCTAGCACGATGATCGCCAATAGCTGTTACTGCACATGCGTGACTGCTGCCATTTTCAGACTGATTAGTTTATTTTTTAGGAATTAATGTATACCATAAATAAATAAATAAATAAATACACATTTATAGATGCGATCATGCTGCAGTGCAGGCGCCTGCCGCAGGTGATTTTATTTTATGGTTTTAAATTTATATTACCGTATATACTCGAGTATAAGCCGACCCGAGTATAAGCCGACCCCCCTAATTTTGCCACAAAAAACTGGGAAAACTTATTGACTCGAGTATAAGCCTAGGGTGGAAATGCAGCATTTACTGGTGAATTTCAAAAATAAAAATAGATCATTATTTCCCCATAGCTGTGCCATATAGTGCTCTACACCGTTCATTATTTCCCCATAGCTGTGCCCCATATAGTGCTCTGCACCGTTCATTGTGCCCCATAGCTGTGCCATATACGGTGCTCTGCACCGTTCATTGTGCCCCATTGCTGTGCCATATACGGTGCTCTGCACCGTTCATTGTGCCCCATTGCTGTGCCATATACGGTGCTCTGCACCGTTCATTGTGCCCCATTGCTGTGCCATATACAGTGCCCTGCACCGTTCATTGTGCCCCATTGCTGTGCCATATACGGTGCTCTGCACCGTTCATTGTGCCCCATTGCTGTGCCATATACGGTGCTCTGCACCGTTCATTGTGCCCCATTGCTGTGCCATATACGGTGCTCTGCACCGTTCATTGTGCCCCATTGCTGTGCCATATACAGAGCTCTGCACCGTTCATTGTGCCCCATATCTGTGCCCATATACGGTGCTCTGCACCGTTCATTGTGCCCCATTGCTGTGCCATATACAGTGCTCTGCTCCGTTCATTGTGCCCCATTGCTGTGCCATATACGGTGCTCTGCACCGTTCATTGTGCCCCATATCTGTGCCCATATACGGTGCTCTGCACCGTTCATTGTGCCCCATTGCTGTGCCATATACGGTGCTTTGCACCGTTCATTGTGCCCCATTGCTGTGCCATATACGGTGCTCTGCACCGTTCATTGTGCCCCATAGAAATCTCTGCCGCCGCTGCTGCAATAAAAAAAAAAACCACATACTCACCTCCCTTGATTGCAGCTCCCGGCGTCTCGTTCCGGCGCCTCCATCTTCCTGGTGTCTCTGCTCTGACTGATCAGGCAGAGGGCGCCGCGCACACTGTATGCGTCATAGCGCCCTCTGCCTGAACAGTCAGAGCGCAGACGCCGGGAAGATGGAGGCGCCGGCCGGGAAGATGGAGCGGCGCCCGGCGGCTGGAACGAGGACAGGTGAATATGCTATACTTACCTAGTCCTGGCGATCCTCGCGCTGTCCCTCTGCCTGGTCTTCGGTGCCGCAGCTCTTCCTGTCAGCGGTCACCGGCACCGCTGATTAGAGGAATGAATAGGCGGCTCCGCCCCTATGGGAGGTGGAGCCGCTTATTCATATCTCTAATGAGCGGTCCCACGTGACCGCTGAAGAGGGGAAGAAGCTGCAGCACAGAAGCCCGTGGGACGGCAGGGACAGCGCGAGGATCGCTGGGACTAGGTAAGTATACCTCAGCGCCCTCACCCCCTCACCCGCCGACCCTGCCACCCACATTGACTCGAGTATAAGCCGAGAGGGGCACTTTCAGCCCAAAAATTTGGGCTGAAAATCTCGGCTTATACTCGAGTATATACGGTATATTCATTATGTAAAATAGGGGTTGGGTTATTGAAGAATCATTGATCTGTCAGAAGCCATACTGATAAATATGTAAGCAGGCCACCACATGCAGACCCCCCACAGGCCGCCGCCGGAGCACGATAATATTATTAACTTGAAACTGAAAATAAAGACACAAATGTGAGATCTCTTATCATCCATATCTGCCTTGTGGTCAAACAAATCATAGCTTTCCATTGGAAGAATCCGACTTTACCGGGTTTTACTGAAATTATAGACCAAATTAACTTACACAAGACTTACGAAGAAAACTTCGCAATAGTAAATAATTACTATACGAAACATGATAGGAAATGGAAGAAATGGGTTGAGGTAAACTCCAATCTGTCGCATTAAAGGAAAGATGATGGCTTCTACATACCTGTGAGGTTATTACGACTTATTATATGCTCTTTGCTATTATTATATGCTATTATATGTTACTATGTTAATCTGTTAAAAATTGTTAATCGTTGTCAAATTTTGTTTAAAATGGACAGCGTGTCCACAATGTTGTTCTTACCTTTCCCCAAACCCACCCCCCTACCTCCTTCCCTCTCCTTCCCGTATTCCCTTGTGAGCTGACTCCACATGCTAATATTAAATTTCAAAGATATAATAAAATTATTTGAATAAGTATGCTCACAGGTTACCATTCCCCAAACTCATCTCCCCTACCTCCCTCCCTCTCCTTACCCTTATTCCCTTGCGAGCTGACTATATGATTATTCCCACATGCTAATATTAAATTTCAAAGTTATAATAAAAATTATTTGAACAGAAACTGAAAATAAAGATTAAACCACAAGGCGGATTTGTCCTTCAAGAGGATGCCATCTACTATATAACTGTCTAAGGGGCACTTCCGTCTTTCTGTCTGTCTGTCCTTCTGTCTGTCACGGATATTCCTTGGTCGTGGCCTCTGTCTGTCATGGAAATCCACGTCGCTGATTGGTCGTGGCAAAACAGCCACGACCAATCAGCGATGGGCACAGTCCGGAAAAAAATGGCCGCTCCTTCCTCCCCGCAGTCAGTGCACAGTGACCGGCGCCCGCATACTCACCTCCGGTCACCGCTCACACAGGGTTAATGCTGGCGGTAACGGACCGCGTTATGCCGCGGGTAACTCACTCAGTTACCGCCGCTATTAACCCTGTGTGACCAAGTTTTTTACTATTGATGATGCCTATGCAGCGTCAATAGTAAAAAATTTTATGTTAAAAGTAATTAAAAAAAAAAAAAAAAAAACCTGCTATACTCGCCCTCCGTTGTCCGCTGAGCCGCGCACGGCCTCCGCCATCTTCCGTTCCCATAGATGCATTGCGAAATTACCCAGAATACTTAGCTGTCTCGCAAGACCGCTAAGTCATCTGGGTAATTTCACAATGCATCCTGGGAATGGAAGATGGCGGCAGCCCGTGCGCGTATCGCCGGAGCTTCGGTGGATCCCACCGGAGGGTAAGTATATAACTATTTATTTTTTATTTTAATCACTTTTTTAACAGGGATATGTGCCCACACTGCTGTATACTACATGGGCTGTGTTGCATACCGCGTGGCTCTGTGCTGTATACTACATAGGCAGTGTTCTATGTGGGCTATGTGATATACTGCGTGGGCTGTGCTATATACTACGTGGCTGGGCAATATATTACGTGGCTCTGTGCTGTATACTACGTAGCTGGGCAATATACTATGTGACTGGGCAATATACTACATGTCTGTGCTGTATACTACGTGGCTCTGTGCTGTATACTACGTGGCTGGCCAATCTACTACGTGGCTGGCCAATCTACTACGTGGCTGGCCAATCTACTACGTGGCTGGCCAATCTACTACGTGGCTGGACAATCTGCTACGTGGACATGCATATTCTAGAATACCCAATGCATTAGAATCGGGCCACCATCTAGTACATTTTAATATTTACCAATATTCTGGCATGAACCATTTTAATTACTAATTTTGAGTTTGCTTAAATATATTTCCATTTAACGTTTTATTTCAGAAGATGTATTTTCATCAACTAAGGTAACCTTTTTATCAGTATAATGGCGCCGACCTGACACTGTAGATTACTCAACACAATCCTGCTCACATCTTCTGTGAAACTACAGCAGCTGTACACTACAGCTGACACCCTGCCGCATCAGCCATAATTGGTATTGGCTGTTTAACCCTCTAGATGCTGCTGTTAATAGGGACAGCGCATCTAGATGGTTAACAAAGCATGGGGTCTCTCTAACTCTAGTGACACAATGTGATTGTAGTTGTTGTACTGAAGGCTGCCATGGCAATCCAAAGCCAAGTAATTGCCCCCGGATCGGCTAGCTTAACTTCCCTTTTGAAATGTTGGTGACGTCTTTGCGGTAAAAACATAACTTTTTAATTTCTGTCATTCCACTTTGCATTAATTCTTATAAAGCACCCGGGGGGGAAGGGTTTAACAACCTAACAGCCATTTTGAGTATTTTGATGGCCTCTGTTTTTAAAATGGTATCACATTTTTGAAGTTTCCAATATTCAGGTCCCTCAGTCACTTCAAAACTGAATAAAATCCTTAAAAAAAAATTAAAATAAAAAAATCCGTAATTTCCTAAATAAAGACACTTGACAAATGGTTGCTGTAAAGTTAATGTTTTTAACTCTGGTTTGCTATGACTGTAAATTAAAGGTGTAAACAATCCGTTTGAAAATTGCCGCATAAAGTGACATCTGTCAAATTTGAAAAAATTGCCTTGGTTACTAAGGGGTTACTATAATTATGTTATCTAATAATTATCTAATGACTACAGCAATAAACAAAAGGTTGTAATGCATCACACTTTTGTGAGTGTTCTGTTCGAAGGAGCAGAAAAATCTGCTTACATCAGACAAATAATTCTATGGTTTCTGTAATCACATGATATCCTACTGGTTGACACATGTGACTACCGTATTTTCCGGCGTATAAGACGACTTTTTAACCCCTGAAAATCCTCTCAAAAGTCGGGGGTCGTCTTATCCGCCGGGTACGGCATGTGCAGGGAGCAGTCCTGTATGGTTCCCAGGGTCTGAAGGAGAGGAGACTCTTCTTCAGACCCTGGGATCCATATTCATGTAAAAAATAAAGAATATGGATATACTCACCCCTCCGACGGCGCCTGGCTCTCAGCGTTTCAAGCGGCAGCCTCCGTTCCTAACAATGCATTGAGCGTAGGACCTGCGATGACGTCGCGGTCACGCGACCGCATCGCAGGTCCTATGCTCAATGCATTCTTAGGAACGGAGGCTACCGCTTGCAACGCTGAGAGCCAGGCGCCGTCGGAGGGTGAGTATATCCATACTAGATGGTGGCCTGATTCTAACGCATCGGGTATTCTAGAATATGCATGTCCACGTAGTATATTGCACAGCCCACGTAGTATATTGCACAGCCCACGTAGTATATTGCCCAGTGACCTAGTATATTGCCCAGCCACGTAGTATATTGCCCAGTGACATAGTATACAGCACAGAGCCACGTAGTATATTGCCCAGCCACGTATGTCACAGGTTAAAAAATAAACATATACTCACCTTCCGATCCGAGGGCCCCTTGTAGTTCTGTCGCCTGTGCACGGTGCACGCGGCAGCTTCCGGTCCCAGGGTGTGATGACGTCGTGGTCACATGACCGTGACGTCATGGCAGGTCCTTGTCGCATACCATCCTTGGCACCGGAACCTGCTGCTTGCATGGAGCGGTCACCGGAGCGTCGCGAAAGGTGAGTATATAATGATTTTTTTTTTAAAATTATTTTTAACATTAGATCTTTTTACTATTGACGCTGCATAGGCAGCATCAGTGGTAAAAACTTGGTCACACAGGGTTAATAGCAGCTGTAACGGAGTGAGTTACCTGCGGCATAATGCGGTCCGTTACCGCTGGCATTAACCCTGTGTGAGCAGTGACTGCAGGGAGTATGGAGCGGGCGCCGGGCACTGACTGGAGGGGAGTAGGGAGGGACTAATCGGACTGTGGCCGTCGCTGATTGGTCGAGGCAGCCATGACAGGCAGCTGGCGAGACCAATCAGCGACTTGGATTCCATGACAGACAGAGGCCGCGACCAATGAATATCCGTGACAGACAGAAGGACAGAAAGATGGAAGTGACCCTTAGACAATTATATAGTAGATTTTTTATTTTTATTGTTTATTTTTTACATGAATATGGATCCCAGGGCCTCCTCTCCTCCAGACCCTGGGAACCATACGCACCGCACACGCCGTATAAGATGACTGGGCGTATAAGATGACCCCCGTCTTATACGGCGGGTATATCCAAAATCCCATATTTTATATGGAAAAGTTGGGGGTCGCCTTATACGCACAGTCATCTTATACAGCAGAAAATACAGTACTGTGTTTTTTGGAAATAATGACATGTCTCTGAGTCTAGAGGGTTTCAAAAATACCCATGATTTATACTTAGAATTTTAAAAATTATTTCATCTGCCAATGCCAATAGTTTATTAATTTGTTTAATTTTTCTTTCAATAAACAGAGGTGTATTATTAATAACACTCATCGCCTTGTGGAGCTGTGTGTGGCCAAGCTTTCCCAGGATTGGTTTCCTCTTCTTGAGCTTCTTGCTATGGCCTTAAATCCTCATTGTAAATTTCATATCTACAATGGTACACGTCCATCAGAGACGATGCCAGCTGGTGTCCAGCTGGCAGAAGATGAGCTGTTTGCCCGTCCTCCTGACCCAAGGTCTCCAAAGGTCAGTGATGTAGTATATTGTGAGCTGCAGTTAAGACTAAGTTCACATATCTTGTAATCATCAGTTAGAAGGGATCCAGCATCAATCTAATAAAGTCTGGACAACGCTGATGTCCAGCTAAATAAAAAAAAAAAAAATGGATTTCAACTGGATGTTTTTTTTTTTTTACATTGAGGTTCTGGAAAACTCATCTGTTAAAGGGAACCTGTCACCCCGTTTTTGAAAGATGAGATATAAATAGTGTGAAATAGGGGCAGAGCTGGGCTTTACATTAGTGTCCTTTTGGTGCCTTTATTCCCCCGGGATGCTGCTGAAATACCTTTGTGAAGTGTCCGTTTTGTCCTGTCAGTCAAGTTGGTCAGGTCGAATGGGCGTTGTAAAATAGCGGTTCCTCCCCCACCTCATGCAATTCCCTGCGAAGTTTAGTTCCGCCGTTGGCGTTATGTTTAGCGCTTGCGCAGTGAATTTGCCTCCGGCAATCTGTGGGCAAAGCATAATTGACATCATTGCGCATGCGCGGGCCTTCACTTTAGCCGGGGTGCCCCGGAAGTTGTCATATCGGCAAAGTGTTATTCTGGATGCCGTATCTCATCCCACACTGCGAGCGTAAGTTTTGTGCCAAGATCGCTCGCCTGCCTTACGCTCGCAGTGTGGGATGAGATACGGCATCCAGAATAACACTTTGCCGATATGACAACTTCCGGGGCACCCCGGCTAAAGTGAAGGCCCGCGCATGCGCAATGATGTCAATTATGCTTTGCCCACAGATGGGCAAAACATAATGCGCAGGCGCCGGAGGCAAATTCACTGCGCAGGCGCTAAGAAAAAGCGCGATCTGTGCTATTCACAGATCGCGTTTACGAAAGACAAGCCGAGAATCAGGGGGAGGAACCGCTATTTTACAACGCCCATTCGACCTGACCAACTTGACTGACAGGACAAAACGGACACTTCACAAAGGTATTTCAGCAGCATCCCGGGGGAATAAAGGCACCAAAAGGACACTAATGTAAAGCCCAGCTCTGCCCCTATTTCACACTATTTATATCTCATCTTTCAAAAACGGGGGTGACAGGTTCCCTTTAAATTGTCATTAGTTTTTCTTTCTTCAGAAAAAAAAACATTTTTTTTTGCCAACTTGATCACTGTCAAATGGCACAAAACTGGCTATTTAATAGAGTGGTTTTCTGTAGACTTCAATATTAGAAAATGGGTCCGGTTTTTATTTTATTTTTTTTAAGCCAAAGTTGTGTGCACAACTTTTTTCTTAATGGATTGCTACTGGATCAGTTCTAATTGATTAATGGACATGTGAACATAGCCTCACATTTTCAATGGTATGGAGTTTTTCTTATCTTTAGAAAATCTTCTTTG
The DNA here is from genome assembly GCF_032444005.1 of Ranitomeya imitator. Taxonomy (NCBI): domain Eukaryota; kingdom Metazoa; phylum Chordata; class Amphibia; order Anura; family Dendrobatidae; genus Ranitomeya; species Ranitomeya imitator. The sequence continues at coordinate 176,159,022 of NC_091284.1, forward strand.
ACTTTAATTTATTGTAACAATTTTTCCTTTTGTTCTTTTTACGATTGGATTATAAATTCGCGTTACTACTTTAGGTTCTACTTGACCGTCCCAATTAGTACTCTGCATATACTGTAAACATCTGAATTGTAGGTTTTCCAACTGTGTTTTTTAGACCTGTATATGAACATACAAATGATCTGACATTGAAAGGGAACCACAGTCTGCATGAATAAGACAGGCTTCATTATTGCATGTATGATCATTTCATGCTGTAACACTATGGTGTTTAAAGCGCAAGTACAGCGAGTGGCGCCCCCCCCCCCCCAGATTAGTATCACCTTAACCCCTTCATGACGGAGCCCTTTTTTGTTTTTGCATTCGTTTTTCAGCCCTTTTCCCAGAGTTAGAACTATTTTATTTTTTGGACAATATAGCCATGTGAGGGTTTGTTGTTTGCAGGACAAGTTGTATTTTTGAAAGACACCATTGGTTTTAAGATATCATCTTCTTGGGCAGCACGGTGGCGCAGTGGTTAGCACAGCAGCCTTGCAGCGCTGGAGTCCTGGGTTCTAATCCCACCCAGGACAACATCTGCAAAGAGTTTGTATGTTCTCTCCGTGTTTGCGTGGGTTTCCTCCGGGTTCTCCGGTTTCCTCCCACATTCCAAAGACATACTGATAGGGATTCTAGATTGTGAGCCCCATTGGGGACAGTGATGATAATGTGTGCAAAACTGTAAAGCGCTGCGGAATATGTTAGCGCTATATAAAAATAAAGATTATTAAAAAAATAAATAAAGATTATCTACTGAAAAATGGGAAAAATTCCAAGTGCGGTGAAATTGCAATAAAAAAGTGCATTTACGCAACTGTGTGTGTATGTGTGTATATATATATATATATATATATATATATATATATATATATATATATATATATATATATATATATATATATATATATATATATATATATATACATACATATATATACACACCATGTTCACCAAATGCTGAAACTGACCTGCTATTATAATTCTCCAGGTCACTATGAGTTCAGACACCAAAAATATCTAGGTTCTTTTTTTTATCTAAGTGGTGAAAAAAATGAGACCCGTAGCATCTCCATTTTTCAGGGTCTGGGGCCGGGTAAGGGCTTATTTTTTGCGTGCCAAGCTGATGTTTCTATTGATACCATTTTGGTGTGAATGCGATCTTTTGATCGCCCCTTATTGCAATATTGCGGTGACCAATTCTGGGGTTTTGACTTTTTTTTTTTCGCTACGCCATTTACCCATCGGATTAATTCTTTTTATAGCTTGATAGGATGATTTTGAACCCAGTGATACCAAACATGTGTATGTTTGTGTTTTTTTTTTAATAGGGCGTGATTTGAACTTTTTATATATATTTTTTTAATAATTAAAAACTTTTTTTTTTATACTTTTTGCATCTTTCAATAGACACTGCAGTTGTCTGATCACCAATGTGATTTTCCCCAATGTAGAGCTTACTCTTTGCCACGTGGTTTTTTTTTTTGCCTTCTTCTGGATCAACATGTTAGGGCATGTTAGGTTAGGCTATGGGTTGAACTAGATGGACTTAGTCTTCCTTCAACCTTAATAATTATGTAACTATGTAACCTCTGCTATACACAGGCGATGGTCAGATCGCCTGTGTGTAGCAGAAATGCTCACTTGCTATGAGTGCCGACGCGGTGGCCGGCGCTCATAGCAGTCCAGCTATGACAACAATAGAGGTCTGCTGGAGACGTCTGGTTGTCATGCTGACCCATCAGTGACCCGGGGGTCACTGATGGGTGGGATTTCCCGTGCACTTCCTGGAAGCGCGAGTTAAATGCTGCTGTGAGAAATTGATAGCGGCATTTAACTAGTTAACAGCCGTGGGTGGATCGGGATTCCACCCGCCGCTGCTGTGCCAGGAAATATGTGGGCTCAGCGCCGGAGCCTACATCAAAGGAGGAGACACGACATGCACTGTACTAGTAGGCTCATGTCGTGAAGGGGTTTAAATGTTCCCTGCCCCTAGTAATAAAGTTACCAGCTGCGTCTGCTGCTGCTCCCTGTGCCGCTCCAGTCTTGATCTACCATCTTGTGACCACAGGTTCTGACTGACCATAAGTCAGAGGTAACAGTCGCAAGATCTCACAGCCTCATTCTTGCTGTCAGACTTACACTGAGATGTAACCTCCGGTTCGCCCGGCAAACACTGGAGTCCGCAAGTCACAAACTGAAGAAGACCGGAGCTGTGCCGAGAATAGAAGACGAGAGTGGCTAAGTATAACACTAGGGGCAGGAAACTTCCATTTGTGACATCAGTCCAGTGTTCAAATAAAAAACAAACAAATGCTTGCGTGGTGGCTTGTGAGAACTTGATTTAATAGGTGTCAGGGAAGGGTTGAACAGGACAACCACTCACCCATCAGTTTCTTCACTCCCAACTCCTCATGATTGACAGGTCTCTTCTTTTATATGTATTGGTAGAGACCTGTCACTTTAGCAGAGTAGGGCAGGGAAAGAGGCCAAGACACTGCAATGTGCTGTTACTGGGCATACTTGTCACCTCATCCCCTTGGCGCCCTTTAATGTTTCGTCTAAAATACCGCAGCATTACAGAGTAAAACTTAATTTTACAATAATTGTGCCAGTTTCTTGTTCATGCTGCTCGTGGCTCTGCAACTGGAATTGTATGTTAGCATTATGCAAGTAACCTCTTTCTCATATTTTTTTTTTTTTGTATTTGAAGGGTTGGTTAGTAGACCTCATAAATAAATTTGGCACGTTAAACGGGTTCCAGTTACTGCATGATCGTTTTATGAATGGCTCCGCATTGAATGTTCAAATCATTGCAGCTCTCATAAAGTAAGTTACCTCCGTATCTATCCTTTCTATGTTGAAGCAAGCCATATGAATTAATGGTGTTACACAGGCAATATCTACTTTACATAGCTGAATAAGATATCACCTAATAATCTTGTTGCTTATGTTTTTTCTCCTCCATGCTTGTTAATTTAAAGGGGTTGTCCAGGCTTAAACCAGGAGTCTGCAGTCTCTCTACATGACTGCAAACTGTTGAATCTGGACAGCATGTTGTGTGCACATTATTGGTTTCCCTGGTATTGCATTTCTCATGTGACCGCATGTATGGGATTTGCTTAGCTATGGTCATGTGTCTGTTAGGTGCATTTGGCTTTTTTCAATAGAAAGTGAATTGAGAGAAGCCAGATTAGACTTGGTGTGAGTAAAGGTATGCAAAGCGCTGCCCTGGCTGTCCTAAGCCTGGTAAACCATTTTTTTAAAAGCATTATGCCATAGTTTTGTTTTGTTTTTTGTTTTTTTGCTTTTTATTGCACTGCTGCAGTGGTACTTTAAATGTAAGTCTCCTGTCTCGTACTCGCCTTCCAGCTTTTCATCTGTTCTCACTGCTTCTCCCATCAGTCTCTGGTGAAAAGTGACCTGCCTGCAGCTTGTGCATCATGGATATAACTTTTCAATAAAAGTCTGAGCGCCTCGTCTGCACCTCAAACTTGAGCTCTTGTGATGTAGCTTCTGACTTACAGCTAGTCAGAAGCGGCACTAACAAGATGGTACTGCGGCACTGAAAAAAATGCTCAAGACGCTGGAGGGTGAGCATTTGACCGGGCGCAAGGGGCTTACATTTAAAGTGCCACTCCAGTGCTGAAAAAAAAAAACCAAAATGCTGGAGTGGTGCTTTTTACTTTCAACACTGAGGAAAGGATGAACTCTTAAGGCTATGTGCACACGTTGTGGATTTGGCTGCGGATTGGCAGCAGTTTTCATTCCGGTTTACAGTACCTTGTAAACCTATGGAAAACAAAATCACAGTGCACATGTTGCGGAAAATACCACGCGGAAACGCTGCGTTGTTTATTCCGCTGCATGTTCATACTTTGTGCGGATTCCGCAGCGGTTTACCCTTGCTCCTCAATAGGAATCCGCAGGTGTAAAACCGCGTGTGGAGTCCGCACAAAAAACGCTGGAAATCCGCAAGTAATCCGCAGGTAAAACGCAGTGCATTTTACCTGCGGAATTTTCAAAAAAAGGTGCTGAAAATTCTGCACACGAATCCGCAACTTAGGCACATAGCCTGATAGTAGCTCAAAGACCACCTACTGGCTGTCAATTGTCAGTAAATATTTACAGTCCCTATGAAATAAAAAATCTGTAGCATCTCTGCTTAGAACTGTTATTTTTCCTTTTTTATTCCTACTGGAATGACCACTTAATAAATATTTGTGTGTTCACCATTCCATTTTTGTTAAAGCATTTAAAAATCTGAGCTTAAATTACTGCAGGCCTCTACCGCACATCAGAAGCAGAATCCTGACAGTGTGCCATTTATACAGTGCCTGGATTCTGCGCTATTGCCAACTCCAACTGTCATCATGTGACTGCAAGGATGCAATGTACATACTAGTAGTCCCGTTACGTCCGACCCAGCAATACATTTTTACTTAAGACAGCACATGTCATTAAATGCAATCAACTGAAGGAGCTCTGTGGGAATCGGGCTAATATTTCTCATAATGTCTCACATAATGAGCAGGGAAGTCTGGAATACAGCTGAGCCTGCATGGAGCGACAGTGCATAAAGTTTCAAAGCGCTATGTCCTCAAGTTTTTGTGTTTTTTTTTTTTTAATATATATGTGCAATACTATATATTCAACATTTTAGCAATATTTGGTTTGCAAGCATGAATCTTGGAGACCGGACATGCAATAATTTATTTGACAAAATTAAATAAGCTTGCTGCTCCATACTCTTATCAGTGTTTAATTTGCTCTTTAGCTTTAAGATCATTTTACACTAATTATGCAATTTATGTACTATATATTTGATGTCTGTGGAGCATCACTTCCAGTTTCTGCAATATTCACTCTTGCTTTTAACATTTCTTGGTTACATCTTTAATGTTCGTATTTCTAAAAAATGTTAAAATTTGAGTGTTTTCAGTGGTTAATACCTTTTTAATGGCTAACTGAAAAAATGGGAACAAAGTTCAAGCTTTCGAGACTACTCATGACTCTTCATCAAATATAGACTAATACAGAATCTGAAGAGTCACATTTATGAATAAGAGGACACATGAATAATAGATAAGACAAATGACGTGAAGCAGAACGATCAATGTGGGACAGGGAGAAAACAGTTGAGGGGATAAATATTGGAAAAGTTCATAGATAAGGAGTGTGAAAGTTTTATTGTCCTGTAATTGAGGTCTGGTTGGGCTGCGAAGCCCCCCACTAGGTCTGAGGAGCACATTCCTTGATATAAAAAGACATAAATCCATGCAACACATTCATTCCTGTACTGAGTGTGTCAAAGGTTATCATAAGTTTATACTCCCCAAATTTTTATGTCCCTCTGAGATTTGAAGTTGCCTTTTAATACAAGTAATTTCATGTCCATGATCCTGTGATCAGGGATCTAAAAATGATTGGCCACAGGTAGTTTTTTTTTTTTGTTTTTTTGTTTTAATTGTGTGGCTGTGAAAATTCATCAGTGTTCTTATCTTTTGCCCTTTCTCCCTTACATGCAGACCCACAGCTGGACATTTGGTACATATTTAGTACATTACATTAGATGTGATGCAGCTGAAAGTACCTGAGATCTTGTAGTCCTGATATGAGGTGGGGAGCTTAATCTTGTCCGTGGTTATTATAAATGCACAGGTTTTACATTTTTTTTCTAGTTGCAAGGAACACTATCCGGAGCTGTTGAATCAGACAGGGAACTTCTGACTGACGCTTTTGTGTTTTAGGCAGCACCCCAAATAGAAGAAGTGGGAGATCTGGAAATATAGATTGTAATCTGGCATCTTTTTGTAGTAAAGGTTGTAGTTTCCATGCAGCTACCCTTATCACCTCCAGACTTGAATTGTAGGTGACTACTAGAGGCGCTCACTTGTTTTCTTGCTTAGTTTCATAATGTAGATGATTCCTTGATATTCTAGTGGCTCTTGCAATCTGGTTTTCAATTGTTCTTGAATGTTAACCCTGGCTCAGTAGTTTTTATGAGACCACTAAGGTGTTTCTCTGTCCATTGGGTTGCAACATATCCGATTGTATCTGATAGATTGGCTGTAGACAACAGTTTGTTTTGAATGGAAAATGACCCATTTAATGTGTGTTGGACGGTGTATTGACTTCTGGTACAGGTTTAGTTGAGTGTCAAGTTGATGGTGGGATGAAATTGATTAAAGTGTTCATAAAACGTCTTTAGCTGTTGCTCAGACTCTGTTCTGAAGATGAAAATATCATTAGTGTAACAGTAGTAGGTCAGAGACTTGATGGGACAAGAGGACGAGCAGTCACTTTCAAGAATAGCCATGAAAACATTTGCGTAGTGTGGAGCAATTTTACTTCCCATTACTGTGCCAGTTTCCTGTAGATATGTTATCAAATTCAAAGTAATTGTGGGTGAGAATGAATTTTGTAACTTTCACCACATTCAGGACACGACTGACCTATTGAATAATCTAGCAGCAATAGGTCCTCTACCAGAAGGAACCATCCTGGCCACTATGGATGTTGAATTTTTGTACTCTAATATCCCACACCAGGATGGATTCAATGCCTGCAAATTCTTCATGGAAGAATCAGGAATTGATGCTGATTCTGTGGTGAAACTTACAGAATTCATTACAGAAATGGGAAGTAAAATTGCTCCACGGTACGCAAATCTTTTCATGGCCAAGCTTGAAAGTGACTACTTGTTCTCTTGTCCCATCAGGCCTCTGGCCTACTTCCGTTAGACTGATGATATTTTAGTCATCTGGACAACAGAGTATGAGCAACACCTAAAGACGTTCCATGAACACTTTAATCAGTTTTATCCAACTATCATCTTAACACTCAACTATTCATGTACTGAAATTAACTTTTTGAACACTATCATTATCTGCAGAACAATGAAAGAGACATCCCTGTACAGAAGCAAATTGACCATCCAACATATCTAAAATGGAAGTTAAAGAAACCAAACAACCTGAATAATTTGGAACCCTAGAGCAATAGAAAACCAAAACAGAAAAAAACAAGGATCCCTAAAAAATAACCTTTAATCACAATAGTTAAAAATAGAGGACTTTATATAACACATATGATAAAAAAAGTACAGAATGTACCTACAGAACCCTGTAATGGACTACAATGAATCCTGCCTGTCAGTGGAGGTTGGCACCCTAATTTTCTGTGGTAGGCGCCCCCACTCCTCGACGGCTCACCCTTTTAAATCCCTAGAAAAACCCTGTGATACAGAAAACCTGGTGAGCCCTAAAGTCCAGTCCTATACTGATGACTACCTGACAGTGGAGGTTGGCACCCTAATTTTCTGCGGTAGGCGCCCCCACTCCTCGGCGGCTGACCCTAGGGTCCCTATAATAGGGATAGACAAAAGATGATGCACCAAACACACCTCCAATACCCGTGAAAAAAAACACAAAAAAATGAAAGACAAAAAAATAAAAAACACACAAAGAAAATCGATTGCTTATCACAGCTAATATGTAGCAGTATATGGTGGGTATAGCATAATAATATATGCCACCACAAAGATAACTCTATAGATAAATGGGTATAATGGAGTGTCAAGATATAATATGTCCAAAGCAAATAATCCTGACCAGAATATGTATGATGACAAATGTGTATTAATCACACAGTACCCGTCTCTTTACAATGTTCAATGAGAGACAAGTGCTCAATATTGACAAGATAGCCTTACAGAACACACTGGATCAATGTGCAACATATATATACCAGTGGAAAGGCAACATATTGTTCATCATAAAAAAAAAAACACCAAAAAACAGGCAAAGATGCTTACCTGTCTATATAGGCCTCAATACAAATGCACAAGCAGGGTGCAGCGGACCCAAACAAAATAGCAAGTGCACAGGTGCAATACCTAATGAAACTGCCAGCCTTCAATAAGGGTTTGGCCGTGTTGTACACCAATGCACTAAGATAAAATACTCTGTATGTGGCGTGTTCACACAAGGAATACAAAGTGTCTGGCTACAGCCTATTAATGATGCCATATGGCGGGCTGCCCAGTGCTAAAATGCATCCCGTGCGAACAGAGGCCACAGTGTACAGAACAATTTGGGCCCAGCTGCACCCTGCTATTTTGTTTGGGTCCGCTGCACCCTGCTTGTGCATTTGTATTGAGGCCTATTTAGACAGGTAAGCATCTTTGCCTGTTTTTTGGTGTTTTTTCTTGAATGTGTCCTTTTTTGGTGTTTAACATATTGTTCATCATAACAGGACATATACTCCTAAAAACATGGATCCACCAGGTGAATAAATGGATATCCAAGACAAACCAGTAATTTAAAGCATGACTTCACCTCTTTTGTAATCCTGAAGGTACTTGAACACAATCGTTCTAGCCAGATAGACCGTACGCTTCAAAATGTGTCACTGTTGTACTTATCTATTTGTTGAGGTGTATTGTGGTATTTCCAAGTAGACCCAGAGATTCATGTGGAGAAATGGATGTCATCCTGACCATAGTCTGTCAGTAAGTCCCCAGGTAATGCCCGACGCGTTTCCCCCCCATTGGGGATAACAGGGGTTCATCAGGGGTTAGGCAGCTACACAAAAGCTCCTGTATCTTTTGTCTTGGATATCCATTTATTCACCTGGTGGATCCATGTTTTTAGGAGTATATGTCCTGTTATGATGAACAATATGTTGCCTTTCCACTGGTATATATATGTTGCACATTGATCCAGTGTGTTCTGTAAGGCTATCTTGTCAATATTGAGCACTTGTCTCTCATTGAACATTGTAAAGAGACGGGTACTGTGTGATTTAATACACATTTGTCATCATACATATTCTGGTCAGGATTATTTGATTTGGACAAATTATATCTTGACACTCCATTATACCCATTTATCTATAGAGTTATCTTTGTGGTGGCATATATTATTATGCTATACCCACCATATACTGCTACATATTAGCTGTGATAAGCAATCGATTTTCTTTGTGTTTTTTTTTAATTTTTTTGTCTTTCATTTTTTTGTTTTTTTTCACGGGTATTGGAGGTGTGTTTGGGACATCATCTTCTGTCTATCCCTATTATAGGGACTATTAGGGACCCTAGGGTCAGCCGCCGAGGAGTGGGGGCGCCTACCGCAGAAAATTAGGGTGCCAACCTCCACTGTCAGGTAGTCATCTGTATAGGACTGGACTTTAGGGCTCACCAGGTTTCCTGTATCACAGGCTTTTTCTAGGGATTTAAAAGGGTGAGCCGTCGAGGAGTGGGGGCGCCTACCACAGAAAATTAGGGTGCCAACCTCCACTGACAGGCAGGATTCATTGTAGTCCATTACAGGGTTCTGTAGGTACATTCTGTACTTTTTTATCATATGTGTTATATAAAGTCCTCTATTTTTAACTATTGTGATTAAAGGTTATTTTTTAGGGATCCTTGTTTTTTTCTGTTTTGGTTTTCTCTTAAATGGGAGTTACCATCCAAAACAGTCTACAGCCAAGCCATCTGATGCAATTGGCTATGTTCCAACCCAATGGACAGACACAAACACCTTGGTGGCTTCAGAAAAACTTAATTTTTTTTAACCAGAGCTACCATCCAAGAAAACATTAAAACCAGGGTCTCCATAAAATCAAGGAATCGTCTACTAAAGTAAACAAGAAGGCAACTGGATGCCTCTAGTAATCGCCTAGAATCCAAATATGGAGGTGCTAAGGGGAGCTGCACAGACATTACAACCTTTATTACAAAAATGCCCGACTGCAATCTATTTCCAGATCCCCCACTTTTGTGTTTTATGCACCTCCCAAATCTAAGAAACATCATTGTCAGAAGCTCCCAGTCCTCTCCAACAGCTACAGGAACCTTTTTGTGCAACCAGAAAAAATGTAAAACCTGTCCCTTTATAATGGCCGGGAACTTTAGCTTGGCAGTGAACTCACACCAGGACTACAAGATCTCAGGTACTTTGAGCTGCATCACATCTAATGTAGTGTTCTTAAAGCAAATCTGTCAGCAGGATTTTGCGAAGTAAACTACAGGAATTGTCAAGTTGTCAGGGTTAAACTCATTAAAATGATACCAGGAGTGAAGAAATCCATCTTGTAGTTCTTGCGTGATCCGTGTTAGAAGTTTTCAGTTAATGAGGCCCATGCACTGGGGCGGGACTGTAGGCAATCTGATCTTCCTGTTCTAAGTCAGAGAAACCAAGGAAAGACCTGCCCACAGGCTACCCCTAAGGCTATGTGCACACGTCCGGAATTGCCGCGGAAATTTCCGTGGCATTTCCAGAACTCCCTGCCACGGGAAAAATGCATGCAGAATTGGCATGCGTTTTCCCGCTAAACACTAGCGTTTTGCAAGCGTAATTAGCTTGCAGAATGCTATCGTTTTCCAAGCGATATGTAGCATCGCTTGGAAAACTGATTGACAGGTTGGTCACACTTGTCAAACAGTGTTTGACAAGTGTGACCAACTTTTTACTATTGATGCTGCCTATGCAGCATCAATAGTAAAAAGATCTAATGTTAAAAATAATTTAAAAAAAAAAAAAAAATCATGCTATTCTCACCTTCCGGCAGTCTTCCCGCTCCTCGCGATGCTCTCGTTCCCAGGAATGCCTTGCAGCAATGACCCCAGATGACGCAGCGGTATATGGTTCCCAGTTCTCCTCTCCTCCACCCTGGGTACCAACCGCACATGATCCGCTTACTTCCCGCATGGTGGGCATAGCCCCATGCAGAAAGTGAGCGGATCAATGCATTCTTGTGTGTGGAATCCCAGCGATTCCACACAAAGAATGAACATGCTATGTTTTTTTTTTTCCGGAATGCAATTCCGCCGCGGAAAAAAACGCAGCATGTGCACAAAAATTACGGATTGTATTCTAATAGGATGCTTAATGTATGCGTTTTTATCGCGTTTTTATAGCAAATTCCTTAACGTCTGCACACAGCCTAATCCTGGGCTCTCTAATTTCCTCCCACACTAAAAAGACATGGGACAGTAATTTAAAATCATTTTTTCAGGCTGGTGTTATAAAGTATTCTAATTTACTGAGAGAATGACTTTTGGGTTTTCATTGGCTGTAAGCCATAATCATCAACATTAACAGAAATAAATACATCACTCTGTAATGACTGTGTCTAATGAGTGTCACTTTTTGTATTGAAGAACTGAAATAAATCAACTTTTTGATGATATTCTAATTTTGTGAGAAGCACCTGTATGTGAGTCTTCAGATTTTGTTATTCTCTGCCTGATGAGTCCTGACTAGTCTGGAAAGCTTGCAGTTTACCATCTTTTTGGTTAATGATTAAAGGTATCAACCACTAAGGACTCTAAAAAAAAATTTAATATTTATCTTCTGGCTAACACAGTATAAAGAAATATTTTTCCTATTTCTCAAAAAGGTATTCTCAAGTTTAGACGTTATTTGCATCCATTGGCTCATTTGGTCTTCGGAGCCTGAGCAACTACTGCTCCATTCACATGCGGCTCCCTTTTCTCGCGATTGTGAGAGATCCCAACAGTCTGCTCCATAGGGATCAGGAAGTTTATTCAATATCCCATGGTTGAGATAATTTCCAATCTTGAGACACACTCTTCAAGAAAATACACATATTTTCTACTTCTTTTAATTACCACAACTTTCTGAATGTGCTGCAGTTATAAAATGTTTTTACGCTTGTCTTTTGTAGGCCATTTGGACAGTGCTATGATTTTTTAACTCTTCACACTGTCAAGAAATACTTTCTTCCAATTATAGAAATGGTTCCTCAATTTCTAGAAAATTTAACTGATGAAGAATTGAAAAAAGAAGCAAAGAATGAAGCCAAAAATGATGCTCTCTCAATGATAATAAAATCCCTCAAAAACCTAGCTTCCCGTGTTCCAGGACAGGAAGAAACTGTCAAAAATTTAGAAATTTTTAGACTTAAAATGATACTTAGGTGAGTTGTGCATGTCTGCCTGTGACTGATTTTACAGAATATTGTTTTTCCCCCAATATTGGTGTGTATTTATTGTAAAAATAAAACAAAACCTTGCAAACTTCGCTTGGCCGCTAGGACTTTCCTGGACTCGTAGCTACTGTCCTTCTAGAAAATCCACTTTTGCATTGGCAGAACTGGACTGACTCAGACCTATTTTTTGTGTTGAAGCAACTAATGAGCCTGTACTAGGGTCCGTTGTGAAGGATGTCTGTCAATGGGATGTCTCAAGAAGTAGTCGGAGCAGTATGTGATTGCTCTGAGCCTGGAGAGATCAGTGCTAGGCAGAACAGGCAGGTAGTTGGCAACTACCGGTCTAAGTTTTTGGCCCAATGCAAAAAAATAATTGGCAAAGTCCTGTATAACCCATTTTTTAAATTGCATCAGCCTGAAATGTATAATTACTTTGATGCATTCCTTCTAAACTTGTGGTATTTTCATGCTTTAGATTAGTTTGTCTCGCGAAAGACAATTGCAGTAGCACATCATTTTATTAGATTGTATAGGTGAGGTAGCAGGGAGTCCCTCATTCGTTGCTGTGTCTTGTAGTAAAAGGGGAGATATCTCTGTAAAAATCAGCTATTGCTTTCACATTCATGGTCTGTCATGTACACTGCTCAAAAAATTAAAGGTACCGTCACACTAAGCGACGCTGCAGCGATACCGACAACGATCCGGATCGCTGCAGCGTCGCTGTTTGGTCGCTGGAGAGCTGTCACAAAGGCAGCTCCGCAGCGACCAACGATCCCGAAGTCCCCGGGTAACCAGGGTAAACATCGGGTTACTAAGCGCAGGGCCGCGCTTAGTAACCCGATGTTTACCCTGGTTACCATTGTTAAAGTAAAAAAAACAACCACTACATACTTACCTACCGCTGTCTGTCCCCGGTGCTCTGCTTCTCTGCACTCCTCCTGTACTGACTGTGAGCACAGCGGCCGGAAAGCAGAGCGGTGACGTCACCGCTCTGCTTTCCGGCTGACCGACGCTCACATCCAGTGCAGGAGGAGTGCAGAGAAGCAGAGCGCCGGGGACAGACAGCGGTAGGTAATTATGTAGTGGTTGTTTTTTTTTTTTTTTACTTTAACGATGGTAACCAGGGTAAACATCGGGTTACTAAGCGCGGCTCTGCGCTTAGTAACCCGATGTTTACCCTGGTTACCAGCGAAGACATCGCTGAATCGGCGTCACACACGCCAATTCAGCGATGTCAGCGGGAGAGCCAGCGACGAAATAAAGTCCTGGTCTTTCTGCCCCGACCAACGATATCACAGCAGGGGCCTGATCGCTGCTGCGTGTCACACTGGACGATATCGCTAGCCAGGACGCTGCAACGTCACGGATCGCTAGCGATATCGTCCAGTGTGACGGTACCTTAATTGAACACTAAAATACCACATCCTAGATATCACTGAATAAAATATTCCAGTTGCAAATCTTTATTACATAGTGGAATATGTTGAAAACAATAAAACATAACTGATCAATGTAAATCAAAATTAATATCCCATGAAGGTCTGGATTTAGAAGGATACTCAAAATCAAAGCGGAAAATCAAATTACAGGCTGATCTGACTTCAGTGGAAATGCTTCAAGACAAGGAGATGATGCTCAGTAGTGTGTGTGACCTCCACGTGTCTGTAAGACCTCCCTCTAATGACTGGGAATACTCCTGATGAGGCGGCGGATGGTCTCCTGAGGGATCTTCTCCCAGATCTGGATTAAGGCTATGTGCACACGTTGCGGATTAGGCTTAGGAATTTCTGGTGCGGATTCTGCCTCTCCTGGCAGAAAACGCAACTGCGGATCTGTTGCGGTTTTTGTGCACTTTTTTTGCAGTTTGTACCCCTGCAGTTTTCTATAATGGAATGGGTACAAAAATGCTGCAGATTCACAAAAAAAGTGACATGCTACTTCTTTTAAACTGCAGCGTTTCCGCAGCGGATTTTCCGTAAAGTGTGCACAGCATTTTTTTTCTCATTGATTTACATTGTTCTGTAAATCAATTGCGGATCTGCAGCGTTTCTGCACCGCAAAAAACGCTGCAGATCCGCAGAGAATCCGCAACGTGTGCACATACCCTTAAACATCAGTCAACTCCTGGACAGTCTGTAGTGCTATGTGGTGTTGGTAGATGAAACATGGAACGAGACATGTGCTCGATTGAATTAAAGTCTGGGGAACGGCAGGCCAGGCCAATCCATAGCCTCAATACCTTAATCATGCAGGAACTGCTGACACACTTCAACCACATGAGGCCTAGCATTGTCATGCATCAGAAGGAATCCAGGGCTCAAAGCACCTGCATATGGCTGCTCTCATCCACGAAGAGCACAGGGTGCCAGTGTTGAATCTGCCAATCTTGGTGTTCTCTGGCCAATCGCCCTGTACAGTGCAGGGCTCTAAGCACAGCAGCCACTTGAGGACGTCGGGCACTGATACAACCCTCACAGTCTGTTTCTGACAGTTTGAGCGACACCTGAATATTAGTGGCCTGCTAGAGGTCATTTTGCAGGACTCTGGCACTGTTCCTACATTCATGCACAAAGGAGGAGGTAGCGGTCCTACTGCTGGGTTGTTGCCCTCCTACTGTCCCCTCCACATCTCCTGGTATACTTGCCTGTCTCCTGGTATCTGCTCTGTGCTCTGGACACTGCTGACACACAGCTACCCTTCTTGCCACAACTCTCATTGAGGTCTCATCCTGGATGAGCTGCTTTACCTGAGAAACTTTTCTGGCTTGTAGACCTCACCTTATGCTAGTGTACCTCTACGGGTGAGTGCAAATGACAAAATGCAAAAGTGACCAAATCACCCAAAAATGAGAACCATGAAATGGTCTGTGGTCATCTCTTGCAGAACCACTCCTTTTATAGGGGTTGTCTTGCTAATTGTCTATCATTTCTACCTGTTGTCTGTTCCATTTGCACAACATCAGAAGAAATTGATTCACAATCCGTGTTGCTTCATAACTGGAGAAGTTGATTTCACAGAAGTGTATTGACTTGGAGTTACATTGTCTTAAATGTTCACTTTTGCTCTAAAAAAAAAATATATATATATTTTTGGAAACCACAAATAAGGTACATCTTACAAACACACACAAAAAAATGAAGTGCCAGGAACTGTAGCGCTACAAGCTTTTAAGTTACCCCTGTAAATTAAAAAAAAAATTATTAATGTAACGCTTTGTTTTAGGTTATTACAAATTTCGTCCTTCAATGGAAAAATGAATGCACTTAATGAAGTGAACAAAGTTATATCAAGCGTCTCGTACTACACGCACAGACATGGCAATCCGGAGGAGGAGGAGTGGTTGACGGCAGAACGGATGGCAGTAAGTACAACTTTAATAGTTGGAATATTGAATGAAGAATTTAATTAAACTGGACACGATTTGGACAACCCCCTTTTTAAATGCTCAAAACCCATAAGTAAAGCTATATTCTCCACCTGCACTATCTCCGGGTCTCCCAGTGCTGGCATAAATCGTCAGTTTCTCATTGGCTGCTGCTTATTGATATTCTGTCAGTGCAGATGTCCACTCTGTTTAAATAGTAAAGGCTGCAGCCTGTCAGCACTGCTGATTGGCTGCAGCTTTAACATATGTCACATGAACGCCATCAGACACAGCGCCAACATCAGTGGCATGGCACCAGTTCAGGAGGTGAAATTAAGCTTATTTTACACTGGGGGAAGTTCAGGAAAAAAACTGATTAGAGAGGCACTGCTAGTAGAAGTACAGTAACGAGTGCTTCCAAACCAACCAGAGATAGATCTATCTATCTATCTATCTATCTATCTATCTATCTATCTATCTATCTATCTATCTATCTATCTATCTATCTATCTATCTATCTATCCACACACATACACACACTAGATGGTGGCCCGATTCTAACGCATCGGGTATTCTAGAATATGCATGTCCACGTAGTATATTGCCCAGTCACGTAGTATATTGCCCAGCTATGTAGTATACAGCACAGAGCCACGTAGTATACTGCCCAGTCACGTAGTATATAGCACAGCCCACGCAGTATATAACTGTGGCCACGTAATATATAGCACAGCCTACGGAGTATATAACACTGCCTATGTAGTATACAGCAGTATGGGCACATATCCCTGTCAAAAAAATAATTAAAATAAAAAATAGTTATATACTTACCTCCTGGGATCCAGCGGAGCTCCGGGCGAGACCGCTAAGTCTTCTGGGTAATTTCGCAATGCATCGCTGGGAACGGAAGATGGCGGCAGCCGCGAGCGGCTCAGCGGACAACGGAGGGTGAGGTTTTTTGTTTTTTTTATTATTTTTAACATTACTTTTTTTTACTATTGACGCTGCATGGGCAGCATCAATAGTAAAAGGTTGGGGACACACGGGGTTAATAGCGGCGGTAACGGAGTGCGTTACCCGCGGCATAACGTGGTCCGTTACCGCCGGCATTAACCCTGTGACCGGAGGGGAGTATGGAGCGGGCGCTGACTGCGGGGAGTATGGAGCGGGGAGTATGGAGCGGGCGTCGGGGACACTGACTGCGGGGAGTATGGAGTGGCCATTTTCTTCCGGTCTGTGCCAGTCGCTGATTGGTCGTGGCTGTTTTGCCGCGACCAATCAGCGACTTGGATTTCCAGGACAGACAGAGGCCGCGACCAATGAATATCAGTGACAGACGGAAGTGAGCCTTAGACAATTATATAGTATATATATATAATTTTTGGATTGCTCTGGTCACTCCTTATGATGTTGATGTTTTTTTCTTTTCCTGCACCTAGCAGCAATTCAAACGGAATCTGTCACATGGTTTTTGCTATTTAGAGAGAGCAGCTTATCGTAGAGACAGAAACACGTGATTCCAGTGGTGTCCCTTACTGGGCTGCTTGCTGCAGTTTTGATCTGTTTCTAAAGAGCAGTGTTTTTCACTACCAGTTTAGTCCTCCATATTCATGTGGTCTGTATAAAACCACCGCAGCAATGATTGACAGCTTTCTGTATACACTGTGCATAGACAGAAAGCTGTTAGTGGGGTTATACAGAGTTAACCGTTAAGAGAACCGCTAAATATGTAGCAGATTTTATGCAAAATAGCAACAACAGTAAAGTGTCACATTGCTAGCATTAGGATCTGCTGACTAGGGATGAGTGAATAGCTTTGGATAACTCCTTATCTGAATAGCTATATCGCTTACCAAATAGCTGCATCGGGAACCCGGATACCTGGAGCGCTCCGATAATCTGCTGTTCGGCTCCGCAGCTTCATGTGTCGCGGCTGTCACAACACATGCATGGAGTTATCTGCAGCTATGCACTCATCCCTACAACTGACCTATTCCCTTTAAAATCCTCCTCCAAAGTACTCCCTTTATGCTGAAATAATATTTAGAACAACCTTATTTTATACAATTATTTAATAGCAAAGGATAGTCAATACCTTTTTCATGAGAAAACAATAATTGTCTTTTTGCTATTTTTTTTTTTAACAGAAAAGCTTCAGAGCTTTTTCTTTGTTGTACATTTAACTAGTTACAGGCTGTTAATTTTGGAGAATGCTATATTATAGAAGTATTCAGCAGATGTGTTACGCTAACCATATGGTTTATATGCGGTTAAACCAAATAAGCTTTTCCATTTATGTAGTGCAGACATCTGGTCACAAGCGAGTTGCAATAAAATCAGGATTACTGTGAAGAAAAATCCTGTTTGTACTACTGTTGACTGACAAATATTTCATTTAAAAAAATAAAGTCTTTATGCTTTTCTGGTTGACATTTAAGGCTATGTGCACACGCTACGGATTTTGCTGCGGATCGGCAGCGTTTCCGCCCCAGTTTCCCCTTAATTTACATTACAATGTAAACCTATGGGAAACAGAAAACGCTGTGCCCATGCTGCGGAAAAAGCGCGGAAACGCAGCGGTTTACATTCCGCAGCATGTCAATTCTTTCTGCGGATTCCACAGTGGTTTTACACCTGCTCCACAATAGGAATCCGCATGTGTAAAACCGCAGTGAAAACCGCAAAAAAAACCACGGTAAATCCGCGATAAATCTGCAGCAAAAACGCAGCGGTTTTTCCCTGCAGATTTATCAAATTTGCAGCGGAAAAATCCGCAGTGGACCATTCTACTTGTGCACATACCCTAAAAGGTTGAAAGCTTTTTTTTTTTTTTTTTCTCTCCACTAATTGTCTTCCTTTTTCTTAGAAGTATCAATAAAGAAAATCTGAACCGTTTAGGGTACTTTCACACTAGCGTTTTTTGTAAATCCGTCACAATGCGTCGTTTTGCAGAAAAAACGCATCCTGCAAAATTGCTTGCAGTATGCGTTTTTTCCCCATAGACTTCTATTGGCGACGCATTTGCGACGGATTTGCACACTTCGCATCCGTCTTGCGACGGATGCGTCGTGCTTTGGCGGACCGTCAGGAAAAAAAAAACCCTACATGTAACGTTTTTTTCTCCCGACGGACCGCTTTTTCCGACCGCATGCGCGGCCGGAACTCCGCCCCCACCTCCCCGCACCTTACAATGGGGCAGCGGATGCGCCGGAAAAATGCATCCGCTGCACCCATTGTGCAAAGCGCTAAACGCTAGCGTCGGAATCTCTCCCCGACGCATTGCGACGGGGAGATTCCGACGCTAGTGTGAAAGAAGCCTTAGGCCTTTCACACTTCCGTCTTTCTTTTTCCGTCACAATGCATAGTTTTTTTTTGGGGGGGGGGGGGGGGGGGGGAGAAACGCATCCAGCAAATGTTTCTGCTGGATCCTGTTTTTTTCTCATAGACTTGTATTAGCTACGGATTGTGACAGATGGCCTTCAGTTTCATCCGTCGTGCACTGCAACCGTCGTAAAATCGCTGTCCGTCGGGCGGAGACAACGCACAGAGTAACTGATGTTGTGTACGTCGGAAAATCGCTCAGCGATGGGTCCTTCTCTGTCCGTCACTGGCTATAATGGAAGCCTATAGACGCAGGATCCGTCGCTGACTGTGAAAAGCAGGAATCCAGCGACGGATGCCATCTTTTGAAACTGAGCATGCGTGGAAGAAATTCTCACTCAATTTTTACTATTGATGTTGCCTATGCAGCATCAATAGTAAAAAGATAAAATGTTAAAAATAATAATAAAAAGTGATATTCTTGCCTTCCGGCTTCCCCCGCAGACTTCACAATGCTCGCAATGTTCCCGATCCCAGTGATGCCTTGCGAAATGACCAGATGACCGCTACGTCCTCACAGGTCATTGTCTCGGACAGGATCAGTCTTTCCAACATTTTTGACGGATTGTGACTGATTGTAAAAAACGGAAGTGTGAAAGAGGCCTTAGTCATCATGCTGTTATTATCCAGATAAAAAAATCTTTATTAGACACATGGTTGGCTTGTGATTTGGTTTGCATTATATTATACTCTAATTTCCCATATACTTACCTTCTGTCAGTTGTCATATGACTATATGGTGTCCAGCTAAAATTTGTATACACTTTTTTTTTTTTTTAACTAGATTTATATATACCTCTGTGGTGTGTGCGCACTGGTCCTGTGCAGTGCCACCGTTATACAAGCCATATGTCTAATAAAGGTTTCATCTTGATAGTAACTGCATGATTTATTACAGTTTGGCTTTTCTTTTGGTGTTTGTGTCTTTCCGAATGGCCCTCTCTGTACAAAGTTTGGCAGGTATATGTGTTTAGTATATTGATTAGCACATTCAACCTATTTTTGTTGATATTGTCACATATTATGTGCCTTACCCAGATTTTCTGATTAACTTTTTTAGGATAGGTAATCCTACCATTAGTATGTCAGATGAGTGGGGGTCAGACAGCCGGCATTACCACTGATCAGCTTTTACATAGGAGTGACCAGTAATCTGTGTATGGATCTGTACTTGTCTCCATACTCTATACATCTGTCCCCTGCCAGAAATTATGAGGGATTGGTGGTCGTGGTGGGGGTGGTGGCTGTCAGACAGACCCCCATCTTTGGATACGGCATCGATTACATACCATTTGAAAACCGATTGCGAACATGAAACAAATGTTTCCTGCAGTCTGTATACCAAGGCCATACCAATTTTTTTTATCATGTGTTGTATACATTTTGTATATACTATATATATATATAGTGTATATAAAATATCAAATATTGCTTAGGAGGTTTGCTATTTGCTATAGGCTTTCAACATGTCTTAGAAAACAAAATAGTTTTTCTAAACAAATTCACAGCACATATTGGCTAATCTCTCCTACTATGCCTCCTTAACCCCTTTCTGACCTCGGGCGGGATAGTACGTCCGAGGTCAGAAGCCCCGCTTTGATGCAGGGCTCTGCGGTGAGCCCGCATCAAAGCCGGGACGTCAGCTGTTTTGAACAGCTGACATGTGCCCGTAATAGGCGCGGGCAGAATCGCGATCTGCCCGCACCTATTAACTAGTTAAATGCCGCTGTCAAACGCAGACAGCGGCATTTAACTACCGCTTCCGGCCGGGCGGCCGGAAATGACGTCATCGCCGACCCCCGTCACATGATCGGGGGTCGGCGATGCGTCAGAATGGTAACCATAGAGGTCCTAGAGACCTCTATGGTTACTGATCACCGGTGGCTGTGAGCGCCACCCTGTGGTCGGCGCTCACAGCACACCTCCATTTCTGCTACATAGCAGCGATCAGCAGATCGCTGCTATGTAGCAGAGGCGATCGAGTTGTGCCTGCTTCTAGCCTCCCATGGAGGCTATTGAAGCATGGCAAAAGTAAAAAAAAAAAAAAAGTTAAAAAAATGTGAAAAAAAAAAATATAAAAGTTTAAATCAAATTCAATCAATTCGCCCCAATCAAAATAAAAAAAAAATCAAATCTACACATATTTGGTATCGCCGTGCTCAGAATCGCCCGATCTATCAATTAAAAAAAAGCATTAACCTGATCGCTAAATGGCGTAGCGAGAAAAAAATTTGAAACGCCAGAATTACGTTTTTTAGGTCGCCGCGACATTGCATTAAAATGCAATAACGGGGGATCAAAAGAACGTATCTGCACCAAAATGCTATCATTAAAAACGTCATCTCGGCACGCAAAAAATAAGCCCACAACTGACCCCAGATCATGAAAAATGGAGACGCTAAGAGTATCGGAAAATGGCACAATTTTTTTTTTTTTTAAACAAAGTTTGGAATTTTTTTTCACCACTTAGGTAAAAAATAACCTAGACATGTTAGGTGTCTATGAACTTGTACTGACCTGGAGAATCATAATATAAGGTCAGTTTTAGCATTTAGTGAACCTAGCAAAAAAGCCAAACAAAAAACAAGTGTGGGATTGCACTTTTTTGCAATTTCACCGCACTTGGAATTTTTTTCCCGTTTTGTAGTACACGACATGCTAAAACCAATGATGTCGTTCAAAAGTACAACTCCTTCCACAAAAAATAAGCCCTCACATGGCCAAATTGACGGAAAAATAAAAAAGTTATGGCTCTGGGAAGGAGGGGAGTGAAAAACGAACATGGAAAAACGAAAAATCCCAAGGTCATGAAGGGGTTAATACTGGGTTCAGCTGCTGCTATATTGTAGGCAGTTGATAACAATATAGATGATAATTGTATGTATTTGTGAATATATTGCAACAAAAAGTTCTTGGCTGCAATCCTAATGCTAAAAAACCTTTCAGTCCAACTAGAAAAAGCCCAGATGTCCACTTTGATGAACTACTTGAGTTGGATGCTTTATAGCGGTTATGCTTTCAGAAGTACTTCTTAATGACTTTTTATTATCCACTTAAGATCTTGAAAACCTTCCGATCCATTTTATCACTGTACTTGTGTTCTAGGAATGGATTCAGCAGAACAATATCCTATCTATTGTTTTGCGGGATAGTCTTCATCAGCCACAGTATGTAGAGAAACTGGAGAAAATTCTAAGATTTGTCATCAAAGAAAAAGCCCTAACATTACAAGATCTTGACAATATATGGGCAGCACAGGTAAAAACTGTTGCCCTGTTTGATTAGTGTTGCGTTTTTTTTTTTAATCTTCCCATATATTTGGCCTGCGAATGTTTGTTTCAATCTTGCTTGAACTTATTGTGACACGTATCAGAAATTAAGATCTTGTCATCGCTTTTGTTTGTTCTCTCTCAGGCAGGAAAACATGAAGCCATTGTAAAAAATGTCCATGACTTGCTTGCTAAGCTAGCATGGGATTTCTCCCCAGAACAACTTGACCACCTCTTCGATTGTTTCAAGGTAAATGTTTTAAGATACTTCCTAATGTTTTAATATGTGCACATTATGTTTTTTTTTTTTTTTTTTAATGCCATATTTTTTGGACTAAGACACACCCCAAAATTTTAGAAGGAAATTGGAGAACAAATTAATTTGTCAAATGGGGGTCCATCTTACAAGTCCGAATTCAGCTTACCGGTGGGAGAAGGGGATCGGCAGCGCTGGTGGAGTGGGGTCACAGGAGGTGTTTGGTGGTCCAGCAATGATCTTACTTCCACCCCTGGCTGGTGCAGCGGTTCTCTGTGGTGTGGGGCCCCACTGAAATTTTATGCTAGCCCGGAGCCCCCACACTTTCATTGCTGCAGTTCGGTGGTCTGTGGGGAAAATGGCCACCGGAGGCTGGGTACATGCAGGTTGAAATCTTTGCCAAGATAGGAGTCAGATCATCGCTGAGCAGTGTTGGACCACCGAACACCCCCTTTTCTCTGCCCAGGACCGGCAGAATCGCCTGACTCCTGCTGCCACCACACTCCTGGGAAGTACATTTGGGCTATAAGACGCACGCCCCATTTTCCCAAATAATTTTGAGGGGAAAAAGTGTTAGACTGAAAAATGCAGAATTTAAAATCCCTTATCGATTTAAAGTAAAGAAAAAATCTGAGTTTGTCATTTCTTGGAAAGTTTTTGCAGTTGAAACTGCTACTGCATTTCTTTGCTCACCCTTCACAGTAACTAAGGCAGGGCAATAATTTGTATTGGTGAAACTTGCACACGTGTAGAAACATTGTCCTGGATGTTAAAAATGCATTCACATGGCACACTGCTAATTTTGACTTGCCTTGTTTTTCTAGGCTAGTTGGACAAATGCAAGTAAAAAACAACGTGAAAAATTACTGGAGCTGATACGACGACTAGCAGAAGACGACAAGGATGGTGTGATGGCTCACAAAGTGTTAAATCTCTTATGGAATTTGGCTCACAGTGATGATGTACCCGTTGATATAATGGACCAAGCCTTGAGTGCTCATATTAAAATTTTGGACTACAGCTGCTCGCAGGTGGGTAAAGTGAGTTGATATTTTTTTTCTTGGGTATTTTCTGGGTTTTTGGCAATTACCACCCATCCAAGTTACACCATCTCATGTTGTGTGCCACAATTAAACATAAACCTGTTTTTTGCCTATACAGGATCGAGACACCCAAAAAATTCAGTGGATAGATCGTTTTATAGAAGAATTGCGTACAAACGACAAGTGGGTCATTCCAGCACTTAAACAAATTAGAGAAATTTGCAGTTTATTTGGTGAAGCGCCTCAAAACTTGAGGTAAATAGTAAAGTGAAAGGAGGTCTTTTCTTCATAAGATGTAACTTTTAAGTCTTTTGATTAAAGATAGACTTCAGACTTCTGAGCTGATTCTCATATATAATACAATTTGACCCTGATCTGAGAAGCTTTCTGATGTCAGTGTCTTTAAGGCTAGGTTCACATTGCGTTATGTGAACCCGTTAAACGGAATACGTTACACAGCGGTGTAACGTAGTCCGTTAACGCCGCCATTGCTTGTAATGGCGAACGCATCGCTAGCGCACGCCCACATTGGGCGTGCGCTAGCGATGTGCCATCATGTGAGTGGCAGCGTTCGCGGTTCGTTCCTCGCTAGCGCAGATCGGGCATGATCGGGATCGGCCCGGAATAGTACACAAGGGGTGCGGAAAAGTGGCAAACAACATGAGCCAAGAGAAAGAGCCACTTTACAAAAATCCGCACACCACAATAAGGTATAATAGTATAAAAGGTAAACTTTTATTGATACATAATGTTAAAAACATGTTAAAAATATCCCCACAAAAAACTCAAAATTCTGCCAAACATACATAATGCTGAACACTGTACAATAACAGTTAATATAGCATACCTCCCAATAGCATGTGAATAATAATATATCTTGCTGTGGTACCTAAATCGCTACAAGTACACCAGAGACAATATATAAGTAATGGTGAACAACAGCCTATATATAAGAACCTAGTGACCTACCCTCTATCAATAAAAATGCTACCACATGTATGCCAGTAAAGAATGAACGGATCCGGTGACGTCAGATGTTGGTATAAGAACGTATCAAGTCCTGATAACAAACCAGGGGTTAAATCACCTGATAATAGCGATACTAGCCGAGATATAAACCCCTATGAAATCCAGATGGTAAACCAAGGGTTAAATGGCAGCGGTAATAACAGAGGTCCCAATGCGGAGATAATCAGTTCCTGGTGCCAATATGAGGTGTAGCACCTGGGTCAGACATGAGACCCTAAGGAATGTCGAGGGGGTCACCTGAGAGAATGAAGCGGCAGAAATAAGCGTGGGGAAGGACCCTACGCGTGTCGCCGTTACCAGAACGGCTTCATCAGGGGACCTTCCCTAGTCGCTAGTGTCGCTATTATCAGGTGATTTAACCCCTGGTTTGTTATCAGGACTTGATACGTTCTTATACCAACATCTGACGTCACCGGATCCGTTCATTCTTTACTGGCATACAGGTGGTAGCATTTTTATTGATAGAGGGTAGGTCACTAGGTTCTTATATATAGGCTGTTGTTCACCATTACTTATATATTGTCTCTGGTGTACTTGTAGCGATTTAGGTACCACAGCAAGATATATTATTCACATGCTATTGGGAGGTATGCTATATTAACTGTTATTGTACAGTGTTCAGCATTATGTATGTTTGGCAGAATTTTGAGTTTTTTGTGGGGATATTTTTAACATGTTTTTAACATTATGTATCAATAAAAGTTTACCTTTTATACTATTATACCTTATTGTGGTGTGCGGATTTTTGTAAAGTGGCTCTTTCTCTTTCTCTTGGCAAACGGACTGCCCTAACGCAATGTGAACCTAGCCTAAGAAAACATTAAAAAAAAAAAGTAGTTTTCACTATGAAATATATGTTGTATAGTGAAAAATATAGTGGTAGTTTTGTATTATGCCAAATGTATTTTCCTCTAACAATTGAGGTAAATGTTTGAAGTGAGGGATCCTTTACATGGCTGCATTTTTGTGTCGGTAATTGTAAGCCAAAACGAAGAGTGGAGCATGTACGCGAAACTCCGAAGTGCAAATCTTTCCATGAGATTCTTCCTCTGTACAATACTAGTGTAAAATACTGCAGTGTGAAAAAGACTTTATAGTGCACATGTCAATTGGTCAGAACTGGAGATGGTGCAAACTGATTCACGGTAAGCGGTCCAGCTGCATCATTAATAATTATCTGTGGCCCTGTGAAGTCTCCTACCTACCTGCCATATCCATGCCTCGGTTTTATTAGCTGGCCATCCTCAACATATGTTAAATACACTGCAATGTAGCACCAGGCCGACGAACAAAGAGTCAAGGATACGGTCTGGAGGTAGTTCTTAACTTTACCATTCAGCGGCCTCAGATGACTGATCTGTCTGCTGGATTAGGTCCTGTGAATCAATTCGCACCAACTCGAGTCAGAACTTTTTATCTTCATTGTAGGAATATAGTAACTTGTTGTAATTGTCTCCTTTTAGTCAGACGCAGCGCAGCCCTCATGTGTTCTACCGTCATGACTTAATTAACCAGCTCCAGCATAACCATGCCCTCGTCACTTTAGTTGCTGAAAATCTCTCTTCCTACATGGACAGTATGCGACAGTACTCGAAAGGTAAGTGACATTTAATCAAATTTCCAGAAATCTCTTTCATCTTTGTAAAGATAATATCACCCTTTATAATTCACCTCTATGTTGAAGCAAAATGTTGCAGTTGCTGAAATGACCTCAGTTGCTGTTTCCATTTCTTTTCTGTTGAAGAACATGGAGAGTACGATCCACAGACAGTAAGGCCGAGCAGTCGCTACAGTCATGTACAAGAAGTCCAGGAAAGGCTAAATTTTTTAAGGTAATTTTGTTAAGAACGGTCTTCCAAAGATGTTTACTTTTCTCTCACTGTGGAGGTCGTGCACTTTTGGTATAATTAAATTTTAGTGGACAGCGAAATAATTGTATCAACTTCATGTTTGGCATATTTTAATATTTGCAAATGTGCATGGATTTGCTCACCTTGGGCATTTTTCTGAAGTTTTTATGGGTCAGCCTCCACCCCCAAAAAACAAAAACTTTATTCACATAGTGTTGGAATATTGGCAACTCTTTACGCTTCTAGAGGATTCGTGGGCAACAGGTTTGCTAATCGACCATTGCAGATTAACAAACTAAAAATAAGACCCTATTCATGCCTTGTCAGTGACCTCTGCTGGAAAAACTTCTGACCGTTTCTGGAACCCTGTGTAATGGAGTCGGGCAATACTGTGGCCCAGAGCCCCTGCCTGATTTATGAAGCACTTTGGACACGCAGTGTGATGTGTACACTGACTAATAGATGAAAAATGAAGCTTGTGGGCCCTGTGTGCCAGTGCTTGCCATCAATTATGTACTGTCATTTCATTATTGACACAGACCTGAGCCTTTAAAACTATTTCCAAAATTATTTCTTTCATCCGTATTGGTTTAAAATGTGTTTTTGTTTTTTTTCTCTCTACCTTTTTAAAACAGATTTCTATTGAAGGATGGTCAGCTCTGGCTTTGTGCGCCTCAGGCGAAACAAATCTGGAAGTGTTTAGCTGAAAATGCCGTGTACCTTTGTGATCGTGAAGCCTGTTTCAAGTGGTATTCCAAGTTAATGGGTGATGAGCCAGACCTGGATCCGGATATTAATAAAGACTTCTTTGAAAACAATGTGCTGCAGCTCGATCCCTCGCTCTTAACAGAAAATGGCATGAAATGCTTTGAACGTTTTTTCAAAGCGGTTAACTGCCGGGAAGGGAAGCTTGTAGCCAAGCGGCGAGCTTACATGATGGATGACTTGGAGCTCATAGGACTTGACTATCTTTGGAGGGTGAGTGTCTCCAGCTTACATCACCACATTAAGTACAGCAAAACGAAGATCCTGATGTCTTTATTAGGTTGTCCAAAATAGGTTATGTTTCTCCAAGAGACAGGGATTGTCAAAGCAATTTATAACACCAGAGCCGAGAGAGGTAAAGACCTCGCTCCCAAAGTAAATGCATTCATGCAAAAAATAATAGCTGATGGAATAATCCCAGAAATCTGAAAACCAAGAAATGTGGAGTACAAAGAAACCACCAAGGAGCAATAAAAGTAAAAATGCAAGAAATTTTACTAGACAAAAATATATAAATGGAATTAAATATAAGCCATATATAATAGCACTAGGAGGGAAACAGGTGTGGAGACATGCTGATACAGCAGGGAGAGGAAACTGAATAAGGCTACGTTCACATTAGCGTTGTGTGCCGCTGCGTCGGCGACACAACGCACCAAAACGCACACAAAAATGCTGCGTTTTGCGACGCATGCATCGTTTTTTGCCGAAATTTGGACGCAAGAAAAATGCAACTTGTTGCGTTTTCTTGGTCCGACGCTTGCGGCAAAAAAGACGCATGCGTCGCACAACGCAACAAACAAAAACGCATGCGTCCCCCATGTTAAATATAGGGGCGCATGACGCATGCGTCGCCCGACGCAAACCCGACGCAAACTAGCATAACGCTAGTGTGAACGTAGCCTAAATGATAACCAGAAGTAAGCAAGGGCACCCACCATGAGAATAGATATAGCAATAATGAATATAAACAATGGCAAGTACAATAATGCTGGTAACTAGTCAAAAGTAAATCCATACATATAACACCGGACATAAGTGTCCCCCAAAGGTTAGTCCCGCTTAGCTATTGTAACTGGTAGTGTCCGTGCGTCTCCCTGCTGCCCCCCTTGACATGTGTTTTGCGGAGAGGGTTTTTTTTTGTGTAAAAAGAGCATCTGAAGCATTTGAAAAAGCATCTCCATGAAACACACGTCAAGGGGGACAGCAGGGAGATGCACGGACACTGCCAGTTACAATAGGTAAGCGGGACTAACCTTTGGGGGACACTTATGTCCGGTGTTATATGTATGGATTTACTTTTGATTAGTTACCAGCATTATTGTACTTGCCATTGCTTATATTCATTATTGCTTATCATTGCTTATTGCTATATCTATTCTTATGGTGGGTGCCCCTGCTTACTTCTGGTTCTCATTGTGTTCGGGTTCATTGTGCACCTGTTCCACACCATTTTATGGTAAGCGTTTTTAAAGCGCTCTGTATTATTGCTGTGGTTCCTGTAATAATGCTATTTCCTGAGCAGACAAACACCTAGTGAAAGCTGCTGGTTAAAGTAGTAAAATATTACCTTTTCTTCTTGTACAGTTTTACTTTTGTTTCGCCACAATAGCCCCAGATACGAGAAAAACTATATCCTTGATGATTATGGTCTGTTCACATTAAGTCTCCTTTACTAATTCTGTCAAAATTGTCAGCAAGTTTAGCAGTGCATTCAGCGTAATTGTTGATGTAATGACCAAAACCTCAGAAGATCGGAGACTACAGGTCATGATTGGATTGCTTTATTAAAGGGACTCTGTCACCTGAATTTGGAGGGAACAATCTTCAGCCATAGGGGCGGAGTTTTCGGGTGTTTGATTCACCCTTTCCTTACCCGCTGGCTGCATGCTGGCTGCAATATTGGATTGAAGTTCATTCTCTGTCCTCCGTAGTACATGCCTGCACAAGGCAATCTTGTCAGGCAATCTTGCCTTGTGCAGACGTGTACTATGGAGGACAGAGACTGAACTTCAATCCAATATTGCAGCCAGCGGGTAAGGAAAGGGTGAATCAAACACCCGAAAACCCTGCCCCTATGGCTGAAGATTGTTCCCTCCAAATTCAGGTGACAGTCCCTTTAAGACCTATCTGAGTGTCACAGCATGCAATATGGATGGAGCCCTACAAACCTGTTCAGATGCTCTGAATCTCAGTAGTTATAGCTTGTTGTATTGAGTAGTCGGATTTTCTCCGGGGTCTCGGCTGCCGGGGGTAGCCAAGACCCCAGAGAACATGATTCGGGGGTTTTTTAAACCCTTCCCGCATTTGCGATCGCCGTAATTAACCGTTTACCGGCAATCGCAAAAAAAAACGCGATCTATTTTTAATTTCTCTGTCCTCCGATGTGATCGCACATCGGAGGACAGAGAAAAGGGGTCCCAGGTAGCCCCCCAATACTCACCTATCTCCCCCGATGCTCCTCGTGTCTCCCGGTGGGCGCCGCCATCTTCAAAATGGCGGGCGCATGCGCAGTGCGCCCGCCGGCCGGCCCCGCGAGAATCTTTGGGGTCTCGGCTGCCGGGGGTAGCCGAGACCCCAAAGAGCATGATCTGGGTCGGTTTTACCGACCCCTGTTTTGCGATCGCCGGTAATTAACCCCTTTACCCCCAAGGGTGGTTTGCACGTTAATGACCAGGCCAATTTTTACAATTCTGACCACTGTCCCTTTGAGGTTATAACTCCGAAACGCTTCAACGGATCCTGGTGATTCTGACATTGTTTTCTCGTGACATATTGTACTTCATGATAGTGGTAAAATTTCTTTGATAGTACCTGCGTTTATTTGTGAAAAAAACGGAAATTTGGCGAAAATTTTGAAAATTTCGCAATTTTCAAACTTTGAATTTTTATGCAATTAAATCACAGAGATATGTCACACAAAATACTTAATAAGTAACATTTCCCACATGTCTCCTTTACATCAGCATAATTTTGGAACCAATTTTTTTTTTGTTAAAGAGTTATAAGGGTTAAAAGTTGACCAGCAATTTCTCATTTTTACAACACCATTTTTTTTTAGGGACCACGTCTCATTTGAAGTCATTTTGAGGGGTCTATATGATAGAAAATGCCCAAGTGTGACACCATTCTAAAAACTGCACCCCTCAAGGTGCTCAAAACCACATTCAAGAAGTTTATTAACCCTTCAGGTGTTTAATAGGAATTTTTGGAATGTTTAAATAAAAATGAACATTTAACTTTTTTACACAAAAAATTTACTTCAGCTCCAATTTGTTTTATTTTACCAAGGGTAACAGGAGAAATTGGACCCAAAAAGTTGTTGTCCAATTTGTCCTGAGTACGCTGATACCCCATATGTGGCAGTAAACCACTGTTTGGGCGCATGGGAGAGCTCGGAAGGGAAGGAGCGCTATTTGACTTTTCAATGCAAAATTGACAGGAATTGAGATGGGACGCCATGTTGCGTTTGGAGAGCCACTGATGTGCCTAAACATTGAAACCCCCCACAAGTGACACCATTTTGGAAAGTAGACCCCCTAAGGAACTTATCTGGATGTGTGGTGAGCACTTTGACCCACCAAGTGCTTCACAGAAGTTTATAATGCAGAACCGTAAAAATAAAAAATCATATTTTTTCACAAAAATTATATTTTTGCCCCCAATTTTTTATTTTTCCAAGGGTAAGAGAAGAAATTGGACCTCAAAAGTTGTTGTCCAATTTGTCCTGAGTACGCTGATACCTCATATGTGGCAGTAAACCACTGTTTGGGCGCATGGGAGAGCTCGGAAGGGAAGGAGCGCAGTTTGACTTTTCAATGCAAAATTGACAGAAATTGAGATGGGACGCCATGTTGCGTTTGGAGAGCCACTGATGTGCCTAAACATTGAAACCCCCCACAAGTGACACCATTTTGGAAAGTAGACCCCCTAAGGAACTTATCTAGAGGTGTGGTGAGCACTTTGACCCACCAAGTGCTTCACAGAAGTTTATAATGCAGAACCGTAAAAATAAAAAATCATATTTTTTCACAAAAATTATATTTTTGCCCCCAATTTTTTATTTTTCCAAGGGTAAGAGAAGAAATTGGACCTCAAAAGTTGTTGTCCAATTTGTCCCGAGTACGCTGATACCCCATATGTGGCAGTAAACCACTGTTTGGGCGCATGGGAGAGCTCGGAAGGGAAGGAGCGCCGTTTGACTTTTCAATGCAAAATTGACAGGAATTGAGATGGGACGCCATGTTGCGTTTGGAGAGCCACTGATGTGCCTAAACATTGAAACCCCCCACAAGTGACACCATTTTGGAAAGTAGACCCCCTAAGGAACTTTTCTGGATGTGTGGTGAGCACTTTGACCCACCAAGGGCTTCACAGAAGTTTATAATGCAGAGCCATAAAAATAAAACAAAATTTTTTTCCCACAAAAATTATTTTTTAGCCCCCAGTTTTGTATTTTCCCTAGGGTAACAGGAGAAATTGGACCCCAAAAGTTGTTGTCCAATTTGTCCTGAGTACGCTGATACCCCATATGTGGGGGGGAACCACCGTTTGGGCGCATGGGAGGGTTCGGAAGGGAAGGAGCGCCATTTGGAATGCAGACTTAGATGGAATGGTCTGCAGGCGTCACATTGCGTTTGCAGAGCCCCTAATGTACCTAAACAGTAGAAACCCCCCACAAGTGACACCATTTTGGAAAGTAGAACCCCTAAGGAACTCATCTTGATGTGTTGTGAGAGCTTTGAACCCCCAAGTATTTCACTACAGTTTATAACGCAGAGCCATGCAAATAAAAAATATTTTTTTTCCACAAAAATTATATTTTAGCCCCCAGTTTTGTATTTTTCCAAGGTTAGCAGGAGAAATTGGACCCTAAATGTTGTTGTCCAATTTGTCCTGAGTACGCTGATACCCGATATGTGGGGGGGAACCACCGTTTGGGCGCATGGGAGGGCTCGGAAGGGAAGGAGCATCATTTGGAATGCAGACTTAGATGGATTGGTCTGCAGGCGTCACATTGCGTTTGCAGAGCCCCTAATGTACCTAAACAGTAGAAACCCCCCACAAGTGACCCCATATTGGAAACTAGACCCCTCAATGAACTTATCTAGATGTGTTGTGAGAACTTTGAACCCCCAAGTGTTTCACTACAGTTTATAACGCAGAGCCGTGAAAATAAAAAATCTTTTTGTTTTCCCACAAAAATTATTTTTTAGCCCCCAGTTTTGTATTTTCCCAAGGGTAACAGGAGAAATTGGTCCACAAAAGTTGTCCAATTTGTCCTGAGTACGCTGATACCCCATATGTTGGGGTAAACCCCTGTTTGGGCACACAGGAGAGCTCGGAAGGGAAGGAGCACTGTTTTACTTTTTCAACGCAGAATTGGCTGGAATTGAGATCGGACGCCATGTCGTGTTTGGAGAGCCCCTGATGTGCCGAAACAGTGGAAACCCCCCAATTATAACTGAAACCCTAATCTAAACACACCCCTAACCCTAATTCCAACGGTAACCCTAACCACACCTCTAACCCTGACACACCCCTAACCCTAATCCCAACCCTATTCCCAACTGTAAATGTAATCTAAACCCTAACCCTAACTTTAGCCCCAACCCTAACTGTAGCCCCAACCCTAGCCCTAACCCTAGCCCTAACCCTAGCCCTAACCCTAACCCTAGCCCTAACCCTAGCCCTAGCCCTAACCCTAGCCCTAGCCCTAGCCCTAACCCTAGCCCTAGCCCTAACCCTAGCCCTAACCCTAGCCCTAACCCTAGCCCTAGCCCTAACCCTAGCCCTAACCCTAGCCCTAATGGGAAAATGGAAATAAATACATTTTTTTTTATTTTTCCCTAACTAAGGGGGTGATGAAGGGGGGTTTGATTTACTTTTATAGCGAGTTTTTTAGCGGATTTTTATGATTGGCAGCCGTCACACACTGAAAGACCCTTTTTATTGCAAAAAATAATTTTTTGCAATACCACATTTTGAGAGCTATAATTTTTCCATATTTTGGTCCACAGAGTCATGTGAGGTCTTGTTTTTTGCGGGACGAGTTGACGTTTTTATTGAAAACATTTTTGGGCACGTGACATTTTTTTATCGCTTTTTATTCCGATTTTTGTGAGGAAGAATGACCAAAAGCCAGCTATTCATGAATTTCTATTGGGGGAGGCGTTTATACCGTTCCGCGTTTGGTAAAATTGATAAATCAGTTTTATTCTTCGGGTCAGTACGATTACAGCGATACCTCATTTATATCATTTTTTTATGGTTTGGTGCTTTTATACGATAAAAACTATTTTACAGAAAAATAATTATTTTTGCATCGCTTTATTCTCAGGACTATAACTTTTTTATTTTTTTGCTGATGATGCTGTATGGCGGCTCTTTTTTTGCGGGACAATATGACGCTTTCAGCGGTACCATGGTTATTTATATCTGTCCTTTTGATCGCGTGTTATTCCACTTTTTGTTCGGCGGTATGATAATAAAGCGTTGTTTTTTGCCTCGTTTTTTTTTCTTCTTTCCTTACGGTGTTTACTGAAGGGGTTAACTAGTGGGACAGTTTTATAGGTCGGGTCGTTACGGACGCGGCGATACTAAATATGTGTACTTTTATTGGTTTTTTTTTTTTTATTTAGATGAAGAAATGTATTTATGGGAATAATATATTTTTTTTTTTTTTCATTATTTTGGAATATTTTTTTTTATTTTTTTTACACATTTGGAAATTTTTTTTTTTTACTTTTTTACTTTGTCCCAGGGGGGACATCACAGATCAGTGATCTGACAGTTTGCACAGCACTCTGTCAGATCACTGATCTGACATGCAGCGCTGCAGCCTTCACAGTGCCTGCTCTGAGCAGGCTCTGTGAAGCCACCTCCCTCCCTGCAGGACCCGGATCCGCGGCCATCTTGGATCCGGGGCTCGAGCAGGGAGGGAGGTGAGGAGACCCTCGCAGCAACGCGATCACATCGCGTTGCTGCGGGGGGCTCAGGGAAGCCCGCAGGGAGCCCCCTCCCTGCGCAGTGCTTCCCTGCACCGCCGGCACATCGCGATCATCTTTGATCGCGGTGTGCTAGGGGTTAATGTGCCGGGGGCGGTCCGTGACCGCTCCTGGCACATAGTGCCGGATGTCAGCTGCGATAAGCAGCTGACACCCGGCCGCGATCGGCCGCGCTCCCCCCGTGAGCGCGGCCGATCGGCTATGACGTACTATCCCGTCCAGGGTCAGATAAGCCCAGGGCACCTCGACGGGATAGTACGTCTAAGGTCACAGAGGGGTTAACTGTTTACCGGCGACCGCAAAAAAAAAAAAAAAAGTAAAGTGTAATTCTCTGTCCTCTGATGTGATCGCACATCAGAGGACAGAGAAATAGGGGGATTCGGGGACCCTATCATACTCACCTGTGTCCCTGGATCCTCTTGCTGCTCCTCCTGGCCGCCGGCAGAAGAAAATGGCGGGCGCATGCGCAGTGCGCCCGCCATCTGTCTCCATCGGCCGGCCGGCAGGAGAACAGCAGTTGGGGTTAGGGGTAGGGTTAGGGCTAGGGTTGGGGCTAAATTTAGGGTTAGGCTTCTTTCACACTTACGTCGGTACGGGGCCGTCGCAATGCGTCGGCCCGACATACCGACGCACGTTGTGAAAATTGTGCACAACGTGGGCAGCAGCTGTAGTTTTTCAACGCATCCGCTGCCCAATCTATGTCCTGGGGAGGAGGGGGCGGAGTTACGGCCACGCATGCGCAGTCAGAAATGGCGGATGCGACGTACAAAAAAACGTTTCATTGAACGTTTTTTTGTGCCGACGGTCCACCAAAACACAACTGATCCAGTGCACGACGGACGTGACGTGTGGCCATCCGTCACGATCCGTCGGCAATACAAGTCTATGGGCAAAAAACGCATCCTGCGGGCACATTTGCAGGATCCGTTTCTTGTCCAAAACGACGGATTGCGACGGAATGCCAAACGACGCAAGTGTGAAAGTAGCCTTAGGGTTGGGGCTAAAGTTAGGGTTAGAGCTGGGATTAGGGTTAGGGTTTGGATTAGGGTTGGTATTAGGGTTAGGATTGGCATTAGGGTTACGCTTGGGATTAGGGTTAGGTTTGGGATTAGGGTTAAGGTTAGGGTTGTGATTAGGGGTGTATTGGGATTAGGGTTAGGTTTGAGGTTAGGGTTGAGATTAGGATTAGGGTTGTGTTGGATTTAGGGTTTTGATTAGGGTTATGGTTAGGGTTGACATTAGGGTTGTTTTGGGGTAAGGGTTGTAATTATGGTTAGGGTTAGTGATTAGGATTATGGATCAGGTTGGGATTAGGGTTAGGGGTGTGTTGGGGTTAGGGTTGGAGCTAGAATTGGGGGGTTTCCACTGTTTAGGTACATCAGGGGGTCTCCAAACACGACAGCCAATTTTGCGCTCAAAAAGTCAAATGGTGCTCCCTCCCTTCTGAGCTCTGCCGTGCGCCCAAACAGTGGGTTACCCCCACATATGGGGCATCAGCGTACTCGGGATAAATTGGACAACAACTTTTGGGGTCCAATTTCTCCTGTTACCCTTGTGAAAATAAAAACTTGGGGGCTACAATATCTTTTTTGTGAAAAAAAAAAAAATATTTTTTATTTTCACGACTCTGCATTCTAAACTTCTGTGAAGCACTTGGGCATTCAAAGTTCTCACCACACATCTAGATAAGTTCCTTGGGGGGTCTAGTTTCCAAAATGGGGTCACTTGTGGAGGGTTTCTACTGGTTAGGTACATCAGGGGCTCTGCAAACGCAACATAATACCCGCAGACCATTCTATCAAAGTCTGCATTCCAAAACGGCGCTCCTTCCTTCCGAGCTCTGCCGTGCGCCCAAACAGTGGTTTTACCCCCACATATGGGGTACCAGCATACTCAGGACAAATTGGACAACAACTTTTGGGGTCCAATTTCTCTTGTTACCCTTGTGAAAATAAAAACTTGGGGGCTAAAAAATCTCTTGTGGAAAAAAAAAATATTTTTTATTTTCATGGCTCTGCATTATAAACTTCTGTGAAGCATTTGGGCATTCAAGGTTCTCACCACACATCTAGATAAGTTCCATGGGGGGTCTAGTTTCCAAAATGGGGTCACTTGTGGGGGATTTCCACTGTTTAGGCACATCAGAGGCTCTCCAAACGCGACATGGCGTCCAATCTCAATTCCAGCCAATTCTACATTGAAAAAGTAAAACGGCGCTCCTTCACTTCCAAGCTCTGCGGTGCGCCCAAACAGTGGTTTACCCTCACATATGGGGTATCGACGTATTCAGGAGAAATCGCACAACAACTTTTGTGGTCTAATTTCTCCTGTTACCCTTGTGAAAATAAGAATTTGTGGGCGAAAAGATCATTTTTGTGTAAACAAAAGCGATTTTTCTCAGTCGCCCATGATAGCACTACCAGAGAGGGGGGATCCGCCCTTCAGGGACAGGAAACCTACAGGATAAAAGAGCGGTACCTCTCCCCTGCATCAGTTTGGTTTCCTGTCCCTGACTGGGAACCTTCTCGGACGGTACCTGTCATGAACGACCGGAAGACTAACCTGGCGAAGATCCGGAACCGGCCAGTCCGAGTTCTGGCGGCGGGGAGGCCCCTGCCACGGCTGGTCCGGTATCCGAAGCCGCCACGACTTCGACCGAGGGGTCTAGAAGCGTGAGCGGGGGGAAGCGCCGCCGCCACTCCGGATAGGATTTGGAGCGCTCCAGCACACTGCCGCAGGACGCCAGGATCCAAGATGGCGCCGCACCGGAAGTAGTGGAGGGACTTCCGGTTCGGGGGCAGTGAGGTGAATGGCTACACCAAGATGGCGCTGCCCCGGAATCGGAATCCTTCATTTCCGGGTCGTCTAGCTGCGCGCGCATGCACAGTGGCTAGGAATGACAAAAAAAAAAGAAAAAGAAAGAAGCGCTTCCCCCAAACAGTGCAGCCACAGGGGGAGGGGGCCAAGCGCCACCCTTTAAAAGAAGGTGCGCTTGACAGACCCTTGCTGCATGCTGTTCCAAGATGGAAGACAGCGATCAGCAGCTCCAGCCACCGCCGCCGCCACCGCAGCAGCAGCAGCGCCATCGTCAGCGCCAGAAACCAGATGCCCAGGGGAAGAGAACTTCTGCAAGCAACCGAAGTTCCCGATCCAGTAGCCATTCCAAACCATGTAGTTCCAGTGTGGTAAACCTGCTGCCGGCCACGGATCATACGCCTCAGGATCCTACCCCTCCTCCAGAACCGGTACCTGTGGCTGCGTCAGATTGGTGAGTGGTCTTCGTGAAATTTCATTTTTTGTAATTGGGGTTCCCCTTCTCCCTTATCTAGGCAAGGAAGAGAACGGGGAAGATGAAAAATAGGACCTGCCCCTTATGTGAGAAAGCATCACCACAGTCCTGGGAGAAGAAATTATGCGACTCCTGTATTGAGCGAGTCCTCTGTGAGGAGACCCCGAACTTCGCCTCTGAGTTACGCTCTGTAATTAAAGCGGAGGTTGAGACGGTGTTTAACTCCCTTAAAAGCGACAGGAGATCTACTAAGAAATCAGTTCCTGATAGAAATTCCGACTCTTCTAGCTCCGAGAGTAAAAACTCGGATACGCAAGATTCATCCCTCTCCTCTTCAGACAGTGAAAGTGGGGGTCGTCATTGCTTCCCCCTAGATGAGGTTGACAGCCTTGTAAAGGCTGTAAGATCGACGATGGGGGTGTTAGATCCTCGTCCTGATAAAACGGTACAGGACATTATGTTTGGTGGTCTTTCCCAAAAAAAGCGTAAGGTGTTTCCCCTTAATGAAAATATTCAAACGTTAATTAAGAAGGAGTGGGGGAAACCTGAGAGGAGAAATGCATCGGTTCCCTCTATTAAAAGGAAATACCCCTTTGAAGAAGAGGCTTCGGTCTCGTGGGATAAAGCCCCCAAACTCGACGTTGCGGTAGCTAAGGCCTCAAAAAAGTTTGCATTACCATTCGAGGATATGGGAACATTGAAAGACCCTCTTGACAAAAGAGCAGATACTTTTCTTAAAGGGGCCTGGGAGTCAGCCGGAGGATGCTTAAGGCCAACTATAGCAGCGGCATGTATGTCACGTTCCTTAATGATTTGGGTCGCTAACTTAGAGAAACAGATTAGAGATGGGGTCCCTAGGAATAAAATTTTAGAGTCCATCCCTATGATTAGAGGAGCCGCGGCATTCTTGGCAGACTCTTCGGCCGACTCCATTAAATTAACATCTAAATCGTCAGCTCTCTCAAATGCGGCACCTTGAACCCTATGGTTAAAAAGCTGGCCGGGGGATTTACAAACTAAACACAAACTGTGTTCAATCCCCTGTGAAGGTAAATTCCTCTTTGGAGAGACTTTGGACGATATCCTGCAAAAAGCAGGTGATAAAAAGAAAGGTTTTCCCATCCTGGCCCCAACATATAATAAACGGCCCTTTCGGAACAGAAAATTTTTTAGGAGACCACCGAGGGAGCAAAACCGATGGGATGACGGGAGAAGGAAAGACAGAGGTTTCCTTTTTGGTAACTCCCCTCGAGATAGAACCCCCCCCCCCCCCCCCCAAGTGACGTCTTCCCCAGGGTGGGAGGGAGATTGACTCAATTCCTCCCGGCCTGGGAGAAAATTTCGACCAGCCCTTGGATATTGAAATTAATAGGAGAAGGGCTTCGCATAGAATTTTTTATCCCTACCCCCACGGAATTATGTGGTAACACCGCTGAGATCATCTCCTCAACAAGAAGCTCTAGAACTAGAAATTGTAAAACTAGTAAACAAGGCTGTCATCCAAGAAGTCCCCCCTCTGGAGAGAGGGAAGGGATTCTACTCTCCATTGTTCCTGGTTCCCAAACCGGACGGAACCTTCCGAACTATAATAAACTTACGGAAGTTGAATACCTATGTAAAAAAACTACAGATTCAAAATGGAGTCAATAAAATCAACGATAAAAAATCTGTTTCCCAACTGTTTTATGATAGTTCTAGATCTCAGTGACGCATATTATCACGTCCCCATCCACAAGACCTCTCAGAAATTCCTCAGACTGGCAGTAGTCATAAAAGGACAGACCAGGGAATACCAATACAGGGCTCTTCCCTTTGGCATATCAATTGCTCCCCACATCTTCACAAAGTTGATAGCGGAGATGATGGCACATCTGAGAGAGGAAGACGTCTTGATTATTCCATATCTAGACGATTTTCTGATTGTGAGCAACTCGGCCGAACTCTGCCATCAACAATGCGACAGTCATAGACACCTTAACAAAATTGGGCTGGCTGGTGAACCTCCAAAAATCAAAATTGGAACCAACCAAGGTTCAAGAATTCTTGGGTCTCATCCTGGACTCAAGTTCTCAGGTTTGTTACCTACCAGACAAGAAAAAACAAAACATAATCCACCTAGTGTCACAAGCGCGTGCAAACCCTACCATGACTCTAAGAAAGGCAATGTCATTACTGGGATCCCTCTCTGCCTGTCTCCCAGGGGTTCAGTGGGCACAGCTCCACACAAGGACACTTCAGTGTAATATTTTAAGAAACCAAAAAATACTAGGAGGACGGTTAGAAAATCGAATGACTCTAAGTTTACCCACTATTCATTCCCTGGGCTGGTGGCTGAATCCCAACAACTTATCAAAAGGGATTCCCTGGGTAATAGAGGCGTCTCAGATAGTTACCACAGATGCAAGTCCCACAGGGTGGGGGGGCTCACCTAGACGACAGTCACTCAGGGGATATGGACAATTCAGGAGCTCAGATCTTCCTCAAATCAAAAAGAGTTGAGGGCCGTGAATCATGCACTACTGTACTTCCTAGACCAACTGCAAGGCCATCATGTCCGAGTATTCTCGGACAACAAAGTAGTAGTAGCTTACTTAAACCACCAGGGGGGAACCAGGTCTCAATCATTAATGGAAACTACCTCCGAAATTTTCAGCCTGGTACAAAACAACTTCCTGTCCCTATCAGCCCTACATATAAAGGGGGTGGAAAACCAAAAAGCGGACTTTCTGAGTTGTACCCAACTAAAGCAGGGGGAGTGGTCTCTAAATCAGGGCATATTCAACAAAATTACAGATCTATGGGGGATCCCTGTAATAGACCTCTTTGCCAATATGCACAACAAGAAAGTGGAAACTTTCTGTTCCCTAGATCCCAGGGGGAATCCTCAGGCCGTGGATGCATTCACAATACCCTGGACACAGACCCTAACATATGCATTTCCCCCTACTATTCTCATTCCAGCAGTTCTGAGAAAGATCAGGCAGGACAGATCCAGACTCATCTTGATAGCCCCCTTCTGGCCCAAGAGAGCCTGGTTTTCATGGCTGAGGATGTTATCAATCACCGATCTCTGGGTGCTTCCGGATCTTCCGGACCTCCTGTCTCAGGGACCGGTGTTCCACCCTCAATCAGAAAATCTCCATCTGACAGCGTGGCTTTTGAGAGGTCACTATTGAGGGAAAGAGGGTTTTCTGACAAACTAGTGTCTACACTAATGAAAAGTAGAAAACCTGTGACCACAAAAATATACGGCAAAACATGGAAAAAAAATTTGTCCTCCTCTGGGGTAAAACTGCAAGATGGTGTTCCAGTGTCTGAAATACTAGAATTTCTACAGAAGGGCTTAGACTTAGGCCTTTCGGTAAGTACCTTAAAGGTACAGATAGCAGCTCTAGGAGCTTTATACTGTGAGAACATAGCAGCCAACCCTTGGGTTATACGGTTTATCAGAGCAGCCGCAAGGTCTAAACCGCTAACTATAAGTAGATTACCAACCTGGGATCTGAACTTAGTTCTGTCAGCCTTAACAGACTCCCCGTTTGAGCCCATAGAATCGGTACCCCTTAAAATTCTTTCTCTTAAAACGGCCCTCCTAATAGCCCTGACTTCGGCCCGTAGGATAAGTGACCTCCAAGCCCTGTCTGTAAACCCTCCATTTACACAAATTCTGGATGATAAAGTTATATTAAAAACAGACCCTTCCTATCTACCGAAAGTTGCGTCAACATTCCATAGATCCCAAGAAATAATCCTTCCTCCTTTCTGTCAAAACCCTAAAAATAAGAAGGAAGAGAAATTCCATACACTAGACGTTAAAAGGTGCCTGGTCCAATACATAAAAATCACCCAGCAGTATAGGAAGGAAGGGTCTCTTTTTATCTGCTTCCAGGGACCCAGGAAAGGACTCAAAGCTTCTAAGGGCACTATAGCTCGATGGGTCACAGACTAAATAGCTTTGGCGTACTCATCCTCCGGGAACGCCATTCCGCAAGGACTGAAGGCACATTCTACAAGGGCTATGGCGACCTCCTGGGCCGAAAGGTCAGAGGTACCATTAGATCAGATCTGTAAGGCGGCCACCTGGTCATCACCTTCAACCTTCTTCAGACACTACCGCTTAGACCTAGCCTCTTCGTCTGACCTAACCTTCGGGAGAAGGGTTCTGCAGGCTGTGGTCCCTCCCTAAGCAATGATCTCTGTAATTCTCTCTGGTAGTGCTGTCATGGGCGACTGAGAAAAGTGTAGTTACTCACCGATAACGGTGTTTCTCAGAGCCCATGACAGCACCTGCTTATTCCCCCCCCTCATCACGTGTGCGGTGAGCACATTATTTGTGTGAAGTGGTTTTTTACATATAGACACGGTGTTCACTGTTAAGCATTATGATTAAATTGCATATTTTGTGTTGTTGTGACTAACCTGGAGGACCTCCGATGCTCTGTAAACAAAACTGATGCAGGGGAGAGGTACCGCCCTTTTATCCTGTAGGTTTCCTGTCCCTGTAGGGCGGATCCCCTCTCTCTGGTAGTGCTGTCATGGGCTCTGAGAAACACCGTTATCGGTGAGTAACTACACTTTTTATTTTCACGGCTCTACGTTATAAACTTCTGTGAAGCACTTGGGGGTTCAAAGTGCTCACCACACATCTAGATAAGTTCCTTAACCCCTTTCTGCCATTAGACGTACTATTGCGTCCATGTGGGGTGGGCTCTACTTCCCAAGGACGCAATAGTACGTCATATGCGATCGGCAGCGCTCACGGGGGGAGCGCCGCCGATCGCGGCCGGGTGTCAGCTGTTTATCGCAGCTGACATCCGGCACTATGTGCCAGGAGCGGTCACGGACCGCCCCGGCACATTAACCCCCGGCACACCGCGATCAAAGATGATCGCGATGTGCCGGCGGTACAGGGAAGCACCGCGCAGGGAGGGGGCTCCCTGCGGGCTTCCCTGAGCCCCCCGCAGCAACGCGATGTGATCGCGTTGCTGCGAGGGTCTCACCTCCCTCCCTGCTCCCTCCAGGCCCGGATCCAAGATGGCCGCGGATCCGGGTCCTGCAGGGAGGGAGGTGGCTTCACAGAGCCTGCTCAGAGCAGGCACTGTGAAGCCTGCAGCGCTGCAAGTCAGATCAGTGATCTGACAGAGTGCTGTGCAAACTGTCAGATCACTGATCTGTGATGTCCCCCCTGGGACAAAGTAAAAAAGTAAAAAAAAAAAATTTCAAATGTGTAAAAAAAAAAATAAAAAAAAATATTCCAAAATAATGAAAAAAATAAAAATAAATATTATTCCCATAAATACATTTCTTTATCTAAATAAAAAAACAAAACAAAAGTACACATATTTAGTATCGCCGCGTCCGTAACGGCCCGACCTATAAAACTGGCCCACTAGTTAACCCCTTCAGTAAACACCGTAAGAAAAAAAAAAAAAAAAACGAGGCAAAAAACAACGCTTCATTATCATACCGCCGAACAAAAAGTGGAATAACACGCGATCAAAAAGACAGATATAACTAACCATGGTACTGCTGAAAACGTCATCTTGTCCCGCAAAAAACGAGCCGCCATACAGCACCATCATTAAAAAAATAAAAAAGTTATAGTCCTGAGAATAAAGCGATGCAAAAATAATTATTTTTTCTATAAAATAGTTTTTATCGTATAAAAGCGCCAAAACATAAAAAAATGATATAAATGAGGTGTCGCTGTAATTGTACTGACCCGAAGAATAAAACTGCTTCATCAATTTTACCAAACGCGGAACGGTATAAACGCCTCCCCCAAAAGAAATTCATGAATAGCTGGTTTTTGGTCATTCTGCCTCACAAAAATCGGAATAAAAAGCGATCAAAAAATGTCACGTGCCCGAAAATGTTACCAATAAAAACATCAACTTGTCCCGCAAAAAACAAGACCTCACATGACTCTGTGGACCAAAATATAGAAAAATTATAGCTCTCAAAATGTGGTAACGCAAAAAATATTTTTTGCAATAAAAAGCGTCTTTCAGTGTGTGACGGCTGCCAATCATAAAAATCCGCTAAAAAAACCTGCTATAAAAGTAAATCAAACCCCCCTTCATCACCCCCTTAGTTAGGGAAAAATTAAAAAAATGTATTTATTTCCATTTTCCCATTAGGGCTAGGGTTAGAGTTAGGGCTAGGGTTAGGGCTAGGGTTAGGGCTAGGGTTAGGGCTAGGGTTAGGGCTAGGGTTAGGGTTAGGGCTAGGGTTAGGGCTAGGGTTAGGGCTAGGGTTAGGATTAGGGTTAGGGCTAGGGTTAGGGCTAGGGCTACAGTTTGGGTTGGGGCTAAAGTTACAGTTAGGGTTTAGATTACATTTACGGTTGGGAATAGGGTTGGGATTAGGGTTAGGGGTGTGTCAGGGTTGGAGGTGTGGTTAGGGTTACTGTTGGGATTAGGGTTAGGGATGTGTTTGGATTAGGGTTTCAGTTATAATTGGGGGGTTTCCACTGTTTAGGCACATCAGGGGCTCTCCAAACGCGACATGGCGTCCGATCTCAATTCCAGCCAATTCTGCGTTGAAAAAGTAAAACAGTGCTTCTTCCCTTCCGAGCTCTCCCGTGTGCCCAAACAGGGGTTTACCCCAACATATGGGGTATCAGCGTACTCAGGACAAATAGGACAACAACTTTTGGGGTCCAATTTCTCCTGCTACCCTTGGGAAAATACAAAACTCGGGGCTAAAACATATTTTTTGTGGGAAAAAAAAAGATTTTTTATTTTCACGGCTCTGCGTTATAAACTGTAGTGAAACACTTGGGGGTTCAAAGTTCTCACAACACATCTAGATTAGTTCCCTGGGGGGTCTAGTTTCCAATATGGGGTCACTTGTGGGGGGTTTCTACTGTTTAGGTACATTAGGGGTTCTGCAAACGCAATGTGACGTCTGCAGACCATTCCATCTAAGTCTGCATTCCAAATGGCGCTCCTTCCCTTCCGAGCTCTGCCATGCGCTCAAACGGTGGTTTCCCCCAACATACGGGGTATCAGCGTACTCAGGACAAATTGGACAACAACTTTTGGGGTCGAATTTCTCCTCTTACCCTCGGGA
The DNA here is from genome assembly GCF_032444005.1 of Ranitomeya imitator. Taxonomy (NCBI): domain Eukaryota; kingdom Metazoa; phylum Chordata; class Amphibia; order Anura; family Dendrobatidae; genus Ranitomeya; species Ranitomeya imitator. The sequence goes on from NC_091284.1 coordinate 176,203,340, forward strand.
AAATACAAAACTGGGGGCTAAAAAATAATTTTGGGGGGAAAGATTTTTTTTTTAAAATTTTCACGGCTCTGCGTTACAAACTGTAGTGAAACACTTGGGGGTTCAAAGCTATCACAACACATCTAGATGAGTTCCTTAGGGGGTCTAGTTTCCAAAATGGTGTCACTTGTGGGAGGTTTCTACTATTTAGGTACATTAGGGGCTCTGCAAATGCAATGTGACACCTGCAGACCGTTCCATCTAAGTCTGCATTCAAATGGCACTCCTTCCCTTCTGAGCCCTCCCATGTGCCCAAACAGTGGTTCCCCCCACATATGGTGTATCATCGCACTCAGGACAAATTGGGCAACAAATTTTGGGGTCCAATTTCTCCTGTTACCCTCAGGAAAATACAAAACTGGGGGCTAAAAAAATAATTTTTGTGGGAAAAATTTTTTTATTTTTACGGCTCTGCATTATAAACTTCTGTGAAGCACTTGGTGGGTCAAAGTGCTCACCACACCTCTAGATAAGTTCCTTAGGGGGTCTACTTTCCAAAATGGTGTCACTTGTGGGGGGTTTCAATGTTTAGGCACATCAGTGGCTCTTCAAACGCAACATGACGTCCCATCTCAATTCCTGTCAATTTTGCATTGAAAAGTCAAACGGCGCTCCTTCCCTTCCGAGCTCTCCCATCCGCCCAAACAGTGGTTTACCCCCACATATGGGCTATCAGCGTACTCAGGACAAATTGTACAACAACTTTTGGGGTCCAATTTCTTCTCTTACCCTTGGGAAAATAAAAAATTGGGGGCGAAAAGATAATTTTTGTGAAAAAATATGATTTTTTATTTTTACGGTTCTACATTATAAACTTCTGTGAAGCACTTGTTGGGTCAAAGTGCTCACCACACCTCTAGATAAGTTCCTTAGGGGGTCTACTTTCCAAAATGGTGTCACTTGTGGGGGATTTCAATGTTTAGCCACATCAGGGGCTCTCCAAACGAAACATGGCGTCCCATCTCAATTCCAGTCAATTTTGCATTGAAAAGTCAAATGGCACTCCTTCGCTTCCAAGCTCTGCCATGCGCCCAAACAGTGGTTTACCCCCACATGTGGGGTATTGGCATACTCAGGACAAATTGTACAACAATGTTTGGGGTCCATTTTCTCCTGTTACCCTTGGTAAAATAAAACAAATTGGAGCTGAATTAAATTTTTTGTGAAAAAAAGTTAAATGTTCATTTTTATTTAAACATTCAAAAAATTCCTGTGAAGCACCAGAAGGGTTAATAAACTTCTTGAATATGGTTTTGAGCACCTTGAGGGGTGTAGTTTTTAGAATGGTGTCACACTTGGGTATTTTCTATCATATAGACCCCTCAAAATGACTTCAAATGAGATGTGGTCCCTAAAAAAAATGGTGTTGTAGAAATGAGAAATTGCTGGTCAACTTTTAACCCTTATAACTCCCTAACAAAAAAAATTTTGGTTCCAAAATTGTGCTGATGTAAAGTAGACATGTGGGAAATGTTACTTATTAAGTATTTTGTGTGACACATCTCTGTGATTTAATTGCATAAAAATTCAAAGTTGGAAAATTGCGAAATTTTCATAATTTTCGCCAAATTTCCGTTTTTTTCACAAATAAACGCAGGTACTATCAAATAATTTTTACCATTGTCATGAAGTACAATATGTCACGAGAAAACAACGTCAGAATCACCAGGATCCATTGAAGCGTTCCAGAGTTATAACCTCATAAAGGGACAGTGGTCAGAATTGTAAAAATTGGCCCGGTCATTAAAGTGCAAACCACCCTTGGGGGTAAAGGGGTTAAGGGGTCTAGTTTCCAAATTGGTGTCACTTGTGGGGGGTTTCCACTGTTTAGGCACATCAGGGGCTCTCTAAACGTGACATGGCGTCCCATCTCAATTCCAGCCAATTCTGCATTGAAAAAGTCAAACGGCGCTCCTTCACTTCCAAGTTCTGCGGTGCGCCCAAAAAGTGGTTTACCCCCACATATGGGGTATTGGCGTATTCAGGAGAAATTGCATAACAAAAGTTATGGTTACATTTCTGTTTTTACACATGTGAAAATAAAAAAAAATGGTTCTGAATTAAGATGTTTGCAAAAAAAAGTTAAATGTTCATTTTTTCCTTCCACATTGTTTCAGTTCCTGTGAAGCACGTAAAGGGTTAATAAACTTCTTGAATGTGGTTTTGAGAACCTTGAGGGGTGTAGTTTTTAGAATGGTGTCACACTTCATTATTTTCTATCATATAGACCCCTCAAAATGACTTCAAATGTGATGTGGTCCCTAAAAAAAAAATGGTGTTGTAAAAATGAGAAATTGCTGGTCAACTTTTAACCCTTATAACTCCCTAACAAAAAAAAATTTTGTTTCCAAAATTGTGCTGATGTAAAGTAGACATGTGGGAAATGTTATTTATTAACTATTTTTCGTGACCTCTCTCTCTGATTTAAGGGCATAAAAATACAAAGTTTGAAAATTGCAAAATTTTTAAAATTTTCACCATATTTCCGTTTTTTTCATAAATAATCGCAAGTAATATCGAAGAAATGTTACCACTAACATGAAGTACAATATGTCACGAGAAAACAATCTCAGAATCAGCGGGATCCGTTGAAGCGTTCCAGAGTTATAACCTCATAAAGTGACAGTGGTCAGAATTGCAAAAATTGGCCTGGTCATTAAGTACCAAATTGGCTCTCACTAAGGGGTTAAATATGGATGCCTTGTTTTGCTCTACTTTATGTAGAACACCCAATTATTCATGGTGACGGCACTGATTGCTCTGTTTAATGAGCTAACCCTACTTGAACGATGTGTGATTAACGCTCCTCCTAAAATCAAGCATCAGCTTTGAAAAAAAGGAAAAGTGTGTTTTGGCATTTCTTGCATACAACGTGAAGATAACTTGCTATTATATTACCCAGAATATATGCTTACTAAATTGTCTGGTGCTTTTGTAGGTTGTAATTCAGGGCAGTGATGACATTGCAAGCCGAGCAATAGATCTTCTCAAGGAAATTTATACTAACCTTGGTCCGAGGTTACAAGTAAATCAGGTAAGATTGTCCTGGTTAACACTGCCTCTGACTGTATTGCCTTTAAGATTGTAGGATTGCATGTGTTCCCTGGCAAAATGACGGTCTAGCAATAGCTGGAGAGGAGTCCTATTAGAGAGGTCTGTTCTTCAGCAATTGCTTGTTTTTCACTGATATAGTATGCTGGTATATTACAGTACTATCGCTGCTCAAGCATGCTAATATGTTTTGCTGATCGTATTTTCACTTACCTTTTAGGTGGAGATACATGAGGACTTTATTCAGTCTTGCTTTGATCGCCTGAAGGCCTCATATGACACATTGTGTGTGCTAGATGGTGACAAAGACAGTATTAATTGTGCAAGACAAGAAGCCATACGAATGGTCAGGGTTTTAACGGTCCTTAAAGAATATATAAATGAATGTGACAGTGACTACCATGAAGAGAGAACAATTCTTCCAATGTCCAGGTACTGTAGCAATGTATTCAATGGTCGTGTTCTCACCAGCATGTTAGTTTGCTTACAAAGTTTACGAGTGTTATGAGATTAGGTTCAAAGTGCTTGGTTGTGAGCTTTAATCCAAAGCCATTGTATTTTTATACCTCCTAGGGTACACTGTGATTGCAGCGATACAAGTTGGGCCATCACTGTAACCCCATCTCCTCATAGCAAATCTTTTCTTAGATTATGGCTCTTTCTAATTGGGAAAGTACATGCTATTTTCTTACTTTGTCGCACAACTTTATTTATTTTTTTTAAGGGATTTTTTTATGCTTTGTTTTTATTTAAGTAGACTTGTATGAGCCTTTTGGTTACACTTCATACTGCTTTGTGCTGCTCTACTGTATTGTCTACTCCACTCTTTTGGGTGTATTGACACAGATTCATGGATTTGTTTTCACAGATTTCTACTCTAAAATACCTTTTTATGTGTTACAAATTTTTTTGCTCTTGTAAATTTAGTGACTCTGTATTTTCACTATCCTGGCTAGCTTCGCCAAACTGGGCAGAATCCCTTTAGTGGCATACATTTTGCTAGAAATGTGCTCCAGTTCTTGACTAAAGTAACATTTCTGGCGGAGGCTCACGCCTACGTTCAGGTATACCTCATTAAAGTACCATGCGCCTCTTAATGATTGCGACTGCTGGAGCACGATGCACCAAATTCATGAAGACTACCATGGACAAGCAGTCTTAATTAATCTGGCTCATTCTCTTTGCATTAAAGGAGTGTTCTAATCTGCTTTTAAAGGGGTGCTCTGGGGAGATAAAAGTTTAGCCATGCTTTCCTAACCTATAAGGCTATGTGCACACGTTGCGGATTAGGCTTAGGAATTTCTGGTGCAGATTCTGCCTCTCCTGGCAGAAAACACACCTGCGTATTTGTCACTTTTTTTGTGCGTCTTTGCTGCGGTTTTCTTTCGGATTTGCAGCGTTTTTTTTTTTTTGTTTTTTTTTATAATGGAATGGGTACAAAAACACTGCAGATTCACAAAAATGAAGTGACATGCTACTTCTTTTAAACCGCAGCGTTTCCGCAGTGGATTTTCCGCAAAGTGTGCACAGCATTTTTTTTTTCTCTCATTGATTTACATTGTACTGTAAATCAATTGCGGATCTGCAGCGTTTCTGCACCTCAAAAAACGCTACGGATCCGCAGAGAATCTGCAACATGTGCATATACCCTAAAAATAACATAAATAGTTCTTTCGAATGCTGACAGTCCCTAAAATTCAGTGTGATACTGGAGCTCCTCGGTGCCCCCCATTCTGAGACGTTGCATCACATCAAGTGGCGTGGCCTTCTCCTGGCTGCTAATAGCAGCTAGTCCCCTTAGGGTGTGACCAGCCCCTGTCAATCAATACAGTTTATGCGCAAACTAAACTAAAAACAATTGTGGTCATTGTGCTTTTTCTTGTCCTAATTTGACTCCTAATCCAAGAATAACAAGATTATACATTGCAAAAACATAAACACAAAGAAAAAAAAAATGTAGAGAATAATAATAATCTTTATTTTTATGTAGCGCTAACATGATCTGCAGCGCTTTACAGTTTTGCACACATTATCAACGCTGTCCCCGATGGGGCTCATAATCAAAATTCCCTATCAGTATGTCTTTGGAATGTGGGAGGAAATTGGAGAACCCAGAGAAAACCCACACAAACACGGGGAGAACATACAAACTCCTTGCAGATGTTGTCTTGGGAGATAATTATCATCTGTGTACATTTGACTCTTTTTTTAGTCTACACACTCCTATTTAAAATACAAAGTAAAAAAAAACAAAAACAAAACCTATCCGTAAGAATGATTTCAGAATTTTTGTTAAAACTTTTAAGGTATGGGTGAAAAATGCAGAAGTGGTGACGTGTTTGAATTATTCTTTTCCTCTCATTGTTCCACTCCTGATTTTGGTTTAGAAATACTGAGGTAAAATACTTAGTGTGAATGTGGCCTAAAGCTGTGGTTGTGTTCAGATTAGCCGATCACATTTAAACTCTTAACCTTCATTTCTGTAGCACCAACATATTCTGCAGCGCATAATAGTTGGCCGTTTTGCTAAACCCTACATTAAGTCCTCCAAAAGCAGTTGGAAAGCATACTATTGTTTGAGTCCAATGTTAAACTTTTTGCCCATAATTCCAAAAGCAATGTTTGGCACAAATGAAACACTCGGAATCTCCAAGAGATCACCATACCCACAGTGAAGCATGGTGGAGGCAGCATTATGCGTTGGGGCTGTTTTTATTCAACTGGAAGTGGGACTTTAAGGTGGAGGGAATTATGAACAATTTTAAATAACGGATAATTTTTCAACAAAATTCTGCTAAAAAAACTGAAGCTTAAAGAGAAATTTCGCATTTCTGCACAACAATGATCTCAAGCATAACTCCAAATCCACAAACGAATGGCTTTGCCAGGTGGAGATCACGGTTGGAATGACCCAACCAAAGGCCGATCCTGAATTGAAAATCTGTGGTTTGACCTAAAGAGGGCTGTACACAGTAGATACTCTCACAATCTGACAGATTTGCAGTGCTGATGCAAGGAAGAGTGGGCAACGATTGTCAATTCTAGCTGTGCCATGCTGATAGACTCCTTCCCAAAAAGACTGAATGCTGTTGTAAATGCAAAGGGTGTTTCAAGTATTAGTTTCTAAAGGTGCACATATTTAGATTATCCCTGTACAGAGCAGACAGGTAATTAACTACCTGACTGTAAGTTCTTACCCTCAAACCACAAAAATAATCTTGGATAACACTTTTAAAGATGTGCATAGTTATACAACCACATTATTTTAGTTCTTAATTTTCCTTTTTCCATCCAAAACATTTCAATTTATTTTTCTATGGAATTGTGCAGATTATGGGTGACATTAAAGGGAACCTGTCACCCCCAAAATCGAAGGTGAGCTAAGCCCAACAGCATCAAGGGTTTATCTACAGCATTCTGGAATGCTGTAGATTAGCCCCCAATGTATCCTAAAAGATGAGAAAAAGAGATTAGATTATACTCACCCAGGGGCGGTCCCGGTCCGGTCCGATAGGTGTCGCGGTCCAGTCCGGCGCCTCCTATCTTCATCAGATGACGTGCTCTTCTTGTCATCACGCTGCGGCTCCGGCGCAGGCGTACTTTGTCTACCCTGTTGAGGGCAGAGCACAGTACTGCAGTGCACAGGCGCCGGGCCTCTGACCTTTCCCTGCGCACTGCAGTACTTTGATCTGCCCTCAACAGGGTAGACAAAGTACGCCTGAGTGAAGACAAGAAGAGGACGTCATTGTAAGATGATGGGAGGCCCCGGACCGGACCGCGATGCCCATCATACCGGCACCGCCCCTGGGTGAGTATAATCTAACCTCTTTTTCTCATCTTTTAGGATACATTCCAGAATGCTGTAGATAAGGCCCTGATGCTGGTGGGCTTAGCTCACCTTCGATTTTGGGGGTGACGGGTTCCCTTTTAAAGGTGGATAAAAATTCTGAAAGGGTCTTGTTTTGGTATAATTTATTTTTTGACTTGACAAAAACATGGTTTGTCTCTTTATTATATAAATAAATACCATATCTTGTATTTATATCGGATGTTGTGCATTTTTAATATATGGTCTTAGAGTAATCTCAGTCTTTCATGCCTCATTGTGTGTTTATTTTTCCCATCCTCAATAGGATGAAATTTCATAACTTTAAATGTCTCCCCTTTTCTAGGGCTTTTCGTGGCAAACACATAACTTTGGTTGTGCGATTTCCAAATCAGGGACGTCAGGTGGAGGATTTAGACATATGGTCTCACACAAATGACACAATAGGCTCTGTTCGGCGTTGTATACTTAATCGTATCAAGGCTAACAGTGCACATACGAAAGTTGAACTCTTTATCGGTGGAGAACTGGTGGATCCTTCAGAAGACAGAAAGTTAATCGGCCAGTTAAACCTGAAAGATAAAACCGTAAGTATATTTTCAAACTTTATCTTAATAAAATTATTATAAATTGTTTTAATTGAATTTTAATTGTTGTGGACATCCATACATAGTTATTTTTGAGCTCGTGCATTTTTCACCAGTCAATTTAGCTCACGCAATATGCTTACGGTTATGGTTTTCTGATAGCGTCTTACTACTGGTGGGCAAGGATTTGGGCTGCTGTGCTTGATTCAGTGTCTCCTCTCTCCTGTCGTATTCCAAGGAAAATGAAGTATTTCTTCTGTTGTAGTCTTTTGTAGAAGTGTGTCTCGGATCCCTTCTCCATGGTGTCACTTATTCGTCACGTGCCTGCTCTCACACGTGACTTGGGGTTGTGCCTGCAAGGGTTAATCTATCTCCCCACTCTCAGTCCAGCATTCAACCTCTGTCCTATGCTGTAATGGGAGCATAAATCACACACCAACCCAGGCCACACACCCGCTCATACACGCTGCCACCACTCATCGAATACACGGGCGATGAGTCCCAGACTAATAATACTAATAAAAATATGTCTATCACTCATAAGGCTCACACACCTTTAGGCTATGGATTCTTTTAGAACATTCAAGGTTCAACTTGTTAAAGTTTTATACTTTATTTACAAAAAGTTCAATGCTTAAAATAAGAAAAAGGTATAAAAATATGATAATAAAAAGACATACAACTTATGCAAAACAGTATCAAAATAAACAGGAGAAACTTACAGAAACTATCTAACTGGTAGTTGCTTTCTGCTCCCTGAGGGTAAGAAGAATGTAGATTGGATCACACCAGCTTCTCAGGCTGCCCCCATCATGTGAACACAATTCTGTCTGCAGCCTAAATTTATAACTTTGGTCTGAGGTCAGGTTTCTAGACCAGCCCCTCAGGTTAATATCATAATTGCGGGCTGTTTGGCCACGGCCGCTCTACTAAAGAATATATATTATTTTCCTCTTGAGATACTTGTGACCAGGTTCCCAGGAATAGATCACCTCAGGCCGCAATTACCATCTCCCCTCCAAGACCTAAGAGGTGCCAAATGTTACCTTCTTCTTGGCTCTAGCTAGACCTCTTGGTGAGATATGGAGACACAATTTCTACTAGTCCCAAGAAAGTACCTATTAACACCTAGGTGCGATTTGCCTTCAGGACAGATGTTACATTATCACTAGTCACACATATAACCCTAGACATGTCACTACACACATATAGATATATATATATAGAGAGAGAGATATATATATATATATATATATATATCTATATCTATATCCCCACAAAGTGTAATTCTGTATTGGTGCATGGATTTTCATATTTATTGCAGCTGCCATAAAGGCCTCACACATTGTAGTGTGAAATACAGGACATTTTGGAGTAAAGATAAATATGCTTTGTTACAGTTGATTACGGCCAAGCTGACACAGATAAGTTCAAATATGCCTTCAAGTCCTGATAGTTCTTCTGACTCCTCAACTGGGTCTCCTGGAAATCATGGAAACCACTACAGTGATGGTCCAAACCCAGAAGTTGAAAGCTGCCTGCCTGGAGTGGTCTGTATATTTACTGAGTACTCACATCTAGCACTAAGACTTTAGTCACAATACAATGCTAGCTTTTTGTAACCTCTCAGACAATTTTTGTTAAGTTGGCATGCTTATCACCTTCTTCCAAGAGCTTCCAAGAGAATTTTTGCATGACAAGTTTTAATGACACAATCCACTTTATTGTGCAATGTACCAAAAAATGGCGTGAAATGGTGAAAAAATGCTGCGCCACAATTTTTTTTCAAGTGGTTGGGAACAAATACCCCAATGTTAATGATGTTTTAAATTTTGTTTTTTTTATTTACATTTTTAACGTGCGAAAAAAGCGTAATTGGAATTGATTTTTTTTTTTCCCCTCTTTTGAGTTTTTGAAAAGTTACGGCTATGTCTGAGTTTTCAAGTACCAACATGGCAGTGACTGAGGCCTTTAGCATGCCGCCAGCTACCATGGCAACCCATTGGTGCCCCATAATTGTTGGAATTTACCGCTTGTTAAGACGTTTTGCTCCTGATCCCCCTCCACAAACACTGACTCCTCCAGTGATTTACGTGAATGGTATGGCAGATTGCAATGAATACTGATGCATCCCCTTTACTATAATCATAACCCAGTTTGTGTTTTTGACAGAAGAATATGCCAGTTGTACAATCAAACTGTTAGCCTGAGTGAATAAGGCTATTGTGAACAGGGCCTATGTGTAAATGTTCAGCACAAACCTTATTGGGTACTCATGATTTAATTGGCAATTTAGTGCATTGGTGGATATACTAGTGCTCTGTAAACTACGGAACCATTACAATTGATGCTGATCTTTAATAGTATTTTTTGTTTTTTTCATGCTCCAGATAATGTCATTGCACCACCGATATATCTCCTTTCTTTGGCAAGTTGCTGATTTAGGCAGCAGTCTAAATATGCCACCTTTACGTGATGGTGCTCGTGTGCTGATGAAACTCATGCCACCAGGTAAACACAAATAGTCTGCTTTAAGTCAATACTTACGTTTTTAGACTAATTCCTGAGCACATTGGTTCACAGTGATCTGAATGTTTTCAGGATTACCTGTTAAACATTTAAGCAGGTAATTATAATTTAACATCTTAAAGGGAACCTGCCAGTGGATGCATGCTGCCAGATCCATGGGCACCATGTGTGAAACTGAGATCACCTGAGTGTTCTTGAGCTTGTACCTGCTGTCAGGTTCCCTTTAACATTTAATTTCATGTCTGTTTAGGAAATATTGATATCTCCCTTCCCCATAACTGCTTTTATTTCATATGAAATAACTGCAGCATCTTTCCAATACCTTTGTGTTGTGCCATTCATCATTCCGCCTGAATATTTTTGTTTTTAAGTAAACTGACAAAGTTGTCAGAGGTGTCTTTACAGTCTGTCACTGGCAATACAAATCTGCATGATGCGTCCCCAATTTGTTTCTAAATTCCTCAAGAGAAAAGCCGAGGAACATCACAAGGCTGAGAAAAGATGCTCCAGAATAATTCAATAATGAATACAAGTATTAAGTAGCAGACAAGTAATTTTATGTAGATTTTTTGCTGCTTATGAAATCTAGATACAGGTCTAACATTGACTAATTTGTTCTTGTGCAAATGTAAAAAATGAAGGAAAATTCTGCAGTTTTCCTTCTTAAATGCTTCTGGGAGTTCAAAGCCTATAAACATCAGGGGGCAGCTGGGAAGCCAGTGCTCAAACAGAGCTGGACGCCCCATGGAGAAGGCCGAGATTTCCATCTCTGCTTTACTGATCACTGCATAAACTTCACCGAACAAGCGCTGTGCATTGCAGATAGGAATTGCACACTGTGCTTCCACCTCTGGACACAACGATTATGTGATTGCTGGAGAGGAGCAGGAGCCAGATTGGCCCTGCTGTGCCGTCGGAAGGTAGAATTGGCTCTAACTGGCACTAATATGCCAGTCCCAGCTACGGAGGAAATCGGCGACAAAATAAAGGTTTTTGAATGTTGAAAGGTGTCCCACTCCACATAGGATGGAAGCCGGTTGTGCTACACAGCATCTGTCTCCAAGAGCAGTGGCCAGCGCTTGTGTTCATCGCTCTGGTTTACCTGTAAATGCTGCTGTCTGTTGTGACAGTGCGCTATATTGGGTACCCATCCCACCCACAACATTATTGTGCCATGCTGATGGGTTGCCATACGTCTTTCAAAGGAACATTTTAAAAAATAATTGCACTTGGCGTAAGTAGAAAAAATGAAAGCCAGGAGCTTAAAATGATTGAGGTTGTTTTTTTTAGTTTCTTGTGTCTTAATACGAATAGCATTTCTGTGTCTATGGTTCTCTCTGTAATAGCAGTGTATAGGTTCATGCGACTTTTGGAGCTGCCAGAGTTCTTCCTATCAAACGCATGAATTTGTTGTTTTTAGACAATACCATAGTGGAGAAGCTTCGATCAATTTGTTTAGACCATGCTAAACTTGGAGAAAGCAGCCTCAGTTCTTCCTTGGATTCTCTCTTCTTCGGCCAGTCAGCTTCACAAGTTTTATATCTGACAGAGGTGCGTTATTATAATGTAGTAAAAAAATATTCCCAAAATGTAGGCACAGTTTAAGTGTGGCCTTACCGTTACATTTTGGGTGTTATTTCTGATTTCTAGGTTGTTTATGCCTTGTTGATGCCTGCCAATGCACCCTTGGGAGAAGATGCTAGCGACTTTCAGTACAACTTCCTGAAAAGTGGTGGTTTGCCACTGGTATTGAGCATGCTTACTAGGAACAACTTTCTGCCAAACGCTGATATGGAAACAAGAAGAAGTGCCTATCTTAATGCGCTGAAAGTCGCCAAACTGTTGCTTACAGCAATTGGGTATGGGCATGTCCGGTCAGTCGCTGAAGCTTGTCAGCCCGCCGAAGGATCAAATCCAGTGTCACCGGTAGGTTAATGATTTGAGAAGCTTTTTAGGTGTTTTTTTTTTTACGTTTGTGTGCCATTCTTCATGTATGGATGTGTGTATATTACACATTTTAAATAAGCTTTATAGCCAGGACCAAATAACCATTAGTTTTGCTAAAGCGTGTGTGCGTGTATTTGACATACTTACGCTTTTTTTTTTTTTTTTGATGTCCCATGTAGCTTTTATATATTTTAAAGTGATGCAGCGCTAAGCCTTAATTTATTATGTATTTGACTTAGGCGACCCATGATCAAGCAGTGGTGCTACAAAATGCCCTGCAGAACATTCCTAACCCAACCTCAGAATGTATGCTGAGAAATGTAGCAATACGCCTAGCACAACAAATATCTGATGAAGTAAGCACTGGTTCCTTTTTTGGTTTTGGAGACTCAATTCACCACACAACCTTTTTATTAACCATGTGAACTTTACCTTTTTATTTAGGCTTCGAAGTTTATCCCCGATATTTGTGTAATTCGAGCAATACAGAAAGTAATCTGGGCATCTGGCTGTGGATCTGTTCAGTTGGTGTTTTCAGCCAATGAGGAAATAAGCAAAATTTACGAGAAGGTAATACAAATGTATGCTAGCCCCAAAAATGTTTTTTACCAGTTTTTTTTTTTTTGTCTTAATGCAACTGGAATGATGTCCTACTTGACACCCTGATGTCTGACTGAAAGCAAAACCAGCATAATCTGACCCTGCAGTCATACAAATGTACAGATGTATGTTAACAAGAACTGCAGACGTGATGGAAAGGAGTAGGACACTGGGATGTGATTGAACCGAAATTCTTAACGTGGATACACAAGTGGTTTATCTTGGATTATCAGAATTTCTGCATTGTGGGGTTTTAGATTACTAATGTTGCACTTTATTATTTGCTTGTGAGCCAAGTACTGGACATTATCATTTACATCGTTCTTATTTATCAGACGAACGCCGGTAATGAACCCGACCCAGAAGATGAACAAGTTTGTTGCGAGGCTCTAGAAGGGATGACCTTGTGTTTTGCTCTGATACCAACAGCACTGGAAGCCCTCAGTAAAGAGAAAGCATGGCAAACCTTTATTATTGACTTGCTGCTACATTGTCAAAGCAAGTGAGTGTTTCTAGTCACAAATGTCTTTCTGGTTATGTTGCAAAAGGATTTTTTCCAAATTAATTTTTATTGGATTTTGTAATTACCGTATATAAAGGGTATGGATAGAGGGTATGGATAGAGGGTAAGGATAAGCAGGGTCAAGGGAAGGGAAAGGAATCCCCATGTATATGGGGAAAGAGGGGAAAAAAAGACAGGCATATAAACAGTTGCATAAATTTGCCCAAAATATCAGCACCTAAAAGTAAAGCATCTTTTCAGTATAGTAAATCAGTTGGTAATATTACCAAGATCAAATGTTGTATATTACCTAAACCTAGAAGTAAATCAGTCAGAAATATGAACAAAATCAACTGTAGCTTAATAGCTAAACCTAGAAGTCTTTGTAAAACAACGGTTTTACATGTTATGTAATATATGGCCTGCCGCACCCGGGAACGCCCTATAGGCTGCCCTAAGATCAGGTGGAGGAATGTTCGGTTCATTCAAATAAGACTGTAAAAGTGGAAAAGAATTAGTTCAACTACTCAGATTTCTAGTCGTAGATTAATTAGTAGCCTTGAGGTTCAATCAACCGGGGCAAAGATCCAACTTCAGTTGAGATGGTAGTCCAGAGGTGGCCTTAGAGATTTTGAAACCAGCACCTTCAAGGAAATTAATTCCCTCGTCCGGAGAAGAAATATGGATTAATATTGACGCATGTTTCACCTGGAGCGATGATGATTGAGTCCAGACATAGGGAATCCCAGCACGCAGAAGTTCACGAGTGATGTGGGAAAAAGTTTTTCTCTTTTGCAGATTGTCTCTTGACAAGTCCTCGTAGAATATTAAATGGCTGTATGGAGATGAAGGAAACCTTGGCTCCCCCAACACACCAAGAAGCGCATTTCTCACCCAGTTGGGGTAAAATGAAACAATGACATCTCTTGACAGGTTCTGCGGAAGAGAGGGTGGCCTGCGTATTCTAAAGGCTTTTTCAATCAGAAACCTTTCATTAGTGTTAGGAATCAAATGAGAAATCATTGAGGAAATGTAGATTTTCAATTGGAAGGTCTGAATCGACTCCGGTATTCCCCTGATCTTGATGTTTTCTCCTTCTGGAGTCCTCATAATTAGCCAAGTTGGTTTTGAGGAAAATAATGTCCTTTTGAATCTCATCCATTGATTTTGAGGGTGTGATTGAGGATTGAGGAATGCTAATTTCGTCTTTTTTTTGTTAGAAGAGTCAATTGCTTCTGGAACATGAAAAGAACCATCATAGGTGCCGTATAATGCTGACTGTGTCGTTGGCCACTGATATTAGCGTATCTTGGAAGAGTCTCTTTATGAAAATTTCGGATGCTTTAGAGATATTTATCTTTCTGGAGTCAGTCAGTTGGTCTTTATGGTCTTGTAATAGGTCATTATCACACTTTCCATTAGGCTCCTTTTCCCCAAGATTCAATGCAGATAGAAAGGTTTTAAGTAAATTAATCATTAAACCCTCTGTCGGGTAGCCGTCGGATGTGTGAATCTCCTTCATCAATTGAAGATTCGGGGAGGATATTTCAATATTAAAATTTACTGCAGGATTAAACTCTCACAAGAAGCCCCACTCAATGAGGTATTGTCAGAAAGACCATTTATACTATGAGTAGAAGTCTCTATGTTTTCAAAGAACTCCTCTGAGTGTATACTCACTAAGCTTCTAAAGAGTCAGGAGAGCTGTTTGAATGGTCTGCCAGGACACCATTCTCACCTCCACCTCCACAAAAGCCCTCAATGAAGCATCAAATCTTCTAAAGGAAGTTTATAAAGCTTTACAAAGCACTGATATGGGTTCAGAACTGACTGTTAATTTCTCTGAGTGTCCTAGGAACTTATCTGGGAGTGCCCCTTTAAATTTCCCAGACAAGTTGTCTGTGATGACATGGCAGGGGAAGGCTTGTGTCAACAATTTGTTTGCATGTTGAGGATAAGAGACTCATTAAGGGTACCGTCACACAGTGGCACTTTGATCGCTAGGACGGCACGATCCGTGACTTTCCAGCGATATCCTTACGATCTCGCTGTGTCTGACACGCTACTGCGATCAGGGACCCCGCTGAGAATCGTACGTCGTAGCAGATCATTTGAAACTTTCTTTTGTCGCTGGATCTCCCGCTGACATCGCTGAATCGGCGTGTGTGACGCCGATTCAGCGATGTCTTCACTGGTAACCAGGGTAAACATCGGGTTACTAAGCGCAGGGCCGTGCTTAGTAACTCGATGTTTACCCTGGTTACCAGCGTAAACGTAAAAAAAAACAAACACTACATACTTACCTTCCGTGTCTGTCCTCCGGCGCTGTGCTGCTCTGCACTGGCTGTGAGCGCCGGCCAGCCTGAAAGCACAGCGGTGACGTCACCGCTCTGCTTTATGGCTGACCGGTGCTGACAGTGCAGAGGAAAGCACAGCGCCGGAGGACAGACACGGAAGGTAAGTATGTAGTTTTTTTTTTTTTTTACGTTTACGCTGGTAACCAGGGTAAACATCAGGTTACTAAGCGCGGCCCTGCGCTTAGTAACCCGATGTTTACCCTGGTTACCAGGGGACTTGGGGATCGTTGGTCGCTGGAGAGCGGTCTGTGTGACAGCTCTCCAGCGACCACACAGCGACGCTGCAGCGATCGACATCGTTGTCGTATCGCTGCAGCGTCGTTTGTGTGACGGTACGCTAACACCAGCGTTCCCACCTAATTCCCCTGTATTGAACTGGCACGAACTTGGCTGTATGTGGGGTGTGGGAAAAAGCTGTGGATGTCTGCTTACCAGCGCCGGTGTCCGACAGGCCCCACTGGTCTCCTGCACAATTCTCCATCCCTGTCTATCCTTTGTCAGCATAGGAACCTTCTGCTCCAAGCCCCGGCATCCCTGATGTGCTCCGGTGATTACCCCCACAGTCCGGTGAAGGTGAGCTTCTTCAGTCCAGCGCAGCTGCGGCAATATGGTTCCCTGCTCCTTCGCTGCCTCATCCTGTGCCCGGGATTCGGCTGCAGCTCCGGCACAGACAGGTGCTTAGTACCTCAGCTGCGGCTCTATCCCTTGGTCACTTCCGGGATCTCTGCCCTGTCTCCCGGCGTCTCGGCTCACCGCGGCTCTGATTCTTTTTATCAGCGCTACAAGCTGGTGCCGGAGCTCCAGTGAGGGGAGGCTTTCTTACGGTGAGGGTCCCGCGGGGTGGCTGTGTTTCAGGGAGCATCGGCCTCGCCTGTATATGGTGAAGGCTTGATACTTTAGCTGCGGGTCTGGTCTGTTTGTTTCCTGGTGCTGTTAGGCCTTCGCTATGTTTCCCCGCATTTCTTCATCTCGGGAGAGGAACTTTACCCCCCAGTTGGGGTCTTTCTGCTTGTGTGTAGATCCAGGCATATTCTGAAAGCTTTTTAGTCCCGATTTTCCACTTTTATAGTAAGCTTTAGTTGCTTAAATCAGGAAAATTGTAGGAGCTCCTGTGAAGCAAATCAGCTCCCTTCCCCTTGCAAACCACGCCCCCTGTTGCAAAAGGATTTTGCGCTATTGAGCAGGTCCTAACCTTACCTGAAAATAATGGTGTATTTCACAAATTCAAGACAAACTTGACCTTATAACCAGGTCTGCTTCACATTTTCTACTTTGTCGCCCTTTTTAGATGTGCATCTTTTAGGGTATGTGCAGCGGTTAGATTAGTTTGCAATACATGAGTTTTAAAAAATAATTTCAGCTACAATAGAAGTAAAATGGTAATGTTCTCTATTGTCAGGTTACAGTCAGTCTTCGGTTCATCTTTTTGTCGCTGTTCTAGTTTAGAAAAGCATTCGAGAGGTTAGGAGATCCATCTAGTGTGTATTTCAAAGGTAGCATTGGAATACGTATTTACGCCAATGGTAGGTCCTGTGTTAGTGCATACATTAGCTGGCTTGTACATTTATAATGTACAGATTTTTCCCAAGATAGGCAGGTGTTGTTTACTTACCATGTGACTGTACAGGGTTAGCATCTTTCCATTCACCTCCATCTTTGCAAACAGTCCATACATCCAAGACACAAATCTCTGCCACCGGCTACTCATCTATTTATTTTCTCTTTTGATACTGGCACAGCATTCTTGGTCAAACATTTAATCTAAAAGCGTCCCCTTCTTTTGGCATTATCGGCTGTTTGGCAGAGCCCTCCCAGCCAAGCAGGTTATCGCTAATGAGACAAACCCTTTGGTGACCCCATTACTAGCTTAAATGTAAAAAATATTTTCAAGATTAGTCTCCTGTTTAAAGTGCTGGTCTACCTGATTATCTTGCATGCATATTACTCAGTTGTGGTCGCTTGAATGGCTGCACATCTGTATGACAATTTTGAAGAATGTTTTCCAGTTCAGCCGTGGCTACAATAGAAATGGCCTTGTTTCCCATGCCTGTTTATTCACCTTCCAGAAGAAATGAGATATTAACTTTAAAAAAGTGTTATTGGGAAATACATGCAAAGCACAGGAAGTAATGGCACATCGTATGCTACAGCACTGAATACAGGACTGTCAGTCTTGTGTTGACAATTATTGGTGTTGAAAGACTATGGACAGAATTGTTATACAGCAGAACAATAATAATCTCTGCCTTATTTTAGAATGTTTGTTTTTTTGTTGGAAAACGCCATCGATAAGACTGGTGACATGAAGCAGAATTACTATTATGTAACAGTTATGTCCATAAATATTTGAACAGTTCATAGATTAGGAATGTTTATTGTCCTCTGATTGGGGTCTGGTTCTGTTATGATGACCCCACATGGTATAATGAGCAAATTCCTTAGTTAATGTAAAAATACATTAATCCATGCAACACATTCATTCCTGCACAGTGTCAAAGGTCATCATCAGCTTATATTGCCATACTCTTCTATCTCTTTGAGATTTGATGTTACCTTTTAATACAAGTCAGTTCATGTCCATAATGCTATGATTGGGAAGACAAAAATGTGTTGCCACAGGTAGATGCATTCTTTTTTTTTTATTATTATTATTGTATGGCGATGAGAGTTCATTCTTGTTCTCAGTTTCTGCCCTGTCTCCCCCACATACTTGTTTTTTTTTTGTTTTTTTGTTTTTTTTTTACTGATCTGTAACATTATTTAGAAAGTGAATATTCTGTTTTGTGTTTTGCAGACTTGTGAGACAAATGGCACAGGAGCAGTTCTTTCTTATGGCCACCAGGTGCTGCATGGGGCACAGACCCCTCATTTTCTTCATCACTCTGCTCTTTACAGTACTGGGGGTAAGACCTTTCTTAAATGTGTAAAATTGTTTCATTATCTTGAGAATAATTTGTTTATTTAACCTTTAAGGTACCGTCACATTAAGCGACGCTCCAGCGATCTAGACAACGATCCCGATCGCTGCAGCGTCGATGTGTGGTCGCTGGAGAGCTGTCACACAGACAGCTCTCCAGCAACCAACAATGCCGGTCCCCTGGTAACGAGGGTAAACGTAAAAAAAAACACACTACATACTTACATTCCGGTGTCTGTCCTCCGGCGTTGTGCTTTCCTGCACTGTCAGCGCCGGCCAGCCGAAAAGCAGAGCGGTGACGTCAGCGCTGTGCTTTACGGCTGGCCGGCGCTCACAGCCAGTGGAGGAAAGGACAGCGCCGGGGGACAGACACCGGAATGTGAGTATTTAGTGTTTTTTTTTTTTGTTTCTTTTACGCTGGTAACCAGGGTAAACATCGGGTTACTAAGCGCGGCCCTGCGCTTAGGAACCCGATGTTTACCCTGGTTATTAGTGAAGACATCGCTGAATCGGCATCACACACGTCGATTCAGCGATGTCTGCGGGAGTCCAGCGACGAAATAAAGTGCTGGACTTTCTGCTCCGACCAACGATGGCACAGCAGGATCCAGATCGCTGCTGTCTGTCAAACTGCACGATATCGCTAGCCAGGACGCTGCAACGTCACGGATCGCTAGCGATATTGTTCAGTGTGACGGTACCTTTAGCTTAAACGTTGCCCAACTACAAGCTCTGCAAAGCTAAGGACCGTCGTCGGTCTATGAGCTTGATCTGGGTTACAAAGACATCCAGCAGAATAATGAATGCAGCTGTCAATTAAAATGTGGATCCGTACAAGATAACACATTTTTAGGTGTTTTTAACAAATGCCATTTTATGTATTTACATGAATTGTAAGATGTTCTTAGAAGTGGGCAAACTCCAAATGTCTGTGCTGCGGTGCTTGTATATATGCTCTGTTGTGGATGACTTTGCTCTTTTTTTTTTCTGTGTTGCCTTTATGTATTGGGTGCTGCATTTTGATCTACAATGATACTGGACAGCACTATTTTCTGCTCCTTTTCTTTTTTGAAAGTAAAAATCATTAGTTAAGATGAACAGATGCTGAGGATCAGGTCGTTACAGTTTAATTCTGTGTAAAAATAAAAGGTCATCCATGTACACATTTATGGCTCCAAACTATTTGGAGCAAGTTTTCATTTCATTCAGGCGGGAATTAAATGGGGATATGGCTGCTAATCTGTGCTGTATAAACTGCTATGGGAATTCAGTATATACAGTGGGTATGGAAAGTTTTCAGACCCCTTTACATTTTTTCACTATTTGTTTTATTACAGCCATTTGGTAAATTCAAAAAACGTCATTTTTTATCTCATTAATGTACACTCTGCACCCCATCTTGTCTAAAAGAAGAAAAAAAAATATAGAAATGTAGTAATTTTTGCAAATGTATTAAACAAAGAATGTGCTGGAGCGTGCGGACAGCTGTATACTGAGTGGTGAGTGAAGTCATGCCAGTATGACTGAAAGCTGGGGGCTGGCGGGAGGAATAAAGTTCATTTTCTCCCAGTAGCCAGGCTTTCAGTGCAGCAGCTGGGCAGCTTTTAGAAGAATATTAATCTGCAGGTTAAGTTTTAGGGCACATGACGGATTCCCTTTTATTATGGAAGAAAATACCAGGGGACACATTTTTTAAAGGGACACTGTCACCTGAATTTGGAGGGAACAATCTTCAGCCATGGAGGCGGGGTTTTCGGGTGTTTGATACACCCTTTCCTTACCTGCTGGCTGCATGCTGGCTGCAATATTGGATTGGTGACAGTGTCCCTTTAATTGCATTTAGTTTTAAAATCTTTGAAAAGAATAATGTATTAAGGCATAAATGTTTCATTTACAGAGTACAGCGAGAGAACGAGCCAAACACTCTGGGGATTACTTCACCCTTCTGAGGCACCTTCTAAACTATGCTTACAACAGTAACATTAACATCCCCAATGCAGAAGTTCTCCTAAACAATGAAATTGATTGGCTTAAAAGGATACGGGTATGATTTATTCTGTACTTTTTTTTGGGGGGGGGGGGGAGGAGGGGGTCTTGAAAATCAGGGATTTGTGTCCAAATTAGTGCTTTGTTTGTTTATATGATGTAAAATGTCAACATTTCTGATTTTTTTCTTAGGATGATGTGAAGAGAACAGGTGAGACTGGCATTGAGGAAACCATTCTGGAGGGTCACCTTGGAGTAACAAAAGAATTACTAGCTTTCCAAACGCCTGAAAAGAAGTATCACATTGGCTGCGAGAAAGGGGGCGCTAATCTTATTAAGGTATTGCCTTAGTAGTTGTAGTTTGTTCCTGCAATCTTGTGTGCAGCTTTATCAGACCATTGCAAGGTTAATTGCTTGTCACTTAAACAAGATATTGAATGCCACGTTCTCTCTGGTATCTCTGGTCTGGCTGCAACAATCCAAAAGTTTCACCAATACCTGATGATGTACTTGCTGGGATGTGCACTATAATATAGGTAAAATCATGGTTTTCGATGAAGCCCAACCTGAGGCTGAGCTTCACAGACCTACTAACATGGCAACAGGCCCCCTGGCAACCCACTGGCACCATTATTGGTTTACAGTATGGTGTCGGCTCAGCTCCTGAGTCTGCTTCAAACACTCGCACCAGGCGTGTGACAAACGTGGAAACACATGGCAGCTCCTTCCCAGATGATTTAGTCTGGTTAGTTTTCCCTTTGACCTCTTGATAAGTCTACATGTGTCCTTCAACCCCTTAATGACTGCCGCTAAGTCTTTTAACTGACCTGAGATATAAGCGAATATCATCCCCATACAGGAGACAATCCAGCAGCTGTTGGCTGTACACTATAGCTGACAACCTACTGCATGAGCCACGATCAGTGTTGTCACCGTTCACATCTGTTTAACCCCTTTGATGCTGCTGTCAATAATGATTGTCATATAAATGGATAACAGTGTGGCTTCTCCCTCTTTATTCCCATCGGCACCCTGAGATCATGATTGTGTGGCCCTGATGTTTGTCAAGGCAATTCACGAGTAAATAGCGACCTTAAGGTACCGTTACACTAAACGACTTACCAACGATCACGACCAGCGATACGACCTGGCCGTGATCGTTGGCAAGTCGTTGTGTGGTCGCTGGGGAGCTGTCACACAGATGGCTCTCTCCAGTGACCAACGATCCGGGGAAAGACTTCGTTGATCGTTGAAGCAGGGACACAGCGCCAGGAGCAGGTAAGTATACGGGGAGGGGGAGCGCAGCGCTGCACGATATTTACCTCTCCTCGGTCCGTTGCGGCTCCCTCTTCAGCGTCCTCTGGCAGTGACGCTCAGGTCAGAGGGCGCGGTGACATAGTCAGTGCGCGCCCTCTGCTGAACGTCAGTGCCGAAGACGGAGCCGCACAAGGAGCAGGTAAAAGTGCTGGGGGTCCTGAGCGACGGAGAGGTGAGTATCTGATTTTTTTTTTTTATGGCAGCAAAAGCAAATGGGGTAAGTGGCTGTGCGGAGCCATAACGCTTGTGCAGCACTATATAGGACAAATATCTCTATGGAGCATCTTATGGGGCCCTTATTACCCTTTATGCAGGATTATATGGGGCATATTTTAATATGGAGCATCTAATGGGGCCCATCAAACTATATGGAGCATTATATGGGGCTCCTGATTCAATATGGATATTCAAAAACACTTAACCTACTGATGTCTCAATTCATTTTACTTTTATTGGTATCTATTTTTATTTTTGAAATTTACTGGTAGCTGCTGCATTTCCCACCCTAGGCTTATACTCCAGTCATTAAGTTTTCCCAGTTTTTTGTGGCAAAATTAGGGGGGTCGGCTTAGGCTACTTTCAGACTAGCGTCGGAATCTGCCCGTCGCAATGCGTCGGGCCGAGATTCCGACGCTAGCGTTTGATGCGCCGCACAACGGGTGCAGCGGATGCATTTCTCCGGCGCATCCGCTGCCCCATTGGGAGGTGGGGGCGGAGTTCCAGCCGCACATGCGCGGTCTGAAAAAGTGGTCCGTCGGCAGCAAAAAAACGTTACATTTTTTTTTGCTCTCGGCGGTCCGCCACAACACTGCGCAACCGTCGCACGACGGTTGCTACGTGTGGCAATGCGTCGCTAATGTTAATCTATGGGGCAAAAACGCATCCTGCAAACAACTTTGCAGGATACGTTTTTTGCCATAAACGACGCATTGCAACGTTTTGCAAAAAACGCCAGTGTGAAAGTAGCCTTATACTCGAGTCGGCTTACACTCGAGTGTATATACGGTAATTGTTTTTACATTTTTGTCAAATATCTGATTTTTTTTTTTTTAATAAACACAAAACATATCAACCTAAATTTATCATTATAATGTGTCACGAAAAAAAAAAAAAGTCTCTATCACTGGCATTTTTTTTTAAGCGTTCCAGAGTTTTTACCACATAAAGTGACACTGGTCAGATTTTGTAAATTTGGCTCTGTCACTAAGGGGTTAATATTAGTGATGTGCTCGTGGTTTTATACTGCTCTCGAATGGCAATTGTACATATTGCAGGGTTCCATCCATGGGGTTTTCTATTTTTTTTTCTTCCTTTTTTTATTCTTCTGAACTGTTGCTCTGATGGTTTGTCTGTTTTTTCTAAATCATTTTTGTCTGATTGTTAAGGTTTATTTTTAATTTGGTGACTTACCTGCACATATATTCTTGTAGTGACTAGTGCACGATCATCTTTCTAAACTATAAAATGTTTAATGTGTAGAACACTGAAGCAATTATTACAATCATGGCAAGTCCATACAAAGGGTAGGATCCAGCAGAGCGAAGCAGGTATTTCCTGAAAGTTGCAGCTTCGCCAACTAGATTCTAGGGAAATGCATGTACATTGATCCCATGTTGATGTCCGTGCAGCTGTACAAAAAAGTGCTACCGGTATCAGTAAGGTATTCATCCATGCTTTCTTGTAGTGCATTTGAAAGCCGACACAATTTCTATAATGCGGTTGCTACGTGACATCTAATCCAAATAATTTTTAACAAAATGATGCTGCAAAGTGGTGATGGGGAAAAAACCTACTCCTCTCCTTTTTAACAGCAAGGGAGGTGTATATGAGGGGCCAGACCAACTTGGAAGCAATAGTTTTCCAGGCTGCTGACCTTCAGCGCGTTTTTATATCAGAGTGCTGCCCAACATTAAGAACTATACAAAAAAAAAAAAAAAAAAAAATTATTTTTCTTAGAATGTTTCACGTTTTAGTGGCAAAAAATAAATTGGTAACGGTTTCATGTTTTGGTTGATGGAGCTGCGTGAGGCTTGGTTTTTGCGGGTTGATTCAGTGTTTTTGATACCATTCTGTGCTATATAATTATTTGCTTACATGTTTTGTTTTTTTTCCACTAGTGTTGCGGCGACCAAATTAACTGCAATATTTATTTTCTGTTAGTCAGGTGAAGCTTATATCTTAATAGATCTGCCTTTTATGTTTATGGATGTAGTGGTACCAAATGTGCATCTTTAATATCTTTTTAATTGACGGGAGTGCGATTTGACTTTTTGTTTCATATTTTTTTTAAACTTTTTTTTTTTTTAATATATATACTTTCTCCTTCGCCACATTGGGGGACACAGGACCATGGGTGTTATGCTGCTGTCACTAGGAGGCTGACATTAAGCTGAGACAAAAAAAGGTTAGCTCCTCCCCTGCAGTATACACCCTCATGCTGGCTTCCAGAGACCCAGTTCAAGCTTAGTGTCCGTAGGAGGCACACTGGATTTAATTCTTTCCCTTTTTCTATCGGACAAAGGGGCGACGGAATCTTTCAAGGCTCCGATCTCCCCGAACCAACAACAGGCGAGCACGGGAGTTCACCTCTCCGTACCCTCTCCTGCGACGTGGGAAGCCACTGCCTGAGCTGATTTTTGGGGGCGACGGGCCTTTTCTAGGGACCGATCTCCCCCACCCCCCTTACAGACGAGCACATGGAGGTCCTCCACGTATCCTCTTCTGCAGCCAGGTCTTTTTTGCCGGAAATCTGCTTTGCCCACCAGATTTTTACCTCGGCTGATCAGTGGCACTCTACGTTGTGGCGGCCGTGCAGCCCCCACTGCATCACCACTGAATATGCGGCTGATGGAAGGTGGTGGACGGTTCCTCTCCACCCCCCTTTCTGGGGATGCTGGATGGAGGCTCCCCAACCCCTGCACCGTCCTAATCTCCCCAGGCACACCTCACCAGGATCCTGTGTGCAGCAGTTTCTGCCCCCCTGCGTGGCTCGGTTCCACCCTCTATCGGGGTAAGTGCCTCGGGGGGTCGGCTGTTTGGCGGTCCGGAGGGCTCCCTCTTAGCAGCGGCATGTTTTTCTCTGGGCCCCATAGCTTCCGGCTGCGCGCTGGGCCGAAGCCGCAAATTTAGTCCCCGGCTTCAGCCTAGCTGCAGGCCGCATCCCGATAGGCTCCGCCCCCTTTATCACGTCATCCTGCGGCGCCGTCCCCCGGTCCTGGCGCTTCTTGCTGTCTGCGAGATCTCTCCCCCTGATCTCGGCGGCCATCTTGGATTCTTTCACTGCACGCCGCAGCTCCAGCTCTCCAGCCTCAGCTTCCCCCACGTGCAGCGCTGTGAACGCCGGCTGTCGCCTACTCCACTGCCGTCTCTCTCTTCCTCTGCGGGACACAGGACCACGGGTAAGGAGACCACGTCAGGTTCTCCCCTGCAGCGCCGCCCTCGCTTCCTTAGTTTATAGACCCTGAGGTCTATTTTACATTAACGTACACCATGTCTCAGTCAAAGACTAAAAAATCCTCTAAGGTACATACGACCTTTTTTTTCTGCATGTACCACCTACCAGGCTCCACATCCTCGGCCTCAAAGTTCCCCTCTCTGCTCAGCCTGCGATGCCCCATGTGCCCAGGAGCCCTCCACTGCCACCGACCCCGGCGTATCTAGTCCCCCTGCGTGGGTCGCTTCGCTGTCGCAGTCCGTGGGTTTTTTAGCCAATGTCATCAAATCCATTCAGAACCCGCCTGAGGAGCATGGCAATCCTTTTCATGGGTTAAGAGATCCCTCCGTAACAGGGGAATCGTCGGCCAGCAGGGGCCGCTCTCTCCGGAAAAGGCTCGGTCATCCAGAAAATGGATCTGCACTACCTCTCCTGAGCGCTCACCACGCCAGTCAGCTTCTGGCAATTCCACCTCTCGCTCACCCTCTTTAGGGGCTCGTAGCGTTCACGACTCTGAATATGAGTCTGATGTATCCTTAGACCCGGATGCTCCGGAGTTTGAATCTACAGTGGACTCCCTCATTGAGGCAGTCAATCACCGACTTAAAGTGGACGATGACCCTAATTCTGCTCCGGACCACTCAGTCTCCTTTACTAGAGCCAAGCGTTCTCATAAGACTTTTGCCTCTCACCCAGATTTCCTGGATATAGTCAGGCGACATAGGGAGCGTCCGGATAAGCGTTTCACGGGCAAGAAGGCCCTGGAATCGAAGTATCCTTTTTCCGCAGATCTCGTGAAAGACTGGATGGAATCCCCACTAGTAGATCCTCCGGTTTCGCGCCTAGCTTCCAAAACTCTCTTATCCATTCCGGATGGCGCTTCGATTAGGAATCCCACTGAACGCCAGCTAGATTCCCTAGCTCGCTCGGTGGACGAAGCCTCGGGTTCTTCCCTATTTCCTTCATTCGTCGCGGCTTGGGTGGCCAAGGCAATGGTTTCCTGGGCAGGTGCTCTAGCGAAATCCGTTCAGGAACAGGATCTCCCGTCTGAGGTGGTGGACCTTGCTAAACAGATTGCCATGGCTGGTGATTACGTGATGTACGCATCTCTCGATGCAGCGAATTGCACAGCAACGGGGGCTTCAAACGCCATCACCATCAGAAGAGCTATTTGGCTCAGAGTGGCGCGCAGATTCCTCCTCTAAAAAGTCTCTGATTTCTCTCCCATTTCAGAGCGGGCGTCTTTTTGGAGAAAAGCTAGACCATCTTATTTCCGACGCTACAGGGGGAAAGAGCAAGTTCCTTCCCCAACAGAGGCCCAAGGCGGCCTTCCAGCGCCAGCCATATTTTCGCTTTCGGCCCTTTCGTAGCAGTCCAGCCTGGTCCAATCCTGCCGCCTCTTCCAGATCAGACCGATCCGCTCGCTCAGAGACATTCGCCCCTCTTTCAGGCCGAATCAGTCCTGGCGAGGAAAGCCTAGGCAACCCAGAACCAGAGGCTCCAGGCCTGCCAGATTCCCTTCACAATGACTCGGGAACGGCTCCAGTCGATACCACCAAAGTAGGCGGACGTCTACTTCTTTTTCAGCAAGTCTGGCTCTCCGTCATCCACGACGAATGGGTCAGGGATCTGGTGTCATCTGGCTACAAAATAGTTCTCTGCGTCCCCCTCCAGCTCTGTTTTTTCCCTCTCGTCTCCCCAGTTCGGGGGCTCACTCGCGCCCTTCTTTGCGCCATTCATTCCCTCCTCCAGAGCGGGGTCATTGTTCCGGTTCCGGAACACGAGAGGTTTTTACTCAAACCTCTTCGTCGTGCCAAAAAAGGACGGGAAAGTGCGCCCCATTTTGGATCTGAAGCTCCTGAACAAGTGCGTAAAAGTACGGCACTTCAGGATGGAATCGCTTCGGTCGGTCATCTCCTCGATGGAGAGAGGGGAATACCTGGCATCGATAGACATCAAGGATGCCTATCTTCACATTCCAATATTCCCGCCACATCAAAGGTTCCTCCGCTTTGCCATCCTAGAGGACCATTTCCAATTCACGGCCTTACCCTTCGGTCTTGCCACGGCACCCAGGGTATTCACAAAGGTCATGGCGGCCGTCATGGCCATTCTTCATTCTCGAGGAGTGGTCTTGTTGCCTTACTTAAACGACCTCCTCATAAAGGGTCCGTCTTATCAGGCCTGCGAGGCAAGCGTCCACATTACCTTGGATTCTCTTTCGCGCCTGGGCTGGTTGATCAACTTGGACACGTCCTCCCCCGTTCCTGCCCGACGGATCTCCTTTCTGGGAATGATCCTGGACACTTCAAGGACTGGTCTTGCTTCCTTGGTCCAAGGCCCAAGAGCTTCAGCATGGGGCTCGGACGCTCTGCCATCCTCGCCCGCGACCCATTCGGTTCGCCATGAAGATCCTGGGCAAAATGGTAGCAGCAATCGAAGCGGTTCCTTTCGCTCAACTCCATCTCCGCCCCTTGCAACAGGCTCTGCTGGACAACTGGGACAGGAGTCCCTTATCCCTCGATCGTCCTTGCCCTTTGTCTCCGCGGATCAGACAATCTCTTGTATGGTGGACCCTGGGTCCATCTCTCCTCCAGGGGAAGTCTTTTCTCCCGATCCGCTGGTTAGTGGTAACTACTGACGCCAGTCTCCTCGGCTGGGGTGCGGTGTTTCTTCACCAATCTTCCCAGGGTCGTTGGACAGTTCGGGAGTCGAGGCTCCCTATAAACATCCTGGAGATTCGTGCGATCAGACTCGCCCTGAGACACTTTCACTCCCTGCTCGCGGATCACCCTATCCGAGTCCAATCGGACAATGTTGCAGCAGTGGCATACATAAACCACCAAGGGGGTACCCGCAGCAGGGCGGCGATGCAGGAAGTCTCCCACATTCTTCGTTGGGCCGAAGCCAACCATTCCACCATTTCCGCGGTGCACATTCCGGGCGTCAAAAACTGGGCAGCGGACTTTCTGAGCCGTCAAGGCCTTGCCTCGGGGGAGTGGGAACTCCATCCAGAGGTTTTTCAGCAGATCTGCCTTCGTTGGGGGATCCCGGACGTGGATCTGATGGCGTCCAGTTTGAACATAGTAACATAGTAACATAGTTAGTAAGGCCGAAAAAAGACATTTGTCCATCCAGTTCAGCCTATATTCCATTATAATAAATACCCAGATCTACGTCCTTCTACAGAACCTAATAATTGTATGAACGCCAAGGTTCACAATTTCATTGTATTTTCTCGGGATCCCCAGGCTATTGGAGTGGACGGGCTGATATCACCTTGGCATCAGTTCCCACTCCTGTACGTGTTTCTTCCGCCTCCCTTACTGCCGAAGGTGATCCGGAAGATCAAGACGGAGGGGTTCCGGTCATTCTGGTCGAACCGGATTGGCCACGTCGCGCTTGGTATGCGGAGCTCGTTCAGCTCGTAACCGACGTCCCCTGGCGGTTACCAGACCGCCCAGATCTGCTTCGCCAAGAGCTGATCTGCCACCAGAGCTCAGGGGCCCTACGAATAACGGCGTGGCTGTTGAAACCTGGATTCTAACTCGAGCTGGTTTCTCTCAGCAGGTCATTCCCACCATGATAAGCACTCGCAAGGCGTCTTCCGCTTCCATCTACCACCGCACCTGGAAAACCTTCTTCTCGTGGTGCAGGCTCCGAGGTCGCCCTCCGCTCGTTTTCTCTATCCCTTGCATTTTGGATTTCCTTCAGTCCGGTTTGGATTCCGGCTTGGCGCTGAGTTCCCTCAAAGGTCAGATCTCGGCGTTATCCGTGTTATTCCAACGCAGGATCGCTGCCAACCTTCAAGTCAAGACTTTCATTCAGGGGGTCTCCCATGTGGTACCCCCCTACAGAATGCCGTTGGAGACCTGGGATCTCAACTTGGTCCTGGGGGTTCTTCAGGAACCTCCGTTCGAGCCCCTTCAGGACGTTCCGCTTTCTGTCCTCTCCTGGAAGGTTGCCTTCCTTGTAGCCGTGACGTCTATCAGATGGGTCTCAGAATTGGCCGCTTTATCCTGCCGGGCTCCTTTTCTTGCCTTCCATCAGGACAAGGTAGTCCTACGCCCTTCTTCGGCCTTTCTCCCTAAGGTGGTCTCATCTTTTCACCTTAACGAGGACATCATTCTTCCCTCTTTTTGCCCGCAGCCAAAACACAGGGTTGAAAAAGCCATTCATACCCTGGACGTGGTACGGGCCCTTAGGAGGTTCATTTCCAGAACTGCTCATTTCAGAAAATTGGATGCCCCTTTCGTGCTCCCGGAGGGTCACAGAAAGGGTTTGGCTGCGTCTAAAGCCACGATAGCCAGATGGATTCGATCTGCTATCCAGGAATCCTATCGGGTCAGGGGCAGACCTATCCCGGCGGGGATTAGAGCACACTCCACTCGGTCGATGGGTGCTTCCTGGGCCATCCGGCACCAGCCACCAGCGGAGCAGGTTTGCAAGGCCGCAACGTGGTCCAGCCTGCATACTTTCACAAAGCACTACAATGTCCACATTCATTCGTCTGCGGACGCGGCCCTTGGCAGACGTATTCTGCAAGCGGCCGTCGCGCATTTGTAGTCAGATGGTACACGGAGTTGTTTGGTTGTATTGTTCCCCTCCCAGGGACTGCTTTGGGACGTCCCATGGTCCTGTGTCCCCCAATGTGGCAAAGGAGAAATGGGGATTTTTGTGTGTACTCACCGTAAAATCCTTTTCTCCGAGCCACTCATTGGGGGACACAGCACCCACCCTGTTAGCCTGTTTGGCTCTTTACCTTTTTCAGTTTTTGACTATTTTTGACATGTTATACTCTAATGTTACTTGATATATTGTTATTATTCTCCTACTACTTTTGCACTGAACTGGGTCTCTGGAAGCCAGCATGACGGTGTATACTGCAGGAGAGGAGCTAACCTTTTTTTGTCTCAGCTTAGTGTCAGCCTCCTAGTGACAGCAGCATAACATCCATGGTCCTGTGTCCCCCAATGAGTGGCTCGGAGAAAAGGATTTTACGGTGAGTACACACAAAAATCCCTATTTACCTTTAATATATTTGCTATTCCCCCTTAGGGGACTTAAACCTGTGATCATCTGATAAATGCATCAGTTCTGTAGTATATAGTGAAAAACATGGTCTCCTTTAAAGCCGAGGCACAGGCTGTTTCATGACAGGCTTGGGGGGGGGGGGGGGGGGGAGAGAATTGTCTTCAACAAACCATTCGCTATCATAGCAACCCATTGGCGCTTTCGATCATGTTGTGGGGCAGCCAATGGGAGCATAGAATGATGTCCCCGTGCCAGTGTGTTAATGCTGTTCATTGATTTTGACAGATTGCATTTCCCAGCTTTACAGTCACTGCCAACACTTTGCTGCACTGTCCGTGGTTGGCGGCAGATCTGGCTGTTTCACAGCCATGTATGGAGCATGCTCACCCCATGAACCCTCTTCTGACTTACACTGTACATGTACGCTGAATTTCTGGAATAGGTTAAAAAATGACACTTTAAATCTGTCATTGCAAGATAAAAATAAGTTTATTCTTGTAAACAAACAGAGCCCGTCATTGTTTTAATCACTTTAAATGACTTCAGTGTAAACTATGTGCCTTTTTACCTTTATGTTCTGATGTCGTCAGTTTCTGTGGTGGGCACAGCTCATCAAATTTTGGGGGGAAATAGAGCAGCAGCATCTCCCAGGAGTGTATTGTAATCCGCCTCTGCCAACTCTAATCTATATCTTCCCTCTTGCATACCATTATTGGCACACTACAAGCATGCATGTAACAGATTCACAAAGTATGTAAACAGGCCTTTATCAAATGTCTTTTGTTTGTACCTTAGGAGCTGATTGATGACTTCATATTCCCAGCGTCCAACGTTTATCTGCAATATATGAAAACTGGCGAGCTTCCGGCTGAGCAAGCTATTCCAGTATGCAGTTCTCCAGCCACCATAAATGCAGGCTTTGAGTTGCTAGTTGCATTAGCTGTGGGATGTGTTCGTAATCTCAGACAGATTGTAGATACATTGAATGAAATGTATTACACAGGTATTGTACATCAACACTTTACTCTTATGATTTTTTTTTTCCATTTTACTTGAGTAAAGAAGCATGTAAAAATAACAAAATCTCCTGCCTACTTAATTTTCGCGGTCTTAAGAGATTGCATTTACTTGAGCAGAAATTATTAGCCAGTAGATAAGCCTTCCCAACTGCAACTTCTCATTTGTATGGAGTATTAAACTGGCTATAAATTTCAGACTAATTTTCTGAATGGCATGTCGATCATAGTGGTCGTATTGGTTGTCCCTTTTTATAAGGTGGAATGACAGAACTCCACTCTGTCTGTTGTGATCTGGGCTTCTATTATTGTGATGCAGAGTTGTCATCAAGTCTGAATGACTTTAAATTTACAGCAACCAGCCCCAACCAATCCAAACCAGCAGAACTTTTAAACCATTATCTGTCGTCATCCGTCCTGGGTCAAACTTTTTTTTGCCAACCATCGTACCTTTTTCGTTGTACAGCAAGTGGTCTAAGTGGCCTTTTCAGCCACCTAAAATCACTTGTATTTGACCAGCCTATATGAACACTTATGCAATAAATTTGCCATAAGGCAGAGGTTGTTATATTTTAGCAATTGAAAAGTGGGTGCACATTATAAATGCAGGTTTGGAGTAATCACCTAAAGCAGCACTCCAGTGTTTTTTTTTTTTTTTGTTTGTTTTTTACCGCTGGAGTGGTGCTTCTAATCTAAGGTCCCTGACCCTACTCTTACACTTACCAGCTGGCGTCTCCCCCTTCTATCACTACAGTTCACCTCGGTCTCCATCAGTTTGTGACCTGCCAAATCGATCCAGTGTTTCATGAAGCAAACCGAGGGTCACAACTCAAACTTGCACCTTTGTTCTGGCTATCATAGACTTGCATTGAGAGCTTGTAACTTAACTTCTGACTTCCAGCCGGTCACAAGATAGTGCTGTTGGTCATGAGCGGCACCAAAAATAAAAATTGTAGACAGCTGAGGGTGAGTATAAGACCAGGGACTGGGATCTTATGTTAGAAGCGCCACTCCTGCTTTATAAAAAAAACAACCAAAAATCCCTTAAGTGGTGCTATAGATTCAGCAAGCAGTTGATACCATAATAAAGTTGCTGGCTGTCTCCAGTAGCTACTAGCCTCTAATTGAAACTGGGTTTGTGCATTTAACTTCTATGCAAACTAAATATCTATGTGTTGTTTACTAGATTGCATCCCACTGAAGAGCAAAAAACATTTGGATCTTTATAGATTTTTTTTTTTTAACCATTTCAGTATTTTAATGTATCTCTTCTCCATCATCTAGGTTGTGAAGCTCTTACAGAGTGGGAATATCTTCCCCCAGTTGGACCACGACCCCCCAAGGGCTTTGTTGGGCTGAAAAACGCTGGTGCTACTTGTTACATGAACTCTGTAATCCAGCAGTTGTATATGATACCTGCCATCCGAAATGGAATTCTTGCTATTGAAGGCACTGGCAGTGATGTAGATGATGACATGTCTGGGGATGAAAAACAAGACAATGAGGTAACACAGCTGGCTGGGCGTCACTATAAGCTTTTATCCGCAGTCATTATTGCAAGACTCGTTAAAGGGTCGATAGTGACTTGTAGGATTTTCCTTCCAACGGGTGGTGCTATAAAGTTTTAAGTCCTCTTCCTCTCAGAAGTGGCAATTTGCACATCTGACTTAACAGAATTAGTTTAAACATTTTTCCCACAATTATTTACTTTTATAACCTTCTAGTTTCTCCCATGACCCCCAGAACGGTTGTCTAAAGCCCTCCGGTTTCACCCTAGTGTAAACGTTGAATAGACTGTATCATACATGCTCAGCTGCTGCTGTCAGTGGGACTCGTGCCCGGTTTCGCATCTCAGCTCTTCTGGACTGTGCTGTCCATCATTTTTACAGAGTGAGCATTGACCCATTACAACACATGCTCTACGTTGATCTGCGTTGTATACTTGCCAATGAAAGTAACAGACTTCTGAAACTGGCCTAACAGAAAATACAGGTCTGTCTCACTCCAATTAATGTCTTCCTCATAGCCGTAGTGGGGTGAGGAGGAAGGGTGGCTTGGGGTTCCCGTTGTAGTATTCATGTGATGGCTGTAATATCAGTCTGGGCATTTTGTCTGTATATGTGAAATACATACTCTTGCGTGAGCATGGCCTGTATCCCTCTTTCCACTCGTATGTGGCATTGTTTGAGTATATGTACTGAGGTGACTTTGTAGGAAGACTTTATAGTTATTTTTATTTAACTTTTGATCAATTTTACTGCTTCTAAACCCTTGAGAGCGGAAACTCACACAAATTTTGTCTTGACAGAGTAATGTAGACTCACGGGGGGATGATGTCTTTGGTTACCCTCACCAGTATGAAGATAAGCCCTCACTGAGCAAAACTGAGGACAGAAAAGAGTACAATATTGGCGTGCTGAGACATCTGCAAGTCATATTTGGCCACTTGGCAGCATCAAGGTTACAGTACTACGTCCCAAGAGGTTTCTGGAAACAGTTTAGGTTAGTCACATTTTTCTGTACCCTGTATTTTTTTCTGACTACTTTGCCTTTCTATCGGTTATGTGTTCTTTTAAAATAGAATTCTATATGAAGGGAGGGAGGGGAGCATGATTTGGGGGATCCTGTGTTATCAGCTGTGTATAGAGGTGTTACCTGTCAATGTAACCCTGTCTGTCATGATGACCCTGCAGAAAGTCCTCCTAAATCATCACGAAGCGTGAGCATAGCATAATATTGTGACTACAGTAAAAAACTGCAAAATTTGGGATTTTTTTTGTATACCATATTTTGCGGATTATAAGACTCACCCCAAATTGTTGGGAGGAAAATTTTGTTTTTAATAAAATGGTGAGTGCTACAATTCACTGTTGCGGTAGCTTACCTGGGTGGCAGCGGTGGTGTTGCGGGGTCCCAGGTGGCAGGGTCACTGCTGGCAGAGGCAGGAGATGCTGCAGGCTCCACACTGGTAGGACGGGGGTGTTCAGTGGTGTAGGAGCTCCTCTGACATTTTTTGAAAGCCCAGAGCCCCACACTTTAAAATACTCTCCGGGAAAATGGCTGCCGGTGATAAGTGCGCAAGTGAGATCTGAGGAGCCAAGATCTCTATTTGCGCATGTGGCTATTTTCCCCAAAGTCCACTGCATAGAAGCGTATGGCATGTGCGAGGCTCCAAGCTTCACAAATGTTGGTGGAGCCCACGCAACCCCGAACACCTTGTCGTACCAGCCTGGGGCCCGTAGCCAGGAGCTTCCGGCAGCAGCAAACCTGAGCCCTTAATTCACCGCAGCTACAATTAGGGATTATAAGATACACCCCCATTTTCCTCCCCAATTTTTTATTTGGGAGGGGGAAGTATGTCCTATAATAAGAAAAATATGGTGTATGTATTAAAAAAAAAATGTACAAACTGAGATCACACTCCCCCTTTAAAGACCTATTTTTCTTGGTTCTCCATATTTTTCTTGGTTCTTCAGATTTTTCTTCGTTCTCCATATATAACCTTTGGGTCTTCTTTAATCTGAAACGCTCTAATTGGTGTGGGTTTTTTTTTTTTTTCTTTTGTTTTTGGCTTTTCTTTTTTCTTCAATCCACTATGCCAGGGATTGCTACACTTCACTTCTCTCAAGTAAAAAATGGCTGTTGTAGTCCCTTGTTTGACAGGTGGATGGGCATAAAAATCTGAAGAAGCCCACTTCATTCTGACCATTATTGGGCTTCCTATGTTTGATCCTTCACCAATCAAGGAGGGATAGCATAGCCCTATTTGTTTTGTTTTTGTGAATTCTTAGCTATAGCCCTTCATTTAATGGTGGACAACACTTTGTTATAATACCTAATATTTTTTTTTTCTTTCTTTGCTTTCAGGCTTTGGGGAGAACCCGTTAACCTTCGAGAACAACATGATGCTTTAGAATTTTTTAATTCTCTTGTGGACAGTTTAGATGAAGCTTTAAAGGCATTAGGTCATCCAACTATGTTAAGCAAAGTCTTAGGAGGTTCTTTTGCTGATCAAAAAATTTGCCAAGGTTGTCCTCATAGGTGAGTTTCCAAAGTGTGTGTGTAAACTAAAAAACAATATATATGTATTATCAATTTATGTAAGTATATTGGTATATATTTATCTGAAAATGTTTATAAGCTTTTTATCACATTACCACTTTCATTATCCTACTATTAGTTTTCAGTCTCCATTCCCATTTTGTCACTCTGATTTTTCCACATGGCCACTCCTTCATGCATGGTCAATTAGGTTTACACTTTACTGCAGTAAATTTGTTATTACTGTCTTTTATATAAATAGGGGCCTTAAATTGGTAAAATATGAAATGTATATTTGTTTCTCGTGAGAATCTCTATGAAACACAGTAAATTGACAAATAGTAACAGATAAAATATTTGTTGTGTACGTGTATTTTTTTATTTTTAAGCTGCATTTGGTAAAGTTCTATAGTCTCCCAGCAGCACCCAAAACTAGCTCTCACTTCACAGCCTTATTACATATATACAAATGTGCCTGCTGGGCTTGAAAACCTTTGAACTTTTTACAGGTACGAATGTGAAGAATCTTTTACAACGCTGAATGTAGATATTAGAAATCACCAAAACTTGCTTGACTCTATGGAACAATATGTCAAAGGAGACTTGCTGGAAGGTGCAAATGCGTATCACTGTGAAAAATGCAACAAAAAGGTGAATCCTCTTTCTGAAACATAAGTTTAAGTGCTCACTTTTCCAGACTGTCAGACAATCTCCCTGGAGAGATAGGCGAACTGATAAACCAGTGTTTGTCAGAAAACATGTTAAATAGTCAACTTTTAAGCCAAGATGTTAAACCTACAGAGCCTCAGTAGTGCAGTATAGCTGCAGGGGCACTTGTGCCAAAGGTGCGCTGGAGACCGATATCTAACAAATGTTCTTGTGCTTTCAGGTGGATACAGTGAAACGCTTGCTAATAAAGAAGCTGCCTCCTGTTTTAGCCATCCAGCTTAAACGCTTTGACTATGATTGGGAAAGGGAATGTGCAATTAAATTCAATGACTATTTTGAGTTTCCACGTGAACTAGATATGGAGCCATACACAGTGGCTGGTGTAGCAAAATTGGAGGGAGATGATGTAAACCCAGAAAATCAAGTCATCCCCAATGAACAAACTGAAAACGAGCCTGCTGGAAGTACTAAATACAGGCTAGTGGGAGTGCTGGTGCACAGTGGACAGGCGAGTGGAGGTCATTACTATTCTTACATCATCCAAAGAAATGGTGGCGATGGC
Source organism: Ranitomeya imitator (assembly GCF_032444005.1). Lineage (NCBI taxonomy): Eukaryota > Metazoa > Chordata > Amphibia > Anura > Dendrobatidae > Ranitomeya > Ranitomeya imitator. The sequence goes on from NC_091284.1 coordinate 176,239,753, forward strand.
GAGAAGAACTGCTGGTATAAGTTTGATGATGGCGACGTAACGGAATGCAAAATGGATGATGACGAGGAAATGAAAAACCAGTGCTTTGGGGGCGAGTACATGGGGGAAGTGTTTGATCACATGATGAAAAGAATGTCATACCGACGTCAGAAGAGGTGGTGGAACGCGTACATTCTTTTCTATGAACGTATGGACACTCTAGACAAAGACAATGAACTGATCAAATATATTAATGAACTAACAATCACCTCAAAACCCCACCAGATCAAGATGCCGTCGGCTATTGAGCGCAGTGTACGCAAGCAAAACGTGCAATTTATGCACAACCGAATGCAGTTCAGCTTAGAATATTTCCAGTTTATTAAGAAATTGCTAACTTGTAACAGTGTCTACCTGAACCCTCCCCCAGGTAAGTTCATACAAGCATCGCAGAAATTTGTAAGGTAAAAGCATAGATGAGATTTTTCTGTTTCTTGCCATTTGTGGCACTGAAAGGGTATGTGTCCACGTTCAGGATGGCCGGCGCTTTGGACGGAGAGGAAAACTCACGCCGCCCCCTTCTGTAAATGCGGTGATTGCGGATGTGTTAATTGCACACATCCGGAATCATCGCACCCCACACATAAGGCCCTGTGTTTTACCCTGCAGTGGCGCCGCAACGTAAACGGACATGCTGCATTCTAAAAAAAAAAGTGCCGCATGTCCGGAAACGCAGGGCCTCCGGGTGCGTGTTCGCACGCATAGTGGAGATGGGATTTCATAAAATCCCCTCCATTATGCTGTAACATCTGCGGCTCTATGCAGCGTTCAATCTGCAGCTATTCCGGATGTAATACGGCCCGTGGACACATACCCAAAGTGACCGGAGAATAGCTTAGTGGCACATACTGGATTTTGTGCTTTTGCCTGTCATTCAGAGGTCTGTTTTGTCTAAATTTCTAATGTCTCTACGGAGATGTTAACCGTTTTTAAAGTGATCCAGTGACTAAAGTGTTTTTTTTTTTTTGTTCTTTTTTTGTTTTTTTTAAATATGGCAAAATAAAATTTGTAATCCTTGATGGAGGAGGGAGTGGGGGAGGGTTAGATCTCAACTTTCATTACTGATACCTGAGCTGGTCCGTACTAATAAATGTGCTCTTTTTACAGGGTTGTAAACGCCATAAAAAGATCAGGTTTATAGATGATTACTGGCTGACCAGTGAGGTTGGGTTCTTCTTAATCCTGCATTGATTACCAGTTGCTCCAGTGCTCTCCTTCAATGAAATAGTGTCTGGGTCTGTGTGTGTTCTGCTCCTTACATGTGAGATGTAGACTTTCACATGTCGGGCTGATTGACGATGCTGAAGTTGGTTTCTTATTTGTCCAGTTTCTTATTTGGGGCTGAAATTTGTTACTTTAGCAATTTATTTTTGTTTTTTACAGGTTAAATGACAAAAATAATTAAAAAAAAGCATTAATAAAATACAATGCAGTGAGGTGCCCTGATGTGTACACGCTTAAAAGCCGCTCCAAAAGTTAGAAAACTGGCACAAAAATAAGCATCAAAGTGGCCACTGAAAGGTGTTATTGAAAGGGTTAAATTACTGTAAGCTACTGGTCTCTCACCACCATTAAATATATAGTAATACCCCATATCAAATTCAGCTAACTCTAGCTTGGACCAAATGTGTACTGGGCGTCAAACCAGGCAAATAGCCATTTTTCACAGATTTGAATAAGTAACTGGTTTTTCAGGGAGTTAAAGGAGTGACCTGAATTTGATGCATGCCATTACTGTGTATGTTATGGTCATGAGATCAGTGGTCCAACAGTCAACTCCTGATAAACACCAGTAACTTTTTCAAATCTGTGAAGATTGGCTATTTGCCCACTTTGATGCCAGTTCTGATTTCCAGAACACACTTGGGCCAGGCTAGAGTGACCTGAATTTGAATCACTATGTATTTATTGGTGAGACATCAGTGGCCAAAAGTCATTTAACCCTTTCAATATTGCCCTTCAGTGCCTACTTTGATGTCCATCTTTGTGCCAGTTTTATAACTTTTGTAGCTGCTTTTAAGTGTATTCACATCAGGGCATCTCACTGCATTGTATTAAATTGTTTTGATTTTTGTCGATTTTAAACCTGTAAAAAAAAAAAAAACCTTAAAAAAAAGAAATTGACAAATAAGAAACCAACTTCAGCATCTTGGCTGCCTTGTCTTTTGTTGGTGATTAGTGCGTTTTGTAGACGAGTTAGCCATGGTCATATTATATACAAGCTATTAGGATGACTGTGTACAATTTATTGAGCTTTCATATAATAATAATAATAATAATAATCTTTATGGTAAAAGCTGGACTTTTAGTTATTAATATTTATTTATATAGCACCATTAATTCCATGGTGCTGTACATGTGAAAAGGGGTTACATACAGGGTTATAGATATCGTTAACCGTAAACACATTTACAGTGACACTGGTACAGAGGGGAGAGGACCCTGTCCTTGCGGACTTACATTCTTCAGGATAGTGGGGAAGAGACAGGAGGTTGGTGTGCTGCAGCACTGGTGGTCGTGGCGGCAGCTCGGGCGGTCGGTGACGTGGCGGCAGAATGGTTATTGCAGGCTGTAGGCTTTCCTGAAGAGATGGGTTTTCAGGTTCCGTCTGATGGATCGGACGTGTTGAGGTGTGGAATTCCAGAGGATGGGCGATATTCGGGAGAAATCTTGGAGGCGGTTGTGAGAGGATCGAATAAGTGAGGAGAGAAGGAGGTCTTGGGAAGATCGAAGATTACGTGAGGGAAGATAGTGGGAGATTAGTTCAGAGTTATAGGGAGGGGACACGTTGTGGATGGCTTTGTTGATCAGTGTTAGTAGTTTGAACTGGATTCGTTGGGGAATTGGGAGCCAGTGGAGGGATTAGCAGAGGGGTGAAGCAGGGGAGTAGCGAGGAGAGGGGTGGATTAGCCGAGCAGCAGAGTTGAGGACAGACTGGAGTGGTGCAAGGGAGTTAGCGGGGAGGCCGCAGAGGAGGGTGTTGCAGTAATCGAGGCGGGAGATGGTGAGGGCTGCACAAGAGTTTTAGTAGATTGCGCACTGAGGAAGGGACGGATTCTGGCAATATTTTTGAGTTAGAGACTGACAGGAGGTGGCAAGGATTTGGATGTGCAGTTTGAAGGACAGGGCGGAATCGAGAGTTCCCCCTAGGCAGCGGATTTCAGGTGCGGGAGAGAGCGTGATGCCGTTTACTATAATAGATAGTTCAGGTAGGGGGGATACGCGAGATGGGGGAAAGATGATGAGTTCGGTTTTGCCTACATTGAGTTTTAGGAAGCGAGAGTTGAAGAAGGAGGCTATGTCTGACAGACACTCCGGGATTCTGGACAGAAGAGAGGCGACATCTGAGCCAGAGAGGTAGATCTGAGTGTCGTCCGCATATAGGTGGTACTGAAAGCCATGGGACTTTGAGTTGTCCTAGGCCAACGGTATAGATGGAAAAAAGTAGAGGCCCTAGGACGGAGCCTTGAGGGACTCCAACAGAGAGGGGGTGGGGTGAGGAGGTAGTGTGTGAGTGGGAAACGCTAAATGTGCGGTCGGAAAGGTATGAGGCAATCCAGGACAGGGCAAGGCCTTTGATGCCGAGGGAAGAAAGAATCTGTAGCAGTAGGAGGTGGTTGACTGTGTCGAAAGCAGAGGACAGATCGAGGAGGAGGAGGATGGAGAACTGTCTGTTAGCTTTGGCTGTGAGTAAGTCATTAGTAATTTTGGTCAGAGCAGTTTCGGTGGAGTGGTGGGGGCAGAAGCCTGATTGGAGGTTGTCAAGGAGAGAGTTAGATGAGAGGTGGGAGGAAAGTTGACCATGGACAAGCTGCTCAAGGAGTTTGGAAGCAAACGGGAGCAGTGATATGGGGCAATAGCTGTTGTCAAGGTTAGCTTTTTTGAGGATGGGTGTTATGGTGGCATGTTTGAAGGCAGAGGGGAAAGTACCAGAAGATAGCGATAGGTTGAAGAGATGGGTTAGGGCTGGAATGAGCGTGTTAGTGAGGTTGGGAAGCAAGTGGGAAGGGATGGGGTCAAGTGCGCAGGTGGTAAGGTGTGAGATGAGGTTGTAATACTACTGATAAATTATGACCACCACACTGCAACGGGAGTGGAAGGAAAGCAAGGTTTATTCCCATACATACTGTCCGTTTTCACTATGCAGGAATACACACACACATGGCAGTTCTGAAAAGTGAATGAGGTGGTGAAATGAGAGTATCCTAGTGAGGTGTGTCTGTACTAATAGATATAAGAAACAAAATAAAACTCCCTATTCACCAGGTAGACTGGTGTATGTGCCTCAATGTGTTCTCTTAGAAACCTAGTATGGACAGCATCTTGCATTACTCTTAAGTTTGCAGGCTCAACCATTCAGCATTTGAGGAAACTATACAGGTAGGTCAAAACGAGCAACAACCTTCTCTGTAAGCTGTATTTAAGTTTTTCTCTAGGCTGCATCGGTCTGTCCTAGTTACCACTTGTGTGCTGTCACATGCAAATTCCCAAAACTCGTACATCATTCATTACAGATGCCTCGATGGTCTAAAATGTACTCGTTTCGGAAAATCTGTTTTCTTTGTCACGGAAGAGCGCCCTTGATAAACTTGCATTCAACTTACCGTTAGGATTACTGCTCGTTTTGAGCTTACATGCGGATTCCTACCTTTTGAGTTTAATCTCAAGTGCAAAATTGTTTTGCCTACAAACCTAACATGACAGCATCTCTCATTACATAAAGATAACTGAACATAGAGGCACACACACCTGGTAATTGGGAAGTTTTTATTTCCTTTATGCTACCAGTGCAGGCACACCTTGGTAGTTTACTCCTATTTTACCACCTCATTCACCTTTCTCAGGTGTCACACCTTACCTCAGCTATATTTATTTATTTTTATTTATTATTATAGCGCCATTTATTCCATGGCTTTTACATGTGAGGAGGGGTATACATAACAAAAAATAAGTACAATAATCTTGAACAATACAACATGGCTTTTACATGTGAGGAGGGGTATACATAATAAAAATAAGTACATTAATCTTGAACAATACAAGTCACAACTGGTACAGGAGGAGCGGACCCTGCCCGCGAGGGCTAACAATATACAAGGGATGGGTGAGGATACAATAGGTGAGGATAGAGCTGGTCGTGTAGTGGTTTGGTCGATCGGTGGTTACTGCAGGTTGTAGGCTTGCCGGAAGAGGTAGGTCTTCAGGTTCTTTTTGAAGGTTTCGATGGCAGGTGACAGTCTATGTTGTGGTAGAGAGTTCCAGAGTAGGGGTAATGCGCGGGAGAAAACTTGTATGCGATTGTGGGAAGAGGAGATAAGAGGGGAGTAGAGAAAGGAGATCGTGAGGACCGGAGGTTGCGTGCAGGTAGGTACCGGGAGACGAGGTCACAGATGTATTTAGGAAACAGGTTGTGGATGGCTTTGTATGTCATGGTTAGGCTTTTGTACTGGAGTCTCTGGGTAATGGGGAGCCAGTGAAAGGATTGACAGAGGGGAGAGGCCAGGGAATAGCGGGGGACAGGTGGATTAGTCGGGCAGCTGAGTTTAGAATAGATTGGAGGAGTGTTAGAGGGGAGGCCACAGAGCAGGAGGTTACAGTAGTCGAGGTGGAAGATGAGGGCATGAACTAGGGTTTTTGCAGATTCTTGGTTTAGGAATGTACGGATCCGTTAAATATTTTTGTTGAAGGCGGCAGGAAGTGGAAAGAGCTTGGATATGTGGTTTGAAGGAGAGATCAGTGTCAAGGATTACCTCGAGACAGCGAGCTTGTGGGACTGGGGAGAGTGAGCAGCCGTTTACTGTAATGGATAGGTTCATTGGGGAGGTCGCGTGAGATGGGGGAAAGACTATGAATTCTGTTTTGTCCATGTTAAGTTTTAGAAATCTAGCGGGGAAGAAGGATGAAATAGCGGATAGACATTGAGGGATTCTGGTTAGTAGGGTGGTGATATCTGGTCCAGAAATGTAGATCTGTGTCTCGCCAGCATAGAGATGATACTGAAAGCCGTGAGATTCTATGAGCTGTCCCAGGCCAAAAGTGTAAATGGAGAAGAGTAGGGGCCCTAAAACTGAACCTTGCGGGACTCTGACAGGAGGCGAGGTGAGGAGGTGGTGTGAGTGTGGGAGACACTGAATATCCTGTCTGTTAGGTATGATGAGATCCAGGATAGGACCAAGTCTGTGATGCCAAAGGATGAGAGGATCCGCAGCAACAGGGAATGGTCCACTGTGTCAAAGACAGAGGACAGGTCCAGGATGACGAGGACAGAGTAGTATCGCTTGCTCTTGGCGGTTAATAGGTCATTGGTGACCTTAGTTAAAGCAGTTTTAGTGGAGTGGTGTGACCGGAATTCTGATTGTAAGAGGTCGAAGAGGGAGCAGGAAGATAGATGGGAGGACAGTTCAGGATGGAGGTGTTGTTCCAGTAGTTTTGAGGCATATGGGAGAAGTGTTATAGGGGGATAGCTAGATACAGAGGATGGGTCAAGAGATGGCTTTTTGAGGATAGGTGGGATTGAGGCATGTTTAAAGCTGGAGGGGAAAACACCAGATGTGAGTGATAGGTTGAAGAGCTGGTTCGTGTGTGTAAAATATATATATATAGCTTCTCATTTAAAGATTTTTCTGTATTTTCATGACTATGAAAATTGTAAATTCACACTGAAGGCATCAAAACTATGAATTAACACATGTGGAATTATATACTTAAAAAAGTGTGAAACAACTGAAATTATGTCTTATATTCTAGGTTCTTCAAAGTAGCCACCTTTTGCTTTGATGACTGCTTTGCACACTCTTGGCATTCTCTTGATGAGCTTCAAGAGGTAGTCACCGGAAATGGTTTTCACTTCACAGGTGTGCCCTGTCAGGTTTAATAAGTGGGATTTCTTGCCTTATAAATAGGGTTGGGACCATCAGTTGTGTTGTGCAGAAGTCTGGTGGACACACAGCTGATAGTCCCACTGAATAGACTGTTAGAATTTGTATTATGGCAAGAAAAAAGCAGCTAAGTAAAGAAAAACGAGTGGCCATCATTACTTTAAGAAATGAGGGTCAGTCAGTCCGAAAAATTGGGCAAACTTTGAAAGTGTCCCCAAGTGCAGTGGCAAAAACCATCAAGTGCTACAAATAAACTGGCTCACATGAGGGCTTCCTCAGGAAAGGAAGACCAAGAGTCCTTTCTGCTTCTGAGGATAAGTTTATCCGAGTCACCAGCCACAGAAATCGCAGGTTAACGGCAGCTCAGATTAGAGACCAGGTCAATGCCACACAAAGTTCTAGCAGCAGACACATCTCTACAACAACTGTTATGAGGAGACTTTGTGCAGCAGGCCTTCATGGTAAAATAGCTGCTAGGAAACCACTGCTAAGGACAGGCAACAAGCAGAAGAGACATTTTTGGGCTAAAGAACACAAGGCATGAACATTAGACCATTGGAAATCTGTGCTTTGGTCTGATGAGTCCAAATTTGAGATCTTTGGTTCCTACCACTGTGTCTTTGTGCGACGCAGAAAAGGTGAACGGATGGACTCTACATGCCTGGTTCCCACCGTGAAGCATGGAGGAGGAGGTGTGATGGTATGGGGGTGCTTTGCTGGTGACACTGTTGGGGATTTATTCAAAATTGAAGGCATACTGAACCAGCATGGCTACCACATCATCTTGCAGCGGCATGCTATTCCATCCGGTTTGCGTTTAGTTGAACCATCATTTATTTTTCAACAGGACAATGACCCCAAACACACCTCCAGGCTGTGTGAGGGCTATTTGACAAAGAAGGAGAGTGATGGGGTGCTATGCCAGATGACCTGGCCTCTACAGTCACCAGACCTGAACCCAATCGAGATGGTTTGGGGTGAACTTGACCGCAGAGTGAAGGCAAAAGGGGCCAACGAGTGCTAAGCATCTCTGGGAACTCCTTCAAGATTGTTGGAAGACCATTTGCGGTGACTACCTCTTGAAGCTCATCAAGAGAATGCCAAGAATGTGCAAAGCAAAAGGTGGCTACTTTGAAGAACCTAGAATATAAGACATATTTTCAGTTGTTTCATACTTTTTTGTTAAGTATATAATTCCACATGTGTTAATTCATAGTTTTGATGCCTTCAGTGTGAATTTACAATTTTCATAGTCATGAAAATACAGAAAAATCTTTAAATGAGAAGGTGTGTCCAAACTTTTGGTCTGTACTGTATATATGTGTGTATATCTATATATATATATAATTGTCTAAGGGTTTTTCTGTCTGTCTCTGTCATGGAAATCCCGCGTCTCTGATTGGTAATCAGCGACGGGCACAGCATGGCGACGATGTCATAAAGGTTGCCTCAACCAATCAGCGACGGGCACAGTCTGCCGCGAATTCTGGAATCATCATTGTCCTTCACTGCTGTCAAGTGCCGCCATTGTGTTGTCTAAGGGTCTAATTGTCTGTCTATCTCGGATATCAGCCAATCAGTGATATTAGTGCGGGATTTAAACACCACTGACAGCGCTACATACATACATACATACATACATCCATACAGTACGTACGTACATACATACATACATACATACATACATACATACATACATATTCTAGAATACCCGATGTGTTTGAATCGGGCCAGGCCTCGACCAATCAGCGACGGGCACAGTATCGACGTAGATGTCATAATGGTTGCCATGGCGATGATGATGTCATAAAGGTTGCCTCGACCAACCAGCGACGGGCACAGTCTGCCGCGAATTCTGGAATCATCATTGTCCATATACTACGGGGACATGCATATTCTAGAATACCCGATGCGTTAGAATCGGGCCACAATCTAGTATATATACTTGCCTAATCCGCAACGTGTGCACATAGCCTTACAGTAAAGAACCCGCGTCTGTTATTATGCCTAAACCTTCTTTCCTCCAGACGTAAAGGATGCCCCCTTGTCCCTGTCTCAGGTCTATGATTAAAAAGATCATCAGAAAGGTCTTTGTACTGTCCCCTCATATATTTATACATTAAAATAAGATCACCCCTTAGTCTTTGTTTTTCCAAACCAAATAGCCCCAAGCGTAATAACCTATGTTGGTATTGCAGACCCCCCCAGTCCTCTAATAACCTTGGTCACTCTTCTCTGCACCCGCTCTAGTTCAGCTATGTCTTTCTTATACACCGGAGACCAGAATTGTGCACAGTATTCTAAGTGTGGTCGAACTAGTGACTTGTATAGAGGTAAAATTATGTTCTCCTCATGTGCATCTATGCCTCTTTTAATGCATCCCATTATTTTATTTGCCTTTGTAGCAGCTGCCTGATACACCCAGGTCTTTTTTTTATTGACGATTTTACCCAGAGTATTAGAATTTAGCGCATAGTTATACATCTTATTACTTCTACCCAAGTGCACGACCTTACATTTATCCCCATTAACTTCTTTCTGCCATTAGACGTACTATTGCGTCCATGTGGGGTGGGCTTTACTTCCCAAGGACGCAATAGTACGTCATATGCGATCGGCAGCGCTCACGGGGGGAGCGCCGCCGATCGCGGCCGGGTGTCAGCTGTTTATCGCAGCTGACATCCGGCACTATGTGCCAGGAGCGGTCACGGACCGCCCCCGGCACATTAACCCCCGGCACACCGCGATCAAAGATGATCGCGATGTGCCGGCGGTACAGGGAAGCACCGCGCAGGGAGGGGGCTCCCTGCGGGCTTCCCTGAGCCCCCCGCAGCAACGCGATGTGATCGCGTTGCTGCGAGGGTCTTACCTCCCTCCCTGCTCCCTCCAGCCCCGGATCCAAGATGGCCGCGGATCCGGGTCCTGCAGGGAGGGAGGTGGCTTCACAGAGCCTGCTCAGAGCAGGCACTGTGAAGGCTGCAGCGCTGCATGTCAGATCAGTGATCTGACAGAGTGCTGTGCAAACTGTCAGATCACTGATCTGTGATGTCCCCCCCTGGGACAAAGTAAAAAAGTAAAAAAAAAAAATTTCAAATGTGTAAAAAAAAAAATAAAAAAAAATATTCCAAAATAATGAAAAAAAAAAAAAAATATTATTCCCATAAATACATTTCTTTATCTAAATAAAAAAAACAAAACAATAAAAGTACACATATTTAGTATCGCCGCGTCCGTAACGGCCCGACCTATAAAACTGGCCCACTAGTTAACCCCTTCAGTAAACACCGTAAGAAAAAAAAAAAAAAAAACGAGGCAAAAAACAACGCTTTATTATCATACCGCCGAACAAAAAGTGGAATAACACGCGATCAAAAAGACAGATATAACTAACCATGGTACCGCTGAAAACGTCATCTTGTCCCGCAAAAAACGAGCCGCCATACAGCATCATCAGCAACAAAAAAAAAAAAAAGTTATAGTCCTGAGAATAAAGTGATGCAAAAATAATTATTTTTTCTATAAAATAGTTTTTATCGTATAAAAGCGCCAAAACACAAAAAAAATGATATAAATGAGGTATCGCTGTAATCGTACTGACCCGAAGAATAAAACTGCTTCATCAATTTTACCAAACGCGGAACGGTATAAACGCCTCCCCCAAAAGAAATTCATGAATAGCTGGTTTTTGGTCATTCTGCCTCACAAAAATCGGAATAAAAAGCGATCAAAAAATGTCACGTGCCCGAAAATGTTACCAATAAAAACATCAACTCGTCCCGCAAAAAACAAGACCTCACATGACTCTGTGGACCAAAATATAGAAAAATTATAGCTCTCAAAATGTGGTAACGCAAAAAATATTTTTTGCAATAAAAAGCGTCTTTCAGTGTGTGACGGCTGCCAATCATAAAAATCCGCTAAAAAACCCGCTATAAAAGTAAATCAAACCCCCCTTCATCACCCCCTTAGTTAGGGAAAAATTTAAAAAATGTATTTATTTCCATTTTCCCATTAGGGCTAGGGTTAGAGTTAGGGCTAGGGTTAGGGCTAGGGTTAGGGCTAGGGTTAGGGCTAGGGTTAGGGCTAGGGTTAGGTTTAGGGCTAGGGTTAGGGCTAGGGTTAGGGCTAGGGTTAGGGTTAGGGCTAGGGTTAGGGCTAGGGTTAGGGCTAGGGCTACAGTTTGGGTTGGGGCTAAAGTTACAGTTAGGGTTTAGATTACATTTACGGTTGGGAATAGGGTTGGGATTAGGGTTAGGGGTGTGTCAGGGTTAGAGGTGTGGTTAGGGTTACTGTTGGGATTAGGGTTAGGGATGTGTTTGGATTAGGGTTTCAGTTATAATTGGGGGGTTTCCACTGTTTAGGCACATCAGGGGCTCTCCAAACGCGACATGGCGTCCGATCTCAATTCCAGCCAATTCTGCGTTGAAAAAGTAAAACCGTGCTTCTTCCCTTCCGAGCTCTCCCGTGTGCCCAAACAGGGGTTTACCCCAACATATGGGGTATCAGCGTACTCAGGACAAATAGGACAACAACATTTGGGGTCCAATTTCTCCTGTTACCCTTGGGAAAATACAAAACTCGGGGCTAAAACATATTTTTTGTGGGGAAAAAAAAAGATTTTTTATTTTCACGGCTCTGCGTTATAAACTGTAGTGAAACACTTGGGGGTTCAAAGTTCTCACAACACATCTAGATTAGTTCCCTGGGGGGTCTAGTTTCCAATATGGGGTCACTTGTGGGGGGTTTCTACTGTTTAGGTACATTAGGGGTTCTGCAAACGCAATGTGACGTCTGCAGACCATTCCATCTAAGTCTGCATTCCAAATGGCGCTCCTTCCCTTCCGAGCTCTGCCATGCGCTCAAACGGTGGTTTCCCCCAACATACGGGGTATCAGCGTACTCAGGACAAATTGGACAACAACTTTTGGGGTCGAATTTCTCCTCTTACCCTCGGGAAAATACAAAACTGGGGGCTAAAAAATAATTTTGGAGGGAAAGATTTTTTTTTTTTAATTTTCACGGCTCTGCGTTACAAACTGTAGTGAAACACTTGGGGGTTCAAAGCTATCACAACACATCTAGATGAGTTCCTTAGGGGGTCTAGTTTCCAAAATGGTGTCACTTGTGGGAGGTTTCTACTGTTTAGGTACATTAGGGGCTCTGCAAATGCAATGTGACACCTGCAGACCATTCCATCTAAGTCCTCATTCCAAATGGAGCTCCTTCCCTTCCGAGCCCTCCCATGCGCCCAAACAGTGGTTCCCCCCCACATATGGGGTATCAGCGCACTCAGGACAAATTGGACAACAAATTGTGGGGTCGAATTTCTCCTGTTACCCTCGGGAAAATACAAAACTGGGGGCTAAAAAATAATTTTTGTGGGAAAAAATTTTAGTTTTATTTTTACGGCTCTCCATTATAAACTTCTGTGAAGCCCTTGGTGGGTCAAAGCGCTCAGCACACATCTAGATAAGTTCCTAAGGGGGTCTACTTTCCAAAATGGTGTCACTTGTGGGGGGTTTCTACTGTTTAGGTACATTAGGGGCTCTGCAAACGCAATGTGACACCTGCAGACCATTCCATCTAAGTCTGCATTCAAATGGCACTCCTTCCCTTCTGAGCCCTCCCATGTGCCCAAACAGTGGTTCCCCCCACATATGGTGTATCATCGCACTCAGGACAAATTGGGCAACAAATTTTGGGGTCCAATTTCTCCTGTTACCCTCAGGAAAATACAAAACTGGGGGCTAAAAAAATAATTTTTGTGGGAAAATTTTTTTTTATTTTTACGGCTCTGCATTATAAACTTCTGTGAAGCACTTGGTGGGTCAAAGTGCTCACCACACCTCTAGATAAGTTCCTTAGGGGGTCTACTTTCCAAAATGGTGTCACTTGTGGGGGGTTTCAATGTTTAGGCACATCAGTGGCTCTTCAAACGCAACATGAGGTCCCATCTCAATTCCTGTCAATTTTGCATTGAAAAGTCAAACGGCGCTCCTTCCCTTCCGAGCTCTCCCATCCGCCCAAACAGTGGTTTACCCCCACATATGGGCTATCAGCGTACTCAGGACAAATTGTACAACAACTTTTGGGGTCCAATTTCTTCTCTTACCCTTGGGAAAATAAAAAATTGGGGGCGAAAAGATAATTTTTGTGAAAAAATATGATTTTTTATTTTTACGGTTCTACATTATAAACTTCTGTGAAGCACTTGTTGGGTCAAAGTGCTCACCACACCTCTAGATAAGTTCCTTAGGGGGTCTACTTTCCAAAATGGTGTCACTTGTGGGGGGTTTCAATGTTTAGCCACATCAGGGGCTCTCCAAACGAAACATGGCGTCCCATCTCAATTCCAGTCAATTTTGCATTGAAAGTCAAATGGCACTCCTTCGCTTCCGAGCTCTGCCATGCGCCCAAACAGTGGTTTACCCCCACATGTGGGGTATTGGCATACTCAGGACAAATTGTACAACAATGTTTGGGGTCCATTTTCTCCTGTTACCCTTGGTAAAATAAAACAAATTGGAGCTGAATTACATTTTTTGTGAAAAAAAGTTAAATGTTCATTTTTATTTAAACATTCAAAAAATTCCTGTGAAGCACCAGAAGGGTTAATAAACTTCTTGAATATGGTTTTGAGCACCTTGAGGGGTGTAGTTTTTAGAATGGTGTCACACTTGGGTATTTTCTATCATATAGACCCCTCAAAATGACTTCAAATGAGATGTGGTCCCTAAAATAAAATGGTGTTGTAGAAATGAGAATTGCTGGTCAACTTTTAACCCTTATAACTCCCTAACAAAAAAAAATTTTGTTTCCAAAATTGTGCTGATGTAAAGTAGACATGTGGGAAATGTTATTTATTAAGTATTTTGTGTGACATATCCCTGTGATTTAATTGCATAAAAATTCAAAGTTGGAAAATTGCGAAATTTTCATAATTTTCGCCAAATTTCCGTTTTTTTTCACAAATAAACGCAGGTACTATCAAATAATTTTTACCATTGTCATGAAGTACAATATGTCACGAGAAAACAATGTCAGAATCACCAGGATCCATTGAAGCGTTCCAGAGTTATAACCTCATAAAGGGACAGTGGTCAGAATTGTAAAAATTGGCCCGGTCATTAACGTGCAAACCACCCTTGGGGGTAAAGGGGTTAAAGCTCATTTGCCAGTTATCAGCCCAAGCTTCTAGTTTACATAAATAGTCCTGTAATATAAAATTGTCTTCCTCTGTATTGATTACCCTGCAGAGTTTAGTGTCATCTTCAAATATTGAAATTCTGCTCTGAATGCCCCCTACAAGGTCATTAATAAATGTTAAAAAGAATAGAGCCCAATACTGACCCCTGTGGTACCCCACTGCTAACCGCGACCCAGTTCGAGTGTGCTCCATTAATAACCACCCTGTTTCCTATCCCTGAGCCAGCTCTTAACCCACTTACACATATTTTCCCCTATCCCCATTATTCTCAATAATAAGCTGAGGTTTTTTTTTAGCACATTTGTTTTGTGCTGAAAATAATCCCCTCCCCCTGCGGCTTATACACTAGTCCTTGTCCCAGAAAGACTGAGGTGGAGCACAGAGGCAGGAGCCAGTGGCTGCAGCTAAAGCCTGTGCCCGCTGCTAAAGGGAAACGAATATTCACTGCCCTGGCAATGAATATTAATTTCTCTTATAGCGCGCAAAGTTTCAGCTGCCGGCTTCCAGCACACATCCTACTTACCTTTCCTGCGCGCCCTCGCTGCATCTCATTCCGGTGCCAGCAGCTCTTCTGGCCAAGTGATCACTTGACTCCGCTCATTAAGGTAATGAATATTCACATCTCTCCACTCCCACAAGTGTGGAGTGATTATTCATTACTTTAATGAGCTGGGGAACACGTGATCGCTCGGCCGGAAGAGCAGCTGGCATGGAACGAGATGCAGCGAGGTTGCGCTGGTAAGGTAAGTAGGATTTTTTTTTTTTTTTTTTTTTTTTTTAGGAGCCATGCGTACAAGAATAAGGAGCAATGCATACAACGATAGTGATGGGGAGCCATGCGTACCAGGATAGGGATGAGGGGATAATGCATACCCAGCTTATACGCGAATCAATAAGTTTTCCCACTTTTTTGTGGCAAAATTAGGTTAATCGGCTTTTACTCGGGTCGACCTAGGCTGCTTTCACACGTCTTTTGACGTCAGTCTCAATCCGGCGCATTTTTTTTAATGTTGCCACCGGATCCGTTTTTTCTCATAGACTTGTATTAGCGACGGATGGCCTCACGTTTCATCTGTCGTTTGCCAGATCCATCGAAAATGGTTTATCCGGTGGCCGGAGAAAACTGACTTAGTATAAGTTTGTGTTCATCGAAAAACTGACAGCAACTGACCCGTCGCCGTCCGTCGTTTGCTAGAATGGAAGCCTATGGCACCACCGGATCTGTCATATGACGGAATCCGGCGCCGGATTTTTTTTTTTAAGGCTCCAAATAGCTAGTTCAGCTAGTCCGATCCGGCGAAAAAAACAGATCCGTGTCATCAGTTTTTCACAATCTGCGACGGAACCGTTTTTTTTTTCCCCAGCATTCCACGTATTGTGACTGATGGCAAACTGATGTGTGAAAGCGGCCTTATACACGAGTATATATGGTAATTATTATGGTTGAGGTTATCCTGATATTTTTAAAAAAATGCATTTGAAAATGGCGTATGCCCCGGCGGCGCCATCTTGCTAGAGAAAAAAAATTCCTCCAAGATGGCGCAGTAGGCGCGGCGGGTGCCATTTTCAGATTGTTTTTCTTTTTTTTTTTTCAGTTTGAGGTTATCCTGATATTTAATCATAATAATTACATGCACATTTTACATGCGATTATGCTGCAGCGTAGGTGACACGACTGGCGTCTACCTGCTGAAGGTTTTTTTTTTTTTTTTAAATGTGTATATATTATATTCATTGCTAACTAGAGGGCAGGTCAGTGAGGAATCAGTGACCTGTCAGCAGCCTGCATTATAAATACCTAAGCAGAGCACCACATGAAGACCCCCCCCCCCCCCCCCCCCCCACAGGCCACCCTCGGAGCACGAGCATATCATTACCTCAACCACAAGACGAATTTCATCAACTAAGGTATCATTGTAATCAGTATAACTGCGCGGACCTGTTACTGTGCACAATCCTGCTGCCAGGTTCCCTTTAAGGGAATTTGTGGACTGTAATACCATCAGAGGTTATTGAACTTGGGGTTATTCAGTTTGTAATAAGGTTGCCCCAAAGCATTGTTTTTCCAATGTACAAATATCAGGGGACAGTACAGAGATCTTTGTTACAATATTTTTACAGTGTTAACTCAAGAAGGGAAAGGATGCTTTCTTGAAAAATATAATATAATCGGTTATGCGCACTGTCATGGAGCGTTGATTCGGAGAGCTAATCTGTCATATGTGCAGTCTTGCAGATGGTTTTCCCCAAATATGAAACTATTAGGCTGCTGTCACACTAGCAGTATTTGGCCAGTATTTTATATTAGTATTTTACATCAGTATTTGTAAAGCCAAAACCAGGAGTGGAACAATTAGAGGGAAAGTATAATAGAAACATATGCACCACTTCTGTATTTATCCCCCACTCCTGGTTTTGGCTTACAAATACTGATGTAAAATACTGACCAAATACTGCTAGTGTGACGGCAGCCTTAGTGTCACATAATCACACTATTTACAATATGTGATGGCTGTAGCTTACCTCAACTCCTCTGCACAGGTCAGTGCAGTCATTTCACCTCAACTCAACCTCTGCACAGGTCATAGTGCAGTCACTTCACCTCAATGCAACCTCTGCTGAGGTGACGGTGCAATCATTTCATCTCAGCGCAACCTCTACACCGATGACGGTGCAGTCATTTCACCACAGCACAACCTCTACATGGGTGACGGTGCACTCATTTCACCTCAGCGCAACCTCTACATGGGTGACGGTGCAGTCATTTCACCTCAACCTCTACACTGGTGACGGTGCAGTCATTTCACCTCAGCGCAACCTCTACATGTGTGACGGTGCAGTCATTTCACCTCAGCAAAACCTCTACACGGGTGACTGCAGTCATTTCACCTCAACCTCTGCACGGGTGACGGTGCAGTCATTTCATCTCAGCGCAACCTCTACACGGGTGACGGTGCAGTCATTTCACCTCAGCACAACCTCTACACCGGTGATGGTGCAGTCATTTCACCTCAGCGCAACCTCTACATCGGTGATGGTGCAGTCATTTCACCTCAGCGCAACCTCTACACGGGTGATGGTGCAGTCATTTCACCTCAGCGCAACCTCTACGGTGCAGTAATTTTTCTGTCCATGTGGCTGCTGTAAAGACTCGCATAGCTGCAGCTCATGCCCCCATACTCCAGCACATTGAATACAGATTTAAAAAATAGTTTTGTCAGACATCTCATTGGATTATATGGGAAAAAAAAGACACGTCTTGTGGTGGTCGTTTTTTTTTATGTAGTATTGTGTACATTTCTGTGTGTTTTACATAATGCATATATATTTGTTTATTTTCAGGGCAAGAGCATTTGATGCCTGAGCCAGAAGAAATCACCATGATTAGTATACAGCTTGCTGCTAAATTCTTATTTACCACAGGATTTCATACAAAGAAAGTGGTCCGTGGGCCTGCCAGTGACTGGTAAGTGGATCTGCTTAGCACCTGAATGCTTGTGCCTTACATTGACACATGAACCTGTAAGGCTATGTGCATACGTTCAGGATTTCTCGCAGAAAATTCCTGAGAAAAACCTGAAATTTTCTGCAAGAAATCTGCATGCGGTTTTTTCCGGACATTCCCCATTGCATTTTGTAGTGGGAAATCCGCAAAAAAAACCTGCAAAGTTAATGAACATGCTGCGTTTTTTTACCGCGATTGCGTTTTTTTCGCGGAAAAAAACGCATAATGTGCACAAAACATGCGGAATTCATTCTAAATGATGGGATGCTTATTGTATGCGGTTTTTTTTTTTTTTTTTTTTTTTTTTTTGCGCGGTTTTATAGCATTTTTATCAGGAAAAACCACAAAAAAACAGCAACGTGTGCACACAGCCTAATTCTCAGGTCCTTCCTGCATCAGTCAAAGCATGCCCACTACGTTCTCTCAGAAAATAGGATTAACTGTTTCCATACATATGAAACATGTTTCAGATGTTTTCCTCTGCAGCATCCATCTGAAAACAATTGGCTACTTTTAGTGTAGTTTAGATTTTGTTCTTCTGACTTGGTTTAATGCTTTTTTTTCCAGGTATGACGCTTTGTGCATCTTGCTTCGCCACAGCAAGAATGTTCGCTACTGGTTTGCTCATGGCGTTCTCTTTGCTTATCCAAATCGTTTTTCTGAATATCTTCTGGAATGCCCTAGTGCTGAAGTTAGAGGAGCTTTTGCAAAATTGGTAGTATTTATTGCACATTTTTCTTTGCAAGATGGACCCTGTACTTTACCCTTTGCCTCACCTGGACCATCCAGCCAGGTAGGTGTACATTTTTCCTATCAACCGTCATCTTCTTTCATGACTGTATTTCTCTCGTCTCTACATCTAGGAGTCAAGTTCTGGTTCTTACTTTAATTTCGTTCATATATTTTTTTAGACTTACGATAATTTGAGCCTGAGTGATCAGTTGCTGAGGGCTGTCTTGAACCTTTTGAGAAGAGAAGTTTCCGAGCATGGACGTCATTTACAGCAGTACTTCAACCTTTTTGTCATGTATGCTAATCTTGGTAAGAGTAACTGTCTTTAGATTAGTCAAGCTTAAGGTGACCATTAAGAGCTAAGTTAATACGGACCTTACCTTTTTTATTTCTTTTTACAGGCATGCAAGAAAAGACCCAGCTCTTAAAACTCAATGTGCCTGCAACATTTATGCTAGTAGCAATGGATGAAGGGCCAGGTCCTCCAATCAAATATCAGTATGCTGAATTGGGCAAATTGTACACTGTAGTGTCACAGCTAATCCGGTGTTGCGATGTATCATCGCGTATGCAGTCTTCTATAAATGGTAACGCACTAAAATACACTTATTTCACAACATGAGTAAAAACCCAAGTGTGTGTGTGAAAAAAAAACAGCATCTGCTTTTCCTCAGATTACACATGTGCAGCTGAGGGATGAGGTTTTATTTTTCCCTTCCCCCTCACTTCCCTATGGTATCATATACAGAAGCAGCAGAGCCATGAAGCAAGTATGCAGCAGTGTTGCTGAGAGTTCTGCACTGGAATAAGTTAATTGTCTCTTCAGAGAGGAAGAGGACTAGAACTCTAGTGCCACCTATTGGAAGTAGCAATCATAAGTCAATGTCGACCCTTTAACAAGCCTTGTCGCATCACTCAGAATAAAAGCCAAACCAGAATCTCAATCTGCAATTTGAGATTCTGGTTTGGCTTTTATCCTAAGTCATGTGACGAGGCTCGTTAAAGGGTCGACATTGACTGTTAGGATTGCTACTTCCAATAGGTGGCACTACAGTTCTAGTCCTCTTCCGCTCTGAAGAGACAATTTGCATATTTCCAAGGGGAGCATTGCGGCTTTAAGTCTCCTCATCTCAACATTCTTAACATGTTACTCTTCACAAGGAGAAACGTTACTTCTTGGATCCTGGAATAAGTTAGTAATATGAACGGTGTCATTCAAAACTACAACTAATTCGGTAAAGAAAATCCTGCATAAGGGCTCATTGAAGATGGAAGCGAAAAAAGTTAAAAATTGCACAATTGGTTAAATTGATATTTCTCAAGTTAGTTTTGTATAAATAAAAAAAAAAAGTACAAATCTCAGGAGATAAATCTTGGTCCCAGAAGGTCTACTACTGGTGTATCATCATATGACCCTACATCTCCAATCGTGTGTTAAGGTACCGTCACACTAGACGATATTGCTAGCGATCCGTGACGTTGCAGCGTCCTCGCTAGCGATATCGTCCAGTGTGACAGGCAGCAGCGATCAGGCCCCTGCTGTGCTGTCGCTGGTCGGGGAAGAAAGTCCAGAACTTTATTTGGTCGCTGGAGTCCCCGCAGACATCGCTGAATCGGCGTGTGTGACACCGATTCAGCGATGTCTTCACTGGTTACCATCCTAAAAGTAAAAAAAACAAACACTACATCCTTACCTACAGCCGTCTGTCCTCCAGCGCTGTGCTCTGCACTCCTCCTGTACTGGCTGTGAGCGTCGGTCAGCCGGAAAGCAGAGCGGTGACGTCACCGCTCTGCTTTCCGACCGCTGTGCTCACACAGACAGTACAGGAGGAGTGCAGAGCACAGCGCTGGAGGACAGACGGCTGTAGGTAAGTATGTAGTGTTTGTTTTTTTTACTTTTAGGATGGTAACCAGGGTAAACATCGGGTTACTAAGCGTGGCCCTGCACTTAGTTACCCGATGTTTACCCTGGTTACCGGCATCGTTGGTCGCTGGAGAGCGGTCTGTGTGACAGCTCTCCAGCGACCAAACAGCGACGCTGCAGCGATCCGGATCGTTGTCGGTATCGCTGCAGCGTCGCTAAGTGTGACGGTACCTTTAGCCCCTTTCTGACCTTGGATGGGATAGTACGTCTGAGGTCAGAGCCCCTGCTTTGATGTGGCCTCCGGCGGTGAGCCCATATCAAAGCCGCGACATGTCAGCTGTTTTTGAACAGCTGACATGTGCCCGCAATAGCGACTGGTGGAATCGCGATCCACCCGCCGCTATTAACTAGTTAAATGCCGCTGACAGTGGCATTTAACTAACACATCTGGCCAGAAATGCGCTCATCGCCGACCCCGTCACATGGTCAGTGATGCGTCGCCATAACAACCAGAGGTCTCCTTGAGACCTCCATGGTTGTTGATGCCTGCTTGCTGTGAGCGCAATCCTGTGGTCGGGGCTCATAGCAAGCCTGTAATTCTACTACATAGAGGTGATCTATGCATCGCTTCTATGTAGCAGAGCTGATCGAGTTGTGCAAGCTTCTAGCCTCCCATGGAGGCTATTGAAGCATGGCAAAAGTAAAAACAAAAAAAAGTTTAAAAAAATATGAAATAAATAAAATATAAAAGTTTTAATCACCCCCCCCCTTTTCGCCCCAAATAAAACAATAAAAATAAAATATACACATATTTGGTTCAGAATCGCACATATTTGGTATCGCCGCGTTCAGAATTTCTCAATCTATCAAGAAAAAAAAGGATTAACCTGATCACTAAACGGCGTAGCAAGAAAAAATTTGAAACGCCCGAATTACGTTTTTTGGTCGCAGCAACATTGCATTAAAATGCAATAACGGGCGATCAAAAGAACGTATCTGCACCAAAATGGTATCACTAAAAACGTCAGCTTGGTGCGCAAAAAAATAAACCCTCATCCAACCCCAGATCCCGAAAAATGGAGACGCTACAGGTATCGGAATATGGCGACATTTTTTTTTTTTTTCTACTACGCCTCATTGGGGGACACAGACTGCGGGTGTATGCTGCTGCCACTAGAAGGCTGATACAAGTGATGCAAAGAAAGTTAGCTCCTCCCCTGCAGTATACACCCTCCTGCTGGCTCTCAGCTAACCAGTTCTTGCTTAGTGTCTTTAGGAGGTACTTGGGTCTGGTTCAAACCCTAACGTTTTTATTTTAATTTTTACTTTTCTTTAAATTTTTATTTTTTACTTAACGGAGTGAAGGGGCGACGGAACCTTTCAAGGTTCCAATCTCCCCCGAATCATCAACAGGCGAGCACGCGGAGAGTTCCTCCCCGTACCCTCTCCTGCGACGTGGGAAGCCATGCCTGAGCTCACTTCACGGGCGATGGTTCCTTCGAGTCCCAATCTCCCCACACCAGCAGCAGGCGACCACATGGAGTGTCGCCTCCATGTATCCTCTTCTGGAGCCAGGCCTAATGCCGGACAACTGGCCCTGTCCACCCGGGGACGGGACTGAACTCTGTGGATGTACAGAGGCCCCTCTTTATGGCATCCGAGCGGCCCCCACTGTCCCACCACTGTGAAAGTGGATGGCACAAGGAGGCGGACGGTTCCTCTCCACCTCCCTAACAAAGGGATGATGGATTGAGGTTTATCCCTCTGTCCATGCACCTGCAGCAGAACAATAGTGCGTGCGCTTTCCTCTGCGCTGAAACCCAGTCATCCGCGGTGGCTCCATGCCGGGTCGCGCACTGATAGTGAGTGGATCAGCGATGGGCCTCTGTAGTGGGATATTCACATGCTGACAGGCAGCCTCAGCTTCCCTGTGGCCCACCTCCCTGAGGTAATTCTCTGGCCGGCTGCAAAAATTTAGCCCCCGGCTTTGGCCGATATGTAGGCGCATCCTGGAAGCCACGCCCGCACTATGGTGCGCTAACGCGGTTCCGCCCATGTTTTCTGGCGCTTCTTCCCTGGCACTGGAGCGATCGTTTCCCACGGCAACGCTGGTATTGTGCACGCCGGCTGCAGAAATTTAGGCCCCGGCTTGGGCCTATTCATAGAAGTCACACCAGAGTATGGAAATACTGCATAAAGGTACATGACCAGTGTTCCTGGTCTTAAAGGCATATGACCCGTATAACCTGATCTTAAAGGCACATGACCAATATTACCTTTTCTTAGGGGCGCATGACCAGTATTCCCTGGTCTTAACCTCTTCATGACCCAGCCTATTTTGACCTTAAAGACCTTGCCGTTTTTTGCAATTCTGACCAGTGTCCCTTTATGAGGTAATAACTCAGGAACGCTTCAACGGATCCTGGCGGTTCTGAGATTGTTTTTTCGTGACATATTGGGCTTCATGTTAGTGGTAAATTTAGGTCAATAAATTCTGCGTTTATTAGTGATTAAAACGGAAATTTGGCGAAAATTTTGAAAATTTTGCAATTTTCACATTTTGAATTTTTATTCTGTTAAACCAGAGAGATATGTGACACAAAATAGTTAATAAATAACATTTCCCACATGTTTACTTTACATCAGCACAATTTTGGAAACAAAATTTTTTTTTGTTAGGAAGTTATAAGGGTTAAAATTTGACCAGCGATTTGTCATTTTTACAACGAAATTTACAAAACCATTTTTTTTAGGGACCACCTCACATTTGAAGTCAGTTTGAGGGGTCTATATGGCTGAAAATACCCAAAAGTGACACCATTCTAAAAACTGCACCCCTCAAGGTACTCAAAACCACATTCAAGAAGTTTATTAACCCTTCAGGTGCTTCACAGCAGCAGAAGCAACATGGAAGGAAAAAATGAACATTTAACTTTAGTCACAAAAATTATCTTTTAGCAACAATTTTTTTATTTTCCCAATGGTAAAAGGAGAAACTGAACCACGAAAGTTGTTGTCCAATTTGTCCTGAGTACGCTGATACCTCATATGTGGGGGTAAACCACTGTTTGGGCGCAGGGCTTGGAAGGGAAGGAGCGCCATTTGACTTTTTGAATCAAAAATTGGCTCCACTCTTTAGCGGACACCATGTCACGTTTGGAGAGCCCCCGTGTGCCTAAAAATTGGAGCTCCCCCACAAGTGACCCCATTTTGGAAACTAGACGCCCCAAGGAACTTATCTAGATGCATAGTGAGCACTTTGAACCCCCAGGTGCTTCACAAATTAATCCGTAAAAATGAAAAAGTACTTTTTTTTCACAAAAAAATTCTTTTAGCCTCAATTTTTTCATTTTCACATGGGCAACAGGATAAAATGGATCCTAAAATGTGTTGGGCAATTTCTCCTGAGTACACCAATACCTCACATGTGGGGGTAAACCACTGTTTGGGCACATGGTAAGGCTCGGAAGGGAAGGAGCGCCATTTGACTTTTTGAATGAAAAATTTTTTCCATCGTTAGCGGACACCATGTCGCGTTTGGAGAGCTCCTGTGTGCCTAAACATTGGCGCTCCCCCACAAGTGACCCCATTTTGGAAACTAGACCCCCCAAGGAACTTATTTAGATGCCTAGTGAGCACTTTAAACCCTCAGGTGCTTCACAAATTGATCTGTAAAAATGAAAAAGTACTTTTTTTTCACAAATTCTTTTCGCCTCAATTTTTTCATTTTCACATGGGCAGTAGGGTAAAATGGATCATAAAATTTGTTGGGCAATTTCTCCCGAGTACGTCGATACCTCATATGTGGGGGTAAACCACTGTTTGGGCACTCGGCAGGGCTCGGAAGGGAAGGCGCGCCATTTGACTTTTTGAATGGAAAATTAGCTCCAATTGTTAGCGGACACCATGTCGCGTTTGGAGAGCCCCTGTGTACCTAAACATTGGAGCTCCCCCACAAGTGACCCCATTTTGGAAACTAGACCCCCCAAGGAACTTATCTAGATGCATATTGAGCACTTTAAACCCCCAGGTGCTTCACAGAAGTTTATAACGCAGAGCCATGAAAATAAAAAATAATTTTTCTTTCCTCAAAAATGATTTTTTAGCCTGGAATTTCCTATTTTGCCAAGGATAATAGGAGAAATTGGACCCCAAATATTGTTGTCCTGTTTGTCCTGAGTACGCAGATACCCAATATGTGGGGGTAAACCACTGTTTGGGCGCACGGCAGGGCTCGGAAGGGATGGCACGCCATTTGGCTTTTTAAATGGAAAATTAGCTCCAATCATTAGCGGACACCATGTCACGTTTGGAGAGCCCCTGTGTGCCTAAACATTGGAGATCCCCCAGAAATGACACCATTTTGGAAACTAGACCCCCAAAGGAACTAATCTAGATGTGTGGTGAGGACTTTGAACCCCCAAGTGCTTCACAGAAGTTTATAACGCAGAGCCATGAAAAAAAAAAAAAAAAATTATTTTCTCAAAAATGATCTTTTAGCCTGCAATTTTTTATTTTTCCAAGGGTAACAGGAGAAATTTGACCCCAAAAGTTGTTGTCCAGTTTCTCCTGAGTACGATGATACCCCATATGTGGGGGTAAATTACTGTTTGGGCACATGCCGGGGCTCGGAAGTGAAGTAGTGACGTTTTGAAATGCAGACTTTGATGGAATGCTCTGTGGGCGTCACGTTGCGTTTGCAGAGCCCCTGATGTGGCTTAACAGTAGAAACCCCCCACAAGTGACCGCATTTTGGAAACTAGACCCCGAAAGGAACTTATCTAGATGTGTGGTGAGCACTTTGAACCCCCAAGCGCTTCATAGAAGTTTATAATGCAGAGCCGTGAAAATAATAAATACGTTTTCTTTCCTCAAAAATAATTATTTAGCCCAGAGTTTTTTAATTTTCCCAAGGGTAACAGGAGAAATTTGACCCCAATATTTGTTGTCCAGTTTCTCCTGAGTACGGTGATACCCCATATGTGGGGGTAAACTACTGTTTGGGCACATGCCGGGGCTTGGAATTGAAGTAGTGACGTTTTGAAATGCAGACTTTGATGGAATGGTCTGCGGGTGTCACGTTGCGTTTGCAGAGCCCCTGGGGTGTGCCTAAACAGTAGAAACCCCCACAAGTGACCCCATTTTAGAAACTAGACCCCCCAAGGAACTTATCTAGATATGTGGTGAGCACTTTGAACCCCCAAGTGCTTCACAGACGTTTACAACGCAGAGCCGTGAAAATAAAAAATCATTTTTCTTTCCTCAAAAATTATGTTTTAGCAAGCATTTTTTTTGATTCACAAGGGTAACAGGAGAAATTGGACCCCAGTAATTGTTGCGCAGTTTGTCCTGAGTATGCTGGTACCCCATATGTGGGGGTAAACCACTGTTGGGGCACACGTCAGGGCTCGGAAGTGAGGGAGCACCATTTGACTTTTTGAATACGAGATTGGCTGGAATCAATGGTGGCGCCATGTTGCGTTTGGAGACCCCTGATGTGCCTAAACAGTGGTAACCCCTCAATTCTACCTCCAACACTAACCCCAACACACCCCTAACCCTAACCGCAACACACCCCTAACCACAACCTTAACCCCAACACACCCCTAACCATAACCACAACCCTAATTCCAACCCTAACCCTAAGGCTATGTGCCCACGTTGCGGATTCGTGTGAGATATTTTCGCACCATTTTTGAAAAATCCGCGGGTAAAAGGCACTGCGTTTTACCTGCGGATTTTCCGCGGATTTCCAGTGTTTTTTGTGCGGATTTCACCTGCGGATTCCTATTGAGGAACAGGTGTAATTCGCTGTGGAATCCGCACAAAGAATTGACATGCTGCGGAAAATACAACGCAGCGTTTCCGCGCGGTATTTTCCGCACCATGGGCACAGGGGATTTGGTTTTTCATATCTTTACATGGTACTGTAAACCTGATTGAACACTGCTGCGGATCCGCAGCCAAATCCGCACCGTGTGCACATAGCCTAATTCTAAAGGTATGTGCACACGCTGCGGATCCGCAGCAGTTTCCCATGAGTTTACAGTTCAATGTAAACCTACGGGAAACAAAAATCGCTGTGCCCATGCTGCGGAAAAACTGAACGGAAACGCAGCGGTTTACATTCCGCAGCATGTCACTTCTTTGTGTGGATTCCGCAGCGGTTTTACAACTGCTCAAATAGAAAATCGCAGTTGTAAAACCGTAGTGAAATGCGCAGAAAAACCGCGGTAAATCCGCCATAAATCCGCAGCGGTTTAGCACTGCGGATTTATCAAATCCGCAGCGGAAAAATCCGCAGAGGACCAGAATACGTGTGCACATACCGAAACCCTAGCCCTACCCCTAGCCCTACCCCTAACCCTACCCCTAACCCTAACCCTAACCCTAACCCTATTCTAACATTAGTGGGAAAAAAAAAATTTCTTTATTTTTTTATTGTCCCTACCTATGGCGGTGACAAAGGGGGGGGGGGGGTCATTTATTATTTTTTTTTATTTTGATCACTGAGATAGATTATATCTCAGTGATCAAAATGCACTTTGGAACGAATCTGCCGGCCGGCAGATTCGGCGGGCGCACTGCGCATGCGCCCGCCATTTTGGAAGATGGCGGCGCCCAGGGAGAAGACGGACGGGACCCCGGCTGGATCGGTAAGTATGATGGGGTGGGGGGGGGACCACGGGGGGGGGGGGGGGGAACCACGGGGGGGGGGGATCGGAGCACGGGGGGGGGGGAATCGGAGTGCGGGAGGGGTGGAACGGAGCACGGGGGCGTGGAACGGAGCACGGGGGGGCTGGAACGGAGCACGGGGGGGTGGAACGGAGCACGGGGGGGCTGGAATGGAGCACGGGGGGGTGGAACGGAGCACCGGGGGGGGGGGGGGGGTGTGGATCGGAGTGCAGGGGGGGTGATTGGAGCACGGGGGGAGCGGACAAGAGCACGGGGGGGAGCCGGAGCAGTGTACCGGCCAGATCGGAGGGCTGGGGGGGCGATCGGTAGGGTGGGGGCACACTAGTATTTCCAGCCATGGCCGATGATATTTCAGCATCGGCCATGGCTGGATTGTAATATTTCACCCGTTATAATAGGTGAAATATTACAAATCGCTCTGATTGGCAGTTTCACTTTCAACAGCCAATCAGAGCGATCGTAGCCACGAGGGGGTGAAGCCACCCCCCCTGGGCTAAACTACCACTCCCCCTGTCCCTGCAGATCGGGTGAAATGGGAGTTAACCCTTTCACCCGATCTGCAGGGACGCGTTCTTTCCATGACGCCGCATAGGCGTCATGGGTCGGAATGGCACAGACTTTCATGACGCCTACGTGGCGTCATGGGTCGGGAAGGGGTTAAAGACGCATGACCAGTATTCCCTGGTCTTAAAGGCGCATGACCAGTATTTCCTGGTCTTAAGGGCACATGACCAGTCCGAAGCCGGTCACCCTAATTGAGCTCAGGAGCCCTCTGCTGCCGATCCCAGCTTATTCCAGAGTACCCAGTTCCCTGAGTGGGCTTCGTCACTGCCGCAACCCACGGATTGTCTGACAAGAGATTGAATCCCTCCATGAACCCTCTGTGGCTCAGAGTGCTCGCAGGACCAATATAGATGTCCCTTTCCTTCATGCGAGCCGTTGGCTAGCAGGAGCCGCAAGTATTCTAGAAACGTACATGCGCCTAGAAAGCGGAAGTTTAATTTCCTGATCCCTTACCAATGATTTGCTGAGAACAAGTCTCTGAATATGGATCGGATATTGCCTTGGTTCTGGACTCACCAGAACTTCAGAAAAGGATGGTTTCACCTATTTATATCATCAACCAATCTCTGTAGATTGACGAGGACTTCGGTTCTACTCTAGATCAAGCAGTGTCCCTCATGAGGAAACTAAACTCCCTCGCAGAGCATTTGCCATTCACCCGGATAGGGAGCGTCCGGATAAGCGATCCACTGGACAGAAACCTCTGCAAGCGCGATATCCTTTATTCAGCCAATATGCAAACACGCGGGGTGTCCACTCCACGTATACACACTTAAGACGTGAGATACCTTGCTTGGTCTGATTCTTAAGGGCGACTGCTCCTTTTAAATGGCACCAATCTCCCCACACCATCGATAGACGAGCACATGGAGGGTCGCCTCCATGTGTCCTCTTCTACAGCCAGGCCTAATGCCGGACAACCAGCCCTGTCCACCCAGGGACCTTAACTCTGTGGATGTACAGAGGCATCACCCTTTTTAGCGTTCAAACACACCCTCTGCATCTCCACTATTTAGCAGATGATGCAAGAAGGCGGACCATCCCTCTCCACTTCCCTGTTAAGAGGATGGTGGATCGAGGGTGCATCATTTTATCTCCGCACCGTCAAAAGAGAACGGCGATGGTAAGAGACAGTTTTATCTAACCTTCTGCATGCAGCCATGCATTCTGCCACTTGGCATATTAACCGGGGAGAATCTCCTGTGGTATACCTTCCAGTATCCCTGCCCGAAGGGTCATCAATTAAAAATACAACGGACTGTCAGATTGCAAATCTAGTTCGTTCCGTCTTGCGGCCTTCAGTTCAGCGCTCTACCCTTCCTTAGCCGCCGCATGTGTTGCTAGAGCAATGGTCTCTTGGTCAGAGACCTTAACTATTTTGATTTCCTATAGACTCAACCAGCAGTGGATCAGTTGTACAGGACTGTCTAGATATAACGGATCTTGGTTCCAAAATGGGGACCGAAAAGTAAGACCGACCCTGAACCTCAAACTTCTACAAAGCTTGACAAGTTCCCCCTTCTTTGGATGGAGTTCCTCCGCTCAGCCATTACTTCAATGGAAAAAGGTGGAGTTTCTGGCATCCACCGACATTCAGGATGCTTAGCTTCAAGTTCCTATGTTTTCCCCTCTTCAAAAATTCCTTCGCTTTCCCTTTCGCAAACAGCATTTTCAAATCACGACCTTGTCCTTCAGCCTTGCTACCGCACCCAGTGTTCGCAGGGGTTATGGCGGCTGTCATGTTCTTCTTGCACCCTAGAGGCATGGTCGTCCTGCCCTATCTGGTCAACTTTCTAGCCGCTGTTCCAGTCATTTATATCTCTTGCTATACTTAGCTAAACTTAGACAAGTTTTTTTTTTTCCCTCATTTCCAGCCCAGCAGATATTCTTTTTTGAGGATGATCCTGGAATCTTCCAGAAGGTTGGTGATTCTCTTGAGACAAGGCCGTGGCCCTTCAACAGGGAGCTTGCACACTTGTTCACTCATCCCCTCATTCCATTCGATTTGCTAGGAGGGTTGTGAGGAGAATTGGTGACAACAATGGAAGCGGTTTCCTTTGCTCCTCTCGTTTTCTGCAGGTCAATCAGGCTTTCAGAGGGTAGTCTCTGAGCTCCTTCCTCATCCAGGGGAGATTCTCCCGGTTCAATGGTTCTTAGTAACTACCAATGCCAGTCCTCTTCTCCTGATCTGTTGTGAATTCTGTGGCAGAGTTCACTCCTGTGGTCACAAGTGGTACTTCGGCTGATTCTCTCTGGGATCTTCCGTTTGTGGAGGAAAGTGGTACTGCAGCTTCTGAGTTTCCTCCCTCAGGTGATCTGGTGAGCTCGTTAGCTTCTTCTCTACTTAACTCCACCTGATGCTTTGATCCATGCTTCCTGTCAATGTTCCAGTGTAGGACTTGTTTTTTCCCTGGATCATTCCTGTGGCCTGCTGCTCTGCAAAGCTAAGTTTTGCTTATGTTATTTTGTTGCTATTTTTCAGTCCAGCTTGCTTATTTGGTTTTTTTTCGCCTGCTGGAAGCTCTGAGACGCAGAGGGACCACCTCCGTACCGTTAGTCGGTGCGGAGAGTCTTTTTGTCCCCTCTGAGTGGTTATTTATAGGTTTTTGTGCTGACCGCAAAGTTATCTTCCCTATCCTCGTTCTGTTCAGCTAGTCGGGCCTCACTTTGCTAAATCTGTTTCATCTCTATGTTTGTGTTTTCATCTTACTCAGTCATTATATGTGGGGGGCTGCCTTTTCCTTTGGGGAATTTCTCTGAGGCAAGGTAGGCTTATTTTTCTATCTTCAGGACTAGCTAGTTTCTCAGGCTGTGACGAGGCGCCTAGGTTCTGGTCAGGAGCGCTCCACGGCTACCTTTAGTGTGGTTTGATAGGATTAGGGATTGCGGTCTGCAGAGTTCCCACGTCTCAGAGCTCGTTCTATTATTTTGGGTTATTGTCAGATCACTGTATGTGCTCTGACCTCCATGTCCATTGTGATTCTGAATTACCTTTCATAACACTGATCATTGTTCTGGGGATCCGAACGGTACGGCTAGTTCTACGGCAGGTCCACTGCCTTCTCGCGGGTCACTCCATCCGTTCAGTCGGACAATCCAACGTCTGTCCCATACGTTAATCATCTTAACAGGTACCCACGGTCAGGCGTCATGGCCGAGGTACCTCACATTCTCTGTTGGGCCACGATCTATCATTTGGCGATCTCGGCACTACACATCTCAAAAGTAGAACTCTGGGTGGCCGACGCCGTCAGGGTCCGGCCTCATGTGAGTGGGAACTTCCCCCGGAAGTCTTCCATAAGATCTGTCTTCTCTGGAGCACTCCAGATGTAGGTCGGATGGCGTCCAGACTGAACGCCAATGTACTCTAGTTCATGGTTCGGCCTCGAGATCCAAAAGCCATCGCAGTGCATGCTCTGGTCCTTCCATGGTACCAGTTTGCTTCACCCCTCTTCCTCTACTTCCAAGATCTTTTCAGAAGCAGGAAGGGCCCCAGTGATCCTGGGAGATCTGCACTGACTGTCAGGTTTTTCTCGTTTGCGGAACTAGTATTTTTCCGTCTTATTGCAACAAAACTGCAAATATGGACTTCCTTGCTGGGAGTTTTCACATGTGGTTATTCCCTATCGCATACGATTAGATCTTTGGGACCTTAATGATCCTGGGAGTCTTACAGTAGACTCCTTTTAAACCGAACAGACTTTACTATCAGGGAAGTTCGCCCCTTTTTTCTCTGCGATCTCCTCATCCTGATGAGTCTTCGGAGCTAGCCGCTCTGTTCTTTGAGACCTTTTTTCCTTATTACCATCAAGGCAAGGTTGCCCTCAGGGCATCCCCGTCAATTGTTACCAAGGTGGTATTGTATTCCCACAGTTATGAGGGCATCGTTGTTCCCTCATCTCCTTTCTGCACCAGTACACATAATGGAACGGGTTCCCCATATTCTGAACGTGGTGAGTGCTCTGAGTAGGTATGTCTCGAGGACGGCTTCCTTCCGAAGGTTGGACACTTGATTTGGGATACCTCACTGTAAGAGGACGGCTTCCTGACGGTTACAGGGAGGGTTTAGCCGTTTCATCTGCCATGTTAGCTTGGTGGATTTGTTACACCATCCAGGAGTCCTTCCGTGTTACATGTCAGCCTATCTCCCTGTCTATGCATTCTTGAAGCACTATAATTCCCAGACTTCCACAGATGTGAGTCTGGGCAGCGGACTCTGCAGGCCGCGGTGGCACACCTGTAAGTACCGGTTACACAAGGCCTGAACTGATGTTGTCCCCACCCAGGGATTGCTTTGGGACGTCCCACGGTCTGTGTCCCCCAATGAGGCATAGGAGAAAAGCCGGATTACTCACCGGTAATACTCTTAGTGAGTCCACGACAGCACCCTACAGGAGAGAGGGATCCGCCCCACAGGAACAGGAAACCTACAGAAAGATAAAGGGGGGCGGTCCGCCTTTCCTCCTCAGTTTTGATTTCAGAGTACCCGGAGGACCGCCAGTATTAGGCAAAATATCATTATTTAAGTTTAAACTTATTTGCACTATATTTAGTAAGAGGAACTTTTTACTTTATTAGTATATACTATATTAACCTAGAGAGGGATGTAATAGTGCTGTCGTGGACTCACTAAAAGAGTATTACCGGTGAGTAATCCGGCTTTTTACCCCTCGCCACGACAGCACCCTACAGGAGATCTTTCAGAGACCATCACCTAGGGGGGGACCACCGTGCTGAGGACAGTCCTGCCAAAGTCTAGGTCAGAAGTAGACGATAGGTCAAGCCTATAGTGGTTATAGAAAGTAGAAGGATCTGACCAAGTTGCCGCCTTACATATGGTTTCTATTGGGACGTCTCCTCTTTCGGCCCAGGAGGATGCCATAGCTCTGGTAGAGTGTGCCGTTATGCCTTCCGGAGGGTTTTCTTTCCTCGCGGAGTAAGCCAGTGTGATAGACTCCCTGATCCACCGGGATAAGGTGCTTTTTGTGACTGCATGACCCTTCTTGTGACCCTGAAAGGATATAAACAGAGCCCTACACTGTCGCCAGCTACTGGTCCTTTCAATGTATTTTAAAACTACTCTTTTAACATCTAGAGTGTGATATTTACATTCCTCAGGAGTGGAAGGGTTACTGAAAAAGGTGGGTAGGACTATTTCTTGTGACCTATGGAATTTCTTCGCTACCTTGGGGAGATAGGAAGGGTCTAATTTAAGAATCAACTTATCCTGAAAAGTTAGCAGGAAAGGTGGATCTATAGAAAGAGCTTGGATGTCACTGATTCTCCTAGCTGAAGTCAGTGCTACCAAGAGGACTGTTTTGAGTGATAAGTATTTAATGGATACTGAATCTATTGGTTCAAATGGAGAGTCTGTTAGGGCTTGTAGAACTAAATTTAGATCCCAAGGTGGAATTCTAGGTATATTAACAGGATTTATCCTTTTACAAGCCGTGATAAATCGGGATACCCATCTATTTCCTGCAATATTATGGCCATAAAGGGCTCCTAGTGCTGATACGTGAACTTTTAACGTATTTACAGCTAAACCTAGTTCCCTCCCTTTTTGAAGGAATTCCAATATAGATTGTACCGGAATTTCTGATGTGTTGGGAGATTTATGGAACTGTAGGAATTTTTTCCAGATTTTTGTATAAATTTTTGTGGTAGAACGTTTTCTACTTTGGAGGAGTGTGTCAATTAGTCCCTCGGAAAATCCTCTTAGTTTTATCATCTGCCTCTCAAATTCCTGGCCGTCAGATGGAGATTGTCCACCTGGGGGTGGAGAAACGGACCCTGGAAGAGAAGGTTGGGTGTCGAGGGAAGGACCCAAGGGTCCGAAATCGACATGGCTTGTAGGCATGAGAACCATGGCCTTTTGGGCCAAAATGGTGCTATTAGTATAACTCTCGCTCCATCTTCCCTGATCTTCCGAATAACCTGTGGTAACAATATTATCGGTGGGAAGGCGTACGCTAGACTGTATTGCCAAGGGGTTTGGAGAGCGTCTAGAATGTCCGGATGATCTGCTAACGATAGGGAGGCAAATTTCCGGACTTGCCTGTTTTTTCTCGTGGCGAAGAGGTCTATTTGCGGATAACCCCATAGGGATACTATCCGTTGGAAGATATGATGGTTTAGACACCACTCTCCCTGCCTTAGGGTATGTCTACTTAAGAAGTCTGCCTGCTGGTTGTTTTCCCCCTTATGTGAACTGCAGTGAGGGATAATAGATGTTTTTCTGCCAAATCCAGAATTTTTCCAGCGGAAGACATCAGAGTCTCTGATTGAGTACCTCCTTGTTTGTTTATATAAGCCACTGTGGTGGTGTTGTCGGAAAGGATTCGGACGTCTTTTCCCCGGAGCTGTGGGAGAAAATGACATAAGGCGTATCTTACTGCATTTAGTTCTTTCAGATTAGATGAGTTGTGGCATTCTTCCGTGTCCCATAACCCTTGGCAAAAATCATTTCCCATATTAGCGCCCCATCCATGAGGACTGGCGTCAGTGGTTATATTATGAGATGGTGTTATTACCCATGGAACACCACTCATCAAATGGTTAGAATCCAGCCACCACGTTAAAGAAGATAAAACTTCCTGGGACAACGTTATCTTTGCATTTAAGCTAAGTAGCCGTCTTTCCTCTTGGAGGATTTGGTGCTGCAGTGTCTGGGTATGGTATTGTGCCCATTGGACTGCAGGGATACAGGAAATAAGAGATCCCAGTAATGACATGGCTCTTCTTAGGGTCATGTGAGGATTATTTATT
The DNA here is from genome assembly GCF_032444005.1 of Ranitomeya imitator. Lineage (NCBI taxonomy): Eukaryota > Metazoa > Chordata > Amphibia > Anura > Dendrobatidae > Ranitomeya > Ranitomeya imitator. The sequence goes on from NC_091284.1 coordinate 176,274,006, forward strand.
GCTGTTGTGACTTTGTCTGATGAGTGAGATTTTTACCTGAGGGAGCAGACATTTTTGAGTTATGGAGTCTAGATGGAACCCCAGAAACGCTTGAAGTGACAGTGGAGTCAGTCTGGATTTGTCGATATTTATTATCCAACCTAGATCCTGTAGAGATGAAATTGCATGAGCTAAACGGTCAGCACACTGAGAAACTGAATTTCCGATGACTAAAAAGTCAACTAAGTAGGGCACAATTAATGTCTCTTTTTGGCGAAGATAAGCCATCACCTCTAGAATCACTTTGGTGAAAATCCTTGGTGCTGTAGAAAGGCCGAAGGGCATGGCTGCATACTGGAAATGACAAATCTTGCCTTTGGTTTCCACCGCTACCCTGAAGAACTTCTGGTATCTGTCATGAATAGGGAGATGGTAATAAGCATCTTTTAGATCAATGCCCCCCATCATACAGTTTGGAAAGAGTAGCTTTATGGTGGATTTTATAGACTCCATTTTAAATGTATTATTTTTAATAAATGAATTAAGCTTTTTGAGGTTTAGGATTGTTCTGAATGAACCATCGGGTTTGGAAATCAAGAATAGAGGAGAATAGAATCCTCTAGTCTCCTGTCCTTTCGGAACTTGGACTAAAACCCGTTTTGATAATAGGGTTTGGATTTCACTCTCAAGGGCCTCCTGTTGTGTAGGCGAGCTGAGAGATGTTATAATGTATGATTCGTGGGGAAAGCGAGAGAATTGTAATTTTATTCCATCTCTGATTATATTTAAAATCCACAAACTAGTTGTAATATTTTCCCACTGGGGAGTGAAAAATTTTAATCTGCCCCCTACTGGAATGGTTATATCCTCAGTATTTGCTTTCTTTTGGGGGGTTGGGTCTTCTGAACATGGTACCTCTTTGTTTATCTTCTTTAGGGAACCATGTTGCCGACCTGTCCGTCTGCCTTCTCTTGCCGAATGGCCTTCTCTTAAAGGCTCTCCTATAAAAGGGAATAGAGGTATCAGGAAAAGCCTTTTTCCTGTCTTTTGCCTTCTGGAGTATGTCGTCTAAGGTTTTTCCAAAGAGGAACTCACCCTCACATGGGATTGCGCATATCTTAGATTTTGATTGTGCGTCCCCTCTCCAGCTCTTCATCCATAACGCCCGTCTTGCATTGTTTACCAGACCTACGGATCTAGCTGCTAGGCGGAGAGAATCTCCAGACGCGTCCGCCATAAAGGCTGCTGCACCTCGTATTAAGGGAATAGCAGCTCGTAATTTTTCCCGTGAAATTTTATTCTCAATGCTTTGGTCTAGCTGGTCAATCCAGATGAGCATTAACCTGGCGGTACAAGTGCTCGCTATTGCTGGCTTAAATATGCCTGTAGTTGCCTCCCAGGATCTTTTAACCCCTTTCTGCCATCAGACGTACTATTCCGTCCATGTGGGGTGGGCTTTACTTCCCACGGACGGAATAGTACGTCATAGGCGATCGGCCGCGCTCACGGGGGGAGCGCCGCCGATCGCGGCCGGGTGTCAGCTGCTTATCGCAGCTGACATCCGGCACTATGTGCCAGTCACGGACCGCCCCCGGCACATTAACCCCCGGCACACCGCGATCAAACATGATCGCGATGTGCCGGCGGTGCAGGGAAGCTTCCCGCAGGGAGGGGGCTCCCTGCGGGCTTCCCTGAGACCCCCGCAGCAACGCGATGGGATCGCGTTGCTCCGGGGGTCTCTCACCTCCTCCCTGCAGAAAGTCCCAGATCCAAGATGGCCGCGGATCCGGGTCCTGCAGGGAGGGAGGTGGCTTACCAAGTGCCTGCTCAGAGCAGGCACTTGGTAACGCTGCAGTGCTGTTTGACAGATCGGTGATCTGTCAGAGTGCTATGCAAACTGGCAGATCACCGATCTGTATTGTCCCCCCTGGGACAAAGTAAAAAAGTAAAAAAAAAATTTTACAAGTGTGTAAAAAAAAAAAAAAAAAATCCTAAATAATGAAAAAAAATATATTATTCCCATAAATACATTTCTTTATCTAAATAAAAAAAAAAATAATAATAATAAAAGTACACATATTTAGTATCGCCGCGTCCGTAACGACCCGACCTATAAAACTGGCCCACTAGTTAACCCCTTCAGTAAACACCGTAAGAAAAAAAAAAAAAAAAAAGAGGCAAAAAACAACGCTTTATTATCATACCGCCGAACAAAAAGTGGAATAACACGCAATCAAAAAGACAGATATATATAACCATGGTACCGCTGAAAGCGTCATCTTGTCCCGCAAAAAATGAGCCACCATACAGCATCATCAGCGAAAAAATAAAAAAGTTATAGTCCTCAGAATAAAGCGATGCAAAAATAATTATTTTTTCTATAAAATAGTTTTTATCGTATAAAAGCGCCAAAACACAAAAAAAATGATATAAATGAGGTGTCGCTGTAATCGTACTGACCCGAAGAGTAAAACTGCTTTATCAATTTTACCAAACGCGGAACGGTATAAACGCCTCCCCCAAAAGAAATTCATGAATAGCTGGTTTTTGCTAATTCTGCCTCACAAAAATCGGAATAAAAAGCGATCAAAAAATGTCACGTGCCCGAAAGTGTTACCAATAAAAACGTCAACTCGTCCCGCAAAAAACATGACCTCACATGACTCTGTGGACTCAAATATGGAAAAATTATAGCTCTCAAAATGTGGTAACGCAAAAAATATTTTTTGCAATAAAAAGCGTCTTTCAGTGAGTGACGGCTGCCAATCATAAAAATCCGCTAAAAAACCCGCTATAAAAGTAAATCAAACTCCCCTTCATTACCCCCTTAGTTAGGGAAAAATAAAAAAAATTAAAAAAATGTATTTATTTCCATTTTCCCGTTAGGGCTAGGGTTAGGACTAGGGCTAGGGTTAGGGCTAGGGTTAGGACTAGGGCTAGGGTTAGGGCTAGGGTTAGTGCTAGGGTTAGGGCTACAGTTAGGGTTAAGGCTACATTTAGGGTTAAGGCTACAGTTAGGGTTAAGGCTACAGTTAGGGTTAAGGCTACAGTTAGGGTTGGGGCTACAGTTAGGGTTGGGGCTACAGTTAGGGTTAGGGTTTGGATTACATTTGCGGTTGGGATTAGGATTAGGGGTGTGTCTGGGTTAGAGGTGTGGTTAGGGTTACCGTTGGAATTAGGGTTAGGGGTGTGTTTGGGTTAGGGTTTCAGTTATAATTGGGGGGTTTCCACTGTTTAGACACATCAGGGGCTCTCCAAACGCGACATGGCGTCCGAACTCAATTCCAGCCAATTCTGCGTTGAAAAAGTAAAACAGTGCTCCTTCCCTTCCGAGCTCTCCCGTGTGCCCAAACAGGAGTTCACCCCAACATATGGGGTATCGGCGTACTCAGGACAAATTGGACAACTTTTGGGGTCCAATTTCTCCTGTTACCCTTGGGAAGATACAAAACTGGGGGCTAAAAAATAATATTTGTGGGAAAAAAAAGATTTTTTAATTTTCACGGCTCTGCGTTATAAACTGTAGTGAAACACTTGGGGGCTCAAAGTTCTCACAACACATCTAGATAAGTTCCTTTGGGGGTCTAGTTTCCAATATGGGGTCACTTGTGGGGAGTTTCTACAGTTTAGGTACATTAGGGGCTCTGCAAATGCAATGTGACGCCTGCAGACCATTCCATCTAAGTCTGTATTTCAAATGGCGCTCCTTCCCTTCCGAGCCTTCCCATGCGCCCAAACGGTGGTTCCCCCCCACATATGGGGTATCAGCGCACTCAGGACAAATTGGACAACAAATTTTGGGGTCCAATTTCTCCTGTTACCCTTGGGAAAATACAAAACTGGGGGCTAAAAAATAATATTTGTGGGAAAAAATTTGTTTTATTTTTACGGCTCTGCATTATAAACTTCTGTGAAGCACTTGGTGGGTCAAAGTGCTCACCACACCTCTAGATAAGTTCCTTAGGGGGTCTACTTTCCAAAATGGTGTCACTTGTGGGGGGTTTCAATGTTTAGGCACATCAGTGGCTCTCCGAACGCAACATGGCGTCCCATCTCAATTCCAGTCAATTTTGCATTAAAAAGTCAAATGGCGCTCCTTCACTTCCAAGCTCTGTCATGCGCCCAAACAGTGGTTTACCTCCACTTATGGGGTATCGGCGTACTCAGGACAAATTGTACAACAAGGTTTGGGGTCCATTTTCTCCTGTAACTCTTGGCAAAATAAAACAAATTGGAGCTGAAGTAAATTTTTTGTGAAAAAAAGTTAAATGTTAATTTTTATTTAAACATTCCAAAAATTCCTGTGAAACACCTGAAGGGTTAATAAACTTCTTGAATGTGGTTTTGAGAACCTTGAGGGGTGCAGCTTTTAGAATGGTGTCACACTTGGGTATTTTCTATCATATAGACCCCTCAAAATGACTTCAAATGAGATGTGGTCCCTAAAATAAAATGGTGTTGTAAAAATGAGAAATTGCTGGTCAACTTTTAACCCTTATAACTCCCTAACAAAAAAAAAATTTTGGTTCCAAAATTGTGCTGATGTAAAGTAGACATGTGGGAAATGTTATTTATTAAGTATTTTGTGTGACATATCTCTGTGATTTAATTGCATAAAAATTCAAAGTTGGAAAATTGCAAAATTTTCAAAATTTTCACCATGTTTCCGTTTTTTTCACAAATAAACGCAGGTACTATCAAAGAAATTTTACCACTATCATGAAGTACAATATGTCATGAGAAAACAATGTCAGAATCACCGGGATCCGTTGAAGCGTTCCAGAGTTATAACCTCATAAAGGGACAGTGGTCAGAATTGTAAAAATTGGCCCGGTCCATAACGTGCAAACCACCCTTGGGGGTAAAGGGGTTAAGGGACGACTCGGCTTTGCGATCTAGAGGGTCTGAGAGTAACCCCGCGTCTTCAACAGGCAATGTGGACGGCTTAGAGGTAGAGGCAACAGCTGCGTCAACCTTAGGGATTTTGGTCCACGTAAGTAACTCATAGTCACTAAACGGGTATTTCCGTTTTGACGCAGAGGGCAAAAAACTTCTCTGATCTTGCTTCTCCCACTCTCTTTTTATTAATGCTTTCACTGCTGGAATGACTGGAAAGCATTTTCTTTTCCTCTCCGCCAAACCCGCAAACATTATATCCTGCGTGGTTTGTGCGCCCTTTGTCTCCTCACACCCCATAGTGTCTCTTATTGATTTCACTAGATTATCCACACTATCTAAGGGGAAACATGAACGTCCCTAAATTTCTGAAGATGATGATGATGATGAGGCTATAGAGATATCTGAGAGTACGGCTTGTTCACTATCAGAGTCTGATGAAGGTGTTGGCTTTTTGGATTTACTTTTTTGTGGTTTATCCTGTGACATAGCCTTTAACTCCTCTCTTATAATTTCTGCTATACAATCTTTGCAGAGTTTTTTGGGGTATGAGTCTGGTAGGGGCTGGCTACATAAGGCGCATTCCTTATGTTTGGTTTTTTGTCGTTTTTTGGCCTGATCAAGATAAGACATAGCGAGAGGAGGAGAAAGAGAGAGAAAGGAGGGGAGACTGCGTCAGCTTAATAGGCAGAGTTATAAACTCACCCAGTGAAGCTTTTTATTGCCGGATCAGACGGCCGAGATCCTTTGGATTTATCCACCGTGTCGCTCTTTCGACCGGCATCTGATGATCCTCTGCTGGAGTGGTCCTTGGAGGGAACTGGGTCTCCTGCTGCAGGATCCATGGCACCTGGAGATGACATCTTGCATCGCAGGTAACAGTGGTTAGCCAGTTTAAATAGAGCGCCATTTTATTTTTTTTTAGCGGTACTGCGCATGCGCGAAGTCGCGCTACCCCCACCGCTGATCTCGGCCTGCTTAGCCCGGAAGTTTAGCATCTACTTCCGGGGTGAACTCACTAATGGCGGTCAGCGCGCGCGGAGCGGCCTCCAGTCCCCGGACCGCCATGCAGGAAGCTCCTCTCACTCACCCCTTCTGCCGGGCGAGGAACTCCCACGCTGAAGCCGCCGCATAATGCAGATGCCGGGCGGCTTTCTCCGGACCCGGCCATCTGTATGCCTCCCAGACGAGGAGGGAGCCGTCTAGCGGAACTCCCCCGACGCTGCTTCCAGGCTGCAGCCCCTGCCGTTCCGAAGAGACTGCACAGGCGGCGTGCATGCCCAGGTATATCTGTAGCTTCCAGAGTCCTGTCGTTCCCGCAGGAACAGGAAACCTAAACTGAGGAGGAAAGGCGGACCGCCCCCTTTATCTTTCTGTAGGTTTCCTGTTCCTGTGGGGCGGATCCCTCTCTCCTGTAGGGTGCTGTCGTGGCGAGGGGTAAAATAGGGATTTTTGTGTACTCACCGTAAAATCCTTTTCTCCGAGCCATTCATTGGGTGACACAGCTTCCACCCTATTATTAGCTTGTGCTTGTTTTAGAATTTGGTATGCTATACGCTCATATATAATGTGACATGCTATACGCTCATGTGGTGTTATTGATCTCCTACTGCTTTTGCACTGAACTGGTTAGTTGAGAGCCAGCAGGAGGGTGTATACTGCAGGGGAGGAGCTAACTTTCTGTGTATCACTTAGTGTCAGCCTCTTAGTGGCAGCAGCATACACCCACGGTCTGTGTCCCCCAATGAATGGCTCGGAGAAAAGGATTTTACGGTGAGTACACAAAAATCCTTTGCTTATTTAAAAAAAAAAAAAAAAAAAGTTAGGATTTTTTTTTCACCACTTAGATAAAAAATAACCTAGACATGTTTGGTGTCTATGATCTCGTAATGACCTGGAGAATCGTAATGGTAGGTCAGTTTTAGCATTTAGTGAACCTAGCAAAATAGCCAAACAAAAAACATGCATGGGATTGCACTTTTTTTGTAATTTCACCGCACTTGGAATTTTTTTCCCCATTTTCTAGTACAAGACATGGTAAAACCAATGATGTCGTTCAAAAGTACAACACATCCCGCAAAAAATAATCTCTCACATGACCATATTGACGAAAAATAAAAAAGTTATGGTTCTAGGAAGGAGGGGAGCGAAAACGAACACAGAAAAAGCAAAATCCCGTGGTCATGAAGAGGTTAAGGGAACTGTTTGACTCTCTTATTAAGCAAAGTCCACGTCTTACTCTATGGATTGGTTGGGTTAGGGTTTCTCTGGAAATGACTGAGTCGCCCTCACACAGAGCACTGATAAGTTGACGTTTTAGGTATTCTTGCATGTCAAACCCATGCTGGAAGTGAGCTGCCAGAACCTACACTAAGACCTTCAGATTAGGGCACATTTCTTAATAAAATTGTAATATAGGTTTCCCCATAAATATTTAGTCTTGGATCAGTTTTCAATTAACCCCTTAATGACCACCAATGCCTTTTTTAACTGACCTGAGATATAAGAGACTAGCATCCCCATACAGGTGACAATCCAGCAGCTGTCGGCTGTCCACTATAGCAGACAACTTGCTACATTAGCCAGATCAGTGTTGGCAACGTCCAAATCTGCTTAACCCCTTAGATGCTGCTGTCAATAGTGACTACATCATATAAATGGTTCAGTGTGGGGGCTCCCTCTTTATCCCAATTGGTGCGCTCAGATCATGATTGTGTGGTCCTGATGTTTGCCATGGCAATTCACAACCAATTAGCGGCCTTAGTCTGACAGCTGTAGTAATCAGTTCAGAAGTTAGCGGCATTTAGGTGGTAAAAATACACATTTTCATTTGTCATGCCACTTTGCATTAATTCCTGTAAAGCACCTGAAGGGTTAATAAACTACCTGACAGCAGTTTTCAGTATGTGAGGGGGTGCTGTTTTTAAAATGGTATCATGTTTGAGGGTTTCCCAATATATGAGACCCCTAAAGCAAACATGGATAGGTCCCTAAAAAAATAAATGTTGTAAATTTCCTTGAAAAAATGAAAAATTACTGCTACATTTTTATACCTCCTAAAATGCTAACAAAATAAAATAACGTTTTACAAATGGTACTGATGTAAAGCAGACATGTGGGAAATGTTATTTATTAATGTTTGTGTGTGGTGGGACTATCTGGATTAAAGGGATAATCATTCAAATTTTGAAAATTACAAATTTTTTAACATTTTTCTCAAATCTTTGATATTTTTTTATAAGTAAACACAAAACATATTGACCTAAATTTACCATTATCATAAAGTATAATGTGTCACGAAAAAACAATCTCAAAATCACTGGGATTTGTTGAAGCATTCCAGAGTTATTACAACATAAAGTGACACTGGTCAGATTTCAAAAATTTGGCTCCGTCACTAAGGGATTAAAACCATAAACAAAAAAAAATGCTCTTATCTATATCGTTACTTATGTCACTACTTGTATTCTTTTGTTTCACAAGATATCCAAATATAAGTGCTGGTAGCCACACATGCTCAGTAGTAAGTCGCACCACTTTTTGCCTCTCTTGTACACCGATAGTGTAAGATCGATAAATATTTGTACAAGAAGCCAGTAAGAATTGGTGAACAAGGAGCGGCATCTTGCCAGCACCAGACAAATTAGGTGGACGTTCTGAGAGAATCAAAGGAACACTAGGGACGCCATAACTACTAATGGCAATGTCGCTAAACCCGTTTTATTAAAGGATTCTAGTGAAAAATTACAATTTTTGAATAACGAGTAAATTCATATTTAATTGTTGGTAAGTAACCTTTATATTAATGAATGCTTTAGAGGTCAGTACAAATTCTACAATATGTATATGCCTTTTATATTCCATTCCAGGTAATCCGCCACTTTCCAACCCCTATGGAGATCCTAATTTATCGCAGCCTATAATGCCACTTCAGCAAAATGTGGCAGAGTTGTTGTTCGTGAAAACCAGTTATGTAAAGAAAATCATTGAGGACTGCAGTAACTCTGAAGAGACCATCAAACTTCTACGATTTTGTTGCTGGGAGAATCCACAGTTCTCCTCCACAGTTCTTAGTGAATTGCTGTGGCAGGTGAGAATCCAATGGCCTTATGTACCACTGGGAAATGATTGGAGCCGCTTTGATTAAGGCATGGGTTGTTAGGCGAATAAGTTAAAGCAGGGGTGGGGAAACTCAGGTCCGCTATCCATTTATGGCCTCCAATGACCTTCTCTCCAGCCCCCCAGTCAGATTTCTGGGGACCTCAGTGCTTGGGCCGGCATTTGTGTGTTTTAATAGCCACTGACCTTTAGTGAAGCATTAACTACAGAATGCTGAGACACCTGCAGTTAATGATTACGTCCTGACACCAGTGCCAGCGTCAAGCCTTACTTTGTAGGTGGAGTTAGCGCACACTTTTTATGGCACCCAAAGGATAGTATAAATATCTAAATGGTCCTTGGCAGAATAAAGGTTCCCCACCCCTGGTTTACAAGGTAGATCAGTCCTTCAGCCTGTGTCTACACTCTGTCTCTGTTACATTAGGACACATGATTAAATATTAAAATCAGGCATACTGATACAGGCCAAAAATGTTCATTGTGGTGTCCTTGAGTGTACTTCCTTTTTCTCATGACTGTAGATGGTTTTCATATTTCTATCAACCCTTTGTCAACAGCTATTCAGGTCTTGTAAGAGGGTGTTATCTGTCCTATGACTAACGTTTCCCCAACTCTTCTATAGGTAGCATATTCTTACACCTATGAGCTTAGACCCTACTTGGATTTGTTACTCCAGATCTTGTTGATTGAGGACTCCTGGCAGACCCATAGGTGAGCTCCTTTATTAAGGGTTTGTGACCATATTAAGTAATACAACGTCTTGTTAATCTGTTTTTTTGCTTTGTGAACCTCATCACTGATGACCTTTTCTGTCTTTAGGATTCATAATGCACTTAAAGGAATACCGGATGACAGAGATGGTTTGTTTGATACCATCCAGCGCTCGAAGAACCACTATCAGAAGAGAGCTTATCAGTGCATAAAGTGTATGGTGGCTCTCTTCAGTAACTGTTCTGTCGCTTACCAAATACTGCAGGTAAGGAGGACTTGTCATTTACTAGAACTGGTCGTGGAATATGAACCACGTTACATGCGTTTACTGTTATTCCATTTGGGGAACTGTACAAAAGTAAGATATGCATGTGTCATAATACAAAGAGTTAAAGTTGTATAAGGGAACACGTAGTTACTAAAAACGAAAAAAATGTTTAACTCTTTGGATTATGACACATGCATATCTATTTCTGATATCTACTATCTATATCCTGACTATATATTGGTGAGAAATACTATTTCCCTATTCATAAAGCATTATAATGTATATGTACTGTTATTGTACACTTTTTTGTTCTCATTCTTTTCACTACTCTAGAGTAATGGAGATTTGAAAAGAAAATGGACTTGGGCAGTGGAATGGTTGGGAGATGAGTTGGAGCGGCGACCTTATACTGGCAATCCTCAGTATACCTACAACAACTGGTCACCACCAGTACAAAGCAATGAAACCTCAAATGGCTACTTTTTAGAGAGGTCCCACAGTGCTAGGATGACTCTTGCGAAGGCCTGTGAGCTCTGTCCGGAAGAGGTAATCGTTGTAAGCTAAACTTTTTTATTCCTTATCCTTTTGCTACTAGATGCAATACATTTTGAAACTAAAGCTTAAACGTTTGTTTAATCCTTCAATTAATTAGAAAATGGTCCCAAACAGCAGATTTCATATTAAATTAGACTTGAAGTGAAGAAGGCAACATTTCAGCCCTTTAATTCATGTCTCGTTCCTTGTCAGCATGACACATGTACAGGGTCAAAATTGTGCTGTATTTGTTCAGCATGGTTAGAGAGTTGTTAAATCCTAAAGTACACATTAAAAGATACTTTGCAACGTTTCTGATCAGAGAAAGCCGCACATTTTTTTTCCTGCTAAACTGATCTTTCATAATAAAAAGTACTGTGCAGGCAAAAAAAAAAAATATTTACAAGTTCAAAGAAACCAAAAGATTCTTAACATTCACATGTTTTATTGTGAATATTTAGTTACAATTAGTATTGAGATGTGAAAGCTGAGCTTTGATTGGTTGCTATGGGCAACCAAGCCAGCTTTGCTATTGAACAGTTTTTAAATGTCTCCCACATTGTGTGCACTTTTAGGTAGTGAAATCATGACAGATTTTACATGTAAAGTTTTGTTTTTTTGTCTTTTTTTTTTTTTGCTGGCACTCTACAATGGAGAAGTTATAAGGGTATTTCAGGAGAAGTTGCAACAAAATGTCTGTCTCTAGGTCCTCACTCCATAGACTCTTATAAGCATCATCTGAAATCCCATCTTAGTAATGAGAAAATCTGTCTTCACTGAATTTGGGCTTTACATATTTTACCCACGAATTGAGAGGGAAAGGTCAATCTAGAAATAATCAAATTTTGCCTATTTTCATGCATACTATTGACTTATGAAATAAAAATTAAAACAACGATTACACTTTAAGGACATCTGTTAAAACTGAATGCTATTGCTACTTTTTTGACCAGGATACTGTTACCCCATTTATAAAGTGGTCCTATGTCCCTTCCTTCCCTTTTAGGGGGACGCACTTAGTATACTGGTTGGCGTTTAAGGCAAAGTTTGACTACAGTAATACTACCAAGGAATTTGTTTCACGCCAAAGACTCAGGCTTCATTTCTGAGAATGTGGTACAAAGCTGATGTTAACAATATGGGTCTACAATGAAAGCAGCTCCATATTATTGCCAAATAAACTGCACAGAGTCTTACCCCCTTTAGTCCAGGGAATATGTTTGCTTGAAATATGAGTACTTCTGAATCCAGCAAAGCTTCTCGAGTTTATATTAAGTACTACTAACTCTACTAACTTTCTACCAATAACACTTGACATTTTGAGTTTCTATCTGTATTTTGGCACCTTGGTATTCAGGCACGTATGTTTTTTGTGTTATTTTATTGGAATACTTAGCCTGTTAACGCCATTAATATATCTGCAGTGGTTCCCACCTTTTGGCTTATTCTGGCTGCAGACATCTGCTTTCTGATATTTTCATATACTTATGATGCATTAAAAATCAATACTGGTATTGGAAAAAAAAGACCCAATATAAGAAAGCAAGTACAGCTAGAGAATTGAAAACAAGGTTCATTAAAACATAATATATAGTGGGCTTCAGAAGAAGGTGCAGCATAATATATATAAACCAAAATCTTTTCAATCTAAGTTTGTAAACTTTCATATGTAAAATACGACTCTTGCAAACTTTATAGGAGCCAGATGACCAAGATGCTCCTGAGGAACATGAGTCCTCCCCTCCAGAAGATGCCCCATTGTATCCCCATTCACCCGGTTCTCAGTATCAGCAGGTATAAGATGAACTTCTATTTCTTTCTTTTTTTTTTTTTTTACTGATGTTCTACCCCAGGTATAGTACATCCTGGTGTTTGATGTCACGTTTCAATGAAACAAGCCGCTTATTCTAATGTAAACATCTAATTAGCTTTTAAGGATGGAACTAAAGTTTGTAAATGACAAGATATTAAAATATCTCCTGACCTCTGACATTATTTTTAGGTCTGCAGGATTGGACACATCCTACAGTCATGCTTTAGATTCAACTTACATACTTTGTTATATTCCCGTAAGACTGACCTTTATCACAAAAATGTGGCAAAATCACATTGAAATGTGTGTTTGTAGAAAAATATGCATTTGAAGCACCACACAACTATTAGCGTTCATCTGGCTGTCCCATAAATTACTTTGTCCATCTTTTTAGTCTCCTGCTATTAGGCAAGTGAAAGGCTCGTGCTACTGAAGTAGATATTATGTATACTAATACATAGGGTATGGATTGTTTATTGCTGTGCATGTGTTGGATGCTTTGGCATGAATGTTTGACATTTGTAAGATTTTGCTGTGATAACACAAAGCTGATTTACTGTCCTTTAACATGAGTGCCTTCAATTTTCTGAAGGTAGAACTCACCCATGTTTTGCAGTGTTAATTTATTAACCAGTATATCCCAAAATCGTGTACCCATATGAAAGTGTAGTTAGTTAATGCATCTACAGTGGTGCTCGAAAGTTTGTCCCTTCAGAATTTTCAGTATTTCCACACAAGTCCTAATTGGAGATGGAGAACCAAATCAAATAAATGACCCAGAAGTATTAAAATGTCATATTTCTATACAGAAAAATGAACCAATATCACGTCTGAGTGGCAAGTGTGTGAAATTTTTAATTTTACCTTCCAATTATGTGATGTCACCCTTCTGGTGTTTTCAAATCAGGTGTTTAAAGAACAGGGATTTAACACCTGTTTGTACATGCCATGATGCAGTTCCACAAAGGAGATTTCTGAGGACCTCAGAAGAACTGTTGTTCATTAGGCCAGAAAAGGTTGCAAAACATCTCTTAAGTTTGGACTCAGCCAATTCATAGACAGATTTATTTACAAATGGAGGTAATTCAAGACGGTTACTACTCTCTCTAGGAGTGGTTATTAGACAGAGCAATTTAAGATCAAGATGTCTAATCATCCCAAAGTCACAAAAGGAAACCAAAGTAGCCTCTAAACGGCTAAAGGCCATATACATTAATGTTCATGAGTCCACCATCAGGACCCTGAACTACAATAGTGTGCGTGGCAAGGAGAAAGCAATTACACTCCAAAAAGAATACTGGCTGTAATTTGCTGAATATCATCTGGAAGGCTGTGGACAGATGAGACCAAAATACAGCTTTTTGGTTTAAGTAAGAAGCATTATGTTTACAGAAAAAAGTAAACCTACACTGCAGCATAAAAACCCTCATCTGTGAGACACCATGGTAGTAACATCATAGTTTGGACCAGTTTTTCTGCATCTGCTATTACTGCTTTCCTCATTGATGAAACGATAAATTAACATTTTCTCTGGCAATTGCTGAAAAATTCAGGACATCTGCCCCTGAGCTGAAACTCAGGGGCATGAAGATCATGCAGCAAGACAGTGACCCAATGTGAGCAGACTACTAAAGGAAAATTTTAAAAGTTTTGGAATGGCCATGTCAATGTCCTGACCTTAATCCTGTAGAAATTTTTGGTGGGTTTTCTCCCATGAGCTGCTCGCTTCATGCACTTAAACAACAGAACATAGTCCAAGCTGTTTTGTATAGATGAATGGGCTAAAATTTCCCCCAAAGTTAATGTTCTGTACTAATCAATTACTGAAAACATTTATTTATTTTTAGTTATGAGCACAAGTGCTTGTTACTAGAGTTTGCCTGTGGTGCTTGGGTATGCAGATTATCGCAGGTGCTTGAGTGACATGTTCTTGGGTCTCTGTGGCTGTTTAGCAGCCGTGGAACATGTGGCTGGGGGAACTCCCTACATGTCACTCAAGTACCCGCGATACTTTGCATACCCGAGCACCCTTTGCTATCTCGTGTAACGAGTACTTGTACCTCATAACTATTATGCTTTGGTTTTATATCCCATCAAATTCCGCAGTGCTTTTCAGACATGGGCATCACTGTCCCCATTGGCACTCACAATCCAAAGACCTACTGAATCCCATACAAACTCCTTGCAGGTGTTGTCCTTGGGTGGGATTTGATCTCTGAAACCCAGTGCTGCAAAGCATCTTCAGTGCTTCCCATTTAGATGGTTATTCCTGCTATAATGAGGTAACGCCAGGTACTGAAAAAACTTTCACTTTGGTCATTCAGACATGTGATATTGGCTCACTTTCCTCAATTAAAAAAAGTCTTCATTTTGTTTTATTCTCTATCTACTTTTAGGACTTGTGTGAAAGTCTGATGTAGTTTTATGTCAAATTTTATGTGGAAATATGGAAAATTCTAAATGTTCACAATCCTTCATATACCACTGCATAGGTGTCTGTGTTTCCAGGTATAAAAGTATGATACAACTGATACCCTTTTAATATTGTGGAATATAAATTCCATCTAGCTGTTTTATGCACTAGACCCCCAAGTTCTTTGACCTTTTACTTTGAAGCACTTCTATCAAAGTTTTTATCCTCTTTATAATATGGTGAGTGCAATATATTTAGCATTGTGTACTTATAATTCATTTTGTTCTTCTAATCTACTCTATAATTGTCTAAGGGTCACTTCCGTCTTTCTCTGTCTGTCTCGGAAACCCCAAGTCACTGATTGGTCGCGGCAAAACGGCCACGAACAATCAGCGATGGGCACAGTCCGGCGGCGAAATGGCCGCTCCCTACTCCCCTGCAGCCAGCGCCCGCTCCATACTCCCCTCCAGTCAGCGCTCACACAGGGTTAATGGCAGCCTTAACGGACCGCGTTATGCCGCGGTGTAACGCAGTCCGTTAACGCTGCTATTAACCCTGTGTGACCAACTTTTTACTATTTATGCTGCCTACGTGTGCTGTGTTTATATACTACATCTCTGTGCTATAAACTATGTGGGCTGTGCTATATACTACGTGGCTGGGCATTATACTACGTGTGTGCTATATACTATGTGGGCTGTGTTAGATACTGCGTGGGCAGTGTTATATAATAATAATAATAATCTTTATTTTTATATAGCGCTAACATATTCCGCAGCGCTTTACAGTTTGCACACATTATCATCACTGTCCCCTGTGGGGCTCACAATCTAAATTCCCTATCAGTATGTCTTTGGAATGTGGGAGGAAACCGGAGTGCCCGGAGGAAACCCACGCAAACACGGAGAGAACATACAAACTCTTTGCTGATGTTGTCCTGAGTGGGATTAGAACCCAGGACTCCAGCGCTGCAAGGCTGCTGTGCTAACCACTGCGCCACCGTGCTGCCCAAATACTATATATATATATATATATATATATATATATATATATATATATATATATATATATATATATATATATATATATATATATTACATCTCTGTGCTATATACTACGTAGCTGGGCTATATACTACGTGGGCTGTGTTATATACTACGTGGGCTGTTATATACTACGTGGGCTGTATGCTACTTGGCTGTGCTATATTTCTTTGCTGTATCTGTGCATCATGAATCGTGGTATGTGTTAAAGAGAGGGGGGGGGGGGGGGGGGCGGCACTGAGACTTTTCGCCCGGGGCCCTCAAAAACCTGGAGCCGGCCCTGGCTTCACTGATTGGTCACGATCGGCCGCGAACAATCAGCGACAGGCGCAGTCCACCTGCGAATTGGCGCGGAATTTGGACCATGCTTCGCTAATTGGTCGCGGCCGGCTGAATCCTGTGTATAAATTGCATTATGCTGAAAACTTCATAAATAAACTCCATACATATTCTAGAATACCCGGTGCATTAGAATCGGGCCACCATCTAGTGGAAAATAAAAGAATTAACTGAATAGGTCTAAGACCTCACAATAGACTACCTGAATCCTAAGCTCTATGTAGAAACAGGAAGTCTCTCTTCCCTGTGTGGGTCATCCCCCTCTTAAACTTCTGGCCCAGCTGCTGATCCTCTTTCTGCCAGGGACTTCTGCAGTGACTTAGGACTCATACAGAGAAAATGGACCTCCTGTTTCTACATAGAGCTTAGAAGGATTCAGCTAGTCTGTTTTAATCTTGTAATGTCATAGACCGAATGGGAAAGAATAATTATCTTTGTAGAAAGGCAAAATGAGCAATTGTAAGTACACAGTGCAAGATAATGGCTGCAATTTATTAAGAGGATAAAAACTTTTATTGGAGTGCTTCTTTAATGGCAACTACACATACTCTGATATCTTCGCACAAGACCTGTTACTCCCCAAATTGTTCAGGAGATGGTGCATATTACCTTCCTTGTTCTAACCCAACTTTCTACGATGTCTTGACTTGAGATTACGAGAACCGTTTAAATGGATCTGAACTTGGTAGAGGTTGCGATAGAGCAGAGAGGTAGTGGTCTAGATTAAAGCTGTTTTTTGTTTTTAATTTGGAGAGCGGTTAGGTATGTATATTGTATGCACTTTGTTTTTGTATAAGTATGCTTAAAAAAATGTAACCTGTAACTTTTTTGTTTCCATAAATTTTTACCATTTTCTAGAATAACCATTTGCATGGACAACCATATACTGGCCCAGCAGCACATCACATGAACAATCCTCAAAGGACAGGCCAACGAGCACAAGAAGAATTTGAAGGCAGTGAAGAAGCCCCCCTAATTCAGACAAAAGATTAGTGAAACTTAGTCATTTTACTTAACTCCTCCAAGACTGTGCACCCAGGCCTTACAGTCCAACCTTCCTTTGTGTCTGGCTAATATTTAAAACTAGAAGAGAAAAAAACTATTCCTAATCAACTTGGAGTGGAGAGTCTATTCACTGTCTTATCTGCAGAAACTTGCTGTCAATATATAACCCGCCTGCAGTGGAAAGTGTATAGTGTTTTTGTAATAAAAGGCCTGATGCTAATGTGTAAATGGCAAAGGTGTATATAGTATATTAATGTTTGACTGTTAATTCTTAAGCAAGACTTTTTTTTTTCTTTTAATTTGGGGCTCGACAAGATACAGATTTACAAAAAAAAAAGAAAAAAAAAAGGAAAACACAAAATCTCTGGGAAAAAAAACTAAACTTTAGTTTCTTGAACTATGTGCTCTGCTCAACGAGAATTTTTTTTTTTCTGCCTCAAGGCAGTTGAATTTTGACGGCAAATAAAAAGCAAAACCTTTCCACGCCAAAACACAGAAATAGTTCATTGTTAACATCTGGCAACCAAGATGGTTTTCCTCTGAGCAACGTTGATGGATGGTAAACTTTAAATGTTTCTAGTGGATGTGGATAAGTGATCATCTTTGTTTCTAGCGTTCCTTCATTGCCTTCTCCATACTCATAATAGTTTAAATATTTGAAGATTCTTATTGCTGTAACATATAGCATGGCTTCACATCAGGCTAGTGTAGCCAGACATTGGTGTTTGGGAGGGATAATGAGGACTAATGCCATGATCTACAAACAGTTGCACTCTTCAGGGCTTTTTTTTTTTTCTTTTTTGTTGTGTGTATTTTCTTAGACCTCGATTATTAAGTGGACAGAGAAATTAGAGATAAATTGCACATGTGCCCATTTGTAATATTTGAGAATTGCCTGTGAATATGATACATAAGACTTAGGTTTCAATAATTAACACAGGATGGTATGGGGGAGATCAAATATGCAAATAATCACTATGCCAGGACCTCTGAAGCATAGTAGAGATGGTATTTTGTGTGCTTGTTTTGTTCCTTTTTGGTAAAGCTTATTTAAGACACTTGTCTGGCACTTTTCCCTTCTACTGCATCTCAATAAAGTGAAGGCCTGTGACATTCTATGAATACCACTGCCTGGGTAAAAATTGGTGGTATTTGCTCAGCGTACAACATTTCTACTTGAAATTAGTTTTTTTGTTTTGTAGTCCTTAATTGGCTCCATGAGAAATATTTAACGTAAAGCAGGGACTGAACATAAGAACTACTGGCTAGTCATACACATTTTTGTTTCTTTGGAGGTAGCGCGAGTTCCAAGCTAAAAATATTTTACTAACTTCAAGCAAAGCAGTAAATACTGTATTTAAGCGAAAAATTTGGTAACTTGAATGTGTGTATTTTTTATTTTTTTTTTGGACCTGTCTAAAAACCAAATACTCCCTGCAAACCAGATACAGCCCATCCTATAATATTTAAATATTTTGCTGTTTTATTTTATAGAAATTATTTTGCTGAATTCACAAATAGAATTTGATTTAAGAAGAAATCCTGTTGTGTGTTTTTTTTTCTTATTGCACAAACATAATTGTATCATAGTTCAGTGCCGAATATTATGTTCGATATATTTATATTTATTTTTTCAGAACAATCATCCCATATAATAGATTTGCAATAGCGTTCTTTTATACATTTACCTGTCGGGTTAGTGTATTACATGTACCTATATATAAACCTGGACTCTACTCATAGCAATAATATATAATAAGCAAGGTGGGTGGGTGCATTGAAACTTATTTTGTTTTTTTCCTATGGTATATTTATTTTCTGTAATTTTTTTTCCAACTAATGTTTTCTCATTCTGCTTTCCATTCTATTGCTTGTGTATACGTATCTTCTGTTACACAGATTTTTACTAACAAGAACTTAACATGAGCTGTCCTGCAGACTTACTTTGACCTTCCCACTCCAACCAAAAGTGGGGCATACATGTCCATAAAAATATAGGTCCATAGGAGTCTATGCTTAAAGGAAACCATTTTACAAATTGTAATAGTGATATGGCTGTGTGGGTGCTAATTAGTGATGAGCGAATATAATCGTTACTCGAGATTTCCCGAGCACGCTCGGGTGTCCTCCGAGTATTTGTAAGTGCTCGGAGATTTAGTTTTCATCGCCGCAGCTGAATGATTTACATCTGTTAGCCAGCATAAGTACATGTGGGGGTTGCCTGGTTGCTAGGGAATCCCCACATCTACTTATGCTGGCTAACAGATGTAAATCATTCAGCTGCTGCAAGGAAATCGAAATCTCCGAGCACTAAAAAAATACGGAAGTCTCGAGTAACGAGTACACTCGCTCATCACTAGTGCTAATCTCTCATAAATAAAAAAAAGTATATATATATATATATATATATATATATATATATATATATATATATATATATATATATATATATATATATATATATATATATATATTTTTAGAGGGCCATTGTGCACGAGAAATCTAGCTTACAAGCCATATACAAATTTTGAAGTGCAAGCAGGGTGTGCAAATACATCGACTCACATTAAGTGCATGTCCTGCCTAGTTTGCGTGTGGATTCTATGCTAGATTTCTCATGACTTGAACGTTGGATCACTACAAAAAAAGGTACATTTTATTGGTGATATGCATCTATACACTACTTCCATGTGTATATGTCTGACTGGTTCCCTTTTATGTATACATTACCAGATGTTTTTAATGTAGTAGAGAAATGTAAAGCCAATATGGATACTTCTTTACTGTGAAAAGCTGCGTTTTGCAACGGTTTTCATGGATGTTCTCTTTTTGACTTCTTAAATGCCTACTTCCAATATGTTAAGTTAATTGTGCCTATACTCTGGTCAGCGCAGGTTGGACAAAAATAATTTGGTGCTGTTGTCATAAATCTTCACAAGAAGTTTGGTTTATCTTATAGACTAGCTCATCAAATATATTTTTGTATTTTGTTTGTGTATATCTATACAAAATCTCAATGCTTTCCCACTTCTGTTCAAGATGGCACTGTCACCTGTCACACTGCTGCGCCAACACACACAAAATATGGGATCTTCATGGTTTGTAAAAGCTTTACATGTACAGTAGAAATGTGTATCTAAATGCTTATTGTGCATTTGGAAATGATACACAGCATCATGCCCAACAAAATGACATTCTTTACATCTGAAGTCTGTTGCTCCGTTAAAAATAAACACTGAACAGTCCGTCCTAAGAACTGTTATGTTGCTAAGTTAACAAAATAAAATTTAATTTGCTTTTGTTATAATTAAAGCCGTGCCAGACAAATTCATTTGGCTTTGCAGCCCATTTTAGCAAATTATCTTGTATATAAACTAATTTGATGTTTAAAAACTGGCTGGAGGCCTCAATCACAAGCAAATAAAGGGATTCTGTCAAGTGTTCAAATTGCAGGCAGGTTATAAAGCGCGACCAGCCAAGAAGATTGATCGTATAGTTTTCTACAAAGATATGGTATACCTTGTATCTCTAGCTCTGGTCTTATGCCTGGACAGTACTATTAGAAACATGTACGCAAATGATTTTACAGTAATTTTATTTATCAAAAGATTTTGCCACATTCTCACTTGCTTATTTTCAGTCTTTTGGACATGACCAGGAATAGGTCTAAAAAGTTTTAAAAGGGTTATTCCGGACTATTTAAGTATTTTTTTTACTGTGTACCTAAGAGCAAACTACCAGCCTGTTGTGCCGTATGCCAATCTCCGCTGGCACAGAGCAGTTGCAGACCACTCCTGTGAGCAATTCAATGCTTCTGCTGACATCTTGTTAACAGCAGCGGCTTTTCTTCCTCTCTGCTCTTTTGACTGGGTGTGACTGCTGACATCATGTGGACAGGTGGTATGAAGCAGACTGCCAATCAACATACCATCTGCAGTCACACCCTGTCAACAGAGCAGCCTGCATGAGGAAGAGCTGCTCTTTTGACAGTAACCCGTTAATCCCATATGATGTATTATCCCATCGAGGTGACCTGGGACTTAATTCCCAGTGACTGGATAGTACATCATATGCGATCGGCCACGCTCAAGGGGGAGCACGGCCGGGTGTCAATTATGTGCCAGGAGCGGTCACGGATCGCCCCTGGCACATTAACTCCCGATACATTGGCACATTATCCCCCGGCACACTTCGATCAAACATGATCGCAGCATAGGGAAGCATCACGCAGGGAGGGGGCTTCCTGCTTGCTTCCCTGAGACCCTCGTAGCAACGCGATGTGATCGCGTTGCTTTGGGGGTCTCCTACCTTCTGCCTGCAGGCCCCAGATCCAAAATGGCCGCAGGGCTGCATCCGGGTCCTGCAGGGAGGTGGCTCAGAGCAAGCGCTGGTAAGCCTGCAGCCCTGCATGTCAGATCGCTCATCTGACAGTGCTGTGCAAAGTGTTAGATCAGCGATCTGACCCTGTAGCATGATGCCAGCCCTTTACAATGCTGTAAAGTAAAAAAAAAAATTCCTAAATAAAAAATAAAATGTTCCCATAAATAATTTCTTTATGGAAAAAAAAATTAAAAATAAAAGTACACATTTAGTATCGCCCCATCCGTAACTACCCAACCTATAAAACTGTCCCGCTAGTTAACACCTTCAGTGAAGGCGGTAAAAAAAGGAGGCAAAAAACGCTTTATTATCCTACCGCCGAACAAAAAGTGGAATAGCACGTGATTAAAAAGACTGATATAAATAACCATGGTACCGCTGAAAACGTCATCTTGTCCCGCAAAAAACGGAATAACACGCGATTAAAAAGACTGATATAAATAACCATGGTACCGCTGAAAACGTCATCTTGTCCCGCAAAAAACGAATCACCATACAGCATCATCAGCGAAAAAATTAAAAAGTTATAGTCCTCAGAATAAAGCGATGCAAAAATAATTATTTTTTCTATAAAATAGTTTTTTATCGTGTAACAGCGCCAAAACATAAAAAAAGATATAAATGAGGTATTGCTGTAATCGTACTGACCCGAACAATAAAACTGCTTTATCAATTTTACCAAACGTGGAATGGTATAAACGCCCTCCCAAAAAAATTCATGAATAGCTGGTTTTTGGTCATTCTGCCTCACAAAAATCGAAATAAAAAGCGATAAAAAAAAGTCACGTGCCTGAAAATAGTTCCAATAAAAACGTCAACTCGTCCCGCAAAAAAACAAGACCTCACATGACTGTGGACCAAAATATAGAAAAATTATAGCTCTCAAAATGTGGAGACGCATAAACTATTTTTTGCAATAAAAAGCGTCTTTTAATCTGTGACTGCTGTCAATCATAAAAATCCGATTAAAAAAAGCTATAAAAGTAAATCAAATCCCCCTTCATCACCCCCTTAGTTAGGGAAAAATAATAACATTTAAAAAATGCATTTATTTCCATTTTCCCGTTAGCGCCAGGGTTGGGGCTAGGGTTAGGGTTTGTTTGAATTGGGGGTTTCCACTGTTTAGGCACATCAGGGGCTCTACAAACGCGACATGGAGTCCGATCTCCATTCCAGACAATTCTGCATTGAAAAAGTAAAACAGTGCTCCTTCCCTTCCGAGCTCTCCCGTGCGCCCAAACAGGGGTTTACCCCAACATATGGGGTAACGGCGTACTCTGGACAAATTGGACATCAACTTCTGGGGTCCAATTTCTCTTGTTACCCTTGGGAAAATAAAAACTTGGGGGCTAAAAAAAACATTTTTGTTGGAAAAAATGATTTTTTTTTTTCACGGCTCTCCGTTATAAACTGTAGTGAAACACTTGGGCGTTCAAAATTCTCACAACACATCTAGATAAGTTCCTTGGGGGGTCTAGTTTCCAATATGGGGTCACTTGTGGGGGATTTCAATGTTTAGGTACATCAGGGGCTCTGCATATGCAACTTGACTCCTGCAGACCAATCCATCTAAGTCTGCATTTCATATGGCGCTCCTTTCCGAGCTCTACCTTGCGCCCAAACGGTGGTTACCCCCCACATATGGGGTATTAGCGTACTCGGGACAAATTGCACAACAACTTTTGGGGTCCAATTTCTCCTGTTACCCTTGGGAAAATACAAAACTGGGGGCTAAAATTTAATTTTTGTGGAAAAAAGGGGGATTTTTGGTACTCACCGTAAAATCTTTCTTGGAGCCTTCATTGGGGGGACACAGGTAACCATGGGTGTATGGTGCTGTCGCTAGGAGGCTGACACTATTGAAAAAAAATGAAACTAGCTCCTCCTCCATTGTATACACCCACCGACAGGCACGAAGTACCTCAGTTAGTATTAAAGCAGTGGGAGAAGCAACCAAAATCTCAACATGTACCAATCCAGCAAAGAAGGCGCATACACCAAATAATGGTACAAACAGTTAGGGAGGGTGTCCCCAATGAAGGCTTCCAAGAGATTTTACGGTGAGTACCAAAAATCTCTCTTTCTTTCTCGCTTCATTGTGAGAGACAGGTAACCATGGGACGTCCCAAAGCAGTCCCTAGGGTTGGAAACTGGAAGATCCAAGGAATAAATGAGCTCAGATCGGTCGGTGGAAAACAGCCACCTGCAGCACCCTTCCTTCCCAGGCCTGCATCAGACATGGGTAGGAACACCACAAAAAAAAAAAAAAACTCGCAAAAGAGGATAATGATGAACAGGTTGTGGTCTTACAAACTGGAAACTAAAACCTGGTAACAAAAAACCTAGGAGGCCCCCACCGCAGAGCGGAGTAAGCCTTCACTCCCGCAAGAGCCTGCACCGCCGGAAGAGGCTGTTTGTCCTGAACGCGGAATACCTCACGTCAATAGTGAAATTAGAAGCTAGGAGTCCATTAAGGTAACTTTCAGAGATGACGAACAGGGCATCAGTTTGGCGAAAGGGAGCAGCCCTTGAAAAGTAGACTCGGAGAGCCGTGACGGGATCCAGCTTGTAGAGGGACGTCTCCAGGGGATGGACCGGAGAGACACCGAATGAAGGACAAAGTCTTCATTAATGAGAAATGAAAAGGCCACCTCGGTTAGAAAGAGAGCAACAGGCCTGAGAACTAACTTGTCCTGATATAGAATCGGGCGGGGAACAGCAGGACAATGCCGCTAACTCGGAAACTCTCCTGATAGACGTAATTTAACTAAGAAGACAACTGTCCCAGACAAGAGAAAAAAAATGTGATGTCTTGAAAGGACTCAACAGTGGCACGCTGCAGTGCGTAAAAGACGAGGATAAAAAACCCATGGATCTATTGGAAGACAATAAGGAGGCGCCAGTTGGGCCACACCTTGAAGAAAACCAAGATTGAAAGTAAGAGAAAAGGACATGGGGACCAACCCTAGTCCATACTCCACTAGAAGAAGGCTTTTTAATATTTGTAGTAGATACACCAGGATGCTGGTTTCTTGGCCCCAATCATGGCCTGAATGATCAGATGGGGAAAAAACAGCTTCCCTAGGACTATGGCCTCAACGGCCATGCTGTTAAACTCAGAGACTAAGAACACTGGAGGAAGAGGGAACCTTGAGAGAGAGGATCTGGATGGCCTGGAAGCTTCCAGGGGACGTCCATGAACATGTTCACCGGGCCCTCCTTGGCCAGTCCGAAGCTATCAGGAATATAGGGACCCCTTCCTTTATCCTTTTCACGACTCTCGAGGCAAGGGGAGAGACGGAAAAGTATAAGGCAGTTAGAATTGTGACTACGATATTACTAGTGAGTGTAAATAGGTGGGTAGCTGGCCCGGGACCTAGCTACGAAACAAGGAACCTCGTGGTTTTTCCGAGATGCCCTGAGGCCGACGTCCGGCGAGCCCCATTTTAGCATATTTGGATGAAGACAGGGAGCTGAGCCAGCACCCGCCCAAGCGGGACCCTGGTGGCTCACAAAATTGGTTGTCAGATTTTCTACGGTCGGAAAGTGCACGGCTAATATGGCAGAAACGTGACTTTCTGCCCATTGCCGAATTCTTGTTACCTCTAACTTAACCTGTTTGCTGCGCGTTCCGCCTTGACGATTTATGTAAGCCTCGGCCGTGGCATTGTCCAACTGCGTGGAGACCGGCTGGCTTGGAAAGGGAGAATGCCAGTGGTAAAGAGCAAAGAAAATTTCCCTGATCTCCAGGAGATTGACATCCCAGTGGCCCTGCTCTGTGTGACAAAAAAAACTGCTCCCCAAATGAGGAGACTGGCGTCTGTGGCGAAGACCTGCCACCAGAAAGGAAGGAAGAACTTCTTTCATAGGACTGATGCCGACAGTGTGACCAGATGAGGGACTGCCTCACCTTAAGAGGTATAAGCACGGGATCATCCGGAAGACGACCAGAGGGCCAACTTAAGAGAACGGGCATGGAACTGGGCAAAAGGAACAGCTTCCGTGATGACAATCCCTTTCCCCTAGAACTCATGCAGGACCGTATCAGAGAGAAGCTGGTCGCTTTAGCGTACGGAACCCGTGGCACAGTAATGAAAACCTTTGGAAAGACACAGGCTTGGGTCGTGTCGACCCTTATATCTAGTATACCCAGGCTCTGAGCAAAGGTGAGGGAGAACTTCTCTCCGTTTATAATCTAGCTGAGATGTACCAGGATATCTAGAGTAAACTGAAGAATGGTTGCAGTCTCGGCGGGATGGCTCCTTGAAAAGATCGTTCAAGTAGGGAAATATGAAAAAAACCCTTGGAGAGAAGGATATCCCTGACCGCTGTCATGAAGTGAATAGTCTGGGAGCAGAGGCTAGGTCGAAAGGAAAGGCCGAGATCGGATAAAGACCCTCCTGGATCGCAGACCATAGCTGAAAAGACAGAACCGAACGTCTGAGGTAAACTGAGGTCCAAAAAGGGAGGGAGCAGTCCGTTTAAAGGAATACAGTAGAACCCTGAAAACCGTATGTTCCTGTGAACGGGTACGATCACTCCTGTGCATGGTAGGTAAAGGACAGCCTGAAGAACTCCTGGAGCCTGCGATGTATGTCTTGGCGGGCGAAAACAGAAAGAAACTTCTTCCTGGAGAAGAAAGGTCGATTTCATAGCCGAAAGTCGCTATCTCTCTCGAGATTGAAGCAACCTTTCCTATCAAAAGGACAATTAGACATGGCCCGGGAAAACAATGTGCCTTTCCCGTCGGTGGCATCTGAAAATTATTTGATCCAGCCTGGATCCAAAAGGACTAGAATTTTGGAAGGCAAAGCCAGTGAGGCCAGAGAATGCGGTATACTGCAACGATGTTGCTGGCAGCTGAGGCAGCTTTCTCTTTCAAGAATGAAGCAACCTTTTCCTATTAAAAGGACATTTAACCTTGGACCCAGAAAGTGAGGTGCTTTTCCCGCAGGTGGCATCCGAAAATATTTGACCCAGTTCGGATCCAAAGGTCTACAGCCTTGGAAAACAAAGCCAGTGAAGCCAGAGAGTGCAGTGTATAGCAGTGATGTTGCTGGTAGCCGTGGAGGATGAACCAGCCGCGTCAAAAGGGAGCAATCACGAGAGATATGCCGGCATGGCGATCTGATCTGGCTGACTTAGCCAAGGATTCAATCTGTCCGTCTGAAGAATCCGTAAGCGATGCACTGATCAGTAAAGATAAGGCTGTGTTGGAGGACAGGCGAGAAGCCGGCGGATCCACATTAGAGATTCTGCCCATTTATTGTGTAGCGTTGTCCTACCAAGAAAGCGCTTTTCAGGGTGTTTCCAGTGTTTAGACATAATCATGACAACTTCCCTGTGATTAGGGAAAGCTCCAGGAAGGACATTTTACCAATTTGAAAGCAACAGAGTGCTCCTGAGCAGGTGCCTCGTCCTCCCTTAGGTTCAGAATTTTGGTAATCTGCCAAGATGAGGCTATTGAGCATATCTTGCATCTTCCAGGTCTGGTCCGTACCGAACTCAGACTGGGAATCCATATCTGACCCGAAAGCCGCCTTGGAGGATGGCCATGGGATGAGTGCCTCTAGGAGAAGGTAGAGGGGCCTGCAGGTTGTTTTTACTTTATACCTGATTTGTCCCTGTGAAGGTCGCGGTTAGGTGCGTGCGAATCACCTGTGTGTTCGGAGCACTGGTGGCAGAAGACGAATGTACATGTCGTTCCAGGACCTGGATCGGGGACTGCGGGACTTTAGTCAGATCTGAGAGCGACTGTGACATGGCAACAGCCCACTCCGGAGGGGAGTGCTCTCATCCCGGGCGTTGGAGGGTTTCTCTGAATGCCACTTCTGTTTTACAGATGGCACAGGCGTCGCGGATTACCGGGACAGGAATGGGCCTCCCTGAGATTGGGCATAAGTGATAGACGAGGGCTAAGGCTAGAGAGAGCTAAGCCCTTATGAAGAGAGAAATTAACCAGCCTGGGCTCGTCCTACCAGACAGCGCTGTGCTGCTCGGGCTGCAATGTCCTCCAGATCTAGTGTGGACGCCTGTTGTGCCCTTTGGAAGACAATGGTGACTGCACGAATCTTCATACAGTTTTGAATCTTCCCACACCTTGCAGACAGAGACACACTATGTCCCCCCTGCGGGGGATGTCTCGGGCTAGAGAAAGACACTCTCTTAGGCCAGGAAACAGGGCCTCAGCTTACAGTGTGCCCTAGTTAGTCGAGAGTCCAGTAAGGGGCGTGGCTAAGCGGAGGGCGACCGCTTATTGGCCGGGGACCCAGTAATTGGGCGTGGCTACACAGTAGAGAGAAGGCCCCAAAGCCGAGGGCTAAATTAACAGGATCTGTAATTATGCGAAGCTTCGGTGCCCTCAATGACATGACCGGAAAATGACATTAATCAAGGTCCAGGTCTGTTATGAAAGTTGGCCACATCTGATGGTATCAGGTAGTAGGGGCCCAAAGCCGGGGGCTAAATTAACGGAGGACATGGAATTATGTGAAGTCTCGGCACCCGCAGTGACAGGGCCGGAAACGGCATTAACAAAGATCCTAGTCAGGAGTCCTTCCTATTGGCTGTGCTGCCAGAGGAGTGCATCAAGCAGGGAGAGGAGGCCCCTTGATAGGGAGAAAAGCGCTCGATAAATACGCGTGCTCAATGCAGGAGAAAAGCGCCCAATAAATACGCGTGCTTAATGCAGGGGGCGTTAACGAAGAAAAGATGGATGATGTCGTTCAGTGACGTTATGTTCTGTGCAGCGTTCTCGCGGGTAAGTGGAGGAAAAAGAGCGCCAATAAAGCGTGCCCGAGGCGGGGGCGTGGCCAACCAGGGCAGTGAAAGTAAGATGTCGGGAAGGAGGCGCGTAGGGACACCCGGTAATGTTAGAATACTGCTGTGGGGAGTGGGAGGAGTCTATAAGGGAACAAACCCCCCGGGCGCTGCGGAGTTAAGGAACGATAATCCATTACCTTCCTTGAAATCCGGCTCCACATGATATGAGGATCGTCCAGGGGCCCATGATAGAGAGGGTCGCTGGATCAGGAATCCTTCATCCAGAAGACGGCATCAACCCCTATAGCGCAGGGGGAAGGACTTCTCGGCTCTCTCCGAGGAGAGGGGTGAGGGGGACATTTTTGGCTAGGACCGCCACCAGTTAGGCCCTGGAGCACCTGTGAGGGTGACAGGATAATGTCCTGCGGGCAGGCTGAGAGTTGCTATGTGGGCGACACCACACTGCTCGCTCAGCCACCTCTCCTGGGAAGCAGAGTGAGAATAACACCCTGTTTCCCTGAAATGCTGTATCTGAAAGACAAAAAGAGAAGGTTACTTAAAAAAAAAAAAGCCTGTAAGGGAACAGAGGTTAGCAGCGGATCTGACGATCCAGGTCTGCTTCCTACAGACAAACTGAGGTACTTCGTACCTGTCGCTAGGTATATACTACGGAGCAGGAGCTAGTTTCCTTTTGTTTAGCTCTGCGTTATAAACTGTAGTGAAACACTTGGGGGTTCAAAGCTCTCACAACACATCTAGATAAGATCCTTAGGGGGTCTACTTTCCAAAATGGTGTCACTTGTCGGGGGATTCAATGTTTAGGCACATCAGGGGCTCTCCAAACGCAACATGGCGTCCCATTTCAATTCCAGCCAATTTTGCATTGAAAAGTCAAACGGTGCTCCTTCCCTTACGAGCTCTGCCATGCACCCAAATAGTGGTTTACCCCCACATATGGGGTATCGGCGTACTCAGGAGAAATTGTACAACAACTTTTGGGGTCCATTTTCTCCTGTTACCCTTGGTAAAATAAAACAAATTGGAGCTGAAGTAAATTTTGGGGGGAAAAAAATTAAATGTTCACTTTATTTTTTTTAAACATTCCAAAAATTCCTGTAAAACACCTGAAGGGTTAATAAACTTCTTGAATATGGTTTTGAGCACCTTGAGGGGTGCAGTTTTTAGAATGGTGTCACACTTGGTTATTTTCTATCATATAGATCCCTCAAAATCACTTCAAATGTGATGTGGTCCCTAAAATAAAAAATGGTGTAAAAATGATAAATTGCGAAATTTTCACCAAATTTCCGATTTTTTTTTTTTTCCACAAATAAACGCAGGTAATATCAAAGAAATTTTACCACTATCATGAAAGTCCAAAATGTCTTGAGAAAACAATATCAGAATGACCGGCATCCGTTGAAGCGTTCCTGAGTTATAACCTCATAAAGGGACAGTGGTCAGAAGTGTAAAAATTGGCCCGGTCATTAACGTGCAAACCACCCTCGGGGCTTAAGGGGTTAAATTAAAAAACATGGTCCTGTACAACCCCTTTAATAAATGCTATAATTGCTTAAAAATTGAAATTACTGAAGATATGCAAGTGTGCTCAAATGAGATTTAAAGGGAGCCTGTCACCCTTTTTTTTATTTGAGATAAAAATATGGTTCAGTTGTGCCTGAGCTCTGCTTTACAGCAGTACTTTTCATATCCCCCAATTTCCAACCCTTCTAAAATACCTATGTAATCTCTCCGTTTTCGTATGTAAATTACCCCATTACTTTCTATGCCCCCTTGCATGGCAAGACTTCCGGGGCACAGAATGTCATGGAAAATGCCATCGCATGCGCAATAGTGATTTTATGCTTTGACCACAGTTGGGCAAAACATACTGCGCAGGCGCTAGAGGCCAATTCAATGCGCACGTGCAGAAACTGTACGGGATCTGTGCTATTCATAGATCTCGTTACGTCAAGCACGTCGAGGAGTGGGGGGAGAGATGGTGAATAGGCCCCGCCCATCGGACCGGACCAATTCACATACGAAAACGGAGAGATTACAAGGATATTTTATAAGCAAAGGTTGGGAATGAGGGGGAGGGGTTGTGATATGAAAGGTACTGCTGTAAAGCAGCGCTCAGGCACAATTGAACCATATTTTTATCTCAAATAAAAAAAAATGGGTTGACTGGTTCCAGGCTCAGACTGGCCCACCGGAGAACCGGAGGATTCTCTGGTGAGCCCAGGCACTGACACCTGCTGGCATACTGACCAGCAGCTGCCTAGGGCCCCCACTGCTCCAGGGGCCCCCAGCCAGTGGCTATGGGCCCCTGAGTCAAGGGGGCCCGCCCTGTGCCAGCATAGCAGCAGCTGGAGACAGGATCCTGTCCCCGCTGCTAAAGCAAAGTGAATATTCACGCTTCCCCACCCCTCTGTGGGCGTGTAGAGACGTGAATACCATTTCTTTTTAATAGTGGGCAGTGTTAGCCGCAGGGTGCAGCTAACACTGCCAGCATGTAAAGCCGCACTACACACTCACAAAGCACCGCATACCCACTCACAGAGCAGCTGACGTCCTGCTTCCTGTCTGAGACAGCCCAGCTGGATGATGTCGTCATCCAGCGTGCTGCTGTCTGTCAGAAAGCTTCCAGGAATCCAGCGAGTAAGAGGCTGCTGGGATGAGCTGCTGCAGCCGGGAGGTGAGCTGTGCTGTGTGCCTGCGTGTGTGTTTGGGTGCCTGCGTGTGTGTGATGAGCTTTTGCTGCGGTGAGTTGTGTGTGGTGAAAGACAATGATATTGGTGGGGGGAGACAATGATGGAGGTGATGGGCAATGATTGTGGTGGTGGGGAGACAATGATGGAGGTGATGGGCAATGATGGTGGGGGAGGCAATGATGAAGGTGATGGGCAATGATGGTGGGGAGGCAATGATGGAGGTGAGAGGTGATGGGCAATGATAGTGGGGAGGCAATGATGGTGATTGGCAATGGTGGTGGTGGGGAGAGGCAATGATGGAGGTGATGATGGAGGAGATGAAATGGACAATGATGGTGGGGGAGGAAGCAATGATGCAGGTGGTGTAATGGGCAGTGTTGGAGGTGGTGGGGAAATGATAGGGGTGGAGGGGGAGAAGGCAATGATGGAGGTGGTGATGAGGACAATGATGGAGATGGAGAGGGGCTGCATTATAATTTGAGGGCTACATTATATTCTGTGGGGGGACTGCATTATTCTCAAGGGACTACACTACATTATATTATGGGGGCTACATCATACTATATGAGAGCTACAGTATACTCTATGGGGGGCTGCATTATATTCTCTGGTGGGGCTGCATTCTCTCAGGGGACTACATTATATTCTGTGGTGGGCAGCTTTATACTATATGAGGGGGCTGCATTATACCCTATGAGGGTGCTACATTATATTCTGTGGTGGGCTGCATTATACTATATGAGGGGAGCTGCATTATACCCTATGAGGGTGCTAAATTATATTCTATGGTGGGGACTGCGTTATACCTGAGGGGGTTGCATTATATATTGTGGGGAGCTGCATTATATTCTGAGAGGGGACTGCATTATATTTTATGAGGGGGCTACATTATATTCTGAGAGGGGACTGCATTATATTTTATGAGGGGGCTACATTATATTCTGAGGGGACTGCATTATATTTTGAGGGGGCTACATTATATTCTGTGAGGGGGCTACCCCAACCCTTGCTACATAATTGGCGTGAACTACCTTATATTATACCCTGATATTAGTGCTTTCTACCTCACAATTCGTGGTCTTGTATCTATTTCTCTGTAACTACATAGTGGGCCCCAAGAATGATTTTCTTTGGTGGGCCCAAGGTGCTCCAGTCCGACGCTGACTGGTTCTTTTTAAGGAAATGTGCACACGCTGCTGATCTGCAGTGGTTTTGATGCTGCGGATTCATAGCTGTTTTCCATGAGCTTACAGTACCATGTAAACCTATGGAAAACAAAATCTGCAGTGCACATGCTGCCGGAAAAAAAAACCCGCGGAAACGCAGCATTATTTTTTCCGCAGCATGTCAATTCTTTTTGCGGATTCCACATCGTTTTACACCTGCACCATAATAGGAATCCGCAGGTGTAAAACCACAGCTGAAATCCGCAGTTCGGTGCGGAATCCACAGCGTGTACACATAGCCTCATACTGCATCGTGTTCCACAAATGTAGCAATCTTCCATAATCTTCCTCCTATTTACGGTTCTATTTACCCATTAAATTCAAAGTGTTTTTTTTTTTTTTTTTTTTGCGTTTCAAAATTGTTGCAAAACATTAAATTTTTGCCACAACTGTTGCAAAAACACAAAGAAATACCTCGTTGCGGCTGTATCAAGTAAATGTAGCTTATGTTCTGCAGTTGATTTAACTGCATTTTTAATGTGACTAAAGTATTGACACCCCTGCAATTCTGTCAGATAATACTCGGTTTCTTCCTGAAAATGATTGCAAACACAAATTATTTATTATCTTCATTTAATTTGTCTTAAATGAAAAAACACAAAAATAATTATCCTAAAGCCAAATTGGATATAATTCCACACTAAACATAAAAAAGGTTGTGGACAAAAGTATTGGCACTGTTCGAAAAATCATGTGATGCTTCTCTAATTTGTGTAATTAACAGCACCTGTAACTTACCTGTGGCACCTAAGGCTACGTTCACACTAGCGTTCGGCTAGTGTGCGTCGCGCTAGCGTCGGGCGACGCACGCGTCATGCGCCCCTATGTTTAACATGGGGGACGCATGCGTTTTTGCTTGTTGCGTTTTCCGACACGTGCGTCTTTTTTGACGCTAGCGTCGGACCAAGAAAACGCAACAAGTTGCATTTTTCTTGCGTTGGATTTTCGTCAAAATGACGCACGCGTCGAAAAACGCAGCGTTTTTGCGTGCGTTTGCACGCGTTTTTCGATGCGTTGTGCGTCGCGTCGCCGACGCAGCGGCGCACAACACTAGTGTGAACGTAGCCTAACAGGTGTTGGCAATAACTAAATCACACTTGCAGCCAGTTGACATGGATTAATGTTGACTCAACCTCTGTCCTGTGTCCTTGTGTGTACCACATTGAGCATGGAGAAAAGAAAGAAGGCCAAAGAACTGCCTGAGGACTTGAGAAACCAAATTGTGAGGAAGCATGAGCAATCTCAAGGCTACAAGTCCATCTCCAAAGACCTGAATGTTCCTGTGTCTACCGTGCGCAGTGTCATCAAGAAGTTTAAAGCCCATGGCACTGTGGCTAACCTCCCTAGATGTGGACGGAAAAGAAAAATTTACAAGAGATTTCAACGCAAGATTGTGCGGATGTTGGATAAAGAACCTCGACTAACATCAAACAAATTCAAGCTGCCCTGCAGTCCGAGCGTACAACAGTGTCAGCCCGTACTATCCGTCGGTGTCTGAATGAAAAGGAGCTGTATGGTAGGAGACCCAGGAAGACCCCACTTCTTACCCTGAAACACACAAAAGCCAGGCTGAAGTTTTCCAAAACTTACCTGAAAAAGCCTAAAACGTTTTGGAAGAATGTTCTCTGGTCAGATGAGACAAAAGTAGAGCTTTTTGGGCAAAGGCATCAACATAGTTTACAGGAGAAAAAAAGAGGCATTCAAAGAAAAGAACACGGTCCGTACAGTCAAACATGGCGGAGGTTCCCTGATGTTTTGGGGTTGCTTTGCTGCCTCTGGCACTGGACTGCTTGACCGTGTGCATGGCATTATGAAGTCTGAAGACTACCAACAAATTTTGCAGCATAATGTAGGGCCCAGTGTGAGAAAGCTGGGTCTCCCTCAGAGGTCATGGGTCTTCCAGCAGGACAATGACTCAAAGCACACTTCAAAAAGCACTAGAAAATGGTTTGAGTGAAAGCACTGGAGACTTCTGAGGTGGCCAGCAATGAGCCAGACCTGAATCCCATAGAACACTTGTGGAGAGATCTAAAAATGGCAGTTTGGAGAAGGCAGCCTTCAAATATCAGGGACCAGGAGCAGATTGCAAAAGAAGAATGGTCTAAAATTCCAGCAGAGCTTTGTATGAAACTCATTGATGGTTACCGGAAGCGGTTGGTCGCAGTTATTTTGGCTAAAGGTTGTGCAACCAAGTATTAGGCTGAGGGTGCCAATACTTTTGTCTGGCCCATTTTTGGAGTTTTGTGTGAAATGATCATTGTTTTGCTTCATTCTCGTTTGTGTTTTTTCATTTAAGACAAATTAAATGAAGATAATAATACCAAAGAATTTGTGATTGCAATCATTTTCAGGAAGAAACTGAGTATTTGACAGAATTGCAGGGGTGTCAATACTTTTGGCCACAACTGTATTAGGAAATGGGGATAATGAGTGGTGACTTGTGTTGGATCATTTTCTGTACAATTCCATTTTCTCCGTCAATCTTGCATGCTTCAGTAAGACTTGATTGATTAGAAAAACATCGTCTGCATTATGCTAAAGGTAAATATTGATATATAAAAACTAGTAATTATTGAGACTTTCATATAAGCAATTTAATTAATACCTGCTTTTATTTTCAAATACAGGTATTAGATGCAGTGCTATGCAATTCATTGAACTACTTCTCCTATTAAAAAGGATGCTGCCACAAATTAAAGTTATCTCTCTTAATAGGATAGGGCATAGCTTACTGATTGCTGGGGTTTGAGGACAGGACACAATGTAATCCGAGAACGGGCTTCCTGTTAGGCTGGGTTCACATTGCGTTATGGCTATACTTTTAACGGACTACGTTACACCGCGGCATAACGCGGTGTAACATAGTCCGTTAACGCCGCCATAGACTGCAATATCGGACTCATCGCTAGCGATGTGCCATCATTTGAGTGACGGACCCAAGACGCGGGCTGCAGTGTTTCCGGGTCCATCACTGCTAGCGCAGATGGAGCTAGCAGAAGCTCAATCTGCGCTAGCGCTGTGCAAAAGTCGGCACTTGCGTTAGCGCAGTCCGTTCAACGTATGCGTTGAACGGACTGCACTAACGCAATGTGAACCTACAGAGAATAGGGCTTTACAAATTTCTGTACATGTGCAGGTGCGCATGCTTGACATCCGCTCCAATCACTGCTGGAGAAGGCAAAGTACAGTGTGGAGTCCTGCTTTGGATCACTTGGTGTTTCAGCTAAGGACCCTAATGAGTCTTGTTTCCTTTCCTTAATTTTCAGTTCTGGTAATACCCTTTCCATGCATTAATCAAAGGTGAATATCCAACTACTTTAATCAACGGGGGTTCTCTAAGTCTCACTTTAGGCTATGTGAACACGTCAGGATTTCTGGCAGAAATTTTCCTGACAAAAACTTGACATTTCTGCCAGAAATCCGCATGCGTTTTTTTTTTGCGCGTTTTTTCTTGCGTTTTTTCCAAATGCATAGAATAGTGGGAAAAACGCGAAAAAAACGCATAATTAATGAACATGCTGCTTTTTTTACCGCGATGCGTTTTTTTTCGCGGAAAAAACGCATCATGTGCACAAAAATTGCAGAATGCATTCTTCTAAATGATAGGATGCATATGTCTGCAGTTTCTAATGCGGTTGTATTGTGAAAAAAGCTGAACGTGTGCACATACCCTTAAGGTACCGTCACATTTAGCGATGCTGCAGCGATCTAGACAATGATCCCGATCGCTGCAGCGTCGCTGTGTGGTCGCTGGAGAGCTGTCACACAGACAGCTTTCCAGCGACCAACTATGCGAAGTCCCCTGGTAACCAGGGTAAACATCGGGTTACTAAGCGCAGGGCCGCGTAAACGTTAAAAAAAAAAAAAACACTACATACTTACATTCCGGTGTCTGTCCCCCAACGTTCTGCTTTCCTGCACTGACTGTGAGGCCGGCTGGCCTTAAAGCACAGCGGTGACGTCACCGCTGTAATCTGCTTTACGGCTGGCCGGCGCTGACAGTGCAGGGAAGCAGAACGCCGGGGGACGTGACAGACACCGGAATGTAAGTATGTAGTGTTTGGTTTTTTTTTTTGCATTTACACTGGTAACCAGGGTAAACATCGGGTTACTAAGTGCGGCCCTGCGCTTAGCAACCCGATGTTTACCCTGGTTACCAGTGAAGATATCGCTGAATCGGCATCACACACGCCGATTCAGCGATGTCTGCGGGAGATCCAGCGACGAAATAAAGTTCTGGACTTTCTGCTCTGACCAACGATGTCACAGTAGGATCCAGATCGCTGCTGCGTGTCAAACAACGATATCGCTAGCCAGGACTCTGCAACTTCACGGATCGCTAGCGATATCGTTGTTAAGTTGGCCAGTGTGAAGGTACCTTTAGATAAATTAACTTGTAGCAGGTTTTATTTTAGAAGATTCTTCAGATTGTTATCACAGCAGGACCTACTACTCTCAAGATTGTTTACTCTGAGAAACCTGAAGTGTTTATCAGCAAAATGGCTGTGGCCTGGATGTGACATCACAGTTGTGAAATCATTTGATTGTCCAAACTGTCTTTAGAACATCATTTTGACTTGTGCAACATTTTGTTTTCTATATTGAACAGTTAATACAAAGTGGACAGTGGAGTGTGAAATTGATATATGGCACATTACACTTATGGCACCTTTGTGCAAATTTGCACCAAAGCAAAACAACCACCAAACACACATATACCATATATTGGTCACATTACGAAAAAGGTCTTAAGGGGAACTTCTCATGTCTCCAAACATTAAGGAAATTTGATTCCAGCTCACCCAGTTACTCCACGCTTATCCACCTGAGGCCCAGACTCTGCCTCGCCGTGGCCTCACATCAAGAAAAATAGCAAAATGTACATGGTCGACATGACCCAGTCAATGCGTTTTGACTGCACAGGGCAGTCTTAGGGTATGTTCACATTCGCGTCGTTGGACGCAGCGTCGTCGGCGCAAAACAACGCATGCGTCATGCGTCCCTATCTTTAACATTGAATGTCTTGTGCAGTTTATTCAGACCTACATGTCTTAATCACGACGTTTCGGCTCAGACTGAGCCTTTCTCAAGCAGTGAGTGAACCATTTGTGTGCATATAAATACATTCTAAGCCATAACCGGCCTTAATTAGCCATTAATGAACAGTATAAGTGCTTTTAA
The DNA here is from genome assembly GCF_032444005.1 of Ranitomeya imitator. Taxonomy (NCBI): domain Eukaryota; kingdom Metazoa; phylum Chordata; class Amphibia; order Anura; family Dendrobatidae; genus Ranitomeya; species Ranitomeya imitator. The sequence goes on from NC_091284.1 coordinate 176,311,389, forward strand.
ATTTCTTATAAAAATACTGATTAGTATCATAAAGTGCTACAGTGCATACCTTCTGTGCTAGTGTTGCTGTGTAAACTATTTATTCCTTCACTTATGGAACTGCTTACCGGCAATGGAGGACATCTACATACATCTCGGCGTTCTCTATGCGCAACTGCGCATGTCCGCTACGTCACAACACTGTGCTAGACCGCGGACCAATCAGCGCCTGCGCAGTAGCGCCATGTATCACCATATTGGTAGTGGCATCTCATACAGGGAGGTCAATTCTTCAATTGGGTAACAGCGCCTGCGCATACAGCGCTACTCGGCACTTAACGCCACCCTTCACTTGCCAGCGCAAATTCCAACTACTGCGGGACCATAATAAACTTAAAGCTGTAGTCCTCACAATCTATATCTTCACCAGGCATACCATTGCCTCTATTGATTCGTGCCCTATGGACATTTTAACGCATATAATCGCCCTGACACTACGGGCTCAACCATATATTAGCTGATGTCCGCAGGTCATACAATCAAATGCCTAGCAGCGAGTCAACCCAGTCAGGTCAGCTCGCCCCAGGCTTAGACTGTACCAGCGATAGCGTTGACGTCCCGGCATACACACTATATCAGTTACAGGTAGTAGACCACTGCTATATAGTATTTTAACTGCTTTATTTATTAATCCGTGGTCCAACACAGTATGGAACAAAACAATCTTTAAATCCAAATATTTAACTGTATGTCCTCCATGTCCGCAAGCATTTCTCCACTGGTCTTCTGCTACACTAAGGGCATCAGACGAAATCTAAAATTAGAAAAATACATTTACGTGAATTTCACAGTATTATCTAAACTTAAAAGCAAAAAGTCACATTACTGACTCATTGGGACCCTAAATATTACAAAACAGAGTTCATACACATTACTAAATGATTGTATGCATTTTAAAATCGGCATTAAGTCCTCCCGGTCTCAAAGTCTTAAGTTCATAAATCCACATAAGTTCCTTTTTCTTTAGTATCAACTCCCTATCACCACCTCTTCTCTGTACCGGAACAGCATCTATGATTTTACATCTAAGGTCCTTTTCAGTGTGTTTGCAGTCAGCAAAATGTTTTGGGACAGGAAGATCCAATCTGTTCTTTCTTATACTGAATCTATGCTGGTTCATTCTTGTTTTAAACTCGCACGTTGTTTCTCCAACGTACCAAAGGTTACATGGACATATGAGCACATATATAACATAGTCTGAGCTATATGTGAGGAATTGATTTATATTATATACCTTTCCCGTTTTCGGATGTACAAATGTAGGTCCCTTAAGCATATATGTGCAATTGACGCAGTTCAAGCAGGGAAAACATCCTTTTCTTTTACTCCCTGTAAAGTATCTCTGTGTATCTTTTCTTTTGGAACCAATATCCGATTGTATAACCATGTCTTTGATATTCTTATTTCTCTTATAAGAGTATAATGGTGGCACTTTAAATTCAGGTATTTTTTGCAAACATCTCCCTAACATGGTCCAATGTTTATTTATAATATTAGCTACTTCCCTGCTTTCTTCAGTATATGTAGAAACAAAAGGGACTCTATTCTGGATTTTCTTATGTCTACCACATGGTTCACCACGTATTAGCTGCAATCTCTCTTTTTCCATAACCTTGTTTTTTGTTTCTTCTAATAATCTCTTAGGGTATCCTCTATTTAGGAATTTCTTAATTAGCTGATCTATTGTTTTGTCGGCTGTATCCTCTTCCTTCACTATACGCCCAACTCTAAGTAGTTGGCTAATAGGGATTGATCTTTTCATTGAGCAAGGGTGTTGACTATCATATAGGAGCAAATTGTTCCTATCTGTGTTTTTCACATATAATGTCGTAATGAGTTGGTCATTTTTTTGTTCAACCAATACATCTAAAAATTGAACTTCAGTCCAAGATTTTACTACCGTAAATTTGATTGTCTGGTCAACAGTGTTGAGATAAGCATGAAATTCATCCAACTCTTCCTCTGTACCTGTCCACAGGAGGAAGACATCATCTATGTACCTCCACCACTCCAGCACATGCCGGAAGTGGTGGGACACACAGATAAGGTCCTCCTCCAGGGTTTCCATAACCAGGTTAGCGTATGAGGGGGCCATATTGGCCCCCATAGCCGTTCCCTGTTTTTGCGTATAAAACGCGTCTCCAAACATTAAAATAATTGTGTCTCAATATTATCTCCAACATCCCCAGCAAAAAGATCTTACCTTCAGGTGTATATTGCCCAACGTCCAACATTTTATCAATGGCTTTTAAGCCTCTCTCATGATTTATGGAGGTATAGTGAAACCACATCAAATGATGCAAGTAACACTCTATTACTCAACCGTATGGATTCTATTTTATTTAGGAAGTCTGTCGTGTCTTTTATATATGATTTACATTTTTTTGCTATAGGGTTCAGTATTTTATCTAAGAATATACCCATTTTATTAAAGACAGATCCTACCCCTGAAACTATAGGTCGCCCCGGAGGGTCGACCAGAGTTTTATGTATTTTTGGTGTAATGTATAGCACCGGAGTGCGTGGGTTGTCTTCCCATAGGTAGTTGTATAATTCTTGATCTATAATGCATGCATGTAGTGCTCCATCTAGCCATTTTTTTATTTCTTCCTGTATACTGAATTTAGGATCCCTCTCTAATTTATCATATACATGTTCATCGCTCAGCTGTCTCATAACTTCTCTAACATAGGCTTGCCTGTCCATGACGACGACCGCACCCCCTTTATCAGCGGGTTTAATAATAATGTCGTCGTCATGGACAAGCTCCTGCAATGCTTCCATTTCTTCCCCAGTAATGTTCGGACGTCTAAACTCTTCAACACCCTTATCTTTGAGTAGCTCTATATCGGTTTTTACAGCTTCTTCAAATGCTTTAATAGCTGCTGAGCTTGTTGGTGGGATAAATCGGCTTTTGTTTCTTAATTCAACCATTTTAAGATCAAACTCACTGGTTTTCTCACTTGATGTATCTTTCTTTCCCTCGAACCATTCCCTCAACTTAATTTGTCTAAGGAAGCGTTCTAGGTCTATTTGTAACTGGAACCAATTGGTGTGTGTACATGGACTGAAGTTCAACCCCTTGCTCAATACAGATACTTGTGCCCCAGTAAGTACTTTATGAGAAATGTTTACCACTAATTCTGTTCTCTCTTCCGTAGGTTCGGTGTTCTCTGCGTCTTGCCTTTTTCTATTTTCTTTTTGTCGCCGATGCTGGCGCCTACCCCCTCTTCTTTTCCTTCTGCTGGAGTTTTGGTTGGATCTAAAAGGAACAAACTCATAATTTATGTCATGTAAATCAGATATATAACTATCATTCATATTCCTATGACCTCTTTTCTTCCAGGTAGTTTTAGGGTTATCGGATTGCCACGTGTATATATATATATATATATATATATATATATATATATATATATATATATATATATATATATATATATATATATCCAGTCTCATAGTCTCCTGTATCTCTTATCCATTTTTTTCCTTTTTGTTTCTTCTAGCTCTCCACGAAGTTTACTCATATCTTTCTCCACTTTATCATAAAATGTAGTCCAGTCATCTTTATTCAATATTTCCTGTAATTTTTTCTTCGTATCTCCCACACTTATCTGTAGCTTCTTAACTTCAGTTTGTAAAAATTCAACATTTAATAGCATGACGTCCATGGCATACTTGTTAGAGATCATCATAAATCTATTGCAAAAAGTAGTATTCCCGCTAAATAGATTAGGCCTTATATTGGATCGAAGTCCCCTTGGTATCTTTCGTTCCTTCAGATACTGCCCCAATGTGGTCAGATGTAATTGGGAGCTGATTAACCGCTTACAATCATTAACATATTTATTTCTCATTTCAATGGGTGAGGGTACTTTAAGAAAAGTTGCATCCCCTTCTATATTCCCCAGAATACGTTCTTCATCCTCTGTTGTATAGTTAAAAGTCCCAGGTTCCATAGAGGATGCCTCCATGGTACCAAAAAATGGCTTAAGGGTGTTATAGATAAAAAATATAAAAAGTGCAAGCGTGCAAAACTTTCCAGACATCAGTATAGAGATAAAAAAAGGAACAGCACAGCTTATAAACTTATATGCGGGTGCAAAGCCTTCAGGGAGCCCGTCCACCGGCTATCCTCAGTCCATAGATTAAAAAAAAAACAGGCAGCACTCCATAATCTTGAATGTCTTGTGCAGTTTATTCAGACCCACATGTCTTAATCACGACGTTTCGGCTCAGACTGACCGCTTGAGAAAGGCTCAGTCTGAGCCGAAACGTCGTGATTAAGACATGTGGGTCTGAATAAACTGCACAAGACATTCAAGATTATGGAGTGCTGCCTGTTTTTTGTTTGAATCTATGGACTGAGGATAGCCGGTGGACGGGCTCCCTGAAGACTTTGCACCCGCAGATAAGTTTATAAGCTGTGCTGTTCCTTTTTTTTTATCTCTATCTTTAACATTGGGGATGCATCGGCATGCGTTGTCATGCGTTTTGGTGCGTTTCACAACGCATGCGTCGTTTCGACGCACCTGCCAGGGCGTGGCAAACGCAACATGTTGCATTTTTTTCTGCGTCCAAAATTTTTAAAAACGCATGCGTCGCACTTGCGTTGCATTTGCGTTGTCAATGCGTCAAAAACCCCATTGAAGTGTATTGGCAACGCAGAAGACGCAAGTACTTGCGTTGTTGTGCTTTGTATGACGCATGCGTTCTTGTATAGACGGTGTCTAGACACTGAAAAGGCCCTATATATATAAAAAAAGGTTGAACGCATGCGTCAAAAAAGCCTGCGTTTACATACGTCTGTCGTGCGTTGCGTCCGTGACACTGCGTCCAAAGACGCGAATGTGAACGTAGCCTTACTCATGTACATTTTTCTTTTGTATGCACTATAATTTCTTTTGAAAAAGAAAAGGAAAATCCAGACCTGTTGAGCTGGACTCCAATTTTTTTTTTTCTATTTTCCTCCAAACATTAACCTGCAGCCATTGATACAGTATTAAACTGCAAATTAACCCTCTGCTGGCTGGCCACCTTACAGGAAAGAAAATGAACTTTATTCCTCCTAGAAGTCACTGACTTTCACTCATGGCTTCAGTGACTGCTCTGTAAGCTGTGCTGTAAGTCACTGCTCCCTGTGTACTGAGCAACGATTGAAGCTGCTCTTCTGGACACACCTTAAAGTTCATTTTCTCTTGGTAGCAACACCTAAACCTTATATGTGCAGTTTAATAACGTTTGGCAGCATAATAGGTTCACTTTTAGACACAATAACCACCTTTTAACTTTTCATATCTTGATTTTTATTTTCTTACATATCACTGATGTTGTTCAAGCCATTGTCTTTTACCAATCATACCTGAAGAAATGAAAATAATCTGACATAAGTATTGCAGAGATTTTTTGTGTAAAGGAAATGACGGTGGCAGGTTTGAAGCGAAGATTCCAACTTGTAGCTCTGTATTACATGATCAAATTTCGATCCTAGTGCTTTCTGTGAAGAAAAAAAAAAAACAGACCGTACTCTGAATGTTATTCAATGAGGCAGTGCAGAGGAGTGATTTGTTTTTTTTCTATACCTACTGAATCTGCTTGTCAAAAAGTTGCAGCTTTCAATATTTTTTTGTCTTAAATCTAATGACTCACCCATTCAACTTTTATGGATACGTTAAAATCGAATGCTATACAGAGCCACAGTATAGCATCTGATTTTTACAGATACATTACAATTCTGAAACATAGAAAACTGTAAATGGTCCTGTAAAAGATTAATGGCTGCTGCTGTAAAAAAAAAAAAAAACCTGTTTTTCTTGATGATAATGAGTAATTTGTTTTTTATGTTCGTGTGAACATACCCTTAATACGATCTCTTAACCAAATCTCTAGTTTTTGTGCAAGTGTTCAGCGTAGAGCGCCGGATCAGTGTGATCCCAAATGTTGCGTAAAATGTTCCCAACAAAAGCTTCAACTCAATCCACAAAAAAGCAAGTCCCTATTCATGTCTGATAATGGAAATATAGGGGGCTTCCACGTTACTGGTAGCACCAAGACTCTGGAAAAGTGAAATGACTCCTCACTCCTGAAAAGAAATTCGGCAAATTCTGGGCTCCCACATCCAAATGCCCCTTCCCTGCTGAGCCCCACAGTGTATCTAAACCACATTTCGCATACATGTGTTAGGCTGGCGTTCATTGCTACAGAAATGCCAAACTTACAGGTGCCTGTCTCCGGAGCATGAGCTAGGCACTATAACATACTGGTCACTGCAGTGGCCGCTTGCAATTTTCATTTGGCAACATCCATTGCTGCTTGTTTCTGGAATACACCCAACTACTGTACCAAAATCTGGTCTCCAGAAGGCAAATAGCACTCCGTCCCTCCCAAGTCTCACCATGTGGCTATGCAGTACTGTACGGCCACAAATGTGGTAATTCCACATTCAGCAGAAATTGTGGGACAAATTTGGTGCCATTTTTACCCATTACTCCATGTGCAAAATGTAAATTTTGTTGGTAAAAATAAAAAAAATGTATTCATTGCCCAATGGTATAAAATTCAGTGACTCACCTGTGACCACTTGGGGGTTTCCACTATTTAGACACATGAGGGGCTCTCCAAATGTGACATGACACCTGCAGAACATTCCATCAAAATTTACCTTTCAAAGAGTCTGTTCATTTGAGCCCGGCCTTGCGCCCAAAGAGTATTTTCCCCCACATATGGAGTATCAGCGAGCTCAGGAAAAATTGCGCAACAAATTTTGGGGTCCGTGTTTTCCTGTTACTCTTGTGAAAATGAAAAATTTGTGGCTAAAAAACATTTTTGTGGGTAAAAAATGTTCCCCATGGGTCAACGTTATAAATTTCTGTGAAGAACCTGGGGGTTCAAGGTGCTCACTACAGATCTAGATATGTTCCCTGAAGGGTCCTGATTCCAAAATGGGGGACACTTGTGGAGGTTTCCACTGTTTAGGCACAACAGGGGCTCTCCAAATGTGACATGGCATCCGTTAATTATTCCAGCAAATTTTACATTCAAAAAGTCAAATGGATCTCTTTCCCTTCTGAGCTCTGCCATGGGCCCAGTGATGTTCCCCCATATGTGGGGTATCTGCGTGCTCCGTAGACATTGCACAACACGTTTTGGGGACCATTTTTCCTGTTACCCTTGCAAAATAAAGAAAATTTGGGTTTAATGGAAATTTTTTGTGGAAAAAGTTACATTTTTCCATCATACGTGACGGCACCACAAGGGGATCCGCCCTTCAAGGACAAGAAACCTTCAAGATAAAAGGGGCGGCTCCTCTCTCCGCATCAGTTGGTTTCCTGTCCTTGATGGGGAACCCTCAAGATGGAAGATCTGAAGTAAGAAGAGGTTGCATGGATTTGGCAGTCATTAGTCTGCTGCATCCGTCACCAGGTGCTAGTAGTCGCCTTGGGGGCCATGTATATCCTTGCCCCCCTGAGTGAACCATGGCCATAGCCCGTGAGGCAATGCCCCGGTGAAGATAGAGCCTCGGGGGCCACGTTCAGTGATTCCCCGCTGATGCCGCAGAACCTGCTACTTTTTAAGTCCTCGGAGGTCACAGTCGATGTGCCCTCCCTGTTGACCCATACTGGCCATGTAGCCTGTGAGGCACATCGGTGCCCTGGCAAGACAAGACTCCTTGGAGGTATTCAGGCCCTCCCTATTGAGCACACGGCACAGTCTCCACCCCATGACAATCTGACAGTACCTGCATGCGGCGTGATGGTTCCTTCCGGGGGAACGGTGTATAGAGTGGCAGCATTGCAGGGTTTCATAGTGCTGGAAGGTCAGGGTGAGTACCCACGCTGAGGTGAGCAAGCATCGCTCCCTGTGGTCCCGCGTCGGTCACATCCCCTGCTCACTGTCCTCAGCCGGCACCATGTACCACGTGGCCGGAAGAAGGAAGCGCGTATACGCACAGCACCCGGGATGAGATGGCACATGGAACCTTAATGTACACGAGGGGAAAGGAGGACTGAAAATGGGCGGCCAGCAGAGGCAGGATCAACCAGGTGAACAATTAAATCAGCGCACACCGGACGTGACTACCGGGTGCGCGTGCACAGGTGTCGGGGCGCTAAGTGGCCAACAAAGGCAGGATCAACCAGGAATTTAAAAAAGGAAACAGTTATTTAAAGGCAGTCAGAAGTATTGCCATGCGACACTAACCAGTCCAGGTTGAATGTGACTACTCTTGTCACGTGGCAGTTAGCAGGATGGAGAGTTTTTCACTGGTACACTTACAGCCACAGCAAGAGGTGCAGGGGAGGCGGTCTCGCTTAAGTGAAAAAAGCCAGATACGCCATGGCAGCAGTGGAAGCCGCTCGCGCACCGTGCGGGCGGATCACCATACCAAGGAGGAATCTTTGGTCTTACTGGGAGACATTGGGAAAACCAGTCAACCTCCGGATCCGATACCCGTACTTTTAAGCATGTGAGTGAACTTTGAAAAAGTCCAGCATGCTAATGTCTGTTCTTTTCTCCTCTCTTGTCTCCATCTCTCCCCTCTTTTCTTACATACATTGTGGGGTGGAGTATAGGTGGTCCCCAAAAAGTATAAGTCAAAAACTAAGAATAAAGAATGTCCCTTGTGCAAAAACACTTTTTAAAAGCATCCTGGAGTAAAAATCTGTCAGGATTGTATTAACAGAACAGGGGCAGAGGAAACACCCTTCTTTACGGAGAACTTAAGATCTCTAATCCAGTTAGATGTCTGTAGGTCGGTAAAAGCGTTAGACAGTCGACACAGATACCAGATCTAGGGACAGATCCAGCCCCTCAGTAGCATCACAAAGTGACTCTTTGGGATCAGAGGAAGACTCGGATACAGCTCGTTACTCAGAAAGTAGCTCAGATGAGGAAGATACATTCCCAGTGGAGGCTACAGACAAGCTTATAAAAGCTGTCCGCTCTACCATGGGGCTGGTAGAGGAGAAAGCAAAAAAGACAGCCCAAGAACTCATGTTCAGTGGTCTGCAAAAGAAAAAAAGGAGGTCATTACCTATTAACGAACAGCTACAGGGACTTAGGAGGGAATGGCAAAAATCGGAGAAGTCCCAGATAATCAACTCCCTAAAGAGGAGATACCCTTTTGAGGAAGAGGCATCCTCATCTTGGGATAGAGCTCAAAAAATCGATGTAGCGATTTCAAAAGTTGCCAGAAAATCCTCCCTATGAGGATTTAGGTTCTCTGAAAGAACCTCTGGACAGAAAAACATGTTGAGGAGAGCCATAAGATCAAATACTTAATTAACCTCAAGACGAAAGAGATTGAGAGAAGCAACCCATAACGTGTATTGTTTAACCATACGTAAGCTTTTTCAGATCAGTGAGACCCTAAAGATGGCTGCCATTTCCTGTTTCATCACACCATGTGCTGATATCCAAGATCATCAGTGAGACCCTAAAGATGGCTTCCATTTCCTGTTTCAGCACACCATGTGCTGATATCCAAGATAACGCCCACCCTGATGACCTCATGGATCCACCCACAGTGACGCCCACCTTGATGACCTCATGGACCAACCCACCCTGATGACCTCATGCATCCGCCCATGGACTTGCTCATTGCCCAACCCACTAACCAATGGAATACATCCGATCATTCCCATTTTAGAGCTAACTGAGCCCCCCTTACAGGGGTTATATAAACCTGTGTTCTGACTAAATAAAGCCCTTGGAGCTGAGCCATAGATTGATCAAGGAGAGTTTACATCTGACTGTGTGTTGTCTGATGTTATTTCTTTAGTGAGCCCCTGATCAGTTTCCATTAGGCCAGGAGTAGGCAACTGGAGTGAACATTTCTTATTGTTCAACCTAACATATTTGGCTGCCCAACGTGGGACAACCAAAAAACCAAAACGCAACAAGGATCCTTAAAATATAACTTTTAATATTTAAAGCTAAAAAAGTTTGTTCCAATATATGCAACAAAGGTATTACAAGTTATAACCCATGAAAGTCAGATACAAACTACCTTACCCTGTCTGGTAGCCTATTCTCAATCACTACCTGACAGCGGAGGTTGGCACCCTAAGTTTCTGCGGTAGGCGCCCCTGCTCCTCGACGACTGGCCCTAATAGCCCTAAATAGACCCTATATTCCCTAAAAAAGACGTGTCAAATCTATCCACCCCAGAAAAAATGAAAGAAATATAAAAAATCAAAACACTACACAAATGAAAGTAGAAAAAAATCAAAAAAAATAAACATAGCAGAAAAACAGAAAAAAAAAAAAAAAAAAATTTTTTTCTTGATCCGTCGAATCAGAGGGTCCCTTAAATAGGGATATTTGGAAATGTCAGTGCCAAAGGGGTAGAAATAACACCCATGTCTCTTTAATCCAGAAAGATATCAGCGGGCCACACCATCACATATATATACTTCAGGGTGATCATGTGCTTCTGTACATTCAATGATGTTTCCCAAAAAGGGACATATCCAGTATAAATACCCCCCAAAGAATGAAAGAAATATAAAAAATAAAAAAAACTACAAAAATAAAAATGAAAAAAATAAACACAGCAAAAAAACATAAAATTGTTGTCTGCCAGAGGAAAAAAGTCCCTTAAAGGGAAATAGTCCAAAATCACATCCCAATAAGTACAAATACCAATGTCTCGTTTATCCATAAAATATCAGCGAGCCACTCCATCCCGTATATTTTTACTTGCAAGAAAAAAATAATAATAAGTATAATCCAGAAAATAAATCCAAAATCAGTCCAATGACTCCCAAATAAATGGATTTCACAAGAGGACAGTGGCCCACCTCATACCAGAGACATCCCAGCAAAAAGAAAAAACAGAGGACCATCAAAGCCGGTTGAAAAAGTTGTCCCAAAGACACCCCATAGTTCAATACTGTATCCAACGCTTCTACTCATCTGCGTCCCAGAGGCGTTGTGGGTGGTGATGCGATCATCCAGCTCCGTTAAGACTTCTGCCGGGATGTCCTCCCTATTCTGCCCGACGCGTTTCCCCCCCGTGAAAATCCTGGGGGTTCATCAGGAGACATGGATCAATGCCACAGAGATATCAAGATGCATGAGCACTGTACATACCGTTGCCGTCTTATATCCTCATCTGAATGCTCCACGTGGAGAGCGGCCAGGCCCCCTAGCCGCGCACCCGGAAGTACGTAGGTGGAGCGCACCAGCTTTGCAGATTCCCAAAAATGACGTTCTAAACACAGCGGTGTATATTAAAAACACATACCGCGCATGCGTGCCCATCCGACGCCCGCCACACGAAAAATCCAGGGCGGCGCGCACACTACATGAATCGCATTTTGGTACTACGCATGCGTACATACTCTCAGCACAGCGCTCATAGAGGTGCGAAACCAGAACGCCTAAGCGCTCCAAACTAGCGATATAAATACTCAAAATAGCGGTGCACTTATCAAAAGACATACCACACCTGCGTCCAAATCCGACGCTCGCCCAGTCCAAATCCAAGGGCGATGCGCTCACGAGTAACACTATATATACTGCGCATGCGTCAGTTAACGCACCTACAAGAAATGCTGAAAAGGAAGGCAACATACATTAACAACGTTTTTAAAACTGGCGAAATATGTAATACACCAATGAATTTTCAGGTACCCAACAAAACGGCATGTACAGAATACTCCAAAAAATTTAATAAACTGAACAAACAAAAAAAGAACAAACTAATACAAAATATAAACAAGAATAAATATTCCCATTTATTCTAAGGGTACAGATCTACCCAAGCAGGTTAGATACAAATCAAAACCCCTTGATGGTTTTAGATGAAGCTAACGAAGGACATCTGTTCGTTGAGGCCCAAGGGACTCGCCGATCTCAGCAGATAGATCCATCTCGTTTCCCGCTGTAATATTCTTCTGTCCCAATCACCCAGTCTCACTGAGGGGGAGATTACCTCAATAACCCTAAAGACCAGGGAAGCGGGATCACCCCCGTGTATTTCATTTACGTGTCGAGCCACCGGGGTATCCCTCTTGTGTCTAATATCCCCCATGTGTTCTCCCACGCGTACACGGAGTTCCCGCTTGGTCTTACCCACATAGTCTTTTGGGCAGGAGCAAGTGCACACATACACCACTCCCATGGTCCTGCAATTTGCAAAATTTCTCATCTGAAAAGATCTACCTGTAGCAGAACTAATAAAAGTCTTAGATGGTAGTACATGCTTACAGGATGAGCAGTGTCCACATCTGAACGTCCCAAGGGACCTATTTTCCAACCAGGTTTCTTTGGAGGTGTGTAATGACTGTGAACAACCATATCCTTTATTGATTTGCCCCTCCTATACGTAACCGAGGGATATGGGGATATGTGCTCGCCAATGTCCAGATCCGATTTTAAAATCTGCCAGTACCTTCTCAGGATTTGGCAAACCTTTGTCGACTGGTCGTCGTAGGTGCCAATAAAGCGTGTAACAGAAACACCGTCGTCTTTTCTTTTTGGAATCAGCAAAGAAGATCCGGACATTGGCGAGCACATATCCCCATATCCCTCGGTTACGTATAGGAGGGGCAAATCAATAAAGGATATGGTTGTTCACAGTCATTACACACCTCCAAAGAAACCTGGTACCTGGTTGGAAAATAGGTCCCTTGGGACGTTCAGATGTGGACACTGCTCATCCTGTAAGCATGTACTACCATCTAAGACTTTTATTAGTTCTGCTACAGGTAGATCTTTTCAGATGAGACATTTTGCAAATTGCAGGACCATGGGAGTGGTGTATGTGTGCACTTGCTCCTGCCCAAAAGACTATGTGGGTAAGACCAAGCGGGAACTCCGTGTACGCGTGGGAGAACACATGGGGGATATTAGACACAAGAGGGATACCCCGGTGGCTCGACACGTAAATGAAATACATGGGGGTGATCCCGCTTCCCTGGTCTTTAGGGTTATTGAGGTAATCTCCCCCTCAGTGAGACTGGGTGATTGGGACAGAAGAATATTACAGCGGGAAACGAGATGGATCTATCTGCTGAGATCGGTGAGTCCCTTGGGCCTCAACGAACAGATGTCCTTCGTTGGCTTCATCTAAAACCATCAAGGGGTTTTGATTTGTATCTAACCTGCTTGGGTAGATCTGTACCCTTAGAATAAATGGGAATATTTATTCTTGTTTATATTTTGTATTAGTTTGTTCTTTTTTTGTTTGTTCATTTTTTTAAATTTTTTGGAGTATTCTGTACATGCCGTTTTGTTGGGTACCTGAAAATTCATTGGTGTATTACATATTTCGCCAGTTTTAAAAACGTTGTTAATGTATGTTGCCTTCCTTTTCAGCGTTTCTTGTAGGTGCGTTAACTGACGCATGCGCAGTATATATAGTGTTACTCGTGTGCGCATCGCCCTTGGATTTGGACTGGGCGAGCGTCGGATTTGGACGCAGGTGTGGTATGTCTTTTGATAAGTGCACCGCTATTTTGAGTATTTATATCGCTAGTTTGGAGCGCTTAGGCGTTCTGGTTTCGCACCTCTATGAGCGCTGTGCTGAGAGTATGTACGCATGCGTAGTACCAAAATGCGATTCATGTAGTGTGCGCGCCGCCCTGGATTTTTCGTGTGGCGGGCGTCGGATGGGCACGCATGCGCGGTATGTGTTTTTAATATACACCGCTGTGTTTAGAACGTCATTTTTGGGAATCTGCAAAGCTGGTGCGCTCCACCTACGTACTTCCGGGTGCGCGGCTAGGGGGCCTGGCCGCTCTCCACGTGGAGCATTCAGATGAGGATATAAGACGGCAACGGTATGTACAGTGCTCATGCATCTTGATATCTCTGTGGCATTGATCCATGTCCCCTGATGAACCCCCAGGATTTTCACGGGGGGGAAACGCGTCGGGCAGAATAGGGAGGACATCCCGGCAGAAGTCTTAACGGAGCTGGATGATCGCATCACCACCCACAACGCCTCTGGGACGCAGATGAGTAGAAGCGTTGGATACAGTATTGAACTATGGGGTGTCTTTGGGACAACTTTTTCAACCGGCTTTGATGGTCCTCTGTTTTTTCTTTTTGCTGGGATGTCTCTGGTATGAGGTGGGCCACTGTCCTCTTGTGAAATCCATTTATTTGGGAGTCATTGGACTGATTTTGGATTTATTTTCTGGATTATACTTATTATTTTTTTCTTGCAAGTAAAAATATACGGGATGGAGTGGCTCGCTGATATTTTATGGATAAACGAGACATTGGTATTTGTACTTATTGGGATGTGATTTTGGACTATTTCCCTTTAAGGGACTTTTTTCCTCTGGCAGACAACAATTTTGTGTTTTTTTGCTGTGTTTATTTTTTTCATTTTTTATTTTTATTTTTGTAACATAGTAACATAGTTAGTAAGGCCGAAAAAAGACATTTGTCCATCCAGTTCAGCCTATATTCCATCATAATAAATACCCAGATCTACGTCCTTCTACAGAACCTAATAATTGTATGATACAATATTGTTCTGCTCCAGGAAGACATCCAGGTCTCTCTTGAACCCCTCGACTGAGTTCGCCATCACCACCTCCTCAGGCAAGCAATTCCAGATTCTCACTGCCCTAACAGTAAAGAATCCTCTTCTATGTTGGTGGAAAAACCTTCTCTCCTCCAGACGCAAAGAATGCCCCCTTGTGCCCGTCACCTTCCTTGGTATAAACAGATCCTCAGCGAGATATTTGTATTGTCCCCTTATATACTTATGCATGGTTATTAGATCGCCCCTCAGTCGTCTTTTTTCTAGACTAAATAATCCTAATTTCGCTAATCTATCTGGGTATTGTAGTTCTCCCATCCCCTTTATTAATTTTGTTGCCCTCCTTTGTACTCTCTCTAGTTCCATTATATCCTTCCTGAGCACCGGTGCCCAAAACTGGACACAGTACTCCATGTGCGGTGTAACTAGGGATTTGTACAGAGGCAGTATAATGCTCTCATCATGTGTATCCAGACCTCTTTTAATGCACCCCATGATCCTGTTTGCCTTGGCAGCTGCTGCCTGGCACTGGCTGCTCCAGGTAAGTTTATCATTAACTAGGATCCCCAAGTCCTTCTCCCTGTCAGATTTACCCAGTGGTTTCCCGTTCAGTGTGTAATGGTGATATTGATTCCCTCTTCCCATGTGTATAACCTTACATTTATCATTGTTAAACCTCATCTGCCACCTTTCAGCCCAAGTTTCCAACTTATCCAGATCCATCTGTAGCAGAATACTATCTTCTCTTGTATTAACTGCTTTACATAGTTTTGTATCATCTGCAAATATCGATTTTTTTACTGTGTAAACCTTCTACCAGATCATTAATGAATATGTTGAAGAGAACAGGTCCCAATACCGACCCCTGCGGTACCCCACTGGTCACAGCGACCCAGTTAGAGACTATACCATTTATAACCACCCTCTGCTTTCTATCACTAAGCCAGTTACTAACCCATTTACACACATTTTTGTAGTTTTTTTTATTTTTTTTTATTTTTTATATTTCTTTCATTCTTTGGGGGGTATTTATACTGGATATGTCCCTTTTTGGGAAACATCATTGAATGTACAGAAGCACATGATCACCCTGAAGTATATATATATGTGATGGTGTGGCCCGCTGATATCTTTCTGGATTAAAGAGACATGGGTGTTATTTCTACCCCTTTGGCAGTGACATTTCCAAATATCCCTATTTAAGGGACTCTCTGATTCGACGGATCAAGAAAATTTTTTTTTTTTTTTTCTGTTTTTCTGCTATGTTTATTTTTTTTGATTTTTTTCTACTTTCATTTGTGTAGTGTTTTGATTTTTTATATTTCTTTCATTTTTTTCTGGGGTGGATAGATTTGACACGTCTTTTTTAGGGAATATAGGGTCTATTTAGGGCTATTAGGGCCAGTCGTCGAGGAGCGGGGGCGCCTACCGCAGAAACTTAGGGTGCCAACCTCCGCTGTCAGGTAGTGATTGAGAATAGGCTACCAGACAGGGTAAGGTAGTTTGTATCTGACTTTCATGGGTTATAACTTGTAATACCTTTGTTGCATATATTGGAACAAACTTTTTTAGCTTTAAATATTAAAAGTTATATTTTAAGGATCCTTGTTGCGTTTTGGTTTTTTGGTTGTTCTCTAGGATCCTGATACTATTTGCTTTGAGTGGTTCTTTTGCTGCCCAACGTGGGGCCAGCAGAGGAAGAACCCTAAATCCTGAGGAACGGGAACGGCAGCACGCGCTGAATACCCCGAACCAGGAGACTGATCACCTTATCAGAACACGGTAAGTCTGCTGATTTTTATAATCTGTAGTCTTTACCTGTGTCCTTCGGGGTATCCTGTGCAGATTGCCTGATCGTGTCCGGTTTTCGCGGTATCTGTAAGACGGCAGAAGGGTCTCTCCGCTGCTGGTCATTTAATTGCAAGAACCGTCACATGTTTTAGTTGCCTACTGCCTGTTACGTGTTGTGAAGAGGGGAGATGACTGGTAGTTAAGAGAGCAAGTGGATTTTTCAGCGTTTTAAAAAAAAATTTATTGTCTGTGGTACAGTACACGGTTGTCGCCTGTGATACTATTTTCAGTTCTGTATAGGAGAAACTAGGACCTGGAATGAATTGACTCGGCCTAGTAGGGGCCCGTTAACTTGGAGTGAGATGACTCTGTTCGAGCCTAATAAATTTAGTTTTGCCTTGTGACTTGGAGTGAATTGACTCAGCACGGGGCCTGGTATTTTAGGAGTGATTTGGTTAAGTAGGGAATAATTGGTTTGTAAAGTACAGAACACGGAAGTCAGACAGGGACCATGTGACAAGAAGGAATAGGAAGCGTGTGCTGCAGACTCAGTTCTCTTTAGAATCTCAGGTTTGAGTCATCTCCCCCGTCTTATTGTTTGGTGTTTATCTTGATAGAGATATATATATATAGATAGATAGATAGATAGATAGATAGATAGATAGATAGATAGATAGATAGATAGATAGATATATAGATATATATATATGTATAGATGGAGAAATTAATGCAGTTCTGCCGTATTGGCACTAAGCCAAATTCAGATGGCAAGTTAGACCCGTGTACATTAGTGGCGACTCGTGAAGGGAAGAGTCATGTTAAACAATGTAAAAAGCTCATGAAATTGTGTGGAATGTCAGAAGGGGAGAGGTTACAGCCCCTGAAGTGGAAGATTGTCTTGAAAGAAAGATAAGGTATCCTAGAAGATAATGGATTGTTGCCTACTGCTAGGGCATGGGAAAGAGTCTCTGAAAGTCTGTATAGAGAAAATTGGGTAGAAGAGGAAAGAAATAAAAAGGGAAAAGTTTTGAGTTATGAGCGGCCACCACCGTATAATGGTGGCCCAGAGCCATGTGCTAGCTCTGGTAGCAGCCATTTTGTGGATGGCAAAAGTGCAAATTCTAACGGCATCCATTTTGTGGATGGCAAATGTAATTCTAGCACCAGCCATTTTGTGGATGGCAAATGTGTTAATTCTAATAGCGGCAATTTTGTGGATGGTAAATGTAATTCTGGCGGCAGCCATTTTGTGGATGGCAAAAGTGTTATTTCTAATAGCAGCCATTTGGCAAATGTGTTAATTCTGGCGGCAGCCATTTTGTGGATGTCAAAACTGTAAATTCTAACGGCAGCCATTTTGTGGATGGCAAATGTAATTCTGACAGCGGCCATTTTTGGATGGCAAAGTGTAATTCTGGTGGTGGCCATTTTCTGGATGGCAAATGTGCTGCTCATGGTGGTGAACATCTTAGACTAAGGCTACACACCACATCACTAAATCCTTGTTACCCAGTAATGACCACTAACGGCCAATACTATATTCCTTCGAGAAGTGAACAGGCTTTACCCATGTTTCCCGTCTCAGTGGTTTCCAATGGGGCACCGACCCTTTCCCCTATCACTCCTGTCGTGAATCCAGCAATCCTCCCACCTGGATTGTCCCCGTTTCTACTGTCACTCCCACCTCCAATTTAGCCGCACACCCACACGAGATGCTCCAAGCAATGTCCTCTCCTCCCAATGCTTCCACTACAACAGCACTCTCATGCAGTCTACGTAACCCTATACCCGGTACCTCACAGGCTCTCTCGGAGCCAAGCGCACACCTGTATGGGACGGTGGCAACTGTATCAAGGCGGTGCTCAATCTGGGAGGGGGATACCAATAGCACAGGAAGCACAAAGGGGAGGGAATGTTGGCAAACTATTTTTGAAAAAGAACTTCCTGAGGGACCCTTGTTAGTGGTGGGAAAGGGTGACATAACAACAATGGAGACACACTATTGTTAATGCTGCTAATTCTCAGAGCAAAAAAAGAATATCCAGCTCAACGAGACAGTGAAAAGTAAAAACTTGGTACTTTATTCACTTCATATAGAAGCAGAGGATAAAAACATCAGCACAATAAGGATAAGAACACTATCTATCTACGCGTTTCAGGTGGCAAAGCACCCTTAATCATGATATCTCTGCCAACAACTTAAGACATGGGCCTCGGATAAGTTGGCTGATCAGTCAACATCTTTCAAGGATGTCACACAGGAACCAGGGGAATTGGTGGAGAGGTATCATGGTCGCCTAGCTCAAATGTTTAATGACCTTGGCTTCAGTAACCAAATAAAAGTTCAACGGACACTGCTCATCTCTTTTGTTGAAGGCCTTCGGGAAGCCCTGACAAAGCAATTTCAAGCAATTAGACCTGAATATTGGAGCCTAAGGATGTTTTAACGATCGCTAAGGGATTCGAAAAAGCACTCTCTTGGAATCCCAAATTCTAATATCATCTGAGGACATCTAGTTCTCTTAATGGCTCCACACGACATAATTGCATAGGAACTGATGAGTCAGGAGACAGTGGGTTTTACATATGTTCGTGGGAAGAAAAAAACCTGTTCCTAATGCATATTTTGAGGTTTGTATTTTTGTAGATGGCTCCAGATACCACCAGAATGGGCGACTCTACATTGGATATGCAGTAGTATCCTCACATGAGGTAATCCGAGCTGAACCACTCGCTCCTCACATGTCGGTGCAGGAGGCAGAGTTGAAGGCACTCACTGAAGCGTGTAGAGCTGCTGCAGATAAAGTCGCTAACAGTTACACAGATTCAAGTTGTGCATGGGGAATATCCCATGATTATTGCCCTATCTGAAGAAGCAGAATGTTTCTTACATCAGCCGGTAAGCCCATTAAAAATGCAGAGCTGGTGAAACAATTAGTGGAGGCATTGACGTTATCAGTCCAGGTTGGCATCGTCCAGGTAAAAGCACACATGGACGGTGACTCTGTGGAGGAAAAGGGCAACAGAAGGACAGACGAGGCTGCTAAAGTAGCAGCAAGGTGGCCTAGGGAGCAGTGGACGGTGGCGGGGAGTCAGAGTATTCCAGCCACACTGAGCCTAGATGTCCTGAAATCCCTCCAGCTGCCCAAACAGAGAAGGAACACTGGGAGAATGGGAGCTGAGCTGAACTCAGAAAGAGTATGGGAGAATCAGGATAAATCGCATATACCAAGATCCCTGCTCCCAATCATGGCGCAAGCAACACAAGATGCCTTCTGGATCGCTCCTGGTTTCAGTTACGCAGCCACAAAGCTCGTACAGTCATGCCTCATCTGTGCACAGCACAACCCAGGTAAAACAGTAAAAATCCCTAAGAAAGCGACACCCAGGCCTCTCTACCCGTTTCAGAGACTGCAGACTGGCTACATACAGCTACCCAAGGTAGGAGTGTGTGAAAAATATCCTAGTATGTGTAGATCTCTTCTCTGGTTGGCTGGAAGCCTATCTGGTAAAATGTGCAAATACTAAAGCAACTGCAGACAAACTGATGAAAAAAACTGATCTGCAGGTATGGTGTCCTAGAAACCATAGAAAGTGATAGGGACACACACTTCACAGGAGAAATAATGAGGGAAGTCATGCAGGTCCTGGGAGTACAGCAAGCATATTATGCACCATAAAGACCACAAAGTAGTGGGAAAGTGATGAGACTAAACGGGACACTTAAACTGGAAAATCAAAGGCCATGGCAGACAAAGGAAAGAGCGGGGTAGAGTGTTTGTCTCTTGCACTCTTTTCAGTCACACACCCTCCAAATAGAAAGACAGGCTTGTGTCCTTTTGAAGTCCTGTTTAGTAGTTTGCCAGAGGCTGGTCTGTACTTCCCACAGGTGCTACAAAAGCAACACGGTGCTATGACAGCCCATGTCCAGGCCTTACAGAAAAGACTTAATGTGGTGCATAAACATGTGTTTTCATCCATTCCAGATCCTAATGTCAGTGCAGACGTATATCAGCTGAATCCAGGTGATTGGTGGTCATACACAGACACGTGAGAAGGAGCCTAGATCCACGGTTTGACGGCCCGTTTTAAAGTCCAGCTGACCACATTCACCTCAGGGAAACTTGAGGGAAAGCCCACCTGGATCCATGCCAGTCACTGCAAAAAGATCTTTTCACCAGCAGAATGACTGTTGTCCTAATCACCTTGCTGGCAGTGGTAGGATGTTTGCATCTTACAGAGACACTGGATAAACAAACTTATTCAACATCTTGCTTTTCTTATAAAAGACGCAGAAGGACAAAAACTGCTGGACTGTTGGATCTGTGCACACAGCCCAGTATCTGCAAGGACTATGCTGTACTTAGCCTTACCCCAGGACCCAAGGAAGGCATTAACACCACACTGCATGCACAAGTGAGACTTGGACTCAGATTTTCGTGGTTCCTTAAGGCTCTTAATAAGACTAATACAATATAGAGACTCCTTTTTAAATCCAGCCAATTGGCTTAGCGGCCTAGCGGGATGGATTATTTTTGGTGTTTTACAGACTTGTATGCAAATTTTGTTGCTTTGCTTATTCTTTTATGTAGCCGTAAAAGCGCTAATATATGTATTACCTAAGCTAAGAAATAATGTATGTGTAGAAAAAAACCCTAAGGCTGAACCTTCTGTAGTATATCATAGGCCCCGTGTAGCCACTGCTGACGGGGGAGATGAGTGTCCACACTGAGGGTGGATGGGCGAAGCAGGTAGGAAGTCCCCTTGTGGGTACTAGACCCATGAGACAGTAGCTCCTTTGTGGACATCAGCTGACCCCGTAGCAGAGGTTATACTATTTACAAAAGGGGAAATTGATATAGAAGGGTTAATAGTTTGCCTTTAACTACCTTGCCTTTAAGTGCCTTTTGCCTTTAAGTGTTAGAATTACTAGAATCTGTTGACTCAGTAGTCTGACGGTCTCCTCTTCAAGGAGACTGTACTTCTTATCATGTATGTCCTCAATAGTCAGTACAACATATTCTGGGTTATGGTAAATAAAGTATGACCCTGGGTGATGGTGGGGGCTACATGAGTTACATTGAAATGCATTATGTGTAAATGGCATAAAACATTGCTTTGGCTTTTTATATATCAGATAAAAGTGACTTGCTCACAGGATATGTGTGAGGTGTCTTTTTGTCTCCAAGCGCGCTTGTAAAATGACGGGCGTAACTCCACAATTTGGCCCTCACTGGTGATCTGTCAGCTGACGTTGGTCAGAACGAAAAACAGCTACGACACTATTTTTGCAACCAAAACATCTGTTGGTGCAGCGTCATATGAGATTCCAATGTTCGCTCTTGGTTCCGGATAATGTCACTCTTGTTCGCTGCACCATCCTCAAACCGTCCATGCTGCTTCCTCTTTCCAGGGGAAATGTGGATGATAATGCTGATGCTCTCGGTGAACATACTTCTACACACTCAGAGGGGGATCATGACTGTCTTGAACAAATGCAGGAAAAAGTAGCCTCCAAGAAAAACGTGCCTGAAGACCCATTCCCACATGCTGACCTGACGTTCTTCACTGATGGTTCCAGATTTGCAGATGAAATAGGAAGGTTCCATACGGGATATGCCGTGGTTACACATGACCAGGTCATCTCAGCTGGATCCCTACCACCGCACATGTCTGCACAAGAAGCGGAACTTAAGGCTTTGACACTGGCTTGACAGGAAGCGACGGAGAAGCTGGTCAACATCTACACGGATTCAAGATATACTTTCGGAGCGGCTCATGACTTCAGCAGTATCTGGGCAGCCAGAGGATACCTACGTCCAGTGGAACTCCTGTAAAACATGCTGCTACCATACAAGAACTTGTGGCCGCTCTAGATCTACCTTCGGAGGTTGCAGTGATCAAGATCAAAGCTCATGGGAGATTGGATTCTCTAGAAGCAAGGGGGAACTTCTTTGCTGACAAAACAGCAAAAACTTATGCTACGGATCCATTTTGAAAAGAGAAAGCAGTGATGTACGTGTCATAAGACACTGAAGAAGGTCCTCAAAGCTCTCTTATGAGGTTGATCCATCTACATCAAGACAAGACACCAGATGATGAAAAGAAGTCATGGCAACAAGGAGGAGCTAAAACGAATGAAGATGGAGCCTGGAGGATAAACAAAGAGGTCTGTCAACCCCGTAATCTGTACTCTTCGGTGACAGAATGGGCATACGGTATCACCCAGAGGCAAGAATCAGATGAATAACCTGATTTGGAAGACCTACATGGCACCTGGGATCTCTACTGTCACCCAAAAATATTGCAATTCCTGCCTTGTGTGTGCAACATGCAATCCAGCACCACCCCAGAAAGTTATTCAAACATTTGGCTAAACCACTCTATCCCTTTCAGAGGATTCAGATTGATCACATTCAAATGCCAAAAGTAGGGAAGTACAAAAATGTACTGGTAGTGACTGACATGTTCTCAGGATGGCCCGAAGCCTATCCAGTAACCAACATGACTGCCAGACTGACTGTTAAGAGACTGATGCAGATATGGGGTCCCAGAGGTAATTGAGAGTGACCAAAGACCCACGTTCATTGCAGCACGGACTAAGGAACTATGGACATTGGCGGGAGCTGATTTGGATTTACATACTCCATATCACCCACAGAACAGTGGGAAAGTAGAAACACTGAATGGCACCTTCAAAAATAAAATACTGAAAGCCAGTTAGGAGGTCAGACTTGGACAGACATTTTGCCCGTTGCCTTATACTCAGTCAGAAACACTCCAAGGGGTCCCACTAAACTTACACCATTCGAGATTCTTTTTGGGGGGCCTCCAAGGTTGGGTCAATATTTTCCACAACAGCTAGCCTTAGGAAGTGATACTCTTGTAAATTATGTAATTGCCTTTACTAAAGAACTGTCCGTAACACATGTACAAGTTTTATCATCCATTTCAGGTCCAGATTCCAGTGAAGGGTACCCATGCTTTCCAACCTGGTGACTACGTGCTGGTAAAGAAGTTCATCAGAAAGACATCCTTGGAGTTGAGATTTGAGGGTCCCTACCAAGTGCTTCTGGCTACTCCTACTTCGGTCCGGGTTGCTGAGCGCCTCCTGGATCCATCTCCCACATTGTAAACTTGTTAGACAGGGACAGAGTAGGATCTGACCTGCTTGTCAAAGTCCAGCTACAAATGGAGGTTTTCCACAAGGGAAAACTTGTCTCAAACTCGTGAAAACTCCAATTCCCCCATCCCGGGCGAGACGGTAAGATCTAGGATTTGTTACATCAGGGTGGGGAGCTCACCTAGACACAATATGGATCCAGGATCCCTGGGCTCAGGAGGAAAGAAATCTATCCTCAAACGATTGTGAACTTCTAGCAATTGAAAAAGCGCTAAGGGGGTTACTTCCACACTTAACAGGGCATCACCTGAGAGTCCTATCAGACAACCGAACAGTGGTCGCGTATATAAACCACCAGTGGGGCACCTATTCTCGGTCATTGATCCAGATAACCAAAAGACTCATGACTCTGGCAGAACAGCATTTCCTCTCATCGGCCCTGCATATCCGAGGTGTGGACAACCTGAAGGCAGACTTTCTAAGCAGGAACCACTTGAGGCAAGGAGAATGGTCCCTAAAAGAGTCAATTTTTCAACAGAGAGTTCACATGTGGGGAAGACCCAGTGTAGACCTCTTTGCCTCAAAAGCCAACAAGAAGGTTCAGATGTTCTGCTCCCTAAACCCAGCAGACAGGCCGTTAGCAGTAGACGCCTTCAGGATAGAATGGACATCAGAACTCTTGTATGCCTTCCCACCGATATGTCTCATACCAGCAGTTCTGAAGAAGATCAAAGAGGACCAGGCCAGGGTTATTATAATAGCTCCCTTTTGGCTGAAAAGACCATGGTTTTAATGGCTAAGAGTGATGTCAGTGACAGACCTATGGATACTCCCAGAAGACCGGGACCTTCTAACACAGGGTCCCTTTAGCCACCCGCAGAATTCCGGGCTGCACTTGACAGCCTGGAATTTGAAAGGTCGTTAGAAAAAGAAGGGTTCTCAGCTGGTTTAATATCCACCTTACTCAGTAGCAGAAAACCAGTAACTACCAGGATTTATGGGAGGATATGGAAAAAATTCTTATCTCCGGGCCAATACGGGAAGGGGAGGTCCCGATAGTGGCAATACTGGAGTTCTTGCAAAAGGGTTTAGATTTGGGATTAGCTGTTAGTACCCTCAAAGTGCACATTTCCGCTTTAGCAGCATTATTTAACTATGACCTTGCAAGCAATAGGTGGGTGACCAGGTTTATCCGAGCCTGTAGTAGAGCCGACTGTTCCATCCCCTACTCCTCCACCATGGGATCTAAATTTAGTGTTGAAAGTTTTGACAGAAAGCCGCTTTGAGCCATTAAATACAATGTCAGATAAGATACTAACTTTAAAAACAGCCTTGTTAGTGGCCTTACGTCGGCCCGTAGGGTTGGGGACTTACACACTTTATCAGCAGACCCTCCCTACATGCAAATTATGGACGATAGAGTTGTATTAAAATTAGATCCAGCATATCTCCCCAAGGTGGTGTCAAGATTCCATAGGGCTCAGGATATAACCCTACCCTCTTTTTGTCCTAACCCTAGCAACAAGAAAGAGAGGCTCCATTGCCTAGATGTCAGGAGATGTATCTTGCAGTATTTAGAGGAGACAAAATCCTGGAGGAAACAGAGGGCTTTATTTGTTTCATTCCAGGGGTCAAGAAAGGGCCCCTTCAAGACACAGCCTTTTTTGCATCTTCGTTTTTTGCTTCCCCCATTCCCAGAGCCATAACTTTTTATTTTTCTGTCAATATGGCCATATGAGGGCTTATTTTTTGTGGGACGAGTTGTACTTTTGAACAAAACCATTGGTTTTACCATGTCTTGTACTAGAAAATGGGAAAAAATTCCAAGTGCGGTGAAATTGCAAAAAAAGTGCAATCCCACGCTTGTTTTTTTGTTTGGCTTTTTTGCTAGGTTCACTAAATGCTAGAACTGACCTGCCACTGTAATTCTCCACGTCATTACGAGTTCATAGACACCAAACATGTCTAGGTTATTTTTTATCTAAGTGGTTAAAAAAAATCCATTTCCATTTTTCGGGATCTCGGGTCAGGTGAGGGCTTATTTTTTGCGTGCCGAGCTGACGTTTTTAATGATACCACTTTTGTGCAGATACGTTCTTTTGATCGTCCGCTATTACATTTTAATGCAATGTCGTGGCAACCAAAAAAAACTTAATTCTGGCGTTTTTAATTTTTTTCTCACTACTCCTTTTAGCGATCAGGCTAATCCTTTTTTTTTAATTTATAGATCGGGTGATTCTGAATGCGGCAATACCAAATATGTGTTTGATTTTTTTTATTGTTTTATTTTGACTGGAGCGAAAGGGGGGGTGATTTAAACTTCTTCTTTTTATTCTTTTTTTTATATATATATATTTTTCATATTTTTTTAAAAAACTTTTTTTTTTTTTTACTTTTGCCATGCTTCAATAGCCTCAATGGGAGGCAAGAAGCTGGCATAGCCTGATCGGCTCTGTTACATAGCAGCGATCATCAGATCGCTCCTATGTAGCTGAATTACATGCTTGCTATGAGCGCCAACCACAGGGTGGCGCTCACCACAGCAAGCCGGCATCAACAACCATAGAGGTCTCAATGAGACCCTCAGGTTGTCATGCCGATGCATCGCTGACTCCATGTGACGGGTCGGCGATGCGCGCATTTCCGGCCTGATGGCCGGAATCAGTAGTTAAATGCCGCTGTCAGTGTTTGACAGTGGCATTTGACTAGTTAATAGCAGCAGGTGGATCACAATTCCACCTGCCGCTATGCACGCACATGTCAGCTGTACAAAACAGCTGACATCGCGACTTTGATGTGGACTCACCGGAGCCCACATCAAAAGGGGAGAAACAACATGCGCTGTACTAGTACGGCGCATGTTGTGAAGGGGTTAAATCCTTAAAACAAACTCACTAGATGGGTGAGAGGCCATTATGTTATCGTATAGTAGTGCTGGCAGGGCTGTTCCACACGGTCTAAAAGCCTACTCCACGAGAGCCATGGCGACATCTTGGGCGGAGAGAGCAGATGCCACCATTTACCAAATCTGTAAGGCAGCCACTTGGTCCTCTCTGTCTACATTTTTTAAACATTATAGGTTAGACCTATCTGCTACCTCTGATCTCACATTTGGGAGAAGAGTGTTACAAGCAGGGATTCCTCCCTAAAAAATACAAAAAGCAGTCATCAAAGCAAAAGGTGGCTACTTTGAAGAACCTAGAATATAAGACATAATTTCAGTTTTCACACTTTTTTGTTAACCCCTCTGTGACCTTAGACGTACTATCCCGTCGAGGTGCCCTGGGCTTATCTGACCCTGGACGGGATAGTACGTCATAGCCGATCGGCCGCGCTCACGGGGGGATCGCGGCCGGGTGTCAGCTGCTTATCGCAGCTGACATCCGGCACTATGTGCCAGGAGCGGTCACGGACCGCCCCCGGCACATTAACCCCTGGCACACCGCGATCAAAGATGATCGCGATGTGCCGGCGGTGCAGGGAAGCACCGCGCAGGGAGGGGGCTCCCTGCGGGCTTCCCTGAGACCCCCGGAGCAACGCGATGTGATCGCGTTGCTGCGAGGGTCTCACCTCCCTCCCTGCTCCCTCCAGCCCCGGATCCAAGATGGCCGCGGATCCGGGTCCTGCAGGGAGGGAGGTGGCTTCACAGAGCCTGCTCAGAGCAGGCACTGTGAAGCCTGCAGCGCTGCATGTCAGATCAGTGATCTGACAGAGTGCTGTGCAAACTGTCAGATCACTGATCTGTGATGTCCCCCCCTGGGACAAAGTAAAAAAGTAAAAAAAAAAATTTTCCAAATGTGTAAAAAAAAATTTAAAAAAATATTCCAAAATAATGAAAAAAAAAAAAAATATTATTCCCATAAATACATTTCTTCATCTAAATAAAAAAAAAAAACCAATAAAAGTACACATATTTAGTATCGCCGCGTCCGTAACGACCCGACCTATAAAACTGTCCCACTAGTTAACCCCTTCAGTAAACACCGTAAGAAAAAAAAAAAAAACGAGGCAAAAAACAACGCTTTATTATCATACCGCCGAACAAAAAGTGGAATAACACGCGATCAAAAGGACAGATATAAATAACCATGGTACCGCTGAAAGCGTCATATTGTCCCGCAAAAAAAGAGCCGCCATACAGCATCATCAGCAAAAAAATAAAAAAGTTATAGTCCTGAGAATAAAGCGATGCAAAAATAATTATTTTTTCTGTAAAATAGTTTTTATCGTATAAAAGCGCCAAACCATAAAAAAATGATATAAATGAGGTATCGCTGTAATCGTACTGACCCGAAGAATAAAACTGATTTATCAATTTTACCAAACGCGGAACGGTATAAACGCCTCCCCCAATAGAAATTCATGAATAGCTGGCTTTTGGTCATTCTTCCTCACAAAAATCGGAATTAAAAGCGATCAAAAAATGTCACGTGCCCAAAAATGTTTTCAATAAAAACGTCAACTCGTCCCGCAAAAAACAAGACCTCACATGACTCTGTGGACCAAAATATGGAAAAATTATAGCTCTCAAAATGTGGTATTGCAAAAAATATTTTTTGCAATAAAAAGGGTCTTTCAGTGTGTGACGGCTGCCAATCATAAAAATCCGCTAAAAAACTCGCTATAAAAGTAAATCAAACCCCCCTTCATCACCCCCTTAGTTAGGGAAAAATAAAAAAAAATGTATTTCCATTTTCCCATTAGGGCTAGGGTTAGGGCTAGGGTTAGGGCTAGGGTTAGGGTTGGGGCTACAGTTAGGGTTGGGGCTAAAGTTAGGGTTAGGGTTTAGATTACATTTACAGTTGGGAATAGGGTTGGGATTAGGGTTAGGGGTGTGTCAGGGTTAGAGGTGTGGTTAGGGTTACCGTTGGAATTAGGGTTAGGGGTGTGTTTAGATTAGGGTTTCAGTTATAATTGGGGGGTTTCCACTGTTTCGGCACATCAGGGGCTCTCCAAACACGACATGGCGTCCGATCTCAATTCCAGCCAATTCTGCGTTGAAAAAGTAAAACAGTGCTCCTTCCCTTCCGAGCTCTCCTGTGTGCCCAAACAGGGGTTTACCCCAACATATGGGGTATCAGCGTACTCAGGACAAATTGGACAACAACTTTTGTGGACCAATTTCTCCTGTTACCCTTGGGAAAATACAAAACTGGGGGCTAAAAAATAATTTTTGTGGGAAAACAAAAAGATTTTTTATTTTCACGGCTCTGCGTTATAAACTGTAGTGAAACACTTGGGGGTTCAAAGTTCTCACAACACATCTAGATAAGTTCATTGAGGGGTCTAGTTTCCAATATGGGGTCACTTGTGGGGGGTTTCTACTGTTTAGGTACATTAGGGGCTCTGCAAACGCAATGTGACGCCTGCAGACCAATCCATCTAAGTCTGCATTCCAAATGATGCTCCTTCCCTTCCGAGCCCTCCCATGCGCCCAAACGGTGGTTCCCCCCCACATATCGGGTATCAGCGTACTCAGGACAAATTGGACAACAACATTTAGGGTCCAATTTCTCCTGCTAACCTTGGAAAAATACAAAACTGGGGGCTAAAATATAATTTTTGTGGAAAAAAAAAATATTTTTTATTTGCATGGCTCTGCGTTATAAACTGTAGTGAAATACTTGGGGGTTCAAAGCTCTCAACACATCAAGATGAGTTCCTTAGGGGGTCTACTTTCCAAAATGGTGTCACTTGTGGGGGGTTTCTACTGTTTAGGTACATTAGGGGCTCTGCAAACGCAATGTGACGCCTGCAGACCATTCCATCTAAGTCTGCATTCCAAATGGCGCTCCTTCCCTTCCGAACCCTCCCATGCGCCCAAACGGTGGTTCCCCCCCACATATGGGGTATCAGCGTACTCAGGACAAATTGGACAACAACTTTTGGGGTCCAATTTCTCCTGTTACCCTAGGGAAAATACAAAACTGGGGGCTAAAAAATAATTTTTGTGGGAAAAAAATTTTGTTTTATTTTTATGGCTCTGCATTATAAACTTCTGTGAAGCCCTTGGTGGGTCAAAGTGCTCACCACACATCCAGATAAGTTCCTTAGGGGGTCTACTTTCCAAAATGGTGTCACTTGTGGGGGGTTTCAATGTTTAGGCACATCAGTGGCTCTCCAAACGCAACATGGCGTCCCATCTCAATTCCTGTCAATTTTGCATTGAAAAGTCAAATAGCGCTCCTTCCCTTCCGAGCTCTCCCATGCGCCCAAACAGTGGTTTACTGCCACATATGGGGTATCAGCGTACTCAGGACAAATTGGACAACAACTTTTTGGGTCCAATTTCTCCTGTTACCCTTGGTAAAATAAAACAAATTGGAGCTGAAGTAAATTTTTTGTGTAAAAAAGTTAAATGTTCATTTTTATTTAAACATTCCAAAAATTCCTATTAAACACCTGAAGGGTTAATAAACTTCTTGAATGTGGTATTGAGCACCTTGAGGGGTGCAGTTTTTAGAATGGTGTCACACTTGTGCATTTTCTATCATATAGACCCCTCAAAATGACTTCAAATGAGACGTGGTCCCTAAAAAAAAATGGTGTTGTAAAAATGAGAAATTGCTGGTCAACTTTTAACCCTTATAACTCCCTAACAACAAAAAAAATTGGTTCCAAAATTATGCTGATGTAAAGGAGACATGTGGGAAATGTTACTTATTAAGTATTTTGTGTGACATATCTCTGTGATTTAATTGCATAAAAATTCAAAGTTTGAAAATTGCGAAATTTTCAAAATTTTCGCCAAATTTCCGTTTTTTTCACAAATAAACGCAGGTACTATCAAAGAAATTTTACCACTATCATGAAGTACAATATGTCACGAGAAAACAATGTCAGAATCACCAGGATCCGTTGAAGCGTTTCGGAGTTATAACCTCATAAAGGGACAGTGGTCAGAATTGTAAAAATTGGCCTGGTCATTGACGTGCAAACCACCCTTGGGGGTAAAGGGGTTAAGTATATAATTCCACATGTGTTAATTCATAGTCTTGATGCCTTCAGTGTGAATGTACAATTTTCATAGTCATGAAAATACAGAAAAATCTTTAAATGAGAAGGTGTGTCCAAATTTTTGGTCTGTACTGTACATAAGGGAAGTCTAAGGGACAAGGGTACAATTAAAGGGAAGAGGTCATAGGAGAGGGTAGTGGAAACTGGGATGTGGGAAGGAGGAGATAAACAACTGATCCTTATATCTATATTAAACCAATACACACCCACATACAAGCCATGACTCCACCCTTGCTTCCAGTATCTTCTGTGACAAATGTCCAATCCTCTTCCATCAATTTGAACATGTCTGGCTTCAGAAATCATCACCTTCCTGTAGATGGCATCCTCGTACTTGGGAAGAAAGTTCTTGTGTAGGACAGGTTCAACTCCATTTGGGCTAGCTCCAAGATGTCCATTCAATGAACAATGGTTTATCATCCAAACACCACAGGCATTGTGTATCAATATACATATCCATAGGCCGAAGACAGGATGTCTATCTCATGAGCAGTGGTTTATAATGGAAACCCACAGGAACTGTGTACATATGTAGATAATGATAGGTCACAAACAGAATAGAGGCAATGCATTCAAGATTTCCACAGTGTACACTTGTATGGCTACGTTCACATTTGCGTTGTTGGTGCAGCGACGCAACCAACAACGCATGTACACAACGCAGCGTTTTGACACGCATGCGTTGTCATAAGATCGTACAGAGCAGGAATTTCTGCGCTGGGAAAACGCTACAAGTAGCGTCCTCTGCGCCCTGTCTGTGCGTCAATATGACACATGCGTCGTAAAACGCAATACAACGCAAACCGGCGCATGTCCATGCACCCCCCCATGTTAAAGATAGGGGCGCATGACATGCGTCGGTATGCGTCGACGACGCTGCACCCAACAATGCAAATGTGAACGTAGCCTATCTTCTATTAGGTTGGAAGGTCAATATTCATTTCGTATGTAGATGCACCTTTACCTTATCACTAAAACAAAGGACATCACACAGAAGAACAAAGGCCTGAAAGCCTAAGGGTATGTGCACACCTTCAGGTTTTTTCGCTTTTTTGTGTTTTTTTCGGGATAAAAAAGCATTACAAACTGCAGACATATGCATCCTCTCATTTAGAATGCATTCTGCAATTTTTGTGCACATGATGCGTTTGTTTCTGCAAAAAAAAACGCATTGCTGTTAAAAAAAAGCAGCATGTTCATTAATTTAGTGGATTTTTTGCGTTTTTCCCGCTATTCTATGCATTTGGGAAAAAACGCAAAAAAAACGATTTCGGATTTCTGGCAGAAATGTCCGGTTTTTGTCAGGAAATTTCTGCTAGAAAATCCTGACGTGTGCACATACCCTAACAGGTTCACAGCTTTGTATCTGGTTTATCAATAGTCCTGGAAATATTCAGCACTCATAAATTCAATATAGAGTTCAGTGCTTTCTATGATACATACATTGTCCATGTTGTCTCCAACACCTGGTCATTAACATGCAAACCACCCTTGGTGGTAAAGGGGTTAATGAGCGGGGCCGTGTGATCGCTCTGCCAGAAGAGCTGCTGGCGCTGGAATGAATGAAATGCAGTGCCATCGAGGGCACGCAGGCAGGTAAATAGGATTTTTTTTTTTTTTAACAGGAATCATGCATACAAGGATAGGGGATAGGGAGCCATGCATACCCGGCTTATATTCGAGTCACTAAGCTTACTCAGTATTTTGTGGCAAAATTAGGTACCTCGGCTTATACTACAGTATATACGGTAATTTAAAAACAAATTCAAGCAAAACTGTCTTAATCAAAATGGTGGCCACACCTGTGCAGTAGCATCTATTGCATTGAGATAGATGCTACTGCGTTGGTGCCATTTTGGTTGAGAAAAAAAAATTGGGCTCCATCAAGATGGTGTAATTCACCGACTAAAGCACTAAATAAACAAATCCAATACACAATAAAACGTAACATTTACTACTAAGGCCGGCGTCACACTCGGCGTAAGACAATACGGTCCGTAATTTACGGCCGTAATACGCTGAAAAGTCCCCAAAATAGTGGTCCGTATCTCCTCCGTAGGCAGGGTGTGTCAGCGTATTTTGCGCATGGCATCCTCCGTATGTAATCCGTATGGCATCCGTACTGTGAGATTTTCTCGCAGGCTTGCAAAACTGACATACGGATATACAAGGGATCCATGTGCTCAAAAAATAATAAAAACATATATACTGTGTATATATATATATTTGTTAGTGAGACATATATATATATTAATATTTCATCCAGCGCGAGATAGCTTAAAAGCCGGTAATTCAATTGCCGACTTTTGCCATCTCCTTCAAAAACCCGACATGATTTGAGACATGGTTTACATACAGTAAACCATGTCATATCCCCATTTTTTTGCATATTCCACACTACTAATGTTAGTAGTGTGTATGTGCAAAATTTGGCCGTTCTAGCTATTAAAGGGTTAAATGGCGGAAAAAATTGGCATGGGCTCCCACGCAATTTTCTCCGCCAGAGTAGTAAAGCCAGTGACTGAGGGCAGATATTAATAGCCTGGAGAGGGTCCATGGTTATTGGACCCCCCTGGCTAAAAACATCTGCCCCCAGCCACCCCAGAAAAGGCACATCTGGAAGATGCGCCTATTCTGGCACTTGGCCACTCTCTTCCCATTCCCGTGTAGCAGTGGGATATGGGGTAATGAAGGGTTAATGCCACCTTGCTATTGTAAGGTGACATTAAGGCAGATTAATAATGGAGAGGCGTCTATTATGACAACTATCCATTATTAATCCAATTGTATGAAAGAGTTAAAAAAAACACACACATTATTAAAAAGTAATTTAATGAAATAAACACACCGTTTGTTGTAATATTTTATTGTACGCTCAATCCACTGGCTGAAGACCCTCGCTCTGTGACAAAGAAAAAATAATAAACCAACAATATACATACCTTCCGAGGATCTGTAACGTCCCACGTTGTAAATCCATCTGAAGGGGTTAATTTTTTTTACAGCCAGGAGCTCTGCTATAATGCAGCTATGCTCCTGGCTGTAAACCCCAGCGAATGGATGGAAACTAGGTCAATGACCTGTAGTTACCTTCATTCGCGGTGAGGCGCCCTCTGCTGGTAGTCCTCATATGAACTCGAGCCTGTGAACTTTTCTGAATTTTTCCCATGCTCGAAGGACATCCAGCAGAGGGCGCCTCACCGCGAATGAAGGTAACTACAGGTCATTGACCTAGTTTACTGTATGCAAACCATGTCTCATATCATGTCGGGTTTTGGAAGGAGATAGCAAAAGCCGGCAATTGAATTACCGGCTTTTAAGCTATATAGCGCTGGATGAAATATTAATATATATACATATATGTGTCTCAATGACATATATATATATATATATATACATATATATATATATATATATATATACCTATTCTATGTGTACACATTTATTCCACCTATTCTATTGTAAGCTGTCAGTGTGATTTTACTGTACACCGCACTGAATTGCCGGCTTTTCTCGCTAACACCGCTGCGTATTTCTCGCAAGTCACACTGCTGGTCCGTGTGTAATCCGTATTTTTCAAGCGCCCATAGACTTGCATTGGCGATTTTTTTTTTTTTGCGCAATACGGTGACAAACGCAGCATGCTGCAATTTTCTACGGCCGTAGAAAGCCGTATAATACAGATCAGTAAAATACGGCAGATAGGAGCTGGGGCATAGAGAATAATTGGGCCGTGTGTAATGCGTGTTTTACGGACGTATTTAATGCGCTCATACGTCCGTAAAACTCGCTAGTGTGACGCCGGCCTAATAAAGATAAAAACGACAACACTCACGACCTAAAAATGTCTAATGTTTGGCTGAAAAAAGATACAGTGTGCACTCGGTCCCTAATACGTTGGCTATCTGTGCCCTACCTTGCTGCGGAGGTTGGCACCCTATATATCCTGCGCAATGGCGCCCCCGCTCAACGTAGGCTAGCCCTGACTCGCCCTGGACAACCCTCAAGTGTGGAATTGGAAAGACAAACCGCAGACCATACAAACAGACAAACAAATAGAATTGACCAGTGTGCTATGTTATTAGAGCACATGAAAAAATAATGTGCAGGTGTGCTATAATAAATCAGCAGTAACGTACACTCAGTACATAATTGTAGATATCCCCATATGGCCTATAGCCTTCCTGCGGGATTTCCTCTGTACCTAAATACGCCCTGCCTGCTTGCGGGGGTTGGTACCCTAAAAATCCTGCGCAATTGGAGCTCCCGTCGTCTGGCCCTAATACGCCCTAACACTGCCAGATGGCAGAAAACGAAAAAATACAAAAAGCAGACCGAGCGTACAATCACCAATGAGAATTAACCATAGCACCTAATCAAAGACGTGTACATAAAAAAAGACACAATAAATGTGTAAATCCCCAATCTCATAGATAATACATAGACAAAATAAATATGTTCATCTCAGTATGTTCATCTCGACGAGTTTCTCCGAGGTCGGTTCATCAGGAGACATACTAGAAAAATATCACTTATCTGAATGAAGGGTAAGAAGATAAATCACTTAAGTGTGCGATACAGTAGTGGGGAACAATGTCCATCCCAGACCACAGGTTCAAATCAGCCTTGCACATGGAGTATCCTCTGTGCTTTATATATCCTCACACTAACCTCCTCATGGTGCCTGTCAGCGCTTTGTGACCCATGCTGGTTCAATCAACTTCTGGGTCCTCTATCCCATATCACATGACTTGTTGCAGACCACTACTTACTGCGCAAGTGCCAGTATACGGCTCGCCTTACGCAGGCGCCTCTCTATTGGACCGCAAATGCGTATCATTCTGCGCATGCCCCGTACATATTCCCGGGTCTATAATGAGAAGTTTGCCCCATAGCGAATGACAGGACCTGCTCACCGCGCAGGCGCCACTGCACGGTACATCACACACAAGCGCCTCCCCACTCCTGGACCGCCTGTCAGCTTTGCGCACAGGAGCTAATGACCGTTGTACGGCTTTAATTTACTGCTATGTCATGCGCATGTGCTAGAGAGAGGCTCTCATTGCCCTGAGATTACCACCACTGTAGGTTTTAGTTCAGTGGGATGCTAGATACTTCAATTTAAATAAAGAGACTAACTCATATTTGATTTACCGATTAAAAAGGCACAGAGACGATGGTATTAAGCCTATAGTTAGACAAAAAGAGCGCTGAAACAAACACCTTTTAGATTCACCTCCCCACCATTAATTAAACCGTGCACAACCAAATAAATAAATAATAATAACGAAACAAAATGATAATGACCAACCCCACTTTTGGGACAATGGGTCATGGGGTTACATTCCATAAGGGATTCTCAATAAGAGAGCGGGTAACAAAATTCTCACAAAAAGCAGCCAAATTGCAGTTGGTCATTCAAGCCTTGTGGTTTCATACTCTTCATGCGAAATATCCATTTTGCCTCTTTTTGCAAAATTAAACGATCCCAGTCTCCACCTCTGACTGGTGGTGTGACTAATTCCATCACTGAAAAGCTACAACACTTCAAATCACCTCCATGTATCCCCCTAATGTGATTGGAAATAGGGGTGTCTCGTCCATTTAATATGTCTCCTATGTGTTCGCCTACCCTCCTGCGCAGCTCCCGTTTAGTTTTGCCCACATAATCCATAGGGCAGCTGCACTGAAACAGGTAGACTACCCCTTCCGTCTTGCAGTTGGCAAAATGCCTCATGTCATAGATCTTACTCGTGCAAGAACTCACAAAAGTACAGCTCCTTGAGACATATTTGCAAAATTTGCATTTTCCACATTTGAAGGTACCATACTGTTTTTTATCCAACCAGGTGGGAGATTTTTTCTGAGGGAAGAAGGCACTGTGGACCAATTGATCACAAATTGATCTCCCTCTTCTGTATGTGATAGATGGAACATCAGGAATTGTATCCCGTAAAACTGGGTCCATTTTTAAAATTCCCCAATGTTTTTGAATCACATTCTTTACCCTATACGATTGATTATCGTAAGTACCTATAATTCTAAGATCATTCCCAGTTTCTTCCCTTGCTTTTTTAACAAGCAGTGGGGCTCTCTCCTTGGTACTTGAGTTTTTGAAGGCCTCATTAAGGACCCCCAACGGGTATCCCCTATCCACAAATTTATCTCTCAAGTCTCCCACCTGTCGGTAAAAAGCAGGGTCAGTTGAACAGTTTCTTCTCATACGTAGGTATTGACCTCTCGGTATATCCCTCCTCAAGGCTACAGGGTGATGACTCTCCCAACGTAACAAATTATTAGTGGCCGTAGGTTTGTAAAAAGTTTCAGTAACAATCCGTCCTGTGCTGCTCCTAGAAATTTTTAAATTAAAAAAAATTTATAGAATCCCGTTGGAACTCATAAGTAAGTCTGAGACCAATTTCATTGTTATTAAGTTCATCCACAAAATTAGAGAACGACAACACATTGCCTGACCAGAGCATAAGTACATCATCTATGTACCTACCCCAAAATAATATTTGGGGTTTCCACCAAAATGCGTCGTCCTCACCAAAAACTGATTGGTCCTCCCACCAGACGAGGAATAAGTTAGCATACGTGGGAGCACAGGGGCTCCCCATAGCTGTACCCCTGAGCTGGTGGAAGAACCTACCCCAAAAAGCAAAAAAGTTATGTTTGAGCACGAATTCAAGTAGTCTAACAATGCACTGATTGTGTCGGGACAGCTGTGTACCCCTTGATCTCAGGAAAAAACTAGCAGCCTGAAGGCCTTTATCATGTGGAATGTTGCTGTAAAGCGCCTCCACGTCAATGGAGGCAAAACATACGTCATCACTAAGGACAATATCCTCAAGCCTGAGGAGGAGATCCGAAGAGTCCCTAACGTAAGAGGGCAATGGAATTACAAAAGTTCTTAACACCCTATCAATATACACACTAGTGTTCTGAGTGATCGAGTCAATCCCGGCCACTATTGGGCGGCCTTTCAATGGGCTCAGGCCTTTATGCACCTTCGGCAATGAATAAAAAACAGCCAATACTGGAAACTTTGGAAGCATAAAGTCATACTCATTCTTTGATATTAACCCAGCATTATTTGCCTCAGCCAGTAGTATCTTCAAATCCTCCATAAACTCATCAGTAGGATCCCCTCTGAGAGGTCTATATGTGGATGTATCTTTAAGGATATTTTCACACATCACCTGGTATTGGCTGAGATCTAAAATCACCAGGTTGCCCCCTTTGTCGGAGGGCTTGAACACATAGTCCTTCTTGGCAGCCAAACCATCCAACGCCTCCCTTTCTGCTTTAGTTAGATTGGAATGGTACTTATCCCCTATAGTATTGATCTTTTCCAGATCCTCAATCACCAATCTAGTGAATATCTCAATGCTATCATAGCCCTCCTGAGGGGGCATTCTGACACTCCTAGGCTTAAGATCAGTAAATGGACCCAAGTCTAAAGGTCTCTCATTCTCCCTCAATAGGTCAGTAAGGATTCTCACACTAGGCAAATCTTCAGTTACGCCTAACAGCTCACAATCAGCACGATCATGTGTTTTGAAGAACTTTTTCCACCTGACTTTCCTTATAAACAAATTTATATCTTTGACCCAACCAAACTCGTCAAATTTATTTGTAGGACAAATGAGACCTTTGGAGAGGACGGACCTTTCCACATCACTCAGGGAATAAGAAGAAAGATTGAAAATCCTATTCATCATTTTTTGTTCCTGTCCTCCTTTTCTTTTGGAGGATCTGTACCCATAGCCCTCTTTTTCTCCAAAAAAAGACAAAGATGATGATGATGGAGAGGGTCCTGAGGGAGATGCTTCCCTTCTGTAAAAGTTCCTTGTAACCATACGATCCTGTCTTACCCATTTTTGCCTATTG
Source organism: Ranitomeya imitator (assembly GCF_032444005.1). Classification (NCBI taxonomy): domain Eukaryota; kingdom Metazoa; phylum Chordata; class Amphibia; order Anura; family Dendrobatidae; genus Ranitomeya; species Ranitomeya imitator. The sequence goes on from NC_091284.1 coordinate 176,349,749, forward strand.
TTTTTTTCTACGTGTTCCTCCTTTTTTTTGGGCACTTATAGTGATTGTTTCTGTGATACTCCATCAAGATGGTGCCTGCGCAGTAGCATCGTTCCGATAGATGCTAATGCTCAAGTGCCGCCAGCGTGATTGATGGAGCCTAATTTCTTTTTCCGTAGCACAATGGCAGCGGCTACTGCGCAGGCGCGGCCACCAGTGCCATTTGGATTGATTTTTTTTTCTCAAACAAAACTATAAAGATAATGAAAATATGCATATTATAATGCTATAGCGCAGGTGCCCGCCTGATAATGTATTTTTTTAGTTTCAAACCACATAATCAGTATGTAAGGGATCAATGACTTGTTATAAGCCATAAGGATGAATATGTAAGTAGAGATGAGCGGTGTTCGAGTTGAACTGTTGGCCAATTTCAACTTCAGGCTGTTTTGAGCGGTGTTCGAGTCGTTCGTCGAACTTGAACAATTTGCTTAGAATTCGGCTGTTCGAGCTTCTGTTTGATACTGTTCGTTCACCAAAAGCCTAACTTGATTTGCACATTAAAACTATTTATCATTGTTAATAGACTGTTTCAGTGTATAGTGAAAGTACAATTATATATATAATATGGGCTGAAAGTGCACACTCCCAGCTGCAATATGATAGTTTCCACATCCAAATCGGAGAAAGGGTTTAGGAATCATAGCTCTGTAATGCATAGCGTCCTCTTTTTCAAGGGACCAAAAGTAATTGGACAATGGACTCTAAGGGCTGCAATTAACTCTGAAGGTGTCTCCCTCGTTAACCTGTAATCAATGAAGTAGTTAAAAGGTCAGGGGTGGATTCCAGGTGTGTGGTTTTGCATTTGGAAGCTGTTGCTGTGAGCAGACAACATGCGGTCAAAGGAACTCTCAATTGAGGTGAAGCAGAACATCCTGAGGCTGAAAAAAAAGAAAAAATCCATCAGAGAGATAGCAGGCATGCTTGGAGTAGCAAAATCAACAGTTGGGTACATTCTGAGAAAAAAGGAATTGACTGGTGAGCTTGGGAACTCAAAAAGGCCTGGGCGTCCACGGATGACAACAGTGGTGGATGATCGCCGCATACTTAATTTGGTGAAGAAGAACCCGTTCACAACATCAACTGAAGTCCAGAACACTCTCAGTGAAGTAGGTGTATCTGTCTCTAAGTCAACAGTAAAGAGAAGACTTCATGACAGTAAATACAAAGGGTTCACATCTAGATGCAAACCATTCATCAATACCAAAAATAGACAGGCCAGAGTTAAATTTGCAGAAAAACACCTCAAGAAGCCAGCTCAGTTCTGGAAAAGTATTCTATGGACAGATGAGACAAAGATCAACCTGTACCAGAATGATGGGAAGAAAAAAGTTTGGAGAAGAAAGGGAACGGCACATGATCCAAGGCACACCACATCCTCTGTAAAACATGGTGGAGGCAACGTGATGGCATGGGCATGCATGGCTTTCAATGGCACTGGGTCACTTGTGTTTATTGATGACATAAGAGCAGACAAGAGTAGCCGGATGAATTCTGAAGTGTACCGGGATATACTTTCAGCCCAGATTCAGCCAAATGCTGCAAAGTTGATTGGACGGCGCTTCATAGTACAGATGGACAATGACCCCAAGCATACATCCAAAGCTACCCAGGAGTTCATGAGTGCCAAAAAGTGGAACATTCTGCAATGGCCAAGTCAATCTCCAGATCTAAACCCAATTGAGCATGCATTTCACTTGCTCAAATACAGACTTAAGACGGAAAGACCCACAAACAAGCAAGACCTGAAGGCTGCGGCTGTAAAGGCCTGGCAAAGCATTAAGAAGGAGGAAACCCAGCGTTTGGTGATGTCCATGGGTTCCAGACTTAAGGCAGTGATTGCCTCCAAAGGATTTGCAACAAAATATTGAAAATAAAAATATTTTGTTTGGGTTATGTTTATTTGTCCAATTACTTTTGACCTCCTAAAATGTGGAGTGTTTGCAAAGAAATGTGTACAATTCCTACATTTTCTATCAGATATTTTTGTTCAACCCTTCAAATTAAACGTTACAATCTGCACTTGAATTCTGTTGTAGAGGTTTCATTTCAAATCCAATGTGGTGGCATGCAGAGCCCAACTCGCGAAAATTGTGTCACTGTCCAAATATTTCTGGCCCTAACTGTACTTGTATTAGCGACGGATGGCCACATGTTGCAACCGTCGTGCGACGGATGCGTCATGTTTTGGTGGACCGTCGGCACAAAAAACGTTCCATATAACTTTTTTTGTGCGTCGCGTCCGCCATTTTCGATCGCGCATGCGGGGCCGAAACTCCGCCCACTCCTCCCTGGACTGCAGAATGGGCAGCGGATGCGTTGAATAACTGCATCCGCTGCCCACGTCATGCAGTTATTTCACAACGTCTGTCGGTACGACGCATTGCGACGGGCCCGTACCGACGGAAGTGTGTTAGTAGCCTAAGTAGCAGTGTCTGCACGTCAGCGGAGTAGCCCGCCTGTGAAGCTAACTACACCGCCTGTGTATCTAAATTTTTACTGCATCTAACTCAGTAAATCCTTTTGAGCCTAGTACCACAGTTTGGCCACTCAGTTCTGCTCGGTTTTCATCCATCAGTTGTTGTGCCAACAACTACAGATACAGAGTTGCCAATTAGTTAAGCACCAAAATGAGTGGCAAAAGGCCTGCTGCTGGTGGAAAGGGGAACAGGCGTGTTGGAAAGAGGTAAAAAAGGTTGTGTCCATGGGGTAGGTGGTAAAGCAACAGTAACATCTGCAGAAGAAAGACCATCTTCCAGCCAAAGTAAGATGTCTACTTCTTTTTGTGGACAATCTGATATAATCCCTTTCTTATGACCATCGCTACAAGCATCGCCAAAAATTCCAGATGAGGCACAAAACAGCAGGTGCTTGAATGGATATCAAGTGCTCGTTCAAGTGGACTCTCCTCCATGTCAACTTCAACATCACAACTACTCCAGTCCTCAGAGTTGTCACCCCAATAGCACTTTCTTCCTCATAGCTCCCAAGTCTCCAGCCGCCCGTCTGAGCATGGGGTAACACAGATGGTTGAGTCTGCAGAGCTGTTTACTCATACTATAGCCTGGGAATCAGAGGTCTGCTCCAGAGCTTCTGTAAATCCAGACGAGGAAATGATCTGCACTAATGCCCAGAATCTTTGTGAGTTGGATCCAGGCCCAGATAAAGAAGGTTCTGAGCATAATGTAGACCCTCATTCCCAAACTGTAACTCCTGTTGGTGGAGACAATGAGGAAGATGATGATGAGACTGAGATACCTGATTGGAATGAAAACTTGACTTTTAGGTCATGGCAGGAAGAGGTTGGCTCTGAGGACGACGGGTGTGAGAACACACAGGATGATGATGATGAGGTTGGAGACCCCACTTACTGTCAACCCACAGTCCGCCAGTCCATGAGGTCAGCAGAGGAGGTGGAGGAGGATGCTAGTGACGAGTCTGATGACGAGGTTAGGTTGCGCCTTCCCAGACAGAGTACTGGAAGCATGTCAACAACTGCAACCTCAACTCCAAATGTGCCTCAACCCCAACTGAGCAGAAGTCGTGGTGGCTCTTCAGGTTGCATGGTCTCTAAGCCTTGCATAGCCTGGGCATTTTTTGACATTGCAAAGGATGACCCAACTCGTCTGTACGATTTGTCACCAAAATATCAGTAGAGGCCAAAAAATGACTAGCTTGAGTACTTCATGCATGAACCGTCACATGGATATGAGGCATAAGTTGCATTGGGAAGCTCACTGTGCTACAATGTGGCCTAATGGGCCGGGTCAACCACCGTCTGCCCCATATAGTGCATCAGCGTCCTCTTCATCCTCTGTGACTGTGGGGACAGCAGTCACACATGGTTTTGGATGCAGACCTTCCAACTCTTTACCCGCAACATCCAGTGTGATTGGCAGGTCGTCAGGACATCTGCAAGTGGAAACACCTGCTGGTGCTGAGCGCTCTCCGACATCGAGACCACATTTTGATCAAGGCAACGTAACATCTCCGCCTGCACCTTCCTCACAGACCAGCAGTTTGCCGGGGACACCCTACTCAACTCCGTCTAAGCACGGCAGCCAGCCCTCAGTCCCTCAGATGTGGACAAGTAGAAGACCATTTCCTCCTAGCCATGACAAAGCTAAGAGGTTGAATTTCACCATCTGCAAGCTGTTGGCTACAGAAATGCTGCCTTTTTCCGCCTGGTGGACGCAGAGGATTTTTGAGACCTTAGGTCCATCGCAGTGCCCCAGTACCAGAGACCCAGTCGCCACTACTTCTTAAAGAAAGCGCCACACCAGCATGTCGCGCACAACATCACTGCTTCTTTGAGAAACTCTGTGTGTGACAGGGTGCATTTCACCACAAACACTTGGACGAGTAGACATGGACAGGGGCGTTACATGTCGGTGACTGGGCACTGGGTAACTATGGTGACATCAGGAGAATGGGCTGCTGTCCAAGTCTTGCCGTCCCCACGAGTTGCTCGTCGATCCTCTGTATCTAGAAGTTCCTCCACTGCTTCTGCCTCCTGAACCTCCTCTCGGTCCTCCACCTGCACTCAAAGCCTGTCTGGTAATGCCACCCACGTTCTAACTGCGCAGAAGGAATCCTGCACACCTCCTTACTATGCTGTCACCAGGGCTCAATGGCATCAGGCGGTGTTTACATTGAAATGTCTGGGAAATGTGAGCCACACAGCTGAGGAGTTGTGGTCAGCTCTGCAGACCGAGTTCCACCAATGGTTGTCTCCACTCAACCTGCAGCCAGGGAAGGCCATGTGCGACAATGCTGCAAACCTGGGTGCGGCCATTCGCCGGAGCAATGTCACACACGTGCCTTGTATGGCTCACGTTTTGAACCTGGTTGTCCAGCAATTTTTATCCCATTATCCCGGACTAGATGGGCTTCTGCAGAGGACGCGGTCGCTGTGTGCTCACTTCCGCTGTTCGCATCCCGCAGCTCAATGACTTACATCTCTACAGAAGTCGTTGGGCCTGCCAGTTCACCGGCTGAAACGCGATGTGCCCACACAGTGGAATTCAACTCTGCACATGTTGCAGCGACTGTGGCAGCACCGACGATCCCTGGTGCAATACGTTATGACGTATAGCCTGGGCCAACGAGATCCAGAGGTGGGGCAAATCACGCTGCAGGAGTGGTCTCAGATCAGGGACCTATGCACCCTTCTGCACAGTTTTGAAATAGCGACGAAGATGTTTAGTGCTGACGATGCCATTATCCGCATGACTTCCGGTGATTTACATGCTGGAGCACACCTTAAACAGTATTCGGAGTCAGGTGGTGGAACAAGAGGAGGAACAGGAGGAGTCATATGCGGAAGGGATAATATCTCCAAGGTCCAGATGGTCGGCAGCACCAAGGCGGCTGGCATTGGAGGCTGGGGGAGAGGGATTACCGAGGGCGCATGGTAGCAGCCAAACTGTTGAGGAAGGTGCAGGAGGCGAGGAAGAAGTGGAGGACGAACTGGCGCTGGGCATGGAAGACTCATCAGATGAGGGAGACCTTGATCAAATTTCTGTTGTGCGAGGTTGGGGGGAGAGGGCAGAGGAAGGAAGCATGAATCTCATCTCGCCGCCACCAAGACAACAAGGACTTGGTCCTTGGTCCTCCTGGATGCGCAAGACACATGAGTGCCTTCTTGCTGCACTACCTGCAACATGACCCTCGGATTGTCAGAATCCGAAGTAATGCTGACTACTGGGTTGCCACACTCTTAGATCCCCGGTACAAAAGTAAATTTGGCAAAATAATTCCTGCCATAGAAAGGGATTCACACATGCTGGAGTATCAGCAGAAATAGAGGAAAACAACCGCACTCAAAATATGAATTTGCGTCATAAATGTGAAGATTTTAATAGGAACACAACAGTGATATAATCAAATGTTGAGGTAACGTTTCGACCCTTTCATGGGCCTTTATCAAACTTCACTGTAAAGATACAGAAAAAAATATATATTAGAAATCATAAACAAAACAACCGTCTACATATACAGCCTAAGGTACGCAACATGATGAAAGGAGGATGCGAGCAGGACGCCAAAAGTAGAGGGCGTTCTCCCTCTTCCTGCCCTGCCTCACTTCCTGCCCCAGGTCTATTTAACCCACTAGTCACCAATGATGGCTCACACCACCGCCGACTCTCCTGCTTCAGGACCCACAGGTACTGTATGTTCCGGTACCTTCATGCGCATTCCTTACAGCGCTTTTCACATCGCCATTTTTACATGCTCTGATTTTGCGCTTCTTTATTCTCAGTTCTTATAGGGACCCCATTCCGTGTCCGTGCTATTCCGGATGCACTCAGTTTCCTCTTTTTCCAGTGGTAGGTGCGCTTTTTATCTATGGCATCTTTATGGCTTTGTTTCTAGGGCAGTTTTGGGGGTAGCCCAGTCTGTTTTTCTTCTTGTCTTTTCTTTTTTCTTTACCTTTTTCTGGACTTTACTGTTATTTGCCATTCCTCCCTTAACCCCCCTCAGGAGCCGGTGTTCTTCCTTGACATTGCTCACCTCCCCTGTCCTCCGCCCTAAAAGGTCAGTTATGCTTTACACTTTGCATACACGTTTTATACCAGCTTTTGCTTGTTTCAGCTTGACACTTTGCATGTATTTACCATACCATGTTGTTCATGTTCCATGTACTAGCAAGGCATCGCTGTCCACTTTCTCTGCCCTCGCCCCTTTGCTCTGTAGCAGTCCATCCTATTGTTTGTTTGCATCTTTTAGGGCATCTATTGTACATATTGTATATATATTTTTATAATGTGTATATTGTATATAGTATTTTCTTATATACCATTGTCTGTCTACATGGGTACTCCTGCAATTTTTGTACGCCCTCTACTTTTGGCATCCTGCTCGCATCCTCCTTTCATCATGTTGCGTACCTTAGGCTGTATATGTAGACGGTTGTTTTGTTTATGATTACTAATATATATATTTTCTGTATCTTTACAGTGAGGTTTGATAAAGGCCCATGAAAGGGTCGAAACGTTACCTCAACATTTGATTATATCACTGTTGTGTTCTTATTAAAATCTTCACATTTATGACGCAAATTCATATTTTGAGTGCAGTTGTTTTCTTCTATTTCTGAATCGTCTGGATTTTTCCGGGTTCAACCAGCACCAATTCCATAAATCCCAGAGTGCACGCCTTTTTCTTTTCATGAAGTATCAGCAGAGACTGTTACAGAATCTTACATCTGCTTTTCCACAAAACACCAGTGGTGCACGTAGTGAATCTCTGAGTTCTAACTTGCCAACCGTGGGACTATCGAGTCATCACTCAAACCGTAACAGTAACATCGTATCTGGTGGTAACAGCAATTTTTTCCAATCGTTTCAAGATTTTTTTTTAGACCATCCTTTGCAAATCCACAGGAGACAAGAAGTCTGACGCACAGCCAACGCCTAGAGAGGATGGCACAAGAGTATTTCCAAGTTAACATCGATGCCATGACTGTGGAACTGGACCCTTGCTCATTTTGGGCTTCCAATCTTGAAAAAGACCAGGGTACTGGTCGAAACGTCGCATGTTCATGGCTTAATAAAGTTCGTCTGAGATTACGACACCCGACTGGAGCGCTGTTCATCTTCTTTTGGACTGTTTGGTGTATCCAGGTTGGTTCCCTGGACAAAGAACGAGCGCCCTCTGAGTGAGTGCTGTCAGCCCTACCTTTTTTCTACTGCCTTGGAGATCTTGTCGTGACCCGCAGCCAGTGTGTTCTCTGAATGTGTGTTCAGCGCTGCTGGTGGTGTGCTGACAGATAAGCGCACGCAGCTGTCCAGTGACAATGTAGACAGACTAACGTTCATCAAGATGAACAAATCCTGGATCCGCAAGGACTTTTCTACCCCTGTGTCATCCTGGGGAGACTAAAAGCTTGATGATTTTGGAAAATCACCTCACCAACCTTTTAAAAAAAAAAAACTGGCGAAATTGATGCCACTTAAGTGATGTCTGTGGCTCAATTTTTGGAAAAAATGGAGACTTTATTAAGTCCCCTTGCTGTGTTTTACATGATGTTGCCATCGTCAATTCCAGGTGGGTGGGGTCGTCTGCAGAGTTGTTTACTCATACTATGGCCTGGGATTCAGAGGTTTGCTCCAAAGCTTCAGTGTCTGCTAGTCAGCAGAGTAGCCCACCCACCCACCGCCTGTTTACCGAAGTACTATTTTTTAACGGCATCTGGCCCAGGAAATCATTTTGGGCCTAGTAACAATTTCTGCTACTCAGGAGAGTACCCCACCCATGAAGCAAGCTACACTGCCTGTTTACCTAACCACTATTTTTTAATGGCATCTGGCCCAGGAAATCCTTTTGTGCCAAGTAGCTTTTTGTGCTACTCAGCAGAGTACCCCACCCATGAAGCAAGCTACACCGCCTGTTTACCTAACTACTATTTTTAACGGCATCTAGCCCAAGAAATCCTTTTGGGCCTAGTAGCAATTTCTGCTACTCAGCAGAGTACCCCACCTATGAAGCAAGCTACACCGCCTGTTGATCTAATTACTAATTTTTAACTGCATCTAGCCCAGGAAATCCTTTTGTACCTAGTAGCAGTTTGTGCTACTCAGCAGAGTACCCCACCCATGAAGCAAGCTACACCGCCTGTTTACCTAAGTACTATTTTTAAATGCATCTAGCCCAAGAAATCCTTTTGGGCCTAGTAGCAATTTCTGCTACTCAGCAGAGTACCCCACCTATGAAGCAAGCTACACCACCTTCTTCCTTTCTCAATCTAACCCCTCGGCTCTGGGGTGTCCACTCTCCCTCCAGCTCTCTCCTTCTCACAGGTGGACTACCGCGTCTATTCACACTGTGGCGAATCTTTTGGGCCCAGGCATAAGAAGTCGTCCAGGTAATGGATAATATGTGCCACATTAGAAACGTCCATGACGACCCATTCGAGGAAGCAACTAAACGCCTGAAATAGTGAGCAGGATATGGAGCACCCCATGGGCAAACAGCGATCTATGTAGTATGCTCCTTCACAGAAGCAGCCCAATGGGAGGACACTATTCGGAGGCACAGGTAGTAACCGGAATGCCCCCTCAATTTCTGTTTTGGCCATTAGGGTGCCCCTTCCCAACTTCTTGACCCGCCTGATTGCCTCGTCAAAGGAGGTACAGTACATAGTACTGTACTTGGTTCCGCGTCCATGTTGTCGTTTACTGACCTGCCTCTTGGATATGACAAATGGTGGATTAGTCTGAATGTATTGGGTTCCTTTTTTGGCACAACTCCCATCAGGGGTACCACTTCGTCTTCTAAGGAAAGTGTTCTGAATGGACCCGCCGCCATTCTACCTAAAGATATTTCTGTTTTAATTTTTTTTGTCACGACGTCTGGGTGTTGGTAGGGTGATTTTAGATTTTTACTCCAGCCTTTCTTGAGTTTAGAAGGGCATGACATGTCTATATCTGTGTCTCCTCCTCCTTTTACTCCTCCACCTCTTTTCTTTTCGCATGACTATATGTAGTTGTGACTTTTCCATGTGTTTGTTGTGTCTTCTGAGCAGTTTGTCAGCTTTTGGACACCTTTTAAGGTGTTTTCTATGTGTTTGTATGTGTTTGCCTGCCATTGGTTTCAATGGGGTTCGACGGTGTTCGACGAACATTCGTTGAACACGCCTCAGTTCGACGAACCGAACTCGAACACTAGGGGGGTGGCCCAACACTGTATATGTAAGCGGAGCACCACATTAAGCCCCCCACCCACCCCCTGCACAGGCCGCCCCAGAGAACGAGAATCTCATTAACTGAAAACTGCATATAAAAATTAAACAACCACAAGATGTACTTCACCAACTCAGGTATCATTTTAATCAGTATAGCGGCGCCAACCTGATGGTGTCTGTAGGTTACTGAGCACAATCCTGCTGACAGGTTCCCATAAGTGTAGAATGAATTTCCTTGGACTATGCTAATTCCATTTAATACAATTAGGTCCAGAAATATTTGGACAATGACCGAATCTTTGTGATCTGCATGTCACTATTTTGGATTTAAAAAGTGAAAGTCCCACAAAAAAAAGTAAAGAAAAGGGTAAAAAAAAGTTGTTAAAATGGAATAAAAGTGAAATAAGTGTAATAAAATGCAATAAAAAGCCTAATGTAAATAACAATGGTATAGCTGAAGCTGTCATCTTGTCCCACAAAAAACAAGTTACCATACAGCTCAATCAGCCGAAAAATAGCTATAATTTTTTATTACAATAAACCGATGCAAAAATTTTTTTTTATATAAAATAGTTTGTGTAAAAGCGCCAAAACAGAAAATAATATAAATGTGGTACTGATCCGAAGAATAAGGCTTCCTTATCAATTTTAGTTCACATGGAACAGCATAGAAAAAAGCAATTCCTGTATTGTTGGGTGTTGTTGCTTCTGTCTCCAAAAAATCTAAATAGAAAGCAATCAAAAAATGTCATGAGCCAGAAAATGGTACCAATAAAAACATTGTGTCCTGCAAAAAAGAAGCCCTTTCATGACTGTCAGCAGAAATATGGAAAAATTATAGCTCTCAAAATATGGGGATGAAAAAAAACTACAGTAGTTTTTGAAAACCGAAAACCATCTTTTAGTGTGTGACAGCAGCCAAACAGAAAAACATGATATAAATGTGGTATTGCTGTAATTGCATCAATCAGAAGAATAAAGTCGTCTATTCACATATACAGCATGAAGAACGGCATAAAAAAATAAATAAAACCAATTATCCATCTACTGTTGATTTGTTCATTGTGCCTTCCAAAGATTGCAGTAAGGCTCGGCTCACATTTATCCTGTGCTCTATTGCTGAGCGCTTACACTGGGGTTTCCATATAAATCCCTGAAATACGTGATTCAAACGGAACCTCTGGTGGAAGATTCCCTATAGTGAGGCAGATGGAGGCACTGTGAATGCTGTCTGGCCTGTGATCTGGCGGTGTCCATCTTTTTATTAGGAGTGAATAAAAGTGCAGATGGCCAGTTTTCTGCATCTCTGAAAAAAAAAAAAGAACACCGCTGAACAGAGGGCAGTCTGAGTCCAGAGTACCTCCAGGGTTTCATCTGAATTGCGTCACTCGAAGATTTAAAGGGAAACCCCGATGTAAGTGCTTTGCATAGAACGCCAGATAAATGTGATCCAAATTATGTAAAATGTTCTCAATAAAAGCTTCAACTCAATCCACAAAAAAAAAGCAAGTCCCCACTCAGATCTGTCATTGTTTAACTTAAATATAGGGGGTTTCCACATTGCTGGTAGCACAAAGGCTCTGGAAAAGTGAAATCGCTCCTAACCCCCTCAAAAGAAATTCAGCAAATTATGTGCTCCCTAATCCAAATGTCCTCTCCCTTCTGAGCCCCACAGTGTGCCTAATCCACATTTAGCATCCACATGTTGGTCATTTCTGTAGCCATGGCAGGCCACCTAATTTACAGGTGCTTCAGCTGGGCACTATGGATGGGCACAACAACATACTGGTCACTACAATGCCTGTTTGCAATATTCACTGTTAGATAGAAAATTCTGCGCTCCAGGATGCCTCTTGTATAATAGTACTGCTTAGCCATACGGCGAGACTCTGGAGGGACAGAGTGCTATTTTCCAAAGTGGCTCCATCCGTCCCGAGTCTCACCGTATGGTTAAGCAGTACAGTACAGCCACATTTGGGGTATTTCTACATTCAGCAGAAATTGTTGGGACAAATTTTAGTGCCATTTTTACCCATTTTCCTGTGTGGAAATGTAAAATCTGGGACTAAAGCCAAAATTTTGGTGGTAAAAATGTAATTGTTTTTTTTTCATCATTGCCCAATGGTTTAAAGTTCTATGACATCAATATGATCACTGCACCCCTAGATGAATTCATTGAGAGGTGTGGGTTGTAAAATGGGGTCTCTTATGGGGGGTTCTGGTACTTCAGGAGCTCTGCCAATGTTACATGGCACCCTCAAACTAGTCCACCAAAATGTAAACTCCAATATGGCGCTTCTTCCTTTCCAAGCTTTGCACTGCTCTTCAGAAGTATTTTTCGACCACATATGGAGTATCGGCATACTCAGGAAAAATTTCACAACAAATTTTGGGGTGCATTTTCTCCTGATATCCTCGTGAAAATAAAAAATTGGGGCTAAAATTACATTTTTGTGTGAAAATTATTATTATTTTTTTAAATTTCACTGCTCTGAATTGTTATACACAATTTTGTTGGAAAAATGAGAAATCGCTGGTCACCTTTAAACCCTTATAGCATCCTAACAAAATAAAATGTTTCCAAAATTGTGCTGTTGTAAAGTAGACATGTGGGAAATATTATTTATTAAGTATTTTGTGTGATATAAGTCTGATGTAAGGGCATACAAATCAAAAGTTTAAACATTGCAAAATGTTCAAAATTTTGCCAAATCGAACAAATTTTACCACTATCATGAAGCACACTATGTCACAAGAAAACAGTCTCCGAATCAGTGGAATCCGTTGAAGTGTTCCAGAGTTACTACCAGGGCCGGACTGGCCATCGGTCAGTTCTGGCAAATGCCAGAAGGGCCAATGGCAGTAGTGGGCCGCTCAAGTATGCCGCTGTCGGCACACTCCCCCCGCTGTCGGCACACTCCCGGCCCCGCCTTCAACTATACTGGCGTCATAGACGCCGGTACAGTTGAATGCAATGATGGGGAGAGAGCGTCTGCTGTCGCTCCCTCTCCCATCATTCCCCGCTCTGTCTGCTGCTTACACTGCAGGTGCTCGATGACGTCATATCATCGTGCACCTGCTGTGTGACCGGGCGGGCAGACTGCAGCTGCTGAGACCGGAGCCAGGAGCAGCGCGGGGCAAGAGGAAAGGTGAGTAGAGTAAGTGTTTTTTTTTTTATTATTATTACATGGCATGGCTGCTTTACATTCTATGGGGCTGGGCAGCGCTGCATTATATTGTATGGTGGCTGTGCTGCATTACATTCTATGGGGACTGGCTGCATTACATTCTATGGGGACTGGCTGCATTACATTCTATGGGGCTGTGCTGCATTACATTCTATGGGGGCTGGCTGCATTACATTCTATGGGGACTGGCTACATTACATTCTATGGGGCTGTGCTGCATTACATTCTATGGGGGCTGTGCTGCATTACATTCTATGGGGACTGGCTGCATTACATTCTATGGGGGCTGAGCTGTAATGCTGGATACAGCTGTAATTATATGTTATAGTCGTGTTACACTCCCCTCACTTCTTGTAACCTACAAGTGTACAAAGATATTATACAGTCACCATGTGACAAGTGGGCCTGTGTGACTTCAAATGCCAGGGCTGAATTTTAGTCCCAGTCCGGCCCTGGTTACTACCCCATAAAGTGGCACTGGTCACAATTGTAAACATGCTCGAGGGTGAAGGAGTTAGGTCCACTTTCCTTCCCGCATGTCTTTAGCAGTGCGCGGCTGCATTACTTGGCCCTGACTTGTGACTATTGGATGAATTTACCACTGCAGCCTTTAAGGGTATGTTTCCACAGTCAGGAAATGCTGCGGACTGGACGCTGCGTACAGCTGCAGCGTCCAGTCCGGCATCCCTGCATATACGCACATGCGGCACGTCTTTCTAGACCACAACATGTCAAGTTTATCTGAGACGCTCAGTCTCCGCAAGATAAATATACAGTCCAATGTATAGGATGCGGTGATTCCACAAGCGGAATCACCGCACGTACAAAAGCCGGCAGCGCTTTGAACTGAGCTGCGTCCAAAGCGCTGCCAATCCTGACCGTGGAAACATACCCTTACTCCTCAGATCATCATCAAAATGGTGCACATACTCTGTTTCCTCCCTTTGCAAATACTTGGGAGGAGAGGAGGGACATCAGACACATGCAAGCCAATCATGTTGCTGTAACGCTAGCTGGCTTTACAATTGGTTTTGATTGCAAATGTGAGCAACACTTTCCCCTCATGTTTGAGGGTATGTGCACACGTCAGGATTTCTTGCAGAAATTTTCCTGACAAAAACCGGACATTTCTGCCAGAAATCCGCATGCATTTTTGGTGCGTTTTTTCCCAAATGCATAGAATAGCGGGAAAAACGCAGAAAATCCGCAAAATTAATGAACATGCTGATTTTTTTTTTTTACCACGATGCGTTTTTTTCGCGGAAAAAACGCATCATGTGCACAAAACATGCAGAATGCATTCTAAATGATAGCATAATGTATGCGTTTTTAATGAGTTTTTAGTGTTTTTACCGCAAAAAAAGTGAAAAAACCTGAACGTGTGCACATAGCCTGAAAGTATAATTTTTGCTTTTTTTAATTCATTTTGTTATATATAAAATATATTCTATCAATTTTTATTTAATTTTACATTTTTTAAATAAATTCCCTTTCCTAATTATAAGCTTCAAACAACAATTGGAAAAATTGGTCAAGCTGATGTCAGGGAGCTTTCATAGTACAATTTCTTAAAGCACCGCTCTTTTTCTTCTTATTATTATTATTTAACCCCTGGAGTGATGTCACTAATCTAACTTCCTTGAGCCTAGTCTTCTAGTTACCAGTTGCTATTTTCAGCTCTTCCTGGCATCGCTCCCGTCCCATGCTTCTATCATGCGACCACAACTTCTGACTGACTGGAAGTCGGTGTTAAAGGTTAAAGGGACTCTGTCACCTGAATTTGGCGGGACTGGTTTTGGGTCATATGGGCGGAGTTTTCGGGTGTTTGATTCACCCTTTCCTTACCCGCTGGCTGCATGCTGGCTGCAATATTGGATTGAAGTTCATTCTCTGTCCTCCATAGTACATGCCTGTGCAAATCAATCTTGCCTTGTGCAGGCATGTACTACGGAGGACAGAGAATGAACTTCAATCCAATATTGCAGCCAGCATGCAGCCAGCGGGTAAGGAAAGAGTGAATCAAACACCCGAAAACTCCGCCCATATGACCCAAAACCAGTCCCGCCAAATTCAGGTGACAGGTTCCCTTTAAGCTCTCAATGTAAGTCTGAGAACCTTGTTGTGGCTCTCATAGACTTAAGGTACCTTCACACATAACGATATTGTTAACGATATCGTTGCTATTTGTGACGTAGCAACGATATCGTTAATGAAATCGTTATGTGTGACAGCGACTAACGATCAGGCCCCTGCTGGGAGATCGTTGGTCGCTGAATAAAGTCCAGAACTTTATTTCGTCGCTGGACTCCCTGGAGACATCGCTGGATCGGCGTGTGTGACACCGATCCAGCGATGTCTTCACTGGTAACCAGGGTAAACATCGGGTAACTAAGCGCAGGGCCGCGCTTAGTAACCCGATGTTTACCCTGGTTACCATGCTAAAAGTAAAAAAAAACAAACAGTACATACTTACCTACAGCCGTCTGTCCTCCAGCGCTGTGCTCTGCTCTCCTCCTGTACTGGCTGTGAGCCGGAAAGCAGAGCGGTGACGTCACCGCTCTGCTTTCCGGCTCCCAGACAGTACAGGAGGAGAGCAGAGAAGCAGAGCGCAGCGCTGGAGGACAGACGGCTGTAGGTAAGTATGTACTGTTTGTTTTTTTTTACTTTTAGCATGGTAACCAGGGTAAACATCGGGTTACTAAGCGCGGCCCTGCGCTTAGTTACCCGATGTTTACCCTGGTTACCGGCATCGTTGGTCGCTGGAGAGCGGTCTGTGTGACAGCTCTCCAGTGACCAAACAGCGACGCTGCAGCGATTCGGATCGTTGTCGGTATCGCTGCAGCGTCGCTAAATGTGAAGGGGCCTTTACATTGATTTAAGACTTCACAACCTGATGAAGGCTCTGGCTGGTAAAGTATAAGTCTAAGGGTAGGTAACTTAGCTTAATAGCCCACTCCAGCGCCATAATTAAAAAAAAAACCCTGGAGTGGTGCTTTAAATAGCAATAAAACAGTGGGTTAATGTATTGTCATTTTCATATGTGAATAACATAGTGGCAGCAGCAATATGTGGAGATGTTTAGTTAAAGTATAACTGTCACTTCCCCCCCAAAAAACTAAAGTATATAAGTGGCATGGAATAAAAAATAAAAGAACATATTTTTAGTCTGACAATCCTTGGGTGTAGATTTTCAGGCCATAGTTGCAACTTCTTCCTCCTCTTCAGAAAATGAAGAAGTGGGAGGTCTTCTGTGATGTTTGCCACGGCAAGCTACATCTGCCTGTGATTAATTCCCATTTCTTTATCCATTCATATAACGCCATTAATTCCACAGCAATTTGCAGACATTATCACTGTCCCCATTAGGACTCAAAATTTAAGTTTCCTATGAGGTTTTTGGCTTGGAGTGTTGGAGTAAACCCATGCAAACTCCTTGCAGATGTCCTAGGTAGGATTTGAACCCAGGATTCCAGCGCTGCAAGACTAGAGTGCTAACTAGTGATGAGCGAGCATTATTTAATCTCAAGTTCACGTTGCCCTAATTTCGCAGGTCCGACTGGCTAGACTCGAGTAACGAATATACTGGAAGTCAATGGGAAACTCGAACATTTTTCTGGCAGATCATCCCAGGAGGTCTTGTGAGCAAGAAAATAACAGTAATGGATGGAAACAGCATGGGGAAGATGCTTGGATGCATGTCTGACTCCCAGATCGCTGCTTGGAAGAATGTTGTCATAACATTAAAACATCCAAAACTGAAGATAAAATGGATTTATACAGGAAAAAATGTTGGAAACATTCAACTACCTTATCTGGGCATGTGGTGTGTGTGTGTGACCTGGTCAGACACATTCTGTTTAACCCCTTAACGACTGCTAATACGCCTTTTAACGTCGGCAGTTAAGGTTTCTTAAACCACAGTGCCACTTTTTAACGACGCTGAGGTATAGTGCCCCCCAGCATTGGAATATCTCCGGTAGCTGAGACACTGGAGAACATGATTCGAGTTGGTTTTTACCAATCCCGGTGTTGTGATCGCCATTATTAATGGTATAATGGCGACCGCAAAAAAATGTCCGATTTTCCTTTTATCTCCTCTGATGTGATCGCACATCAGAGGAGAGAGAAATAGGGTCACCCTATCCCCCCTGATACCTCCATTGTCCCTGCAACCGTGAAGTCCCCTGAGCCGCCGCCGGCGTCTTCCTGGAGAAAATGGCGGGTGCATGCGCAGTGCGCCCGCCGACATCTGCTGGTCAGCAACAATAGGAATTTTTTCCTATTGGTTCATTTTGATCACTGTGATAGGGTCTATCACAGTGAACAAAACAAAATAGTAAATCAAAACCACATTGTGGTGAAATATGAAAATATCTATGTGTGCAGGGACATACGTCTAGGGTTATATGTGTGACCAGTGATAATGTAACATCTATCTTGAAGGCAAGTCGCACCTAGGTGTTAATAGGTACTTCCTTGGGAATCGTAGAAATTCTGTCTCCAGATCTCACTAGGAGGTCTAGCTAGGGCCGAAAAGAAAAGCAACATTTGGCACCTTCTAGGTCTTGGAGGGGAGATGCTAAATTGCGGCCTGAGGGAAGCTATCCCTGGGAACCATCTCACACGTGTCTCCAGAGGAAAATAATATATATTCATTAGTAGAGCGGCTGTGCCCAATCAAACAGACCGCAATTATGATATTAACCTTCATCCGGCTGACTAGGTACAATTGTAACTATTCCGTTTTAAAATTGCAATACATTTTTTTTTAAAAAGCCGTAGAGGGCTGAAATTTCATGACATCTCTGCAATTGTACCTCTGCAGCCTGTTAACGTTGTAAAATTATGCAACCTGACAAAGGTTAACCTGGGAGGCCGGTCTAGAAACCTGACCTCAGACCAAAGTTATAAATTTAGGCTGCAGACAGAGAATTGTGTTCACATGATGGGGGCAGCCTGAGAAGCTGATGTCATCCAATCTACCTTCTCCCTTCCATCAGGGAGCAGAAAGCAACTACCAGTTTTATACCTTTTTCTTATTGTAAGCATTGAACTTTTTGCTATTAAAGTATAAAACTTTAACAAGTTGAACCTTGAATGTTCTAAAGAAATCCATAGCCAAAAGGTATGTGAGCCTTATGAATGATAGACATATTTTTATTAGTATTATTAGTTCCAGGACTCATCGCCTGTGTATTCGATGAGTGGTGGCAGCGCGTATGAGCGGGTGTGTGGCCTGGGTCGGTGTGTTATTTATGCTCCCACTGCAGCATAGGACAGAGGTTGAATGCTGGACTGAGAGTGGGGAGATAGATTAACCCTTGCAGGCACAACCCCAAGTCACGTGTGAGAGCAGGCAGGTGACGAATACGTGACACCACGGAGAAGGGATCTGTGACACACATTTATCAACCCCTTAGGTAAAAATGCAAAAAAAACGCATGCGGACTTCTGGCAGAAATGTCCGGTTTTTGTCAGGAAAATTTCTGCAAGAAATCCTGACGTGTGCACATACCCTAAAAGTAGAGGAGGGCATCAGGAAAAATTTTTTTTTACAATTTTAAAATGAATTGGATGCCTAAACCTGCTCCGGCAGCAGTCACAGTTTGTCCTGGCCTACGGCTACCGCCTATACATGCACCACCATAGTAACATAGTTATCAAGGTTGAAGGAAGACTATATGTCCATCTAGTTCAACCCATAGCCTAACCTAACATGCCCTAACATGTTGATCCAGAGGAAGGCAAAAAAAAACATGTGGCAAAGAGTAAGCTCCACATTGGGGAAAAAAATTCCTTCCCGACTCCACATACGGCAATCAGACTAGTTCCCTGGATCAACGCCCTATCAAGGAATCTAGTATATATAACCTGCAACATTATACTTTTCAAGAAAGGTATCCAGTCCCCTCTTAAATTTAAGTAATGAATCACTCATTACAACATCATACGGCAGAGTTCCATAGTCTCACTGCTCTTACAGTAAAGAATCCGCGTCTGTTATTATGCCTAAACCTCCTTTCCTCCAGACGTAGAGGATGCCCCCTTGTCCCTGTCTCAGGTCTATGATTAAAAAGATCATCAGAAAGGTCTTTGTACTGTCCCCTCATATATTTACACATTAACAAAAGATCACCCCTTAGAGTACTTTCACACTGGCGTTTTTTGCAATACATCGCAATGCGTCGTTTAGGGGGAAAAACGCATCCTGCAAAGTTGTTTGCAGGATGCGTTTTTGCCCCATAGATTAACATTAGCGACGCATTGCGACACGTTGCAACCGTCGTGCGACGGTTGCGCCGTGTTGTGGCGGACCGCCGGGAGCAAAAAACGTTACATTTAACGTTTTTTGCTGCCGACGGACCACTTTTTCCGACCGCGCATGCGCGGCCGGAACTCCGTCCCCACCTCCCCGCACCTTACAATGGGGCAGCGGATGCGCAGGAAAAATGCATCCGCTGCCTCCATTGTGCCTCCGTTTCACTGCTATCGTCCGACGCTAGTGTCAAAGTAGCCTAAGCCTTCATTTTTCCAAACTAAATAGCCCCAAGTGTAATAACCTATCTTGGTATTGCAGACCCCCCCAGTCCTCTAATAACCTTGGTCGCTCTTCTCTGCACCCGCTCTAGTTCAGCTATGTCTTTATTATACACCGGAGACCAGAACTGTGCACAGTATTCTAAGTGTGGTCGAACTAGTGACTTGTATAGAGGTAAAATTATGTTCTCCTCATGAGCATCTATGCCTCTTTTAATGCATCCCATTATTTTATTTGCCTTTGTAGCAGCTGCCTGACACTGGTCACTAAATGTGAGTTTGTCATCCACCCATACACCCAGGTCTTTTTCATTGACGGTTTTGCCCAGAGATTTAGAATTAAGCACATAGTTATACAACTTATTACTTCTACCCAAGTGCATGACCTTACATTTATCCCCATTAAAGCTCATTTGCCATTTATCAGCCCAAGCTTCTAGTTTACATAAATCATCTTGTAATATAAAATTGTCCTCCTCTGTATTGATTACCCTGCAGACTTTAGTGCCATCTGCATATATTGACATTCAGCTTGTATGCCCCCTACAAGGTCATTAATAAATGTTAAAAAGAAGAGGGCCCAATACTGACCCCTGTGGTACCCCACTGCTAACCGCGACCCAGTCCGAGTGTGCTCCATTAATAACCTTTGTTTCCTATCCCTGAGCCAGCTCTTAACCCACTTACACATATTTTCCCCTATCCCCATTATTCTCATTTTATGTATCAAGCTTTTGTGTGGCGCCGTATCAAAAGCTTTTGAAAAGTCCATATACACTACATCTACTGGGTTCCCTTGGTCCAGTCCGGAACTTACCTCTTCATAGAAATTGATCAGATTAGTCTGACAGGAACGGTCCCTAGTAAACCCATGCTGATATTGGATCATGAGGTTATTCCTCCTCAGATACTCCAGTATAGCATCCCTTAGAATGCCCTCCAGGATTTTACCCACAGTAGAGGTTAAGCTTACTGGCCTATAATTTCCGAGTTCAGTTTTTGACCCCTTTTTAATATTGGCACCACATTTGCTATACGCCAGTCCTGTGGTATAGACCCTGTTATTATGGGTCTTTAAAGATTAAAAATAATTGTCTATCAATGACTGTACTTAATTCCTGCAGTACTCGGGGGTGTATCCCATCCGGGCCCGGAGATTTGTCACTTTTATGATTTTTAGACGCCGCCGTAATTCTGCTGGATTAAGCAGGTGACATTTAATGGGGAATTTTTGTTATCACTGATCATATTGTCTGCCATGGAATTTTCTTGTGTAAATACTGATGAAAAAAAGTCATTTAGCATATTGGCTTTTTCCTCATCCTCATCCACCATTTCACCCAGACTATTTTTAAGGGGGCCAACACTATCATTTTATAGTTTCTTACTATTTATGTACCGTAGTTAAAGAATATTTTGGGATTATTTTTACTCTCTCTGGCAATGAGTCTCTCTGGCTCAATTTTTTGCTGCCTTGATTTGCTTTTTACAGAATTTAATTTTCTGTATTTATTTAATGCCTCCTCACTACCTACTGCCTTTAATTCTCTAAATGCTTTCTTTTTGTGTTTCTTATTGCGCCTTACAGCTCTATTTAGCCATATCGGTTTCCTCCTATTTCTAGTACGGTATGTTTATTCCCATACGGTATATCTTACCGCACACCTTGAGCATTTTAAATTAGTTAGATAATAAATGCCTGCAAAATTCACAATATTATTTGGGGAAAAAATATGTTGCCCTGAAAAGACTTGTTTTAATCTTGCTGCAGCAGTAGACCTATGAAAGGAGTGGAAGCCAATAAACCTTGCCTATATTCCTCTATTGTACAACCCCTCCTTGAGCAACTCTCCCTACAATCAAAGCACGTAACAGAAGTATTAATAGGGTAAAAGCCCTACACTAATAAAACCTATGCACCCAGAGCTGCCCAAAATTAGGAGGGATTGCAATACCCCTTGAAGACACATATAGGAGGGCCTCAAAAAAAATTTTTTTTCCCCATGATTAAAGGGAAGGGCTGTGGTCCAGTCTGATGGGCGTCGCAGTCCGGTCCAGGGCCTCCCATCTTCATAGGATGACGTCCTCAGTGCGCAGGCCTCTCTGACCTTTCCCGGCACCTGCGCACTGCAGTACTTTGCTCTGCCCTCAACAGGGTAGACAAACTACGCCTGTGCCGGAGCTGCAGCGTGAAGACAAGAAGAGGATGTGATCATATGAAGATGGGAGGCCCAGGATCAGACCGTGACGCCCACCGCAGTGGGAACGCCCCTGGGTGAGTATAATCTAACCTCTTTTTCTCATCTTTCAGGCTACATGGGGGGCTTATCTACAGCGTTACAATATGCTGCAGATAAGCCCCTGATGCCGGTGGGCTTAGCTCAACTTCCATTTTGAGGGTGACAGTTTCCCTTTAGGGAGTAGGATCCAGGTCTGGGGAATGGGCAGTCCAGTCCATAACATTAATTCCTTCATTATGCAGGAGCTGCTGCAACACTTCAGCCACATGAGGCCCAAAATTGTCATACGAGGAACCCAGGGCACACTGCACTTACATATGATTTCATAATGGGTGATTATCTCATCCCGGTACCTAATTTCAGTCATGGTACTTCTGGCTAGCACATAGAGGGCTGTGTGGCCCTCCAAAGAAATGCCTCCCCACACTATTACTGACCCACTGCCAAACCAGACATACTGGAGAATGTTGCAGGCAGCAGAACATTCTCCACGGTGTCTCCAGACTCTGCCATATTTGTCACATCACTTCAGTGTGAACCTGCTGTTATCTGTGAAGAGAACAGGGCATCAATGTTGAATCTGCCAATCTTGGTGTTCTCTGGCAAATGCCAAACGCCATGCACTGTGTTTGGCAAGCCCTCATACCACCCTCATGGAGTCTGTTTCTGACAGTTTGAGCAGACACATGGATGTTAATGGCTTGCTGGAGGTCACTTTGCAGTGCTCTAATGCTGCTCATCCTGTTCCTCCTTGTGCAAAGGAGGAGGTAGCGGTCTGGCTACTGGGTTGTTGCCCTCCTACAGACCCCTCCAGGTCTCATGGTAGACTGGCCTGTCTCCTGGTATCTATTCCATGCTCTGGACACTGACAGACACAGCTACTCTTCTAGCCACAGATGGTATTGATATACCTTCCTGGATGAACTGCACTACCTGAGTAACTTCTGTGGGTTGTATAGTAGACACCACCTCATGCTAGTGCTGCTGTGCTTCTAGGGGTGAGAGCAATTACAATATTCAAAAGTGATCATAACAGCCAAAAAGGATGAGAACAGAGAAATGGTCTGTTGTCTTCACCTGCAGATCCACTCCTTTATATGGGTTGTCTTTCTAATTGTCTCTAATTTCTTCCTGTTGTCTGTTCCATTTGCACAACAGCAGGAGAAATTGATTCACAATCTGTTGCTTCATAACTGGACAGGTTAATTTCATAGAAGTGTGATTGACTTGGACTTACATTGTGTTGTTTAAGTATTCCATGAATATATACAGTATGTATGTATACAGTTGAAACCAGAAGTTTACATACACTATATAAAAAGACACATATGCAATTTTCTCAATATCTGACATGAAATCAGAATAAACCTTTCCCATTTTAGGTCAATTAGGATTACCATAATTATTAATATTTGCCAAATGCCAGAATAATGACAGAGAGAGAATGTTTTAAGGCATTTTATTACTTACTGCAAAGTCAAAAGTTTACATACATTTCATTAGTATTTGGTACCATAAACTGAATGACTTGGGTCAAACATCTGGGATATCCTTCCACAAACTTCTCACAATAGTTGGTCGGAATTTGGGCCCATTCCTCCTGTCAAAACTGGTGTAACAAATCCAGGTTTGTAGGTTGCCTTGCTCGCTCCTGTCTTTTCAGCTTTGCCATAAATTTTCAATAGGATTGGGATCAGGGCTTTGTGATGGCCACTTCAAAACATTGACTTTGTTATCTTTAAGCCACTTTGTTACCATTTTGGCGGTATGCCTCGGGTCATTGTCCATTTGAAAGACCCATTTCCACCCAAGCTTTAACTTCCTGGCTGATGTCTTGAGATGTTGCTTCAGTATTGTCAAATAATCTTCTTTTCTCATGATGCCATCTATTTTGTGAAATGCACCAGTCCCTCCTGCAGCAAAATAACCCCACAACATGTTGCTGTCTCTCCCGTGTCTCACAGTTGGGATGGTGTTCTTAGTCTTCCAAGCTTCTCCCTTTTTCCTCCTAACGTCATTATGCCCAAAAAGTTAAATTTTAGTTTCATCAAACCACAGGACATGTCTCCAAAAATTAAGGTCTTTGTTCCTGTGTGCATTTGCAAACATTAATCTGGCTTTATGTTTCTTTTAGAGTAATGGCTTCTTCCTGGCAGAGAGGTCTTTCAGCCCTTGTTGATACAGTACTCGTTTCACTGTGGATATTACAATCTTACCAGCTTCTGCCATCATCTTCACAAGGTCTTTTGCTTTTGTCCTTGGGTTGATATGCACATGTCGGACCAAAGCACATTCATCTCTGGGACACAGAACCTGTCTCTTTCATGAGGGGTATGATGGCTAGACATTCCCATCTTTTTTGTACTTGCGAATAATTGTTTGTACAGATGAACAAGGCACCTTCAGGTATTTTGAAATTGTACCCAAGGATGACCCAGACTTTTGCAAGTCCACAATTCTCTTACTGATATCTTGGCTGATTTCTTGAGACTTTACCATGATGCTACACAAAGAAGCAGTGTGTTTCAGGTGTGCATTAAAATACATCCACAAGTGTGTCTCTAATTAAAGGGAATCTGTCGCCCCAAAAATCGTGTATGAGATAAGGCCACCGGCATCAGGGTCTTATCTGCAGCATTCTGTAATGCTGTAGATAAGCCCCCGCTGTAACCTGAAAGGTAAGAATAACAGGTTATATTATACTCACCCAGGGGTGGTCCCGCTGCGGTCCGGGTCCGATGGGCGTCGCGCCTCTCTGACCTTTCCCGAAGCCTGCACACTTCAATTCTTTGCTCTGCCCTCAACAGGAGGGAAAGTACACCTGCGCAGGAGCCTCGGCATGAAGACAAGAAGAGGACGTTATCGCATGAAGATGGGAGGCGCTGGACCCGGACCGCAATGCTCATCGGACCCAGACCGCTCCGGGACCACCCCTAGGTGAGTATAATATAGCCTCTTTTTCTTACCTTTCAGGTTACATCGGGGGCTTATCTACAGCATTACAGAATGTTGTAGATAAGCCCCTGATGCCGGTGGCCTTATCTCATATATATATTTTTGGGGTGACAGATTCCCTTTAACTCAGATATTGCCAAAAAACAGAAGTTTCCAAACACATGACCTAATCATATGTGCTGTCCAGAATTGTTTAAAGGCATAGTAGTTTAGTGTATGTAAACGTTTGACTTTGCAGTAAGTAACAAAAACGCCTTAAAACATTCTCTCTCACATTATTCTGGCATTTGGCAAATATTAATAATTATGGTAATCCTAACTGACCTAAAACGGGAAAGGTTTATTCTGACTTTGTCAGATATTGAGAAAAATATCCATATGTGTCCTTTTAAATAGTGTATGTAAACTTCTGGTTTTATCTGTATATATTATTTTGAACACTAATTAATATATATATTTCTTCCTATATATATATATATATATATATATATATATATATATATATATATATATATATACAGTATGTGTATATATATATATATATATATATATATATACTTCACAAAAACAGGCAGCACTCCATATTTTTTAAGATAATATGCAGGAATTTATGAGGTTAATTAATTGGCTATGATTAGGGGATGATGGGGATGTCTCTATACATATGCTGTATGAAGTAATACTCACTGCTTGAGAAAGGCTCATTCAGAGCCGAAACGTCGCACGGAGATGTGGGTTAAATAAATTCCTGCATATCATCTTAAAGAATATGGAGTGCTGCCTGTTTTTGTGAAGTATATGGACTGAAAGCAACCAGTGGACAGGTTGTCTGGGGGCCATACATACATACATACACTCTACCATTCAAAAGTTTAGGGTCACCCAATTTTGTGTTCTCCATTAAAACTCATACTTTTATTAATCAAATTAGTTGCCGAATGAATTGAAAATCTAGTCCAGACATTGACAAGGTTCGAAAAAAAATTTTTTATTTGAAATAATAATTTTTTCCTTCAAACTTTGCTTTCGTCAAAGAATGTTCCCTTTGCAGTAATTACAGCATTGCAGACCTTTGGCATTCTAGCAGTTAATTTGCTGAGGTAATCTGGAGAAGCCCCTCCCACAAGTTGGTTTGGCTTGATGGGCATTTTTTGCGTACCATATGGTCAAGCTGCTCCCACAACAGCTCAATGGGGTTGAGACAGGGGCGGGCTGGGCTGGGTGGCAGAAATGCATATGCCCCCCGGGCCGGTGTCTAAGCAGCTGCACAGGGCTGCTGGAGGACTGGCAGTGACTGTAATACATAGCGCACCTGTAGTGCGCGGTGGTGTCATCCCGCCAGCAGCCCTGACATGCAGGCTGCAGGGGTATGTGATGAGCAAGCTCCTATGCGCCACTGCCATTCTGAGGGAGAGAGCCAGCAGCCAAGATGAAAGGTCAGCATACCGGCATACCGGCCTGGCTGCCTGCCTGTGTGTGCACGGAGCTCCGGCTTCTGCTCTTATCTGCTATCCCGGCAGAGAAGGAAAGACGGGGGAGGTGCCGGGACAGTGCGCTGTGAGCAGGAGAAACTGAAGAGCTGCACATGGACATCAGCCGCCCCTGCAACACAGAGGAGAGTGTGTGATGTGTGTATGAGGAGAGTGTGTGATGTGTGTATGAGGAGAGCGTGTAATGTGTGTATGAGGAGAGCGTGTGATGTGTGTATGAGGAGAGCGTGTGATGTGTGTATGAGGAGAGCGTGTGATGTGTGTATGAGGAGAGTGTGTGATGTGTGTATGAGGTAACTGGTGTGTGATGTGTGTGAGTTAACGCGTGTGTGTGTGAGCTGCGTGCGTGTGTGAGCTGTGTGCACGTGTGTGTGAGCTGCGTGCGCGTGTGTGTGAGCTGTGTGCATATGTATGTGTGTGTGTGAGCTGCGTGCGTGTGTGTGTGAGAGCTGCGTGTGTGTGTGTGAGAGCTGCGTGTGTGTGTGAGAGCTGCGTGCATGTGTGTGTGAGCTGCATACGTGTGTCATTATACAGTGGGCTTGTGCGTGTGCCTGTCATACAGTGGGTCTGTGTGGGTATGTCATTATACAGCGGGGCTGTGTGTGAGCTGCGT
This sequence comes from Ranitomeya imitator, assembly GCF_032444005.1. Classification (NCBI taxonomy): domain Eukaryota; kingdom Metazoa; phylum Chordata; class Amphibia; order Anura; family Dendrobatidae; genus Ranitomeya; species Ranitomeya imitator. Next base: position 176,376,496 of record NC_091284.1, read on the forward strand.
GTGTGTGTGAGCTGCGTGCGTGTGTGTGTGAGCTGCGTGCGTGTGTGTGTGAGTGATCTGTGTGCATGTGTGTGTGAGCTGCATGTGTGTGTGTCATTATACAGTGGGGTTGTGCGTGTGCCTGTCATTATACAGTGGGGCTGTGTGGGTATGTCATTATACAGCGGGGCTGTGCGTGTGTGTGTGTGTGAGCTGCGTGCGTGCGTGTGTGTGAGCTGCGTGCGTGCGTGTGTGTGAGCTGCGTGCGTGAGTGTGTGAGCTGCGTGCGTGTGTGTGAGCTGCGTGCGTGTGAGCTGCGTGCGTGTGTGTGTGAGCTGCGTGCGAGCTGCGTGCGTGTGTGAGCTGCGTGCGTGTGTGAGCTGCGTGCATGTGAGCTGCGTGCGTGTGTGTGAGCTGCGTGCGTGTGTGAGCTGTGTGCGTGTGTGTGAGAGCTGCGTGCATGTGTGTGAGAGCTGCGTGCGTGTGTGTGTGAGAGCTGCGTGCGTGTGTGTGTGAGCTGCGTGTGTGTGTGAGCTGCGTGCGTGTGTGAGAGTGATCTGTGTGCATGTGTGTGTGAGCTGCATGTGTGTGTGTCATTATACAGTGGGGTTGTGCGTGTGCCTGTCATTATACAGTGGGGCTGTGTGGCTATGTCATTATACAGCGGGGCTGTGCGTGTGTGTGTGTGAGCTGCGTGCGTGCGTGTGTGTGTGAGCTGCGTGCGTGTGTGAGCTGCGTGCGTGTGTGAGCTGCGTGCGTGTGTGTGAGCTGCGTGCGTGTGTGAGCTGCGTGCGTGTGTGTGTGAGCTGCGTGCGTGTGTGAGCTGCGTGCATGTGAGCTGCGTGCGTGTGTGTGAGCTGCGTGCGTGTGTGTGAGCTGCGTGCATGTGTGTGAGAGCTGCGTGCGTGTGTGTGTGAGAGCTGCGTGCGTGTGTGTGTGAGCTGCGTGCGTGTGTGTGAGCTGCGTGCATGTGTGTGTAAGCTGCATGTGTGTGTCATTATACAGTGGGCTTGTGCGTGTGCCTGTCATTATACAGTGGGCTTGTGCGTGTGCCTGTCATTATACAGTGGGGTTGTGCGTGTGCCTGTCATTATACAGTGGGGTTGTGCGTGTGCCTGTCATTATACAGTGGGGCTGTGCGTGTGTGTGTGAGCTGCGTGCGTGTGTGTGTGAGCTGCGTGTGAGCTGCGTGCGTGTGTGTGTGAGCTGCGTGTGTGTGAGCTGCGTGCGTGTGAGCTGCGTGCGTGTGTGTGAGCGGCGTGCGTGTGTGTGAGTTGCGTGCGTGTGTGCGAGCTGCGTGCGTGTGTGAGCTGCGTGCGTGCGTGTGTGAGCTGCGTGTGTGTGAGAGCTGCATGCGTGCGTGTGTGTGTGAGAGCTGCGTGCGTGTGGGTGTGAGCTGCATGTGTATGTCATTATACAGTGGGCTTGTGCCTGTCATTATACAGTGGGGTTGTGCGTGTGCCTGTCATTATACAGTGGGGTTGTGCGTGTGCCTGTCATTATACAGTGGGGTTGTGCGTGTGCCTGTCATTATACAGTGGGGCTGTGTGGGTATGTCATTATACAGTGGGGTTGTGCGTGTGTGTCATTATACAGTGGGGCTGTGCATGTGTGTGTGAGCTGCGTGTGTGTGTGAGCTGCGTGCGTGTGCACGTCATACAGTGGGGCCGTGCGTGTGTGTGTCATTATACAGTGGGGCTGTACGTGTGTGTCATTATACAGTGGGGCTGTGTGGGTATGTCATTATACAGTGGGGCTGTGCATGTGTGTGTCATTATACAGTGGGGCTGTGCGTGTGTGAGCTGCGTGTGTGTGAGCTGTGTGCGTGTCATACAGTGGGGCCGTGTGTGTGTGTGTCATTATACATTGGGGCTGTACGTGTGTGTCATTATACAGTGGGGCTGTGTGGGTATGTCATTATACATTGGGGCTGTACGTGTGTGTCATTATACAGTGGGGCTGTGTGGGTATGTCATTATACATTGGGGCTGTGCGTGTGTGTCATTATACAGTGGGGCTGTGCGTGTGTGTCATTATACAGTGGGGCTGTGCGTGTGTGTGTGAGCTGCGTGCGTGTCATACAGTGGGGCCGTGTGTGTGTGTCATTATACAGTGGGGCTGTACGTGTGTGTCATTATACAGTGGGGCTGTGTGGGTATGTCATTATACAGTGGGGCTGTGCGTTTGTGTCATTATACAGTGGGGCTGTGGGTGTGTGTCATTATACAGTGGGACTGTGCATGTGCCTGTCATTATACAGTGGGGCTGTGTGTGTGTAATTATACAGTGGGGCTGTGTGTGTGTGTGTCATTATACAGTGGGGCTGTGAGTGTGCCTGTCATTATACAGTGGAGCTGTGCGTGTGCCTGTCATTATACAGTGGGGCTGTGCATGCGTGTGTGTCATTATACAGTGGGGCTGTGTGTGTCATTATACAGTGGGGCTGTGTGTGTCATTATACAGTGGGGCTGTGCATGTGTGTCATTATACAGTGGGACTGTGCATGTGTGTCATTATTCAGTGGGGCTGTGCGTGTGTGTGTGTCATTGGTGCATTAACTCTGTCATTCTTTGGACTGCAGACTTGTGCTTCTCACATTGCTGGCAGTGCTGTGGTCATTTGGCGGGTGTGTGGCTGTAAGTTTGTGATTTGCATACATGCGGTCACATGCCGACTAGACTTGCATGGCCTAATGCAACTGTATTGAACAAGGCCCAAAACAGTCTAGTCGAAATGTGGCTGGGAATATATATATCGCATGCTTGCAGTCACAAGACCACCTGTTGCCGGCACCAGAGAATCTTCACAGCGCACGATATGAGGATTCACACATAGTGTCTGTAGACATGTAGCATAAGATCTGACAACCCCTTTAAAGATGAGCCGCTACTCATGGGCCACTGCTGTGTGCTTGCCCCCCAGGCCAAAATTTGCCAGTCAGCCCCTGCTTTCATCGGTCCAAAAAATGTTTCTCTGCTTCTCTTTAGGTCAGTTGATGTGTTCTTTGGCAAATTGTATCTGCTTCAGTACATGTCTTTTTAATAGTGGGACTTTGCAGAGACTTCTTGCTAAGAGATTAGCTTCACACAGGCATCTTCAAACTGTCAGAGTACTCACTAATCAGCAACCATGTCCACTTACTTGTCCCAGCGCAGGGTTCAGCTGTCACTACCCCAGGCCCTGGAATGCCAGTGGAAATACCCAGCCATCCACCCACAGGCCCAAACACTAAATGGCCACATTTCCAGACTACTTGCCATGTAAATTTTGGCGTTTACACTAGAATTGAGCGACTTTTACTTTTTTAGAATCGAGTCGGGTTTCGCGAAACCTGACTTTCTCAAAAGTCTGGTCGGGTGAAATCGGCCGATTATTGCGAAAAGTTGGGGGTCGGCCGAAACACGAAACCCAATGCAAGTCAATAGGGAATCAAAGTCGGCAGTGAGTGGAGGACAGGAAAATACCTACAGTGCCCATTTTAATGCCAAAAAACATCAATTCGCATTTCTTAAGCTTGTCAATCTTAATTTACTTTATAATAATAGTTAGGCATTGAAAACAGGGGCTCATTTGGCTAAAGTTGTGGGGGGGTAGGGCTGGCTCAAGATTTTTGTGGGCCCAGGAAACGCGGAATACGTCACGGTGGTGGAGCAGGGAGAGGTATTTCAAATTTGCAAGTGCTGCGATCCTGAGCAAGCAGGGGGGCCCACTAGTTGGCACTGCCACAGGGCCCCTCATAGTACGGCGGTGTGTTTGACAGCAGGCGGCGCCTCCCACTGCCATAGACACTTTTGCGTACTATGAGAGGCCCTGTGCCAGTGCTAACGAGTATGCCCCCCAACCTGATGAAGGAACCTGCACTTTCATCTGCACCTTCCTCTTTGTCCCCGTGTAAGGTGGTATAGTATGCGGGAAGGGGAACCTGACTTTCAGCAGGGTCAGATTCTGGCTGTGTAGAGTGCAATGGGAATGTAGTGGTCTGGGTCAATGTACCAGCAGACTCATCTAGCAGTGGCTGGGCAATGGTCAGGATGAGGAGGAAACACAGATATAGGCCCAAATAAGAAAGTAGGCTAAATCCAGTTCAAAATTGGTAACAGGACTAAACAGGCGGCATTGCTTTGTTCAGCGGAGGACAACTGTAATGAGAGGCTGACACAGTTAGTAGGCCCCAAAAAGTAAGTAGGCTAAATGCAGTTCAAAATTGGTAATAGGAGTACACAGGCGGCATAGCTTTTTTCAGCGGAGGAGGACAACTGTTATGAGAGGCTCACACAGGTACTAGGCCCAAGTAAGTAAGTAGGCTAAATTAAGTTCAAAATTGGTAACAGGAGTACACAGGCGGCATTGCTTTGTTCAATGGAGGACAACTGTAATAAGTGGCTCAGACAGACTTGTAGGCCTAAAATAAAAAAGTAGGCTAAATGCAGTTCACAATTGGTAACAGGAGTACACAGGCGGCATTGCTTTGTTCAGTGGAGGACAACTGTAATTAGTGGCTGACACCGTTAGTAGGCCAAAATAATAAAGTGGGCTAAATATCAGCCAAAAAAATGTTCATAAACTGGTGGCATAGCTAGTTACAGGGGTGGTCTCCTCTGCTGAGTAGCAGACAGTGGTAGTTGGCGCAAAGTATTAACTGGTCTAAATGGAGGCCAGGGCCCCTGTATATTTTTAATATCATCTATCATTTCAACAAATTTGTATTGGCAGTGCCATTGAAGGATTTAACAGCACAGACTACACAGTGGTGGAGCAGGCAGAGGTAAGTTTTGTAAGTGGTAGAGCACTGTTCGAGCTGGGGGGGAACACTCTCTCGTGGGCGGCGGTACTGGCACAGGGCCCCTCATATTACGACAGTGTGTCTGACATTGGTTGTGCACCGCCACCATCAGAGACACTTCATTGTACTATGAGGGACCTTGTGCTAGTGCCATCGCCCAAGAGTGGGCACACCCACCTGTCCAGGCAAACGGCACTCGCACGGGTGCTTGCGCCAAGTGGTGACCACGGCCCTGTGGGGAGAGTCAGCCCATTTAGGGAGGTATAAAAATGGCCTATGGTGGACATTCAGCAGCTGCAAATGGAGGAATTGGAGAAGTCAGTAAGAGGAGGCCAAAAGCAAGACATTTTTCAGGCAAGCTGTGTGTCAGCAGGGGAAGGTGGGGCAAAATTATTTGAAATCCATGATTGGTTCATTTTAATGAAGGTTAGATCATCAATAGTTCGGGTAGCCAGACGTGTCATTTTTTCGGTCAGTACTGAACCAGCAGCACTGAAGACTTTCTGATAGCACACTAGCCGCTGGGCAAGCGAGCTCCTGTAATGCATATTCTGACAATTCAGGCCAGGTGTCTATTTTAGATGCCCAGTAATCAAAGGGGAATGACCTGTGAGGGTGAACATCGATAAGGGAGGAAAAATAGTTGGTAACCATACTGGACAAATGCGGTCTCCTGTCACTTTGAATTGATGCAGCAGTACCTGTCGTGTCTGCGGTCATTGCGAAATCACTCCACAACCTGGTCATAAAACCCCTCTGTCCAACAACACTTCGGATTTGTGCACCTCTAACACCTCTGCCATGTTGCCCCCTACGGCTTCTGTGAGAACTATCACTGCCTCTGTGTGCTGGGAATGCCTGAACCAAACGGTCCACAAGAGTTGCTTGTTTGGTAGCCAATATTTGTTCAAGGTTCTCAAGTGGCATGATATTTTGTAATTTTCATTTACAGTGCCTACAAGTAGTATTCAACCCCCTGCAGATTTAGCAGGTTTACACATTTGGAATTAACTTGACATTGTGACATTTGGACTGTAGATCAGCCTGGAAGTGTGAAATGCACTGCAGCAAAAAAAGAATATTTCTTTGTTTATTTTTTTTTTTAAATTGTGAAAAGTCACACAGACAGCTCTCCATCGACCAACGATCCCGAAGTCCCCGGGTAACCAGGGTAAACATCGGGTTACTAAGCGGAGGGCCGCGCTTAGTAACCCGATGTTTACCCTGGTTACCATTGTAAAAGTAAAAAAAACACTACATACTTACATTCCGGTCGCGTCCCCCAGCGTCAGCTTCCCTGCATTGTGTAAGGGCGCTGGCCTGGAAAGCAGAGCGGTGACGTCACCGCTGTGCTTTGCTTTACGGCCGGCCGGCGCTGACACTGGGGGACGCAGGGAAGCTGACAGGAATGTAAGTATGTAGTGTTTTTTTTTTTTTACTTTTACAATGGTAACCAGGGTAAACATCGGATTACTAAGCGCGGCCCTGCGCTTAGTAACCCGATGTTTACCCTGGTTACCAGTGAAGACATCGCTGAATCGGCGTCACACACGCCGATTCAGCGATGTCAGCGGGTGATCCAGCGACGAAATAAAGTCCTGGACTTTCCCCAGCGACCAACGATCTCCCAGAAGGCCTGATCGTTGGTCGCTGTCACACATAACGATTTCGTTAACGATATCGTTGCTACGTCACAAAAAGCAACGATATCGTTAACGATATAGTTATGTGTGACTTTAGGAGCCCTTTATGGTGCCAATATAGCAGAGAATAGATGGGTAGCACGATTCATTAAAGCTTGTGAAAGGAGTACCCCGGTTCATATCCTGCGTTTACCACCCTGGGACTTGAATCTGGTCCTCAATGCCTTAACTGGGCCCCCTTTTGAGCCATTACAGTCTATTCCTCTGAAAAACATCTCATATAAGGTAGCCTTATTGATAGCCTTAACATCTGCCAGAAGAGTTGGAGACATCCAGGCACTTTGTTGACCCTCCTTTCCTATTAATATTCCAGGATAGGGTAGTTCTCAAGCCAGATCCATCATACCTCCCTAAGGTAGCAACAAATTATCATAGATCTCAAGAGATTTTCCTTCCTTTTTTTATGACAATCCGTCAGGTCCGGAGGATGTGAGAAGAGCAGTTTTGAATTACATAGAAATAACCCAATCCTGGAGGCAGAGTAGGGCTCTGTTTATATCTTTTCAGGGCCACAGGAAAGGTCACGGGGTCACAAAGGCTACCTTATCCCGATGGATCAGAGATGCCATCTGTCTGGCCTACTCGGCAAAGGGCAAGATTCATCCAGGAGTGAAGGCACATTCTGCTCGAGCCATAGCATCCTCTTGGGCAGAGAATGCAAACATCTCCATTGACCTCATATGTAAGGCCGCAACTTGGTCGACACCCTCGACTTTTTATAATCATTATAGGCTTGACCTATCTTCTTCATCTGATCTGGCTTTTGGTAGAGCTGTCCTCAGCACGGTGATCCCACCCAGGTGAAGGTTCTCTGTAAATCTCTCAAAGTGGGTGCTGTCGTGGCGAAGGGTAAAAAGCCGGATTACTTACCAGTAATGCTCTTTTAATGAGTCCATGGCAGCACCCTCTCACTTCCCACCCTAGTTAGCTATATATATATAGTTAGTTATTTATGTATACAATAATATTTCCTCATGGGTGTATATATGACAAAATGTGTAACAAATTATGGACAAATATTAAATTGACAACGGCGGTTCCTCTCGTACTCTGAAAAACAACTGAGGAGAGGGGGACCGCCCCTTTTATCTCTGTAGGTTACCTGTTCATATGGGCGGGACCCTCTCTCAAAGTGGGTGCTGTCGTGGACTCATTAAAATAAATAATAATCTTTATTTATATAGCGCCAACATATTCTGCAGCGCTTTACAGTTTAACAGTATCAAACACAACAGACATAAGTAACAACGTTAACAATACAATAATTAAAGCGAAATAAAACGACCCTGCTCGTGAGAGCATACTATCTACAATGAGGTGGGGGAGATACAAAGCACAGGTGTGTATTTACAATGATGTATTTACAATGATGGTCCAGCCATCTTCAGAGGGTGGGGGATAGATGGGAATAGTGAATGGGCTACACACACACACAAACATAAAATGAGTTTGATTAGTGAACGTGGTAGGCCGCTCTGAACAAATGTGTTTTGGGCGAGCGCCTAAAACTATGCAAATTATGGATGGTCCTAATATCTTGGGGTAGAGCATTCCAGAAGATTGGTGCAGCACGGAGCATTACCGGTAAGTAATCCGGCTTATTTTTTTTTTACAACCTTCTTCGTTTGGTATAAGTGATTAGGCGACTTTATTCTTCGAGTCGGTGTGATTACAGCTATACGAGATTTATATCGGATTTTTATGTTTGGCTGCTGTCACACAATAAAAGATGCTTTTTATTGCAAAAAATAGTTTTTCATCACTATATTTTGAGAGCTATAATTTTTCCATATTTTGGCCCACAGAGTCATGGGAAGGCTTGTTTCTTTGCGGGACGAGTTGATCTTTTCATTGGTACCATTTTCAGGCACATGACATTTTCTGATTGCTTTCTATTCTGAATTTTAGGAAGCAGAATGAACAAAAAACAGCAGTTCGGGATTTTATTTATTTATTTTTTTGGGGGGGGGGTGTATAATGTCCTTCCATGTGTGGTAAAATTGATGACCGTTTTATTCTTCGGTTCAGTACGATTACAGCAATACCTCATTTATATTTTTTTTATGTTTTGGTGCTTTTACACAATCAAAACTATTTTATAGAAAAAAATATTTTTGCATCACTTTATTCTGAGAGCTGTAACTTTTTTATTTTTCCACTGATGGAGTTTTATGGCTGCTTGTTTTTTTGCGGGACAAAATTACGTTTTCAGCTGTACCATGTTTATTTATATCCGTATTTTTGATTGCGCTTTATTCCACTTTTTGTTTGGCATTATGATGATAAAGCATTGCTTTTGCCTTGTTTTTTTTTATGGCGTTCACTAAAGGGGTTAACTAGTTGGAGAGTTTTATAGGTCGGGTCATTGCGGATGCGGCGATTCCAAATATGTGTACTTTTATTGTTTATTTTTTCATGCAAATTATTTATAGATACAATCTATCTTGAATCTTTTTCTATATTTTTACAATTATTAAAAAAAATAATTTGCTTTTCTTTTTTTAACTTTTTTTTTTTTTACTTTGTCCCACTATGGGACTATAATTTTTTGCAGCCTGATTGCATGTGTAGTATGGGGATGTAGCAGCATCTCCATACTATAGAATCTGTCAGCACTGCACTGACAAACCTGCTTATCATGCACTGCGCATTATCAAGCCATTATCCTAGCTCTGGTGACCTGGTTGTCATCATGACATCAGGTTACCTGGGCAATGACCATCACGCCACGGTTTCTCCAATCCAAAAAGAACTAAAACAATCTAAAAGAACCTGAAGACTCATCTCTTCCGACAAGCCTACAGCCTGCAGTGATCCTCAACCTACTGAACAGCCGCACAGCCAGCTCTTCCCTCTCCTAGTGTATCCTCACCCACCCCCTGCAGACTGTGAGCCCTCGCGGGCAGGGTCCTCCCTCCTTATGTACTCGTGTGCCTTGTTATCTGCTCATGTTTAATGTAATTGTCTATATTTGCCCCGTATTCACATGTAAAGCGCCATGGAATAAATGGCGCTATAAAAATGTATAATAATAATAATAATAATAATAATCCAAAGCCAGAGGGGCTGTCATTCCTTTGGCTGGCTACCGGAATGCTGCGATCACATTTGATCGCAGCATTCAGGGGGCTAAAGTGCCGGGAGCAGTGCATGACTGGTTCTGGCATTTAGTGCCGGGTGTCAGCTGTCACAACTAGCCAACTCCCGGTGTCGATCGCCCAAGCACCACCCTTGCACATGGGCGATCGCGATGACGTAATATTCCGTCCCTGGTCAAATAGGCTCAGGGCACATGGATGGATTACATGAGATGTCAGAAAGGGGTTAACCGCAGACAATTGCTTGTGGCCAGAGATGCTAGATTTCTCTGACTGCACACTGGGTGAACCTTGTGGAGGCTGGGACCGTATTGGACGCTGGGACAGCACCCGTGCTACAGACGCCTAGAATTTGCAGACCTTAGTTCCACCAGGGTTTCCCCCACCTCCTACATGAGTTCCTGCACCCCTTCCTCCTCCATCTTCAAATTGTCATCCATTTTGATCACAAGCTCGAAACACTGTAGCACTGCCTCGGTGAAGTGGCATCAGGCTTTGCTGAAACTAATGGGGCCCCACTTCCGTCACGTGCACGGGTCTCTCTTGCCACACTTCCAGGTTTATCTTGTAAGGGCACAACATCACATCCGCACAGCGCGGTCTATTTAATGCCACTTGTGGCTAGACTCTGCACATGAAGCAGCTCTTCCCTATCTGTCCTTCCTAGTAGTACAGCAAGTGCAATTTACCGATCTTGGCTTGTACTATATACGTCACTTGAGCCACCTCGTCTATATTATCTCTATGCCTCGCTTGTTTTCTGCCTTATATTTTACTTCTGCTATCACTATACCTCTCTATTTTGTGGCTGACAACATATAACCTCACAATCGTAATTTTCTATCTCTGCTTCCTGTGGCTAAATACCTCTCTACTTACCTCAAACCCTCTATACTTTGTATAGATTATGGTACTTTTCTTGTTCTTTACATAACATTCTTGCCATTATATGGCTTATCCTTTTGTGTGATATTGATCTTTTTTGCTGTGGTATCACTTTTACATGGATTATGTAATACTCCTGCTTTATGTAGCTGAAAACATAACTCCACCTAATTTAATCAGCCTCTCTAGCACCTTCTCCCTTTTCATGTATTCTGCTCTATAGCTCATGCGACTATGGTTCTTTTTTCTGGTGCATCCCATCTCTTAGAAGTCTCATTCTTACCTCTTTTGTTTGTCCATTTTTTGCCATCTTTTCCTTCCCTTGTTGTACATGCATGCTTACAAATTCTTTGCTTATTATACTATATTTTGTCTTTATATTTTTCTCTGTGCTAAGTTCAATCTTTGTCAGCAACATAGAATATTGTTTTGTACATTATGTAAATATTCTGATTTTTGCCAAGTTGGGTCAGTGACTTCATAGTCTTCCACTTGCGCCTTCTGGTCCTCTTGACTTATCACTTGTTGGCAACTGTGTCTCATCATCTACCTCTTGGAGACACTAATTGCCATTCCCCATTGTCATCTTTTACTGACTGTGGGTGCTCAAATATTCAGGCATCACTACACACAAGCTCCTCATGTCCCTCTTGAAATGTTCAGGACGAGAGGCCAGAATCAATGAATGGACATGTACATGTAAAAAGCTCATAGGACATCATCTGCAAGGAGTTTGTTCTCCCCGTGTTTGCGTGGGTTTCCTCCAGGTTCACGGGTTCCTCCCACATTCCAAATACATGCCGATAGGGAATATAGATTGTGAGCTCCATTGGGGACAGTGATGATGTGTGCAAAAACTGTAAAGCGCTGTGGAATATGTTGGCGCTATATAGGTTATTATTATTACTGTAGTTTCCAAGAGTGGGATCACTTGTCTCCTGGGAGTCGCCATGGTGTTAGGAAGGAGGATCAGTGTGAGGATTATGTAGTCCAGACTCTTGGCTAGTGAGTAGTGTTGAGCGATACCTTCCGATATCGGAAAGTATCGGTATCGGATTGGATCGGCCGATATTCAAAAAATATCGGATATCGCCGATACCGGTACCCGATCCCAATGCAAGTCAATGGGACCAAAATATCGAAATTAAAATAAACCCTTTCTTGCCTTGTAGGTTCATTCTACATGAAGGAAAACAACTAAGAATAATGCCGGATGTATTTGGGGAGGTGGCGGAGACATTAAAGTCATAGAGGTTTATCTCAATCAAATAGAATATCATGTTTTTTGGGTTTTTTTAAGACGTTCGGAGTGACAAAGATATTGACTATGTAAATTTTTTTTTTATTTTGTCAGATATTGATGTTTCACTATTCCACGCCCTTCCCCTTCTTTTTTTTCTTTTTTTTTTTTCTTTTCCCACACTTTCATCTTCATCATCATCAGCATCTTTGACATCAACTTCTTCTTCACCTTATTCATCTTCTTCTTCATCCTTTACCTTTTTTCTTTTTTTTATTACATTCTTCATATTCATTTTATTCAACTATTACTATTCTTCCTATTCTACATATTCTTTTTATTCCACTGTTATTATTCTTCCTATTCTACTTCTTCATCATATTCTCATTTGTGACAGGCATTCCCGTAGTTGTTATCTATAAAAGTTGGAAGATTACACCTTCCGTTCTGCCAGTCACAAAAGTTACATTTGTCCGCGTTCAGTTTGGCCTGCAGCATCAGGCTTTATCCAGGGGCACCACGAGGAGGAACGGACTCACCCCCATACACTGCTTAGTCTTCTTCTGCATATAATTTAGATAATATCTTTTGCTCTGATATTAAGTCTTATGCTTAATGTTCTTCTGCTCTTTGTTCTGCAGCCTCTTGTTCTTCTGCTTCTCGGTCTTCCATGTCGTCGTCTCCAGGGTCGTCGTCTCCAGTGTCGTCGTCTCAGCCGTCGTCGTCTCCGCCGTCGTCGTCTCCGCCGTCGTCATCTCCGTCGTTGTCGTCATCGGGGTGGTCTTCCGGGTCATCGTCGTCATCGGGGTGGTCTTCCGGGTCGTCGACTTTAGGGTCTTCAACTTGGAAATGTAGCAGAAGGTACAAGAAGGCTGAGAAAATGTCAAGAACCAGCTGATGGAACTGGAACTCGGATGGCTACCCGAAGGTTCAAGAGCCTATGGAACTACCGAGGACCAGCTGACGTTACTGGAACCCGGTTACTGAGCAGGAGGTACCCGTGCTAAAAAGCACTACCAAGGACCGCCTGACGTTGGCGGAACTCGGATACCCAGAAGGAGGCACCTAAGCCAAAGGCTCTGCCCGGAACCAGCTGACGGTACTGGAACCAGGATGGGGAGCAGAAGGTACAAGAGCAAAAGACACTGCCGAGAACCAGCTGACGGTACTGGAACCTGGATGGGTAGCCGAAGGTCCAAGAGCCAATGGAACTACCGAGGACCAGCTGACGTTACTGGAACCCGGTTACTAAGCAGGAGGTACCCGTGCCTGAAAGCACTACCAAGGACCACCTGACGTTGGTGGAACTTGGATACCCAGAAGGAGGCACCTAAGCCAGCTGACGGTGCTGGAACCAGGTGGTGGACCTGAAGGCCCACAGGAGAGGAGAGAACAGCTAGGCCGCGAGGCAGCCGCAGTTACCGAACCCAACAGTCCTACAGGGGGAGCTGGGCCTACTGGCACTACAGAACCAGCCTTGACTACCAGTTCACGCAGCCCACATAGGAAGCTCCTAAACTGGAGGCACCCTGTAGTTGGCTAACCCGACCGCACCACGACGGGGCAAGCATAGGCGTCTCAGTGAGCTTGACACAACCTGGAAACAGCTGACGGTGCTGAAACCAGGCTTGGCACGAGGGAGTACCTGTGTCAAGAACACTGCCGAGAACCAGCTGGCGGTGCTGGAACCCAGATGCGTTGCCCCAGTGTGCAAGAGCCAATGGCACGACCGAGGACCAGCTGGCGGTGCTGGAACCCGGTTACTAAGCTGTAGGTGCCCGCGCTTAAAAGCACTACCAAGGACCGCCTGACGTTGGCGGAACTCGGATACCCAGGAGGAGGCACCTAAGCCAAAGGCTCGGCCTGGAACCAGCTGACGGTGCTGGAACCAGGTGGTGGACCCGAAGGCCCACAGAAGAGGAGAGAACAGCTAGGCCGCGAGGCAGCCGCAGTTACCGAACCCCAACAGTCCTACAGGGGGAGCTGGGCCTACTGGCACTACAGAACCAGCCTTGACTACCAGTTCACGCAGCCCACATAGGAAGCTCCTAAACTGGAGGCACCCTGGAGTTGGCTAACCCGACCGCACCACGACGGGGCAAGCATAGGCGTCTCAGTGAGCTTGACACAACCCAGAAACAGCTGACGGTGCTGAAACCAGGCTTGGCACGAGGGAGTACCTGTGTCAAGAACACTGCCGAGAACCAGCTGGCGGTGCTGGAACCCAGATGCGTTGCCCCAGTGTGCAAGAGCCAATGGCACGACCGAGGACCAGCTGGCGGTGCTGGAACCCGGTTACTAAGCTGTAGGTGCCCGCGCTTAAAAGCACTACCAAGGACCGCCTGACGTTGGCGGAACTCGGATACCCAGGAGGAGGCACCTAAGCCAAAGGCTCGGCCCGGAACCAGCTGACGGTGCTGGAACCAGGAGGTAGACCCGAAGGCCCACAGGAGAGGAGAGAACAGCTAGGCCGCGAGGCAGCCGCAGTTACCGAACCCCAACAGTCCTACAGGGGGAGCTGGGCCTACTGGCACTACAGAACCAGCCTTGACTACCAGTTCACGCAGCCCACATAGGAAGCTCCTAAACTGGAGGCACCCTGGAGTTGGCTAACCCGACAGCACCACGACGGGGCAAGCATAGGCGTCTCAGTGAGCTTGACACAACCCGGAAACAGCTGACGGTGCTGAAACCAGGCTTGGCACGAGGGAGTACCTGTGACAAGAACACTGCCGAGAACCAGCTGGCGGTGCTGGAACCCAGATGCGTTATCCCAGTGTGCAAGAGCCAATGGCACGACCGAGGACCAGCTGGCGGTGCTGGAACCCGGTTACTAAGCTGTAGGTGCCCGCGCTTAAAAGCACTACCAAGGACCGCCTGACGTTGGCGGAACTCGGATACCCAGGAGGAGGCACCTAAGCCAAAGGCTCGGCCTGGAACCAGCTGACGGTGCTGGAACCAGGTGGTGGACCCGAAGGCCCACAGGAGAGGAGAGAACAGCTAGGCCGCGAGGCAGCCGCAGTTACCGAACCCCAACAGTCCTACAGGGGGAGCTGGGCCTACTGGCACTACAGAACCAGCCTTGACTACCAGTTCACGCAGCCCACATAGGAAGCTCCTAAACTGGAGGCACCCTCGAGTTGGCTAACCCGACCGCACCACGACGGGGCAAGCATAGGCGTCTCAGTGAGCTTGACACTACCCGGAAACAGCTGACGGTGCTGGAACCAGGTTTGGCACGAGGGAGTACCAGTGACAAAAACACTGCCGAGAACCAGCTGGCGGTGCTGGAACCCAGATGCGTTGCCTATTAAAGATTGTCTTCCTAGAGCCCCAACTAGCGGTGCTGGAGCAAAGGGTAAGCAGGGGGAGCATAGTGTAGGCCGAAGCCTGCACTGGAGGCAGCTTTGTGTCAGCGTTGCGTTTGCAGGACACTTTGCCGGCTACACAGTATGGGAACAGCTGGCGTTGCTGAACCCCACTAACACAATGGCGGGTGTTTTTCTCTGTGCAGCTAGCACTTGCGGGCAAAAACTAGCGATGTTAGAGCCCGTGGTGAAGCAGGAGGAGGAGGAGAGGAGCAGAGTGTAGGCCGAAGCCTAGTTGAACCAATTTCAAAGGAAACCTTTAACCCCCCCTCAGGTGTTACAAAGTACAAGAGACACACCTTGTGCAGTATTAATGCTGCACAAGTGAAAGGTTGCTCTATTAATTTGTCTACTTGCACACGCTGAATGAAAGACGTACACAATTTAGCCCATTCTACAGTCAACCTGTAGTGGATGCGTGACTTGACTTTTTAAGGAGACGCAGCACAGGTGTCCCAAATAACGCCTTGGTGCTTGGCGCAGCTTCCTGAGCGTTGTTATTTGCTGTACAGGAGTCTGCACTCTTGTGTTATCCCTTGGCAATGCCCTGTTAGAGCTGCCCGTCTTATGACCTCATTTCATGTTGGCCGGTGCGGTTAACGATGGCCATAAATCCCAGACCCACAGTGCCTTTTCATAAAGTCACACTGCGGTGCTGGGATTCGTGGCCTTGAGCAGTAAATATTTTGGCCGCTCACACACGTCCTTACACCTGCTTCAGACTGGGCGGCCTCTGCTGATCCCTTCTCGCATGCCGCGGCCATGAGGCTGCACAGTCTGAAGAAGGCGGAAGGAGATGAGTTAAGACAGGCGAAGATATGCACTGCTCGTGCCCATCAATCACACCCTCGCAGTCAAAATAAGTAAGACAACGAGGGGCGTTGTGTCGGGCATGGCGGACGCACAGGCACAGCCAGCCAACCAATGATGTCAGTAGACGGGCAGCGCTAACAATGGGGGTGCTGCGTGTCATTAGAAAGGAAAGTCACACCTCAGGGACAGTGGAATGGTCTCTAATGAGACACATTTTGTACGTGTTGAGTTCCACGTGGGCAAGGAGAAAAAGTCAGCCACCTTGTACAAATGCAGCAGTACTGCTGTACAAGGTGGCTGTTATACATAGAAACACCTGGGGGTGGGGGGCAGGCTCCCTTCAATTTCAGTTCATGTGCCTGCGTGGCGTTTGCAGGACACGAGGACAGGAGGAGAGGAGCAGAGTGTAGGCCGAAGCCTGCACTGGTGGCAGCTTTTGGTCAGTTGTGCCAGCGTGGCTTGTGCTGGACACGATGCCGGCTACACAGCGGGGGAACAGCTGGCGGTGCTGAACCCCACTGACACAATGGTGGGTGTTTTTCTCTGTGCAGCTAGCATGTCCGGGCAGAAACTGGCGGTGTTTGAGCCCAGGGTCAGCAGGAGGAGGAGAGGAGCAGAGTGTAGGCCGAAGCCTGCACTGGTGGCAGCTTTTGGTCAGTTGTGCCAGCGTGGCTTGTGCTGGACACGATGCCGGCTACACAGCGGGGGAACAGCTGGCGGTGCTGAACCCCACTGACACAATGGTGGGTGTTTTTCTCTGTGCAGCTAGCATGTCCAGGCAGAAACTGGCGGTGTTTGAGCCCAGGGTCAGCAGGAGGAGGAGAGGAGCAGAGTGTAGGCCGAAGCCTGCACTGGTGGCAGCTTTTGGTCAGTTGTGCCAGCGTGGCTTGTGCTGGACACGATGCCGGCTACACAGCGGGGGAACAGCTGGCGGTGCTGAACCCCACTGACACAATGGTGGGTGTTTTTCTCTGTGCAGCTAGCATGTCCGGGCAGAAACTGGCGGTGTTTGAGCCCAGGGTCAGCAGGAGGAGGAGAGGAGCAGAGTGTAGGCCGAAGCCTGCACTGGTGGCAGCTTTTGGTCAGTTGTGCCAGCGTGGCTTGTGCTGGACACGATGCCGGCTACACAGCGGGGGAACAGCTGGCGGTGCTGAACCCCACTGACACAATGCTGGGTGTTTTTCTCTGTGCAGCTAGCATGTCCGGGCAGAAACTGGCGGTGTTTGAGCCCAGGGTCAGCAGGAGGAGGAGAGGAGCAGAGTGTAGGCCGAAGCCTGCACTTGTGGCAGCTTTTGGTCAGTTGTGCCAGCGTGGCTTGTGCTGGACACGATGCCGGCTACACAGCGGGGGAACAGCTGGCGGTGCTGAACCCCACTGACACAATGGTGGGTGTTTTTCTCTGTGCAGCTAGCATGTCCGGGCAGAAACTGGCGGTGTTTGAGCCCAGGGTCAGCAGGAGGAGGAGAGGAGCAGAGTGTAGGCCGAAGCCTAGTTGAACCAATTTCAAAGGTAACCTTTAACCCCCCCTCAGGTGTTGCAAGGTACAAGAGCCACACCTTGAACTGCATTAATGATGCACAAGTCAAAGGTTGCTCTCTTAATTTTGCTCCTTGCACACGCTGAATAAAACACGTACACTATTTAGCCCATTATACTGTCAAACAGTAGTGGAGGCGTGACTTGTCTTTTTAAGGAGACGCAGCACAGGTGTACAAATTTACACCTAGGTGCTGGGCGCAGATTCCTTACCGTTGTTATTTGCAGTACAGGAAACTGCGCTCTTGTGTTATCCCTTGGCAATACCCTGTTAGTGCAGGCCGTCTCATGACCTCATTTCATGTTGGCCGGTGCGGTTAACGATGGCCATAAATCCCAGACCCACAGTGCCTTTTCCTAAAGTCACACTGCGGTGCTGGGATTCGTGGCCTTGTGCAGTAAATATTTTCGCCGCTCACACATGTCCTTACACCTGCTTCAGACTGGGCGGCCTCAGCTGATCCCTTATCGCATGCCGCGGCCATGAGGCCGCACAGTCAGAAGAAGGCGGAAGGAGGGGAGTGAAGACAGGGCAACATATGCACTGCTCGTGCCCATCAATCACACCCTCGCAGTCAAAATATATGAGACAACGAGGGGCGTTGTGTCGGGCAGGGCGGACGCACAGGCACAGCCAGCCAACCAATGATGTCAGAAGACGGGCAGCGCTAACAATGGGGGTGCTGCGTGTCATTAGAAAGGAAAGTCACACCTCAGGGACAGTGGAATGGTCTCTAATGAGACACATTTTGTACGTGTTGAGTTCCACGTGGGCAAGGAGAAAAAGTCAGCCACCTTGTACAAATGCAGCAGTACTGCTGTACAAGGTGGCTGTTATACATAGAAACACCTGGGGGTGGGGGGCAGGCTCCCTTCAATTTCAGTTCATGTGCCTGCGTGGCGTTTGCAGGACACGTTGCCGGCTACACAGCAGGGGAACAGCTGGCGGTGCTGAACCCCACTAACACATTGGCTGGTGTTTTCCTCTGTGCAGCTAGCACTTCCGGGCAGAAACTGGCGGTGTTTGAGCCCAGGGTCAGCAAGAGGAGGAGAGGAGCAGAGTGTAGGCCGAAGCCTGCACTGGTGGCAGCTTTTGGTCGGTTGTGCCAGCGTGGCTTGTGCTGGACACGATGCCGGCTACACAGCAGGGGAACAGCTGGCGGTGCTGAACCCCACTAACACATTGGCTGGTGTTTTTCTCTGTGCAGCTAGCACTTCCAGGCTACAACTGGCGGTGTTATAGCCCAGGGTCAGCAGGAGGAGGAGAGGAGCAGCGTGTAGGCCGAAGCCTAGTTGAACCAATTTCAAAGGTAACCTTTAACCCCCCCTCAGGTGTTGCAAGGTACAAGAGCCACACCTTGAACTGCATTAATGATGCACAAGTCAAAGGTTGCTCTCTTAATTTTGCTCCTTGCACACGCTGAATAAAACACGTACACTATTTAGCCCATTATACTGTCAAACAGTAGTGGAGGCGTGACTTGTCTTTTTAAGGAGACGCAGCACAGGTGTACAAATTTACACCTAGGTGCTGGGCGTAGATTCCTTACCGTTGTTATTTGCAGTACAGGAAACTGCGCTCTTGTGTTATCCCTTGGCAATACCCTGTTAGTGCAGGCCGTCTCATGACCTCATTTCATGTTGGCCGGTGCGGTTAACGATGGCCATAAATCCCAGACCCACAGTGCCTTTTCCTAAAGTCACACTGCGGTGCTGGGATTCGTGGCCTTGTGCAGTAAATATTTTCGCCGCTCACACATGTCCTTACACCTGCTTCAGACTGGGCGGCCTCAGCTGATCCCTTATCGCATGCCGCGGCCATGAGGCCGCACAGTCAGAAGAAGGCGGAAGGAGGGGAGTGAAGACAGGGGAACATATGCACTGCACATGCCCATCAATCACACCCTCGCTGTCCAAAAAAATAAGACACCGAGGGGCGTTGTTTCGAGCAGGGCAGACGCACAGGCGCAGCCAGCTAACCAATGATGTCAAAAGACGGGCAGCGCTAACAAGGGTGGTGCTGCGTATCATTAGAAAGGAAAGTCACACCTCAGGGACAGTGGAATGGTCTCAATGAGACACATTTTGTACGTGTTGAGTTCCACGTGGGCAAGGAGAAAAAGTCAGCCACCTTGTACAAATGCAGCAGTACTGCTGTACAAGGTGGCTGTTATACATAGAAACACCTGGGGGTGGGGGGCAGGCTCCCTTCAATTTCAGTTCATGTGCCTGCGTGGCGTTTGCAGGACACGTTGCCGGCTACACAGCAGGGGAACAGCTGGCGGTGCTGAACCCCACTAACACATTGGCTGGTGTTTTCCTCTGTGCAGCTAGCACTTCCGGGCAGAAACTGGCGGTGTTTGAGCCCAGGGTCAGCAGGAGGAGGAGAGGAGCAGAGTGTAGGCCGAAGCCTGCACTGGTGGCAGCTTTTGGTCGGTTGTGCCAGCGTGGCTTGTGCTGGACACGATGCCGGCTACACAGCAGGGGAACAGCTGGCGGTGCTGAACCCCACTAACACATTGGCTGGTGTTTTTCTCTGTGCAGCTAGCACTTCCAGGCTACAACTGGCGGTGTTATAGCCCAGGGTCAGCAGGAGGAGGAGAGGAGCAGAGTGTAGGCCGAAGCCTAGTTGAACCAATTTCAAAGGTAACCTTTAACCCCCCCTCAGGTGTTGCAAGGTACAAGAGCCACACCTTGAACTGCATTAATGATGCACAAGTCAAAGGTTGCTCTCTTAATTTTGCTCCTTGCACACGCTGAATAAAACACGTACACTATTTAGCCCATTATACTGTCAAACAGTAGTGGAGGCGTGACTTGTCTTTTTAAGGAGACGCAGCACAGGTGTACAAATTTACACCTAGGTGCTGGGCGCAGATTCCTTACCGTTGTTATTTGCAGTACAGGAAACTGCGCTCTTGTGTTATCCCTTGGCAATACCCTGTTAGTGCAGGCCGTCTCATGACCTCATTTCATGTTGGCCGGTGCGGTTAACGATGGCCATAAATCCCAGACCCACAGTGCCTTTTCCTAAAGTCACACTGCGGTGCTGGGATTCGTGGCCTTGTGCAGTAAATATTTTCGCCGCTCACACATGTCCTTACACCTGCTTCAGACTGGGCGGCCTCAGCTGATCCCTTATCGCATGCCGCGGCCATGAGGCCGCACAGTCAGAAGAAGGCGGAAGGAGGGGAGTGAAGACAGGGGAACATATGCACTGCTCGTGCCCATCAATCACACCCTCGCAGTCAAAATATGAGACAACGAGGGGCGTTGTGTCGGGCAGGGTGGACGCACAGGCACAGCCAGCCAACCAATGATGTCAGAAGACGGGCAGCGCTAACAATGGGGGTGCTGCGTGTCATTAGAAAGGAAAGTCACACCTCAGGGACAGTGGAATGGTCTCTAATGAGACACATTTTGTACGTGTTGAGTTCCACGTGGGCAAGGAGAAAAAGTCAGCCACCTTGTACAAATGCAGCAGTACTGCTGTACAAGGTGGCTGTTATACATAGAAACACCTGGGGGTGGGGGGCAGGCTCCTTTCAATTTCAGTTCATGTGCCTGCGTGGCGTTTGCAGGACACGTTGCCGGCTACACAGCAGGGGAACAGCTGGCGGTGCTGAACCCCACTAACACATTGGCTGGTGTTTTTCTCT
This sequence comes from Ranitomeya imitator, assembly GCF_032444005.1. Taxonomy (NCBI): domain Eukaryota; kingdom Metazoa; phylum Chordata; class Amphibia; order Anura; family Dendrobatidae; genus Ranitomeya; species Ranitomeya imitator. The sequence goes on from NC_091284.1 coordinate 176,397,560, forward strand.
GTGCAGCTAGCACTTCCGGGCAGAAACTGGCGGTGTTTGAGCCCAGGGTCAGCAGGAGGAGGAGAGGAGCAGAGTGTAGGCCGAAGCCTGCACTGGTGGCAGCTTTTGGTCGGTTGTGCCAGCGTGGCTTGTGCTGGACACGATGCCGGCTACACAGCAGGGGAACAGCTGGCGGTGCTGAACCCCACTAACACATTGACTGGTGTTTTTCTCTGTGCAGCTAGCAGTTCCGGGCAAAAACTAGCGGTGTTTGAGCCCAGGGTCAGCAGGAGAGGAGCAGAGTGTAGGCCGAAGCCTAGTTGAACCAATTTCAAAGGTTACCTTTAACCCCCCCTCAGGTGTTGCAAGGTACAAGAGCCACACCTTGTGCAGCATTAATGCTGCACAAGTAAAAGGTTGCTCTATTTAATTTGCTCCTTGCACACGCTGAATAAAACATGTACAATATTTAGCCCATTATACTGTCAAACAGTAGTGGAGGCGTGACTTGTCTTTTTAAGGAGATGCAGCACAGGTGTCAAAATTTACACCTAGCTGCTGGGCGCAGATTCCTGAGCGTTGTTATTTGCTGTACAGGAGTCTGCGCTATTGTGATCCCTTGGTCATGCGCTGTGAGCGCTTCCTGTCTTCTGACCTCATTTCATGTCGGCCGTTGCGGTTAGCGATGGACATGAATCCCAGACCCACAGTGTGTTTTCAAAAAAATCACACTGCGTGGCTGGGATTCGTGGCCTTGTGCAGTAAATATGTTTGACACTCACACATGTCCTTACACCAGCTTCAGACTGGGCGGCCTCATCTGATCCCTTATCACCTGCCGCGGCCATGAGGACACCCAGTCTGAAGAAGGCGGAAGGAGATGAGTGAACACAGGCAAACATATGCACTGCACATGCCCATCAATCACACCCTCGCTGTCCAAAAAAATAAGACACCGAGGGGCGTTGTTTCGAGCAGGGCAGACGCACAGGCGCAGCCAGCTAACCAATGATGTCAAAAGACGGGCAGCACTAACAAGGGTGGTGCTGCGTATCATTAGAAAGGAAATTCACACCTCAGGGACAGTGGAATGGTCTCAATGAGACACATTTTGTACGTGTTGAGTTCCACGTGGGCAAGGAGAAAAAGTCAGCCACCTTGTACAAATGCAGCAGTACTGCTGTACTAGGTGGCTGTTATACATAGAAACACCTGGGGGGGTGGGGCCAGGTTCCCTTTAATTTCAGTTCATGTGCCTGCGTGGCGTTTGCAGGTCACGTTGCCGGCTACACAGCAGGGGAACAGCTGGCGGTGCTGAACCCAACTAACACATTGGCTGGTGTTTTTCTCTGTGCAGCTAGCACTTCCGGGCAAAAACTAGCGGTGTTTGAGCCCAGGGTCAGCAGGAGGAGGAGAGGAGCAGAGTGTAGGCCGAAGCCTGCACTGGTGGCAGCTTTTGTTCTGTTGTGCCAGCGTGGCTTGTGCTGGACACGTTGCCGACTACACAGCAGGGGAACAGCTGGCGGTGCTGAACCCCACTGACACATCACCTAGTGTTTTTTTCTGTGTAGACAACACTTCCAGGTGGCAACTGACAGTGTTGAAACCCAGGGAATCAAAGAGGAGCAGAGTGTAGGCCGAAGCCTGCAGTGGAGCAAGTTGAAAGGGAACCTTTAACCCCCCCCAGGCATTTGTTGCTGAAAGAGCCATCTTGTACAGCAGTAATACTGCACATGGAAAATGGTGGCTCCGAAAAATATGCTCCTTGCAAACGCTGAAGTACACACTCATATAATGTGTCCCCTCACACCGTCAAACCATCCCGGAAGTGGGACTTTCCTTTGTAATGTGACACAGCACAGCCGTCATTCCAACCCCCTTGGTGCCGGGCGCCACCTCCTCAACGTTGTTTGGTTCTGTCACGGAGCCCGCGCTGTAATGTTATCTCTTGGCCATGCACAGTTAGCGGTGCCCGTCTTCTGACATCATGTAGGTGTCAGGCTGGCAGTGCCTGTGCGTCCAAGCTGTCCGAGATCCAACCTTGCAGTGTCATCTAATGTAGTCCCACTGCGGGCCAGGGATCTATGGGCTCTCACTCACCTCCTTCCTGCTTCTTCAGACTGTGCGGCGTCACGGCCGTGGCATGCTATTAGGGATCAGCTGACGCCGCCTAGTCTGAAGAAGCGTGAAGAAGGGGAGTGAGAGGCTAGTAGATGCACTGCGCATGGCCATGGATACCAGGCCCACTGTGGGATCACATTAGACGACACTGCGAGGTGTGATTTCGGGCAGCGTGGACGCACAGGCGCAGCCAGGACGACAACAAATGATGTCAGAGGACGGGCAGCGCAAACTGTGCATGGCCAAGGGATAACATAACAGCGCAGGGTCCATGACGGAATCAAACAACGCTAAGGAGGCAGCGCACGGTGCCAAGGGGGTAGCAATGACGGCTGTGCTGCGTCACATTACAAAGGAAAGTCCCACCTCCGGGACGGTTGGACGGTGTGAGGGGACACATTACATGAGTGTGTAGTTCAGCGTTTGCAAGGAGCATAATTTCAAGAGCGACCTTTCCCTTGTGCAGTATTAGTGCTGCACATGGTGGCTCTTTCAGTAACAAACGCCTGGGGGGGGGGGGGGACAGGTCCCCTTACATTTTAGTTGTGCCAGCGTGGCGGTCGCATGACACGTTGCCGGATACACAGCTGGGGATCAGCTGACGTTACTGAACCCCAATAACAGAGGAGTGACTGTTGACTGTGCACACAGCACTTCCAGGCACCAACTGGCGGTGTTAGAGCCCAGGGACAGCAGGAGGAGCAGATTGGAGGTATTGCCGCACACACAGCTGGGGATCAGCTGACGTTACTGAACCCCAATAACAGAGGAGCGACTGTTGACTGTGCACACAGCACTTCCAGGCACCAACTGGCGGTGTTAGAGCCCAGGGACAGCAGGAGGAGCAGATTGGAGGTATTGCCGCACACACAGCTGGGGATCAGCTGACGTTACTGAACCCCAATAACAGAGGAGCGACTGTTGACTGTGCACACAGCACTTCCAGGCACCAACTGGCGGTGTTAGAGCCCAGGGACAGCAGGAGGAGCAGATTGGAGGTATTGCCGCACACACAGCTGGGGATCAGCTGACGTTACTGAACCCTAATAACAGAGGAGCGACTGTTGACTGTGCACACAGCACTTCCAGGCACCAACTGGCGGTGTTAGAGCCCAGGGACAGCAGGAGGAGCAGAGGAACAGAGTGTAGGCCGAAGCCTGATTGGAGCAAGTTGAAAGGGAACCTTTAACCCCCCCCCCAAGACGTTTGTAGCTGAAAGAGCCATCTTGTGCAGCACTAACGATGCAAAAGGAAAAGGTGGTTCTTTTAATTATGCTCCTTGCAAACACCGAAGTAAACACTAAAAATGTGTCCCCTTATACCGTTAAACCGTCCCGGAGGTGCGAATTTCCTTCGTAATGGGACACAGCACAGCTGTCATTCCTATCCCCTTGGTGCCGTGCGCTGCCTCCTCAGCGTTGTTTTAAGCTGTCACGGAGCCTGCGCTGTTCTGTTAGCCCTTGGCCATGCCCAATTAGCGCTGCCTGTCTTCTGACATAATTTGGTGTCAGGCTGTCACTGCCTGTGCGTCCACGCTGCTCCAGATCCCACCTCGCAGTCTCGTCCAACGTAATCCCACTGCGGGCCTTGGAACCATGGACATGCACAGTGCATATCCTCGACTCTCACTCCCCTCCTTCCCTCTTCTTCAGACTGTGCGGTGTCACGGCCGTGGCATGCTATTAGGGATCAGCTGACGGCGCACAGTCTAAAGAAGGCGGAGGGAAATGAGCGAGAGCCCGAGGGGAAGATATGCACTGCGCATGCCTATGGATCCCAGGCCCGCAGTGTGACTCAATCAGAAGACACAGCGAGGCGGGATCTCGGGCAGCGCGGCCGCACAGGCGCAGCCAGCCTGACACCAAATTATGTCAGAAGACAGGCAGCGCAAATAGGGCATGCCCAAGGGATAACAGAACAGCGCAGGCTCCGTGACAGCTTAAAACAACGCTGAGGAGGCAGCGCATGGCACCAAGGGGGTAGGAATGACGGCTGTGCTGCGTCACATTGCGAAGGAAAGTCCCAGCTCCGGGACAGTATAACGGTATCAGTGAACACATTTTATAAGTGTTAAGTTCTGCGTGTGCAAGGAGCTAAAAAAAAAGAGCTACCTTTTCCTTGTGCAGCATTACTGCTGCACAAGATGGCTCTTTCAGTAACAAACGACGGGGGGGGGGAGAGGGACAGGTTCCCTTACATTTAGGTTGTTGTGCCAGCGTGGCGGTCGCAGGACACATTGCCGGCTACACAGCTGGGGATCAGCTGACGTTACTGAAACCCAATAACACTGGGTCGTATGTTTTTACTGTGCAGCCTGCACTTCTGAGCCGCAACTGGCGGTGTTGGAGCCCAGGAATAGCAGTTCAGGTGGTAGAAAGATGAACACAGCAGGAGACCTGGATGACACCCAATTACTTAATCAGGCAGAGGAGTGGCAAATTCCTGCGAGATCCAGGCCTGGTTCATTTTCAGGAAAGTAAGCCGGTCAACGTTATCGGAGGATAGTCGCATGCGACGGTCTGTTAGTACACCACCTGCGGCACTAAAGACACGTTCCGATAAGACACTAGCCGCAGGGCAAGCCAGCACCTCCAATGCATACTGGCTTAGCTCTGGCCATGTATCCAGCTTAGAGACCCAAAACTTGAACGGGGAAGAGCCGTCTGGGAGTACAGTAAGAGGGCAAGCCATGTAGTCTGTCACCATCTGACGGAACCGTTGCCTCCTGCTGACTGGAGCCGCCGGTGATGGTGTAGACATTTGGGGCGGGCACACAAAAGTGTGCCAGAGTTGTGCCATACTGGGCTTGCCTTGGGCAGAGGCACTGCTTCTGCTCCCTCTTTGGGCAGAGCCTCCCCCACTGCCTCGACGCACTGAGCTGCTTTGTAAAGCACTAGCAGCACTCCTCTCAGTTGGACAGGAGAAGATGATGGAATTCACCAGTGTGTCGTGGTACTCCCGCAATTTACGCTCCCGGGTCAACGCAGGGATGAGGTTTTGGACGTTGTCCCGGTAGCGAAGATCGAGGAGGGTGAACACCCAATAATCAGGCATGTTGAGAATGTGGTCGATGCGGCGGTCGTTTCTCAGGCACTGCAGCATGAAATCCACCATGTGCTGCAGAGTGCCAACTGGCCCAGAAACGCTGTCCCCTGCTTGAGACATGATCTCTGCCCGCTCGTCATCACCCCACCCTCGCTGTACACACTGACCACTGGACAATTGTGTCGCTCCCTCCTCTGGACGGAGCTCTTCCTCCTCCATTGACTCCTCCTCATCCTCCTCACAAATTGGCCCCTGCGTACCCCTTTGTGAGGAACCACGTGGCGCTGACTCTCCAGAAGCTGATGGAAAAGGTGACTCCTCATCCTCCACCTCTTCCACATCATCCCTTAACCCTTGCAAAGTTTGCTGAAGCAGGCAGATAAGGGGGACAGTCATGCTGACTAGTGCATCATCTGCACTTGCCATCCGCGTGGAATAATCAAAAGGACGCAAAACCTGGCAGACGTCCTTCATAGTGGCCCACTCTGTGGTTGTGAAGTCTGATCGGCGCTGACTGAGACTTCTTTGCGTCTGATGCAGCTGGTACTCCATAACTGCTTGCTGCTGCTCACACAACCGCTCCAACATATGTAACGTGGAATTCCACCGGGTAGGTAGGTCACATATGATGCGGTGTTCCGGAAGGCGGAATCGGCGCTGCAGAGCAGCAATGCGGGATCTGGCCAAGCTGGAACGCCGCAAGTGAGCACACTATAGGCGGACCTTGTGCAGCAGGGCATCAAGATCCGGATAGTCCCTCAGAAAACTCTGCACAACCAAATTGAGCACATGTGCCAGACATGGGATGTGAGTGAGGTTGCCAAGGGCCAAAGCTGCCACCAGATTTCGGCCATTGTCACACACTACCATGCCTGGCTGGAGATTTGCTGGCAGTAACCACACATCGCTCTCCTGCTTGATGGCATTCCAGAGCTCCTGCGCTGTGTGGCTTCGATGCCCCAATGAAACTAGTTTCAAGACGGCCTGCTGACGTTTGGCCACGGCTGTGCTCATGTCGGTCATAGGTAAACGTTCACGGGTCCATGTGGAGGTGGACTGTGACTGATCCTGCAGAGAGGAATCAGAGGAACTGGTGTAAGAGGAGGAGTCGATGCGTACAGACTGGATTCCTGCAATCCTTGGAGTGGGCAGGACACGTCCTGCGCCACTCGCACGATCTGTACCTGGCTCAACAACATTAACCCAATGGGCAGTGAGGGAAACATATCACCCCTGTCCATGCTGACTGGTCCACGCATCGGTGGTGAGGTGGACCTTGCTACTGACGGCGTTCAGTAGCGCATGTTTTATGTTTGCCTCAACATGCCTGTGCAGGGCAGGGACAGCCTGCCTGCTGAAGTAAAAGCGGCTGGGCACCTTGTACTGTGGGACTGCCAATGCCATCAAGTCACGGAAGCTGTCAGTCTCCACCAGCCTGAACGAGAGCATTTCCAGGGACAACAGTTTGGCAATGCCTGCATTCAGAGCCTGTGCTCGGGGGTGGTTGGCCGAGAATGCCCGCCTTTTCTCCCATGCCTGTACTACCGATGGCTGTAGAGTAGACTGGGAGTGTGAGGATGACTGGGAAGGTGGTGCTGTGGGTGGAATTACACTAGGTCTCTGGACAACAGTGGAGGAAGAGGCAACACGAGATGAAGAGGTGGTAGCTGCCGCTGTTGGTTGGCCTACGTCTTCACTGTGTTTCTGTAACTCCACCGCGTGCCTGTTCCGCACATGTTTCCACATATTTGTGGTATGGAGGTTGCTGACACTTTTACCTCTTTTTACTTTCTGATGACACAGCTTGCATTTGACAAAACAAATGTCATCTGCAACTGTGTCAAAAAAGGACCAGGCACTGCAAGTCTTGGGAGCGCCCTTTTTGGCTTTGGAAAGAGACAGGCTCCTAACGGGTGCCAAAGTGGAGGCTACAGGCTCCGCAGTCTTCCCTCTCCCTCTTTGGCCCGTAAGGGGAAGCTCTTCCTCAGAGCTGCTCCCACCACCTTCCTGTTCCTCACGCCACGATGGGTCAAGGACCTCATCATCTCCACTACCCTCTGCCACCAACTGCTCCTCCTGGGTAGTCTCGGCAGCACAGTACGCATCAGAAAGCGGCACCTGAGTTTCATCATCAGATGCGTACTGCGCTGTGGTCACCGGAGGCACTGGCCCACCTGCCTCTTCAGAGTCAGAGAGAAAAAGCTGTTGGGCATCACTGCACACTGCCTCTTCTTCCATTTCTCCAATGCTGCTTGGCTGGCCCCGTTACCAAGCCAAGAGATTCAGAGAACAGAAGTAGAAACGGCTCCTGTCCTGGGCTCTCTGACTGCCTGGCCAATTTGGCAGGTGGTGAAGAGACAGATGGCTGCTTTCCAGTGCTCTGTGCCTGAGAGGATGTGGCACTAACTGAAGTCGATGCCGAGGCGTTAGCTGCCATCCACCCGACAACGGCTTCAATTTGGTCTTCACGCAGCAGCGGTGCACGGCGCTCTCCGACAAAGCTGCGCATGAAGGACTGTTCCCTGCTGAAACTGAGTGACGACGAGTCACCGGCGCCCGCAGCAGGCACAGAATCACCACGTCCTCTCCCTGCTCCTCGCGCCTTACTCCCTGCCCTCTTCATCTTGGTTGACAGATAAAGATAAGCAGAAAAGTACTAAGGCCTTAGCGTGCTTATTCCTGAAATGCTCCTCCTAACAGGTGTAAGAAACACTAATGTTGTAAAGTGTGGACTAAACTTTATTATTTTTCAAATGTGGCCTACACAAGTGTTAAGTTGTGTTTGGTGAACTTTACTTTTTTTTGTGTGCAGATCGGGCTACAGAGCTAGTTTAAAGCACACGGAGACCGTGCAGACAGCCGTAAACGGCGCTGCAAGGCCAAAAAACCCTCCTCTAGGTTATCCTATGTAGTATTTTTCCACTATTTAGCTGGAGACGGGTGGAAAGACACTAATAGGATTTTTTTTTTTTAAATTTTAAACAGGCTGCACTATTTGAAAAAAAAGGAAATTGTTTTTCAAGGTATGAGGCAGTAACGCACCCTGAGCTGAATCCAACCGGCTAGAGCTGCACACAGACTACAGGGCGAGCTGCGCTCACATAGAGACCGTGCAGACAGCCGTAAACGGCGCTGCAAGGCCCAATAAACCCCCTCTAGGTTATCCTATGTAGTGTTTTTCCACTATTTAGCTGGAGACGGGTGGAAAAACACTAATAGGGAATTTTTTTTAAAATTTTTAAACAGGCTGCACTATTTGAAAAAAAGGAAAATTTTTCTCAAGGTATGAGCCAGTAACGAACCCTGAGCTGAATCCAACCGGCTATGGCTGCACACAGACTACAGGGCGAGCTGGGCTCACACGGAGACCGTGCAGACAGCCGTAAACGGCGCTGCAAGGCCCAAAAACCCCCCTCTAGGTTATCCTATGTAGTGTTTTTCCACAATTTAGCTGGAGACGGGTGGAAAAACACTAATAGGAAATTTGAGAAAAAATGTGCAGCAGGCTGCACTATGTCTACGTTCACATTAGCGTCGCGTCGCCGTTGCGTCGGCGACGCACGGAAAAACGCACGTTTTGCGACGCGTGCGTCGTTTTTGACGAAAATCGGACACACAGAAAATGCTACATGTAGCGTTTTCTTGCGTCCGACGCTAGCGTCGGAAACGACGCACGTGGCGAAAAACGCCACCAAAACAACGCACGCGTCCCCTATGTTAAACATAGGGGCGCGTCGCCGCTGCGTCGCCGACGCAACAGCGACGCACATTAGCGTAACGCTAATGTGAACGTAGCCTATGAGCAAAAAAGGACAACTGTGTGAGGCAGTGTGAACCCCCCCTGAGCTGAATACAACCGGGTATATGGCTGCACACAGACTACAGAGTGAGCTGCACACACACACACACACACACACACACACACACACACACACACACACACAGACCTTGCAGAACGCTGTTAAAACAGCGCTGCAAGGCAAGAGCAAGGTGAACAGTGAAGAACACACAGCGTTTTGCTAAATTAGCCTTTGGAAAGGAAAATAAAGCAATTAGCTAGCTCAACTGGCCCTCAGTTAGAACACAGCATCCTGTCCCTAACTGAAATCACAGCAGAGTGAGCGCAAAATGGCGGCAGCGTTTTTTATAGTGCAGAGTGACATCATTTCAGCAGCCAATCACAGCCTTGCCAGTACTTACATGCCCACCATGCTAAACAGGATGTGCCCACACTTCCAATCATTCCTCATTGGTTGCTGCGTGCAGTTTGAATTCTGGGAACTTCCGATTCCGGTATCCGATACGCGGGAAGTATCAGAATTCGGTATCGGAATTCCGATACCGCAAATATCGGCCGATACCCGATACTTGCGGTATCGGAATGCTCAACACTACTAGTGAGACTTTACCATGTGGAAGACATGTGCCCCACGCTCCCCTGCAAAGTGGGACAGGAAGCTAGGTCTTATGGATGAGCGTGTTTGTTGCGCTCCCACAGCCTCATCGTGCACCATCAGCAGCACATCCACTTCTGCATATTAAATTATTTATGCAGCTAAGAGCGGAATTAATCAGGACTAGAATAGGATGTAGCCCTGATGAGGAGTTTTGGTTTCTGCAGCAAGGCCTGTAATGCATTACTAACCCTCTCCAGCAGCTATCCCTAAACTAATACCACTAACAGCGGTACTGAATAGATGGAGCCCTGGTAATGATTGTTTGGTTTTAGGTTTCTGCAGCAAGGCCTGAAATACAATATAAACTAACTAGGCCTGTATTGCTAACTTTCCCTTCTGTAACTCTCCCTACTCTGTCTCCAGGGTACAGTGTAGCGAGCATCTCGTGACCGGATCTTAGACATAATGTGGCCAATCACTGTAATGCCAGTAGCCAACATGCCTACACCATTATCGTACTTGGCAAGCATTTCCCACATGTTTAGTGGCTGAAAAACAGCATCAAAGCACACTCACTCATCACTAGTGCTAGCCACTGAGCCATCAGGCTGCGTATATTCCCATAAGGCAGTTTTTTTCTGGGGAGTGCGCATTGGCTGTTATCCAATCAGAATATAGCCATCCTTGCGCATTTAGGCCATGTGCACACGTTGCAGATTTTCCAGACTGATTTTGGTAAATCCGCAGGTAAACCGCACTGTGGATTTCCCGTGATTTTTTTGCAGATTCCTATTATGGAGCAGGTGTAAACCGCTGCGTAATCTGCACAAAGAATTGACATGCTGTGGATTAAACACCACTACGTTTCCGCAGCATGTGCACTGCGGACTTTATTTTCCAGAGGTTTACATGGTACTGTAAACACATGGAAAACTGCTTCGAATCTGCAGCAACCAATCCGCTGCAGATCTGCAGCAAAATCCGCAACGTGCGCACATAGCCTTAGGCCGGTTTCACATTAGCGTTGCGGACGGCTGCAGACTTCCTCCATGAAGCCCCACCCTCAGCCACACCTCCGCCTACGGCCTGCGTACCTATCTTTAACATTAGGTACGCAGGTCGTGATGCTGTATGCAGATGCTTCCGCATGCGTCGTTTTGACGATGTGGCGACCAGCGTAGAATGCAGCTTGTAGCAATTTTTTTTCCTCCGCATCGTCAAAACAACACATGCGGAAGCATCCACATACAGTGGCATGACCTGCGTACCTAATGTTAAAGATAGGTATGCAGGCCGCATGCAGAGCTATCGGCGGAGGTGCGGCCGAGGCTTCACGGAGGAAGTTGGCAGCCCTCCACAGCTCCTCAAAACGCTAGTGGGAAACTAGCCTAAAGGTACCGTCACACTCAGCAACGCTGCGATATAGACAACGAGCCGACCTAAATTAGATCGCTGGAGGATTGCTGTTTAGGTCGCTGTAGAGACGTCAAACACAGCAACTACAGAACGATGCAGGAGCGATCCAGTGACGTAACGGCGACTCACTTCTCGTTCTCGCTGGTTGTTAGCTCCATGTCAAACAGCCGGAGTGTACCGATCCGACACACATCTAGGGGCCCTATGCTCGTTGCTGGCGTCAAACATGACGATACACGCCGACCTGGCGACGAAATAAAGTTCTGGAATTCTAGCTCCGACCAGCGATGGCACAGCGGGATCCTGATCGCTGCTGCGTGTCAAAGACAACGAGATCGCTATCCAGGACGCTGCAACGTCATGGATCGTTGTTGTTCTCGTTGCAAAGTTGCTGAGTGTGACGATACCTTTAGACATTCGCACAGATGACTTTCCACAGATGCATCTGCGCTAATGTCCAGAGAGTGGAATGTGGCTTCTCTGATTAAATACAAAGTGCATGTTGGGGTGGACCGGAGCACAAACACAAGGAGCTCTACCTTCACATTAATTCATACTCAGTCAGCCAGCACAGAGCTGAGTACATACATATTTTGCCTGAAAAACACATCTTTAGTATAGCTTATGATAGGGTTGGGGCACTTCAGAAATGGACAAATGCATACAATTTGGATAGGGAAGAAATGTGTTGGTCACAAAGGAATAAAGTGCAGTTGGCCCAGCTACAGATGTGGTAGGTTGGCATTGAGAACTGTGTGCTGATAAAATAGAGAAATCTACCTCATCTCCATCCCAAGAATATTGTGAGTGAACACTAGAAGAAATATTTTTGACCTAATGCTGGATACAGGTTTATATAGGGGCAGTTTGAGTTTCACCTAACCAAGGTTAAAAACATATTGGTTTCAATATAGTTCAACTGCACACTGATCTGTTTTGCAGCAGTAATATTACAACAAATATAACATATAAATATTGTGGGACAACCAATCGCCATTATATGTACATGTGGCTGTAGATATTGCTGTTACATACATGTTAGGGCGCCCCCTAGAGTTCCTCTTTCAGAACCCACCCCACATATGTAAAAGAATGCAGGTGATCTAACTAAGCATCTGGGACACATTACATAGCTGTTAAAGGGAACCTGTCAACCCCAAAATCGAGAGTGAGCTAAGCCCACCAGCATCAGGGGCTTATTTACAGCATTCTGTAATGCTGTAGATAAGCACCTGATGTATCCTGAAAGATGAGAAAAGGAGGTTAGATTATACTCACCTGGGTGGGCGGTCCGATGGGTGTCACGGTCCGGGGCCTCCCATCTTCATACGATGTCCTCTTCTGGTCTTCAAGCTCCGGCGCAGGCTTACTTTGTCTGCCCTGTTGAGGGCAGAGCAAAGTACTGCAGTGCGCAGGGCAGCCAAAGTACGCCTGCGCCGGAGCTTGAAGACCAGAAGACGACATCGTATGAAGATAGGAGGCCCCGGACTGGACCGCGACACCCATTGGACCGGACCCACCCCTGGGCGAGTATAATCTAACCTTTTTCTTATCTTTTTAGGATACATCGGGGGGGGGGGCTTAGCTCACCCTCGATTTTAGGGGTGACAGGTTGCCTTTAACATGACAGGGGGCAACCAAACAAGTATTGAGCAGCTATATACAAACACAGGAACATTTTTAGTAATAAAGTTTCCCATTAATTCAATTGCTATAAACAGAATTTTAGTCCTGTTCAACCTACGGGTTACATGGATGGGAATATAAAGAAGCTTTCAATTTCTGATAGACAATTTAGTACAGCTGGAAGAATGCAGTAGTTTAGATGGAGATGAAATCAACATTATAAAATTTAAAAAAAAAACAAAAAAAACCTGGTGACAGATTTCCCTTAAGAACGGCAGAGAAACTGATTTCAAAGATTTTACAATACAACAATGATCTTATCACTACAGGACTAGTAAACCTCCCGCTATGTAGTCCTCCATATTCATGAGCTCTGTAGGACCCGTCCCACCATTGATTGACCGCTTTCTGCCTATGCACAGTATAGACAAAGCTGTTAATGACTGGTTTGGGCAGTCCTGCAACAGATAACAGTTGTTTCAAAACTGCAGCTAGCAGCCCAGTGACAAATTGCTGTAATCAGGATCTATGCCCTCACATCATGCGCCTCTCAGATGGCGTAGCAAAAAACTTCTGATAGATTTCCTTTAATATCAAGTAACTCCATAGGCTCTTGTTGATTCCTTTACAGAACTTTCAGCCATTCTAGTGTATTGACAAACAAGGCTTTGTATACAGACACCATAAGACAGAGCATTTTTTAAACAGTTTATTATGTAAATTACACACGAGTTATTAGTTCTCCTTTTCTTGCACTGTCTTTGTACCACGCAGACGACCAGTACGACGAGCAGCAATAAGACCAACTTTGCGACCAGCTGGAGCATCTCTCCTGATTGTTGAAGGCTTACCAATGTGCTGATGGTTACCACCACCGAAGGGATGTTCTACAGGCTGCAGAAAAGGAGAGAACAACAACTAGTTACAAATATACATGTCAGGGTTGTAGACTGTCTGCAGATCCAAGGTCTGCCCCCTGCCATTATGCTCGCTACACCAAAACAAGCACGCAAAAAACCACTATACAAAAACTTACGTTCATAGCCACACCACGGACACGTGGCCAGCAGTTTCTCTTGGCCTTGTACTTGTGGTAGGCACGACCTGCCTTCAGAATAGGTTTGTCAATACGTCCACCTCCAGCAACAACGCCTGCATTTCAAAGAGGTTGGTTAAAGTAGAAGTTGTCTTTTTAATTTATGCTTAAGAATACAATATACAACTTTCACTAAAAGGGATTTCTAGCCTAGGGACAAAAGTCACATTCACACAGTGACTGCACGTGGTGCACTCTCTCAACTTTCTCTTGTGCTAGTAGGTGGTCTTGTGACCGGTTTGCAAACATGCAGTAATGTACCAACTAGACTTCCGCTTGGCTCAAAAAAAAAAAAAAAACAGAAAAAAAATTAATAAGCCAGATAAGTCTAGGTGGCACATACGCATGATTATGTGAGCACCAACTAATACATGGAATTGTGACACCATCAGGCAATCCTGTAAGAGGAAATAGAACCTGGAGGTTATAACTGAACATTAACACCCACCAACAATGGCTCTGTTTGCAGAAGCGATGACCTTCTTAGAGCCAGAAGGCAGCTTCACTCTGGTCTTCTTTGTTTCAGGATTGTGGGAGATGACTGTAGCATAGTTGCCAGATGCACGGGCCAGTTTGCCACGATCGCCTGGTTTCTCCTCTACACAACACACAATGGTTCCTTCAGGCATTGTGCCAACTGGGAGGACATTGCCGATGTTAAGCTGAGCTGAAAGCAGAATTATGATATTAGTTCGTATGCTAGCTTTCAAGCAGACACCTTTCCCCCTAACAGTACAGTTGTGCTACACACTAGACAAGGATACTGCATGAAGTGTGAGTATTTTACAATAACGTCAAGCATATGTATTTTTACGTTCTAGCCGAGTGTGGTTATTGATATTTGCAGTATTTTTTACCTGAAGTGGAGCACAGTAGATGTACAGTACTGGTCAAAAGTTTGGACACACCTGTTCCGTGTCCTTATAATGGGTACATTGTAAATTCAGACTGAAGGCAGCAAAACCATGAAAGAATGTGTTGAACCTTAGACAAACCACCCTGGTACCCAGATGACAGCTTTACAGACCATTGGCATTCTACCAAGCATCTTCATCAGACAGTCACCTGAAGTGGCTTTCCAACAGGAGTTTTTAGGTGTCCTGAGCACCTGTTGGTTGTCCTGGCTTCACTCACGCTGAGATTTAACTCATCCCGACCATCTCAATTGTGTTATCAGGTGATCGTAGAGGCCAACTCCATTCCTCTTCTTAACACATAGCTATAACAGTCTGCAGATGTTTTTCGAGTAATTTCCTGGTACAACACAAATGATGTTCCCACTAAGTGCAAACTAGATGGGATGGCATGTCTGTGCAGAAAGATGTGGTAACCACGCTGGTTAAGTGTGTCTTGATCTTGGAATAAGTCACCAATAAAGCACCCACACAGCATCACACATGCCCCTCCTCCATGCTTCTCAGTGGGCACCACACATACCATCCCCTCACCTTTTCTGCTCCTTAGCAGTTGGTAACCAATATCTCAAAGTCTCATTGATCAAATTACAATACAGTTTCCACTGACTAATGACCAGTCCTTGTGTTTCTTGGCCCAAACAGGTTTCTTCTTTGCAGCAATTCAACCATAATAAAGAGAGGGGGTACTTTGAAAAATCTAAGGTTCAACACAGTCTGGTTGTGTTCCTTTGTGACCTTTTGCTGTCTTTTGTCTGAATCTACACTGCGCACATTCTACTAAGAACATCACTGCATAAACAGGTATGTTTAAGCTTTTGACTGGTACTATATAGACATATTATGTAATCACAATTGGTAGACACATA
Source organism: Ranitomeya imitator (assembly GCF_032444005.1). NCBI lineage: Eukaryota > Metazoa > Chordata > Amphibia > Anura > Dendrobatidae > Ranitomeya > Ranitomeya imitator. The sequence continues at coordinate 176,413,023 of NC_091284.1, forward strand.
CAAATAAGAGAGGATCAGTGTGAAGATCCAGAAACTGCAACACTAAACTTCTGAAAATATCTGTTTAATCCTTAATGGCGCTCACATTTTAATCAGTCAGCATACCTTTCTTTCCGCAGTAGACAAATTGACCAGTGTGGATTCCCTCAGCTGCAATGAACAGTTCAGTCCTCTTCTTAAATCTGTAGGGGTCTCGGAAGGCGACCTTGGCAAGAGGAGCACCACGGCCAGGATCATGGATAATGTCCTAAAACAACCAAATAAACCTATTACTCTCAAACCAAAGCAGCAGGAATTTCAGGTAGTCGTGTCTAATATGCCAGGAAGATTTTGGTTAGCAACAGTCTTGTATTGTTGATGGTCAATGGAGCCAGGACCTATTAATACAGCAAAAACTCTCCAACATCTCATCTCTGGAAAAAAAACAACCCCCCTAATTTAGATCCGATTTTTTTTTTCTTTTCAATTCCTTTATATACTTGCCATATTCTAAGAAGGGACCAACCTCAAAGACCAAGAAAGATTTCCATAAAAAAGTCTGTAATCTTTGGTATTATGGTCAGAACCAATAAGCAGGAACTAAAAGACATCGAGAACAAAAGAGCTGCACACGAGCTGTGAACCCAAGCACCACAAACAGGCGCTTTCACATGTTGTAAAACGCAAAAACTTTGGTGTAACTGTATGAAATGCCAAAAGGAAAGCCCCTGTCCTCAATATACCCTGACAGAACGCATGTGGTGTTGATAAACACACGGAAAATACTAAAACCCTATGTGTCATATTTGTCTATGCCTATAGTAGATTTTTTTAGTCATATTTGTCTATACCTATGGTAGATTTTACAGTGTGCGGGAAATCAGCGATTCCGCAGAATTAATGAACATGTTGCTTTTTTCCGCGATTCGTTTTTTTCGCGGAAAAAAAAAATCGCAACATTTGCACAAGTTTTGCGGATTACATTGAAATGATTGGGAACCATATGTAAGCATTTTTTTCACGTTTTTATCGCATTTTATAGCAAAAAAAAAACGAAAAATACTGAACGTGTGCACATAGCCTTACAACTCCCTTCTCTATGTACCTGAACTGAGAGAGGGAGGGGGATGTTTTGAGTGAGATAATATTAAGGCTAGGTTCTCATTTCGTTTTCGGGTTAGCGCTAACAGACAGCGTTGCACGGCGAATTTAACGCCGTGCAACGTGTCAGTTAGCGCTCCCATTGTCAGCAATGTTAAAGCGCATTGCTAGTGCGTGCCATTTTCGGCACGCGCTAGCGATGTGCCGTTCTTTTGTGGCGCGCCTCGGACGCTGCTTGCAGCGTCCGAGGCACGCCCAAGGTCCATTCCCCGCTCTCGCAGATCGGGGATCTGCACTAGCGGGGACGTTTAACGCGACTCCTAAAAAGACATTGCGTTAGGGCAATCCGTTTAGCGCTAAGCGCTAGGGGATTGCGCTAACGCAATGAGAACCTAGCCTAATACTGTCTACCTTGAGAATTTATAAACCCTCCTCTCACATCCAGGACCCTAGCAACCACAGAATGCAGAGTAAGTGGACATGCTAGCTGGGGCATATCTTAAGGTACCGTCACACTCAGCAACTTTGCAACGAGAACGACAACGATCTGTGACGTTGCAGCGTCCTGGATTGCGATCTCGTTGTGTTTGACACGCAGCAGCGATCTGGATCCCGCTGTGCCATCGCTGGTCGTCGCTGAAAGTCCAGAACTTTATTTGGTCGCTAGATCGGCGTGTATCGTCATGTTTGACAGCAAAAGCAACGACGCCAGCAACATTTTACATGGAGCGAGAACAATAAGCGAGTCGCCGTTACGTCACTGGATCGCTCCTGCATCGTTCTGCTGTTACAGTGTTTGACGTCTCTACAGCGACGCTGCAGCGATCTAGTTTAGGTCGGATCGTTGTCTATATCGCTGCAGCGTTGCTGAATGTGACTGTACCTTACTGAAGTCAAGCTGCAACATCAGGCTCTCCCATCATCACTTTGGTAAGAATTACGAATAACTGTTTCAAGCTCCGTTTTTTTTATTGGAAAAAGTTCACATTAGTGACAGAAAGTTACTTTCCCAGTTTCATTAAGATCATTTTAGGGATTCAGTCTTTATGCGCCATAATCTTCCATACCTATGCCTAGTGTGTTATCACGGTTGGAAACAGAAAAACGGTTTTGAGCTCCGTTTTTTTTATTGGAATATGTTCATATTAGTACAACAACGTTATCTTCCAAGTTTCATTAGGATCTTTTTAGGGATTCAGTCTTTATGCGCCATAATCTGCCATACCTATGCCTAGTGTGGTATCATGGTTGGAAACGGAAAAACGGTTTAGAGCTCCGTTTTTTTATTGGAATATGTTCATATTAGTACAACAACGTTATCTTCCAAGTTTCATTAAGATCTTTTTAGGGATTCAGTCTTTATGCGCCATATTATTCCATACCTATGCCTAGTGTGTTATCATGGTTGGAAACGGAATAACGGTTTTGAGCTCCGTTTTTTTTTTTGGAATTAGTTCATATTAGTACAACAACGTTATCTTCCAAGTTTCATTAAGATATTTTTTGGGATTCAGTCTTTATGCGCCATAATCTGCCATACCTATGCCTATGGTAGTTTTTTTTCTAAAGTTGAATTTTTTTAATGTATTTTTCCTTTCCACTTCACTCTATTTAAAAATAAATTAGTGGAGGTTAAACTTTAATTGCGTTTTCAACAAGGCAAACCCATACATTTCTATATAGTAACTTTACATTTGAAATAAACACTGAATCCCTAAGAAGATCTTGATGAAACTTTGAAAATAAGTTTGTCATTAATATGAACTTTTTCCAGCAAGAAAAACAGAGCTTAAAAATGTAATTCTGTTTTCAACAATGTTAATTCATACATTCCTATATAATAACTTTACATTTCAAATAAACAGTGAATCCCTAAGTATATCTTTATCGAAAAATTTTGCCTTAAGGTACCTTCACACATTACGATATCGTTAAGGATATCGTTGCAACGTCACGCTTTTTGTGACGTAGCAACGATCCCGCTAACGATCTCATTATTGTGTGACAGCGACCAACGATCAGGCCCCTGCTGGGAGATCGTTGGTCGCTGGGGAATGATCAGGACCTTTTTTTGGTCGCTGATCACCCGCTGTCATCGCTGGATCAGCGTGTGTGACGCCGATCCAGCGATGTGTTTACTTGTAACCAGGGTAAATATCGGGATACTAAGCGCAGGGCCGCTATGGGGGCCAGAAAAATACGGATTACACACGAACCAGCAGTGTGACTTGCGAGAAATACGCAGCGGTGTTCTATCGAAAAGCCGGAAATTAAGTGCAGTGTACAGTAAAATCACTGACAGGTTAGAATAGAATAGGTAAAATAAATGTCTACACATAGTATAGGGATATATATATATATATATATATATATATATATATATATATATATATATATATATATATATATATATATATATATATATATATGGATAGAGATATATATATATATATAACATACATACACACACACTAGATGGTGGCCCGATTCTAACACATCGGGTATTCTAGAATATGCATGTCCACGTAGAATACTGCCTAGAAACGTACTATATTCGCCAGCCCACGAAGTATATTGCCCAGCCCACGTACTATATTGCCCAGCCACGTACTATATTGCCCAGCCACGTACTATATTGCCCAGCCACGTACTATATTGCCCAGCCACGTACTATATTGCCCAGCCACGTACTATATTGCCCAGCCACGTACTATATTGCCCAGCCACGTACTATATTGCCCAGCCACGTACTATATTGCCCAGCCACGTACTATATTGCCCAGCCACGTACTATATTGCCCAGCCACGTAGTATATTGCCCAGTCACGTAGTATATTGCCCAGCCAGGTTTGTCACATTTTAAAAAATAAATATATACTCACCTTTCTGAGGGCCCCTTGTAGTCCACGGCAGCTTCCGGGTCCCAGGGTTGGTATGAGCGCAGGACCTGTGATGACGTTGCGGTCACATGACCCATACCATCTTCCAGATGTGCCTTTTCTGGGGTGGCTGGGGGCAGATGTTTTTAGCCACGGGGGGCCAATAACCATGGACCCTCTCCAGGCTATTAATATCTGCCCTCAGTCACTGGCTTTACCATTCTGGCAGAGAAAATTGCGCGGGAGCCCACGCCAATTTTTTCCGCGATTTAACCCTTTAATTTAATAGCTAGAGCGCCCAAATTTTGCACATACACACTACTAACATTAGTAGTGTGGAATATGCTAAAAGAAAAGGGATATGACATGGTTTACTGTATGTAAACCATGTCTCATATCATGTCGGGTTTGGGAAGGAGAAATGAAAAGCCGGCAATTGAATTACCGGCTTTAAAGCTATCTAGTGCTGTATGAAATAATAATATATATACATATATGTGTCTGACTGACATATATATATAATTGTCTAAGGGTCACTTCCGTCTGTCTGTCCTTCTGTCACGGTTATCCATTTGCTGATTGGTCTCGCCAGCTGCCTGTCATGGCTGCCACAGCCAATCAGCGACGGGCACAGTCCAGGAGAAAACGGCCGCTCCTTACTCCCCGCAGTCAGTGCCTGACGCCCGCATACTCCCCTCCGGTCACCGCTAACACAGGGTTAATGCTGGCGGTAACGGACCGCGTTATGCTGCGGGTAACGCACTCAGTTACCGCCACTATTAAGCCAATGAGTCCCCAACTTTTTACTATTGACGCTGCCTATGCGGCATCAATAGTAAAACATGTAATGTAAAAAATAATAATAATAAAAAAAAACTGCTATACTCACCCTCCGTAGTCGCTCGCGTCGGCCGCCTTCTTCCGTTGCAGGTTCCGGTGGCAAAGATGGTATGGGAGAAGGACCTGCTATGACGTCATGGTCATGTGACTGCGACATCATCACAGGCCCTGCGCGCCTGCGCTAGAAAGTCCTGCCATGACGTCACAGTCACGTGACCGCAACGTCATCACAGGCCCTGCGCTCATACCAACCGTGCGACCGGAAGCTGCCGTGGACTCCAAGGGGCCCTCAGAAAGGTGAGTATATATTTATTTTTTAAAATGTGACAAACCTGGCTGGGCAATATACTACGTGGCTGGGCAATATACTACGTGGGCTGGGCAATATACTACGTGGGCTGGGCAATATACTACGTGGACATGCATATTCTAGAATACCCGATGCGTTAGAATCGGGCCACCATCGTGTGTGTGTGTGTGTGTGTGTGTGTGTGTGTGTGTGTGTGTGTGTGTGTGTGTGTATATGTATGTATATATATATATATATATATATATATACATATACATATATATATATACATATATATATATATATATATATATATATATATATATATATATATATATATATATATATATATATATATATATATATACACACACACACACCTATTCTATGTGTAGACATTTATTTTAGCTATTCTATTGTAAGCTGTCAGTGTGATTTTACTGTACACCGCGCTGAATTTCCGGCTTTTCGATAGAACACCGCTGCGTATTTCTCGCAAGTCACACTGCTGGTCCGTGTGTAATCCGTATTTTTCTGGCCCCCATAGACTTTCATTGATGTAGTTTTTGCGCAATACGGTGACAAGCGCAGCATGCTCTGATTTTCTACGGCCGTAGAAGACCGTATAATACGGATCAGTAAAATACGGCTGATAGGAGCTGGGGCATAGAGAAGCATTGTACCGTATGCAATCCGTATTTTCTGCACCTCTCATACGTCCGTAAAACACGCTAGTGTGAGGCCGGCCTAAGGCAAAATTTTTCGATAAAGATATACTTAGGGATTCACTGTTTATTTGAAATGTAAAGTTATTTTATAGGAATGTATGAATTAACATTGTTGAAAACAATTACATTTTTAAGCTCTGTTTTTCTTGCTGGAAAAAGTTCATATTAATGACAAACTTATTTTCAAAGTTTCATCAAGATCTTCTTAGGCTGGGTTCCCATTGCGTTATGGGAACGCGCTTAACGAACAGCGTTGCACAGCGAAATTAACGCTGTGCAACGCGTCCGTTAGCGCTCCCATTCACGGCAATGGGAACGCGCAGCACTAGCGCGTGCCATGTTCGGCACGCGCTAGCGACGCGCCGGTGTTTCCTGGCGCGCCGCGGACGCTGCTTGCAGCGTCCGAGGCGCGCCCGCGGTCCGTTCCCCGCTCTCGCAGATCGGGGATCTGCGAGAGCGGGGACGTTACCGCGACGCGGCCACAGTAAAAACATTGCGTTAGCGCAACCCGCTAGCGTTAAACGGGTTGCACTAACGCAATGTGACCCTAGCCTTAGGGATTCAGTGTTTATTTCAAATTTAAAGTTACTATATAGAAATGTATGGGTTTGCCTTGTTGAAAACGCAATTAAAGTTTAACCTCCGATAATTTATTTTTAAATAGAGTGAAGTGGAAAGGAAAAATAGATTCAAAAAAATTCAACTTTAGAAAAAAACTACCATAGGCATAGGTATGGCAGATTATGGCGCATAAAGACAGAATCCCTAAAAAGATCTTAATGGAACTTGGAAGATAACGTTGTTGTACTAATATGAACATATTCCAATAAAAAAAACGGAGCTCAAAACCGTTTTTCCGTTTCCAACCGTGATAACACACTAGGCATAGGTATGGCAGAATATGGCGCATAAAGACTGAATCCCTAAAAAGATCTTAATGAAACTTGGAAGATAACGTTGTTGTACTAATATGAACTAATTCCAATAAAAAAAACAGAGCTCAAAACCGTTTTTCCGTTCCCAGCCGTGATAACACTCTAGGCATAGGTATGGCAGAATATGGCACATAAAGACTGAATCCCTAAAAAGATCTTAATGGAACTTGGAAGATAACGTTGTTGTACTAATATGAACATATTCCAATAAAAAAAACGGAGCTCAAAACCGTTATTCCGTTTCCAAAAAATGTAACCCCTACATTCATGTATTGCAACTTTGTCAAATAAATACATATGTAAATAAATTGGTTACTCTGCTTCAAATGGAGTGAAGTGGAAAGGAAAACTAAATTAAGAAATTGAAACGGTAAAAAAAAAATCTAAAATAGGCAGAGGTATAGATGAATACGACTAAAATATCTACCATAGGTATAGGTTAATTTGGCACATAGGGTTTTAGTATGCACCTAAACACACCAAGAGTATAAGTTATGTACTACAGCTGTAGTAGGATGGCAGATCTGGAATGGCCTTCAAAACAAAAATATGAATATTGGCATCCAGTTTTAACATTTATTTGTATTACTAAGCTACTTTACAACTCAACATTTAAACAGTTGGAATATATAAGGAAACTGTACATAATAAGCCTCTCAATATAATGAATTGTGGACTACAGAGTCCTTTGTCCTTACTTTCTCCAATGTTGCAGAACAAACTACCCAGTGTCCATGTGGCACAGACGCAGGCCCCGTCTCCTAGTCTTCAGTAGCCCCGTTTAGCATACTATACGACTTTGTGGAAACCTCAGACAGCGCCCATGGTCGCTCTGCTCCCAACTCATCAGCAGCGCCATGAGCAGCACCATGCCACAGTGTCAAATTGAGGGAAAACTACAGACATGAGAACGCACCTGCACCATATATTAAAGGTTTTCTCTACTACTGGACAATCCCTTAATAGAGGGTCAAAAATAGAAACTCATCTCCTGGACTGGCACCAACCCTAGAATGCATTGCTCATCACTGTATCTCCTGCATGGCTTCCTAGCATTAACATCCGACCAAGGGACAAGTGAGCACTGCAGTCCATCAGCCGCTGGTCACATTGCGCCTCAGCTGCAGACCTAACATGACACCATCTATGGATGGCAGGGATCCAGGCAGGGGACACAGCACTTAATAGAGGAGTGGTACTGATCCAACATGTTCCCACCTTACCTCCCTCAGCTCAGTAGTAAGGTGAATTGGAATCCCCTTTAACATGACTGAAGGTACACTAGGAACACCAGGTCCTAGAAGTGTTTCGTGCAGTGTACACTACTATTCACAGCACTACAGACGGAATACCATAGACAATGATTCACTAACACAAACGTCAAGAATCTCATTCATTCAATTCCCCACTGTAGTCTCTGCAGAGTAACAACAGCCCATCTCATAGCTGGTCCACTTCATCACCCGGTCAGGGAATACTTACTTTTACAATACCCTTGATGTAGCCATGTCTTTCAGCAAAGTCGACAGCCCTGAGCTTTGCGGCACCTTTCCTGTGCTTCACATGAGCTTTGAAAACAGAGCCGGCACCTTTCCTCTGTCCCCTTATTACACGTCCCATTGTGACCTGTTCAACAAAACAAACATTACAGATTAACAAGAAGCAGAAGTCACAATCTAGTAAGGCCGGGAATTGCCCAAACACAGCAGAGCACAGGCAGGCCACCATAGTGCCCGCTTACGGTACTTCTACATGGGGCTGCCAGATTCTCTCCCCAACAAACAAGGGTTAGGCACGCACGTGGAATTCCTATTCCAGGAGAGAAGCGTCCGCCATAAAAAGTAGGAAAACCCACCACGACAGACAAAAAATATGCCCGGGGGGGGCACGGGGCCCGCCAGCACAGCCCCGGGGGGGCACGGGGCCCGCCAGCACAGCCCCGGGGGGGCACGGGGCCCGCCAGCACAGCCCCGGGGGGGCACGGGGCCCGCCAGCACAGCCCCGGGGGGGCACGGGGCCCGCCAGCACAGCCCCGGGGGGGCACGGGGCCCGCCAGCACAGCCCCGGGGGGGCACGGGGCCCGCCAGCACAGCCCCGGGGGGGCACGGGGCCCGCCAGCACAGCCCCGGGGGGGCACGGGGCCCGCCAGCACAGCCCCGGGGGGGCACGGGGCCCGCCAGCACAGCCCCGGGGGGGCACGGGGCCCGCCAGCACAGCCCCGGGGGGGCACGGGGCCCGCCAGCACAGCCCCGGGGGGGCACGGGGCCCGCCAGCACAGCCCCGGGGGGGCACGGGGCCCGCCAGCACAGCCCCGGGGGGGCACGGGGCCCGCCAGCACAGCCCCGGGGGGGCACGGGGCCCGCCAGCACAGCCCCGGGGGGGCACGGGGCCCGCCAGCACAGCCCCGGGGGGGCACGGGGCCCGCCAGCACAGCCCCGGGGGGGCACGGGGCCCGCCAGCACAGCCCCGGGGGGGCACGGGGCCCGCCAGCACAGCCCCGGGGGGGCACGGGGCCCGCCAGCACAGCCCCGGGGGGGCACGGGGCCCGCCAGCACAGCCCCGGGGGGGCACGGGGCCCGCCAGCACAGCCCCGGGGGGGCACGGGGCCCGCCAGCACAGCCCCGGGGGGGCACGGGGCCCGCCAGCACAGCCCCGGGGGGGCACGGGGCCCGCCAGCACAGCCCCGGGGGGGCACGGGGCCCGCCAGCACAGCCCCGGGGGGGCACGGGGCCCGCCAGCACAGCCCCGGGGGGGCACGGGGCCCGCCAGCACAGCCCCGGGGGGGCACGGGGCCCGCCAGCACAGCCCCGGGGGGGCACGGGGCCCGCCAGCACAGCCCCGGGGGGGCACGGGGCCCGCCAGCACAGCCCCGGGGGGGCACGGGGCCCGCCAGCACAGCCCCGGGGGGGCACGGGGCCCGCCAGCACAGCCCCGGGGGGGCACGGGGCCCGCCAGCACAGCCCCGGGGGGCACGGGGCCCGCCAGCACAAGACCCTGTGTCTGCTGGGGTGAGGATGGGTAGATGGCAGCTATGGAGGCACATGGAAACCTGTACCCGACATTCTCCATATGCTGTGAGAGCTGATGCCAGTGTTCTCTGTTATCAGCCGCTGCCTGCCCACCCGTGACTGCAGACACAAAGGACCCGGTCTCATGTGCCGATGGCCTCCTAAAACAGCAGCTGCTCATTTCCCGGGATGGCTCACCACGGGTTAATGTCAGCTTCGCAGGCACAAGCCCCAGCCAGTACACGTCCATCACTACCCCGTCATAACCGACTGTAACAGAATGTCTCATAATCGGCAAATACACCGCCACGGTGCACGGCCGGGCTCCCAGACACTGCTGGCCCGGGGAGAAGAGGACGGCTGGCAGGATGGCTGGGATCCACGAACGATTAGGGACGGGAGACTCGGCTCCATGATCCTACCTGGGCCCGGGCTGTCCGCGAAGAGGAAGTTCTCAGCAGCAGGCGGCCGATTTCTTCCGGAGAACGCGATGACGCAGTGCACGCTGGGAAGTGTCGTCAGAAACTGGAAGGCGCCATGTTTGATTCGGGAAAAGACGACGAGAGACTCTGAGACTGTTCTAATCACGGTTCACTGAACATTCTAGTCATGTCACTACTGCTAGACAGTGAGGTCGGGGGATAGAGTAGGATAGCGGAGTATACAGGAGGATAGCGGAGTATACAGGATAGAGTGGGATAGCGGGAGATACAAAAGGATAGAGGAGGATACAGGAGGATAGTGGGGGATACAGGAGGATAGCGGGGGATAGAGGAGGATAGTGGGGGATACAGGAGGATAGCGGAGTATACAGGATAGAGTGGGATAGCGGGAGATACAAAAGGATAGAGGAGGATACAGGAGGATAGTGGGGGATACAGGAGGATAGCGGGGGATAGAGGAGGATAGTGGGGGATACAGGAGGATAGCGGAGTATACAGGATAGACTGGGATAGCGGGAGATACAAAAGGATAGAGGGGGATACCGGTGGATAGCGGAGGATAGAGGGGATAGTGGGGGATACAGGAGGATAGCAGGGGATAGAGGAGGATAGTGGGGGATACAGGAGGATAGCAGAAGATAGAGGAGGATAGTGGGGGATACAGGAGGATAGCGGGGGATACAGGAGGATAGTGGGGATAGAGGAGGATAGTGGGGGACACAGTAGGATAGCAGGGGATACAGGAGGATAGAGTGGGATAGCGGAGTATACAGGATAGAGTGGGATAGCAGGAGATACAAAAAGATAGAGGGGGATACAGGAGGATAGCAGGGGATTCAGGAGGATAGAGTGGGATAAAGGAGGATAGTAGGGGATAGAGGAGGATAGTGGGGGATACAGGAGGATAGCGGGGGATACAGGAGGATAGCGGGGGATACAGGAGGATAGCGGGGGATACAGGAGGATAGTGGGGATACAGGAGGATAGAGTGGGATAGAGGAGGATAGTGGGGGACACAGTAGGATAGCGGGGGATAGAGGAGGTTAGTGGGGGATACAGGAGGATAGCGGGGGATAGAGGAGGATAGTGGATACAGGAGGATAGCGGGGGATACAGGAGGATAGTGGGGGATACAGGAGGATAGCGGGGGATACAGAAGGATAGTGGGGGATACAGGAGGATAGCAGGGGATACAGGAGGATAGCGGGGGATAGAGTGGGATACAGGAGGATAGAGTGGGATAGAGGAGGATAGTGGGGGACACAGGATAGCGGGGGATAGAGAAGGATAGTGGGGGATACAGGAGGATAGCGGGGGATAGAGGAGGATAGTGGGGGACACAGGAGGATAGAGTGGGATACAGGAGGATAGCGGGGGATAGAGTGTAGAATGTAAGCCCGCAAGGGCAGGGTCCTCGCCCCTCTGTATCAGTCCGTCATTGTTAGTTTGTTTACTGTATGTGATATTTGTAACTTGTATGTAACCCCTTCTCATGTACAGCACCATGGAATCAATGGTGCTATATAAATAAATAATAATAATAGAGGAGGATAGCGGGGATACAGGAGAATAGAGGGGGGATACAGGATGATAGCGGGGGATAGAGTGGGATACAGGAGGATAGCAGGGGATACAGGAGGATAGAGTGGGATAGCGGAGTATACAGGATAGCGTGGGATAGCAGGAGATACAAAAAGATAGAGGGGGATACAGGAGGATAGTGGGGGATACAGGAGGATAGCGGAGTATACAGGATAGAGTGGGATAGCAGGAGATACAAAAAGATAGAGGGGGATACAGGAGGATAGTGGGGGATACAGGAGGATAGCGGAGTATACAGGATAGAGTGGGATAGCAGGAGATACAAAAAGATAGAGGGGGATACAGGAGGATAGTGGGGGATACAGGAGGATAGCGGGGAATAGAGGAGGATAGTGGGGGATACAGGAGGATAGCAGGGGATTCAGGAGGATAGAGTGGGATAAAGGAGGATAGTAGGGGATAGAGGAGGATAGTGGGGGATACAGGAGGATAGTGGGGGATACAGGAGGATAGCGGGAAATACAGGAGGATAGCGGGGGATAGAGGAGGATAGTGGGGATACAGGAGGATAGAGTGGGATAGAGGAGGATAGTGGGGGACACAGGATAGCGGGGGATAGAGGAGGATAGTGGGGGATACAGGGGGATAGAGGAGGATAGTGGATACAGGAGGATAGCGGGGGATACAGGAGGATAGTGGGGGATACAGGAGAATAGAGGGGGGATACAGGATGATAGCGGGGGATAGAGTGGGATACAGGAGGATAGCAGGGGATACAGGAGGATAGAGTGGGATAGCGGAGTATACAGGATAGAGTGGGATAGCAGGAGATACAAAAAGATAGAGGGGGATACAGGAGGATAGTGGGGGATACAGGAGGATAGCGGAGTATACAGGATAGAGTGGGATAGCAGGAGATACAAAAAGATAGAGGGGGATACAGGAGGATAGTGGGGGATACAGGAGGATAGCGGGGAATAGAGGAGGTTAGTGGGGGATACAGGAGTATAGCAGGGGATACAGGAGGATAGCGGGGGATAGAGGAGGTTAGTGGGGGATACAGGGGGATAGAGGAGGATAGTGGATACAGGAGGATAGCGGGGGATACAGGAGGATAGTGGGGGATACAGGAGGATAGCGGGGGATACAGAAGGATAGTGGGGGATACAGGAGGATAGCAGGGGATACAGGAGGATAGCGGGGGATAGAGTGGGATACAGGAGGATAGAGTGGGATAGAGGAGGATAGTGGGGGACACAGGATAGCGGGGGATAGAGAAGGATAGTGGGGGATACAGGAGGATAGAGGAGGATAGTGGGGGATACAGGAGGATAGAGTGGGATACAGGAGGATAGCGGGGGATAGAGTGTAGAATGTAAGCCCGCAAGGGCAGGGTCCTCGCCCCTCTGTATCAGTCCGTCATTGTTAGTTTGTTTACTGTATGTGATATTTGTAACTTGTATGTAACCCCTTCTCATGTACAGCACCATGGAATCAATGGTGCTATATAAATAAATAATAATAATAGAGGAGGATAGCGGGGATACAGGAGAATAGAGGGGGGATACAGGATGATAGCGGGGGATAGAGTGGGATACAGGAGGATAGCAGGGGATACAGGAGGATAGAGTGGGATAGCGGAGTATACAGGATAGAGTGGGATAGCAGGAGATACAAAAAGATAGAGGGGGATACAGGAGGATAGTGGGGGATACAGGAGGATAGCGGAGTATACAGGATAGAGTGGGATAGCAGGAGATACAAAAAGATAGAGGGGGATACAGGAGGATAGTGGGGGATACAGGAGGATAGCGGGGAATAGAGGATAGTGGGGGATACAGGAGGATAGCAGGGGATTCAGGAGGATAGAGTGGGATAAAGGAGGATAGTAGGGGATAGAGGAGGATAGCGGGGGATACAGGAGGATAGTGGGGGATACAGGAGGATAGCGGGAAATACAGGAGGATAGCGGGGGATAGAGGAGGATAGTGGGGATACAGGAGGATAGAGTGGGATAGAGGAGGATAGTGGGGGACACAGGATAGCGGGGGATAGAGGAGGATAGTGGGGGATACAGGGGGATAGAGGAGGATAGTGGATACAGGAGGATAGCGGGGGATACAGGAGGATAGTGGGGGATACAGGAGAATAGAGGGGGGATACAGGATGATAGCGGGGGATAGAGTGGGATACAGGAGGATAGCAGGGGATACAGGAGGATAGAGTGGGATAGCGGAGTATACAGGATAGAGTGGGATAGCAGGAGATACAAAAAGATAGAGGGGGATACAGGAGGATAGCGGAGTATACAGGATAGAGTGGGATAGCAGGAGATACAAAAAGATAGAGGGGGATACAGGAGGATAGTGGGGGATACAGGAGGATAGCGGGGAATAGAGGAGGATAGTGGGGGATACAGGAGGATAGCAGGGGATTCAGGAGGATAGAGTGGGATAAAGGAGGATAGTAGGGGATAGAGGAGGATAGTGGGGGATACAGGAGGATAGCGGGGGATACAGGAGGATAGTGGGGGATACAGGAGGATAGCGGGAAATACAGGAGGATAGCGGGGGATAGAGGAGGATAGTGGGGATACAGGAGGATAGAGTGGGATAGAGGAGGATAGTGGGGGACACAGGATAGCGGGGGATAGAGTAGGATAGTGGGGGATACAGGGGGATAGAGGAGGATAGTGGATACAGGAGGATAGCGGGGGATACAGGAGGATAGTGGGGGATACAGGAGGATAGCGGGGGATACAGAAGGATAGTGGGGGATACAGGAGGATAGCAGGGGATACAGGAGGATAGCGGGGGATAGAGTGGGATACAGGAGGATAGAGGAGGATAGTGGGGGACACAGTAGGATAGCGGGGGATAGAGGAGGATAGTGGGGGATACAGGAGGATAGCGGGGGATAGAGGAGGATAGTGGGGGATACAGGAGGATAGCGGGGGATAGAGTGGGATACAGGAGGATAGCGGGGGATAGAGTGTAGAATGTAAGCTCGCAAGGGCAGGGTCCTCGCCCCTCTGTATCAGTCCGTCATTGTTAGTTTGTTTACTGTATGTGATATTTGTAACTTGTATGTAACCCCTTCTCATGTACAGCACCATGGAATCAATGGTGCTATATAAATAAATAATAATAATAGAGGAGGATAGCGGGGATACAGGAGAATAGAGGGGGGATACAGGATGATAGCGGGGGATAGAGTGGGATACAGGAGGATAGCAGGGGATACAGGAGGATAGAGTGGGATAGCGGAGTATACAGGATAGAGTGGGATAGCAGGAGATACAAAAAGATAGAGGGGGATACAGGAGGATAGTGGGGGATACAGGAGGATAGCGGAGTATACAGGATAGAGTGGGATAGCAGGAGATACAAAAAGATAGAGGGGGATACAGGAGGATAGTGGGGGATACAGGAGGATAGCGGAGTATACAGGATAGAGTGGGATAGCAGGAGATACAAAAAGATAGAGGGGGATACAGGAGGATAGTGGGGGATACAGGAGGATAGCGGGGAATAGAGGAGGATAGTGGGGGATACAGGAGGATAGCAGGGGATTCAGGAGGATAGAGTGGGATAAAGGAGGATAGTAGGGGATAGAGGAGGATAGTGGGGGATACAGGAGGATAGTGGGGGATACAGGAGGATAGCGGGAAATACAGGAGGATAGCGGGGGATAGAGTGGGATACAGGAGGATAGAGGAGGATAGTGGGGGACACAGTAGGATAGCGGGGGATAGAGGAGGATAGTGGGGGATACAGGAGGATAGCGGGGGATAGAGGAGGATAGTGGGGGATACAGGAGGATAGCGGGGGATAGAGTGGGATACAGGAGGATAGCGGGGGATAGAGTGTAGAATGTAAGCTCGCAAGGGCAGGGTCCTCGCCCCTCTGTATCAGTCCGTCATTGTTAGTTTGTTTACTGTATGTGATATTTGTAACTTGTATGTAACCCCTTCTCATGTACAGCACCATGGAATCAATGGTGCTATATAAATAAATAATAATAATAGAGGAGGATAGCGGGGATACAGGAGAATAGAGGGGGATACAAGATGATAGCGGGGGATAGAGTGGGATACAGGAGGATAGCGGGGGATAGAGGAGGATAGAGTGGGATACAGGAGGATAGCGGGGGATAGAGGAGGATAGTGGGGGATACAGGGGGATAGAGGAGGATAGTGGGGGATACAGGAGGATAGCAGGGGATACAGGAGGATAGCGGGGGATAGAGGAGGATAGTGGAGGATACAGGAGGATAGCAGGGGATACAGGAGGATAGAGTGGGATACAGGAGGATAGCGGGGGATATAGGAGGATAGTGGGGGATACAGGAGGATAGTGGGGGATACAGGAGGATAGCGGGGGATAGAGGAGGATAGTGGGGGATACAGGAGGATAGCAGGGGATACAGGAGGATAGCGGGGGATACAGGAGGATAGTGGGGGATACAGGAGGATAGCGGGGGATAGAGGAGGATAGTGGGGGATACAGGAGAATAGCAGGGGATACAGGAGGATAGAGTGGGATACATGAGGATAGAGGAGGATAGTGGGGGATACAGGAGGAAAGTGGGAGATTGAGGAGGATAGTGGGGGATGCAGGAGGATAGAGGGGCTTCCCGGGAGCATCTTCGTTACATGCACACAGGGCGGACTTGTTTCTACGATTCTGAAGTAATGTCTCCCATATTATGTTACTATTATATGTAAGCTGTCTGCGCCGCACATTCAGGCTGGTGTGAGGACAGATTACGGCTTTTACCTGGTAGTTATGGGCACTACTGAACCAGCTTTTATGTCATATATTATAATTTGCCAAAGGCATATAATCCCTAACTGAGGACTCTAAACTATAACTTTTATTTGTGCCATTAAAGGAAAACTAATAAAAATGGCACTTTCCAGTGTGTATCAATTTAGGACACAGGCATGTTAATTTATAGACTCGCGTCTTTTTAGGTTGCTCACGGTCCTAATCCTATTTTCTGGCAGTATTCATGGGTATGGGGCAAGGTGCGGCCGCTACCTATATCCCAACACAAAACCCACTATACAATCACTGGCTGGTGCTTATTAAAATTTGCTCCTAAGCCTTCCCAACATGTTTCGCCAGTTAGATTGGCGTCATCAGGAGATTGAGGCTGCAATTATTATTATTATTATTATTTATTGTTATAGCGCCATTTATTCCATGGCGCTTTACATGTGAGGAGGGGTATACATAATGAAAACAAGTACAATAATCTTAAACAATACAAGTCATAACTGGTACAGGAGGAATGAGGACCCTGCCCGCGAAGGCTCACAATCTACAAGGGATGGGTGAGAAAACAGTAGGTTAGGGTAGAGATGGTCATGCAGCGGTTTGGTCGATCGGTGGTAGCTGCAGGTTGTAGGCTTGTCTGAAGAGGTGGGTCTTCAGGTTCTTTTTGAAGGTTTCGATGGTAGGCGAGAGTCTGATGTGTTGTGGTAGAGTGTTGTGAATTCTGTGGCAGAGCTCCCTCCTGTGGTCACAAGTGGTACTTCGGCTGATTCTCTCTGGGAGCTTCCGTTTGTGGAGGAAACTGGTACTGCTGCTTCTGAGTTTCCTCCCTCAGGTGATCTGGTGAGGTCGTTAGGTGCTTCTCTACTTAACCCCACCTAATGCTTTGATTCATGCTTCCTGTCAATGTTCCAGTGTTGGACTTGTGTTTCTCTGGATCATTCCTGTGGCCTGCTGCTCTGCATAGCTAAGTGCTTCTTTGCTATTTGTTGCTGTTTTTTCTGTCCAGCTTGTCTATTTGTTTTGCTGGAAGCTCTGGGACGCAAAGGGTGTACCTCCGTGCCGTTAGTTCGGTACGGAGGGTCTTTTTGCCCCTTTGCGTGGTTTTCTTTAGGGTTTTGTGTAGACCGCAAGGTTATCTTTCCTATCCTCGTTCTGTCTAGAATATCGGGCCTCACTTTGCTGTATCTATTTCATCCCTACGTTTGTCTTTTCATCTTACTCACAGTCATTACATGTGGGGGGCTGCCTTTTCCTTTGGGGTATTTCTCTGAGGCAAGGTAGGCTTATTTTTTCTATCTTCAGGCTAGTTGGTTTCTCAGGCTGTGCCGAGTTGCATAGGTAGCGTTGGGCGCAATCCACGGCTGCCTCTAGTTGTGTTTGGAGAGGATCAGGGATTGCGGTCTGCAGAGTTCCCACGTCTCAGAGCTCGTTCTATTATTTTGGGTTGTTGTCAGGTCACTGTGTGTGCTCTGACCTCCGTGTCCATTGTGATACGGAATTGCCTTTCACAACAGTACAGGAAGCCAAAAGTACTAATGATTCTCAATAGAGGGAAAAAAGAAGTTCTGAGACCATTTTTTTTTTTCTTGGCTTTGTGTTTTGTCTTTTTTTTCCCCTAGACATTTGGGTGGTTCAGTACACAGGTGTAGCGATGGACATTAGAAGTCTGTCTTCATTTGTGGATCAGCTCTCGGCAAGAGTACAAAAGATTCAAGACACTATTGATCAGAAATCTATGTTAGAACCAAGAATTCCTATTCCTGATTTGTTTTTTGGAGATAGAACTAAGTTTCTGAGTTTCAAAAATAATTGTAAGTTATTTCTGGCCTTGAAACCTCGTTCCTCTGGTGATCCAGTTCAACAGGTTTTGATTATTATTTCTTTTTTGCGCGGCGACCCTCAGGACTGGGCATTTTCTCTTGCGCCAGGAGATCCTGCATTGAGTAATATCGATGCGTTTTTCCTGGCGCTCGGATTGCTGTACGATGAGCCTAATTCAGTGGATCAGGCAGAAAAGAATTTGCTAGCTCTTTGTCAGGGTCAGGATGAGATAGAGGTATATTGCCAGAAATTTAGAAAATGGTCAGTGCTCACTCAATGGAATGAATCTGCGCTGGCAGCTATGTTCAGAAAGGGTCTCTCTGAAGCCCTTAAGGATGTCATGGTGGGATTTCCTATGCCTGTTGGTTTGAATGAGTCTATGTCTTTGGCTATTCAGATCGGTCGACGCTTGCGTGAGCGTAAATCTGTGCACCATTTGGCGGTATTACCTGAGCTTAAACCTGAGCCTATGCAGTGCGATAGGACTTTGACCAGAGTTGAACGGCAAGAACACAGACGTCTGAATGGGCTGTGTTTCTACTGTGGTGATTCCACTCATGCTATCTCTGATTGTCCTAAGCGCACTAAAAGGTTCGCTAGGTCTGCCACCATTGGTACGGTACAGACAAAATTTCTTCTGTCCGTTACCTTGATCTGCTCTTTGTCATCATATTCTGTCATGGCGTTTGTGGATTCAGGCGCTGCTCTGAATTTGATGGACTTGGAATATGCTAAGCGTTGTGGGTTTTTCTTTGAGCCCTTGCAGTGTCCTATTCAGGGCCGCCATCAGGGCATGACAGCCGTGACTGGCGTATGGGGCCCGGTGAGCAGAGGGGGCCCGCATCGGGCCCCGTCTCATCTGGTCACCGGGCCCCCCCTGCAGGCGCTGCGGCAGCGGCACACTATTGACGTGCGGTCCCGCGCCCGCACGTCAATAGTTAACAGCCGCCAGCCAGTCTGAGGCTGACGGCTGAATAGGGCCGCAGTGCGCACTCGCCGCCGCCGGCGTCTGACGTCATTGTCAGCCGCCGTGCCCGGCGGCGAGTGCGTCTGTGTGGAGCCTGGAGAGGGAGCTTCACCCGGCGCTGGAGCTTGGCCAGGTAAGAAGTTGTGTTTTTTTTTTTTCTTTGAGAGCTGCTGCGATCCAGGGGGGCCCGGGGGGCAGGATGATGGACACACAGGGGCAGAAATGCTGGACACACAGGGGCAGAATGGTGGACACACAGGGGCAGAAATGCTGGACACAGTGGGGCAGAATGGTGGACACAGTGGGGCAGAATGGTGGACACACAGGGGCAGAATGGTGGACACAGTGGGGCAGAATGCTGGACACACAGGGGCAGAAATGCTGGACACAGTGGGGCAGAAATGCTGGACACAGTGGGGCAGAATGGTGGACACACAGGGGCAGAATGGTGGACACACAGGGGCAGAATGGTGGACACAGTGGGGCAGAATGCTGGACACACAGGGGCAGAAATGCTGGACACAGTGGGGCAGAAATGCTGGACACAGTGGGGCAGAATGGTGGACACACAGGGGCAGAATGGTGGACACACAGGGGCAGAATGGTGGACACAGTGGGGCAGAATGCTGGACACACAGGGGCAGAAATGCCGGACACAGTGGGGCAGAATGGTGGACACAGTGGGGCAGAAATGCTGGACACAGTGGGGCAGAAATGCTGGACACAGTGGGGCAGAAATGCTGGACACAGTGGGGCAGAAATGCTGGACACAGTGGGACAGAATGGTGGACACACAGGGGCAGAATGGTGGACACAGTGGGGCAGAATGCTGGACACAGTGACACAGGGGCAGAAATGCCGGACACAGTGGGGCAGAATGGTGGACACAGTGGGGCAGAATGCTGGACACAGTGGGGCAGAAATGTGGACACACAGGGGCAGAAATGCTGGACACAGTGGGGCAGAAATGCTGGACACAGTGGGGCAGAAATGCTGGACACAGTGGGGCAGAAATGCTGGACACAGTGGGGCAGAAATGCTGGACACAGTGGATCAGAAATGCTGGACACAGGGGCAGAAATGCTGGACACAGTGGGACAGAATGGTGGACACACAGGGGCAGAAATGCTGGACACACAGTGGGGCAGAATGCTGGACACAGTGGGGCAGAATGCTGGGCACACAGGGGCAGAAATGCTGGACACAGTGGGGCAGAAATGCTGGACACAGTGGGGCAAAAATGCTGGACACAGGGGCAGAAATGCTGGACACAGTGGGACAGAATGGTGGACACACACAGGGGCAGAAATGCTGGACACACAGTGGGGCAGAATGCTGGACACAGTGGGGCAGAATGCTGGACACACAGGGGCAGAAATGCTGGACACAGGGGCAGAAATGCTGGACACAGGGGCAGAAATGCTGGACACAGTGGGGCAGAATGCTGGACACACAGTGGGGCAGAATGCTGGAGACAGGGGCAGAAATGCTGGACACACAGTGGGGCAGAATGCTGGACACAGTGGGGCAGAATGCTGGACACACAGAGGCAGAAATGCTGGACACAGTGGGGCAGAAATGCTGGACACAGTGGGGCAAAAATGCTGGACACAGGGGCAGAAATGCTGGACACAGTGGGACAGAATGGTGGACACACACAGGGGCAGAAATGCTGGACACACAGTGGGGCAGAATGCTGGACACAGTGGGGCAGAATGCTGGACACACAGAGGCAGAAATGCTGGACACAGGGGCAGAAATGCTGGACACAGGGGCAGAAATGCTGGACACAGGGGCAGAAATGCTGGACACTGTGGGGCAGAATGCTGGACACACAGTGGGGAAGAATGCTGGAGACAGGGGCAGAAATGCTGGACACACAGTGGGGCAGAATGCTGGACACAGTGGGGCAGAATGCTGGACACACAGAGGCAGAAATGCTGGACACAGTGGGGCAGAAATGCTGGACACAGTGGGGCAAAAATGCTGGACACAGGGGCAGAAATGCTGGACACAGTGGGACAGAATGGTGGACACACACAGGGGCAGAAATGCTGGACACACAGTGGGGCAGAATGCTGGACACAGTGGGGCAGAATGCTGGACACACAGGGGCAGAAATGCTGGACACACAGGGGCAGAAATGCTGGACACAGGGGCAGAAATGCTGGACACAGTGGGGCAGAATGCTGGACACACAGTGGGGCAGAATGCTGGAGACAGGGGCAGAAATGCTGGACACACAGTGGGGCAGAATGCTGGACACAGTGGGGCAGAATGCTGGACACACAGAGGCAGAAATGCTGGACACAGTGGGGCAGAAATGCTGGACACAGTGGGGCAAAAATGCTGGACACGGGCAGAAATGCTGGACACAATGGGACAGAATGGTGGACACACACAGGGGCAGAAATGCTGGACACACAGTGGGGCCGAATGCTGGACACAGTGGGGCAGAATGCTGGACACACAGGGGCAGAAATGCTGGACACAGGGGCAGAAATGCTGGACACAGGGGCAGAAATGCCGGACACTGGGGCAGAATGCTGGACACACAGTGGGGCAGAATGCTGGACACACAGTGGGGCAGAATGCTGGACACACAGTGGGGCAGAATGCTGGACACACAGTGGGGCAGAATGCTGGACACACAGTGGGGCAGAATGCTGGAGACAGGGGCAGAAATGCTGGACACAGTGACAGGGGCAGAATGCTGGACATTGGGGCAGAATGCTGGACACAGTGGGGCAGAAATGCTGGACACAGTGACAGGGGCAGAATGCGAGACACGGGGCAGAATGGAGATACGGGGCATGATTGGAGACACGGGGCAGGATGAAAGACATGGGGGCATGACTGGAGACAGATGGGGCAGGATTGGAGACAGATGGGGCAGAATGGAGACACGGGGGGCATGATTGGAGACAAGTGTCAGGATTGCAGACATGGGGGCATGGTTGGAGACATAGGGGGCAGAATGGAGACATGGGGCATGATTGGAGACACTGGGGGCAGAATTGGAGACAGATCGTGCAGGATCATGGGGCAGGATGGATATGATGGAGACAGATGGGGCAGGATGGAGAGATCACATGGGGCGATCATATGGGGCAGGATAAGGAGATCATATGGGGCAGAATGGATACTCATGAGGGCAGGATGGGAGAATATCTGGCTGACGCCAGGAATGAGACACACGGGGCCAGGCTGGGTGATATTATTAATACCATAGGGGCTAATTTAGGGATATTATTACTGCAGTGATGTATTTATTTTATTTTTTGAGTATACTGTTTTAAATGGGGGGCGGTCCTGTTACTGTATAGAGTGATACTATGTCGCCTTCTTCATGTGGTGTATTGTAGAAGTTGTGAAAAATTAAGTAATGTGTTCTGCAAGCGGAGCTCGAGATAACTGTGTTATTTCCTGCAGAGAGAAGTCCTGGCTGGATGAAATGATGGCGGTCTGTGCTGGATGAAAGATGAAGGACTTCACCTAGAGACGTCACTGGTGAGTCAGTGTGTTACCTATACACTGACACTATACACTGTATACAGAGCTCCTGTGTATAATTTCACTAGTGATCACTATATTATCTGTACACAGACACTGCATACTAAGTACAGATCTCCTGTGTATAATGGCACATATGGTGATAGTATGGTGCTTTTTTAAAAATTACTGATCAGAATTGTAGTATTCAGTCACTATGTGGTGGTAATATGTGGTCTGGACATGGTGTTGTGGTATTTGTTCCTTGTATGTGATATTATTCGATCACTGTGGTGGTAATATGTGGTCTGGTCATGGTGTTGTGGTATTTGTTCCTTGTATGTGATATTATTCGATCACTGTGGTGGTAATATGTCATCTGGTCATGGTGTTGTGGTATTTGTTCCTTCTATGTGATATTATTGGGCATTTTAAAAATTGAAAAATAAATAAAAATATACCTAAATTGTATTGCATATTTTAACAAATATTTAATAGGTTACAGCAGAGTAGGGCCCTGCCAAAAGTGTCTACCGTGTTATGGTGGCGGCTTAAAAAATCTTTTGGCCAAAACAAAAGCTGCCGGCTATATGTGTGATCTGGTGATGGGAACTGTTAATGTGTGATTGGTGAGAAGTGGAGTTTTTCCAAGAGAGAGCGATGGGACTGTGGACAGTTCGAGGGGTGGAGCCTGGAGGCGGGGCTGGGGTGGAGCCTGGGCGGAGTCTCAAGGAGGCCCCGAAAATTTTGCCAGTATGGGGCCCCGAAATTTCTAGTGGCAGCCCTGGTCCTATTCCATTGAGAGGTATTGATGCTACGCCTTTGGCCAAGAATAAGCCTCAATACTGGACCCAGCTGACCATGTGCATGGCTCCTGCACATCAGGAGGATATTCGCTTTCTGGTGTTGCATAATCTGCATGATGTGGTCGTGTTGGGGTTGCCATGGCTACAAGCCCATAATCCAGTATTGGATTGGAAATCCATGTCGGTGTCCAGCTGGGGTTGTCAGGGGGTACATGGTGATGTTCCATTTTTGTCAATTTCGTCATCCACCCCTTCTGAGGTTCCAGAGTTCTTGTCTGATTACCGGGATGTATTTGATGAGCCCAAGTCCGATGCCCTACCTCCGCATAGGGATTGTGATTGTGCTATCAATTTGATTCCTGGTGGTAAATTCCCAAAAGGTCGACTGTTTAATTTATCCGTGCCTGAGCACACCACTATGCGCAGTTATGTGAAGGAATCCCTGGAGAAGTGGCATATTCGCCCGTCATCGTCGCCATTAGGAGCAGGGTTCTTTTTTGTAGCCAAAAAGGATGGTTCGCTGAGACCTTGTATAGATTATCGCCTTCTTAATAAGATCACTGTTAAATTTCAGTACCCCTTGCCTTTGTTATCTGATTTGTTTGCTCGGATTAAGGGGGCTAGTTGGTTCACCAAGATTGATCTTCGTGGTGCGTATAATCTGGTGCGAATCAGGCGAGGCGATGAATGGAAAACTGCATTTAATACGCCCGAGGGTCATTTTGAGTATCTAGTGATGCCATTCGGACTTGTCAATGCTCCATCAGTGTTTCAGTCCTTTATGCATGACATCTTCCGAGAGTACCTGGATAAATTCCTGATTGTGTACTTGGATGACATTTTGATCTTCTCGGATGATTGGGAGTCTCATGTGAAACAGGTCAGAACGGTTTTTCAGGTCCTGCGTGCTAACTCTTTGTTTGTGAAGGGATCAAAGTGTCTCTTTGGTGTGCAGAAGGTTTCATTTTTGGGGTTCATCTTTTCCCCTTCTACTATCGAGATGGATCCTGTTAAGGTCCAAGCCATCCATGATTGGACTCAGCCGACATCTCTGAAAAGTCTGCAAAAGTTCCTCGGCTTTGCTAATTTTTATCGTCGCTTCATCTGCAATTTTTCTAGTATTGCCAAACCATTGACCGATTTGACCAAGAAGGGTGCTGATTTGGTCAATTGGTCTTCTGCTGCTGTGGAAGCTTTTCAAGAGTTGAAGCGTCGTTTTTCTTCTGCCCCTGTGTTGTGTCAACCTGATGTTTCTCTTCCGTTCCAGGTCGAGGTTGATGCTTCTGAGATTGGAGCAGGGGCTGTTTTGTCGCAGAGAGGTTCTGATTGTTCAGTGATGAAACCATGCGCTTTTTTTTCCAGGAAGTTTTCGCCTGCTGAGCGGAATTATGATGTGGGCAACCGAGAGTTGCTGGCCATGAAGTGGGCATTCGAGGAGTGGCGTCATTGGCTTGAGGGAGCTAAGCATCGCGTGGTGGTATTGACTGATCATAAGAACCTGACTTATCTCGAGTCTGCTAAGCGTTTGAATCCTAGACAGGCTCGTTGGTCGCTGTTTTTCGCCCGTTTTGACTTTGTGATTTCGTACCTTCCGGGCTCTAAAAATGTGAAGGCGGATGCTCTGTCTAGGAGTTTTGTGCCCGACTCTCCGGGTTTATCTGAGCCGGCGGGTATCCTTAAGGAAGGAGTAATTGTGTCTGCCATCTCCCCTGATTTGCGGCGGGTGCTGCAAAAATTTCAGGCTAATAAACCTGATCGTTGTCCAGCGGAGAAACTGTTTGTCCCGGATAGGTGGACAAATAAAGTGATCTCTGAGGTTCATTGTTCGGTGTTGGCTGGTCATCCTGGAATCTTTGGTACCAGAGAGTTAGTGGCTAGATCCTTTTGGTGGCCGTCTCTGTCGCGGGATGTGCGTTCTTTTGTGCAGTCCTGTGGGATTTGTGCTCGGGCTAAGCC
This sequence comes from Ranitomeya imitator, assembly GCF_032444005.1. Classification (NCBI taxonomy): domain Eukaryota; kingdom Metazoa; phylum Chordata; class Amphibia; order Anura; family Dendrobatidae; genus Ranitomeya; species Ranitomeya imitator. Next base: position 176,438,590 of record NC_091284.1, read on the forward strand.
CTGCTGTTCTCGTGCCAGTGGGTTGCTTTTGCCCTTGTCGGTCCCGAAGAGACCTTGGACACATATCTCTATGGATTTTATTTCAGATCTTCCCGTCTCTCAAAAGATGTCAGTCATTTGGGTGGTCTGTGATTTCTTTTCTAAGATGGTCCATCTGGTACCCTTGTCCAAGTTGCCTTCCTCCTCTGATTTGGTGCCATTGTTTTTCCAGCATGTGGTTCGTTTGCATGGCATTCCAGAGAATATCGTTTCTGACAGAGGTTCCCAGTTTGTTTCGAGGTTTTGGTGAGCCTTTTGTGGTAGGATGGGCATTGACTTGTCTTTTTCCTCGGCTTTTCATCCTCAGACTAATGGCCAGACCGAACGAACCAATCAGACCTTGGAAACCTATCTGAGATGCTTTGTTTCTGCCGATCAGGATGACTGGGTGTCCTTTTTGCCTTTGGCTGAGTTCGCCCTTAATAATCGGGCCAGCTCGGCTACCTTGGTTTCGCCATTTTTCTGCAATTCTGGGTTCCATCCTCGTTTCTCTTCAGGACAGGTTGAGTCTTCGGACTGTCCTGGTGTGGATACTGTGGTGGACAGGTTGCAGCAGATTTGGACTCATGTAGTGGACAATTTGACCTTGTCCCAGGAGAAGGCTCAACGTTTCGCTAATCGCAGACGCCGTGTGGGTCCCCGACTTCGTGTTGGGGATCTGGTTTGGTTATCTTCTCGTCATATTCCTATGAAGGTTTCCTCTCCGAAGTTTAAACCTTGTTTCATTGGTCCTTATAGGATTTCTGAGGTTATTAATCCTGTGTCTTTTCGTCTGACCCTCCCAGATTCTTTTTTCATACATAACGTCTTCCATAGGTCATTGTTGCGGAGATACGTGGCACCTATGGTTCCATCTGTTGACCCTCCTGCCCCGGTTTTGGTGGAAGGGGAATTGGAGTATATTGTGGAGAAGATTTTGGATTCTCGTGTTTCAAGACGGAAACTCCAGTATCTGGTTAAATGGAAGGGTTATGCTCAGGAGGATAATTCCTGGGTTTTTGCCTCTGATGTCCATGCTCCCGATCTTGTTCGTGCCTTTCATGTGGCTCATCCTGGTCGGCCTGGGGGCTCTGGTGAGGGTTCGGTGACCCCTCCTCAAGGGGGGGGTACTGTTGTGAATTCTGTGGCAGAGCTCCCTCCTGTGGTCACAAGTGGTACTTCGGCTGATTCTCTCTGGGAGCTTCCGTTTGTGGAGGAAACTGGTACTGCTGCTTCTGAGTTTCCTCCCTCAGGTGATCTGGTGAGGTCGTTAGGTGCTTCTCTACTTAACCCCACCTAATGCTTTGATTCATGCTTCCTGTCAATGTTCCAGTGTTGGACTTGTGTTTCTCTGGATCATTCCTGTGGCCTGCTGCTCTGCATAGCTAAGTGGTTCTTTGCTATTTGTTGCTGTTTTTTCTGTCCAGCTTGTCTATTTGTTTTGCTGGAAGCTCTGGGACGCAAAGGGTGTACCTCCGTGCCGTTAGTTCGGTACGGAGGGTCTTTTTGCCCCTTTGCGTGGTTTTCTTTAGGGTTTTGTGTAGACCGCAAGGTTATCTTTCCTATCCTCGTTCTGTGTAGAATATCGGGCCTCACTTTGCTGAATCTATTTCATCCCTACGTTTGTCTTTTCATCTTACTCACGGTCATTACATGTGGGGGGCTGCCTTTTCCTTTGGGGTATTTCTCTGAGGCAAGGTAGGCTTATTTTTTCTATCTTCAGGCTAGTTGGTTTCTCAGGCTGTGCCGAGTTGCATAGGTAGCGTTGGGCGCAATCCACGGCTGCCTCTAGTTGTGTTTGGAGAGGATCAGGGATTGCGGTCTGCAGAGTTCCCACGTCTCAGAGCTCGTTCTATTATTTTGGGTTGTTGTCAGGTCACTGTGTGTGCTCTGACCTCCGTGTCCATTGTGATACGGAATTGCCTTTCACAACAGTAGAGGGTTCCAGAGTAGGGGTGATACGCGAGAGAAATCTTGTATACGATTGTGGGAAGAGGAGATAAGAGGGGAGTAGAGTAGGAGATCTTGTGAGGATCGGAGGTTGCGGGTAGGTAAGTACCGGGAGACGAGGTCACAGATGTATGGAGGAGACAGGTTGTGGATGGCTTTGTATGTCATGGTTAGGGTTTTGTAGTGGAGTCTCTGGGCAATGGGGAGCCAGTGAAGGGATTGACAGAGGGGAGAGGCCGGGGAATAGCGGGGGGACAGGTGGATTAGTCGGGCAGCAGAGTTTAGAATAGATTGGAGGGGTGCGAGAGTGTTAGAGGGGAGGCCACAGAGCAGGAGGTTGCAGTAGTCAAGGCGAGAGATGATGAGGGCATGGACTAGGGTTTTTGCAGATTCATGGTTGAGGAATGAACGGATTCATGAAATATTTTTGAGTTGAAGTCGGCAGGAAGTGGAAAGGGCTTGGATATGTGGTTTGAAGGAGAGATCAGCGTCAAGGATTACCCAGAGGCAGCGAGCTTGTGGGACTGGGGAGAGTGGGCAGCCATTTACTGTAATGGATAGGTTCATTGGGGGGTCGCGTGAGATGGGGGAAAGATGATGAATTCTGTTTTGTCCATGTTAAATTTCAGAAATCTAGCGGAGAAGAAGGATGAAATAGTGGACAGACATTGAGGGATTCTGGTTAGAAGGGAGGTGATATCTGGTCCAAAGATGTAGATCTGTGTGTCGTCAGCATAGAGGTGATACTGAAAGCCATGAGATTCTATGAGCTGTCCCAGGCCAAAGGTGTAAATGGAGAAGAGCAAGGGCCCAAGGACTGAACCTTGTGGGACTCCGACAGATAGAGGGCGAGGTGAGGAGGTGGTGTGTGAGTGGGAGACGCTGAATGTCCGGTCTGTTAGGTATGATGAGATCCAGGATAGGGCCAAGTCTGCGATGCCAAGGGATGAGAGGGTTTGTAATAATAGTGAATGGTCCACTGTGTCAAAGGCAGCCGACAGGTCGAGGAGGAGGAGGACAGAGTAGTGTCGCTTGCTCTTGGCGGTTAAGAGGTCATTGGTGACTTTAGTTAGGGCAGTTTCGGTGGAATGGTGTGACAGGAAGCCAGATTGTAGGCGGTCAAAGAGGGAGCAAGAAGAGAGATGGGAGGACAGTTCAAGGTAGACGTGTTGTTCCAGTAGTTTGGAGGCATAGGGGAGAAGTGATATAGGGCGATAACTAGATACAGAGGATGGGTGCAATGCCTGGACCTTTTAAAATCTAGGGTCTGATGTCACAGCAAAGGTCAACCTATCATCCGATCCGACACGTTGGCCAATCGGGGCTCCTGTTAACTTACTGATAGATGGGTAAACTAGGTATAAATGACCACAAATCTCTGCCTAGATTTCATAATAATTATATTCATCTAATCTGTACTCACAGTATTCCAATTTCTCCAAAGTATGTTTTTAATTGATGAGATGCTTTCAATTATATATAGAAGGTCTACTTCCGTGGCAATACTACCTCGAATCAGAAGGACACTGCAGGGGCTCAAAAAACTGCTGTACCATCCCTCATTCAGCCTATTAGCTTATCCTGTTTCCAGGTGTATCTCACCGCAGCACACGTTGGGGGAGAATGCCTTCCGGGTGTACATAGTGTGTCTCCTAATTCCGGGTGTATCTCACTGCAGTGCACCCTGGGGCAGAATGCCTTCCTGGTGTACATAGTGTCATGTCCGCAGTTGCTCATGCTCAGGGCAGGAGATGACATGCCTCCTCCCTGTGTCAGTGACACTGATTTAATAACATCCAATAATGCAGAAGCATTGCAGAGAATTAGATCAGCGATCAGTCACTGGAAAATTGATGTCCCATCCTGAAACAATGTAAAAAAGTTATTAAAAATTGTGAAAATATGTAAAAAAAAATAGCAAAATTATGAACAAAAATAAATATTTGGTATTGCAGGGTCCGTAACGACCCGACCAATAAAACTGTCCCTCTAGTTGAGCCCTTCAGTGAACACCGTTGAAAAAAAAAAAGAGGCAAAAAACTATTCTTTGTCATCATATTGCCGAACAAAAAGTGGAATAAAACGTGATAAAAAAAGCGAATGTTAAAAATGGTATCAATGAAAACGTCATCTTGTCCCTCAAAAACCAAGCTGCCATACAGCTCCATCAGCAGAAAAATAATAAAGTTATACCTCTCAGAATAAAGCAATACACTTTTTTTTTGTTTAAAATAGCTTATATTTGGTGAAAGCGCCAAAATAAAAAAATATAAATGTGGCATCCCTGTAAGGCTACGTTCACACTAGCGTTCGGCTAGTGTGCGTCGCGCTAGCGTCGGGCGACGCAGCGGCGACGCACGCGTCATGCGCCCCTATGTTTAACATGGGGGACGCATGCGTTTTTGCTTGTTGCGTTTTCCGACACGTGCGTCTTTTTTGACGCTAGCGTCGGACCAAGAAAACGCAACAAGTTGCATTTTTCTTGCGTCCGATTTTCGTAAAAAAAGACGCACGTGTCGAAAAACGCAGCGTTTTTGCGTGCGATTGCACGCGTTTTTCGGTGCGTTGTGCGTCGCGTCGCCGACGCGGCGCACAACGCTAGTGTGAACGTAGCCTAATCGTACTGACCCAAAGAAGGTACCTTATCAATTTTACCACACCCGCAACAGCTTAAAAGAAAAAAAAATCCTGAATTACTGGTTTTTGTTCATTCTGCCTCCCAAAAATCGGAATAGAAAGTGATCAAAAAATGTCATGCACCCAATAATGTTACTAATAAAAATGTCATTTCAAAAACCTGACCTGCACATCCAAACATAGACTGAGTGTGAACAGGTGCTGAACCCAGAGTCGCCAACTCGTATATAGTTAAATAAATAGGGCAGCACACTGCAGCGCCAAAACATGCAAACTTGAAAACACGAAATTTGAACTGCATTACTGCACTAGAAATATGAAAAATGAGAGCTTTTAGCGCACAAAAATGGCCAATTTTATGTGTACCTCGTAGCCACTTTACGGCATCTCTCTTATACGAGGTCCTACGCTTGACCTACCTCACTGAGAATAAACGTCTCCATCTGAATGGGTACATGTGAAACCTCTTCTTGGACTCAAATTCTCTCTCTCTGTGGAGGGGTATTGGACCTACTATAATTAAAACACCTGAAGCTAGGAGGCGGGGAGTGCACGATCAGAAGGCTAGAGAATACATTTCAAAAACCTGACCTGCACATCCAAACATAGACTGAGTGTGAACAGGTGCTGAACCCAGAGTCGCCAACTCGTATATAGTTAAATAAATAGGGCAGCACACTGCAGCGCCAAAACATGCAAACTTGAAAACACGAAATTTGAACTGCATTACTGCACTAGAAATATGAAAAATGAGAGCTTTTAGCGCACAAAAATGGCCAATTTTATGTGTACCTCGTAGCCACTTTACGGCATCTCTCTTATACGAGGTCCTACGCTTGACCTACCTCACTAAGAATAAACGTCTCCATCTGAATGGGTACATGTGAAACCTCTTCTTGGACTCAAATTCTCTCTCTCTGTGGAGGGGTATTGGACCTACTATAATTAAAACACCTGAAGCTAGGAGGCGGGGAGTGCACGATCAGAAGGCTAGAGAATACATTTCAAAAACCTGACCTGCACATCCAAACATAGACTGAGTGTGAACAGGTGCTGAACCCAGAGTCGCCAACTCGTATATAGTTAAATAAATAGGGCAGCACACTGCAGCGCCAAAACATGCAAACTTGAAAACACGAAATTTGAACTGCATTACTGCACTAGAAATATGAAAAATGAGAGCTTTTAGCGCACAAAAATGGCCAATTTTATGTGTACCTCGTAGCCACTTTACGGCATCTCTCTTATACGAGGTCCTACGCTTGACCTACCTCACTGAGAATAAACGTCTCCATCTGAATGGGTACATGTGAAACCTCTTCTTGGACTCAAATTCTCTCTCTCTGTGGAGGGGTATTGGACCTACTATAATTAAAACACCTGAAGCTAGGAGGCGGGGAGTGCACGATCAGAAGGCTAGAGAATACATTTCAAAAACCTGACCTGCACATCCAAACATAGACTGAGTGTGAACAGGTGCTGAACCCAGAGTCGCCAACTCGTATATAGTTAAATAAATAGGGCAGCACACTGCAGCGCCAAAACATGCAAACTTGAAAACACGACATTTGAACTGCATTACTGCACTAGAAATATGACAAATGAGAGCTTTTAGCGCACAAAAATGGCCAATTTTATGTGTACCTCGTAGCCACTTTACGGCATCTCTCTTATACGAGGTCCTACGCTTGACCTACCTCACTGAGAATAAACGTCTCCATCTGAATGGGTACATGTGAAACCTCTTCTTGGACTCAAATTCTCTCTCTCTGTGGAGGGGTATTGGACCTACTATAATTAAAACACCTGAAGCTAGGAGGCGGGGAGTGCACGATCAGAAGGCTAGAGAATACATTTCAAAAACCTGACCTGCACATCCAAACATAGACTGAGTGTGAACAGGTGCTGAACCCAGAGTCGCCAACTCGTATATAGTTAAATAAATAGGGCAGCACACTGCAGCGCCAAAACATGCAAACTTGAAAACACGAAATTTGAACTGCATTACTGCACTAGAAATATGAAAAATGAGAGCTTTTAGCGCACAAAAATGGCCAATTTTATGTGTACCTCGTAGCCACTTTACGGCATCTCTCTTATACGAGGTCCTACGCTTGACCTACCTCACTGAGAATAAACGTCTCCATCTGAATGGGTACATGTGAAACCTCTTCTTGGACTCAAATTCTCTCTCTCTGTGGAGGGGTATTGGACCTACTATAATTAAAACACCTGAAGCTAGGAGGCGGGGAGTGCACGATCAGAAGGCTAGAGAATACATTTCAAAAACCTGACCTGCACATCCAAACATAGACTGAGTGTGAACAGGTGCTGAACCCAGAGTCGCCAACTCGTATATAGTTAAATAAATAGGGCAGCACACTGCAGCGCCAAAACATGCAAACTTGAAAACACGAAATTTGAACTGCATTACTGCACTAGAAATATGAAAAATGAGAGCTTTTAGCGCACAAAAATGGCCAATTTTATGTGTACCTCGTAGCCACTTTATGGCATCTCTCTTATACGAGGTCCTACGCTTGACCTACCTCACTGAGAATAAACGTCTCCATCTGAATGGGTACATGTGAAACCTCTTCTTGGTCTCCAAGAGTCCAAGAAGAGGTTTCACATGTACCCATTCAGATGGAGACGTTTATTCTCAGTGAGGTAGGTCAAGCGTAGGACCTCGTATAAGAGAGATGCCGTAAAGTGGCTACGAGGTACACATAAAATTGGCCATTTTTGTGCGCTAAAAGCTCTCATTTTTCATATTTCTAGTGCAGTAATGCAGTTCAAATTTCGTGTTTTCAAGTTTGCATGTTTTGGCGCTGCAGTGTGCTGCCCTATTTATTTAACTATATACGAGTTGGCGACTCTGGGTTCAGCACCTGTTCACACTCAGTCTATGTTTGGATGTGCAGGTCAGGTTTTTGAAATGTATTCTCTAGCCTTCTGATCGTGCACTCCCCGCCTCCTAGCTTCAGGTGTTTTAATTATAGTAGGTCCAATACCCCTCCACAGAGAGAGAGAATTTGAGTCCAAGAAGAGGTTTCACATGTACCCATTCAGATGGAGACGTTTATTCTCAGTGAGGTAGGTCAAGCGTAGGACCTCGTATAAGAGAGATGCCGTAAAGTGGCTACGAGGTACACATAAAATTGGCCATTTTTGTGCGCTAAAAGCTCTCATTTTTCATATTTCTAGTGCAGTAATGCAGTTCAAATTTCGTGTTTTCAAGTTTGCATGTTTTGGCGCTGCAGTGTGCTGCCCTATTTATTTAACTAATAAAAATGTCAACTCGTCCCTCAAGTACAAGTCGTCACTTGACTATCAGCCAAAATATGGAACAACATAAATAATAGATAAAACCAATTCTAGACTTGTTGATTTGTTCATTCTGCCTCCCAAAGATCGCAGTAAAGCTCAGCTCACATTTATTCTGTGCTCTACGCTGAGAACTTACAACTGGGTTTCCCTGTAAATCTCTGAAATATGTGATTCAGACGGAACCCCCAGTGAGAGATTCCTGATAATGGGGCAGATGGAGGCACTGTGGACGGTGTCTGGCCTGTGAACCGGCGGTGTCCATCTTTTTCGGTATGCATAAAAGCTTGGTCCGCCACAGCTTTGTACCCTTCTGAAAAGAAGGACATTTTGAACAGAGGCCAGACGGAGTCCAGAGTAACTCTGCTGGCTCATGATAGTGAGTGGCTACATCGTAGGTTTCATCTGATTCATGTCACTCGGATATTTAGATGGAAACCCCAATATATGTTCTCAGCTAGAGCAAAGGATAAATGTGATCCCAAATCTTATGTAAAATATTCCCAACAAAAGCTGCAACTTAATCCACAAAAAAAGCAAAACCCAACTTAGATATGTCATCTGTTAATGGAAATATAGGGGGGCTTCCATGTTACTGGTAGTACAAAGGCTCTGAAAAGGCATTATGGCTTCTTGCCCCTCAAAAAAATTCCCTTCTGAGCTCCACAGTGCGCCTAAACCACATTTAGCATTCACATGTTTGGCATTTCTGTAGCGATGAGAGCCCACCTAATTTACAGGTGCATGTCTCCCGAAGCATGAGCTGGGCACTAGAACGTTCTGGTGACTACAAAGTACCGATGACTATAATATACTGGTTACTACAATGTACTGGGCACTGGAATGGCAGTTTGCAATTTTCACTTAGCAACATCCACTGCTGTTTGTTTCTAGAAAACCCCCATGGAGTCAAAATCATAACTACACCTTGTTAGGGCTACCGGAACGCACCGAGTATAGGTAGGAAGCAACAAGTGTCCACCGTGCAGAGATATCTGCTGCAAAGTAATGGCGGATAAACTCTGAGCTCACACGTGGGTTAAACCTTCACCCTGTGTGAACTGAAAGCGATCTCTGTTGCCGCACAGAGTCGCGCTGTACACCGAAACTATAGCCCTAACTAGGGTTGTGCTTGCAAGCAAGCCAACGGCTAATTTCCCCCACTGACGCTAACTGCCTGCCTGAGTGTGCAGTCCCAGCGCTACAGTCTCAGACGACACGTATAAAGAGTGATATAGTATCCACTGGCCTAAGCCATACACATTTGATATCCCCGACCTCCAATGAGAGGGCCTCCCGTGGGCATGCTCAGTGTGTGCAAAGCAGGACTTAGTCCCAGAAAAGCCTGCTCGCCCTGACCAGTGCTGGCTACAAAAGCAGAGCCTGGAAAGGCAGCAGTAACCCTTTGCACAGTATCAGGCTGAGTGAGACTCTGGGACTGACGTCTCCACTGCGGCTGATGTAGAATGGGAGACCGCAGCAGACATGGTTCGAGATTCCCCCTGTGCAGCGGCGGGAACTCAACACCTAACATTACCCCCCCTCCTTTGTGCCTCGCTACGCTCAAAGGCTGCAATGAGCAGTGGAGCCCGAATGTCCTCCACAGGTACCCAGGTTCTGTCCTCTGAGCCGTGACCCTTCCAGTCCACCAGATAGTATTTTTTGCCACGTACCACCTTGCACCCCAAGATAGAGTTTACCTCGTACTCATCCGTGGACGAACCCGATGTCCCGGCAGATGACTCAGAAAACCGGGACATATAGACAGGCTCTTTAAGAGGGATACATGGAAAGTGTCGGTGATACCTAGGCGCGGAGGAAGAGCCAAACGGTAGACTTCAGGGTTAACCTGTTCCAGAACCTTGCAAGGGCCCATGTAGTGAGGCGCAAACTTAGGACTCAACTCGGAGCCTGATGTTACAGGGGGAGAGCCACACTAAGTCGCCAGGAGCAAAGGTCGGAGCGGGGCGCCGGTGTGCATCAGCAGAAACCCTCATTCTCTCCTTGGAGGCCCGGATGGCATCCTGTGTGGAGTCCCAAATGTCACGTGCCTCCACCGCCAAGTCTACCACCCTAGAATCGGTGGATGACATGGGCATTGGCACAGCGACAGCGACACGCGGATGCTGGCCGTAATTAAGGAGAAATGGAGTCTGCCCGGTGGAGTCAGCTATGGCGTTGTTCAAAGCAAATTCTGTCCAAGGTAGCAGAGATGCCTAGTCATCCTGCCTAGCAGAGACAAAATGTTGCAAATATGTCACCAGAGTCTGGTTGGCCCTCTCTACCAACCCATTCGTCTCGGGATGATATGCAGAAGAGAGATTCAGTTCTATGCTGAGTAAACGACAGAGCTCTCTCCAAAACCGAGACGTGAACTGGGGATCCCGGTCACTGACAATTTTATCAGGCATGCCATGTAGACGGAAAATATGTTTTATGAACAACACCGCCAAGGCCCGTGCAGAAGGTAACCGTGGAAGTGGCACCAAGTGCACCATTTTAGAGAAATGATCGGTGAGTACCCAGATAACGGTGCAGCTACGAGACTTGGGTAAGCTCACCACGAAGTCCATCCCCACCATCTCCCAAGACCTGTCTGCCACCGGCAGAGTGTAAAGTAGCCCAGCAGGCCGTTGCCGAGGAGACCGATTCTTGGCGCAGGAGACACATGCCCGAATATAGTTCCCGACGTCACAGGCCATATGCGGCCATCAATACGTCCTCGCCAAAAGCTCAGATGTCCTCTTGGTCCCAAAATGTCCACCCACCCTGGATGAGTGAGCCCAAGAGAGAACCTCCGGTCACAAACTAGATGGAACGAAAGTCTTGCCTGGGCGCACAGACTCTAATGAAACCGGAGCCACAGTTCTTAGACTCTCCGAAGGGACAATAAGCCGAGGCTCCTCCTCCTCCTCAGATGACACTATGGAGCGGGAGAGAGCGCCGGCACAAATGTTCTTCTCCCCGGAGAGAAAATGGAGGGTGAATGAAATGGAACCGGGAGTAGAACAGGGACCATCTGGCCTGGCGAGAATTTAGCTGCTGGGCTGTCTGTAAGTAGACCAAATTTTTGTGGTCAGTAAAAACTTAGAAGGGAAACCGAGCCCTCTCCAGGAGGTGTCTCCACTCTGAGAAAGCCAACTTCATAGCTAGAAACTCCCTGTCCCCGATGCAATAATTCCTCTCCGTAGGTGAAAAGGTCTTGGAAAAGAAGAAGCAAGGATGTTTCCAACCTTGAGCATCCTTTTGGAAGAGGGCTGCTCCAGCACCAACGGATGAGGCATCCACCTCAGACGGCTTATCTACATCGGGGTGATGTAGAATAGGAGCACTAGTGAAGTGTGACATAAAAAAGAGAAAGGCCTTGGAGACCTCCTCTGACCACAATTTGGGATTTGCTCCTTTCTTGGTGAGGGCAACCAAGGGAGCTACCAAAGTTGAGAAGTGGGGAATGAACTGGCGATAGTAATTAATGAACCCCATAAAGCGCTGCACCGCTTTAAGAGAATGGGGTTCCTGCCAGTCCATCACAGCCTGTAGCTTGGCAGGATCCATAGCCAATCCCTGGGCAGAGATGACATAGCCAAGGAAAGGCAAGGACTCCTGCTCAAACACACACTTCTCTAACTTGGCGTAGAGGGAGTTTGTCCGTAAGAGGTTGAAGACTTTGCAAGCATCTCTCCGGTGGGAGTCAATATCTGGAGAGTAGATGAGAATATCATCCACATAGACTACGACCGAGGTGGTGAGCATATCCCGGAAGATATTGTTCACAAAGTCTTGGAAAACGGCTGGGGCATTACAGAGCCCGAAGGGCATCACCAGATATTCATAGTGCCCATCCCCAGTGTTAAAAGCCGTCTTCCATTCGTCCCCCTCACGGATGCGAATCAGGTTGTAAGCACCCCACAGATCTAATTTAGTAAATACTCTTGCTCCCCGTAGCCTCAAAGAGCTCAGATATCAGGGGTAGTGGGTACTTATTCTTAACGGTGATGGCGTTAAGACCCCTGTAGTCTACATGGACGTAGTTTCCCACTCTTCTTCTGCACGAAGAAGAACCCAGCCTCTGCAGGTGACACTGACTTCCTAATAAATCCTCTTGCCAGATTCTCTCGGATGTACTGGGACATTGCCTCCGTCTCCGGAAGAGATAACGGATAGACTCGACCCCGGGGAGGCTCAGTACCAGGCAAGAGGCCAATAGGACAGTCATAGGGGCGGTGAGGCGGAAGGGTCTCCGCAGCCCTTTTGGAGAACACGTCCGCATAGGGCCAATAGTGCTTGGGGAGAGAGGAGAGATCTGCGGGTACCTCAGTTGTAGTAACCTGAACGCACTCCCTCTGACATCTACCCTCACAGGATTTACTCCATCCCAGAATTCTCCCAGACGACCACTCTATATGAGGAGAGTGGGTCCTCTGGGAGAATTCTGGGATGGAATAAATCCTGTGAAGGAAGATGTCAGAGGGAGTGCGCTCAGGTTGCTACAACTGAGGTACCCGCAGATCTCTCCTCCTCTCTCTCTCCACTCTACATGAGGAGAGTGGTAGCATAGCCATGGTATCCCCAACAGGACCTCATCAATTCCCTCGGGAATGACTAATAGGGAAATAATCTCCTGATGAGATGGAAAGAGTAAATGGAATGATTTGGTGAGTAATCTGTGAGGGTAGTGTCGACCCATTTACCACTCGAACGGTCACTGGTTTGGCGAGCATCACCAGGGGTATTGCATGTCATTGGGCGAAAGCAGATGACATAAAATTGCCCTCCGCCCCAGAGTCCACACAAAGCTCGACCATAAGAGTGGATGGGCTTATGGTAATTGTCCCCTTGAAGGACAATTTGGAGGAAAACGTTGCCGTTTCTACGTCCCACGTTCTTTCTGTACCTCCTCCAACTACCACTAGACGTTGACGTTTTCCCGACCGCTGAGAACACCTGGAGGCAAGGTGTCCTGACTGCCTGCAAACATGACAGACCTTAACCCCTTCATGACCTTGGGATTTTCCATTTTTCCGTGTTCGTTTTTCGCTCCCCTCCTTCCCAGAGCCATGACTTTTTTATTTTTCCGTCAATTTGGCCATGTGAGGGCTTATTTTTTGCAGGACGAGTTGTACTTTTGAACGACATCATTGGTTTTACCATGTTGTGTACTAGAAAACGGGAAAAAAAATCCAAGTGCGGTGAAATTGCAAAAAAAGTGCAATCCCACACTTGTTTTTTGCTTGGCTTTCTTGCTAGGTTCACTAAATGCTAAAACTGACCTGCCATTATGATTCTCCAAGTCATTACAAGTTCACAGACACCAAACATGTCTAGGTTATTTTTTATCTAAGTGGTGAAAAAAAATTCCAAACTTTGCTAAAAAAAAAGCGCCATTTTCCGATACTCGTAGCGTCTCCATTTTTCGTGATCTGGGGTGGGGTGAGGGCTTATTGTTTGCGTGCCGAGCTGGCGTTTTTAATTATAGCATTTTAGAGCAGATACGTTATTTTGATCGCCCGTTATTGCATTTTAATTCAATGTCACGGCGACCAAAAAAACGTAATTCTGGCGTTTCAATTTTTTTTCTCACTACGCCATTTAGCGATCAGGTTAATGCTTTTTTTATTGATAGATCGGGCGATTCTGAACGCGGCGATACCAAATATGTGTAGGTTCGATTTTTTTTTTTATTGATTTATTTTGAATGGGGCGAAAGGGGGGCAATTTAAACTTTTAAATTTTTTTTATTTTTTCCACATTTTTTTTTCCTTTTTTTTTTTACTTTTGCCATGCTTCAATAGCCTTCATGGGAGGCTAGAAGCAGGCACAACGCGATCGCCTCTGCTACATAGCAGCGATCTGATGTTCGCTGCTATGTAGCAGAAATGCAGGTGTGCTGTGAGCGCCGACCACAGGGTGGCGCTCACAGCTACCGGCGATCAGTAACCATAGAGGTCTCAAGGATTTCTATGGTTACAATGTACAAGCATCGCCGACCTCCCATCATCTGACGGGGGTCGGCGATGCGATCATTTCCGGCTGCCCGACGGGAAGCGGTAGTTAAATGCCGCTGTCTGTGTTTGACAGCGGCATTTAACTAGTTAATAGGCGCGGGCAGATCGCGATTCTGTCCGCGCCTATTACGGGCACATGTCAGCTGTTCAAAACAGCTGACATGTCCCGGCTTTGATGCGGGCTCACCACCGGAGCCCGCATCAAAGCGGGGCTTCTGACCTCCGACGTACTATCCCGTCCGAGGTCAGAAAGGGGTTAAGTGCACGAGCGGTCCGCAACTTAGACCCCGCTCGTGACACCTCCATGGCCTCATGTGACTCGGACGCCTGGACCGGAGATTCCTGAGGTTTGGTGAACGTGGGAGCCATCCGAAACCTCTGCCTACACTGGGCTTGCTCCAACCTTCGCTCATTAAAACAAAGGTCGATGCAAGTTGATACAGCTATGGGCTCCTCCAGTGTGGCGGGAATCTCCCTACTGGCCAAAGCGTCCTTCACATGGTCAGCCAGCCCCCTCCAAAATACCGGGATGAGGGCTTTATCTAGGCACTCCAGCTCAGATGCCAAAGTCCAGAAGTGGACGGCAAAATGGCTGACCATGGACGTACCCGGAGTCAATGCCAACAGTTGGAGCGCCAACGGCTAATTGCCCCCACTGACGCCAACTGCCTGCCTGAGTGTGCAGTCCCAGCGCTACAGTCTCACACCACATGTATAAAGAGTGGTATGGTATCCACTGGCCTAAGCCACACACATTTGATACTAGCGCATGGCCGTGCGTCCATGTGAACATTTTATAGTTGCAGCTCTTCAGTACCTTCCTGGAAAACCAATAGGAGCTGCTACAGGGCCTGAGCGTGTGACCCCCGACCTCCAATGAGAGGTCCTCCTGTGGGCATGCTCAGTGTGTGCAAAGCAGGACTTAGTCCCAGAAAAGCCTGCTCGCCGGTGACCAGTGCTGGCTACAAAGGGAGAGCCTGGAAAGGCAGCAGTAACCCTTCGCACAGTATCAGGCTGAGCGAGACGCTGGGACTGACGTCTCCGCTGAGCAGGCTCCACTGTGGTTGATGTAGAATGGGAGACCGCAGCAGACATGGTTTGAGATTCCCCCTGTGTAGCGGTGGGAACTCGACACCCAACACACCTGTAGATAAATTGCAAAAGAGGTATACGTTCCAAAATGGGGTCCCTTAATTGGAGATTCTGCTCTTCTAGCACTTAGGGGCTCTGTGTATGGAGTCCGAAAACTATTGTATGAAAATCTCCCTCCAGGAGGCAAATAGAGCTCCATTCCTCCCAAGTCTTGCCAGGTAGCTAAGCAGTACTGTACAGCTACATATTTTGTATTTCTACATTCAGCAGAATTGTGTGACAAATTTTGGTGCAATTTTTTCTCAGTGTTTAAAATCTGGGGCTAAAACTAAATTTGGTAGTAAAAATGTAATTATTTTTTCTTCAGTGCCCAATAGTTTAAAATTCTGTGACAGACTTGTTGTGCTTTTAATATGATCACTGCTCCCATAGATGAATTAATCTAGAGGTGTAGTTTGTAAAATGGGGTCTCTTTTGGGGGGTTCTGCTGTACTGGCAGCTCAGGGGCTCTACCAATGTGACATGGCAGCCTCAAACCAGTCCAGCGAAATCTTAACTCCAAAATGGGGCTTCTTTCCTTCTGAGCTTTGCATTGTGCCTCAAAAGTAGCTTTCGACCACATGTGAGGTATCGAAGTACTTAGGAGAAGTTGCCCAATAAATTTTGGGGTCTATTTTATCCTAGTATCCCTGTGAAAATGAAAAAATGGGGCTAAAACATTTTTGTGGGAAAAATATTTTTTTTTCCATTTTCACAGATCAACGTTGTAAAATTTTGTGCAGCACCTGTGCATTCAAGGTGCTCACCACACATCTAGATAAATGGGGCGTGGCCTAGCAGGGCATGTGAGAGGACGTGTGTCGGATATCTCCCACCCAACATACCGGTAACAATGCTGTAAGCAGGCGCAACTGAACGCTTGTGACAGTTGCTGGAGAGCCCGAGGTCGCGGTGAATCTGTCGTTGTCGGCACCCGTGGATCGGATGACGCACAGGAGGCAGAAAGAGCTGGGGACAGAGGGGAGCTCCCGGTCACAAGATGTTGCCGAGTCAGCAGAGGAGGAGGCGGCCAAAGTGAGCACGGCATACAGCAGGAAGATGGAGGTGATCTCCAAGTTGGAAAAGTTTGCTAGAATGGAGGGGGCAGAGAGGCAACAACAGGAAGCTGGAGGTGAGAGGGCTGGAGGAATGGTGGACACAGTGGAGCTAAACAGAGAACAGCTTCAGGCACTGTATAACCCCCATGATGCAGCAGACCCCCATGTGTACTGAGAAGCTGCAGGATAAATGTGGCATGTCGCACACTGCAGTAACCTCACAAGCCCCTGTGCACTTTGGACAGCCTTTAGACATACAGTATGTGCAGCAGATATGAACGAACCAACACTTAAGGATGTATTTTCAGTGGTGTCCTTCTTCAAATCTGCACTCACTGCCCTAACCTCGCAGGTTGACGGCCTGAAAAGTGAAATAGCTGCTATGCAAAAAGTTGAGAAGAGGACGGAGGCGGTGGAGGAACGTGTCGGTGGTGCAGAGGATCAGATTGCTGAACTGTTAAAAAGAGAGAAAAAGTATGTCCAACGCATCTCGGAGCTGGAATTTAAAACGGATTATCTTGAAAACAGTTCCCGTAGGAATAATTTGAGGATAATTGGTGTGCCTGAAAAGGTTGAGGGGAATAACCACACGGATTTTATTGAAACATGGCTGAAAACCAAAGTGGGAGGAGACAGCCTTACTAAATTGTTTGCAGTGGAGAGGGCTCATCGAGTACCATCGAAACCCTTACCCGAAGGGTCATCCCTGAGATCTATTCTGGCTTAAATCATGAACTACCGGGACCTTAATATCTTACTTCGAAGGGCCAGAGCTATAGGTGAATTAACCATCAATAGCAACCGGATCTCCATATACCAGGATTACTCCGCTGCAGTTCAGAAGCTCACAATGACTTTTGGAGAGGTCAAGAGGAGATTACGGGGACTGGGTTTGGTGTATTCAATGCTATATCCAACCAAGTTAAGGGTGGTAGTGACAAATTGGCTGGATCAGAACAACAAACGTATTAGAGCTGATGGGGCACACTGAAATGACTTTGTTTTGTTGGGTTTAACTATTATTAAGACTGTTAAAATTAAATGGTTTGGAGATAGATCTCCTGTGATACAGGATGACAGTGTTCAGGATGGTTGTGTTCGGCGGCGCAACAGGCATTATATCCTGTCAAAAGTGGGTGGGGGAGATAAAGAGGTGGAAGGTTAGTTGGAATGCACTACCTAGGTTAATACGATTAATCCCCAATCCCCACAGTTTTAAGCGTACCCTAAAAACTCACTTGTTCAGACTGGCCTACCGCCTCAATGCATTAACCTAACGATCCCTGTGTGGCCTATTTATATATATAAAAAAAAGGTTCCTCGCATCATGTTCTAATTCACTTTATGCAGTTAATAGCCCTCTGTGTCTGTACTGCTACATGCTTAGGCAGTTAACTGGTTCATGCAGCTTTACATGAACACCCGAGCCTTACACTATGGCCGGTCCGAATAACTAAAGCAATTGTTACCATCCACCTCTCGTGTCTCCCCTTTTCCTCATAGTCTGTAAGCTTGCGAGCAGGGCCCTCATTCCTCCTGGTATCTGTTTTGAACTGTATTTCTGTTATGCTGTAATGTCTATTGTCTGTACAAGTCCCCTCTATAATTTGTAAAGCGCTGCGGAATATGTTGGCGCTATATAAATAAAAATTATTATTATTATTATTATTAGTTAGCTGAGTGGTACAGTGTCCAGGTTTCTGGACTCTCATGACTGCTAGGTTGTGGAACAGCGTTACTATTTCTCGTATAGAGAGGGTGGTGCAGGTATTAAAGAAAAGGGTTTATAAAGTTTTTGTGGGAAAAGGGTGGGTGAGTTTGAGGGGCAGTTCAAAGTTAAAGTTAAACTGGGTACTTGTGGGGTAGTAGGAGTTAAGGGGGGGGCAATGGGAGGGTTTGGAGACCAAAAAGGCGTGGGAGTAGAAATTGGTTTAATTGATTATGATGGGAGGAAGGGTTAACATTATAACTTGGAACGTTCGTGGTCTTTCTAACAGCATAAGACGTACAGCAGTGTTGAAATACATTATACAACAGAGACCCTCGGTAATATGTCTTCAAGAAACACATCTGGTTAGCGAAAAAACAGTGGTGATACAAAAGTGATGGATGAGGAAGGCATATCACTCAACGTTCTCAGCTTATGCTAGAGGGATGTCAATATTGGTGCATACAAGTACACCGTTTGAGGAGGTAGAGATGGTGATAGACAAGGATGGTCAGTATGTATTTGTAGTATGTAAGATTTTCAATAGATTGTTATGCATTGTGTATTGTGTCTGTGTATATTCCTCCATCATACTCGGGGGGAAAAAGATGCAAGAAATCCTAGAAATTTCGGGTAGATGGGTAGGGGTTCCTGTTCTTATAATGGGGGATGTGAATAACATTGTTAATGACCACTGGGATAGGATGGAACATCTGTTGTATATCAGCCATAAATGCCACCGTATCTCTGCAGAAACAGAGTAGTACTTCTAGAAGTCTGTTGTTGAGGTCTGGGCCCGACGGACATAATTCAATGAGACGTCTTCGCATTTGGCGCTTGAGTCGAATACCGTACTTACAGTATTTGCCCTTGCTTCCTAGGATTTTTTTTATTTGTATTGTTGCATTCTGTGCAAGCCGGGGTGTGGCCTTCCCCAGTCTGGTGTTTCACTGGTTGGGCCCAGTCCTTTTGTCTGCCCTTATTCACACTGTAGTCAACATTGACACATGGTAAGGTTTTAATATTAGACAGTGTAGGACTGTCCCGATCTGTTTTACCTTGAAGCGATGGGATGGCTTTTGTGCTATTTTCTTTATAAAAAAACAGTATTACTAAAAGCTCTGTGTTATTTAAAAGCACTTTTGATTTTTTACTTAGTTATAGCAGTTTTTTTTTGCTAACTTTTTCTTTTGTAGGTTCCACTGGGATAGAGGTAGGCATGCAGTGTTGAGAAAAGAGGGGAATGAGACTTTGGAAATTATTTAAGGGAAGTGGCTTTAATAGATCTTTGGCGGGTATGGAATGTTGATAGGTATTGCTATTCCTGCTAGTCAGCTATATATGTCTCTTTGACTAGAATTGATTTGGCCTTGGGAAATGAATGGATGGATAATTTGGTGCATGAGGTGGAATATCTATCAAGAGTGTTGTCGGACCATAGTCCGTTAGTGGTGGCGTTACAAATCGAGGGCCAAGGGAATAAATTACAATTGGGATGGAGACTTATCCCCTTTTGGTTACAACTCCTACATATGGGAAAGATTGGGGACGAGATAACAGAATTATTTAGGCTTAAAGGGAACCTGTCACCCCGAAAATCGCAGGTGAGGTAAGCCCACCGGCATCAGGGACTTATCTACAGCATTCTGTAATGCTGTAGATAAGCCCCCGATGTTACCTGAAAGAGGAGAAAAAGACGTTAGATTATACTCACCCAGGGGCGGTCCCGCTGCTGGTCCAGTCGGATGGGTGTCTCTGGTCCGCTGCGGCGCCTCCCATCTTCATTCCAAGACGTCCTCTTCTGATCTTCAGCCACTGCTCCGGCGCAAGCGTACTTTGTCTGCCCTGTTGAGGGCAGAGCAAAGTACTGCAGTGCGCAGGCGCCGGAAAGGTCAGAGAGGCCCGGCGCCTGCGCACTGCAGTACTTTGCTCTGCCCTCAACAGGGCAGACAAAGTACGCCTGCGCCGGAGCCGTGGCGTGGGAACCTGGCAGGCACCTAGCGACAAGGATAGAACATTACGGATCCGCGCCTGCGCTATCTGCGGCGGCATCCAAAGAAAGGACACGAAGCGAAGGATATTGTGGACAGTGAGAAGCAACATCAAAGCACAAAGGAGAGCCAGTAGGAGTCGTGCCCGAAGAACGGCAACATCCTACTGAGGCGCGTAGCCGGTGCCCGGAACACCGAGGAAGTAACTGACTTTATGCCTTACTTCAAATACCGCAGGACAGTTAATTATAGGTTGGCTGTCTACCTTACATCACCTAAGCAGACATAGGGGGCAACGCGTGGGGAGGGGCATCTCTAGGGTCCCGGAAAAGCTCCGAGCCTTCCCGTCAAATGGGTGTGTCCTAGCCATAGCAAACCTGGGGGACGGAGAATAGAAAGAACGAGAAAGAACGAGAAAGAACGAGAACAGAAGTTGTGAGGACTATCCCGAATGCTCAGCAGGGAAGCACTACAACACACAGGCGCTAGTGGTAGGCAACGATTTCCACCTGCAAAGGGAACTCTGGACGTGCCTTCAGACCAGCCGGTCTCAGACAGCCCTGTTAACTGTGCTCTAGACTGAGGATCCTGAAGTCACCAGTAAAGAGGTAAAGAGACTGCAACCCTGTGTCCTCATTATTGACTGCACCTCACACCATCGCCACCTACACCACTGGGAAGCCCTGGGGACATACTTCACCTGTGGGAAGGTATACCATCTAGCTGCCATCACATCACCCCAGTGGACACCGAGCAGCGTCGGTCACCCTGACCGAATACCACAGGTGGCGTCACGAAACCTTGACAGACTTTTATCACTTTTTATTGGATGCCCCTTAGCAGGGTCACGGACCGGGTCCAGCCACCGTGACAACCCCAGAACTGAGCCAGAGAGGACCGGTACTGAGTAACCCACGGCCCTGTGTCTGGGGGCGCTCCAAGTACATGTGGCATTAGTAGGGAAAGAAGAAAGAAAGCACACGTGCTTACCATGGCCTCTGTAGATTCCATGCTATTGCAGCTGCGGGACATGGCCTGGTCGAGAAGGGGTGGCTGGCTGGAGGACCAGCTGGCGACGCTTCTTGGAGCACAAGGAACGCAGGGCACCAGGACAAGGAGAACCCGGCCACCGGAACGTCTATCGCCTGAGGCAGGTACGCGCGGTAGACGCCGGCCTCGGAGCCCCTCCGGGGACCCTGCAGAGGGTACAGGATACAGGCTGCAGTGATGGTATCCGGCCTGACCCGCCCTCTGGCAGGAATCCATCGGCCGGTGCAGCTGGCGTGTGTAGGCGGCCTAGGGCTGCGGCGGTGCAGGCACACCCTGAAGTGATGGTGGCACATGGTGTGGCCATGGAGGTGGGACACGTGGCAGCGGTGAGGAGAGGCGGCAATCAGAGGCAGGGTGCGGCACTGACGGTGGCTCCGGCGCCGAGGAGGAGGAGGAGCAGGAATGGAGCGTCAAATCAGCAGCGGCCTGGAGATGTGTGCACTGAGGCGGGTGACCCTGGAACAGATGCTGCGGGGGTACCTGGCAGGTCCGGTGCACTGAGCAGCAGATCGGCGGGCAGGCGGATTCCTGGCCCTCAGCCTGGCCCTGTGCGGCCGGGGCGTACTGTAACGGCAGCGGCAGCGTGCAGACGAAGTCAGCAGGAGGCTCAGCAGGAGGGCAGGCGTGGGCACATACAGTCGGCGGGCAGATCGAGGTCGGCGAGGAGATCAAGGAATAGATCATCTTCTCCTGCTTCGGTCCCCCGGGTGACAAGGAGGCCGGGGGCGCGGGCCTGGAGCAACAAAGCGGCGTGGAGGATTCCGGATTCTGTAGTGACTTACACAGCTATCACGAACCGCTGGATTCTGGAAGCACGGCTGGTGGGAACACAGCACCTACGCAGCCTCGTGTGTGTGAGTATAGTCCTTGTACGCCTATTAGTGGGGTTCGGTCGGGGGAAGTAGGGGAGAACTGTGGTGAGGCTGGTAATTTTGGGATTCCCGGGGTGAGAGAGCTTTTGTCAAGTATGTCACAGATTTTGAGGAGGCTGGATGGGGGGCTCAGATAGTTTACGGGCATCCCCTGTGGGAGCGTGGTTACCTGCTTTGGGTCAGGGTTCAGTAGGGCCTTTGGGTTCGGACATGTTGAATGAGGGGAACAGTCAGCGTTGGGTGGGGTGTCAGTGGCTATACAAACTGGAAAAGATAAGGCTGATATGGTTAAATTGGATGATAGGGCAAGAGGGGAGGTTTACGTTTGTTTTGAAGGGCCTTTAGGCGCTCATTTAAAACAAGAAGTAAAGGTAAAAATTTGGAAGGATGAATATGTGGAGATTTTCTCCCTCCTTTCTTTGGAAAAATTTAATCTAGAAAAGGGGAATAAGGATGATAGCAGAAAAGAGGAGGAAGAAAAGCGTAGGTGGTGTTTGATTCCGCAGACATTCGTTAATTGGCAGCAGGCGTTTGCTATTCTGGCGAGTGTTATTGGTGAAAAGTTTCCGGAAAATTGTTCGGGTCTTTTTTGTTACTTGGATGCTATTGGTGAAGCATATAGGGCGTACGGTGGCCTGGCGTGGCTGCGGTACGATGAGCAATTTTGGCAAAGGAAGGCAGTTATGCCTGAGATAAAATGGGACCAGAAAGATATAGGGTTGTGGTTGAAAGTTATGGCACCAACACGGTTTGGGCAGTCCTTTCACGGGGGCGGAGGGAGTGTTGGGCAGCATCCGGGACAGGGAGGTGGGGGTCAGGGGACGAAAGACAAAACAGGGATGTGTTGGCAGTTTAATGACGGCCAATGCAAGTACGGTAGCACTTGTAAATTCAAGCATGTATGTTCCCACTGTAATGGGGCCTCACATGGAGCGGCCTAATGAGTTAGTAATGCGAGGGTTAGACCTGCAGTGGGTTTTGGTCAAAGGGGTGACACCAGTGAATGTACAAAAGATGGCCCCTTATCTAAATAGGTATCCGGATCGGTTAAAGGCGAAGTTACTTTTCGAAGGTTTTTCTGAAGGTTTTCGGATTCCTCATCCCACTCATGAAGTCCCTTTTTCAAAAAAGAATCTGAGGTCGGCTGATTTACATGCAGACGTAGTTACGGCAAAATTGGCAAAGGAGGTGGATTTGGGGCGAATGGCAGGGCCGTTTAGTTGTTTACCTGGGGAGGGAGTGATTATTTCGCCCTTGGGGGTTGTTCCAAAGAATGTTGAATCGTTTGATTCAACATTTGTCATACCCTAAAGGGCTATCTGTTCATGATGGCATTGCTGAGGAGCTGTGCTCCGTGGTATACACATCTTTCGATGCAGCCGTGCAATGGGTACGTAGGTATGGCGCTGGTGCGTTAATGGCTAAGACAGATGTTGAATCGGCTTTCCGATTGCTTCCAGTTCACCCCGATAGCATTCCTCTTTTGGGTTGCTTTTGGAATGGGGTTTTTTATTTGGATAGGTGTTTACCCATGGGCTGTTCGATTTCTTGCTCACTATTTGAGTCTTTTAGTACTTTTTTAGAGTGGGTTGTGCGCGATGTTTCGCAGGTTCCTTCAGTCATCCACTACCTGGATGATTTTTTGTTTGTTGGACCGCCAGATTCATTAGTGTGTAGGAATTTGTTGGCTGCCATGGAATGGGTGTCGGGACACTTTGGTGTTCCATTAGCGCAGGAAAAGACGGAGGGCCCATGCATGGTGTTGAGTTTTTTGGGAATTCTTATCGATTCTGAGAGAATGGAGTGCAGGTTGCCCGAAGATAAGTTGTTATCTCTCCAGCAGGAGGTACTGAGAGTTGAAAAATTGCGCAAGGTTACATTGAAGGAGTTACAGTCGCTGTTAGGTCGTTTGAATTTTGCATGTCGTATTATGCCTATGGGTAGAATTTTTTCCAGGAGATTATCCAGAGCGACTTCTGGAGTGCGGTCGGCGCATCATTTCATTCGATTGAATAAAGAGCATAGAGAGGATTTAATTGTGTGGAGGCGTTTTTTAGAAAAATATAATGGAAGGTCTTTGATTCTATAAGAGGAACTTAATGATTTTGATTGTGAGATTTTTACGGATGCGGCGGGCAGTGTTGGTTACGGCGCCTATTGTGGAGGTAAATGGAGCGTTGGCGTTTGGCCCGATTGGTGGTTGGAAAAATGGATTTACAAAAAATTTGGTGTTGTTGGAATTGTTTCCAATCGTTGTATCTGTGTTTATCTGGGGCAGCATGTTTACGATACGATACGATACCATAATTTCCCACGGGATCAATAAAGTGTATCACAGCAGCCCAACTTAAATCAAATCATAAAAATCATAAAAGAATTACATAGTTGACATGACAGTGGAGTTGACAGAAGAACATTATACATTCGAATAGGACATACACAACGAGTGAACTGAAATGTAGAGAAATATGTAGACATTCACCTTGGTGGTTTAACCCTAATGTTATTGTTGTACATTCCCATGGCAGTTGGCACAAACGATTTCCTATATTTTTCCTTCTTACACCTCAGAAGTATTAGCCGGTTACTGAAGGTGCTCTTCTGTCTCATGAATAGCTCATATAGTGGATGTGCATTATTGTTCATAATTGCCATACACTTTTTCAGAGTTCTTTTCTCCACTACCTCCCCAAAAGAGTCCAGATTGCAGCCCACAGCAGAACTCGCCTTCTTAATAATCTTATTCAGCTTATTAGCATCAGAGGCCCGCACACTACTACCCCAGCATGTGATTGCAAAAAAGATGGCACTTGCCACCACAGACTGGTAGAACATTTCTAACATTTTGCTGCACACATTAAAAGACCTCAGTTTCCTTAGGAAATACAGTCTGCTCATCCCCTTCTTGTAGACAAACTCTGAGTGGCATCTCCAGTCCAGTTTGCTATCCAAATGGACCCCCAAATATTTGTAACTCTCCACCTCCTGACCAGCAATAGTGATCGGTAAGCATTCCAACTTAATCCTGCTATAGTTGGCCACCAACTCCTTAGTTTTCTTAACATTTAGTTGTAGATAGTTACCATTGCACCAATCCACGAAATTCGACACCACCCTTCTGTATTCCTCATCCCCCTGATCTCCCCTAATGCATCCCACAACCATGGAGTCATCCGAAATTTTTTGAAGGTGGCAAAGTTCAGATTTATACTGAAAGTCTGAAGTATACAGTGTGAATAGAAAGGGCGCAAGCACCGTTCCCTGGGGGGCACCTACACTGCTCAGTAATCTGCTTGACACCACTGCTCCCATCTGTACAAACTGTGGCCGATCTGATAGGTAGTCAGTTATCCAATTTCTCATCCCCTCCTCAACCTTCATATCAGTTTTTTTTTTGTGTAGTAAAAGTGGCTGCAGGGAGTTAAATGCACTCGAGAAATCGAAGAACATCGCTCGCACTGTGGTTCCGTCAGTCTCCAGAAATGAATGTACCCTATGTAACAGAGAAAGAATAGCATCATCCACCCCCAATCTATGTCGGTAGGCAAACTGAAGGGGATCGATAAAAGCATTGACCCTTGGTCTTAAGTGAGCAAGCACTAATCTTTCCAAGGCCTTCATAGCATGAGATGTTAAGGCTACCGGACGATAGTCATTTAGGGTTGCAGGAGAAGAAGTCTTGGGTACCGGCACCAGACAGGAAGTTTTCCATAACACTGGTACCCTCTGTGTTTGTATACTTCTATTAAATAGGCGTGTAAAGACAGTACACAGCTGGTCTGCACACACTTTAAGGACACGTGAGCTGAGACCATCAGGTCCTGCAGCTTTACCAATGTTAAGTGACTTAAACTGCCTCCTCACATCATTTTCGGATACTCTAAATTTAGTCTGCTCATCCTTCAATATCGATGTTGCAGAATTTGCACCCAGCTCCCATCCACTATCAGTTGGCAGTGCACATGTACTAAACCTGTTGAAAAACTCGTTCATCTCATTAGCCTTGTCCATTGTTCCTCGATCATTTTCAGGCCTCACCTTAAGCCCAGTCAGTAATTTCATTCCTGACCAAACCTCTCTGGTATTATTGTGGGACAGTTTCTTTTCAAGTTTAATTCTGAAGGCTTCCTGGGCCTCCTTTATTTTATGCTTCATTTCATGCTGTATCATTTTAATTTCCTCTTTGTCACCCAGTTTAAATGCCTTTTTTTTTTCCTGTTGAGCAAATGCTTCAATTCCTTTGTTATCCATGGCTTGTTTGCAAAACACCTAATCTTTTTAGCCGGCACCAACATATCAGTGCAGAAGTTAATGTAGTCAGTCACTCTACCAACCACTTCATTAACATTTGTATACTCGTCCATTGTCCCAAGCAGCACATCCCAGTCTGTAAGATGAAAGCAATCCTGTAAGGCCTGTTCATTTGTTGGACTCCACATTCTAACTGTTTTAATGGTAGCAGGCTGTTTTCTAACAACAGGTTGGTAGACTGGTGACAATAGTACAAGATTTTGATCAGACTTCCCCAAGGGCTGCAGGGTAGACGATGAATAAGCATTCTTGACATTCGCATAGAGTAAGTCCAAAGTAATTTTGTCACGTGTTGTACATTTAACAAATTGATAGAATTTAGATAAGGCAGTAGAAATTTTAGCTCGGTTAAAATCCCCAGAGATTACAGTAAGCGAGTTGGGGTGTTTAAGCTGGAGCCGAGCAATGACTCCTGACAGCACTTCACCTGCAGCCTCATGGTTTACAGTTGGTGGTATGTACAACACTATTGCAGTAACAAGCGAAAATTCTCTAGGAATATAGTAAGGTCTGAGGCCAACAGCTAGCAGTTCAATGTTCGGACAACAATGGTGCTCCCTTACAGTCACATGCCCCTGATTGCACCAACCATTGTTTATGTAGAGTATAACTCCACCGACCTTTTTTTTGCCGCTCTTCATAGTGTCTCTATCCGCCCGGACCATGTGAAATCCTGGTACTGAGACACTTGAGTCTGGGATCTCGCCACGTAACCATGTTTCAGTAAAACACATCAAGCTGCATTCCTTGTATTCCCTCTGGGTCCGTATTAATGCCAGCAGTTCATCCGACTTATTACCCAGTGATTGAACATTCCCCATGATGATGGACGGAACTACAGGTTTATACCGTCTTCGCCTTGCCTTAATTTTTTTGCCCGCTCTGCAGCCTCTGTAGGGTCGCCTTACCTCACACGGGACACGTGGTCTACCCACCGCAGGAGAAGGCATTAGCCTGCGCAGCTCCAGAAGTCGGCCCCTTGAGTAAGCAACACATTTATGAACAGACTTAGGGACATCAATCAAAACCTTGCCCATGTTAGTCGCACTAAGCCTGTCCGTGTAGGGAGGCATACAGTGCACTCCTCCAGACATAGCTGTGCCAATTCCCAGACAGGTAGTGGCCGCCTGGCAGTAGGTGCGTATAATACCAGTCCTAGGCTGCAAGGTGATCACAAATGCACTGTAAATCCAGATAGCTGCGGGTAGCAGCAAACATCCAAGGGAAATCTTCCAGGGGAGCCAAGGATCAGAAACATACATCCAGAAAGCTGTGGGTAGCAGTATGCATCCAGGGGAAACAAATCAGAGGATCCCAGGTTCAGAAGCAACCAGCCAAGGGGAAATCCAAGGGTTCAGCATAAATCCAAGGGAAGCATTCCAGCAGATCCAAGTTCAGAAGGAGAAGGTACTGGGGAAAAGAAAATTCCTTAGGAGTACCAAAAAAAAAAAAAACTGAGGTTCAGAAAGAAAAAGGTTCACACATAACAAAAATAATTCCAAAATAAAAAAAAATAAAATAAAGTAAAATAAAACAAAACAAAGTAAAACAAAACAAAACTATTGCTGCTGCAATGGGCTGCCACTAGCACGGCGCCTTATTGTCCTCATCCAGCAGAGAGCAGACAGACACGTCTGCTCTCCTTGGTGTCTTGGTGTCTGTTTAAAGATAGGCGGGTGCGTTTCCATTGCGATAATGCGAGTGTGGTGGCGGTGATTAATAGCCTTTCTTCTTCCTCTTCCCCGGTGATTAGATTGGCGCGGGAGTTGGTGTTGCGGTGCCTGGAGTTGAATACATGGATTTCAGCTGTTCATGTACCCAGCGTTCAAAATTCTATTGTGGATGCTTTGTCTCGTTTGCAGTGGGAGCGTTTCCGGGAGTTGGCACCATACGCAGAGGAGGCAGGAACAGGATGCCCTTCACATTTGTGGCAGATTGTTGCGGATGAGGC
The DNA here is from genome assembly GCF_032444005.1 of Ranitomeya imitator. Lineage (NCBI taxonomy): Eukaryota > Metazoa > Chordata > Amphibia > Anura > Dendrobatidae > Ranitomeya > Ranitomeya imitator. The sequence goes on from NC_091284.1 coordinate 176,466,599, forward strand.
GGTCGTTTGATACAGGCTTCGGTGTCGGGACGGACTTGGTAAGGTTACGAATCGTCGTGGCATACATGGGAGCAGTGGTTAGATCAGTTGGGTACGATTGTGTCTGACAGTGATAAGATAATGGCGCTTTTGTTATTGATAGGGTCAGCGGAGGAATGGGGTTGGTCAGTGTCAAAGTTGAACAAATTTATAGTTGGTGTGGCTTTTGGTCTCAAGCTTCAGGGTTCTATGGATGGTACAAAATACTTTTTGATACGACAGGCATTAAGAGGTTTTCGTAAAGGATCCTCGATTTGTGAAAAGCGCAGGCCCATAACTTTTGGGATGTTGGAATGTTTGGGGGGGGGGGGCTTTGGTGGAGATTTGTAGTTCTCATTTTGAGGCCGTTCTGTTTCGCTTAGCTTTTTCTTTGGGGCATTGAGACTTGGGGAGCTGGTGTCCCCTACAAAGGATTTGGCCGGGGGCTTGTTAGCTGAGGATGTAGATTTTTGGGCAGGGGGTATTACCTTTTGGATTAGACACTCAAAGACTGATTAGCTGGGGAAGGGAAAACGGGTGGTGTTAGGGAAGGTGGTGGGTGGTTTGATGTGTCCAGATTGTTGTTTGGAGGATTATTGGGGATTGTGGTATGGTAGTTCCGGTCCACTGTGATGCACCGTCAAGGGGAGTTTTTGTCTCGGTTTCAATTTACGGCGGTGTTAAAAAAAAAGTCTTAGTGTTGTTAGGTCTTGACCCCTTTTTCTTCGGCTCACACTCATTTAGAATTGGGGCAGCGTCGGAGGCGGATGGCTTGGGTTTGGGTGCGGATGTAATAAGGCGTATAGGAAGATGGATGTCTAATCGATATTTGTCTTACGTTCGGCGTTGAAGGGAGTATCTTGATCGAGGGTGGACATTTGTTATTTTGGTATTAATTGTTGTTGTATCTTGCAGGTCGGACTTATCTGTTGGCTTGGATACTGGGACATTCCTTCGTTCATTGGGGAGCGATTTGGGCTGACGTTAGGCAAAATGGGAGGCAACTGGGTTTTTTGCAGAGATACAGTGGTTGTTCGTTGGTTGGGATTTCGGGGAATGTTGTGGTGCAGATTGTTGTCTGAATTTGCCCACGCTGCTCGGTTGGATCACGAGGCGGATATAGTGGTGGTACATTTTGAAGGGAACGACTTGGGGTCTAACCCGGTGAGGGAGTTGATTCGGGATATCCGCTTTGACTTTCTGAGATTGTGGGTATCTTTTCCTGGGATGGTGTCGGTTTGGTCTGATATCGTGCCGAGGAAGACTTGGAGGGCGGCACGTTCTCATAAGGGTATTAATAGGGCACGGGTCAAGCTGAACAGGGCTGTAGGAAGTTTTGTTTCACGGAATGGGGGTGTGGCGGTTCGGCATTTGGAATTGGAAGATGGGGTGGGGAATTTTTGGAGGAATGACGGTGTTCGTTTAAACAATATAGGTTTGGACTTGTGGGCTAGCCATACAGGAAGGAGTTGAGAGAGCAGTGGCGGTGGTGGGGCACTCGCGAGCCTGAGGTTGTCAGGGATGCTCGTGGTTGGCGGGGGGTTGGGTTCTTGGAGTTGATGTTTTATGGGGTTGAACTGGCTTTGGTTTACAAGCTCTGGACGGGGTGTTTACCTCAGGAGCTTTTGGAGTTGGTTTGCCCAGAAACGGGTTACATGGTGCCCTCGAGCTGGTGGTTACGGCTGAGCGTAAAGAAGGTTAGGTTAAAAAAGTTTGTGGGGGGGCTTTTGCCCATGGTGTGCCAGTTTTATTAGCTCCAAGAACCCTCCCCTCAAGTTTTTTACACAATTGTATAAATAGTGTTATTATGTTTGTTTTGTTAATAAACGGCTGCTGTGGCCAATTTATCCAAAGAAAAAATGGTCATGTGTTAATTTGTTCAGTAATAAGTTTTGGTTTCATGGAGAATTTGGTATGGTGGGATTATGATGTCATGAGAGAGAAGGACCAATCTTGGCGATACGCAGTCAAGCGGGGGGGGCTGCAATATGCAAAGCTAAATGAAAGCCCCCCCCCATGACTGTGGTGCCAAGGGGAGTGGGAACATTTAAAGGCAGAGCAGTGGGATTGGTAGAAAGGGGACAAAGAAGGGGGCGGGTGTTAGGCTGAGGAGGGTGTGGGTATAAAGAAAAATGTGTGGTTAGGGACAGTACATGTGGCATTAGCAGGGAAAGAAGAAGCAGGACCGCGCTTAGTAACCCGATGTTTACCCTGGTTACCAGCGTAAAAAAAAACAAACATTACATACTTACATTCCGGTGTCTGTCCCTTGCCGTCTGCTTCCCGCACTCACTGACTGCCGGCCGGAAAGTGAAAGCACAGCACAGCGGTGACGCCACCGCTGTGCTCTGCTTTCACTTTATGGCTGGCAGTCAGTGAGTGCGGGAAGCAGACGGCAAGGGACCTGACGGACACCGGAATGTAAGTATGTACTGTTTTTTTTTTTTTACATTTACGCTGGTAACCAGGGTAAACATTGGGTTACTAAGCGCGGCCCTGCGCTTAGTAACCCGATGTTTACCCTGGTTACAAGCGAACGCATCGCTAGATCGGTGTCACACACACCGATCTAGCGATGACAGCGGGAGATCCAGCGACGAAAGAATGTTCCAAACGATCTGCTACGACGTACGATTCTCAGCAGGATCCCTGATCGCTGCTGCGTGTCAGACAGCGATATCGTATGGATATCACTGGAACGTCACGAATCGTACCGTCATAGCGATCAAAATGGCACTGTGTGACGGTACCCTTAGTGTTAGGTCATTGTCACAGTGGCTGCGGGGGGATGGGTTCTTGGAGTTGATGTTTTATGGGGTTGAACTGGCTTCAGTTTACGGGCTCTGGACTGGGTGTTTACCTCGGGAGCTTTTGGAGTTGGTTTGAGAGAAGGACCAATCTTGGCGATATGCAGTCAAGCATTCTCAAGACTCACAAGACCGCATGAAGGTTGCTCAGGAAGAGGTAAATAAATTACATCTGCGCAAGGCAGAAAGGTTGAAGGCATTTCAAAAAGAAGCTTTCTTTGCAGAGGGGGAAAAAGTGGGATATCTGCTTTCAGTAGTGGCTTCTGCGCAGCATGATTCGTCACATTTCTATGCACTAAAATCAGAGACTGGTGTAGTGATTATGCAGGGGGAGCAAATTCTGGATGTTTTAGGGACTTCTATGGGAGGTTATATTCTTCCCAGTTACAGCAAGTGGAGGGGGAGATTGATGCATTTCTAGAAGAGACCCACTTACCTAAGTTGAGTACTGAGGATAGAGATTAGTTGGATGGACCTCTCTCAATGGCTCAATGGAGGAATTAGGAGAGGCCATGGCTGGGGACAGGGCATCGGGGGCAGATGGTATCCCAGCGGAAGTGTATAAAAATCTTAACGAGGAACTGCTAAAAAAATTGTTAGGGGTATTCAATGAGTCGCTGGAGAGGGGACCTCTCTCATAGATGTCATTAATAATAATCTATATAAAAATAAAGATTATTATTATTAACATCTATGAGAGAAGCTATAATTGTAGTCATCCCCAAAGCTGGAAAAGAACCACAGTTGCCAGAGTCATATAGACCAACATCATTTTTGCCAGCAGCTATTAAAATACTGGCAAAGGCCCTGGCGAATAGACTAATCCAGATAATAGATAAGGTGGTCCACCCAGGCCAGTCTGGCTTTAGCCAAATAAATCCACTGCTGTTAACTTAAGGAGGCTATACTTAAATATGCAAATTCCAGCCGTAAATGTGGGAAAGAGAGTGGTGGTATCTTTAGATGCACATAAGGCCTTTGACAGCGTGGAATGTAACTATCTGTGGTTGGTGCTGTGTCGCTTTGCGATTGGGCCAGTGTTTGTCTCATGGGTAAAATTACTGTACTCCTCTCCAGTGGCCAGAATCAAAGTGAATAATAAATTGTCGGAGAGTTTTCCATTGTTTCATGGTACGAGACAGGGGTGTCCATTGTCCCCGTTGCTGTTTGCTCTGGCTGTGGAGCCTCTAGCTGCCAATATAAGGAGGTCGCAGGAGGTGAAGGGGTTTATACATGGGGATGCAGAAGAGAGGGTAGCTCTTTATGCGGATGATATTCTGCTATTTTTGGAAAATTCTGGGGAAGCCCTGAGAAATGTAGTTCAGTTGATTGAGGGATTTGGACAGATATCAGGACTGCTAATTAAATGGGACAAATCATGTGTACTGCTAATAGAAGGGGATTGTACCAGAAAGATAGCGTTAAATACTAAACTAAAGGTGGTCCGACAATTTAAATATCAGGGGATTCAGGTTGCTCTTCCACTGACGTCATTTAAGGAGCTTAACTTTTGTCCCTTATTACAAAGACTGCGCTCTAAAATTATTGCATAGAATAAATTACATTTGTCGGTGGTGGGCAGGGTGAATCTGTTCTTCTTCACTTTCAACGCATCGGCATCAGCTCCTGACTGAGGCTTTGAAAAATATTGACTCAGCAACAGCATTGACTCTCAAACGTGTCACAACAATGTGTTGGTCCTGCAGAGCTGACGACACTAAAGGTACCTTCACACATAACGATTTTGTTAATGATATCGTTGCAACGTCACGCTTTTTGTGATGTAGCAACGATCCCGCTAACGATCTCGTTATGTGTGACAGCGACCAACAATCAGGCCCCTGCTGGGAGATCGTTGGTCGTTGGGGAATGATCAGGACCTTTTTTTGGTCGCTGATCACCCGCTGTCATCGCTGGATCGGCGTGTGTGACGCCGATCCAGCGATGTGTTCATTTGTAACCAGGGTAAATATCGGGTTAATAAGTGCAGGGCCGCACTTAGTAACCCGATATTTACCTATTTACCCTGGTTACCATTGTAAAAGTAAAAAAAACCAGTACATACTCACGTTCCGATGTCTGTCACGTCCCCCGCCGTCAGCTTCCCTGCACTGACTGTCAGCACCGGCCATAAAGCAGAGCACAGCGGTGACGTCACCGCTGTGCTCTGCTTTACGGCCGGCACTGACACAGTCAGTGCGGGAAGCTGACGGTGGGGGACGTGACAGACATCGGAATGTGAGTATGCAGTGTTTTTTTTTTTTACTTTTACAATGGTAACCAGGGTAAATATCGGGTTACAAAGCGCGGCCCTGCGCTTAGTAACCCGATATTTACCCTGGTTACAAGTGAACACATCGCTGGATCGGCGTCACACACGCCGATCCAGCGATGACAGCGGGTGATCAGCAACCAAAAAAAGGTCCTGATCATTCCCCAACGACCTCCCAGCAGGGGCCTGATCGTTGGTCGCTGTCACACATAACGAGATTGTTAGCGGGATCGTTGCTACGTCACAAAAAGCGTGACCCGATGTTTACCCTGGTTACCCAGGGACTTCGGCAACATTGAAGACAGTTTCAACGATGTCGAAGTCGTTCCCCTGATCGTTGGTCGCTGGAGAGAGCTGTCTGTGTGACAGCTCCCCAGCGACCACTCAACGACTTACCAACGATCACTGCCAGGTCGTATCGCTGGTCGTGATCATTGGTAAGTCGTTCAGTGTAACGGTACCTTAAGGCCCTTAAGCATGACTATCAGCAGATTAAAGATGTACTTAAAACAGATTGCTGATGACTTTGAAGAAAAAAGCTGTGTACGGTGTGAAGCAGAAGGACTGTTAAGACAAATGAATCAGCTTGAAATTGGTATTAACACCAGCTTCTGGAGTGATATCCTGCAAAGAACAGATGCTGCTAGTAAAAATCTACAACACGCAAAACTGAGATACTTGGTTTATTGTTTACTTTAATGGTGTATGTTTTTTAATTATTTAATAAAAACGATTTTAATTGGGTAAAAAAAGATGGTTGTGCTTTTCTGTGTCACTACTGGTTACAGTGATATGTGATATGGACGGAATTGATATGGAGTGATATCCTGCAAAGAACAGATGCTGCTAGTAAAAATCTACAACACGCAAAACTCGATCTAAACAGTGCTGTGGCATCACTGACCAGCTTAAAAAAACGATGTCGCATCAAAGCGTGACTCCTTCAAAATTTATGAAAAGCAAGATGAAGAGCTGTCTGGTTCATCTGAGTATGTTCAGATGATAACTCGACACAGGCGCCGAAACCTGTCTCAATCCATTGGATTATGGCCATACGGAAGAAATATAACTCAGCCCTTCTGAAAAATACAGAACAGAAACTTTCTTGCCTATCATTGATCAGTTTATCGCTTCTCTTGACCAACGTCTTTTCAAGCATATAAAGATATATCAAGCAAATTTAGCTTTTTTAGCCATCTGAAAGAACTGTCTTCAGACGAGCTTAAAGGGACACTGTCACCTGAATTTGGAGGGAACAATCTTCAGCCATGGAGGCGGGGTTTTTGGGTGTTTGATTCACCCTTTCCTTACCCGCTGGCTGCATGCTGGCTGCAAAATTGGATTGAAGTTCATTCTCTGTCCTCCGTAGTACATGCCTGCATGCCTGTAAGGCCACAGCAGAGCAACTCGTCAGGTCTTATTCAGATGACTGTGTCAGTTTGTAACATTTGCCAATTTATTCACAGACGAGGAGCAAAAAGGTATTAGCACTGAACTTTTCATGTACAAGCTTATCATGGAAAAGGGTATGCAGGACACTTTCCCAAATATTGAGATAGCTCTAAGGATATATCTAATTTTGATGGTAAAAAACTTCAGTGTGAGCGTTCCTTCTCAAAACTCAAATTAGTTGAAAACCGATTAAGGACATCCAAGAAGCAGGAACGACTTGTAAATTTGGCTATCATGAGCATCGAGTCAGATATACTGCGTGAATTGGACTTTAGTGACATCATTAGTAATTTTGCAGCAGCAAATCAAGGAGAGTGCCTGGATTGTAAAAAATGAATTTTACCTGAATTACTCTGTGTTAATGATTTCTGTAAATAAACTTGCATTCGTTTTATTTTGTGTTTTTTACATAGTTACATAGTTATTAAGGTTGAAGGAAGACTATATGTCCATCTAGTTCAACCCATAGCCTAACCTAACATGCCCTAACATGTTGATCCAGAGGAAGGCAAAAAAAAACCATGTGGCAAAGAGTAAGCTCCACATTGGGGAAAAAAATTCCTTCCCGACTCCACATACGGCAATCAGACTAGTTCCCTGGCTCAACGCCCTATCAAGGAATCTAGTGTATATACCCTGTAACATTATACTTTTCCAGAAAGGTATCCAGTCCCCTCTTAAATTTAAGTAATGAATCACTCATTACAACATCATACGGCAGAGAGTTCCATAGTCTCACTGCTCTTACAGTAAAGAATCCGCGTCTGTTATTATGCTTAAACCTTTTTTCCTCCAAACGCAGAGGATGCCCCCTTGTCCCTGTTTCAGGTCTATGATTAAAAAGATCATCAGAAAGGTCTTTGTACTGCCCCCTCATATATTTATACATTAAAATAAGATCACCCCTTAGTCTTCGTTTTTCCAAACTAAATAGCCCCAAGTGTAATAACCTATCTTGGTATTGCAGACCCCCCAGTCCTCTAATAACCTTGGTCGCTCTTCTCTGCACCCGCTCCAGTTCAGCTATGTCTTTCTTAAACACCGGAGACCAGAACTGTGCACAGTATTCTAAGTGTGGTCGAACTAGTGACTTGTATAGAGGTAAAATTATATTCTCCTCATGAGCATCTATGCCTCTTTTAATGCATCCCATTATTTTATTTGCCTTTGTAGCAGCTGCCTGACACTGGCCCCTGAGTATGAGTTTGTCATCCACCCATACACCCAGGTCTTTTTCATTGACGGTTTTGCCCAGAGTTTTAGAATTAAGCACATAATTATACATCTTATTACTTCTACCCAAGTGCATGACCTTACATTTATCCCCATTAAAGCTCATTTGCCATTTATCAGCCCAAGCTTCTAATTTACATAAATCATCCTGTAATATAAAATTGTCCTCCTCTGTATTGATTACCCTGCAGAGTTTAGTGTCATCTGCAAATATTGAAATTCTACTCTGAATGCCCCCTACAAGGTCATTAATAAATATGTTAAAAAGAAGAGGGCCCAATACGGACCCCTGTGGTACCCCACTGCTAACCGCTACCCAGTCCGAGTGTGCTCCATTAATAACCACCCTTTGTTTCCTATCCCTGAGACAGCTTTCAACCCACTTGCATATATTTTCCCCTATCCCCATTATTCTCATTTTATGTATCAACCTTTTGTGTGGCACCGTATCAAAAGCTTTTGAAAAGTCCATATACACTACATCCACTGGGTTCCCTTGGTCCAATCCGGAACTTACCTCTTCATAGAAACTGATCAAATTAGTCTGACATGAACGGTCCCTAGTAAACTCGTGCTGATACTGGGTCATGAGGTTATTTCTCTTCAGATACTCCAGTATAGCGTCCCTTAGAATGCCGTCCAGGATTTTACCCACAGTAGAGGTTAAGCTTACTGGCCTATAATTTCCGAGTTCAGTTTTTGTTCCCTTTTTGAATATTGGCACCACATTTGCTATACGCCAGTCCTGTGGCACAGACCCTGTTATTATGGAGTCTTTAAAGATTAAAAATAATGGTCTATCAATGACTGTACTTAATTCCTGCAGTACTCGAGGGTGTATCCCATCCGGGCCCGGAGATTTGTCAATTTTAGTGATTTTTAGACGCCGCCGCACTTCCTGCTGGGTTAAGCAGGTGACATTTAATTGGGAATTTTTATCATTAGACATTTTGTCTGCCATGGGATTTTCTTGTATAAATACTGATGAAAAAAAGTAATTTAGCATATTGGCTTTTTCCTCATCCTCATCCACCATCTCACCCAGACTATTTTTAAGGGGGCCAACACTATCATTTTTCAGTTTCTTACTATTTATGTAGTTAAAGAATATTTTAGGATTATTTTTACTCTCTCTGGCAATGAGTCTCTCTGTCTCAATCTTTGCTGCCTTGATTTGCTTTTTACAGAATTTATTTAATTTTCTGTATTTATTTAATGCCTCCTCACTACCTACTTCCTTTAATTCTCTAAATGCTTTCTTTTTGTCACTTATTGCGCCCCTTACAGCTCTATTTAGCCATATTGGTTTCCTCCTATTTCTAGTATGTTTATTCCCATACGGTATATACTGTGCACAGGTCCTATCCAGGATGCTAATAAATGTCTCCCATTTTCTTTGTGTATTTTTGTGTCTCAGGATATCGTCCCAGTTAATTGCACAAAGATCCTCTCTCATCCGTTGGAAATTTGCCCTCCTGAAGTTTAGTGTCCTTGTAACCCCTCTACTACACATCTTCTTAAAGGATACATGAAAACTTATTATTTTGTGATCGCTATTTCCCAAGTGACCCCCAACCCTTATATTTGATATGCGGTCTGGCCTGTTGGTTAATATTAGGTCTAGCAGTGCCCCCTTTCTTGTTGGGTCCTGAACCAGTTGTGAAAGGTAATTGTCTCTCATAGTTGTCAAAAACCGATTACCTTTGCTGGAACTGCAGGTTTCTGTTCCCCAATCTATTTCCGGGTAGTTGAAGTCCCCCATAATAATGACTTCTCCGTGAGTCGCAGCTTCATCTATTTGCTTTACGAGGATATTCTCCATTGCTTCCATTATTTTTGGAGATTTATAACAAACCCCTATCAGTAATTTATTATTTTTTCCCCCTCCCCTTATCTCCACCCACAGGGATTCTACATTTTCATTAAATTCACCTATATTATCGCGCAGGATGGGTTTTAAGGACGATTTTACATATAGACACACCCCTCCATATTACATATTGCAACACCTTGAAAAATGGGCCTCCCTCCAAAATGGGCCCCGGGCCACCCACCTCTTAAATCCGGCCCTGCCCCTATGCCTCAAAACTACTGGAACAACACGTCCATCTTGAACTGTCCTCCCAGCTATCTTCCTGCTCCCTCTTCGACCGCTTACAATCAGGCTTCCGGTCACACCACTCCACTGAAACTGCCCTAATTAAGGTCACCAATGACCTATTAACCACCAAGAGCAAGCGACACTACTCTGTCCTCCTCCTCCTGGACCTGTCCTCTGCCTTTGACACAGTGGACCATTCCCTGTTGCTGCGGACCCTCTCATCCCTTGGCATCACAGACTTGGCCCTATCCTGGATCTTGTCATAGCTAACTGACCGGACATTCAGCATCTCCCACTCGCACACCACCTCCTCACCTCGCCACCTATCTGTCAGAGTCTCGCAAGGCTCAGTTCTAGGGCCCCTGCTCTTCTCCATTTACACTTTTGGCCTGGGACAGCTCATAGAATCTCACGGTTTTCAGTATCATCTCTACGTTGACGACACACAGATCTACATCTCTGGACCAGATATCACCACCCTATTAACCAGAATCACTCAATGTCTATCCGCTATTTCATCCTTCTTCTCCGCTAGATTTCTAAAATTTAACATGGACAAAACAGAATTCATCATCTTTCCCCCATCTCACGTGACTCCCCCAATGAACCTATCCATTACAGTAAACGGCTGCTCACTCTCCCCAGTCCCAAAAGCTCGCTGTCTCAGAGTAATCCTTGACACTGACCTTTCCTTCAAACCGCATATCCAAGCCTTTCCACTTCCTGCCGCCTTCAACTCAAAAATATTTAACGGATCCATACATTCTGCAGCCAAGAATCTGCAAAAGCCCTAGTCCATGCCCTCATCATCTCCCACCTTGATTACTGTAACCTCCTGCTCTGTGGCCTCCCCTCTAACACTCTCGCACGCCTCCATTCTATTCTAAACTCTGCTGCCCGACTAATCTACCTGTCCCCCCACTATTCCCCGGCCTTTCCCCTCTGTCAATCCCTTCACTGGCTCCCCATTACCCAGAGACTCCAGTACAAAAGCCTAACCATGACATACAAAGCCATCCACAACCTGTCTCCTCCATACATCTGTGACCTCGTCTCCCGGTACTTACCTGCACGTAACCTCTGATCCTCACAAGATCTCCTTCTCTACTCTCCTCTTTTCTCCTCTTCCCACAATCGCTTACAAGATTTCTCTCGCGCATCACCCCTACTCTGGAACTCTCTACCGCAACATATCAGACTCTCACCTACCATAGAAACCTTCAAAAAGAACCTGAAGACCTACCTCTTCCGGCAAGCCTACAACCTGCAGTAACCACCGATCGACCAAACCACTGCACAACCAGCTCTATCCTCACCTACTGTATTCTCTCTGATCCCTTGTAGACTGTGAGCCCTCGCGGGCAGGATCGTCTCTCCTCCTGTACCAGTTGTGACTTGTATTGTTCAAGATTATTGTACTTGTTTTTATTATGTATACTCCTCCTCACATGTAAAGTGCCATGGAATAAATGGCGCTATAATAATAAATAATAATAATAATAAAGTCAGTCCGAGACTTAGACAAGAAATACTACAAAGACCGAAAGAGGAAGGAGGTCTGGTGCTCCCTAATCCTTGGTTGTACTTCTTTTCTGCACAAAGCCAGCACCTTACCGATGGGGAGATAGGTTGGGAGGGGGACGGATACCATCCAGTTTGGGACACTTAATAAAGACTTTACCACTGAGTATAGGTCTGGAGGTGGGACATTTTAAGAGGGGGGGACCTTGCTATCCTACTGTAAAGTTAATTCATAAGGTGTGGCAGAAAATTAAACAGGTTGGGGGGGTGACTCACTTCACTAGGTTCTCGCCTATATGGGGGAATATCTATTTTCAGGAGTTTAGTAATATGGAGGAGTTTGGTGAGTTTAAAGAGGTGGGCATTAGTTTGATTTATCAACTGATATACCAGGGGAAGCTTAAAGGGAACCTGTCACCCCGTTTTTGAAAGATGAGATATAAATAGTGTGAAATAGGGGCAGAGCTGGGCTTTACATTAGTGTCCTTTTGGTGCCTTTATTCCCCCGGGATGCTGCTGAAATACCTTTGTGAAGTGTCCGTTTTGTCCTGTCAGTCAAGTTGGTCAGGTCGAATGGGCGTTGTAAAATAGCGGTTCCTCCCCCACCTCATGCGATTCCCTGCGAAGTTTAGTTCCGCCGTTGGCGTTATGTTTAGCGCTTGCGCAGTGAATTTGCCTCCGGCGCCTGCGCATTATGTTTTGCCCATCTGTGGGCAAAGCATAATTGACATCATTGCGCATGCGCGGGCCTTCACTTTAGCCGGGGTGCCCCGGAAGTTGTCATATCGGCAAAGTGTTATTCTGGATGCCGTATCTCATCCCACACTGCGAGCGTAAGGCAGGCGAGCGATCTTGGCACAAAACTTACGCTCGCAGTGTGGGATGAGATACGGCATCCAGAATAACACTTTGCCGATATGACAACTTCCGGGGCACCCCGGCTAAAGTGAAGGCCCGCGCATGCGCAATGATGTCAATTATGCTTTGCCCACAGATGGGCAAAACATAATGCGCAGGCGCCGGAGGCAAATTCACTGCGCAAGCGCTAAACATAACGCCAACAGCGGAACTAAACTTCGCAGGGAATCGCATGAGGTGGGGGAGGAACCGCTATTTTACAACGCCCATTCGACCTGACCAACTTGACTGACAGGACAAAACGGACACTTCACAAAGGTATTTCAGCAGCATCCCGGGGGAATAAAGGCACCAAAAGGACACTAATGTAAAGCCCAGCTCTGCCCCTATTTCACACTATTTATATCTCATCTTTCAAAAACGGGGTGACAGGTTCCCTTTAAATCATGGGAGATGTTGCAGGGAGAATTTCAGATCCCAAGGCCAAACCTTTTTCAATATAGACAGGTTCAGCATGCATTCCAGACACAAAGTAGGAGAGGGTAATTCAAACGGATCTCACAATAGATTTTATACTTAAAAGTAGTGGCACGCAAGGGGCGATATCTGAGGTATATGGTGACCTGCTACATGCTTTTCAGAACGACACCCTATCAAAGCTCGAGAAGTGGAAGACAGATGTGGGAGAGATAAATGATGATAGGTGGACTATGTACCCAAGATATCTATGACTGAACCTGGGAGATTGTCACAGTTATACGTGATTCATGATTCATAGGGTGTATAGAACCCCTGATATGTTATTCAAAGCAGGGTTGCGGACTAATTCTGACTGCCCGAGGTGTTCGCAGTCTCAAGCAGGTATATTGCATATGTTTTGGCATATCTTCCTTTTGGATTGTGGTGTTGAACTGTATTGGAGTGGTATACGAGTGTACTGTCCCTATGGACCCACTGACATATATATATTGGGGTATGTGGAGGAAATAGAAACAGACAGCACGATCAAAATAGTAATTGCAAGATTATTGTTTATTGCCTGAAAATTAATCACAAAATATTGGATTAGATAAGAGCCCACATCCAGACATGAATTTATTACTCAAATGAAATATATTATACAACTGGAAAGAAATAATTATATTAAAAGGAATAAACAGGAAAATTTCCATAGATTATGGCAGCCATGGTTGGATAGTATTAGATAAACTAGCACCTGTGTATTCTATTGTAATGTAAAATTTATGGTGAATTGTATTATTGCTGAATATTGTCAATAGTCATGGTAGTAGCGTCTGTCTTTGGGGGGTCTCCATGGGAGGGGGGGTTTGGTGCTATAATGAATAATGGAAAGTGAGTATTGTCATGTAATACTTGTGTTATATTTTGTTATGTTTTAATAAAAATGATCTGATTTAAAAAGAAAAAACACATCTAGATAAATTCCTTGGGGATCTAGTTTCTACAATGGGGTCACTTGTGGGGGGTTTCCACTCTTTAGGCACATCAGGGGCTTTCCAAACGTGACATGACACCTGCAAACATTCCAACAAAATCTGCGTTGCAAAACATAACTCCATCCTTTGAGCCGTGCCGTGTGCCCAAACAGTAATTTTCCTCCACATACTGCATATCGGCGTACTCAGAAGAAATTGTACAACAAATTATATGGTAAATCCTACACAGAAAAAGGAGTACAGGTCCGAACAGAAAACAATAAACTTAATATTTTATTAATAAATAGATGATAATAACCTTTATATAAACAGACATGAACAAGGCACAGACAAAATTTCAGGTGTGGGAGAGCACCGCCACTGTAGTAACAGAAAGGGTTAACCAGCAGATCACAAAAGCACAATCCATACACCGTTACAGTAGTACAAATCCAATAAATTTTATAATACAGGGGCAAATATATATTTATAAAACACAAAGTTAGTAAGCAATTTAAGCAGCAGGCATGCGATGTCCCATCAACCCTCACTTTAACCTGCAAAGCTTACTGCAAAGTATAAGGGAATACCCCTTTAAAGACCGCTGGACTCACCCATGAAAATATCTGTCAGTGCGTGCTTGATAGCTGCCCCAACGCGCGTTTCGCGTGGGTTTCTTTGGGGGGGGGGCTGTATTTGTGTGTCACTCAAGAGTACCTTTATACTTGGAACACAGCTGATTGAAGTAATTATCACTGCAACCAGCGCATGCAAATTATTTGGTGCATTTTCTTCTGTTACCCTTGTGAAAATAGAGAAAAATTGAGGCTAAAAACATTTTTGTAGGAAAAATGTATTTTTTTTATTTTCACATCTCATCATTATAAACTTCTGTGAAGCACCTGGGGGTTCAAGGTGCTCACCACCCAGATTCTTGTGGGGTCTAGTTTGCAAAATGGGGTCAATTGTGGGAAGTTTCCACTTTGTAGGCACAACAAGGGTTCTCCAAACTCGAAATGGCATTTGGTGATTCCAGCAAACTTTGCATTCAAACAGTCAAATGGCACTCCTTCCCTTTAGAGCCCTGCCGTGTGCCCAAACAGTAGTTTTCCTCCACACATTGCAGTTTGGCATACTCAGGAAAACTGTACAACAAATTTTGGGGTCCATTCTCCCCTGTTACCCATGTGAAAATAAAAAAATTGGGTCTAAAATCACATTTTTGTGAAAAGAATTCAAATGTTCATTTTTTCCTTCCACATTCCAATAATTACTGTGAAGTACCTGATGGGGTAATAAACTTCTTGAATGTGATGTTGAGCACCATGAGGGTGCAGTTTTAGAATGGTATAAATTTTGAGTTTTATCTGTCATATATGCCCGTCAAAGTCACTGCAAATGTAATGTGTTCCCTAAAAAAATGGTCAGAAATTGCTGTCCAACTTTTAACCTTTATAACTTCCTAACACAAAAAATAATCTTTCATAAATTGTGCTTATGTAAAGTATAGGAAATGTTATTTATTAATTATTTTGCATGATGTAACTCTCTGATTTAAGGGCATAAAAGTTAAAAATTTGAAAATTGCACAATTTAAAATTTTCACCAAATTTACGATATCTTCACAAATAAACACAAAATTTTACGACTACCATGAAGAACAATATGTCACGAGTAGTGTTGAGCCACCTCCCTAGTGTTCGGGTTCGGTTTGTCGAACAGGGAGGTGTTCGCCGAACTGTTCGTCGAACACCGTCGAACCCCATTGAAACCAATGGCATGCAAACACAAACACATACAAACACATGGAAAACACATAGAAAACACCTTAAAAGGTGTCCAAAAGCTGACAAACTGCTCAGAAGACACAACAAACACATGGAAAAGTCACAACTACATATAGTCATGTGAAAAGAAAAGAGGTGGAAGAGTAAAAGGAGGAGGAGACACAGATATAGGCATATAAAATCAAGAAAGGCTGGAGTAAAAATCTAAACTCACTCCACCAACACCCAGATGTCTTGACAAAAAAAAATAAAAAAAATAAATATCTTTAGGTAGAATGGCGGCGGGTCCATTCAGAACACTTTCCTTAGAAGATGTAGTGGTACCCCCGTTGGGAGTTGTGCCACAAAATGAACCCAATGCATTCAGACTAATCCACCATTTGTCATATCCAAGGGGCAGGTCAGTAAACGATAACATCGACGCGGAAACAAGTACAGTACTATGTATTGTACCTCCTTTGACGAGGCAATCAGGCGGGTCAAGAAAACACGCGGTAGTCCACCTGTGAGAAGGAGAGAGCTGGAGGGAGAGTGGACACCCCAGAGCCGAGGGGTTAGATTGAGAAAGAAAGAAGGCGGTGTTGCTTGCTTCATAGGTGGGGTACTCTGCTGAGTAGCAGAGATTGCTACTAGGCCCAAAAGGATTTCCTGGGCCAGATGCCATTAAAAAATAGTACTTAGGTAAACAGGCGGTGTAGCTTGCTTCATGGGTGGGGTACGCTGCTGAGTAGCACTAAATTCTACTTGGCCCAAACGGATTTCCTGGGCTAGATGCCGTTACAAAATAGTAGTTAGGAAAACAGGCGGTGTAGCTTGCTTCATGGGTGAAGTACGCTGCTGAGTAGCACCAAATTCTATTAGGCCCAAAAGGATTTCCTGGGCTACATGCTGTTAAAAATATTACTTAGGTAAACAGGCGGTGGGTGGCTGGGCTACTCTGCTGACTAGCAGACACTGAAGCTTTGGAGCAGACCTCTGAATCCCAGGACATAGTATGAGGAAACAACTCTGCAGATGACCTCACCCACCTGGAATTGACAATGGCAACGTCATGTAAAACTCAGCAAGGGGACTAAATAAAAGAGTCTCCATTTTTTCAAAAAATTCGGCCACAGACACCACTTAAGTTGCATCAATTTCGCCAGAGTTTTTTAAAGTGGTTGGTGAGGTGATTTTCAAAAATCATCAAGCTTTTAGTCTCCCCAAGATGACACAGGGGTAGAAAAGTCCTTGCGGATCCAGGATTTGTTCATCTTGATGAACGTTAGTCTGTCTACATTTTCACTGGACAGCCGCGTGTGCTTATCTGTCAGCAAACCACCAGCAGCGCTGAACACACGTTCAGAGAGAACACTGGCTGTGGGGCACAACAAAATCTCCAAGGCGTGAGTGGCGAGCTCAGGCCATTTTTCAAGATTGGAAGCCCAAAATGAGCAAGGGTCCAGTTCCATAGTCATGGCATCGATGTTAACTTGGAGATACTCTTGTACCATCCTCTCTAGGCGTTGGCTGTGCATCAGACTTCTTGTCTCCTGTGGCCTTGCAAAGGATGGTCTAAAAAAATCTTGAAATGATTGGAAAAAATTGCTGTTACCACCAGATACGATGTTACTGTTACGGTTTGAGTGATGACTCGATAGTCCCACGGTTGGCAAGTTAGAACTCAGAGATTGACTACGTGCACCACTGGTGTTTTGTGGAAAAGCAGATGTTAGATTCTGTAACAGTCTCTGCTGATACTCCTGCATGCGTGAATCCCTTTCTATGGCAGGAATTATTTCACCAAATTTGCTTTTGTACCGGGGATCTAAGAATGTGGCAACCCAGTAGTCGGCATTACTTCGGATTCTGACAATCCGAGGGTCATGTTGCAGGTAGTGCAGCAAGAAGGCACTCATGTGTCTTGCGCATCCAGGAGGACCAAGTCCTTGTTGTCTTAGTGGTGGCGAGGTGAGAATCATGCTTCCTTCGTCTGCCCTCTCCCCCCAAGCTAGCACAACATAAATTTGATCGAGGTCTCCCTCATCTGATGAGTCTTCCATGCCCAGCGCCAGTTCGTCCTCCACTTCTTCCTTGCCTCCTGCACCTTCCTCAACAGTTTGGCTGCTACCATGCGCCCTCAGTAACCCCTCTCCCCCAGCCTCCAATGCCAGCCGCCTTGTTGCTGCCAACCTTCTTGACCTTGGAGATATGATCCCTTCCGCATACGACTCCTCCTGTTCCTCCTCCTCCTCCTCTTGTTCCAACACCTGACTCCGAACACTGTGTAAGGTGTGCTCCAGCATGTAAATCACCGGAATGGTCATGCTGATAATGGCATCGTCAGCACTAAACATCTTCGTTGCCATTTCAAAACTGTGCAGAAGGGTGCATAGGTCCCTGATCTGAGACCACTCCTGCAGCGTGACTTGCCCCACCTCTTGATCTCGTTGGCCCAGGCTATACATCATAATGTATTGCACCAGGGCTCGTCGGTGCTGCAACAGTTGCTGCAACATGTGCAGAGTTGAATTCCACCGTGTGGGCACATCGCATTTCAGCCAGTGAACAGGCAGGCCCAACGAGTTCTGTAGAGATGCAAATCGTCGAGCTGCGGGATGCGAACAGCGGAAGTGAGCACACAGCGACCGTGCCCTCTGCAGAAGCCCATCTATTCCGGGATAGTGGGATAAAAATTGCTGGACAACCAGGTTCAAAACGTGAGCCATACAAGACACATGTGTGACATTGCCCCGGCGAAGGGCCGCACCCAGGTTTGCAGCATTGTCGCACACAGCCTTCCCTGGCTGCAGGTTGAGTGGAGACAACCATTGATGGAACTCGGTCTCCAGGGCTGACCACAACTCCTCAGCTGTGTGACTCACATTTCCCAGACATTTCAATGTAAACACTGCCTAATGCCATTGAGCCCTGGTGACAGCATAGTGAGGAGGTGTGCAGGATTCCTTCTGCGCAGTGACAACGCGGGTGGCATTACCAGACAGGCTTTGGGTGCAGGTGGAGGACCGAGCGGAGGTTGAGGAGGCAGAAGCAGTGGAGGAACTTCTAGATACAGAGGATCAACGAGCAACTCGTGGCGATGGCAAGACTTGGACAGCAGCCCCTTCTCCTGATGTCGCTGTAGTTATCCAGTGCCCAGTCACCGACATATAACGCCCCCGTCCATGTCTACTCGTCCAAGTGTCTGTGGTGAAATGCACCCTGTCACACACAGAGTTTCTCAAGGAAGCGGTGATGTTGTGTGCGACATGCTAGTGTAGCGCAGGCACACCTCTCTTTGAGAAGTAGTGGCGACTGGGCATCTGGTACTGGGGCACTGCGACAGACATATGGTTTCGAAAATCCTCTGTGTCCACCAGGCAGAAAGGCAACATTTCTGTAGCCAACATCTTGCTAATGGAGAAATTCAACCTCTTAGCTTTGTCATGGCTAGGAGGAAATGGTCTTTTACTTGTCCACATCTGAGGGACTGAGGGCTGGCTGCTGTGCTTAGACGGAGTTGAGTACGGTGTCCCCGGCAAACTGCTGGTCTGTGAGGAAGGTGCAGGCGGAGATGTTATGTTGCCTTGATCAAAATGTGGTGTCGATGTCGGAGAGCACTCAACACCAGCAGGTGTTTCTACTAGCAAATGTCCTGACGACCTGCCAATCACACTGGCTGTTGCGGGTAAAGAGGTGGAAGGTCTGCATCCAAAACCATGTGCGACTGCTGTCCCCACAGTCACGGAGGATGAAGAGGACGTGGATGCACTTTATGGGGCAGACGGTGGTTGACCTGGCCCACTAGGCCGCATTGTAGCACAGTGAGCTTCCCACTGCAACTTATGCCTCATATCCATGTGACGGTTCATGCATGAAGTACTCAAGCTAGTGATTTTTTGGCCTCTACTGAGATTTTGTTGACAAATCTTACAGACAACATGAGTTGGGTCATCCTTTGCGATGTAAAAAAATGCCCAGGCTATGCAAGGCTTAGAGCCCGTGCGACCTTAAGAGCCACCACGACTTCTGGTCTGAGGCACAGTTGGGGTTGAGGATGCAGTTGTTGACGTGCTTCCAGTACTCCGTCTCTGTCCAGGAAGGCACACCGTTACCTGATCGTCAGACTCATCACTAGCATCCTCCTCCACCTCCTCTGCTGACTTCATGGACTGGCGGACTGGGGTTTGACAGTATGTTGGGTCTACAACCTCGTCATCATCATCCTTTGTGTTCTCACACCCGTCGTCCTCAGAGCCAACCTCTTCCTGCCCCGACCGAAAAGTCAAGTTTTCGTTCCAATCAGGTATCTGTCTCATCATCATCTTCCTCATTGTCTCCACCAGCAGGAGTTACAGTTTGGGAACAAGGGTCTACATTATGCTCAGAACCTTCTTTATCTGGGCCTGGATCCGACTCACAAAGATTCTGGGCATCAGTGCAGATCATTTCCTCGTCTGGATTCACAGAAGCTCTGGAGCAGACCTCTGATTCCCAGGCTATAATATGCGTAAACAGCTCTACAGACTCAACCATGTGTGTTACCCCATGCTCAGACGGGAGCTATGAAGAAGCAAGTGCGATTGGGGTGACAACTCTGAGGACTGGATTAGTTGTGATGTTGAAGTTGACATGGAGGAGAGCCCACTTGAACGAGCACTTGATATCTGTTCAAGCACCTGCTGTTTTTGTGCCTCATCTGGAATTTTTGGCGATTCTTGTAGCGATGGTCGTAAGAAAGGGATCATATCAGATTGTCCACGAAAAGAAGTAGACATCTTACTTTGGCTGGAAGATGGTCTTTCTTCAGCAGATGTTACTGTTGCTTTACCACCTACCCCACAGACACAACCTTTTTTTCCCTTTCCAACACGCCTATTCCCCTTTCCACCAGCAGCAGGCCTTTGCCACTCATTTAAGTGCTTAACTAATTGGCAAATCTGTATCTGTAGTTGTTGGCACAACAACCGATGGATGAAAACTGAGCAGAACTGAGTCGCCAAACTTAGGTGCAGTGAAAATAGAGATACACAGGTGGTATAGCTTGTTTCACAGGCGGGCTACTCTGCTGACGTGCAGACACTGCTCCTAGGCCCTAAACTAATAACTGGATTAGATGCAGTGAAAATAGAGATACACAGGCGGTATAGTTTGTTTCACAGGCGGGCTACTCTGATGACGTGCAGACACTGCTCCTAGGCCCTAAACTAATAACTGGATTAGATGCAGTGAAAATAGAGATACACAGGCGGTATAGTTTGTTTCACAGGCGGGCTACTCTGCTGACGTGCAGACACTGCTCCTAGGCCCTAAACTATTAACTGGATTAGATGCAGTGAAAATAGAGATACACAGGCGGTATAGTTTGTTTCACAGGCGGGCTACTCTGCTGACGTGCAGACACTGCTCCTAGGCCCTAAACTATTAACTGGATTAGATGCAGTGAAAATAGAGATACACAGACGGTGTAGTTAGTTTCACAGGCGGGCTACTCAGATGACTATCAGACTATGCTACTAGCCCAAAAGGATTGGCTAAACTGGATTACACCAAATGCTGTGACAAACACTTGCACAGCACTGGCACAGACCTGCCTGGCAAACAGTGCTATGAACTGCTGTAACCTACCCTGAAAAGGGCTGATATTACAACTAGTCCTGACTCCTCCCGACTACCTAAACCTATCTCTCTGACAATTCGCTCCAAAAAAAACATTCTGTCTGTATAGCGTCCACAGCAGCAGAGGTGCCGCCTAACACTAAGCTGCAGCAGTGAGGAAATGGTGGCGACGGGGCAAATGGCTGGTTCTTATAGGGCAAGGACATGTGACATACACAGCCAATGACACATGCCCTTGCTTGTGTGCATCACATGCACATTGCTGTGTGTGCGCGCACTGCTGATAGGCTGAGAGACTGCACCGCCCCACTGTAAATGCGGGAAAGAAAAAAAATATATAGTTCTTACCGATAACGGTATTTCTCTGAGCCCATGACGGCACCACGGAGAGAGGGGATCCGCCCACCAAGGACAGGAAACCTACGGGTAAAAAGGCGGTACCACTCTCCTGCATCAGTTGTTTACATAGAGAACGATGGGAGACTACTAAGACATTTGTAAATTTTAACTGTTTAGCATAATAAGATACCGCGTGACTTTAAACTATAAATAGACTATAAATAGACTATGGCACTCTTTTAATGTGTGCACCCACAAGTGAAGGGAGGGAATGTACGGGTGCCGTCATGGGCTCAGAGAAATACCGTTATCGGTAAGAACTATATTTTTCTCTGATCGCCCATGACGGCACCACGGAGAGAATTGCATAGATAGTACATTCAGGGAGGGACCACCGCCTCCAGAACCCTTTTACTGAAAGTAAGGTCTGAAGAGGAGATTAGGTCCAATCTATAGTGCCTATAGAATGTGGATGGTGAGGACCAGGTAGCAGCTCTACATATCTGGTCAATGGAAGCTCCGGCCTTCTCCGCCCAGGAAGTTGCTACTGCCCTTGTTGAGTGAGCCTTAACCTCCCCGGGAACGGACATCCCACTTGCCGTGTATGAGAGACTGATGGCGTCTGTGATCCATCTTGCTATGGTGGCTTTAGATGCTTTTTTCCCCTTCCGGGGACCCTGGAAACACACAAACAGAGAGGAATCCTCCCTACTCTCTCTAGTGACTTTTAGGTAATGTAAGAGACATCTTCTTACGTCTAGTGTATGTAATGTTTGTTCCTCCTTGTTTTTAGGGTTGGGACAGAAGGAGGGGAGAGATATCTCTTGAGACCTGTGAAATTTTGAAGCCACTTTTGGGAGATATGCTGGGTCTGTTTTTAAAACGACCCTATCCTCTAGAAATTGTGTGTGAGGAGGGTTGGCTGAGAGAGCCTGTAAGTCGCTAACCCTACGGGCAGAAGTGAGGGCGACTAATAGAGCTGTTTTGAGAGATAGGGTTTTTATTGTAGATTCGTGTAATGGTTCGAATGGAGGACTAGTCAGGGCTTTAAGGACCAAGTTTAAGTCCCATTGAGGAACCACTTTTACTGGAAGAGGCCTCGATCTTCCTGCCGCCCTGATGAATCTAGAGACCCACCTATTTGAAGCTAAGTCAAAATTGAATAGGGCTCCCAATGCCGCCACGTGAACTTTTAGGGTACTAGTGGCTAAACCCATCTCCAACCTGTTTTGTAGGAACTCTAATATGGAATTAAGGGGAATTTCTTTCCCTATTTTTGCACCTGAAGAAGACAGAAACTTTTTCCATATTTTGCCATACTGTTTTGTTGTAACCGGCTTCCCACTTTTTAACAGAGTTGAGATTAACCCCGGAGAGAACCCTCTGCTTTCTAATATTTTCCTCTCAAGAGCCAAGCTGTCAAGTGCAAGTTCTTGACCCGTGGATGACAGACTGGGCCCTGTGACAACAGATCCTGGAGGTCTGGTAATACCCAAGGGTCGGATATTGACATCTTCCTCATCCATGAGAACCAAGGTCTCTTCGGCCAGAACGGGGCAATTAAGATGACCAACGCCCCGTCCTCCCGAATCTTCCTCAGCACTGCTGGAATCAGAATGAGAGGAGGGAAGGCATAGACCAGATGGTGACCCCAAGAAATCAGAAAAGCGTCCACAGCTACTGGGTTCCCCAGGGGAGATAGGGAGCAAAAGGAGGCTACTTTTTTGTTTAAATGGCTCGCAAAGAGATCTATTTTGGGAACACCCCATTTTTGTGTGATCTGGGTAAATATCACTTGATTTAGTTC
Organism: Ranitomeya imitator; assembly: GCF_032444005.1. Taxonomy (NCBI): domain Eukaryota; kingdom Metazoa; phylum Chordata; class Amphibia; order Anura; family Dendrobatidae; genus Ranitomeya; species Ranitomeya imitator. The sequence continues at coordinate 176,489,828 of NC_091284.1, forward strand.
CCACTCCCCCTGTTTTAGGCTGGACCGGCTGAGGAAGTCTGCCTTGTAATTGTCCATTCCCTTTATGTGCAGGCTTGTCAGGGATAGAAGGTTGCTCTCGGCTATTTGTAGGATTGAGTTGGTCACTTCCATTAGATTTTTGGAACGGGTACCCCCCTGGTGATTTAGGTAAGATACTACCACCCGATTGTCCGACATCACCCTTACATGGTGAGATTGAAGGACTCCCAAGAATTCCTGAAGGGCAAATTTTACCGCAAGGAGTTCCTTCATATTGGAGGAATTGTTTGCCAGGGACGGAGACCAAATGCCCTGGGCTACTAGGTCACCCAGATGAGCCCCCCACCCTGAGGGGCTTGCGTCCATAGTTAGGACCTTCGAGATCGGGATTACCCATGGGACTCCCTGGGAAAGATTTTCCTGCAACGACCAGTCAGAGAGTGATTGGTGCGAGGAGATAATGTTAACCGCCCGTCTAAATGCCCTCCTAGAAGGATTTGCTCTGACAGTAGCTGCCATTGGAGATCTCTTGAATGTAGTTGGGCCCACTGGACCGCAGGGATGCAAGAGGTCATAGAGCCTAACAGGGACATGCCCTGACGGAGTGTTATGGAGGGGAGAGATTGCACTCTTAACACTAAACTTTTTAGCTTTTGTATTTTGCTCTCCGGGAGCCGACATTCCATTTTTTTTTGAGTCTAGAGTGAGACTTAGGGTACCGTCACACTATACCATTTCGATCGCTACGACGGTACGATTCGTGATGTTCCAGCGATATCGTTACGATATCGCTGTGTCTGACACGCAGCAGCGATCAGGGATCCTGCTGAGAATCGTACGTCGTAGCAGATCGTTTAGAACTTTCTTTCATCGCTGGATCTCCCGCTGTCATCGCTAGATCGGTGTGTGTGACACTGATCTAGCGATATAGCGATGCGATCCAGCGATGCGTTCGCTTGTAACCAGGGTAAACATCGGGTTACTAAGAGCAGGGCCGCACTTAGTAACCCGATGTTTACCCTGGTTACAAGCGTAAAACTAAAAAAAAAAAAACAGCACATACTTACATTCTGGTGTCCGTCAGGTCCCTTGCCGTCTGCTTCCCGCACTGTGACTGCCGGCCGTAAAGTGAAAGCAGAGCACAGCGGCTGTGCTTTCACTTTCACTTTATGGCCGGCAGTCAGTGAGTGCGGGAAGCAGACGGCAAGGGACCTGACGGACACCAGAATGTAAGTATGTGCTGTTTGTTTTTTTTTAGTTTTACGCTTGTAACCAGGGTAAACATCGGGTTACTAAGCGCGGTCCTGCGCTTAGTTACCCGATGTTTACCCTGGTTACCCAGGGACCTCGGCATAGTTGGTCGCTGGAGAGCTGTCTGTGTGACAGCTCCCCAGCGACCACACTACGATTTACCTACGATCACGGCCAGGTCATATCGCTGGTCGTGATCGTAGGTAAATCGTATAGTGTGACGGTACCCTTAGGTACTCCTGAACCTGAGAAGGCACCAGTCTGGATTTTTCTAGGTTTATTAGCCAACCCAGTTCCTTTAGAGAATGAATCACTAAAGCTAGTTGATTCTCGCAATGTTGCGGGGAGGAGCCTATCACCAGGAAATCGTCCAGATATGGTACAATCAGGGTCTTTTCTTCCCTGAGGTGAGCCATTACCTCCGCGACCAGCTTTGTAAAAACCCTCGGGGCTATTGCTAGGCCAAATGGTAGAGCTGAGAACTGGAAGTGACTTAGGACTCCCTTGATGTGGACCGCCATTCTGAGGAATCTTTGGTGATCCTTGTGTATTGGGACGTGATAATATGCGTCCTTCAGGTCCAGGACCACCATGAAGCATTGAGGAAACAGCATTTTGATAGATGACTTTATCGTTTCCATCTTGAATGCTTGAACCTCTAGGTGGTTGTTTAGGTTTTTCAAATTGATAATGGTCCTGAAGGAACCGTCTGGCTTCTTTCTCAGGAATAGAGGGGAATAGTACCCTTGCCCTCTTTCTTGAGGGGGAACCTCCAGGAGTACTCCTTTTTTTACTAACCCGACAACCTCGTTTTCTAGCGTCAACTGCTCTTCTGCCGAGGATCTTGTGGATGTTATCTTGAAAGAGGGACGAGGGCACCTCTTGAATGTTAACCTCAGTCCTGATTCTATGATGTTTAGTATCCATTGACTGGAGGTAATCTTTTCCAAGGCTGGGAGAAAGAGAGATAATCTCCCTCCCACCTGGGGCGAACCTTCATTGTGAAGGTTTTTTGTTGTCATTGAGGTTTTTGTTAAAGATAAACTCCTTATTTTTGTTCTTCTTATCTTCCCATTTCCCCTGGCCTCTCCCTGGGTTCTTACGGAAAAACCTCTTGTTCCGAAAGGGCTTCCTATAAGAGGGGAGACCCAGAGAGGGGAAGGACTTTTTCTTGTCCCCTGCTTTTTCCAAGATGTCGTCTAAGGTAGAACCGAACAGAAATTCTCCTTCGCAGGGGATGGTACACAGTTTTGTTTTCGTTTGCAGGTCGCCTGGCCAATTCTTAAGCCAGAGGGCGCGCCTGGCCGCATTAGCAAACACTGCTGCTCTGGCGGATAGCCTGATGGAGTCGGCCGAGGCGTCAGCTAGGAAAGCCGCGGCCCCCCTCATTACTGGTAATGTATTCAGCATTGAGTCCCGGGAAGTTTTCCCCTTTAATTGACCCTCTAGTTGGTTCAGCCAAATCATCAGGGAGCGTGAAGTACATGCTGCTGCTACTGCCGGCTTCAGGCCTCCTCCCGCTGCCTCCCAGGAGCCTTTGAGAAAGGCGTCCGCCTTCTTGTCCATAGGGTCTTTTAGGACCCCCATGTCCTCAAACGGGAGAGCGAATTTTTTTGAGGCTTTAGCAATTGCTACGTCTAATTTGGGGGCCTTCTCCCAAAAGGAGCAGGATTCCTCCTCGAAGGGGTATTTCCTTTTTGGAGTTAGAAGAGTCTTTCTCATGGGTTTCTTCCATTCTTTCTTAATTAAGGCTGCAATTGCTTCGTTAAGCGGAAAAGCTCTTCTCTTTTTCTGTTCCAGGCCCCCAAACATGATGTCTTGTACCGATTTTTTAGGGTGGGAGTCTACCAAACCCATGGTACTTCTCACTGCTTTTATGAGGCCATCGGTATCCTCTAGTGGGAAACAGTTATGTCCCCCCGAGGAAGAAGTAGATGATGAAGATGCGGAGGAGGAGTCGGAGGACACTGAACTCTCACTATCGCTGTCGGATTTTGAGACTGGAGATGGGGACCTGTGTCTGGTCTTTCTCCTTTTTTTTCCCACTTTTTAGTGATCTAAAGGTGTCCTCCACTTGCTCCTTAATTAGGCTTTTTAGATCTGTTGCAAACCCAGGAAGGCTTTCAGATACAGTCTGCTGAATGCAAGTATTGCATAGTCTCTTCTCCCAAGTAGGTGGAAGATCCTCTCTACAGATGGCACAAATTTTGTGCTTATTTTAACCACGCTTTTCCTCCCCTAAAAGAGACAAATAACAATCTTACTGTCTCTGACTTTCACGAAGATCCACTTACCACCTCCAGGACCCATAAATACCGATTGGGGATTCTCTGCCTCTGGCTTTTTCCCCGACGCCGTACTGGACTCCTTACTGTGTTGGGACCTTTGGCGTTCTTTGCTGGTGTCCTGGTGCCCTTTCTGCTGTCGCCTTTTTTGCTGCTGCTGCTGCGGCGACGCTACAGGTGGAGGTGATTCGGGCAAAGGTGATGCCGGGTCGCTCATACTGCTGCTGGTCTGCGGATGCTGCCTTGATACTCGAGCTGAGCTGGCGCTGCGGCGACTATTAGCTCTTGAGGCTCCTGCCTATTATTGCAGAGCCACTGGGAGGATGTGGATTCTCCTATTTAAACCCTCCCGCCGCTTTTTTTTTTGTTGCGCTTGCGCAGTAGCGCCTGCCGACGGCGAGGAGCGCCGAACGCCGGCGCCTGCGCAATCAAGCCTTAACCGGCACCTGCGCATGAGCGGCAACCCCGCCGGCGCCTGCGCAGACCGCACCAAGCGCCCGAGCGGCAACCCCGCCGGCGCCTGCGCAGACCGCGCCAAACGCCCGAGCGGCAATCCGCCGGCGCCTGCGCGGAAGCTCCCTTCAACCTCGCGAGACCAGCCTGGATCCCGGGCATGCGCCAAACTTTCAAGATGGCGCCCGGAAAGCAGATATGGCACTGCTGACCGGCACCCCCGGTCCTATGCAGTCCCTTTAGCGCATTACTCTGCACGCCCGATGGCAGTGCAGCGTGCAGACTGATGCTTGTTTTAGGGAGGGTCGCACTGCACCTCCCGCAACCACAGAGGGACCCCCCTGGATGTTGCCGCTGCTACACCTTACCTGGGGAGGTGACCGCGAACTCCTTGTCACCTCCCCCGCACACCCTGTAGGCCCACTGGCTCCCAGCGGTGGCGCTTCGGGTCACCACCCTAGCCGAGGCAGAGGGACCCCAGCTGCCTGAGTCGGACTGGTTGGCCCCGGAATTCCAACGTCGAACTGGTAAGTCCGTAGGTCTCCCATCAAGGACAGGAAACCAACTGATGCAGGAGAGTGGTACCGCCTTTTTATCCGTAGGTTTCCTGTCCTTGGTGGGCGGATCCCCTCTCTCCGTGGTGCCGTCATGGGCGATCAGAGAAAAATGGAGATCGGCGTTATTTCAGCACAGATCTATCCCCCACCCACTATACACTGAAACAGTCTTTTAACAATGATAAACAGTTTTAATGTGCAAATCAAGCGAGGCTTTTGCTGAACGAACAGTTATCGAACAGAAACTCGAACAGCCGAATTTTAAGCAAATTGTTCGAGTTCGTCGAACGACTTGAACACCGCCCAAAACAGCTCGACTCGAACACCGCTCTTCTCTAGTCACGAGAAAACATTCTCAGAATCAATAATATCTATTAATGTGTTCCATAGGTATTACTTCATAAATTGACACGTCAAAATTATAAAAATTGGCCTGGTCAGGAAAGTGAAAACAGGCTTCGGGGTGAAGTTAAAATAAAATGGTGATGTGTCTAATAATCCGTTTCAACTGTAGCTAACCTGGGGGCAGCGGCATTAGAGTGTGATCATAGGATTCAGGAGGCTGGCTGCGGCTGCAACAGGAGTGGGCGATGCTGCGGTGCCTGGGCTCTCATTAGATGCCAGCGCCGGTGAGCGGAGTCAATTTTCCCATTCAGTTCCACCACCGCCAACCACCCCTGGTAAGCTCAATACAGATTATAAGATGCACCCACATTTAACTGCCAAATTTGGAGCAAAAAAAGTACATCAAATGTATATTGTTGTTGTTTTTTTTTTTAAAGCACCCAGGCCCTTTTTGAACTTTTTTAGTGAATCAACATTTATAACCTCATGTGGCAGACAGCTCAATAGTATCTGTGCTCTTACAGTAAAGAATCACCTTCTGTGATTATGTTTGAACCTTCTTTACTCTAGAGGTAGAGGATGCCCGCTTAGAACCATGGCAGGCCTAGGTGTAAAAAAATCATTACAAAGATCTCTGTACTGTCCCCTCATTTATTTGTTCATTGATCGACCCTAATCCTTTATTTTTCCAAACTGAATATCCCAAAGTTTTTTAACTTGTCTTGGTGCTGCAGTTGACTCATTTCCTTAACCTTAAGTTAGTCCATATATTTACACTATTAGTCGTGCACACCTCGCTGTGACACATGTAGTCGATGCCACATCTCACGATGCACTGAGGAGGAACAGGGGCACGATCTAGGAAGTTACTGAAATTGACGGTTACCTACCTTCTATACTTAGAAGGTAGGGAAATATGACAAAAATAAATTCACATGCCACTAATTGAAGGTTGATAAGCTTGGTCGCTCTTCTCTACACCCACTCTAGTTGAACTATGTCTTTCTTATACATTGGAGCCCAAAATCGTACAACGTATTCTAATTGTAACCACAATACTGACTTTATAGAGGTAAAACTATGTTCTTGTCATGAGCACCTATGCCTCTTTTAACGCATTTTATTTGCTTTGGCAGCAGCTGCCCGGCACTGGTCACTAAAGTTGAGTTTGCCGTCAACCCATATGCTGAAGTCTATTTCAGTAACTGCTTTACCCAGTGATTTATCATTTACTACATACACTGTGTTCCAAATTATTATGCAAATTGGATTTAAGTGTCAAAGATTTAATTGTTTTGTTTTTCAAATAAACTCGTGGATGGTATTGTGTCTCAGGACTCAATGGATCACTGAAATCAATCTTAAACACATGTGATAATTAGTTTTCCAGGTAATTCTAATGAAAGGAAAACCACTTAAAAATGATGTTCCAAGATATTAAGCAGGCCACAGGTTTCATGCAATGTGGGAAATAAAATTGATCTCTCTGCTGCTGAAAAGCGTTAAATACTGCAATGCCTTGGACACGGTATGAAAACATTAGATATTTCGCAAAAACTTAAGAGTGATTATTATACTGTAAAGAGATTTGTGACTGAAACAGCACAGACAGAGTTCATGCAGATAAAGGCATAATGAGGAAGGTTTCTGCTAGACAAATTCATTGGATTAAGAGAGCAGCTGCCAAACTACTATTACAAAGCAGCAAACAGTTATTTGAAGCTGCTGGTGCCTCGAACCTCAAGGTGTAGGATCCTTCAAAGCCTTACTGTGGTGCATAAACCTACTATTCGGCCACCCCTAAACAGTGTTCATAAGCAGAAACAATTGCAGTGGGCCCAGACATACCTGAAGATTAATTTTCAAACAGTCTTGTTTACTGATGAGTGTCGAGCAACCCTTGATGGTCCAGATGGATGGAGTATTGGATGGTCGGTGGATGGCCACCTTGTCCCAACAAGGCTGCAACATCAGAATGGAGGTGGAGGAGTCATGTTTTGGGCCGGAATCATGGGGGAACAGCTGGTAGGGCCCTTTGAGGTTCCTGAAGGTGTGAAAATGACATCTGCAAAGTATATAGAGTTTCTGACTGACAACTTTTTTTCCATGGTATAAAAAGCAGAAACGTGCCTTCAGGAGCAAAATCACCTTCATGCATGACAATGCACCATCATGCTACAAAGAATACCTCTGAGTCATTGGCTGATATGGGCATGAAAGGAGATAAACTCATGGCGTGGCCACCATCTTCCCCTGATCTCAACCCTATAGAGAACCTTTGGAGTACCATCAAGCAAAAGATCTATGAGGGTGGGAGGCAGTTTACATCAAAACAGCAGCTCTGGGAGGCTAGTCTGACTTCATAGAAAACCAAACCAGAAAAAACAAGGATCCCTAAAAAATAACTTTTAATCGTAGTAGTTAAAAATAGAAGACTTTATATATCATATATAAAAAAAGTACACAGTGTACCTAAAGAACCCTATAACGGACTACAATAAATCCTGCCTGTCAGTGGAGGTTGGCACCCTAATAAACGGCGATTGGCGCCCCCACTCCTCGACGGCTCACCCTTTTAAATCCCTAAAAAGGCCTGAATACCAGAAAGCCTAGTGGGCCCTAAAGTACAATCTTATACTGTCAGCTACCTACCGGTGGAGGTTGGCACCCTAATTTTCTGCGGTAGGCGCCCCCACTCCTCGCCGGCTGACCCTAGGGTCCCTCACAGTCCCTATAATAGGGATAGACAGAAGATAATGTCCCACATACACCTCCGATACCCGTGAAAAAAACACAAAAAAATGGAAAAATGAAATACAAAAAAATAACAAAAAAGAAAAAAAGAAAAATAAATTGCTATCACAATTCTATACAGCAATATATGGTGGGTGTCATATATATGGTAGATGTCACATAACAATATATACCACCACAATAAATACCCTTACAGATAACTGGGTATAGCGGAGTGTAAAGATGTATCTTGTCCAAATTGGATCAATCTGACCAGCAAAAAATGCAAAAATAGACAGAATATGTGAGATGACAAAAAATGTGTATTAGTCACACTACTCCCAAATCATCATAATATTCAGCAAAAAATAAATGCTCAATGCCACCAGATAGTCTTTCAGCAAAAACACTGGATCCGCATCAATGTGTAATATTTTTATACCAGTAACAAGGCAGCATGTCATTTATCATGATAGGACAGATACTCCTAAAAACATGGATCCACCAGGTAATAAATGGAAAACCATAGTAGGCAAGTAGTTTTAGCATGTATATACACCTCTTTTACAATCCTCTTTTGCAATTTTTGTGTAGCTGCCTAACCCCTGATGAACCCCTGTCATCCCCAAATGGGGGGGAAACGCGTCGGGCATTACCTGGGGACGTATTGACAGACTATGGTCAGGATGACATCCATTTTCCCACATGGACTTCTGGGCCTAATTGGAAAGGGCATAATACACCTCAACAAATAGATGAGTATAGCGGTTACATATCTTTATGCATACTGTCTATGTGGTAAGAACGATTGTGTTCAAGTACCCTGAGGATTGTAAAAGAGGTGTATATACATGCTAAAACTACTTGCCTACTATGGTTTTCCATTTATTACCTGGTGGATCCATGTTTTTAGGAGTATCTGTCCTATCATGATAAATGACATGCTGCCTTGTTACTGGTATAAAAATATTACACATTGATGCGGATCCAGTGTTTTTGCTGAAAGACTATCTGGTGGCATTGAGCATTTATTTTTTGCTGAATATTATGATGATTTGGGAGTAGTGTGACTAATACACATTTTTTGTCATCTCACATATTCTGTCTATTTTTGCATTTTTTGCTGGTCAGATTGATCCAATTTGGACAAGATACTTCTTTACACTCCGCTATACCCAGTTATCTGTAAGGGTATTTATTGTGGTGCTATATATTGTTATGTGACATCTACCATATATATGACACCCACCATATATTGCTGTATAGAATTGTGATAGCAATTTATTTTTCTTTTTTTCTCTTTTGTTATTTTTTTGTATTTCATTTTTCCATTTTTTTGTGTTTTTTTCACGGGTATCGGAGGTGTATGTGGGACATTATCTTCTGTCTATCCCTATTATAGGGACTGTGAGGGACCCTAGGGTCAGCCGCCGAGGAGTGGGGGCGCCTACCGCAGAAAATTAGGGTGCCAACCTCCACTGGTAGGTAGCTGACAGTATAGGATTGTACTTTAGGGCTCACTAGGCTTTCTGGTATTCAGGCCTTTTTAGGGATTTAAAAGGGTGAGCCGTCGAGGAGTGGGGGCGCCAATCGCCGTTTATTAGGGTGCCAACCTCCACTGACAGGCAGGATTTATTGTAGTCCGTTATAGGGTTCTTTAGGTACACTGTGTACTTTTTTTATATATGATATATAAAGTCTTCTATTTTTAACTACTACGATTAAAAGTTATTTTTTAGGGATCCTTGTTTTTTCTGGTTTGGTTTTCTATTGCTCTAGGGTTCCAAATTATTCAGTTGTTTGGTTTTTTTTAGTCTGACTTCATACAAAGAAATACAAGCAGAAAATCTCCAAAAAACTCACAAGTTCACTGGATGCAAGAATTGTGAAGGTGATATCAAAGAAGAGTTCCTATGTTAACATGTAACTTGGCCTGGTAGAATGTTTTGGAGTTAAATACCTTTTTTGTTCAGTGAATGTGACCTCCTAATGCTGCAAGTTCAACAAATGAACATTTTCAGTTCTTTCAAACATATCAAATGTTTAGAAATTCTACTGTGCCTAATAATTTGGAACAGTACATTTTGAGTTTTTTTCTTTCATTTTGGAGATTATACCATTATCATTGGGAGGTTTCTTCAATAACATTCGATGTATACTCTAACCGGTGATGACTTTTATTAGACTGACTGTGGTGGAATATGTGTATATATATTATATATATCTATATGTGTGTAGTGACCTCTGACATCTGTCCAGTGATAATGTAGCATCTGTCCTGAAGGCCAGTGGCACCTAGGTGTTAATATGTACTTCCTCGGGAAGAGTAGGAATTCTGTCTCCATATCTCACCAGGGGGTCTAGCTAGAGCCAAGAACAAAGGAACTTTCCCTCCTCTTTGTTGGCCTGCTTGTGTCATCTTTTATTATGTCTTTGACACTGAGCCCTGCGCCACTCTTGGTGCACATATGAATGGGGCTGTGTTCTATGGTCTTTTTACCTGTGCTGACCTGACTATCTGTCCTCCATGGGCCACGGTGGCCCGCCTTTTTGGAGTGTTTAGAGTATAACTCACTCTCTGCTATAGGTTTATATGGGTCCGTGTATTTAGCACTTTAGCCACTTTATTAGCCGTGGCTGAGTGTTTTGTATGCTATATGGCCACTATAGGGGGTTTTATATATTTGCTACTCCAGATGCATTGGTATTAGCCTATACGGTTTTGATAATTACTATATATTCATATTCATATGTTTACAATTTTGTATCTATTGTTATCAGACCATTTTTCCTGTATGATATGGTTGTCATGCTTGTAGGGGGTCCATGAGTGGGGTGCCAGTTTTCTGGTTTTACTTATGTTTTATATGTGTTTCTTGCTGTTTTTCTGTACCTAATAAAATATTTTCATATACTATATGGTGTAGTGTGCGGGCTTCACGGTAGTCCTTTTTTCTCTTTTTCGTTTACAAGAACAAAGGAACACTTGACACCTCTGAGGTCTTGGTGGGGAGATGCTAAATGCTGCTTGAGGGAAGGTATCCCTGGGAACCATTTCACACGTCTCCAGAGGAAAATAATATATATTCATTAGTAGCGCAGCCGTGGCCCAATCAAACAGGCAGCAGTTATGATATTGGCCTGAGGGGCCGGTCTAGAAACCTGACCTCAGACCAAAGTTATAAATTTAGGCTGCAGACAGAGAATGGTGTTCACATGTGAGGGCAGCCTGAGAAGCTGATGCGTTCCACAACTACATTCACCCCCCTCAGGGAGCAGAAAGCAGACTACAAGTTAGATGATTTCTGTAAGTTTCCTCCTCTTTATTTTATACTGTTTTGCATAAGTTGTATGTCTTTTTATTATCATATTTTTATACCTTTTTCTTGTAAGCATTTAACCTTTTTCTATTAAAGTATAAACTTAAATAAGTTGAACCTTGAATGTTCTAAAGAATCCATAGCCTAGAGGTGTGTGAGCCTTATGAGTGATAAACATATTTTGATTAGTTATTTCTGGGACTCATCGCCCGTGTATTCGATGAGTGGTGGCAGCGTGTATGAGCGGGTGGGTGGCCTGGGTCGGTGTGTGATTTATGTTCCCATTACAGCATAGGACAGAGGTTGAATGCTGGACGGAGAGTGGGGAGATAGATTAACCCTTGCAGGCACAACCCACAGTCACGTGTGAGAGCAGGCACGTGACGAATAAGTGACACCACGGAGCAGCGATCCGTGACACTGACTGTCATTTGCACCGACCATTTAGGAAAATCCAAGAAAAATGTAATTTGCATAATAATTTGGAACATAGTGTAATTTCACTTAGTCCAATAGGAGATTCATATGCGCCATTGACCAAACTTGTGCTTAGCTTCAGAGAAGCCAAGTTCACCAAAATCGCATGTTCTTGATAAAAAAAACATGAACTTTATTCCATATTAGTTACCACAGGATGTCACGGATGTGGTTTGTTGAACCACTGTGCCAGGGACCGCGGAGAAACTGGAGGGGCGTGATTAAGCATCGAACTGTTCACTAGAGCCTCTGATGGTGAGGTTAGCCTTAGCTCCCAATGAACGCCAGGTGCCACTCTAGGACAGACCAATGGTCACACTGCAGCTGGACCCAGAAGGACAGACTGGATGGAGCAGCAGGCAGAGTTTGTATCAAAGTGCAGTAGGCAGAGTTTGTATCAGAGTGCAGCAGGCAGAGTTTGTATCAGTGCAGCAGACAGAGTTTGTATCAGAGTGCAGCAGGCAGGGTGTGCATCAGAGTGCAGCAGGAAGGATTTGCCCCAGAGTGCAGCAGGCAGGATCTGCACCAGAGTGCATCAGGGACTGATATGATTATGCAACCTTACACAACATAGACTGCAAAGCAGGATGGTTGCTCAGGCATCTCCCCAGTGGGGAGGAAGCAATATATACATAATGCCTCTCAGCCATTGGCTGGGGAAGAAATAGCAAGTGCATGCACTAGCCCTTTAAGAGGGCAAGAGCACATGTGCCTAAGGACATGCCTGGAAGCTCTGCTGGGAGCATGCAAAGCATGGGGAAGGAAAGAACCGGCAGCAGCGTGGGTGAGTGAAATAACACGCCAAAGACCCTGTCTGTCAGAGCAAGACTCTGGTGTGGTGCTAACAGTACCCCCCTTTATGCCCCCTCCTCTTCAGGCCATTGAGGAAGTTCTGGAGGAGAATTCAATGCGTGAATGTTCTCCCTAGGCTCCCAGGATTTCTCTTCCAGTCAACCAGGAAGAAGGTCTTGCTACTCACCCTCTTCGTGGCCAAGATGTTCTCCACTTTAAAAACATCATCCAAGGCAGTTGGCATGGGAGTAGTACTGAGAACCTTAACCCCTTTAGTGACAGAGCCAATTTGGTACTTAATGACCAGCCCAATTTTTGCAATTCTCACCACTGTCACTTTATGAGGTTATAACTCTGGAACGCTTCAACGGATCCCGCTGATTCTGAGATTGTTTTTTTCGTGACATATTGTACTTCATGTTAGTGGTAATATTTCTTCGATATTACTTGCGATTATTTATGAAAAAAACAGAAATATGGCGAAAATTTTTAAAATTTTGCAATTTTCAAACTTTGTATTTTTATGCCCTTAAATCAGAGAGATATGTCACGAAAAATAGTTAATAAATAACATTTCCCACATGTCTACTTTACATCAGCACAATTTTGGAAACAAAATTTTTTTTTGTTAGGGAGTTATAAGGGTTAAAAGTTGACCAGCAATCTCTCATTTTTACAACACCATTTTTTTTTAGGGACCACATCACATTTGAAGTCATTTTGAGGGGTCTATATGATAGAAAATAATGAAGTGTGACACCATTCTAAATACTACACCCCTCAAGGTTCTCAAAACCACATTCAAGAAGTTTATTAACCCTTTACGTGCTTCACAGGAACTGAAACAATGTGGAAGGAAAAAATGAACATTTAACTTTTTTTTGCAAACATCTTAATTCAGAACCATTTTTTTATTTTCACAAGTGTAAAAACAGAAATGTAACCATAAATTTTGTTATGCAATTTCTCCTGAATACGCCAATACCCCATATGTGGGTGTAAACCACTTTTTGGGCGCACCGCAGAACTTAGAAGTGAAGGAGCGCCGTTTGACTTTTTCAATGCAGAATTGCCTGGAATTGAGATCGGACGCCATGTCACGTTTAGAGAGCCCCTGATGTGCCTAAACAGTGGAAACCCCTCAAGTGACACCATTTTGGAAACTAGACCCCTTAAAGAACTTATCTAAATGTGTTGTGAGCACTCTGAACCCCCAAGTGCTTCACAGAAGTTTATAACGTAGAGCCGTGAAAATAAAAAAATCGCTTTTGTTTACACAAAAATGATCTTTTCGCCCACAAATTCTTATTTTCCCAAGGGTAACAGGAGAAATTAGACCACAAAAGTTGTTGTGCGATTTCTCCTGAATACGTCGATACCCCATATGTGAGGGTAAACCACTGTTTGGGCGCACCGCAGAGCTTGGAAGAGAAGGAGTGCCGTTTTACTTTTTCAATGTAGAATTGGCTGGAATTGAGATCGGACGCCATGTCGCGTTTGGAGAGCCCCTGATGTGCCTAAACAGTGGAAACCCCCACAAGTGACCCCATTTTGGAAACTAGACCCCTTAAGGAACATATCTAGATGTGTGGTGAGCACTTTGAACCCCCATGTGCTTCACAGAAGTTTATAATGTAGAGCCGTGAAGAAAAAAAAAAATCGCATTTTTTCTACAAAAATGATCTTTTCGCCCACAAATTCTTATTTTCACAAGGGTAACAGGAGAAATTAGACCACTATAGTTGTTGTGCAATTTCTCCTGAGTACGTCGATACCCAATATGTGGGGGTAAACCACTGTTTGGGCGCACCGCAGAGCTTGGAAGAGAAAGAGTGCCGTTTTACTTTTTCAATGTAGAATTGGCTGGAATTGAGATCGGACGCCATGTCGCGTTTGGAGAGCCCCTGATGTGCCTAAACAGTAGAAATCCCCCACAAGTGACCCCATTTTGGAAACTAGACCCCCCATGGAACTTATCTAGATGTGTGGTGAGAACCTTGAATGCCCAAGTGCTTCACAGAAGTTTATAATGCAGAGTCGTGAAAATAAAAAATATTTTTTTTTTCCACAAAAAAGATTTTTTAGCCCCCAAGTTTTTATTTTCACAAGGGTAACAAGAGAAATTGGACCCCAAAAGTTGTTGTCCAATTTGTCCTGAGTATGCTGGTACCCCATATGTGGGGGTAAACCACTGTTTGGGTGCACGGCAGAGCTCAGAAGGAAGGAGCGCCGTTTTGGAATGCAGACTTTGATAGAATGGTCTGTGGGTATTATGTTGCATTTGCAGAGCCCCTGATGTACCTAACCAGTAGAAACCCTCCACAAGTGACCCCTTTTTGGAAACTAGACCTCCCAAGGAACTTATCTAGATGTGTGGTGAGAACTTTGAATGCCCAAGTGCTTCACAGAAGTTTAGAATGCAGAGTCGTGAAAATAAAAAATTTTTTTTTTTCACAAAAAAGATATTGTAGCCCCCAAGTTTTTATTTTCACAAGGGTAACAGGAGAAATTGGACCACTAAAGTTGTTGTCCAATTTATCCTGAGTATGCTGATGCCCCATATGTGGGGGTAAACCACTGTTTGGGCGCACGGCAGAGCTCGGAAGGGAAGGAGCGCCATTTTGGAATGCAGACTTAGATAGAATGGTCTGTGGGCGTTATGTTGTGTTTGCAGAGGCCCTGATGTACCTAAACAGTAGTAACCCCCCACAAGTGACCCCGTTTTGGAAACTAGACCCCCCAACGAACTTATATAGATGTGTGGTGAGAACTTTGAATGCCCAAGTGCTTCACAGAAGTTTATAATGCAGAGTCATAAAAAAAATATATATATATATTTTTCCACAAAAAAGATTTATTTTCACAAGGGTAACAAGAGAAATTGGACCCCAGAAGTTGTTGTCCAATTTATCCCGAGTACGCTGATGCCCCATATGTGGGGGTAACCCACTGTTTGGGAGCACGGCAGAGCTCAGAAGGGAGGGTGCACCATTTGACTTTTTGAGCGCAAAATTGGCTGTCGTGTTTGGAGACCCCCTGATGTACCTAAACAGTGGAAACCCCCCAATTCTAGCTCCAACCCTAACCCCAACACACCCCTAACCCTAATCCCAACCTGATCCATAATCCTAATCACTAACCCTAACCATAATCACAACCCTTACCCCAAAACAACCCTAATGTCAACCCTAACCATAACCCTAATCAAAACCCTAAATCCAACACACCCCTAATCCTAATCTCAACCCTAATCCCAAACCTAACCCTAATCCCAAGCGTAACCCTAATGCCAACCCTAGCCCTAATACCAACCCTAATCCAAACCCTAACCCTAATCCCAACTCTAACCCTAACTTTAGCCCCAACCCTAGCCCTAACTTTAGCCCCAACCCTAACCCTAGCCCTAACATAGTAACATAGTAACATAGTTAGTAAGGCCGAAAAAAGACATTTGTCCATCCAGTTCAGCCTATATTCCATCATAATAAATCCCCAGATCTACGTCCTTCTACAGAACCTAATTGTATGATACAATATTGTTCTGCTCCAGGAAGACATCCAGGCCTCTCTTGAACCCCTCGACTGAGTTCGCCATCACCACCTCCTCAGGCAAGCAATTCCAGATTCTCACTGCCCTAACAGTAAAGAATCCTCTTCTATGTTGGTGGAAAAACCTTCTCTCCTCCAGACGCAAAGAATGCCCCCTTGTGCCCGTCACTGTCCTTGGTATAAACACATCCTCAGCGAGATATTTGTATTGTCCCCTTATATACTTATACATGGTTATTAGATCGCCCCTCAGTCGTCTTTTTTCTAGACTAAATAATCCTAATTTCGCTAATCTATCTGGGTATTGTAGTTCTCCCATCCCCTTTATTAATTTTGTTGCCCTCCTTTGTACTCTCT
This sequence comes from Ranitomeya imitator, assembly GCF_032444005.1. Classification (NCBI taxonomy): domain Eukaryota; kingdom Metazoa; phylum Chordata; class Amphibia; order Anura; family Dendrobatidae; genus Ranitomeya; species Ranitomeya imitator. Next base: position 176,505,947 of record NC_091284.1, read on the forward strand.
CTAGTTCCATTATATCCTTCCTGAGCACCGGTGCCCAAAACTGGACACAGTACTCCATGTGCGGTCTAACTAGGGATTTGTACAGAGGCAGTATAATGCTCTCATCATGTGTATCCAGACCTCTTTTAATGCACCCCATGATCCTGTTTGCCTTGGCAGCTGCTGCCTTGCACTGGCTGCTCCAGGTAAGTTTATCATTAACTAGGATCCCCAAGTCCTTCTCCCTGTCAGATTTACCCAGTGGTTTCCCATTCAGTGTGTAATGGTGACATTGATTCCTTCTTCCCATGTGTATAACCTTACATTTATCATTGTTAAACCTCATCTGCCACCTTTCAGCCCAAGTTTCCAACTTATCCAGATCCATCTGTAGCAGAATACTATCTTCTCTTGTATTAACTGCTTTACATAGTTTTGTATCATCTGCAAATATCAATATTTTACTGTGTAAACCTTCTACCAGATCATTAATGAATATGTTGAAGAGAACAGGTCCCAATACCGACCCCTGCGGTACCCCACTGGTCACAGCGACCCAGTTAGAGACTATACCATTTATAACCACCCTCTGCTTTCTATCACTAAGCCAGTTACTAACCCATTTACACACAATTTCCCCCAGACCAAGCATTCTCATTTTGTGTACCAACCTCTTGTGCGGCACGGTATCAAACGCTTTGGAAAAATCGAGATATACCACGTCCAATGACTCACCGTGGTCCAGCCTATAGCTTACCTCTTCATAAAAACTGATTAGATTGGTTTGACAGGAGCGATTTCTCATAAACCCATGCTGATATGGAGTTAAACAGTTATTCTCATTGAGATAATCCAGAATAACATCCCTCAGAAACCCTTCAAATATTTTACCAACAATAGAGGTTAGACTTACTGGCCTATAATTTCCAGGTTCACTTTTAGAGCCCTTTTTGAATATTGGCACCACATTTGCTATGCGCCAATCCTGCGGAACAGACCCTGTCGCTATAGAGTCCCTAAAAATAAGAAATAATGGTTTATCTATTACATTACTTAGTTCTCTTAGTACTCGTGGGTGTATGCCATCCGGACCTGGAGATTTATCTATTTTAATCTTATTTAGCCGGTTTCGCACCTCTTCTTGGGTTAGATTGGTGACCCTTAATATAGGGTTTTCATTGTTTCTTGGGATTTCACCTAGCATTTCATTTTCCACCGTGAATACCGTGGAGAAGAAGGTGTTTAATATGTTAGCTTTTTCCTCGTCATCTACAACCATTCTTTCCTCACTATTTTTTAAGGGGCCTACATTTTCAGTTTTTATTCTTTTACTATTGATATAGTTGAAGAACAGTTTGGGATTAGTTTTACTCTCCTTAGCAATGTGCTTCTCTGTTTCCTTTTTGGCAGCTTTAATTAGTTTTTTAGATAAAGTATTTTTCTCCCTATAGTTTTTTAGAGCTTCAATGGTGCCATCCTGCTTTAGTAGTGCAAATGCTTTCTTTTTACTGTTAATTGCCTGTCTTACTTCTTTGTTTAGCCACATTGGGTTTTTCCTATTTCTAGTCCTTTTATTCCCACAAGGTATAAACCGCTTACACTGCCTATTTAGGATGTTCTTAAACATTTCCCATTTATTATCTGTATTCTTATTTCTGAGGATATTGTCCCAGTCTACCAGATTAAGGGCATCTCTAAAGGTACCATCACACTAGACGATATCGCTAGCGATCCGTGACGTTGCAGCGTCCTCGCTAGCGATATCGTCCAGTGTGACAGGCAGCAGCGATCAGGCCCCTGCTGTGCTGTCGCTGGTCGGGGAAGAAAGTCCAGAACTTCGTTTCGTCGCTGGACTCCCCGCAGACATCGCTGAATCGGCGTGTGTGACACCGATTCAGCGATGTCTTCGCTGGTAACCAGGGTAAACATCGGGTAACTAAGCGCAGGGCCGCGCTTAGTAACCCGATGTTTACCCTGGTTACCATCCTAAAAGTAAAAATAACAAACGCTACATACTTACCTACCGCTGTCTGTCCTCGGCGCTCTGCTTCTCTGGTCTGGCTGTGAGCACAGCGGCCGGAAAGCAGAGTGGTGACGTCACCGCTCTGCTTTCCGGCTGCCCGGCGCTCACAGCCAGACCAGAGAAGCAGAGCGCCGAGGACAGACAGCGGTAGGTAAGTATGTAGCGTTTGTTTTTTTTACTTTTAGGATGGTAACCAGGGTAAACATCGGGTTACTAAGCGCGGCCCTGCGCTTAGTTACCCGATGTTTACCCTGGTTACCGGGGACCTCGGGATCGTTGGTCGCTGGAGAGCGGTCTGTGTGACAGCTCTCCAGCGACCAAACAGCGACGCTGCAGCGATCCGGATCGTTGTCGGTATCGCTGCAGCGTCGCTAAGTGTGACGGTACCTTAAGCTGGTCAAACTTTGCCTTCCTAAAGTTCAGTGTTTTTGTGACTCCCTGACAAGTCCCCCTAGTGAAAGACAGGTGAAACTGTACAATATTGTGGTCGCTATTTCCTAGATGCCCGACCACCTGCAGATTTGTTATTCTGTCAGGTCTATTAGATAGTATTAGGTCTAAAAGTGCTGCTCCTCTGGTTGGATTCTGCACCAATTGTGAAAGATAATTTTTCTTGGTTATTAGCAGAAACCTGTTGCCTTTATGGGTTTCACAGGTTTCTGTTTCCCAGTTAATATCCGGGTAGTTAAAGTCCCCCATAACCAGGACCTCATTATGGGTTGCAGCTTCATCTATCTGCTTTAGAAGTAGACTTTCCATGGTTTCTGTTATATTTGGGGGTTTGTAACAGACCCCAATGAGAATTTTGTTACCATTTTTCCCTCCATGAATTTCGACCCATATGGACTCGACATCCTCATTTCCTTCGCTAATATCCTCCCTTAAAGTGGACTTTAGACAAGACTTTACATAGAGACAAACCCCTCCTCCTCTCCGATTTTTACGATCCTTTCTAAACAGACTGTAACCCTGTAAGTTAACTGCCCAGTCATAGCTTTCATCTAACCATGTCTCGGTTATTCCCACTATGTCAAAGTTACCTGTAGATATTTCTGCTTCTAGTTCTTCCATCTTGTTTGTCAGGCTTCTGGCGTTTGCAAGCATGCAGTTTAGAGGATTTTGTTTTGTTCCAATCTCCTCGCTGTGGATTGTTTTAGAAATGTTCTTACCTCCCTTCTGAGTTTATTTTCCTGGATCTTCTTTGTTCAAGTCTAATGTTTTTCTTCCCGTCCCCTCTTCTTCTAGTTTAACGCCCTCCTGATGAGTGTAGCGAGTCTTCTGGCGAATGTGTGTTTCCCAGGTTTGTTGAGGTGTAGTCCGTCTCTGGCGAGGAGTCCATCGTACAAGTAATTCACACCGTGGTCCAGGAATCCGAATCCTTGTTGTCTGCACCATCGTCTTAGCCAGTTGTTTGCATCAAGGATCCTGTTCCATCTCCTGGTGCCATGCCCGTCTACTGGAAGGATAGAAGAAAAAACTACCTGTGCATCCAGTTCCTTTACTTTCTTCCCCAACTCTTCAAAGTCTTTGCAGATTGTCGGTAGGTCCTTCCTTGCCGTGTCATTGGTGCCAACATGTATCAGAAGAAATGGGTGGACGTCCTTGCAGCTGAAGAGCTTTGGTATCCTATCGGTCACATCCTTGATCATCGCACCTGGAAGGCAGCATACTTCTCTTGCAGTTATGTCCGGTCTGCAGATGGCTGCTTCTGTGCCTCTCAGTAGTGAGTCTCCCACCACCACCACTCTTCGTTGCTTCTTGGCTGTACTTTTTGCTGTCACTTGTTGCTGTGTGCCCTTTTCTTTTTTGCTTGCTGGTATTGCTTCATCCTTAGGTGTGCCATCTTTATCCTCTACAAAGATTTGATATCGGTTCTTCAGTTGTGTGGTTGGTGATTTCTCTATGGTCTTCTTGCTTCTTTTGGTCACATGCTTCCACTCATCTGCTTTTGGAGGTTCTCTGACACTTTTTTCACCTTCTGTGACCAGTAGAGATGCTTCTGTTCTGTCTAGAAAGTCTTCATTCTCTTTGATGAGTTTCAAAGTTGCTATTCTTTCTTCCAGACCCCGCACCTTTTCTTCTAAAAGGGCCACTAGTCTACACTTCTGACAGGTGAAATTTAATTCTTCTTCTGGTCGATCTGTGAACATGTAGCACATGCTGCAGCTCACCATGTAGGTTGTCACATCTGCCATGTTGCTCCTAGATCCTGCTGACTTGCTGTGTGTTTTCCTTCTTGTGTAATCTACTCAGCCAAGCTCTCTTGCAATAATGTCCTACAGGCAAAAATTAACGGCGCGCGGTTTGGTGATTCTTTCCAAGCAGCTGGTCCCGGCTGTACCCAACGATCTTCTAGCTTAGGGAGACTCTTCGCTTTCCCAGAAGGCACCTGGAATATGCAAATTGGCCTCCTCAAGCTTGAATCCCTGGTTTGGTGATTCTTTCCAAGCAGCTGGTCCCGGCTGTACCCAACGATCTTCTAGCTTAGGGAGACTCTTCGCTTTCCCAGAAGGCACCTGGAATATGCAAATTGGCCTCCTCAAGCTTGAATCCCTGGTTTGGTGATTCTTTCCAAGCAGCTGGTCCCGGCTGTACCCAACGATCTTCTAGCTTAGGGAGACTCTTCGCTTTCCCAGAAGGCACCTGGAATATGCAAATTGGCCTCCTCAAGCTTGAATCCCTGGTTTGGTGATTCTTTCCAAGCAGCTGGTCCCGGCTGTACCCAACGATCTTCTAGCTTAGGGAGACTCTTCGCTTTCCCAGAAGGCACCTGGAATATGCAAATTGGCCTCCTCAAGCTTGAATCCCTGGTTTGGTGATTCTTTCCAAGCAGCTGGTCCCGGCTGTACCCAACGATCTTCTAGCTTAGGGAGACTCTTCGCTTTCCCAGAAGGCACCTGGAATATGCAAATTGGCCTCCTCAAGCTTGAATCCCTGGTTTGGTGATTCTTTCCAAGCAGCTGGTCCCGGCTGTACCCAACGATCTTCTAGCTTAGGGAGACTCTTCGCTTTCCCAGAAGGCACCTGGAATATGCAAATTGGCCTCCTCAAGCTTGAATCCCTGGTTTGGTGATTCTTTCCAAGCAGCTGGTCCTGGCTGTACCCAACGATCTTCTAGCTTAGGGAGACTCTTCGCTTTCCCAGAAGGCACCTGGAATATGCAAATTGGCCTCCTCAAGCTTGAATCCCTGGTTTGGTGATTCTTTCCAAGCAGCTGGTCCCGGCTGTACCCAACGATCTTCTAGCTTAGGGAGACTCTTCGCTTTCCCAGAAGGCACCTGGAATATGCAAATTGGCCTCCTCAAGCTTGAATCCCTGGTTTGGTGATTCTTTCCAAGCAGCTGGTCCCGGCTGTACCCAACGATCTTCTAGCTTAGGGAGACTCTTCGCTTTCCCAGAAGGCACCTGGAATATGCAAATTGGCCTCCTCAAGCTTGAATCCCTGGTTTGGTGATTCTTTCCAAGCAGCTGGTCCCGGCTGTACCCAACGATCTTCTAGCTTAGGGAGACTCTTCGCTTTCCCAGAAGGCACCTGGAATATGCAAATTGGCCTCCTCAAACTTGAATCCCTGGTTTGGTGATTCTTTCCAAGCAGCTGGTCCCAGCTGTACCCAACGATCTTCTAGCTTAGGGAGACTCTTCGCTTTCCCAGAAGGCACCTGGAATATGCAAATTGGCCTCCTCAAGCTTGAATCCCTGGTTTGGTGATTCTTTCCAAGCAGCTGGTCCCGGCTGTACCCAACGATCTTCTAGCTTAGGGAGACTCTTCGCTTTCCCAGAAGGCACCTGGAATATGCAAATTGGCCTCCTCAAGCTTGAATCCCTGGTTTGGTGATTCTTTCCAAGCAGCTGGTCACGGCTGTACCCAACGATCTTCTAGCTTAGGGAGACTCTTCGTTTTCCCAGAAGGCACCTGGAATATGCAAATTGGCCTCCTCAAGCTTGAATCCCTGGTTTGGTGATTCTTTCCAAGCAGCTGGTCCCGGCTGTACCCAACGATCTTCTAGCTTAGGGAGACTCTTCGCTTTCCCAGAAGGCACCTGGAATATGCAAATTGGCCTCCTCAAGCTTGAATCCCTGGTTTGGTGATTCTTTCCAAGCAGCTGGTCCCGGCTGTACCCAACGATCTTCTAGCTTAGGGAGACTCTTCGCTTTCCCAGAAGGCACCTGGAATATGCAAATTGGCCTCCTCAAGCTTGAATCCCTGGTTTGGTGATTCTTTCCAAGCAGCTGGTCCCGGCTGTACCCAACGATCTTCTAGCTTAGGGAGACTCTTCGCTTTCCCAGAAGGCACCTGGAATATGCAAATTGGCCTCCTCAAGCTTGAAACCCTGGTTTGGTGATTCTTTCCAAGCAGCTGGTCCCGGCTGTACCCAACGATCTTCTAGCTTAGGGAGACTCTTCGCTTTCCCAGAAGGCACCTGGAATATGCAAATTGGCCTCCTCAAGCTTGAATCCCTGGTTTGGTGATTCTTTCCAAGCAGCTGGTCCCGGCTGTACCCAACGATCTTCTAGCTTAGGGAGACTCTTCGCTTTCCCAGAAGGCACCTGGAATATGCAAATTGGCCTCCTCAAGCTTGAATCCCTGGTTTGGTGATTCTTTCCAAGCAGCTGGTCCCGGCTGTACCCAACGATCTTCTAGCTTAGGGAGACTCTTCGCTTTCCCAGAAGGCACCTGGAATATGCAAATTGGCCTCCTCAAGCTTGAATCCCTGGTTTGGTGATTCTTTCCAAGCAGCTGGTCCCGGCTGTACCCAACGATCTTCTAGCTTACGGAGACTCTTCGCTTTCCCAGAAGGCACCTGGAATATGCAAATTGGCCTCCTCAAGCTTGAATCCCTGGTTTGGTGATTCTTTCCAAGCAGCTGGTCCCGGCTGTACCCAACGATCTTCTAGCTTAGGGAGACTCTTCGCTTTCCCAGAAGGCACCTGGAATATGCAAATTGGCCTCCTCAAGCTTGAATCCCTGGTTTGGTGATTCTTTCCAAGCAGCTGGTCCCGGCTGTACCCAACGATCTTCTAGCTTAGGGAGACTCTTCGCTTTCCCAGAAGGCACCTGGAATATGCAAATTGGCCTCCTCAAGCTTGAATCCCTGGTTTGGTGATTCTTTCCAAGCAGCTGGTCCCGGCTGTACCCAACGATCTTCTAGCTTAGGGAGACTCTTCGCTTTCCCAGAAGGCACCTGGAATATGCAAATTGGCCTCCTCAAGCTTGAATCCCTGGTTTGGTGATTCTTTCCAAGCAGCTGGTCCCGGCTGTACCCAACGATCTTCTAGCTTAGGGAGACTCTTCGCTTTCCCAGAAGGCACCTGGAATATGCAAATTGGCCTCCTCAAGCTTGAATCCCTGGTTTGGTGATTCTTTCCAAGCAGCTGGTCCCGGCTGTACCCAACGATCTTCTAGCTTAGGGAGACTCTTCGCTTTCCCAGAAGGCACCTGGAATATGCAAATTGGCCTCCTCAAGCTTGAATCCCTGGTTTGGTGATTCTTTCCAAGCAGCTGGTCCCGGCTGTACCCAACGATCTTCTAGCTTAGGGAGACTCTTCGCTTTCCCAGAAGGCACCTGGAATATGCAAATTGGCCTCCTCAAGCTTGAATCCCTGGTTTGGTGATTCTTTCCAAGCAGCTGGTCCCGGCTGTACCCAACGATCTTCTAGCTTAGGGAGACTCTTCGCTTTCCCAGAAGGCACCTGGAATATGCAAATTGGCCTCCTCAAGCTTGAATCCCTGGTTTGGTGATTCTTTCCAAGCAGCTGGTCCCGGCTGTACCCAACGATCTTCTAGCTTAGGGAGACTCTTCGCTTTCCCAGAAGGCACCTGGAATATGCAAATTGGCCTCCTCAAGCTTGAATCCCTGGTTTGGTGATTCTTTCCAAGCAGCTGGTCCCGGCTGTACCCAACGATCTTCTAGCTTAGGGAGACTCTTCGCTTTCCCAGAAGGCACCTGGAATATGCAAATTGGCCTCCTCAAGCTTGAATCCCTGGTTTGGTGATTCTTTCCAAGCAGCTGGTCCCGGCTGTACCCAACGATCTTCTAGCTTAGGGAGACTCTTCGCTTTCCCAGAAGGCACCTGGAATATGCAAATTGGCCTCCTCAAGCTTGAATCCCTGGTTTGGTGATTCTTTCCAAGCAGCTGGTCCCGGCTGTACCCAACGATCTTCTAGCTTAGGGAGACTCTTCGCTTTCCCAGAAGGCACCTGGAATATGCAAATTGGCCTCCTCAAGCTTGAATCCCTGGTTTGGTGATTCTTTCCAAGCAGCTGGTCCCGGCTGTACCCAACGATCTTCTAGCTTAGGGAGACTCTTCGCTTTCCCAGAAGGCACCTGGAATATGCAAATTGCCCTCCTCAAGCTTGAATCCCTGGTTTGGTGATTCTTTCCAAGCAGCTGGTCCCAGCTGTACCCAACGATCTTCTAGCTTAGGGAGACTCTTCGCTTTCCCAGAAGGCACCTGGAATATGCAAATTGGCCTCCTCAAGCTTGAATCCCTGGTTTGGTGATTCTTTCCAAGCAGCTGGTCCCGGCTGTACCCAACGATCTTCTAGCTTAGGGAGACTCTTCGCTTTCCCAGAAGGCACCTGGAATATGCAAATTAGCCTCCTCAAGCTTGAATCCCTGGTTTGGTGATTCTTTCCAAGCAGCTGGTCCCGGCTGTACCCAACGATCTTCTAGCTTAGGGAGACTCTTCGCTTTCCCAGAAGGCACCTGGAATATGCAAATTGGCCTCCTCAAGCTTGAATCCCTGGTTTGGTGATTCTTTCCAAGCAGCTGGTCCCGGCTGTACCCAACGATCTTCTAGCTTAGGGAGACTCTTCGCTTTCCCAGAAGGCACCTGGAATATGCAAATTGGCCTCCTCAAGCTTGAATCCCTGGTTTGGTGATTCTTTCCAAGCAGCTGGTCCCGGCTGTACCCAACGATCTTCTAGCTTAGGGAGACTCTTCGCTTTCCCAGAAGGCACCTGGAATATGCAAATTGGCCTCCTCAAGCTTGAATCCCTGGTTTGGTGATTCTTTCCAAGCAGCTGGTCCCGGCTGTACCCAACGATCTTCTAGCTTACGGAGACTCTTCGCTTTCCCAGAAGGCACCTGGAATATGCAAATTGGCCTCCTCAAGCTTGAATCCCTGGTTTGGTGATTCTTTCCAAGCAGCTGGTCCCAGCTGTACCCAACGATCTTCTAGCTTAGGGAGACTCTTCGCTTTCCCAGAAGGCACCTGGAATATGCAAATTGGCCTCCTCAAGCTTGAATCCCTGGTTTGGTGATTCTTTCCAAGCAGCTGGTCCCGGCTGTACCCAACGATCTTCTAGCTTAGGGAGACTCTTCGCTTTCCCAGAAGGCAGCTGGAATATGCAAATTAGCCTCCTCAAGCTTGAATCCCTGGTTTGGTGATTCTTTCCAAGCAGCTGGTCCCGGCTGTACCCAACGATCTTCTAGCTTAGGGAGACTCTTCGCTTTCCCAGAAGGCACCTGGAATATGCAAATTGGCCTCCTCAAGCTTGAATCCCTGGTTTGGTGATTCTTTCCAAGCAGCTGGTCCCGGCTGTACCCAACGATCTTCTAGCTTAGGGAGACTCTTCGCTTTCCCAGAAGGCACCTGGAATATGCAAATTAGCCTCCTCAAGCTTGAATCCCTGGTTTGGTGATTCTTTCCAAGCAGCTGGTCCCGGCTGTACCCAACGATCTTCTAGCTTAGGGAGACTCTTCGTTTTCCCAGAAGGCACCTGGAATATGCAAATTAGCCTCCTCAAGCTTGAATCCCTGGTTTGGTGATTCTTTCCAAGCAGCTGGTCCCGGCTGTACCCAACGATCTTCTAGCTTAGGGAGACTCTTCGCTTTCCCAGAAGGCACCTGGAATATGCAAATTAGCCTCCTCAAGCTTGAATCCCTGGTTTGGTGATTCTTTCCAAGCAGCTGGTCCCGGCTGTACCCAACGATCTTCTAGCTTACGGAGACTCTTCGCTTTCCCAGAAGGCACCTGGAATATGCAAATTGGCCTCCTCAAGCTTGAATCCCTGGTTTGGTGATTCTTTCCAAGCAGCTGGTCCCGGCTGTACCCAACGATCTTCTAGCTTAGGGAGACTCTTCGCTTTCCCAGAAGGCACCTGGAATATGCAAATTAGCCTCCTCAAGCTTGAATCCCTGGTTTGGTGATTCTTTCCAAGCAGCTGGTCCCGGCTGTACCCAACGATCTTCTAGCTTAGGGAGACTCTTCGCTTTCCCAGAAGGCACCTGGAATATGCAAATTAGCCTCCTCAAGCTTGAATCCCTGGTTTGGTGATTCTTTCCAAGCAGCTGGTCCCGGGTGTACCCAACGATCTTCTAGCTTAGGGAGACTCTTCGCTTTCCCAGAAGGCACCTGGAATATGCAAATTAGCCTCCTCAAGCTTGAATCCCTGGTTGGGTGATTCTTTCCAAGCAGCTGGTCCCGGCTGTACCCAACGATCTTCTAGCTTAGGGAGACTCTTCGCTTTCCCAGAAGGCACCTGGAATATGCAAATTAGCCTCCTCAAGCTTGAATCCCTGGTTTGGTGATTCTTTCCAAGCAGCTGGTCCCGGCTGTACCCAACGATCTTCTAGCTTAGGGAGACTCTTCGCTTTCCCAGAAGGCACCTGGAATATGCAAATTAGCCTCCTCAAGCTTGAATCCCTGGTTTGGTGATTCTTTCCAAGCAGCTGGTCCCGGCTGTACCCAACGATCTTCTAGCTTAGGGAGACTCTTCGCTTTCCCAGAAGGCACCTGGAATATGCAAATTAGCCTCCTCAAGCTTGAATCCCTGGTTTGGTGATTCTTTCCAAGCAGCTGGTCCCGGCTGTACCCAACGATCTTCTAGCTTAGGGAGACTCTTCGCTTTCCCAGAAGGCACCTGGAATATGCAAATTAGCCTCCTCAAGCTTGAATCCCTGGTTTGGTAATTCTTTCCAAGCAGCTGGTCCCGGCTGTACCCAACGATCTTCTAGCTTAGGGAGACTCTTCGCTTTCCCAGAAGGCACCTGGAATATGCAAATTAGGCTACTTTCACACTTGTGTCGTTTGGCATTCCGTCGCAATCCGTCGTTTTGGACAAGAAACGGATCCTGCAAATGTGCCCGCAGGATGCGTTTTTTGCCCATAGACTTGTATTGCTGACGGATCGTGACGGATGGCCACACGTCGCGTCCGTCGTGCACTGGATCAGTTGTGTTTTGGCGGACCGTCGGCACAAAAAAAGTTCAATGAAACTTTTTTTGTACGTCGCATCCGCCATTTCTGACCGCGCATGAGTGGCCGTAACTCCGCCCCCTCCTCCCCAAGACATAGATTGGGCAGCGGATGCGTTGAAAAACTACAGCTGCTGCCCACGTTGTGCACAATTTTCACAACGTGCATCGGTTTGTCGGGCCGACGCATTGCGACGGCCCCGTACCGACGTAAGTGTGAAAGAAGCCTAACCCTAAATTTAGCCCCAACCCTAACCCTAAATTTAGCCCCAACCCTAACCCTAAATTTAGCCCCAACCCTAGCCCTAACCCTAGCCCTAACCCTACCCCTAACCCTACCCCTAACCCTAGCCCTAACCCTACCCCTAACCCTACCCTTACCCCTAACCCTAACCCTACCCCTACCCCTACTTTTAGCCCCAACTGCTGTTCTCCTGCTGGCCGGCAGATGGAGACAGATGGCGGGCGCACTGCGCATGCGCCCGCCATTTTCTTCTGCCGGCGGCCAGGAGGAGCAGCAAGAGGATCCAGGGACACAGGTGAGTATTGTAGGGTCCCCGAATCCCCCTATTTCTCTGTCCTCTGATGTGCGATCACATCAGAAGACAGAGAATTACACTTTTTTTTTTTTTTTTTTTTTGCGGTCGCCGGTAAACAGTTAATTACCGTCGATCGCAAAACAGGGGTCGGTAAAACCGACCCCGATCATGCTCTTTGGGGTCTCGGCTACCCCCGGCAGCCGAGACCCCAAAGATTCTCGCGGTGCCGGCCGGCGGGCGCACTGCGCATGCGCCTGCCATTTTGAAGATGGCGGTGCCCACCGGGAGACACGAGGAGCACCGGGGGAGCTAGGTAAGTATTGGGGGGCCACCTGGGACCCCTTTTCTCTGTCCTCCGATGTGCGATCACATCGGAGGACAGAGAAATTAAAAAGAGATTGCGTTTTTTTTTTTTGCGATCGCCGGTAAACGGTTAATTACCGGCGATCGCAAATGCGGGGAGGGTAAAAAAAACCCCGAATCATGTTCTCTGGGGTATCGGCTACCCCCGGAAGCCGAGACCCTGGAGAAAATCCGACTCTGGGGGGCGCTATTCACTTTTTCCACAGCGCCGTTAATTAACGGCGCTGTGGTTTAAGTACCCTTAGCGGCCGCCGTTAAAAGGCGTATCGGCGGTCGCTAAGGGGTTAAAGAAGGGACTCAGGATGACCGGCTTCCGCAGAGATATATGGAAAGAATTCGGAATCCATAATGAAGGAGGCAACTTCAGTTTATAGAAGACCTCGTTGATCCACTTCAGCACTTTGAAAGGCCCGATAAAACGAGGATCCAACTTGAAAGAGGGAACCTTCATCCGGACGTACCTGTACAAGAGCCATACCTTGTCGCTGGGGCAGAAGTACGGAGGATCCAAGCGCCTTTTGTCTCCATGTCTCTTCATATGGGTGGAGGAAGCTTCTAAAGTGGCTTTGGTATCTTCCCACAACTGTACGAAATCCTTGGAGAGGACATCTGCCGCAGGGACATCTGAAGGAACCGTCACCGAAAGGAGACTCTCCCGAAGCTTCACCAATGTGATTGATGTACGAGAATTCAGCCCATGGAAGTAATTTCACTCAATCATTGTGGTGGGCATTGACGAAGTGTTGCAGGTAGTTGCTCAGGACCTGGTTGACATGCTCCACTTGCCCATTGAACTGAGGGTGAGAGGCCGAGGAGAAATCCAAGACGATATCCAGGTGTTTACAGAGAGCTCGCCAGAATCTGGAAGTGAACTGCGAACCTCGATCGGACACAATGTGAAGAGGAAATCCGTGTAGGTGGAAAATATGTTTGATGAAGCAGCCAGTTCAGGAGCAGACAGAAGAGCAGTCAATGAGGTAAAATGCACCATTTTGGGGAAGCGATCCACGACTACTCAGATGACGGTTCAGCCCTGGCAAATCTGTAATGAAGTCCATTGCTATGTGCTGCCTTGGACCAGATGGCATGGATATCGGCAGGAGAAAACCGATAGGAAGTCATCTGGGGACTTTATTGTGGGCGCAAATCGGACAGGCAGCCACGTAAGCATAGATCTCCCTCCTCATGGATGGCCACCGGTAGTGGCGAGAGATCAATTGTAGTGTCTTTCTTTGTCCCATGTGACTAGCCACCTTGGACAAGTGGCCCCATGACAAAACTCGCTCCTTTTCAGATTCAGCCACAAGGGTTTTTCCTGGGGGAATTCACGACAGGCTGACTGGAGCGATACTAACCATCTCCGATGGTTCGATGATAAATTGCGGATCCTCCTCTTGGACAGAAATAAGCGAGAGAGTGCATCAGCTCTGACATTCTTGCCCCCAGACCTCAAATGCAATAAAAAGTTAAAGCGGGCAAAAAACAAAGACCCCCTGGCTTGGCGTGGATTAAGTCTCTGGGCGGTCTGGAGGTAGACCTGGTTCTTATGGTCCGTGTAGATAACCACTGGATAGGCTGCGCCCTCTAGCAGGTATCGCCATTCCGCCAAAGCCATCTTAATGGCGAGTAATTCCCAGTCACCAATGAAGTAGCTATGCTCTGGAGCGGAGAAGGCCTTAGAGAAGAAACCACAGAACATGCGGCGACCCGAGGAAGACTTCTGAGTGAGCACAGTCCATCCACTAAGGAGCATGCGTCCACCTCTAGGAAGACCAGTTTGTTCAAATCCGGACGATGCAGAACAGGAGTGGTGGAGATGGACAGTTGAAGAGAACATAAGGCTTCCTCAGCCTTAGAGGACCAGTTCTCTGGATCAGCTCCTTTTCGGGTCATAGCAGAGATGGGGGCAGTCAGAGTGGAGAAGTGAGGAATGAATTGTCGATAATAGTTAGTTTAGCCAAGGATCAAGGAATCTCTGTATTGCTTTGACCCCCAATCGGCAGCAGCAATTTAAGGATGGAAGAGACTTTCTCAGGATCCATCTTGAGTCTGGTATCTGAGATAATGTAACCCAAGAAAGGAATGGCGGGCTGTTCAAAAACGCATTTCTAATACTTGGCATAGAGTTGATTCTCCCTATGACGCTGAAGAACTTGCCGAACTGCTCATCTATGGGAGGCCAGATCCGGGGAAAATATCAAAATATCGTTCAGATACAACGCAGGAATAAAGCAGGTCCCGGAAGATGTAATTGACAAACTCTTGAAAAACTGCCGGTGGTCATTACAGGCTGTAAGCTTCCTTGAAGAGGTGGGTTTTCAGTTTTCTTTTGAAGGATCCAAATGTGGTGGATAACCGGATGTGTTGTGGCACAGAATTCCAAAGGATAGGGGATATTCTGGAGAAGTCTTGGAGGCAATTGGGTGAGGAGCGAATAAGCATGGAGGCGCGAAGGAGGTCTTGGGAGGACTGGAGATTATGGGAGGGAAGATATTGAGAGATTAGTTTGGAAATATACGGAGGAGAAAGGTTATGGATGGCTTTGTAGGTCAGTGTTAGTAGTTTAAACTGGATACGCTGGGAAATTGGAAGCCAGTGAAGGGATTTGCAAAGGGGGGAAGCAGGAGTGTAGCGAGGAGCGAGATTAGTTAGTCGGGCAGCAGAGTTAAGGATGGACTGGAGGGGTGCGAGAGTGTTAGAAGGTAGGTCACAGAGGAGGATGTTGCAGTAGTCGAGGCGAGAGATGATTAGGGAATGCACCAGCATTTTGGTAGCGTAAGGGTTGAGGAAAGGACGGATTCTGGAAATATTTTTGTGTTGGAGGCGACAGGAGGTGGCGAGAGCTTGTATGTGCGGTTTGAAGGACAGGGCAGAGTCAAGGGTTACTCCGAGGCAGCGGATTTTGGGGACAGGGGAAACTGTGATTTCATTTATTTTGATAGATAGATCAGGTAGGGAAGATATGCGAGATGGAGGAAAGATAATTAGTTCAGATTTGTCCACATTCCCTAATTATCCTTCTTTGTGTTGATTACCTTACAGAGTTTAATATCCTCTGCAAATATTGAAATTCAACTCTATATGCCCCCTACAAGGTGATTAATAAATGTTAAAAAAAGAGGGACCAATGCAGACCACTGTGGCACCCCTCTATTAACTGTGACCCAATTAAAGTGTGATACATTAATAATCTCACTCTGTTTCCCATTCACTGTGAATTGGACTTACGGTAATTCTGCTCATTCAAAATCTAAATTTAGCTAAGTTCAACGATGTACATCTGGTGAAAATTGTGAAAAAAAAACACATTACCTTTGAAGACCGTGTGATTTGCATATTAATGGGCCTACCAGACCTACGTAAAGGTACCGTCACACTAAGCGACGCTGCAACGATACCGACAACGATGTCGATCGCTGCAGCGTCGCTGTTTGGTCGCTGGAGAGCTGTCACACAGACAGCTCTCCAGCGACCAAAGATGCCGGTAACCAGGGTAAACATCGGGTTACTAAGCGCAGGGCCGCGCTTAGTAACCCGATGTTTACCCTGATTACCAGCGTAAAAGTAAAAAAAAAAAACACTACATACTTACATTCCGCTGTCTGTCCCTCGGCGTTCTGCTTTCCTGCACTGTGTAAGCACAGCGGCCGGAAAGCAGAGCGGTGACGTCACCGGCGCTCACATTGCAGAGAAGCACAGCGGGGACAGACAGCGGAATGTAAGTATGTAGTGGTTGTTTTTTTTAACTTTTACGCTGGTGACCAGGGTAAACATCGGGTTACTGAGCGCGGCCCTGCGCTTAGTAACCCAATGTTTACCCTGGTTACCAGTGAAGACATCGCTGAATCGGCGTCACACACGCCGATTCAGCGATGTCTGCGGGGAGTCCAGCGACGAAACAAAGTGCTGGACTTTCTGCAGCGACCAACGATGGCACAGCAGGGGCCTGATCGCTGCTGCCTGTCAAACTGAACGATATCGCTAGCCAGGACGCTGCAACGTCACAGATCGCTAGCGATATCGTTCAGTGTGAAGGTGCCTTTAGTCAAAAACAGAAGAAAATGTTTTTACTTGAGCTATGGATCAAGGTGCATAAAAGTGTTTCACATTCAAAGGATAAGGACCTATAGTAATGGATTACCTGTGTTCATATAAGAGGATTCATGCTTGTGACGAAGCTCTGCAGTTTTTGTGAGGCAAGTTACAGCCGTTGGTACACAGGTGGATACTAAAGGATAAAAATCACTGATAAACGGCTTTATGGATAGCAGTAGTACAGTATGTAAATGTTTCGTGCACTCAGGGGTGTTTTAATGAAGGTATGTTACCCGTGGTGTAAACACAAGATGCGTGTCTGTGGGGAGCTTGAGTATGAAGTTCCATGTGGATTGCAGCCATGGGTGCCCAGTAGGTTGCGGGGGAGTCTCGTCGACTGGTGGCATGATGAGCCGCTTCAAAATAGTCTCAGGAGCACTGTCCAGGCCGATGACAGGCGCTCAATAAATCAAGTCCGGAGGTGCCTGTGTGTCCACTCGGGTACTTCCAGGACCTGTCAGGACCTGCATAACATCCTTAGACACGTGACTCCCGCTGTCATGTGGTACCAGTAAGAGTACGTACAGGATGAGAAGAGGACCAAAAAACCAACGCGTTTGGAATTCCTATGGATTCCTTCAACAGGGATGGTCCTACATACATCTGTATGGGTTTAAATTAGCTTGGTTCTTCCATATACAAATTATTCAAAAGTGCACAGTTCAATTTCATTATTCAGGCCTTTAGGTCTCAATGCATCCAATTGGAAAATCCAGTGGACAACCAGCAGAGGGCGCCTCTTATGAACTCGAGCCTGGGAGCTTTCTAGGAAAGTTCCCACGATCTAGGGACAACCAGCAGAGGGCGCCTCACCGCAAATGCAGGTAAATATGGGTCATTGACATACTTTACCTTCATTCCCCGGGGTTTTGCAGCCACGAACAACGCTGCATTAGCAGAGCTCGTGGCTGCAAAATATTTTAACCCCTTCAGATGGATTTACATCGTTATACGTTACAGATCTTCGGAAGGTATGGATATTGTTGGTTTATTATTTTTTTTTTGTTACAGATCGAGGGTCTTCAGTGAGTGGATTGAGCGTATAATAAAATATTACAACAACCTTTGTGATTTTTTCATTAAAATAAATTTTAATAATGTGTTTGTGTTTTTTTTTAACCCTTTACTACTATTGGATTAATAATGGATAGGTGTCATAATTGACGCCTCTCCATTATTAATTTGGCTTAATGTCACCTTACAATAGCAAGGTGACATTAACCCTTCATTACCCCATATCCTGTTGTGAATTCTGTGGCAGAGCTCCCTCCTGTGGTCACAAGTGGTACTTCGGCTGGTTCTCTCTGTGAGCTTCCGTTGGTGGAGGAAAGTGGTACTGCGGCTTCTGAGTTTCCTTCCTCAGGTGATGTGGTGAAGTCGTTAGGTGCTGCTCTATTTAACTCCACCTAGTGCTTTGATCCTGGCTTCCAGTCAATGTTCTAGTATTGGACCTGTTTCCTCCTGGATCGTTCCTGTGGCCTGCTGCTCTGCATAGCTAAGTTCCTCTTTGCTATTTGTTTGCTGTTTTTTTCTGTCCAGCTTGTCAATTTGTTTTTTACTGCTTGCTGGAAGCTCTGGGACGCAGAGGGTGTACCTCCGTGCCGTTAGTTCGGTACAGAGGGTCTTTTTGCCCCCTTTGCGTGGTTTTTGTAAGATTTTGTGTTGACCGCAAAGTTACCTTTCCTATCCTCGCTCTGTTCAGAAAGTTGGGCCTCACTTTGCTAAATCTATTTCATCTCTACGTTTGTCTTTTCATCTTAACTCACAGTCATTATATGTGGAGGTTGCCTTTTTCTTTGGGATATTTCTCTGAGGCAAGGTAGGCTTATTTTCTATCTTCGGGCTGGCTAGTTTCTCAGGCCGTGCCGAGTTGCATGGGGAGCGTTGGGCGCAATCCACGGCTGCCTTTAGTGTGTTGGAGAGGATTAGGGATTGCGGTCAACAGAGTTCCCACGTCTCAGAGCTCGTTCTTGTTTTTTGGGTTATTGCCAGGTCACTGTATGTGCGCTGACCTCTATGTCCATTGTGGTACTGAATTACCTTTCATAACAGTACTGGAAGCCTAAAGTACTAATGATTCCCAATAGAGGGAAAAAAGAAGTTCTGAGACCATTTTTTTTTCTTTGCACTGTGTTTTGCCTTTTTTTTCCCCTAGACATTTGGGTGGTTCAGGACACAGGTGTAGCAATGGACATTAAAGGTCTGTCTTCATGTGTGGATCAGCTCACGGCAAGAGAACAAAGTATTCAAGACTTTGTGGTTCAGAATTCTATGTTAGAACCGAGAATTCCTATTCCTGATTTGTTTTTTGGAGATAGAACTAAATTTCTGAGTTTCAAAAATAATTGTAAACTATTTCTGGCTTTGAAACCTCGCTCCTCTGGTGACCCAGTTCAACAAGTTAGGATCGTTATTTCTTTTTTGCGTGGCGACCCTCAGGACTGGGCATTTTCTCTTGAGTCAGGAGATCCTGCATTAAGTAATATCGATGCATTTTTCCTGGCGCTCGGATTGCTGTACGATGAGCCTAATTCTGTGGATCAGGCAGAGAAGAATTTGCTGGCTCTGTGTCAGGGTCAGGATGAAATAGAGGTATATTGTCAGAAATTTAGAAAGTGGTCCGTACTCACTCAGTGGAATGAAGGTGCGCTCGCAGCTATTTTCAGAAAAGGTCTCTCTGAAGCCCTTAACCCCTTCCCGACCCATGACGCCACGTAGGCGTCATGAAAGTCGGTGCCAATCCGACCCATGACGCCTATGTGGCGTCATGGAAAGATCGCGTCCCTGCAGATCGGGTGAAAGGGTTAACTCCCATTTCACCCGATCTGCAGGGACAGGGGGAGTGGTAGTTTAGCCCAGGGGGGGTGGCTTCACCCCCTCGTGGCTACGATCGCTCTGATTGGCTGTTGAAAGTGAAACTGCCAATCAGAGCGATTTGTAATATTTCACCTATTATAACTGCTGAAATATTACAATCCAGCCATGACCGATGCTGAAATATCATCGGCCATGGCTGGAAATACTAATGTGCCCCCACCCCACCCCACCGATCGCCCCCCCAGCCCCCCGATCTGGCCGGTACACTGCTCCGGCTCCCCTCCGTCCAGTGCTCCGCTCCCCCCCGTGCTCTTGTCCGCTCCCCCCGTGCTCCAATCACTCCCCCGTGCTCCAATCACCCCCCTGCACTCCGATCCACCCCCCTCCGTGCTCCGTTCCACCCCCCCGTGCTCCGTTCCGGCCCCCCCGTGCTCCGTTCCACGCCCCCCGTGCTCTGTTCCACCCCTCCCGCGCTCCGATTCCCCCCCCGTGGTCCCCACCCATGGTCCCCCCCCACCCCATCATACTTACCGATCCAGCCGGGCTCCGTCCGTCTTCTCCCTGGGCGCCGCCATCTTCCAAAATGGCGGGCGCATGCGCAGTGCGCCCGCCGAATCTGCCGGCCGGCAGATTCGTTCCAAAGTGCATTTTGATCACTGAGAGATTATATCTCAGTGATCAAAATAAAAAAAATAATAAATGACCCCCCCCCCCCTTTGTCACCCCCATAGGTAGGGACAATAAAAAAATAAAGAAATTTTTTTTTCCACTAATGTTAGAATAGGGTTAGGGTTAGGGTTAGGGGTAGGGTTAGGGTTAGGGGTAGGGTTAGGGGTAGGGTTAGGGGTAGGGTTAGGGCTAGGGTTAGGGCTAGGGTTAGGGCTAGGGTTAGGGGTAGGGTTAGGGGTAGGGTTAGGGGTAGGGTTAGGGCTAGGGTTAGGGTTTCGGTATGTGCACACGTATTCTGGTCCTCTGCGGATTTTTCCGCTGCGGATTTGATAAATCCGCAGTGCTAAACCGCTGCGGGTTTATGGCGGATTTGCCGCGTTTTTTTCTGCGCATTTCACTGCGGTTTTACAACTGCGATTTTCTATTGGAGCAGTTGTAAAACCGCTGCGGAATCCGCACAAAGAAGTGACATGCTGCGGAATGTAAACCGCTGCGTTTCCGTGCAGTTTTTCCGCAGCATGTGTACAGCGATTTTTGTTTCCCGTAGGTTTACATTGAACTGTAAACTCATGGGAAACTGCTGCGGATCTGCAGCGTTTTCCGCAGTGTGCACATACCTTTAGAATTAGGCTATGTGCACACTGTGCGGATTTGGCTGCGGATTGGCCGCTGCGGATTCGCAGCAGTGTTCCATCAGGTTTACAGTACCATGTAAACATATGAAAAACCAAATCCGCTGTGCCCATGGTGCGGAAAATACCGCGCGGAAACGCTGTGTTGTATTTTCCGCAGCATGTCAATTCTATGTGCGGATTCCGCAGCGTTTTACACCTGTTCCTCAATAGGAATCCGCAGGTGAAATCCGCACAAAAAACACTGGAAATCCGCGGAAAATCCGCAGGTAAAACGCAGTGCCTTTTACCCGCGGATTTTTCAAAAATGGTGCGGAAATATCTCACACGAATCCGCAACGTGGGCACATAGCCTTAGGGTTAGGGTTGGAATTAGGGTTGTGGTTAGGGCTGTGATTAGGGTTATGGCTACAGTTGGGATTAGGGTTAGGGGTGTGGGGGGGTTAGTGTTGGAGTTAGAATTGAGGGGTTACCACTGTTTAGGCACATCAGGAGTCTCCAAACGCAACATGGCGCCACTATTGATTCCAGCCAATCTCGTATTCAAAAAGTCAAATGGTGCTCCCTCACTTCCGAGCCCTGACGTGTGCCCAAACAGTGGTTTACCCCCACATATGGGGTACCAGCATACTCAGGACAAACTGCGCAACAATTACTGGGGTCCAATTTCTCCTGTTACCCTTGTGAATCTAAAAAAATGCTTGCTAAAACATAATTTTTGAGGAAAGAAAAATGATTTTTTATTTTCACGGCTCTGCGTTGTAAACGTCTGTGAAGCACTTGGGGGTTCAAAGTGCTCACCACATATCTAGATAAGTTCCTTGGGGGGTCTAGTTTCTAAAATGGGGTCACTTGTGGGGGTTTCTACTGTTTAGGCACACCAGGGGCTCTGCAAACGCAACGTGACACCCGCAGACCATTCCATCAAAGTCTGCATTTCAAAAGTCACTACTTCCCTTCTGAGCCCCGACGTGTGCCCAAATAGTGGTTTACCCCCACTCATGGGGTATCAGCGTACTCAGGAGAAACTGGACAACAACTTTTGGGGTCAAATTTCTCCTGTTACCCTTGGGAAAATAAAAAATTCTGGGCTAAATAATTAATTTTGAGGAAAGAAAACGTATTTATTATTTTCACGGCTCTGCATTATAAACTTCTATGAAGCGCTTGGGGGTTAAAAGTGCTCACCACACATCTAGATAAGTTCCTTTCGGGGTCTAGTTTCCAAAATGGGGTCACTTGTGGGGGGTTTCTACTGTTAAGCCACATCAGGGGCTCTGCAAACGCAACGTGACGCCCACAGAGCATTCCATCAAAGTCTGCATTTCAAAACGTCACTACTTCACTTCCGAGCCCCGGCATGTGCCCAAACAGTGATTTACCCCCACATATGGGGTATCAGCGTACTCAGGAGAAACTGGACAACAACTTTTGGGGTCAAATTTCTCCTGTTACCCTTGGGAAAATAAAAAATTGCAGGCTAAAAATCATTTTTGAGAAAATAATTTTTTTTTTTTATTTTCATGGCTCTGCGTTATAAACTTCTGTGAAGCACTTGGGGGTTCAAAGTCCTCACCACACATCTAGATTAGTTCCTTTGGGGGTCTAGTTTCCAAAATGGTGTCATTTCTGGGGGATCTCCAATGTTTAGGCACACAGGGGCTCTCCAAACGTGACATGGTGTCCGCTAATGATTGGAGCTAATTTTCCATTTAAAAAGCCAAATGGCGTGCCATCCCTTCTGAGCCCTGCCGTGCGCCCAAACAGTGGTTTACCCCCACATATGGGGTATCAGCGTACTCAGGACAAACTGGACAACAATATTTGGGGTCCAATTTCTCCTATTATCCTTGGCAAAATAGGAAATTCCAGGCTAAAAAATCATTTTTGAGGAAAGAAAAATTATTTTTTATTTTCATGGCTCTGTGTTATAAACTTCTGTGAAGCACCTGGGGGTTTAAAGTGCTCAATATGCATCTAGATAAGTTCCTTGGCGGGTCTAGTTTCCAAAATGGGGTCACTTGTGGGGGAGCTCCAATGTTTAGGCACACAGGGGCTCTCCAAACGCGACATGGTGTCCGCTAACAATTGGAGCTAATTTTCCATTCAAAAAGTCAAATGGCGCGCCTTCCCTTCCGAGCCCTGCCGAGTGCCCAAACAGTGGTTTACCCCCACATATGAGGTATCGACGTACTCGGGAGAAATTGCCCAACAAATTTTATGATCCATTTTATCCTACTGCCCATGTGAAAATGAAAAAATTGAGGCGAAAATAATTTTTTTGTGAAAAAAAAGTACTTTTTCATTTTTACAGATCAATTTGTGAAGCACCTGAGGGTTTAAAGTGCTCACTAGGCATCTAAATAAGTTCCTTGGGGGGTCTAATTTCCAAAATGGGGTTACTTGTGGGGGAGCGCCAATGTTTAGGCACACAGGAGCTATCCAAACGCGACATGGTGTCCGCTAACGATGGAAATAATTATTCATTCAAAAAGTCAAATGGCGCTCCTTCCCTTCCGAGCCTTACCATGTGCCCAAACAGTGGTTTACCCCCACATGTGAGGTATTTCTGTACTCAGGAGAAATTGCCCAACACATTTTAGGATCCATTTTATCCTGTTGCCCATGTGAAAATGAAAAAATTGAGGCTAAAAGAATTTTTTTGTGAAAAAAAAGTACTTTTTCATTTTTACGGATATATTTGTGAAGCACCTGGGGGTTCAAAGTGCTCACTATGCATCTAGATAAGTTCCTTGGGGCGTCTAGTTTCCAAAATGGGGTCACTTGTGGGGGAGCTCCAATTTTTAGGCACACGGGGGCTCTCCAAACGTGACATGGTGTCCGCTAAAGAGTGGAGCCAATTTTTGATTCAAAAAGTCAAATGGCGCTCCTTCCCTTCCAAGCCCTGCCGTGCGCCCAAACAGTGGTTTACCCCCACATATGAGGTATCAGCGTACTCAGGACAAATTGGACAACAACTTTCGTGGTTCAGTTTCTCCTTTTACCATTGGGAAAATAAAAAAATTGTTGCTAAAAGATAATTTTTGTGACTAAAAAGTTAAATGTTCATTTTTTCCTTCCATGTTGCTTCTGCTGCTGTGAAGCACCTGAAGGGTTAATAAACTTCTTGAATGTGGTTTTGAGTACCTTGAGGGGTGTAGTTTTTAGAATGGTGTCACTTTTGGGTATTTTCAGCCATATAGACCCCTCAAACTGACTTCAAATGTGAGGTGGTCCCTAAAAAAAATGGTTTTGTAAATTTCGTTGTAAAAATGACAAATCGCTGGTCAAATTTTAACCCTTATAACTTCCTAACAAAAAAAAAATTTGTTTCCAAAATTGTGCTGATGTAAAGTAAACATGTGGGAAATGTTATTTATTAACTATTTTGTGTCACATATCTCTCTGGTTTAACAGAATAAAAATTCAAAATGTGAAAATTGCGAAATTTTCAAAATTTTCGCCAAATTTCCGTTTTTTTCACAAATAAACGCAGAATTTATTGACCTAAATTTACCACTAACATGAAGCCCAATATGTCACGAAAAAACATTCTCAGAACCGCTAAGATCCGTTGAAGCGTTCCTGAGTTATTACCTCATAAAGGGACACTGGTCAGAATTGCAAAAAACGGCAAGGTCTTTAAGGTCAAAATAGGCTGGGTCATGAAGGGGTTAAGGATGTCATGGTGGGATTTCCTATGCCTGCTGGTCTGAATGAGTCTATGTCTTTGGCCATTCAGATCGGTCGACGCTTGCGCGAGCGTAAATCTGTGCACCATTTGGCGGTATTACCTGAGCTTAAACCTGAGCCTATGCAGTGCGATAGGACTTTGACCAGAGTTGAACGGCAAGAACACAGACGTCTGAATGGGCTGTGTTTCTACTGTGGTGATTCCACTCATGCTATCTCTGATTGTCCTAAGCGCACTAAGCGGTTCGCTAGGTCTGCCACCATTGGTACGGTACAGTCAAAATTTCTTCTGTCTGTTACCTTGATCTGCTCTTTGTCATCGTATTCTGTCATGGCATTTGTGGACTCAGGCGCTGCTCTGAATTTGATGGACTTGGAGTATGCTAGGCGTTGTGGTTTTTTTTTTGGAGCCCTTGCAGTGTCCTATTCCATTGAGAGGAATTGATGCTACGCCTTTGGCCAAGAATAAGCCTCAGTACTGGACCCAGCTGACCATGTGCATGGCTCCTGCACATCAGGAGGTTATTCGCTTTCTGGTGTTGCATAATCTGCATGATGTGGTCATGTTGGGGTTGCCATGGCTACAAGTCCATAATCCAGTATTAGATTGGAAATCCATGTCTGTGTCCATCTGGGGTTGTCAGGGGGTACATGGTGATGTCCCATTTCTGACTATTTCGTCATCCACCCCTTCTGAGGTTCCAGAGTTCTTGTCTGATTACCGGGATTTATTTGATGAGCCCAAGTCCGATACCCTACCTCCGCATAGGGATTGTGATTGTGCTATCGATTTGATTCCTGGTAGTAAAGTCGACTGTTTAATTTATCTGTGCCTGAGCACGCCGCTATGCGGAGTTATTTGAAGGAGTCTTTGGAGAAGGGGCATATTCGCCCGTCATCGTCGCCATTAGGAGCAGGGTTCTTTTTTGTAGCCAAGAAGGATGGTTCACTGAGACCTTGTATAGATTACCACCTTCTAAATAAGATCACGGTTAAATTTCAGTACCCCTTGCCATTGTTATCTGATTTGTTTGCTCGGATTAAGGGGGCTAGTTGGTTCACCAAGATAGATCTTCGTGGTGCGTATAATCTTGTGCGTATTAAGCGAGGCGATGAGTGGAAAACTGCATTTAATACGCCCGAGGGCCATTTTGAGTATCTAGTAATGCCATTCGGACTTGCCAATGCTCCATCAGTGTTTCAGTCCTTTATGCATGACATCTTCCGAGAGTACCTGGATAAATTCCTGATTGTGTACTTGGATGACATTTTGATCTTCTCGGATGATTGGGAGTCTCATGTGAAGCAGGTCAGAACGGTGTTTCAGGTCCTGCGTGCTAATTCTTTGTTTGTGAAGGGATCAAAGTGTCTCTTTGGTGTTCAGAAGGTTTCATTTTTGGGGTTCATCTTTTCCCCTTCTACTATCGAGATGGACCCTGTTAAGGTCCAAGCCATCCATAATTGGACTCAGCCGACATCTCTGAAAAGTCTGCAAAAGTTCCTGGGCTTTGCTAATTTTTATCGTCGCTTCATCTGCAATTTTTCTAGTATTGCTAAACCATTGACCGATTTGACCAAGATGGGTGCTGATGTGGTCAATTGGTCTTCTGCTGCGGTGGAAGCTTTTCAAGAGTTGAAGCGTCGTTTTTCTTCTGCCCCTGTGTTGTGTCAACCAGATGTTTCGCTTCCGTTCCAGGTCGAGGTTGATGCTTCTGAGATTGGAGCAGGGGCTGTTTTGTCGCAGAGAAGTTTTGATTGCTCGGTGATGAAACCATGCGCCTTCTTTTCCAGGAAGTTTTCGCCTGCTGAGCGAAATTATGATGTGGGCAATCGAGAGTTGCTGGCCATGAAGTGGGCATTCGAGGAGTGGCGTCATTGGCTTGAAGGAGCTAAGCATCGCGTGTGGTCTTGACTGATCATAAGAACTTGACTTATCTCGAGTCCGCCAAGCGGTTGAATCCTAGACAAGCTCGTTGGTCGTTGTTTTTTGCCTGTTTTGACTTTGTGATTTCATAGCTTCCGGGCTCTAAAAATGTGAAGGCGGATGCTCTGTCTAGGAGTTTTGTGCCCGACTCTCCGGGTGTATCTGAGCCGGCGGGTATCCTCGAAGAGGGAGTAATTGTGTCTGCCATCTCCCCTGATTTGCGGCGGGTGCTGCAAAAATTTCAGGCTAATAAACCTGATCGTTGCCCAGCGGAGAAACTGTTTGTCCCTGATAGGTGGACGAATAAAGTTATCTCTGAGGTTCATTGTTCGGTGTTGGCTGGTCATCCTGGAATCTTTGGTACCAGAGAGTTAGTGGCTAGATCCTTTTGGTGGCCATCTCTGTCGCGGGATGTGCGTACTTTTGTGCAGTCCTGTGGGATTTGTGCTCGGGCTAAGCCCTGCTGTTCTCGTGCCAGTGGGTTGCTTTTGCCCTTGCCGGTCCCGAAGAGGCCTTGGACACATATCTCTATGGATTTTATTTCAGATCTTCCCGTCTCTCAAAAGATGTCAGTCATTTGGGTGGTCTGTGATCGCTTCTCTAAGATGGTCCATTTGGTACCCTTGTCTAAATTGCCTTCCTCCTCTGATTTGGTGCCATTGTTTTTCCAGCATGTGGTTCGTTTACATGGCATTCCAGAGAATATCGTTTCTGACAGAGGTTCACAGTTTGTTTCGAGGTTTTGGCGAGCCTTTTGTGGTAGGATGGGCATTGACTTGTCTATTTCCTCGGCTTTCCATCCTCAGACTAATGGCCAGACCGAACGAACCAATCAGACCTTGGAAACATATCTGAGATGCTTTGTTTCTGCTGATCAGGATGACTGGGTGTCCTTTTTGCCTTTGGCTGAGTTCGCCCTTAATAATCGGGCCAGCTCGGCTACCTTGGTTTCACCGTTTTTCTGCAACTCTGGGTTCCATCCTCGTTTCTCTTCAGGGCAGGTTGAGTCTTTGGACTGTCCTGGTGTGGATACTGTGGTGGACAGGTTGCAGCAGATTTGGACTCATGTGGTGGACAATTTGACTTTGTCCCAGGAGAAGGCTCAACGTTTCGCTAATCGCAGACGCTGTGTGGGTCCCCGACTTCGGGTTGGGGACTTGGTTTGGTTATCTTCTCGTCATATTCCTATGAAGGTTTCCTCTCCTAAGTTGAAACCTCGTTTTATTGGTTCGTATAGGATTTCTGAGGTTCTTAATCCTGTGTCTTTTCGTCTGACCCTTCCAGATTCTTTTTCCATACATAACGTATTCCATAGGTCATTGATGCGGAGATACGTGGCACCTATGGTTCCATCTGTTGATCCTCCTGCCCCGGTTTTGGTGGAGGGGGAGTTGGAGTATATTGTGGAGAAGATTTTGGATTCTCGTGTTTCAAGGTGGAAACTCCAGTATCTGGTTAAGTGGAAGGGTTATGCTCAGGAAGATAATTCCTGGGTCTTTGCCTCTGATGTCCATGCTCCCGATCTTGTTCGTGCCTTTCATATGGCTCATCCTGGTCGTCCTGGGAGCTCTGGTGAGGGTTCGGTGACCCCTCCTCAAGGGGGGGTACTGTTGTGAATTCTGTGGCATAGCTCCCTCCTGTGGTCACAAGTGGTACTTCGGCTGGTTCTCTCTGTGAGCTTCCGTTGGTGGAGGAAAGTGGTACTGCGGCTTCTGAGTTTCCTTCCTCAGGTGATGTGGTGAAGTCGTTAGGTGCTGCTCTATTTAACTCCACCTAGTGCTTTGATCCTGGCTTCCAGTCAATGTTCTAGTATTGGACCTGTTTCCTCCTGGATCGTTCCTCTGGCCTGCTGCTCTGCATAGCTAAGTTCCTCTTTGCTATTTGTTTGCTGTTTTTTTCTGTCCAGCTTGTCAATGTGTTTTTTACTGCTTGCTGGAAGCTCTGGCACGCAGAGGGTGTACCTCCGTGCCGTTAGTTCGGTACGGAGGGTCTTTTTGCCCCCTTTGCGTGGTTTTTGTAGGATTTTGTGTTGACCGCAAAGTTACCTTTCCTATCCTCGCTCTGTTCAGAAAGTTGGGCCTCACTTTGCTAAATCTATTTCATCTCTACGTTTGTCTTTTCATCTTAACTCACAGTCATTATATGTGGGGGCTGCCTTTTCCTTTGGGGTATTTCTCTGAGGCAAGGTAGGCTTATTTTCTATCTTCGGGCTGGCTAATTTGTCGGGCCGTGCCGAGTTGCATGGGGAGCGTTGGGCGCAATCCACGGCTGCCTTTAGTGTGTTGGAGAGGATTAGGGATTGCGGTCAACAGAGTTCCCACGTCTCAGAGCTCGTTCTTGTTTTTTGGGTTATTGCCAGGTCACTGTATGTGCGCTGACCTCTATGTCCATTGTGGTACTGAATTACCTTTCATAACAATATCCCACCGCTACACGGGTATGGGAAGAGAGTGGCCAAGTGCCAGAATAGGCGCATCTTCCAGATGTGCCTTTTCTGGGGTGGCTGGGGGCAGGTGTTTTTAGCCGGGGGGGGGGCAAAAACCATGGACCCTCCCCAGGCTATTAATATCTGCCCTCAGTCACTGGCTTTACTACTCTGGCGGAGAAAATTGCGCAGGAGCCCACGCCAATTTTTTCCGCCATTTAACCCTTTAATTTAATAGCTAGAACGGCCAAATTTTGCATATACACACTACTAACATTAGTAGTGTGGAATATGCAAAAAAAAATGGGGATATCAGATGGTTTACTGTATGTAAACCATGTCTCATAACATGTCGGGTTTAGGAAGGAGAAAGAAAAAGCCGGTAATTGAATTACCGGCTTTAAAGCTATCTAGCGCTGTATGAAGTAATAATATATATACATATATGTGTCTACTGACACACATATATATATATATATATATATATATATATATATATATATGACAGTATATATATAATATATATATATATATATATTTTTTTTTTTTTCTTTTTTACACATGATCCCTTGTATAGCCGTATGTCGGTTTTGCAAGCCTGCGAGAAAAACACGCAGTACGGATGCCATACGGATTACATACGGAGGATGCCATGCGCAAAATACGCTTATACACCCTGCCTACGGAGGAGCTACGGACCACTATTTTGGGGACTTTTCAGCGTATTACGGCCGTAATATACGGACCGTATTGTCTTACGCCGAGTGTGACTCCAGCCTCAGCCTGCAAATTAAACCCATGTTTGCAGGTTAATAGCATTATTTTACAAAACTAGTTAGTTACCTTTAAATTGTGTTGGTCTGCCTTTGTGACAAAATTTAACTTTATTTTAAAGATTACCTTATATACATTAAAAAGCATGATGTCTTTTAGATGTCCAAAACACATGTATGAAAAAAGAAAGTTTAAAACACACTGCCACCATAACCTCAACACAAACAGCCCAATATTTCAAAGTTTTATAACTTTAAAGGGAACCTGTCACCCCCAAAATCGAGGGTGAGCTAAGCCCACCGGCATCAGGGGCTTATCTGCAGCATTCTTGGGGGGGGCGGTCTGATCCGGTGGGTGTCGCGGTCCAGTCCGGGGTCTCCCATCTTCATAGGATGACGTCCTTTTCAAATCTTCACGCTGCGGCTCCGGCGCAGGTGTACTTTGTCTGCCCTGTTGAGGGCAGGGCAAAGTACTGCAGTGCGCAGGCGCCAAGAAAGGTCAGAGAGACCCGGCGCCTGCGCACTGCTGTACTTTGCTCTGCCCTCAATAGGGCAGATAAAATACACCTGCGCAGGAGCCGCAGTGTGAAGACCAGAAGAGTCAAAAAAATCCGGCACTCAAAATAGTCTGCAAATAGGTTTTACTCCAGTGCAATCCCAAATTCATATATAACGTTTCGGTCTGTAACTTAGACCTTCCTCAGACTAGGATTGAAAAACATAACAAACAGTCAAAATAAAATGGTAAATAAATACATGCCTTAAATTTTGACAAAAAAGCAACGTCCTAATATAGACATATAACATCACTTGAGAAAGACATGCAATAAAATATATTCTAACATATAGAAAACCTAGGAACAGTTTCAACATATGGCGTATATAGGCAAAGTTGTCACATCGCTTATTCGAATATAATTGTGCATAAATAGAAAAACTATAACATTTCTAGGTCCATATGATAATGTATAGACAGATACATTGTACCAAAAATGGCCATCGTGGACACTTCTATAAGACATCCAAGGAAGTGTAATACAAGCAATGTGAGCAATGTCCTCTAGGATCATAATATGGTATGATGTATACCTAAGGGTTTCATGGAGATAAAAAAATCAAAAGAAGGAGTATAAAATATGAAAAAAATATGGAAAAATGGAAAAATAAGAATAAAAAAAATAAATAAAAAAATTGAGAACGTGGACCCAAAAAGGGGCTTCATAGGGTGAGAGAAAGAAAACAAATTACCAGCAACTATATCTGGGACAAAAACAGATGCTTTAAAGAGAACACAAAGTCCGAAAAAGGACAAATAAAATGCATATATAGAGTGCTGCAATAATGCTGGCAGGATAGCTGCAGGGTAAGGAGAAATCTAATGAGACATGTGCATGAAAGTACTAAATAAAAGGCAAGAGAAACAAGTTCCCAGCGACTATAACCGCACCAAAACAGTTTCTAGTGAGAGGGCACTACATCCTAGAGAAGACAAAAGTGTATGCATACAGGATGTGGCAAGGGCGCTTACCGGATTGCTGCAGGGTGAAAAGAATCAGAAGTGTACAGCGCGTGGTAAAGGATAAGCTCCTGCTGATGATGGCGCTGACGAGTAGCCATCTAATGGAGCTATAAATAACCAGTGGGGGAGTGTCTAGCACTGAAGTGAGTCCTGCACCCGTAGTGGCGGAAGTGACGTGGCTATGCGCGTGGTGTGGCCGGTCGAACTACGCAAATAGCGCTAAGTTGGCAACGTGAAGTGAGGCGCATGGCTGGTACATAAACATCGTCCCCACGATAGGACGTCAGGAAGGTGCGCAGGTCACGTGTTGCTGGGCGGTGACGAGAATGGAGCGCACTGCTGGAACGCTGGGAATAAAATGATATTTCTTTTTCGCTGTATTGTCATGTCTTCTATTTATCTTTATTTTCTATTTCCTTATCATTTTATTCCCATCCCTTATCTTATCTTTTATATCTCATCCTTTCATTTTCACTTTGCTCTTTATTTGCATATTTGTCACGCCACATTTTTTGCGCACTTCTACACAACATCTGCTATGCGTTCCAGCAGTGCGCTCCATTCTCGTCACCGCCCAGCATCAGCAGGAGCTTATCCTTTACCACGCGCTGTACACTTCTGATTTTTTTCACCCTGCAGCAATCCGGTAAGCGCCCTTGCCACATCCTGTATGCATACACTTTTGTCCTCTCTGGGATGTAGTGCCCTCTCACTAGAAACTGTTTTGGTGCGGTTATAGTCGCTGGGAACTTGTTTCTCTTGCCTTTTATTTAGTACTTTCAGGCACATGTCTCATTAGATTTCTCCTTACCCTGCAGCTATCCTGCCAGCATTATTGCAGCACTCTATATATACATATTTTTTGTCCTTTTTCGGACTTTGTGTTCTCTTTAAAGCATCTGTTTTTGTCCCAGATATAGTTGCTGGTAATTTGTTTTCTTTCTCTCACCCTATGAAGCCCCTTTTTGGGTCCACGTTCTCAATTTTTTAATTTATTTTTTTATTTTTATTTTTCCATTTTTCCATATTTTTTTCATATTTTATACTCCTTCTTTTGATTTTTTTATCTCCATGAAACCCTTAGGTATACATCATACCATATTATGATCCTAGAGGACATTGCTCACATTGCTTGTATTACACTTCCTTGGATGTCTTATAGAAGTGTCCACGATGGCCATTTTTGGTACAATGTATCTGTCTATACATTATCATATGGACCTAGAAATGTTATAGTTTTTCTATTTATGCACAATTCTATTCGAATAAGCGATGTTACAACTTTGCCTATATACGCCATATGTTGAAACTGTTCCTAGGTTTTCTATATGTTAGAATATATTTTATTGCATGTCTTTCTCAAGTGATGTTGTATGTCTAGATTAGGACGTTGCTTTTTTGTCTGAATTTAAGGCATGTATTTATTTACCGTTTTATTTTGACTGTTTGTTATGTTTTTCAATCCTAGTCTGAGGAAGGTCTAAATTACAGACCGAAACATTATATATGAATTTGGGATTGCATTGGAATAAAACCTATTTGCAGACGATTTTGAGTGCCGGATTTTTTTGACTTATACGTATAAGGGAGTGGTATCCCTCTCCGAGCACCTCCTGGTTACAGAGTGACGTGCATCATATTTTTTATGAAGACCAGAAGAGGACGTCATCTGGTGAAGATGGGAGGCGCCGGACCGCTCCTAGGTGAGTATAATCTAACTTCTTTTTCTTATCTTTTAGGATACATCGGGGGCTTATCTACATTCCAGAATGCTGTAGATAAGCCCCTGATGTTGGTGGGCTTAGCTCAACCTCGATTTTGGGGGTGACAGGTTCACTTTAACCCCTTAATCCCATATGACGTACTATCCCGTCAAGGTGACCTGAGACTTAATACCCAGTGACGGGATAGTACGTCATACTGTTTAATGCTAGATACAAAAACCGTGTGCACTACTGGAGAAGAATGGTGCTAGGTTAGGTTCCCACACCTTCATAGACTATAAAGAAAAAGAACCCAGCACTCAACTGATGCTTTAGTGCAATTTTAATCGTAGTAGTACCCAATAAACGTTTCGGTCCTTGAATGGACCTTCGTCAGTAACGTACTGTAGAATAATAGAATAGACCGTATGGTCATAGGGTACAAAAAAGCAGCGTCTTATGTGTGAGTCAGATAGGAGCGGTACTGAGGAGACCGAGCTGGATGGTGGTGCTGTCAGACGCGGTGTCCACCGCTAGTCTCAAGACTAGCGGTGGACACCGCGTCTGACAGCACCACCATCCAGCTCGGTCTCCTCAGTACCGCTCCTATCTGACTCACACATAAGACGCTGCTTTTTTGTACCCTATGACCATACGGTCTATTCTATTATTCTACAGTACGTTACTGACGAAGGTCCATTCAAGGACCGAAACGTTTATTGGGTACTACTACGATTAAAATTGCACTAAAGCATCAGTTGAGTGCTGGGTTCTTTTTCTTTATACTGTTTAATGCGACATCGTGACTTAAGTCGTGGTGATCGCATTAAATTTACCTGCAGGATGATGGCGTCGGCATCCCAGGGCCTGGCTCCGCCCCCCAGGCCTCACGATCGCTGTGATTGGCTGTTCAATTCTGATCAGCCATTCACAGCGCTTCTCATTGTTTCAGTCAATCGGAGCAGCTGAATCAATGAGGTCCCAGGCTAGGATCGAGTACCGATGTACTCGATCCTAGGGCCGGTGCCTGGCAACACCAGGCACCGGTAAAAGACCCCTGGATTGGCGCGATCGCCGATCGAATCGATCGTGCCAATCGCAGGGCACAGCTGCAGTATTACCGCACTGTGCCCTGCTGTACCTGGCTGTCCCCTGCTGTAGCGGCCTGGATCGGTGCTGCAATTGCACCGATCACAGGCCAGAGACTGGTGCAGGCCGAGCAGGGCCTGCAGGAGCTGATTGGCGCAATCGATGCTATCGACGATCGCGCCAATCACAGGGCACAGCGGTGGTCATGTTGTGACCTCTGTGTGCCCTGCTAGTGACCTGGCTGTGACCTGCCTAGGATCGGAGGGATCCTAGGCAGTTGCCATGGTCACCAGGGCCTTCAGGGATTGGTGGGATCGAGGTTATCATTCGATCCCACCAATAACAGCTCACAGCAGTGGTGTGACCGCTCTGTGACCTGCCTGTCACCTGCAGGTGACCTGTCTGACTGCTCTGCAGGGGTCCCCACTCTAGCTGAGGACTCCTGCAGAGCGGCCACACAGCCAGATCTTGTCTTGCTGGGCCTTGTGGTGCTACAGAAGCCTGTAACACCACAATCCCCTGCGTTAGAAAAGAGCGAAAGAAAGAAGAAAGAAAAAACGAAGAAAGAAGAAGAGAGACTACAAACCTAAGTGTCAACAGCCCCTACTCGATCTCTTCACCCCCCAATCCCTCTTTTTTAACCTCCTCTGTCCCTCTTTGCGCCGCCTCCGTGCGCACGTTTAGCAGCCGCCGAGCGTTGATTGGTGACGCAGTTCACCGATCAACACTCGTGCTTGCTTTTTTTCATCAGCCCCCTTTGCCCAATTCCGTACACCCATCCCGCAGCCGCCAAACTTTGATAAGTGACGCAGTTCACTTATCAGAGCTTGTGCCTGCCGTTTTCCTTTTTTTTCACACCTGTGCGCACACCCAGCAGCCGCCGAACTTTGATAAGTGATGCAGTTCACTTATCAAAGCTCTCGTCGTGCCTGCCGTTTTATTTTTTTTCCCCATCTCTGTGCGCTCACCCAGCCGCCGTGTCTAACCCGTGCCTTCCTTTTCTTTTTTTTTCCCATCTCCGTGCGCTCGCCCAGCCGCCGCGTCTAACCCGTGCCTTCCTTTTCTTTTTTTTTCACATCTCCGTGCGCACACCCAGCAGCCGCTGAACTTTGATAAGTGACGCGGTTCACTTATCAGAGCTCTCGTGCCTGCCGTTTTTTTTTTCACATCCCCATTGGCACACCCAGCAGCGGGCGAACTTTGATAAGTGATGCGGTTCACTTATCGGAGCTCTCGTGCTTGCCGTTTTTTTTTCACATCCCCGCTCGCACACCCAGCAGCGGCCGAACTTTGATAAGTGACGCGGTTCACTTATCAGAGCTAGGGCCTGCTGTTTTAGACTTTTCTTTCACAGGTATTTTTTTTCCCTATTTGCTTTTTTTTCCTTTAGCTTTTTCTTTTCAGAGTAGTTTGCACCAAGCACTATCCCCCCACACTTACACATAGTTACCAATAAAGTACACCCAAGCACCACACTTACAAAAAGAATGTCCCGCTCGTCCCAACAGCGCTATTCAGCAGAGGAGGCATATTCTTTCATTGCCTCCGACACTGATAGCGAGGGAGAGGATCCCACTTTTCTTTATTTTTCAGATTCTTCTGTCATGATCCCAATGGCAGGGGATCACAAAAATGACAAGCACAGATACAAACAAGCTCTAGGGCGATGGAACCTGAGCTGACCGCGACCCTAAACCTAACACACAAATAAAAGTAGCCGGGGAACGTGCCTACGATGATCCTAGACGTCTCGCTCCAGCCGAAGATCTAACTTCCCCTATCAGAAGAAACACAGACCTCTCTTGCCTCCAGAGAAATACCCCACAGCAAATAGCAGCCCCCCACATATAATGACGGTGAAATGAGAGGAAAGCACATACGTAGTATGAAAACAGTTTCAGCAAAATGAGGCCCGCTAAAGCTAGATAGCAGAGGATACAAAAGTGAACTGCGCGGTCAGCGAAAAACCCTTCAAAAAACCATCCTGAAATTACTTGAACTCATGTGCCAACTCATGGTACATGAAAAGCAATTTCAGCCCACTAGAGCAACCAGCAGCAGAGAATCACATATCTGCAGGCTGGACTAAAAACCAAATTAAGCAAAACACAAAACAGGAAAATCCAAACTTAGCTTGTCCAGAAGGTTCTAGGAGCAGGGAGCAGAGGTAACAAGACACACTGGATACATTGATAACCGGCGAGGAAATGCCAGCAAAGCCAGGTTAAATAGGAAACTCCCATATGCTGATGGAACAGGTGGAACCCAGAAACCCAGGAAAGACAAGTCACCCAGTACCATCAGTAACCACCAGAGGGAGCCCAAAAACAGAACTCACAACAGTACCCCCCCCTTGAGGAGGGGTCACCGAACCCTCACGAGAACCACCAGGGCGACCAGGATGAGCCCTATGAAAAGCGCGAACCAAATCATCAGCATGAACATCCGAGGCAACCACCCAAGAATTATCCTCCTGACCATAACCCTTCCACTTGACCAAATACTGGAGTTTCCGTCTGGAAACACGAGAATCCAAGATCTTCTCCACAACATACTCCAATTCTCCCTCCACCAGCACTGGAGCAGGAGGCTCAAGCGAAGGAACAACAGGTACCTCATACTTCCGCAACAACGACCGATGGAACACATTATGAATAGCAAACGATGCCGGGAGATCCAAACGAAATGACACAGGGTTAAGAATTTCCAAGATCCTATAGGGACTGTTGTGAATTCTGTGGCTGAGTTCACTTCTGTGGTCACAAGTGGTATTGCAGTCTCTGGGCTTCCTCCCTCAGGTGTTTTGGTGAGCTCGTTGGCTGCCTTGCTATTTAGCTCCACCTGAGTCTGTCTTCCTTGCTCCTTGTCAATGTTCCAGTGTTGGATCTGAGCTACTGCATCTTTCCTTGGGCCTGCTGCTCTGCTAGATTAGTGCTTCTAGTTTGTTTTCTGTTTTTTCTGTCCAGCTTGTTATTATCTTTTGCTGGAAGCTCTGAGAAGCAAAGGGGTGCACCGCCGTGCTGTTAGTTCGGCACGGTGGGTCTTTTTGCCCCTTTGCGTGGTTTTCGTTTTAGGGTTTTTTGTAGACTGCATAGTTCTCTTTGCTATCCTCGCTCTGTCTAGAATATCGGGCCTCACTTTGCTGAATCTATTTCATTCCTACGTTTGTCTTTTCATCTTGCTAACAGTCATTATATGTGGGGGCTGCCTATTCCTTGGGGGTATTTCTCTGAGGTAAGTCAGGCTTGTATTTCTATCTTCAGGCTAGTCAGCTCCTCAGGCAGTGCCGAGTTGCATAGGTAGTTTATAGGCGCAATCCACTGCTGCTTCCAGTTGTGTGAGGACAGTTTAGGTACTGCAGTCTACAGAGATTCCACGTCTCAGAGCTCGTCCTATTGTTTTTGGTTATTGCCAGATCTCTGTATGTGCGCTGATTATTGCACGCTGTGTTGCCTGATTGCCAGCCATAACAGTACAAGGAGCCAATT
The DNA here is from genome assembly GCF_032444005.1 of Ranitomeya imitator. Lineage (NCBI taxonomy): Eukaryota > Metazoa > Chordata > Amphibia > Anura > Dendrobatidae > Ranitomeya > Ranitomeya imitator. Next base: position 176,542,878 of record NC_091284.1, read on the forward strand.
CAATGATTTCCAATAGAGGGAAAAAAGAAATCCTGACATCATTTTTTTTTCTTAGCTCTGTCTTCAGTCTTTTTTTTCCCCTAGACATTAGAGTGCTTCAGGACACAGCTGTGGACATGGATATTCAGGCTCTGTGCTCCTCAATGGATAATCTCGTTGTAAATGTACAAAAGATTCAAGATACTATTGATCAGAAATCGATGCTAGAACCAAGAATTCCGATTCCTGATTTGTTTTTTGGTGACAGAACTAAGTTCCTGAGCTTCAGAAATAATTGTAAGCTATTTTTGGCCTTGAAACCTCATTCTTCTGGTAATCCTATTCAACAGGTTTTGATTATTATTTCTTTTTTGCGCGGCGACCCACAGGACTGGGCGTTTTCTCTTGCACCAGGAGATTCTGCATTGAGTAATGTTGATGCATTTTTCCAGGCGCTGGGATTGCTTTACGATGAGCCTAATTCAGTGGATCAAGCTGAGAAAAATCTGCTGGCTTTATGCCAGGGTCAGGATGATGTAGAAGTATATTGTCAGAAATTTAGAAAATGGTCAGTACTCACTCTGTGGAATGAATCTGCACTAGCGGCTTTGTTCAGAAAGGGTCTCTCTGAAGCTCTTAAGGATGTAATGGTGGGATTTCCTATGCCTGCTGGTTTGAATGAGTCTATGTCCTTGGCCATTCAGATCGGTCGTCGCTTGCGCGAGCGTAAATCTGTGCACCATCTGGCGGTATTGTCTGAGAGTAAGCCTGAGCCTATGCAGTGCAACAGGACTATGACTAAAGTAGAACGGCACGAACACAGACGTCTGAACAGACTGTGTTTCTATTGTGGTGATTCTACTCATGCTATTTCTAATTGTCCTAAACGCACTAGGCGGTTCGATAGCTCTGCCGTTATTGGTACTGTACAGTCCAAATTCCTTTTGTCCATTACCTTAATGTGCTCTTTGTCATCATATTCTGTCATGGCGTTTGTGGATTCAGGCGCTGCCCTGAATCTGATGGATTTGGATTATGCTAAACGTTGTGGATTTTTCTTGGAGCCTTTGCGGTGTCCTATTCCGTTGAGAGGAATTGATGCTACACCTCTGGCCAAGAATAAGCCTCAGTACTGGGCCCAGCTGACCATGTGCATGGCTCCTGCACATCAGGAAGTTATTCGCTTTTTGGTACTGCATAATTTGCATGATGTGGTCGTGTTGGGGTTGCCATGGCTACAAACCCATAATCCAGTATTGGATTGGAACTCTATGTCGGTAACCAGCTGGGGTTGTCAGGGAGTACATGGTGATGTTCCATTTTTGTCTATTTCGTCATCCATTCCTTCTGACATCCCAGAGTTCTTGTCGGACTTTCAGGATGTATTTGAAGAGTCCAAGTCTGATGCCCTTCCTCCGCATAGGAATTGTGATTGTGCTATCGATTTGATTCCTGGTAGTAAATTCCCAAAGGGTCGTTTATTTAATTTGTCCGTACCTGAACACACCGCTATGCGCAGTTATGTGAAGGAGTCCCTGGAGAAGGGACATATTCGCCCATCGTCGTCACCATTGGGAGCAGGGTTCTTTTTTGTAGCCAAGAAGGATGGTTCGCTAAGACCGTGTATTGATTACCGCCTTCTTAATAAGATCACTGTTAAGTTTCAGTATCCCTTGCCATTGATTTCTGACTTGTTTGCTCGGATTAAGGGGGCTAGTTGGTTTACTAAGATTGATCTTCGTGGTGCGTATAATCTGGTGAGAATCAGGCAGGGAGATGAATGGAAAACGGCATTTAATACGCCCGAGGGTCATTTTGAGTATCTGGTGATGCCGTTCGGACTTGCCAATGCTCCATCTGTTTTTCAGTCTTTTATGCATGACATTTTCCGTGAGTATCTGGATAAATTCTTGATTGTTTACTTGGATGACATTTTGATCTTCTCAGATGATTGGGAGTCTCATGTAAAGCAAGTCAGAATGGTTTTCCAGGTACTGCGTGCTAATTCCTTGTTCGTGAAGGGATCAAAGTGTCTCTTCGGTGTGCAGAAAGTTTCATTTTTGGGGTTCATCTTTTCCCCTTCTACTATCGAGATGGATCCGGTTAAGGTTCAGGCCATCCAGGATTGGACTCAGCCGACATCTCTAAAAAGTTTGCAGAAATTCCTGGGCTTTGCTAATTTTTATCGTCGCTTCATCTGTAATTTTTCTAGCATTGCCAGACCATTGACCGATTTGACCAAGAAGGGTGCTGATTTGGTTAATTGGTCTTCTGCTGCCGTGGAAGCTTTTCAGGAGTTGAAGCGTCGTTTTTGCTGTGCCCCTGTGTTGTGTCAACCTGATGTTTCTCTTCCGTTCCAGGTCGAGGTTGATGCTTCTGAGATTGGTGCAGGGGCGGTTTTGTCACAGAGAGGTTCTGGTTGCTCAGTGTTCAAACCATGTGCTTTCTTTTCCAGGAAATTTTCTGCTGCTGAGCGTAATTATGATGTGGGCAACCGAGAGTTGCTGGCCATGAAGTGGGCATTCGAGGAGTGGCGTCATTGGCTTGAGGGTGCTAAGCATCGCGTGGTGGTTTTGACTGATCATAAGAACCTTACTTATCTTGAGTCTGCCAAGCGCTTGAATCCTAGACAGGCCCGTTGGTCGTTATTTTTTGCTCGTTTTGATTTTGTGATTTCATACCTTCCGGGCTCTAAAAATGTGAAGGCGGATGCTCTGTCTAGGAGTTTTGTGCCCGACTCTCCGGGGTTATCTGAGCCGGCGAGTATCCTCAAGGAAGGAGTCATTGTGTCTGCCATCTCCCCTGATTTGCGGAGAGTGTTGCAGAAATTTCAGGCTAATAAACCTGATCGTTGTCCGGCCGAGAAACTGTTCGTCCCTGATAGGTGGACTAGTAAAGTTATCTCTGAACTTCATTGTTCGGTGCTGGCCGGTCATCCAGGAATCTTTGGTACCAGGGAGTTGGTTGCTAGATCCTTCTGGTGGCCATCTCTGTCGCGGGATGTGCGTGCTTTTGTGCAGTCCTGTGGAATTTGTGCTAGGGCTAAGCCCTGCTGTTCACGTGCCAGTGGGTTGCTTTTGCCCTTGCCGGTCCCGAAGAGGCCTTGGACACATATTTCGATGGATTTCATTTCTGACCTTCCCGTTTCTCAAAAGATGTCTGTCATTTGGGTGGTCTGTGATCGCTTTTCTAAAATGGTCCATCTGGTGCCCTTGGTTAAATTGCCTTCCTCCTCTGATTTGGTGCCTTTGTTCTTCCAGCATGTGGTTCGTTTACATGGCATTCCTGAGAATATTGTTTCTGACAGAGGTTCCCAGTTTGTCTCGAGGTTCTGGCGAGCCTTTTGTGGTAGGATGGGCATTGACCTATCTTTTTCCTCGGCCTTCCATCCTCAGACTAATGGCCAGACCGAACGAACCAATCAGACCTTGGAAACATATCTGAGATGTTTTGTTTCCGCTGACCAGGATGATTGGGTGTCATTTTTGCCGTTGGCTGAGTTCGCCCTTAATAATCGGGCCAGCTCGGCTACCTTGGTCTCTCCATTTTTCTGCAATTCTGGGTTCCATCCTCGTTTCTCTTCAGGACAGGTTGAGTCTTCGGACTGTCCTGGTGTGGATTATGTGGTGGACAGGTTGCAGCAGATCTGGACTCAGGTAGTGGACAATTTGACCTTGTCCCAGGAGAAGGCTCAGCTTTTCGCTAATCGCAGACGCCGTGTGGGACCCCGACTTCGTGTTGGGGATCTGGTTTGGTTATCTTCTCGTCATATACCTATGAAGGTTTCCTCTCCTAAATTTAAACCTCGTTTTATTGGTCCGTATAGGATTTCTGAGATTCTCAATCCGGTGTCTTTTCGTCTGACCCTCCCAGACTCCTTTTCCATACATAATGTATTCCATAGGTCGTTGTTCAGGAGATACGTGGCACCTATGGTTCCATCTGTGGAGCCTCCTGCCCCTGTTTTGGTGGAGGGGGAATTGGAGTATATTGTGGAGAAGATTTTGGATTCTCGTGTCTCTAGACGGAAACTCCAGTATCTGGTCAAATGGAAGGGTTATGCTCAGGAAGATAATTCCTGGGTTTTTGCCTCTGATGTCCATGCCCCAGATCTTGTTCGTGCCTTTCATGTGGCTCATCCTGGTCGGCCTGGGGGTTCTGGTGAGGGTTCGGTGACCCCTCCTCAAGGGGGGGGTACTGTTGTGAATTCTGTGGCTGAGTTCACTTCTGTGGTCACAAGTGGTATTGCAGTCTCTGGGCTTCCTCCCTCAGGTGTTTTGGTGAGCTCGTTGGCTGCCTTGCTATTTAGCTCCACCTGAGTCTGTCTTCCTTGCTCCTTGTCAATGTTCCAGTGTTGGATCTGAGCTACTGCATCTTTCCTTGGGCCTGCTGCTCTGCTAGATTAGTGCTTCTAGTTTGTTTTCTGTTTTTTCTGTCCAGCTTGTTATTATCTTTTGCTGGAAGCTCTGAGAAGCAAAGGGGTGCACCGCCGTGCTGTTAGTTCGGCACGGTGGGTCTTTTTGCCCCTTTGCGTGGTTTTCGTTTTAGGGTTTTTTGTAGACTGCATAGTTCTCTTTGCTATCCTCGCTCTGTCTAGAATATCGGGCCTCACTTTGCTGAATCTATTTCATTCCTACGTTTGTCTTTTCATCTTGCTAACAGTCATTATATGTGGGGGCTGCCTATTCCTTGGGGGTATTTCTCTGAGGTAAGTCAGGCTTGTATTTCTATCTTCAGGCTAGTCAGCTCCTCAGGCAGTGCCGAGTTGCATAGGTAGTTTATAGGCGCAATCCACTGCTGCTTCCAGTTGTGTGAGGACAGTTTAGGTACTGCAGTCTACAGAGATTCCACGTCTCAGAGCTCGTCCTATTGTTTTTGGTTATTGCCAGATCTCTGTATGTGCGCTGATTATTGCACGCTGTGTTGCCTGATTGCCAGCCATAACAAGGGACCGATGAACCGAGGCTTGAACTTAGGAGAAGAGACCTTCATAGGAACAAAACGAGAAGACAACCACACCAAGTCACCAACAAGAAGTCGAGGACCCACGCGGCGACGGCGATTAGCAAACTGCTGAGCCTTCTCCTGGGACAACTTCAAATTGTCCACCACATGACTCCAAATCCGATGCAACCTATCCACCACCATGTCCACTCCAGGACAATCAGAAGGTTCCACCTGACCAGAGGAAAAACGAGGATGAAACCCCGAATTACAAAAGAAAGGAGAAACCAAGGTAGCAGAACTAGCCCGATTATTAAGGGCAAACTCGGCCAGCGGCAAAAAGGTAACCCAGTCATCCTGGTCAGCAGAAACAAAACACCTTAAATAAGTTTCCAAGGTCTGATTAGTTCGTTCAGTCTGGCCATTCGTCTGAGGATGGAATGCAGACGAAAAGGACAAATCAATGCCCATCTTAGCACAGAACGTCCGCCAAAATCTAGACACAAACTGGGATCCCCTGTCAGAAACGATGTTCTCAGGAATCCCATGCAAACGAACCACATTCTGAAAAAACAGAGGGACCAACTCAGAGGAGGAAGGCAACTTAGGCAAGGGTACCAGATGAACCATTTTAGAAAAGCGATCACACACAACCCAGATGACGGACATTTTTTGAGAGACAGGGAGATCCGAAATAAAGTCCATGGAAATGTGCATCCAAGGCCTCTTCGGGATAGGCAAAGGTGACAACAATCCACTGGCCCGAGAACAGCAAGGCTTAGCCCGAGCGCAAACCTCACAAGACTGCACAAAAGAACGCACATCCCTCGACAAGGAAGGCCACCAAAAAGACCTGGCCACCAAGTTTCTAGTACCAAATATTCCAGGATGACCTGCCAACGCAGAAGAATGGACCTCGGAGATGACTCTACTGGTCCAATTATCCGGAACAAACAGTCTCTCAGGCGGACAACGATCAGGTTTACCCGCCTGAAACTCCTGCAAAGCACGTCGCAAGTCTGGGGAGACAGCAGACAAAATCACCCCATCCCTAAGGATACCAGAGGGCTCAGAATTTCCAAGGGAGTCAGGCACAAAACTCCTAGAAAGAGCATCCGCCTTCACATTCTTTGAACCTGGCAGGTATGAAACCACAAAATTGAAACGAGAGAAAAACAGTGACCAACGAGCCTGTCTAGGATTCAGACACCTGGCAGACTCAAGGTAAATCAAATTTTTGTGATCAGTCAAGACCACCACACGATGTCTAGCACCCTCTAGCCAATGACGCCACTCCTCAAATGCCCACTTCATGGCCAAAAGTTCCCGATTACCAACATCATAATTCCGCTCAGCCGGCGAAAACTTTCTAGAAAAAAACGCGCATGGCTTCATCACTGAGCCATCGGAGCTTCTCTGTGACAAAACCGCCCCCGCTCCAATCTCGGAAGCATCAACCTCAACCTGAAAAGGGAGCGAAACATCTGGCTGACGCAACACAGGAGCAGAAGAAAACCGGCGCTTAAGTTCCTGAAAGGCCTCCACAGCCGCAGGAGACCAATTAGCAACATCAGCACCCTTCTTAGTCAAATCCGTCAAAGGCTTAACAACACTAGAAAAATTAGTTATAAAACGACGATAGAAATTAGCAAAACCCAAGAACTTCTGTAGACTCTTAAGAGATGTAGGCTGCGTCCAGTCACAAATAGCCTGAACCTTGACGGGATCCATCTCAATAGTAGAAGGGGAAAAAATATACCCCAAGAAAGAAATCTTCTGGACTCCAAAGAGACACTTTGAGCCTTTTACAAACAAGGAATTGGCCCGCAGGACCTGAAACACCTTCCTGACCTGCTGAACATGAGACTCCCAGTCATCAGAAAAAAACAAAATATCATCCAAATACACAATCATAAATTTATCCAGATATTCACGGAAAATATCGTGCATAAAGGACTGGAAGACTGAAGGAGCATTAGAAAGTCCAAAAGGCATTACCAAATACTCAAAATGGCCCTCAGGCGTATTAAATGCGGTTTTCCACTCATCACCTTGCTTTATTCGTATAAGATTATACGCACCCCGAAGATCAATCTTAGTGAACCATTTAGCCCCCTTAATGCGAGCAAACAAATCAGTCAACAATGGCAAAGGATACTGATATTTTACGGTAATCTTATTCAAAAGACGATAATCTATACAAGGCCTCAAGGAACCATCTTTTTTGGCCACGAAAAAAAAACCTGCTCCCAAAGGGGACAAAGATGGACGGATATGTCCCTTTTCCAAGGACTCCTTAACATAATCCCGCATAGCAGTATGCTCTGGCACTGACAGATTGAACAAACGACCTTTAGGAAATTTACTGCCTGGAATTAAATTTATAGCACAATCGCAATCCCTGTGAGGAGGAAGCGAACTGAGCTTAGGCTCCTCAAAAACATCCCGATAGTCAGACAAAAACACAGGAATCTCAGAAGGAGTAGATGAAGCGATAGAAATCGGAGGTGCATCATCATGAACCCCCTGACAACCCCAGCTTAACACAGACATTGATTTCCAGTCAAGGACTGGATTATGAGTTTGTAACCATGGCAGACCAAGTACTAGAACATCATGCAAATTATACAGTACCAGGAAGCGAATCACCTCCTGATGAACGGGAGTCATACGCATGGTCACTTGTGTCCAGTACTGAGGTTTATTCATAGCCAAAGGTGTAGAGTCAATTCCCTTCAAAGGAATAGGGACTTCCAGAGGCTCCAGACTAAACCCACAGCGATTGGCAAATGACCAATCCATAAGACTCAGGGCAGTGCCTGAATCCACATAGGCATCGACGGAAATGGATGATAATGAACAAATCAGAGTCACAGACAGAATGAACTTAGACTGTAAAGTACTAATGACAACAGACTTATCAACCTTTTTTGTGCGTTTAGAGCATGCTGATATAACATGAGCTGAATCACCACAATAAAAGCACAACCCTTTTTTCCGCCTATACTTTTGCCGTTCACTTCTGGACTGAATTCTATCACATTGCATTATCTCAGGTGACGGTTCAGACGACACCGCCAAATGATGCACAGGTTTGTGCTCCCGTTAACGCCGATCAATCTGAACAGCCATAGTCATAGACTCATTCAGACCAGCAGGCGCAGGGAACCCCACCATAACATCTTTAATGGCCTCAGAAAGGCCATCTCTAAACTTTGCAGCCAGAGCGCACTCATTCCACTGAGTAAGTACCGACCACTTCCGAAATTTTTGACAATAAATTTCTGCTTCATCTTGCCCCTGAGAGAGGGCCAACAAAGCTTTTTCAGCCTGAATCTCTTGGTTAGGTTCCTCATAGAGCAAACCCAATGCCAGAAAAAACGCATCCGCATTAAGCAACGCAGGGTCCCCTGGTGCCAATGCAAATGCCCAATCCTGAGGGTCACCCCGCAGGAAAGATATAATTATCTTGACTTGCTGAGCAGGGTCTCCAGAGGAGCGAGATTTCAAAGAAAGAAACAACTTGCAATTGTTCCTAAAATTCAGAAAACGAGATCTATCTCCAGAAAAAAACTCTGGGACAGGAATTCTAGGTTCAGACATAGGAGCATGTACAACAAAATCCTGTATATCTTGAACCTTAGCGGCAAGATTATTCAGGCTGGAAGCCAAACTCTGGACGTCCATGATAAACAGCTGAGATCAGAGCCATTCAAAGATTAAGAGGAGGAGGAAGTAGCCAGGCTGCAATAAGGCTAGGCAGCAAACTCTGAGGGAAAGGGGAAGAAAAAAAAAAAAAAAACTTCCTCAGACTACTTATCCTCCTACTTCAGCCAATACAATTAACACTTTGTGGGCCGGTTATACTGTCATGATCCCAATGGCAGGGGATCACAAAAATGACAAGCACAGATACAAACAAGCTCTAGGGCGATGGAACCTGAGCTGACCGCGACCCTAAACCTAACACACAAATAAAAGTAGCCGGGGAACGTGCCTACGATGATCCTAGACGTCTCGCTCCAGCCGAAGATCTAACTTCCCCTATCAGAAGAAACACAGACCTCTCTTGCCTCCAGAGAAATACCCCACAGCAAATAGCAGCCCCCCACATATAATGACGGTGAAATGAGAGGAAAGCACATACGTAGTATGAAAACAGTTTCAGCAAATTGAGGCCCGCTAAAGCTAGATAGCAGAGGATACAAAAGTGAACTGCGCGGTCAGCGAAAAACCCTTCAAAAAACCATCCTGAAATTACTTGAACTCATGTGCCAACTCATGGTACATGAAAAGCAATTTCAGCCCACTAGAGCAACCAGCAGCAGAGAATCACATATCTGCAGGCTGGACTAAAAACCAAATTAAGCAAAACACAAAACAGGAAAATCCAAACTTAGCTTGTCCAGAAGGTTCTAGGAGCAGGGAGCAGAGGTAACAAGACACACTGGATACATTGATAACCGGCGAGGAAATGCCAGCAAAGCCAGGTTAAATAGGAAACTCCCATATGCTGATGGAACAGGTGGAACCCAGAAACCCAGGAAAGACAAGTCACCCAGTACCATCAGTAACCACCAGAGGGAGCCCAAAAACAGAACTCACAACATTCTTCCTCATCCTCTTCCCAATCATCTTCCTCCTCCGGCCCTGCGGAACCGCCACTCAGAAGCTGCAGGACAGAAGATGAGGCAAGGCCCATCATTGATGAAGATGATGAAGATGAAGCGCCCACCATTGCTGAAGACATACCAGCGCACCCCACTGCGGACCCCATATGGACCTCGCCACCCAAAAATTACGAGCCACTGATTCCTGATTTTGTGGCAGAATCAGGAATCAAGTTTGACACCACCGGCCTCACAGAACTAGACTTTTTCAAAGTCTTTTTTTCTGAGGCTTTCGTTAACCTCATGGTGGAGCAAACTAACTTATATGCTCGGCAATTTTTGGAACAAAACTCGGGTTCATCATATTCTAACTCAGTGGTCCCCAACTCCAGGCCTCGAGGGCCGCCAACAGTGCAGGTTTGCAGGATTTCCTTAGTATTGCACAGGGGTTGGAATCATCACCTGTGCAGATGATCACATTACCACCGATGCAATACTAAAGAAATCCTGAAAACCTGCACTGTTGGCGGCCCTCGAGGCCTGGAGTTGGGGACCTCTGTTCTAACTGGTCTCCTGTAGACGCAGTTGAAATGATGCAGTTTTGGGGGCTGGTCCTCCACATGAGGATCCTGAAGAAGCCTGAACTTCGGCAATATTGGAGGGTTGATATTTTATATAACACTCCAGTGTCCCGAATGGTCATGACCCGGACGTGTTTTGAGGCCATCCATAAGTTCCTGCATTACAACGACAATGCACGGTGTCCCGCACGAGATGACCCCAACTTTGACCGTCTGTTCAAAGTTCGACCGGTCATCGAACATTTCAGCAAAAAGTTTGCTGAAGTGTACGTGCCTCAAAGGGACATCTCCGTGGATGAGTCCTTAATTCATTTTAAGGGGCGGCTCAAATTCCGTCAATATCTGCCCAGCAAAACGGCCAGGTACGGACTCAAACTCTACAAGCTGTGTGAGAGTACCTCAGGGTACACTCACAGCTTTAGAGTTTACGAAGGGAAGGACACCAGGATTGAACCACCTGAGTGTCCTTCTATCCTGGGAGTGAGTGGGAAAATTGTGTGGGATTTGGTGCACCCACTGCTGGATAAAGGTTATCACCTCTATACCGATAACTTTTACACCAGCATCCCACTCTACAAATCTCTCTCTGCGCGAGGTACCGCAGCCTGCGGTGCGGTCCACAAAAATCAGAGAGGCCTCCCGAAGACGCTACTTGGGCAGACTCTCAGAAAAGGTGAGAGCAAAGCCCAATGAAGGCCAATGTAGCGACCACCTGCTGGTGGTCAAGTACAAGGACAAAAGGGATGTCCTTCTATTGACCACCATACACGGTGATGGCAGCACCCTCAGCACTGTAAGGGGTACCTCTACAGAGGTCAGCAAACCGACCTGTGTACTGGGGTACAACAAAAACATGGGGGGCGTTGATCACTCCGATCAATTCCTCCAACCGTAGTGCTTTGAGAAAGGCCAGGGTGTGGTACAAAAAGCTGTCCATGCACATTGTACAAATGGCAATGCTCAACGCTTTCCTGCTGTCACGATGTGCACACAACACCGATATGTCGTACCTTCATTTCCAGGAAGTAGTGGATAAGGCCCTGATGTTTGGCACGAGGGAAGGAGCGGGCCCCAGTACTTCTGGAACTGAAGGTACACGTATCGTACCAGGTCAGCATTTTCCGGGGGTGGTCCCGCCAACAGGAAGAAAAGGTAAGCCGCAAAAAAGGTGCAGAGTGTGCTATAAAAGGGGAATACGGAAGGACACTATCAATGCGACACCTACCCCGAAAAACCTGGCCTGTGTATGAAGGATTGCTTTAAATTGTACCACACCTCCATGCACTATTAACTTACAGGAAACAGATTCATTCCAAAGGAGGCACATCTACGTAAGTTATTTGAGGGCCTACTTTCCAAAATGTCACTTGTGGTTTTTTTTCCTGTTTAGGAGCTCTGCAAACGGAACATGATGCTCGCAGATAATTCCATCAAAGTCTGCATTCCAAAACTTCAGTACTTCCCTTTCGAGACCCAACGTGTGCCCAAACAGTTTTATCCCACATATGGAGTACCAGCGTACTCAGGACAAATTGGACGACTATTGAGGGCCAATTTCTCCTTTTACCCTTGGGAAATTAATAAATTGGGGACTAAAAGATCATTTTTGTGGGCAAACAATAGGATTTTTTATTTTCATACCCGGGCGTTATAAACTTTAGTGAAACACTTGGGGGTTCAAAGTTCTCACCACACATCTAGTCAAGTTCCTTAGGGGGTGTAGTTTCAAAATGGGGTCACTTCTGGGGGGTTTCCACTGTTTAGGCACATCAGGGGCTCGTCAAACGAAACATGACGGCCGCAGAACATTCCACCAAAGCCTGCATTCCAAAACAACACTACTTCCCTTCCGAGCCCTGACGTGTGCCCAAACAGTAGTTTTTTCCCACATATGGGGTACCAGCGTACTCAGGACAAATTGGACAACAACTTTTGTGGTCCAATTTCTCCTGTTACCTTTGGGAAATTAAAAAATTGGGGACTAAAAGATCATTTTTGTGGGCAAAAAATAGGATTTTTTATTTTCACACCCGGGCGTTATACACTTTAGTGAAACACTTGGGGGTTTAAAGTTCTCACCACACATCTAGACAAGTTCCTTAGGGGGTCTAGTTTCCAAAATGGGGTCACTTGAGGGGGGTTTCATGACAATTTGTGTGTGATCAGGAGACACAAACTGCGGATCAGGCTGCAAGGATTGCGGACTGCTATGTGGCTAACAGGATGCCTGAGGTGCGGAAGCCATCGGGATTCAGCTGGAGGGGAGGTAAGCCAAATGGGGACCCTTCTCCCTCTGCCGGCCGATCACCAGTGCTGTCCAAGCCCACCTTTTATGGGGCCCCGGGAAATAGACATTCTCTAGGCGATGCACGTCGGTGCTTCTCCTGCAACAAAGTGGGACGTTAGCACTGTCTGCCCTGATAGGGAGAATGCCCAACTACAACCACAAAGCAGTTTGTGTCCCCACTGTCTGTCCTCTTTGTAGCCGGCTCTGATGCGAGGGCAAATGAGAACTGTAAATCTGTCACTGTTGGCAATAAAGTCACCATTGGTCTCAGACACTGGGGCAGAGGTGACCGTGGTTCGTCCAGCCATGATAACCCCTGCCGATATCATACCAGGAAAGACTATGTCTATAACCGGGATTGGAGGGGTCAGCCCTGCCGTGCCCATGGCCCGTGTGTACCTGGACTGGGGAGCAGGGAAAGGACTGCGAGAAGTGGGAGTATCAGAGGCTATTCCCACCAATGTGTTGCTAGGCACGGACCTGGGGAGGATGGTGTCCCACTATGTTCCTCCCTTGAAAGTAAATGATGCAGAGATGGTGGAAGAAAGAGACCCACCTGAGATCCCGTGCGAGGAGGGAAAATGTCCCAATCCACAGGACTGTAATTATGTGGCAGCTGTGACCCGGAGTCAGGCTGTGGCTCAGACTCAGGCCCAGTGATTAGAGGATGAGTCTCAGACAGAACTGCCAGGACAGGAGGCCCATACTGAGGTCCCGGAGCCTCCCTACATGACAGACCCACCAAGATCCCTGATAACAGACACTGAAAACTCAGTTTCAGACCAGGGCCTGGCAGTCACACTAGGCCAGGGCCTGCAGGCTGACAGTCAGAGCTTCCAGGAGGCCCTGCAGACAGATGTCAGTCTGGAGGAGCTCAGATGTCTTGCAGACCAACCCCCCGCTGCTTCTGGCAAAGAGAGAATATACTGAGACCAGGGCAGACTGTATACAGAGACTATCCCCACGGATACTACAGAATCTTGGGACTATAAACGGCGGATGATCGTCCCTTATCCATTTAGGGAACAATTATTGAGAATTGCCCATGAAATTCCTTTGGCCGGACACCTTGGAATACAAAAGACTAAAGCTCTCCTGACACAACTTCTATTGGCCCAAGATGGGGACAGATATTGCCAATTACTGCCGATCGTGCGTAGTTTGTCAGAGAGTTGGAAAGTCTGGGAATATACAGAAAGCTCCATTGATACCACTGCCTGTGATCGATGAACCTTTCCAGCGAGTGGCTGTGGATATCATAGGGCCACTTGCAATCCCTAGCAGCTCTGGTAAAAAGTACATCCTCGCAGTGGTGGACTATGCTACACGATACCCGGAAGCTGTGGCACTTTCCTCCATCCGAGCAGACAAAGTGGCGGATGCTTTACTGACTGTGTTCTCTCATGTGGGTTTCCCCAGGGAAATGTTGACCGATCAGGGAACCCAGTTCATGTCTGATCTGATGGAAAGCTTCTGTGAAAGAATACAAGTACAGCATTTTGTGGCCAGTGCCCATCATCCCCAAACCAACGGACTCTGCGAGCGTTTTAATGGAACACTAAAGCAAATGCTCAAAATGTTGGTGGAGACTGAAGAGAGAGACTGGGAGCGGTACCTCCCCCATCTGCTGTTTGCCTACAGAGAGGTACCCCAGGCGTCTACTGGATTCTGCAGCTTTGAACTCATTTATGGGAGGAGGGTCAGGGGGCCACTTGATTTGATTAAAGGGAACCTGTCACCCCGTTTTTTGAGATTGAGCTATAAATACTGTTAAATAGGGCCTGCGCTGTGTGTTCCTATAGTGTATGTAGTGTACCCCGATTCCCCACCTATGCTGAGATATAACTTACCAAAGTCGCCGTTTTCGCCTGTCAATCAGGCTGGTCAGGTCGGGAGGGCGTGGTGACATCGCTGGTTCTTCCTCAGCTTTACGTTGGTGGCGTAGTGGTGTAATGGTGAACAAGCAGCGCGCGATCTGCGCTGTAATCCCTTGCATCGGTGGGGGCGGCCATCTTCCTGGGGCCGCGCGTGCGCAGATCGAGTGCTCTGCTGCACGGGGCTTCAGGAAAATGGCCGCGGGATGCCGCGCGTGCGCATTAGAGATCGCGGCGGCCATTTTCCCAAAGCCGAGTTTGCATCTCGGCTTTGGGAAAATGGCCGCCGCGATCTCTAATGCGCACGCGCGGCATGCCGCGGCCATTTTCCTGAAGCCCCGTGCAGCAGAGCACTCGATCTGCGCACGCGCGGCCCCAGGAAGATGGCCGCCCCCACCGATGCAAGGGATTACAGCGCAGATCGCGCGCTGCTTGTTCACCATTACGCCACTACGCCACCAACGTAAAGCTGAGGAAGAACCAGCGATGTCACCACGCCCTCCCGACCTGACCAGCCTGATTGACAGGCGAAAACGGCGACTTTGGTAAGTTATATCTCAGCATAGGTGGGGAATCGGGGTACACTACATACACTATAGGAACACACAGCGCAGGCCCTATTTAACAGTATTTATAGCTCAATCTCAAAAAACGGGGTGACAGGTTCCCTTTAAGGACTGTTGGGAGGACGACCCCAGAACTACTGGAGTCTCAATGGTCGAATATGTACTGCGGCTCAGAGAGAGAATGCAGAAACTGAGCAACCTGGCCCATGAGAATGTGACCCAGGCCCAAATCAACCAGAAGGTCTGGTACGACCGTAATGCCAGACTGAGGGCCTATGAGGAAGGACAGAAGGTTTGGGTGTTGGTCCCTACGTTACAGAATAAATTGCAGGCCACATGGGAGGGACCATATACTGTATATAAGCGGCTGAATGATGTTAATTATGTGGTGACACTAGATGAGCATGCAAGGTGTCAGAAAGTGTTTCATGTAAATATGTTGAAGGCACATCATGCCAGGGAGGCCTGTGTCTTACCTGTCTGTAGCCTGCCTGAAGAGGATGAGGCTGATGTGTTACTGGATGTGGGGGACGGTACTCAGTATGTGGAGTCCCTGGAGTCAGCAGAGTTTAACCCTGAGCTATCCCACAGTCAGAGGTCTGAGCTGATGGGGGCGCTCAGCGAGTTCACCGAAGTCTTCACAGGGGAGCCTGGGAGGACACACTTAGCAGTTCACCATGAGGACACTGGTACTAATCCCTCAGTATGGCAGTCTGCATACCGTGTGTCAGCAGAGACAGTATTCACTGTCTGTGGAAGGATACCATGCTTGGCATAGGTGGTTTTCCTTTATTGGATGTTTTCCTTTATTGGATGCTGCCCTTCCCTTGGTTGTTCCTTCCCGGGGAAAGGCCTGGCTATTCACTGCCTGCGTTGAGAAACAAGTGATGGTGTCTCCGCAGCTCCTCTACATGCATCAGCAGAGGTGAAGGCACACATGAGGGAACAGGTAGAGGAGATGCTGAAACTCCTGCCCAGAGAAGGGGCTTATGCCACCATTGAAAAAAAAGTTTGGCAATTGTGTGGGCCCTGCAGAAGCTGCAACCATACCTCTATGGGCGCAACTTCACTGTGATCACAGATCATAACCCATTGAGTTGGCTCAACAGAGTAGTTGGGGACAATGGGAAATTGCTTAGACGGAATTTGATACTTCAGCAATATGATTTCACAATTTAGCACAAGAAGGGAGTTCATCATGGCAATGCCGATGGCCTGTCTCGCCAAGATGGGGCAGAACCAGATACTTGCTCGGGAGCTGACCTGTAAGTCAACACCCATGCACGTTCATAAGGAGGGAGGTGTGGTGAAATATGTGTATATATACAGTTATATGAAAAAGTTTGGGCACCCCTATTAATCTTAAGCTTAATGTTTTACAAAATTGTTTTTTTTTTTTTGCAACAGCTATTTCAGTTTCATATATCTAATAACTGTTGGACACAGTAATGTTTCTGCCTTGAAACAAGGTTTATTGTACTAACAGAAAACGTGCAACCTGCATTCAAACAAAATTTGACAGGTGGATAAATATGGGCACCCCACCAGAAAAGTGACATTAATATTTAGTAGATCCTCCTTTTGCAAAAATAACAGCCTCTAGTCGCTTCCTGTAGCTTTTAAGGAGTTCATGGATCCTCGATGAAGGTATTTTTGACCATTCCTCTTTACAAAACAATTCCAGTTCAGTTAAGTTTGATGGTCGCCGAGCATGGACAGCCCTCTTCAAATGATCCCACAGATGTTCAATGATATTCAGGTCTGGGATGGCCATTCCAGAACAGTGAAATTGTTCCTCTGCATGAATGCCTGAGTAGAGTTGGAGCGGTGTTTTGGATCATTGTCTTGCTGAAAGATCTATCCCCTGCGTAACTTCAACTTTGTCACTGATTCATGAACATCATTGTCAAGAATCTGCTGATACTGAGAGGAATCCATGTGTAACTCAACTTTAACAAGATTCCCGGTGCCGGCATTGGCCACACAGCCCCAAAGCATGATGGAATCTCCACCAAATTTTACTGTGGGTAGCAAGTATTTTTCTTGGAATGCTGTGTTTTTTGGCCGCCATGCATAACGCCGTTTTGTATGACCAAACAACTCAATTTTGGTTTCATCAGTCCACAGGACCTTCTTCCAAAAAGAAATTGGCTTCTCCTAATGTGCTTTTGCATACCTCAGCCGACTCGGTTTGTGGCGTGCTTGCAGAAACTGCTTCTTTCGCAACACTCTCCCATACAGCTTCTCCTTGTGCAAAGTGCGTTGTATAGTTGACCGATGCGCAGTGACACCATCTGCAGCAAGTTGATGCTGCAGCTCTCTGGAGGTGGTCTGAGGACTGTTCTTGACTGATCTCACCATTCTTCTTCTCTGCCTTTCTGATGTTTTTCTTGGCCTGCCACTTCTGGCCTTAACTAGAACTGTACCTGTGTTCTTCCATTTCCTTACTATGTTCCTCACAGTGGAAATTGACAGGTTAAATCTCTGAGACAGCTTTTTGTATCCTTCCCCTGAACAACTATGTTGAATAATCTTTGTTTTCAGATCATTAGACAGTTGTTTTGAGGAGCCCATGATGCCACTCTTCAGAGGAGATTCAAACAGGAGAACAACTTGCAAGTGGCCACTTTAAGTAGCTTTTCTCATGATTGCATACACCTGGCTATGAAGTTTAAAGCTCAATGAGGTTAGAAAACCAAAAAAAGTGCTTTAGTAAGTCAGTAAAAAGTAGGAAGGAGTATTTAAAAAAAGAAAATGATAAGAGTGCCCATACTTATGCACCTGTCAAATTTTGTTTGAATGCAGATTGCGCATTTTCTGTTAGTACAATAAACCTCATTTCAAGGCAGAAACATTACTGTGTCCAACAGTTATTAGATATATGAAACTGTAATAGCTGTTGCAAAAAACAAACAATTTTTATAAAACATTAAGCTTAACATTAATAGGGGTGCCCAAACTTTTTCATATAACTGTATATATATATATATATATATATATATATATATATATATACACGTGTGTGTGTAGGGACATATGTCTAGGGTTATATGTGTGACCAGTGATAATGTAACATCTGTCCTGAAGGCAAGTCACACCTAGGTGTTAATAGGTACTTCCTTGGGACTAGTAGAAATTCTGTCTCCATATCTCACCAGGGGGTCTAGCTAGGGCCGAGAAGAAAAGCAACATTTGGCACCTTTCAGGTCTTGGAGGGGAGACGCTAATTGCGGCCTGAGAGTTAGCTATCCCTGGAAACCACCTCACAAGTGTCTCCATCCAGAGGAAAATAATATATATTCATTAGTAGAGTGGCCGTGCCCAATCAAACAGACCGCAATTATATTAACCTGGGAGGCCGGTCTAGAAACCTGACCTCAGACCAAAGTTATAAATTTAGGCTGCAGACAGAGAATTGTGTTCACATGATGAGGGCAGCCTGAGAAGCTGATGTGATCCAATCTACATTCTTCCTTCCCTCAGGGAGCAAAAAGCAACTACCAGTTAGATAATTTCTGTAAGTTTTCTCCTGTTTATTTTGACACTGTTTTGCATAAGTTGTATGTCTTTTTATTATCATATTTTTATACCTTTTTCTTATTGTAAGCATTGAACTTTTTGCTATTAAAGTATAAAACTTTAACAAGTTGAACCATGAATCTTCTAAAAGAATCCATAGCTTAAAGGTGTGTGAGCCTTATGAGTGATAGACATATTTTTATTAGCATTATTGTTAGTTCCGGGACTCAACGCCCGTGTATTCGATGAGTGGTGGCAGCGCGTATGAGCGGGTGTGTGGCCTGGGTCGGTGTGTGATTTATGCTCCCATTACAGCATAGGACAGAGGTTGAATGCTGAACTGAGAGTGGGGAGATAGATTAACCCGTGCAGGCACAACCCCAAGTCACGTGTGAGAGCAGGCACGTGACGAATAAGGCTACTTTCACACTAGCGTCGGAATCTCCCCGTCGCAATGCGTCGGGCAGAGATTCCGACGCTAGCGTATAACGCACTGCACAACGAAGGCAGCGGATGAATTTCTCCGGCGCATCCGCTGCCCCATTGTGAGGTGCGGGGAGGTGGGGGCGGAGTTCCGGCCGCGCATGCGCGGTCGGAAAAAGCGGTCCGTCAGGACCAAAAGACGTTACATGTAGCGTTTTTTGCTCCTGACGGTCCACCAAAGCACGACGCATCCGTCGCACGACGGATGCGACGTGTGGCAATCCGTCGCAATGCGTCGTCAATTCAAGTCAATGGAGAAAAAACGCATCCTGCAAGCACTTTTGCAGGATGCGTTTTTTGTCCAAAACGACGCATTGCGACGTATGCCAAAAAACGCTAGTGTGAAAGTAGCCTAAGTGACACCACGGAGAAGGGATCCGTGACAATGACCGATTGTGATAGATTCGTCCACCGAACCTAACAATCAAGGTCTGGTTTTCAACTTCCTTTAAAGATGGCAGATGTCCACCAACAACCACCTACACATGCCTGTAAGCCAAAATGAACAATCGTATTTGCAGCAGTGTTTTTCCTGCCAAAAGATGCAGAAATTTTACCCAATTTGTGCACATACCGATATTTAATTGCTTACTCATAGACTATTCCATGGTCTGGAATCCATTCTCTTGGTATATAACCTTCAAAAGTGCATAGCCTTTGTGTCTAGGAGTACCAATACATGACAATTTGAACAGAATGTATGGAGCCCTCCATTATGTCTAATACAGGGTGTATCTGAGTCGCTAATCTTTAGCAGTTCTTCCTTCCTTCATAAATTAAACTGAAATTTCCTATTTATAATAAAAAAAATATATTTTGGTTTACTTAAATTATATATACTTATATATTAATCATTTTTAAATGTTACCTTATATATAAGTAATTATACAGGAAAACATCTTTCTTAAACATTTTTCCTGCAAAATGCAATTTTGGAATGTTTTATTGTCAGTCCTTAAAGTGGAGTAAAAGTGTGACATTATTGTTCTCAGCAGCAATCTGGGAGTCAGAGATGCTTCCAGTGGTCTTCCTCATCCTGTTCTTCTTCCAGTCAGCACTTTTTCCATCCATTTGGATACAGGAAATAAATATATCTTGGTACCGTGTTAGCCATCCATATTTTTCCAGCCATTTGAACATTTTCACTGCCCCCAGATCTCTTTGTAGGGTTTTCCGGAAAAAAAGTTGCCTTTCCCATTGACTCCCATTATACTCGCTATTCGAAACAAGCACTTGGGCATTCATAATGGGCACAAGGCTATTGGGTGTCGCAGCTATTTCCCTGCAATGTAAAGTGATTGTGCATGGAAAGCAGCTTGGAGGTGCTGCTAAAGTGAACGCAGCCTTTGGGTAAGTTTTTCCAGAAGCATTTTTGCAGCCTTTTGATTTGACAGTTGCCTAGTTTAGAGAGATTTTCTTTAGGATCTGTGAAGACACACTTTTTCCCCCACTGGATGTTTGTCAAAATATTCTTGGAAAATAAGTTTAAAAAAACTGGGAACAGCAAGTGAATTTCCATAAAAATGTATTGGATTAATTTTCCAAGTGTTTTTGAAGAGGATTTTGTAGAAGATCCACCCCAAAAACTCAGTGTTAATAAAGCTTTAGCCTAGCAAAACAAGGTGGCCACCTATGTCGGTCCACCTGCTGATCGATGGGTGCAGAAGGGTTGCCATGAAGCTAGAGGTTTCATAGGTGTCCCTACAGTCTATCATAAGTATCTGCCTATTAAGCCATCTCAGATACAATTCCACAGCATTGTGCCTTTAAGCCATTCACAGAAGTTACAAAGCTCCTCTCTTCTCTCCATGCCCTACTACTGGCACCAGTGAACCTAGTACCTCACGCCTCCTCCAGTCTCTCTGATCGGCTGTGACTATCTACCCAAAATATTTAAGGTACCGTATATACTCGAGTATAAGCCGAGATTTTCAGCCCAAATTTTTGGGCTGAAAGTGCCCCTCTCGGCTTATACTCGAGTCACGGTCGGCGGTGGGGTCGGCGGGTGAGGGGGAGAGGGCGCTGAGGCATACTTACCTAGTCCCAGCGATCCTGGCGCTCCCCCTGCCGTCCCACGGTCTTCGGTGCTGCAGTTCTTCCTCTATCAGAGGTCACGTGGGACCGCTCATTAGAGAAATGAATAGGCGGCTCCACCTCCCATAGGGGTGGATCCGCCTATTCCTATCTCTAATCAGCGGTAACGGTGACCGCTGCTAGAGGAAGAAGCTGCGGCACCGAAGACAGCTGTCCGGGAGAAGGAGCCGGACGCCAGGACCAGGTAAGTATGTAATATTCACCTGTCCGCGTTCCAGCCGCGGGGCGCAGCTCCATCTTCCCGGCGTCGCTCCATCTTCCCGGCGTCTCTGCACTCTGACTGTTCAGGTCAGAGTTAGCGATGACGCATATAGTGTGCGCGGCGCCCTCTGCCTGATCAGTCAGAGCAGAGAGACGCCAGGACGAGATGCCGGAACGAGACGCCGGGAGCTGCAATCAAGAGAGGTGAGTATGTGTTTTTTTTTTTACTGCAGCAGCAGCAGCGACAATGGCAGAGCTTTCTATGGGGCAATATGAATGGTGCAAGAGCACTATATGGGGCAGAGCTTTCTATGGGGCAATATGAACGGTGCAAGAGCACTATATGGGGCAGAGCTTTCTATGGGGCAATATGAACGGTGCAAGAGCACTATATGGGGCAGAGCTATAGGGCAATAATGAACGGTGCAGAGCACTATATGGGGCACAGCTATAGGGCAATAATGAACGGTGCAGAGCACTATATGGGGCACAGCTATAGAGTTATAATGAACGGCGCAGAGCACTATATGGGGCAGAGCTATAGGGCAATATGAACGGTGCAGAGCACTATATGGGGCACAGCTATAGGTGTTGTGAATTCTGTGGCAGAGCTCCCTCCTGTGGTCACAAGTGGTACTTCGGCTGGTTCTCTCTGTGAGCTTCCGTTGGTGGAGGAAAGTGGTACTGCGGCTTCTGAGTTTCCTTCCTCAGGTGATGTGGTGAAGTCGTTAGGTGCTTCTCTATTTAACTCCACCTAGTGCTTTGATCCTGGCCTCCAGTCAATGTTCTAGTATTGGACCTGTTTCCTTCTGGATCGTTCCTGTGGCCTGCTGCTCTGCATAGCTAAGTTCTTCTTTGCTATTTGTTTGCTGTTTTTTTTCTGTCCAGCTTGTCAATTTGTTTTTTTCTGCTTGCTGGAAGCTCTGGGACGCAGAGGGTGTACCTCCGTGCCGTTAGTTCGGTACGGAGGGTCTTTTTGCCCCCTTTGCGTGGTTTTTGTAGGGTTTTGTGTTGACCGCAAAGTTACCTTTCCTATCCTCGCTCTGTTCAGAAAGTTGGGCCTCACTTTGCTAAATCTATTTCATCTCTACGTTTGTCTTTTCATCTTAACTCACAGTCATTATATGTGGGGGCTGCCTTTTCCTTTGGGGTATTTCTCTGAGGCAAGGTAGGCTTATTTTCTATCTTCAGGCTAGCTAGTTTCTCAGGCCGTGCCGAGTTGCATAGGGAGCGTTAGGCGCAATCCACGGCTGCCTTTAGTGTGGTTGGAGAGGATTAGGGATTGCGGTCAACAGAGTTCCCACGTCTCAGAGCTCGTTCTTGTGTTTTGGGTTATTGCCAGGTCACTGTATGTACGCTGACCTCTATGTCCATTGTGGTACTGAATTACCTTTCATAACATATAGGGCAATAATGAACGGCGCAGAGCACTATATGGGGCAGGGCTATAGGGCAATAATGAACGGCGCAGAGCACTATATGGCACAGCTATGGGGAAATAATGATCTATTTTTATTATTGAAATTCACCGGTAGCTGCTGCATTTCCACCCTAGGCTTATACTCGAGTCAATACGTTTTCCCAGTTTTTTGTGGCAAAATTAGGGGGGGTCGGCTTATACTCTGGTCGGCTTATTCTCGAGTATATACGGTATGTTTTTTCCTGTATCTTTCCCTTCACATTCAGCAATCTCAACATAACCCCATTACAGAAAGAAAATCATACTGTAGCTTGGTCAGAATTGCTCTGTCTCTAACCTGGAGTGTTTGGTCTACTCCTGTCCACTATTTGTCAGATAACTTTCTTCTTGACCTGTTGCAATCTGGTTTCCACTCTTTACACTCTACAGACACTTAGTGGCTAAATCTAATGATCACTAGTCTCTTCCGATTCTACTGGATCTCTCTGCAGCATTCACCAGCTCCTCCTCACTATGGTCTGCTCTACAGTATTGGCCTCAAGGATTATGCTCACTCTTGGTTCGCCTCCTTCCTCCCAAACACCGCTTTCATCCCCTAAAAATCACCACGCGTAGACATGTCTATCACATTACTAACCTATTCTTACTAACCTATTCTCGCTTCCTAAATAATACTCAAAATCTGGTCCTTTCTATCAGGTGTTCCCACATCCTCCATATGCTTAGTATCTGCACAAAGATCTCCGCAAGATAAATAGACATGCTGCGGTCTGGAAAGACGCGCCGCATGTCCGTTTACGCATGGAAGCCAGAGGCGTCCCTGCACGCACAGTGGAGATGGAATTTCTTCAAATCCCATCCACTATGCTGCAACATCTTGCCACTGCGGGTTTGATGCTGCGGATGAACGCAGCGTCAAACCCGCAGCTTTTACTGACCATGGAAACATACCCTGAATGAGGCCTCAGGCTGTGCTTTTACAATGAGCTTCTGGTGTTGTGTATTTTCAATCCTTAGCGAGCAAAACAAACAAAAAAAAGGTCTATAAAGTTTCATGGATTATTTATTTTTTTAAAGTGACATCATAAAAAATATATAAACTTATGTAGTACTGCCACAATATTCTCGACCCATGCATTAATGATTAATGCCTTGTACTGCAGATTAAAAAATGTTATATTTGCCATTTTTTTCTACCTCACAATCCCCCTAAAAAAAACCCAAACTATAAGGCTATGTGCACACGATGCGTTTTTGATGGGGGTTTTTACGTGAGTAAATGGTCCAAAAACGCAATGGAATACTTATGCAAGCTAATGCAATGACAATCCTGAAGTGCTATGCACATGATCAGTAAATTTCCGTCTGTATTTTCAGCGTCCAATTTTCTGCAGCATGTCAATTCTTTTTGCGTTTCTGCAGCGTTTTTGACTCATTAACTTAGACAAATCTGCAGCAAAAATGCTGGGAATTGTCAAGGAAATGATGTCAGGAGGAAGAGTGTGTGGGCGGAGAAAGTGTGTGTGTGTGTGTGTGTGTGTAGAAAGTGTGTGTAGAAAGTGTGTGTGTGTGTGTGTGTGTGTGTAGAAAGTGTGTGTGTGTCTGTGTAGAAAGTGTGTGGAGAAAGTGTGTGTGTGTGTGGAGAAAGTGTGTGTGTGTGTGTGGAGAAAGTGTGTGTGTGTGTGTGTGTGTGTGTGTAGAAAGTGTGTGTGTGTGTGGAGAAAGTGTGTGTGTGTGGAGAAAGTGTGTGTGTGTGTGTGTGTAGAAAGTGTGTGTGTGTGTGTGTAGAAAGTGTGTGTGTGTAGAAATTGTGTGTGTGTGTGGAGAAAGTGTGTGTGTGTGTGTGTGTAGAAAGTGTGTGTGTGTGTGTGTGTAGAAAGTGTGTGTGTGTAGAAATTGTGTGTGTGTGTGTGTGTGGAGAAAGTGTGTGTGTGTGTGTGTGTGTGTGTGTGTGTGTGTGTGTAGAAAGTGTGTGTGTGTGTGTGTAGAAAGTGTGTGTGTGTAGAAATTGTGTGTGTGTGTGTGTGTGGAGAAAGTGTGTGTGTGTGTGTGTGTGTGTAGAATATCTGTGAGTCTCTGTGTGTGTACCCATGCAACATCTGATGGGACTACTACTCCCATCCAGCTACGTCTTTTGTCACATAACAGAGACAGTATAAGCAGATGATGGGAGAATAGACTCACCATACAGCGTCTGTGTTCAATTGTAAAAACAAAAAAAAAAGTCAAAACATTTACATAATTACCTACACAATACATACTCACCGAACGCCTAAACCCGACGCCTGTGTCTCTTGCAAACAATCAAAAATAGTAAACCAACATATACTCACCTTTCCGCCGCAGTACATTTAATACAGTGTCCCACGTCAATCTCACCCGGCAATACACTGACAGGAGGTAATAGCTCCCGCAGGGTATCAATGAGCCGCCGTAAGAGTTCACCAGCTGATCAGCTTCGGTGCTATCACTTACGGCACCGCTATGTAGGAAAATTCTCACACAGCGGTGCCGTGAAAGCATCGGAGCTGAGGAACTCCGGTGAATGCTCATGGCGGCTCAGTGATACACAGCGGGAGCGATTACCTCCTGTCAGTGTATCGCCGATGTCCGAGTAGGGTGGTACTATTCTACTCGTGAGATCATTGCGGGACACTCGGTATTAAGTGGACTACGTTGGACAGGATAGTATTATATGTTGGTTTATTATTTTTTGATTGTTTGCAAGAGACGAGGGTGTCGGGGATTAGGCGTTCAGTAAGTATGGTAAATTTAGATTCAATAAAGGAGTCTGTGTGATTATTTCAAATAAAAGACTTTATTCTGGGCTTCTGGTTTTTATACAATACCACTATGGGGTTAGTAATGGATAGGTGTCTTATAGACACCTCTCCATTGGTGAAGAGCAAGTGTACTCGTTGCTCGGGTTTTCCCGAGCACGCTCGGGTGACCTCCGAATATTTATAACTGCTCGAAGATTTAGTTTTCAGCACAGCAGCTAAAGGATTTACAGCTACTAGCCAGGCTGAGTACATGTGGGGGTTGCCTGGTTGCTAGGGAATCCCCACATGCAATCAAGCTGGCTAGTAGCTGTAAATCATTCAGCTGCTGCAATGAAAACAAAATCTCCGAGCAGTCATAAATACTCAGAGGTCACCCAAGCGTGCACGGGAAAACCCGAGCAATGAGTACACTCGCTCATCACTAATCTCCATTACTAACCTGTGGGGTTGATGTCATCTTTGTATTGTTGGGTGACATCAAGCCCACAGGTTAATATGAACCCCACTCGCCTCCGCTACAGGGCAAGTGGGAAGCGAGAGGCTAAGTGCCAGAATTGGTGCATCTATAAGATGCGCCATTTCTGGGGCAGCTGAGAACTGATGTTTTTAGCCTGGGTGGTGCCAATATCCATGGCCTCTTCTCAGGCTATTAATATCATCCCGCAGCTGTCTGCATAGCCTTTGCTGGTTCGATTTTATAGGGGGACCCCATATCAATTTTTTTTTCTGGGGTTGTCCTGTAAACTAGCCAGTAAAGGCTAAGCAAACAGCTGTGAGCTGATATTAATAGACTGGGAACCTTTGGCTATTGGTTCCTTCCCAGAATATTAACATCAGCCGTCTGCTTTCCCTCTGCTGGTTATGAAAATTATGCGAGCATTTTTAAAAAAATGTTTTGAAAAATAAACAGATACTGCATTTCACGCAGATTTCTGACAGTTGCTGTTTTGTTACAGCATATGTAACTTAATTATGTTAATGCTCCTGCATAGGCTGGTGACTGTGTGTGTGTCTTTATTTAATGTTAATGAGGGTATCTGGCTGAAGAGGTTGAACAAGGAAATTAAATCAATTTTTTTTTAAAATATATCTTTATTTAGCTCTATTGAGTCACAAAAATGCATGAAAAAATGCCTGGAAAAACTCACCAAAACCGCGCATATTTTCAGCTGCATTTTTCAGACAAGAGATGCAGAAATCTTGCAGAAATTTCTGCAAGCAAATACGCAACATGCGCACATAGCCTAAACCCTCATTTGGCTATACAGAAGGACAAATAAATAAAAGGGTTATGTCTCGATTCAGCATTGGAAAAAGAAAACGTTCTTTACAGTGCCGGCGAAAAAAATCTTTACACTTGCGCAGCAATAAAAAAACTTTACACATAAAATCCACATCATAATTTCACTTTTTAACCCCTTCCCGACCTTTGACGCCACGTAGGCGTCATGAAAGTCGGTGCCAATCCGACCCATGACGCCTATGCGGCGTCATGGAAAGATCGCGTCCCTGCAGACCGGGTGAAAGGGTTAACTCCCATTTCACCCGATCTGCAGGGACAGGGGGAGTGGTAGTTTAGCCCAGGGGGGGTGGCTTCACCCCCTCGTGGCTACGATCGCTCTGATTGGCTGTTGAAAGTGAAACTGCCAATCAGAGCGATTTGTAATATTTCACCCATTATAACGGGTGAAATATTACAATCCAGCCATGGCCGATGCTGAAATATCATCGGCCATGGCTGGAAATACTAGTGTGCCCCCACCCCACCCCTCCGATCGCCCCCCCCACCCCCCCGATCTGGCCGGTACACTGCTCCGGCTCCCCTCCGTCCAGTGCTCCGCTCCCCCCCGTGCTCGTGTCCGCTCCCCCCGTGCTCCAATCACCCCCCCGTGCTCCAATCACCCCCCCTGCACTCCGATCCACCCCCCCGTGCTCCGTTCCACCCCCCCGTGCTCCATTCCAGCCCCCCCGTGCTCCGTTCCACGCCCCCCGCGCTCCGTTCCACCCCTCCCGCGCTCCGATTCCCCCCCCCCGTGGTCCCCCCCCACCCTATCATACTTACCGATCCAGCCGTGGTCCCGTCCGTCTTCTCCCGGGCGCCGCCATCTTCCAAAATGGCGGGCGCATGCGCAGTGCGCCCGCCGAATCTGCCGGCCGGCAGATTCGTTCCAAAGTGCATTTTGATCACTGAGATATAATCTATCTCAGTGATCAAAATAAAAAAAATAATAAATGACCCCCCCCCCCCCCTTTGTCACCCCCATAGGTAGGGACAATAAAAAAATAAAGAAATTTTTTTTTTTCCACTAATGTTAGAATAGGGTTAGGGTTAGGGGTAGGGGTAGGGGTAGGGTTAGGGGTAGGGTTAGGGGTAGGGTTAGGGGTAGGGCTAGGGTTAGGGTTAGGGGTAGGGTTAGGGCTAGGGTTAGGGCTAGGGTTAGGGCTAGGGTTAGGGTTAGGGTTAGGAATGTGCACACGTATTCTGGTCCTCTGCGGATTTTTCCGCTGCGGATTTGATAAATCCGCAGTGCTAAACCGCTGCGGATTTATGGCGGATTTACCGCGTTTTTTTCTGCGCATTTCACTGCGGTTTTACAATTGCGATTTTCTATTGGAGCAGTTGTAAAACCGCTGCGGAATCCGCACAAAGAAGTGACATGCTGCGGAATGTAAACCGCTGCGTTTCCGTGCAGTTTTTCCGCAGCATGTGTACAGCGATTTTTGTTTCCCATAGGTTTACATTGAACTGTACACTCATGGGAAACTGCTGCGGATCCGCAGCGTTTTCCGCAGCGTGTGCACATACCTTTAGAATTAGGCTATGTGCACACGGTGCTGATTTGGCTGCGGATTCGCAGCAGTGTTCCATCAGGTTTACAGTACCATGTAAACATATGAAAAACCAAATCCGCTGTGCCCATGGTGCGGAAAATACCACGCGGGAACGCTGCGTTGTATTTTCCGCAGCATGTCAATTCTTTGTGCGGATTCCGCAGCGTTTTACACCTGTTCCTCAATAGGAATCCGCAGGTGAAATCCGCACAAAAAACACTGGAAATCCGCGGAAAATCCGCAGGTAAAACACAGTGCCTTTTACCCGCGGATTTTTCAAAAATGGTGCGGAAATATCTCACACGAATCCGCAACGTGGGCACATAGCCTTAGGGTTAGGGTTGGAATTAGGGTTGTGGTTAGGGTTAGGGGTGTGTTGGGGTTAGTGTTGTGGTTAGGGGTGTGTTGGGGTTAGGGTTGTGATTAGGATTATGGCTACAGTTGGGATTAGGGTTAGGGGTGTGTTGGGGTTAGTGTTGGAGTTAGAATTGAGGGGTTACCACTGTTTAGGCACATCAGGGGTCTCCAAACGCAACATGGCGCCACCATTGATTCCAGCCAATCTCGTATTCAAAAAGTCAAATGGTGCTCCCTCACTTCCGAGCCCTGACGTGTGCCCAAACAGTGGTTTACCCCCACATATGGGGTACCAGCATACTCAGGACAAACTGCGCAACAATTACTGGGGTCCAATTTCTCCTGTTACCCTTGTGAATCTAAAAAAATGCTTGCTAAAACATAATTTTTGAGGAAAGAAAAATGATTTTTTATTTTCACGGCTCTGCGTTGTAAACGTCTGTGAAGCACTTGGGGGTTCAAAGTGCTCACCACATAGATAAGTTCCTTGGGGGGTCTAGTTTCTAAAATGGGGTCACTTGTGGGGGGTTTCTACTGTTTAGGCACACCAGGGGCTCTGCAAACGCAACGTGACACCCGCAGTCCATTCCATCAAAGTCTGCATTTCAAAAGTCACTACTTCCCTTCTGAGCCCCGACGTGTGCCCAAACAGTGGTTTACCCCCACATATGGGGTATCAGCGTACTCAGGAGAAACTGGACAACAACTTTTGGGGTCCAATTTCTCCTGTAACCCTTGGGAAAATAAAAAATTCTGGGCTAAATAATTATTTTTGAGGAAAGAAAACGTATTTATTATTTTCACGGCTCTGCATTATAAACTTCTATGAAGCACTTGGGGGTTCAAAGTGCTCACCACACATCTAGATAAGTTCCTTTCAGGGTCTAGTTTCCAAAATGGGGTCACTTGTGGGGGGTTTCTACTGTTTAGGCACATCAGGGGCTCTGCAAACGCAACGTGACGCCCGCAGAGCATTCCATCAAAGTCTGCATTTCAAAACGTCACTACTTCAATTCCAAGCCCCGGCATGTGCCCAAACAGTAGTTTACCCCCACATATGGGGTATCACCGTACTCAGGAGAAACTGGACAACAAATATTGGGGTCAAATTTCTCCTGTTACCCTTGGGAAAATTAAAAAATTCTGGGCTAAATAATTATTTTTGAGGAAAGAAAACGTATTTATTATTTTCACGGCTCTGCATTATAAACTTCTATGAAGCACTTGGGGGTTCAAAGTGCTCACCACACATCTAGATAAGTTCCTTTGGGGGTCTAGTTTCCAAAATGGGGTCACTTGTGGGGGGTTTCTACTGTTAAGCCACATCAGGGGCTCTGCAAACGCAACGTGACGCCCACAGAGCATTCCATCAAAGTCTGCATTTCAAAACGTCACTACTTCACTTCCGAGCCCCGGCATGTGCCCAAACAGTGATTTACCCCCACATATGGGGTATCAGCGTACTCAGGAGAAACTGGACAACAACTTTTGGGGTCAAATTTCTCCTGTTACCCTTGGGAAAATAAAAAATTGCAGGCTAAAAGATCATTTTTGAGAAAATAATTTTTTTTTTTATTTTCATGGCTCTGCGTTATAAACTTCTGTGAAGCACTTGGGGGTTCAAAGTCCTCACCACACATCTAGATTAGTTCCTTTGGGGGTCTAGTTTCTAAAATGGTGTCATTTCTGGGGGATCTCCAATGTTTAGGCACACAGGGGCTCTCCAAACGTGACATGGTGTCCGCTAATGATTGGAGCTAATTTTCCATTTAAAAAGCCAAATGGCGTGCCATCCCTTCCGAGCCCTGCCGTGCGCCCAAACAGTGGTTTACCCCCACATATGGGGTATCAGCGTACTCAGGACAAACTGGACAACAATATTTGGGGTCCAATTTCTCCTATTATCCTTGGCAAAATAGGAAATTCCAGGCTAAAAAATCATTTTTGAGGAAAGAAAAATTATTTTTTATTTTCATGGCTCTGCGTTATAAACTTCTGTGAAGCACCTGGGGGTTTAAAGTGCTCAATATGCATCTAGATAAGTTCCTTGGGGGGTCTAGTTTCCAAAATGGGGTCACTTGTGCGGGAGCTCCAATGTTTAGGCACACAGGGGCTCTCCAAACGCGACATGGTGTCCGCTAACAATTGGAGCTAATTTTCCATTCAAAAAGTCAAATGGCGCGCCTTCTCTTCCGAGCCCTGCCGAGTGCCCAAACAGTGGTTTACCCCCACATATGAGGTATCGGCGTACTCGGGAGAAATTGCCCAACAAATTTTATGATCCATTTTATCCTACTGCCCATGTGAAAATGAAAAAATTGAGGCGAAAAGAATTTTTTTGTGAAAAAAAATTACTTTTTCATTTTTACGGATCAATTTGTGAAGCACCTGGGGGTTCAAAGTGCTCACTATGCATCTAGATAAGTTCCTTGGGGCGTCTAGTTTCCAAAATGGGGTCACTTGTGGGGGAGCTCCAATTTTTAGGCACACGGGGGCTCTCCAAACGTGACATGGTGTCCGCTAAAGAGTGGAGCCAATTTTTGATTCAAAAAGTCAAATGGCGCTCCTTCCCTTCCAAGCCCTGCCGTGCGCCAAAACAGTGGTTTACCCCCACATATGAGGTATCAGCGTACTCAGGACAAATTGGACAACAACTTTCGTGGTTCAGTTTCTCCTTTTACCATTGGGAAAATAAAAAAATTGTTGCTAAAAGATAATTTTTGTGACTAAAAAGTTAAATGTTCATTTTTTCCTTCCATGTTGCTTCTGCTGCTGTGAAGCACCTGAAGGGTTAATAAACTTCTTGAATGTGGTTTTGAGTACCTTGAGGGGTGCAGTTTTTAGAATGGTGTCACTTTTGGGTATTTTCAGCCATATAGACCCCTCAAACTGACTTCAAATGTGAGGTGGTCCCTAAAAAAAATGGTTTTGTAAATTTCGTTGTAAAAATGACAAATCGCTGGTCGAATTTTAACCCTTATAACTTCCTAACAAAAAAAAATTTTGTTTCCAAAATTGTGCTGATGTAAAGTAAACATGTGGGAAATGTTATTTATTAACTATTTTGTGTCACATATCTCTCTGGTTTAACAGAATAAAAATTCAAAATGTGAAAATTGCGAAATTTTCAAAATTTTCGCCAAATTTCCGTGTTTATCACAAATAAATGCAGAATTTATTGACCTAAATTTACCACTGACATGAAGCCCAATATGTCACGAAAAAACAATCTCAGAACCGCTAGGATCCGTTGAAGCGTTCCTGAGTTATTACCTCATAAAGGGACACTGGTCAGAATTGCAAAAAACGGCAAGGTCTTTAAGGTCAAAATAGGCTGGGTCTTGAAGGGGTTAAAAGTGTACACAATGGGGGAGATAATAAAAAACTGTCTAATATTAAAGCTGGCTTTGTTGCAAATATCAACCAATCAACGCTCAGTTTTCACTTCATTGGTAAAGCGAAAGCTGCACTCTGATTGGTTGTTATGTGCAGCTCAGCCAGTTTTGCTATTAGGCAGTCTTTTATTATCTCCCTCAGTTTTTTATTATCTCCCACAATGGGTCGAAAGAAGCTTAAAATGGAAGAGAAATACCGGATTACTCACCGGTAATGCTCTTTTATAGAGCCCACGACAGCACCCACTAGAGAGAGGGGATCCGCCCCTAGGAACAGGAAACCTACAGAGAGATAAAAGGGGCGGCCCCCCCTCGCTCCTCAGTTGTTTTACAGAGAATAGGAGGATCCGCCGCCAGGTTTTAGTTAATAGGTTCAGGTATATATACATATTTACAACTTTATACTATATCTTTGTAATATTTACACCTCACCACAAAAGGCACCACGTGCAACTATATAAAGAAAAGGGAGGGATGTGAATGGGTGCTGTCGAGGGCTCTATAAAAGAGCATTACCGGTGAGTAATCCGGTATTTTCTATTTGCCACGACAGCACCCACTAGACAGATTTACAGAGACTATAGATTGGGTGGGTTAACTGAGTCAAGAACCGAAACCCCAAAAGTTAGATCAGAAGCAGCAGATAGGTCTAATCTATAGTGCCTATAAAAGGTACCAGGCGAAGCCCAAGTTGCGGCCTTACATATAAGGTCTATTGGCACGTTCGCCCTTTCTGCCCAGGAAGTCGACAAGGCCCTTGTAGAATGTGCCCCCACATGCATTGGAGGATCTTTTCCTTTAGCTTTATACGCCAAGATTATGGCCTCTCTGATCCAGCGAGACGTGTTCTTTGTGACTCTGGATCCCTTGGTTTTACCCTGGAAAGACACAAAGAGAGCCCTACTCTTCCTCCAGTCCCTAGTTCTCTCTAAATAGGCCAGAATAGTCCTTTTAACATCTAGGGTATGAAATCTTACTTCTTCTGGAGTCGAGTGGTCTTTATAAAAAGATCTCCTGGGATCTATGAAAACTAGTGGCTACCTTAGGGAGATAACATGGGTCCGTTTTCAAAACTATCCTATCAGATGTTACAGATAAAAATGGAGGATCTATTGACAAGGCCTGTAGATCGCTCACTCTTCTAGCCGATACCAATGCTACTAATAATATCGCTTTCAATGAGATGTTCTTTAATGAGGCTGTATGAAGAGGCTCAAACGGGCTCTGTGTCAATGCATCCAGGACCAAAGATAGATCCCACTGAGGCACCTGTGGTATATTTATTGGTTTTGGCCGTTCACATGCAGATATAAAACGGAATATCCACCTATCACCTGCAACATCATAACTGAAGAGGGCTCCTAAAGCTGAAATCTGAACTTTCAGAGTATTTACAGAGAGCCCCAACTCAAGTCCTTTTTGCAAGAACTCTAGTATTGAAAATATAGGCACATCAGAAGAAAATTGTGTTGTGTGGAACTCAAGAAATTTTCTCCAGACCCTGATATAAATTTTGGTAGTAGAAGGCTTTCTACTCTTCATGAGGGTATCTACTAACCCACTAGAAAACCCCCTCAGATTTAGTAACTGCCTCTCAAATTCCAAACAGTCAAGTTCATGCCCTTTACCCGAGGATGGAAAAACGGTCCCTGAGACAGCAGGTCCTTGGTCTCAGGCAGAATCCAAGGGTCTGTAATTGACATTGCCCTGAGCCATGAAAAACATGGCCTTTTGGGCCAAAATGGGGCTATCAACAAAACTCTTGCCCCTTCCTCCCTTATTTTCTTATCACTATGGGCAATAGATTCCATGGGGGAAATGCATACGCCAGGTCGAATGTCCATGGTACCTGAAGGGCATCGAATATGTCCGGATTGTCTAGCTTGCATAGAGAGGCAAACATT
Organism: Ranitomeya imitator; assembly: GCF_032444005.1. Taxonomy (NCBI): domain Eukaryota; kingdom Metazoa; phylum Chordata; class Amphibia; order Anura; family Dendrobatidae; genus Ranitomeya; species Ranitomeya imitator. Next base: position 176,576,707 of record NC_091284.1, read on the forward strand.
CTGACCTGACGGTTGGACCTTGTTGAAAACAAGTCTATTTGAGGTATGCCCCATCGGGCTGTTATCAATCTGAAAATCCTCCTGTTGAGCATCCATTCTCCTTGATGAAGGGTGTGACGGCTGAGGAAATCGGCATGAAAGTTGTTTATGCCTCTTATGTGTACTGCTGACAAGGACAACAGATGATTTTCGGCTAACATCATGATGTCTGATGCAACCTCCATGAGAGTGTCCGACCGTGTACCTCCTTGATGGTTTAGATAGGCCACCACAGAGGTGTTGTCGGAGAGGACCCTTGTGTGAGAGCCTAGCAGCTGAGGAAGAAAGTGGAGTAGAGAATGTATAGCTCTCAATTCTTTAACATTAGTAGAATTATTAGATTCTGATCTGGACCAAAGACCCTGAACCATCTGATCCTGAAAATGTGCCACCCAACCTTCAGGACTAGCATCTGTGGTCACTAAATTTGAAGGAGTGATTACCCATAGGACTCCTTTTGACAGATTTTCCCAATCCAACCACCATGTAAGGGAGTGTACCACTTCTAACGGTAGAAAAATTGTCTGATCTAAACGTCCTTGACTTTTAATATGCTCTTGTAATATAAATTTCTGCAGCTGCCTGGTATGAAATTGTGCCCAATCAACTGCGGGAATACAAGAAGTTAATGAACCTAGCAATGACATGGCACTCCTCAATGACATACTACGTCTCTTGATTGCTAAGCTCACTTTATCAATTATGGAGGCTTTTTTATCCTCTGGCAGCCAACATACTTGATCAACTGAATCCAAAAGGAGCCCAAGGAATTTTTGACATGTTACAGGTTGGAGTATGGATTTTTCCCAATTGATAATCCAGCCAAGCGTTTGTAAAGAAAACGCCACCTCCTCCAACCTTTGCTCACACTGTAGGGAGTCTTTTCCCACTATTAGTAAATCAACCAGATATGGAATGACCAGTGTGTCTTTTAATCGCAGAAAGGACATTACTTCCAATAATAATTTAGTGAAAATCCTCGGAGCCATTAGCCATAGGCCAAAAGGCATTGCTCTGTATTGTAGATGACAAACTTGACCATCTATTACAACTGCTACCCGAAGAAACTGCTGGTGTAACCGGTGTATAGGAAGATGGTAATAAGCATCCTTAAGATCCAGTACTACCATGTAACAGTTGGGAAATAATTTTTTTTTATAGCTGAACGAATGGATTCCATTTTAAAAGCTTTAGGTTTTATGAAGGTGTTCAGTTTCCTCAAATTAAATATAGTTCTAAAGGACCCATCAGGCTTAGTAATTAGAAATAAGGGAGACTAGAACCCCTTCCCTATTTGAGATGACGGAACTTTTATTAAAACCCGTTTGGACAAAAGAGATTTAATTTCAGCTTCCAGTGCCTCTTGCTGTGGCCTGGATTTTTAAGGAGGTAAGAAGAAAAGAATCCGGAGGTGTCCGGATGAAGTCTAAGGTGAGGCCTGAGGAAATTAAATTTATGGCCCAAGAATTAACAGTTATTTCTTTCCACTGTTGAACAAATTCTAGTAGTCTACCGCCCACCGGAGGAATAGGGTTCTCAGAATTTATCCGCTGGTCTGAAGGGACGCTTACTGAATAAATTTCCCTTTTGCCTGAACTCCTTGTTACTCCAGCGGTCCTTAAAGCCTCCTTTCCTGCCAAATGGCGGATTCCTGAACGCCCTTCTGTAGGAAGGAATAAAGGGATTAGGGAACCCCTTCTTCCTCTCGCCCGCCTTAGTGAGTATGTCATCCAGAACAGCTCCAAAGAGGTACTCACCCTGACAGGGTATGGCACACAACTTAGACCTGGACTGGGCATCCCCCTTCCAGTTTTTCAACCATAACGCTCGACGAGCTGTATTAGAGAGGTTAGCTGATCTGGCCGCCAGGCGGAGTGAGTCTATTGAGGCATCGGATATAAAGGCCGCAGCACACTTAATCAACGGAATAGAGGCACGTAACTTCTCCCTGGAAACGTCACTCTTGGGCTGCGTGTCCACGATCAGGATAGCCGGCGGTATCGTCGGAGCGGCTTAGCCGCTCTGCGGTAAGCCCCACCCCCTTCTGGAGACGCGATGATGCCGGATGTGTTCACAGCACACATCCGGCATCATCGCTCCCCACCATAGGGCCCTGTGCTATATCTTGCGGCGACGCAGCGTCGCCGCAAGATATACGGACATGCTGCGATCTGAAAAGACGTGCAGCATGTCCGGAGTCGCAGGGCCGCCGCGTGCGTGTTACCACGCATAGTGGAGACGGGATTTCATTAAATCCCCTCCACTATGCTGTAACATCTGGACGCTGCGTGTCTGACGCTGCGGCTCTATGCAGCGTCAGACACGCAGCGTTTCCTGATCGTGGAAACAGACCCTTGATATTTTGATCCAGCTGTTCCAGCCAAACCAGCATAGACCTGCTAGTACACGTGGCTGAGATTTCTGGTTTAAATGCAGTGACACAGGCTTCCCATGATTTTTTAAGAAGTGCGTCTGATTTTCTGTCCATAGGATCGGACAAAGAACCCACATCCTCTACCGGCAAAGAGGAACGGCGAGTGGTAGATGCTACAGCCGCATCAACTTTTGACACTTTAGCCCAGGTGGCCAAGTCCTCATCATCAAAGGGGTAGCGCCTCTTACAGGATACTGGTACAAACCCCTTTTGACCCTTACTCCATTCCTTTTTGACAAGGTCCTTTATAGCCTGGTTTACCGAAAACACATGACCCTTCCGTTGAGAGAGACCTGCGAACATAACCTCCTGTTGTGTTTGAGGTTCTTTTGATTCTGAAAACCCCATAGTACTCCTTACTGATTTAACCAAGTTATTTATGCCATCAGTAAGAAAACAGACATAGTCCTCTTCATCTGAGGAACCAGATATCTGAGAGACGTCTTACTCAACTTCCCCACTCTCTGCCGACGTGTCAGCTTTAGGCGAGGATGCTCTCCTACTTCTCCTCTCAATATTCACGGATGGACCACTTCCTAAAGACTGAAGCTCCTCACGAATCATAAGACGTATCTCATTCATTTTAACAGACTCCTCCTGCCGCAAGGTGTTATCTATACAAGCCTGACAGTTTTTTACTATAAAGGTACCTTCACACTGAGCGACTTTAGAACGATGATAGCGATCCGTGATGTTGCAGCGTCCTGGATAGCGATATCGTTGTGTTTGACACGCAGCAGCGATCAAGATCCTGCTGTGACATCGTTAGTCAGAGCTAGAAGGCCAGAACTTTATTTTGTCGCTGGATCACCCGCTGACATCGCCGATTCAGCGATGTCTTCACTGGTAACCAGGGTAAACATTGGGTTACTAAGCGCAGGGCCGCGCTTAGTAACCCGATGTTTACCCTGGTTACCAGTGTAAATGTAAAAAAAACCCAAACACTACATACTTACATTCCGGTGTCTGTCGCGTCCCCCGGCATTCTGCTTCCCTGCACTGTCAGCGCCGTCTGGCCGTAAAGCAGAGCACAGTGGTGACGTCACTGCTCTGCTTTACAGCCTGCGCTTACACAGTGCAGAGAAGGTGACGGCGAGGGACGCGACAGACACCGGAATGTAAATATGTAGTGTTTTTTTTTTTTCTACATTTACAATGGTAACCAGAGTAAACATCGGGTTACTAAGCGCTGCCCTGCGCTTAGTAACCCGATGTTTACCCTGGTTACCAGGGGACTTCGGCATCGTTGGTCGCTGGAGAGCTGTCTGTGTGACAGCGCTCCAGCAACCACACAATGACGAAACAGCGACGCTGCAGCGATTGGCATCGTTGCCTATATCGCTGCAGCGTCGCTTAATGTGACGGTACCTTAAGAATCAGGTAAGGGCTCGGTACATATTGCACACTGCTTGTGCTTGGTTTTCCCAGTCCTCTTCGCCAAAAAAACATAAGCAGAGGAGACCGACATAAGCTTCCATGAAGCTGCATATACACTCACCCCGAAGTATACTTGTATACCGGCTGTCGGGTTTTTTGTTCGGCCTGGGGTGTGGAACGGGACGACCTCTTCCCTGACTTGTCAGTGGAGTCACTCACTTTCGAGTGTCCACTACTCCTCTTTCTGGTATCCTCACTGGGTACAGCTAGCACTTCCATAGGGCGCTCACAGACCTCCTCTTGGGACGACATGATAACGCACCCTCTGCACCGCCGAGATGTAATTTATAGTGCAGGATCTCACACACCCCTTCCTGCTTTTTTTTTTTTTTACCTGTGCTCCAGTATAGCACCAGGGAGGACGGAACCGCCCTAGAGGAATCCAATATGGCGGTTCCCCCGGAAATGATACTCCGACCCCGGAAGTTCAGGAAACTTAGCCGTACTGCGCATGCGCTGGCATCTCTGCAGCCTGCCAGCAGATCTTACTGACAACGCTACCCCCGCATCATGTCACCTCCACTTCTGAGGGACCGGGGAAAGACGACACACCAACACGGCTCCTTATACGTCCGGAGGCCCCATTACCTGACCCAGGTCCGGGTCAGACCAGGTACATGCCACTCCATCCATTGACTCTGCTCGAGAAGTGGGATTTGGTGATTGCTGTAGCTAGAGATCTGGGAGTGTCAAGAGAAGCAATTTATCAACTAAGTTGATAATTTGTTGTTAATTAACAGTTGGAAAGAAAAAATTGGACAATAACTTTTGTGGTCCAGTTTCTCCTGTTACCCTTGGGAAAAAAAAATTGCGGGCAAAAATATCATTTTGTGGAAAGAAAAAATGATTTTTTTAATTTTCACAGCGCTACATTCTAAACTTTAGTGAAACAATTGGGGGTTAAAAGTGCTCACCACACATCTAGATTAGTTCCTTAGAGCAGGGGTCCCCAACTCCAGTCCTCAAGGCCCACCAACAGGTCATGTTTTCAGGATTTCCTTTGCATTGCACAGGTGATGCAATTATTACCTGGGCAAGACTAAGGAAATCCTGAAAACATGACATGTTGGTGGGCCTTGAGGACCGGAGTTGGGGACCCCTGCCTTAGAGGGTCTACTTTCCAAAATGGTGTCACTTGTGGGGGTTTCCACTGTTTAGGCACGTCAGGGGCTCTCCAATCGCAACATGGGCTCCGATCTCAATTGCAGCAAATCTTGCATTGAAAAGTCAAATGGCGCTCCTTCTCTTCCGAGCTTTGCCATGTGCTCAAACAGTGGTTTACCCCCACATATGGGGTATCAGCGTACTCAGGACAAATTGTACAACGACTTTTGTAGTCCAATTTCTCCTGTTACCCTCGGTAAATTGAAACAAATTGGACCTGAATTAAAAATTTTGTGAAAAAAAAAGTTAAATGTTCAATGTTTTTTAAACATTCAAAAAATTCCTGTGAAGCACCCGAAGGGTTAATAAACTTTTTGAATGTGGTTTTGAGTACCTTGAGGGGTGCAGTTTTTAGAATGGTGTCACTTTTGGGCATTTTCTGTCATATAGACCCCTCAAAGTCACTTCAAGTGTGAGGTGGTCCGTAAAAAAAATGGTGCTGCAAAAATGAGAAATCGCTGGTCAACTTTTAACCCTTATAACGCCCTAACAAAAAAAATTATGTTTCCAAAATTGTGCTGATGTAAAGCAGACAAGTGGGAAATGTTGTTTATTAACTATATTATGTGATATAACTCTCTAATTTAAGGGCATAAAAACTAAAAGTTTGAAAATAGCTAAATTTTCATAATTTGACAGTTTTTTTTTTTTCACAAATAAATGCAAGTCATATCGAAGAAGTTTTACCACTATAATGAAGTACAATATGTCACGAGAAAACAGTGTCAGAATCACCAGGATCCGTTGAAGCGTTTCAGAGTTATGACCTCATAAAGTGACAGTGGTCAGAGTTGTAAAAATTGGCCCTGTCAGTTAGGTGAAAACAGGCTTTGGGGTGAAGGGGTTAATATTAGACAGTTTTTTATTATCTCCCCCATTGTGTACACTTTTAAAAAGTGAAATTATGATGTGGATTTTATATGGAAAGTTTTTTTTTGCTGCGCAAGTGTAAAGATTTTTTTGCCGGCACTGTATATCACAAAACCAGTTTTCATTACGCATAAGTTAATTAAAAAAATCCTTATGTTTGGTGGCACTGCATTCACACTGACCTGCAGAATGAGGCTACATTCCACTGAGTTTTATACGCTGCTTGTTTCCCCTGCGTCAAAAATGCAGTGTCTTACATAAATGTAGGAGTAGCGAAATAGTTACTATATAGTGAAAAAATATATTCCAGCTTTATAAAAATCCAAAGGTTTATTAGAACCTCTTTGAAAAAGGACGCCTGAGAGCGCTTGAAACGCATTGCTTCCATTTGTAATCCACTATTAAAGGTGTCCTAATAAACCATTTTTATGAAGCTGTAATGTATTTCCTCATTATATGGACTGCACGTGGGGCCACGCCAGTTCCTTACTTCAGCATGCCGAGTGCTGCTATAGGTGAGCTGCTTTCAGTTACTAAAATGAGTCCCCTCCATTTATGACCTTACGGTGCCTGTAGTGTTGCCGCATATGTGTGTTCACTGCTTGACCCCCGAGAGAGAGTGTTTTGTTACCCATTTTGACTGTTTTTCAACAAAAATACACATTTTATTAAATAGGGTTTTCTGCTAAATTATTTATTTTGGGCCTTATTCACTCCATTTGTCCTTTATTTTTGTTTGAATTGTATTGGGAGTATCCAGAAATACACTTAGGAATATGGCCCTTGATTTTGTCCATTATTCTGGCAATTTTTAAAACTTTATAAATTTACTGCATTTTAACAGCCTAATAAAAAAAAATCAATTGAACTTGTTTCTTTTTACACTTCCCTCAGCAACAAAAACAAAAAACAAAAGCCAATCAGTAAAATATGCAAAAAAAGTCAGAACAAAATCTCCTACACACCTCCTTCCATAAAATATAAGTCCTTCTACAGCTAGAACATTGAAAAAAAATAATGGTTCTTTGCAAGAAACCAAGCTGCTCATTAACCAGACAAAGCGGCTCACTACGAGGGTTAATGAGCACCGTATGACGCTTCTATATAGCTGATTAGGAACTGTTGGGGGAAGCCGATCCTGCTGTCGTAGGGCTGCATTCACATTGGCCCCGTCAGGACTTATGTGGAGCATTTTCGGGCGTATACGACTATTGGAGGCACACATGCCTAAAAATGATGCATGTCAGCATACACTCACTCGGATGCCACCATTATAGTCTATGCCCCATCAGTGGGTACATCCAAATCCCATTTGGGTGGGGGGCTCAGACGTAAGCCCTGACGGGGCCACTGAACATGTGCCCAAACGCAGTGTGAAAGCATCTTAAGGCTTTGTGCACACCGCGTTATTAGCAGAAACGCTCAAAACCTTGAAGTTTCCGCTACTAAAAATAAGCACAAAACTGTGTGTAGGTACCCAAAGGCCGGGTTGCGGCTTTTAGCAGCATTGCCATGGTTGTTTCCTTGCACAATCACTTTATCTTGCAGGCAAACAGCTGGGACCCGGATAGGCTTGTAGCCATTATGATTGGCCACCTGGTTTGTGTTTGAAACTGCCGTTTACCTGCCAGGTTAAGTGATTGTGCAAAAAAAAACCAAAAAACTGAGAAAAGACTGTGGCGGCGCACGGCCGCTGCCACAAAATGACCGCGACGTGTAACCATAGTTTACACATGCAGATGTGAGCAATTTCTGTCCAACACCGTCTGATTAGTGAGGCTCATGGCGACTACTTGCTCTGACACACAGGCCTCGCCTCAGATCATGGTGGGGAGGAATGGGGTCCAATGGTGTTGTGACTGGCAACAAGCTAGACATAAAAAGACACAAATCCTACAGAATAGGAGTTCTCAGACGTAATCCCTTCCCTTTAAATGGTTTGGACCGGCTGCAAGTGTGCACATATATAGCTTGGACCAAACCATCTAAATTGAGGGGCCGTCTATTACGGAAAATCCCCTTATCATCCGAACTGCAGATGGGCCGCATATACTGATATAGCCTCCGTGTCCTGAACGACGGAATGCCACCAGGACGCCATATAAATGGCTGATTACACACAATGTCCAGCGCTTTACCGGCTGCGGCCTTCACAGCTACACCCGTATACCCACACGATGGAGCGAAATGGTAATCTCGCGATACTTCATGGGTCCCTGTGATAGGCGAGCGCGCGTGTAGGCTGCCCGGAGACAAGCGCTTCTCGCAGGACAGCCGAGCCTCGGTCCTCACTCGGGAGCGCGCCTCTCCGACCCCGCCTCCCCTTGCACGCCGGCCTCATACGTATTGACGTCATTCGTACGTCGTCTCTATTTAAGAAGTCGGCCCGTGTCGGACGAGCGATCAGTTGGGAGCAGCTACTCACACTGTTCGCTTCGCCAGTAATCAGCCGTAGAGTGAAGTACTAGCGACAAATTGTTAATTTTTTTTATAAGTTTATTTTTTTTTGTTACTCGCACACGTCACCAAGTTCGGGAATTGTGAGGCGGCCGCTGTGTTCATTACTTTCCTGTCCGCAAACACCGACACATTTCCTGCTTGAGGGACCCCGGCCTTCTTATCGTTTAGTTATGAGTCATGTGGCCGTCGAAAATGTTCACGGTCTAGACCAGCAGGTAAGTGTCCGTGTGAGGGAAGCGCGGCGGGCAGACAATGGCGGCCTAGTGCGGTGCCGGAGCCTGAGTGCGCACTTACATAACGCGCGTTCGCCCCCGCTCCTGTGGGGACCATCGTCTCCCGGCGCCCGGGACATTGCTCGCGGTGTGTCGGGGGGTGAGCGCCGCGCTCCGGCTGCGTCATCGGGGCCGGGTGTGAGATCCGCGGACACCCGGAATCGCTGAGCGTGTGCCGGGCGCTCCCTCCGCCCTCATCCGGTTTCCTTTCTCGTGTTGCCGGGCTGTGATGTGGAGGCAGGCCTGCTCGTCGCATCCTCACAATGGCGGCCTTTGTGAGAGGAGTGGGGGAGGGGAAGACACGCAGCGGCTGCTGTACTGCGCGGTCCCGTGTGACGGGCCGGGAATGAGGCCTACAGGCCCTTGTAAACAGCCCCTGGACACGTGGCTCGGGGGCGATCCTGCCCTTACATGGCTCCAGCCTGGCCGGTCTGCTCCCCCTGGATTCCTGTGTATTGGCTGACCTAGTTTTCCCCTGCTCCCTCACATGCCAAGGACCGACTATCCTTAATTTAACAGTCCACGGATGGTTGGCAGCATAAAAGTATAATGACGTTGTGGGGGCATAAAGTGATCCCCTAACATGAGCTGTACAGGAGCTCTAGGTAATAGGCGAGTATTACAAGATGGAATCTGGCCCCTTCCTTCACCCATGGGTGGCCTCAGCAGGCACATTCAAAGCTACCAGCATGGCCACTGATGTCACTGGCAATTTGTCAGCCGCAAGGACCACCGATAACACTTATCCTTAGTATATTCCCTAATTTAATCTCCTCTTTAGATTTCGGAACGTCAGGCTGTGCGGTGCTTCCCTATAATGTTACATAGGATGACTGACATGACGTTCAGAAGCATGTGCTCTGCCCCTATGGTCCCAATTTAGTCTGACATCCCAGGTTCTTACTGTGCAGTTACACATAGGTAACATTGGCCACCTGACCAGACTCTTTATAGTTAATGTTGGGTAGAACTCAAAATTCAGTTCCCTTTCGCTTTTAGTGGGAACCTGTCAGACACCATAACTGTTCAACCAGTAACATAACTATACTTATGCCCCATCTTCTAATGAAGTTGAAGTGAAGTAGTAACGATACGTTTTAATTTGCAGTGTTGCGTGTGTAAATGAGGCAGGACTAGGCAGACCTTTTTTTTTTTTTTTTTTTTTTTTTTATAATTTTACCTCAGCCCTGCCTTGAATCTTCTAATTATGCCTCCCTGGACACGACTACTGGAAATCTTACTCATGTTCATTACTATAACATAAATATACAATATCAAGTGTCAATCCCTCCCAGAGAGGCGTGATTATAAGATCTTAGACAGGACGAGCCTAAGGGAAAAGGCGCTTAGCGGACTAGTCCTGCCTAAAGCTGCAACTCTACAGATTAAAACTTTGTTTAAAAGCTAGTGTTACTTAGACCCATAAAGGACTTGTCCCTTTGTCAAACAATTTGAGTCTTCTGGGGTTCTGAACATTGACTCCTCCCAGACACTGGCAATCCTGACTCTGCAGTGTCTTGACTAGCTGGGGGGTGGTGATAGTGCACCCCACCCCCAGAGAAGACTCTGAGGAAACGCCCAGAACAGAAATGTCACATGCTGCTCTCCAAAAGCAACAAGTGAGAATCTCTGCAGTGGATGACATCACAAAAGTGAGAGTGGCAAAATCAGTGGAGTTCAGGGACTATTACAAGCTGTTTAACTTTTTTAATTTATTTTTATCTTATTTTTTGCTACTGACAGGTCCATCAGAATACAGGATTTGGAAAGGCTATGGCCATATTAGCAGTTTCTATTAGGCCGGGTTCACACTGCGTTAGCAGCAGTCCGTTCAGCACATACGCTAACGGGCTGCTGTAACGCAAGTGCTGACGTTTGCATCGCGCTAGCGCAGATGGAGCATCTGCTAGCTCTATCTGCGCTAGCAGTGACGGACCCGGAAATGATGCAGCCCGCGTCCCGGGGTCCGTCACTCAATGATGGCACATCCCTAGCGCATGTCCATTGTGGGTGTGCGCTAGCGATGCGTCTGACATTGCTTTCAATGGCGGCGTTAACGGACTACGTTACACCGCTTTATGCCGCGGTGTAACGTAGTCCGTTTAACGGACCACCATAACGCAGTGTGAACCCAGGCTTATGGGACCTGACTGATTCCCTTTGAAGGATCAGTAGCCCTTATTCTCTCTTGTCCCTGCATGGATCATGCATAAGACCCCATGCACCCCACCTTTATCTTGTAGCCTCTGTAAATGGAGAGGCGATTCCCCCATCCTTGAGATAAATGTGGCTCCCAAAGCTGGAGTACAGGTTAATTCTTGGCATATCCTATGGTTATACCATAATTTCTTAGTTGAGAATACACCTTTAATTAGAGCCTTTAACAGAAACTTGTGAAGTCCTGTGACACATCCTCTTTAATTACACAGTGCAAACTACATATATTATTAAATGGATATAGATTAGAGCTGGTGAAATGGATGTTCTCACTTTGCAAGAGTATAATACCGGTATTCCAACAGGGATTTTCAGAGTACTATGGTTTTGTCAGGTCTAACATCTATGTAATAATGTATGTTGCTTGTATTGTAAGATTTGGTGACCGATCCAAAGCAGTCTGACATTGATTAGTTCTTATTTCTTTTAATTTTACACTTGCCGGATGTTGCCTACCGTTCCATTTCTTTAACCCCTTTCTGACCTTGGACGGGATAGTACATCCAAGGTCAGAAGCCCCGCTTTGATGCGTGCTCCGGCGGTGAGCCCGCATCAAAGCCGGGACATGTCAGCTAGTTAAATGCCGCTGTCAAAGGCAGACAGCGGCATTCAACTACCGCGGCCGGAAATGACGGCAGCGCCGACCCCCGTCACATGATCGGGGGTCAGCGATGCTTCAGTATTGTAACCATAGAGGTCCTTGAGACCTCTATGGTTACTGATCCCTGGCAGCTGTGAGCGCCACCCTGTGGTCGGCGCTCACAGCACACCTGATTTTCTGCTACATAGCAGCGAACAGCAGATCGCTGCTATGTAGCAGAGCCGATCGTGCTGTGCCTGCTTCTAGCCTCCCATGGAGGCTATTGAAGCATGGCAAAAGTAAAAAAAAAAAAAAAAATAGTTAAAAAAAATGTGAGAAAAAATATAAAAGTTTAAATCGCCCCCCTTTCGCCCCAATCAAAATAAATCAATTAAAAAAATCAAATCTACACATATTTGGTATCGCCGTGTTCAGAATCGCCCGATCTATCAATTATAAAAAAGCATTAACCTGATCGCTAAACAGCGTAGCGAGAAAAAAATTTGAAACGCCAGAATTACGTTTTTTGTCGCCGCGACATTGCATTAAAATGCAACATGCGATCAAAAGAACGTATCCACCAGAATGCTATCATTAAAAACGTCATCTCGGCACACAAAAATAAGCCCTCAACCGACCCCAGATCATGAAAAATGGAGATGCTACGGGTATCGGAAAATGTTTTTTTTTTTTTTTTTTTTAGCAAAGTTTGGAATTTTTTTTTTCACCACTTAGATAACAAATAACCTAGACATGTTAGGTGTCTATGAACTTGTACAGACCTGGAGAATCATAATGACAGGTCAGTTTTAGCATTTAGTGAACCTAGCAAAAAAGCCAAACAAAAAACAAATGTGGGACTACACTTTTTTTGCAATTTCACCGCACTTGGAATTTTTTTCCCGTTTTCTAGTACACGACATGCTAAAACCAATGATGTCGTTCAAAAGTACAAATCGTCCCGCAAAAAATAAGCCTTTACATGGCCAAATTCACGGAAAAATAAAGTTATGGCTCTGGGAAGGAGGGGAGTGAAAAACGAACACGGAAAAACGAAAAATCCTAAGGTCATGAAGGGGTTAAGCAGATTGGGCTAGGTTCACATTGTGTTAGTGGCAGTCTGCTAATGGGATCCGTTACATAGCGCCACTAACACAATGTAACAGATCCGTTAGCGCACCCATTGACCGCAATGTATCTAACGCATCGTTAACGTATACCGTTTTTGGCATGCGATGTCCCGTTATTTTCTGACGGACTTCGAACGCTGCTTGCAGCGTTTTTCGGTCCGTTTTCGCTAGCGCAAATTGGGCATCTGTGCTAGCGAGATCGCTAAACGCAATCCCTTTTTGTACATTGCGTTAGCGCATTCCGTTAGCGTATGCGCTAAACGGATTTCACTAACGCAATGTGAACCTAGCCTTGCTAACTTGGATATCAGGAGGGTTTGTCTTTCGGATTAATCCTGCCCCTCTCTTTGTGCTCTGTTCAGCCTATGCTTGTTCAGGTTGTGTTTTAGTATCCAGTTTGCTATATGAAATGTCGTAGGATGCCTTTGCTGATTTGTAGGAATAATATTTTAATCGAGCGGTCTTCTATTTCTGGGCAGTACATCATGGGCGCTGGTGGATATTTAATTTATTTTATTTTTAAAAGATCCAGTTACTGTTGAATTTCCATGGTATTTGGCAAGGTGGCAAACTCACTAAAGCATCTTTTATTGGCATGTCTCCATTTTGTCTTTCGTCTTTCGTAATGTAATAATGTCTTGCTGGTTTCCTTGGCTGCAGTACCATGTGTAGCCAGAAGATGTCCAGTTTGTGTATACTGCAATGCATGTACCAGATGGGGGTGATATAGTCCTTTCACACAGATCTGGATGAACTGCATGTATGGTGGTCTACAAGTAAACTCTCGAGGGGCTTCCTTGTAAGGCCTTATTTATGATATTATACTCAAGTAACCAGTTATTTCTTTTTATCAGTTTGCTGGGCTAGACTTGAATTCAGCTGACTCTCAAAGTGGTGGTGGCTCATCAACTAGTAAGTATACCTGCTTTTCGTTCATGTACAAAGCCTGTGCAGGCGTTTTTATTAACTTTTTTTGTTCTACCTTTTGAACTTTAGAAGGTCGTTATATTCCTCCTCACCTAAGAAATAAAGAAGTTTCAAGACATGGTAAGTGTTGGCAGCTGCAGTTCATGTTAAAGTGCAGAAAAGTCTCAGATCTAACATATAAAGTAAATAAAAAGCCAATGCAGATGTTCTTTATGTATTTTGCACACACTTCTCTCTCCCTGTAAGCACCAGTGTCAGCAATCTGCAATAGATAGATGTTAACCTCCTCAAAATAACCTCCCAGGGTTTCAGTGCTCAGTTTGACACAAAATTAACACTTTCACCCCTTATTTAGCTTTTCTATAAATTCTAAATGGGTTGTAGAGTGTGTTCTGAAAGCTGTATTATCATGTAGGTTACCCAAGGTGTCAGTATCCAGCTGTAGATGTGTATAAGGGCTACGGTGATTGGTGGTCCCAAAGGAATGGTACGGTTGGTTACCTGTCTTGGTGTGTTGGCTGCACAATAGCTTTGACTGCATAAGCTAGCCACTGAGCTGCCTGTGAATTGCAGTGGAATCCTAATTAAATTGCTCTGTGTCTTCTGCACACTCCTAAGATACTGTAACAGGTCCACATGGCTTTGTGGCCCAAATAATTAATGGTTAGTTTATACCTTTTTATAGCCTGCATTTGCTGTCACCGCTATTCTCCATAGCAGTTTACATCACCCTAAAATGCTATTGTGAATGAGGCCTAATGTTGAGTCCCACGCAGGGTCACTGTGACCAAATATCTGTTTTTTAAAGGGAACTTGACAGCTGCTCTTGCCCCACTAAACTGCCATCTTGACTTTCATTCTAATAAGCCCCTTTTTTATTGCTTTCATTTAGCGACTTCGAAATAAGTGCAAAAGTTATTTTAAAGAGGTTGTCCACTACTAGGACAACGCCTTCTTAAACTAAATCTCATGCCCCGATAAAATAATAAAGCCTATACTCTCTTCCCATGCTGGCGCAGTTCCTGCGGTGTCTGCGCTTGCGGTCCCGGGGCCGTGAGATGCTGTGGAACGATGCATGGTGCCCAACTCCCAATCAGCGCTGGCGTCATGATCTCCACCTTCGGACAAACTGAACTTGAAAAGGAAGTCCATTCTACAGCTGATCTCTGGTTTCCCCTTCATGCTCAGTTTGTCCGGAGGTGGAGACAGTTACTCCAGCGCTGATTGGGTGCTGGTGTCCCGTGTCACAGCCCTGGAGATGGTGATTGCTGACACTGCTGGAACGGTACTGGTACGGGAGGGGAGAATAGTCTCTATTATTTTATCGGAGCCAAACATTTTGTTTAAGAAAGGGTTGTCTTAGTAGTGGACAACCCCTTTAACTTTGTTCTACATAAATCAGTGAGTGACTACTTGGGTGAAAGGGGCTGGATAGCATTGATTTGCCTGGACTAATACATCATTTCATTGTGTAATCATGTCCCTATGGGTGTGATTGACATAATTTGCAAGAGAGATGTTCCCTCTAGCTCTTTGCAAATCTTACGCATGCAATGTTATGCTTCCATGGTAATTCCCAATTAAGTGGGTGTAAGTTCCCCTGCTTCATTTGGGGCACTGCAAGTGTCTAGAGAGGCCGCAGGGATGCAGGACTCTTCTAGCCGTGTGATTTCCAACAAGCTGGTGGTAATGTCATTCATTCATACAGGAGCATGCTTAGACAACAAGGAGGATTATCTGTGGACATTCTCAACCTATACCTCTCCTTACTTCCACTAGTTCCTTAACTTTAAACCCTGCACAATGTAAATTAACTTTACATTTATTTAGCAATCACTAAGCAATAAGGGCCTTATTAGAATGCAGCAAAAAAGCTGCACTACAGTTGTTTTCAGGGCTGACTGGACTTTCAAGTTTCCTTTAAATTGAATAATTGCTCTTGCCATCTTGTGAGAAAATTCTACAATTTACCTGTAAATATGTTAATTTTAAATATCGCAACTTTTTGGTAAAATTGTATATTTGCCTTGCCCCATAGTCTGGAGTTTAAACTTCTCATTAAACAGACTCCAATGCAGGCTTGTTTTGATAAGACTTGGATTGCCTAAATTGTGATCTCTAAGTTCTTGGCATTACATGATTGGTGTAATGAACTCTACTTCACTTGTGGGAATCTGGCAGCTCTATAATAATTCACTAATGTGCATGTAACATGCATTACACCGGGGTATGTCAGCTTGCTTTAGCTTGCTTCTAGACACTAGTATTAAATGGTTGGTTTGGGTGATTGTCTGCAAAGTACTGTTTCCGTGAATACAATTTGCCACCGATGGGCGGTTTTCTGTCAACATCATTGTAAATGACTTTCTTCACTCCACAAGATGCAGGATGGGACTCTAGTCGTGGAGGAAATGGCTATGTGAATGGGACCAACGATGACCGCGATGGTCGCATGAACGGATATGCAAATAGAGGCACTGGTCGTACTGATAGAGGTAACTAGCCTTGTGATTATATCCAAATAACAGTAAGCCCCACATTGCTTTCCATGTTCATGAAATGCAATGTTTGCACTGCAGAGATTTCTTGTGTGGCTTTCATTGAACTGTTTGGGTTTATTTCAAGAACAGTTCTTTATTGGTTAATTTGTGTAAGGGTGATTAATGATCAGCAAAGTGCTTCGCAGTATCGTGGTCCAGCTGTGACTGAACTGCGAATTACCTCTACTTGTGAGAGTTCCCAACATCAGTTCTGATTTGTAGGCCCAGTGCAATGCGATTTGTTGCTGTGTGATTCGCGTCATATGAACATTTTACTTGCCTACTAATCAGAAGCACCAGGTATGCTGGCAGTTTAAGGCCTCTTTCACGCTTCCGTCTTCTGCTGTGCATTTTTGTGCAGTAAAATGACGTAGTGACGGACGTCACGTAAAGTGAAAAACGTGTGTGACTCATCAAGTGTCGTGACGGATGCGTCGTTTGTGTTGTTGCCACAATTTGAATGGAGAATTTTCTGGGAGAGAGAGACCCAACGCTGAGCGGTTTTCTAACGTGCAGAAAAAACCTTCCTCTGAACGTCTTCTCTCCATGACGGACCGCTATTTTCCAACGGATCCAGTGCACGACTGATGAAACGGATGGCCATCCGTCGCTAATACAAGTCTATGGAAAAATGCAGGATCCTGCATTTTAAAAATCGACGGATTGCCACATGACACAAGATAGAAGTGTGAAAGTAGCCTAAGACAGGGGTGTCAACTGCATTCCTCGAGGGCCGCAAACCATGCGTATTTTCAAGATTTCCTTAGCATTGCACAAGGTGCAGGGCTCTTGTCTAATAGCCATGGCCTACTGATGTGGCCTCTGGACTCTGTGAAGACCGTTTCTCCTATAATTGTGTCATTGTAGCTGTTCTAACAAATGATGTCCCTCACCAGATAGTAGCTGGTCAGCTTGATGCACTTTGGAAGAGAGATGAGGAAAGCACGGGTAATTATCCCTTTCATTTAAAGGGAACCTGTCGCCCCCAAATTCGAAGGTGAGCTAAGCCCACCAGCATCAGGGGCTTATCTACAGCATTCTGTAATGCTGCAGATAAACCCCTGATGTATCCTGAAAGATGAGAAAGAGGTTGGGTTATACTCACCCAGGGGCGGTCCTAGTTCTGTTCTGATCCGATAGGCGTCGTGGTCCGGTCCAGGGCCTCCATCTTCTTACGAAGATGTCCTTTTGTAGCCATGCTGCGGCTCTGGCGTACTTTGTCTGCCCTGTTGAGGGCAGAGCAAAGTACAGCAGTGCGCAGGCGCTGGGCCTCTCTGACGTTTCCCGGCACCTGCGCACTGCAATACTTTGCTCTGCCCTCAACAGGGCAGACAAAGTATGCCGTAGCCGCAGCGTGACTACAAGAGGTCGTCTTCGTAAGAAGATAGGAGGCCCGGGACTGCCCTGGGTGAGTATAATCTAATCTTTTTCTCATCTTTCAGGATACAAGGGGGGGGGTGTTAGGCGGGTGGGTGTTAGGCGGGTGGGCTATATCTACAGCATTCCAGAATGCTGTAGATAAACCCCTGATGCTGGTGGGCTTTGCTCACCTTCGATTTTGGGGGGTGACAGGTTCCCTTTAAAATAATCTCTAGAAGTACTCTTGGGGAGATCTGTGCCCAGCCCTTAGGTCTAAACAGCTCATTTGCATATTAAGAACTTGGATTTCTCAAGTCTAGAATGAGACATGAGAGCAAGTATCATTATTTGGCATCCTATGTGCTACATGCTTGTATAGACAGCTTAGGAGGGTAAATCCTACCCTAGCTGGATTGTGCACAGTAACCTACAGACAGTGTCAGGTCGGCGCCATTATATAGGTTAAATTAACCCCTTCACGACATGCGCAGTACTAGTACTGCGCATGTCGTGTCTCCCCCTTTGATGTGGGCTCCAGCGGTGAGCCCACATCAGTCGCGACATGTCAGCTGTTTTGTACAGCTGACAGCGGCATTTAACTACCGCTTCTGGCTGCGCGGCCAGAAATGAGCGCATCGCCGACCCCCGTCACATGATCGGAAGTTGGCGATGTGTCAGGACAGTAACCATAGAGGTCCTTGAGACCTCTATGGTTACTGATGCTGGCCTGCTGTGAGCGCCCCCCTGTGGTCGGCGCTCATAGCAAGCCTGCATTTCAGCTACATAGCAGCGATCTGATGATCGCTGCTATGTAGCTGAGCCGATCGAGTTGTGCCAGCTTCTAGCCTCCCATGGAGGCTATTGAAGCATGGCACAAATTAAAAAAAAGTGTTTAAAAATATGAAAAAAATAAAAAAAAATGTTTAAATCACCCCCCTTTCGCCCCATTCTAAATAAAACAATTAAAAAAAATCAAACCTACACATTTGGTATCGCCGTGTTCAGAATCGCCTGATCTATCATAAAAAAAAAAAAAAAGCATTAACCTGATCTCTGAACAGCGTAGTGAGAAAATTCGAAACACCAGAATTACGGTTTTTTTGGTCGCTGCGACATTGCATTAAAATGCAATAATGGGCGATCAAAAGAACATATCTGCACAAAAGTGGTATTATTAAAAACGTCCGCTCGGCATGCAAAAAATAAGTCCTTACCCTACCCCAGATCACGAAAAATGGAGATGCTACGGGTATCGGAAAATGGCGCTTTTTTTTAATGCATTTAGTGAAGCTAGAAAAAAAGCCAAACAATAACAAGTGTGGGATTGCACTTTTTTTTTGCAATTTCACCACACTTGGAATTTTTTTCCCGTTTTCTAGCACAAGACATGGTAAAACTAATGGTGTCGTTCAAAAGTACACCTCGTCCCGCAAAAAATAAGCCCTCACACGACCATATTGACAGAAAAATAAAAAAGTTATGGCTCTGGGAAGAGGGGAGCGAAAAACGCAAAGCGAAAAAGGGCTGCGTCTTGGAGGGGTTAATACCTTGGTTGATGAAAGCTGTCTTGTGGTTGTTGTGTAATCTTTATTTTCAGTTTTGAGTTAGATATGCTCGTGGTTCGGGGCAGCCTGTGGAGGGTCTCTGTGGTGCTCGGATTAGCTAGTCACACTGAAGACTGCTGACGGGTCACTGATCATTGTGACCTGCACCCTAGTTTGCATAATCAATAGCTGTACATACCTGCAGCATAATCACATGTTTACTGTGAATATGTTGGGTTGAACAATTAATAAAATGTTCACTCTAGTTGCCTACTCCTGGCCTAATAGATATTGATCAGGTGCTCACTAAAAAAAAAATAACATATGACAGTCAGATGTAAATTCTCCTTAATCAATCTATGGCTCAGCTCCAAGGGGCTTTATTCAGTCAGGACACAAGTTTATGTATCCCCTGTAAGGGGGGCTTGGTTAGCTTTAAAATGGGAGTGATCGGATGCATTCCATTGGTTAGTGGGTTGGGCAATGAGCAAGTCCATGGGCGGATCCATGAGGTCATCAGGGTGGGTTGGTCCATGAGGTCATCAAGGTGGGCGTCACTATGGGTTGGTCCATGAGGTCATCAGGGTGGGCGTTATCTTGGATATCAGCACATGGTCTGCTGATACAGGAAATGGCAGCCATATTTAGGGTCTCACTTTGATCTGAGAAAGCTTAAGTAAGGTTAAACAATACACGTTATGGGTCACTTCTCTCGACCTCTTATGTCTTGAGGTTAATTAAGTATTTGATCTTATGGCTCTCCTCAACATAGATACTACTTGTGGTTGAGTGTTTCCTGGGGAGTATAACAAAAACAATGTAAAATGGCGTGGGTGACGCCATCTTGTAGGACTTTTAATTCAGTGTGTTCAGGTATTCATTATGTAAACTAGGGGGCAGGTCAGTGAGGGATCAGTCCTGTCAGCAGTCTGCATTATGAATAGTTAATCAGAGCCCCACATGAAGACCCTACCCTCCAGGCCTGCCCTAGGGTATGAGCATATCATTAACTCAAAACTGAAAATAAAGATTAAAAAACAACCACAAGATGGATTTCGTCAAGGTATCATTTTAATCAGTATTGCTGTGCCGACCTGACACTGCATATAGGTTACACAATCCTGCTGACCGGTTCCCTTTAAATGTTTGACTTGTCCAGGTGTACAAGCCTAGTCAAAATGGACAGTGATGGTACAACTGCCTAATTGTTTTATAAATGCGCTCCAAGATACCTGATTATTTGATACTTAACTTTCATATGCTTCATTGAGTGGTGGGAATCCCCTATTGCTTGTCATGTACTTTGCGGTTTCTCAGTTGTGTATTTTTTCTGTTTTAGGATTTTATGACAGAGATAACTCAGGGTGGACTGCTGGTAGAGACAAAGATGCTTACAGCAGTTTCGGGTCACGAAGTGACCGCGGCAGACCAAGTTTATTTAATGACCGGGGTGGTGGGGCACGGAGGTAAGTTCTGTGCTATGCGTTATATGCAATTATTTTTGCTTTGTTTGAATGGCTGTAATGCATAATACCCCAAATACTTCTACTCCACAACCTAGAGTATGATCTTGGTGACTGAGATTCTGAGTTCTGCTTACTAGTACTGCAGCATTATTTAGTATTCCATGTCCGCATTGTTTCCTAAGGGAAGTGTGCTGCCACATATTTTGTTGAACGGCCTGTGTTAGGATTTTTCAGGGATGTATGTCAGTAGTGTATGGGTGGTTCTGAAATATCTGGGTCCTACAACCCCAAATCAAGTTGTCATTGTGAAACAAATGCCGTTTTGTGCCTTATGAATAGGCTTACACTAGGGGAGGTTAATTTTTCTTCATGTGGACAGCTTTTTTTTTTTTTTTTTTTTTTTTTTGTGGGGGGGGGGGGGATCTTTTTTGCATGTGTTGCAATGTAGTAATTTTTTTTTTTTTAAAATGTTTGGTAAGGGGAGGAGACTAAACTACATGGTTGTTAAATGCCTTGTGTTTTGTGCACACAAGTAAGGTGAGATCACTTTCCACACCAAATAAACCTGAGGGGTAGTCCCGTGCGTTGTTCACACCCTGGCAACCAGAGTCTAAACTGGTGGTGGACCTATTGCGCCTCAGGTAAGCTTTCACTACACCACAGAATGTCAGTCTGCAGTGTATGAAGCAGAGCCTGCCACTTGCTCCACAACTGTAACTAGTTATAACTAAATACTATACCTTCAGTCTATCCTGACACTTTTTTTTTTTTTTTTTTTTTATTAATTATGTTTTCAGATTTTGTAACCCATGTTGAAAAGTTCCATGAGAGGATGCAAACTTTTTTTTTTTTTGTGTGCACTTGCCTATAGATCTGATGATCGCCGTACAGAAGGCTATGATGGCATGGGAAATCGTAATGACAGGGGTGGCTTTGGTAGATTTGACCGTGGCAGCAGCCGTTGGACAGATGAGCGAAATGATGAAGATGACTGGTCAAAGCCTCTTGCCCCAAATGATCGCATAGAACAGTGAGTAATGTACATGGCTTTGTGTGTGTGGGTTTTTTTTTTTTTTTTTTTTCTCTTATTGATTGTCCATTTCTTCCCTTAGGGAGCTGTTTTCTGGAAGCAATACTGGCATAAACTTTGAGAAGTATGATGACATTCCAGTTGAAGCAACAGGCACAAACTCTCCTCCACACATAGAAAGCGTATGTGTTATTTGTGTGTGCAACAAACATTAGAAAATTCATCGTGTGACCGTTTCCTCTAACACCAACCCATTGCCTCCTGCCCATCCTTTTAATTTTCTTGCACATTTCATGCTGGTTAAATTTATTTTAATGGCTATAAAATGGCCAAAATCTGTCTATGCAGGTATGCGGCATCTTATAAAAGAGTACTGTAAATACTCCTGTAAAAGCAGAGTTTTTCAGCACATTTTTCTCCTTCGCCTCATTGGGGGACACAGACCATGGTGTATGCTGCTGACACTAAGTGATACAAAGAAAGTGATCTCATCCCCTGCAGTATACACCCTCTTGCTGGCTCTCAGCTAGCCAGTTCTTGCTTAGTGTCTGTAGGAGGCACACGGACGGGTCTGCTATTCAGACCCAAATCTCTTTATTTTATTTTTACCTTTTACATTTTTGATTTTAGATTTTATTTTTTCCACGGACGAATTGGGCGATGGATCCTTTCAAGGTTCCGATCTCCCTGAATCATCAACAGGCGAGCACAGAGTGTCGCCTCTCCGTATCCTCTCCTGCGACGTGGGATGCCAAGCCTGGGCTGATTCTTAGGGGCGACAGGTCCCTTCAAGGGCACCAACCTCCCCGCAACCTGAACGGACGAGCACATGGAGTGTCGCCTCCACGTACCCTCTTCCCCAGCCAGGCCTAATGCTGGACAACTGGCCCTGTCCACCCGGGGATTGAACTCCATGGATGTACAGAGGCCCCTATCTATGGCGTCCGAGCAGCCCCCACTGTCCCACCACTGTAAAAGCGAATGGCACAAGGAGGTGGACGGTTCCTCTCCACCTCCCTAACAAAGGCAAGGTCGATTTGAGGTTTACACCTTTATCCCTGCACCGTCCACGCTGCAATACCTGACCTGCGGCAGAACGGTAGAGTGCGTTCGCTTTCCTCGGCGCTGAAACCCAGTCATCCGCGGCGGCTCCATGCCGGGACGCGCACACATGGTGAGTGGATCCAGTCAGCGGTGGGACATGCACATGCTGACAGGCAGCCTCCGCTTCCCTGTGGCCCACATCCCTGAGGTAACGTTCTGGCCGGCTGCAAAAATTTAGCCCCCGTCTTTGGCCGATGTGTAGGCTGCAGACGAATGGGGCGACGGATCCTTTCAAGGGTCCGATCTCCCCGAACCATCAACACGCGAGCACTGAGGGTGTCTCCTCTCTGTATCCTCTCCTGCGACGTGGGATGCCAGGCCTGGGCAGATTCTTGGGGGCGATGGGTCCCTTCAAGGGCACCGATTTCTCCCGGAAGCCGTGCCCGCACTATGGCACGCTAAGGCGGCTCCGCCTGCTTTTTTGGCCCCCCCCTTCCCCCCCGAATTGGCGCTTCTCTCTCTGCGAGATTTTACCACCTCTGCCACTCCCAGTGGCCATCTGGATCCACCTGGCCGGCTTACACAGGGGCATCTGTTTTTGCATTAAAAGGGCACAACGACTCTACATCAGTACCCGGTTAAGGAAGTACCTGACCAGCATGCCCTGGTCTTAAAGGCACATGACCAGTATGCCCTGGTCTTAAGGGCACATGATCAATCCGAAGCCGGTCACCCTAAATGAGCTCAGGAGCCCTCCACCGCTGATCCCAGAGTACCTAGTCCCCCTCAGTGGACTTTGTCACTAACCGCAATCCATCGTTTCTCTGACCAAGAGATTGAATCCCTCCGTGAACCCTCTGTGGCTGAGTGCTCGCAGAACCAATATACATGGTCCCTCTCCTACGTGGGAGCCGTCTGCTAGCAGGGGCCGCAAGTATTCTAGAAACGTACAGGCATCTAGAAAACGGAAGTTTCATTTCCTGATCTCTCTCTGTCTCTCCCTCTCTCTCTCCCCAGAAGCCTCTACGTGGGATGCCATACCTGGTCTAATTTTTAAGGGCGACTGGTCCTTTAAAGGGCACCGATCTCCCCACACAATCAACAGACGAGCACATGGAGTGTCGCCTCCATGTATCCTCTTCTGCATCCAGGCCTAATGCCAGACAACCTGCCCTGTCCACCCGGGGGCCTCAACTCTGGGGATGTACAGTCACCCCTTTTTGGCGTCCGAGCACCCCCCTTTGCATCACCACTATTTAGCGGATGATGCAAGAAGGCGGACGATTCCTCGCCACTTCCCTGTTTGGTGGATCGAGGGTTCCTAGATTTCTACTCTGCACAGTCAAGAGAGCGACGATGGCAAGAGACTTTTTTTTTTTTTTTTTTTCCTGACCTGGATGCAGCCCTGCATTCTGGCAATTGGCAGACTAACCTGGTAGAATTTCTCGTGGTATACCTACCAGTATCCCTGCTCGATGTATCAATTAAAAATACCACGGACTGTCGGAAGGCAAATCTGGTTCATTCCATCTTGTGGCTTCGGGTTCAGCGCTCTACCCTTAGCCGCCACATGGGTTGCTTGAGCAATGGTCTCCTGGTCAGAGACCTTGACTACTTCGATTCACGCAAGTAACGTTTCCCCAAAGACAGTACAGCTGGCCAATCAAATCTTCTGAGCGGGAGACTAATAAGGGATCATATATTTTTTTTTTTATTTTTTTTTTTTTTCTACAGACCCAACCAATAGTGGAAGGGTTGTCCAGGACAGTCTAGATCTAAGGGATCTTGGTTCCAAAAAGGGGGAATGAAAAGTAAGACCAATCCTGGACCTCAAACTTCTAACAACCTTTGACAAGATCCTCCTTTTTCGGATGGAGTTCCTCCGCTCAGCCGTTGCTTCAACAGAAAAAGGTGGAGTTTCTGGCATTCATCGACATTCGGGATTCTTACCCTCACATTCCTATTTTTCCCTTCTACAAAAATCCCTTCGCCTTTCCATTCACGAACAGCATTTTCAAGTCACGACCTTGCCCTTCGGCCTGGCTACCGCACCCAGTGTTCACAAGGGTCATGGCGGTTGTCATGTTCCTCTGGCACCCTAGTAGCATGGTTGTCCTGCCCTATTTGGTAGACTTTCTAGCCCCTCTTCCAGGACTACGCGGAGTCGTCTATATCACTTGCGATACCCTCTCACCTGGTCTGGCAGCTAAACTTAGACAAGTTTTCCTCATTTCCAGCCCAGCGGATCCTTTTTGAGGATGATCCTGCTCAAGAAGGATGGTAATTCTCTCTCGAGTCAAGGTTGTGGCCCTTCAACAGGGAGCTCGCGCACTTGATCACTCATCCCCTCAGATCATTCGATTCTCTAGGAGGGTTCTGAGGAAAAATGGTGACTACAATGGAAGCAGTTACCTCTGCTCGTTTTCAACAAGTCAATCAGGCTTTCAAAGGGTAGTCTCTGAGCTCCTTCCTCATCCAGGGCCTTCTGCTGGTCCAATGGTTATTAGTGAATACCAATGCCAGTCTTCTCTCGATCATTGCTCTGGGGATCCGACCAGTACGCCTAATCCTACAGCAGGTCCACTCCCTTCAGGTGGGTCACCCCATTCGACTTCAATTGGATAATGCCACAGCTGTGCCATATATCAATCATCTAGCAAGTACCCACAGTCTAGTGTTGAGGAGAGCCATAAGATCAAATACTTAACCTCAAGACTTAAGAGATTGAGAGAAGCAACCCATAACATGTATTGTTTAACCTTACAAGCTTTCTCAGATCAAGTGAGACCCTAAAGATGGCTGCCATTTCCTGTCTCAGCATACCATGTGGCTGGTATCCAAGATGACACCCACAGTGATGCCCACCTTGATGACCTCATGGATCCTCCCATGGACTTGCTCATTGCCCAACCCACTAACCAATGGAATGCATCCGATCACTCCCATTTTAAAGCTAACCGAGCCCCCTTACAGATTTATATATCCCCTGTGTCCTGCCTAAATAAAACCCTTTGGAGCCGAGCCATAGATTGATCAAGGAGAGTTTACATATGACTGTGTGTTATGTTTATTTCTTTGGTGTGCACCTGATCAATATCCATTAGGCCAGGAGTAGGCAACTTAAGTGAAGTGAACATCTTATTAATTGTTCAACCTAACACTAGCGCCATGGCCGAGATACCTCACACTCTGATGGGCCGAGATCTATCATTTGGTTATCTCGGCAGTACATATCCCTGGAGTAGAACACTGGGCTGCAGACATATTCAGCCGTCAGGGTTTCTCCTCAAGTGAGTGGGAACTTCACCCGGAAGTCTTACATCAGATCTGACTTCACTGGAGTACTCCAGATGTAGGTCGAATGGCGTCCAAACTGAACGCCAATGTACTTGAGTTCATGGTTCAGCCTCTATATCCAAGAGTATCGCAGTGCATGCTCTGTTCTTCCATGGTACCAATTTCCATAACCCCACTTCCACTACTTCTGAGATCTTTTTGGAAGCTGGACGGGCCCCGGTGATCCTGGGAGACCCGGACTGACTGTCAGGATTTCTCGCATGTGGTACTAGTATTTTTCCGTCTTATTGCAACAAAACTGCAAATATGGACTTCCTCGCAGGGATTCTTGAACTGTGGTTCTTCCCTATCGCATACTGTTAGATCTTTGGGACCTTAATGGTCCTGGGAATCTTATAGTAGACTCCTTTTTGATCCGTACAGACTTTACGATCAGAGAAGCTCGCTTCCTTTTTTTCTCTGCGTTCTTGTCATCCTGATGAGTCTTCAGAGCTTGCCGCTCTGTTCTTTCAGACTTTTTTCCTTATTACCATCAAGGCAAGGTTGTCCTCAGGCCATCCCCTTGTTACCGAGGTGGTATTGTATTCCTACTGTTACAGGGGCATCGTCCTTCTCTCATCTTTCGGCTCCAGTCCACAAAACTGAATGGGTTCTCCATAATCTGAACAGTGAGTTCTCAGAGTAGGTACGTATCGAGGACGGCGTCCTTCCGAAGGTTGGACACTTTGTTTGGGCTTCCTGACGGTAAGAAGGCTTCCTGATGGTCACATTTCATCAGCCATGTTAGCCTGGTGGATTCGTTTCACCATCCAGGAGTCCTTTCGTGCTAATGTCAGCCTATCTCCCTGTCTGAGGGCTCTAGGCACCAGACGTCGGCAAGCATGGCTGCAAGCCAGTCCGCATGCATACTTGAAGCACTATAATTCCTACACTTCCACAGATGAGTCTGGGCAGGCGGACTCTGCAGGCCGCTGTGGTGCACTTGTAAGTAGCGGTTACACAGGGCCTGATCTGTTGTCCCCACCCAGGGATTGCTTTGGGACATCCCACGGTCTGTCCCCCAATGAGGCGAAGGAGAAATAGAGATTTTTTTTGTGTACTCACCGTAAAATCCTTTTATCCAAGCCATTCATTGGAGGACACCGCTCCCACCCTGTTATTAGCTTGTGCTTGTTTTTATAATTTGACATGCTATACTCTCATAGAATATGACGTGCTATACGCTCATGTTATTGATCTCCTACTGCTTTTGCACCAAACTGGTTAGCTGAGAGCCAGCAGGGGGGTGTATTCTGCAGGGGAGGAGCTTAGTGTCAGCCTCCTAGTGGCAGCAGCATACACCCACAGTCTGTCTCTCTCTCCCCTCCCCCCCCCCCCCCCCCCCCTCTTCTATGAATAGCTCGGAGAAAAGGATTTTACGGGGAGTACACAAAAATCGCTATTTTTATCTATTTTGTGTGCTCAAAATGTCCCCCTTTGCTTACACACGAGATAGTCACTGTTTACGACGGGGGGAGCGGCAGGTCAAAGGAGGCTGCGGCTAAAGCCTGTGCATGAATGTTCATTGTACTGGCAATAAAATATTCCGTTCTCTTATGGCGTGCACAGTTACTTCTGCAGCCGCCGGCTTCCTGTATTAAAAAAAAAAAAAAAAAATCCTACTTCACTTCCCTGCATGGAGAGATGTGAATATTCATTACCTTAATGAGTGGGGACACGTCATTGCCCGGTCGCAGGAGCTGCTGGCACCAGAACGAGATGCTGCAAGGGCGCGCAGGGAAGTAAAATGTAGTTTTTTTTTTTTGTTTTTTTTTATGCTTATCTCATGGAGGCCATGCATGCAAGGATGGGAGGATGAGGAGCTATGCATACCCAGCTTATACTCGTCAATAAATTTTCCCAGTTTTTTGAGGCACAATGAAGTGCTTCGGCTTATACTTTGGTCAACTTATACACGAGTATATGCAGTAATAACATTGTCACCGTCTCACTGGAGCTTGCTGCATTTCAATTAAGTGGAATATATAAAATTGCAGTAATATTAGTACCTCCTTGTGAATGACAGCCATTGTTACGTGCACAAAAAATGGTTAAATAACCAAAGAGTGTATATACCCGTTAAAAATATTTTTTAATTAAATTTGATATATTGAAACCAAAAATAAATTGGAAACAAATACACTACAGGACACTAAATAACGGGGACTCTAAACAGTACATAGTAACAATTTGGGCGCAAATAGATTACAGCATGACCACGTTACTTATGTGAAATTAGATTGTAAAAGCGTCCCCAACTCATGTTTCATCTTAGAACTTCATCAGGAGTCAGCAATCGTTGCATTGTTACACACTGCCTTACAGGAGGTTAGAGGTTCTGTGTCAAACACACCTCAAGCCAATAAAGTAGTGTTATCACCTATGCTGTAGAAGGCGTGTTTTTTTTTTTTTTTTGTTGTTGTTGTTTTTCACACTTATTAGGACAGTGGGAAAATAATCTTTTTTTTCTTTTTCTTTTTTTATGCAGTTCCATGATGTTAACATGGGAGAAATAATTATGGGAAATATTCAACTCACACGTTACACACGGCCCACCCCTGTGCAAAAGCATGCAATTCCAATTATCATAGAGAAACGAGATTTGATGGCCTGTGCACAGACAGGTAAGCTTCAGCATACAATCAAAAGATTACAGCAGCACCCTTTATTTGCTGACGTGTAGGCAATTGTTGAATATGTGAAACTTAGGGTACCGTCACACAGTGGCACTTTGATCGCTAGGACGGCACGATCTGTGACGTTCCAGCGATATCGTTACGATCTCGCTGTGTCTGACACGCTACTGCGATCAGGGACCCCGCTGAGAATCGTACGTCGTAGCAGATCGTCTGAAACTTTCTTTCGTCTCTGGATCTCCCGCTGACATCGCTGAATCGGCATGTGTGACACCGATTCAGCGATGTCTTCACTGGTAACCAGGGTAAACCTCGGGTTACTAGGCACAGGGCCGCGCTTAGTAACCCGATGTTTACCCTGGTTACCAGCGTAAACGTAAAAAAACAAACACTACATACTTACCTTCTGCTGTCTGTCCTCCGGCGCTCTGCTTCCTGCACTGGCTGTGAGCGGCGGTCAGCCGGAAAGCAGAGCGGTGACATCACCGCTCTGCTTTCCGGCTGGCCGCTCACTGTCAGTGCAGGAAAGCACAGCGCCGGAAGACAGACACCGGGAATGTAAGTATGTAGTGTTTGTTTTTTTACGTTGACGCTGGTAACCAGGGTAAACATCGGGTTACTAAGCGCGGCCCTGCGCTTAGTAACCCGATGTTTACCCTGGTTACCAGGGGACTTCGGGATCGTTGGTCGCTGGAGAGCTGTCTGTGTGACAGCTCTCCAGCGACCACACAACGACGCTGCAGCGTCGTTCCAGTGTGACGGTACCTAAAAATTAAGCATGCAAATGAGTCTGCCACCAGCCATAACAATGTTTATATTTGTTTTTTTCCCCCCTCGTCAAGTTTCAGTATTCAAGGTCTTTCACACTAGTTTTAATTAAAATAATTGGCATGCGTTATGTTTGAAAACTTTTGAGCATAGGTTTGTCTTTTTAGCCTCCAGAGAAACTAATGGGAAAGACTCTAAGCTGTGTATTTCAAAGTGCTACCTGTGCCAAAACTCTTCATATGTAATATTCTGTATTTTGCTATGGACCCAAGTAAACATCTGGCTAATTTTTTGTTTTTGTATTTTTTCTTCTTAAACATGGTAAATAGAGTAGCAGAATGCCATGTGAGAATCCAGCCAAATGTTTATGGATATTATCAAAATTCCTGTATTTTTGTGCTAATGAGGTGTACGCTCTAACGTGGACTGTTCAGTATTTGGTCAGTGGTTTAAATCCGTATTTGTAAGCCAGAACCAGAAGTAGGAAGAAATACAGAAGTGGTGCATGTGCTTCTATTATACATTTCCTCTGATTGTTCCTCGCCTGGTTTTGGCTCACAAATAGTAATGTAACATTCTGAACAAATACTGAATGTGTGAACATGGCCTTATTGGAAATCTTCTGCTTTCAGGTTCTGGCAAAACTGCAGCTTTTTTGCTCCCCATCTTAAGTCAAATATATGCCGAAGGTCCTGGTGAAGCCATGAAGCACTTAAAGGTAAATTGAATGTTTCTGCATTCAATTGAAAGCCCACCTATGTGTTTTTAAATATTGTTTGTTAATTTTATTTGTTTTTGTAGGATAATGGGAGATATGGAAGGCGCAAACAGTTTCCATTGTCACTTGTATTGGCTCCAACTAGAGAACTGGCTGTACAAATCTATGAAGAAGCCAGAAAGGTATGGTTTTTTTTGTTTTGTTTTTTAAACTCTTCCTTCATCTTTCTGTCTTCATTATTTCAACCATTTCCAACTATTTCCCTCCTAGTTTGCCTATAGGTCCAGAGTACGACCATGTGTTGTTTATGGTGGCGCCGACATTGGCCAGCAAATTAGGGACTTGGAACGAGGTTGCCACCTGCTTGTAGCCACACCGGGTCGTCTAGTTGATATGATGGAACGTGGAAAGATTGGCCTGGACTGTTGCAAGTATGTCAGTGTTTTTGCAATGCTCTTCTGCTGATTGACTTAACTATTGCTGTCTATAGATAACCTCTTGGCTACATGTGAATAACGTGCATGCCAAGCATGTATGGAGTCGGCTGAAGTGCTGACTTCCATGCAGGAGCCAGCTGTGTTATGGAGCTGACTGGTCCCAACTGCAGCTGTTAGTGGCAGTACTTCTATCCCAACAGTTCGCCTTCCTTTAAATGCCAATGCAGTGACATCTGCGGCATAAAGGGAACCTGTCAGCAGTTTTGGCCAATATAAGATGTGGCCCCTGCCTTTCAGGGCTTATCTACAGCATTCTATAATGCTGTAGCTAAACCCCCGATCCGACCTAAAAGATAAGAAAAATAAGTTTTATTATACTCACCTGTGGGGCGGTCCTGTCCAATGGGTGTCGCGGGTCCGGGTCCAGCGCCTCCCTTCTTCTTATGATTGCCGCCCTCCTGCTTGTTTAATCGCTCCTGCGCAGGCGTACGTATCTGCCCTCTTGAGGGCAGAGTAAAGTATTGCAGTGCGCAGGCGCTGGGAAAGGTCAGAGGCTCAGCGCGTGAGAATCTAAAACATGTGCCTCTTGCTGTGTAATAGTCATGTCTGATGGTGCAGTAACATGGTCTCATCATTCCACATCTCCTGAGCAGGGGAAGAAGCAAGAGTGTATAGACATTACAACATTGGATCACAGCTGATTCTTTCTGTGAGGTAAAACATTTCACTACCTTTTTTTTTTTTTTTTCTTCCTTTCCCAGCAATGTTTTTCCTCCGTCAGCTGTGGTCCCGTGCTGTAATGTCTGTATACTCTTTTGCTTCCTCCCTAGCCTAGATGTGGTATAATCAGACCATGTCCCTGTACAGTCACACACAGCCATTAATATCAAGACTGACTGTCACTTCCAAACAGAAATCTGGTGCGAACAGGTGCTTAAGAGTAGCTATAGCTATATACAGTGTGTATATGTGTGTGTGTGTGTATAGGAAAAAAAATTAATAGGTTTTTTTTTTTTTTCAATTTTTTTTTTTTTACTGATTTTCAAAGTTCAGAAAGTGCAAATTTCGGTGTTGACTGCCTTAACATTTCTCCTCATAATTCAGGCTAGAAAAAAGATAGACAAGCAAAATAAACACCAGTCTACTCAGAACTGTACAGGCTTTGACCAGATATGTCACAAGGGTATCTTTGTTAATATTTTACCCATGTGAATGCAAACGCAAAAGTTTAAATCGGATTTCTGAAAAATGTTTAATTTAGAAATTTCAAAAACTGCACATGTACCTGCTATGCTCCTAGCCACATCTGTACCAAAATTCAATGATGGGATCATATTTTAAAAAATTAAACTATACAGTGTCAATTCCAAAATCTTGAATTCAGATCTGTTTAGCATGTGGTCTAGAAGTGTGGGGTCTATATTTACCAAATCCATGATTTTTAGATATTGCTGTATTTTTTTTTTTATGTACTTCTAGTAGGAGAGGACAGAGGAGAAAGCTTTTAGGGCTCAACCTGAGAATGAACAGGGGTAGACGGTGAATGCAGAGCAAATGACAGGCCAGCAGCTCTGTCATGTTGAGTATCTGCCCACTGCAGAGTCAGGAAGTAAAGGTATCGTCACACTTAGCGACGCTGCAGCGATACCGACAACGATCCGGATCGCTGCAGCGTCGCTGTTTGGTCGCTGGAGAGCTGTCACACAGACAGCTCTCCAGCGACCAACGATCCCGAGGTCCCCGGTAACCAGGGTAAACATCGGGTAACTAAGCGCAGGGCCGCGCTTAGTAACCCGATGTTTACCCTGGTTACCAGCGTAAAAAAACAAACAGTACATACTTACATTCAGCTGTCTGTCCCTTGCCGTCTGGTTCCTGCACTGACTGCTGGCCGTAAAGTGAAAGTGAAAGCACAGCACAGCGGTGAGTCACACAGCAAGGGACAGACAGCTGAATGTAAGTATGTACTGTTTGTTTTTTTACGCTGGTAACCAGGGTAAACAGCGGGTTACTAAGCGCGGCCCTGCGCTTAGTTACCCGATGTTTACCCTGGTTACCAGTGAAGACATCGCTGAATCGGTGTCACACACGCCGATTCAGCGATGTCTACGGGGAGTCCAGCGACCAAATAAAGTTCTGGACTTTCTTCCCCGACCAGCGATCTCCCAGCAGGGGCCTGATCGCTGCTGCCTGTCACACTGGACGATATCGCTAGCGAGGACGCTGCAACGTCACGGATCGCTAGCGATATCGTCTAGTGTGACAGTACCTTAAGACAGAGCTTTCATGTCCTGACATATTCACTCTTGAACAAACAATAGTCTCTACACAGGCATCAAGGGAGTCTGTGCTACAATATTGGTGAGTGTGTTTTCCAATCAAATCCGGCGCCTGCATTGTTTAGTTCTGCCAGGGGCAGGCGCAGCGAGCTCTGCCCGTCTGACCTCAAATGCAGTCTCGCAGACTGCGCCTGTGCGACCACCCAGCTTGTGAATCCCAGCCCCGCAGTGTTGTGCTTTATTCACAGTGCGGGGCTGGGATTCACAAGCAGGGCGGCCGCACAGGCGCAGTCTGCGAGACTGCATCTGAGGTCAGACGGGCAGCGCTCACTGCGCCTGCCCCTGGCAGATCTAAACAGCGCAGGCGCCGGATTTGATTGGAAAACAGTGCGGAGGGGGCGGCGCCCGGCGCCGAAGAAGCTTTGAGTGACGGAAGTGTGGCGTGTGCAGCAGGGGGGTTAAGACCTCCCTCCCTGTCTAAAGACAGGTATTTTTGCGAAATTATAAAATGCTTCATTTCTGATTTGACTGCACCAATAACTAAAAGCCACCTTGTCAGAATGCAGCATTACTGCTGCACAAGGTGGCTCTTTTAGTTTCTAACGGCTGGAGGGGGTGACAGTCCCTTTAAGGGCTAATACACAGACAGCGCTATTCTGAGTGATCATCGTTCAGAAAAATGCCCCCAATTCATTTCAATGGGGTTAAACACATGCAGTGTTCTTTGTAACAGTGAGTAAATCACTGCTTGCACCACTTTTTGATCTGCAATAAACGCATTTATCACTATTTATATAAAAGCTGCCATCGTTTTCACTAGCGATTAAAAAGACTAATGCAGATATAGTGAAAACTCGGTAGAAAAATGTGCCAAAACCGCAGTGTTTATCCGCAGACGGAAAAAGCTGTGTGTGCATTAGCCCTAATACTCGCTTTATAGTTATATCTCAAGTGTATTGTAAATCTTTATTTCTCCTTTCCCTCATTGGGGAACACAGACCGTGGGTGTATGCTGCTGCCACTAGGAGGCTGACACTAAGTGATACAAAGAAAGTGATCTCCTCCTCAGCAGTATACACCCTCCTGCTGGCTCTCAAAATAGATACCAAGAGGAGTGAGGGCCCTGCTCGCAAGCTTACAAACTATGGGGAAAAGGGGAGACACGAGAGGTGGATGGTAACAATTGCTTTAGTTATTCGGACCAGCTATAGTGTAAGGCTCAGGTGTTCATGTAAAGCTGCATGAACCAGTTACCTGCCTAAGTGTGTAACAGTACAGACACAGAGGGCTAATACTGCATAAAGTGTATGAGAACATGATGCGAGGAACCTTTTTTTTTTTTTTTTTAATATAAATAGGTCACACAGGGATCGTTAGGTTAATGCATTGAGGCGGTAGGCCAGTCTGAACAAATGAGTTTTTAGGGCACGCTTAAAACTGTGGGGATTAATCGTATTAACCTAGGTAGTGCATTCCAAAGAATCGGCGCAGCACGTGTAAAGTCTTGGAGACGGGAGTGGGAGGTTCTGATTATTGAGGATGCTAACCTGAGGTCATTAGCGGAGCGGAGGGCACGGGTAGGGTGGTAGACTGATACCAGGGAGGAGATGTAGGGTGGTGCTGAGCCATGGAGTGCTTTGTGGATGAGGGTAATAGTTTTGTACTGGATTCTGGAGTGGATGGGTAGCCAGTGTAATGACTGGCACAGGGTAGAGGCATCGGTGTAACGGTTGGTGAGGAATATGATCCTGGCTGCAGCATTCAGGACAGATTGGAGAGGGGAGAGTTTTGCAAGAGGGAGGCCGATTAGTAGAGAGTTACAATAGTCCAGACGAGAATGAATAAGTGAAACAGTCAGAGTTTTTGCAGAGTCGAAATTAAGAAAAGGGCGAATTCTAGAAATGTTTTTGAGATGCAGGTAAGAAGAGCGAGCCAGTGATCGGATGTAGGGGGTGAATGAAAGGTCAGAATCAAGGATGACCCCAAGGCAGCGGGCATGTTGCTTTGGAGTAATGGTGGAACCGCATACGGAGATGGCAATGTCAGGCAAAGGTAGGTTAGTAGAGGGAGAGAATACGAGGAGTTCAGTTTTTGACAGGTTTAGTTTCAGATAGAGGGAGGACATGATGTTAGAGACAGCGGTAAGACAATCACTGGTGTTTTCTAAAAAGGTCGGTGTGATATCAGGAGAAGAAGTGTATAATTGGGTGTCGTCAGCATAGAGATGGTACTGGAAACCAAATCTACTGATTGTTTGTCCAATAGGGGCAGTATACAACGAGAAGAGAAGAGGGCCTAGGACTGATCCTTGAGGAACCCCAACAGTAAGGGGAAGGTGAGAGGAGGAGGAGGAACCAGCAAAACATACAGTGAAGGATCGGTCAGAGAGAT
This sequence comes from Ranitomeya imitator, assembly GCF_032444005.1. Taxonomy (NCBI): domain Eukaryota; kingdom Metazoa; phylum Chordata; class Amphibia; order Anura; family Dendrobatidae; genus Ranitomeya; species Ranitomeya imitator. Next base: position 176,611,785 of record NC_091284.1, read on the forward strand.
AGGAGGAGAACCAGGAGAGAACGGTGTCCTTGAGGCCGATGGAGCGGAGCATAGTGAGGAGGAGCTGATGATCCACAGTGTCGAATGCTGCAGAGAGATCCAAGAGAATTAGCATGGAGTAGTGACCATTAGATTTAGCTGTTAGTAGGTCATTAGAGACTTTAGTGAGGGCAGTTTCAGTAGAGTGTAAAGAGCGGAAGCCAGATTGAAGAGGGTCGAGAAGAGAGTTATCTGAGAGATAGCGGGTAAGACGGGAGTGGACCAGGCGTTCGAGGAGTTTAGAGATGAAGGGAAGATTAGAGACAGGTCTCTAATTAGCGGCACAGTTTTGATCGAGGGATGGTTTTTTAAGTAATGGATGTATGATGGCATGCTTAAATGAGGAGGGAAAAATACCGGAAGTGAGGGAAAGGTTGAATATTTTTGTTAGGTGAGAGGTGACAGCCGGGGAAATGGACTGGAGGAGATGTGATGGAATGGGGTCACTGGTGCAAGTGGTCGGGTGAGAAGATGCAAGGAGCCTGCTTACTTCTTCTTCTGTAACTGCTTCAAAGTCAGAGTGAACTAGATGCAGTGGGGGAGGGAGGACAGTGCATGGTATGAAGAGATTGGGAGATGATTTCCTGTCGAATGTGGTCAATTTTTTCTTTGAAGTAATTGGCCAGATCGTCAGCACGGAGATCCGTGGTTGGGGCCTGCTCTCTTGGGTTGAGTAGGGACTGGAACGTGTCAAAGAGACGTTTAGGGTTATTGGACAGGGAGGTGATGAGGGTGTTGAAGTAGGTTTGTTTGGAGAGGTGAAGGGCAGAATTGTATGTCTTTAGCATGAACTTATAATGGATGAAATCTTCGGGTAGATTAGATTTTCTCCACAGACGTTCTGCGCACCTGGAGCACCGCTGCAGGAAACGTGTTTGCAGCGTGTGCCACGGTTGTTGCCGTCTGTGCCGAGTTGTTTTATGTATAGGAGGTGTCTGTAGGAGGCACTTGGGTCTGTTTCAGACCCCAACGTTTTTATTTTACTTTTCTGTAAATTTTTATTTTTTAATTAACGGAGTGAAGGGGGCGACGGATCCTTTCAGGTTCCGGTCTCCCCCGAACCATAAACAGGCGAGTATACCTCCCCGCACCCTCTCCTGCGACGTGGGAAGCCATGCCTGAGCTCGCGTCAGGGGCGACGGTTCCTTTCATGGTCCCGATCTCCCCACACCAGCAGCAGGCGACCACATGGAGTGTCGCCTCCATGTTTCCTCTCCTGGAGCCAGGCCTAACGCCGGACAACTGGCCCTGTCCACCCGGACTGAACCCCGTGGATGTACAGAGGCCCCTTTCTATGGCGTCCGAGCGGCCCCCACTGTCCCATCACTATGAAAGTGGATGGCACAAGGAGGCGGACGGTTCCTCTCCACCTCCCTAACAAAGGGATGATGGATTGAGGTTTATCCCTGCACCGTCCACACTGCACAGAACAGCGCTGAAACCCACATCCGCGGAGGCTCCATGCCGGGACGCACACTGATGGTGAGTGGATCCATCTTCAGAGGGATATCCACATGCCGACAGGCAGCCTCAGCTACTTCCCTGTGGCCCACCTCTTTGAGGTAACACGCCGGCTGCAAAAATTTAGCCCCGGATTCGGCCGATGTGTAGGCCGCATCCCGGAAGCCTCGCCTGCACTATGGCGCCCTAAGGTGGCCCCGCCCACTTTTCTGGCGCTTCTCGCCTAGAACGCCCCTCAACGACTGTTTCTGCATTAAAGGGGCACATCGATCAGTACCTGACCACGACCAGTATTCCCTGGTCTTAAAGGCAAATGACTACCAGTATTCCCTGGCCTTAAAGGCGCATGACCAGTATTCCCTGGTCTTAAGGGCGCATGATCAATCCAAGGAGCCCTCCGCCGCCGACCCCAGCTTATCCCAGAGTACCTAGTTTCCCTCAGTGGACTTCGTCACTGACCGCAATCCATGATTCTCTGACCAAGAGATTGAATCCCTCCGTGTACATGCTGTGGCTCGAGGTGCTCGCAGGACCGATATACATGGTCCCTATCCTACATGGGAGCCGTCGGCTAGCAGGGGCCGCAAGTATTCTAGAAACGTACAGGCATCTAGAAAATTGAAGTTTTCGTTTCCTGCTCCCTCACCAATGATTTGATGACGACAAGGCTCTGAATATGGATCAGATATTGACTGAACTTGCCAGAGCTTCAGAGAAGAGTAACCAATCTCGGTACATTGACGAAGACTCTGGCTCTGCTTTAGACTACAGTGTCCCTCATAAGGTGACTAAACTCCCTTGTAGAGCATTTGCCATTCAGTCCGGATAAGCGATTCACTGGACAGAAGCCTGTACGTGGGATGCCATGCCTGGCCTCATTTAAGGGCGACGGGTCCTTTTAAAGGGCACCAATCTCCCCACACAATCAACAGACGAGCACACGGAGTGTCGCCTCCATGTTTCCTCTCTGCACCCAGGCCTAACGCCAGACAACCTGTCCTGTCCACCCAGAGACCTGAACTCTGGATGTACAGAGGCACCCTTTTTGGCGTACGAGCACCCCCCTCTGCATCACCACTATTTAGCGGATGATGCAAGAAGCCGGACCATTCCTCACCACTTCCCTGGTAAGAAGTTGATGGATCGAGGGTTCCTAATTTTTATATCTGCATCATCAAAAGAGCGGCGATGGCAAGAGACTATGACCTGCTGGATGCAGTCACGCATTCTGCCACTGGGCAGATTAACCGGGTAGAATCTCCTGTGGTATACCTACCAGTATACCTGCCCGACGTATCATCAGTTAAAAATACCACGGACTGTCAGATAGCAAATCTGGTTCATTCCATCTTGCGGCTTCGGGTTCAGCGCTCTATCCTCCTAGCCGCCGCATGGATTGCTAGAGCAATGGTCTCCTGGCTGGAGACCTTAACGATCTTGATTCACACCAGTAACAACTGGCCAATCAAATCTCTTGAGCAGGAGACTGACAAGATCTAAACTATCTTGGTTCCAAGAAGGGGAACGAAAAGTAACACCGACCCTGGACCTCAAACTTCTGACAACCTTTGACATGGTCCTCCTTCTTCGGATGGAGTTCCTCCGCTCGGCCTTTACTTCAACAGAAAAAGGTGCAGTTTCCAGCATCCATCGACATTCGTGATGCTTACCCTCTTCAAAAATTCCTTCGCTTTTTCATTCGTGAACAGCATTTAAGTCACAACCTTGTCCTTCGGCCTTGCTTCTGCACCCAGAGTGTTCGCAAGGGTCATGGCGGATTTCATGTTTCACTTGCATCCTTGAGGCGTGCTCGTCCTGCCCTGTTTAATCGACTGTCTAGCCACCCTTCCAGGACTACGCTGAGTCGTCTATATCACTTGCGATACCCTCCCACCTGGGATGGCAGCTAAACTTAGACAAGTTCTCCTCATTTCCAGCCCAGCAGATATCCTTTTGAGGACGATCCTGCACACTTCCAGAAGGATGGTAATTCCCCCTCGTGGCAAGGATACGGCCCTTCAACAGGGAGCTCGAGCACTTGATTACTCATCCCCTCTTTCATTCCATTTGCTAGGAGGGTTCTGAGGAAAAATGGTGACGACAATGGAAGCGGTTTCCTTCGCTCCGCTCGTTTTCAGCAAGTCTGACAGACTTTCAGACGATAGTCTCTGAGCTCCTTCTTCATCCAGGGCCTTTCTCCCGGTTCAATGGTTATTAGTAAATACCAATGCCAGTCTTATTCTCCCTATCATTGCTCTGGAGATCCGAACGGTAGTCCTACAGCAGGTCCACTGCCTTCTGGCGGGTCACCCTATCCGAATTCAATTGGATAATGCCACGGCGGTGCCATACGTGAATCATCTAGCAGGTACTCACGGTCAGCCTCCATGACAGGGGTACCTCACATTCTCTGATGGGCCGAGACCTATCATTCGGTGATCTCCGCAGTATATATCCCAGGAGTAGAACTCTGGACTGCAAACAAATTCAGCCATCAGGGTTCCGCCTCAAGTCAGTGGGAACTTCATCCCGAGGTCTTCCATCAGATCTGCCTTCACCAGAGCTCTCCAGTTGTAGATCGGATTGCGTCCAGACTGAATGCCAATGTACTTGAGTTCGTGGTTCGGCCTCGAGATCCAAGAGCCATCGCACTGCATGCTCTGGTTCTGACTTGGTACCAGTTTCCATAACTCCCCTTCCACTACTTCCGAGAGCCTTTCGGATGCAGAAAGGGCCCCAGTGATCCTCCGAGATCCGCACTGGCCACGTCCGTTTTTGTTTATGGAGCTACGATCTTCTCGCCTTATTGCAGCAAAATTGCAAGTAGGGACTTTCTCAGTGTTCACATTTAGTTCTTCCCTATCGCATGCCGTTAGATCATTGGGACCCTAATGGTTCTAGGAGTCTTACAGTAGACTCCTTTTCATCCGGGCAGACTTTACTATCAGGGAAGTTCGCCCCTCTTTTCTCTGCGATATCCTCACTCTGACGAGTCTTTGGAGCTAGCTCCCTGCTCTTTATGACCTTTTTCCCTTATTTCCTTCAAGGCAAGGTTGTCCTCAGGCCATCCCCATCCCTTGTTACCAAGGTGGCATTGTATTACCACTGTTATGAGGGCATAGTTTTTCCCTCAGCTCTTTCGGCACCAGTCCACAAAATGGAATGAGTTCCCCATATTCTGGATGAAGTGAGTGCTCTGAGTAGGTACGTCTCGAGGACTGCGTCCTTCCAGAGGTTGGACGCTTTATTTGGGCTTCCTGATGGTAAGAGGAAGGCTTCCTGACGTTTTCAGGAAGGGTTTATCCGTTTCATCGGCCATGATAGCATGGTGGATTCTTTTCACCATACAGGAGTCCTTCTATGCTAGATGTCCGCCTATCTCCGAGGGTTCTAGGCACCAGGCATTGGCAAGGCACGCCTGCAAGCTTGCGGATTCGTCCAGTCCACACACATTCTTGAAGCACACTAATTCCCACACTTCCACAGATGTGAGCCTGGGCAGGCGGACTCTGTAGGCTGCGGAGGCGCACTTGTAAGTAGCAGTTACACAGGGCCTGATCTGATGTTGTCCCCACCCTGGGACTGCTTTGGGACGTCCCACGGTCTGTGTCCCCCCAATGGGGCGAAGGAGAAATAAGGATTTTTGTGTACTCACTGTAAAATCCTTTTCTCCGAGCCATTCATTGGGGGATACAGCTCCCACCCTGTTATTAGCTTGTGCTTGTCTTGTAATCTGACATGCTATATGCTCATGTTATTGATCTCCTACTGCTTTTGCACCAAACTGGTTAGCTGAGAGCCAGCAGGAGGGTGTATACTGCTGGGGAGGAGCTAACTTTCTGTCTCACTTAGTGTCCGCAGCATACACCCCATGGTCTGTGTCCCCCAATGAATGGCTCGGAGAAAAGGATTTTACGGTGAGTACACAAAAATCCCTATTTTTATTACCCATCTTCCTTACATAATGTTAACTGTTTTTCTCACACAGCAATGGCTGCTACTTCTCAAAGAACAGCATTTTATAATATATGCTGTTGCAATCCTTTTGAAAAAACTGGACACAACAAGAAAGCAAGTTGTTACGATGATTAAGATGGATTTATTCTGGCACTTCGGGATGTTTTTTGTTTCTTTATTGTTACATATAAATGTTAAATTCAATAAGTTGTAATTTGAAAAGAAAAAAGGAATAAACTCACAAACCTAAAATCAGATTCAAGGCTTAAGAAAAAAAATACAAATTTGATAGGTCCCATGTTAAATCCCTGTACAAATATAAACAAGAACACAAGTAACGCACATGCATTTTCTCACCATGTTAATACATGTTTTTTTCACAATTGCGCATCAAAATTATGAATTTGATTTCTCAAAAACAAAATGTAAAAGTCTTGTGACATATCAAATGAAAGCCGTTACCGTTCTGAGAAAAATGATGCCTCTCCCACATTTGTATCTTAATTCTAGCCCAAGATATGATGATAAATGTAAAGCCATACCAGGCCAAAATTCGCTCTTTTTCACAACTTTAGAAGTCTGTAAAAAAAAAAACTGAAGAGAAAAATTCAAAACTTTTAATTTGTAATTAACTAAAGTTGTACTTAATAAAAACAAAAAAATCTAAAGACTTCAGGGAAAAAATATTCATTTTTGGATCACTTGATGTATGTATGTATGTATGTATATATATATATTTTTTTTCTATCCAAATAAAGTAGCACTCTGTAGTGCTATAACATGCAAACATGAAATGTGAATTGCATCATGGCACTAGAAAATATGAAAAATTGAGAATACTTGGCGCATAGTTTTCATATTTTTTTTTTTTTTTTTTTTAGTGCAGTAATGCAATTCACATTCATGTTTGCATGCTACAGAGCTACTTCATTTGTTGGTTAGACACCGCCACTACACAGAACCTGAAAAATATATTTTTATTTTTAACACATTCAATTTATTTTTACTGCAAGATCTTTTTATTATTTAGGAGGCTGGTCACAGACTTCAATACATAATGTACCAGGGATAGAAGGATTAACAAAAAAAAATCAAAAATGTCACAGCACAATTGTTCCCATTCTGGTAGATCGTTATTTTTATTATTTTTTTTTTTAATGTAGATATCTTGTGTTGGATGAAGCTGATCGAATGCTTGACATGGGCTTTGAACCCCAAATTCGACGAATTGTTGAGCAAGACACAATGCCACCCAAGGGCGTTCGGCAGACCATGATGTTCAGTGCTACCTTCCCTAAAGAAATTCAGGTACAGTCGAGACCACATACCAAAGCAGACCTCGAATTACACATTATGCAACACTATTTATTTATTTATTTATTTTTCTCTAAAATTGTTTTTTGTTTACTCTAGATTCTTGCACGAGACTTCCTGGATGAATATATTTTCTTGGCTGTAGGCAGAGTAGGCTCTACTTCCGAAAACATTACGCAAAAAGTGGTCTGGGTGGAGGAAATGGATAAACGATCCTTTCTATTAGATCTTCTTAATGCAACTGGTAATAAACTACTAGTTCTGAAATTCTAACAAATGTACTAGTTAATTTGTGCATGTCTACAGTCTGATTCTATCGGCTACTCTCACATCACTTTGTTTTTCAGGGAAGGATTCATTAACATTGGTGTTTGTAGAAACTAAAAAGGGTGCAGATGCCCTTGAGGACTTCCTGTACCATGAAGGATATGCTTGTACAAGCATCCATGGAGACAGATCTCAAAGAGATCGAGAAGAAGCACTTCATCAATTCCGCTCTGGAAAAAGCCCAATTCTTGTAGCAACAGCAGTAAGCATCATTTATTTTGTTCAGCGGAATGGTTTTCTGTCCATTGTCTTGTGCAAACACTTTAGTTTTTCTGTTACAGGTAGCAGCAAGAGGTCTTGATATTTCAAATGTCAAGCATGTTATAAACTTTGATCTGCCCAGTGACATTGAGGAGTATGTACATCGAATAGGTCGTACAGGACGTGTGGGTAATCTTGGTAAGTGACTGTTGTCTAATCTAGCTATACAGGTTTATTTGAAAAGTATTGTTAAAGCTGCCCCACCTAATCCTTCTAGCTTCATTTGACACTTTTCTTCCCCCCCTTTTTATAGGTCTCGCAACATCCTTTTTCAATGAAAAGAATATTAATATAACTAAGGATTTACTAGACCTGTTGGTTGAAGCAAAACAAGAGGTACCATCTTGGCTGGAGAACATGGCCTATGAGCAGCATCACAAGAGTAGCACCAGAGGGCGGTCAAAAAGGTAAAAAAAAGCTGTTGTGGTATCTTAGGCCTAATTTAGATGTCCATGAAATGCGGTCAGTGTACAGACTGGCCAAGGATCTCCCACTTTGAATGCAACAAAAAATATGCCTGACGCTGTAAAGTTTGGGCTGGCAGACCGTGTGTTTCATGGGCATCTGACTTTAAGGAGGTTTTGGGTGGAAGTGGTTTTAGATATAATTTTTTTTTTTTTTTTTTCCCCACTTTAAAGTCGATTTAGCGGTGGATTTGGTGCCAGAGATTATAGGCAGAGTAGCAGTGCTAGCAGCGGTTTTGGCGGCAGCAGCCGTGGAGGTCGAAGCAGTGGTCATGGTGGTAGCCGTGCTTTCGGAGGCGGTAAGTTGTTTTAATATTTTGTGATCTTGAATTATAGCAGCAACATTCTTCTGCAGTGTTTTTACTCGTGTATTAAATAAGACCTGCACTGTGGAAGCTTTTTCCCTTAATTGGTTATCTGTCAAATGAAAACTTTAATGCATTTGTTTGTACAGTATTTCAACTAAGTTGTGGAGGGGGTAGTGATGCAGTCACTAAAGCTGAATAGATTAATAAATGTACTCAACGGTTATAGAAGAAAAGGGGGATAGCACTCACCGATCTTCAAAATTCCATCCTTTATTAAATCTCAGTTAAAATTCCTGGGCGGGAGAGTGAGGATGGGAGCATGCGATAGCAGGTGCTGACGACGGCCGTTTCGCGCTGAAACGGCCGTCGTCAGCATCTATCGCGTGCTCCTATCCTCACTCTCCCGCCCATGAATTTTAACTGAGATTTAATAAAGTATAGAAGAAAAAGGATAGCACTCCTCGATCTTCAAAATTCTATAACTGTTGAGTGGATCTACATGTTTCTTCTGGAGGGGCACCCGAGATCGTAAGGTATAGTGTCATTGAACTGCACACCTGACAAATACAGGCCTAATGGTATTGGCGTTGCCGTCTACTTTTTTTCTTCTTTGAATGGTAGATTAGTAAATGTGCTTTTTTTTTCTTTTTTCAAGGCTTTCTTGAGTTGTAAACAACTGTGTGTGGATGGCAGCACTTAAATGTGTAAACTAAAACATTCTTTCTTCTAACACTGCATCTTTCTGACCACAGGTGGATATGGTGGCTTCTATAACAGTGATGGCTATGGAGGAAACTATGGCGGCAGCTCCCAAGTTGACTGGTGGGGCAACTAAATCCCCCTACAGCAAAAAAAAAATGACTCAACCAAACAAGCTAATATGGAAACCACATGTAACTTTAGCCAGACTATACCTTGTGTAGCTTCGAGAACTTGTACATTACCAGCTGTGATTCTCCACTGAATTTTCTTTAAGGGAGCTCTGGGCCATGAAGAAAACACACAATAGGAAACAAAGACCTACTCTGATGGTGTTGGAAGATTTTCATTGCTGTAGTGTTGGATTAATTCCAAGTTCACCCCTTTCCCAACAACTGCATTTATTTTTGACTGAGGATAAATTTGTTTGTTAATGTACTGTGCCTTTGACTTTAGACAACTTTTTTATTTTGATGTCCTGTTGGCTCAGTATTGCTCAAGATCTAAATTGTTATAAGAAAATACATTTATTGAACTTGGGCGAAATCAAACCTTGGCACACAGGTGTGATACAACTCAAACAGGAATCGTTTCATCCATGCATTTAATATTACAAGGGAAAAACTCGTGCAGCCAGCCCGCATTAGGGTTTCTGTTAAGTTTGCCTCCTTGAGGCAACAAAACCTTAACGCATATCAGAATGGCTTCTAATGTGGCAAACTGTACGAAGTTAAGTTCTGATTTGCTCACTCTATCCTGGAAAGGTACTTAGAACCTGAAGTCTTTTTAATAAGCCATTCCAGTCACATAGGTGTATGAGTTTGTTCATACACGTTAGGCATTGTTTTTCAGAGGGCGCAATACAGCATTTCCTTTAACAATGTTTAGGCAGAAGAGTAACTCGTGAGCTAGCCAGATATGGGCCGAACATTACAGGGAACGTTCAACTATCTGAAACTTGAAATAGTTTTTAGGAGGTATCATCATTAAATTTGAAGCCTGTCGTGAAAAAACAACAACTGGTAGAATGGCTGACCACAGCAGTTTGTGGTTCTGTGACAGGCCTGGCTGATTTTGGTCTAAAAACGCATGCTAGTGTTAATGTTTTTTGGTCAAGAGGGAATGAACAGGAAGAATTATGCAGCAGGCTTTATTTTAATGCAGATTCACATTACTCTGTTCAAGCTGCGTTGAGAGGTTATAAACATACTTGGCTTACTGTAGACTTTGTAAAATGGCTCCAGATGAGTAAAATGAAATCTTTAAGATCTTTGGTGGAACAAATGTACATGACTGCACAAGGTGTAAAATCTGCTAACATGTGCAGTTTAGTCAGTTTTAGTTGCATAGGTTTCCATTGTATTTAGTATGTCAATGCTAAATCTGGCCAAAGAGTAATTCCCACCTTTTACGCCTCTGCCACTTAAAATTTAGCTAACTTTACGTAGTTAAATTCAAACAACTCTGGTGGCATAGGAGTGGCAAAAAAAAATATCTAACGTGCAATAGATTTTACAAGTGTTTTGTGCCTTGCTCCAAGTCTTTTTGTAGGTGCACTTGACAGTATTGAGGTAATTGTTATGGTGCTATTTAAAATATAGGTGGCCCTTGTACATTTTTGCCCATAACTTTATACAAAACTTCTTTTATTGCACATTCAGAGAATTTTTTATATAAGTCTTGTGTACGTGTCCTTAACCTCAAATCTTATTTTTGTCTCTTTGCAATGGCAAATACACTGCTTGGAGTCTAGGGCAGGATTGAGACTTATTTGGGACCATGGGAGTGATAGATGGGGAAGCAACTATTTTGCACACAATGGATTTCTAGATACTTTTTGCTGCTAGTTTTGTGTAATATTTATTGAACATTTTGACAAATATTTATTTTTGTAAGCCTAAGTGATTCTTTGAAAGCTTAAAGAAACTTGACCAAAAGACAGTACAAAAACACTGGCACTTGAATGTTGAATGTCAACGTATGCGTGAAATTATATATTTCGGGGTAGCGTGAGCTTTTAATGTTAAGTCATATTAAACTCTTAAGTCAAATTAAGCAGACCCAGTATTGGCTGAGTAGCCATAACGTTCTGGTGTAATTAAAATAAAATTGGCAACTTGAAATTTAAACATGCCAAGGTTTTGATACACTTGTCTTAAGATATTAATGAAACACTTCAAAACACTGATGTGAAGTGTCCAGATTCTCAGATGTTTGTTGCGTGAGTTTTGTTTAGTTGTGCGGTTATTTTTTTTTTTTTTGTTTTATTTTTTTTAAATTTCAGTGAATGTCTGGCACATTGCAATCCTCAAACATGTGGTTTATCTTTGTCATACTGAAAATTGGTGACTTGTCTTCGATGATTACATATTAGCAAGTGACTTTGGCAATACCTTTTTAACAAGAACAAGGTTCACACATTTATATGCAAAGAATGGATTTGAACTTGCTAAATGTCAAGATTGACCCTCAAGTCGCTTTAGTTTAGATTTTGCTTATTGTACTAGTATAGATGCTTGGCACTGCATGTGCTGTGCATTACTGATTTTATTAAAATAAAAGTTGAATGGCAAACAATAAATGACTCATTGCTTCCTTTGGCCACTACCATAAGAAAATATCCAAACTTCACATTACATAATTTTTTTTTTTTTTCCTTTTTGTCTAACTTGTCATTGGTTAACTGTCTCAAACATGTTTAGCAAAGCCGTTCCATTTGCTGTGGCATAAAGCTGTCCATTAAGTGTACTTTTGTGTGTGTATGTGTGTGTGTGTGTGTGTGTGTATATATCCCAATTCTAACGCTGATTCTAGAATATGCATGTCCACGTAGTATATTGCCCAGTCACGTATGTAACAGGTTAAAATAAACATATACTCACCTTCCGAGGGAGCCCTTGTAGCCCTGTCGCCTGTGTGCCGTGCAGGCGGCAGCTTCCGGTCCCAGGGTTGGATGAGCGCAGGACCTGTGATGACGCAGTCACATGACCATAGTGTCATGGAAGGTCCTTCTCGCATACGATCCTTGGCCCCGGAACCTGCCGCTTGCACTGCAGAGGAGAGGACACGACATCAGAGGGTGAGAATAACATTTTTTTTTTTTTTTTTTAACATTAGATCTTTTTACTATTGATGCCGCATACGCATCATCAATAGTAAAAAGTTGGTCACACAGGGTTAATGGCTGCGTTAATGGAGTGCGTTACACCGGTCCATTAATGCTGGCATTAACCCTGTGTGAGGGCTGACTGGAGGGGAGTACGGAGCGGGCACCGACTGCGGGGAGGAAGGAGCGGCCATTTTTCCGCCGGACTGTGACGGTCGCTGATTGGTCGTGGCAAATCAGCGACTTGGATTTCCATGACAGAGGCGGCGACCAATGAATATCCATGACAGAAAGACACAGAAGTGACCCTTGGACAATTTATATAGTAGGTAGACACACACTATGTGTATATATATACACATATATGTGTGTGTATATATGCACATTGTATACATTAGTATGTGTGTGTGTGTGTGTGTACACACACACACACACACTCACACACACACACAGTCTGTATATGTATGTATGTGTGTGTATATATATATATATATATATATATATATATATATATATATATATATATATAATTTATATTTAGTATATTACATTACATATTACTCTGTCGCCTCATTGGGGGACACAGGACCCTGGGTGTTATGCTACTGTCCACTAGGAGGCGACGCTATGCATAATCTGAAAAAGATTAACTGTGGCTCCTCCTCTGCAGTATACACCCCTGGACAGCGTCGGCCTTCTCCAGTTTTTGCTTAGTGTCGCATAGAAGGCACACCTAAAAAAAATTTACCCCGTTTTTTTTTTTTTCTTTTTCTGACGGATTACAGATGAAGAAAAGTGGGTCTCCTGTGAGACTCCCGGCATGGCTCCTTCCTTGGCCCCCGATTATGGGGTTCCCGGTTGAAGTTGAGATGGCTATTCCCCATGTCACACAATAGACACGGCTCCCTGCTCCACTGTCTATGCGGCAGCACCAGCTCTATACTGCCTCAGGGGGACCCCTCACAGGGCCCCCCCCTTCCACTTATAGCCTCACCGCTATCCTGCCTTAAAGCCGCCTAAGGTTTTCTCTAACCACCCAAAGTTTAAGGTGATCCTTAAAAAAGCAGCTCTCACAGCCTGAGAAAAAATTTGCTAATCACAAATATCTGGAGGCGAGGTACCCCTTCTCGCAGAAAGGATACCAAGGAATGAACAGACCCACCTGAAGTGGACCCCCCAGTCTCTAGAGTAGCAGCACAGACCCCCCTTTCACTGCCAGATAGCTCAACCCTCAGGGACGCAGCAGACCGGCAGGTAGAACGCATGGCTCGTTCAATTTTTGAGGCTGCAGGGGCATCCCTGGCTCCCGTGTTCGCTTCAGTTTGGGCTGCCAAGGCCATTCTGGCCTGGGCCAAAAATTTACAAGCTGGCCTCCAAGCATCCGCTCCTGAGCTGTCGGACCAAGCGTTTCAAATAGCAGTTGTAGCAGATTACATGCTTCATGCAGCTCTGGATTCAGCAAGGGGTGTAGCTCGGATAGCATCAAACACCATCACAATTCGGTGTATCCTCTGGCCGCGGGAATGGAAAGCGGACGCAGCCTCAAAGTCCCTCACGCACCTCCCCTACCTCAGTGGGCGACTTTTCGGTGAACAGTTGGACACGATATCCAACGCCACCCTGGGTAATAGTACATCTCTTCCCCAACTGAAACCTAAACGCACTTACAAGAAGCGTAACCAAACTATTCCGATCCTTTCGGAACTCCTCGGGCTGGTCGGTTTCGCGTCCAGCACAAAATCGTAACCGTTCCCCACGCAGGGACAAGTCACGATCGACACAAAGGTCGGACAAGACCTGGCAGTCAAAAGCAGGCCAGTCCAAGCCCAGAGGAGGAAAATCTCAGACTTTCTCATCATGACTCACGGACTCTGGAAGACACCACACCTGTAGGCGGCCAACTTTTTCTTTCATCAAGTCTGGCTGCCTATTACAGAAGACGGGTGGGTCAGGGAACTAGTGTCTTCTGGATACAAGATAGAGTTCACCTCCAACCCATCAGACCGATACTTCCTCTCTGTCCCCCCAAAACCACCAGCCAAGGCTCGTGAGGAGACAAGCAGTCTCCTCACTTTTTCAAGCAGGAGTCCTAATCTTCTTTCTTTATCTTTTTTATAAATTCACCAAAAAAACCAGCCTTCACACAGAAGCCATAAAGTAAAAAACTATATATAATCTTTATTAAGTTCAATACATATAAAATCAGAATTAGGCGGGTAACATACCCAGAGCACAGAACAAACGGTGGGCAACCCAGAGCGGAAAAGTATCGTAAATCACATCCCAAATGTAAACAATATGACGTAACAAAGTGCCAATGTGCAGTTGATCACATACATACATACATACATACATACATACATACATACATACATACATACACATAATACAAGTATATAAAGGCAAGGGCAAGTAGTAAATTATATATTTACCAGATGGAGCGCTCCTGGGGACCCACCACACCCGACGCGCGTTTCGGTGCGAAACGCGCGTCGGGTGTGGTGGGTCCCCAGGAGCGCTCCATCTGGTAAATATATAATTTACTACTTGCCTTTATATACTTGTATTATGTGTATGTATGTATGTATGTATGTATGTATGTATGTATGTATGTATGTATGTGATCAACTGCACATTGGCACTTTGTTACGTCATATTGTTTACATTTGGGATGTGATTTACGATACTTTTCCGCTCTGGGTTGCCCACCGTTTGTTCTGTGCTCTGGGTATGCTACCCGCCTAATTCTGATTTTATATGTATTGAACTTAATAAAGATTATATATAGTTTTTTACTTTATGGCTTCTGTGTGAAGGCTGGTTTTTTTGGTGAATTTATACGTTTCCTTCATGGCTATACATTAGGGATATTTATAGGTGTTGTTTATCTTTTTTATATAGCGCTAACATATTCTGCAGCGCTTTACAGTTTGCACACATTATCATCGCTGTCCCCGATGGGGCTCACAATCTGAATTCCCTATCAGTATGTCTTTGGAATGTGGGAGGAAATCTTATTACCTGGAGGAAACCCACGCAACCATCGAGAGAACATACAAACTCTTTGCAGATGTTGTCCAGGGTGGGATTAGAACCCAGGACTCCAGCGCTGCAAGGCTGCAGTGCTAACCACTGCACCACAGTGCTGCCCAAGAGTCATAGTACCGGTCCCCATGGCCGAGGGTTCTACTCCTTTCTATTCGTAGTCCCCAAGAAAGGAGGCAGCGTGCGGCCCATACTGGACCTAAAACAACTCAAATATGTACGGGTCAGTCACTTCGGTCCATCATTGCGTCCATGGAGAAGGGAGAATATCTCGCCTCCCATATAGACATGCAAGATGCATACCTGCATATACCGATTGCACCTGCCCATCAGAGGTTTCTCAGGTTTGCAATCAACCAGAACCACTACCAGTTTGTGGCTCTCCTGTTCGGACTCGCCACGGCTCCCAGAGTGTTTACCAAAGTCATGGCAGCCACCATGGACGTCCTGCACTCCAGAGGCATAGTAGTCGTTCCATACTTGGACGATCTACTCGTCAAGGCTCCCACCTTCAAGGACTGCGAGCTCAGCGTCTCAATCACAATTGACACTGAGTTGCATGGGCTGGTTAGTCAACCTACAAAAGTCATCACCAACCCTGAGTCAGTCTCTGACCTTCCTGGGAATGCTATTCAATACCTCCAGGGGTCTGGTGCTCCTTCCCAAGGACAAGGCACTGGCTCTCTGCCTAGGAGTTCACACCCTCCTCAAACCCCCTTGATCTCTGGTTTGCCATGAGAGTCCTCAGCAGAATGGGGACAGTAATAGAAGCGGTCCCATTTGCCCAGTTTCACCTCAGGCCTCTCCAACTAGCCATCCTCAAGTACTGGGACAAGAACCCTTTCTCGACAGGAAGTTCCGGCTAACGTCAACCAGGAGGTCCCTGCACTGGTGGCTCAAGCCAACCTCGCTAGCAAAGGGGAAATCCTTTCTCACAGGTCAATGGAAGGTTCTGACCACCGATGCGAGCCTGACAGGTTGGGGTGCAGTGCACCTACACCACAGGGCAAGTGGTTCCCAGTGGAAGCGATCATGCCCATCAACATCCTGGAAACTCGTGCCATCCTCCTGGCATTGAGGGCTTTCCATCACTTATTGGCAGCCTCTCGCATCAGAATACAGTTGGACGTTGCCATGACTGGCATATGTGAATCACCAAGGGGGGACCCGCAGTACCCAGGCGATGCGAGAAGTGTCACACATCCTCCACTGGGTGGAGGACACAGGGTCGGTTCTCTCAGCGGTCCACATTCCGGGTGTGGACAACTGGGAAGCGGACTTCCTCAGCCGACAAGGAATAGACTCGGGAGAGTGGTCTCCATCCCGAAATTTTTCGCCTGATCTGCCATCGCTGGTGGACCCTGGATGTGGACCTAATGGCATCCCACTTCAATGCCAAGGTCTCCAACTTCATGGCCAAAGCACACAATCCACGGTCACTCGGAGCAGATGCTATGATTCAGGACTGGACCCAGTTCCAGCTTCTGTACATTTTTCCACCTCTCCCCCCTGATATCCAGAGTGGTGAGGAAGATCAAGCAAGAGGGAGTTCCAACCATCCTAATCGCACCGGACTGGCCCAGACGTACATGGTACGCCGACATCATACAACTTACAGCAGACTCCCCCTGGCACTTCCCCGACCGCCCGGATGTCCTATCACAAGGCCCGTTCTACCACCAGAACTCAGGGGCCCTCAATTTGACGGTGTGGCCCTTGAAATCTGGGTTCTAACCCAGGCAGGGCTCTCGCTGGACATCATTAGGACCATGATCAGGACACGGAAGCCAGCCTCTGCCAAGATTTATTACCATACCTGGAAAGCTTTCTTTACCTGGTGCGAATCTCGTGGCCAGACCCCACTCCCTTATTCCCTCCCCAAACTACTTGGTTTTCTCCAATCTGGTCTGGAGGCCAGGCTGTCCCTGGGCTCGCTTAAGAGCCAGGTGTCGGCCCTCTCAGTGCTTTTTCAAAGGCGCATTGCTACCAAGCCGCAAGTAAGGACTTTTCTTCAGGGGGTTTCCCGATTGGTTCCCCCCTACAGACGACCACTAGAAACGTGGGACCTCAACCTGGTCCTGACAGCATTGCAGGAACCACCCTTCGAACCCCTTAAGGAGGTCCCGCTCCGCCTTCTCTCCCAGAAGGTGGTTTTCCTGGTGTCAATCACCTTGCTACGCATGGTGTCTGAACTGACAGCACTCTCCTGCAGACGGCCCTTCCTGGTTTTTCACCAGGACAAGGTAGTTCTCCGTACGGTCCCATCCTTCCATAGGTTGTGTCCCACTTCCACCTCACTGAGGAAATTTCACTGCCATCCCTTTGTCTGGTTCATAGAGTGGAGAAGGCTCTGCATACGCTTGACCTTGTCAGGGCATTACATATGTGTCTAGGACTGCGTCCTGGAGGTCTGATTCTCCTTTCCTTCTTCCGGAAGGCATCCGCAAGGGTCTGCCAGCTTCCAAAGCTACCCTTGCCAGGTGGATAAAATCCACCATACAAGAGGCTTGGCGCCGTAAGAATTCTCTTCCAGCTGGTATTACGGCACACTTTACACGGGCGGTAGGGGCATCCTGGGCTATTTGGCACCAGGCTTTGGCACAAGTGTGTAAGGCGGCCACTTGGACTAGTCTACGTTTACTAAACACTGCAGGGTTCATACCCAGTCCTCAGCGGATGCGAACCT
Source organism: Ranitomeya imitator (assembly GCF_032444005.1). Lineage (NCBI taxonomy): Eukaryota > Metazoa > Chordata > Amphibia > Anura > Dendrobatidae > Ranitomeya > Ranitomeya imitator. The sequence continues at coordinate 176,629,452 of NC_091284.1, forward strand.
GGGTAGATGTGTTCTGCAGGCGACGGTGCCCCAAGTGTAGGGGCCTGTCTGCACAATATTCGTCCATTGCTTCCCACCCAGGGGCTGCTTTGGGACGTCCCTTGGTCCTGTGTCCCCCAATGAGGTGAGAGTAAAGGAGACTTTTGTGTACTCAACGTAAAATCTCTCTTCGCCTCTAATTGGGGGACACAGCTCCCACCCTGTTGCCCTTTCTGGGCCGTTGTTACTGTTGAGTTCTCATTGTTTCTTAAGCTCGTACATAGTTGCCTTCTTATAGGCATGGTTATGTTATTCATGTTACGTTCCTCCTGCTTTTGCACAAAACTGGAGAAGGCTGACGCCGTCCAGGGGTGTATACTGCAGAGGAGGAGCCACGGTTAATCTTTTTCAGATTATGCATAGTGTCGCCTCCTAGTGGACAGCAGCATAACACCCATGGTCCTGTGTCCCCCAATCGGAGGCTAAGAGAGAGATTTTACGGTGAGTACACAAAAATCTCCTTTTCTGAAGTAGAAAAATATGCCTGTTCATTAAAAAAAAAAATGGAGAAAATTTGCACCTAGGTCACAATTGTGCAAGTAGGTTATTTGGTGCCCCATTCAAAACTTGTGATTTACACTTTATTCTGTCAATCTTCAGCTTCCACTAAACTACATTGCTGTCACCAGGATTTTGCCACCTGATCTGAGTGTAGCATAATGAAGAGACTGGAGCCCCAGATTCCAGTGGTGTCTCTTGCTGTAGTCTTAGCAGTAGATTACCACTAGAGGGCTAGTTAACTTGCAGCCATGTAGTTGCCCCTATTCCTACTGACCCCACTGACGACTACTTGTATAAACTGCATAGCGAGACAGCAGTCAATCATTGGTGGGTGGCATTTATACAGAGCTCTGCATTCGGAGAACTGTTAGATCTGCAGTAGAAAACTTAATTTGTCAAAACTGTAGTTGGCAGTCCAGTAAGATATACATGGCTGGAATCCTAATGTATCTGCCCCTACATTATGCTGCCAAGATTGATTACCAAAAACATGGTGACCTGATGGATCACACTAATGGTAAATGCAGCAACCTTCACTTGGCAGGAAGTCAGAATTTTGATCCCTTCATTTCCTTGTGTAGAATTCAAAATTCCCTGCATAAAGGAATTGACTATAATCGGCACTACATCTTCAAACTGAAGAGCATGGTGAACAAGTATTAGAATAACTGCCAACTGTTTAAAGTACTAAATATATATATTTCTCCTTCGCCACATTGGGGGACACAGGAGCATGGGGTGTTATGCTGCTGTCACTAGGAGGCTGACACTAAGCTGAGACAAAAAAAAGGTTAGCTCCTCCCCTGCAGTACACACCCTCATGCTGGCTTCCAGAGACCCAGTTCAAGCTTAGTGTCCGTAGGAGGCACACTGGATTTAACTTTTACTGGACGAAGGGGCGACGGAACCTTTCAAGGCTCCGATCTCCCCGAACCAACAACAGGCGAGCACGGGAGTTCACCTCTCCGTATCCTCTCCTGCGACGTGGGATGCCACTGCCTGAGCTGATTTTTGGTAGCGACGGGCCTTTTCTAGGGATCGATCTCCCCCACCCCCCTTACAGACGAGCACATGGAGGTCCTCCACGTATCCTCTTCTGCAGCCAGGTCTTTTTGCCAGACATCTGCCCTGCCCACCAGGTTTACCCTCGGCTGCTCAGAGGCACCTTACTTCGTGGCGTCCGTGCAGCCCCCACTGCATCACCACTGAATATGCGGTGGTTGGAAGGATGCGGATGGTTCCTCTCCCCCCCCCCCCTTTTTCAGGGGATGGAGGCTCCCCAATCCCTGCACCGTCTTATTCTAGAGATCCCTGGGCACAGCTCACCTGACAGGATCCCTGACAGCAAGAGTTGGCGTTCCCCCTCTTTTCGGGGTAAGTGCCTCGGGGGGGGGGGGGGGGGGGGGGAGGCGGCCTCTCTGCGGTCCGGAGGGCTCCTTTTTTACCAGCGGCACATTTATTTCTGGACCCCTTAGCCTCTGGCGTTCAGCGGCTGCGCGCTGGGCCGAAGCCTCAAATTTAGTCCCCGGCTTCAGCCTAGCACAGGCCGCATCCTGATAGGCTCCGCCCCCCCTTTCACATAATCCTGCGGTGCCGCCCCCTGGTCCTGGCGCTTCTCTCTCTCTGCGAGACTTCCTTCTCTTCTAATCTCGGCGGCCATCTTGGATTTTCCTCTGTACGCCGCAGCTTCCATCACGTGCAGCGTTTTGATCGCCGACTGTCGCCAACAACCGCCGCCTCTCTCCCTTTGCGGGACACAGAACCACGGATAAGGAGACCACGTCAGGTTCTCCCCTGCAGCGCCGCCCTCGCTTCCTTAGTTATAGACCCTGAGGTCTATCTTACATTAGGGTGCACCATGTCCCAGTCAAAGTCTAAAAAGTCCTCAAAGGTGCATACTACCTTTTTTTTTTTTTTTTCTGCGTGTACCACCTGCCAGGCTCCACTTCCTCAGCCTCAGAGTCCCCCCCCCTCTGCTCAGCCTGCGATGCCCCAAGTGCCCTGGAGCAATCCTTTTCATGGGTTAAGAGATCCCTCCGTAACAGGGGAATCGTCTGCCACCAGGGGCCGCTCTCTCCGGAAAGAAGCACGGTTATCCAGAAAACGGATCCGCACTACCTCTCCTGAGCACTCACCTTGCCAGTCAGCTTCAGGCAGCTCCACCTCTCGCTCACCCTCTTTAGGGGCTCGTAGCGTTCACGACTCTGAATATGAGTCTGATGTATCCTTAGACCCGGATGCTCCGGAGTTTAGATCTACTGTTGACTCCCTCATTGAGGCAGTCAATCACGCCCTCAGTGAACGATGACCCTAATTCGGCTCCGGACCACTCTGTCTCCTTTACTAGAACCAAGCGTTCTCATAAGACGTTCGCCTCCCACCCAGATTTCCTGGATATAGTCAGGCGACACAGGGAGCGTCCGGATAAGCGTTTCACGGGCAAAAAGGCCCTGGAATCGAAGTATCCTTTTTCCGCAGATCTCGTTAAAGACTGGATGGAGTCCCCTTTGGTAGACCCTCCGGTTTCGCGCCTTGCTTCCAAGACTCTTATCCAATCCAGATGGCGCTTCAATTAAGAACCTCACAGAACGCCAGCTAGATTCTCTAGCTTGCTCAGTGTACGAAGCCTTGCCTATTTCCCTATTTCCCTCCTTCGCCGCGGCTTGGGTGGCCAAGGCGATGGTTTCCTGGGCAGATGCCCTAGCAAAATCGGTTCAGGAGCAGGATCTCCTGTCTGAGGTGGCGGACCTTGCCAAACAGATTGCCATGGCTAGGGATTACGTGATGTACGCATCCCTCGATGCAGCGAACTGTGCAGCAACGGCGGCTTCAAACACCATCACCATCAGAAGAGCCATTTGGCTCAGAGAGTGGCGCGCAGATTCCTCTAAAAAGTCTGATTTCCCTTCCTTTTCAGAGCGGGCGTCTTTTTGGAGAAAAGCTAGACCAGCTTATTTCTGACGCTACAGGGGGAAAGAGCAAGTTCCTTCCCCAACAGAGGCCCAAGGCTGCCTTCCAGCGCCAACCATATTTTCGCTCTCGGCCCTTTCATAGCAGTCCAGCCTGGTCCAATCCTGCCGCCTCTTCCAGATCGGACCGATCCGCTCGCTCAGACATTCGTCCCTCTTTCAGGCCGAATCAGTCCTGGCGAGGAAAGCCTAGGCAACCCAGAACCAGAGGGTCCAGGCCTGCCAGATTCCCTTCGCAATGACTCGGGAACTGTTCCAGTCGATGCCACCAAAGTAGGCGGACGTCTACTTCTTTTTCAGCAAGTCTGGCTCTCCGTCATCCACGACGAATAGGTCAGGGATCTGGTGTCGTTTGGCTACAAAATAGTTCTCTGCCTCCCCCTCCAGCTCGGTTTTTTCCCTCTCGTCTCCCCAGTTCGGGGGCTCAGTCTCGCGCCCTTCTTTGCGCCATTCATTCCCTCCGCCAGAGCGGGGTCATTGTTCCGGTTCCGGTTTTTACTCAAACCTCTTCGTCGTGCCAAAAAAGGACGGAAAAGTGCGCCCCATTTTGGACCTGAAGCTCCTGAACAAGTGCGTAAAAGTACAGAACTTCAGGATGGAATCGCTCCGGTCGGTCATCTCCTCGATGGAGAGAGGGGATAGACATCAAGGGGCTTCGATAGACATCAAGGATGCCTATCTCCATATTCCAATATTCCCGCCACATCAAAGGTTCCTCCGCTTTGCCATCCTAGAGGACCACTTCCAATTCACGGCCTTACCCTTCGGTCTTGCCACGGCGCCCAGGGTATTCACGAAAGTCATGGCGGCCGTCATGGCCATTCTTCATTCTCGAGGAGTGGTCATGTTGCCTTACTTAGACGACCTCCTCAAAGGGTCCGTCTTTTCAGGCCTGCGAGGCAAGCGTCCGCATTACCTTGGATTCTCTTTCGCACCTGGGCTGGTTGATCAACTTGGACAAGTCCTCCCCCGTTCCTGCCCGACGGATCTCCTTTCTGGGAATGATCCTGGACACCTCAAGGGGACTGGTCTTGCTTCCTCGGTCCAAGGCCCAAGAGCTTCAGCCTGGAGCTCGGACACTCTGCCTTGCCCGCGACACATTCTGTTCGCCATGAAGATCCTGGGCAAAATGGTAGCTGCAATAGAAGCGGTCCCTTTCGCTCAACTCCATCTTGGCCCCTTGCAACAGGCTCTGCTGGACAACTGGGACAGGAGTCCCTTATCCCTCTATCGTCCATGCCCTTTGTCCCCGCGGGTCAGACAATCCCTTGTATGGTGGACCCTGGGTCCATCTCTCCTCCAGGGGAAGTCTTTTCTCCCGATCCGCTGGTTAGTGGTAACTACCGACGCCAGTCTCCTCGGCTGGGGTGCGGTGTTTATTCACCACTCTGCCCAGGGTCGTTGGACAGTTTGGGAGTCGAGGCTCCCTATAAACATCCTGGAGATTCGTGTGATCAGACTCGCCCTGAGACACTTTCACTCCCTGCTCGCGGGTCACCCAGTCCAAGTCCAATCTGACAATGTCACAGCGGTGGCATACATAAACCACCAAGGGGGTACCCGCAGCAGGGCAGCGATGCAGGAAGTCTCCCACATTCTTCGTTGGGCCGAAGCCAACCATTCCACCATTTCCGCGGTGCACATTCCGGGCGTCGAAAACTGGGCGGCGGACTTTCTGAGCCGTCAGGGTCTTGCCTCGGAGGAGTGGGAACTCCATCCAGAGGTTTATCGGCAGATCTGCCTTCGCTGGGGGACCCCGGACGTGGATCTGATGGCGTCCAGATTGAACGCCAAGGTTCACAATTTCATTGCTTGTTCTCTGGATCCCCAGGCTATCGGAGTGGACGCGCTGATATCCCCGTGGCATCAGTTCCAACTCCCGTATGTGTTTCCTCCGCTTCCCTTACTGCCGAAGGTGATCCAGAATATCAAGACGGAGGGGGTTCCGGTCATACTGGTCGCACCGGATTGGCCACATCGCGCTTGGTACGCGGAGCTCGTTCAGCTCGTAGCCGACATCCCCTGGCGGTTACCAGACCGCCCAGATCTGCTTCGCCAAGGGCCGATCTGCCACCGGAGCTCAGGGGCCCTACGTTTAACGGCGTGGCTGTTGAAACCTGGATTCTAACTCGAGCTGGTTTCTCTCAGCAGGTCATTCCCACCATAAGCGCTCGCATCTACCACCGCACCTGGAAAACCTCGTGGTGCAGGCTCCAAGGTCGCCCTCCGCTTGTTTTCTCTATCCCTTGCATTTTGGATTTTCTTCAGTCCGGTTTGGATTCCGGCTGGGCATAGAGTTCCCTCAAAGGTCAGATCTCAGCGTTATCCGTGCTATTCCAACGTAGGATCACTGCCAACCTTCAAGTCAAGACTTTCATTCAGGGGATCTCCCATGTGGTACCCCCCTACAGAATGCCGTTGGAGACCTGGGATCTCAACTTGGTCCCGGGGGTTCTTCAGGAACCTCCGTTTGAGCCTCTTCAGGACGTTCCGCTTTCTGTCCTCTCCTGGAAGGTTGCCTTCCTTGTAACTGTGACGTCCATCAGACGGGTATCAAAATTGGCCGCTTTATCCTGCAGGGCTCCTTTTCTTGCCTTCCACCAGGACAAGGTGGTCCTTCGCCCATCTCCGGCCTTTCTTCCTAAGGTGGTCTCAACTTTTCACCTTAACAAGGACATCATTCTCCCCTCTTTTTGCCCGCAGCCAAAACACAGGGTCGAAAGAGCCCTTCATACCCTGGGTGTAATACGGGCCCTTAGGAGGTACATTTCCAGAACGGCTCATTTCAGGAAATCGGACTCCCTTTTTGTTCTCCTGGAGGGTCACAGAAAGGGTTTGGCTGCGTCTAAGGGTATGTGTCCACGTTCAGGATTGCATCAGGATTTGGTCAGGATTTTATGTCAGTATTTGTAAGCCAAAACCAGGAGTGGCTGATAGAAACATATGCACCACTTCTGTATTTATTATACTTTTCCTCTAATTGTTCCACTCCTGGTTTTGGCTTACAAATACTGACATAAAATCCTGACCAAATCCTGATGCAATCCTGAACGTGGACACATACCCTTAAGCCACGATAGCCAGATGGATTCGATCTGCTATCCAGGAATCCTATCGGGTCAGGGGCAGATCTATCCCGGTGGGGATTAGAGCACAATTCCACTCGGTCGATGGGTGCTTCCTGGGCCATCCGGCACCAGGCAACAGCGGAGCAGGTTTGCAAGGCCGCAACGTGGTCCAGCCTGCATACTTTCACAAAGCACTACAATGTCCACATTCATTCCTCTGCGGACGCGGCCCTTGGCAGATGTATTCTGCAAGCGGCCGTTGCGCATTTGTAGTCAGATGGTACACGGAGTTATTTGGTTGTATTGTTTTCCTCCCAGGGACTGCTTTGGGACGTCCCATGGTCCTGTGTCCCCCAATGTGGCGAAGGAGAAATAGGGATTTTTGTGTGTACTCACCGTAAAATCCTTTTCTCCGAGCCACTCATTGGGGGACACAGCACCCACCGTTAGCTTGTTCTGCTTTTTACCTTTTTCAGTTTTTGACATGTTATACTCTAATGTTACTTGATATATTATTATTCTCCTACTGCTTTTGCACTGAACTGGGTCTCTGGAAGCCAGCATGAGGGTGTATACTGCAGGGGAGGAGCTAACCTTTTTTTGTCTCAGCTTAGTGTCAGCCTCCTAGTGACAGCAGCATAACACCCCATGGTCCTATGTCCTCTGAGTGGCTATTTTTAATGTATTTATACATACATTCCATTTTTACAGGTATAAACATTTTGCACATAGAAGCTCTCCAACTGTAAAAAAAAAAAAAAAAACAAAAAAAAAAACCCTTGCAGTAATACTGAGGTAATTCTCTACAATACCCCCTTGACAAACATACATGAAAAACTGGTGCTGGTGTAAACAGTTTTGGGTCAGAGTATCTGTTTTTACCATCAGTGTTTTTCCGGTATGTATAAAGCAATTACAACGCTTCTCCTATACTTGGGAATATTAAACCCGTATGTTGTAATTGTTTATCACGAGACAGATTTATATTGGTTCTTGCCATCCGTGCTGCTGGGGGGGACAAAAATGAGACATGTGCATAGGTCCATGAGTTATATTGGTTACATGTGGTATCCATCATATGTCTGTGTGTGACATCTGTATTTTTCATGGAGGGAGGCCTAATGCATATTTCCCCACCTGCTATGGCCAATACTTAAATTTTGCGGGTTCAGTTTTCAATTACAGTTTCATGTAATGGAAAACTGGAGAAAAAGAAAAAATTGGGGGTAAAATGGAGAAAATGTAAATTGGTTATTGTAGTTTGGTTTTTGTCTTTATGGCGTGGAATAAAAATAACAGGTAATAATCTTTATATAGCGCCAACCTTTTCTGCAGCGCTTTGCAGTTTAACAATTTCAAACATAATAGTCGTAAGTAACAATAATTAACCCCTTCATGACCTTGGGATTTTTCTTTTTCCGTGTTCGTTTTCACTCTCCTCCTTCCCAGAGCCATAACTTTTTTATTTTTCCGTCAATTTGGCCATGTGAGGGCTTATTTTTTGCGGGACGAGTTGTAATTTTGAACAACATCATTGGTTTAGGCATGTCGTGTACTAGAAAATGGGAAAAAAATTCCAAGTGCGGTGAAATTGCAAAAAAAGTGCAATCCCACACTTGTTTTTTTGTTTGGCTTTTTTGCTAGGTTCACTAAATGCTAAAACTGACCTGACATTATGATTCTCCAGGTCAGTATGAGTTCATAGACACCTAACATGACTAGGTTATTTTTTATCTAAGTGGTGAAAAAAAATTCCAAACTTTGCTAAAAAAAAAAAAAAAAAATTTGCGCCATTTTCCGATACTCATAGCGTCTCCATTTTTCATGATCTGGGGTCAGTTGAGGGCTTATTTTTTGCGTGCCGAGATGACGTTTTTAATGATAGCATTTTGGTGCAGATACGTTCTTTTGATCGCCCGTTATTGCATTTTAATGCAATGTCGTGGCGACCTAAAAAACGTAATTCTGGCGTTTCGAATTTTTTTCTTGCTACGCTGTTTAGCGATCAGATTAATGCTTTTTTTTAATTGATAGATCGGGCGATTCTGAGCGCGGCGATACCAAATATGTGTAGATTTGATTTTTTTTAATTGATTTATTTTGATTGGGGCGAAAGGGGGGTGATTTAAACTTTTATATTTTTTTCACATTTTTTTAAACTTTTTTTTTTTTTTTTTTTTTTTACTTTTGCCATGCTTCAATAGCCTCAATGGGAGGCTAGAAGCAGGCACAACTCGATCGCCTCTGCTACATAGCAGCGATCTGCTGATCGCTGCTATGTAGCAGAAATGGAGGTGTGCTGTGAGCGCCGACCACAGGGTGGCGCTCACAGTCACCGGTGATCAGTAACCATAGAGGTCTCTAGGACCTCTATGGTTACCATCCTGACGCATCGCCGACCCCTGATCATGTGACGGGGTCGGCGATGACGTCATTTCCGGCCGGAAGCGGTAGTTAAATGCCGCTGTCTGCGTTTGACAGCGGCATTTAACTAGTTAATAGGTGCGAGCAGATCGCGATTCTGCCCGCGCCTATTACGGGCACATGTCAGCTGTTCAAAACAGCTGACATGTCCCGGCTTTGATGCGGGCTCACCGCGGAGCCCTGCATCAAAGCTGGGCTTATGACCTCGGACATACTATCCCATCCGAGGTCAGAAAGGGGTTAAAGCAAAATAAGATGACCCTGCTCGTGAGCGCTTACAATCTACAATGAGGTGGGGGAGATACTAAGTACAGGTATGTATTTACAATGATGGTCCAGCCATCTTCAGGGGTTGGGGGATAGATGGAGATGGTGAATGTGCTACACACACAAACCTAAAATGTCTTTGATTAGGGAACTTTAAAGACCGCTCTGAACAAATGTGTTTTGAGGGAGCGCCTAAAACTATGCAAATTGTGGATGGTCCGAATATCTTGGGGTAGAGTATTCCAGAGGATTGGCGCAGCATTGGAGAAGTCTTGGAGTCGGAAGTGGGAGTTACGGATTAGAGCAGAGGTTAGTCGAAAGTCGCTTGCAGAGCGCAGCGGTCGGTTAGGCTGATAGACAGAAATGAGGGAGGAGATGTAAGGGGGTGCTGCACTGTGGAGAGCTTTGTGGGTGAGAACAAGGTAATTATGACTACAGCAATATCAAGCTTCTAATGTTTATTTCTCCTCCCACCACGGAGATAGGGGGATCTGCCCTTCAAGGACAGGAAACCTGCAGGTAAAAAGGTGGAACATCTCTCCCACTTCAGTTGGTTTCCTGTCCTTGACAGGTAACCTACAATACCTGTAAAGGCACATTCCCATCCACAAATACCATCAGAAATTCCTCAGGGTAGCAGTCCCGATAAGAGGGGTAATAAAGCACTATCAGTTCATGGCCCTCCCATTAGGTCTAGCCATAACTCAACGGGTGTTCACCAAGATGGTGGCAGAGGTAATGGCACACTTGAGAGAAAAAGATATCCTAATTGTCCCATACATTGATGATTTTCTCATAATGGGCAACTCCCTCCATCATTGCAAAAACCAACTGGAGAGAGTCATGGATTCCTTGAGCTTGGGCTGTCTTTTAACCCCTTAAGCCCCGAGGGTGGTTTGCACGTTAAAGGGAACCTGTCACACCGTTTTTTCAGATTGAGATATAAATACTGTTAAATAGGGCCTGCGCTGTGCGTTACAATAGTGTATGTAGTGTACCCTGATTCCCCACCTATGCTGCGAAATACATAACCAAAGTCGCCTTTTTCGCCTGTCAATCAGGCTGGTCTGGTCAGATGGGCGTGGTGACATCGCTCTTTTCTTCCCCAGCTTTCCGTTGGTGGCGTAGTGGTGTGCGCATGTCGCAGTGACGAATCCACTGCGCGCATGTGAAGAAGCAGCGCGCGATCTGTGCTATTACCCCCTGTCATCGGTGGGGGCGGCCATCTTCCTGGGGCCGCGCGTGCACAGATGGAGTGCTCTGCTGCACGGGGCTTCAGGAAAATGGCCGCGGGATGCCGCGCGTGCGCAGAAGAGATCGCGGCGGCCATTTTCCCAAAGCCAAGTTTGCATCTCTCTTCTGCGCACGCGCGGCATCCCGCGGCCATTTTCCTGAAGCCCCGTGCAGCAGAGCACTCCATCTGTGCACGCGCGGCCCCAGGAAGATGGCCGCCCCCACCGATGACAGGGGGTAATAGCACAGATCGCGCGCTGCTTCTTCACATGCGCGCAGTGGATTCGTCACTGCGACATGCGCACACCACTACGCCACCAACGGAAAGCTGGGGAAGAAAAGAGCGATGTCACCACGCCCATCTGACCAGACCAGCCTGATTGACAGGCGAAAACGGCGACTTTGGTAATGTATTTCGCAGCATAGGTGGGGAATCAGGGTACACTACATACACTATTGTAACGCACAGCGCAGGCCCTATTTAACAGTATTTATATCTCAATCTGAAAAACCGGGGTGACAGGTTTCCTTTAATGACCGGGCCAATTTTTACAATTCTGACCACTGTCCCTTTATGAGGTTATAACTCTGGAACGCTTCAACGGATCTTGGCGATTCTGACATTTTCTCGTGATATATTGTACTTCATGATGGCGGTAAAATTTATTCGATATAACGTGCGTTTATTTGTGAAAAAAACGGAAATTTGACGAAAATCTTGAAAATTTTGCAATTTTCCAACTTTCAATTTTTATGCCCTTAAATCAGAGATATGTCACACAAAATAATTAATAAGTAACATTTTACCCTTCGCCATGACAGCACCCACTGGAGAGATAGGGATCCGCCCCAAGGAACAGGAAACTTACAGAGAGATAAAAGGGGGGCGGTCCCCCTCTCCTCAGTTTAGGTTTCCTGTTCCCAGGGGCCAGGATCTCTGGATTCTCCGGAAAACTACAGAGGATCATATCTGGGCCACAAGCATTCGCCTTTGCGGTCTCTGCGGGAACGGCAGGGGATGCGGTCCAGAAGTGGCGTCGGGGGAGACTCTGTTAGACGGCTCCCCCCTCGTCTGTCCGGCATGTGGGATGGGTGGGTTCAAAAAGGGGGCAGCCGAATCCTGGATATAACGCTGTGGAGGCTCCGGACGTGGACTGGCAAGTAAGCTGTCCACGATCTAGGGCACTGCGGCAGCCGGCACACCGCTCCCAGACGCCGGCCGGAGTAATGGCGGCCGCGCATGCGGAGAGCGGTGAAAGGTTCCCCTTACTGACCCGGAGTTGTTGGAGCACTTCCGGGTCACTCACAGCGGTGAGGCAAAGCGCAGTTTTGCGCATGCGCAGTACACCACTGTGTGAGAAAGAAGGAAAAAAAAAAAACACAGGAACCGGATCTTGGCATATAAAAGGGGGATGGTTGCAAGCGCACAGGCGATGCAACATGTCGTCCCCAGGCAAGATGCTGGACCCAGCAGGTGAGCCAACCAGGAGGAGGTCCTCAGATGCCAGCCGCAGGAGCGATGCCAAGGATTCAGGATCCAGGAAGACCCTTCAACCACCTGATTCGGTACCGTACAGCTTCACAGGGTGAGTGTAAAACTCCTCTGCCTATAAAGCTGACACTCTTTTCCACAATATCTTCTTCACTCAGGCCAAAAAGAGACAAAAGTCTAAGCACAAACAGTGTGCATTATGTGACGAACCTCTCCCAGATTCCCACCCCAAAAAGCTCTGCAAACAATGTATTTCCGAAACAATGCAGAGTCCATCTATGTTGGTTACAGATGTACAGGCCATAATTAGGGAAGAGTTACAGGCCATTACACAAGCCAGTGCACCCCCTATGAAGTCCAGTAAAGAGAAGGCAGTATCCAGCTCTGAGTCCGATGAGGAAGGCGTCATCCACTCAGACTCCTCACATACATCATCCTCTTCCTCAGAACAATCTGACATTGGAGGTCGGGCTTGTTTCCCCCTTGATGGGGTTGACAACCTAGTAAAGTCCATCAGGAATACAATAGGTTGTGAGGATACAAAAGACGACCAAACTGCACAAGACATCATGTTTGCAGGGTTGGCAGAGAGGAAGAGAAGAGCCTTTCCAGTAATTCCCGCCGTCAAGGCAGTAATAAGGAGGGAGTGGGAAAAGCAGGACCAGAGGGGTTTTCTCCCATCAGCCTCCAAAAGGAAGTACCCCTTTAGTGACTAGGAATTAAATTCATGGACCAAAATTCCTAAAGTGGACGCAGCAGTGGCCTCCACTTCAAAACAGTCAGCCTTACTAGTCGACGATGCAGGCCTACTTTCTGATCCTCTAGATCGGAAAGCGGAATAGTCACTGAAAAGATCATGGGAAGCTTTCACTGGCATATTTAAAGGTACCGTCACACTAGACGATATCGCTAGCGATCCGTGACGTTGCAGCGTCCTCGCTAGCGATATCGTCCAGTGTGACAGGCAGCAGCGATCAGGCCCCTGCTGTGCTGTCGCTGGTCGGGGAAGAAAGTCCAGAACTTTATTTGGTCGCTGGACTCCCCGTAGACCTCGCTGAATCGGCGTGTGTGACACTGATTCAGCGATGTCTTCCCTGGTAACCAGGGTAAACATCGGGTAACTAAGCGCAGGGCCGCGCTTAGTAACCCGATGTTTACCCTGGTTACCATCCTAAAAGTAAAAAAAAAACAAACACTACATACTTACCTACAGCCGTCTGTCCTCCAGCGCTGTGCTCTGCACTCCTCCTGTACTGGCTGTGAGCGTCGGTCAGCCGGAAAGCAGAGCGGTGACGTCACCGCTCTGCTTTCCGGCCGCTGTGCTCACACAGACAGTACAGGAGGAGTGCAGAGCACAGCGCTGGAGGACAGACGGCTGTAGGTAAGTATGTAGTGTTTTTTTTTTTTACTTTTAGGATGGTAACCAGGGTAAACATCGGGTTACTAAGCGCGGCCCTGCGCTTAGTTACCCGTTGTTTACCCTGGTTACCGGCATTGTTGGTCGCTGGAGAGCGGTTTGTGTGACAGCTCTCCAGCGACCAAACAGCGACGCTGCAGCGATCCGGATCGTTGTCGGTATCGCTGCAGCGTCGCTAAGTGTGACGGTACCTTAAGCCAACAATTGCCAGCATGTGCACAGCTAGATCCATGCTTGTTTGGATTGATCAGTTAGATCAACAGATCGAGCAGGGGGTCTCCAGACAAAAATTGCAGGATGCGATACCACTAAGTAGAGGAGCAGCAGCATTCATGGCCGATGCATCAGCTGACTCTCTACGCCTCGCAGCAAGGTCGGCAGGCCTAGTAAATAATGCCAGACGTGCGTTGTGGATGAAGAGCTGGAAGGGGGATACACATTCGAAAGCTAAGATCTGTGCTATTCCATGTGAGGGTGAGTTTCTATTTGGGAAAGCATAGGATGAGATCCTCAGTAAAGCAAAAGAGAGGAAAAAAGCCTTCCCTGACCCCTCAATTCCTTTCTATAGGAAGACCTTTAGGAGGAGACCGTTCGGGAAAAGAACACAAAATGAAAGACCGTCGCGGTGGGCCACAAGAGAGGGAAAACAGAGTGGCACTATGTTTAAAGGCCCGCCCCCCCCTTCTATAGAGACAATAAATATTAAAGCACCAGTTACCCCAGTAGGGGGCAGGTTAAAATTTTTCTTTCCCCAATGGCAAAAAATTACGTCAAATTCCTGGGTTCTAAATAATATTAAAGAAGGAATGAAAATAGAATTCCTCCAAATTCCCCATGATTCTTTTGTTTTAACAGCCCTTTCCTCACCAATTCAACAAAAGGCCCTTGAACTGGAAATCCAAAGTCTTATAGTTAAAAATGTCTTAGTTAGGGTGCCGAACGGACAAGAGGGTAGAGGGTTCTACTCTCCGTTATTTTTAATCCCTAAACCCGATGGTTCATTTAGAACAATTATAAATCTTAAACTCAATACATTAAAAATTGTACGTTTAAAATGGAATCTATTAGATCTGCCATTAAGCTCCTTTATCCGAATTGTAAAATGGGCGGCATTGATTTAAAAGATGCCTACTACCATCTCCCTATTCATAGCAGATATCAAAAATACTTGAGTGGCGGTAACTCTTGAGGGGGAGATTCATCATTTCCAGTACACGGCCATGCCCTTTGGTCTCTCCACAGCACCAAGGAGCTTCATCAAAGTAATGTTAGAGGTAATGGCCTACCTTCGCCAAAAGGACACCTTAATCATCCCCTATTTAGATGATTTTTTTAGTTGTAGGAAATTCGTCCCTTCAGTGTGCTGAACGATTAGTGGACACTGTCTCATACTTAAAAGACCTGGGCTGGATCATCAACTCCAAAAAATCCAGACTCATCCCACTTTCTCTCCAGACATTCTTAGGGTTCAATTTAGACTCCACAAAACAAAAATGTCTACTCCCACAAGTAAAAATATCTCTAATAGAGAAGAAGGTAGCGGCGGCCATTCACAAACCCCAAATGTCCTTGAGGGCAGGAATGTCCTTATTAGGATCCCTTTCCTCCTGTACTCCAGCCGTTCAGTGGGCACAACTTCATACCCGAACATTGCAACACCAGATACTTCGGGAACAGAGGAAATTTTTAGGGCACCTCGAATAAAAAATAACATTATCAGAAAAAGTATTATCTTCCCTGTTGTGGTGGTTAGATAGTAAGAACTTAACGGGCGGTGTCCCTTGGGTGATAACACCATTCCACACGGTAACCACTGATGCTAGTCCCCACGGGCGGGGCGCACACATGCGGGATAAATTCTGCCAGGGAATATGGAATAAGGAGGAGATTTTATATTCATCAAATTTGAAAGAGTTGAAGGCAGTAAACTATGCACTGCGTCAATTTCTCCCACAGCTATGAGGAAATCATGTCAGAGTTTGTTCAGACAACACTACGACGGTGGCGTATTTAAACAAACAAGGCGGCACACGATCAGACGCTCTAATGTCTTCCGCAAAGAATACCTTAATCCTGGCCGAAAATCATCTATTGTCCCTCTCTGCGGTCCACATCAAAGGAGAGAACAATCAACAGGCAGATTTTCTAAGTTGACACACTCTACATCAAGGAGAATGGTGTCTAAACCCTCACATATTCCACAAAGTAACATTATTGTGAGGCAGGCCCCAGATAGACCTGTTTGCTACGAAACAGAACAGACAAGTCCAGAAATTTGCATCTCGATTCCGCACAGACCACCCGGACATTCTAGATGCTCTTCAAACACCCTGGCAATTCAGGCTGGCATATGCCTTCCCTCCGATAATTCTGCTTCCACAAGTAATACGGAAGATCAGGGAAGAACAGGCCAGGATAATATTGATAGCACCATTCTGGCCCAAGAGACCATGGTTCTCGTGCCTGCAATCAATGTCTGTGACAGATCCATGGGTCCTTCCCTCAACCCCAGACCTTCTCTCTCAGGGACCTTTCTTCCACCCTCGTGGACAGCCTCCACTTGACGGCCTGGAATTTGAAAGGCAAATATTAATTTCCAGGGGGTTCTCGAAAGGCCTAATGGATACACTCCTGCTTAGCAGGAAACCATCTACAACAAAAATTTATACCAAAATATGGAAAAAGTCTTCAGTTCCATACAGGTTCAAACCCCTCTGAAGTTCCAATAAAATCTATCCTAGAGTTTCTACAGAAAGGGAAAGAGTTAGGTCTGTCGGTTAACACACTAAAAGTTCAGGTGTCCGCTCTGGGAGCCCTCTATGGCCATAATATTGCTGGTAATAAATGGGTATCCCGCTTCATCACGGCCTGTGAACGAGTTACTCCTGTCCACATACCTAGAATAGCTCCTTGGGACCTAAACCTAGTTCTAGACTCTCTAACGGAACCTCCATTTAAGCCTATAGACACTATCTCTAAAACACTTGTCGCTAAAAACAGCCTTCTTAGTAGCCTTAGCATCGGCTAGAAGAGTCAGCGATATTCAGGCCTTGTTGATAGATCAACCTTACCTTCTCACATTTCATGACAGACTAGTTTTAAAACCAGACCCCTTATACCTTCCTAAGATAGCAGGGAAATTCCACAGGTCACAAGAAATACACCTTCCTACTTTCTTTAAAGACCCCTCTACTTCTGAAGAACAAAAATTTCACACTCTAGATGTCAGGAGAGTAGTTTTGCAATATATTGAAAAAACTAGTAGTTGGAGGCAGAGTAGGGCTCTGTTCATATCCTTCAAGGGCAAAAAGAAAGGGTATGGAGTTACAAGAGCAACGTTATCCAGGTGGATAAGGGACGCTATCTGGTTGGCCTACTCCATGAAAAATAAAGAACCTCCGGAGGGCATCAAAGTACATTCCACTAGAGCCATGGCTTCCTCCTGGGCCGAAAAAGGGAACGTTCCAATTGAAGACATATGTAGGGCCGCAACATGGTTGGCTCCTTCCACTTTCTATAATCACTAGGCTTAATCTTTCATCAGACTCTGACCTACACTTTGGCAGGACTATCCTCAGCACGGTGGTCCCCCCCTAGGTGTTGGTCTCTGGAAATCTCTCCAGTGGGTGCTGTCATGGCGAAGGGTAAATAACCGGATTACTTACGGTAATGCTCTTTTAATGAGTCCATGACAGCACCCAGTCACATCCCTCCCTAATAAATAAAAGCCAATGTAATTACTTCTATGAAGTTTATAACCTGATGATATATTGAAATATTTGACTAACACTGGCGGTCCTCCGGGTACTCTGAAATTAAACTGAGGAGGAGAGGGGGACCGCCCCCTTTTATCTCTCTGTAGGTTTCCTGTTCCTTGGGGTGGATCCCTATCTCTCCAGTGGGTGCTGTCATGGACTCATTAAAAGAGCATTACCGTAAGTAATCCGGTTATTCCCACATGTCTACTTTACATCAGCACAATTTTGGAACCAACATTTTTTTTTGTTAGGGAGTTATAAGGGTTAAAAGTTGACCAGCAATTTCTCATTTTTACAACACCAATATTTTCTAGGGACCACATCACATTTGAAGTCATTTTGAGGGGTCTATATGATAGAAAATAACCAAGTGGGACACCATTCTAAAAACTGTACCCCTCAAGGTGCTCAAAACCACATTCAAGAAGTTTATTAACCCTTCAGATGTTTTACAGGAATTTTTGGAATGTTTAAATAAAAATGAACATTTAATTTTTTTTCACAAAAAATTTACAGCTCCAATTTGTTTTATTTTTTTTTGTAAATTCTTTATTTATGAATAAACACAGAAACAGAGGCAAAAAAACATACGGTTATGGCCAAAATTGTGATGAACGACATAGTAAATTCAGGTACATCGTAATGGGGAAGAGGGAAGGGGGAAAACAGGAAGGAGCAGGGGAGAGGGAAACAGTGCGGGGGATTTGGGAAGAGGGCATCCCAGGGTGGGTAAAGAGGGAGGGGAAGCAAGGAAGGGATCGGGGGGTGGGGGGGGGAAGAGAAAAAAGTAGGGGTGTCAATTAGTACAGCATGAAATGGAACCATACATTGAAACTTAGTAAATATCCCGGAAAAGGCAAGAAAATACAAACAGACCTAACAAAGAACGACTTAGGTATACAATGAGGAGCATAAGTAATTTAACTATACCCGCTTGCTCGCATATCTTTCCAAGGGGCCCGTACCTTTTCATAAAGAACATGGCTGCCCACCTCCCAACTGGATAATTCTTCGAGCCTCGAGATCTGGTCCACTTTGGACAACCATTCTGCCACAGATGGGGGGGGGGGGGAGACATCTCTCCAGTGTAACGTAATTAAATGTTTTGCAGCACTTACTAGTAGAGGTAAAAGTCTGTTTCCTAGGCCTATAGTTATTCGAAGGGCAGAAAAGTAGGACTTCCGAGGTTTGTAAATCAGTCCCAATTAACTTAAGTTTCTTGAGGAACTTATTAATCTCAGCCCAGAAATTTAGCAAAGCAGGGCATTCCCAGAAAATGTGAGTATGATGTCCCAGAGAACTCCGACAGCGCCAACAGGAGCTATTTTTCATCAGACCTAGGTGGGTCAATTTAGCGGGAGTTAAGTGCCACCTGGTCAAGATTTTATAAGTGTTTTCTTGAAGTAAAATGCAGCGGGAGAATCCCCGAGAGTAAGCTAGAATTAAGGAAATTTGTGCCTCTGTGAAATCAACCCCCATCTCCTTCTTCCAGGAGTGGATAAATGCAGGTTTATATTGGTTGTTAGAGGAGTTAAGTTGAGAGTAAATACGAGAGACGCTTTTCATTTCGGGGTGGGGGATATTAAACATAATGTCGAGCCAAGACCAGTTAGATTTATGTGGAAACTTTTTCTTGAAATTAATAAGCGTGCGTCTGATATGCTGTGTTTGAAGAAAATCCTTTGGCCGCGAAAGGGAACCTTGGGGCCAGAACCCTCTATGAAGGACTTTCTCATTATAGAAATTCTTCAAAGTTTCTAAGGGGAGGGAGGACCACAATCCGTATGGATATCTATAGCTTGGATCCAATAAAAATGGTATGGAGCAAATTGGGGCAAACACAGAGGGGAAGGAGTCAGAAGGAAGTTCCGTATTTAATACACGCCTGATTTTTAGTGTAGTTAAAGTCACCTCGTCTAGTTTGAGATCGCTAGGCGATTTTGCCAGCGACCAGAGGAAAGGCATTCCCTTCCTCCCCAACAATGCTAGGTCCACACTATCACAGTTTCCCTTCTCGTAGCCAGAAACGATCCTCAACCATCTACATATATGGACTGCTCGGAAATATAGGGCCGGGTCAGGGACCTTCAAACCTCCAGCGAAGGTCGAGCGGGAAAGAAATTTATATGTGATTCTAGCAGGTTTCTGTTTCCAGATAAATTTGGATATTAAGGAGTTTAGGTTTTTGAAATAGGTTTGAGGGACATTTATCGGGACCATGGTTAAAGTGTACAAGATGATAGGCATGATATACATCTTGAAAATATTGATACGGCCCAACCATGATAGTGTGGGCAAGTTGTAAGCTTTCAGTAGACCCTGCACCTTCTTGGTTAAAGTGGAGTAATTCGTTTGGAAGAGGAGACTGGGGTCCCTAGTAATGTCTATACCCAGATATTTTATGGAATGAGTAGACCAAGAGAAGGGGCAGAGGGAATATAAAGTGGAGAGACGTGAGTGGGGGAGGGAGATGTTTAGAGCTATAGATTTTGTGGCATTGATTTTGAAATTGGATAGGTGCCCGAACTGCTGAAAAATATCCAGAATTACCGGAAAGGCTTGTGAAGGGTCAGTGATCAAAAAAAAGCAAGTCATCCGCAAAAGCCAACATTTTTAACTCCAACGTGCCTATCCTTAGACCCCTGATCCGTGTATCCTCACTCATTGTTTGGATTAAAGTTTCTATAACTAAAATGAATAAGGACTGGGACAATGGACATCCATGTCTTGTACCGTTGTGGATATTGAAGCTATTCGACAGGGTGCCGTTTATTCGTACTTTAGCCGTAGGTTGCGAGTAAAGGGATAGGATTGCGCCGATAAGTTGTGATGGAAAGCCAAACTTAAGCAAAGCCTGTTCCATGAAGCACCAGCTCACCCTGTCTAATGCTTTCTCAGCGTCTTTTGATAGGAGGACTAAGGGGATCCCGTTATTCTTAGTGAAGGTGATAGACTGAATAATTTTCGCAGTTATCTTTCCCCTCCCTTCCCTTCACAAACCCCACTTGATCCGTGTGGATCAGTCCAGGCAAGAAAGGGCTCAGTCTATTAGCTAAAATTTTTGCCCAGAGCTTAATATCTGAATTAAGAAGGGAAATGGGTCTGTAGTTAGCGCATTCTGCAGGATCCTTACCCTCTTTGGGAATTTGAGATAAAGGCCTCTAGGGATTGTCTAGGGAGGGGTTGGCCTTCTAGGAGTGAATTAAACAGAGAGACCAAATGAGGCTGGAGGAGTTTAATGAATTTTTTGTAATAAATAATTGGCAGTCCGTCCGGACCTGGGGCCTTCCCGTTGGGAATTAGTGCTAGTGTGTCTAGCCTTCTGCAGAGATTTTAGGGAGCTTAAGGGGTGCGAGAAAATCATTTATTTTAGTGCAATTTGTTTTATTTTACCAAGGGTAACAGGAGAAAATGTACCCCAAAAGTTGTTGTCCAATTTGTCCTGAGTACGCTGATACCCCATATGTGGGGGGGGGGAACCACTGTTTGGGTGCATGGCAGAGATCGGAAGGGAAGGAGCGCCATTTGGAATGCAGACTTGGATGGATTGGTCTGCAGGCGTCACGTTGCATTTGCAGAGCCCCTGATGTACCCAAACAGTAGAAACCCCCCACAAGTGACCCTATATTGGAAACTAGACCTCCCAAGGAACTTATCTAGATGTGTTGTGAGAACTTTAAACCCCCAAGTGTTTCACTACAGTTTACAACGCAGAGCCGTGAAAATAAAAAATCTTTTTTTTCCCATAAAAATGATTTTAGCCCCCCAAATTTTTATTTTCCCAAGGGTAACAAGAGAACTTGGACCCCAAAAGTTGTTGTCCAATTTGTCCCGAGTACACTGATACCCCATATGTTGGGGTAAACCCCTGTTTGGGCGCACGGGAGAGCTCGGATGGGAATTAGGACTGTCTTACTTTTTCAAAGCAGAATTGGCTGGAATTGAAATAGGACGCCATGTCGCGTTTGGAGAGCCCCTGATGTGCCTAAACAATGGAAACCCCCAATTCTAACTGAAACCCTAATCCAAACACACCCCTAACCCTAATCCCAACAGTAACCCTAACCACACCCCTAACCCTGACACACCCCTAACTTTAATCCAAACCCTAATCCGAACCGTAAATGTAATCCAAACCCTAACTTTAGC
Organism: Ranitomeya imitator; assembly: GCF_032444005.1. Lineage (NCBI taxonomy): Eukaryota > Metazoa > Chordata > Amphibia > Anura > Dendrobatidae > Ranitomeya > Ranitomeya imitator. The sequence goes on from NC_091284.1 coordinate 176,650,769, forward strand.
CCCAACCCTAACTTTATCCCCCAACCCTAACCCTGACTTTAGCTCCAACCCTAGCCCCAACCCTAACCCTAGCCCTAACCCTTGCCCAAACGGGAAAATGGAAATAAATACATTTTTTTTTATTATTATTTTTCCCTAACTAAGGGGGTGATGAAGGGGGGGTTTGATTAACTTTTATAGCGTTTTTTATACCGGATTTTTATGATTGGCAGCTGTCACACACTAAAAGACGCTTTTTATAGCAAAAGTTTGTGTCTCCACATTTTGAGACCTATAATTTTTCCATATTTTGGTCCACAGTCATGTGAGGTCTTGTTTTTTGCAGGGCGAGTTGACGTTTTTATTGATACCATTTTCTGACACGTGACAGTTTTTGATCGCTTTTTATTCCGATTTTTGTGAGGCAGAATGACCAAAAACCAGCTATTCATGAATTTCTTTTGGGGGAGGCGTTTATACCGTTCCGCATTTGGTAAAATGGATAAGCAGTTTTATTCTTCGGGTCAGTACGATTACAGCGATACCTCATTTATATCATTTTTTTATGTTTTGGCGCTTTTATACAATAAAAACTATTTTAAAATAATTATTTTGGCATCGCTTTATTCTCCGGACTATAACTTTTTTATTTTTTTGCTGATGATGCTGTATAGCAGCTCGTTTTTTGTGAGACAAGATGACATTTTCAGCGGTACCATGGTTATTTATATCCGTCTTTTTGATCGCGTGTTATTCCACTTTTTGTTCGGCGGTATGATAATAAAGCGTTTTTTTGCCCCGTGTTTTTTTTTTTCTTGCGGTGTTTACTGAAGAGGTTAACTAGTGGGACAGTTTTATACGTGGGGTCGTTACGGACGCGGCGACACTAAATATGTGTACTTTTATTTTATTTTTTTTATTTTTTTATTTAGATAAATGTATTTATGGGAATAATTTTTTTTTTCTTTATTTAGGAATTTTTTTTCTATTTTTTTTTACACATGTGGAATTTTTTTTTTTTTTTACTTTGTCTCGGGGGGGGGGGGGGGAAGGGGGACATCACAGATCGCTGATCTGACAGTTTGCACAGCACTCTGTCAGATCAGCGATCTGACTTGCATTGCTGCGGGACACGGATACCGTGGCCTTTTTGGATCCGGACCTTGCTGCAGGGAGGAAGGTAGGAGACCCTCGCAGCAATGCGATCACATCGCGTTGCTGCGGGGGTCTCAGGGAAGCCCGCAGGGAGCCCCCTCCCTGCGCGATGCTTCCCTTCACCGCCGGCACACCGCGATCATGTTTGATCGGTGTGTCGGGGGTTAATGTGCCGTCCGTGACCGCTCCTGGCACATAGTGCCGGATGTCAGCTGCGATAGGCAGCTGACACCCGACCGCGATCGGCCGGGCTCCCCCCCTGAGCGCAGCCGATCGCATATGACGTACTATCCCGTCACTGGGAATTAAGTCCCAGGGCACCTTGACGGGATAGTACGTCATATGGGATTAAGGGGTTAAATCTAAAGAATTCAAAAATCGTGCTGAACCAAGTGCAGGAATATCTGGGTATCGTATTAGATTTAAAAAAAAGTTCTCTTCCCAGCAGAGAAAGTTAAGATCATAGCTCTGATATCTTGTAAGAGACCTCCCCTCTATGATTTTGCGGACAGCATGACTGCCTGTATCCCAGCCGTTCAATGGGCTCAGAGACACGCCAGGGATTTGCAGTGGGAAATCTTAAGAGGGGAAAAAAAATCTCTAAAAGGGCATTTAGAAGGTCTGCTAACCCTGTCAGCTGAAACGGCACTTTCTTTAGAATAGTGGATAAGGATAGACCACTAATTCCGGGTCATTCCGTTGTTGATTTCAGTTTCTCAGGTTCTGACCACAGACGCAAGTCCTAGGGGTTGGAGAGCCCATTTGAATGACCTGATAGCTCAAGGGGTCTGGACAGAGGACCTAAGATCAGTAGCCTCAAACATAAAGAAACTATTGGCAGTGAAGTTTGCCCTTTTAGAATTCTTGAATACTCTTCAGGAACACCATGTAAGAGTATTCACAGACATCTGGGTAGAGGTAGCATACTTAAATCACCAGGGAGGAACCCGGTCCTGCCCTCTGATGGAGGTAACGAAGTCCATTTTTCAGTTAGCTGAGGGCAACTTGGGTTTTCGATCTGCACTCCGCATAAGGGGGACAAAGTTGCAGAGCGGACTTCACCGCTGTGCTTTCCGGCTGGCGCTCACAGTCAGTGCAGAGAAGCACAGCGCCAGAGGACAGACACCGGAAGGTAAGTATGTAGTGTTTGGGGTTTTTTACGTTTACGCTGGTAACCAGGGTAAACATCGGATTACTAAGCGTGGCCCTGCGCTTAGTAACCCGATGTTTACCCTGGTTACCAGGGGACCGACATCGTTGGTCGCTGGAGAGCTGTCTGTGTGACAGCTCTCCAGCGACCAAACAGCGACGCTGCAGCGATCGGGATCGTTGTCTGGATCGCTGCAGCGTCGCTAAATGTGACGGTATCTTAAGAGGAGGGAATGTGATGATGGCAGATAAGACTGCTGTAGGATAGTGTTTGCCAGAGGGGGGAAGAAGTATATACAGTGGGGCAAAAAAGTATTTAGTCAGTCAGCAATAGTGCAAGTTCCACCACTTAAAAAGATGAGAGGCGTCTGTAATTTACATCATAGGTAGACCTCAACTATGGGAGACAAACTGAGAAAAAAAAATCTAGAAAATCACATTGTCTGTTTTTTTAACATTTTATTTGCATATTATGGTGGAAAATAAGTATTTGGTCAGAAACAAACAATCAAGATTTCTGGCTCTCACAGACCTGTAACTTCTTCTTTAAGAGTCTCCTCTTTCCTCCACTCATTACCTGTAGTAATGGCACCTGTTTAAACTTGTTATCAGTATAAAAAGACACCTGTGCACACCCTCAAACAGTCTGACTCCAAACTCCACTATGGTGAAGACCAAAGAGCTGTCAAAGGACACCAGAAACAAAATTGTAGCCCTGCACCAGGCTGGGAAGACTGAATCTGCAATAGCCAACCAGCTTGGAGTGAAGAAATCAACAGTGGGAGCAATAATTAGAAAATGGAAGACATACAAGACCACTGATAATCTCCCTCGATCTGGGGCTCCACGCAAAATCCCACCCCGTGGGGTCAGAATGATCACAAGAACGGTGAGCAAAAATCCCAGAACCACGCGGGGGGACCTAGTGAATGAACTGCAGAGAGCTGGGACCAATGTAACAAGGCCTACCATAAGTAACACACTACGCCACCATGGACTCAGATCCTGCAGTGCCAGACGTGTCTCACTGTTTAAACCAGTACATGTCTGGGCCCGTCTGAAGTTTGCTAGAGAGCATTTGGATGATCCAGAGGAGTTTTGGGAGAATGTCGTATGGTCTGATGAAACCAAACTGGAACTGTTTGGTAGAAACACAACTTGTCGTGTTTGGAGGAAAAAGAATACTGAGTTGCATCCATCAAACACCATACCTACTGTAAAGCATGGTGGTGGAAACATCATGCTTTGGGGCTGTTTCTCTGCAAAGGGGCCAGTACGACTGATCCTTGTACATGAAAGAATGAATGGGGCCATGTATCGTGAGATTTTGAGTGCAAACCTCCTTCCATCAGCAAGGGCATTGAAGATAAAACGTGGCTGGGTCTTTCAACATGACAATGATCCAAAGCACACCACCAGGGCAACGAAGGAGTGGCTTCGTAAGAAGCATTTCAAGGTCCTGGAGTGGCCTGGCCAGTCTCCAGATCTCAACCCTATAGAAAACCTTTGGAGGGAGTTGAAAGTCCGTGTTGCCAAGCGAAAAGCCAAAAACATCACTGCTCTAGAGGAGATCTGCATGGAGGAATGGGCCAACATGCCAACAACAGTGTGTGGCAACCTTGTGAAGACTTACAGAAAACGTTTGACCTCTGTCATTGCCAACAAAGGATATATTACAATGTATTGAGATGAAATTTTGTTTCTGACCAAATACTTATTTTCCACCATAATATGCAAATAAAATGTTAAAAAAACAGACAATGTGATTTTCTGGATTTTTTTTTCTCAGTTTGTCTCCCATAGTTGAGGTCTACCTATGATGTAAATTACAGACGCCTCTCATCTTTTTAAGTGGTGGAACTTGCACTATTGCTGACTGACTAAATACTTTTTTGCCCCACTGTATAGAATGAGGTGATTAATGAAAATATGTGTATTCCCCGAGAAAGGCAGATTACAGTAGTTAGAATGGCAGGGAGTTATTAAAGGAAAGAAATGAAGTTGGAAGATGAGGAATTGCTGCAAGTAACTTTAGCATGGTGCAGAACAGAAAATCTGTCTGTCTAAGGAAAGTTGGGTGACTGACTTAATGAGGGTTTTCTGGAAATGTATTGAGGTAAAAAAAAAAAAAGAGGATCTTTAAATGATGCTGGCTTGTTAGATCAGGCTGAGATATTATAGAAAAATCTGAGCAATTAGAGGTGATGTGCAGGAAGAAAAACGTGATAAGTTTGGTATAAGAAGTATGAAACAAGATGGTGCTGAACGCCATGCTTCTCCCAGTTTGTCTCCATCCCTTACATTGTCCCTAGAGGATGGACATGTTGTGTATGTAGGAACTACAATTTAGTTTGGGTGGAGACCTGTCTTGTATGTGATGCCCCCTGTTGGCACATAGGAACTATTAAACCTATTTCTAAGCTAGGAGTGTAGCCTTTGTTATGCCCCCCCACCATTCATGTGCATAGTGTGCCTTTTGTCCAGGGCCCCAAATACTACACCCCCATAAGTTTTGTCCATGCCCTTAATGAATATTATGCCTGCACTGGATGGCACCAGCACCCCCTTCAGGATCTGCCCTGCCCTCCAGATCTTTTCCTGATAAAATCCAAATGGATGCAGCAGTTACTAAAGGTACCATCACACTTAGCGACGCTGCAGCGATACCGACAACGATCCGGATCGCTGCAGCGTCGCTGTTTGGTCGCTGGAGAGCTGTCACACAGACAGCTCTCCAGCGACCAACGATGCCGGTAACCAGGGTAAACATCGGGTAACTAAGCGCAGGGCCGCGCTTAGTAACCCGATGTTTACCCTGGTTACCATCCTAAAAGTAAAAAAAAAAAAAACACTACATACTTACCTACCGCTGTCTGTCCTCCAGCGCTGTGCTCTGCACTCCTCCTGTACTGGCTGTGTGAGCACAGCGGCCGGAAAGCAGAGCGGTGACGTCACCGCTCTGCTTTCCGGCTGACCGACGCTCACAGCCAGTACAGGAGGAGTGCAGAGCACAGCGCCGGGGACAGACAGCGTTAGGTAAGTATGTACTGTTTGTTTTTTTTTACTTTTAGGATGGTAACCAGGGTAAACATCGGGTTACTAAGCGCGGCCCTGCGCTTAGTTACCCGATGTTTACCCTGGTTACCAGTGAAGACATCGCTGAATCGGTGTCACACACGCCGATTCAGCGATGTCTGCGAGGAGTCCAGCGACCAAATAAAGTTCTGGACTTTCTTCCCCGACCAGCGACAGCACAGCAGGGGCCTGATCGCTGCTGCCTGTTACACTGAACGATATCGCTAGCGAGGACGCTGCAACGTCACGGATCGCTAGCGATATCGTCTAGTGTGACGGTACCTTAATACGTCTGTCTTTTGCTGCCATCTGAGACTCTCACTAGGACGATTACTCAGCCAGGGTGGGCAGCCCACCTCAACCCCCTGCTGTTCTCTTGCAGTGCTTATCTGGGTTATAGCCACCAGACCTTACATCTGAGACTAGGGGATCAGTTATGGTGCAGCCCCAGGAGAGAGTATGGCGTCCCTGGGATCCTAGTGAAATGCTGGCCATAATGAGTAGAATGAAAGACACTGGAATATTTCCCATGTCATTTGTTAGAGGATAAAAAAAAAATAGTAATGCTTTCTACTGTTGCTGGTGAGATTTAGAGGAACAGATTAGCCTCCCAGTAAGTCATCCTTTATGATATCCAACAGGATTCTACTGAATCAGGAGAAAATATTGTACCCGGCTCCGGCAAAGTTAAAGGTTTAAAGTCTGTGATTATAGTGCCACTAATAATGTCCCACTCAGAGTATTAAAGTCATATTCCCAGCTCTGATAACGCAAAAAACCTGGTCCAGAGCCCCTGTTACATAAACCAGGGAAGAGCAAAGAATTTAATGTGTAAAGTAGAAAAATATTTAGAACTGAAAGTCCTCAGTGGTTGATACCTTTTACCAAGATATATCTTTCCTATATGTGTAAAGTATGCACACAGAGGCTGCGCAGGGGGATAGCCCCCTCCTTCTCCCCTCTTCAGTGTCTTAAGGTACCTTCACACATAATGATTTAGTTAACGATATCGTTGCAACGTCATGCTTTTTGTGACGTAGCAACAATCCCGCTATTGATATCTGTGTGACAGCGACCAACGATCAGGCCCCTGCTGGGAGATCGTTGGTCGTGGGGAATAATCAGGACCTTTTTTTGGTCGCTAATCACCCGCTGTCATCGCTAGATCGACGTGTGTGACCTGTGTGTTCACCTGTAACCAGGGTAAATATCGGGTTACTAAGTGCAGGGCCGCGCTTAGTAACCCGATATTTACCCTGGTTACCCGGGGACTTCGGCATCGTTGAAGACAGTTTCAACGATGCCGAAGTCTTTCCCCGGATCGTTGGTCGCTGGAGAGAGCTGTCTGTGTGACAGCTCCCCAGCGACCACACAACGACTTACCAACGATCACGGCCAGGTCGTATCGCTGGTCGTGATCGTTGGTAAGTTGTTTAGTGTAACGGTACCTTAAGGGTCATAAAGCTGTGCTGCTGTGATAGTCCCCCTCCCTCTCTCCCCCTTCTCTCAGTGCTGCTGAGATCTCAGATTTCACTGTGTCTGATAACATTAGCATTCATGGCGCACTACTGATTTCAGCCATCCTGCTGCCTCTGGGGGGAAGAGGAGGGAAGTGGGTGGTAGTGGAACCTGCCTGACCTGCTAGTTGAACTACAACAGGACCATGACTGTGTACAGATAATGTCCCACAGGGGGGTTTCAGTCATGTTGCCGATGTCCCACTAGATAATCCAGACCATGAGCTCTTTGTGGATGGATTGCAGTATGACATAGATGACCAGTTCTACACCGAATATGCTGTAGGTCCATGAAACCATAAAAGTGGAACCGCTGCCCCCACACATGGCGGTCCAGGAAGAGTACTCTGATGTGACGCATGAAAATGACTGCATAGATGAGTCAGGAGACCGTGGGTTTTGCACATGTCCAATAAGCCTGATCCTAATGCAGATTTTGAGTTTTTTCTTGTAGATGGCTTCAGATACCACCAGGATGGGCGATTCTACACTGGATATGCAGTAGTATCCTCACATGAGGTAATCCGAGTTGAACCACTCGCTCCTCACATGTCGGTGCAGGAGGCAGTTGAAGGCACTCACTGAGGCGTGTAGAGCTGCTGCAGGTAAAGTCACTAATATTTGTACAGACTCGAATTATGCATGGGGAATAGCCCATGATTATGGCCCTATCTGGAGAAGCAGAGCGTTTCTTACATCAGCCGGTAAGCCCCTTAACAATGCAGAGCTGGTGGAACAATTAATGGAGGCATTGATGTTACCAGTCCAGGTTGGCATAATCAAGGTGAAAGCACACACAAACGGTGACTTCGTGGAGGTAGAGGGCAACAGAAGGGCAGACGAGGCTGCTAAAGTAGCAGCAAGGCGGCCTAGGGAGCAGTGGACGGTGGCGAGGAGAGTCAGCGTATTCCAGCCACACTGAGCCTAGATGTCCTGAAATCCCTCCAGCTGCCCAAACAGAGAAGGAACACTGGGAGAGAATGGGAGCTGAGCTGAACTCAAATGGAGTATGGGAGAATAAGGATGATTCGTATATACTAAGGTCCCTGTTCCTAATTATGGCGCAAGCAACACATGGCCCCAGTCACATCTCAAAATGTCACATGTGTCCATGGTAAATGCCTTCTGGATTGCTCCTGGTTTCAGTTACGTAGTGGTGAAACTCGTGCAGTCATGCCTCATTTGTGCACAGCACAACCCAGGTAAAACAGTAAAAGTCCCTAAGAAAGCAACAGCCAGGCCTCTCTACCCGTTTCAGAGATTGCAGACTGACTACATACAGCTACCCAAGGTAGGAGTGTATGAATATGTCCTACTATGTGTAGAATTCTTCTCTGGTTGGCCAGAAGCCTATCCAGTAAAATGTGCTAATTAATGATAAAAATGACACTTAAACTTAAAAATTCAGAAGGCCATGACAGACACCTGAAAGAATTAAAGAATTGGGTAGAGTGCTTGTCTTACATTCTCTTCAGTCAGACCACTCCAAATAGAAAGACAGGCTTATCTCCTTCTGAAGTCCTGTTTGGTAGTGCCCCAAAGACTGGTCTGTACTTCCCATAAGTACTACAGCCTATGTCCAGGCCTTGCCGAAAAAGACGTAATGGGGTGCATAAACATGTGTTTTCATCCTTTCCAGATCCTAATGAAAGTGCAGACGTGCATCAGCTGAATCCAGGTGAATGGTGGTCATATGCAGACACATGAGGAAAAGCCTAGATCCACAGTTTGAGTGGCCATACCAAGTTCTCCTGACAACGCCTACCTAAGTGAAACTCTAAGGGAGACCACCATGGATTCATGCCTAACATTAAAAAAAAAAGTGGACTAACCACCCGAGTAATACATATCCTTGCCATCATCTACCTAATGTTGTTATATATAGGAAATGAGCAACAGGTAGCTGTAACTAAAGAAAAGGGAATTATTACTTTCTGGTACAATACCTCGAGTACAGTGGTGGCTACATATGGGTTTGATGCCTGTGACATAATACAGGGAAGTGGGTACGGGGAGCCAGGAGTGTCACGACTCTCGGGAAAGAACAGTATGTATTCTTTATTTGTGGTAATTGAAAAGGATGAAGAAATAAAAACTGTGGTTCTTGGACATCTGTAGGATGGGATACAAGTGATAGAGTGGGGATGTAAACCAACCCCTGCCTTCAAACAAGAGTAGTAAAGGGAAGTCCTTACTTACACGGATGACGCTACTCAAGTCTGACTCTAGTGACCAATGCAAGACAAAGTGTCATCCTTTGATAGTCACTATTGAGGATTCATCACTTAATGATGTAGGAGAGTATACTCTGGGTGCATATTATAGTTAGGGGGGAAAGACCTCAACAGGCAATTTCCAACTTAAAGATATGTTGAAGTCTCAGGAATGGGCAAATGTGCAAGGTGAAAGTGACAAATCTGGAATACCATGGATTCCACTTCTTCAACATGTTTGTGTTTTTAGGGGCATAACTGCAATCCAGAACCCCACTTATGAGGATACACTTGCTATAGAGACTGGATATACAGATGTTAACGCCTGGGTTGAGTGGATGAGGTACACTGCACAACAACAAAATAGAACCAATTGTTATGTGTGTGCAGCAGCCAGGCCCCATTTGGGATCTGTCCCCTATTAATCCTCGAATTGGAGGAGGAGTGTGTCCTTGCCCTCTTTACCAACACCTCCACTAATTATATACAATGTGGGAGATGGAGGGATAAATATCCTGTGTTGGATAAAACTCCGTCTTTTGGTAGAAGTATTACTATCTATCCTGGGAACTACACCTGTATGCAAGTACAAGGAAAGGGTCGTTTCTTGGGGAATTTTAGTAAGGGTTTTTGCCATAATTACTCCTCAGCAACCCCTGAGAGGTTAACACAGCAGGTCTCCTCAGTAGCGGACATATTCTGGATATGTGGGGATATGAAGATAAGGTCTAAGTTAGAGGGTAATTGGACGGGACAGTGTACTTTGGCCAAGGCCATCATGCCTTTTCATCGTATCCCTGAAGGTTCGCCTTTGACTAATCATAAACAGCCCCAACGTATGAAAAGGGGAATTGCCCCCAAAGAAAGCTTTGACCCTCATGTGTATATTGATGCTATAGGGGTACCAAGGGGGGTCCCTGATGAGTTTAAAGCAAGGGACCAGGTTAAAGCAGGATTTGAGTCTATAATCCCTATTGTAACTGTCAATAAAAACGTAGATTGGATTAACTACATATATTATAACCAACAAAGATTCATAAATTATACTAAGGATGCATTAAAGGGGATAGCTGAACAGTTGGAAGCTACATCCACTATGGCTTTCCAAAACCGGATGGCTTTGGATATGTTACTAGCAGAGAAAGGAGGGGTATGTAAAATGATTGGAGAAACTTGCTGTACCTTTATCCCCGATAACACAGGTCCAAATGGAAAGGTTACCTTAGCTATAAAAAAAAGCTTGAATCCTTATCTGAGGTTCTTAAGAAAAATCAGGAATTGATGATCTTTGGGATACTTGGTTTGGGTGAATGACAGGATGGCAGAAATGGTTGGCACAGATTGGTACAATTATTATGGTAATCCTTATTTTCATGGCTGTGGTTTCTTGCTGTATATTTCCTTGTGTTAACCCCTTAAGCCCCGAGGGTGGTTTGCACGTTAATGACCGGGCCAATTTTTACAATTCTGACCACTGTCACTTTATGAGGTTATAACTCTGGAACGCTTAAACGGATCTTGGCGATTCTGACATTGTTTTCTCATGAGATATAGTACTTCATGTTAGTGGTAAAATTCATTCGATATAACTTGCGTTTATTTGAGAAAAAAACGGAAATTTGGCAAAAATTTTGAAAATTCCGCAATTTTCCAACTTTGAATTTTTATGCCCTTAAATCACAGAGATATGTCATGCAAAATACTTAATAAGTAACATTTCCCACATGTCTACTTTACATCAGCACAATCTTGGAACCCAAATTTTTTTTTGTTAGGGAGTTATAAGGGTTAAAAATTGACCAGCAATTTCTCATTTTTACAACACCATTTTTTTTTTTTAGGGACCACATCTCATTTGAAGTAATTTTGAGGGGTCTATATGATAGAAAATACCCAAGTGTGACACCATTCTAAAACTGCACCCCTCAAGGTGCTCAAAACCACATTCAAGAAGTTTATTAACCCTTCAGGTGTTTTACAGGAATTTTTGGAATGTTTAAATAAAAATGAACATTTAACTTTTTTTCACACAAAATTTATTTCAGCTCCAATTTGTTTTATTTTACCAAGGGTAACAGGAGAAAATGGACCCCCAAAGTTGTTGTACAATTTGTCCTGAGTAAGCTGATACTCCATATGTGGGGGTAAACCACTGTTTGGGCGCATGGCAGAGCTCGGAAGGGAAGGAGCGCCATTTGACTTTTCAATGCAAAATTGACTGGAATTGAGATGGGACGCCATGTTGCGTTTGGAGAGCCCCTGATGTGCCTAAATATTGAAATCCCCCACAAGTGACACCATTTTGGAAAATAGACCCCTAAGGAACTTATCTAGATGTGTGGTGAGCACTTTGACCCAACAAGTGCTTCATAGAAGTTTATAATGCTGAGCCGTAAAAATAAAAAATCATATTTTTTCACAAAAATTATCTTTTTGCCCCCAATTTTTTATTTTCCCAAGGGTAGGAGAAGAAATTAGACCACAAAAGTTGTTGTGCAATTTGTCCTGAGTACGCTGATACCCCATATGTGGGTATAAACCATTGTTTGGGCGCATGGCAGAGCTCGGAAGGGAAGGAGCGCCATTTGACTTTTCAATGCAAAATTGACTGGAATTGAGATGGGACGCCATGTTGCGTTTGGAGAGCCCCTGATGTGCCTAAACATTAAAACCCCCCACAAGTGACACCATTTTGGAAAGTAGACCCCCTAAGGAACTTATCTAGATGAGTTTTGAGAGCTTTGAACCCCAAAGTGTTTCACTACAGTTTATAACGCAGAGCCGTGAAAATAAAAATTCTTTTTTTTTTCCACAAAAATGATTTTTTAGTCCCCAGTTTTGTATTTTCACAAGGGTAACAGGATACATTGGACCCCAAGAGTTGTTGTCCAATTTGTCCTGAGTACGCTGGTACCCCATATGTGGGGGGGATCCACTGTTTGGGCGCATGGCAGAGCTCGGAAGGGAAGGAGCGCCATTTGGAATACAGACTTAGATCGATTGGTCTGCAGGCATCATGTTGCATTTGCAGAGCCCCTGATGTACCCAAACAGTAGAAACCCCCCCACAAGTGACCCCATATTGGAAACTAGACCTCCCAAGGAACTTATCTAGATGTGTTGTGAGAACTTTGAACTCCCAAGTGTTTCACTGCTGTTTACAACCCAGACCCGTGAAAATAAAAAAATCTTATTTTTCCCACAAAAATGATTTTTAGCCCCCCAAATTTTTATTTTCCCAAGGATAACAAGAGAACTTAGACCCCAAAAGTTGTCCAATTTGTCCCGAGTACGCTGATACCCCATATGTTGGGGTAAACCCCTGTTTGGGTGCACCGGAGAGCTCGGAAGGGAAGGAGCACTGTTTTACTTTTTCAACGCTGAATTGGCTGGAATTGAGATCGGATGCCATGTCGCATTTGGAGAGCCCCTGATGTGCCTGAACAGTGGAAACTCCCCAATTCTACCTGAAACCCTAACCACACCCCTAACCCTGACACACCCCTAATTCTAATCCCAACCATAATCCCAACCGTAAATGTAATCCAAACCTTAACCCTAACTTTAGCCCCAACCCTAACTTTATCGCCAACCCTAACCCTAGCTCCAACCCCAACCCTAGCCCCAACCCTAGCCCTAATGGGAAAATGGAAATAAATACATTTTTTAAATTTTATTATTTTTCCCTAACTAAGGGGGTGATGAAGGGGGGTTCGATTTACTTTTATAGCGTTTTTTATATATCGGATTTTTATGATTGGCAGCTGTCTCACACACTAAAAGACGCTTTTTTATAGCAAAAAAGTTTTTGCGTCTCCACATTTTGAGACCTATAATATTTCCATATTTTGGTCCACTGAGTCATCTGACATCTTGTGTTTTTGCGGGACGAGTTGACGTTTTTATTGGTAATATTTTCAGACACGTGACAGTTTTTGATCACTTTTTATTCCGATTTTTGTGAGGCAGAATGACCAAAAACCGGCTATTCATGAATTTCTTTTGGGGGAGGCGTTTATACCGTTCCGCGTTTGGTAAAATTGATAAAGCAGTTTTATTCATCTGGTCAGTATGATTACAGCGATATCTCATTTATATTTTTTTTATGTTTTGGCGCCTTTATACGATAAAAGCTATTTTACAGAAAAAAATAATTATTTTGGCATCGCTTTATTCTGAGGACTATAACTTTTTTATTTTTTTGCTTATGATGCTGTGTGGTGGCTCGTTTTTTTGCGGAACAAGACGACGTATTCAGCGGTACCATGGTTATTTATATCCGTCTTTTTGATCGTGTGTTATTCCACTTTTTGTTTGGCGGTATGATAATAAAGCGTTGTTTTTTGGCTCGTGTTTTTTTTTTTCCTACGGTGTTTACTGAAGGGGTTAACTAGTAGGACAGTTTTATAGGTTGGGTCGTTACGGATGCGGCGATACTAAATATGTGTACTTTTGTTTTTTTGTTTTATTAAAGAAATGTATTTATGGGAATAATATTTTTTTAAAATTTATTTAGGATTTTTTTTTTTTTTTTACACATGTGTAATTTTTTTTTTTTACCTTGTCCCAGGGAGGGGACATCACAGATCGCCGATCTGACAGTTTGCATAGCACTCTGTCAGATCGGTGATCTCACTCATATCGCTGCAGGTTTAGCCTGGCTTACCAGCGCCTGCAGTCGACCCGGAAGTACTCCCTGCAGGACCCAGATGCGGCCCCGCGGCCATTTTGGATCCGGGGACTGCAGGGAGAAGACTCGGTACAAGGTGAGTAAATGACCTTATACCGATTGTCTCAGGGAAGCACGCTTCCATGCTTCCCTGTACCGCCGGCACACCGCGATCATGTTTGATCGCGGTGTGCCGGGGGTTAATGTGCTGGGAGCGGTCCGTGACCGCTCCTGGCACATAGTGCCGGATGTCAGCTGTGATAGTCAGCTGACACCCGGCCGCGCTCCCCCCGTGAGCGCGGCCGATCGCTATGACGTACTATCCCGTCGGTGGGAATTAAGGCCCACCCCACCTCGATGGGATAGTACACCATATGGGATTAAGGGGTTAAACAGATGGTCACTAAGAGCGTGGACAGCCTAACCCCTACGCTGGTTTTCCAAGATGATGATGGCCATGATTCTACTATAAGACCCCTGAAGACCAATTCGATTTATTAAACAGGGATAAATTATATATATATATATATATATATATATATATATATATATATATATATATATATATTCCACATGAATAAAGACTGTATCAAGGAGGTAAAAACTTAACATTGCTGTCTAATGGACAGCTCAGATGTCATGATCTATGTACTGTGTTTTCTCTTTGTCTTTTTGTGTTTGTCACTGCTCCCTCTGTGTATTATCTGCAGTGGTGAGGCTAGCGTCCTTGTTGGCCAGTGCACTAGTCAGGTCAGAGTTAGGTATCAGTGAGGGATGAGGTTCCTGGTGGTGGTGGTGGAGGGGGAAGGACCCACTCAGGGCGTTAGGGCAGTGCAGGGACAGGTTCAGGTTTAAATTCAGATGGTGACCATTCCCCATTTCCCTATCGATAAGGCCTTCCTTTCCCCATTTTCCATCCCTTTTTGTGTGTTGTGCATTCATTGACCGACCACCTATTGGATCATGTTACATTGTGACATCAGGTTAATAATTGATTTAGGGGGGACTGTGAAGGAGAAAATGGCTAATGAAATCAATTATTAAACCTTATATAAGTAAGTTCAGATACGGTGTAGCAAGATGGCGATTGTGTCTTTGAAGATGTCTTGGAGATCCTTGAAACTGTCTTGGAAGGAATCTTTGGAATGCAGGAGTGAAGATACTGGAATACACCATGTTTGGAAATGAAGCTTGGACTGGACCAATTACAAAGTGACTAGCTGTACAGAAGTTGTGCGACCCCCCCCCCCTATTTCCTGCTCTTAGTATATTCTTTTGTTTTTGAGAATAAAGTTCAGTTGGGCATCATCTTCGCTGAGAGAGGCAGTGTGCATCGTCTCTGTGAATCTGATATATTCTTAGCCTCTAAGCTAGCACTCAGCTTATATTTGGTCAGGTACAAGCAATCATATTGATCTCACTTTAAGAGATCACCCTCACAATTCCATGGGACCACCATCTACCTTATGCTTTTCCTCTGATTGCCCTGATTCCAGCGGTTCTGAGAAAGATCTGGGAAGATGGCAAAAGTGATCTTAATGGCCCCCTTCTGGCCAAAGAGGATGTGGTTTTCTTCGCTGGGGATGATGTCCATCTCTGACCCCTGGGTACTTCTGGAGCTTCCAGACCTTCTTTTCCAGGGACCAGTTCTTCATCCTCGGGTAACAAATTTGCACATGACAGCCCGGAATTTGAGATGGCTCTCCTGAGGGATAAAGGATTTTCCCTGAATTTAATCTCCACATTGCTACAAAGTAGGAAACCCGTAACAAAACTTTATGGGAAAACATGGAGAAAGTTCCTCTCATCTTCAGGTTCTAGGTTAGATGGAGGGGTTCAACTAACAGCTGTCTTAGAATTTCTACAAAAAGGGTTGGAACAGGACCTAGCTACAACCACTTTGAAGATTCATGTCGCAGCAATAAAGGGCCTATGCAATTGCGACCTGGCTAGGAATAGGTGGATATCCAGATTCATCAAGGCATCTGTTAGGTCTAGACCCATCCCCTCTCGGAATCCTCCTCCTTGTGATTTAAACTTGGTCCTTACAGCCCTAACCAAACCTCCTTTTGAACCTGACAGATGTTTCGCTGAAAATCCTGTGCCTTAAGACAGCACTTTTAGTAGCTCTTATGTCAGCTCATAGAGTCGGTGACATCCAGGCATTATCTGTAGGCCATCCCTTCACATAAATCTTGGAGGATAGAATTATTAATAATAATAATAATAATAATCTTTATTTTTATATAGCGCTAACCAATTCCGCAGCGCTTTACACACATTATCATTGCTGTCCTCGATGGGGCTCACAATCTAAATTCCCTATAAGTATGTCTTTGGAATGTGGGAGGAAACCGGAGAACCCGGAGGAAACCCACGCAAGCACGGAATTATTCTTAAAAACCTACCCAGCCTACCTACCCAAAGTGGTGTAACGATTCCATAGATCTCCGGAGATTTCCCTCTTGTCTTTTGCACCAACCCCAAGAACAAGGGAGAAAGGGACTTGCATACACTAGATGTCAGAAGGTACCTAGTTCAATACCTAGCGGCCTCACAAGAGTGCAGGAAGGTTAGGGCTCTGTGTGCTTTCAGGGACCTCGAAAGGGGCAAAAAGGCATGTTGGCAAGATGGATAAGAAATGCTATCACTCTGTCATACTTATGTGGAGAGGCCGCCCTGGAGAAACTGAAAGGGCAGTGATAGTCTCCTGGGTGGAAAAAGCCGATGCCTCAATATATCAGATATGTAGAGCTGCTATGTGGTCTTCCCCCTCTACATTCTTCAGCATCGGCTGGATCTTTCCTCTTCTTCAGACCTTACCTTTGGTAGAAGGGTTCTGGACGTGGTGGTCCCTGATGATACGTGGTGCCGTCATGGGGGAAGGAGAAAGACATAGTTACTTACTTTAACGTGATTTCACAGAGCCCATGACTGCACCCGTACATTCCCTCCCTTCACGTGTGGATGTGCACACTTATTTTCATTATTTATATGTAGTTACATGGTGTTAATGTTAAGTTTCATAGTAATGTTGATTATTGTGTTATTACCCTGGAGGTCCTCTCACGCTCTGTACGCAAATGATGCAGGAGAGAGGTACCACAATTTTTTTTTCCTGTAGGTTTCCTGTCCTTGAAGGACGGATCCACTATCTCTGTGGTTACCGGTAAGTAACTACGTCTTTTGTGTATATAATATATTTATACCTATTTATATATATATTCTGAGACTGCAATGGAACTGTAAGGATTAGGTGATCAAGGTGCAGAGCAACACTGGAATGGAAGTACACTGCTCAAAAAAAAAAAGGGAACACTTAAACAACAGAACATAACTCCAAGTAAATCAACCTTCTGTGAAATCAAACTGTCCACTTAGGAAACAACACTGTTTAACAATCAATTTCACATGCTATTGGGCAAATGGGATAGACAACAGATGGAAATTATTGGCAATTATCAAGACACACTCAATAAAGGAGTGGTTCTGCAAGTGGGGACCACAGACCACATCTCAGTACCAATGTTTTCTGACTGATGTTTTGGTCACTTTTGAATGTTGGTTGTGCTTTCACACTTATGGTAGCATGGGATGGACTCTACAATCCACACAAGTGGCTCAGTTAGTGCAGCTCATCCAGGATGGCACAACAATGCAAACTGTGGCGAGAAGGTTTGCGGTGTCTGTCGGCTTAGTGTCCAGAGAATGGAGGTGCTACCAGGGGCAGGTCAGTATACCAGGAGACGTGGAGGGGGCCGTAGGAGGGCAACAACCGCTACGTCAGCCTTTGTTCAAGGAAGAACAGGAGGAGCACTGCCAGAGCCCTACAAAATGTCCTCCAGCAGGCCACAAATGTGCATGTGTCTGCACAAACGGTTAGAAACCAACTCCATGAGGATGGTCTGAGTGCCCGATGTCCACAGATGGCAGTTGTGCTCACAGCCCAACACCGTGCAGGACGCTTGGCATTTGCCACAGAACATCAAGGTCGGCAAATTTGCCTCTGCGCCCTGTGCTCTTCACAGATGAAAGCAGGTTCACACTGAGTATATGTGACAGAGTCTGGAGACGCTGTTGAGAGTGATCTGCTGCCTGCAACATCCTTCAGCATGATCGGTTTGGCAGTGGGTCATTAATGGTGTGGGATGGCATTTATTTGGAGGGCCGCACCGCCCTCCATGTGTTCGCCAGAGGTAACCTTACTGCCATTGGGTACCGAGATGAGATCCTCAGACACCTTGTAAGACCAACTGCTGCTACGGGTTGGCCCTTGGTTCCTCCTAATGCAGGACAATGCCAGACCTCATGTGGCTGGAGTGGGTCAGCAGTTCCTACAAGATGAAGGCATTGAAGCTATGGACTGGCCCACCCGTTCCCCAGACCTGAATCCGATTGAACACATCTGGGACATGTCTCTTACCATCCACCAATGTCATGTTACACCACATACTGTCTAGGAGTTGGCGGCCTCATTAGGAGCATGCCCAGGTGTTGTAGGGAGGTCATAGCCACGTGGAGGCCACACATTACTGAGCATCATTTCATTGTCTTGAGGCATTTCCACTGAAGTTGGATAAGCCTGTGACTTAATTTTCCACTTTGATTTTGAGCATCATTCCAACTCCAGACCTCCGTGGGATATTAGTTGTGATTTACGTTGATAATTTTTAGGTTTTATTGTTCTCAACACATTCCACTATGTAGCGAATAAAGATTTACAACAAATATTTCATTCAGTGATATCTAGGATGTGGGATTTTAGTGTTCCCTTTTTTTTTGAGCAGTGTATATCCTCTTCATTGAGTATCTTGTTTTTTTTATTTCACTTGTCACCCCCCACGACAGCACACCGGGAGGATGTTACACCTTTCCTAATAGGGACAGGAAAAATCACAGAGATTAAATAACCTCTCCCACAACCTCCCCTCAGTGTTCTTTCCTGTCCCTACTAGGGATGAAGAGGTCATCCACGTGCTGCACCGGCAACAGTCACCGAGGAGAAATAGAGTCAACTCGGGCAGCAGGGGACTGGGTGGGCTTACCTTTCCTCCCCGAATGCTGCTCCTGTCACCATCAGTACTCAGGACCCCCTCCACTCCGCATCCTCGGACAAGGTCTGGGGGGGTTGTTCAGCTGGAGCTTTCCAGCCTCCTCCGGCATTGCTGTATCCAGGCAAGGTGTAGCACTGGGCGGGCACGTGAGAACCTCCGGGTCTGGAGCCATCCAGCTTCAGTTTACTGGGTACAGGTATTCTTGTGTTCCACGCTGGAGCGCATTGGAAAAACAGCGCAGATGGTGTCAGCTCCCCTCCCCCCACACACACCTGGACATCAGAAGGGAGGAGGTCCTCCATTCAGAGGACAGGTGCTAGAAGTCCAGTCGCCCATATAGGAGCCCTGGACGAGGATGATGTCTAAGGTAGGACCACTGTGTTGTAGTAGCATGGATATGTCAGGTTCCTCTCACTCTAAGTCTGCAGATCCCAGCACCCTCCTGGTCCCAGTAAGTACTCTGGCGCTGGGTGTCCATTCCATGTGCAGGTTTTAGAGCCTTACTATTCCTTCTCCACTTTCTTGTATGGGGAAAAGAAACCTGCGCCAGGAAGCAAGTCCACGTCTTTACAGAGATGTGCAGTCTGTACAAAGAGAATAGTGTAGAGAATGCACTGAGAAAGTCATCAAGGAAGAGCAACCTTAATGGAAGAAATTAGGGGCCTAATCCAACAGGAGATAAAAACCACCTTTTGTCAGCCCATGCCCTCTCCCAGTGTCCCTTCAGAAGCTAAAAAGAGGAAGCTTAAAATAGAGGAGGAAGGGAATGATGAAATGTCTATCCCAGACGAACCTCTGGGAGAAGGCAAATTAATCCTGGACCCAGAGATCTCCCAGCAGTAGAGAGATTATTTCTCCTCAGGGAATATAGAGGAAATCCTCATGGCAGTAAGGAGAACCATGGAGGTGGCAGAGGTGAAGACTGCACAGATGGTACACGAAGAGATGTTCGGAGGGTCTCCGTTCTAGGAAGAAGCAGGTGTTTCCCATTCATAAAAACATCCAGGACCTGGTGATAGAGGAGTGGGAGTCCCCAGAAAAGAGGTTAACCACTCCAGAGAAGATGAGGGACAGGTTCCCTGTGGACAACGAAACAGCAGCATGCTGGTCTGAGAATCCAAAGATCAACATCCAGATTGTGTGGGTAGCTGAAAAAACTACATTACCATTTGAAAATGCTTCACAGTTGAAGGACCCTATGGAAGGCAAAATGGATGATCTGAGAAAATCATGGGAAACCTTGGCATCTTTATTAAATACAAATGCCGTATCCACCTGTGTGGCTCTATCGATGTACTGTTGGTTAGGACAGCTGGAGGAACACCTGTCCACAGGTACTCCTAGAGAGGTCATCCTGGTTTCTCTACCTCTCTACCAGAAGGCAACAGGGTTCTTAGCAGATGCTTCTGCAGAATCCGTAAGAATAGCGGCAAGATCATCAGGGTTATCGAACTCATTGAGACGAGCACTCTGGCTAAGGTCCTGGAGCGGGGACATGACTTAAAAAATGAAGTTTTGTTCTGTCCCCTTCAAAGGGAAGTACATGTTTGGTCCTGCCCTTGACAAGCTGCTAGAAGGCTTCGGATAAAAAGATCTTACCTGAACCTAGGAATACTAGGAAAAGGCCCTTTCGTTCCCTGCAAGAACATACACCTCAGTATAAGGGAAAGGGCAAATCAGGTCGCTGGAGCTACCTGAAAGGGGAAAGGGCAGTAATCTTTTTCTTCACCACTCCCAGAGACAAAATAAGCCATGACGCCAACACAGTAGGAGGCCGCATCTAATCTTCCTTCCACAGTGGCACAAGATCTGTTCAGACCAATGGACTATAACATCAGTCAGGGAAGGAATAAAGAGAGAGTTTGCCTTGTATCCTCCAAAGACCATGAAGACCATGCATATTGGAGTAGGGACCTATTATCTTCAAAGGTAGTCTCCATAGTCCCGGAAAGGGAAAGAAACAATGGACATTATTCAAACCAGTTTCTGATAAAAAACAAAGGGACCCATGGGGTTATAGTCAATTTGAAACCCCTGAATCAATATATAACATACCGAAGATTCAAGACGGAATCTGTCAGGTCAACAACACCTCTTATTGGGCAGTATTTCATCATGGCAACAATTTACCTACGGGATGCATATTACCACATCCCGATCCATACAACTTATCGGAAATTCTTAAGGTTTGCAATTGCCAAAGGAGAACACACAGTCCTCGGCCCCATGGATCTTCACAAAGATCATGTCGGAGGTCATGGCATATATCAGAGGTCAGTTGGTACAGAAAGTATTCAGACTCCTTTAAATTTTTCACTTTGTTTCATTGCAGCCATTTGATAAATTCAAAAAAGTTCATTTTTTTCTCATTAATGTACACTCTGCATGCCATCATGACTGAAAAAAACAGAAATGTACACATTTTTGCACATTTATTAAAAAATAAAAGCAGAAATATCACATGGTCATAAGTAGAGTTGAGCAACTTTGACTTTTTTTGGATCGAGTCGGTTTCGCAAAACCCGACTTTGTCAAGAGTCGGGTCGGGTGAAATCGGCCGATTATTGCGAAAAGTCGGGGGCCGACTGAAACACGAAACCCAATGTAAGTCAATGGGGAATCAAAGTCGGCAGTGAGTGCAGGACAGGAAAACACCTACAGTGCCCATTTTAATGCCAAAAACATCAGTTCTTATTACTTAAGCTTGTCAATCTTAATTTACTTTATAATAATAGTTAGGCATTGAAAACTGGGGGTCATTTGGCTAAAGTTGTGGGGGGTAGGGCTGGCTCAAGATTTTTGTGGGCCCAGGAAACGCGGAATACATCACGGCGGTGGAGCAGGGAGAGGTAAGTATTTCAACTTTGCAAGTGCTGTGATCCTGAGCAAGCAGGGGGGCCCGCTCATTGGCACTGGCACAGGGCCCCTCATAGTACGGCGGTGTGTTTGACGGCGGGTGGCGCCTCCCACTGGCAGAGACACTTTTGCGTACTATGAGGGGCCCTGTGCCAGTGACGTCGCCAACGAGTATGCCCCCGCACCTGATGAAGGAACCTGCACTTTCATCTGCACCTTCCTCTTTGTCCCCGTGTAAGGTGGTATAGTATGCGGGAAGGGGAACCCCTCTGTCCAACGCCACTTCGGATTTGTACACCTCTAACACCTCTGCCATGTTGCCCCCTACGGCTCTTGTGAGAACCATCACCGCCGCTGTGTGCTGGGAATGCCTGAACCAAACGGTCTACAAGAGTTGCTTGTTTGGTAGCCAATATTTGCTCAAGGTTCTCATGTGGCATGATATTTTGTAATTTTCCTTTATATCGTGGATCCAGGAGGCAGGCCAACCAGTAATAGTCATCGGTCATCATTTTGATAATGCGGGGGTCCCTTTTTAGGATACGCAAGGCATACTCAGCCATGTGGGCCAATGTTCCAGGTGTCAATTCACTGCTTGTGCTGGTTTGAGAAGCACTTTCTTGCAAATCAACATCACTTGTATCCCGCAAAAACCCTGTACCTGACCTTGCAATGCCACCAGTTTCTATTGCCCCCTGAGAAGCATCCTCCCATAAATATTCATCCCCATCATCATCCTCTTCGTCCGCCACCTCGTCCAGGAGAGTTCCCTGAGCAGACAATGGCTGACTGTCATCAAGGCTTCCCTACTCCTCGGCTGCAGACGCCAGCTCCTTAATGTGTGTCAAACTTTGCATCAGCAGACGCATTAGTGAGATGCTCATGCTTATGATGGCGTCGTCTGCACTTACCAGGCCGTGTGCATTCCTCAAAACACTGAAGGACTTGACAGAGGTCTTGTAGCTTCGACCACTGCACACCAGACAACTCCACGTCTGCCATCCAAGTTCCTGCCCGTGTATGTGTATCCTCCCACAAATTAATTACAGCACGCCTCTGTTCGCACAGCCTCTGAACCATGTGCAGTGTGGAGTTCCACTTTGTTGCAACGTCGATTATTAGGCGGTGCTGGGGAAGATTCAGCGATCGCTGATGGTTCAGCATATGGCTGAAGTGTACGGGCGACCGGCGGATGTGTGAGCAAAGTCTTCGCACCTTCAGGAGCAGGGCTGGTAACTCCGGATAATTTTTGAGGAAGCACCGCACCACCAGGTTCAAGGTGTGAGCCAGGCAAGGCATGTGTTTCAGTTATGAAAGGGCTATGGCAGCCATAAAATTCCTTCTGTTATCACTCACTACCTTGCCTGCCTCAAGATGTACACTGCCGAGCCATGACTGAGTTTGTTTCTGCAAGTACTCTGTCAGTACTTCCGCGGTGTCTGTCGCCCAAACACTTCATTTGTAACACAGCCTGCTGACGCTTACCACTAGCTGTTCGATAATGGGACACCTCGTGTGCAACACTGGCAGCTGCGGATGGAGTGGTCGTGTAACTGCGCTCTGTGGACGAGCTTTCACTTCTGGAGGAGGAGGAGGGGTGGCGAACGCCTACAGCCAACTGTTTCCTAGACCGTGGGCTAGGCAGAACTGTCCCACTATGGCTGTCCCCTGTGGATCCTGCATCCACTGCATTAACCCAGTGCACCGTGATGGACACATAACGTTCCTGGCCATGCCTACTGGTCCATGCATCTGTTGTGAGGTGCACCTTTCCACTGACTGATTGCCTCAGTGCATGGACAATGCGGTCTTTGACATGCTGGTGGAGGGCTGGGATGGCTTTTCTCCCAAAGAAGTGCTGACTGGGTAGGTCATAGTGTGGTACTGTGTAGGCCATCAGGTCTTTGAAAGCTTAACTTTCAACCAACCGGTAGGGCATCATCTCTAACAAGATTAGTATAGCAATGTGGGCATTCAAACCCTGTGTACGCGGATAAGAGGATGAGTACTTTCTTTTCCTAACAAGAGTCTCTTGTAGGGTGAGCTGGACTGGAGAGCTGCATATGGTGAAACTAGCGGTGGTGGTGGTGGTGGACATGGCGGATTGAGAGAGGGTTGGTGATGGTATTCTTGATGTTGGCCTACTGTATTTCCTACCAATAACCTTGTGATTCCCTGACTGCTTTGGCCTTGCGACGATACCTCCACAGTTGCTGCTGGTGGTGTCCTAACCGGTGGGCTTACAGTGAAGGAAGCAATGTAGCGTTGCTGACTACCTTCATTCTGAGCAGGTGCACCAACGGTACGGGACGATTGGTAGTTAGTCCAGGCTTGCAAGTGAATGCTGGTTAAATGTCTAAGCATGCACGTTGAATTTAAATTTTGAAGATTCTTCCCTCTGCTAAAGGTCTTTGAGCATTTCTTACAGATAACTTTTGACTGATCATTCGGATCTTGGTTAAAAAATTGCCACACTACACTCTTCCTACTATGGAATACCTTTTCAGGCATTGCATGCTGTGCTACTTTCACCGGATGGTCACGCTGTTTGTTTTTGACAAACGTTTTTGGCCTGATACGAGCCTGCCAGATGACAGCTGTTGCGATGTAGATGGCTGCTGCAGAGCATCCTCCTCCGCTTCTGAGCTACTGGCAGCGGCACCCTTTTCCCCCAATGACTGCCAATTTGGGTCATCTATCACCTCCTCTTCAATGTCATGTGCACCTTCCTCTGTGTCACCGTGTAAGGTGCTATAGCGTTCGGGACGGGGCACTATAGTCTCATCAGGGTCAGATTCTGGCTCAGTACACTGCAAGGGCAATGTAGTGATCTGAGTCAATGGAACAGCATAATAATCTAGCTGTGGCTGTGCACTCCATGTCCGATTCATCTTGTTGTAATGGGCAGTTAAAGGGCCACTGTCACCCCCCTCCAGCCATTATAAACTAAAAGAGCCACCTTGTGCAGCAGTAATGCTGCATTCTAACAAGGTGGCTCTTTTAGTTTTAGGTTCAAGTATACCCCAAATACTGTGCATTACACAGTGCGGGGCGGGGATTCCAAAGGTGGCTGGCTGCAATGCCCACGCAGGCGCAGTCTGCAAGCCTGGCTGGGATGTCAGACGGCCAGAGCTTACTGCGTCTGCACAGCACAGCAGTACACTGCGCAGGCGCCGGTTTTGAAACATACACAGCGCTGAGGGGGCGGCGCCGAAAGCGCAGGAAGATTGGAGTGACAGCAGAGGAGCGGTTAGAGCTGGGGAGTGAGGACCCAGCTGGAGGGGGGTGACAGTGGCCATTTAACAATTTCCCTTTCTAACCCAGGCATGGTATGTGTAAAGAGCTCCATGGATTAACCTGTAGTGTTGCCTGACGCATCCTTCACTTTTGGTTTGGGTGAAGGACACAAGGAAATGTCTTGTTCCTAACCGGGAGCATCCACTGACGACTCGCTGCTTTTATATTTGGAACTTTCTGAAGAGGAGGCGAGAGAGCTAGAGGCTGAGTCAGCAAGGAAAGCCAAAACTTTTTCCTGCTGCTCCGGCTTTAAAAGCTGTTTTCCTACTCCCAGATAAGGGAGCCTTCGAGGCCTTATGCAGCCAGACGATGACACTGGCTCAACACCTCCAGCCTTAAGGCCCCTTCACATTAAGCGACGCTGCAGCGATACCGACAACGATCCGGATCGCTGCAGCGTCGCTGTTTGGTCGCTGGAGAGCTGTCACACAGCTCTCCAGCGACCAACGATGCCGGTAACCAGGGTAAACATCGGGTAACTAAGCGCAGGGCCGCGCTTAGTAACCCGATGTTTACCCTGGTTACCATGCTAAAAGTAAAAAAAAAAAAAACACTACATACTTACCTACAGCCGTCTGTCCTCCAGCGCTGCGCTCTGCTTCTCTGCACTCCTCCTGTACTGGCTGTGAGCCGGAAAGCAGAGCGGTGACGTCACCGCTCTGCTTTCCGGCTCACAGCCAGTACAGGAGGAGTGCAGAGCACAGCGCTGGAGGACAGACGGCTGTAGGTAAGTATCTAGTGTTTGTTTTTTTTTTTTACTTTTAGCATGGTAACCAGGGTAAACATCGGGTTACTAAGCGCGGCCCTGCGCTTAGTTACCCAATGTTTACCCTGGTTACCAGTGAAGACATCGCTGGATCGGTGTCACACACGCCGATCCAGCGATGTCAGCAGGAGTCCAGCGACGAAATAAAGTTCTGGACTTTATTCAGCGACCAACGATCTCCCAGCAGGGGCCTGATCGTTGGTCGCTGTCACACATAACGATTTCATTAACGATATCGTTGCTACGTCACAAATAGCAACGATATCGTTAACAATATCGTTATGTGTGAAGGTACCTTTAGGGGCTATTGTGCTTTTGCAAATACCACCAGATGCACCACCACCACCATCAGTACCAGCTGGCAACCACCGCTCATGGGCTCTTCCTCCAGACTTCCACATTTTTTGGAAAATCTAACCAAAATAACAACCATTATATGGTACTGTAAAACAAGGTAGACGGTGTATATAAACTTGTTGAGAATTTAAATCTCCCTTTTTTTGGGGGGGAGACTGAACCAAAACTCAGGCCCTGTGCATAAAACAACACAATGCAAGTGGCAGAAAGTGGCTGGCTGATATATGACAAACTAACAGGACTGAAGTATATCCACTTTGTGAGAATTTAAATCTCCCTTTTTTTGGGGAGACTGAACCAAAACTCAGGCCCTCTGCATAAAACAACGCAATCTAAGTGGCAGAAAGTGGCTGGCTGACATACGACAAACTAACAGGACTGAAGTATATCCACTTTGTGAGAATTTGAATCTCACTTTTTTGGGGGGAAACTGAACCAAAACTCAGACCCAGTGTATAAAACAACACAATGTAAGTGGCAGAAAGTGGCTGGAAGATATACGAAAAAATACAAGGACTGTAGTACAATTTCAATCTCCCTACAATGATCTCAGGACAAGTATGGCAGCAATAAAAAGGACTGCTGCACACAAAAGTGTGGACAAATAAACAAGATAACTGTGCAGAAAGGAGCAACAGGATTTTTGCTTTTAAAAAAGCAGTTGGTTTGCACAGCAGCATGCAAACAGCAATGCAGCTATCAGGGGAGCCTTATAAGGCAGCCTAATAAGCTACCGAGCTGATGCACAAAAATATAGCCTCCACTGTCCCTGCAAACAAATGGCGGTGTTGGACAGTGGAAGTCGCTACAGCACAAGCAGTTTGGTGGTTAATCTTCCCTCCCTAACTATATCCCTTCTTCTGATGAAGCTGCAGCAACCTCTCCCTATGCTAAGATCGGCAGAAGTAAGATGGTGGTCGGCATGCAAGCCCCTTTATAGCCCCTGTGACCCCGCAGAAAGCAAGCCAATCACTGTCATGCCCTTCTCTAAGATGGTGGGGACCGAGACCTATGTCATCACGCTGCCCACACTCTGCGTCCTTCATTGGCTGAAAAATGGCACTGAAAGCGTCATATGAAATGCGACTTTTGCACGCAGATTGGCGACCTCATGGCCGATCCCACACTAGGATCGGATCGGGTTTCATGAAACCCGACTTTGCCGAACGTCGGCGATTTTTTAAATTGTCCGATCCGTTTCGCTCAACCCTAGTCATAAGTATTCAGAACCTTTGCTCAGATACTCATATTTACATCACACACTGTCCATTTCCTGGTGATCCTCCTTGAGATGTTTCTACTCCTTCATTGGAGTCCTGCTGTGTTTAATTTAACTGATAGGACTTGACTTGGAAAGGCACACACCTGTCTATATAAGACCTCACAGCTTACTGTGCATGTCAGACCAAATGAGAATGATGAGGTCAAAGGAACTGGACATGAAGCTCAGAGACAGAATTGTGGCAAGGCACAGGTCTGGCCAAGGTTACAAAAGGATTTCTGCAGTACTCAAGGTTCCTAAGAGCACAGTGGCCTCCATAATCCTTAATCCCCAAAGCTTTTTTCTGTTTTGCGTTTTTGTTTTCTCACTTCCCTCCTTCCAAGAGCCATAACTTTTTTATTTTTCCATCAATATGGCCATGTGAGGGCTTATTTTTTGCAGGAGGAGTTGTATTTTTGATCGATGTCATTGGTTTTACCATGTCGTGTAACAGAAAATGGGAAAAAAAATTCCAAGTGCGGTGAAATTGCAAAAAAAGTGCAAACCAACACTTGTTTTTTGTTTTTTTTTACTAGGTTCACTAAATGCTAAAACTGACCTGCTATTATGATTTTCCATATCATTAGGAGTTCATAGACACCAAATATGTCAAGGTGAAAAAAAAATTCCAATCTTGTTAAAAATTAGTACATTTGTGCCATTTTCCGATACCCGTAGCGTCTCCATTTTTCGTGATCTCGGGTTGGGTGCAGGCTTATTATTTGCGCGCTGAGCGGATGTTTTTAATCATACCATTTTGGTGCAGATACAATCTTTAGATCGCCCGTTATTGCATTTTAATGTGACCAAAAAAAGTAATTCTGCCGTTTAGCGATCAGGTTAATTCTTTTTTTTTTTCTATTGATAGGACGATTCTGAACACGACAATACCAAATATGTGTATCTTTGATTTTATTTTTACTGTTTTATTTTGAATAGGGCAAAAGGAGGGTGTTTTGAACTTTTATATTTTTTAAAATTTTTTAACTTTTGGCATGCTTCAATAGTCTCTATAGGAGACCAGAAGCTGCCACAACCCGATCGGCTCCGCTACATAGAGGCGATCTTCAGATCGCCTGCTATATAGCTTATAGAATCCCATGGTTTGCAGTATCATCTCTACACCGATGACATGCAGATCTACCTAACCGGACCGGACCTCACCTCCTTACCAAAATCCCACACCGTCTGTCTGCTATCTCAGCCTTCTTTTCTGCTCGCTTTCTAAAACTGAACATGGACAAAACAGAATTCATCACCTTTCCCCATCTCACTCTACCCCTCCACCAGACCTATCTATCAATGTCTGCTCACTTTCCCCAGTCCCATACGCCCGGTGCCTCGGGGTGATCCTCGACTCTGCCCTCTCTTTCAAGCCACATATCCAAGCCCTTGCCTCCTCCTGCCGTCTCAAACTCAAAAATATCTCCTGGATCCGCACATCCCTTTACTGCGACACCACAAAAACTCTTGTGCATGCCCTTATCATCTCCTGCCTTGACTACTACAACCTCCTACTCTCTGGCCTCCACTCTAGCACTCTGGTACCACTCCAATCCATCCTACACTCTGCTGCCTGACTAATCAACCTGTCTCCCCGCTATTCCCCAGCCTCTCCCCTATGCCAAGCCCTTCACTGGCTTCCCATCACCCAGAGACTCCAGTTCAAAACCCTTACAGTGACATACAAAGCCATCCACAACCTGTCTCCTCCATACATCTGTGACATGGTCTCCCGGTACTTACCTACACGCAACCTCCTATCCTCTCAAGACCTCCTTCTCTACTCCGCTCTGATCTCTTCTTTCCGCAACTGCATCCAAGATTTCTCCCGTGCTTCCCCTGGAACTCTCTGCCACAACACATCAGACTCTCGCCTACAATAGAAACCTTCAAAAAGAACCTGAAGACTCACCTCTTCTGACAAGCCTACAGCCTGCAGTGATCCTCAACCTACCGAACCACCGCACAACCAGCTCTACCCTCTCCTAGCGTATCCTCACCCATCCCGTGCAGACTGTGAGCCCTCTCGGGCAGAGTCCTCCCTCCTTATGTACCTGTGTGCCTTGTTTTTTGGTCATGTTTAGTTGTATTTGTCTATATTTGCCCCCTTTTTACATGTAAAGCGCCATGGAATAAATGGCGCTATAAAAATGTACAATAATAATAATAATTTACTCACTTGTTATGAGCGTCGACCACCCTGTTTCTCTCTCCTCTGATATGATCTACCTCCGCCACCACCTGCATCCTCCTGGTGATGTTCCCCGGCTCTCGGCATCTTCTTCCAGGAAGAAAATGGGGGCGCATGTGCAGTGTGCCCGCCAAGATCTGCCAGCCAGGAACAAAAGGAGATTTTTCCTATTGGTTAATTTTGATCACTGTGATAGACCCTATCACAGTGATCAAAATAAAAAATATAGTAAATTAAACCCCCCTTTATCACCACCTTAGTTAGGCAAAAATAATAAAATTAAATGTATTTATTTCAAACAGTGCTCCCTCCCTTCTGAGCCCTGCCATGCAGCCAAACAGTGGCTTTCCTCTACATACGGGGTATCTGGATACTTAGGAGAAATTGCACAACAAATTTTGTGGTCATTTTTCTCCTGATACCCTTGTGAAAATAAAAGAAGTTTGGTTCCAAAGTAAATTTTTTGTAAAAAAAGTAAAATGTTCATTTTTTCCTTTCACATTGCTTTAGTTCTTGTGAAGCACCTGAAGGGTTAATAAACTTCTTGAAGGTGAGCACCTTGAGGGGTGCAGTTTTTAGAATGGTGTCAATTTTGGTTATTCTCTGTTATATTCACCCCAAAACTCACTTCAAATGTGTGAAGGTCCTTAAAAAAATGGTTTTGTAAATTTTGTTGGAAAAATTAGAAATTGCTGGTCAACTTTTAACCCTTATAATGTCCTAACAAAAAAATATGTTTCAAAAATTGTGCTGATGTAAAGTAGACATGTGGGAAATGTTATTTATTAACTATTTTGTGCAATATTTAAGGGCACAAAAATTTAAAGTTTGAAAATTGCTACATTTTCTAAATTTTTGCCAAATTTCCATTTTGTCATAAATAAACGCAAGTCATATCAAAGAAGTTTTACTACTATCATGAAATTCAATATGTCAATACAATCTCAGAATCAATGGGATCCGTTGAAGCGTTCCAGAGGTATAACCTCATAAAGTGACAGTGGTCAGAATTGTAAAAATTGGCTTGGTCATTAAGTACAAAATTGTCTCTGTCACTAAGGGGTTAATTATGTATTCTTCCAACTGTCAAGGCACTCACATGATACAGTTTGCTATCTATGAGCTGGATGATATTAATAAGAAATACGGAGGGTACCACACACTGATTAATCAGCCAGAGAGTTCACCATGGGCTTGGAAACAACATGAAAACACATAGGAAAGAGATCACGCCCATATATTGGGAACACCTCAGATTATATAAAAGTCAATAAAGCTTTATTGGTAGGAATACACAGCACAAACAGTTAAAAACACTAAAATACAAACAGATACCTATATAAGAAACCATACCCTAGTATAGGGGCAATGATGACTAGCACCTAGAGTCCCCTTCCCCCCTTATTTTTCACACAGAAAACAATGTGCAAATAATGTGCAAAATATGTGGAAAATACAAAGACTGGCTCCTAAGTAATGAACCATACAGGTCTCAATATGCATACCGTATATCCCGACACAATGTGCAGATGGAAAATATACAGGTCCTTCTCAAAAAATTAGCATATAGTGTTAAATTTCATTATTTACCATAATGTAATGATTACAATTAAACTTTCATATATTATAGATTCATTATCCACCAACTGAAATTTGTTAGGTCTTTTATTGTTTTAATACTGATGATTTTGGCATACAACTCCTGATAACCCAAAAAACCTGTCTCAATAAATTAGCATATTTCACCCATCCAATCAAATAAAAGTGTTTTTTAATAACAAACAAAAAAACCAACAAATAATAATGTTCAGTTATGCACTCAATACTTGGTCGGGAATCCTTTGGCAGAAATGACTGCTTCAATGCGGCGTGGCATGGAGGCAATCAGCCTGTGACACTGCTGAGATGTTATGGAGGCCCAGGATGCTTCAATAGCGGCCTTAAGCTCATCCAGAGTGTTGGGTCTTGCGTCTCCCAACTTTCTCTTCACAATATCCCACAGATTCTCTATGGGGTTCAGGTCAGGAGAGTTGGCAGGCCAATTGAGCACAGTAATACCATGGTCAGTAAACCATTTACCAGTGGTTTTGGCACTGTGAGCAGGTGCCAGGTCGTGCTGAAAAATGAAATCTTCATCTCCATAAAGCATTTCAGCCGATGGAAGCATGAAGTGCTCCAAAATCTCCTGATAGCTAGCTGCATTGACCCTGCCCTTGATGAAACACAGTGGACCAACACCAGCAGCTGACATGGCACCCCACACCATCACTGACTGTGGGTACTTGACACTGGACTTCAGGAATTTTGGCATTTCCTTCTCCCCAGTCTTCCTCCAGACTCTGGCACCTTGATTTCCGAATGACATGCAAAATTTGCTTTCATCAGAAAAAAGTACTTGGGACCACTTAGCAACAGTCCAGTGCTGCTTCTCTGTAGCCCAGGTCAGGCGCCTCTGCCGCTGTTTATGGTTCAAAAGTGGCTTTACCTGGGGAATGCGGCACCTGTAGCCCATTTCCTGCACACGCCTGTGCACGGTGGCTCTGGATGTTTCCACACCAGACTCAGTCCACTGCTTCCTCAGGTTCCCCAAGGTCTGGAATCGGTCCTTCTCCACAATCTTCCTCAGGGTCCGGTCTCCTCTTCTCGTTGTACAGCGTTTTCTGCCACATTGTTTCCTTCCAACAGACTTACCATTGAGGTGCCTTGATACAGCACTCTGGGAACAGCCTATTTGTTGAGAAATTTCTTTCTGGGTCTTACCCTCTTGCTTGAGGGTGTCAATGATGGCCTTCTTGACATCTGTCAGGTCGCTAGTCTTACCCATGATGGGGGTTTTGAGTAATGAACCAGGCAGGGAGTTTATAAAAGCCTCAGGTATCTTTTGCATGTGTTTAGAGTTAATTAGTTGATTCAGAAGATTAGGGTAATAGGTCGTTTAGAGAACCTTTTCTTGATATGCTAATTTATTGAGACAGGTTTTTTGGGTTATCAGGAGTTGTATGCCAAAATCATCAGTATTAAAACAATAAAAGACCTGACAAATTTCAGTTGGTGGATAATGAATCTATAATATATGAAAGTTTAATTGTAATCATTACATTATGGTAAATAATGAAATTTAACACTATATGCTAATTTTTTGAGAAGGACCTGTATATGCCTAAACCGATGTCACAGTACCGTATGGGTGCGAAAAGATGTTAAATAACATCCTTTCTAGGAAAATGCAATGCACAATGAACGAAAAGGAAAGCAGATGGAGACGGCAGAAATAAAGCATGCCAGAATCTAAGGAGAAATATACCCAGATACCAGGAGTGCAGATATTGGAGACAGAGCCAGCATGAGCAGAGGGGGGGGGAAACAGGTGCGGGATAGGATCCCACGTGTATCGCCGCAAACCAGGCGGCTTCATCAGGGAGAAATAGCATACTGTGCTGGATTCCCAGCAAGTATATATACGTACTCACAGTGATTTTTAGAGGGCGAGCACCTGTTCAAAATGCTGATACCAATCAGGTGCACAGAGAGATGTTGGGACGCAGCCATCTTGGCCCTGCTCAAGTCTGAGACAAAGCAACAGAAATGTGCTGTGAATATGCGCAGAAGGTGCGAGCCACATGGCGCATGTGTGAAGAAGACAGATCGCACACACACGCAATGGGGCCGGAGATAATGCAGCGCAGCAAGAACACAGCGCGTGCGTACGCATTAAAAAGCCCAATGGGTGGAGAGGGGCGCGCTAAAGATGAAAGTAAACGCGCTGGCAAAAGAATGGTGTGTGTACACACAGTCAAAGCACAGGTATCGGTACCTCCCATTCACATCATACAACATACACACCAAACCAAAAAATGCAGCTGCATAGATGGTGCAGATAGAGCATGGTGGTTAGACTTAGAAACCTTAAGGAATTGCGATAATAAGCAAAGGAGAGAAAGAGCTATTGTGTTGCTTTCTTATTCATTATTTATTACAATGTTAAAAAAGTCTAATGTATAAAAAATGCAAAAGAAGAAAAGAAAAAAAAAAAGGAAAAAAGTCACAGCCTGTCTCCCATGCTGATGCTTGCCTAGCCTTAAGCTGCTTACCTGTTCAAGGCCTCCAACAATTGCACTAACCAGGGTGCAGCAGACCCAAGTTAAGATGGCAAATACACAGGTGCAATAATACCGATAATGCAGCCACCCTACAATGAGGAATTGGCCGCTTGGTGCACCTGTGCAAACAAATAGTCTGTATGTGGCGTGTTCACACAGGAATGCAAAGTATATGGCTCAAAGCCTATTAATGACGCCATATAGCGGGCTTACCATAATGCATCCCGTGCGAACAGAGGCCACAGTGTACAGAGCCATCTAGGGCCCAGCCGCACCCTGGAAAAAATATACAGTGCACCAAAAACATAACAATGTATGCAAGGTATTGGTCGATATAATGGCCACAATATTTAAGCTGCCAACCCACGTCAAGGGTCCTTACATATTGGCAGTCCTAATCTAAAAAAAACACCATAAGAGGAAAGACCTCCACTATTCTAAACAAAAAACCAGTATACAGGCAAAGATGCTTACCTGTTCAAGGCCTCCAACAATTGCACTAACCAGGGTGCAGCAGACCCAAGTTAAGATGGCAAATACACAGGTGCAATAATACCGATAATGCAGCCACCCTACAATGAGGAATTGGCCGCTTGGTGCACCTGTGCAAACAAATAGTCTGTATGTGGCGTGTTCACACAGGAATGCAAAGTATATGGCTCAAAGCCTATTAATGACGCCATATAGCGGGCTTACCATAATGCATCCCGTGCGAACAGAGGCCACAGTGTACAGAGCCATCTAGGGCCCAGCCGCACCCTGGAAAAAATATACAGTGCACCAAAAACATAACAATGTATGCAAGGTATTGGTCGATATTATGGCCACAATATGCACAATGCACAGGTGCACCAAGCGGCCAATTCCTCATTGTAGGGTGGCTGCATTATCGGTATTATTGCACCTGTGTATTTGCCATCTTAACTTGGGTCTGCTGCACCCTGGTTAGTGCAATTATTGGAGGCCTTGAACAGGTAAGCATCTTTGCCTGTATACTGTTTTTTTTTTTTTTTTAGAATAGTGGAGGTCTTTCCTCTTATGGTGTTTTTTCTAGCCTTAAGCTGCTTAACAATTGCAGACGAACGAGAACGAGCACATTAGACTTCAATGGCCATTGAATACAGATATCAAAGCGTAACCCTATGCTTTTCTGACTGAATATTCTGAAAATATATTGGGCCAAATAACCCACAAATATATTTTTTTAAAAGTGATGCAATGGTTAGTTTATGCGGACTGCTATGTGGCTAACAGGATGCCTGAGGTGCGGAAGCCATCAGGATTCAGCTGGAGGGGAGGTAAGCCAAACGGGGACCCTTCTCCCTCTGCCGGCTGATCACCAGTGCTGTCCAAGCCCACCTTCTATGGGGCCCCAGGAAATAGACATTCTCTAGGCTATGCATGCCGGTGCTTCTCCTGCAACAAAGTGGGACATGTTAGCGCTGTCTGCTCTGATAGGGAGAAACGCCCAACTACCACCACAAAGCCGACTGTGCCCCCGCCGTCTGTCCTTTTTGTAGCCGGCTCTGATGCGAGGGCAATTGAGAACTGTTAATCTGTCACTGTTGGCAATAAAGTCACCATTGGTCTCAGAGACACTGGGGGAGAGGTGACCATGGTTCGTCCAGCCATGGTAACCCCTGCCGATATCATACCAGGAAAGACTATGTCTATAACCGGGATTGGAGGGATCAGCCCTGCCGTGCCCATGGCCAGTGTGTACATGGACTGGGGAGCAGGGAAAGGACTGGGAGAAGTGGGAGTATCAGAGGCTATTCCCACCAATGTGCTGCTAGGCACGGACCTGGGGAGGATGGTGTCCCACTATGTTCCTCCCTTGCAAGTAAATGATGCAGAGAAGGTGGAAGAAAGAGACCCACCTGAGATCCCGTGCGAGGAGGCAAAATGTCCCAATGCACAGGACTGTATTTATGTGGCAGCTGTGACTCGGAGTCAGGCTGCGGCTCAGACTCAGGCCCAGAGATTAGAGGATGAGTCTCAGGCAGAACTGCCAGAACAGGAGGCCCATAC
The DNA here is from genome assembly GCF_032444005.1 of Ranitomeya imitator. Taxonomy (NCBI): domain Eukaryota; kingdom Metazoa; phylum Chordata; class Amphibia; order Anura; family Dendrobatidae; genus Ranitomeya; species Ranitomeya imitator. The sequence continues at coordinate 176,686,441 of NC_091284.1, forward strand.
TGTGGTCCTGGAGCCTCCATACATGGCAGACCCACCAAGGTCCCTGATAACAGACACTGAAAACTCAGCTTCAGACCAGGGCCTGGCAGTCACACTAGGCCAGGGCCTGCTGGCTGACCGTCAGAGTTTCCAGGAGGCCCTGCAGACAGATGTCAGTCTGGAGGAGCTCAGATGTCTTGCAGACCAACCCCCTGCTGCTTCTGGCAAAAAGAGAGTGTACTGGGACCAGAGCAGACTGTATACAGAGACTATCCCCACGGATACTACAGAATCTTGGGACTATGAACGGCGGCTGATCGTCCCTTATCCATTTAGGGAACAATTATTGAGAATTGCCCATGAAATTCCTTTGGCCGGACACCTTGGAATACAAAAGACTAAAGCTCGCCTGACACAACTTCTATTGGCCCAAGATGGGGACAGATATTGCCAATTACTGCCGATCGTGCGTAGTTTGTCAGAGAGTTGGAAAGTCTGGGAATATACAGAAAGCTCCATTGATACCACTGCCTGTGATCCATGAAGCTTTCCATCGAGTGGCTGTGGATATCATAGGGCCACTTGCAATCCCTAGCAGCTCTGGCAAAAAGTACATCCTCACAGTGGTGGACTATGCTACACGATACCCGGAAGCTGTGGCACTTTAACGACTGTGTTCTCTTGTGTGAGTTTCCCCAGGGAAATGTTGACCGATCAGGGAACCCAGTTCATGTCTGATCTGATGGAAAGCCTCTGTGAAAGAATACAAGTACAGCATTTTGTGGCCAGCGCCTATCATACCCAAACCAACGGACTCTGCGAGCGTTTTAATGGAACATTAAAGCAAATGCTCAAAATGCTGGTGGAGACTGAAGGGAGAGACTGGGAGCGGTACCTCCTCCATCTGTTGTTTGCCTACAGAGAGGTACCCCAGGCGTCTACTGGATTCTCCCCCTTTGAACTGGTTTATGGGAGGAGGGTCAGGGGGCCACTTAATCTGATTAAGGACTGTTGGAGGACGACCCCAGAATTACTGGAGTCTCAGTGGTCGAATATGTACTGTGGCTCAGAGAGAGAATGCAAAAACTGAGCAATCTGGCCCATGAGAACGTGACCCAGGCCCAAATCAACCAGAAGGTCTGGTACGACCGTAATGCCAGACTAAGGGCCTACGAGGAAGGGCAGAAGGTTTGGGTGTTGGTCCCTATGTTACAGAATAAATTGCAGGTCGCATGGGAGGGACCATATACTGTACATAAGCGGCTGAATGATGTTAATTATGTGGTGACACTAGATGAGCATGCAAAGCGTCAGAAAGTGTTTCATGTAAATATGTTGAAGGCTCATCATGCCAGGGAGGCCTGTGTCTTACCTGTCTGTAGCCTGCCTGAAGAGGGGGAGGCTGATCTGTTACTGGATGTGGGGGCTGGGACTCAGTACATGGAGTCCCTGGAGTCAGCAGAGTTTAACCCTGAGCTATCCCACAGTCAGAGGTCTGAGCTGATGGGGCGCTCAGTGAGTTCACTGAAGCCTTCACAGGGGAGCCTGGGAGGACACACTTAGCAGCTCACCATGTGGACACTGGTACTAATCCCCCAGTACGGCAGTCTGCATACCGTGTGTCAGCAGAGGTGAATGCACACATGAGGGAACAGGTAGAGGAGATGCTGAAGCTCAGGGTAATACAAAAATCCCAGAGTGCCTGGGCCTTGCCCTTGGTTCTTGTCCCAAAAAAGGACCGTACTACCTGGTTCTATGTAGACTGCAGGAAATTAAATGTACTGACTACATGTGAGGTCTACCCCATGCCGAGGATAGATGAGCTGTTAGAGCGGCTAGCTAAAGTATCGTACTCCTGATACTCAGATACTCCTGACCAGAGAAGCTCAGGAGAGGTCTGCCTTTATAACGCCATTCGAGCTGTTTGATTTTCTGGTGATGCCCTTTGGTATGAAGAATGCCCCTGTGACCTTCCAGAGGTTGGTCAATCACTTATTGGAAGGATATGATGGTTTTGCCGTCACTTATCTTGATGATATAGCCATCTTTAGTGATTCTTGGGAGGAACACCTCGTACATCTCTCTCAGGTGTTGCAAAAGCTTAAGGCTATGTGCACACGTTCAGGAATTCATGCAGAAAATTCCTGACAATTCCGGACATTTTCTGCATGAAATCCGCAAGAAAACCGCGTGCGTTTTTGCCACGATTTTGCCGTGGTTTTGCCGCGTTTTTGCCGCGGTTTTGACGCGTTTTTGCCGCGGCTTTTTCCGGACACTTCCCAATGCATTTTGGAGTGGGAAATCCGCAAAAAAAACGCAAAAAGATAGAGCATGTCCGGATTTTGTGCCTGATGCGTTTTTTTTGCGGAAAAAAACGCATCATGTGCACAAAACATGCGGAATTCATTCTAAATGATGGGATGCTTATTGTATGCGTTTTTTTTTGCGGTTTTATAGCGTTTTTATTGGGAAAAACCGCGAAAAAAACGCGAAAAAACCGGAACGTGTGAACACAGCCTAAAACTGCAGGTCTTACTGTTAAGCCAGGGAAGTGTCAGGTAGCCATGCGGGAAATACAATACCTAGGCCACCGGGTGGGGGGAGGACTGCTAAAACCTGAGCCAGGGAAGGTAGAAGCCATTACAGCCTGGGCCACTCTACGAACCAAGAAGCAGGTACTGTCCTTCCCAGGTACGGCTGGCTACTATAGGAGGTTTGTACCAAACTACAGTACTCTGGCCAAACCGTTAACTGATCTGACCAGGAAGAGACTTCCTAAAATTGTCTCCTGGAGTCCTCAGTGTGCGGAATCATTTTCTACCTTAAAGTCGGCATTGGTTAGTTCACCCGTCCTGCAGGACCCAGATTTCACTCGCCGGTTTGTAATGCAGACAGATGCCAGCACCTATGGGCTAGGTGCAGTTCTCAGTCAGGTGAACCAACAAGGAGAGGAACACAAAATTCTGTACCTAAGCAGGAAACTCCTGCCCAGAGAAGTGGCTTATGCCACCATTGAAAAAGAATGTTTGGCAATTGTGTGGACTCTGCAGAAGCTGCAACCATACCTCTATGGGCGCAACTTCACCGTGATCACAGATCATAATCCACTGAGTTGGCTCAACAGAGTAGTTAGGGACAATGGGAAATTGCTTAGATGGAGTTTGATACTTCAGCAATATGATTTCACAATTCAGCACAAGAAGGGAGTTGATCATGGCAATGCCGATGGCCTGTCTCGCCAAGATGGGGCAGAACCAGATGCTCGGGAGCTGACCTGTAAGTCAACCCCCATGCATGTTCATAAGGAGGGAGGTGTGGTGAAATACAGTGGGGCAAAAAAGTATTTAGTCAGTCAGCAATAGTGCAAGTTCCACCACTTAAAAAGATGAGAGGCGTCTGTAATTTACATCATAGGTAGACCTCAACTATGGGAGACAAACTGAGAAAAAAAAATCCAGAAAATCACATTGTCTGTTTTTTTAACAATTTATTTGCATATTATGGTGGAAAATAAGTATTTGGTCAGAAACAATATTTCATCTCAATACTTTGTAATATATCCTTTGTTGGCAATGACAGAGGTCAAACGTTTTCTGTAAGTCTTCACAAGGTTGCCACACACTGTTGTTGGTATGTTGGCCCATTCCTCCATGCAGATCTCCTCTAGAGCAGTGATGTTTTTGGCTTTTCGCTTGGCAACACGGACTTTCAACTCCCTCCAAAGGTTTTCTATAGGGTTGAGATCTGGAGACTGGCTAGGCCACTCCAGGACCTTGAAATGCTTCTTACGAAGCCACTTCTTCGTTGCCCTGGCGGTGTGCTTTGGATCATTGTCATGTTGAAAGACCCAGCCACGTTTCATCTTCAATGCCCTTGCTGATGGAAGGAGGTTTGCACTCAAAATCTCACGATACATGGCCCCATTCATTCTTTCATGTACCCGGATCAGTCGTCCTGGCCCCTTTGCAGAGAAATAGCCCCAAAGCATGATGTTTCCACCACCATGCTTTACAGTAGGTATGGTGTTTGATGGATGCAACTCAGTATTCTTTTTCCTTCAAACACGACAAGTTGTGTTTCTACCAAACAGTTCCAGTTTGGTTTCATCAGACCATAGGACATTCTCCGAAAACTCCTCTGGATCATCCAAATGCTCTCTAGCAAACTTCAGACGGGCCCGGACATGTACTGGCTTAAGCAGTGGGACACGTCTGGCACTGCAGGATCTGAGTCCATAGTGGCGTAGTGTGTTACTTATGGTAGGCCTTGTTACATTGGTCCCAGCTCTCTGCAGTTCATTCACTAGGTCCCCCCGCGTGGTTCTGGGATATTTGCTCACCGTTCTTGTGATCATTCTGACCCCACGGGGTGGGATTTTGCGCGGAGCCCCAGATCGAGGGAGATTATCAGTGGTCTTGTATGTCTTCCATTTTCTAATTATTGCTCCCACTGTTGATTTCTTCACTCCAAGCTGGTTGGCTATTGCAGATTCAGTCTTCCCAGCCTGGTGCAGGGCTACAATTTTGTTTCTGGTGTCCTTTGACAGCTCTTTGGTCTTCACCATAGTGGAGTTTGGAGTCAGACTGTTTGAGGGTGTGCACAGGTGTCTTTTTATACTGATAACAAGTTTAAACAGGTGCCATTACTACAGGTAATGAGTGGAGGAAAGAGGAGACTCTTAAAGAAGAAGTTACAGGTCTGTGAGAGCCAGAAATCTTGATTGTTTGTTTCTGACCAAATACTTATTTTCCACCATAATATGCAAATAAATTGTTAAAAAAACAGACAATGTGATTTTCTGGATTTTTTTTTCTCAGTTTGTCTCCCATAGTTGAGGTCTACCTATGATGTAAATTACAGACGCCTCTCATCTTTTTAAGTGGTGGAACTTGCACTATTGCTGACTGACTAAATACTTTTTTGCCCCACTGTATGTGTATATATATTTATATATATATATCTATGTGTGTAGGGACATATGTCTAGGGTTATATGTGTGACGAGTGATAATGTAACATCTGTCCTGAAGGCAAGTCGCACCTAGGTGTTAATAGGTACTTCCTTGGGACTAGTAGAAATTCTGTCTCCATATCTCACCAGGAGGTCTAGCTAGGGCCAAGAAGAAAAGCAACATTTGGCACCTTCTCGGTCTTGGAGGGTAGACGCTAATTGTGGCCTGAGGGAATCTATCCCTGAGAACCTTTCCACAAGAGAAAATAATATATTAATTAGGGGCGCAGCCGTGGCCCAATCAAACAGGCAGCAGTTATGATATTGGCCTGAGGGGCCGGTCTAGAAACCTGACCTCAGACCAAAGTTATAAATTTAGGCTGCAGACAGAGAATTGTGTTCACATGTGAGGGCAGCCTGAGAAGCTGATGTGTTCCACCAACTCCATTCACCCCCCCCCTCAGGGAGCAGAAAGAAAACTACCAGTTAGATGATTTCTGTAAGTTTTTCTCCTGTTTATTTTGACACTGTTTTGCATAAGTTGTATGTCTTTTTATTATCATATTTTATACCTTTTTCTTATTGTAAGCATTGAACTTTTTGTTATTAAAGTATAAAACTTTAACAAGTTGAACCTTGAATGTTCTAAAAGAATCCATAGCCTAAAGGTGTGTGAGCCTTATGAGTGATAGACATATTTTTAGTAGTATTATTATTAGTCCAGGAATCATCGCCCGTGTATTCGATGAGTGGTGGCAGCGCGTATGAGTGGGTGTGTGGCCTGGGTCAGTGTGTGATTTATGCTCCCATTACAGCATAGGACAGAGGTTGAATGCTGGGACAGAGTGGGGAGATAGATTAACCCTTGCAGGCACAACCCCAAGTCACGTGTGAGAGCAGGCACGTGACGAATAAGTGACACCACGGAGAAGGGATCCGTGACACTGAGTTTCAGCAATATTTTTATCTGAGTTTCATCGTTTTTTCTTGGATGAAAAAAAATATGAAGGTTTCTCAACCTTCGCATATCAAGTTCGTGAAAAATGTTATGCTGGTGCTGTCCAATTTTTTTACTTCCGATTTTAATGTAAGAATCTGACCAAGATCGGACATGTCTCTAGAATTTTGTGTGGAGTACTTGGTTCCCAAAAATACATGAAGATGTGAGCAGTCCCTTAGACTATAATAGGTGCAAGTTGTATAAAACTCTATATGAAAAACTGATGTTTAAATGAGCCCTTACACATACAGTGGATATAAAATATCTACCCATTCCTTTTAAAATGCCATGTTTTTGTGATGTAAAATATGATACCAAGAAGGACCATTTCAGAGTTATTTCCACCTTTAATGTCATCTATAATCTGTACAATAAAATTAAAAACAAGCCTCTTTTCAGGTGGAAAAATCTAAACTTAAATAATGTGATTGCATAAACATGCACACCCTTAAGGGGAACCTGTCAGCAGGATTGTGCACAGTAACCTACAGTGTCAGGTCAGCACCATTATACTGAATAAAATGATACCTTGGTTGATGAAATCCATCTTGTGGCATATAGCACTGGCCACGTAGTATATAGCACAGGCCATGTAGTATATAACACAGCCCATGTAGCATATAGCACAGCCACATAGCATATAGCACAGCCATGTAGTATATAGCACAGCCCACGAAGTATATATAGCACAGCCACATAGTATATAACACTGCCCATGTAGTATATAACACAGCCCAAGCAGTGTATAGTACAGGCCACATAGTATATAGCACAGCCCACACAGTGTATAACACAGCCCATGTAGTATATAACACAGCCACGTAGTATATTGCCCAGCCACGTATATTGCACAGCTACATAGTATATAGCACAGCCCACTTAGTATTTAACACAGCCACGTAGTATATTGCCCAGCCACATAATATATTGCACAGCTACATAGTATATAGTGCAGCCCACATAGTATATAGCACAGCCCACGCAGTGTATAACACAGCCCACGTAGTATATAACACAACCCATGCAGTGTATAACACAGCCCATGTAGTATATAGCACAGCCCACATAGTATATAACACAGCCCACATAGTATATAGCACAGCCACATAATATATTGCACAGCTACATAGTATATAGCGCAGCCCACATAGTATATAGCACAGCCCCCGTAGTATATAGCACAGCCCACGTAGTATATGGCACAGCCCACGCAGTGTATAACACAGCCCACGTAGTATATAACACAACCCACGCAGTGTATAACACAGCCCATGTAGTATATAGCACAGCCCACATAGTATATAAAACCAATCTAATCAGTTTTTATAAAGAGGTAAGCTATAGGCTGGACCACGGTGAGTCATTGGACGTGGTATATCTCGATTTTTCCAAAGTGTTTGATACCGTGCCGCACAAGAGGTTGGTACACAAAATGAGAATGCTTCGTCTGGGGGAAAATGTGTGTAAATGGGTTAGTAACTGGCTTAGTGATAGAAAGCAGAGGGTGGTTATAAATGGTATAGTCTCTAACTGGGTCGCTGTGACCAGTGGGGTACCGCAGGGGTCGGTATTGGGACCTGTTCTCTTCAACATATTCATTAATGATCTGGTAGAAGGTTTACACAGTAAACTATCGATATTTGCAGATGATACAAAACTATGTAAAGCAGTTAATACAAGCAAAGATTTATTCTGATGGAATATAGGCTGAACTGGACGGACAAATGTCTTTTTTTCGGCCTTACTAACTATGTTACTATGTTACTATGTTATATAACACAGCCCACATAGTATATAGCACAGCCACGTAGTATATTGCCCAGCCACATAGTATATTGCCCAGCCACGTAGTATATTGCCCAGCCATGTAGTATATTGCCCAGCCACGTATATTGCACAGCTACATAGTATATAGCACAGCCCACTTAGTATATTACACAGCCACATAGTATATTGCCCAGCCACATAATATATTGCACAGCTACATAGTATATAGCGCAGCCCACATAGTATATAGCACAGCCCACGTAGTATATAACACAACCCACGCAGTGTATAACACAGCCCATGTAGTATATAGCACAGCCCACATAGTATATAACACAGCCCACATAGTATATAGCACAGCCACGTAGCATATTGCCCAGCCACATAGTATATTGCCCAGCCACGTAGTATATTGCCCAGCCACGTAGTATATTGCCCAGCCACATAATATATTGCACAGCTACATAGTATATAGCGCAGCCCACATAGTATATAGCACAGTCCACGTAGTATATAGCACAGCCCACGCAGTGTATAACACAGCCCACGTGGTATATAACACAACCCACGCAGTGTATAGCACAGCCCATGTAGTATATAGCACAGCCCACATAGTATATAACACAGCCCACATAGTATATAGCACAGCCACGTAGCATATTGCCCAGCCACATAGTATATTGCCCAGCCACGTAGTATATTGCCCAGCCACATAGTATATTGCCCAGCCACATAGTATATAGCGCAGCCCACATAGTATATAGCGCAGCCCACATAGTATATAGCACAGCCCACGTAGTATATAGCACAGCCCACGCAGTGTATAACACAGCCCATGTAGTATATAACACAACCCACGCAGTGTATAACACAGCCCATGTAGTATATAGCACAGCCCACATAGTATATAAAACCAATCTAATCAGTTTTTATGAAGAGGTAAGCTATAGGCTGGACCACGGCGGTGAGTCATTGGACGTGGTATATCTTGATTTTTCCAAAGCGTTTGATACCGTGCCACACAAGAGGTTGGTACACAAAATGAGAATGCTTCGTCTGGGGGAAAATGTGTGTAAATGGGTTAGTAACTGGCTTAGTGATAGAAAGCAGAGGGTGGTTATAAATGGTATAGTCTCTAACTGGGTCGCTGTGACCAGTTGGGTACCGCAGGGGTCGGTATTGGGACCTGTTCTCTTCAACATATTCATTAATGATCTGGTAGAAGGTTTACACAGTAAAATATTGATATTTGCAGATGATACAAAACTATGTAAAGCAGTTAATACAAGAGAAGATTGTATTCTGCTACAGATGGATCTGGATAAGTTGGAAACTTGGGCTGAAAGGTGGCAGATGAGGTTTAACAATGATAAATGTAAGGTTATACACATGGGAAGAAGGAATCAATATCACCATTACACACTGAACGGGAAACCACTGGGTAAATCTGACAGGGAGAAGGACTTGGGGATCCTAGTTAATGATAAACTTACCTGGAGCAGCCAGTGCCAGGCAGCAGCTGCCAAGGCAAACAGGATCATTGGGTGCATTAAAAGAGGTCTGGATACACATGATGAGAGCATTATACTGCCTCTGTACAAATCCCTAGTTAGACCGCACATGGAGTACTGTGTCCAGTTTTGGGCACCGGTGCTCAGGAAGGATATAATGGAACTAGAGAGAGTACAAAGGAGGGCAACAAAATTAATACAGGGGATGGGAGAACTACAATACCCAGATAGATTAGCGAAATTAGGATTATTTAGTCTAGAAAAAAGATGACTGAGGGGCGATCTAATAACCATGTATAAGTATATAAGGGGACAATACAAATATCTCGCTGAGGATCTGTTTATACCAAGGAAGGTGACGGGCACAAAGGGGCATTCTTTGCGTCTGGAGGAGAGAAGGTTTTTCCACCAACATAGAAGAGGATTCTTTACTGTTAGGGCAGTGAGAATCTGGAATTGCTTGCCTGAGGAGGTGGTGATGGCGAACTCAGTCGAGGGGTTCAAGAGAGGCCTGGATGTCTTCCTGGAGCAGAACAATATTGTAACATACAATTATTAGGTTCTGTAGAAGGACGTAGATCTGGGGATTTATTCTGATGGAATATAGGCTGAACTGGACGGACAAATGTCTTTTTTTCGGCCTTACTAACTATGTTACTATGTTACTATGTTATATAACACAGCCCACATAGTATATAGCACAGCCACGTAGCATATTGCCCAGCCACATAGTATATTGCCCAGCCACGTAGTATATTGCCCAGCCACATAGTATATTGCCCAGCCACATAATATATTGCACAGCTACATAGTATATAGCGCAGCCCACATAGTATATAGCACAGCCCACGTAGTATATAGCACAGCCCACGTAGTATATAGCACAGCCCACGCAGTGTATAACACAGCCCACGTAGCATATAACACAACCCACGCAGTGTATAACACAGCCCATGTAGTATATAGCACAGCCCACATAGTATATAACACAGCCCACATAGTATATAGCACAGCCACGTAGTATATTGCCCAGCCACATAGTATATTGCCCAGCCACATAGTATATTGCCCAGCCACGTAGTATATTGCCCAGCCACGTGTATTGCACAGCTACATAGTATATAGCACATCCCACATAGTATATAACACAGCCATATAGTATATAGCACATCCATGTAGTATATAGCACAGCTCATGTCGTATATAGCACAGCTCACGTAGTATATAGCACAGCTCACGTAGTATATAGCACAGCCCACATAGTACATAACACAGCCCACACAGTGTATAACACAGCCCACGTAGTATATAAAACACAGCCCATGCAGTGTATAGCACAGCCCACGTAGTATATAGCACAGCCCACGCAGTGTATAACACAGCCCACGTAGTATATAACACAACCCACGCAATGTATAACACAGCCCATGTAGTATATAGCATAGCCCACATAGTATATAACACAGCCCACATAGTATATTGCCCAGCCACGTAGTATATTGCCCAGCCACATAGTATATTGCCCAGCCACGTAGTATATTGCCCAGCCACGTGTATTGCACAGCTACATAGTATATAGCACAGCCCACATAGTACATAACACAGCCCACACAGTGTATAACACAGCCCACGTAGTATATAAAACACAGCCCATGCAGTGTATAACACAGCCCACGTAGTATATAGCACAGCCCATGCAGTATATAACACAGCCACATAGTATATTGCCCAGCCACATAGTATATTGCACAGCTACATAGTATATAGCACAGCCCACTTAGCATATAACACAGCCACATAGTATATAGCACATCCACGTAGTATATAGCTCAGCCACGTAGTATATAGCATAATCACATAGTATATTGCCCAGTCGCGTATATTGCACAGCTACGTAGTATATAGCACAGCCCACGTAGTATATAACACAGCCACGTAGTATATAGCACAGCCCACGAAGTAAATAGCACAGCTCATGCAGCATATAACACAGCCACATAGTGTATTGCCCAGCCATGTAATATATTGCACAGCCACGTAGTATATAGCGCAACCCATGTAGTATATAGTGCAGCCCATGTAGTATATAGCACAGCCCACATAGTATATAGCACAGCCCATGTAGTATATAGCTGAGCCCACGTAGTATATAGCACAGCCCACGTAGTATATAGCACAGCCCACGCAGTGTATAGCACAGCCCACGTAGCATATAATACAACCCACGCAGTGTATAACACAGCCCACATAGTACATAGCACAACCACATAGTATATTGCCCAGCCACGTAGTATGTTGCCCAGCCACGTACATTGCACAGCTACATAGTATATAGCACAGCCCACGTAGTATATAGCACAGCCCACGTAGTATATAACACAGCCACGCAGTATATAGTACATCCACGCAGTATATAGCACAGCTCACGCAGTATATAACACAGCCACATAGTATATTGCCCAGCCACATAATATATTGCACAGCTACGTAGTATATAGCGCAGCCCACGTAGTATATAGCACAGAGACGTAGTATGTAACACAGCCCATGCAGTATACAACACATCCCACGTAATATATAGCACAGCCCACGTAGTATATAGCAATGTGGGCACCATATTTCTGTTAAAAAAAAGAATTAAAATAAAATATAGTTATATACTCACCTTACGGCAACCCCCGGATCCAGGCAAGGTGTTTAGCGATGCTCGTCACAACGCTCCGGTCCCAAGAATGCATTGCAGTTTCGCGAGATGATGACGTAGCGGTCTCGCGTGGAGCGTCGTGTGGAGTGAGAAAGGCGCTGGAAGGTGAGCATATAATGATTTTTTTTATATTTTTAACATTAGATCTTTTTACTATTGATGCTGCATAGGCAGCATCAATAGTAAAAGGTTGGTCACACAGGGTTAATAGCAGCGTTAACAGACTGCATTACACCGCGGCATAACGCAGCCATTAACCCTGTTTGAGCGCTGGCTGGAGGGGAGTATGGAGGGGGCACTGACGAAGAGTAGGAAGGGGCGAATTCACGGCTGGACTGTGCCCCGTCGCTGACATGGGATTTCCTTTACAGACAGGCAGAAAGACAGACAGAAAGACGGAAGTGACCCTTAGACAATTATATAAGTGATGTGCTTCAGGTTATCCTAATAATAATAAAAATCAATTTGAAAATGGCGCCCACTGCACCTGTGCAGTAGCAACCATCAGTGGATACAGAGGTTATCCAATAGCTGCTAATGCGCAGGCACAGGCGGCACCATCTTGTGGGAGTAAATGTTTCTTTTTCTCTAGCAAGATAGCTGCTTTTGCGCAGTAGGCGCTATCGGATCACCTCTAAATGCACCGATAGCTGCTACAGCACAGGCGTGAGGGGCGCCATTTTCAAATGGATTTTTTTTAAATATCATGATAACATCAACCACATTAATTATAAACACAATATACTGCAATTATGCTGCAGCATAGGTGCCACAGCTGACGCCTGCCTGTGGAAGGGTTTTTTTTCAGCATGTACATAGAATATTCCTTATGTAAAATAGGGGGCATCTGTCAGCAGTCTTCAGTATGAATAGCTAATCAGAGTGTAACGCTTGTGCTCAGTGCATACAGAGGTTATCCGATAGCTGCTAATGCGCAGGCACAGGCGGCGCCATCTTGTGGGAGTAAATGTTTCTTTTTCTCTAGCAAGATAGCGCCTACTGCGCAAAAGCAGCTATCGGATCACCTCTATATGCACCGATAGCTGCTACTGCACAGGCGTGGGGGGCACCATTTTCAAATGGATTTTTTTCAAATATCAGGATAACCTCAACCACACTGCAATTATGCTGCAGCATAGGTGCCACAGCTGACGCCTGACTGTAGAAGGTTTTTTTTTCAGTATGTACATACAATATTCCTTATGTAAAATAGGGGGCATCTGTCAGCAGTCTTCAGTATGAATAGCTAATCAGAGTGTAACGCTTGCGCTCAGTGCATACAGAGGTTATCCGATAGCTGCTAATGCGCAGGCACAGGCGGCGCCATCTTGTGGGAGTAAATGTTTCTTTTTCTCTAGCAAGATAGCGCCTACTGCGCAAAAGCAGCTATCGGATCACCTCTATATGCACCGATAGCTGCTACTGCACAGGCGTGAGGGGCGCCATTTCCAAATGGATTTCTTTCAAATATCAGGATAACCTCAACCACATTAATTATAAACACAATATACTGCAATTATGCTGCAGCATAGGTGCCACAGCTGACGCCTGCCTATAGAAGGGTTTTTTTTCAGTATGTATATAGAATATTCCTTATGTAAAATAGGGGGCACCTGTCAGCAGTCTTCAGTATGAATAGCTAATCAGAGTGTAACGCTCGCGCCCAGACTGGATGGCGCGAGTGAGGATAATGACCCCACTGTGCCACAAACCAGACTACCCTGGAATGGGCGTGACTAAGCAGCTACCTTGGTCTTCACTGGAGCCTCTAGTGATGAGGTCAAGCTTGTGCGGCAGGTAGCTGCCAGGTACCACTCCAGGGCTGTGTCTGGCAGTAGCAGCTGATCCCACAGGGGAACAGAAATCTAATGACAGGTGCGGGAAAGTACAGATGGGCATGACTGGTACTCTGGCGGGCACGTCTAGCACTCTGGCAGGCAGGGCTGGCACTCTGTCAGGCTCAGACTGGAGGAACCAGAACCGTTTTGGGTAGGACAGGAACACTGGCAACTTAGTACAAGTGAAATATGGGATCGGGTAGGAACCAGTTCAGACTGATGGGAAAGGAACAGTAAGGCACCAGTTCAGGCTGTAGGGATCAGGAACAGGTAGGAGCCAGTTCAGACTAGAAGGAAAAAGACTCGCAGAGTGTGGAATGGGAGCATAGCAGAGCCGCAAGGTGCGGGACGGGAACAGAGCCGCAGGGTGCGGGACGGGAACAGAGCAGAGCCGCAGGGTGTGGGATGGGAGCAGAGCAGAGCAGAGCTGCAGAGGGAAAGAGGGAGCAGACACAAGGATAGACACAGCAGGGTAAGGAAAGCTTCAGACAAGGATACAAACAAGTTTATGCAAGGACTTAGTTCAGGCAATGACAAACACGTGAACAAGTTTAGGACAAAGGATTCAGGCCTGGCTATACAGCCCCCAGGGTGACAGAAGCAAGGCGCATTGACTACAGGTACGGGCATGGGTATGCAGCCCCCAGGAAGGCAGAAATGAGACACAAAGAATACAGATACGGGCCTGGGTGTACAGCTCCCAGGTGACAAGGACAGGACCTGGCAACTCAGCAGCAGAAAGCAGACAGAGTTTGTGGCTCAGGCATCTCCCTATGGATGGAGATGCCTTAAGTACCCAATACCTCTTGGCAATAGGCTGGGGACAAATTAGAAGTGTGCACACTGTCTCTATTAGACTCAGGAAGTTCCGGGGCCGCCGTCCTAAGCATACAGCCAGGAAGTATGCAGCAAGCAAGGACATGAGGTTCACAGAATGGAGCAGGCAAAGGACAGAACTCACAGCATGGCCCGGAGTGGTGAGTAAGATGGGAGATGGGAAGTCATGCAGTGATGCCGGTGTAAGAAGAGAGCCCGGATCGAAGGTACCTTTTTCGCGCCTGGACCGGGACTGTCACCTTTGTTGTCCGGGTGGAAAGTTTAGAGACCCGGACCGGTGAATTTAGGAGCTCTGTCTCCCCCCCCCCCCCCCCCACACACACGGGCCGCTCCGAAGCACGAGCAAATCATTAACTCAAAAACTGAAAGTAAAGATTAAACAACAACCACAAGACTGATTTCCTCAACCAAGGTATCATTTTAATCAGTATAACGGCACTGTGAAGAAACCAGATTGTATCTTAATTACCCAGACAGCTATCTTTTTGCAAACCAATAAGAACCGACTTTTCATTTATATATTGGCTTGTACATTTAAGTGTTTATGTCTGGTGGTTCAAGAAGACAGACTGTTGTGAATTCTGCTTTTGGGTTCCCTCCAGTCGTTGTAGATGGGAATGCAGTTGTCTCTGAGTCGCAGTCCTGGCCAGGTGTATCTGCTGATTGCAGTTCTGACTGGGATATTTAGGTGTGCAGGATTCATTAGTCCTTGCCAGTTGTCAATGTTTCTTGTGAAGTGTTGGATCTTTGTCTGGCTTCTCCTGCTTAGCTGCCAATTCAGCAAAGATAAGTGTCTGTTTCTTTTTCTGTGGCACACAAGCTGTGTGCTTATATTCTGTGCTATTCATTTGTTTTCTCTTGTCCAGCTTGGACTGTGTCAGTGTTTTCTCAGTCTTGTTGGATTCTCTGGAGTTGCAGATATACGCTCCACATCTTTAGTTAGATGGTGGAGTTTTTGTATTTTCTGCTGTGGATAATTTTGGAAGGATTTTAATACTGACTGCTTAGTATCCTGTCCTATCCTTTCCTATTTTAGCTAGTGTGGCCTCTTTTGCTAAATCCTGTTTCCTGCCTGCGTGTGTCTTTTCCCCTACTACTCACAGTCATTATTTGTGGGGGGCTGCCTATTCTTTGGGGGTCTGCTCTGAGGCAAGGTAGAATTCCTATTTCCATCTATAGGGGTATTTAGTCCTCTGGCTGTGTCGAGGTGTCTAGGTTTTGTTAGGCACACCCCACGGCTACTTCTAGTTGCGGTGTTAAGATCAGGGTTTGCGGTCAGTATAGTTACCACCTACTCCAGTGAAAGTTTTCATGCTGCTCCAAGGTCACCTGATCATAACAGTACAACTGGCCCATAATGAGTTAAATGGATCTCAGAAGAAGGGAAGAAAGGTCTTGAGCCATTTTTTTTTCTTCAGTCTACTTTGTCTTCTCCTCCCTCTTAATCTCTGGGTGGCTGAGAAACCTTGTGCTAGCATGAATGTTCAGGAATTAGCTTCTCATGTAGACCAGCTTGCTGCTAGGGTACAGGGTATTTCTGATTATATTGTTCAGACTCCTGTTTTAGAACCTAAGATTCCTACTCCTGATTTGTTTTTTGGGGACAGGTCCAAATTTTTGAGTTTTAAAAACAACTGGAAACTGTTTTTTGCTTTGAGACCTCGATCCTCCGGTGATTCCATTCAGCAGGTTAAAATCGTCATCTCCCTGCTGCATGGCGACCCGCAGGATTGGGCATTTTCCCTGGAATCTGGGGATCCGGCTTTGCTTAATGTACACTCCTTTTTTCAGGCCTTAGGATTATTATATGATGAACCTAATTCTGTGGATCAAGCTGAGAAGACCTTGTTAGCCCTGTCTCAGGGTCAAGAGGCAGCAGAATTGTATTGTCAGAAATTCAGAAAATGGTCTGTGTTGACTAAATGGAATAATGATGCTTTGGCGGCAATTTTCAGAAAGGGTCTTTCTGAATCCGTTAAAGATGTTATGGTGGGGTTTCCCACGCCTTCCGGTCTGAGTGATTCTATGTCTCTGGCCATTCAGATTGACCGGCGCTTGCGGGAGCGCAGAACTGTGCGCGCTGTGGTGTTATCCTCAGAACAAATTCCTGAGCCAATGCAGTGTGATAGGATTCTGTCTAGAATGGAACGACAAGGTTTCAGACGTCAGAATAGGTTGTGTTATTATTGTGGCGACGCTTCTCATGTCATTTCTGTCTGCCCTAAGCGGACAAAGAGGATCGCCAGTTCAATTACCATCAGTACTGTACAACCTAAATTTTTGTTATCTGTGTCCTTGATCTGCTCATTGTCATCATTTTCTGTCATGGCGTTTGTGGATTCAGGCGCCGCCTTGAACTTAATGGACTTTGAGTTTGCCAAGCGTTGTGGTTTTCCCTTGCAGCTTTTGCAGAACCCTTGGCTAAAAATAAGTCCCAGTTTTGTACAAAGGTGACCATGCACATGGCGCAAGCCCATCAGGAAGATTGTCGATTTCTGGTGTTGCATAATTTGCATGATGCTATCGTGCTGGGTTTTCCGTGGTTGCAGGTACATAATCCTGTGTTGGATTGGAAGTCCATGTCTGTGACTAGTTGGGGTTGTCAGGGGTTCATAATGATGTTCCTTTGATGTCAATCTCCTCTTCTTCCTCTTCTGAAATTCCAGAGTTTTTGTCTGATTTTCAGGATGTATTCGATGAGCCCAAGTCCAGTTTCCTTCCACCGCACAGGGACTGCGATTGTGCTATTGACTTGATTCCAGGCTGTAAGTTTCCTAAGGGTCAACTTTTCAACCTGTCTGTGCCTGAACATACCGCCATGCGGAGCTATATTAAGGAGTCTTTGGAGAAAGGGCATATTCGGCCATCTTCTTCACCGTTGGGAGCGGGGTTCTTTTTTGTTGCTAAAAAAGATGGTTCCTTGAGACCCAGTATTCATTATCGCCTCTTGAATAAAATCACGGTCAAGTTTCAATACCCTTTACCTTTGCTTTCTGATTTGTTTTCTAGGATTAAGGGAGCTAGTTGGTTTACGAAGATTGACCTTTGGGGGGCATATAATCTTGTTCGTATTAAGCAAGGTGATGAATGGAAAACTGCGTTTAACACGCCCGAAGGCCATTTTGAATACCTTGTGATTCCATTCGGACTCTCTAATGCTCCATCTGTTTTTCAGTCCTTCATGCATGATATCTTCCGGACTTATCTTGATAAATTCTTGATTGTATATTTGGACGATATTTTGATTTTTTCCGATGATTGGGAGTCTCATGTGCAACAGGTCAGGATGGTATTTCAGATCCTTCGTGGCAATGCCCTGTTTGTGAAAGGGTCTAAGTGTCTCTTTGGGGTGCAGAAGGTTTCTTTTTTGGGCTTTATTTTTTCTCCCTCGTCTATAGAGATGGATCCGGTTAAGGTTCAGGCCATTCATGATTGGATTCAGCCCACATCCGTGAAGAGCCTTCAGAAATTTTTGGGTTTTGCAAATTTTTATCGCCGTTTCATTGCTAATTTTTCCAGCGTGGTTAAACCCTTGACCGATTTGACGAAGAAAGGCGCTGATGTGGCGAATTGGTCCTCTGCGGCTGTCTCTGCCTTTCAGGAGCTTAAACGTCGATTTACTTCTGCTCCGGTGTTGCGCCAACCGGATGTTTCTCCTCCGTTTCAGGTTGAGGTTGACGCTTCTGAGATTGGGGCAGGGGCCGTTTTGTCTCAGAGGGATCCTGTTGGTTCCTTAATGAAACCGTGTGCCTTCTTTTCCCGTAAGTTTTCGCCTGCTGAACGCAATTATGATGTCGGCAATCGGGAGTTGTTGGCTATGAAGTGGGCGTTTGAGGAGTGGCGACATTGGCTTTAGGGAGCTAAGCACCGTATTGTGGTCTTGACCGATCATAAGAATTTGATTTGCCTCAAGTCTGCCAAATGGCTGAATCCTAGACAGGCTCGATGGTCCTTGTTTTTTTCCCGTTTTGATTTCGTGGTCTCGTACCTTCCGGGTTCTAAGAATATTAAGGCTGATGCCCTCTCTAGGTGTTTTTTGCCTGATTCTCCTGAGGTCTTAGAACCGGTCGGTATTCTGAAAGAAGGGGTGGTCCATTCTGTCATTTCCCCTGATTTACGACAGGTTCTTCAGGAATTTCAGGCTGACAAACCTGACCGCTGTCCTGTGGGGAAACTGTTTGTTCCTGACAGATGGACTAGTAGAGTGATTTCTGAGGTTCACTGTTCCGTGTTGGCTGGTCATCCCGGCATTTTTGGTACCAGAGACTTGGTTGGTAGGTCCTTTTGGGGGCCTTCTTTGTCGCGCGATGTGCGTTCTTTTGTGCAGTCCAGTGGGACTTGTGCACGGGCCAAGCCTTGTTGTTCCCGTGCTAGTGGGTTGCTTTTGCCATTGCCAGTCCCTGAGAGGCCCTGGACGCATATTTCGATGGATTTTATTTCTGACCTTCTGGTCTCCCAGAAGATGTTGGTTATCTGGGTTGTTTGTGACTGGTTCTCTAAGATGGTTCATTTGGTGCCTTTGCCTAAATTGCCTTCCTCTTCAGATTTGGTTCCTCTGTTTTTTCAGCATGTGGTTCGTTTGCATGGTATGCCGGAGAATATTGTGTCCGACAGGGGTTCCCAGTTTGTTTCTAGGTTTTGGCGGGCCTTTTGTGCTAGGCTGGGCATTGATTTGTCTTTTTCTTCTGCATTTCATCCTCAGACAAATGGCCAGACCGAGCGAACTAATCAGACTTTGGAGACTTATTTGAGATGCTTTGTGTCTGCTGATCAGGATGATTGGGTGGCCTTCTTGCCATTGGCCGAGTTTGCCCTTAATAATCGGGCTAGTTCGGCTACTTTGGTTTCGCCTTTCTTTTGTAATTTTGGTTTTCATCCTCGTTTTTCTTCTGGGCAGGTTGAGCCTTCTGACTGTCCTGGTGTGGATTCTGTGGTTGACAGGTTGCAGCAGATTTGGGCTCATGTGGTGGACAATTTGGTGTTGTCTCAGGAGGAGGCTCAACGTTTTGCTAACCGTCGTCGGTGTGTTGGTTCCCAGCTTCGGGTTGGGGATCTGGTCTGGTTGTCTTCCCGTCATGTTCCTATGAAGGTTTCTTCCCCTAAGTTTAAGCCTCGGTTTATTGGTCCTTATAAGATTTCTGAGATTATTAATCCGGTGTCTTTTCGTTTGGCGCTTCCGGCCTCTTTTGCTATCCATAATGTCTTCCATAGATCTTTATTGCGGAAATATGTGGTGCCCATTGTTCCTTCTGTTGATCCTCCGGCCCCTGTGTTGGTTGATGGAGAGTTGGAGTATGTGGTTGAGAAGATTTTGGATTCTCGTTTTTCGAGGCGGAGGCTTCAGTACCTTGTCAAATGGAAGGGTTATGGCCAGGAGGATAATTCTTGGGTTTTTGCCTCTGATGTCCATGCTGCTGACTTGGTCCGTGCCTTTCATCTGGCTCATCCTGATCGTCCTGGGGGCCCTGGTGAGGGTTCGGTGACCCCTCCTCAAGGGGGGGGGGTACTGTTGTGAATTCTGCTTTTGGGTTCCCTCCAGTGGTTGTAGATGGGAATGCAGTTGTCTCTGAGTCGCAGTCCTGGCCAGGTGTATCTGCTGATTGCAGTTCTGACTGGGATATTTAGGTGTGCAGGATTCATTAGTCCTTGCCAGTTGTCAATGTTTCTTGTGAAGTGTTGGATCTTTGTCTGGCTTCTCCTGCTTAGCTGCCAATTCAGCAAAGATAAGTGTCTGTTTCTTTTTCTGTGGCACACAAGCTGTGTGCTTATATTCTGTGCTATTCCTTTGTTTTCTCTTGTCCAGCTTGGACTGTGTCAGTGTTTTCTCAGTCTTGTTGGATTCTCTGGAGTTGCAGATATACGCTCCACATCTTTAGTTAGATGGTGGAGTTTTTGTATTTTCTGCTGTGGATATTTTTGGAAGGATTTTAATACTGACCGCTTAGTATCCTGTCCTATCCTTTCCTATTTTAGCTAGTGTGGCCTCTTTTGCTAAATCCTGTTTCCTGCCTGCGTGTGTCTTTTCCCCTACTACTCACAGTCATTATTTGTGGGGGGCTGCCTATTATTATTATTATACATTTTTATAGCGCCATTTATTCCATGGCGCTTTACATATGAATACGGGGCAAATATAGACAAATACATTAAACATGAGCAGATAACAAGGCACACGAGTACATAAGGAGGGAGGACCCTGCCCGCGAGGGCTCACAGTCTGCAGGGGGTGGGTGAGGATACACTAGGAGAGGGAAGAGGGTTCTATTCTTTGGGGTTCTGCTCTGAGGCAAGGTAGAATTCCTATTTCCATCTATAGGGGTATTTAGTCCTCTGGCTTTGTCGAGGTGTCTAGGTTTTGTTAGGCACACCCCACGGCTACTTCTAGTTGCGGTGTTAAGATCAGGGTTTGCGGTCAGTATAGTTACCACCTACTCCAGTGAAAGTTTTCAAGCTGCTCCAAGGTCACCTGATCATAACAACAGACTTACACTGTATGTTAAATGGTATCAGTTTGCAAGTCTGTAATAGTGACTTGTACATTGTGTGTGTCTATCTTTGTTTATTGATGTGTGCTGATATGCAAATTGTACATTGAAGTCCAGAACTAGCTGGGTGACTTCTAAAGCAGAGAGGGAAAGACTGTGCAAATAGATTGAGTGGTCAAGTAGTACTAGGTAATCTCATCACCATTGTTTGCCATATCTTGATGTTGAACTAAAGGACACTGGGTAATTCTAAAAATAGCTTACATGCCTTGGGTAGAAAAAGACTGGGAGATCACATCCTGGGGGTAGACTGAAGTAACATAGAGCTACAGACATTCTGCAAACCACCCCAACAGACAAGAGAACGGACTGCAGCCAATTCATCATGGCACCATCACGAGGGACACTGGTCTAGGATTCTATATGATACAACCTAGGGGTTTTCGGCTCCGGTT
This sequence comes from Ranitomeya imitator, assembly GCF_032444005.1. Taxonomy (NCBI): domain Eukaryota; kingdom Metazoa; phylum Chordata; class Amphibia; order Anura; family Dendrobatidae; genus Ranitomeya; species Ranitomeya imitator. The sequence continues at coordinate 176,707,967 of NC_091284.1, forward strand.
GGAAGGACACAGATCTGATCCAGGGACCATCTCTGCACCATGGATATGTTTGGAGAAAGCCAGGGTTGGGACCCGCTGGTCGCCTGGTTCCATGGAGATAGTTACATAGTTATTAAGGTTGAAGGAAGACTATAAGTCCATCTAGTTCAACCCATACAGACTTGTTCGCTATGCAGGTGGCCCATGTGTTTTTGGTTTTACAATTGTTCTCTTGTTCCTACAAGACTGGGGAGTTCACCACTCCTCTGTGGGTCATTTGCATTGTAGCTGTTCCATCTCGCATGTTATACATGGATATTTTCTCTCTGAGCCCTGTTCATACAGGTACTATGCAGATAGTTACATAGTTATTAAGGTTGAAGGAAGACTATAAGACAGGTGGTGACTCTCGTGTCAACTGATTTCGGACCCTGTATGGACTCTATGGACAGTTCTTGGTCATCTCCTTATGCTTGTCGTTGCCCCTTCTCTGTACGTTCATCCACAGATGGAGTAGCGAACCTGGGAGCTCTGATATCATGTCAACTGGCTTTGGACCTTGTATAGACTCTATGTACAGTTCTTGGTTATCTCCCTATGCTTGTCGCTGCCCCTTCTCTGTGCATTCATCCACAGATGGAGTAGCGACCCTGGGAGCTCTGACATCATGTCATACTGGAAACACGTGGAGACGCAGTGATATTTTATATGCGCCCATGTACCCATATAATTCCAGGCATGTTGGGAATGCTCTGTTTGCTATTGTGTGCTGTGGTTCAATAAAGTATTGCCGCTCTGTTTTACCTTAACCCTGTGTTGTCTGTGTAGTGTATCACCCACTGGGAGATAGAGCGGGCGTTCAGTGGTATGAGCCGTGTTCCATGCAGTCTTGCTAAAGACAGCCGGGCCAGTGGACAAGAGCACCCACTGACCCCGCTTCTCCGTGACAGGCACCAACCTGACACTGTCTGTAGGGTACTGTGCACAATCCTGTTGACAGGTTCCCTTTAAACAAATACTTTGAAGTACCTTTTGAGCTTATGATGGCATTCAGTCTATTAGGGTAAAAGTCTCTTTTCATGGCACATCTGGAAGTGACAATCTTTGCCTACACTGCCTTGCAGCAGCACTCCAAATCTGTCAGGTTGTCTACAGTGCGCTATTCGGGTCCATCCACAGATTTTCAGTAGGTCTGGGCTGTGGCTGGGTTATTCCAAAACCTTGACTTTCTACTGGCAAAGCCAATCTTTTGTTAATAGAAGGTATGCTTAGGGGCATTGAATATGAAGAGGAATTTCACCGTAACAGTTTTCCAGCATAGACCTAAAGGTTTTGATGCAAATTGAATGATAACTGGAACTGTTCATAATTCACTTAACTTAAGCCCCAGTTCCTAAAAAGCTCCAAGGCATAATGCTATCTTCACTATGCTTAACTGTTGGTATGTTGTTCTTATGGTCATGCACAGTGTTGCCTTTGAAATCATGGCAAAAAAGTTAAACCGTGGCGTTATCATATCATAACACTTTTTCCCACATGCTACATGCTTTTGGCAGATTCATTGTAGGTTTTGTCAAACATAGTGATGGCTTTAATTTTTTTACTGTGTAAAAGAAAAAAAAAAAGCTTCTGCCTTGCCACCTTTCTCCACACGCCAGACATACAGTGGTGTGAAATTGTTTGCCCATTCCTGATTTCCTATTATTTTGCATGTTTGTCACACTTAAATGTTTCAGATCACCAATCAAATTCAAATATTAGACAAAGATAACACAAGTAAGCAGAAAATGCAGTTTACAAATTAAGGTGTTTATTATTAAGGGAAAAATAAATCCAAACCTACGTAGCCCTGTGTGAAAAAGTGATTGCCCCCTAAACCTAACAACTGGTTGGGCCACCGTTATCAGCAAAAACTGCAATCAAGCGTTTGTGATAACTGGCAATGAGTCTTTTAAAATGCTCTGGAGAAATTTTAGCCCACTTATCTCTGCAGAATTTTTGTAATTTAGCCACATTGGAGGCTTTACGAGCATGAACCGTCTTTTTTAAGATAATGCCACAGCAACTAAATCTGATTAATGTCAGGACTTTGACCAGGCCACTACAAAGTCTTAATTTTGGTTTTCTTAAGCCATTCAGAGGTAGACTTACTGGTGTGTTTTAATCATTATCCTGCTGCATAACCCAAATGCGCTTCAGCTTGAGGTCATGAACAGATGGCAGGACATTCTCCTTTAGGATTTTTTGGTAGACAGCAGAATTCATGGTTCCATTTACCATAGCAAGTCATCCCAGTCCTGAAGCAGGAAAACAGCCCTAGTCCATCACACTACCACCACATTTTATTTTTGGAGTAATGTTTCTTTTCTGAATTGCTGTATTTACATCAGATGTAATGGGATATACAACTTCCAAAAAGTTCAAATTGTGTCTCATCAGTCCACAGAGTATTCTCCCTAAAGTCTTGGGGATCATCAAGATGTTTTCTGAGAAGAGCCTTTATGTTTTTATTGCTCAGCAGTGGTTTTCATCTTGGAACTCTGCCATGCAGGCCATTTTTGCCCAGTCTTTCTTATGGTGGAGTCAAGAATAGTGACCTTAACTCAGGCAAGTGAGGTCTGTAGTTCTTGGTTCACCACAGTTCCATGTTTTCGCCATTTGTGGATAATGGTTCTCACTGTGGTTTGCTGGAGTCCCAAATCTTTGGAAATGACTTTATAACCTATTCCAGAATGATGGATCTCAATTACTTTGCTTCTCAATTGTTCCAGAATTTTTTGGGATTGCGGCATGATGTCTAGCTTTCAGGGGGAGCTTTTGGTCTACTTCACTTTGGCAGGCAGGTCCAATTTGAGTAATTTCTTGATTGAAAAGATCAGAAGTAACCAGGCCTGGGTGTGGCTAAAGGCATTTGAACTCAGCGTCCCAAAGATGTGAAAAACCACAGTTAATTTATGTTTTAAGGGTGGTGAGGGGTGCAATCACTTTTTCACATAGCAACCTGCAGGTTTGGATTTTATTCCCCTTAATAATAAAGACCTTCATTAAAAAACTGCATTTACTGAATAAAACCCCTGGCAAAAATTATGTAATCACCGGCCTTGGAGGATGTTCATTCAGTTGTTTAATTTTGTAGAAAAAAAGCAGATCGCAGACATGGCACAAAACTAAAGTCATTTCAAATGGCAACTTTCTGGCTTTAAGAAACTGTAAAAGAAATCAAGAACAAAAAATGGTAATGTCAGTAATGGTTACTTTTTTTTTAACCAAGCATAGGGCAAAAATTATGGAGTCACTCAATTATGAGGGAAAAAATTATGGAATTATGAAAACAAAAAAAAAAAAACACTCCAAAACATCATATTTCCAAAATACAGCCATAAATCGTAAGCTCATCCACAGAAAAATACGTATAGAACCAAACAAAAAGAAGTAGGCCATAGAGCATTTCTTAAAAATGTATACAAATTTTATTAAGACAATTAAAAAACCAAAAACATAATCATAATAACATAGAGACAATTATATGCAAAAAGAATCAGGGTGTAAATGACATCTAAGTGCCACGCACGCAAAACAGTTGGTCAGGTTAAATGGCAAAAAACAGGAAGTAATACAAATATGCATATGTACTCCCACAACAGATAGCCACATATAGAGTATACCACTAAGAAATGTGGTAGTGACCGTTGGTAATTCCTATTCAACAATTAGTACATAGACCTAAACTATAAGGTAACCGTATAATCCAGATAAACATACAGGTCAGAGTAATGCAGAAGGAATTATGACAAAAGCCAAAGATCACATATTATAAAGTTAGGCCAAAACTAAGGGGATCGTACAAATATATCAATCCATAGATGACACACAGTTTGTTATATCATTGTATAATGAAGGGAAGAGAATGCCCATAGTGCACCAACCTGAATGCGTAGCGTGGAAAAGCGGACCCCAACGCGCGTTTCGCAATGTTGCTTCCTCGGGGGCGTGGTGTTTAAGTGAAGACTGCAGGTATTTATAGCCACAGGCAGCCAATTATTTGTGTACTAGATGGTGGCCCGATTCTAACGCATCAGGTATTCTAGAATATGTATGTATATAGCAGCCACATAGTATATAGCACAGGCCACGTAGTATATAGGAGCCATGTAGTATATAGCATACAAATAGTACGTGGCCTGTGCTATACAGTATGTGGCTGCTATATACATACATATTGTAGAATAGCCGAAGCGTTGTATATAACGCAGCCCACGCAGTATTTAAGACAGGCCACGTAGTATACAGCAGCCATGTAGTATATAACACTGCCCACGTAGTATATAGCAGCCATGTAGTATATAGTACTGTCCACGTAGTATATAGCAGCCATGTAGTATATAGTACTGTCCACGTAGTATACAGCAGCCATGTAGTATATAGTACTGCCCACGTAGTATATAGCAGCCATGTAGTATATAGTACTGTCCATATAGTATATAGCAGCCATGTAGTATATAGTACTGCCCACGTAGTATATAGCAGCCATGTAGTATATAGTACTGCCCACGTAGTATATAGCAGCCATGTAGTATATAACACTGCCCACGTAGAATATAGCAGCCATGTAGTATATAGTACTGCCCACGTAGTATATAGCAGCCATGTAGTATATAGTACTGTCCATGTAGTACGTAGTATATAGCAGCCATGTAGTATATAGTACTGCCCATGTAGTATATAGCAGCCATGTAGTATATAGTAATGTCCATGTAGTACGTAGTATATAGCAGCCATGTAGTATATAGTACTGCCCATGTAGTATACAGTTAGGGCCAGAAATATTTGGACAGTGACACAAGTTTTGTTATTTTAGCTGTTTACAAAAACATGTTCAGAAATACAATTTTATATATAATATGGGCTGAAAGTGCACACTCCCAGCTGCAATATGATAGTTTCCACATCCAAATCGGAGAAAGGGTTTAGGAATCATAGCTCTGTAATGCATAGCGTCCTCTTTTTCAAGGGACCAAAAGTAATTGGACAATGGACTCTAAGGGCTGCAATTAACTCTGAAGGCGTCTCCCTCGTTAACCTGTAATCAATGAAGTAGTTAAAAGGTCAGGGGTGGATTCCAGGTGTGTGGTTTTGCATTTGGAAGCTGTTGCTGTGAGCAGACAACATGCGGTCAAAGGAACTCTCAATTGAGGTGAAGCAGAACATCCTGAGGCTGAAAAAAAAGAAAAAATCCATCAGAGAGATAGCAGACATGCTTGGAGTAGCAAAATCAACAGTTGGGTACATTCTGAGAAAAAAGGAATTGACTGGTGAGCTTGGGAACTCAAAAAGGCCTGGGCGTCCACGGATGACAACAGTGGTGGATGATCGCCGCATACTTAATTTGGTGAAGAAGAACCCGTTCACAACATCAACTGAAGTCCAGAACACTCTCAGTGAAGTAGGTGTATCTGTCTCTAAGTCAACAGTAAAGAGAAGACTCCATGACAGTAAATACAAAGGGTTCACATCTAGATGCAAACCATTCATCAATACCAAAAATAGACAGGCCAGAGTTAAATTTGCAGAAAAACACCTCAAGAAGCCAGCTCAGTTCTGGAAAAGTATTCTATGGACAGATGAGACAAAGATCAACCTGTACCAGAATGATGGGAAGAAAAAAGTTTGGAGAAGAAAGGGAACGGCACATGATCCAAGGCACGCCACATCCTCTGTAAAACATGGTGGAGGCAACGTGATGGCATGGGCATGCATGGCTTTCAATGGCACTGGGTCACTTGTGTTTATTGATGACATAAGAGCAGACAAGAGTAGCCGGATGAATTCTGAAGTGTACCGGGATATACTTTCAGCCCAGATTCAGCCAAATGCTGCAAAGTTGATTGGACGGCGCTTCATAGTACAGATGGACAATGACCCCAAGCATACAGCCAAAGCTACCCAGGAGTTCATGAGTGCCAAAAAGTGGCACATTCTGCAATGGCCAAGTCAATCTCCAGATCTAAACCCAATTGAGCATGCATTTCACTTGCTCAAATCCAGACTTAAGACGGAAAGACCCACAAACAAGCAAGACCTGAAGGCTGCGGCTGTAAAGGCCTGGCAAAGCATTAAGAAGGAGGAAACCCAGCGTTTGGTGATGTCCATGGGTTCCAGACTTAAGGCAGTGATTGCCTCCAAAGGATTTGCAACAAAATATTGAAAATAAAAATATTTTGTTTGGGTTATGTTTATTTGTCCAATTACATTTGACCTCCTAAAATGTGGAGTGTTTGTAAAGAAATGTGTACAATTCCTACATTTTCTATCAGATATTTTTGTTCAACCCTTCAAATTAAACGTTACAATCTGCACTTGAATTCTGTTGTAGAGGTTTCATTTCAAATCCAATGTGGTGGCATGCAGAGCCCAACTCGCGAAAATTGTGTCACTGTCCAAATATTTCTGGCCCTAACTGTATAGCAGCCATGTAGTATATAGTACTGTCCACGTAGTATATAGCAGCCATGTAGTTGACGGAAGTGACCCTTAGACAATTATATAGTAGATATGGCATCATGCGGCGCTTCCAAAAGCAACAGCGCCGGATCGGAAATGAAGGTCACAGCGTCCACCGTCATCAGCCTGCGCCTGCTCCTGATGCGCCAGACAAGCAGGCGAAAGGACGGGGACATCATGAAGACGCGTGACCATGGTGACGGCCAGACACAAGCCAGAGGGAGCGCACGGTGCCAGGAGATGCGTGTCTAAAGGTACCGTCACATTAAGCGACGCTGCAGCGATATAGACAATGATGCCGATCGCTGCAGCGTCGCTGTTTAGTCGTTGTGTGGTCGCTGGAGAGCTGTCACACAGACAGCTCTCCAGCGACCAACGATGCCGAAGTCCCCAGGTAACCAGGGTAAACATCGGGTTACTAAGCGCAGGGCCGCGCTTAGTAACCCAATGTTTACCCTGGTTACCATTGTAAATGTAAAAAAACCCAAACACTACATACTTACATTCCGGTGTCTGTCTCGTCCCCCGGCGTCAGCTTCCCTGCACTGTGTAAGCGCCGGCCGTAAAGCAGAGCGGTGACGTCACCGCTGTGCTCTGCTTTACGGCCGGCCGGCGCTGACACAGTGCAGGGAAGCTGACGCCGGGGGATGCGACAGACACCGGAATGTAAGTATGTAGTGTTTTTTTTTTTTTTTACATTTACAATGGTAACCAGGGTAAATATCGTGTTACTAAGCGCGGCCCTGCGCTTAGTAACCCGATGTTTACCCTGGTTACAAGTGAAGACATTGCTGGATCGGTGTCACACACGCCGATTCAGTGATGTCAGAGGGTGATCCAGCGATTAAATAAAGTTCTGGCCTTCTAGCTCCGACCAGCGATGTCACAGCAGGATCCTGATCGCTGCTGCGTGTCAAACACAACGATATCGCTATCCAGGACGCTGCAACGTCACGGATCGCTATCGTTATCGTTCTAAAGTTGATCAGTGTGAAGGTACCTTAAGTGTGTGAAAGCCAGGGGAGGGAGCGCATGAGATGAGCCATATTGAACATTGTAATTGTACTATTGTTATCAGGAAGAGATGTATAGAGAGACTGTGCTGTTAACACCAAAGGAAATGCTGAATAAGTTGCAGTGAGCAAAGTGAGAAAGATTGCACATGTGTGTGAACATATGAACAAGAGTGTCAAATAAAAAGATATAGAGCAATAAAGAATTGGAAAATAGGACACATAAGGCACAACCTTAATGAATATAATATAAGCGCACTGGAAAGTGAAAATATACACATGCACAGTGTATAGAAGAGTGCACAAGGGAAAGAGTGTTATATATACAAAGAAAATGTGTTGTATTAAACAGCAAAATGTGCTTTAGCCAAAACAAAATTAAACAATATATACGCTGCATGGTGGGCAACCATAGACAACATTAAAGTGTTATCATTGAGAGTGCAAAATCACATGAGAAAGATTAATATAAATATTAAATATTAAAAATGGATCATAAAAGGTAAGTATCATTAAAATACATAAGTGAACAACAACAATAACAATGAATGAGTAAAAGATGTAATAAACGGCTCCAAATTCTTCTCCCCCTTCAGTAGCTGTAAAATGAAATAGACGGCAAGGTAAGCCCAACATCAAATAACCCAGACATTTCAAAAAGACCTGCAGTAAAAAGAAAAAGAAGATTGAGAGTTAAAATCATTAATAATATAAAACCAAATGAAGTAAACAAACACAACACACAAATCATAGAAATGGAGCGAAACTATGAGTCTAATTGAGCCCATTGGGGTGAATGCAATCAATCTTGAAGATCCACCGAGTTTCGAGTTGTGCCAACTTTTTCTTGCTGTCACCACCCCTCTTGTCAGGTAAGATACAGTCAATGCCACAAACCCTCAAAAGCCTGCTGTTGCATCCATGCATTAGTTTGAAATACCTCGCTATCGGTTTTAGCTGTTCAACAATCTGACACTCAGCAGCATTGTTGATATCGCGTACATGTTCCCTCACCCTTACCCGTAATTGACGGGAGGTGAGACCAACATATATTAACCAACATGGGCATGTTGCGTAATAAATCACGTTTTCAGTGGAACAGGTGATGTGATGCGTGATCTTAAATTCCTTTGTTCCATCACTTGATTTAAAGGAAAAAGAACGTTCCAGATTTTTGCAGGCTGCGCAATTCATACATGAAAAAAATCCCCATCTTTGGTTCCTCACACCAAAAATTCCCTCTGGTACATGACCCTTGTGGTAACTATGACAGAGAATGTCTCTTAGATTCCGACTTCTACAGTGTGTGATGGAGGGTGATGAAGAGATATGTTCAGCAAGAATTCGGTCCTGTCTAATCAAGGGTCAGTATTTCTCTAAAGCCATTCTAACAGCAGATGAATTGTTACAAAAGGTAGAAATAAATCTCACCTGTGGGTGGGAAGGAGTTTTACATCTGCTTTTCAAAAGGTCCTCTTTTCACAGTCGACGTTCTTCTCTGACATCTATGGAAGGTACGTCTAGAGTATCCACGTTCTTCAAATCGTCCGTATAGATCCACCACCTGCTTTTGATATGCACTCTCTTCAGAGGAGATCCGCTTGGCTCTAAGGAATTGGCCATACGGTATATTACGTTTGAGATGCGCAGGGTGGGCCGATGAGGCATGCAATAGGCTGTTCACAGCTGTTTCTTTCTGAAAAAGGTCACTTTGCAGGAAGCCGTCCTTTCCTTTATAGATCCTTGTATCTAAAAACTCGACATCGTTGCGGCTGTAATGACAAGTGAGTTTTATGTTATGGTCATTTCTTGTCAAATATAAAATACAGTCTGTATAGAGTCTTTTGCTTGGGTGCAAGGAAACACAGAAGACACAGGCTTGTTTAAGTAGTTCTTGTATTACTTCATACAAGTAAGAGTTAACACAGTTGCAGGCAGGAGACAAGACAGGCAGGAATAAACCTTAAGTTCATCTAGTCACAGAAACAGGTTAAAGGTTCTCTCTCTACTTCCCTTGCCAATGTTGATGGTAAGCTGAGGGATTCCTTAGTCCACACATGTCCAATGATCTGAAGTAGAAGATGGTTAGGATAACAAGTCCAAGTCTTCCAAGAGCAAGGAGACAGGTAAACTGCAGACTTGATTCTGAAGCACTGATTAAACAGCTGATGCTGCTTAAAAGGGCAAGTGGCAGAGAACAGGGCGGAAACATTGAAACTGAGAACTCCATGCTGGTTAAGGGCAAAGTAGATACAGCAGAACAGAAAGCAAAATGGCCGTCAGGAAAAAAAACTAGGTTCTATTAAAAATAACAGCAGATATAGCAAATTGACTAAAACCTTAAATTACTCCCCTCTTAGGGACAGCCTCCGGATGACCCCAGACCCGGCTTGTCTGCGTACCTCTGAAGGAACTGGCGAAGTAAGCAAGGAGCATTAATGTTATGAACCGGTTCCCATGAGTTGCCTTCAACTGAGTAGCCTTGCCACTTAATCAGGTATTGTAGCTGATTTCTATGCAACCTAGAATCCAGAATTTTTTTCCAGTACAAATTCCTCCTGACCATCAATCAGCACTGTGTCAGGATGAGGAGAAGAATGTCCAGGAAACATATTGGGTACTGCTGCCTTTAGTAGGGAAACGTGAAAAACAGGGTGAATTCTCATGGTTCTGGGCAGACGAAGACGACAAGCCACGGCACTTACAATCTTACTGATCCTCTAGGGACCAATGTACTTATGTCCCAATTTGGATGATGGAATCCTTAACTTAAGGTGTAACGGGGTCTACTGTGCTGTAGTACCTCTTTCGGCACCCCCCGTGTTTCAGGAGGTCCATTCTGCTTTTGCTGGATTCTGAATGAAGGACGCTGGCTAGGATTTCTTGATTACATGGGAGCATATAAAAGCTGACTGCTACTCCAGGTATTTCCAGTCTAAAAGAACACACTTTATTTACAACACACAGAATATATAACACAGATACACAGGGCAGGCCAATAAAAAAAACAGGCCAGACATACATTACAATAGCCGCAGGGGGCCGGAGCCTGCTGATATTTACTGTGGGAATTACAAAGGTGGGGGAGGACAGAAGGGGGATATCTTGTCCTCTCTGCCCAGGGATGCAGCCTGTGGACTGATGCATTTCACATGGAACCTATTATACATAATATATATATAGCATAACATATTCTTGGTGCTGGGGGTTCTGTAACACGGCTCCCCCTTTTCAGCGACGCGATCGGCATACACAGTCTGATCCTTAACGGATCGGTTTGGGGATAACCGAAGTTTATGGGGTTGGTACAAGTTCCGTTTGTCGACTTAGTCCATCGGCATTACCATTTTGTTTGCCGGGTCTGTAGTGGATGGTGAAGTCCAGAGGTTGTATGGCTAAACTCCACCGCAGTAATCTGGCGTTGTCTCCGGAGACCCGATTAAGCCAGACTAGGGGATTATGGTCCGTTAGGAGGGAAAACTGTCGTCCATACAAATATGGTTGTAACTTTTTGAGTGCCCATACTATTGCCAGGCACTCCTTCTCGATGGCCGCATAGCTTACTTCACGGGGCAGTAGTTTCCGACTCAGGTAAGCTACCGGGTGTTCTTGGCCGTCCAGCCCGACTTGGCTTAGTACTGCCCCCAATCCAAACATAGAAGCGTCTGTGTGAACAAGGAAACGTTTAGTTGGATCGGGTGCGGCCAATACAGGGGTATTGGTGAGGGCGTCCTTTAGCTGGCGGAAGGCTTCCTCACACTCTGGGGTCCAGGTTACCTGGCGGGGTTGGTTCTTACGGTTCAGATCAGTGAGGGGCTTGGCCACGCTGCTGTAATTGGGAATTAATTTCCTGTAATACCCCGCTGTCCCTAGAAACGCCATGACCTGGGTTTTAGTGCGTGGGGTGGGCCATTTGGCTATGGCCTCAATCTTGGCTGGTTCTGGTCGCTGTTTCCCACTTCCCACCCAATGCCCTAAATACTGAACCTCTGCTTTGCCCACGTGACACTTGTTTGGGTTCAGGGTGATTCCGGCCTTGTGGATCCTGTCCAATACGGTCTCTAGGTGATTTAGATGCTCTTCCCATGTCGTGCTGTAGATGACGATGTCATCCAGGTAGGCACACGCATAGTCCTGGAGACCATCCAGAAGCCGGTCAGCCAGCCTCTGGAAGGTCGCCGGGGCAGTCTTCATCCCGAATGGCATAACTCGAAACTGGAATAAGCCAAACGGGGTGACAAATGCCGACTTGGGAAAAGCATCAGGACTAAGGGGAATCTGCCAGTAGCCTTTGCATAGATCGATGGTGGTCAAATACTTTGCCCCCACCAGCCGGTCTAACAACTCATCCACACGCGGCATGGGACACGCATCCGTCACTGTTTTCTCATTGAGCTTACGATAGTCTACACAAAACCGTGTAGTCCCATCCTTCTTGGGCACTAACACTACACGGGATGCCCAGGGACTATTTGACTCTTCAATGACCCCTAAACGCAACATCTCTTGTATCTCTTGTTGCATCCCTTCTCGTACAGACTCAGGGACGTGGAAGGGGGGTTGTCGCAGGGGGGTCTGATCCTGGGTCTCAACCTTGTGTTGTGCCAGGTGAGTGTACCCGGGTTTCCCCGAAAACATCCTCTGTCACTGCCTCAACAACTCCACCTGCTGTCTCTCCCGGGGACCTAAGTCTTCACCCCAGTGTACCTGGTCCCATGTTATAGACTGAGTCCTCTCCCCTAAGACATCAGGCAAGGGAAGTCCGGCTAAATCCTCTGCTTCAGGTGCACAGATGGCCTCTACCTCTTCAGGGCGCTCCCGATAGGGCTTCAGCATATTCACGTGGAACATGCGGATAACCCTGGGGTCGTCACAATCGGCGACATTATAGATGGTGTCGGCTATTTTCCCCACTACCTGGTAGGGCCCCTGCCAAGCAGCTTGGAACTTGTTCTGCCTAGTGGGCTCTAACACCAGGACCTTCTGCCCTATTTCCAAGGTGCGCTCTCTGGCCCTCCGATCGTACCATACGCGCTGGCGCCGCTGGGCCACCTGCATGTTCCCACGTACAGCCTGGGTCAGCTCCTGTAGGCGGTCCCGGATTTCCAGCACATAGGGTACAATAGGAACCCCTTCTATGATGCTCTCCCCTTCCCAGTGTTCTAGCACTAAGTCTAGGGGTCCCCTTACCCATCTCCCATATACTAGTTCGAATGGGGAGAACCCCGTGGATTCTTGGGGCACCTCTCGATAGGCAAACAGGAGGTGAGGCAAGAATTTCTCCCAGTCCCTGTAGGTCCTGGTAAAAGTCCCAATGAGTTGTTTTAACGTCCCGTTAAAGCGTTCACACAACCCATTGGTTTGCGGGTGGTACGGGGTGCTTCTAATGGACTTTATGCCGCACAGCTTCCACAGTTGGTTGGTCACCTCTGCTGTAAACTGGGTACCCTGGTCTGAGATAATTTCCTGGGAAAATCCAACCCGTGAGAAAACCTGGAGCAGGGCAGCCACCACCGTCTCTGCCAGTATGTTACATAACGCAACCGCCTCTGGATACCGTGTGGCATAATCTACCACTGTCAATATATAGCTTTTCCCTGATGGACTGGGTTTGGCTAACGGCCCTATCAGATCGACCGCTACTCGGCTAAATGGTTCCTCCACAATGGGGAGGGGCCGTAATTTGGCCTTGCATCAATCTCCCCTCTTGCCAATGCGCTGGCAACTGTCACAGGTCTGGCAGTATTGACGGACATCATAGGTTACCCCCGGCCAAAAGAAGTTTTGTGTCAGACGATGCCTGGTGTGACTGACGCCGAAGTGCCCGGCCAAGGGTATGTCATGAGAGATTCGCAGCAACTCCTGCCTATACTTCTTGGGAACTACCAGCTGTCGTTTTTTTTATAGTGGAGCTCGTCCCTCTGTGGTGCTGCTCTGTGATCCGGTACAGGAGTCCCTGCTTCCATATAAACTGTTCTCCTTCCAGTACCCCTCTCCCCTCCTGTGCATTCCCACGATATCCCTCCAATGAAGGATCCTCAAGTAACTCCCTCTTAAATTCAACTGGGGTGGCCCAAGAAATGTGTCTGGCTATGGGAATACGTGTAGGGCTGGGATGTCTTACCTGGGCCTCCTCTGATTGTGATTCCGCCTCCGCAGCTCGAGCTTGTCTCCAGGTGGTCACAGGATATGTCTCAGCCAGAGGGGCAACTGAGAAGGCAGACAACATGGGCCCCAAGTCATTTCCCAGCAAAATGTCTGCAGGCAAATCCTCCATCAAGCCGACCTCAACAAGGCCATCCCCAACTCCCCAGTTCAGGTGAATCCTGGCAGTGGGCAGTCGATGTATGGCTCCCCCTGCTACACGGACTGCCACTGTCCGGTCTGTCTTCTCTTGGTCCCAGACGAGATGAGGCTTCACAAGGGTCAAAGTTGCTCCGGAATCTCTTAGTCCCTGCATGCGTTTCCCATTAACCCACACGACCTGTCGATGCTGTTGTCGATTATCTGCCCAGGCTGCCTGCACGGAGTCTACTTCATGCAGCACTTCCTCCATGTCTTCCACCTCTTGGTTAGTTGTAGCTCCAATGCCGGGTCAGCTTCGCCTTGGTAGCAGTGTACAGCGGCCCGGCGGAAGGTAGCTGTTCCCGCCTTTGGCCACTGGGTATGCTGAGTCCGGTTGAGACATTGTCTTTGCAGGTGGCCCAGCTGATGGCAGGTGTGGCATCGCGCCCCAGGGGAACTGTGGTAGGCCGGGTTTCTAGCTGGTCCCCCTACAATCTTCGGTGGTTTGGGGCCCTCCAGGTCCATGGGCGGACCCCTAGTGACCATCTTTGATCTGGACAACTGAGGCCTCCTGGCGTCATGATGTTCATCGGCCAGACGAGCGGCTTCCTCAAGAGTCATTGGCCGCCTGTCCTGAAGCCATTCCTGTGTCTCGGGGTTTAGTCCATTAAAGAATCGTTCTAACAAGAAGAGCTGGAGGACGTCCTCCTTAGTGGTTGCTTGGCTCCCTTGTACCCACTGTAGCAGTGACCGCCGTAATTTACAGGCCCATTCAGCGTGGGTATCGGTTACTCGTTTTATAAGTCCGTGGAACTTTTGGCGGTATGCCTCTGGTGTCAGCGCATACTGGGCCAAGATTACTTCTTTGATCCGCTCATAGTCCATACAGTCCTCATCAGGTACCGTACGATAGGCGTCCGCTGCCCGGCCTGTCAGCTTGCTGGCCAGAATTTGAACCCGTTCCTCCGGCTTCACTTGATGAAGGGCACACTGCCGCTCAAAGTCCTGCAGAAAGCCGTCAATGTCTTCCTCTGCCTCCCCCAACTGTCAGAAGGCATTATACTGGATCTTTTTGTGGCTTACTGTTGAAGGTACCTGGTCGGAGGCCAGAGCTCCCCTTGCTCGCTGACTCTCCTCTCTCCGCTCTGCCATCTCCATCTTGGTCAGCTCCACTTTGGTCCGCTCAGCCATCTCCATCTTGGCTAGCTCTATCCTGGTCCGCTCGGCCATCTCTTCCTTCAGATCAGTACGCACATCAGCCATCACCTCTCGTATGATCTCTACTGCAGGGTTTGGGCCATAGAACGCCAGTCTGTTCTTTACCTCCCTCTGGAATTCAGTCTCCTCCACTTTCACATTGGGGGGCGCTGTACTGTCGTGTTCCATGATAGCTGCTATCAAATCCGCTTTTGTTTTGTTGCTGGCGATTAACCCTCGGGCTTCCTCCAGATCTTTTAGTGTAGTCCTCTTTAACTTCTGGTAGATGTCTTCCATTCATTCCTTTCCTCCTGTAGAAGGGGTATCACATCCCGCTGTCTGCCACCAGTGTAACGGGGTCTACTGTGCTGTAGTACCTATTTCAGCACCCCCCGTGTTTCAGGAGGTCCATTCTGCTTTTGCTGATTTCTGAATGAAGGATGCTGGCTAGGATTTCTTGATTACATGGGAGCATATAAAAGCTGACTGCTACTCCAGGTATTTCCAGTCTTAAAGAACACACTTTATTTACAACACACAGAATATATAACACAGATACACAGGGCAGGCCAATAGAAAAAACAGGCCAGACATACATTACAATAGCCGCAGGGGGCTGGAGCCTGCTGATATTTACTGTGGGAATTACAAAGGTGGGGGAGGACAGAAGGGGGATATCTTGTCCTCTCTGCCCAGGGATGCAGCCTGTGGACTGATGCATTTCACATGGAACCTATTATACATAATATATATATAGCATAACATATTCTTGGTGCTGGGGGTTCTGTAAATAAGGTTCTTAGTTGACAGCCAGACCAAGTCTCCTACCTTGAAGGCTGGTGCAGGTTTACGAAACTTATCAGCTGCTCTCTTATATTTCTCCTAAGCTGATTCCAGATTCTATTTTAGAAGATCAACATTCCGTTGTAGGGAAGCGATTCTGTCGGCCACAGCTGGCAAAGGCGTATCTATAGGAAATCGAGGAAGTATGTTAGGATGATAACCTAGGTTAGCATAAAAAGAAGACTGCTTAGTGGAAGCACTCTGAGCGTTATTATAAGAAAATTCAGCCAAAGGAAGTAAATCCACCCAATCTGTTATGGCTGGCAATCAGGCAACACAGCGTGCAGTAATCAGCGCACATACAGAGATCTGGCAATAACCCAAAACAATAGGACGAGCTCTGAGACGTGGAATCTCTGTAGACTGCAGTACCTGATCTATCCTCACACAACTGGAAGCAGCAGTGGATTGCGCCTATCCACTACCTATGCAACTCGGCACTGCCTGAGGAGCTGACTAGCCTGAAGATAGAAATACAAGCCTGACTTACCTCAGAGAAATACCCCAAAGGAATAGGCAGCCCCCACATATAATGACTGTTAGCAAGATGAAAAGACAAACGTAGGAATGAAATAGATTCAGCAAAGTGAGGCCCGATATTCTAGACAGAGCGAGGATAGCAAAGAGAACTATGCAGTCTACAAAAAACCCTAAAACGAAAACCACGCAAAGGGGCAAAAAGACCCACCGTGCCGAGCTAACAGCACGGCGGTGCACCCCTTTGCTTCTCAGAGCTTCCAGCAAAAAATAATAACAAGCTGGACAGAAAAAACAGAAAACAAACTAGAAGCACTTATCTAGCAGAGCAGCAGGCCCAAGGAAAGATGCAGTAGCTCAGATCCAACACTGGAACATTGACAAGGAGCAAGGAAGACAGACTCAGGTGGAGCTAAATAGCAAGGCAGCCAACGAGCTCACCAAAACACCTGAGGGAGGAAGCCCAGAGACTGCAATACCACTTGTGACCACAGAAGTGAACTCAGCCACAGAATTCACAACAGTACCCCCCCCTTGAGGAGGGGTCACCGAACCCTCACCAGAACCCCCAGGCCGACCAGGATGAGCCACATGAAAGGCACGAACAAGATCTGGGGCATGGACATCAGAGGCAAAAACCCAGGAATTATCTTCCTGAGCATAACCCTTCCATTTGACCAGATACTGGAGTCTCCGTCTAGAGACACGAGAATCCAAAATCTTCTCCACAATATACTCCAATTCCCCCTCCACCAAAACAGGGGCAGGAGGCTCCACAGATGGAACCATAGGTGCCACGTATCTCCTCAACAACGACCTATGGAATACATTATGTATGGAAAAGGAGTCTGGGAGGGTCAGACGAAAAGACACCGGATTGAGAATCTCAGAAATCCTATACGGACCAATAAAACGAGGTTTAAATTTAGGAGAGGAAACCTTCATAGGTATATGACGAGAAGATAACCAAACCAGATCCCCAACACGAAGTCGGGGTCCCACACGGCGTCTGCGATTAGCGAAAAGCTGAGCCTTCTCCTGGGACAAGGTCAAATTGTCCACTACCTGAGTCCAGATCTGCTGCAACCTGTCCACCACATTATCCACACCAGGACAGTCCGAAGACTCAACCTGTCCTGAAGAGAAACGAGGATGGAACCCAGAATTGCAGAAAAATGGAGAGACCAAGGTAGCCGAGCTGGCCCGATTATTAAGGGCGAACTCAGCCAACGGCAAAAATGACACCCAATCATCCTGGTCAGCGGAAACAAAACATCTCAGATATGTTTCCAAGGTCTGATTGGTTCGTTCGGTCTGGCCATTAGTCTGAGGATGGAAGGCCGAGGAAAAAGATAGGTCAATGCCCATCCTACCACAAAAGGCTCGCCAGAACCTCGAGACAAACTGGGAACCTCTGTCAGAAACAATATTCTCAGGAATGCCATGTAAACGAACCACATGCTGGAAGAACAAAGGCACCAAATCAGAGGAGGAAGGCAATTTAACCAAGGGCACCAGATGGACCATTTTAGAAAAGCGATCACAGACCACCCAAATGACAGACATCTTTTGAGAAACGGGAAGGTCAGAAATGAAATCCATCGAAATATGTGTCCAAGGCCTCTTCGGGACCGGCAAGGGCAAAAGCAACCCACTGGCACGTGAACAGCAGGGCTTAGCCCTAGCACAAATTCCACAGGACTGCACAAAAGCACGCACATCCCGTGACAGAGATGGCCACCAGAAGGATCTAGCAACCAACTCCCTGGTACCAAAGATTCCTGGATGACCGGCCAGCACCGAACAATGAAGTTCAGAGATAACTTTACTAGTCCACCTATCAGGGACGAACAGTTTCTCGGCCGGACAACGATCAGGTTTATTAGCCTGAAATTTCTGCAACACTCTCCGCAAATCAGGGGAGATGGCAGACACAATGACTCCTTCCTTGAGGATACTCGCCGGCTCAGATAACCCCGGAGAGTCGGGCACAAAACTCCTAGACAGAGCATCCGCCTTCACATTTTTAGAGCCCGGAAGGTATGAAATCACAAAATCAAAACGAGCAAAAAACAACGACCAACGGGCCTGTCTAGGATTCAAGCGCTTGGCAGACTCAAGATAAGTAAGGTTCTTATGATCAGTCAAAACCACCACGCGATGCTTAGCACCCTCAAGCCAATGACGCCACTCCTCGAATGCCCACTTCATGGCCAGCAACTCTCGGTTGCCCACATCATAATTACGCTCAGCAGCAGAAAATTTCCTGGAAAAGAAAGCACATGGTTTGAACACTGAGCAACCAGAACCTCTCTGTGACAAAACCGCCCCTGCACCAATCTCAGAAGCATCAACCTCGACCTGGAACGGAAGAGAAACATCAGGTTGACACAACACAGGGGCACAGCAAAAACGACGCTTCAACTCCTGAAAAGCTTCCACGGCAGCAGAAGACCAATTAACCAAATCAGCACCCTTCTTGGTCAAATCGGTCAATGGTCTGGCAATGCTAGAAAAATTACAGATGAAGCGACGATAAAAATTAGCAAAGCCCAGGAATTTCTGCAAACTTTTTAGAGATGTCGGCTGAGTCCAATCCTGGATGGCCTGAACCTTAACCGGATCCATCTCGATAGTAGAAGGGGAAAAGATGAACCCCAAAAATGAAACTTTCTGCACACCGAAGAGACACTTTGATCCCTTCACGAACAAGGAATTAGCACGCAGTACCTGGAAAACCATTCTGACTTGCTTCACATGAGACTCCCAATCATCTGAGAAGATCAAAATGTCATCCAAGTAAACAATCAAGAATTTATCCAGATACTCACGGAAAATGTCATGCATAAAAGACTGAAAAACAGATGGAGCATTGGCAAGTCCGAACGGCATCACCAGATACTCAAAATGACCCTCGGGCGTATTAAATGCCGTCTTCCATTCATCTCCCTGCCTGATTCTCACCAGATTATACGCACCACGAAGATCAATCTTAGTAAACCAACTAGCCCCCTTAATCCGAGCAAACAAGTCAGAAATCAATGGCAAGGGATACTGAAACTTAACAGTGATCTTATTAAGAAGGCGGTAATCAATACACGGTCTTAGCGAACCATCCTTCTTGGCTACAAAAAAGAACCCTGCTCCCAATGGTGACGACGATGGGCGAATATGTCCCTTCTCCAGGGACTCCTTCACATAACTGCGCATAGCGGTGTGTTCAGGTACGGACAAATTAAATAAACGACCCTTAGGGAATTTACTACCAGGAATCAAATCGATAGCACAATCACAATTCCTATGCGGAGGAAGGGCATCAGACTTGGACTCTTCAAATACATCCTGAAAGTCCGACAAGAACTCTGGGATGTCAGAAGGAATGGATGACGAAATAGACAAAAATGGAACATCACCATGTACTCCCTGACAACCCCAGCTGGTTACCGACATAGAGTTCCAATCCAATACTGGATTATGGGTTTGTAGCCATGGCAACCCCAACACGACCACATCATGCAAATTATGCAGTACCAAAAAGCGAATAACTTCCTGATGTGCAGGAGCCATGCACATGGTCAGCTGGGCCCAGTACTGAGGCTTATTCTTGGCCAGAGGTGTAGCATCAATTCCTCTCAACGGAATAGGACACCGCAAAGGCTCCAAGAAAAATCCACAACGTTTAGCATAATCCAAATCCATCAGATTCAGGGCAGCGCCTGAATCCACAAACGCCATGACAGAATATGATGACAAAGAGCACATTAAGGTAATGGACAAAAGGAATTTGGACTGTACAGTACCAATAACGGCAGAGCTATCGAACCGCCTAGTGCGTTTAGGACAATTAGAAATAGCATGAGTAGAATCACCACAATAGAATCACAGTCTGTTCAGACGTCTGTGTTCGTGCCGTTCTACTTTAGTCATAGTCCTGTCGCACTGCATAGGCTCAGGTTTACTCTCAGACAATACCGCCAGATGGTGCACAGATTTACGCTCGCGCAAGCGACGACCGATCTGAATGGCCAAGGACATAGACTCATTCAAACCAGCAGGCATAGGAAATCCCACCATTACATCCTTAAGAGCTTCAGAGAGACCCTTTCTGAACAAAGCCGCTAGTGCAGATTCATTCCACAGAGTGAGCACTGACCATTTTCTAAATTTCTGACAATATACTTCTACATCATCCTGACCCTGGCATAAAGCCAGCAGATTTTTCTCAGCTTGATCCACTGAATTAGGCTCATCGTAAAGCAATCCCAGCGCCTGGAAAAATGCATCAACATTACTCAATGCAGAATCTCCTGGTGCAAGAGAAAACGCCCAGTCCTGTGGGTCGCCGCGCAAAAAAGAAATAATAATCAAAACCTGTTGAATAGGATTACCAGAAGAATGAGGTTTCAAGGCCAAAAATAGCTTACAATTATTTCTGAAGCTCAGGAACTTAGTTCTGTCACCAAAAAACAAATCAGGAATCGGAATTCTTGGTTCTAGCATCGATTTCTGATCAATAGTATCTTGAATCTTTTGTACATTTACAACGAGATTATCCATTGAGGAGCACAGAGCCTGAATATCCATGTCCACAGCTGTGTCCTGAAGCACTCTAATGTCTAGGGGAAAAAAAAGACTGAAGACAGAGCTAAGAAAAAAAAATGATGTCAGGATTTCTTTTTTCCCTCTATTGGAAATCATTGAATGGCTCCTTGTACTGTTATGGCTGGCAATCAGGCAACACAGCGTGCAGTAATCAGCGCACATACAGAGATCTGGCAATAACCCAAAACAATAGGACGAGCTCTGAGACGTGGAATCTCTGTAGACTGCAGTACCTGATCTATCCTCACACAACTGGAAGCAGCAGTGGATTGCGCCTATCCACTACCTATGCAACTCGGCACTGCCTGAGGAGCTGACTAGCCTGAAGATAGAAATACAAGCCTGACTTACCTCAGAGAAATACCCCAAAGGAATAGGCAGCCCCCACATATAATGACTGTTAGCAAGATGAAAAGACAAACGTAGGAATGAAATAGATTCAGCAAAGTGAGGCCCGATATTCTAGACAGAGCGAGGATAGCAAAGAGAACTATGCAGTCTACAAAAAACCCTAAAACGAAAACCACGCAAAGGGGCAAAAAGACCCACCGTGCCGAGCTAACAGCACGGCGGTGCACCCCTTTGCTTCTCAGAGCTTCCAGCAAAAAATAATAACAAGCTGGACAGAAAAAACAGAAAACAAACTAGAAGCACTTATCTAGCAGAGCAGCAGGCCCAAGGAAAGATGCAGTAGCTCAGATCCAACACTGGAACATTGACAAGGAGCAAGGAAGACAGACTCAGGTGGAGCTAAATAGCAAGGCAGCCAACGAGCTCACCAAAACACCTGAGGGAGGAAGCCCAGAGACTGCAATACCACTTGTGACCACAGAAGTGAACTCAGCCACAGAATTCACAACACCAATCATCCTGTAGGTGGCAGATAAAGCAGCGGAGATACTGCTCCAGGGTCTGGTTGGTCCGTTCTGTCTGGCCATTATTTATATTAGTCTGAGGATGAAAGGCAGAAGAAAGATTTACTTTAATGTCCAATGCGGCACAGAAATTCTGCCAAAACCTTGAAGTGAATTGCATCCCTCGATCAGAAATGACCTCATCAGGTAGTCCATGCAAGTGAAACACATCTTGAATTATTAAATCTGCAGTCTGTTTAGCAGTGGGTAAGCCTCTATTGCCCACGTCGTAGTTCTTTTCTGCTGCACACAACCTCTGTGAAAAAAAAAGCACAGGGATGCAAAACATTCTTCTCACCTGTTCTCTGGGAGAGTATAGCTCCGATGGCACAGTCAGAAGCATCCACCTCTACTATGAAGGCCAGTTCAGGGTTGGGATGCACTAGGATAGGTGCTGTGGTAAATTTACTCTTCAGGTGAGAAAACGCTTCTTGGGCTTGAGGAGTCCAGGTGAAGATAGATCTGTTATGGGTAAGTTGCGTGATTAGTGACACTACCTCAGAAAAGTGCCTAATAAAACGGCTGTAAAAATTGGCAAACCCGATGAAGCGCTGTACTTCCTTCACATTCTTAGGAACTGGCCAGTTCTTGATGG
This sequence comes from Ranitomeya imitator, assembly GCF_032444005.1. NCBI lineage: Eukaryota > Metazoa > Chordata > Amphibia > Anura > Dendrobatidae > Ranitomeya > Ranitomeya imitator. The sequence goes on from NC_091284.1 coordinate 176,730,373, forward strand.
CTTGGGTCATACTTTCATCCATACAAATTCCTCGTGATGACATTACATACCCCAAAAATTGAATCTCGGTCTGATGGAAATCGCATTTTTCAAGTTTGATATAGAAATGATTCTGTCGTAGGCGTTCTAAGACCAACTTCACATGTCCATGATGTTCCTCTGTAGAGTTAGAAAAAATCAAAATGTCATCTAAATAAATCACTACAAAAGTATCCAAAAGATCCCTGAAAATGTCGTTCACTAAATGTTGGAAAGTTGCTGGGGCATTAAACAGACCGAAGGGCATGACTAAGTCTTCACAATGTCCATAACGTGATCTGAATATGGTCTTCCATTCATCCCCAGGTCTAATACGGACCAAATTATTGGCCCCACGGAGATCCAGTTTAGAGAAAATTTTGGCATGCCGTACTCTCTCCAATAACTCAGGGATCAAAGGCAGTGGGTAACGGTTTCTGATAGTAACCTTATTAAGCTCCCAGTAATCTATGCAGGGTCTAAGAGATCCATCTTTCTTCTTCACAAAGAAGATGGGTGCACCTCCAGAAGATGAGGAGTGGCGTATGAAGCCTTTGGCTAAATTCTCATCAATATAGTCCTTCAAAGCCTTTAGCTCGGGCCCTGCCAAAGGGTAGATCTTACCAAAGGGTATACCTGCTCCTGGCAAGAGTTCAATTGGACAATCGTATGGACGATGAGGGGGAAGCTGGTCAGCGTTCCTCTTGTCACATACATTGGCATACTCATGGTACATAGCTGGTAGTTCAGAAAGCGTTGAGGATCCCTCAGGAACAGCACAAGCTGCAACTTCTGGACCTATCTGTTTCTTCGGGAAGTGCAGCTCCTTCCTTGGTCTCCCAGTTAATTGTAGGGTTCTGAGCCTGCAGCCATGGCAGCCCTAAAATGATGGGAAAATGGGGAGAAGCGATAAGCATAAAAGGCAGTCTTCTTGATGATTTTTACCCATGAACACCTTCAAGGGTTCCGTCTCCTGATCCACTGGTCCAGAGTTTAACAGGGAAGCCATCCACAGTCTCCATCTGTACAGGAGTAGCCTTCTGCACAGGACGTATCCCATGTTTCTGGGCAAAAGAGATGTCCATAAAATTGCCGCTTGCCCCTGAGTCAATCATGGCAGAGCTACACACCCATACCGAGTCAACCCAGAGTTTGATGGAGAGTGAGCAATGAGAGTTGTTCTTCTTACAGCTCAACTGGGATACCGGTGGGGAAACTTGAAAAAATGCTGCATTGATACAATCATCGGGCTCTGAAATAATGGAGTTTAAGTCCGAGAAGTCAGTATCTATAGCTGCAGATCTCCCCAGAACTTGAGATTCGGATTTGACAGATCCCCTTTCGCAGCACTCACAGTGTATGACTGCTGCAGCAGTCTTACGAGAATGGTTGGGGCAGCTTGTAGTGAAGTGCCCTGACTTACCACAATAGAAACATAGATTTTCTTTTAGTTGATGTTCCTTGCGGGCATCACTCACCCATCTCTGTAAGGAGTCCACCTGCATTGGTTCAGGTTCTGGTTCCCATGTGGTCCGGCTCACAGACTCCTTAGCTGGGGAGGAAGGCAGGAAATGATTAGGAAGATTAATTTCAGACCATCTCTCTTGTCTGCGTTCAGTAAGACGGGCATCAATACGGATGCAGTAGTTAATAAAGTCTCCCAACGCGGTGGGAGGGTCGGCACGAGCAAGTTCGTCCTTAATCATTGGAGACAGTCCTTTACGGAAAATGGATTTTTTTGCGGAACTGTCCCAAGTAGTATCGAGAGCCCATCTCCTGAAATCCAAGGCATATTCAGCTACTGAGCGCTTACCTTGGCGCAAAGCCAACATGGCTGCGTCAGCTTTTGCATCTCGGTTTGGGTCATCAAAAACCTACCCCATGGCTGAAATGAAAGCTTCCAAATTATTTAGACATTCATCCTCAGTCTCAATCAGGGGGTTTGCCCACATCAGAGCTTTGTTGGAGAGCAGCATGATTATGGTTAGCACCTTGGATCGTTCAGAGAGAAATTGTGAAGCATGAGCAGAGAAAAACAGTTTGCATTGATTAATAAATCCCCTAAAATGTTTTCGTTCACCGCCAAAACGGAAAGGTGGCAACTTTGGAAACCCAGAACATGGGGGTGTTGATGATACCAGGACTCGTTCCTCCAGAGCCTCAATCCTGGTTCGCAATTCCTGCGTATTTTGTCTGAAAATTTGCAAATTGTGATTATTAAGATCTTGCTGGCTTGCAAAGCTGGTCTTCAGAGCCTGAATATCCGCAAGAATCTTATCAGTAACTCCACATAAGTCTTTTACACGAGCCTCCATCTTCCCAGATACTTTACGGCAGAAAAGCTGGAGGGGAAAAGAGAGCGCACAATAGTGTTTACCTGTGGTAACACACCTTGCTGAAAAAAGGGAATGCGCTCACCTGAAATGGTTGTGAGAAGTCACAACCACTGTCATCACAGAATGTATAAATTAATATCTTCCCAGATCCTTTAAGATAGAAATACTGAAATGGTTGTGAGAAGTCAAAACCACTATCATCACAGAAGGTATAACTGGATATCTGGCATTCACGGTGCACAGTAGACTCGGTGTTCCCAGACCCAGCAGACACTAACGTTGGCTTCAGAATCTTGTCAAATATAAAACACAGTCTGTATAGAGTCTTGTGCTTGGGTGCAAGGAAACACAGAAGACACAGGCTTGTTTAAGTAGTTCTTGTATTACTTCATACAAGTAAGGGTTAACACAGTTGCAGGCAGGAGACAACACAGGCAGGTTCCTCACACCAAAAATTCCCTCTGGTTCATGACCCTTGTGGTAACTATGACAGAGAATGTCTTTTAGATTCCGACTTCTACGGTGTGTGATGGAGGGTGATGAAGAGATATGTTCAGCAAGAATTCGGTCCTGTCTAATCAAGGGCTAGTATTTCTCTAAAGCCATTCTAACAGCAGATGAATTGTTACAAAGGGTAGAAATAATTCTCACCTGGGGGTGGGAAGGAGTTTTACATCTGCTTTTCAAAAGGTCCTCTCTTTTCACAGTCGACGCTCTAACATCTATGGATGGTACGTCTAGAGTATCCACGTTCTTCAAATCGTCCGTATAGATCCACCACCTGCTTTTGATATGCACTCTCTTCAGAGCAGATCTGCTTGGCTCTAAGGAATTGGCCATATGGTATATTATGTTTGAGATGCGCAGGGTGGGCCGATGAGGCATGCAATAGGCTGTTCACAGCTGTTTCTTTCCGAAAAAGGTCACTTTGCAGGAAGCCGTCCTTTCCTCTATAGATCCTTGTATCTAAAAACTCGACATCGTTGCGGCTGTAATGACAAGTGAGTTTTATGTTATGGTCATTTCTTGTCAAATATAAAATACAGTCTGTATAGAGTCTTGTGCTTGGGTGCAAGGAAACACAGAAGACACAGGCTTGTTTAAGTAGTTCTTGTATTAATTCATACAAGTAAGGGTTAACACAGTTGCAGGCAGGAGACAAGACAGGCAGGAATAAACCTTAAGTCCATCTAGTCACAGAAACAGGTTAAAGGTTCTCTCTCTACTTCCCTTGCCAATGTTGATGGTAAGCTGAGGGATTCCTGAGTCCACACATGTCCAATGATCTGAAGTAGAAGGTGGTTAGGATAACAAGTCCAAGTCTTCCAGGAGCAAGGAGACAGGTAAATTGCAGACTTGATTCTGAAGCACTGATTAAACAGCTGATGCTGCTTAAAAGGGCAAGTGGCAGAGAACAGGGCGGAAACATTGAAACTGAGAACTCCATGCTGGTTAAGGGCAAAGTAGACACAGCAGAACAGAAAGCAAAATGGCCGACAGGAAAAAACTAGGTTCTATTAAAAAAAACAGCAGATATAGCAAATTGACTAAAACCTTACACTTCTATTCAGTTGTTCCACAAACTGGAGGAGTTCGCCCTCAATACCCTGCCATACTGCAAAAATGTCATCAATATACCTTGTCCATAGTAAGACCTTGGAGGCCAGGTATGTGGGGTCCATGACGAAGGTTTGCCTCTCCCACAACCCCAGGAACAGACACGCATAGGACGGCGCAAAGGCCACCCCCATGGCTGTCCCCTGGAGCTGTAGGTAGCGGGCCTCCTTGAAAATGAAGTAGTTGTGGGACAACGCAAACTCAAGAAGAGACAACAAGAATTTAACCAGCCGCTCATCCATATCAGTAGTATTAAGGAAGAAGTTGACAGCTTCAAGACCATCACTGTGACGAATTGAGGTGTAAAGTGATTCAACATCCAAAGTTAGTAACCACATGTCAGATTCCAGGTACACATTGGAGATTTTCGAAAGTATATCCCCAGTGTCCTTCAAGAATGAGGGGAGGGTCTCTACAATAGGTTTAAGATGATGATCCAATAGCTTACCTATCTCCTCAGATAAACCACTATTCCCAGATATGATGGGGCGACCTGGTGGACATGTGAGATTTTTATGGACCTTGGGTAGCAGATATAAGCAAGGTGTTCTTGGGAATGCAGGTATCAAGTTGTCCCTCCAATAATTTGGGATAACACCATCCAAAAACACATCCTCCAGGATATCATTCAGTTCAGCCTGAAAAGCAGAGGTGAGGCTAAAGGTCAACCTCTTATAATTTTCGACATCTTTTAGCTGTCGAAAAGCCTCTTTCTCAAAGAGGTTAGTTGGCCACACAACCACGTTACCCCCCTTGTCTGCCTGCTTTATTACCACCCCTTTCAGTTTCCCCAAATCTGCTAGTGCAGTCCTCTGTTCCCTAGTAAGGTTGTCATTTTGTATACGCCAGGGTATCCTTCTGAATTCTTCAGTGACCATCCTAACGAATAGTTCGATCTCTGGAAACAGGCTAAGAGTGGGAAAATTTTTTGTCTTTGAAGTTTCAAACTTACCTATAATCAAAGTAGGTTCAGGAGTGGGATGAAGGTCATCACACAATTCATTAAGAATAGATATTGCTTCCTGTTCCTTCGGTGTCCATTGTGGGTCGATCAATTTCTTTGCATGTAGTTTTTTAAAGCTAATTTTCTCGCAAACAGATGTTAATCTTTCACTGCAGTGAAAAAATCAAATGATGAAATTGGAGAAAAAGAAAGACCCAAACCAAGTACCTCAATCTGTGGTTCGGTTAAATTGACCTGGGATAAATTCAGTACCTTTAATCGTGAGGGTCCAGGATTGGCCTCCGTGGTGCGTTTCTTCGCATTAGTCTTCCTTGGGTGGTATCCACTTTTGCGTTTTGTTCGAATTGTGGAAAAAGATCGTTGAATATCTATAGATTCAGATCTTTCATCAACAGACGAAATAGAGGAAAAAGAGGCCGAACGTGTATTACTCTGTGATTTGTACCATCTATATACAGAGTTTGTTTTAAAGTCTTGTACGTCACGACGAGCAACCTTCTTTGCTTTAACCTCTTGTATTTCTTTCTCCCAACTTGCATAATGCTTGTCCAAGTCTTTATGAAACGCCTCAGGGTCAGTAGGATTTAGGGAGTCAGTCAACTTCTTCTGTAAGGTTTCAATTTCGCCCTCCATAATTTCAAGGCTCTTCTTATTTAGGCCAATTAATAGTTCAATAATTGACCGAGAGCAAATATTACATGACTCCTCCCATCTAGATCTGAAAAGTGTATCTTCGACAGGAAAGGAGGGTAAAATTTTAGCCCTTAATCCTCTAGGTATCATATTTTTGGCTAGGTAACCCTCCAATGAGGCTTTATTCCACCATGTTCGCATTCGTTATTTCAACAAGGCTTTTAAAGAATTCTTAGCTTAAGTTACAGCTCCATTCTCAATTCCACCACCAGATGTCACTTCACCCTTAAAAATAGCATCAACATGTGCCAGCCAGGATTGATCCCGTGCTTTTAAATCCATTGCCCAAAAGCGTACTACAAAGGAACGCAAAAACAACTTATTTCCAAAATACGGGCCATAAATCGTAAGCTCATCCACAGAAAAATACGTATAGAACCAAACAAAAAGAAGTGAGCCATAGAGCATTTCTTAAAAATGTATACAAATTTTATTAAGACAATTAAAAAAAAAACATAGTCATATTAACATAGAGACAATTATATGCAAAAAGAATCAGGGTGTAAATGACATCTAAGTGCCACGCACACAAAACAGTTGGTCAGGTTTTATGGCAAAAAACAGGAAGTAATACAAATATGCATATGTACTCCCACAACAGATAGCCCCGTATAGAGTATACCACTAAGAAATGTGGTAGTGACCGTTGGTAATTCCTAATCAACAATTAGTACATAGACCTAAAGTATAAAGTAACTGTATAATCCAGATAAACATACAGGTCAGAGTAATGCAGAAGGAGTTATGACAAAAGCCAAAGATCACATATTATAAAGTTAGGCCAAAACTAAGGGGATCGTACAAATATATCAATCCATAGATGACACACAGTTTGTTATATCATGTATAATGAAGGGAAGAGAATGCCCATAGTGCACCAACCTGAATGCGTAGCGTGGAAAAGCGGACCCCAACGCGCGTTTCGCAATGTTGCTTCCTCGGGGGGCATGGTGTTTAAGTGAAGGCTGCAGGTATTTATAGCCACAGGCAGCCAATTATTTGTGTATATGGCATCATGTGGGGCTTCCAAAAGCAACAGCGCCGGACCGGAAATCAAGGTCACAGCGTCCACCGTCATCATCCTGCGCCTGCTGCTGATGCACCAGACAAGCAGGCGAAGGGACGTCATGAGGACGCGTGACCATGGTGACGGCCAGACACAAGCCAGAGGGAGCGCACAGTGCCAGGAGGAGCGTGTCTAAGTGTGTGAAAGCCAGGGGAGGGAGCGCATGAGATGAGTCGTATTGAACATAGTAAAAGCGCATTGTTATCAGGAAGAGATGTATAGAGAGACCGTGCTGTTAACACTAGGGTTGAGCGAAACGGGTCGTTCATTTTCAAAAGTCGCCGACTTTTGGCAAAGTCGGGTTTCATGAAACCCGATCCGACCCCTGTGCGGGGTCGGCCATGCGGTACGCGACTTTCGCGCCAAAGTCGCGTTTCAATGACGCGAAAAGCGCCATTTCTCAGCCAATGAAGGTGGACGCAGAGTGTGGGCAGCGTGATGACATAGGTCCTGGTCCCCACCATCTTAGAGAAGGGCATTGCAGTGATTGGCTTGCTGTCTGCGGCGTCACAGGGGCTATAAAGGGGCGTCATCTTACTGCTGCTGATCTGAGCTTAGGGAGAGGTTGCTGCCGCTTCGTCAGAAGCAGGGATAGTGTTAGGCAGGGTCCATTCACCACCAAACCGCTTGTGCTGTAGCGATTTCCACTGTCCAACACCACCTTCGGTGTGCAGGGACAGTGGAAGCTACATTTTTTTTTTTTTCCCAGCGTTGTAGCTCATTGGGCTGCCCTAGAAGGCTCCGTGATAGCTGCATAGCTGTGTGTACGCCGCTGTGCAAACCAACTGCTTTTTTCAAAGCACAAATCCTGTTGTTCTGCACAGCTATCTTGTTTGTTTGTCCACACTTTTTATTTAATTTGTGCATCAGTCCACTCCTTATTGCTGCCTGCCATACCTGGCTGAGATTACTGCAGGGAGATAGTAATTGTAGGACAGTCCCTGTTTTTTTTTTTTTTTTTGTGAGAGATTAAGATTGGCATTTCTGCTAGAGTGCCATCCCTGTGTGTGCCATCTCTCACTCAGTGGGCCATAGAAAGCCTATTTATTTTTTTGCTTGATTTGGGTTCTAAATCCTACCTGAAAAAATCACTACATCAATCAGTGGGAGAAAAATATTGGCCTCAGGGCTTGTGTGCCTGACTCCTGTGTGTGCCATCTCTCACTCAGTGGGGCATAGACAGCCTTTTTTTTATTTTTTTTATTTGGTTTCTAAATTGTCCTTGAAAAAATCCTTTTATTTTATTTGGTTTCTAAATTCTTCCTGAAAAAATCATTTTATTTAATTTTGTTTCTAAAGTCTCCCTGAAAAAAATAAAAAATAAAAAATAAAACAGTGGGAGATTAATATTGACATTTTTGCTTGAGTGACAGTCCTGCGTGTGTGGCATCTCTGTGATTTGGTGCCACAGAAAACAGAGTGTGTAACATTGTGGCTGATTTTCCTTGTGGTCTCACCAACCTGTAAAGGGATATTGAAATCATACTGAAGTTATAGGTCACCGTGTAAGTTGTTTGACAGCAACAAATAAAGTTACTTTGGTTAAGTTTTTAAAACAATGAGGAAGTCTGGTGCAAGAGGTCGTGGCCGTGGGCGTTCATTGTCAGCTAGTAATGATGGTAGTGGTAGTGGAGCATCAGGTGGTCGTGGGAAAAAAAATATTCCACCTAAGTCTGGAGCTGTGGAGCCAGGTTCGTCGTCTGGCTACACAAGGCCTCGAACGCTCTCTTTTCTGGGAGTAGGAAAACCGCTTTTAAAGCAGGAGCAGCAACAGCAAATTTTGGCTTATCTTGCAGACTCAGCCTCTAGCTCTTTTGCCTCCTCTTCTGAAACTGGTAAGTGTAAAAGCAGCGCGTCGCTTGTGGATGTTCACGGTCAGGGACAAGTCGCTTCCTTGTCCTCTTCAGCAAAAACAACAACAAGAGAGAAGGATGCAGCAGGCGACACAACGGGTTACTCCATGGAGCTCTTTACACATACCGTCCCTGGCTTAGAAAGTGAAACACTTAACAGGCCATGCCCATTACAAGTAGATTCTGACATGGAGTGCACTGATGCACAGCCACAGCCTGACTACTATGCTGGTCCTTTGACTCAGACCACAACATTGCCCTCTCAGGGTACTGATCCACAATCAGACCCTGATGAGACTATGTTGCCCCATCACGAACGCTATACCACCGACCGACACGGTGACACAGACGAAGTTGCATACGAGCTAGAAGAGGAGGTAATAGATGACCCAGTTGTTGACCCCGATTGGCAGCCATTGGGGGAGCAGGGTGCAGGCGGCAGTAGTTCAGAAGCGGAGGTGGAGGAGGGGCCGCAGCAGGCTTCAACATCGCAACAGGTTCCATCTGCCGGGCCCGTATCTGGCCCAAAACGTGTGTCAAAGCCAAAACCTGTTGGAGGACAGCGTGGCCATCCGGTTAAAGCTCAGTCTGCAATCCCTGAAAAGGGATCCGATGCTAGGAAGAGTGCAGTCTGGCATTTTTTTAAACAACATCCAATTGATCAGTGCAAAGTCATCTGTCAAAAATGTTCAACTAGCTTAAGCAGAGGTCAGAATCTGAAAAGTCTAAATACAAGTTGCATGCATAGACATTTAACCACCATGCATTTTCAAGCCTGGACTAACTACCAAACGTCCCTTAAGGTTGTAGCACCCTCAGCCAATGAAGCTAGTCAGCAACGCAACATCCCTTCCGTCACTGTAAGGCCACCATTTTGCGCACCACCGGCAGTATCTGTGCAGGTTTCTTTGCCAGCCAAAAGCAGTCAGGGTCAGGGAATCACCAGTTTTGTAGGAGGAAATATTGCATCTAGGGCACCGGTGGAAATAATACCGTCTCCAACCGTCTCTCAGTCTGCCATGTCCACCGGCACACCCGCAAGTTCCACGATCTCCAGCTCTCCAGTCCAGCTCACCCTACATGAGACTCTGGTTAGAAAAAGGAAGTACTTATCCTCGCATCCGCGTACACAGGGTTTTAACGCCCACATAGCTAGACTAATCTCGTTAGAGATGATGCCCTACCGGTTAGTTGAAAGTGAAGCTTTCAAAGCCCTGATGGAGTACGCTGAACCACGCTACGAGCTACCCAGTCGACACTTTTTTTCCGGAAAAGCCATCCCAGCCCTGCACCAGCATGTTAAACAGCGCATCGTCCATGCACTCAGGCAATCTGTGAGTACAAAGGTGCACCTGACTACAGATGCATGGACCAGTAGGCATGGCCAGGGACGTTACGTGTCCATCACGGCACACTGGGTGAATGTGGTGGATGCAGGGTCCACAGGGGACATCAATTTCGGGACAGTTGTGCCTAGCCCACGGTCTAGGAAACAGTTGGCTGTAGGCGTTCGCACCCCCTCCTCCTCCTCCTCGTCCTCCTGCAGAAGCGACAGCTCTTCCACAGACCGCAGTCAGTCAACCACTCCATCGGCAGCTGACACTGTTGCACACCAGTTGTCCCATTATGGGCCAGCTACTGGCAAGCGTCAGCAGGCTGTATTGGCTATGAAGTGTTTGGGCGACAACAGACACACCGCGGAAGTTCTGTCCGAGTTCTTGCAACAAGAAACGCAGTCGTGGCTGGGCACAGTAGATCTTGAGGCAGGCAAGGTAGTGAGTGATAACGGAAGGAATTTCATGGCTGCCATCTCCCATTCCCAACTGAAACACATTCCTTGCCTGGCTCACACCTTAAACCTGGTGGTGCAGTGCTTATTGAAAACTTATCCTGGGTTCTCCGACCTGCTCCTCAAAGTGCGTGGACTTTGCTCACATATCCGACGTTCGCCTGTACACTCCGGCCGTATGCAGACCTATCAGCCGTCTTTGAACCTTCCCCAGCATCGCCTAATCATAGACGTTGCAACAAGGTGGAACTCAACATTGCACATGCTTCAGAGACTGTGCCAACAGAGGCGGGCTGTTATGTTTTTGTGGGAGGATACACATACACGGGCAGGCAGTAGGATGGCAGACATGGAGTTGTCAGGTGTGCAGTGGTCGAAGATACAAGACATGTGTCAAGTCCTTCAGTGTTTTGAGGAATGCACACGGCTGGTTAGTGCAGACAACGCCATAATAAGCATGAGCATCCCCCTAATGTGTCTGCTGATGCAAAGTTTGACGCACATAAAGGATCAGGCGTCTGCACCAGAGGAAGAGGAAAGCCTTGATGACAGTCAGCCATTGTCTGGTCAGGGCAGTGTACAGGACGAGGTAGCGGGCGAAGAGGAGGTGGAAGACGAGGAGGATGATGGGGATGAGTATATTTTTAATGAGGAAGCTTTCCCGGGGGCACTGGAAATTGGTGGCGTGGCAAGGCCGGGTTCTGGTTTTTTGAGGGACACAAGTGACGTAGATTTGCCTGAAACTGCCCCTCAACCAATCACAACCGCAGATTTGACAACTGGAACTTTGGCCCACATGGCGGATTATGCCTTACGTATCCTCAAAAGGGACACACGCATTACTAAAATGATGAACGATGATGATTACTGGTTGGCCTGCCTCCTTGATCCTCGCTATAAAGGCAAATTGCAAAATATTATGCCACATGAGAACTTGGAACTAATATTAGCAACCAAACAATCAACTCTTGTTGACCGTTTGCTTCAGGCATTCCCAGCACACAGCGCCCGTGCCGTGATCGTTCTCACACGAGCTCCAGGGGGCAGCAGACCAGGAGTGTTAGCGGTGCACACATCAGAAGTGACGTTGGACAGAGGGGTTTTCTGACCAGGTTGTGGAGTGATTTTGCTATGACCGCAGACAGGACAGGTACTGCTGCATCAATTGAAAGTGACAGGAGACAACATTTGTCCAGTATGGTTACTAACTATTTTTCATCCCTTATCGATGTTCTCCCTCAACCGTCATTCCTATTTGATTACTGGGCATCAAAATTAGACACCTGGCCAGAATTGGCAGAATATGCATTGCAGGAGCTTGCTTGCCCGGCAGCTAGTGTCCTATCAGAAAGAGTATTCAGTGCTGCAGGTTCAATATTAACCGAAAAAAGGACTCGTCTGGCTACCCAAAATGTTGATGATCTAACATTCATTAAAATGAACCACAACTGGATTTCGAATTCTTTTGCCCCACCTTGCCCGGCAGACACCTAGCTTTCCTACGAAAAGCTCTTGCCTGTGGACTACTGTGAATTTCTTTTCGAATGTCTAATTTGCTGCAGCTGATTGTCCAGCATACGACATGTTTACACCTCCCTAAATGGCCAAACTCCCCACACGGGGCCGTGGTATCGCGACTTGGCGCAAGCACCCGTGAGAGTGCTGTTTGTCTGAAGAGGTGGGTGTGCCCGCTTTTGGTCGACGGCACTGCCACTGGGTCCCTCATAGTACAATAAAGTGTCTCTTGCGGTGGTGGTGCGCACCCAACGTCAGACACACTGTTGTAACATGAGGGGCCCTGGGCCTGTACCGCCGTCCACAAGAGAGTTCACCCACCCCCAGGTCAAACATTGCTCTGCCACTTCCACAATTATCTCTCACACTTCCACCAATGTTTAGACTATGCGCTGACATCCTTCCATTCCTGCCACTGACAATACCATTGTGTTGACATGTATAATGGTACTTAACATAGTCAGGGGCAGTGTCCTCTATTTACCCAAGTAAAAACTTTGCGCCAAATTAGTAGGTCAGAAACAACGCAGAGGATCCCACCCCTGTACCTAAAGATTGCACCCTTTAGTGTTTTCGCTGGATTTTAATGTGAGACATTCACATTTATGTATTGTTTTGGACTACTAACTGGCAGACACTCATTACAATCATCCTCCACTGACCAGGCCACTGCTGCCCGTGTACCCCTGGAACCAATTATAAAGTGCCTACAGCCCAATTTTTTTATGTTAGGCCTTCGAAGCCTGTCTGCGGTCCGTTCTTTCTACTACTACTACACTGACCAGGCCACTGCTGCCCGTGTTCCCCTGGAACCAATGTAAAATTGCCTACAGCCATCTGTTATTATGTTAGGCCTTCGAAGCCTGTCTGCGGTCACTCCTTCCACTAGGCCTCCACTGACCAGACCACTGCTGCCCGTGTTCCCCTGGAACCAATGTAAAATTGCCTACAGCCATCTGTTATTATGTTAGGCCTTCGAAGCCTGTCTGTGGTCACTCCTTCCACTAGGCCTCCACTGACCAGACCACTGCTGCCCGTGTTCCCCTGGAACCAATTTTAAATTGCCTACAGCCAGCTCAATTTTTTTATGTTAGGCCTTCGAAGCCTGTCTGCGGTCCGTTCTTTCTACTACTACTACACTGACCAGGCCACTGCTGCCCGTGTTCCCCTGGAACCAATTTAAAATTGCCTACAGCCATCTGTTATTATGTTAGGCCTTCGAAGCCTGTCTGCGGGCACTCCTTCCACTAGGCCTCCACTGACTACACCAGTGACACCACTGCTGCCCGTGTACCCCTGGAACCAATTTAAAATTGCCTACAGCCATCTGATATTATTTTAGGCCTTCGATGCCTGTCTGCGGTCACTCCTTCCACTAGGCCTCCACTGACCACACCACTGCTGCCCGTGTACCCCTGGAACCAATGTAAAATTGCCTACAGCCAGCCCAATTTTTTTATGTTAGGCCTTCGAAGCCTGTCTGCGGTCCGTTCTTTCTACTACTACTACACTGACCAGGCCACTGCTGCCCGTGTTCCCCTGGAACCAATTTAAAATTGCCTACAGCCATATGTTATTATGTTAGGCCTTTGATGCCTGTCTGCGGTCACTCCTTCCACTAGGCCTCCACTGACCACACCACTGCTGCCCGTGTACCCCTGGAACCAATGTAAAATTGCCTACAGCCATCTGTTATTATGTTAGGCCTTCGAAGCCTGTCTGCGGTCACTCCTCCCACTAGGCCTCCACTGACCACACCACTGCTGCCCGTGTACCCCTGGAACCAATGTAAAATTGCCTACAGCCAGCCCAATTTTTTTATGTTAGGCCTTCGAAGCCTGTCTGCGGTCCGTTCTTTCTACTACTACTACACTGACCAGGCCACTGCTGCCCGTGTTCCCCTGGAACCAATTTAAAATTGCCTACAGCCATATGTTATTATGTTAGGCCTTTGATGCCTGTCTGCGGTCACTCCTTCCACTAGGCCTCCACTGACCACACCACTGCTGCCCGTGTACCCCTGGAACCAATGTAAAATTGCCTACAGCCATCTGTTATTATGTTAGGCCTTCGAAGCCTGTCTGCGGTCACTCCTTCCACTAGGCCTCCACAGACCAGACCACTGCTGCCCGTGTTCCCCTGGAACCAATTTTAAATTGCCTACAGCCAGCCCAATTTTTTTATGTTAGGCCTTCGAAGCCTGTCTGCGGTCCGTTCTTTCTACTACTACTACACTGACCAGGCCACTGCTGCCCGTGTTCCCCTGGAACCAATGTAAAATTGCCTACAGCCATCTGTTATTATGTTAGGCCTTCGAAGCCTGTCTGCGGTCACTCCTTCCACTAGGCCTCCACTGACCAGACCACTGCTGCCCGTATTCCCCTGGAACCAATTTTAAATTGCCTACAGCCAGCCCAATTTTTTTATGTTAGGCCTTCGAAGCCTGTCTGCGGTCCGTTCTTTCTACTACTACTACACTGACCAGGCCACTGCTGCCCGTGTTCCCCTGGAACCAATTTAAAATTGCCTACAGCCATCTGTTATTATGTTAGGCCTTCGAACCCTGTCTGCGGTCACTCCTTCCACTAGGCCTCCACTGACCACACCACTGCTGCCCGTGTACCCCTGGAACCATTTTTAAAGTGCCTACAGCCTAATTTTGTTATGTTAGGCCTACTACGCCTGTCTGTGGTCCCTCCTTCCAATACTCGTCCACTGACCACACCACTGCTGCCCGTGGACCCCTGGAACCAATTTTTAATTGCATAGAGCATCATTTTTTTAATAGTAGGCGTACAAAGTCTGTGTGCGGTCCACTATTGAAATTGTCCTCCACTGCCCAGAGCAATGCTGCCTGTGTACCCCTGTAACTTTTTTAAGCTGCAGTGAGCCACATTTTTGGTTTAAGGCCTACTACCTGTGTCTGTCTGCGCCACTCAATTCAGCTGTGTTACTTTGAAAAAAGCAGAGCGTCAATAGTCTTGTTTTCAGCCTCTAGGAATTTTAAAAGTGCTTTGGGGGTACAACTTTGGTAGGGCCTACTAACGGTGTCTGCCGCCCCAAGGTGTGCCCCAGGTTTCGTCCACATTGCTTCGGTCTTCCGACTCTCGTTTAGTAGTTGTAGAAAACTACACTGCATTAGGCCTACAAATTGGGTATGGGGTGTAGAGAGATGGTGTGTTACACTAAAAGGTGTTCCCCAGGTTTCGTCCACATTGCTTCGGTCTTCCGACTCTCGTTTAGTAGTTGTAGAAAACTACACTGCATTAGGCCTACAAATTGGGTATGGGGTGTAGAGAGATGGTGTGTTCCACTCCAAGGTGTTCCCCAGGTTTCCTCTCCATTGCTTCGATCTTCATGCTCTCGTTTAGTAGTTGTTGGAAACTACGCTGCATTAGGCCTACAAATTGGGTATGGGGTGTAGAGAGATGGTGTGTTACACTCCAATGTGTTCCCCAGGTTTCCTCTCCATTGCTTCGATCTTCTGGCTCTCGTTTAGTAGTTGTTGGAAACTACACTGTATTAGGCCTACAAATTGGGTATGGGGTGTAGAGACGGTGTGTTCCACTCCAAGGTGTTCTCCAGGTTGCCTTTCCTGAGCTTCTATCTTCAGGCTCTTGTTAAATAGTGGTTAAATGGAACAACTGCATTTGGCGTACTAGTTGGTTTGGGGCCTACTAACAGTGTCTGCCGCTCCTTGCTGTTCTCCTGGTTTCCTGTCCTGAAATTCCATTTTCAGGCTCTCGTTAAGTAGTTGTTAATGTTAGACTGCATTTGGCCTACTAGTTGGGTTGGGGCCTACTATCGGTGTCTGCCACTCCTTGCTGTTCTCCTCCACTGAACAAAGCTGTGCCGCCTGTTTACTACGGTTGCCAATTTTGAACTGCATTTCGACTACTTACTGATTTGGGCCTACTCTCTGTGTCAGCCTCTCATTCCAGTTGTCCTCCACTGCAATGCCCCCTGGTTAGTCCTGTGTTACCAATTTTGAACTGCATTTAGCCCACTTTATTCTTTGGGCCTATATCTGTGTTTCCTCCTCATCCTGCCCATTGCCCAGCCAGTGATAGATGAGTCTGCTGGTACATTGACCCATAACGCAAAATTCCCCTTGCACGCTACACAGCAAGATTGTGACCCTGCTGAAAGTCAGGTTCCTCTTCCCGCATACCATACCACCTTACACGGGGACAAAGAGGAAGGTGCAGATGAAAGTGCAGGTTCCTTCATCAGGTGAGGGGAGGAATACTAGTTGGCGACGTCACTGGCACAGGGCCTCTCATAGTACGCAAAAGTGTTGCTGCCGGTGGGAGGCGCCCCCGCCGTGCAAACACACCGCTGTACTTTGAGGGGCCTTGTGCCAGTGCCAATGCCAACGAGTGGGCCCCCCCTGCTTGCTCAGGATATCAGCACTTGCAAAGTTGAAATACTTACCTCTCCCTGCTCCACTGCCGTGACGTGTTCCAGATTTCCTGGGCCCACTAATTACTTGAACCAGCCCTACCCCCCACAACTTTAGCCAAATGACCCCCAATTTCAAATGCCTTCCAATTATTATAAGGTAAATTACGATTGACAAGCTTCTGTAACAAGAATGGATGTTTTTGCCATTAAAATGGGCAGTGTTGGTGTTTTCCTGGCCTCCACTCACTGCCGACTATGCTCCCCCATTGACTTGCATTGGGTTTCGGGTTTCGGGCAATACCCGACTTTTCGCGATAATCGGCCGATTCCACTCGACTCGACTTCTAAGATAGTCGGGTTTCGCGAAACACGGCTCGACTCTAAAAAGGTCAAGGTCGCTCAACCCTAGTTAACACCAAGGGAAATGCTGAATAAGTTGCAGTGAGCAATGTGAGAAAGATTGCATATGTGTGTGAACATATGAACAAGAGTGCCAAATAAAAAAATATAGAGCAATAAAGCATTGGAAAATAGGACACATAAGGCATAACCTTAATGAATATAATATAAGGGCACTGGAAAGTGAAAATATACACATGCACAGTGTATAGAAGAGTGCACAAGGGAAAGAGTGTTATATACACAAAATAAATGTGTTGTATTAAACAGCAAAATGTGCTTTAGCCAAAACAAAATAATACAATATATATGCTGCATGGTGGGCAACCATAGACAACATTAAAGTGTTATCATTGAGAGTGCAAAATCACATGAGAAAGATTAATATAAATATTAAATATTAAAAATGGATCATAAAAGGTAAGTATCATTAAAATACATAAGTGAACAACAACAATAACAATGAATGAGTAAAAGATATAATAAACGGCTAAAAAATCTTCTCCCCCTTCAGTAGCTGTAAAATGAAATAGACGGCAAGGTAAGCCCTACATCAAATAACCCAGACATTTCAAAAAGACCTGTAGTAAAAAGAAAAAGAAGAGTGAGACTTAAAATCATTAATAATATAAAACCAAATGAAGTAAACAAACACAGCACACAAATCATAAAAATGGAGCGAAACTAAGAGTCTAATTGAGCCCATTGGGGCGAATGAAATCAATCTTGAAGATCCACCGAGTTTCGAGTTGTGCCAACTTTTTCTTGCTGTCACCACCCCTCGTCAGGTAAGATACAGTCAATGCCACGAACCCTCAAAAGCCTGCTGTTGAATCCATGCATTAGTTTGAAATGCCTCACTATCGGTTTTAGCTGTTCAACAATCTGACACTCAGCAGCATTGTTGATATCGCGTACATGTCCCTCACCCTTACCCATAATGGATGGGAGGTGAGACCAACATATATTAACCCACATGGGCATGTTGCTTAATAAATGGTGGGCGTGTTCACAGCGCTCTTTTCTTCCCCAGCTTTCCGTTGCATCGGTGGGGGCGGCCATCTTCCTGGGGCCGCGCGTGCGCAGATGGAGTGCTCTGCTGCACGGGGCTTCAGGAAAATGGCCGCGGGATGCCGCGCGTGCGCAGAAGAGATCGCGGCGGCCATTTTCCCAAAGCCGAGTTTGCATCTCGGCTTTGGGAAAATGGCCGCCGCGATCTCTAATGCGCACGCGCGGCATCCCGCGGCCATTTTCCTGAAGCCCCGTGCAGCAGAGCACTCCATCTGCGCACGCGCGGCCCCAGGAAGATGGCCGCCCCCACCGATGCAAGGGATTACAGCGCAGATCGCGTGCTGTGTCTTCACGTGGGCGCAGGGAATTCGGACCTTGGACATGCGCACACCACTACGCCACCAACGGAAAGCTGGGGAAGAAAAGAGCGCTGTGAACACGCCCACCTGACCAGACCAGCCTGATTGACAGGCGAAAACGGCGACTTTGGTAATGTATTTCTCAGCATACATGGGGAATCAGGGTACACTACGTACACTATAGTAACGCACAGCGCAGGCCCTATTTAACAGTATTTATAGCTCAATCTGAAAAAACGGGGTGACAGGTTCCCTTTAAAGGAAAAAGAGCGTTCCAGATTTTTGCAGGCCGTGCAATTCATACATGGAAAAAATCCCCATCATTGGTTCCCCACACCAAAAATTCCCTCTGGTTCATGACCCTTGTGGTAACTATGACAGAGAATGTCTCTTAGATTCCGACTTCTACGGTGTGTAATGGAGGGTGACGAAGAGATATGTTCAGCAAGAATTTGGTCCTGTCTAATCAAGGGCCAGTATTTCTCTAAAGCCATTCTAACAGCAGATGAATTGTTACAAAAGGTAGAAATAAATCTCACCTGGGTGTGGGATGGAGTTTTACATCTGCATTTCAAAAGGTCCTCTCTTTTCACAGTCGACGCTCTTCTCTGACATCTATCGATGGTACGTCTAGAGTATCCACGTTCTTCAAATCATCCGTATAGATCCACCACTTGCTTTTGATATGCACTCTCTTCAGAGCAGATCCGCTTGGCTCTAAGGAATTGGCCATACAGTATATTACGTTTGAGATGTGCAGGGTGGGCCGATGAGGCATGCAATAGGCTGTTCACAGCTGTTTCTTTCCAAAAAAGGTCACTTTGCAGGAAGCCGTCTCTACATCGTTGCGGCTGTAATGACAAATGAGTTTTATGCTATGGTAATTTCTATTCAGTTGTTCCACAAACTGGAGGAGTTCGCCCTCAGTACTCTGCCATTCAGCAAAAATGTCATCAATATACCATGTCCATAGTAAGACCTTGGAGGCCAGGTATGTGGGGTCCATGACGAAGGTTTACCTCTCCCACAGCCCCAGGAACAGACACACATAGGACGGCGCAAAGCCGCCCCCATGGCTGTCCCCTGGAGCTGTAGGGAGAGGGCCTCCTTGAAAATGAAGTAGTTGTGGGACAATGCAAACTCAAGAAGAGACAACAAGAATTTAACTAGCCGCTCATCCATATCAGTAGTATTAAGGAAGAAGTTGACGGCTTCAAGACCATCACTGTGACGAATTGAGGTGTAAAGTGATTCAACATCCAAAGTAAGTAACCACATGTCAGATTCCAGGTACACATTGGAGATTTTTTAAAGTATATCCCCAGTGTCATTCAAGAATGAGAGGAGGGTCTCTACAATAGGTTTAAGATGATGATCCAATAGCTTACCTATCCTGTTCCTTCAGCATCCATTATGGGTCGAAGTCGGAATCTAAGAGACATTCTCTGTCATAGTTACCGCAAGGGTCATGAACCAGAGGGAATTTTTGGTGTGAGGAACCAACAATGGGGATTTGTTGCACCACCTCTGGCTTTTTTAACAGCTTGCAGTCTCTGAGGCATGGACTTAATGAGTGTCAAACAGTACTCTTCATCAATCTGGCTCCAACTTTCTCTGATTGCTGTTGCCAGATCAGCTTTGCAGGTTGGAGCCTTTTCATGGACCATTTTCTTCAACTTCCACCAAAGATTTTCAATTGGATTGGGATCCGGACTATTTGCAGGCCATGACATTGACCTTATGTGTCTTTTTTCAAGGAATGTTTTCACAGTTTTTGCTCTATGGCAGGATGCATTATCATCTTGAAAAATGATTTCATCATCCCCAAACATCCTTTCAATTGATGGGATAAGAAAAGTGTCCAAAATATCAACATAAACTTGTGCATTTATTTAAGATGTAATGACAGTCATCTTTTTTTGTTTTTTTGTCAGTTGTACAAAATAGTGTCCCATTCACACTCTACCGAGGTAGATGTAAAACCAATAAGGAGCACATAAGGTGCTAACTATTTACAATAAAAGTTTTTGGATCATTCACGGTTCGTGACCACACTGTCTCTTTAAACTCCAGTAAACGGTAATAAACATACCCAACCAGGTAACAACTATTTGCATTCACTTTCCGCTGTTTCTTCTCTTAGTTTCTTTTCTAGGGCAGGTCCTGACGGCTGCCCAACCCTGTCCGGGGAATTTCAGGATGAAATAGCGCAACGGGTGTGCCATACAGTGCAAGTAAAGTTGACTCTACCACTGGTGTCTGAGTGGCTTGAGTGCAATGGGTGACTGGCCTGGCCGTGCCTTCATTGGCTGGGGTTTCTGCCTGGTCCACAGTTGTTGGTTTCTTTAACATGAGGGTACATTTTAGAACGTTCAAAGCATACCACCCCTTTTCACCAAAGTGGCGGGTGTAAGTGACCTGATCTCCCAGATGCAAGTCTCTATAGGGATGGCTGTCCAATAGGTGAGATTTGATAACTCGCCGGGTAACGAAGACGTCATTTATCATGCCTGGCTCCTTAATAAAGCCCCATCTCTATAGGGATGGCTCTCCAATAGGTGAGATTTGATATCTCGCCGGGTAACGAAGACGTCATTTATCATGCCTGGCTCCTTAATAAAGCCCCATCCCTTTTTCTGATGAAAGGCTACCACCACCCCTTGCCGCAGCGGGCCTTGGTCAACACGCTTGCTCTTACGGGCTTGGGCTTTAGCCTGCAGGTTCCTCTTCTCCCTCTCTTCCTGCCAGGCCCTCCTTTCTGCATCATATTTTGCTGCCCGCCGCCTGTGATATTCTTCCCATGTGATAGCTGGGGTCTCCCCCTGGAGCTCAATCATATCAGCCCTCTGGGGACACCCTTTAAATAGCACCGGCTCAGCGCGCACCTCATGTGGCTCAGTCATTGGTGTCAGCAGGGTTGCCATCCTGTCCAGTATGCCAGGCATCTGGACCCAGGATACATTTCTGAATGCCCAGCTGGGTCTAGGGGCTGTCGGGGTTAGAAGTGGGCCTACTACAGTCCCATCGGTCACTGGACCAGGGTTGGTCACTGGAGCAGGGTCGGTCAGCGGAGCGGGGTCGGTCACCGAGGCAGGAAAGGTCACAGTACCTGCTGTTGGTGTCTCACCAGTGCCGGTCTCCTCCTCCACTGGTGATGGAGACGTTGGCTGCTGAATGGGAGTCTGCTCCTCCACCTGCTCACCACCGCCAGCTAAGTCTGCATGAGCTGGCAGGTCAGCTCCTCCACTTCCGCGCCCAGGAACTCCGGGTCCGTGACAGGTAGTTGATGGCCCAGATATTCTTCCCGTTTGCTGGGGGAATCCTCCACCTCCACCCCACACACCGGCACTGGCTCTCCTCCTTCCGCCATCACATCACCTGGGTGTGCTGCTCCTCTGGCTTCAGCACAGTTTCCCGCGTGTTCTCTCCACCATGTCTGTCTATGTGGGCGGTTTCTCTCCCTTCTTGGGCGGTTCCTCTTCCTTGGTATGGCATTTCTATTCAAGAGGCGTATCCCTCTGGCCGACAGACCGGTTCTTTTTGCATTGTAATCTTTACACTAAGCGGGTACAGCTTTTGTACCATTTAGAAATACAGTCCAAAATAGGTGCACGGGACCCAGCTCACTGGGTCAGACATGCCTGTTCGTGACGCCAAAATGGAGCACCCACCAGGGCCGTGGGAATACTCGGTACTGGGCCGGTTCTTAAAGGGATGAGTCACGGCAGCAGTGACCCGGTCTATGACCCTAGGTGTGCAATAAAAGAGTCAATGAAATTAAAGGGGAAAGTAAAGTTTATAGGGGATTTGTTCGTGATGCCACCAATGGAGTTCGGTCAATATGGCCAATGCTGCAGTTCAGATCCACTGGGGCAGTTGGTGATGCAGCAAAATGTTTTAGCTCTCCATGGGCAGAGCTAGTCCCCAGGAGAGATATAGGTGTTAATTGTGATGATGGTGGTTGTGCTAGTTGTAGCACAGGGCAAGTGGCACAGGAATAATTCAGAGGACACAGCTGGGTGCAGTTTTCAATGCTTAACTCACAGTTCTGCAGATTACTGTCTCCAGCCGTGTGCTGTGTCCTTCGGGTCTGTGGTCCAGCCAAGATGATTTGGGATACACTTCTCTCTTTTGTTCCTTTCCTGTCCGTCTCACTGCGCTGGTTCCCACCTCTCCTGCCCTGCACCTTCACACACAGTGTCCCATGCCAGCAGCCGCGGACCTTGTCGGGCGACCTCTACTGAGTCCCCTTGCTCCTATATGGCTGCCTTTTAGCTAATGTGTATGGATGTTGCTGTGGCTCCTACAGCTGCCACAGCCTCCGGCTTGCTAGCTGAGTCTTGCAGTCCTCCACTAGTCTTGGGGGACGGTTCCACACTGTGACCTGGTCCCTCCACCTGGCAATGGCCAGCGTGGATGCGAGCCCCACGGGTGGATTGCTCACTATCCATGCTCCTAGGACCCCTTCTTTCTCACTTCCTGTAGCTTCTCTCCTTGTCTTCTGGTGCTGGGACGAGTTCCTCTCTGCTCAAGTCCCCAGCTCCAACTGACTTGCACATCTGCTCTGCTCTCCTCCTCCCCACAGACTGACTAACTTTCTAGACCTTTCCTGACTCCTCCTACTGTTTCCATGACAACTCTACTCTCTCCACCCACACCCTCTACCTAGTAACCCTCTTCTGACTGGGATAAGGCCATCCTCCCATAGGGTACTTCCAGGTGCCTTGACTGGAGTGGTGAGGTGTTGGATGCTGGTGTTAGAGTCCTGGGTAGTGCCCCCTCCTTACCTGAGAGTGGGATACCACACCTCTGGATGAGGTGCAGTACCTATGTGGCGACTGAACCCTCAGGGGCGCCACACGTGTAATAGCAATTTTCCCCACCACTTCCACTCATAACTCATCAACGTATCCTATAATACATTCATATGCCAGTTCTATAAGATTAAGAACCACAAGCCAAAATGTATATAATTGCGGGTAAGGCCATAACATATGAAATATTCCTGCTTCCTCCCCAGAGTAATGCTGGCAATTAGTTTGGTCTGATGCCCATTTTGAACTGTTAGGTTGAACAATTTATAAATATTCACTTCAGTTGCCTACTCCTGGCCTAATGGATATTGATCAGGTGTACACTAAAGAAATAACATATGACACACACAGTCAGATGTAAATTATCCTTGATCAATCTATGGCTCAGCTCCAAGGGGCTTTATTCAGTCAGGACACAAGTTTATATATCCCCTGTAAGGGGGGCTCGGTTAGCTTTAAAATGGGAGTGATCGGTTGCATTCCATTGGTTAGTGGGTTGGGCAATGAGCAAGTCCATGGGAGGATCCATGAGGTCATCAGGGTGGGTTGGTCCATGAGGTCATCAAGGTGGGCGTCACCGTGGGTTGGTCCATGAGGTTATCAGGGTGGGCGTTATCTTGGATATCAGCACATGGTCTGCTGATACAGGAAATGGCAGCCATCTTTAATGTCTTACTTTCATCTGAAAAAGCTTATGTAAGGTTAAACAATACATGTTATGGGTTGCTTCTCTCAACCTCTTATGTCTTGAGGTTAGTTAAGTATTTGATCTTATGTCTCTTCAACAGAACAACACCACTGGTGATCTGTGTTCTCTATGTAAAACATACAGCAGTGAGAGTCTACCAGTTTCGCCTAATAAAAGACTAGGGATATTTTGCAGGATAGAGGACCACCTATCCTTAGACTTGACCCCCAACTCCAATTCCCATTTTTGTTTAACCACCAAAAGGAATTTTTTCAGAAACACAAATAGCAAGTCATCATATATGCAATACATTGCTCCCTTAGTAACCCCTGCTGAACAAATAGTGTCTAAAGTAATATCTTTCTGAGCCACAAAATTATTTAACTTGCATTGTGCTTTATATACATGCTTAAATTGGAAGTATTGACGTAAACCACTGTATTTTACGAACTAAAGTGCACCGGACCATAAGACGCACCAAAGTTTTAGAGGAGGAAAATAGAAAAAATCTTGATGCAAAAAATGTAATCATGACACTGTTATGGGGGGGAGCTGATAACAATGCTATAGGGGTAATATCCCCGATCCTGGTATATATGCCTCCTCATCCTTTTATATATGCCCCCTCATCCTGATATACATGGTTCACCATCATGGTTTACCTGGTCCCCCATCATGGTATACATGGCCCTCTCATCCCCGTCCTGGTATTCATGGCCCCCTTATCCCCAGCCTGGTATACATGGCCCTCTCATCCCCGTCCTGGTATACATTGCCTTCTCATTCCCGTCCTGGTATACATGGCCCTCTCATCCCCGTCCTGGTATACATGGCCCTCTCATCCCTGTCCTGGTATACATGCCCCATCACGCTGCACAAACAAAAAAAAAAATTCTACTTCTCTTCCTTTGGCGTCCTGTTCAGATGCCAGCCGCTGTCTGCAGCGTGTAAGCAGCGCATGATGTCACTGCCATGCCGAGATCAGCTGCCGGAATATTCCCTGTTCCCCAGCTAACATTGTTCACAGCAGACACAGTGTTAGCTGCAGCAGCCGGCTCCTGCCTCCTGTGCTCGTCTGCCCATGCTGCTCCTCTCCCTTCCACAGCGACAGGGGACACATATATGGTATATCCAGACTATAAGACGCAACCCCCGACTTTCCTCCAAAATTTTGGAGGAGAAAAGTGCGTCTTATAGTCTGAAAAATAAGGTACTTTAAGGCAGGTTAAATTCCTCCTGGGTTTGAGTACATCATTACTGATTAAAAATATAAAAGTCCCATGGACCTCCAATGTCAAAGCTCAGATAACTTCGCAAATTCTGGGAGATATTTGTTATTCCACATGGTTGAATATATTGTATAGAATTCTATTTTTCTAGTTTGTTTAACCTTAGACCAAACTTTATACAGCTCTGGCAAAAATTAAGAGACCACTGCAAAATGTTCAGTTTGTCTGATTTTTCTCTTTATAGGTATATTTTTGAGTAAAATGTAAATTGTTCTTTTATTCTATAAACTTCTGATAACATGTCTCCTAATTTCCAAGCAATACATTTTGGGTTTTTTTTGTGAAAAAGAAAAATGGTCAAATTTTTTTTTAAAAAGCCCAGTGCTTTCAGACCTTAAATGATGCAAAGAAAACAAGTTCATAATCATTTAGAAACAACAATACTAATGATTTACCTCAGGAAGAGTTCAAAATCAATACTGTGGAATAACCATGATTTTTAATCACAGCTTTTATGCGTCTTGTCATGCTTTCCATCAGTCTTTCACACTGCTTCTGGCGCAAAAATGTAAGCAGTTCTTCTTTGTTTGATGGCTTGACTATCCATCATCCTCTTGATTACACTCCAGAGGTTTTCAATGGGTTTCCGTCCTGGAGATTGGGCTGGCCATGATAAGGTTTTGGTGGTCTCTTAGTTTTTGCCAGAGCCGTATCTTAAGGCCCAATAAAGCATTGCTTCTAGTAAAGCATATCTCAGTACACATTGTGTAGATAAGAAACGTTGCAATATTTTCTCAGAGAAATAAGCTTCTCTCCCCACTTATCAGTCACTTTTTATCTGGTGCACTGATCATTCACTTTCAAAAACTGCTCAAATATGTCTCAAGTAGGGATAAAATTGCACCTGCTGCTATAACAAAACAGCAACTGTTATTAGGCTACGTCCCCATGGTCAGTAATTGGCAGTGCTTTGGACGTAGCACATGTCTTCTGTGTCCAAAGCGCTGCTGGCTTTTGAACGCAGGTGATTCCACACGTGTTCATTGAACCATGCGGAATCACCGCGCCCTATACATTGGACCGGTGATATTTATCTTGCGGAGACTGAGCGTCTCCACAAAATCAATAGACATTGTGCGTTCTGAAAAAAACCGCCACATGTCTGTCTCAGCAGGGAAGCCGTGGGCGCCGGTGCACGCATAGTAGACATGGGATATCTTGAAATCCCATCCACTATGCTGTAACATCTGGCCACTGTGGTTTGGACGTTGTGGATGTACGCAGCATCCAATCCGCAGCATCTACTGACTGTGGGAACATACCCTCAGAAATTTGCATGAAATGCAATATGTTTATTTAAAAAAAAATTTTAAAAAAATTGCGTGGGCTCCCGCGTAATTTTAATAACCAGCAGAGGAAAAGCCGATGGCTGAGGGCTGATGTTAATATTCTGGGAAGGAGCCAATAGTCATAAAGGTTCCCAGGCTATTAATATCAGCTCACAGCTGTTTGCTTAGCCTTTACTGGCTAGTTTACAGGGGAACTCCAGAAAAAAATTGACTTGGGGTCCCCTATAAAATCAAACCAACAAAGACTAGGCAGATAGATGTGGGCTAATATTAATAGCCTGGGAAGGGGCCATGGATATTGTCCCCCCCAGGCTAAAAACATCAGCTCTCAGTCACCCCAGAAAAGGCACATCTCTAAGATGCGCCAATACTGGCACTTAGCCTTGCTCTTCCCACTTGCTCTGTAGCAGTGGCAAGTGTGGTAATATTTATGGGGCTGATGTCACCTTTGTATTGTCAGGTAACATCAAACCCAGATTTAGTAATGGAGAAGCGTCTATAAGACAACTATCCATTGCTAATCCAATAGTTACATGGTAAATAAAGACACGGCCAGAATAAAGATCCTGTATTTGGAATAATCACACATACTCCTTCATTGATTCTTAGTTAACCATACTTACTGAATGCCTAATTCCCGACGCCCTCATTCTCCTGCAACAAAATAAAATAACAAACCAACATATAATACTCCCTGTCTGACGTAGTCCATTTAATAACGAGTGTCCCATAACGATCTCACTTGTAGAACAGTCAAATCAGGAGATGTGACTGCTCTACCCGGCCTCCGGCAATACACTGACAGGAGATAATCTCTCCTGCAGTGTATCACTGATAGTTCACAGGAGTTCATCCGCTTCGGTACTGTCACTTACGGCACTGCTGCGTGGGAAAGTTCTCACACAGCACTAGTGCCGTAAGTGACAGCACCGGAGCTGATCAGCTGATACACTGCGGGAGATATTACCTCCTTTCAGTGTATCGCCGGAGGCCGGGTAGAGCGGTCACATCTCCTGATGTGACTGTTCTACACGTGAGATCACTGTGGGACACTCGAATTACCTGGACAACGGTGGACAGAGAGTATATGCTGGTTTATTATTTTACATTATTTCTAGGAGATGAAGGCGTTGGGGATTTGGTGTGAGGTGAGTATAATTGGTTTTTATTTTTATGTTAATATGTATGTAATTTTACTTTTTTTTTACTGTGAGCACAGGCGCCGACAGATGATACTACTCTCCATCAGCGGCACCTGCTGTCACTGTTATCAGTGACAGCAGACATAACCGGATGGGATCAGTAGTATCATCGGCCCACGCCTGCTTTTTTACCACAGGTCACTGCTGCGGGTCACAGTCAGCTGTGGAATCACGCTGACATCTGCCAGCATAATCCCACAGCGCTGTGATCGACAGTACCGGCGGGAGTGTTACTGCACACACAGACACCCGCACACAGACACCTGCACACACACAGATACCCGCACACAGGCACACAGACACCCACACACACATATACCCGCACAAACACCCACACACACAGACATCCGCAGACAGACACGCACATATTCTCCACTCACATATATTGTCTCCACCCCAGGGCCGGCTCCAGGCTTTTGAGGGCCCCGGGGCAAAAGAGTCTCAGTGGGCCCCCCTTTAGCACATACCACGATTCATGATGCACAGATACAGCAGAGAAATATAGGTATAGTATAATGCCAGATTTCACTTCTTACATGAGTGATAGCTATTGTAAATTCTACAATACCATACAGCAGCGGGGCTTTATATAAGTCAAGCCCTTATATGCCAATTTTTGTGACCTCCTCTTCCTCAGTTACCAGTAGGCATTTTATTGCTAGCTGAACTTGCTGCATACATTGAATATGACAATTTTTTAATGGAAAGGAAAAACACCGCATGCACAACCTCAGAAGGTGCTCAAGTAGGGCCCCACACCATACATGTATAATAAACAAAACTTGGCCCTCAACTTCTAAAATATTTTTGGATTTTTTTAATGCAGCCAGAAAATAATATAGACGTTTCGGCCTCACTGGCCTTCATCAGTAACAGACTGCAGTATAATGGTTAATCGCGTTCAGTGCGATAATAGGAGTGACACCATAGTCACTTTAAATGTATCTGGTCATGCACTAGGCGCTGGGCATGGAGCCTGTATAAGATAGTACCTGGGTGGGTGGGGGAGCCAGCGTGCAGTCATCAGTGATGCGGTATCCACTAGTGGCAAGATATGATCAGCAATTAGTAAATCTTTCTAGATCGGTGTTCACTTACATGCCTGTTTACACAGGCAGACTGCAGTAATCGATGCGCACTGATCGATCTGTAATAGATCACTCAGTGCGCATAGGCTGCCATGACTTTCGGCAGTGCAAGTCCTGACTACTACCCAGGATGATGCACTGCCAAGAACAATGATTTTGTGCACTGTGCAAAAGATAATTTCACCCAATAAATGGCCATTTTGCTTGTTCAACGGATGATCGGCAGCCTGTTTACAGTGAAAGCTAATTGTGAAATGAACATTCTTAAGAATACTCGTTCAAGGTTATCTTTCAGTGTAAATGCAGTTTAACTAAACAATTACAAGAAAATTTGACAAACGAGCTTTGTCTTTGAGTAAAACACACATTTAGGCTGCCGTCACACTAGCAGTATTTGGTCAGTATTTTACATCAGTATTTGTAAGCCAAAACCAGGAGTGGATGATAAATGCAGAAGTGGTGCATATGTTTCTATTATACTTTTCCTCTAATTGTTCCTATCCTGGTTTTGGCTTACAAATACTGATGTAAAATACTGACCAAATACTGCTAGTGTGACGGCAACCATAGGCTGGGTTCACATTGCATTAATAGCAGCCTGTTAAACACATACGTTAACGGGCTGCTGTTAACTCAAGTGTCATTATGGCAGTACGCTAGCGCAGATAGAGCATCTGCTAGCTCTATCTGCGCTAGCAGTGACGGACCCGGAAACCATGCAGCCCGCGTCTCGGGGTCCGTCACTCAATGACGGCACATGGCTAGCGCACGCCCATTGTGGGCGTGCGCTAGCGATGCATCTGACATTGCATTCAATGGTGGCGTTACCGGACTACGTTACACCGCGTTATGCCACGGTGTAACGTAGTCCGTCTAACGGACACCATGAACGCAATGTGAACCCAGCCTTAGGGTAAAAGCCACAGGTATTATTGGGCATCTGGAGTTTTATATATCCACGCGTATTCATTGTCCAGGTATACAGTTTTTAAATAGAATACATCCACATATGTGGTCAGTAATGAGTATTTGTTTGTAAAGACTTTCTTAAAAGCACCATTCACATAAAAGCCCACGGACTGCCAGCAAAGATAACTCTGTTCTGTAAAGAAACTAATACATTGTAGAAAACCGCAGATTTAATTACATAATCTATTTTTTTTTTTCAACAGAAGTTGATTATATTCTGAATTTTTTTGAAGTGCAAGATGCTAACTACATGCTACATTCTAACGCATTATTAAGACCTGCATCTGTTCGGTCTCTAGGTGACAGAAATCCTACAAACACATGGCAGCTTTATTTTTTCCTGGCTCTAGGAGTTCTTCTCATTAACAGACTGAGTATTTGGCCGGGATCCACATAGCAAGAAGGCATTTTAATGGATGATACACATATACAAGATGATGTTTTACTATAGTTGGGCTTATTATCCCTTAGTTTGCCTATCCAAGAAATCTTGTACTGCATTAATTATTTGTCTCTTGCTCACATCATGATGTACGATCACAATAAATAAATACAGGTCCTTCTCAAAAAATTTGCATATAGTGTTAAATTTCATTATTTACCATAATGTAATGATTACAATTAAACTTTCATATATTATAGATTCATTATCCACCAACTGAAATTTGTCAGGTCTTTTATTGTTTTAATACTGATGATTTTGGCATACAACTCCTGATAACCCAAAAAACCTGTCTCAATAAATTAGCATATCAAGAAAAGGTTCTCTAAACGACCTATTACCCTAATCTTCTGAATCAACTAATTAACTCTAAACACATGCAAAAGATACCTGAGGCTTTTATAAACTCCCTGCCTGGTTCATTACTCAAAACCCCCATCATGGGTAAGACTAGCGACCTGACAGATGTCAAGAAGGCCATCATTAACACCCTCAAGCAAGAGGGTAAGACCCAGAAAGAAATTTCTCAACAAATAGGCTGTTCCCAGAGTGCTGTATCAAGGCACCTCAATGGTAAGTCTGTTGGAAGGAAACAATGTGGCAGAAAACGCTGTACAACGAGAAGAGGAGACAGGACCCTGAGGAAGATTGTGGAGAAGGACCGATTCCAGACCTTGGGGAACCTGAGGAAGCAGTGGACTGAGTCTGGTGTGGAAACATCCAGAGCCACCGTGCACAGGCGTGTGCAGTAAATGGGCTACAGGTGCCGCATTCCCCAGGTAAAGCCACTTTTGAACCATAAACAGCGGCAGAGGCGCCTGACCTGGGCTACAGAGAAGCAGCATTGGACTGTTGCTAAGTGGTCCCAAGTACTTTTTTCTGATGAAAGCAAATTTTGCATGTCATTCGGAAATCAAGGTGCCAGAGTCTGGAGGAAGACTGGGGAGAAGGAAATGCCAAAATGCCTGAAGTCCAGTGTCAAGTACCCACAGTCAGTGATGGTGTGGGGTGCCATGTCAGCTGCTGGTGTTGGTCCACTGTGTTTCATCAAGGGCAGGGTCAATGCAGCTAGCTATCAGGAGATTTTGGAGCACTTCATGCTTCCATCGGCTGAAATGCTTTATGGAGATGAAGATTTCATTTTTCAGCACGACCTGGCACCTGCTCACAGTGCCAAAACCACTGGTAAATGGTTTACTGACCATGGTATTACTGTGCTCAATTGGCCTGCCAACTCTCCTGACCTGAACCCCATAGAGAATCTGTGGGATATTGTGAAGAGAAAGTTGAGAGACGCAAGACCCAACACTCTGGATGAGCTTAAGGCCGCTATTGAAGCATCCTGGGCCTCCATAACATCTCAGCAGTGTCACAGGCTGATTGCCTCCATGCCACGCCGCATTGAAGCAGTCATTTCTGCCAAAGGATTCCCGACCAAGTATTGAGTGCATAACTGAACATTATTATTTGTTGGTTTTTTTGTTTGTTATTAAAAAACACTTTTATTTGATTGGATGGGTGAAATATGCTAATTTATTGAGACAGGTTTTTTGGGTTATCAGGAGTTGTATGCCAAAATCATCAGTATTAAAAAATTAAAAGACCTGACAAATTTCAGTTGGTGGATAATGAATCTATAATATATGAAAGTTTAATTGTAATCATTACATTATGGTAAATAATGAAATTTAACACTATATGCTAATTTTTTGAGAAGGACCTGTATATTGATTTATTGATTAGTACGTGTACACATTTTAGAGACTGCTCACGGGGAGTATATTTAAGATGTAAGGCCACACAAAAAATGTTCAATATAATGTGGGTCATATCTGCATCACAACTGCATAAAAAACTACAAAACTGCATGCATGTACGTGTTCATGAGTTAACCATCAAGAGGACACAGAACAACAATATTGAACATGGCAGGACAGCAAGGAGAAAGTCACGGCTCCCCAAAAATATCATTGCTGCGCACCTGGACAAGCCTGAAGGTACAGGAACAATGATTTGTGGCTGGATGAGACTAGTATTGAGATTTTTGTTTTAATCATACAGTAGGTAAAGCAAGAAAACATCCGCACTCCATTTGTGACACACGGTGATGGTACGATCATTGGTGTCAAGGAATGTTCTGTTTTTTTCGTATCTGGGCTGTCACTGATGGAATAAGGAACCCTGAACCATCAGATGGTTGAGAACATTCCTTTTTTCCTATGGCTACTACTGAATTTGGTTCATGCTCGGAAACCCTCCTTTGTGGCTGAATAACAAAAATTCTGCAAAGATAAGTGGGGCACAAATCCTCCAGAGAGTTGTAAAAGACTCATTGCCAGACAGTTATTGCAAATGCTTGATTGTTGTCGTCGTCGTCGTTGCTGCTGCGAAGGATAGCTCTACCAGTTATTACGTTTAGGAGGCAATCACTTTTTGACACAGGGCTCTGTAGGTTTTGATTTATTTTTCCCTTAATAAAAAAGACCTTCATTTAACAACTGCATTTTGTGATTACTTGTGTTATCTTTGTTTAATATTTACATTGGTTTGGTGATCTGAAACATATAAGTGTGACAAATACGTAAAAAGAATAGGAGATCAGGAAGGAGGCAAACACTTTTCTACACAACTATATATACAGTGGGGCAAAAAAGTATTTAGTCAGTCAGCAATAGTGCAAGTTCCACCACTTAAAAAGATGAGAGGCGTCTGTAATTTACATCATAGGTAGACCTCAACTATGGGAGACAAACTGAGAAAAAAAAATCCAGAAAATCACATTGTCTGTTTTTTTAACATTTTATTTGCATATTATGGTGGAAAATAAGTATTTGGTCAGAAACAAACAATCAAGATTTCTGGCTCTCACAGACCTGTAACTTCTTCTTTAAGAGTCTCCTCTTTCCTCCACTCATTACCTGTAGTAATGGCACCTGTTTAAACTTGTTATCAGTATAAAAAGACACCTGTGCACACCCTCAAACAGTCTGACTCCAAACTCCACTATGGTGAAGACCAAAGAGCTGTCAAAGGACACCAGAAACAAAATTGTAGCCCTGCACCAGGCTGGGAAGACTGAATCTGAAATAGCCAACCAGCTTGGAGTGAAGAAATCAACAGTGGGAGCAATAATTAGAAAATGGAAGACATACAAGACCACTGATAATCTCCCTCGATCTGGGGCTCCACGCAAAATCCCACCCCGTGGGGTCAGAATGATCACAAGAACGGTGAGCAAAAATCCCAGAACCACGCGGGGGGACCTAGTGAATGAACTGCAGAGAGTTGGGACCAATGTAACAAGGCCTACCATAAGTAACACACTACGCCACCATGGACTCAGATCCTGCAGTGCCAGACGTGTCCCACTGCTTAAGCCAGTACATGTCCGGGCCCGTCTGAAGTTTGCTAGAGAGCATTTGGATGATCCAGAGGAGTTTTGGGAGAATGTCCTATGGTCTGATGAAACCAAACTGGAACTGTTTGGTAGAAACACAACTTGTCGTGTTTGGAGGAAAAAGAATACTGAGTTGCATCCATCAAACACCATACCTACTGTAAAGCATGGTGGTGGAAACATCATGTTTTGGGGCTGTTTCTCTGCAAAGGGGCCTGGACGACTGATCCGGGTACATGAAAGAATGAATGGGGCCATGTATAGTGAGATTTTGAGTGCAAACCTCCTTCCATCAGCAAGGGCATTGAAGATGAAACGTGGCTGGGTCTTTCAACATGACAATGATCCAAAGCACACCGCCAGGGCAACGAAGGAGTGGCTTCGTAAGAAGCATTTCAAGGTCCTGGAGTGGCCTAGCCAGTCTCCAGATCTCAACCCTATAGAAAACCTTTGGAGGGAGTTGAAAGTCCGTGTTGCCAAGCGAAAAGCCAAAAACATCACTGCTCTAGAGGAGATCTGCATGGAGGAATGGGCCAACATACCAACAACAGTGTGTGGCAACCTTGTGAAGACTTACAGAAAACGTTTTACCTCTGTCATTGCCAACAAAGGATATATTACAAAGTATTGAGATGAAATTTTGTTTCTGACCAAATACTTATTTTCCACCATAATATGCAAATAAAATGTTAAAAAAATAGTCAATATGATTTTCTGGATTTTTTTTTCTCAGTTTGTCTCCCATAGTTGAGGTCTACCTATTATGTAAATTACAGACGCCTCTCATCTTTTTAAGTGGTGGAACTTGCACTATTGCTGACTGACTAAATACTTTTTTGCCCCACTGTATATGCAGTGGGGGAAATAAGTATTTGATCCCTTGCTGAATTTGTAAGTTTGCCCACTGACAAAGACATGAGTAGTCTATAATTTTAAGGGTAGGTTAAATTTTAACATTGAGAGATAGAATATCAAAAATAAAATCCAGAAAATCACATTGTATAAATGTATTTGCATTTTGCAGTGAGAAATAAGTATTTGATCCCTCTGGCAAACAAGACTTAATGGTGGCAAAACCCTTGTTGGAAAGCACAGCAGTCAGATGTTTTTTGTAGTTGATGATGAGGTCTGTGCACATGTGAGGAGGAATTTTGGTTCACTCCTCTTTGCAGATCATCTCAATTCATTAACATTTTGAGGCTGTCGGTTGGGAACTTGGAGCTTCAACGCCCTCCATAAGTTTCCTATGGGATTAAGGTCCGGAGACTGGCTAGGCCACTCCATGACCTTAATGTGCTTCTTTTTGAGCCACTCCTTTGTTACCTTGGCTGTATGTTTTGGGTCATTGTCTTGCTGAGAAGACCCATCCACAAGCCATTTTTAATGTCCTGGTGGAGGGTAGGTGGTTGTCACTTAGGATTTTATGGTACATGGCTCCATCCATTCTCCCATTGATGTGGTGAAGTAGTCCTGTGCCCTTAGCAGAGAAAACCCCCCAAAGCATAATGTTTCCACCTCCATGCTTGACAGTGGGGTTTTCTTTGGGTCATAGACTGCATTTCTCTTCCTCCAAACACGGCGAGTTGAGTTAATGTCAAAGACCTCAATTTTTGTATCATCTGACCACAGCACCTTCTCCTAATCACTCACAAAATTATCCAGGTGTTCATTGGCAAACTTCAGACAGGCCTGCACATGTGCTTTCTTGCGGGCACTGCAGGATTTTAACCCCTTTCTGACCTCAGACGGGATAGTATGTCCGAGGTCAGAACCCCCGCTTTGATGCAGGCTCCGACGGGGAGCCCGCATCAAAGCCGGGACATGTCAACTGTTTTGAACAGCTGACATGTGCCCGCAATAGCAAAGGGTGGAATCGCGATCCACCCGCCGCTATTAACTAGTTAAATGCCGCTGTCAAACGATGACAGCGGCATTTAACCGGCACTTCCGGCCATCGGGCCGGAAATGAGCGCATCGCCGACCCCGTCACATGATAGGGGGTCAGCGATGCTTCTCCATAGTAACCATAGAGGTCCTTGAGACCTCTATGGTTACTGATGCCGGTTTGCTGTGAGCGCCACCCTGTGGTTGGCGCTCATAGCAAGCCTGCATTTCTGCTGCATAGCAGCGATCTGATGCTACGTAGCAGAGCCGATCGAGTTGTGCCAGTTTCTAGCCTCCCATGGAGGCTATTGAAGCATGGCAAAAGTAAAAAAAAAAAAAAAAAGTAAAAAAATGTGAAAAAAAAAAAAAAAAAAAAAAAGTTTAAATCACCCCCCTTTCTCCCCATTCAAAATAAAACAATAAAAAAATCAAACCTACACATATTTGGTATCGCCACATTCAGAATCGCCCGATCTATCAATAAAAAAAGCATTAACCTGATCGCTAAACAGCGTAGTAAGAAAAAAATTAGAAACGCCAGAATTAAGTTTCTTTGGTCGCCGCAACATTGCATTAAAATGTAATAAGGGGCAATTAAAAGAACGTATCTGGACAAAAGAGGTATCACTTAAAATGGCAGCTCGGCATGCAAAAAATAAGCCCTCACCCGACCAGAGATCACAAAAAATGGAGATGCTACGGGTATTGGAAAATGGCGCAATTTTTTTTTCTTTTTTAGCAACGTTTTGATTTTTTTTTCACCACTTAGATAAAAGAAAACCTAGATATGTTTGGTGTCTATGAACTCGTAATGACCTGGAGAATCATAGTATCAGTTTTAGCATTTAGTGAACCTAGAAAAAAAGCCAAACAAAAAAACAAGTGTGGGATTGCACTTTTTTTGCAATTTCAGCGCACTTGGATATTTTTTCCGTTTTCTAGTACACGACATGGTAAAACCTATGATGTGGTTCAAAAGTACAACTCGTCCTGCAAAAAATAAGCCCTCACATGGCCATATTGCTGGAAAAATAAAAAAGTTATGGCTCTGGGAAGGAGGGGAGCGAAAAACGAAAACGGAAAAATGGAAAATCCCAAGGTCATGAAGGGGTTCCTTTACGGTGCAATGTGTTACCAATGGTTTTCTTGGTGATTGTGGTCCCAGCTGACTTGAGATCATTAACCCCTTTACCCCCAAGGGTGGTTTGCACGTTAATGACCGGGCCAATTTTTACAATTCTGACCACTGTCCCTTTATGAGATTATAACTCTGGAACGCTTCAACGGATCCCAGTGATTCTAACATTGTTTTCTCGTGACATATTGTACTTCATGACAATGATAAAAATTCTTTGATAGTACCTGCGTTTATTTGTGAAAAAAACGGAAATTTGGCGAAAATTATGAAAATTTCGCAATTTTCCAACTTTGAATTTTTATGCAATTAAATCACAGAGATATGTCACACAAAATACTTAATAAGTAACATTTCCCACATGTCTACTTTACATCAGCACAATTTTGGAACCAAAATTTTTTTTGTTAGGGAGTTATAAGGGTTAAAAGTTGACCAGCAATTTCTCATTTCTACAACACCATTTTTTTTTAGGGACCACATCTCATTTGAAGTCATTTTGAGGGGTCTATATGATAGAAAATACCCAAGTGTGACACCATTCTAAAAACTACACCCCTCAAGGTGCTCAAAACCATATTCAAAAAGTTTATTAACCCTTCTGGTGCTTCACAGGAATTTTTTGAATGTTTAAATAAAAATGAACATTTAACTTTTTTTCACAAAAAATTTAATTCAGCTCCAATTTGTTTTATTTTACCAAGGGTAACAGGAGAAAATAGACCCCAAACATTGTTGTACAATTTGTCCTGAGTATGCCAATACCCCACATGTGGGGGTAAACCACTGTTTGGGCGCATGGCAGAGCTTGGAAGCGAAGGAGCGCCATTTGACTTTTCAATGCAAAATTGACAGGAATTGAGATGGGACGCCATGTTTCGTTTGGAGAGCCCCTGATGTGCCTAAACATTGAAACCCCCCACAAGTGACACCATTTTGGAAAGTAGACCCCCTAAGGAACTTATCTAGAGGTGTGGTGAGCACTTTGACCCACCAAGTGCTTCACAGAAGTTTATAATGTAGAACCGTAAAAATAAAAAATCATATTTTTTCACAAAAATTATCTTTTCGCCCACAATTTTTTATTTTCCCAAGGGTAAGAGAAGAAATTGGACCCCTAAAGTTGTTGTACAATTTGTCCTGAGTACGCTGATAGCCCATATGTGGGGGTAAACCACTGTTTGGGCGGATGGGAGAGCTCGGAAGGGAAGGAGCGCCGTTTGACTTTTCAATGCAAAATTGACAGGAATTGAGATGGGACGCCATGTTTCGTTTGGAGAGCCCCTGATGTGCCTAAACATTGAAACCCCCCACAAGTGACACCATTTTGGAAAGTAGACCCCCTAAGGAACTTATCTAGAGGTGTGGTGAGCACTTTGACCCACCAAGTGCTTCACAGAAGTTTATAATGCAGAGCCGTAAAAATAAAACAAAATTTTTTTCCCACAAAAATTATTTTTTTAGCCCCCAGTTTTGTATTTTCCCGAGGGTAACAGGAGAAATTGGACCCCAAAATTTGTTGCCCAATTTGTCCTGAGTGCGATGATACACCATATGTGGGGGGAACCACTGTTTGGGCACATGGGAGGGCTCGGAAGGGAAGGAGTGCCATTTGAATGCAGACTTAGATGGAATGGTCTGCAGGTGTCACATTGCGTTTGCAGAGCCCCTAATGTACCTAAACAGTAGAAACCCCCCACAAGTGACACCATTTTGGAAAGTAGACCCCCTTAGGAACTTATCTAGATGTGTGCTGAGCGCTTTGACCCACCAAGGGCTTCACAGAAGTTTAAAATGGAGAGCTGTAAAAATAAAACAAACATTTTTTCCCACAAAAATTATTTTTTAGCCCCCAGTTTTGTATTTTCCCGAGGGTAACAGGAGAAATTCGACCCCACAATTTGTTGTCCAATTTGTCCTGAGTGCGCTGATACCCCATATGTGGGGGGGAACCACTGTTTGGGCGCATGGGAGGGCTCGGAAGGGAAGGAGCTCCATTTGGAATGAGGACTTAGATGGAATGGTCTGCAGGTGTCACATTGCATTTTCAGAGCCCCTAATGTACCTAAACAGTAGAAACCTCCCACAAGTGACACCATTTTGGAAACTAGACCCCCTAAGGAACTCATCTAGATGTGTTGTGATAGCTTTGAACCCCCAAGTGTTTCACTACAGTTTGTAACGCAGAGCCGTGAAAATTAAAAAAAAAAATCTTTCCCCCCAAAATTATTTTTTAGCCCCCAGTTTTGTATTTTCCCGAGGGTAAGAGGAGAAATTCGACCCCAAAAGTTGTTGTCCAATTTGTCCTGAGTACGCTGATACCCCGTATGTTGGGGGGAACTACCGTTTGAGCGCATGGCAGAGCTCGGAAGGGAAGGAGCGCCATTTGGAATGCAGACTTAGATGGAATGGTCTGCAGACATCACATTGTGTTTGCAGAACCCCTAATGTACCTAAACAGTAGAAACCCCCCACAAGTGACCCCATATTGGAAACTAGACCCCCCCAGGGAACTAATCTAGATGTGTTGTGAGAACTTTGAACCCCCAAGTGTTTCACTACAGTTTATAACGCAGAGCCGTGAAAATAAAAAATCTTTTTTTTTCCCACAAAAAATATTTTTTAGCCCCCAGTTTTGTATTTTCCCAAGGGTAACAGGAGAAATTGGACCCCAAAAGTTGTTGTCCTATTTGTCCTGAGTACGCTGATACCCCATATGTTGGGGTAAACCCCTGTTTGGGCGCACGGGAGAGCTCGGAAGGGAAGAAGCACTGTTTTACTTTTTCAACGCAGAATTGGCTGGAATTGAGATCAGACGCCATGTCGCGTTTGGAGAGCCCCTGATGTGCCTAAACAGCGGAAACCCCACAATTATAACTGAAACCCTAATCCAAACACATCCCTAACCCTAATCCCAACAGTAACCCTAACCACACCTCTAACCCTGACACACCCCTAACCCTAATCCCAAACCTATTCCCAACTGTAAATGTAATCTAAACCCTAACTGTAACTTTAGCCCCAACCCGAACCCTAACTTTAGCCCCAACCCAAACTGTAGCCCTAACCCTAGCCCTAGCCCTAACCCTAGCCCTAACCCTAGCCCCAACCCAAACTGTAGCCCTAACCCTAGCCCTAACCCTAGCCCTAACCCTAACACTAGCCCTAGCCCTAACCCTAACCCTAGCCCTAACCCTAGCCCTAATGGGAAAATGGAAATAAATACATTTTTTTAATTTTTCCCTAACTAAGGGGGTGATGAAGGGGGGTTTGATTTACTTTTATAGTGGTTTTTTAGTGGATTTTTATGATTGGCAGCCGTCACACACTGAAAGACGCTTTTTATTGCAAAAAATATTTTTTGCGTTACCACATTTTGAGAGCTATAATTTTTCCATATTTTGGTCCACAGAGTCATGTGAGGTCTTGTTTTTTGCGGGATGAGTTGACTTTTTATTGGTAACATTTTCGGGCATGTGACATTTTTTGATCGCTTTTTATTCCAATTTTTGTGAGGCAGAATGACCAAAAACCAGCTATTCTTGAATTTCTTTTATACCGTTGCGCGTTTGGTAAAATTGATAAAGCAGTTTTATTCTTCAGGTCAGTACGATTACATTGATACCTCATTTATATCATTTTTTAATGTTTTGGTGCTTTTATACAATAAAAACTATTTTATAGAAAAAATAATTATTTTTGCATCGCTTTATTCTCAGGACTATAACTTTTTTAATTTTTTGCTGATGATGCTGTATTGTGGCTCGTTTTTTGCGGGACAAGATGACGTTTTCAGCGGTACCATGGTTATTTATATCTGTCTTTTTGATCGCGTGTTATTCCACTTTTTGTTCGGCGGTATGATAATAAAGCGTTGTTTTTTGCCTCGTTTTTTTTTTTTTTTTTCTTCTTATGGTGTTTACTGAAGGGGTTAACTAGTGTATAACAGAAGAAAAAAACCCCCATAAAAAGTTAGATACTTTATTAGATAACAATAATTAAGGACATACAGGTAAAAACCTCAAAAAAACCTTATCTACTCCATCCGTCAGTCCTACAGGGGAGAGGATATAATCCCCTACAATACACCCTAACACATACTGGTAGAATGCCCCTCATATACCATATATAGACATATGTGATTTGTGATACCAAATAGCAGCTATAAGGGTGTATTGATATAAGTGAAAGTTACCCTAACAGCTACAAAAAATAAACCTAAAAGCTGATGCTACCTAGATGCGGAGGTTGGCACCCTAAGAGAAATAACGAGAATGGCGCCCCCGCTCGTGCGATGACTATCCCTGGTCTCCTACCTTCCCCCTATAAGAGATAGGTACAGAAACAGAAGGCCAGATGGCTGAGAATAACTTGTACAAATATGTGATACACCCTTATAGCTGCTATTTGGTATCACAAATCACATATGTCTATATATGGTTTATGAGGGGCATTCTACCAGTATGTGTTAGGGTGTATTGTAGGGGATTATATCCTCTCCCCTGTAGGACTGACGGATGGAGTAGATAGGGTTTTTTTGAGGTTTTTACCTGTATGTCCTTAATTATTGTTATCTAATAAAGTATCTAACTTTTTATGGGGTTTTTTTTCTTCTGTTATACATTATTATGTTCCCTTAAGTGTATTGATTAGTTTAGTAAGTCGGGGTTAACTAGTGGGCCAGTTTTATAGGTCGGGCCGTTACGGACGCGGCGATACTAAATATGTGTACTTTTATTGTTTTTTTTTTTATTTAGATAAAGAAATGTATTTATGGGAATAATATTTTTTTTTTCATTACTTTGGAATATTTTTTTTTATTTTTTTTTACACATTTGAAAATTTTTTTTTAAACTTTTTTACTTTGTCCCAGGGGGGGACATCACAGATCGGTGATCTGACAGTTTGCACAGCACTCTGTCAGATCACCGATCTGAGAGCAGTGCAGGCTGCTTCACAGTGCCTGCTCTGAGCAGGCTCTGTGAAGCCACCTCCCTCCCTGCAGGACCCGGATCCGTGGCCATCTTGGATCCGGGCCTGGAGCAGGGAAGGAGGGAGGTAAGACCCTCGCAGCAACGCGATCACATCGCGTTGCTGCGGGGGCTCAGGGAAGCCCGCAGGGAGCCCCCTCCCTGTGCGATGCTTCCCTGCATTGCCGGCACATCACGATCATCTTTGATCGCGGTGTGCCAGGGGTTAATGTGCCGGGGGCGGTCCGTGACCGCTCCTGGCACATAGTGCCGGATGTCAGCTGCGATAGGCAGCTGACACCCGGCCGCGATCGGCGGCGCTCCCCCCGTGAGCGCCGCCGATCGCGCTGGACGTACTATCCCATCCATGGTCATAGGGGCCCACCCCACATGGACGGGATAGTACGTCCGATGTCAGAAAGGGGTTAATAAGTCCCCCCCCCATGTAGTTTTAGCTTGATCTCTCACCTTCCTCATGATCTCACCTTCCTCATGATCAAGGATACCCCATGAGGTGAGATTTTGCATAGTGTCCCAGATCGATGTCGATTGACAGTCATTTTGTATTTCTTCTCACCCAGTGTCTTACTTATGGTTTTGTAGCCCATACCAGCTTTGTACAGGTCTATGATCTTGTCCCTGACATCCTTATAAAGTTCTTTGGTCATGCCCATGTTGTAGAGGTTAGAGTCTGACTGATTACTTGAGTCTGTGGACAGAAGTCTTTTATAAAGGCGACTATGTAAGAACGCTGTCTTTAATGCAGATAATGAGTTGATTAGGAGCGTCTAACTGGTCTGTAAGAGCCAGAACGCTTAATGGTTGGTAGGGGATCAAATACCGTACTTTCCGCTTTGTAAGACGCACTTTATTTCCCCCAAATTTGGGGGGGAAATGGGGGTGCGTCTTACAAAGCGGATATACCACATACAGGCTGGGATGAGGGGGTGTCCGCCGCCACTGTGGCCCGCCACCGCTGCTGCCCCGGCTGATGCTGGAGGCTCCGATGCTGCGGGGGGCTCTGGCGACATTTTATGAAAGACCAGAGCCCCCCGGCACTTTTTCCATGCGTTCCTGTATGACTGACTCCGGGAAAATGGCCGCCGGAATCTCGGGAGATGAGATTTCAGCGCTGAGATCTCATCTCTCGAGATTCCGGCGGCCATTTTCCCGGAGTCAGTCATACAGGAACGCATGGAAAAAGTGCCGGGGGGCTCTGATCTTTCGCAAAATGTCGCCAGAGCCCCCCGCAGCATCGGAGACAGCCCTGCAGACCCCCTCATCCCAGCCTGCAGCACAGGAGCCTCCTGCAGCACCGGAGCCCCCCTGCAGACCCTGTCATCCCAGCCTGCAGCACAGGAGCCCCCTGCAGCACAGAAGCCCCCCTGCAGACCCCCCTCATCCCAGCCTGCAGCAATGCTCCACTCCTGCCTCCAGCAACGACCCTGGGACCCTGATCCACCGCAGCCACAACCCCTGGTAAGTAATAAGACGCATGGATTATAAGACGCCCCACCAATTTATTAAAATAATTTTTTTCCTATTTTTCTCCTCAAAATTTGGGGTGCGTCTTATAATCCGGAGCGTCTTACAAAGCGAAAAATACGGTACTTATTTCTCATGCAAAATGGAAATAAATTTATATAATGTATACAATGTGATTTTCTGGATTTTATTTTTGATATTCTATCTCTCAAGGTTAAAATTAACCTACTCTTAAAATTATATACAGTGGGCAAACTTACAAAATCAGCAAGGAATAAAATACTTATTTCCCCCACTGTATACAGTATGTCTATTATGTGTATATATAATTTGTATATATCTGTGTCTGTGTGTATATATGTGTGTGTGCGCAGACGTGTATCAAATTCAATTTGGGGACACCCCAAGCACATATGTGATTTTCACATTTAGTCACGTGCTGACGAGCTGCTCTCTCTAATTCTCTCAATGTTCATTGGAAAACAGAGAAGCAGGAAGAAAAGTGAGTTGTCACATGACACTGTCAGTATGAAAATCGCGTGAGTGAAGTGGCCATGTGATGACTGCTGGAACCTGCAAGCATAGCTGAATCTGGCAGTGAATATAGAACACACTGTTAGGATTGGCTACAGGGCTTCATTTCATGATTAAAGTGCTCGTCCAGGTTTGAGGTTAAGTCTGCAGTCACTCTTTGTGACTGCAGGATTCTGAATTCTCACTGCGCATGCACTGTACACTTTTAAGATTCTCTCTTGCTGGTGGCAAGAGTGGACAGTCATGTGGGACACAAGAATGCAATTTGTATACTTCTGACCACATTCCCACCAGACGTGTCAAGCCTTGCTCAATTTGTTTTCGTTTGAGTGAGGCCACACATGTCTCGTTGGCACATGACTACATGCATGTAAATCGCCGGCATGAGACAATCTTGACAGCGTGTAGTGCGCATTGTGAGAATTCAGAAGTCTGCAGTCACATAGAATGACTGCAGACTCAACATAAACTTGGACAACCCTTTTAATGCTCCTAACATAAATTGAAACAAGAGCATTATTCAATATCACAAAAAAATTACATCCAGGTACCTTATAGATGACGTTGTCTCTGGAGTCATTCTCTTTCTTCATCTTGTTCAGACTCCATAATTACTTTTCTCATCCACGGCTCATCTCTGAAGATTTCAATCTTCTCTGGTTTTGTGCAGCACATACCCACAAGACGTCCTTAAAAAAGCAGTGTCATTATAATGCCTCTGTATAAAAATATCTGGCCTATGCTGAGCCCCTACATAAAAAATTGACCCTCACTATATTACGTGCACAAAATATGACTAGACAGCAAAAGCACAAAAAGAGGATTCAGAGATCCTCCAAAAATTAGAAAAAAACAGCAAAACACGGCAGAGGTTCTTACCTACCTAGGCCTCCAAGCAAATGCACTAACATGATGCAGTGGACCCATGTGGTTAAAATAGAAACACAGGTGCTGCATAACCGATGAGGCAGCCACTCACCAGCTACCAAACGAATGGAGGGGGTGGCTGCTTGGCACATTGCTGCACATAAAAACTTGTATGTGGCGCTGTTCACACAATGGAGATGCACAAAATATGACCCCCACACTGTCCGTTATGGTGCATGTCATCTACACTGCCCTCTTCTTTCCATACCGGGCCACCTCTTCACACTGTCCTCTCACACAGTGGCCCCTCTATAGGGCCCAGTCTCTATACTGTGCCCCCTCATCACACTCCTCCTTGGCATACTGTCCCTTTCTGACTGTGCCTTTACACTGTTCCCCACACTACTCAGTCTCTATTCTGTGCACACTCGCCCTTTTCTCCCCCATACGGTCTCCTCACATGTTTCCCCTCTCTCCTCATGTACATACCCCCTGTTAACTATACTGTCTTCTCACATATTTATCCCTTTTCTTTCCATACTTCTTCCTCAAACATCTCCCCGACTCCTCATACTTCCTCCGCACGTATCACATCTCCCTCGCTACTCATATTGTGTCTGCACACATCTCCCCACTCACCCCTCACACACAGAATAGATCCACACTCACACAGAATAAATCTTCCCTGCACACAAAATAAATCCACTCCCCCACACTGAATAAATCCCCCACTCCACACTGAATATATCCCCCTCCACACTGAATAAATTTCCCCCTCCACACTGAATAAATTCCCCCTC
This sequence comes from Ranitomeya imitator, assembly GCF_032444005.1. Taxonomy (NCBI): domain Eukaryota; kingdom Metazoa; phylum Chordata; class Amphibia; order Anura; family Dendrobatidae; genus Ranitomeya; species Ranitomeya imitator. The sequence goes on from NC_091284.1 coordinate 176,775,250, forward strand.
AACACAGAATAAATCCCCCCACACACAGAATTAACCCCCACAGTATAAATCCCCCCCCCACGCTGAATCTTCAGTGTCTTCAGCTCCACAGCCACAGGAGCACTTACCACCGATACTCTTCTCGTCAGCAGCTTGATCACATGATCTGATAACGCTGCTGACGTCAGTCTGTCCAATGGTGAGAGCTTTAATTATACTTGTGTCTGAAATACGCAAGTACAATTGTTCACTGGACTCTGAAAGCCAGGGCGCTGCAGCTTTTGTGAGCCGGATGTCAGCTTGACAGCCACTTTAATCCCAATCCCCGGGGGGGAAAAAGGGGTGTCAGAATGCATCCCCCAGGCAGACACTTCAGACCACTTCATTAGATACGCCTATGTGTGCGTATGTGTATATATACACAGTACAGACCAAAAGTTTGGACACACCTTCTCATTTAAAGATTTTTCTGTATTTTCATGACTACGAATATTGTACATTCACACTGAAGGCATCAAAACTATGAATTAACACATGTGGAGTTATATACTTAACAAAAAAGTGTGAAACAACAAATTATGTCTTATATTTTAGGTTCTTCAAAGTACTAGCCACCTTTTGCTTTGATGACTGCTTTGCACACGCTTGGCATTTTCTTGATGAGCTTCAAGAGGTAGTCACCGGGAATGGTTTTCACTTCACAGGTGTGCCCTGTCAGGTTTAATAAGTGGGATTTCTTGCCTTATAAATGGGGTTGGGACCATCAGTTATGTTGTGCAGAAGTCTCATGGATACACAGCCTACTGAATAGACTGTTAGAATTTGTATTATGGCAAGAAAAAAGCAGCTAAGTAGAGAAAAACGAGTGGCCATCATTACTTTAAGAAATGAAAGTCAGTCCGTCCGAAAAATTGGGCAAACTTTGAAAGTGTCCCCAAGTGCAGTGGAAAAAACCACACAAAGAAACTGGCTCACATGAGGATCGCCCCAGGAAAGGAAGACCAAGAGTCACCTCTGCTTCGGAGGATAAGTTTATCCGAGTCACCAGCCTCAGAAATCGCAGGTTAACAGCAGCTCAGATTAGAGACCAGGTCAATGCCACACAGAGTTCTAGCAACAGACACATCTCTACAACAACTGTTAAGTGGAGACTTTGTGCAGCAGGCCTTCATGGTAAAATAGCTGCAAGGAAAGCGTTGCTAAGGACAGGCAACAAGCAGAAGAGACTTGTTTGGGATAAAGAACACAAGGAATGGACATTAAATCAGTGGAAATCTGTGCTTTGGTCTGATGAGTCCAAATTTGAGATCTCTGGTTCCAACCACCGTGTCTTTGTGCGATGCAGAAAAGCAGAACGGAAGGACTCTACATGCCTGGTTCCCACCGTCAAGCATGGAGGAGGAGGTGTGATGGTGTGGGGGTGCTTTGCTGGTGATACTGTTTGGGATTTATTCAAAATTGAAGGCATACTGAACCAGCATGGCTGCCACAGCATCTTGCAGCGGCATGCTATTCCATCCGGTTTGCATTTAGTTGGACCATCATTTATTTTTCAACAGGACAATGACCCCAAACACACCTCCAGGCTGTGTAAGGGCTATTTGACCAAGAAGGAGAGTGATGGGGTGCTACGCCAGATGACCTGGCCTCCACAGTCACCAGACCTGAACCCAATCGAGATGGTTTGGGGTGAGCTGGACCGCAGAGTGAAGGCAAAAGGGCCAACAAGTGCTAAGCATCTCTGGGAACTCCTTCAAGGTTGTTTGAAGACCATTCCCAGTGACTACCTCTTGAAGCTCATCAAGAGAATGCCAAGAGTGTGCAAAGCAGTCATCAAAGCAAAAGGTGGCTACTTTGAAGAACCTAGAATATAAGACATATTTTGAGTTGTTTCATTTCACACTGTTTTGTTAAGTATATAATTCCACATGTGTTAATTCATAGTTTTGATGCCTTCAGTGTGAATGTACAATTTTCATAGTCCTGAAAATACAGAAAAATCTTTAAATGAGAAGGTGTGTCCAAACTTTTGGTCTGTACTGTATATATATCTTTGTCACCATAAAGGGGGGGTCTGTTATGATTAGGTAATTCAGTACCACAATGGACATAAAAGTCAGAGCACATACAGTGACCTGACAATAACCCAAAAACATAGAACGAGCTCTGAGACGTGGGAACTCTGCTGACCGCAATCCCTAATCCTCTCCAACCACACTAAAGGCAGCCGTGGATTGCGCCTAACGCTCCCTATGCAACTCGGCACAGCCTGAGAAACTAGCTAGCCTGAAGATAGAAAATAAGCTTACCTTGCCTCAGAGAAATACCCCAAAGGAAAAGGAAGCCCCCCACATATAATGACTGTGAGTAAGATGAAAAGACAAACGCAGAGATGAAATAGATTTAGCAAAGTGAGGCCCGACTTTCTGAACAGAGCGAGGATAGGAAAGGTAACTTTGCGGTCAACACAAAACCCTACAAACAACCACGCAAAGGGGGCAAAAAGACCCTCCGTACCGACTAATGGTACGGAGGTACACCCTCTGCGTCCCAGAGCTTCCAGCAAGCAAGAAAAAACCAAATAAGCAAGCTGGACAGAAAAAACAGCAAACAAAAATAACAAAAGCGGAACTTAGCTATGCAGAGCAGCAGGCCACAGGAATGATCCAGGAGGAAGCAAGTCCAATACTAGAACATTGACTGGAAGCCAGGATCAAAGCACTAGGTGGAGTTAAATAGAGCAGCACCTAACGACTTCACCACATCACCTGAGGAAGGAAACTCAGAAGGCGCAGTACCACTTTCCTCTACCAACGGAAGCTCATAGAGAGAATCAGCCGAAGTACCACTTGTGACCACAGGAGGGAGCTCTGCCACAGAATTCACAACAGTACCCCCCCCTTGAGGAGGGGTCACCGAACCTTCACCAGAGCCCCCAGGATGACCAGGATGAGCCATATGAAAGGCACGAACAAGATCGGGAGCATGGACATCAGAGGCAAAGACCCAGGAATTATCTCCCTGAGCATAACCCTTCCACTTAACCAGATACTGGAGTTTCCGTCTTGAAACACGAGAATCCAAAATCTTCTCCACAATATACTCCAACTCCCCCTCCACCAAAACCGGAGCAGGAGGATCAACAGATGGAACCATAGGTGCCACGTATCTCCGCAACAATGACCTATGGAATACGTTATGGATGGAAAAAGAATCTGGAAGGGTCAAACGAAAAGACACAGGATTAAGAACCTCAGAAATCCTATACGGACCAATGAAACGAGGTTTAAACTTAGGAGAGGAAACCTTCATAGGAATATGACGAGAAGACAACCAAACCAAATCCCCAACACGAAGTCGGGGACCCACACAGCGTCCGCGATTAGCGAAACGTTGAGCCTTCTCCTGGGACAAGGTCAAATTGTCCACTACATGAGTCCAAATCTGCTGCAACCTGTCCACCACAGTATCCACACCAGGACAGTCCGAAGACTCAACCTGCCCTGAAGAGAAACGAGGATGGAACCCAGAGTTGCAGAAAAACGGCGAAACCAAGGTAGCCGAGCTGGCCCGATTATTAAGGGCGAACTCAGCCAAAGGCAAAAAGGACACCCAGTCATCCTGATCAGCAGAAACAAAGCATCTCAGATATGTTTCCAAGGTCTGATTGGTTCGTTCGGTCTGGCCATTGGTCTGAGGATGGAAAGCCGAGGAAAAAGACAAGTCAATGCCCATCCTAGCACAAAAAGCTCGCCAAAACCTCGAAACAAACTGGGAACCTCTGTCAGAAGCGATATTCTCTGGAATGCCATGTAAATGAACCACATGCTGGAAGAACAATGGCACCAAATCAGAGGAGGAAGGTAATTTAGACAAGGGTACCAAATGGACCATCTTAGAGAAGCGATCACAAACCACCCAAATGACTGACATTTTTTGAGAGACGGGAAGATCTGAAATAAAATCCATAGAGATATGTGTCCAAGGCCTCTTCGGGACCGGAAAGGGCAAAAGCAACCCACTGGCACGAGAACAGCAGGGCTTAGCCCGAGCACAAATCCCACAGGACTGCACAAAAGAACGCACATCCCGCGACAGAGATGGCCACCAAAAGGATCTAGCCACTAACTCTCTGGTACCAAAGATTCCAGGATGACCAGCCAACACCGAACAATGAACCTCACAGATAACTTTATTCGTCCACCTATCAGGGACAAACAGTTTCTCCGCTGGGCAACGATCAGGTTTATTAGCCTGAAATTTTTGCAGCACCCGCCGCAAATCAGGGGAGATGGCAGACACAATTACTCCCTCTTTGAGAATACCCGCCGGCTCAGATAAACCCGGAGAGTCGGGCACAAAACTCCTAGACAGGGCATCCGCCTTCACATTTTTAGAGCCCGGAAGGTACGAAACCACAAAGTCAAAACGGGCAAAAAACAGCGACCAACGAGCCTGTCTAGGATTCAACCGCTTGGCAGACTCGAGATAAGTCAAGTTCTTATGATCAGTCAAGACCACCACGCGATGCTTAGTTCCTTCAAGCCAATGACGCCACTCCTCGAATGCCCACTTCATGGCCAGCAACTCTCGATTGCCAACATCATAATTTCGCTCAGCAGGCGAAAACTTCCTGGAAAAGAAGGCGCATGGTTTCATCACCGAGCAATCAGAACTTCTCTGCGACAAAACAGCCCCCGCTCCAATTTCAGAAGCATCAACCTCGACCTGGAACGGAAGCGAAACATCTGGTTGACACAACACAGGGGCAGAAGAAAAACGACGCTTTAACTCTTGAAAAGCTTCTACAGCAGCAGAAGACCAATTGACCACATCAGCACCCTTCTTGGTCAAATCGGTCAATGGTTTAGCAATACTAGAAAAATTGCAGATGAAGCGACGATAAAAATTAGCAAAGCCCAGGAACTTTTGCAGACTTTTCAGAGATGTCGGCTGAGTCCAATCATGGATGGCTTGGACCTTAACAGGGTCCATCTCGATAGTAGAAGGGGAAAAAATGAATCCCAAAAATGAAATCTTCTGAACACCAAAGAGACACTTTGATCCCTTTACAAACAAAGAATTAGCACGCAGGACCTGAAACACCGTTCTGACCTGCTTCACATGAGATTCCCAATCATCCGAGAAGACCAAAATATCATCCAAGTATACAATCAGGAATTTATCCAGGTACTCTCGGAAGATGTCATGCATAAAGGACTGAAACACTGATGGAGCATTGGCAAGTCCGAATGGCATTACTAGGTACTCAAAATGGCCCTCGGGCGTATTAAATGCAGTTTTCCATTCATCGCCTCGCTTAATACGCACAAGATTATACGCACCACGAAGATCTATCTTGGTGAACCAACTAGCCCCCTTAATCCAAGCAAACAAATCAGATAACAGCGGCAAGGGGTACTGAAATTTAACCGTGATCTTATTTAGAAGGCGGTTATCTATACAAGGTCTTAGCGAACCATCCTTCTTGGCCACAAAAAAGAACCCCGCTCCTAATGGCGACGATGACGGGCGAATGTGCCCCTTCTCCAAGGACTCCTTCACGTAACTCCGCATAGCGGCGTGCTCAGGCACAGATAAATTAAACAGTCGACCTTTTGAGAATTTACTACCAGGAATCAAATTGATAGCACAATCACAATCCCTATGCGGAGGTAGGGTATCGGACTTGGGCTCATCAAATACATCCCGGTAATCAGACAAGAACTCTGGGACCTCAGAAGGGGTGGATGACGAAATAGACAGAAATGGGACATCAGCATGTACCCCCTGACAACCCCAGCTGGACATAGACATGGATTTCCAATCTGATACTGGATTATGGACTTAGGTAGAGCAGCTTAGTATACATTTTTTGCAAAAAACGTATCAACCAAATACCCTGTTATTTACATCTTTTACTAGCACTTGCGGATTACTGCAAACATTTTTTCAAACTGAGTGTTTTTGGTTTTACCATTCTCTTTTGTGTCTTCAGGTTACTTGGTGGTGTGTGAACATGTTCTTACAGACTTGTTCTCTGTGCAGGTAGCCCATGTGTTCCTGTTTCCATAATTGTTCTCTTGTGTCTACAAGACTGGGGAGTTCCACCACTCCTCTTGGGCTAGCTGCACAAAAGCTGTTCTACCCTGTATGCACACATGGATTTTTCCTCTCTGAACCCTGTTCACACAGGTAATGTACAGATGATCAGGTTTTTAAATACATCAGATAGGGATTGCATACATTAGTTAGGACTGCTCTGATATGGGTATACCGTGAAGATTGGTAGAGCAGCTTAGTATACATTTTTTGCAAAAAACGTATCAACCAAATACCCTGTTATTTACATCTTTTACTAGCACTTGCGGATTACTGCAAACATTTTTTCAAACTGAGTGTTTTTGGTTTTACCATTCTCTTTTGTGTCTTCAGGTTTCTTGGTGGTGTGTGAACATGTTCTTACAGACTTGTTCTCTGTGCAGGTAGCCCATGTGTTCCTGTTTCCATAATTGTTCTCTTGTGTCTACAAGACTGGGGAGTTCCACCACTCCTCTTGGGCTAGCTGCACAAAAGCTGTTCTACCCTGTATGCACACATGGATTTTTCCTCTCTGAACCCTGTTCACACAGGTAATGTACAGATGATCAGGTTTTTAAATACATCAGTTAGGGATTGCATACATTAGTTAGGACTGCTCTGATATGGGTATACCGTGAAGATTGGTAGAGCAGCTTAGTATACATTTTTTGCAAAAAACGTATCAACCAAATACCCTGTTATTTACATCTTTTACTAGCACTTGCGGATTACTGCAAACATTTTTTCAAACTGAGTGTTTTTGGTTTTACCATTCTCTTTTGTGTCTTCAGGTTTCTTGGTGGTGTGTGAACATGTTCTTACAGACTTGTTCTCTGTGCAGGTAGCCCATGTGTTCCTGTTTCCATAATTGTTCTCTTGTGTCTACAAGACTGGGGAGTTCCACCACTCCTCTTGGGCTAGCTGCACAAAAGCTGTTCTACCCTGTATGCACACATGGATTTTTCCTCTCTGAACCCTGTTCACACAGGTAATGTACAGATGATCAGGTTTTTAAATACATCAGATAGGGATTGCATACATTAGTTAGGACTGCTCTGATATGGGTATACCGTGAAGATTGGTAGAGCAGCTTAGGATACATTTTTTGCAAAAAACGTATCAACCAAATACCCTGTTATTTACATCTTTTACTAGCACTTGCGGATTACTGCAAACATTTTTTCAAACTGAGTGTTTTTGGTTTTTCCATTCTCTTTTGTGTCTTCTGGATTATGGACTTGTAGCCATGGCAACCCCAACACGACCACATCATGCAGATTATGCAACACCAGAAAGCGAATAACCTCCTGATGTGCAGGAGCCATGCACATGGTCAGCTGGGTCCAGTACTGAGGCTTATTCTTGGCCAAAGGCGTAGCATCAATTCCTCTCAATGGAATAGGACACTGCAAGGGCTCCAAGAAAATCCCACATCGCCTAGCATACTCCAAGTCCATCAAATTCAGGGCAGCGCCTGAATCCACAAATGCCATGACAGACTAAGATGACAAAGAGCAGATCAAGGTAACGGACAAAAGAAATTTTGACTGTACCGTACCAATGGTGGCAGACCTAGCGAACCGCTTAGTGCGCTTAGGACAATCAGAGATAGCATGAGTGGAATCACCACAGTAGAAACACAGCCCATTCTGACGTCTGTGTTCTTGCCGTTCAACTCTGGTCAAAGTCCTATCGCACTGCATAGGCTCAGGTTTATGCTCAGATAATACCGCCAAATGGTGCACAGATTTACGCTCACGCAAGCGTCGACCGATCTGAATGGCCAAAGACATAGACTCATTCAGACCAGCAGGCATAGGAAATCCCACCATGACATCCTTAAGGGCTTCAGAGAGACCCTTTCTGAAAATAGCTGCGAGCGCACCTTCATTCCATTGAGTGAGTACGGACCACTTTCTAAATTTCTGACAATATACCTCTATCTCATCCTGACCCTGACACAGAGCCAGCAAATTTTTCTCTGCCTGATCCACTGAATTAGGTTCATCGTACAGCAATCCGAGCGCCAGGAAAAACGCATCAATATTACACAATGCAGGATCTCCTGGCGCAAGAGAAAATGCCCAGTCCTGAGGGTCGCCACGTAAAAAAGAAATTATGATCCTAACTTGTTGAACTGGGTCACCAGAGGAGCGAGGTTTCAAAGCCAGAAATAGTTTACAATTATTTTTGAAACTCAGAAATTTAGTTCTATCTCCAAAAAACAAATCAGGAATAGGAATTCTTGGTTCCAACATAGAATTCTGAACCACAAAGTCTTGAATATTTTGTACTCTTGCCGTGAGCTGATCCACACATGAAGACAGACCTTTAATGTCCATCGCTACACCTGTGTCCTGAACCACCCAAATGTCTAGGGGAAAAAAAAGGCAAAACACAGTGAAGAAAAAAAAATGGTCTCAGAACTTCTTTTTTCCCTCTATTGAGAATCATTAGTACTTATGGCTTCCAGTACTGTTATGATTAGGTAATTCAGTACCACAATGGACATAGAAGTCAGAGCACATACAGTGACCTGACAATAACCCAAAAACATAGAACGAGCTCTGAGACGTGGGAACTCTGCTGACCGCAATCCCTAATCCTCTCCAACCACACTAAAGGCAGCCGTGGATTGCGCCTAACGCTCCCTATGCAACTCGGCACAGCCTGAGAAACTAGCTAGCCTGAAGATAGAAAATAAGCCTACCTTGCCTCAGAGAAATACCCCAAAGGAAAAGGCAGCCCCCCACATATAATGACTGTGAGTAAGATGAAAAGACAAACACAGAGATGAAATAGATTTAGCAAAGTGAGGCCCGACTTTCTGAACAGAGCGAGGATAGGAAAGGTAACTTTGCGGTCAACACAAAACCCTACAAACAACCACGCAAAGGGGGCAAAAAGACCCTCCGTACCGACTAACGGTACGGAGGTACACCCTCTGCGTCCCAGAGCTTCCAGCAAGCAAGAAAAAACCAAATAAGCAAGCTGGACAGAAAAAACAGCAAACAAAAATAACAAAAGCGGAACTTAGCTATGCAGAGCAGCAGGCCACAGGAACGATCCAGGAGGAAGCAAGTCCAATACTAGAACATTGACTGGAAGCCAGGATCAAAGCACTAGGTGGAGTTAAATAGAGCAGCACCTAACGACTTCACCACATCACCTGAGGAAGGAAACTCAGAAGCCGCAGTACCACTTTCCTCCACCAACGGAAGCTCATAGAGAGAATCAGCCGAAGTACCACTTGTGACCACAGGAGGGAGCTCTGCCACAGAATTCACAACAGGGGTCCCAGACACATTTCTCGCACAGGGGCACAAGCTGTCAGTGTCCGCCCCTGCTACTATGTAACTTGATAGGGTTCTGTGCAATACAATGAAACATCAAGATATTTTTATTAATGTGCCAGTTTGGTTAAAAAAGTATGGTGTGCCTTCATATTTGGAAGGAATGTCCAAATTTGAATGACAGAAAAACGGCAGGTGGTGGTCACCTGACTCCCTGTCAGAAGAAGAAACTTAAAGACCACTGGTGGGGAGAGTTGTGTGCAACGTCATCTGTACAAATGAGTAGACAGTAGATGAGCATTATTTTCTTTATACTTTTTGACCACCCTAGATTTGAAATAGTGAACAATTCATTTACCATAATAATGAAGGCCCTGGATTTCATGTAAAGAAGACACTAGATACATGCTATAGAATGAAATACAGGTCTTAATTGTATATTGTTCATATCTATTTTTAACACTAAACCATTTTTATTATACTTTTCATGTCATCAAAAATCACTAAATATCAACTTAATTTGCATTATGCAACTTATGTTTGTTTGTTCTCATTCGTCTGGATATATAGCAATACAGTATTGACTGCATGGCTCAAAGCCAAAAAAGGCTGTGATATTATTTCAGGCATAGACCGGATTGATTTGTCACCAATCTGTGTCTTGCTGTTCAGGCAATCACATTCTTACATTTCCTGCCTAATCCTTATTTGATACTAAGGATTTAAGGGCCATTAAATGATCATTTTCAGAGAGGAACAATCCAAATGGATGGGCATGCAAGGGAGAGAAGGATCATTCTGAGACATGAAACGACAGGAGCACACAGCCACAAAACTAGGTACGATGATTAATCAGTTCCATGTAAAATGTTCCGTTTAACATCAATTGTCTAAGATTAAGTTTATAGATAATGTTTCTGCTAAATACCATGTTATGGAAATGTTATAAAATATTGGGAAAGAGCAACACTGAGTTATTACATTTGCCTAAATGTTAATTTGTTTTATTTTTTTCCTGTAGTTGTTAAAGAAAGATTTGCACTAGAGAGACTTCAGTCTAATTAATGTTTTTCTTTAGTTCTTATAAGACATTATTGCACACATTAATATATGTTTAAGATATAGAGATGATGCTCGCATCGGCATCAGGCAAACCTGGGCATATGCCAGCAAATAGCGGATTTGAGCAGCTGATACAGATCTGGGTAAACATGTTCTATAACAGACCAACAAAACAGTCTGAGAGTAAAGAGACTACGCAAACATTAAATAATTAGTCCATTTATACAATATTGTACAATATATATAAAAAGAATTGGAGGTGGTATTTTTATTTATAACATTTCTTTTTTGCTGACAAATCTTTTTTGTTGATTTTAGTACAAAATCCAACCATTGAACTCTACATCATCACTGGGCAATTTCAATAGTATACGTCACTATCAATATATTAATCAGTTTTCATTATCCATTATTACTAAACAGTCATAATACATTTTTATACATGTGTGTTGTAAGCTGCTATAGGATGCAAGAGAATATTACATAGAATGTTAGAGACCTCCAGGGTCATCGTGTCCATCTGCCTGCTCAATGCAGGATTCACTAAACCATCTCAGACAAATGTCTGTCCAGCCTCTGTTTGAAGACTTCCATTGAAGGAGAACTCACTACCTCTCCTGGCAGCCTGCTCCGCTCATTGATCACCATCACTGTCAAAAAGCTTTTCTCTAATATCAAATCTATACCTTCTCCATTTCAGTTTTGTTCCCATTGCTTCTCGTATCAGATCTATCAGATATATACAAGCACTGCAATTTCACAGACTGTTTCTATCCACTGTGTTACAGATAAAGGTCCCTTTTTAGAATATTTCTGAAATGCTCTGGTCTAATGGAAGAAGAAAATGTTTGTCAACATTTTCCTTGGTAAGACTTTTATTGATTTTCACATTATCTGCATGAAATAAACAATTTGTCATCTAGTTGGGTTTCCTCGGCAAATGACCGCAGTCATGTCAATATAAATTTTTAACCATATAGTCCAATAAGGAATTTACAACTGCAGTACAAAAACTATAAAATCATTATGGACATTTTGAAATATCAATAATTATACCAAAATGTGGAGTTGCATAAGAATTATAATATTATAATTCATTCGCTACTTTACTCAGAAAACGTCTAACTTCTTAAAGATACGATCTATCGTACTGAAATTTGGACTATACATACCTTGGTTCATGAACAACTGATGTTTTAAACAAGTGTTGAAAATGTCCCCGTTTTGCATCCAAGAACACCTGCATGCGCTGTTCCATGTTGTTGAATTTATTCTGCAGAACATCTGGAGTCATAGCCTGAATTTCTCGCTGTATGTTCTCTCGGTGTTTCTGTAATGTTCGTGGTTTGTTTCTGTACACTCAACCTTTCAAATGGCCCCAAAAAAAAATAGTCCAATGGTGTTAAATCAACACTGTGACTCTGTACTGGCAAACATAATCTTGGCCGCTCGTTGACAAGTGGAATACAACATGCCTGTCTCCTGGTAAAGCCTGTGCAACAATTTACGTGTGGGAGCCCGAAGTCGCTGTTTCACATCTTGAATTGTATCCTCAGACATTTCCGAATGTCCTCCATCATGCCAATCCAGTAATGTTCCTATACGTTCCAGTTTATTTACCTATGACAGAATACATGGTTTGGATGGTGGATTACGACCTTCAAACATGTTTAGAAACTCACTTTGGCACCTCTTTAGGAACTCCGATTTCCAATAATTATTCACAATGAAGACTCACTCCTCCAAACTGTATCTGTACATTGGTAAACTAAGAAGGAATTAATCAGGAGTGAAATGCAAGCACCACACATAAACTACCGACGTGAAGGAAGGCGTGCAGCAAGTTTATCTCATAGTGGAGACGGGGTGACAAGTCGGCGAGACCACTTGGCTTGAAGATATTTCTTGTCACGGTCACCTAGATTCATTGCACTCTAATTTCTCATGAAGCAAAGTATGTACAGTCCAAATGTCAGTACGTTTGACATTCTCTTTTGGAAGTTGCAGCAATTTTTCCAGGTAAAGTAGAGAGTGAATCACCCTGTATTTTATATCCCTCCCTTCTAGTCCTTTTTAAGGCTCCATTCACACCTAACTATTATAGTCTATCAGTGATTTACAGGTCCTTCTCAAAAAATTAGCATATAGTGTTAAATTTCATTATTTACCATAATGTAATGATTACAATTAAACTTTCATATATTATAGATTCATTATCCACCAACTGAAATTTGTCAGGTCTTTTATTGTTTTAATACTGATGATTTTGGCATACAACTCCTGATAACCCAAAAAACCTGTCTCAATAAATTAGCATATCAAGAAAAGGTTCTCTAAATGACCTATTACCCTAATCTTCTGAATCAACTAATTAACTCTAAACACATGAAAAAGATACCTGAGGCTTTTATAAACTCCCTGCCTGGTTCATTACTCAAAACCCCCATCATGGGTAAGACTAGCGACCTGACAGATGTCAAGAAGGCCATCATTGACACCCTCAAGCAAGAGGGTAAGACCCAGAAAGAAATTTCTCAACAAATAGGCTGTTCCCAGAGTGCTGTATCAAGGCACCTCAATGGTAAGTCTGTTGGAAGGAAACAATGTGGCAGAAAACGCTGTACAACGAGAAGAGGAGACCGGACCCTGAGGAAGATTGTGGAGAAGGACTGATTCCAGACCTTGGGGAACCTGAGGAAGCAGTGGACTGAGTCTGGTGTGGAAACATCCAGAGCCACCGTGCACAGGCGTGTGCAGGAAATGGGCTACAGGTGCCGCATTCCCCAGGTAAAGCCACTTTTGAGCTACAGAGAAGCAGCACTGGACTGTTGCTAAGTGGTCCCAAGTACTTTTTTCTGATGAAAGCAAATTTTGCATGTCATTCGGAAATCAAGGTGCCAGAGTCTGGAGGAAGACTGGGGAGAAGGAAATGCCAAAATGCCTGAAGTCCAGTGTCAAGTACCCACAGTCAGTGATGGTGTGGGGTGCCATGTCAGCTGCTGGTGTTGGTCCACTGTGTTTCATCAAGGGCAGGGTCAATGCAGCTAGCTATCAGGAGATTTTGGAGCACTTCATGCTTCCATCGGCTGAAATGCTTTATGGAGATGAAGATTTCATTTTTCAGCACGACCTGGCACCTGCTCACAGTGCCAAAACCACTGGTAAATGGTTTACTGACCATGGTATTACTGTGCTCAATTGGCCTGCCAACTCTCCTGACCTGAACCCCATAGAGAATCTGTGGGATATTGTGAAGAGAAAGTTGAGAGACGCAAGACCCAACACTCTGGATGAGCTTAAGGCCGCTATTGAAGCATCCTGGGCCTCCATAACATCTCAGCAGTGTCACAGGCTGATTGCCTCCATGCCACGCCGCATTGAAGCAGTCATTTCTGCCAAAGGATTCCCGACCAAGTATTGAGTGCATAACTGAACATTATTATTTGATGGTTTTTTGTTTGTTATTAAAAAACACTTTTATTTGATTGGATGGGTGAAATATGCTAATTTATTGAGACAGGTTTTTTGGGTTATCAGGAGTTGTATGCCAAAATCATCAGTATTAAAACAATAAAAGACCTGACAAATTTCAGTTGGTGGATAATGAATCTATAATATATGAAAGTTTAATTGTAATCATTACATTATGGTAAATAATGAAATTTAACACTATATGCTAATTTTTTGAGAAGGACCTGTAAATGCCCACAAACTATGTGGAGACATGTTCACGTTTGGCCCAATTCATGAAATAAGCACACGTTAAGTAAAATGGTCTTTGATGTAACTATGGACATGGATGCCAGATGTGACAAGTTGGCCTTTCACAGGAGCCTTGTTATAGTTGATCATACAGCAACAAGGAGGATCAGTGTGAGTGAAGGGATCTGTGAATGTATTGGTCATGACTCCTATTTCTGCCCCAAAAAACGCAATGCAAAATAACATGAATTATAAAGTTGTACGGTATGATTCCATAAATTCTTTCACATTATGACATTTTCTGGATTATTGGATTTAACTCAGATTAACAGTGGCCTACCTACTGAAGATTTAGGGAAACTAAACTGCTGTAGGGTCACTGGTTGGCTTATGCTGCCATTATACTGGAAGCTCACTGATTGGAAAAGCGAAGTTCCAGCATTCAACTTCAAAATTCTAATTCTATTTCCTTTATTCCATGAGATTAAAATCCAATAATTAAAATAAAAAACATCTAAATTGAGAACATAGCCATATGAGCCACAAATGCCTACACTGGCTTGGATGTTTCTGTATTTTATCACATTGGCTTTTAATTTCATGGAATAAATGCATAGATTTTTTTCTTTTGAAGACGAGTAGTGGAACATAATTTTTTTTGGCTATATCTATACTATGTGCATCCATTAGCCAACTGAGACCCATTTAAGTGCACCCTCCATCAATTCACTACGTGCATTAACTATATTGGATATTTATTTCCTAAACGGTGAAAAACTTTTTTTTATATATATATGAAGCGCTCTGTATACACGTATAAATGGCTCCCAGTTCAATAATATCAGCATAAATCTAAAGTATCTCGCCCTAGAGGTAGACAAATGCAGTCAGAATGATCTCAGGTTATCAATTTTGAATAATACAGTCGTTCTACAGTGGGTACGGAAAGTATTCAGACCCCTTTAAATAAAAAAAAAAAAGAGTGATACAGCGGGAAACAGAATTTTGCATTAAAATTCAATATTTTTTAATCCTTAAGTAAAACTGATATTCTGGTGTACCACACAATTGAGATTATATTTCGCACATTACAGCATAGTGCACATATGCAGCGTTGAGACTTCAGTTTACATAGTAAGGTGACTATACAGTGGGTATGGAAAGTTTTCAGACCCCTTTAAATTTTTCACTCTTTGTTTCATTGCAGCCATTTGGTAAATTCAAAAAAGTTAAGTTTTTTTCTCATTAATGTACACTCTGCACCCCATCTTGACTGAAAAAAAACAAATGTAGACATTTTTGCAAATTTATTAAAAAAGAAAAACTGAAATATCACATGGTTACAAGTATTCAGACACTTTGCTCAGACATATTTAAGTCACATGCTGTCCATTTCCTTGTGATCCTCCTTGAGATGGTTCTACTCCTTCATTGGAGTCCAGCTGTGTTTAATTAAACTGATAGGACTTGATTTGGAAATGCACACACCTGCAACATTTTAGCACAACCTCTTGTTGCACCAAATTTTGCAAGTTTTCAAAGCTTTTTACACCAGAATCCTAGCGTAAAACCACTCATGCATCAGGCCCTATGCATCCAACTGTATCTTTAGGAATATTCAATGCCTTTGCTTTCTTATTGTTTTCTTTTCCTCATTTATGTAAGACAGTGATCTTAACTTTTTGGACCACTTTCTGCACATATTTCTAACATAAAATCAAATGTCACATTAAACAAACCTCTAGCTAGTCCAGGCCTTTAATGACTTTTATCTCAAGCACACCTGATGCTACTAGTGAATCCCTTGATTAGCTACATCAGGTGTTCTGAAAAGGGAATATGTCAGTAGGATCAGTCCTCCTAAGCTATCTACATCAGGGGTCCCCAACTCCAGTCCTCAAGGCCCACCAACATGTCATGTTTTCAGGATTTCCTTAGTCTTGCCCAGGTAATAATTGCATCACCTGTGCAATGCAAAGGAAATCCTGAAAACATGACCTGTTGGTGGGCCTTGAGGACTGGAGTTGGGGACCCCTGATCTACATGGACATGCAGGTCATAGGAATTTGAACAAAATGACAGGTAACTAACACAGAACAGGAGAAATTTATTTATTTTTCTTCCAAACACATTTTTGAAGCTCTTGAGTTCAGTTGAATTGCAACAGTATTGCAACTCTGTCTGCTTGTGAGATGGAAGCTGAAGCTGAGAAGAACCTACAGATGTATCAGGTATAATCACACACAGCTCTGCAGTGAGATCAGGAGAGTAGAGAATGGCCATTACTCATTACACTGGTAACTCCCCTTCATGGAAAATTAACCCTGGAGGCAGAATTATCTTTGTGGCAATATCCTCCAAGCCTGATGGGATACAGGGATGACTTTTTTCAGCAGACTATAATCTATATGCCCATATTAATAGTTTTGAAAGGTTAAATGTGGTGACAGATTTCCTTTAAAGGGAATCTGTCATTAGAAAATAATGCTATTATCCTGCAGATATGGGGTTAATCTGCATGTTAATAGTGTTAATAACTTGCCCAGCACCCGCACTTACCCGAATGCTGCGGAGAGAAAATTAACTTTATTCCCCCCAGCAGCGTTAGTGGTTTCAGTCACAGAGGTGGCGCTGGTCCAGTTACTACTCTGAGTATACAGAGAAGGGGCTGTAACCACACCCCTGGCACTGACTGTCCAGCTATCAGTCAGGACTGGGGGCACGGTACTGAACCAGCGCTGGCGCTGCCCCATGTCTGACACTGGAATGTTGCGGGGGGAATAAAGTTACCGTAATTTTCTCCCTGCAGCATTCGGGTAAATGCAGGCATCAGCAGGTTAACCCCTTTCTGGCATTGGAAGTACTATTCCGTCCATGCGACCTGGGACTTTATTCCCATGGACGGAATAGTATGTCACATGCGATCAGCTGCCGCACTCCCGGGGGACCGTGGCTGATCGTGCATGCCATATACAAAATTAGTATCCCATAGTGGGACAAAATGTAAAAGTTAGAATGAATTTAAAAAAAAAAAAATGTTTAATAATGTAAAAATATTAAAAAAAACAAAACAAAATAATGATAAAAAAATTAATATTTATTCCATCGAATAAATATTTGAATTAAAAAAATCTAAACAGTAAAAGTACACATATTTAGTATCGTCGCATTCATAACGACCCGTCCTATAAAACTGTCCCACTAGTTAACCCCTTTAGTGAACACCATAAAAACAAACAAGGCAAAAAAACAATGCTTTATCATCATACCGCCGAACAAAAAGTGGAATAACATAAGACAGATATAAATAAACGTGGTACCGTTGAAAACATCATCTTGTCCCGCAAAAAAACAAGCTGTGATATAGCTCCATCACCGGAAAAATAAAAAAGTTATAACTCTCAGAATAAAGCGATGCAAAAATAATTATTTTTTATGTAAAATAGGTTTTATTGTTTAAAAGCGCTAAAACATAAAAAAAATACAAATTAGGTATCTCTGTCATCGTACTGACTGCTTTATCAATTTTACCAGATGTGGAACAGTATAAGCGGCCCCCCTCGGAATAAAAGCGATCAAAAATGTCATGTGCCTGAAAATAGTACTGTAACGGGGTCTACCAAGCTGGGGTACCTCTTTCAGTACCACCCTGTGTTTCAGGAGGTCCAATCTGCTTTGGCTGGAGTCTGAATGAAGGACGCTGGCTGCAATTGCTTGGTTACATATTGGGCGCATATAAAAGATCAATGCTTCTCCACGTAATTCCAGTCTGACAACACTTTACTCACAGGACACAGAATATATCACACAGATACAGAGGGCAGGCCAATAGAAAAGCGGCAGGCCAGACATACATTACAATAGCAGCAGGTGGCCGGAGCCTGCCGATATTTACTGTGGGAATTACAAAGGTGGGGGGCGGACAAAAGGGGAATATCGTGTCCCCTCTGCCCAGGGGCACAGCCTGTGGGCTGATGCATTAGGGACATGCGTCTCACATGGAACCTATTATACATACATATAACTGCACAACATATTCTGGGTGCTGAGTGGTTCCATAACACGTAACAAGTACCAATAAAAACGTTGACTCATCCCTCAAAAAACAAGACCTCACATGACTCTGTGGGCCAAAATATGGAAAAATTATAGCTCTCAAAATGTGGTGATGCAAAAACTATTTTTTGTGATAAAAAGCGTCTTATAGTGTGTGACAGCTGCCAAACAAACACCCACTATAAATAGTAAATCAACCCCTCTTTATCACCCCCTTAGTTATAAAATAATAAAATAAAAAAAGTATTTATTTCCATCTTCCCATTAGGGTTAGGGTTGGGGCTAAAGTTAGGATTACGATTACGGTTGGGATTAGGGTTAGGTTTGTGGTTAGGGTTAAGGTTAGGGTTGGGATTAGGGTTAGGGTTGAAGTTAGAATTGGGGGTTTCCACTGTTTAGGCACATCACGGGCTCTCCAAACGCGACATGGCGTCCGATCACAATTACAGCCAATTTTGCATTGAAAAAGTCAAATGGCGCTCCTTTCCTCCCGAGCTCTACCATGCGCCCAAACAGTGGTTTAGCCCCACATATGGGGTAACCGCGTACTCAGGACAAATTGCACAATAACTTTTGGGGTCCAATTTCTCCTGTTACCCTTGGGAAAATAAAAAAAATTGGATTTGAAATAATTTTTTGGTTCATTTTTTTTTAAACATTCCAAAAATTCCTGTGAAGCACCAGAAGGGTTAATAAGCTTCTTGAATGTGGTTTTGCGCACCTTGAGGGGTGCAGTTTTTAGAATGGTGTCACTTTGGTTGGTATTTCCATTCTCATTATGTATTTTTCTTATAGATTTTTTCTAGTAGGAGCCAGGTAGCAAAGCTGTATTTTGTCTCAATGCGTAGCAGGGGCCCAGCCAGATCCGATGGCACCAAACCTCTTAGGATCATCCATTAAGGAGTTATGACCCATCATCAGTTTTGGAGTTTTTAGCTGCTAATTGACATGATCCATCTGCTTATATCTTTTGTACTACCACTGCTTGTATTTGCATATATGGCCATTGTATATGTATTGTGTATTGTCTAGTGTGCCCTTAAGGCAATTGAATATATAATTTAACCTTGGTCTGTTCTTTTATCTCAATCCACGAACACACGTCGGTTTCTCGGCATAACTTTCCATGTTACCGGGGCTGGTTTCTGACCCTATTTAGTCCCGTAAATGGACTGGGCTTATACCTAACCAGGAACTGGTGGCAGTTCTACCGGGATGACCAGGTGCTTTCACTTGTGCTAGTGAAAGGGGCCTTTCAGCCTGACAGGGTTGTGAGCGATTGTGGTGCCACGTCAGTGACTGCGTGGGCTACATTCTCTCACTCCCTGTGCCTCCCTGTGCTCGTGTGGACAGTGGGTGACCTTACGTGTCCCTGGGAGTGACGTCATGTTAGTGCAAGTGTGGAGACCGTATTACGTGATCCTTCTGACGTAATATTGATGTCAGGCTTGGTGGCAGTGCGGGTTCATCACAAAGAATAATTGCTGCATTGCCTATTTTGTTTAGGAGGTTTCTTCATGTGATGAGAGCCTCTCTCTCTATGCACCTTGCTGTCAGAATAAGAATTCTATTTTTGTAGGTGTAACATGGATTTAATAAACAAAATATTCTAAATGAGGATTTTTAGCTGTAACAAGTACATAGTAATGATACGTTTTTAAAATTCAGTAGGGAAAGATAACATTCTTTGATTTAGAAACCTAAATTGATCTATAAAAAAATCAAACTAAATAAATATACAATCATTCCTCAAATCACCTTGTTTTTATACTTGCAATGGCCTTTCCTGGGCTATCATAAAAGAAAACAATATTTAAAGGTATCTAAAGCCTAATTGTACACATTAGTCTTTTTTTCCCTGAAGGCGTTTTGAAAAAATGTTAGGGGGGGGCGAAAGTGCATGTCGCCATTTTGGAGAGGTTTACTTTGGAATCTGCTTCAAGGTAGGCACTGTCCAATTAAAAGGCTGCAAAACAGCTGGGAGCTTTTTTTCCTGAAGCCGTTCCACCAGCGATTTTGCCTTCATTTTTGCTGTGGCTCCATCCGTCACCGGAGTCTTTTCCCTTATATCTTCATTAAGAGCTACCGAGCTGAAGCAATCTGAAGAGTGAACGTGTTATGATTTGTAGAATCATAATGGCATTTCGGTGGTCAGTTTTAGTATTTAGTGAACTTGGTAAAAAAAAAAAAAAACAAAAACTAAATTTTGGAATAGCACTTTTGTTTTTGCAATTTTACAGCACTTTGAATTTTTTTCCCCACTTTCCAGTACATGATATGATAAAACCAATGGTGTCCTTCAAAAGTACAACTCATCCCGCAAATAACAAGCCCTCACACGGCTATATTGACAGAAAAATAAAAAAGTAGTGGCTCTGGGAAGAAGGGGAGCATAAAATGGAAACACTAAAACAGAAAAACCCAGGGCCATGAAGGGGTTAAATATAAAACAAAAAATCCTTTTTTTTTCTCATACTGGATTTCTATATATCTGGGGATTTTCCTATACTCTTAGTTGAATGGTCAAAAATCCAGTAATCGTAAAATCAGCATTTATATGCCTATTTTATAAACTAAACTGCTTCATGATTTAATGTTATTCAAACTTTGTAAATTGTTAGGATATGATGTAGTAACTTTTAATCTTTGTCTTATGCATGTCACTTTTAATTGGTTTTGTGCTACACATTTGTTTTAAAGTGTATTCGATTAATTATTCAACCACAGCAGCAGCACCGGAGCAAGACTCTATATAATACCTTGAGCTGCTTTTAAACGCATCATGATTAAGGGTGAGTGTTCATCTGAAACGCTTTGATGCGAGCGTTATACTAACGCAAATTCACCTGTCATCATAACTTTTCAAGTCCTATGTATGGATTTCATTTAAATAAAGATGAATCTACTCATGAAGCTGGCCTATTTCTTTGCTTATTAATGATTTATCCACCACCATGCTTTAATGGTTGGCGAATTTGAATCTCTACATTCTCTTTCGGCTTTGGTATAGTTGGCAGGGTGGATTTATCCACTTTTCTCCAGCTTCTAACATCCAGAATGAAGGCTTTGTGTGGGAAAACTCAGCCGCTGCCCCAGTGTCTCAATGACACATTGGGAACATACCTTAAAACCTACTCAGAAACAAAAAACTCCTAAAAAAAAACTTGGAGGTTTGGCTCAGTTTCTGCTTTTTAACACTGTGTGCACACAGCCAATTTCTGCTCCAAAAACTCAGTAAAAAGGCTCACTGTGCACAAATCGTGGTCTATGTGCACACAGAGTATTTCAGGAGTCTTTGGAGGAGAAACTGAGCGAAAAATGAAAGGAAACTCTCCAAATCCTCCAAAGAAATAAAAAACTCTACCGAGACTTGGAAGTTCTTCTTAGTTTTGCCTAAAAAACCTCAGATAAAAAGTTTTTGAGGAGGATTTGTGATGTGTTTGCACTTGGTCATTTGAATGCAGGCGTAGCTGCTGAGTTTTACCAGACAAAGCCGCATCAGAATAATGATGGCAGTCATTTTTTCGGATGTGGCATCACCAGCAGATTTGCTGCCACTTGTGGCAGCTCTGCCCATGGCAGCTTTCCCTCTAGACTTTGATGCATAGTGAGTGGGTGGTTTCCTAGTAGAAGCCGCTCAAAAAATAAGCATGTCACTTCTTGTAACCGCTTCTGAGTGGCCCACCAGGGCAGTGGGGTACTCGGTACTGGGTCCGGTCGCTCTTAAAGGGGATGTCACAGTGGCTGCGACCCGGTCCGTGGCCTTGGGACTCAATTAAAGGGGAACGGTCTTTTAAGGGGTATTGTGAAAGTCTATTTTCGTGACGCCACCTATGGTTTTCAGTCAGTAGGGACCGACACCACTTAAAGGGGTCCTCTGGGGTGATGGTATGGCGGCTGGATGGCGACACTTCCCACAGGTGAAACGGGGTCCCCAGGGCTCCCAAACTATATGGCAGGGATGATGTGTTGCCGGTAAATAACAGAGGACTCAAGGTTGCAGTCTTTACCTGGTTTACTGTTGGTAGCAGCCTCAGTCCAGGGCACCGGCAACAGGTACAGAAGGAGTCCAGGCAGCCCCGAAACAAGAAGTCCCCTTTGCAGGTCAGGTTGGGAGCCTTCCACTTTGTGCTCACTATTAGTCCCTTGCTGCCTGAAGAATCCTAACAAGGCCCTCATTCTTTCCTGTCCTGGGACAGTACCTGTATGGTAGGCAGCTTGAGCCGTTCCTTCTGGGGTCTTTGCACGGTGACTCTAGGCTCCAGAATGCTGCTGTACCACAGGCTAATTATGGGCAATTTACGTATAGTCTTATGTCCTCCAGTTCTGTCATGCGACTTATAGTCTCCCACGACCTCGGGCTCACGGTACCCGGCCTCTGCGCTCTGGCTCTGAGGGTGCCCAGTAGCAGTTCCCCTCTGAGACTTTCTTCCTTTTCACTGTGCTCCTCTCCTGTCTATGTCCACTCTCCAGACTGAACTAGACTGAACTGACTGACTCCTCCTCCAGACCAGGATCTTTATCCAGGGAAGCTGCCCTAAAACCGGGTTTAGAGCTCCCCATCCTGGCCTGGAGATAGAAGGTGTTGTGTGTGAGATTACCTGCCAAAAGGATCCCTCTTCTCTCCAGGCATAGCACTACCCTCCCCGAGAGGAAGGCAGCACTACTGTGGTACCCGAACTCCTGGGGTGCCACACTTCATTGTTACAAAAAATGTTGGCAAAGCTAATAGGAAGGCTGCTTCAGGAAAAAGACCTCCAGCTTTTTACTGAAGTGGTTTGCTTAGGAAAACCTTGGCAGGTTTGACAGCATGTGCACATACCTTAAGGCCGTGCACATACCATAAGGCCGTGCACATGCCCTAAGGCTGTGCACATACCCTAAGGCTGTGCACATACCGTAAGGCTGTGCACATGAAATGTGCACACAGCATCTTTTTAAGGTCCTTACCACCTAGAATCCACCTATAAAAGCGCCGCTGTAATTTTCCTGAAGTGACTTCAGCTGTATAAGCTGTTCTACCCTGTATGCACACATGGATTTTTCCTCTCTGAACCCTGTTCACACAGGTTATATACAGATGATCAGGTTTTTAAATACATCAGATAGGGATTGCATACATTAGTTAGGACTGCTCTGATAAGGGTATACCGTGAAGATTGGTAGAGCAGCTTAGTATACATTTTTTGCAAAAAACGTATCAACCAAATACCCTGTTTTTTACATCTTTTACTAGCACTTGCGGATTACTGCAACATTTTTTCAAACTGAGTGTTTTTGGTTTTACTATTCTCTTTTGTGTCTTCAGGTTTCTTGGTGGTGTGTGAACATGATCATACAGACTTGTTCACTGTGCAAGTAGCCCATGTGTTCCTGTTTCCATAATTGTTCTCTTGTGTCTACAAGACTGGGGAGTTCCACCACTCCTCTTGGGCTATCTGCACAAAAGCTGTTCTACCCTGTATGCACACATGGATTTTTCCTCTCTGAACCCTGTTCACACAGGTTATATACAGATGATCAGGTTTTTAAATACATCAGATAGGGATTGCATACATTAGTTAGGACTGCTCTGATAAGGGTATACCGTGAAGATTGGTAGAGCAGCTTAGTATACATTTTTTGCAAAAAACGTATCAACCAAATACCCTGTTTTTTACATCTTTTACTAGCACTTGCGGATTACTGCAACATTTTTTCAAACTGAGTGTTTTTGGTTTTACTATTCTCTTTTGTGTCTTCAGGTTTCTTGGTGGTGTGTGAACATGATCATACAGACTTGTTCACTGTGCAAGTAGCCCATGTGTTCCTGTTTCCACAGCTGTATAAGTGGGTTGCTTCACAGAAATGCCAAGTTTTTTTTAGAAGTTTTGAGTTTTTGAGGAAGGCTTGGAGAGTTTTTGCTCAGTTTCTGCTCCAATAAATCCTGAAAAGCGCAGTGCACACAAACCCTTTTGGTCACACAACATCTTAAAAATGGTGTCATATCCATTGTGGTTTTCAAGGCAAAGATGCTTTGAGAAAATGGTCTTTTTCCTGAAACATCCTATCTAGATCCATTACTATTTGCCGCTGTCTTTCGTTGGTTGACTGCAAATGCATTATGTTCATTGTTATGTTTTTGCTGTTACTAGCACCGCACACAATGAA
Organism: Ranitomeya imitator; assembly: GCF_032444005.1. Lineage (NCBI taxonomy): Eukaryota > Metazoa > Chordata > Amphibia > Anura > Dendrobatidae > Ranitomeya > Ranitomeya imitator. The sequence goes on from NC_091284.1 coordinate 176,799,573, forward strand.
AAAAATTTTTGTCCGATATATAAAAATAAAAAAATAATTGACTTTCCGCAATTAAATCCTTCAGGGCCAGAAAGATTATACAGTCTGGACTTTGGAAGTTTAGCTTTGGGGGTCAGGTTAATAGGACAGTCATATGCACGATGAGGAGGCAAATCCTGACACCCCCTCTCAGAAAAAACATCCTGAAAACCTGGCAAAAATGCAGGTACGGTTACTGTAGAGACTGTAGAAAGAGAAATATTTAAATAGTTCTCATGGCAGTAAGATCTCCACTCAACGATCTCACGGTCTTGCCAAATCCACAAATTATGTGCCACCAACCAGGGAAGACCCAATACAATTGGGGTGGGAAGACCGCCCAGGACATAGCAAGGAATTATCTCACAATGAACCATCTCCACCCTCAGTATTACATTATGTACAATCTGTGCAAGGGTTGCTGAGTCAATGGTGAAGATGGGAATGGGCTTAGCTAAAGTATAGCAAGCAAGCCCATGAATTCTAGAAAACTCAGCATCAACCATGCGGACTTCAGCTCCACTGTCAAGAAACACAGAAATCTCTACGGTTTTGCTGTCCAGCACCGCCTCTGCTGTCAGGACAAACTGGGAACTGCAGGTTAACAATAAATGCACCCCTTGCTTATTCATCTCCAGAGGACTAAGGGTTAAACGAGTCTCCTTTTGCTTAGGCATCAAAGGAAAACCTCCCTTCTTTTTGCGAATCTCCGGGGAAATGTACGATGCAGAGTTACCCCCTAACTGCATGGGTTCCTCCACCTTGAACAGAACTGGTTCACCGTCAAGCCGCTCACCTGGCAAAGGGGAAATACCCTGAAAAGGAGGCTCCGGAGAAGGTGGTCTTACCCACCTATCAACACGTATAGCCAATGACATAGCAGCTCCCAAGAACTTAGGGGTTTCATACACTGCCAAAGCATATTTTAACCTTTCAGTAAGGCCCTGAAGAAATTGGCTTCTGAGAGCCAGGTCATTGCATTTTGTATCAGTTGCCCATCTGCGGAGACTGCTGTGTACATCACATCGGATACACTGAGACTGTGCTTTATATATCCCCAGAATAAATTGAGACTCTGATGTATACATCAAATATGATACACTGGGACTGTGCTTTATACATTACATAAGATACACTGTGATACTGCTGTACACATCACATAGGATAGATTGAAACTCTGCTTTATAAATCACCAAGATAAACTGAGACTCTGCTGTATACATCATGAGGAATATACAGAGACTCTACTGTATACATCACATAGGATACAAGGAGACTCTGCTGAATACATCACAATACATCACATAGGATACACCAAGACTCTGTTGTGTACATCAAAAAGGATACATTGAAACTGCTGTATACATCACATAGGATATAGTAAGACTCTGCTGTACACATCACATAGGAAAGTCTGAGACTCTGCTGTACATATCACATATGATGCACTGAGATTGCGCTGTGTACATCACAGAGGATACACCATGACTGATGAATGCATCAAATTGGACACAATGAGACTGCTGTTTAAATCATATAGGATACAGTGAGACTCTGCTGAAAACATCATATATCATGCACCGAGGCTCTGCTGAATACATCACACAGGATACACCAAGGTGCTGCTGTACACATACAGTACACTAAGACTCTGCTGAGTACATCACATAGGACGCACCAAGACTCTATTGCACATAGCACACAGGATATACCAAGGTGCTGCTGTAGACATACAGTACACTAAGATTCTGCTGAATACATCACATAGGATATACAGAGACTCTGCTGTACATGCAGCGCCCCAGGGTCCTGGTCGTTGCAGTAATATCATTCTCCTCTAGGGGGGAGTGATGTTACGTTTGAAGGCAATAAAGGAGATCTCTTTGCCAGGTATCACAAACATACAACACATTTCATACTCCAGTCCACCAGGGGGAGCTATGCTCCTATTTATTAGGGCACTCTTCACAATTAGGTAAAACTGGTGGTCTGGATAGGAAGTTAGGCAGATGCTGGCTGAGCTTCACTCAGGCAGCTGCTAGCTGAGCTCCTCTCAGGTAGTGGATCCCTGACAGGGGTGGGATCCTGTCAGAGACCTAGACGGAAGGACATGGAGCTGCGCCGGCAGCCCCTAAGAAAGGGCACGATCAGAGAACTGTATTGTAGAGGGTGAGAAACGAAGTCATAGCAAAAGGAGTGGAAACCAGAAGGAGTTCTGCCCCGCACAGTCTGCCTCCTTCTGAGGCGCAGGATCCGGTAGCCAAAACACTGAGGGAGCAACAGTCCTTTATGCCTTGCAAGAGACCGGCAAGACAGCTAATTTCATGTTACTGATCCGCCCCATACCCAGGAGGCACGGAGGCACCCCTCAGAGGCCGGGGCGTGCTTGAGTCCCTGTAAAAAGCCTCAGGCCACCAGTCATACGGGTTGTCCTATCCATCCGGAGGACAGAGAAAGAGACATAACATCTATAACATCTACAATAGTTGTGAGGACCTTATCAGAGGCTCAGCAATAAGGTACTACAACACCCAGGCGCTAGAGGAAGGCTACTGATTTCCACCTGGATAAGGGGACTCTGGATTTGCCTCCAAACCGGCCGGACTCTGCCTGCCATGTGATCTGGTGCTCTGGACTGTGGATGCTGAAGCCTTCAGAAAAGGTAAAGAGACTGCAACCTTGTGTCATCGTTCTTCACTGCGCCTCACACCATCCACCATTTACACACTGGGAAGCCCTGGGGACATACTTCACCTGTGGGAAGGTATACCATCTAGCTGCCATAACATCACCACAGTGGACCCCTTAAAGCAGCATCGGTCACCCTGACCGAATACCACAGGTGGGGTCACAAACATATCCCTTTAAAGACCTTTCCCCCTTTATACACGGACGTCCCGAGGGCCACGGACCAGGTCAGCCACCGTGACACCCCCCTTGAGAACCGAAGGACTCGGTACCAAGTACCCCTAGCCCTTGGGGACGATCCATTTTGGCATCACGAACAGGATCTACTTAAGCCTAAGAACTGTGCCAGAATTGTGCTTGAACTGTAATTTACTAAATGACTGTGTATTGCAAAAGACCGCCAAAATTCCCGCCAAAACCGCAGCCATTATAGTGCCATGCGGAGTGCAGGAGGAGTGGAGCGTGTCATTGTGGACTTAGCCTGGAAGAACGGCGTGAAAATGGAAACAGTCCCCCACAGATACTACTACGTCAGAAAGATATGCCCAGCAACCAAAGGAATCCGCCTCCTAGTCTGGGATGGTGGAGGAAGAAAGAACCGCCCTCCAGAAGAGAAGGAGCAGAAACCGGAGAAGGAAGCAGACACTACCCTGGTTGGCAAGATAGCGAGCGGAGGTCACCAGGAGGAGGGGGAGAATACCCGCAGTGCTGTCCGCCAATCGGAAGGTGAGGAAGCTCCACCGCCATGTATGAACCCGGAGGTTTTCGGCGCTGAAGTGGAAGAACTGTGCCACCAGCTCTGGAAGTCGTGGTACCGCGCAGCTGCCAGCGTCCAGGAGCAGCAGCGCAGCCAGCTGACAGAGCTGCAGCCTGCAGAGGAAGAGACCAGTACCAGCGATGCCACGGCGGCAGGTAAGCAACCTGAACCTGCCCCAGCCACCGATGAGACCCTGCTAGTGCCAGTCGACTCCCCTCCACCATCACCACCCGGCCGGGTGTGTAGCCGCCTCGAGTAGGAAAGGCCCTGGGAGACCCTGAGGACCTCAGACGTCCCACTGCAGCCCACTAAGCAGACTGTGGACGTCCAGGGAGAGTGGGTGACATTCAGATGGACCCATACCACCACCGATCTGATCGGGTTCCCTGGGGAGGCTCAGCAGGAGGGAGAGAGCAGTAAGGTTGTCTCCCAGCAAGAATACCGCCGACAGCTGGCCCTGCAGCGTGAGGAGTGGGAGAGAAAAACAATTTAAGCACCAGGCCGCGCATGAACGGGATCTGCAGGCCAAAGCCCGGGCCCGCAAGATGGGCCATGGAGACCAGGGCCCACGGAGGTGCGGGACTGTAGTAGTGTTCCACCTTGATACCGGCTGGGGATTCATCAAAGAGCCGGACCTCTATCCTGAGGTTTTTGTGAATCGGCGTGACATGGAGGCGCACTTGATGGAGGGCCACCCTGGTAGGGACCTCTACCCTGGTGATCGTGTTACTTACACCAGGCACTGGGGAGACAAGGGGTGGTACGCCCTCCATATGCATAAACGCGAGCTGGATGAAGTAAGATCACCATCACGAGACTCGGAGCCGTTGTCACCGGAGGCTCCACATTGCCCAACACCGCCCTCATCTGGCCAGCCGAGGAAAACAACAACAGCCGCCATTCCTGAAAGAGCACCTGTCGTTCTGTGCTCCAGATATGCTGGTGCCTTAGTGGAGCAAAGAACTGTAAGCATACAGACTCCCATCCAGAGTGCAGATGCACTATATGTGATGCCGGGCGGTCGCTCATTTCCAAGAGGACTGCCCCCACCAGTGTTACCGCCAGAACTGTTTCAGTAATCTACAAATCTGAAAAGACTGTATATAGTTCTCAAACTTTCTTTTGTTTTCCAAGTTTAAACCTGTCTAAGGTTATTTCTTAAAGGGGTCTGTTGTGAATTCTGTTTTCGGGCTCCCTCCTGTGGTCATGAATGGTACTTCGGCTGGTTCTGTCTATGGACTTTCTCTGATGCCTGTGGGTGTTTCTGAGTTTCCTTCTACAGGTGACGAGGCTAATTCGTTAGTGGGCTGCTCTATTTAACTCCACTTGGATCCTTGTCTGATGCCAGCTGTCAATGTTGTAGCATTGGTCTAGTTCGCTCCTGGATCTTCCTGGTTACCTGTTTCCTTCAGCAGAAGCTAAGTTTTGCTTTGCTTTTTTCTTGTTTGCTATTTTTTCTGTCCAGCATGCTTATGTAAATTTTGCCTTGCTTGCTGGAAGCTCTGGGACGCAGAGGGGCGCCTTCCGCTCCGTTAGTCGGTGCGGAAGGTATTTTTCCCTGCACTCTCTGTGTGGCTTTTGTAGGGTTTTTTGCTGACTGCAAAGTGACCTTTTCTATCTTCTGTCTGTTTAGTAAGTCGGGCCTCTCTTTGCTAAATCTATTTCATCTCTGTGTTTGTGATTTCATCTTACTCACAGTCAATTTATGTGGGGGCTGCCTTTTCCTTTGGGGAATTTTCTCTGAGGCAAGATAGGCTTATTTTTCCTTTCTCTAGGGCTAGCTAGTTCTGAGGCTGTGACGAGGCGCCTAGGTCATGATAGGAGCGCTCCACGGCTATTTCTAGTGTGCGTGATAGGATTAGGGATTGCGGTCAGCAGAGGTTCCACTTCCCAGAGCTTGTCCTGTATTAATGTGCTATCAGGTGTTTTCTGGTGCTCTAACTACCAAGTCCACTATTTGTCCTAACCACCAGATCATAACAGGGGTCCTCAGTTCCAGGAGGATCCCAGGAGTTTGCATCAGTTTTGCACAAGTCCATCATTGCCTTAAGAACTGCAGAATCATGAACTGCGCAAGATAAAAAAAACTGTCTTGTAAATAGTTTGCACCTTCTTAAGGGTGCTTCCTACTGGTTTTACAACAGGATACTTTTACACAGACTGCCTCCAACAGAAACTGCTGTTAATCTTGCTGTGAGAATTGTTTTGTTTTGCAGACCTGAAGAAAAACCCGTTGGTGTGGCAGAATTCCGGGTCAGGATACACGTCTTGTAGCCCGCCCAAGACCAACGTTGGGGGTTCCTAACGGGTCCCTCGCATCACGTCACTTTTGTTGCTAAATTGACTTGAATGTTGATGTGATTGATACTTTGCACTACCTCAGAAAAGACTTGAGTTCGCCCTTAAAGGGAATGATTAATTGTTGCACTTTGCCAGGAAGTTAATATATTATAGAGTTAACATAGCAGATAGTAAGTTAATGTAATAAAGAAAATTGCTAAAAGAGGAGCTTGTCGTGGAACATCAGCTAAGGCGGAGTTGGTACGATGGGAGAACAGCTGAGAAGACGTGGGAGTCTGTAGCTCCTGGCAGAAAGACGGAACTGAGAATCAAATTGAATTCAGATCAGAATTGTGATTTACATAGCCAATAGAATGTAGCTAACATTGTATAGTTAAAGTTAGATAGTCTAACATAATGTACTCTGAATAAACTGGAAGAAAATGTAGTGAGCCTCGTGGGGGTTGATAGACTGTTAAAGTAAACCCGTGAGGGTTGATAGACTGTTAAAGTAAACCCGTGGGGGTTGGTTAAAATTTTACACTTAGAAGAGTAATAATAAGGAAAATGTTGATTTGCACTTTGAGGTTCTACGTTAGCATACCCCTAGAGGGTCCTTGCACTAAATAGATAGTATACCTGTACGGGTAATAGTATTTCATAGCTAGTTAGTATACGGTTTATTAAATTGTTCCATTATACAATGTAAATATGTTTTTGTTTGCAACGTTCAAGTTTTCTCACCTCCCATAAAGGGAAGCAATGGTTAAATTAATTTGACATATAGCATTTTAAAAATTGCATATCTTTTTGCTAATGTATTGTTGTTTTCTTTTCTCAGTCCCAGAGTACTGGATATAACGGGGGGAGTGCAGCGCCCCAGGGTCCTGGTCGTTGCAGTAATATCATTCTCCTCTAGGGGGGGAGTGATGTTACATTTGGAGGCAATAAAGGAGATCTTTTTGCCAGGTATCACAAACATGCAACACATTTTATACTCCAGTCCACCAGGGAGAGCTATGCTCCTATTTATTAGGGCACTCTTCACAATTAGGTAAAACTGGTGGTCTGCATAGGAAGTTAGGCAGATGAGCTTCACTAAGGCAGCGGCTAGCTGAGCTCCTCTCAGGTAGTGGGTCCCTGACAGGGGTGGAATCCTGTCAGAGGCCTAGACAGAAGGACACGGAGCTGCGCCTGCCCCACGTGCGGCAGCCCCTAAGAAAGGACATGATCAGAGATCTGCAGAGGCTGCCTCCTTCTGAGGTGCAGGATCCGGTAGCCGGAACACTGAGGGAGCAACAGTCCTTTATGCCTTGCTCCAGAGACCGGCAGGACAGCTAATTTCATGTTACTGATCCGCCCTATACCCAGGAGGCATGGTGGCACCCCTCAGAGGCTGGGCGTGCTAGAGTCCCTGTAAAAAGCCTCAGGCCACCAGTCCTGTTCCTGTTTCCACCAGTCATATGGGTAGTCCTATCCATCCGGGGGACAGAGAAAGAGACATAACATCTAGAACATCTACAACAGTTGTGAGGACCTTATCAGAGGCTCAGCAATAAGGTACTACAATACCCAGGCGCTAGAGGAAGGCTACTGATTTCCACCTGGATAAGGGGACTCTGGATTTGCCTCCAAACCGGCCGGACTCTGCCTGCCCTGTGATCTGGTGCTCTGGACTGTGGATGCTGAAGCCTTCAGTAAAGGTAAAGAGACTGCAACCTTGTGTCCTCGTTCTTCACTGCGCCTCACACCATCCACCATTTATACACTGGGAAGCCCTGGGGACATACTTCACCTGTGGGAAGGTATACCATCTAGCTGCCATAACATCACCCCAGCGGACCCCTTAAAGCAGCGTCGGTCACCCTGACCATATACCACAGGTGGCGTCACGAACATATCCCTTTAAAGACCTTTCCCCCTTTATACACGGATGTCCCGAGGGCCACGGACCGGGTCAGCCACCGTGACACCCCCCTTGAGAACCGAAGGACCCGATACCGAGTACCCCTAGCCCTTGGGGGCGACCCAACTTTGGGGCGCTCCATACACATCACATAAATTGCACTGTGTCTGTGCTGTATACATCATGTAGGATACACCAAGACTTTGCTAAATGCATCACATTGGATATACAGAGACTCTGCTCTATAAATATTATAATCATTTTCCAACACTTTGATTAGACAGTCAGTTCTGCAGCATCACTGGATGCAGCACAATGTACGGTCACAAGGCACATAATACATTTACAATCAAGCTTTGAAACCTATACTAATTATTTTCTGTAACCCTCATTATTTAACTCTCCACATAATTTAGGAGTTTTCATGATGTATCTTGTACTGATACTTGTGGAAGGGAACAGCTGCTCCACTGTGAATTGTATCATAAATCTTCTCTCAGGGATTTTGTCTGCATTCCTAAAGCTCTGGTACATTCTAATCCTCCTCACCCTATATTGACAGCCAGTTCATTTAATTCTGCAAATGCCAGGCATATTAATGCCAGGCATAATGTAATGAAACAGCGTTTACCATGTATGACATTCTCAATATCAGTTAAGCACTGATGACTCTAATGAATGTGACTTTCAGAATTACAATTATTCTGAAATGGTAGTTTATTACAGATTTAACCTGCTATAGTAGAAAGACTTTATAACAAATAGAAGATTTTCCAGCTTATTCTTACATTGAATCATGGATTTTATCTATGATTAAGGACTTTTTTAGTCTGAAATGAATAGGAAACTATATCATGCTTGGATTTATTGTGAGTGCCAAAAGCTGGAAAATATTCTATCTGTTATACAATCTTTGGCCACAAGGGGCAGAAGTGATATTTCCAGGTGGAGAATCATTGAAAGCATCACCCAAGGTGAGCTGGACTATACCTACTTGCATGTAGTAATACTTTACAGGATTTAAAATACATGATTTTTATTTTTTTTTTACTAGCGCCACACTTGTCCACAGGTTGCGTGCAGTACTACAGCTCATCTCTATCAGCAAATATAGAAAGGACCCCCATAACAGTTACAGCAACAGGGTAATCATAGCAATTCCAGCCAGAGGGACCTCATAGCACTGCCAGCTGCAGTACCTTCATAAAACTGCCAAATACTTAACCCTCCAAACTCTCCAAAAATTTCCAGTCAAAGGGCTCCAATAATAATGCCAAACAGTTGTCCAAGCAAATCATGGCACCACAATTTAAATCAGGTGTGCCCTATTTATATCATAGGGGATCAGCCAGTGTGAGTGTAATAAATGTACGGCATTGTGATGACTCCGGCACAGAGATGAATCATTGCTATTAGTATGGGCCATAACATCTAAATGATCAGTCAATCAAAACAAAGAGTTTTGTACTTCCGTTATCACCACACCACATATACGTGTGAAAATTAGAAAAAATTATAACTGTGACCCAAACAGTTTTATTGGAGACCCCTTTAAAATATGACAATGGGGTCACCAGGCAAAAAAAAAGTTGCTCATCCCTTTTCTAAGATATATTCTTTTGCATAGATTCAGTGAAACTTTCTATACTAGTAAGTGTCAACATTTTTACTTTTGGGGATTAGATAACATGTTCAACTCCTAAGGAATCCTGTTGAGTTCTGTCAAATTTATGAGAAGCTGATATACCCTTATTATTTGGAGACTTTTGCTTATTATTCAAAATTATAGCTAATTTTTACTTTTGTTATCTTCATTTTTTCAAACTTCAAGTAATTATACTTACACTATTCTATTATTTTATCTTCTTTTGGTGAAGCCATGTTTTTATTGATTTGGGGGCATGCTTAGGGTCAATGTTATGCTGAAAGGTGAAATTCATCTTTAGCTTTTTAGCAGAGCCCTGAAGGTTTAAAATTGGCTGATATTTGGAACTGTTCATAATTCTCTTCACCTCGACTAAAGCCTCAGTTTCAGCTGCCAAAAAACAGTCCCAAAACATAATGCTGTCCCCTCCATGCTTCACTCTGGGTATAGTGTTCTTTTGGTGATGAGCAGTGTTGACTTTGCTCAAACATACCTTTTGGAATTATGGCCAAAAGGTTCAACCTTGGTCTCATCAGACCATAATATGTTTTTTTTTCACATGCTTTTGACAGACTTGATGTAGCTTTTGGTAAAACATAGCTGGGCTTAGATGTTTTTCTTTATAAAAAAAAAAAAGCTTCTATTTTGCCACCCTACTCCTCAATCCAGACAGATGAAGAATGCAGGTGATTGCTTTCACATTCAGTACATAACAAGTACTTTCCAGATATTTCTGCATCTCCTTCAATGTTGCTGGAGGCCTCTTGGCAGCTTTCTGGACATTTTTTTCTCTCACCTTTTTATCAGTTTTCATGGACATCCAGTTCTAGGTAAAGTCACTGTTGTACCAAATTTAAGCCACTTCTTAATCACCGTCTTCGCCATTTTCCATGATATATCTAATTCCTTGGAAAATTTTTTTGTATCTTTCTCCTGACTGATAGATTTCAACAATGAGATCCCTTTTCTGTGTTGTAAGCTGTTTATGAACTATGGCTTCTGCCATGCAAACTAAAATGCAACTAAGAAAATGTCAGGAAAATCCTACCAGAACAGCTAGACTTTATATGTGGTTAACCCCTTCACTCCAACCCTGTTTTCACCTTCCTGACCAGGCCAACTTTTACAATTCTGACCGGCCATCACTTCAACTTATCCCAGTGATTCTGAGACTGTTTTTTTCGTGGCATGTGGTCATTCATAATAGTGGTAAATTTTGGTTGATATGATTTGTGTTTATTTATGATATCAAAAACTTAACAAAAGAATATGAAAATTTTGCAATTTTCAAAATGTGAATTTTTATGGTATTAAACCAGATAGTTATATCACACAAAATAGATAATAAATAGCATGTAACACATGTCTACTTTACATCAACATCATATTTGAAATATATATATGGAACGCCCGCTAGGACTGTGGGGTACTCAGAACTGGGCTTGGGCAGTTCTTAAAGGGGTGGTCACAGCGGCAGTGCCCGGTCCGTGGCCCTGGGAGTCCAATAAAAGGGGGATTAATGGAAATAGGAATAAAGTCTAATGTAGTATGTTTGTGATGCCACCTGTGGTATTCGGACAGGGGTGGCCGACGCTGCTTAAAGGGGTCCTCTAGGGCTGATGATTTGGCAGCAGAGATGGTCTAGTTCCCCACAGGTAGAACTTAGTCCCGAGGGCTCCCAGTGTAGTTGGTAAAGATGATAGATGGCGAGGTGCAGGAATGAATTAGAGGACACAAGGTTGCAGTCTCTTTACCTTTAACTGGTAGAATGCAGGCACAGTCCAGGGTACAAGTAACAAGTGATGGTGAGGTTCGGGCAGTCTTGAAACGATTCGCAATCCACCTAGCCAGGTGCGGATGGAAGTCTTCCTTTCTGCCCTGTGTTCTAAGTTCCTTGCTGTCTGAGACTTCACACAAGGTCCTCTCTTTCGCTCTGTCTCTTTCAGGTGGACACTACCCGCATGGCAGGCAACTCGAGCCTTTTTATAGGTGTCCCTTCTCGTGGTGACTCCGGGCTCTATCTGCTGCTGTGCCTTTGGGTCTTAATGGGACTTGCAATCTCCTTCCCTCTGGGTTCAATGGCTGGGTCTGCAATTCCCCCACCACCACGGACCCGGTGTCTGGTCTCTTGGCGCTTTCCTCTGGGGTGAACCCACTTGCAGCTCCAGACCCCAGGCTTCTGTACTTTGCCTCCTCTCCCCTCACAGTCTCTTACGATCTGTCTGACTCTCCTGTCAGGAGCTGCAGAACCTCATGTCTGCATGGCTCCCTCTCACCACAGACTGCTCCACTCCTCACTCCGACTGACTACTAACTCTTCCTCCACCCAGAATATATAGGGAAGCTATCCTCAAACCAGGTATAGAGCTCCCCCTTCTGGCCTGGAGTCAGAACAGTGTTGTGTGTACAAGTTACCTTTTAAAGGGATCCTTGCCGCTTCCAGGCATGGCATCATCCTTCCCGTGAGGAAGGCAATACCACTGTAACAACTGAAAATGCTAAAACATGACACCATTTTAAGAAAATGCACCCCTCCAAGTGCTCAAAACCACATTCAAACAGCTTATTATCCCTTTAGTTGCTTCACAGGAATTAAACAATATGAAAGGAACAAATGAAAATGTAATTTTTCCCACAAAAATGTTGCTTTAGCCCTAAATTTTTCTTTTTAACAAGAGTAACAGGTAAAAATTGATGCCAAAATTTGTTGTGCAATTTCTCCTGAGTACACTAATATCCCATATGCGGTGGAAAATTACTGTTTTGGCACACGACAGGGCTTAGAAGAGAAGGAGCAGAAACACCCAAAAGTGACCCCATTTTAAAAATTACACTTCTCGAGGAAAATATTTAGAATTGAGAGTCCTCAGTGGTTGATACCTTTTAATGGCTAACTTCTCGAGGAATTCATCTAGGGGTGTAGTGAGCATTCTTAACCCTCAGGCGATTAACAGAATTGTAGAACATTGGGCTGAATCAATGAACATTATAATTTTTTCCACAAAATGTTGCTTTGGACCCAAGTTTTTAATTTTCAAAAGGGATAATAGGAGGAAATTATTGGTGCAATGTGTTACATATTTTTTCCTGAGTACACCAATTCCCCATATGTGGTTGAAAACTACTTTTGAGGCACAGTGCAAAAGCTCAGAAGGGAAGAAGCGCCATATTGGAGTTCAGATTTTCCTGGAATGGTTTGAAGGTGCCATGTCACATTGATAAAGCCTCTGGGGTGCCAGAACAGCAGAACCCCTCCATAAGTGACCCCATTTTGCAAACTACACTCCCCAATGAATTTATCTAGGGATGCAGTGACCAGGTTGACATCACAAGTGCTCACAGAATTTTATACTATTGGACGGTGAAGAAAGTATAATTACATTTTTACCACTAAAATAATGTTTTAGCCCCAAGTTTTTAATTTTTATAAGGGCTAATAGGTTAAAATGGACCTCAGTTTGTTATTCAATTTCTACTGAGTACGCCAACACCCTACAAGTAATCAGGAACTGCTTTCTAGGCACAATGGAAAGCTCAGAAGGGAAGGAGCGCCATATAGTGCATATTTTACGGTTATTGTTTGTGGGTGCCATGAGAGAGAGCCTGAGGTTGAAACCCCAGAAATGACCTTTTTTTGCAAACTACACCTCTCAATGAATTCCTCTAAGGGTGCTGTGATCATATTGACACCACGGGTATGTCACAAAACTTTTTACCAGTGCATTGTAGTACCCGTACATCATGCCCAGTTCGTGCTTTTGGGGAAGCTGAAAGTTAGGTGAGCTCTCATCACTACAGAAATGCCTTTGTGATTTTTGGGAGGCCGAGTGATGATCAAAAAACTTCAATTTAATTTTTTTTTATGTTCACTGTGTGGTAAAAGTGATAAGGCAGCTTTATTCTTCAGATCTGTACAATTATAGCAATACCACATTTATACAATTTTTTTAATGTTTTGCACAATAAAAACTATTTTATAGAAAAAATTATTGCCTATGAATTGCTTCATTCTGAGAGCTATAGCTTTTTTATTTCTCCACTGACAGAGCTGTTTTGTTTATTTTTTTGCAGGACATGATGGCGTACCCTTTTTTTAACGGTACAATGAAAAACCATAGCTTTTTGCCATTTTTTTTTACAGCGTCCACTGAAGGGGTTAACCAGTGTGACAGTTTTATAGATCAGGTCTTTCTGGACACGGCATATGATATACTGTATGTGTACTTTATTTTTGTTTTTACATAAATCTATGTCTTCATTTGTATAATATTTTTTAATTCATTTTGTGACTTTGTTTTTAACTTTTTTACTTAGTTCCTCTATGGGACATTAACTTTTATTGCTCTGATCACTGGTATAATACATTGCAATGCCCAAGTACTGCAATGCATTATTGCTGTTAGTGGGTCACTGACAGAACGCCTATCAGACCATACTCCTGGCATGGCCTAAGAGGCCACTGTAGCTGGCAGACCCGGAGGTCGTCATTTGACCTCCAGTTGCCATGACTACCATTGGCAGCTGTGGCTACACCGGGGTCAGTGGATGCTCTGGTCTTTAGAAAGACTGCATGGACCAAAGCTCCCGCATAATGAATACCAGCACATACTGAATAAAAAAAATGCTTTTGCAGGCAAGTGGTGGCCGTGGCACATGGACTGCAGTATAATCGCATGTTTGCTGTGCACTTAATTCCTTTTGCTTATTTAATTGAGCAAGGGAAAATCTGAGGAGTCTGATCCAGAGACAGTGAGGGCACCAGGCCTCTGATCTGAGCGATATTGGGACTATAAAACTTTCATCTCACTAATCTATTCCAATTAAGGATTCATTCTCTGAGCTCAGTTTGTTTGTTTATTTAACTCTGCTGTTCTATTCATTTCCACTATATACTTGTACTGCTCCGGTCATTTTTGACCGGACCTATTAAAATGCTGTTTTAGCTACTTAAATTTGTTGCATTATTATACTGTATGTGAGCATGGTTGGTCATTATAAAAAAAAACGTAAAAAAACTCAATTTTTTAACTTATTTTGTGTTTATAAACGTTACAAGGGCTTATTGAAATCTGCACATAAATTACAAATTTGAGCTTAATTAACTAAAACAACTACTACTACTACTACTACTATAACAACTATAACTATAACTAAAATTAACTATACCGAGTATAAAATGTAACTGCGTGCAAACATTTTGAAAAAAAAATATTAAAAATAATAAATAAAATCAGTTTTTTTTTTCAGAAAATCTTCACATAATTCTATTGTTTACATTCAGGATAACAATAATACACATGTCTGCCTAGTCCATTATCATGTCCGGCTTTCTATCTTCTCGATTGCTTATTGCATCATCATTGTGCATTGTGCTCATAAGTATCACTTGTTTATTTTTTTGGGGAACATAAGAAACCACTGTTGTGTTTTGAGTGAAATAAAACATGGAACTATGTACACCTTTTTTGCTGAGAATACCTTGTGGAAGCTCAGGCTTGTTTGCACAGAACTGTATTGAAAGCCAATATGTTGTTTTTTTTTTTTTACACTTGTACTGTTCCCGGTCAAAAATGACCGAATAGCATTTTAACTAATTTTATGGTTTGCATGTGTAAATCTGCACCTAAAGCAACTGTTTACTTAATAAACAATAGTAGATGCAATAAGTAGTCTCAAAAGAACTTATAACTCATTTGTTTTACTAAAAAAATGGCTGAAATTAGCTAAAATGCTATTTGGTCATTTTTGACCGGGAACAGTACAAGTGTAAAAAAAAATGTGGCACAAAAACTAAACAAAAAAAAAAAAAAAAAAAAAGGACCCTTAGAAAGAACCCCTCAAATTAGGAAAATAGAGGTAACCACAAGTTTCAGATCCGCATAATGAATTGTTTAAAAAATATCAAAGTTCAAAAACGGTCATTTTTGACCAAACAGTACAGCAGGGTAAAGAGTGTTTTTTCAGATACTTTGTTATACCATGCCTAAGGAGACCTAAGAGGTCTCAAAAGCTTGCTTTGTAACATAATTTATTTTATTTCTGTTAGCCATTAATATGTATCGTGACTAAAGATGAGCGAATGTGATCAGGTCAGGGCTTATTCGGCAAGCTATAGCGCTTACCAAATAAGCTGCAGAGAGGAAACCCGGATACCTGGATCGCTCCGGCTGATCAGCTGCTCGGCTCCGCAGCTGTATGTGTCGCGGCTGTGTGACAGGGTTCGCTCTGCAGCTTATTCTGTAAGCGCTATAGCATGCCGAATAAGCAGGGACCCGAGCAAATTCGCTCATCTCTAATCATAACCACAAGATTATTATGTCGTTTTTCCCACCGAGAGTAATCAAATTTGAAAAACGCATCGCAGGTGAGTTTACACAGAGTTAAAAAGAAGCACAGTGGGCTTTCTGAGATTTCTGTAAATCCCATCCACTTTGCTAGAACTGTAAGATGCTCTGTTCTTGATGCAGCAAAAACATGCAGCGTCAAAAACGCATCAAAAGCTCATTGTGGGAACATAGCCTAAGAATTGTCTTATCTTTCAATGCTACAGTGTGATCCATATACCGTATATACTTGAGTATAAGCCGACCCGAGTATAAGCCGACCCCCCTAATTTTGCCACAAAAAACTGGGAAAACTTATTGACTCGAGTATAAGCCTAGGGTGGAAATGCAGCATTTACCGGTGAATTTCAAAAATAAAAATAGATCATTATTTCCCCATAGCTGTGCCATATAGTGCTCTGCACCGTTCATTTTGCCCCATATCTGTGCCCCATACTGTGCTCTGCACCGTTCATTTTGTCCCATAGCTGTGCCATATAGTGCTCTGCACCGTTCATTGTGCCCCATATACAGTGCTCTGCACCGTTCATTGTGCCCCAGAGCTGTGCCCATATACGGTGCTCTGCACCGATCATTGTGCCCCAGAGCTGTGCCCATATACGGTGCTCTGCACCGTTCATTGTGCCCCAGAGCTGTGCCCATATACGGTGCTCTGCACCGTTCATTGTGCCCCATAGCTGTGCCCATATACGGTGCTCTGCACCGTTCATTGTGCCCCAGAGCTGTGCCCATATACGGTGCTCTGCACCGTTCATTGTGCCCCAGAGCTGTGCCCATATACGGTGCTCTGCACCGTTCATTGTGCCCCAGAGCTGTGCCCATATACGGTGCTCTGCACCGTTCATTGTGCCCCATAGATGCTCCACATAAATCTCTGCCACTGCTGCTGCAATAAAAAAACAAACAAACACATACTCACCTCCCTTGATTGCAGCTCCCAGCGTCTCGTTCCGGCGCCTCCATCTTCCCGGCGTCTCTGCTCTGACTGATCAGGCAGAGGGCGCCGCGCACACTATATGCGTCATCGCGCCCTCTGACCTGCACAGTCAGAGCGCAGACGCCGGGAAGATGGAGGCGCCGGCCGGGAAGATGGAGCGACGCCCGGCGGCTGGAACGCGGACAGGTGAATATGCTATACTTACCTAGTCCGGGCGATCCTCGTGCTGTCCCTCTGCCTGTCACAGCTGTCTTCGGTGCCGCAGCTTCTTTCTCTATCAGCGGTCACCGGCACCGCTGATTAGAGGAATGAATAGGCGGCTCCGCCCTGGGAGGTGGAGCCGCCTATTCATTTTTTTAATGAGCGGTCCCACGTGACTGCTGAAGAGGGGAAGACACTGCAGCACAGAAGCCCATGGGACGGCAGGGACAGCGCGAGGATCGCTGGGACTAGGTAAGTATACCTCAGCGCCCTCACCCCCTCACCCGCCGACCCTGCCACCCACCTTGACTCGAGTATAAGCCGAGAGGGGCACTTTCAGCCCAAAAATTTGGGCTGAAAATCTCGGCTTATACTCGAGTATATACGGTAGTCACATGGAATATTAAATAAAGGGACCTCTCATGTTGAAAATAGTATCTGATCTTCATCAGGATGTTATAAAGCAGGAGCAGCTGATCAGAATCATATACAGTTTTGTGGGAGAAGTTTCAGTAAAGCTTGCATTTTATTCATTACAATCCCTACTGTTTGTATGCTCATGAGTCCGGTGGGCGACCCCTGCATGATCGTGCATTCAGATGGAACTACCAAACACTGATAAGGACCACCCCCTGGACTTGTCTTCCATTAATTGAAATCCTTGGTGACTGTATGCATATGGGTCCAGTGCGTTGTCCTACTCTGTGTTTAGCAGTTATTTCTGCATGTTCGGTCATACAGGGCCCACCTACTGGACTCCTATGCATTTTAATACCAGGGATTTCAATGAATAAATTACAAGTTATACTGATTTTTTTCCCACAAACCTATACATCATTCTGCTCGGCTTCTCCTGCTTTATACAATGTTGTCCACAGATCGGACTGCATGTACAATGTGACAGGTGCTCTACCACTTGGCTCTGGATCAAGCATAGTACATTTCAATTATTAAATTCAGAAAACTACATCAATTTCACAAAAATATTTAGAATTGAGAGTCCTCAGTGGTTGATACCTTTTAATGGCTAACTGAAAAGATGGTAACAAATTGCAAGCTTTCGAGACTACATACGTCTCTTCATCAGGCAAAGACTAAAACAAATTCTGAAGAATCACATATTTATGCACAACATAGTATAGAAAAAAAAAAGGGGGGGGGGAAAAAAACCATGGATAAGCCAGGTGACATGAATCAGAATTCCCATGGGTGATAAACAGTTACGTCCATAAATATTTTGACAGCTCTTAGATAAGGATTGTTTTATTGTCCTCTGATTAGGGTCTCTGTTTTGATGACCCCTCATAGTCTGAGGGGCAAGTTCCTTAGTTGATGTAAAAAGACATAAATCCATGCGACACATTCATTCCGTCAGTGAGAGTGTCAAAGGTCGTCATCAGTTTATATTCCCAGACCCTTCTGTCTTTCTGCGATTTGAAGTTACCTTCAAGCACCAGTAATTTCATGTCCATAATGTGATGATTTGGGAGACAGAAATGTATTGCCACAGGTATATCCATTTTTTTTCTCTTATTGTATGGCGGTGAGAGTTCATTCTTGTTCTCAGTTTCTGCCCTGTATCCCCCACATACAGACCCCCAGTTGGACATTTAGTACAAATAATTAGGTACACCACATTAGAAGTGTCGCAGCTGAAAGTACCTGGGATCTTGTAGTCCTGATGTGAGTTGGGAATCTTTATCTTGTCCGTGGTCATTATAAATGGACAGGTTTTACATTTTTTCTGGTTGCAAGGAAAGGTACCTGCAGCTGTTGGAGAGGACAGGGAGCTCTTGACAATGATGCTTCTTAGTTTTGGGGGCTGCCTAAAACACAGTAGTGGGGGGTCTGGAAAAATGGATTGTAAGCAGGCATCTTTTTGCAGTAAAGGTTGTAATTTCCGCAGCTCCCCTTAGCACCTCCAGATTTGGATTGTAGGTGACCACTAGAGGTATCCGGTTATTTTCTTCTTTAGCTTTGTAATGTAGCAGGTGATTCCTTGATATTCTGGTGGCTCTTGTGATCTGATTTTCAATTGTTCTTGGATGGTAGCCCTGATTCAAAAAGGTCTTTCTGAGGCGACCAAGGTGCTCATCCCTATCCATTGGGTTGGAACATATACGATTGTATCTGATGGCTTGGCTGTAGACAATAGAGTTTTTTATGTGTTTTGGATGGAAACTGTCACATGTAAGGTATGTTGGACTGTCGATTGGCTTCTGATACAGGGATGTCTCTATTTTATTGTTCTGCAGCTTAATAATGGTGTCCAAAAAGTTAATTTCAGTGCAGGAGTAGTTGAGTGTCAAGTTGATGGTTGGATGAAATTGATTAAACTGTTCATGGAACGTCTTTAGCTGTGGCTCAGACTCCGTCCACATGATTAAAATGTCATCAATGTAGCGGTAGTACGCCAGAGGCCTGATGGGACAGGAGGACAAAAACTCGCTTTCAAGCTTGGCCATGAAAAGATTTGCATACTGTGGGGCCATTTTACTTCCCATTGCTGTGCCAGTCTCCTGTAGATAGATCTTCTTGTCAAACTCAAAGTAATTGTGGGTGAGGATGAATTTTATAAGTTTCACCACAGAATTTGCATCAGTCCCTGTGTTTTCCAGAAAGAATTTGCAGGCATTTAATCCATCCTGGTGTGGGATATTGGAGTACAAAGATTCACATCCATGGTGGCCAGGATGGTTCCTTCTGGTAGAGGACCTATTTATTCAATAGGTCAGTTGTGTCCTGAATGAAGCTGGGTGTATCCTTTACCAGGGGTTTAAGAATACCCTCTACCCATCCAGATACCTGCTCAGTAAGGGTGACCACACATGAAACAATTGGTCTTCTTGGGTTTCCAGATTTGTGGATTTTGGGAAGCATGTAGAATGTCCCTGTTCTTGGACTTTCTGGTATCAGGTCATTGGTTCTTATGGATTCGTTGGGCAGACAAGGTACCAACTTGTTTAGTTCCTTGTAATAATCCTGTGTAGGATCCGACTCCAATTGTCCAACAGACAACTTATGGACACACGCTACTACAAAAAATTGGAGTCGGATCCTACACAAAATCACCCCCTTTTCACCCCATCCTATATAAAACAATTAAAAAAAGAAAAACCTACACGTATTTGGTATCGCCGTGTTCAGAATCGCCCGATCTATCAATAAAAAAAGCATTAACCTGATCGCTAAACAGCGTAGCGAGAAAAAAATCCGAAACGCCAGAATTACGTTTTTTTGGTCGCCGTGACATTGTTTTAAAATGCAATAACGGGCGATCAAAAGAACGTATCTGCATCGAAATGGTATCATTAAAAACGTCAGCTCGGCACGCAAAAAATAAGCCCTCACCCGACCCCAGATCACGAAAAATGGAGACGCTTCAGGTATTGGAAAATGGCACTTTTTTTTTTTTTTAAAGCAAAGTTTTGAATTTTTTTTCACCACTTGGATAAAAAATAACCTAGACATGTTAGGTGTCTATGAACTCGTAATCACCTAGAGAATCACGATGGCAGGTTTGTTTTACCATTTAATGAACCTAGCAAAAAAGCCAAACAAAAAACAAGTGTGGGATTGCACTTTTTTTGCAATTTCACCGCACTTGGAATTTTTTTCCCGTTTTCTAGTAAAAGACATGGTAAAACCAATGGTGTTGTTCAAAAGTACAACTTGTCCCGCAAAAAATAAGCCCTCACGTGACCATATTGACGGAAAAATAAAAAAGTTATGGCTCTGGGAAGGAGGGAAGTGAAAAATGAAAGAGCAAAAACGAAAAAGGGCCGTGACTTGAAGGGGTTAAAGGTAACTTCAAATCGCAGAAAGACAGAAGGGTCTGGGAATATAAACGGATGACGACCTTTGACACTCTCACTGACAGAATGAATGTGTCGCATAGATTTATGTCTTTTTACATCAACTAAGGAACTTGCCCCTCAGACTATGAGGGGTCATCACAGCAGAGACCCTAATCAGAGGACAATAAAACAATCCTTATCTAAGAGCTGGCCAAATATTTATGGACGTAACTGTTTATCACCCATGGTAATTCTGCTTCATGTCACCTGGCTTATCCATGGTTTCCCCCCCCCCCCTTTTTTTTCTATACTATGTTGTGCATAAATATGTGATTCTTCAGAATTTGGTTTAGTCTTTGCCTGATGAAGAGACCTGTGTAGTCTTGAAAGCTTGCAATTTCTTACCATCTTTTCAGTTAGCCATTAAAAGGGATCAACCACTGAGGACTCTCAATTCTAAATATTTTTCTTTCTACTGGCTAACACGGTACCAAGATATATTTCTTTCCTGTATCAATTTTACAAGTCATGTAAAAAAATGCAGAATGTGTTTTCTTTTACACAATATCTAACAAGGATTGTTTTTTTTTTCTTGTAGCTGTTCTTTTTATTCAGCCACTTTATGCCATATGGGCTTGTTACCGCTCCTGTCCATCAAGTTGTGCTTGTACTCACGAACGAAACTGCTCTGTTTTATGTGACCGAATAGGACTTCTCGAGATCCCTAATGAATTTCCATGTGAAGCTTCCTTTATTAACCTGGATAAAAACAATATCAAATTTCTCTCAGAACGGGCTTTTGGGACTCTGCCTTCATTAAAACTTCTTTCACTGAGTCACAACAACATATCATTTATTACTCCTGGGGCTTTCAAAGGATTGCCCAATCTGATTGAGCTCAAAATGGCCCACAATGAGTACATTCGATATTTGCACACTCAAACCTTTTCTGCGTCAAAGAAGCTAATAAAATTAGATTTAGCAGACTGCAATTTGTTCAACATTCCTGACAGGCTTTTTGTTGATCTTCCATTACTACGAGAACTTATGTTTTTTCAAAACAACTTTCGGAGGATTCCAGGAGCTATTCGAGGAATGAAGAGTTTGACTCATGTGTATCTGGAAAGTAACAGGATTGAGGCTGTGGCTTATAATTCTCTTCAAGATATACCTAATCTAACCTACCTTAACCTCCAAGACAATAAAATAAATGTGATCCATGATAAATCTTTTCAAGATTGTCAGAAAATGGAGTATCTTTTTCTTAATGACAACTTACTAAATGAGCTTCCAGGAAACTCCTTCAAAGGACTAAAGAAACTGAAGATGCTAAACTTAGGTGGTAACTATATACGAAATGTCTCAGGTGTTTGGTTTCAAGATTTAATTGAGCTGGAAGTTCTTTATCTAGACAGAAACAAGATAAGCTTCATTGAAGAAGAAGCTTTTGAAAACCTCACCAGCTTAGTATCTTTGCATCTAAATAGCAACAACTTGACATCTTTACCCTTTGAAGTTTTTAAACCAGTGTATTTCATAGGAAGGCTATACCTTTTCAAGAATCCATGGGAATGCGATTGCAGAATTGAATGGTTAAGAGAATGGATGGAGAGTTACAAGCTTGTACGAGATATTCCGTGCTCATCACCATCATCATTGGCTGGCATTGACCTCAGCAGTGTTTTCTTTCAAAAGTCTATCGAAGGAGTCTGCCTGGACCCAACAGAGCAAAATTTTACTTACTATATTCCCCTTCCTACAGAGCGGCTTCTGTCTACAATGGAATCCAAACTTAGTAGCTTGATCTCCAAACTACTTTTGCCTAAAACAATTAGTGAAGATTTTGGAAACACAACTGAAAGTTTTGATAACAGCACATATAGTGAAACTAGCAAGGCCCCTACTGTTCCATCATCACAGAGTATAACATTTATGTTAATTCTAGTTTATTTGGGAATAAATATATTTTAGGCTGTCAATAAGGATCTCATGAATGGCACTGAAAAAATGATGTCTTGACAGCTGCTCACTAACTTACACAATTGCAACACTAAATGTTATTTTTATGACTAGTGGTTAAAGGGAATCTGTATCCAGATTTATACTGCGCCAACCGGGGGCAGCATAAAGTAGGACCCAGCAGTATATTGCTAACTGGACTCCTTATAGTTAACATCTGCTCCTTATGTTTTATCCGCTGCAGCGCTGCTTGTTCTTTTAGTGAGGAGCTAGTGCTGTGTTGTTCTTGTAATCATGAGCTTTGCTATCCTTATCTCTGCCCTTGATGGATTTGTTTGCGTTTTAAAGTATTCTAACCTATTTTGCAACTAGAACTTGGCACTCCAGATAGTAATGCTGAGATGGAGTTAAAGGGAAGGTGCCATCAAAAATTTTTTTTTCCAGCAATTGAAAAAATGTAAAGAATTAATGTTTACATTTTCTTAAAAAATATTATCATTTGTTTCTAATTTAGTAAAATATGAAAATTTTAAAAGGTTTGGTATTTCCACTTTTAAACACTAGGGGGAGCAGCTACTGAAATTTGACGAAAACCTAGTGTACAACTAGCTCACATTTCTGCACTGCAGCAATTATGGGCTGAGTCTGCTGACAGGGGTGTGATGTCATTTCTCTTCTCCCCTTCTGGGTGTTTGCTAAAGGATAAGAGTTTAATATTCAGGAACACGGTGAGCAGCCATTTTGTTGGTGACTGCAAAGTTATACTGACAAGTAGACAGTCACCAAGGATGGCAGGCAGCAAGGATTTTGGGAGATATATGGTGGAGGGAGCAGCATGACAGCAGCACAGAGTATTTCAGGAGAACAGTGTGCTGGTCTACGGGGGGAACCCTGTTCAGTGCGCAGGGCAGCCAGGGATTGTACATAGAGCTCTGTCTTTTATACACATGGATGGACTGTCTGCTTCTCTGCTCCACAGAAATCCAGGAAATATTTCTGCTGATTGATGGCCTGTTCTGATCCAGACTTTGCATGCAAAGGCCCCATTCCCCTCCTCAGATCCAGTCTTCTCCATCCAGGCACTTTCCCTTTAATAATTATGTAACTATGTAATTATAGAAGACAAAGAAAAGGCTGAGGTATTAAAAGGGCACTTTTCATCTGTGTTCACCAGTGAACTGTCTCTAACATGGATCATTCAACTAGGCAAAAATCACAACCTGATATAACTAGTTTAACGCAAAAAGAAATAGACCTGAGCAATTTAAATATTGACAGATCCTCTGGCCCAGATGGCATTCATCCACGGATACTGAGGGAATTGAGCTCAATAATTAACAGACCACTGTATCTCATATTCTATTGTAACAGGGGTGGTGTCACGGGATTGGTGGATGGCTCACATGGTACCCGATATTTAAAGGGAACCTGTCACCCCGTTTTTTCAGATTGAGATAAAAATACTGTTAAATAGGGCCTGCGCTGTGCGTTACAATAGTGTATGTAGTGTACCCGCTTTCCGTTGGTGGCGTAGTGGTGTTCGCATGTCGAAGTGCCGAATCCACTGCGAGCAGGTGAAGAAAAAGCGCGCGATCTGCGCTATTACCCTTGTCATCGGTGGGGGCGGCCATCTTCCTGAGGCCGCGCGTGCGCAGATGGAGTGCTCTGCTGCACGGGGCTTCAGGAAAATGGCCACGGGATGCTGAGCGTGCGCAGATGGAGATCGCGGCGGCCATTTTCCCAAAGCCGAGTTTGCATCTCGGCTTCAGGAAAATGGCCGCCGCGAAAACGGCGACTTTGGTAATGTATTTCGCAGCATAGGTGGGGAATCAGGGTACACTACATACACTATTGTAACGCACAGCTCAGGCCCTATTTAACAGTATTTTTATCTCAATCTGAAAAAACGGGGTGACAGGTTCCCTTTAAGAAAGGTAAGAAGGTGGATCCAGGCAACTACCATCCGGTAAGCCTGACATCAGCAGTGTGCAAAATTTTTGAGATGACCTGCAGAAATATATTGTAGATAATAAAATAACTGACAGTCAGCATGGATTCATGAAGAATAAGTTGTGTATAACTAACATGTTGGATTTCTATGAGTAGGTAAGTGCAAATCTGGATGTTGGTAATGCGGCCGATGTGATTTTTGTGGACGTTGCAAAGGCATTTGAAACTGTTCCACATAACAGCCTTATACTGAAGCTACAGATGCAAGCACGGAGGTTAACTAAGTGCAGATGGGTAAGGAATTGTCTAAATAACTGGAAACAAAAAGTTGTCATAAATGGTACGTTCCATAAATGGCATATAGTCAGCAATGGGGTACTACAGGCAGGGCTGCCACTAGGAATTTCGGGGCCCCATACTGGCAAAATTTTTGGGCCCCCTTGAGACTCCACCCAGGCTCCATCCCAGCTCTGACTACACATCCCAAACCTTCCACAGTCCTACCGCCTGCTCTTGGAAAAACCCATCTTCTGCACCACGTTCTCACCAATGTGATATTAACAGCTCCCAGCAGACTCCAGATCACATGGCCAAAAGAATTTTTAAGCCACCACTACAAGGTAAACTCTTTTGGCAGGGCCCTACTCTACTCTAACCTATTAAACATTTCTTAAAATATCCAATACTCTTTTTAGGTATATTTTTATTTCTTTTTCTTTAAGGGAATGAGTCACATATATTTTTTAGAATGACCATTAATACCACATACAAGGGACAAATATCATCACACCATAACCAGATGACATATTACCACCACATAGTGACAGAATAATACCACATACAAGGAACAAGTACCTCCATACCGTGACCAGATCACCTATTACCATCACATAGTAAACAGATAATACCACATACAGGGAGAAATACCGCAACACCATAACCAGATCACATACTACCACCACCACATAGTGACCGAATACTACAATACTGATCAGTAATAAAAAAAACACTAATGCCATTACACACAGGAGCTCTGTATATAATGTCAGTGTACAGGTAATACAGTGATCACTGGTGTCATTATACAGAGGAGCTCTGTATATAGTGTCAGAGGACAGGTAATACAGTGATCACCAATGACATTACACACAGGAGCCCTTTATATAGTGTCAGTGTACAGATAATACAGTGATCACCAGTGAGATTATATACAGGAGCTCTGTGTATAGTGTACAGTGAACAGGTAATAGAGTGTATAGTGTCAGTGTACAGGTAACACACTGACTCACCAGTGACATCTCTAGCTGAAGTCCTTCATCTTTGCTTTTCTTTTTCATGCAGCACAGACTGCCATCATTTCTTCCAGCCAGGATTTATCTCTGCATAAAATAACACAGTTACCTAGAGCACCGCTTTCAGAGCACATTCCCCACTTTTCCCTTTCTTCTACACTACACATCTGAATACAGACGTGCACCCACTATTAATATATGATTAGTTATTATTAACCCACCACTGCGCCCCCACCAACTAAAAATAGCCATTTTCCCCACTTAATATATACATTAATTAGCCCCTGTACTCTTTCCCCCAATTCATTACCAGTCACTGCATCCTCAATGCCCCCACTATGTGCCTTCCGATCCCATCATTCATTATATTTAAATACCCCTTCTGCCCCAATTCATTGTCATGTCTTCTCTCTCCCACCCTCTATTCATTATCAACTGCTCTCCCCCCGCATTCAATACATCATTTACTCCCACCACCCTCAAAATTCATCATTATTTGCTCTCCCCATCCCCCACCTATTGCTATCCCATTCCTCACTTCATCATTTGCGGTCCCCCTCACTTCATCATTTGCGGTCCTCCTCCCCCCTCACTTTATCATTTGCAGCCCCCTTCCTCCTCACTTCATGTGCAGTCCCCGTCCCCTCCTTCTCATCATCATTTGCAGCCCCCATTCCATCATATGCAAATTACTGCCCCCTCCATCATTTGCAGCCCTCTCCATCCTTTGCAGCCCCTCCATCATTTGCAGATTCCCCCTTTCATCATGTGCAGATCCCCTTTTCATCATGTGAAGACCCACCTTTCATCATGTACAGTACCCCTCCTTTCATCATGTGCAGAACCCCCCTTTCATCATGTGCAGATCCCTCCTTTTATCATGTGTATATTCCCCCTTTCATCATGTGCAGATCCCTCCTTTCATCTTGTGCAGCCCCACCTTTCATCATGTACAGTACCCCTCCTTTCATCATGTGCAGAACCCCCCTTTCATCATGTGCAGATCCCTCCTTTTATCATGTGTATATCCCCCCTTTCATCATGTGCAGCCCCCCCTTTCATCATGTGCAAATTCCCCTTCATCATGTGTAGACACCCTTTCATCATGTGCATTACCCCTCCTTTCATCATGTTTAGAACCCCCCTTTCATCCTAAGCAGATCCCTCCTTTCATCATGTGCAGATCCCTAATTTCATCATGTGCAGAACCCCCCTTTCATCATGTGCATTACCCCTCCTTTCATCATGTGGAGAACCCCCTCTTTCATCATGTGCAGAACCCTTCATCATGTGTAGACCCCCTTTCATCATGTGCATTACCCCTCCTTTCATCATGTTTAGAACCCCCCCTTTCATCCTGTGCAGATCCCTCCTTTCATCATGTGCAGATCCCTCCTTTCATCATGTGTAGAACCCCCCTTTCATCATGTGCAAATTCCCCCTTTCATCATGTGCATTACCCCTCCTTTCATCATGTGGAGAACCCCCCCTTTCATCATGTGCAGACCCCTTAATCATGTGCAGATCCCCCCTTTCATCATGTGTAGACTCCCCCTTTCATCATGTAATGACCTACAAAAACTTGCACAAGAACCTCATCGTACAATAACCATATAAATTTTATTTAGAACAATGTACAAAATACTTAAAAACAACAATGGTGGAGATGGTACTAAATAAAGACACCTCAGGTCAGAGGTAAGCATGTTACAACATTATGGCTCACCGCCATATAAATATAATAAATTGCTCGGGTAAGAAAGTCTCTCTTACCAGCACGGCATAGTACAATATATTGCCCCAAACTATATTACAACATTGCGGCGCAGTAGACAAGTAAGTATATACAATATAAATGCTACTATACCTCTGGGCTGATAGTGCCACGACCACGGTCGTTTTGACGATGCGGCGACCAGCGTAGGACGCAGCCTGTAGCATTTTTTTTTCCCATCGTCAAAACGACGCATGTGGCACAATCCGCATACAGCCGCACGACCTGCGTACCTAATGTTAAATATAGGTATGCAGGCCGCATGCGGGCCGCATGCAGATGTAGGCGGAGCTAGCAGCGGAGGTGCGGTGGAGGGCGGGGCTTCACGGAGGAAGTCCGCAGCCCGCCGCAGGTCAGGTAAACACTAGTGTGAAACTAGCCTAAGACAGCAGTGCACAGCTCCCAGAAAGCTCCAAGCCCCCGGCTCCGCACAGCACATTAGTGCAGGATGGGGCCCCATGAGCAGTAGCACAAGAGGCGGGGCCATGCGGGCTCCCCTGTGTGCCGCTGGTCATCGGGACCCATACACCAGTAAGGGCAGTAATGCCCTCATGGTGGCCCTGACTAAAGGGATCTGTACTAGGACTGATTCTTTTTAACCTCTTCATTAATGACCTTGTGGATGGGATTAGGAGTAAACCGTCAGTCTTTCCTGACGATACCAAACTATGTAGGATATTAAAATCTGACCTTGATATTACAATATTGCAAAACTATCTGAATAAGATGACTGAATGGGCAAACACTTGGCAAAAGAGGTTTAACCCCTTAAGCCCCAAGGGTGGTTTGCACGTTAATGACTGGGCCAATTTTTACAATTCTGACCACTGTCCCTTTATAAAGTTATAATTCTGGAACGCTTCAACGGATCCTGATGATTCTTACAATGTTTTCTCATGCCATATTGTACTTCATGAAAGTGGTAAAATTTATTTGATATTACATGCGTTTATTTGTGAAAAAAATGGAAATTTGGCGAAAATTTAGCAATTTTCCAACTTTGAATTTTTATGCCCTTAAATCACAGAGATATGTCACACAAAATACTTAATAAGTAACATTTTCCACATGTCTACTTTATATCAGCACAATTTTGGAACCAAAATTTATTTTTTTAGGGAGTTATAAGGGTTAAAAGTTGACCAGCAATTTCTCATTTTTACAACACCATTTTTTTTTAGGGACCACATCACATTTGAAGTCATTTTGAGAGGTCTATATGATAGAATGGTGTCACACATGGGTATTTTCTAAAAACTGCACCCCTCAAGGTGCTCAAAACCGAATTCAAGAAGTTTATTAACCCTTCAGGTGTTTCACAGGAATTTTTGGAATGTTTAAAAAAAAAAATGAACATTTCACTTTTTTTTCACAAAGAATTTACTTCAGCTCCAATTTGTTTTATTTTCCCAAAGGTAACAGGAGAAAATGGACCCCAAAAGTTATTGTACAATTTGTCCTCAGTACGCCGATACCCCATATGTGGGGGTAAACCACTGTTTGGGTGCATGGCAGAGCTTAGAAGAAAAGGAGCGCCATTTGACTTTTCAATGCAAAATTGACTAGAATTGAGATGGGACGCCATGTTGCGTTTGAAGAGCCACTGATGTGCCTAAACATTGAAACCCCCCACAAGTAACACCATTTTGGAAAGTAAACCCCCTAAGGAACTTATCTAGATGTGTGGTGAGCACTTTGATCCACCAAGTGCTTCACAGAAGTTTATAATGCAGAGCCATAAAAATAAAAAATTATATTTTTTCACAAAAATGATCTTTTCGCCCCAATTTTTTATTTTCCCAAGGGTAAGAGAAGAAATTGTACCCCAAAAGTTGTGCAATTTGTCCTGAGTAGTGTTGAGCATTCCGATAACGCAAGTATCGGGTATCGGCCGATATTTGCGGTATCGGAATTCCGATACCGATTTCCGATATTTACCGCATATCGTATACCGGAATCGGAAGTTCCCAGAATTCAAACTGCACGCATGCAGCCAATGAGGAATGATTGGAAGTGTGGGCACATCCTGTTTAGCATGGTGGGCATGTAACTACTGGCAAGGCTGTGATTGGCTGCTGAAATGATGTCATGATGCGCTATAAAAAATGCTGCCGCCATTTTGCGCTCACTCTGCTGTGAATTCAGTTAGGGACAGGACGCTGTGTTCTGACTGAGGGCCAGTTGAGATAGCGAATTGCTTCATTTTGCTTTTCCCAGGCTAATTTAGCAACCACTGTGTGTTCACCTTGCTTTTGCCTTGCAGCGCTGTTTTAACTGCGTTCTGCAAGGTCTCTCTGTGTGAGTGAGTGTGTGTGTGTGTGTCTGTGTGTGTGCAGCTCACTCTGTAGTCTGTGTGCAGCCATAGCCGGTTGTATTCAGCTCAGGGGGGTTCAAACTGCCTCATACTGTTCTATTCATTGTCCTTTTTTGCTAATAGTGCAGCCTGCTGCACATTTTTTCAAAAATTTCCTATTAGTGGCTTTCCACCCGTACCCAGCAAAATTGTGGAAAAACACTACATAGGATAACATAAAGGAGTGTTTTTGGGCTTTGCAGCGCCGTTTACGGCTGTCTGCATGGTCTCCGTGTGAGTGCAGCTCACCCTGTAGTCTGTGTGCAGCCACAGCTGATTGTATTCAGCTAAGGGTGCGTCACTGCCTCATACCGTAAAATAAATTGTCCTTTTTTGCTAATGGTGCAGCCTGCTGCACATTTTTTCAAAAATTTCCTATTAGTGGCTTTCCACCCGTATCCAGCAAAATTGTGGAAAAACACTACATAGGATAACATAGAGGAGGGTTTTTGGGCCTTGCAGCGCCGTTTACGGCTGTCTGCACGGTCTCCGTGTGAGTGAAACTCGCTCTGTAGTCTGATCTGCCCCCAAAAAAAAAAAAAGTAAAGTTCACCAAACACACCACTTAACAGTTGTGTAGGCCACATTAACTCATAATAAAGTCTAGTCCACACTTTATAAAATTAGTGTTTCTTATACCTGTTAGGAGGAGCTGTTCAGGAATAAGCACACTAAGGCCTTAGTACTTTTCTGCTTATCTGTCAACCAAGATGAAGAGGGCAGGGAGTAAGGCACGTGGGCGTGGGCGCGGAGCAGGGAGAGGAGCAGGGAGAGGACGTGGGGATTCTGTGCCTGCTGCAGGCACCGGTGACTCATCATCACCCAGTTTCAGCAGGGAACAGTCCTTCATGCGCAGCTTTGTAGGAGAGCGCCGTACACCGCTGCTGCGTGAAGATCAAATTGAAGCCGTTGTCGGATGGATGGCAGCTAACGCATCGACTTCAATTAGTGCCACATCCTCTCAGGCACAGAGCACTGGAGAGCAGCCATCTGTCTCTTCACCACCTGCCAAATTGGCCAGGCAGTCAGAGAGCCCAGGACAGGAGCCGTCTCTACTTCTGTTCTCTGAATCTCTTGGCTTGGAAACAGGGGGCCAGCCAAGCAGCATTGGAGAAATGGAAGAAGAGGCAGTGTGCAGTGATGCCCAACAGCTTTGTCTCTCTGACTCTGAAGAGGCGGGTGGGTCAGTGCCTCCGGTCACCACAGCGCAGTACGCATCTGATGATGAAAGTCAGGTGCTGCTTTCTGGTGCATACTGTGCTGCCAAGACTACCCAGGAGGAGCAGTTGGTGGCAGAGGGTAGTGTAGATGATGAGGTCCTTGACCCATCGTGGCGTGAGGTAAAGGAAGGTGGTGGGAGCAGCTCTGAGGAAGAGATTCCCCGAACGGGCCAAAGAGGGAGAGGGAGGGGGAAGACTGCGGAGCCTGTAGCCTTCACTTTGGCACCCGTTAGGAGCTTGTCTCTTCCAAAAGCCAAAAAGGGCGCTCCCAAGACTTGCAGTTCCTGGTCCTTTTTTGACACAGTTGCAGATGACATTTGCTTTGTCAAATGCAAGCTGTGTAATCAGAAAGTCAAAAGAGGGAAAAGTGTCAGCAACCTCAATACCACAAATATGTGGAAACATGTGCGGACCAGGCACGCGGTGGAGTTCCAAAAACACACTGAAGACCTAGGCCAACCAACAGCGGCAGCTACCACCTCTTCAGCTCGTGTTGCCTCTTCCTCCAGCTCACACACAGCTGGTTCGGCTTCCTCCCAGGATCGCCATGGAAGAACCTCTGGCACTGTTGTCCAGAGACCCACTGTAATTCCACCCACAGCCAGCACCACGTTCCCAGTCATCCTCACACTCCCAGCCCAGTCTACAGCCATCAGTAGTACAGGCATGGGAGAAAAGGTGGCCATTCTCTGCAAACCACCCCCGAGCACAGGCTCTGAATGCAGGCATTGCCAAACTTCTGTCACTGGAAATGCTCTCATTCAGGCTGGTGGAGACTGACAGCTTCCGTGACTTGATGGCATTGGCAGTCCCACAGTACAAGGTGCCCAGCCGCTTTTATTTCAGCAGGCAAGCCGTCCCTGCCCTGCACAAGCATGTGGAGGGACACATAAAACACGTGCTACTGAACGCCGTCAGTAGCAAGGTCCACCTCACTACCGATGCGTGGACCAGTCAACATGGACAGGGGCGATACCTTTCCCTCACTGCCCATTGGGTTAATGTTGTTGAGCCGGGTACAGATCGTGCGAGTGGCGCAGGACGTGTCCTGCCCACTCCAAGGATTGCAGGAATCCAGTCTGTACGCATTGACTCCTCCTCATACACAAGTTCCTCTGAATCATCGCTGCAGGAGCCATCACCGTCCACCTCCACATGGACCCGTGAACGTTTACCTGTTACGACTGACATGAGCACAGCCGTGGCCAAACGTCAATAGGCCGTCTTGAAATTAGTTTCTTTGGGGAATCGAAGCCACACAGCGCAGGAGCTCTGGAATGCCATCAAGCAGGAGAGCGATGTGTGGTTTGTGCCAGCGAATCTCCAACCAGGCATGGTAGTGTGTGACAATGGCCAAAATCTGGTGGCAGCTTTGGCCCTTGGCAACCTCACTCATATCCCATGTCTGGCACATGTGCTCAATTTGGTTGTGCGGAGTTTTCTGAGGGACTATCCGGATCTTGATGCACTGCTGCACAAGGCCCGCCTAGAGTGTGCTCACTTGCGGCGTTCCAGCAAGGCAAGATCGCACATTGCTGCTCTGCAGCGCCGATTCCGCCTTCCGGAACATCGCATCATATGTGACCTACCTACCAGGTGGAATTCCACGTTACATATGTTGGAGCGGTTGTGTGAGCAGCAGCAAGCAGTAATGGAGTACCAGCTGCATCAGGCGCAAAGAAGTCGCACTCCGCGCCATTCAGACTTCACAACCACAGAGTGGGCCACTATGAAGGACTTCTGCCATGTTTTGCGTCCCTTCGATCATTCCACGCGGATGGCAAGTGCAGATGATGCACTAGTCAGCATGACTGTCCCCCTTATCTGCCTGCTTCAACAAACACTGCAAGCGCTAAGTGATGATGTTGTGGAAGAGGTGGAGGATGAGTCACTATTCTCATCAGCTTCTGGACAGTCAGCGCCATGTGGTTCCTCACAAAGGCGTAGGCAGGGGACACTTTGTGAAGAGGATTAGGAGGAGTCAATGGAGGAGGAAGACCTCCGTCCAGAGGAGGGAGTTACACAATTGTCCAGTCGTCAGTGTGTACAGCGACGGTGGGGTGATAACGAGCGGGCAGAGATCACGTCTCAAGCAGGGGACAGCGTTTCTGGGCCAGTTGGCAGTCTGCAGCACATGGTTGATTTCATGCTGCAGTGCCTGAGAAACGACCGCCGCATCGACCACATTCTCAACATGCCTGATTATTGGGTGTACACCCTCCTCGATCCTCGCTACCGGGACAATGTCCAAAACCTCATCACACTGTTGACCCGGAAGCGTAAAATGCGGGAGTACCACGACACACTGGTGAATTCCATCATCTTCTCCAGTCCAACTGAGAGGAGTGCTGCTAGTGCTTTACAAAGCAGCTCAGTGCGTCGAG
Organism: Ranitomeya imitator; assembly: GCF_032444005.1. Lineage (NCBI taxonomy): Eukaryota > Metazoa > Chordata > Amphibia > Anura > Dendrobatidae > Ranitomeya > Ranitomeya imitator. The sequence goes on from NC_091284.1 coordinate 176,833,078, forward strand.
GCAGTGGAGGAGGCTCTGCACAAAGAGGGAGCAGAAGCAGTGCCTCTGCCCAAGGCAAGACCAGTATGGCCCAACTGTTGCAGTTTCGTGTGCCCGCCCCAAATGTCTACACCATCACTGGCAGCTCCAGTCAGCAGGAGGCAACGGTTCCGTCAGATGGTGGCAGACTACATGTCTTGCCCTCTTACTGTACTCCCAGACGGCTCTTCCCCTTACAAGTTTTGGGTCTCTAAGCTGGATACATGACCAGAGCTAAGCCAGTATGCATTGGAGGTGCTGGCTTGCCCTGCAGCTAGTGTCTTATTGGAACGCGTCTTTAGTGCCGCAGTGTTGTGAATTCTGTGGTCAAGCTCCCTCCTGTGGTCATGAGTGGTACTTCGGCTGGTTCTGTCCATGAGCTTCCTTTGGTGGATGTGAGTGGGGCTGCGGCTTCTGAGTTTCCTTCCTCAGGTGACGAGGTTAAGTCGTTAGGTGCTGCTCTATTTAACTCCACCTAGTTCTTTGTTCCTGGCCTCCAGTCAATGTTCCAGTATTGGTCTTGCTCTCTCCTGGATCGTTCTTGTGGCCTGTCTGCCCTGCATAAGCTAAGTTCTGCTTGTGTTACTTTTGTTTGCTATTTTTTCTGTCCAGCTTGCTATATTGGTTTGTCTTGCTTGCTGTAAGCTCTGGGACGCAGAAGAAGCACCTCCGTACCGTTAGTCGGTGCGGAGGGTCTTTTTGCGCCCTCTGCGTGGTTGTTTGTAGGTTTATGTGCTGATCGCAAAGCTATCTTTCCTATCCTCGGTCTATTCAGTAAGTCGGGCCTCACTTTGCTAAAATCTATTTCATCTCTGTGTTTGTATTTTCATCTTTACTCACAGTCATTATATGTGGGGGGCTGCCTTTTCCTTTGGGGAATTTCTCTGAGGCAAGGTAGGCTTATTTTTCTATCTTCAGGGCTAGCTAGTTTCTCAGGCTGTGCCCGAGGCGCCTAGGTCTAATCAGGAGCGCTCCACGGCTACCTCTAGTGTGGTGTGATAGGATTAGGGATTGCGGTCAGCAGAGTTCCCACGTCTCAGAGCTCGTCCTATGTGATTAGTAACTATCAGGTAATTTTCTGTGCTCGTAACCACCAGGTCCATTGTGGTTCTGAATCACCAGTTCATAACAGTACTGGAGGCCCAAAGTACTAATGCTTCTCAATAGAGGGAAAAGAGAAGTTCTGAGACCATTTTTTTTTCTTTGCACTGTGTTTTGTCTTTCTTTTCCCCTTTACATCAGGGTGGTTCAGAACACAGGTGTAGACATGGACATTCAAGGTCTGTCCTCTTTGATGGATAATCTCACTATAAGTGTACAGAACATTCAAGATTTAGTGGTTCAGAATCCTATGTTAGAACCTAGAATTCCTATTCCTGAGTTATTTTCTGGAGATAGAGCTAAGTTTCTGAATTTCAAAAATAATTGTAAACTATTTCTGGCTTTGAAACCCCGCTCCTCTGGTGACCCAGTTCAACAAGTAAAGATCATTATTTCTTTATTACGTGGCGACCCTCAAGACTGGGCATTTTCCCTTGCGCCAGGAGATCCTGCATTATGTGATATTGATGCGTTTTTTCTGGCGCTCGGGTTGCTTTATGATGAACCTAATTCAGTGGATCAGGCAGAGAAAATCTTGCTGGCTCTGTGTCAGGGTCAGGATGAGGTAGAGATATATTGTCAGAAGTTTAGGAAGTGGTCTGTGCTCACTCAATGGAATGAATTTGCTATGGCAACAATTTTCAGAAAGGGTCTCTCTGAAGCCCTTAAGGATGTCATGGTGGGATTTCCTATGCCTGCTGGTCTGAATGAGTCTATGTCTTTGGCCATTCAGATCGATCGACGCTTACGTGAGCGTAAAACTGTGCACCATTTGGCGGTATTATCTGAGCATAAACCTGAGCCTATGCAATGTGATAGGACTTTGACCAGAGCTGAACGGCAAGAACACAGACGTCGGAATGGGCTGTGTTTTTATTGTGGTTATTCCACTCATGCTATCTCCGATTGTCCTAAGCGCACTAAGCGTTTCGCTAGGTCTGCCACCATTGGTACGGTACAGTCGAAATTTCTTTTGTCCGTTACTTTGATCTGCTCTTTGTCATCCTATTCTGTCATGGCATTTGTGGATTCAGGCGCGGCCCTGAATTTGATGGACTTGGAGTTTGCTAGGCGCTGTGGGTTTGTCTTGGAGCACTTGCAGTGTCTTATTCCATTGAGAGGAATTGATGCTACGCCTTTGGAAAAAGAATAATCCTCAGTATTGGACCCAACTGACCATGTGCATGGCTCCTGCGCATCAGGAGGATATTCGCTTTTTGGTGTTGCAGAATCTGCATGATGTGGTCGTGTTGGGGTTGCCATGGCTACAAGTCCATAACCCAGTATTGAATTGGAAATCTATGTCTGTGTCCAGCTGGGGTTGTCAGGGGGTACATGGTGATGTTCCATTTCTGTCTATTTCATCATCCACCCCTTCTGAGGTCCCAGAGTTCTTGTCAGATTACCGGGATGTATTTGATGAGCCCAAGTCCAGTGCCCTACCTCCGCATAGGGATTGCGATTGTGCTATCGATTTGATTCCTGGTAGTAAGTTTCCTAAAGGTCGACTGTTTAATTTATCTGTACCTGAGCACGCCGCTATGCGGAGTTACGTAAAGGAATCCTTGGAGAAGGGTCATATTCGCCCGTCGTCGTCGCCATTGGGGGCAGGGTTCTTTTTTGTGGCCAAGAAGGATGGTTCGTTGAGACCTTGTATTGATTACCGCCTTCTTAATAAAATCACAGTCAAATTTCAGTACCCCTTGCCGCTGCTGTCTGATTTGTTTGCTCGGATTAAGGGGGCTAGTTGGTTCACCAAGATAGATCTTCGTGGTGCGTATAATCTTGTGCGAATTAAACAGGGCGATGAATGGAAAACAGCATTTAATACGCCCGAGGGCCATTTTGAGTACCTGGTTATGCCATTCGGGCTTTCCAATGCTCCATCAGTATTTCAGTCCTTTATGCATGACATCTTCCGAGAGTACCTGGATAAATTCCTGATTGTATACTTGGATGATATTTTGGTCTTCTCGGATGATTGGAAGTCTCACGTGAAGCAGGTTAGAATGGTGTTCCAGGTCCTGCGTGCGAATTCTTTGTTTGTGAAGGGGTCAAAGTGTCTCTTTGGTGTTCAGAAGGTTTCATTTTTGGGTTTCATTTTTTCCCCTTCTACTATCGAGATGGACCCTGTTAAAGTTCAGGCCATTTATGATTGGACTCAGCCGACATCTCTGAAGAGTCTGCAAAAGTTCCTGGGCTTTGCTAATTTTTATCGTCGCTTCATCAATAATATTTCTAGTATTGCTAAACCGTTGACTGATTTAACCAAGAAGGGGACTGATTTAACCAAGAAGGGGGCTGATGTGGTCAATTGGTCTTCTGCTGCTGTGGAAGCTTTTCAGGAGTTGAAGCATCGTTTTTCTTCTGCCCCTGTGTTGTGCCAGCCAGATGTTTCGCTCCCGTTCCAGGTCGAGGTTGATGCTTCTGAGATTGGAGCAGGGGCTGTTTTGTCGCAAAGAAGTTCTGATGGCTCGGTGATGAAACCATGTGCCTTCTTTTCCAGGAAGTTTTCGCCTGCTGAGCGTAATTATGATGTTGGCAATCGAGAGTTGCTGGCCATGAAGTGGGCATTCGAGGAGTGGTGTCATTGGCTTGAAGGAGCTAAGCATCGCGTGGTGGTCTTGATTGATCACAAGAACTTGACTTATCTCGAGTCTGCCAAACGGTTGAATCCTAGACAGGCTCGTTGGTCGCTGTTTTTCTCCCGTTTTGACTTTGTGGTTTCGTACCTTCCGGGCTTTAAAAATGTGAAGGCGGATGCCCTGTCTAGGAGTTTTGTGTCCGACTCTCCGGGTTTGCCTGAGCCGGCGGGTATTCTCAAAGAGGGGGTAATTTTGTCTGCCATCTCCCCTGATTTGCGGCGGGTGCTGCAAAAATTTCAGGCTAATAGACCTGACCGTTGCCCAACGGGGAAACTGTTTGTCCCTGATAAATGGATGAGTAGAGTTATCTCTGAGGTTCATTGTTCGGTGTTGGCTGGTCATCCTGGAATCTTTGGTACCAGAGATTTGGTGGCTAGATCCTTTTGGTGGCCGTCTCTGTCGCGGGATGTGCGTTCGTTTGTGCAGTCCTGTGGGATTTGTGCTCGAGCTAAGCCCTGCTGTTCTCGTGCCAGTGGGTTGCTTTTGCCCTTGCCGATCCCGAAGAGGCCCTGGACACATATCTCTATGGATTTTATTTCGGATCTCCCCATCTCTCAAATGATGTCGGTCATTTGGGTGGTTTGTGATCGCTTCAATAAGATGGTCCATTTGGTACCCTTGTCTAAATTGCCCTCCTCCTCTGATTTGGTGCCATTGTTTTTCCAGCATGTGGTTCGTTTACATGGCATTCCGGAGAATATCGTTTCTGACAGAGGTTCCCAGTTTGTTTCGAGGTTTTGGCGAGCCTTTTGTGCTAGGATGGGCATTGATTTGTCTTTTTCCTTGGCTTTCCATCCTCAGACAAATGGCCAAACTGAACGAACCAATCAGACCTTGGAAACATATCTGAGATGTTTTGTTTCTGCTGATCAGGATGATTGGGTGTCTTTTTTGCCTTTGGCTGAGTTCGCCCTTAATAATCGGGCCAGCTCGGCTACTTTGGTTTCGCTGTTTTTCTGCAATTCTGGTTTCCATCCTCGTTTCTCTTCAGGGCAGGTTGAGTCTTCGGACTGTCCTGGTGTGGATACTGTGGTGGATAGGTTGCAGCAGATTTGGACTCATGTAGTGGACAATTTGACATTGTCCCAGGAGAAAGCTCAACGTTTCGCTAACCGCAGGCGCTGTGTGGGTCCCCGACTTCGTGTTGGGGATTTGGTTTGGTTGTTGTCTCGTTATATTCCTATGAAAGTTTCCTCTCCTAAGTTTAAGCCTCGTTTCATTGGTCCGTATAGGATTTCTGAGGTTCTTAATCCTGTGTCTTTTCGTTTGACCCTTCCAGCTTTTTTTTCCATCCATAATGTATTCCATAGGTCATTGTTGCGGAGATACGTGGCACCTGTGGTTCCATCCGTTGATCCTCCTGCCCCGGTTTTGGTTGAGGGGGAGTTGGAGTATATAGTGGAGAAGATTTTGGATTCTCGTATTTCGAGACGGAAACCGCAGTACCTGGTTAAGTGGAAGGGTTATGGTCAGGAAGATAATTCCTGGGTCTTTGCCTCTGATGTTCATGCTGCCGATCTGGTTCGTGCCTTTCATTTGGCTCATCCTGGTCGGCCTGGGGGCTCTGGTGAGGGTTCGGTGATCCCTCCTCAAGGGGGGGGTACTGTTGTGAATTCTGTGGTCAAGCTCCCTCCTGTGGTCATGAGTGGTACTTCGGCTGGTTCTGTCTATGAGCTTCCTTTGATGGATGTGAGTGGGGCTGCGGCTTCTGAGTTTCCTTCCTCAGGTGACAAGGTTAAGTCGTTAGGTGCTGCTCTATTTAACTCCACCTAGTTCTTTGTTCCTGGCCTCCAGTCAATGTTCCAGTATTGGTCTTGCTCTCTCCTGGATCGTTCTTGTGGCCTGTCTGCCCTGCATAAGCTAAGTTCTGCTTGTGTTACTTTTGTTTGCTATTTTTTCTGTCCAGCTTGCTATATTGGTTTGTCTTGCTTGCTGGAAGCTCTGGGACGCAGAGGAAGCACCTCCGTACCGTTAGTCGGTGCGGAGGGTCTTTTTGCGCCCTCTGCGTGGTTGTTTGTAGGTTTTTGTGCTGATCGCAAAGCTATCTTTCCTATCCTCGGTCTATTCAGTAAGTCGGGCCTCACTTTGCTAAAATCTATTTCATCTCTGTGTTTGTATTTTCATCTTTACTCACAGTCATTATATGTGGGGGGCTGCCTTTTCCTTTGGGGAATTTCTCTGAGGCAAGGTAGGCTTAATTTTCTATCTTCAGGGCTAGCTAGTTTCTCAGGCTGTGCCCGAGGCGCCTAGGTCTGGTCAGGAGCGCTCCACGGCTACCTCTAGTGTGGTGTGATAGGATTAGGGATTGCGGTCAGCAGAGTTCCCACGTCTCAGAGCTCGTCCTATGTGATTAGTAACTATCAGGTCATTTTCTGTGCTCGTAACCACCAGGTCCATTGTGGTTCTGAATCACCAGTTCATAACACCGCAGGTGGTGTACTAACAGACCGTCGCATGCGACTATCCTCCGATAACGTTGACCGGCTTACTTTTCTGAAAATGAACCAGGCCTGGATCTCGCAGGAATTTACCACTCCTCTGCCTGATTAAGTAATTGGGTGTCATCCAGGTCTCCTAATGTGTTCATCTTTCTACCACCTGAACTGCAATTCCTGGGCTCCAACACCGCCAGTTGAGGCTCAGAAATGCAGGCTGCACAGTCAAAACATACGACCCAGTGTTATTGGGTTTCAGTAACGTCAGCTGATCCCCAGCTGTGTAGCCGGCAATGTGTCCTGCGACCGCCACGCTGACACAACAACTGTAATGTAAGGGAACCTGCCCCCCCCCAGGCATTTGTTACTGAAAGAGCCACCGTGTGCAGCTGTAATGCTGCACAAGGAAAAGGTAGCTCTTTTAGTTAACTCCTTGCACACGCAGAACTTAACACTTATAAAATGTGTCCCCTGATACCGTTAAACAGTCCCGGAGGTGGGACTTTCCTTCGTAATGTGACGCAGCACAGCCATCATTCCTACCCCCTTGGTGCCATGCGCCGCCTCTTAAATGTTGTTTTAAGCTGTCACGGAGCCTGTGCTGTTCTGTTATCCCTTGGTCATGCACACTTAGCGCTGCCTGTCTTCTGACATAATTTGGTGTCAGGCTGGCTGCGCCTGTGCGGTCGCGCAGCCCGAGATCCCGCCTTGCAGTGTCTTCTGATTTAATCACACTGCGGGCCTGGGATCCATGGGCATGCGCAGTGCATAACTTCACCTCAGGCTCTCGCTCATCTCCCTCTGCCTTCTTCAGACTGTGCGCCGTCAGCTGAACCCAAATAGCATGCCACGGCCGTGACGCCACACAGTCTGAAGAAGAGGGAAGGAGGGGAGTGAGAGGTGAGGATATGCACTGCGCATGCCCATGGATCCCAGGCCCGCAGTGAGATTACATTAGACGACACTGCGAGGTGGGATCACGGGCAGCATGGACGCACAGGCACTGCCAGCCTGACACGTAAATGATGTCAGAAGACGGGCAGCGCTAAGTGTGCATGGCCAAGGGATAACATTACAGTGCAGGCTCCGTGACAGCTTAAAACAACGCTGAGGAAGCGGCGCACGGCACCAAGGGGGTAGGAATGACGGCTGTGCTGCGTCCCATTACGAAGGAAATTCCCACCTCCGGGACGGTTTAACGGTATCAGGGGACACATTTTATAAGTGTTTACTTCTGTGTTTGCAAGGAGCATAATTAAAAGAGCAACCTTTTCCTTTTGCATCCTTAGTGCTGCACAAGATGGCTCTTTCAGCTACAAACGCCTTGGGGGGGAAAGTTAAAGGTTCCCTTTCAACTTGCTCCAATCAGGCTTCGGCCTACACTCTGTTCCTCTGCTACTCGTGCTGTCCCTGGGCTCTAACACCGCTAGTTGGTGCCTGGAAGCAGAGGCGTATCTAGGGTTTCTGGCACCCGGGGCAAGAATTCATTTCGGCGCCCCCCCCCCAGGACATATGTGATTTTCACACTTAGTCATGTACCCACGAGCTCCTCTCCCTAATGCTCTCAATATTCAGTGAAAAACTGAGAGAAGCAGAAGAGAAGCTCGTTGTCACAGGACCACAAGTCTGAAAGTCGCATATGAGTGAAGTGTCCATGTGACGACTACTGGAACCTGCAGAGCTGAATCCTGACATCGCAGCTTCTGAATTCTTTTAGGATTCTCCCTTGCCGGTGGACGGTCATGTCAGCAAAAGCATGTGATTTGTATACTTCTGACCACATTCCGACTAGACGTGCCGGCCTCGCTCAGTTCATTTTCATTGAGTGAGGCCACACATGTCTAGTCAGCACGTGACCGCATGTATGTAAATCACCAGCACGAGAGAATCCTGACAGCGTGCAGGGCGCACTGTGAGAATTCAGAAGTCTGCAGTCACAAAGAATGACTGCAGACTCATTACAAACCTGGACAACCCCTATAATGCTCCTAACATAAATAAAAACATGAGTTAGTCAGTATCACAATGTTATGATTAGGTAATTCAGAACCACAATGGACCTTGAAGTTCAGAGCACACAAGTGACCTGACAAAACCCACAAAACATAGGACGAGCTCTGAGACGTGGGAACTCTGCTGACCGCAATCCCTAATCCTATAATACCACACTAAAGGTAGCCGTGGAGCGCTCCTGACAGACCTAGGCGCCTCGGGCACAGCCTGAGAAACTAGCTAGCCCTGAAGGTAGAAAAATAAGCCTACCTTGCCTCAGAGAAATTCCCCAAAGGAAAAGGCAGCCCCCCACATATAATGACTGTGAGTAAGATGAAAATACAAACACAGAGATGAAATAGGTTTAGCAAAGTGAGGCCCGACTTACTGAATAGATCGAGGACAGGAAAGATAGCTTTGCGGTCAACACAAAAACCTGCAAACAACCACGCAGAGGGGCAAAAAGACCCTCCGCACCGACTAACGGTACGGAGGTGCTCCCTCTGCGTCTCAGAGCTTCCAGCAAGCAAGCAAAACCCAAAAAGCAAGCTGGACAGAAAATATAGCAACAAAATAAACACAAGCAGACTTAGCTTATGCTGAGCAGACAGGCCACAGGAAAGATCCAGGAGGAAGCAAGACCAACACTAGAACATTGACTGGAGGCCAGGAGCAAAGCACTAGGTGGAGTTAAATAGAGCAACACCTTACGACTTCACCACATCACCTGAGGAAGGAAACTCAGAAGCCGCAGTACCACTTGTGACCACAGGAGGGAGCTCTGCCACAGAATTCACAACACACAAATAACATTTACATCCAGGTACCTTATAGATGTCGTCATCTCTGGAGTCGTTCTACTTCTTTTCTTCATCTTGTCCAGACCCCATGATGAGTTTTCTCATCCACAGCCGTCTCTGCAGACTTCCATCTTGTCCGCTCTTTTGCAGAAAATCTCCACATGACGCCCTTAAAGATACAAGTGTCATTATAATGCTCCTGAATAAAAAATTGCCCCTCACTATATTGTCTGCCCAAAATATGACCCCCACACTGTCCCTCTTATGGTACATACTCTTCACTCTAACCTCTCCTTTCCATACCGGTCCCCTCTTCACACTGTCCTCTCACACTGTGTCCCCCTCTATAGGGCCCAGTATTTGTACTGTACTCTGATTACACTCCCCCCTCCTTGGTATACCGTCCTCTGCTGGCTGTGCCCTTACACTGTCCCCTCATTCTACACCCCTACTGCTCAGTTTCTATTCTGTGCCCACTCACTTTTCTCCCGCATACTGTCTCCTCACACTATTCCCTTCCCTCCTCATACTGTCTCCTCTCACATCCCTCCTGTTCACCAAACTGTCTCCTCATATATTTACCCCCTCGCTTTCTATACTGCCTGCTCACCTGACTCCCTATATTGTGTCTGCACACATCCCATCACCCTCACTCCCCGTACTCTGTCCACATACATTTTTCACATTGCTACTCATACTGTGTCCACATACATTCCCCCGTTCGCTCCTCATACTGTCTGCACCCATCCCCCATACTGTTTCCTCAGATATGCCCCCCATTCTCCTGAACTGTTTCCTCATATATGCCCATTATTTTCCTCTACCCCACCCCATCATTGCTCTCTTCACCACCTCCATCTTTACTTTCTCCACCACCACTATAATTGCTTTCTCCCCCACCACCCCATAATTTCCCATTCCACCACCTCCATCATTTCCTCCTTTGCCTTTTCTACCATATCCATCATTTTCTTTTCCCCCACCATCTCCATCTTTGCCCTTTCCACCACCATCATCATTGTCCTTTCCACCATCACCATACTTGCCCATTCCACCACCTCCATCATTTTCTCCCCCTCCAATATCATCAGTGTGCTTTCCACCACCACCATCCTTGTCCATTCTACCACCTCCATCATTTCTTCCCCCCCTCATTATTGCCCATTCCACCACATCCATCATTTCCTCCTCCCCCTCCATCCCAATTATTGCCCTCTCCCCGTCAGTCCCATCATTGCCCTCGCCTCTCCTCTCCGTACACACACAAAACCATTTACGTCTCTGCACATTCACCCGCAGCGCTACGCATGCACGCACAAACACACACACACACACTGAGTACAGTAATGTAATGGCCACACCTAGTTACTCCTACACACGTGGCTGAGCTCCGTACACCTTGCACACACGGCTCCGCTCCGTACACACGTGGCTCCACTCCATACACCTCGTATACACACGGCTCAGCTCCGTACACCTCGTACACACGGCTCCGCTCCGTACACCTCGTACACACACGACTCCGCTATGTACACCTCGTACACACACGGCTCCGCTATGTACACCTTGCACACACGCAGTTCAGCTCTGTACACCTCGTACACACACACACGGCTCCGCTCCGTACACACACACACGGCTCCGCTCCGTACACACACACACACGGCTCCGCTCCGTACACACACACACGGCTCCGCTCCGTACACACACACACGGCTCCGCTCCGTACACACACACACGGCTCCGCTCCGTACACACACACACGGCTCCGCTCTGTACACACACGGCTCCGCTCCGTACACACACACACGGCTCCGCTCCGTACACACACACACGGCTCCGCTCCGTACACACACACACGGCTCCGCTCCGTACACACACACACGGCTCCGCTCCGTACACACACACAGCTCTGCTCCGTACACACATGGCTCCGCTCCGTACACACACACACGGCTCTGCTCCGTACACACACACACAGCTCTGCTCCGTACACACATGGTCCCGCTCCGTACACACATGGCTCCGCTCCGTACACACACACGGCTCCGCTCCGTAAACACACACGGCTCCGCTCCGTACACACATGGCTCCGCTCCGTACACACACGGCTCCGCTCCGTACACACACACACAACTCCGCTCCGTACACACACACGGCTCCGCTCCGTACACACACGGCTCCGCTCCGTACACACACGGCTCCGCTCCGTACACACACGGCTCCGCTCTGTACACAGACACGGCTCCGCTCCGTACACCTTGCAGACACGGCTTCCGCTCTGTACACCTAGTACACACATGGCTCTGCTACATCCACACAAACCACTCCTGACCCTTACCCTCGTCCAGCACCGAGCACCATGACAATCAGCAGAGTCCTGCACTACACAGAAGCCCTTCATCATGTGACTCCTGACTCCTCCTCCCCGTGACCTCATCACAGGTCCTGTGAGCACAGAGCTGCACAAGCAATAGCTGTGGTGTGCGGCTCTCTGCGGTGGAGGGGCTCTGCTCAGCTGCGGGACAAGTGCAGTCCCACCCGAGCCTCCTTGGACCGCCGCATCATCAGGCGGCCCACTGGCGCCCCCCTGTCGGCTGCGCCCGGGGCACATGCCCCGGCTGCCCCCCCCTGGATACGCCACTGCCTGGAAGTGCTGTCTGCACAGTCAACAGTCGCTCCTCTGTTATTGGGGTTCAGTAACGTCAGCTGATCCCCAGCTGTGTGTGCGGCAATTCCTCCAATCTGCTCATCCTGCTGTCCCTGGGCTCTAACACCGCCAGTTGGTGCCTGGAAGTGCTGTCTGCACAGTCAACAGTCGCTCCTCTGTTATTGGGGTTCAGTAACGTCAGCTGATCCCCAGCTGTGTGTGCGGCAATACCTCCAATCTGCTCCTCCTGCTGTCCCTGGGCTCTAACACCGCCAGTTGGTGCCTGGAAGTACTGGCTGCACAGTTAACACTTGCTGCCGTGTTATTGGGTTTCAGTAACGTCAGCTGATTTCCAGCTGTGTATCCGGCATCGTGTCATGTGACCGCCACGCTGGCACACTAACAGACATTTACATGCCTACAGTGCAGGCTTTGGCCTACACTCTACTCCTCCTGCTGTCCCTGGGCTCCAACACTGCTGGATGCTGCCCGGAAGTGCTGTTTGCACAGAGCCAAACACCTTGCCAATGTGTTAGTGGGGTTCAGTCAGGCCTGCTGCTCCCTTGCTGTGTATCCGGCAACGTGTCATGCGCCCGCCACGCTGGCACAACTGAAATTTAAGGGTACCTGTCGCCCCCCCCCCCTTCCCTCCCCGGCGTTTGTTACTGAAAGAGCCACCTTGTGCAGCACTAATACTGCACAAGGAAAAGGTGGCTCTTTAAATTATGCTCCTTGCAAAGGCTGAACTACACACTCATGTAATGTGTCCCCTCACACCGTCAAACCGTCCCCGAGGTGGGACTTTCCTTTGTAATGTGATGCAGCCTTCATTCCTACCCCCTTGCCTCCGTGCGCCGCCTCCTTAGCGTTGTTTGATTCTGTCACGGACCCTGCGCTGTTATGTTATCCCTTGGCCATGCACAGTTTGCGCTGCCCGTCCTCTGACATCATTTGTTGTCGGGCTCGCTGCACCTGTGCGTCCACGCTGCCCAAAATCCCACCTCGCAGTGTCGTCTAATGTGATCCCACAGTGGGCCTGGGATCCATGGCCATGCGCAGTGCATATCCTCGCCTCTCACTCCCCTCCTTCCGGCTTCTTCAGACTAGGTGGCATCAGCTGATCCCTAATAGCATGCCACGGCCGTGACGGCGCACAGTCTGAAGAAACAGGAAGGAGGGGAGTGAGAGGCGAGGATATGCACTGCGCATGCCCATGGATCCCAGGCCCGCAGTGGGATTAAATTAGACGACACTGCGAGGTGGGATCTCGGGCAGCGTGGACGCACAGGCACTGCCAGCCTGACACCTAAATGATGTCAGAAGACGGGCAGCGCTAAGTGTGCATGGCCAAGGGATAACATTACAGTGCAGGCTCCGTGACAGAATCAAACAATGCTGAGGAGGCGGCGCACGGCACCAAGGGGGTAGGAATGACGGCTGTGCTGTGTCACATTACAAAGGAAAGTCCCACCTCCGGGACGGTTTAACGGTGTGAGGGGACACATTACATGAGTGTGTAGTTCAGCGTTTGCAAGGAGCATAATTTAAAGAGCCACCTTTTCCTTTTGCAGTATTAGTGCTGTACAAGATGGCTCTTTCAGCAACAAATGCCTGGGGGGGTGGTTAAAGGCTCCCTTTCAACTTGCTCCAGTGCAGGCTTTGGCCTACACTCTGCTCCTACTGCAGACCCTGGGCTCTAACACCGCCAGTTGGTGCCCGGAAGTGCTAGCTGCACAGAGAAAAACACCCGCCAATGTGTCAGTGGGGTTCAGCAACGTCAGCTGTTCCCCTGCTGTGTAGCCGGCAACGTGTCCTGCAAATGCCACGCAGACACAAAGCTGCCTCCAGTGCAGGCTTCGGCCTACACTCTGCTCCCCCTGCTGACCCTTTGCTCCAACACCGCTAGTGAAGACAATCTTCAATAGGTCCACATCCTGGTTCCAGCACCGTCAGCTGGTTCTGGGTAGTGTCAAGGTCACTTACACGCCTATACGTTGTCCCGTCGTGTTGCGGTCGGGTTAGCCAACTCCATGGTGCCTCCAGTTTAGGAGCTTCCTATGTGGGCTGCGGGAAGTGGCAATCAAGGCTGGTTCTGTAGTGCCAGTTGGCCAAGCTCCCCCTGTAGGACTGTTGGTGTTCAGTAACTGGTCTTCGGTCATGCCATTGGCTCTTGCATACTTGGGCAACGCATCCGGGTTCCAGTACCGTCAGCTGGTTCTCGGCAGTGTCTTTGTCACGGGTACTCCCTCCTGCCCAGCCTGGTTCCAGCACCGTCAGCTGGTTCTGGGTAGTGTCAAGGTCACTTACACGCCTATACGTTGTCCCGTCATGTTGCGGTCATGTTATCATGTTAGCCAACTCCATAGTGCCTCCAGTTTAGGAGCTTCCTATGTGGGCTCCGGGAATTGGCAATCAAGGCTGGTTCTGTAGTGCCAGTAGGCCAAGCTCCCCCTGTAGGACAGTTGGTGTTCGGTAACTGTGGCAGCCTCGCGGCCTAGCTGTTCTCTCCTCTCCTGTGGACCTTCTGGTCCACATCCTGGTTCCAGCACCGTCAGCTGGTTCCAAGCAGAGCCTTTGGCTTAGGTGCCTCCTTCTGGGTATCCGAGTTCCGCCAACGTCAAGCGGTCCTTGGTAGTGATTTTTAGCATGGGTACCTCCTGCTTAGTAACCGGGTTCCAGCACTGTCAGCTGGTCTTCGGTCATGCCATTGGCTCTTGCATACTTGGGCAAAGCATCCGGGTTCCAGTACAATCAGCTGGTTCTCGGCAGTGTCTTTTGCTCTTGTACCTTCTGCTCCCCATCCTGGTTCCAGTACCGTCAGCTGGTTCCGGGCAGAGCCTTTGGCTTAGGTGCCTCCTTCTGGGTATCTGAATTCCACCAACGTTAGGTGGTCCTTGGTAGTGCTTTCAGGCACGGGTACCTCCTGCTTAGTAAACGGGTTCCAGCAACGTCAGCTGGTCCTCGGTAGTTCCATTGGCTCTTGGACCTTCGGCTACCCATCCGGGTTCCAGTACCGTCAGCTGGTTCTCGGCAGTGTCTTTTGCTCTTGAACCTTCTGCTCCCCATCCTGGTTCCAGTACCATCAGCTGGTTCCGGGCAGAGCCTTTGGCTTAGGTGCCTCCTTCTGGGTATTCGAGTTCCACCAACGTCAGGTGGTCCTTGGTTGTGCTTTCTGGCACGGGTACCTCCTGCTTAGTAACCGGGTTCCAGTAACGTCAGCTGGTCCTCGGTAGATCCATTGGCTCTTGGACCTTCGGGTAGCCATCCGAGTTCCAGTTCCATCAGCTGGTTCTCGGCATTTTCTCAGCCTTCTTGTACCTTCTGCTACATTTCCAAGTTCAAGACCCTAAAGACGACGACCCGGAAGACCACCCCTAAGATGACGACGACACCAGAGATGACAACCACTGAGATGACGACGACCCTGGAGACGACGACCCTGAAGACCACCCCGACGACGACTCCGGAGACGATGACCCTGGAGACGACGACATGGAAGACCGAGAAGCAGAAGAACAAGAGGCTGCAGAACAAAGAGCAGAAGAACATTAAGCATAACACTTAATATCAGAGCAAAAGATATTATCTAAATTATATGCAGAAGAAGACTAAGCAGTGTATGGGGGTGAGTCCGCTCCTCCTCGTGGTGCCCCTGGATAAAGCCTGATGCTGCAGGCCAAACTGAACGCGTGGTGTAATCTTCAAACTTTTATAGATAACTACGGGAATGCCTGTCACAAATAAGAATATGATGAAGTAGAATATGAAGAATAATAGTTGAATAAAAAGAATATGAAGAATGTCACAAAAAAAAATAGGTAGAAGATGAAGAAGAAGATGATTAAGGTGAAGGAGAAGTTGATGTCAAAGATGCTGATGATAATGAAGAAGAAAGTGTGGGAAAAGTAAAAAACAAAAAGGTGAAGGGCGTGGAAGTAGTGAAACATCAATACCTGCCAAAATAAAAAATATCTTAACATAGTCAATATCTTTGTAACTCCGAACGTCTTAAAAAAAAATAAAATTCCTGCTATTCTATTTGATTGGGCTAAACCTCTATGCCTTTAATGTCTCCGCCACCTCCACCAATACATCCTACATTATTCTTAGTTGTTTTCCTTCATGTAGAATGAACCTACAAGGAAAGAAAGGGTTTATTTTAATTCCGATATTTTGGTCCCATTGACTTGCATTGGTATCGGGTATCGATATTTTTTGAATACCGGCCGATCCAATCCGATACCGATACTTTCCGATATCGCAAGGTATCGCTCAACACTAGTCCTGAGTATTCTTATACCACATATGTGGGGGTAAACCACTGTTTGGGCGCATGGCAGAGCTCGGAAGGGAAGGAGCGCGATTTGACTTTTCAATGCAAAATTGACAGGAATTGAGATGGGATGCCATGTTGCGTTTGGAGAGCCCCTGATGTGCCTAAACATTGAAACCCCCCACAAGTGACACGATTTTGGAATGCAGAGCCGTGAAAATAAAAATTCTTTTTCTACAAAAATTATTTTTTAGCCCCAGCTTTGTATTTTACAAAGGGTAGCAGGACAAATTAGACCCCAAAAGTTGTTGTCCAATTTGTCCTGAGTACGCCGATACCCCATATGTGGGGGGAACACCTTTGGGCACATGGCAGAGCTCGGAAGGGAAGGAGTGCCGTTTGGAATGCAGATTTAGATGGAATGGTCTGCACGGGTCACATTGTATTTGCAGAGCCTCTCATGTACCTAAACAGTAGAAACCCCTCACAAGTGACTCCATCTTGTAAACTAGACCCCCCAGGAACTTATCTAGATGTGTTGTGAGAACTTTGAAGCCCCAAGTGTTTCACTACCGTTTATAACGCAGAGCCGTTTAAATAAAAAAATCTTTTTTTTCCCACAAAAATGTTTTTTAGTCCCCCAAATTTTTATTTTCCCAAAGGTAACAAAAGAAATTGGACCCCAAAAGTTGTTGTCCAATTTGTCCCGAGTACGCCGATACCCCTTATGTTGGGGTAAACCCCTGTTTGGGCACACGGGAGAGCTCGGAAGGGAAGGAGCACCGTTTTACTTTTTCAACACAGAACTGGCTGGAATTGAGATCAGACGCCATGTCGCGTTTGGAGAGCCCTGCTGTGCCTAAACAGTGGAAACCCCCAATTCTAACTGAAACCCTAATCCCAACCACACCCCTAACCCCAACACACCCCTAACCCTAATCCCAACCATAACCCTAACCACACGCCTAACCCTGACACACCCCTAACCCTAATCCCATCTGTAAATGTAATCCAAACCCTAACTTTAGACCCAACCCTAACTGTAGCCCTAACCCTAGCCCCAACCCTAACCCTAGCCCCAACCCTACTCCTAGCCCTAACCCTAGCCTTAACACTAACCCTAGCCCTAACCCTAATGGGAAAATGGAAATAAATAAAAAAAAATTAATTTTATTATATTTCCCTAACTAAGGGGGTGATGAAAGGGGATTTGATTTACTATTTATAGCTGGTATTTTAGCGGATGTTTATGATTGGCACCTGTCACACACTAAAAGACATTGTTTATTGCACAAAATAGTTTTTGCATCTCCACATTTTGAGAGCTATAATTTTTACATATTTTGGTCCACAGAGTCATAAGAGGTCTTGTTTTTTGCAGGACGAGTTGATGTTTTTATTGGTATCATTTTCGGGCACGTGACATTTTTTGATCGCTTTTTATTCCAATTTTTGTGAGGCAGAATGACCAAAAACCAGCTATTCTTGAATTTTTTCTTTTGGGGGGGAGGGCGTTTATACCGTTCCACGTTTGGTAAAATTGATAAAACAGTTTTATTCTTCGGGTTAGTACGATTACAGCAATACCTCATTTATATAATTTTTTTATGTTTTGGCGCTTTTATAGGATAAAAACTATTTTATAGAAAAAATTATTATTTTTGAATAGTTTTATTCTGAGGACTGTAACTTTTATATATTTTTGCTGATGATGCTGTATGGCAGCTCATTTTTTGCGGGACAAGATGACGTTTTCAGCGGTACCATGGTTATTTATACCCGTCTTTTTTATCAAGTATTATTCCACTTTTTGTTCGGCGGTATGATAATAAAGCATTGTTTTTTGCCTCTTTTTTTTTTTTACGGCGTTCACTGAAGGGGTTAAGTAGTGGGACAATTTTATAGGTGGGGTCGTTACGGACGCGGCGATACTAAATATGTGTACTTTTATGTTTTTATTATTTAGATTAAGAAATGTATTTATGGGAATGATATTTTTTTATTTAGGATTTTTTTTTTTTTATACATCTAAATATTTTTCTTTTTACTTTATAACGTTGTCCCAGGGGGGGACATCACACTATAGGGTCAGATCACTGATCTGACACTTTGCACAGCACTGTGTCAGATCAGCGATATGACAAGCAGGGCTGCAGGCTTACCAGCTCCTGCTCTGAGCAGGTGCTTGTAAGCCACCTCCCTGCAGGACCCAGAAGTAGCCCAGTGGCCATTTTGGATCCGGGGCCTGCAGAGAGGAGACTCTCGGTACAAGGTGAGCACATCACCTTGTGCCGAGGGTCTCAGTGAAGCACGCAGGGAGCCCTCTCCCTGCGCGATGCTTCCCTATGCCCCCAGAACTCTGTGATCATGTTTGATCGCAGTGTTTCGGGGTTAATATGCCAGGAGCTGTCCTTGACCACTCCTGGCACATAGTGCCAGATGTCATATGCGATAGTCAGCTGACACTCGGCCGCGATTGGCCGCGCTCCCCCCAGTGAGCGTGGCCAATTGCATATGACGTACTATCCTGTCACTGGGAATTAAGTCCTAGGTCATCTCGACAGGATAGTACGTCATATGGGATTAAGGGGGTTAATGTAGATAAATGTAGAGTAATGCACCCAGGGTTAGGGAAGTAATTCTATTGCTGCATATACACTAAATGGGAGTATACGAGGGACTACAGATCAGGAGAAGGACTTGGGTATTCTGGTTGCAAGTAAGCTGAGCAGCACTACTCAATGTCAAGCAGCATCTGCAAAAGCAAACAAGATTTTAGGATATATAAAAGGAGAGATAAAATCTTGTGATCCCAACGTATTGTTGCCCCTATATGAATCACAGGTGATGTCATATCTAGAATATGGGATCCAGTTTTAGGTTCCACATTTTACCCCCTTTCTGTCATTGGATGTACTATTCCGTTCATGTGGGGTGGGCCCTACTTCCCATGGACGGAATAGTATGTCATAGACGATCGGCCGCGCACACTGGGGGAGCGTGGCTGATCGCCGCCGGGTGTCAGCTAATTATTACAGCTGACATCCGGCACTATGTGCCAGGAGCGGTCACGGACTGCTCCTGGCACATTAACCCCTGGAACACTGTGATCAAACATGATCGAAGCGTTCCAACGACATAGGGAAGCATCGCGTAGGGAGGGAGCTCCCTGCGTGCTTCCCTGAGACCCTCGGAGCAACGAGATGTGATCGCGTTGCTCCGATGGTCTCCTACCTCCTCATCTCTGCAGGCCCCAGATCCAAAATGGCCGCGGGGCTCCTTCCGGGTCCTGTAGGGAAGTGGCTTGCTCAGAGCAGGCGCTTGCAAGCCTCCTGCAGTGCCTGTCAGATCAGCGATCTGACACTTTACCATGATGTCCCCACCTGGGACAAAGTAAAAAAAATATATATACATGTGTAAAAAAAAATAAAAAAAATTCCTAAATAATGAAAAAAAAATATTGTTCCAATAAATATATTTCTTTATCTAAATAAAAAAAAACCAATACAAGTACACATATTTAGTATCTCCACGTCCTTAACGACCCAACCTATAAAACTGTCCCACTAGTTAACCCCTTCAGTGATCACCGTAAAAAAACAACGAGGCAAAAAACAGCGCTTTATCATACCGCCAAACAAAAAGTGGAATAACACGTGATAAAAATATAAATAAATATGGTACCGCTGAAAACGTCATCTTGTCCCGCAAAAAAAAAGGCACCATACAGCATTATCAGCAAAAAAATAAAGTTATAGTTCTCAGAATAAAGCGATGCAAAAATAATTTTTTTATATAACAGATTATATCGTATAAAAGCGCCAAAACATGAAAAAAAATAAATGAGGTATCGCTGTAATCGTACTGACCGAAAAAATAAAACTGCTTTATCAATTTTATCAAATGTGGAACGGTATAAATGCCCCCCCCCCCCCCAAAAAAAAAAAAAGAAATTCACAAGTTGCTGGTTTTTGTTCATTCTACCTCACAAAATTCGGAAAAAAGCGATCAAAAAATGTCAAGTGCCCGAAAATGGTACCAATAAAAACGTCAACTCGTCCCGCAAAAAACAAGACCTCACATGACTCTGTGGACCCAAATATGGAAAAATTATAGCTCTCAAAATGTGGAGACGCAAAATCTATTTTTTGCAATAAAAAGCGTCTTTTAGTATGTGACAGCTGCCAATCATAAAAATACGCTAAAAAACCCACTATAAAAGTAAATCAAACCCCCCTTCATCACCCCCTTAGTTAGGGAAGTATAATAAAATTTTAAAAAATGTATATATTTCCATTTTCTCATTAGAGTTAGGGTTGGGGCTAAAGTTAGGGTTAGGGTTGGGGCTAAAGTTAGGGTTGGGGCTACAGTTAGGGTTAGGGCTACAGTTTTTGGGGTCCAATTTCTCTGGTTACCCTTGGGAAAATAAAAATTTGGGGGGTTAAAATCATTTTTGTGGGAAAAAAATTATTTTTTATTTTCACGGCTCTGCGTTATAAACTGTAGTGAAACACTTGGGGGTTTAAAGTTCTTACAACACATCTAGATAAGTTCCTTGGGGGGTCTAGTTTCCAATATGGGGTCACTTGTGGGGGGTTTCTACTGTTTAGGTACATGAGGGGCTATGCAAATGCAAAGTTACACCTGCAGACCTTTCCATCTAAGGGCAGTCTCACACGTCCAGATAATTCCGGTACCGGAATTACCTGTGTCCGTGTGCCGGTGCGTTTCTGTGGCACATCAGTGTGGCACACGTGTGCCGCCCGTATGCCCACTGGGTACCACACGCACTGTGCCGGAGACAGCGCTAAAGTTTAGCGCTGTCCCCTGCATCGTGCTGAAGCCCCATTCATATCTTCCCTGCAGCAGCGTTTGCTGTAGAGAAGATATGAATAATAGTGTGTAAAATCCAGATCCAGGTTCCCCCCCCGCTGTGATTAAAATACTCACCCAGCTCCCGGATCCCTCGCAGCGTCCTGTCCTGGCCGCACCTTGTACTGTATGAGCGGTCACGTGGGGCCGCTCATTTACAGTAATGAATATGCGGCTCCACCCCTATGGGAGGTGGAGGGGACAGCGCTTAATGTAGCGCTGTCTCCTGCACGGCACACGGACTGCACACGGAGACACGGTCCGCAAAAAAATCAATGACATCTGCACAGATGCATTGATTTTAATGTGTATACGTGTGTCAGTGGCTCCGGTACGTGAGGAAACTGTCACCTCACGTACCGGAGCCACTGACGTGTGAAACCGGCCTAAGTCTGCATTCCAAACAGAGCTCCTTCCCTTCCGAGCTCTGCCATGTGCCCAAACGGTGGTTCCCCCCGCATATGGGGTATCAGCGTACTCAGGACAAATTGGACAACAACTTTTGGGGTCCAATTTCTCCTGTTACCCTTGGGAAAATACAAAACTGGGAGTTAAAAAATAATTTTTGTGGGAAAAAAGAATTTTTATTTTCACAGCTCTGCGTTATAAACTGTAGTGAAACAATTGGTGGGTCAAAGTGCTCACCACACATCTAGATAAGTTCCTTAGGGGGTCTACTTTGCAAAATGGTGTCACTTGTGGGGGGTTTCAATGTTTAGGCACATCAGGGGCTCTCCAAATGCGACATGGCGTTCCATCTCAATTCCAGTCAATTGTGCATTGAAAAGTCAAACGGCGCTCCTGCCCTTCTGATCTCTGCCATGCGCCCAAACAGTGGTTTACCCCCACATATGGGGTATAAGCATACTCAGGACAAATTGCACAACGTTTGGGGTCTAATTTCTTCTCTTATCCTTGGGAAAATAAAAAATTGTGGGCAAAAAGATCATTTTTGTGAAAAATATGATTTTTTTTATTTTTACAGCTCTACATTATAAACTTCTGTGAAGCACTTGGTGCATCAAAGTGCTCACCACACATCTAGATAAGTTCCTTAGGGGGTCTACTTCTTAACTTTGCACTGTGCCTCAAGTAGTATTACCACACATATGGGGGTATCGGCATACTCATGAGAAATTGTGCTGGTACCGCAGGCATGAAAATGCAAAATTTTGGGCTAAAAAACACATTTGTGGGAAAAATGTGATTTTCTTTTTTTATTTTCACTGCTCAACGTTATAGACTTCTGTGAAGCACCTTGGAGTTCAAGCTGCTCACCACGCATCTAGATAAGTTCCCTAGAGGTCAAGTATCCAAAACTGTGTCACTTGTGGGGGGTTTAAATGTTTAGGCACATCAAGGGCTCTCCAAACGCGACATGGAGTCTCATCTCAATTCCAGTCAATTTTGCATTGAAAAGTCAAACAGCGTTCCTTCCCTTCCGAGCTAAAGTTAATTTTGTTGTGAAAAAAAAGTGAAATGTTCATTTTTTTTTTTTTAAACATTGCAAAAATTCCTGTGAAATACCTGAAGGGTTAATAAACTTCTTGAATGTGGTTGTGAGCACCTTGAGGGGTGCAGTTTTTAGAATGGTGTCACACTTGGGTATTTTCTATCATATAGACCCCTCAAAGTAACTTCAAATGTGATGTGGTCCCTAAAAAAAAAATGGTGTTGTAAAAATGAGAAATTGCTGGACAACTTTTAACCCTTATAACTCCTTAACAAAAAAAAATTTGGTTCCAAAATTGTAGACATGTGGAAAATGTTACCTATTAAGTATTTTGTGTGACATAACTGTGATTTAAGGGCATAAAATTGAAAGTTGGAATATTACGAAATTTTAAAAATTTTCGCCAAATTTCCATTTTTTTCACAAATAAACGCAGGTAATATCAAAGAAATTTTACCACTAAGATGTACAATATGTCATGAGAAAACAATGTCAGAATCACTGGGATCTGTTGAAGCGTTCCAGAGTTATAACTTCATAAAGGGACAGTGGTCAGAATTGTAAAAATTGGCCCTGTCATTAACGTGCAAACCACCCTTGGGGGTAAAGGGGTTACAAAAGATATTCAGAAGTCAGAATCAGTTCAAAGACGGGCGGACTAGATTATTACAAGGGATAGACGGCCTCTCAGATGATGATGAAAGGTTGGAAAAGTTGGGCTGGTTTAGCTTAGAAAAAAAGACGCCTCACAGGAGATCTCATTTACATGTGCATATATATGCGTGGCCAGTACAAAACACAGGCACATGACTTATTCCTTCCAAAGACCATACTAAGGACTAGGGGGCACTCATTACTGGTGGAAGAAAGGCGATTCCGGCAGCTAAATAGGAAGGGACTCTTTACGGTTAAAGCAGCCAGAATATGGAATGCCCTACCACAAGAGGTAGCAATGGCAGACACTATAACAGCTTTTAGAAAAGGGCTGGACGATTTACTTGATACATGTAACATTGCGGGTTATAGTTAAATTAGTGACGGAATGTACAATTGATGGAGAAAGGTTGCACTTGATGGACCTAGGTCTTTTTCAACCTATTTAATTATGTAACTTTCTTTCACAAAAATTTTCCTTTAGTCCTAATTTTGTTACTTTTACAAGAGTAACAGGAGAAAATGGATCCCAAAATTTTGTCTGCCATTTCTCCTGAGCACACTGATGCCCCATATGTGGAGGAAAACCACTGTTTGGGCACACAGCAGGGCTCGGGAATGAGCACCATTTGACTTTTGAATGTAAAATTTGCTGGCATAATTAGCTGACGCCATGTCATGTTTGGAGAGCCCCTGATGTGCCTAAACAGTGGAAACCCCCCCACAAGTGACACCATTTTGGAAACTTGACCCCTCAGGGAAGTTATCTAGATGTGTGGTGAGCACCTTGAATTCCAAGGTGCTTCACAAAAGTTTATCACGTTGAGCAGTGAAAATAAAAAAAGAAAATCATATTTTTCCCACAAATATGTTTTTTTGCCCCAAATTTTGCATTTTCATGCCTGAGGTACCAGCACAATTTCTCCTGAGTATGCAGATACCCCCATATGTGTGGGAAAACTACTTTTGAGGCACAGTGCGAAGCTCAGAAGGGAAGAAGCGCCATATCGGAGTTCACATTTTGCTGGAATGCTTGGAGGGTGCTATGTCACATTGGCAGAGCCCCTGAGATAAATGCCGCTGTCAATCTTTGATAGCAGTACTGTAAAAAGACTAGGCACTCAATCAGTGTATTCAACAGGAATGTTTATTAATTGTAGAAAATTCAGGAAAAAAAACAAGAGAATTTTCAGTCAAAAGAAGACCATCATCAGCCACCTGGATAGAGGAGAAACTGTGTGTTGCAGAGCCAGGTGAGGGTCTGCAATATCCACAGCTCAAACTGGAAGCAGTAAAAATCCCTCACAAGTGACACCGTTTTGCAAACTAGACCCCTCACGGAACTTATCTAGATGCATGGTGAGCACATTGTACCAACAGGTGCTTAACCCTGCTGTTTTGTTCGCATTTACTATACACTTGTAGTGTTCCGGGTCACTATGACCCGGCTTATTAAACCTTGATTTTAGACACTCTAACTCCATTTTTTTAATACTTTTTGCTTACTAGACTGTTTGTGAACATGTTTGGTAGTAAAAAAAAAAGAAAAATGAATTAGAAATCTTTTTTTTTTGTTTTTATTCTGAAAAAACAGATCAATGAGCAAAACGAAAATAGAAAACTACACATATTTTGCAATAAAAAAAAACCTTTGTAAGTAAACAATAATAATAAAGTCTGAGAAAAAAAACAGCTTCAAAAACAACAAGAGCTTCTATACTACATCAAAGCATACCAGTGCTCAATATCCAGCAATCTATCATGCTAAGTGTAGAGCAGTGTATCACACAGTAATAACACTAATTAAATGTAATAAAATAAAAGTATTCCTTTACAATATACAATCTATCAATAGAATCGATTAGTAAAAGCATAACAAGCAACATACCTGTAGAAAACAAAGATACTGCCTGGAACAGAGATATCCTGGAACAGAGGTATGTACACAGCTGCTCTCCAAAGAAACTGAAAGGTCACATGTCTGGGCTAGCATATGTGTACTGATAAGAGCAGAGAAGATAAGAACCCTTCTGAAAACATGCAGATAAGCCAGGAAGACAGACTTACTTTAAAAAAAAAAAACATCTTAGACAGCGCGTTCTGAGCAGTCCATTCTGCGCATAATATACACGTGTAGTGCACACCTAGTGATCTCTCCGGATGCACTCTACATTTTAGAATAGACTGCACACCAAAAATAATCAATATAAAGCCATTTTTATGGTGCGCAGATCTCAATGCATACCCCCGGTAGAGCGCGTGTACGACCCCATTGAAATAATTTAGGAAATAAATCAATTGATATACAATAGTAGATGCAATAAATAGACCAAACTGAGGTTATAACTCCTTTATTTCACTGAAAATATGGCCTCACAGCTGTAAAAAACGATGTCGGGTCACTATGACCCGAACACAACAAGTGTAACTTTTTGCGTGTAGCAAAAAGTAAACGAAAAAAAAAAAAATTCTCATAGGTAGGTCCCCACAAATGAGGAAAAGTCAAGGAGTCTCAAGTTTTAGAGACTTACAGAAAAAAATCTACAGGGCTGCAAAAAGTCTGACCCGAACAGAACATCAGGGTTAACAGAAGTTTATAAAGTTGAGCAGTGAAAATGAAAAAAAAAAATCTAATTTCTCCCACAAAAATGATTCTTAGCCCCAAATTTTGTATTTTCATAAGGGTAACAGGAGAAATTGCACCATAGAATTTGTTGTGCAACTTCCTCTGAGTACGCCGATACCCCATATGTGTGGGAAAACTACTTTTGAGGCACAGTGCAAAGGGACGCCTTTTTATAGTGCACATTTTACTGTTATGGTTTGCGGGTACCATGACCCACTGGTAGATCCCATGAGGTGTCAGAACAGCAGATCTGATCAGCTATCATGTGCTTCTAATAGCCACGGGTGGATTCATGATCATTCACGACATACTTTGCAGTCCACTCACCATCCTGGTAGCTCTTCTTTGTACTTTCTCCAGTTTTTCAATGTCTTTTTAAAAATGTGGTGCCCAGAACTGCGAACAATGAATTGTTGAACTAATGTAAAGGTTTGACGATTTTCTTCCAGCAGCTTTATTCAGTTACACTCAAAGATTCACGGGGACTCTTCACTCTTCCCAAAATGCACCAGAAATATGCAAATTACCTTCCTCGAGCTTCAATTTTTGGTTTTATAATATAATCATTTTTTAATTTCGGTTTTCAATTTTAATTTTTACTATAGCAATAGAAAAAGGGGTTGTTAGAGTAGTCGACAACCCCTTTTACTTTAGGAGGTTGTAATACTGGTTTCAAAATATGTCTCTCTTTAACAAACAGTGCAGCTGTTATTGTTGAGCTCCATTGAATTAGATGAGTTTGGGTTTCAATACTAAACACAACTTGTGAAAGGTATTGAGATGTTAGTAAAAGAAAGAAACCAAGTTTTTATAATCCTGTACAACCCCTTTAAATAGGTATACAACCAGCACTAATTACTGTTACAAGTATTGCTTGTATAATCTATAATCGACATTTTATAATGTCAAAATAAATAAAGGATTACTTTTTTTGGGGTAGGGGTAATTTTAGGACTCATTTATTACAATAAATATATATATATATATATATATATATATATATATATATATATATATATATACATATACAGGTCCTTCTCAAAAAATTAGCATATAGTGTTAAATTTCATTATTTACCATAATGTAATGATTACAATTAAACTTTCATATATTATAGATTCATTATCCACCAACTGAAATTTGTCAGGTCTTTTATTGTTTTAATACTGATGATTTTGGCATACAACTCCTGATAACCCAAAAAACCTGTCTCAATAAATTAGCATATTTCACCCATCCAATCAAATAAAAGTGTTTTTTAATAACAAACAAAAAAAAACAACAAATAATAATGTTCAGTTATGCACTCAATACTTGGTCGGGAATCCTTTGGCAGAAATGACTGCTTCAATGCGGCGTGGCATGGAGGCAATCAGCCTGTGACACTGCTGAGATGTTATGGAGGCCCAGGATGCTTCAATAGCGGCCTTAAGCTCATCCAGAGTGTTGGGTCTTGCGTCTCTCAACTTTCTCTTCACAATATCCCACAGATTCTCTATGGGGTTCAGGTCAGGAGAGTTGGCAGGCCAATTGAGCACAGTAATACCATGGTCAGTAAACCATTTAACAGTGGTTTTGGCACTGTGAGCAGGTGCCAGGTCGTGCTGAAAAATGAAATCTTCATCTCCATAAAGCATTTCAGCCGATGGAAGCATGAAGTACTCCAAAATCTCCTGATAGCTAGCTGCATTGACCCTGCCCTTGATGAAACACAGTGGACCAACACCAGCAGCTGACATGGCACCCCACACCATCACTGACTGTGGGTACTTGACACTGGACTTCAGGCATTTTGGCATTTCCTTCTCCCCAGTCTTCCTCCAGACTCTGGCACCTTGATTTCCGAATGACATGCAAAATTTGCTTTCATCAGAAAAAAGTACTTGGGACCACTTAGCAACAGTCCAGTGCTGCTTCTCTGTAGCCCAGGTCAGGCGCCTCTGCCGCTGTTTATGGTTCAAAAGTGGCTTTACCTGGGGAATGCGGCACCTGTAGCCCATTTCCTGCACACGCCTGTGCACGGTGGCTCTGGATGTTTCCACACCAGACTCAGTCCACTGCTTCCTCAGGTTCCCCAAGGTCTGGAATCGGTCCTTCTCCACAATCTTCCTCAGGGTTCGGTCTCCTCTTCTCGTTGTACAGCGTTTTCTGCCACATTGTTTCCTTCCAACAGACTTACCATTGAGGTGCCTTGATACAGCACTCTGGGAACAGCCTATTTGTTGAGAAATTTCTTTCTGGGTCTTACCCTCTTGCTTGAGGGTGTCAATGATGGCCTTCTTGACATCTGTCAGGTCGCTAGTCTTAAGGTACTGTCACACTAGACGATATCGCTAGCGATCCGTGACGTTGCAGCGTCCTCGCTAGCGATATCGTCCAGTGTGACAGGCAGCAGCGATCAGGCCCCTGCTGGGAGATCGCTGGTCGGGGAAGAAAGTCCAGAACTTTATTTCGTCGCTGGACTCCCCGTAGACATCGCTGAATCGGCGTGTGTGACACCGATTCAGCGATGTCTTCGCTGGTAACCAGGGTAAACATCGGGTAACTAAGCGCAGGGCCGCGCTTAGTAACCCGATGTTTACCCTGGTTACCATCCTAAAAGTAAAAAAACAAACACTACATACTTACCTACCGCTGTCTGTCCTCCAGCGCTGTGCTCTGCTCTCCTCCTGCTCTGGCTGTGAGCGTCGGTCAGCCGGAAAGCAGAGTGGTGACGTCAGAAGCAGAGCGCCGAGGACAGACAGCGGAAGGTAAGTATGTAGCGTTTGTTTTTTTACTTTTTAGGATGGTAACCAGGGTAAACATCGGGTTACTAAGCGCGGCCCTGCGCTTAGTTACCCGATGTTTACCCTGGTTACCGGGGACCTCGGGATCGTTGGTCGCTGGAGAGCTGTCTGTGTGACAGCTCTCCAGCGACCAAACAGCGACGCTGCAGCGATCCGGATCGTTGTCGGTATCGCTGCAGCGTCGCTATGTGTGACGGTACCTTAACCCATGATGGGGGTTTTGAGTAATGAACCAGGCAGGGAGTTTATAAAAGCCTCAGGTATCTTTTGCATGTGTTTAGAGTTAATTAGTTGATTCAGAAGATTAGGGTAATAGGTCGTTTAGAGAACCTTTTCTTGATATGCTAATTTATTGAGACAGGTTTTTTGGGTTATCAGGAGTTGTATGCCAAAATCATCAGTATTAAAACAATAAAAGACCTGACAAATTTCAGTTGGTGGATAATGAATCTATAATATATGAAAGTTTAATTGTAATCATTACATTATGGTAAATAATGAAATTTAACACTATATGCTAATTTTTTGAGAAGGACCTATATATATATATATATATATATATATATATATATATATATATATATATTTAACCCTGAATTTCAGAATTTGGTAGGAAACAAAAATTGTGGTGCAGACATTGTGATTGTTATGCAACAGATGGGCACGCGTAGCCTAATCTTCTCAAATAGAATTCTGTAATTTAATTTCAATGTGAGAACTCGTCATGCTCCATTTGGTAAATGATGCGGGCTCTGACATTATGTGCATTACACATCCTTCTACTAATTTTATTGCACTACCTACAATTGCTAGACTCTAAAGAGCTGCACTGCTTCACACTAAAATCAGAAAGTGTTAACAAGGTCTTTATGGTGTCAGGGAACAGTGAGCCATAAATTGATGTTCTAAAACATGCTGACAGTCTTCCATATTTACATGATATCACATCAAAGATCACCTTATTTAATCTCCACCAAGGTTCTTGTGTAAAGGTACCTTCACACATAACGATATTGTTAACGATATCGTTGCTATTTGTGACGTAGCAACGATATCGTTAATGAAATCGTTATGTGTGACAGCGACCAACGATCAGGCCCCTGCTGGGAGATCGTTGGTCGCTGAATAAAGTCCAGAACTTTATTTCGTCGCTGGACTCCCTGGAGACATCGCTGGATCGGCGTGTGTGACACCGATCCAGCGATGTCTTCACTGGTAACCAGGGTAAACATCGGGTAACTAAGCGCAGGGCCGCGCTTAGTAACCCGATGTTTACCCTGGTTACCATGCTAAAAGTAAAAAAAAACAAACAGTACATACTTACCTACCGCTGTCTGTCCTCCAGCGCTGTGCTCTGCACTCCTCCTGTACTGGCTGTGACGTCACTGCTCTGCTTTCCGGCTCCCAGACAGTACAGGAGGAGAGCAGAGAAGCAGAGCGCAGCGCTGGAGGACAGACGGCTGTAGGTAAGTATGTACTGTTTGTTTTTTTTACTTTTAGCATGGTAACCAGGGTAAACATCGGGTTACTAAGCGCGGCCCTGCGCTTAGTTACCCGATGTTTACCCTGGTTACCGGCATCGTTGGTCGCTGGAGAGCGGTCTGTGTGACAGCTCTCCAGCGACCAAACAGCGACGCTGCAGCGATCCGGATCGTTGTCGGTATCGCTGCAGCGTCGCTAAATGTGAAGGGGCCTTTACTGTGACCTATTCTCTATGCAGATGAGAGGAGTAAATGCCAGATGTTTGAGAAGTGCTTTGATGACCTGTTTAATGCATTATGTTCAATGACTTTTGCTTTCCAGGCTATTTATGACTGTAGTAATCCTCTTAAATATTAAATTCATACTTGTATTATGGAGGGATGCTTTTCTAAAGCCCTTACTCAACAAATGGAATGAAGTAACCCTTATGGTTATAGGAACAAATTGTCAAATCGCACTACGGTAAATCTTTGTTGGATCTGGCCGACATTTTTGATTGCTGTATTAACCATTACAAATCAGTCATGTATTAAGTAGCTATTCTGTACTAAAATTAAATCTCATTCCTTATGCTTGGGTGAAGAATTGGAAAATCTGTGTCATTGCTCCATTGGCTAATGCACTGTTATGCATCTTGATATGTTACGGGAAAATGAGCAGAGAAAAGCTGAAAAATATAGAAAATGTGAATTAGCATTATAAACGGCATTGTATGAAATAAGAGATATTCTATTCATTGTTTAATCCAGAGCTTATTTCAAGAGGCTAGCAGTCATTGGAACCATACATTTAGTATCGGAGCCCAGCATTTTTCTTCAGCACATAAAATCTCCTTGTGCAGAAAATGAGGTCAAACACTTAATGGAACTTACAGTATTTCTCCACATCCTGTCAATGGCGGTATGAAGGAAAATAATAAAAAAAAAGGGAATTTTTTTTTCACTTTTGTAAGATATTAGCGAGACCCTCAGCATTGTGAAGGTGCCACATGAA
The DNA here is from genome assembly GCF_032444005.1 of Ranitomeya imitator. Classification (NCBI taxonomy): domain Eukaryota; kingdom Metazoa; phylum Chordata; class Amphibia; order Anura; family Dendrobatidae; genus Ranitomeya; species Ranitomeya imitator. Next base: position 176,863,858 of record NC_091284.1, read on the forward strand.
AATTGTGCTGTGGCTTCTTCGCTGTGGTTTTCTGCAGTCATGCTTTCGTCTACTTTTTTAGGTCTAATTCAGACGTCAGTGTCAGTGATACAGATGCGCAGATTGGTCTGCTGATGATCAAGTTCAAGAGGATTTTTCCTGAGACTCCCAGTTTCACACAAATTCAAACATTTTCAGATTCGATTTGCGGTTGTAAACAAAAAACGTCCCCCATCAACATTTCCCCAAGTGCTACAGCATCAACGAGTAGCCTAACGTCATTTGGCATTGCCTCCACATAATGTCCTGCAGCTATGACATGTTTCGGATTATCATATCTTATCTTATACTTGTCAGTACCTGGGCCATCACAGATCAGTGGTTTTCAGTGGAGCACAGTTGGTACGGCAGTCATTTTCCATCTACAGAGTCACTGGATAAGTCTCTCCTCTAGAGTGTAAGCTCTTATGGTGAGCGGGGATCTCATTTTCTCTCTCCTCCTCTATGTGTATTTTGCAAGCATTTGTAAGCTTTCTAGTATTGATATATGAGTGAAGTTATTCACTGTGAATCAAATTTTGTGAAAAAAATCAGCTAATTTGAATCTCAAATGATCCACTCACCTTTAGTCAGTTGTTTTTCTGTTGTGCAAAAACTGGTCCAGTTTTCATCAGTGTTTTGATTTTCATCAATGTTTGGTCAGTGTCAATTTCTACTATCAGTGATTTTCTCATATGAAAACAATACAATTGCAAAGCTGCTCCTGTACATTATAATGCTAAACACGGAGTGCCATGGATGACAATGAGCGCTGATTTTTTCCGGACTTGTATGGGTAATGTTATTTTGTGCACCACTCAGTCTGCAAAAAAAAAAAAGGACATGTGTACAGCCACATAAATTCTAATGGGAATGTGTTCTATCCATGAAAAAAAATAGAACACATCAGTGATTCATGAATGTCTGAATCGTTCCAGTCTAAGTTTAGCAGATCGGTGCAGGCTTTCCCATTCCAGTAATAATAATAATCTTTATATAGCGCTAACATATTCCGCAGCGCTTTACAATTTGCACACATTATCATCGCGGTCCCCGATACGGCTCACAATCTAAATTCCCTATCAGTATGTCTTTGGAATGTGGGAGGAAACCAGAGAACCCGGAGGAAACCCACGCAAACACAGGGAGAACATACAGACTCCTTGCAGATATTGTCCTTGGAGGGATTTGAACCCAGGACTCCAGCGCTGCAAGGCTGCAGTGCTAACCACTGAGCCACCGTGCTGCCCTAGTATGAGAATATTTTAATTATTATTTAGTTGCATTTTTTTTATATGTGAAAAAACAGATGTTATCTGAATGAGACCTTAAGGTACCGTCACACTAGACGATATCGCTAGCGATCCGTGACGTTGCAGCGTCCTGGCTAGCGATATCGTCCAGTGTGACACACAGCAGCGATCAGGCCCCTGCTGTGCTGTCGCTGGTCGGGGAAGAAAGTCCAGAACTTTATTTCGTCGCTGGACTCCCCGTAGACATCGCTGAATCGGCGTGTGTGACACCGATTCAGCGATGTCTTCGCTGGTAACCAGGGTAAACATCGGGTTACTAAGCGCAGGGCCGCGCTTAGTAACCCGATGTTTACCCTGGTTACCATCGTTAAAGTAAAAAAAACAACCGCTACATACTTACCTACCGCTGTCTGTCCTCGGCGCTCTGCTTCTCTGGTCTGGCTGTGAGCACAGCGGCCAGAAAGCAGAGCGATGACGTCACCGCTCTGCTTTCCGGCTGCCCGGCGCTCACAGCCAGAGCAGAGAAGCAGAGCGCCGAGGACAGACAGCGGTAGGTAAGTATGTAGCGTTTGTTTTTTTACTTTTAGGATGGTAACCAGGGTAAACATCGGGTTACTAAGCGCGGCCCTGCGCTTAGTAACCCGATGTTTACCCTGGTTATCGGGGACCTCGGGATCGTTGGTCGCTGGAGAGCTGTCTGTGTGACAGCTCTCCAGCGAGCAAACAGCGACGCTGCAGCGATCCGGATCGTTGTCGGTATCGCTGCAGCGTCGCTTAGTGTGACGGTACCTTAAGACATTCTGGGCCCCTGGCTATTGTAATAACTGATTACATGGTATGTAGTGAATGTAAATAGAATAGGGATGTGCAACCCTTTAGATACCATGGCAGCTATCAAATATGGCATCTTCGGGTCAAATTTACAAAGTTTTAGTCACCTTTCATACCAGCGTTCCATCAGGAACCTAGTTTAACAATAAAGCCATGCTCATGCTGCTGATATCATGGATGCACTGGCACAAAGATCCCAATAACAAGAATGTATGTAATGAAGTGGGAGCTAGCACCTAAAGTGACACACCGTACTGTGCAAAAGTTGCAGTGTGGAAAAATGTTGAAAACTAAGACTACTTTCAAAAGTAGAAGTGTTAATTATTTTTATTAATTAACAAAAAGCAAAGTGAAAGAAAAGAGAAATTATGTGCCTTCAAAACCGCAGTAATTTTTCCAGGTACACTTGTACTTGTGCACAGTTTTTGAAGAATCTCCGCATGAAGGTTGTTCCAAATGTATTGGAGAATTAACCACAGATATTCTGTGGATGTAGGCTTATGCAAATCCTTCTGTCTCTTCATGTAATCCCACACAGACTTGATGATGTTGAGATCAGGACTCTGTGATGGACATATCACCACTAGTGATGAGCGAATATACTCGTTACTCGAGATTTCTCGAGTATGCTCGGGTGTCCTCCGAGTATTATTTAGTGCTCGGAGACTTAGTTTTTCTTGACGCAGCTGAATGATTTACATCTGTTAGCCAGCATAAGTACATGTGGGGGTTGCCTGGTTGCTAGGGAATCCCCACATGTAATTATGCTGGCTAACAGATCTAAATAATTCAGCTACATAAGAAAAACAATCTCCGAGCACTAAAAAATACCCCCGAGCGTGCTCGAGAAATCTCAAGTAACGAGTATATTCACTCGTCATCACTAATCACCACTTCTAGGACATTTTGTACTTCATTATACTGGAGATAGTTCTTAACAGGCTCGGACTGGCCCACCGGGGAACCGGAGGATCCCCCGGTGGGCCCTGGCACTGGCACCTGCTGGCAGGGCCCCCACTGCTCCAGGGCCCCCCCACCGCCCGCCTTGAATACTCACCATGCTCCAGCGATGGTCTCGGCGTCTGCACTGCAGCTCGTCCTGAACGAGCGGTCACATGACACCGCTCATTAAGATAATTGAATATGCGCATATTCATGACCTTAAATGAGCTGTGTCACATGACCGCTCAAGCAGGAAGAAGGTGCTGCGCCGGCGCCGCCGCCTGGAGTCGGGACAGAGCGCGAGGGATGTCGGCACGGCTGTGCAGTGGGACAGGTGAGTATGAGGGACGGGGGGACGGGGGGGATGAAGGACATGAGCCGGCGCGCCGAGCAGGAGCGGGTGCGGAGAGATAAGCCTGCATACAGGGGGGGAATATGAGCCATGCATACAGGGGGGAATATAAGCCATGCATACAGGGGGGAATGTAAGCAATGCATACAGGGGGGAATATAAGCCATGCATACAGGAGGGGGGAATATAAGCCATGCATACAGGGGGAAATATCAGCCATGCATACAGGGGCGGAATATAAGCCATGCATACAGGGGCGGAATATAAGCCATGTATACAGGGGCGGAATATAAGCCATGCATACAGGGGCGGAATATAAGCCATGCATACAGGGGCGGAATATAAGCCATGCATACAGGGGCGAAATATAAGCCATGCATACAGGGGCGGAATATGAGCCATGCATACAGGGGCGGAATATGAGCCATGCATACAGGGGGGAATATAAGCCATGCATACAGGGGCGGACTATGAGCCATGCATACAGGGGCGGAATATGAGCCATGCATACGGGGGGGGGGGGGATATGAGCCATGCATTGGGGGGGGAATATGAGCCATGCATACATGGGAAGATATGAGTCATGCATACAGGAGGGGTAATATGAGCTATGTATATGGGATGGGAGGGAGATGAGCCATGCATACAGGAGGGGGGTCATTATACAGTATTGAGCATCATGTGTGGCCGTTACACAGTATGGAGCATCACGTGTGGCCATTATACAGTATGGAGCATCATGTGTGGCCGTTATACAGTATGGAGCATCATTTGTGGCCATTATACAGTATTGAGCATTATGTGGGATCATTATACAGTATGGAGAACTGTGTGGCCGTTATAAAGTATGGAGCACTATGTGTGTCTGGCCATTATACAGTATGGAGCAATGTGTGGCCATTATACACTATGGAGCATCTTGTGTGGCCATTATACAGTATGAAGAACTGTGTGGCCATTATACAGTATGGAGCATCATGTGTGGCCATTATACAGTATGGAGCATCATGTGTGGCCATTATACAGTATGGAGCATAATGTGTGGTGGCCATTATACAGTATGGAGCATCATGTGTGGCCATTATACAGTATGGAGCATTGTGTGGCCATATTTTTGTTTGCTTATAATTATTGTATATAAAACAGTGTGATGAGCAGTGCTAAATGGCTGCGGTTGGGACGTGGATATGGGTGTGATTAGTTGTGAAATGGGTGTGGTCAGAGGCGTGGCCTAAAATTTGCCACGGCGCACTACGCATGCCGCAAACTTTATACCTCCTTCCCTTCTTCAAAAGTTGGGAGGTATGGTACCGCATTTGCCAGATCACGGCAAGTGCCGCAAATCCCATAGGGAATGAATGAGGCCGAACGCAGTGTTGCCATAAGTGATCCGTTACGCGGCAGATGCAGAAAAACTGCCCGATCTGCTGCAAAAGGCGACTTTCACATCAGCGATTCTTGCCAAAGTCACTGCCGATAGTGTCATACTCACCAAAAGGGGAGGCAGCGCTAAAAGTGCCTAGGGCAGCAGAAACTCTAAATACGGTCCTGGGGGCTACATTATATTCTGTGGGGGGACTGCATTATACTCAGGGTACTACATTATATTATGGGGGCTACATCATACTATATGAGGGGTTACAGTATACTCTATGGGGGGCTGCATTATATTCTGTGGTGGGGCTGCATTATTCTCTCAGGGGACTACATAATATTATGGGGGCTACATCATACTATATGAGGAGGCTACAGTATACTCTATGGGGGGCTGCATTATATTCTGTGGTGGAACTGCATTCTCTCAGGGTACTACATTATATTCTGTGGTGGGTGGCATTATACTATATGAGGGGGGGCTGCATTATACCCTATGGGGTGCTACATTATATTCTATGAGAGGGTTGCATTATATTTTGTGGGGTGCTGCATTATATTCTATGAGAGGGGACTGCATTATATTTTATGAGGGGGCTACATTATATTCTGTGAGGGGGCTACCCCAACCCTTGCTACATTATTAAGACGTGAACTACCTTATATTATACCCTGATATTAGCGCTTTTTACCGCATAATTGGTGGTCTTGTATTTTTTTCTATGTAGCTACATAGTGGGCCCCAAGAATGATTTTCTCTGGTGGGCCCAAGGTGCTCCAGTCCGACGCTGGTTCTTAATGACAGTGGTTGTATGTTCGGTGTCCTTGTCCTGCTGCATAATAAATTTAGAGCCAGTCAGATACCACCCTCAAGATATTGTATGAGGGATAAGTATCTTCCTGTATTTCCACACACTATTTCATGCATACATAATAAAAAAATTCTGCCTTAAAGACTAAGAAAATACCAGCAGTTTTTTTTATGTATAATGCCAGCAGTGTTTTTCCTGAAGGATTTTTACAAAGTATCTTCCACTTGAAAAACTCAGCAATCTATGTTCTACACTGTGTGCAGAATTATTAGGCAAGTTGTATTTTAGAGGATTATTTTTATTATTGATCGACAACTATGTTCTCAATCAACCCAAAAGACTCATAAATATCAAAGCTTAGTATTTTTGGAAGTTGGAGTGTTTTTTTTAGATTTGGCTATCTTAGGAGGATATCTGTTTGTGCAGGTAACAATTACTGTGCAGAAATGACAGAAAAAAGACTCGCACATCCAAACTAGTGTGAATAGGTGCATACCAGGAGCAGCTACCTCCATACATAAATATACAAAAAAGGTTGCACTCTATCGTGCAAAAGCATGTCTAATATGAAATATATGAAATATGAATAGCAAAATGGCTTTTGAACATTAGGAAAATATTTAAGAGACGCTTTGCACAGAATTTGATATAATCAAATAGTGTGAGCCCATCAACCAATCGTCAAGGTGGTCTCATAAAACTGATGGGTCCCTGATCTCCCTGTCCAAATGTGAACACTTACCGAAGGCCAATGTCTGTATGCCTGGGTGAATGTGGATACCTCTGTTCAGCAAAGCCTACATATGGGTTGACCGGGACCAAGTGTGATGAGATGCAATTAAAAACCACATGGTGATGGGAGGAGTGCGCAGTCAGTCAGCTAACATAGAAATGACAGAAAAAAGACTCGCACATCCAAACTAGTGTGAATAGGTGCATACCAGGAGCAGCTACCTCCATACATAAATATACAAAAAAGGTTGCACTCTTGTATGGAGGTAGCTGCTCCTGGTATGCACCTATTCACACTAGTTTGGATGTGCGAGTCTTTTTTCTGTCATTTCTATGTTAGCTGACTGACTGCGCACTCCTCCCATCACCATGTGGTTTTTAATTGCATCTCATCACACTTGGTCCCGGTCAACCCATATGTAGGCTTTGCTGAACAGAGGTATGTCATTATTTTTTCTTCTTTGAGACCTTTACTGGCCAGCCACACTGTGGAGTAGTTGGAGGCATGTGATGGAGCATTGTCCTGCATGAAAGTCATGTTTTTCTTGAACGATACCGACTTCTTCCTGTACCACTGCACGAAGAAGTCGTCTTCCAGAAACTGGCAGTACGTCTGGGAGTTGAGCTTCCCTCCATCCTCAACCCGAAAAGGTCCCACAAGTCCATCTTTGATTATACCAGCCAACACCAGTATCCCCCCTCTACCTTGCTGGCGTCTGAGTCGGAGAGGAGCTCTCTGCTCTTTACTGATCCAGCCTCTGGCCCATCCATCTGGTCCATCAAGAGTCACTCATTTCATCAGTCCATAAAACCTTTGAAAAAGTCAGTCTTAAGATATTTCTTGGCCCAGTCTTGATGTTTATCTTATGTTTCTTGTTCAAAGGTGGTCGTTTTTGAGCCTTCCTTACCTTGGCCATGTCCCTGAGTATCGCACACCTTGTGCTTTTTGCTACTCCAATAACATCGCAGCTCTGAAATATGGCAAAACCCGAGGCAAATGGCATCTTCACACTTGATTTTCCCCAATTCATGGGTAGTTATTTGCGTCATTTTTGCCCAACACGCTTCTTGCAACCCTGTTGGCTACTTGATATGAAACGCTTGATTGTTCGGTGATCACGCTTCAAAAGTTTGGCAATTTCAAGACTGCTGCATCCCTATGCAAGACATCACACAATTTTGGACTTTAGAGCCAGTCAAATCTCTTCTGACCAATTTTGCCAAAGGTAAGGAAGTTGCCTAATAATTAAGCACACCTTATATAGGGTTTTGATGTCATTAGACAACACCCCTCCTCTTTACAGAGATGCACATCACCTCATTTACTTAATTGGTAGTTGGCTTTCAAGCCTGAACAGCTTGGAGTAGGACAACATGTATAAAAAGTATCATGTGATCACAATACAACTTGCCTAATAATTCTGCACACTGTGTAGACATCTGTTTGATAGAATTTTTTTTTCATAGAATCCATTTTACAAAAAAAGACCAGGTAATAATTCTCCAGGTCAGTACAATTATGCAGATACCAAACATTATACACTGCTCAAAAAATAAAGGGAACACTAAAATACCACATCCTAGATATCACTGAATGAAATATTTCAGTTGCAAATCTTTATTCATTACATAGTGGAACAATAAGTGTTGAGAACAATAAAACATAAAAATGATCAATGTAAATCAAAATAAATATCCCATAGAGGTCTGGATTTGGAATGATACTCAAAATCTAAGTGGAAAATCAAATTACAGGCTGATCCAACTACAGTGGAAATGCCTCAAGACAAGGAAATGATGTTCAGTTGTGTGTGTTGCCTCCATGTGCCTGTATGACCTTCCTACAACACCTGGGAATGCTCTTGATGAGGCAGCAGATGGTCTCCTGAGGGATTTCCTCCCAGACCTGGACTAAAGCATCCAGCTCCTGGACAGTCTGTGGTGCAACGTGACATTGGTGGATGGTGCGAGACATGATGTCCCAGATGTGTTCAATCGGATTCAGGTCTGGGGAACTGGCAGACCAGTCCATAGCTTCAATGCCTTCATCTTGCATGAACTGCTGACACACTCCAGCCACATGAGGTCTGGCATTGTCCTGCATTAGGAGGAACCCAGGGCCAACTGCACCAGCATATGGTCTCACAAGGGGTTTGAGGATCTCATTTCAGTACCTAATGACAGTCAGGCTAACTCTGGCGAGCACATGGAGGGCTGTGCGGCCCTCCAAAGAAATGCCACCCCACACCATTACTGACCCACTGCCAAACCGGTCATTCTGAAGAATGTTGCAGGCAGCAGATCGCTCTCCACGGCATCTCCAGACTCTGTCACGTCTGTCACATGTGCTCAGTGTGAACCTGCTTTCATCTGTGAAGAGCACAGGGCGCCAGTGGCGAATTTGCCAATCCTGGTATTCTGTGGCAAATGTCAATCATCCTGCACGGTGTTGGGCTGTGAGCAGAACCCCCATCTGTGGACGTCGGGCACTCAGACCATCCTCAAGGAGTCAGTTTCTAACCGTTTGTGCAGACACATGCACATTTGTGGCCTGCTGGAGGTCATTTTGCAGTGCTCCTCCTGTTCCTCCTTGCACAAAGGCTGAGGTAGCAGTCCTGCTGCTCAGTTGTCCTCCTACGGCCCCCTCCATGTCTCCTGGTGTACTGGCCTGTCTCCTGGTAGCGCCTCCAGCCTCTGGACACTAAGCTGACACACACAGCAAACCTTCTTGCCACAGCTCGCATTGATGTGCCATCCTGGATGAGCTGCACTACCTTTGTCACTTGTGTGGGTTGTAGAGTCCGTCTCATGCTGCCACGAGTGTGAAAGCTGTTATGATATGGTGGTCTAGGAGCAACATGGAACGAGCTCTGAAGGAAGTGGTAACTGTACTGACCGCAGTCCCTAAGCTCAACACAACACTAAAAGTAGCCGTGGAATGCTCCTAACTCTCCCTAGGCATCTCGTCACAGCCTAAGAGCTAACTACTCCTAAAGAAAGAAGAAGGAAAGCTATCTTGCCTCAGAGAAAATCCCCAAAGGATAGATTAGCCCCCCACAAATAATGACTGAGTGGAGAGGGAAAAGACATACACAGAATGAAACCAGGATGAGCACAGGAGGCCAGTCTAGCTAAATAGATAGGACAGGATGGAATACTGTGCGGTCAGTATAAAACACTACAAAAATCCACGCAGAGTTTACAAAAAATCTCCACACCTGACTAAAGGTGTGGAGGGCAAATCTGCCTCCCAGAGCTTCCAGCAAGACAGAATTAATTAACACTGATAAACTGGACAAACATAGAAAGCACAGAATGGATAAGTCCACAATCTATGGACAGAAAAGAGCAAGCAAAAACTTAGCTTTGCTGAACTGGTCAGGATAACAGGGAACTCCAAAGAGATGTGAATCCAACCAGGAACCATTTACAAGTGGCACTGGCTGAAGAAAGAGCCAGGCCTAAATAGCCGAGCAGAAGAGACGATAAGTGAAGGCAGCTGATGACAGCTAACTCCAAGGAGCAGCCATACCACTAGAAACCACAAGAGGGAGCCCAAGAGCAGAATTCACAACAGTACCCCCCCTTGAGGAGGGGTCACCGAACCCTCACCAGAGCCCCCAGGCCGATCGGGACGAGCCAAGTGAAAAGCACGAACCAAATCGGTGGCATGGACATCGGAGGCAACAACCCAAGAATTATCCTCCTGGCCATAACCCTTCCACTTGAAAAGATACTGAAGCCTCCGCCTCGAAAAACGAGAATCCAAAATCTTCTCAACCTCATATTCCAACTCTCCCTCAACCAACACCGGGGCAGGAGGGTCAACCGAGGGAACAACGGGCACCACATATCTCCGCAACAAAGATCTATGGAAAACATTATGAATGGCAAAAGAGGCTGGAAGAGCCAAACGAAAAGACACCGGATTAATAATTTCAGAAATTTTATAAGGACCAATAAACCGAGGCTTAAACTTAGGAGAAGAAACCTTGAACATGACGAGAAGACAACCAAACCAAATCCCCCACACGAAGCCGGGGACCAACACACCGACGGCGGTTAGCAAAACGTTGAGCCCTTTCCTGAGACAACATCAAATTGTCAGCCACATGAGTCCAAATCTGCTGCAGCCTGTCCACCACAGAATCAACACCAGGACAATCAGAAGGCTAAACCTGCCCAGAAGAAAAACGAGGATGAAAACCAAAATTACAAAAGAAAGGTGAAACCAAAGTAGCCGAACTAGCCCGATTATTAAGGGCAAACTCGGCCAACGGCAAGAAAGACACCCAATCATCCTGATCAGCAGACACAAAGCATCTCAAATAGGTCTCCAAGGTCTGATTAGTTCGCTCAGTTTGGCCATTAGTCTGAGGATGAAACGCCGAAGAAAAAGACAAATCAATGCCCATCCTAGCACAAAAGGCCCACCAAAATCTAGAGACAAACTGAGAACCTCTGTCAGACACAATATTCTCCGGAATGCCATGCAAACGAACCACATGCTGAAAAAATAATGGAACCAGATCTGAGGAGGAAGGCAACTTAGGCAAAGGTACCAGATGGACCATTTTAGAGAACCGGTCACAAACAACCCAGATAACAGACATCTTCTGGGAAACAGGAAGCTCCGAAATAAAATCCATGGAAATATGCGTCCAGGGCCTCTCAGGGACCGGCAAAGGCAAAAGCAACCCACTAGCGCGGGAACAGCAAGGCTTGGCCCGGGCGCAAGTCCCACAGGACTGCACAAAAGCACGCACATCGCGCGACAAGGAAGGCCACCAAAAGGACCTAGCAACCAAATCTCTGGTACCAAAAATCCCAGGATAACCATCCAACACTGAATGAACCTCAGAAATTACCTTACTTGTCCATCTATCAGGAACAAACAACTTCCCAACTGGACAGCGGTCAGGCCTATCAGCCTGAAATTCCTGAAGCACCTGCCGCAAATCAGGGGAGATAGCAGAAAGAATCACCCCCTCCTTAAGAATGCCAACCGGCTCAAGGACTCCAGGAGAATCAGGCGAAAAACTCCTAGAACGCATCAGCCTTAACATTCTTAGATCCCGGAAGATACGAGACCACAAAATCAAAACGGGAGAAAAACAGGGACCATCGAGCCTGTCTAGGATTCAGCCGCTTGGCCGACTCGAGGTAGATCAGATTCTTATGATCGGTCAGGAACGCAACACGGTGTTTAGCTCCCTCAAGCCAATGTCGCCACTCCGCAAACGCCCACTTCATAGCCAACAACTCCCGATTGCCAACATCATAATTGCGTTCCGCAGGCGAAAACTTTCTGGAAAAAAAAGCACACGGTTTCATCAAAGAGCCATCAGACTCCCTCTGAGACAAAACGGCCCCTGCCCCAATCTCAGAAGCGTCGACCTCAACCTGAAAAGGAAGAGAAACATCCGGCTGACGCAACACAGGGGCAGAAGTAAATCGGCGTTTAAGCTCCTGAAAGGCCTTAACAGCCTCAGAGGACCAATTCGTCACATCAGCGCCTTTCTTCGTCAAATCAGTAAGGGGCTTAACCACACTGGAAAAGTTGGCAATGAAACGGCGATAGAAATTAGCAAAGCCCAAAAATTTTTGAAGACCCTTCACAGATGTGGGTTGGATCCAGTCATGAATAGCTTGGACCTTAACAGGATCCATTTCTATAGACGAGGGAGAAAAAATAAAACCCAAAAAAGAGACCTTCTGAACTCCGAATAGGCACTTAGACCCCTTCAAAAAAAGCATTATCACGAAGGATCTGGAACACCATCCTGACCTGCTTTACATGAGACTCCCAATCATCGGAAAAAATCAAAATATCATCCAAATATACGACCATGAATTTATCAAGATAATTGCGGAAAATATCATGCATGAAAGACTGGAACACAGATGGAGCATTAGAGAGCCCAAATGGCATCACAAGGTATTCAAAATGGCCTTCGGGCGTATTAAATGAAGTTTTCCATTCATCACCCTGTTTAATACGAACAAGATTATATGCCCCTCGGAGGTCAATCTTAGTAAACCAACTAGCCCTCTTAATCTGAGCAAACAAATCAGTAAGCAAAGGCAAGGGGTATTGGAATTTGACCGTGATCTTATTAAGAAGACGATAATCAATACAGGGTCTCAAGGAGCCATCCTTCTTAGCAACAAAAAAGAAACCCACTCCCAATGGTGACGAAGAGGGCCGAATATGCCCCTTCTCCAAAGACTCCTTAACATAACTCCGCATGGCGGCATGCTCTGGCACAGACAGATTGAAAAGTCGGCCGTTAGGGAACTTGCAACCAGGAATCAAGTTAACAGCACAATCACAGTCCCTGTGCGGAGGAAGGGAACTGGACTTGGGCTCATCAAATACATCCTGGAAATCCGACAAAAACTCAGGGACCTCAGAAGAGGGGGAAGAGGAAATTGACATCAAGGGAACGTCACTATGTACTCCACGACAACCCCAACTAGTCACCGACATAGTTTTCCAATCCAGCACCGGATTATGTTCCTGTAATCATGGAAATCCCAGTACAACAACATCATGCAGGTTATGCAACACCAGAAAACAGCAATCTTCCTGATGTGCAGGAGCCATGTACATAGTCATCTGTGTCCAGTACTGAGGTTTATCCTTGGCCAAGGGTGTAGCATCAATACCCCTCAAAGGAATAGGGCTCTGCAAAGGCTGCAAGGAAAAACCACTGCGCCTGGCGAATTCTAAGTCCATTAAGTTCAGGGCAGCGCCTGAATCCACAAATGCCATGACAGAAAAGGACGACAATGAGCAAATCAGGGTCACAGATAAAAGAAATTTAGGCTGTACAGTACTAATGGTAACAGACCTAGCGACTCTCTTAGTACGCTTAGGGCAATCAGTGATAACATGAGCCGAATCACCACAGTAAAAACACAGCCTATTCTGACGTCTGAATTCCTGCTGTTCTATTCTAGTCAAAATCCTATCACATTGCATAGGTTCAGGACTTTGCTCAGAGGATACTGCCATATGGTGCACAGCTTTGCGCTCGCGTAGACGCCGATCAATCTGAATGGCTGGAGACATAGATTCGCTCAAACCGGCAGGCGTAGGAAAGCCCACCATAACATCTTTAAGGGTTTCAGAAAGACCTTTTCTGAAAATAGCAGCCAGAGCCTCTTCATTCCATTTAGTGAGCACAGACCATTTTCTAAATTTCTGGCAGTATAACTCTGCCGCTTCCTGACCTTGACACAAGGCCAACAGGGTTCTTTCTGCATGATCCACAGAATTAGGTTCATCATACAATAATCCGAGCGCTTGAAAAAATGCATCTACATTCAATAATGCCGGATCCCCTGTTTCAAGAGAAAAAGCCCAGTCTTGAGGGTCACCACGCAGCAAGGATATGATGATTTTTACTTGCTGAATGGGATCACCAGAAGAACGGGGTTTCAAAGCAAAAAACAATTTGCAGTTATTTTTAAAGTTCGAAAACTTGGATCTGTCCCCAAAAAACAAATCAGGAGTAGGAATTCTAGGCTCTAAAGCCGGAGTCTGGACAACATAGTCCTGGATACTCTGTACTCTTGCAGCAAGTTGATCCACACGAGAAAACAAACAATGAGCATCCATGCCAAAGCATATATCCTGAACCACCTAGATATCAAGAGGAAAAAAAAGACAAACCAGAGTACAGAAAAAAAATGGTTCAGAACTTTCCTTTCCTTCTTTTGAGATGCATTCAATTCATTTTTGGCCACTTGTACTGTTATGATACAGTGGTCTAGGAGCAACATGGAACGAGCTCTGAAGGAAGTGGTAACTGTACTGACTGCAGTCCCTAAGCTCAACACAACACTAAAAGTAGCCGTGGAATGCTCCTAACTCTCCCTAGGCATCTCGTCACAGCCTAAGAGCTAACTACCCCTAAAGAAAGAAGCAGGAAAGCTATCTTGCCTCAGAGAAAATCCCCAAAGGATAGATTAGCCCCCCACAAATAATGACTGAGTGGAGAGGGAAAAGACATACACAGAATGAAACCAGGATGAGCACAGGAGGCCAGTCTAGCTAAATAGATAGGACAGGATGGAATACTGTGCGGTCAGTATAAAACACTACAAAAATCCACGCAGAGTTTACAAAAAATCTCCACACCTGACTAAAGGTGTGGAGGGCAAATCTGCCTCCCAGAGCTTCCAGCAAGACAGAATTAATTCACACTGATAAGCTGGACAAACATAGAAAGCACAGAATGGATAAGTCTACAATCTATGGACAGAAAAGAGCAAGCAAAAACTTAGCTTTGCTGAACTGGTCAGGATAACAGGGAACTCCAAAGAGATGTGAATCCAACCAGGAACCATTTACAAGTGGCACTGGCTGAAGAAAGAGCCAGGCCTAAATAGCCGAGCAGAAGAGACGATAAGTGAAGGCAGCTGATGACAGCTAACTCCAAGGAGCAGCCATACCACTAGAAACCACAAGAGGGAGCCCAAGAGCAGAACTCACAAAAGTGCCACTTACAACCACCGGAGGGAGCCCAAGAGCGGAATTCACAACAGAAAGCACAACCAACATTCAAAAGTGACCAAAACATCAGCCAGAAAGCATTGGTACTGAGATGTGGTCTGTGGTCCCCACCTGCAGAACCACTCCTTTTTTGAGTGTGTCTTGATAATTGCCAATAATTTCCATCTGTTGTCTATTCCATTTGCACAACAGCATGTGAAATTGATTGTCAAACAGTGTTGCTTTTTAAGTTGACTGTTGATTTCACAGAAGCTTGATTTATTTGGAGTTATATTCTGTTGTTTAAGTGTTCCCTTTATTTTTTTTGAGCAGTGTAGTTTTTGTTTTACTTAAGTGGTGAAAAAAAAATTCTGAAATTTGTGGAGAAAAAATTTAAAATAATAAATTTGCTTGTGATGCCATTTTCCAAGAGCAATAACATTTTCACATTTCATTTTTTTGGGATATGTAGAAAATACATTACATAGGAGACATTGGAGCTGGATCATATATATCACATGGGAGATATTAGGGCTGGAGCATGTAGCTCACATGAGACATGGATACTGCTTTATAAACATCATATAGGAGACACAGGGGTTGGGGTACATACATAAAGGAATATATATACACATCACGGATAATGGGTCTGGAGCACGGGCATCCCATAGGAGACAAAGACTACAATATGTAACATCACACAGGAGACACTGGGTTTGGATCATATACTTCCCAAAGGAGGCATTGAGCTGCAACTACTGCCTTCACAATTGGAAAGGAAGTGCAGAGCACGCTAACTCCGCCTACAATGAACATCCTAACACTCACACTGACTAGCATTGGGACATACTCTTTCATTGCATGTGCCGAAGTGTTTAGCAGGGAATGCTGAATGTGTGTGTTTACAGTTTAAGGAAAAATTAAGAGGCCGGTGGTCTTGAACAAGATGATAAACCATGGATTGGTCTGTAGAAACATTCAAATAGAGAATGAAGACAGCGCCTCATATGTTGGTGAAAAATCGCAGTTCCTTTATTCTGCCTTCTATGGCGACATTTCGATCTACATGATCTTTGTCAAGCACGTGTAGATCGAAACGTCACCACAGAAGGCAGAATAAAAATTGCAATTTTTTACCAACGTAAGAGGTGCTATCTTCATTTTCTATTTGAATGTTTTCCGGGAAAGACTCTCTGGAATTGACGTGCACCTCTCTTGTGGGTAATAGTTTATTTGCTATGAGGTGCTGTGAATTGTTTATTCTTTGGTCTGTAGAAACGTCACACCTGTGCTATTCCCAGAACTATAGTGTGGAGTTAGTAAGGTAACATAGTAACATAGTAACATAGTTAGTAAGGCCGAAAAAAGACATTTGTCCATCCAGTTCAGCCTATATTCCATCATAATAAATCCCCAGATTTACGTCCTTCTACAGAACCTAATAATTGTATGATACAATATTGTTCTGCTCCATGAAGACATCCAGGTCTCTTGAACCCCTCGACTGAGTTCGCCATCACCACCTCCTCAGGCAAGCAATTCCAGATTCTCACTGCCCTAACAGTAAAGAATCCTCTTCTATGTTGGTGGAAAAACCTTCTCTCCTCCAGACGCAAAGAATGCCCCCTTGTGCCCGTCACCTTCCTTGGTGTAAACAAATCCTCAGCGAGATATTTGTATTGTCCCCTTATATACTTATACATGGTTATTAGATCGCCCCTCAGTCGTCTTTTTTCTAGACTAAATAATCCTAATTTCGCTAATCTATCTAGGTATTGTAGTTCTCCCATCCCCTTTATTAATTTTGTTGCCCTCCTTTGTACTCTCTCTAGTTCCATTATATCCTTCCTGAGCACCGGTGCCCAAAACTGGACACAGTACTCCATGTGCGGTCTAACTAGGGATTTATACAGAGGCAGTATAATGCTCTCATCATGTGTATCCAGACCTCTTTTAATGCACCCCATGATCCTGTTTGCCTTGGCAGCTGCTGCCTGGCACTGGCTGCTCCAGGTAAGTTTATCATTAACTAGGATCCCCAAGTCCTTCTCCCTGTCAGATTTACCCAGTGGTTTCCCGTTCAGTGTGTAATGGTGATATTGATTCCTTCTTCCCATGTGTATAACCTTACATTTATCATTGTTAAACCTCATCTGCCACCTTTCAGCCCAAGTTTCCAACCTATCCAGATCCATCTGTAGCAGAATACTATCTTCTCTTGTATTAACTGCTTTACATAGTTTTGTATCATCTGCAAATATCGATATTTTACTGTGTAAATCTTCTACCAGATCATTAATGAATATGTTGAAGAGAACAGGTCCCAATACCGACCCCTGCGGTACCCCACCGGTCACAGCGACCCAGTTAGAGACTATACCATTTATAACCACCCTCTGCTTTCTATCATTAAGCCAGTTACTAACCCATTTACACACATTTTCCCCCAGACCAAGCATTCTCATTTTGTGTACCAACCTCTTGTGCGGCACGGTATCAAACGCTTTGGAAAAATCGAGATATACCACGTCCAATGACTCACCGTTGTCCAGCCTATAGCTTACCTCTTCATAAAAACTGATTAGATTGGTTTGACAGGAGCGATTTCTCATAAACCCATGCTGATATGGCGTTAAACAGTTATTCTCATTGAGATAATCCAGAATAACATCCCTCAGAAACCCTTCAAATATTTTACCAACAATAGAGGTTAGACTTACTGGCCTATAATTTCCAGGTTCACTTTTAGAGCCCTTTTTGAATATTGGCACCACATTTGCTATGCGCCAGTCCTGCGGAACAGACTCTGTCGCTATAGAGTCCCTAAAAATAACAAATAATGGTTTATCTATTACATTACTTAGTTCTCTTAGTACTCGTGGGTGTATGCAATCCGGACCCGGATATTTATCTATTTTGATCTTATTTAGCTGGTTTCGCACCTCTTCCTGGTTTAGATTGGTGACCCTTAATATAGGGTTTTCATTGTTTCTTGGGATTTCACCTAGCATTTCATTTTCCGCCGTGAATACCGTGGAGAAGAAGGTGTTTAATATGTTAGCTTTTTCCTCATCATCTACAACCATTCTTTCCTCACTATTTTTTAAGGGGCCTACATTTTCAGTTTTTATTCTTTTACTATTGATATAGTTGAACAGTTTGGGATTAGTTTTACTCTCCTTAGCAATGTGCTTCTTTGTTTCCTTTTTGGCAGCTTTAATGTTTTTTAGATAAAGTATTTTTCTCCCTATAGTTTTTTAGAGCTTCAATGGTGCCATCCTGCTTTAGTAGTGCATAACGTAATGTAGCTGGACCCCTCTAGTCCTCATTATAGATACATTAAGAGCTTTACAGTGATTTGGTCTTGAAACCAGTTGTACGGCCATCTCTCTAAAGTGTCCCAGAATATGATTTTCAACACAACACTAAGCCCACATGTTGGTTTTGCTACTGAAGTAGACTGTGTGGCCAAAATGTGCTACCCTGACCTGCAGCATCTACAGACTTGTGTCCAATCAAGCACATTTGGGATGTCAGTTGGCAGTTGCAAAGCGAGCTGCTAGCAGCAGATCTTGATGATTTGTGTATCCAAGTGCACTCAGGGTGGCAGAACATTCCTTAGACAACAATTACCTCAATAATACTAGATATAGCAAAAAATGGGGTGATTAAAAATAACTTTTATTCTATTAATTAAAACCAAAACTGCTGTGCAAAGACACAAAAACGAAAAACAGGTAGTGCGAGATCTAATATCTCTTCAAGCACATAGAGGGCTTAGTGGTCAGAAGGAGCTTTTAAGCAGATAATTTACCACCTTACTGCTGTAAATCAGTTGGACAACCACCAATGTCCTTATCATGAAGCTGGCACTTCCTAATACATAAATAACTACCTTCGGTCTAACCTAACAAACAGCCGAAACGAAGAGATCCAGAATCCAGTTAAAATAAAGCTTTATTACGGAAAAATACTTATCCAGTGCCTAAGTGCACAAGCACCTTATCAAGAAATGGGAGGCCCAGTAGTATATATTACTAAAAGCATATGCTGCATGGTAGTACATACAAAAAGATCTATTAATCTGGTGTCACTTAAGCTGCCTAAGCATGCACATAGTATAATCAGTACAGACATATAATAAACTAGAGACCACAGTAATATCTACCTGCAGCTGACCCGGCATCCCACCTCACCCCAACGCGCGTTTCGCAACCAGCTTCTTCCGGGGGCGTCAACGACCGAAGGTAGTTATTTATGTAAATCAGTTGGCCCTATATGGCTCTCTTGTGCATATTAAGGTTGTGTCCAAAAAATACAAATCATGCATGGACCTTTTGGTCAGAATTGTAAAATTTGGCCATGTCTGAGGGTGCAAACAGCCTTGGGGGAAGGGGGGGTGGTGGTGGTTAAAAAAGGGGGTTAGCAGCAGCATTAAGTTACCATACTTAATTCTGCTCAATATAAAGTGTTAAAAATTAATATAAAACAATAATAGTTAGCAGAATTAAGTTTTTCCGGTTGGCAAGATCCTTCACAAGAGTTTCTGATTTGGCCCCTTGGGGAAAAATGCACACCACTGCTTTAATATAATAATGTAAAAGATATACAAATTCTTATCCAAATAGCCTCTTCAGAACTGAAAATGACAGGAACTCTAGTGCCATCTATTGGAAGTAGAAATCCTAAAACTCAATACTGACACTTTAAAGAGCCCCTGACGGGGTTTAAGGAGTACAGTTTCTCTTTGAGGACAGTAAAAAAATCAGTTTAAGGAGCCTTGTAATGCTCCTCTTGGAATTAAATATGCAAATAACCTCTTCAGAGAAGAGAGTAAACATAGTGCAACTATCAAGTTCCTGTCCTCTTCTTCTTTGAAGAGGCTATTTGCATATTTAAATTCTCAAATTAGAATTTCATAGTCTATAAGTCTACTTATGCCGACTTTGCATTCTTTCCCCTTAAACCCCCTGTGAGAGGCTTGTCACTCCACCAAATCAGTCCTCCCGCTTTGCACTGATGAGGAAGAAAACACTCCAAAACCCCATAGCTTGATACTATCAAGATATGCCAGAGAAGACTCTGTTGGACTAGGCTTGCACAAGATCGATCTTCCAACCATCCTACCTTCCATCATGTTGCCCGAGATTGAGCCGAAGGCCGCTAAATAATAATTGATTTTTAGGATTGCCACTTCCTATAGGTGGCAATACTGTTCCTGTTCTCTTCCTCTCAAACTTTTTTTTGCATATTTTAGTTCCAAGAGGTGTATTGCATGGCTTATAAGTCTCCTTAACTTGGCACTCTCCTCAATGACAAATGTTACCTATTAGATCACTTATTATAAATAGAAACTGTTGAGCATTTATATCCATAAATCTCAAAATGAGCTCACTGTTCCTAATAGTTATTAAAAGCAGTGAATGAATCTTCCAAGTCATTATCATATAGATTCACTTTAGAACTTGCCACTAGAGCTTCCCGAGTTTTTCTGCAGTTATGCCGGGATGTTTTGCCTTGAGCTTTCATCACTGGGCTCTCATCATAGTAGAAAGTGAGTTCATTCAAACCTCCCATAAGTGATCCCTAAGGGCGGCCATTAGCAGCAGCCCAGAAGCCGTGCGCATCACTTCAAAAGAGCGGAGTCTGCGCTTTATCTAAGAGGAGGAAGATGAGAGCGCAGGTGAGAATACTTTAATTGTGGCTCAGGATGGGAGAATTTGTGGAGCACATTTGTGACCACTTTGATCAAACCTACGTCACATTAAAGCACTGTCAATCAAATCCACTCAGAGGGCATTTACTGCTTTACTTCTGTTAATATCGAGAGAATGCACAAATAACTCGCTAAATGTGTACAGCAAACTGGTCTGGTAATTGTTTAATAATAACAGAACATCAGGATGAAAAAGCAACAACATCTTAAAGGGCACCTTTCACCCCGAAAATCGCGGGTGAGGTAAGCCCACCGGCATCAGGGGCTTATCTACAGCATTCTGTAATGCTGTAGATAAGCCCCCGATGTTACCTGAAAAAGGAGAAAAAGACGTTATATTATACTTATCCAGGGGCGGTCCTGCTGCTGGTCAGGTCAGATGGGCGTCTCCAGTCCGCTGCGGCGCCTCCTATCTTCTTTCCATTACGTCTTCTTCTGATCTTCAGCCACGGCTCCGGCGCAGGCGTACTTTGCTCTGCCCTGTTGAGGGCAGACAAAGTACTGCAGTGCGCAGGCGCCGAGCCTCTGACCTTTCCGGCGCCTGCGCACTGCAGTACTTTGTCTGCCCTCAACAGGGCAGAGCAAAGTACGCCTGCGCCGGAGCCGTGGCTGAAGATCAGAAGAGGACGTCATGGAAAGAAGATAGGAGGCACCGCAGCGGACCAGAGACGCCCATCCGACCTGACCAGCAGCGGGACCGCCCCTGGGTAAGTATAATATAACGTCTTTTTCTCCTTTTTCAGGTAACATCGGGGGCTTATCTACAGCATTACAGAATGCTGTAGATAAGCCCCTGATGCCGGTGGGCTTACCTCACCCGCGAATTTCGGGGTGACAGGTTCCCTTTAAATAAAGATGCTGGATTCTGTGAATTAAATGGATTAACACTGCATATCAACAGTCTATGGAATCTACTAAAAGACTAAAAACCTTTGTCATTTAATATGTGGTTTATTTTCCATTGTCTGATCTAAACACCTAGCTGTAATCATGACAATAGGAAACACGACTGTTTACATAGGAGCGCAATAATGTACGGCTCTATAACACAGTCAGATGTCTTTTATAGAGCTGAGACTGAGCAGGAATGTGTAGAGCTGGGCTACAATGCATTTAACCACATCATGGTGCTGACTAATTCTTTCCTATGAACTCTTCCTTGGTCTGCAGGGACACATTTTCCAAATTCACAGAAAATGTACGAAAAAATCATGTGAATCTTCTTTATCAAAGAGATTTAAGAAAATAAAAGTCCAAATATGGTAATACTAGCAACATTGCCCCGGATATTCTCCAATTTGTATACCGTCTCTGACAGCGGCATTCAATGCACATTGGCAGAAGGGAGCTTCGCTCTATGTACCCATCGGCGCCCTCCTGGAGTAATTGCAGGGCGCCAATCGGTTACCGTAACAGCTGGAGATCTGCTGCAGACTACTGTGCTTGCCATGATGGTACTCCTGTCAGTCTGTAGCTGGTGTTCATAGGAGACTGCGATTTTCTTTATAACCGTTAAACGATCGGATAATCGCAGGTTCAAAATCCCTAAGGGAATGAACAAGTACAGTAGAAGGTGAAAAAAACAAATAAAAAAAAAAATGAAATAAAAACAACAACAAAATTTCAACCCCTGAAATAAAAAAAAAAATACTTAATTAATCAGATTGGTTAACGGCATAATGAGAAAAAAAAAATAAAAAAAAATGAAAAGCCAGAGTTTTTTTGGATGCTGCAACACTGCAATACGAGGCAATCAAAACATACTATATACCCCAAAATGGTATCAATAAAATGTTGGCCGAGTGTGCAAAAAAAATAACCCCTTACACAGCCCCAACAACCAAAAATGTAAAATGCTACAGGTCTTGGAATATGGCAACACAAGGACATTTTTTTTTACATATTTCTTAAAAAAAAAAAATTCACCACTTAAAAAAAACCAAACAAAACTATACATTGTTTGGTAACTGCATAATCGTACAGAGAATAATATTGTTGGTTTGTTACATAAAGTGACCATGGTAAATAAACTAGAATTTTTGTCCTGCTTTCCAGCACGTAATATGAGAAAATGAATGGTGTCATTCAGAAGTACAATTTGTCCCACAAAAAACAAGTCCTCATATGGCTTTGTGGACATGAAAATAAAAAACCCCAAAACTTATGGCTCCACCAGTAGCCAAGACTTTCCAACGCTGGGGGGCGCTATACCTTTATTTCTCAGTAAATTAAAAAATAGAATTAGACTTACCGGTAATTTGGTTTCTAGGAACTTTCACGACAGCATAGGAGGATGTCTCCATTCCCTAATGGTGGACAGGAAGCACAAGAGGTTAAACTCCTATTCACCAGTGACTTATAACGGTTACCATAGCACTAGCTACATTAATGGACCCAGAATATTATCCAAGGAAAGGGAGGGAATTAGTGCTGTCGTGGAAGGTTCCTAGAAACCGAATTACTGGTAAGTCTAATTCTATTTTCTCTAGTCACCTTTCACGACAGCATTGGAGGAGTACCAACCAATTTTGCACTAGGGGGGACAATAGCCTGGAGAATTTTCCAGCCAAAGACTAGATCCCTATTGGACAATAAGTCCAATCTGTAGTGTTTGGTAAAGGTATGTGGTGAGGACCATGTTGCGGCACTGCAGATCTGCTCGATGGAAGCGCCTGCTCTTTCTGCCCATGACACAGAAGTAGACCTTGCAGAGTGGGCTTTGACCTTGATTGGAGGAGTCAAGTTCTGGGCCAGATAGGTTTCATGTATGGCCCTTTTGATCCAACTAGAAATAGTACTATTTGCCACTTTCCTTCCTTTATTCTGACCTGACAGATGGACAAACAGGTTTTGATCAACTCTGAAAGAACTAGTTTGTTCAAGATAATGTAGGATAGTCCGTCTAACATCGAGAGAATGGATCTCTTCTTCTTTTGGGTTTGCCGGGTTCTGGCAGAATGAAGGAAGAATAATGTTCTGAGAACAGGGAAACTCAGACACCACCTTCAGCAGAAAAGATGGATCAAGCCGAAGAATTATGGAGTCATCTGTAATTAACAAGTAGGGTTCTCTAACCGATAATGCTTGCAGATCCCCCACACGTCTTGCTGTGGTAATCGCTACCAGGAAGGCAGCCTTGTATGACAGGTGTTGAGGAGAACAGGAAGTTAAGGGCTCGAACGGTGCCTGCATGAGCCCCCTGAGGACTAGATTCAAGTCCCATGAGGGTATCATGGGTTGTTTCCTAGGCTGCGATCTTAGAGCTGCTACCATGAATCTTCTGATCCAACGATGATTGGCCAGGTCCTGGTCACAAACAGCGCTGAGAGCGGAAACTTGAACATTCAGAGTGCTGGGCCTAAGACATAACTCTGACCCACACTGAAGGAAATCCAATATCTGAGATATATTTGGAAGGAGTGGATCTGGTTTATTAGGTAGACAGAAAGCCGAGAATGTTTTCCACACTTTACCATAGATTGCAAAAGTCCAGGAAGTCTGTTACTAATGCAAAGTAGAAATTACCGCATCCGACAGCCCTCTAGCACTTAGAACCTGGGCCTCAGTAACCAGGCTGCTAGGTTAAATTTTTGGTGATTCTGGTGCTGGAAGGGTCCTTGAAGGAGAAAGTCGGCATCTACTGGCAGATGAACTGGACCGTCTATCTGTAGTTCGATGATGAGATTGAACCAGCTTCTCTTTGGCCATACTGGAGCAGCTAGGATGGTTGGCACTTGTTCCTCTCGGATCTTCCGAAGTGTTTTCGCCAATATTGGGATTGGCGGGAAGGCGTAGGCCAATTGGAAGTTCCATGCCAGGACAAGAGCATCCACTCCTTTGGAATTGTCCCTGGGATTCAGGGAAAAAAAGGTTTTGACCTGAGAATTTTGGTCTGAGGCGAATAAATCGACTTCTGGTAGCCCCCATCTGTCTACCAACATCCCAAAGACTCTTTTGTTCCGGCTCCATTCTCCTGGCTGAATATCCCGGCGACTCAGGAGATCGACCTGCAGGTTGGAAGATCCCTTCAAGTGGACGGCTGTGAG
Source organism: Ranitomeya imitator (assembly GCF_032444005.1). Classification (NCBI taxonomy): domain Eukaryota; kingdom Metazoa; phylum Chordata; class Amphibia; order Anura; family Dendrobatidae; genus Ranitomeya; species Ranitomeya imitator. The sequence continues at coordinate 176,888,434 of NC_091284.1, forward strand.
AGAGAAAAGGTGCTTTTAAGCCCAGCAGAATATTCAATTTGAGATGCCTGCCAAGCTGTTGAATTTTGAGCTTCCCTGATGCTTGAGGTGAGCAACAGTAGTCGTGTTGTCTGAGTAAACTTTTACATGACTGCCTGATATTAAGCTGTTCGCGGCTATGAGGGCTTCCTCCACTGCTTTAAACTCTCTGAAATTGGAGGATCTGGCACTCGTTGCCTGACTCCAGTGTCCCTGAAAAGGAGTATGCAATATTACCGTCCCCCAGCCTCATTTGCTGGCATCGGTTGTGACTGTCACAAGGGGGGATTGTGACCAGTTTACACCCCTGCAGATATTTCTGGGGTTCAACCACCAAGCTAGGGAAGCTTTCACATGCCCCGTAGTGTATACTCTTTTGTTCAGAGAGCCCGGATTTCCATCCCAGTTTGTGAGGATGTGGGCTTGAAGGACTCTGGAATGAGCTTGAGCCCAGGACACTGACTGCATACAGGTCGTCATGGATCCCCAAACAGACATGCTTTAACTTATAGTTGGAGATCTGTCTTTCCTGAAATCTATTAACTTCTCCCTTAAAGCTCGGCGATGATCCTCCGGGAGAAAAGATTTCTGTTCTGTCAATAGAACTCTCAGAAACCTTCTTGATTTAGAAGGCTGGAGCTGGAACTTTTTCAGGTTTGGGAGCCACCCCAGTGATCTGAGGATATCGAGAGTCTTTGCAACATGATTGGTCAGAGTCTGAGCTGAGGGGGCTATCAGTAGCAGATTGTCCAGATAAGGGACAATACAGATTCCCTGTCTACGGATATGTGATACTGCTTCTGCCATTATCCTGGAGAAAACTCTCAGTGCTGAAGAAATGCCGAAAGGTAGCACGTTGACTTGGAAATGTCTTATCTGCTGATTGTACTGAATTGCAAATCTGAGATATTTCCTGTGCTGGGGGTGAATCGGCACATGAAAGTACGCTTCCTTTAGGTCGATAGTCACCATAAAAGAGTCTGGATTGATCAGGGGAATAGCAGATTTCACCGATTCCATCTTGAATCTGCGATATAAAATATGAAGATTCAGATCCTTCAAATTTATTATGACTCGCGCTTCCCCTGATGGTTTTTTTTTTATATCAGGAATAGTTGAGAGTAATGGCCTGAACCCATTCTTCGGGGGGTACAGGGGAGACTGCATTTGATTTTAGAAGGTTCCCAAGGCCTGTCATCATCATTGTATAGGCTCCCCGAGATGTTGGGGAGGTAACTCTCAGATTTCGAGTGGGGGATATTAATTCTATTAGTAGTCCCTCTTGTATCACATTGAGGACACACTAACAATTGGTAATGGCCCGCCAATGATGGACAAATTTTGCGAGCCTTCCCCCCACCGGGATGGAGTCATTTATCCTGCTGCTGCTGGGGAATGAGGATATTTCTTCCCTTTCCCTTGGCGTAGCTCCATCTCCCAGTTTTCCCTTTGCCTCTTGATTGAGTAGTATTGGACTAGGAGGCCCCAAAAAATGCTTCCTCATAGAAAAAAGACCCTTCCGGAATAAAAACCTATCTGTGGCCTTTTCCAGAATTTCATCTATAGCGGGACCAAGGAGATATTCACACTTAAAAGGAATTGAGCACAATTTAATTTTCGAGGTAATGTTACCACTCCACATTTTGAGCCAAAGGGCTTTCAGGTACAGTTAGATTGGACTAAGGATCTAGCCGCAATCCTAATAGACTCCATGGAGGCATCGACTAGAAGCATGGGAAGAGTCCAATAGCTCTCCTCTCGAAGTACCTTGAGAAATATGTTTCTCCAGTTCATCTAACCATCGAGAGAGGGCTCTTGCTACACAGGTAGCAGCAATGTTGGATTTTAACCCCGAGGTGGATGTTTCCCATGACTTTTTCAGTAAACTTTCCATTTTCCTGTCCAACGGATCCTTCAGTTGAGAGGAGACTTCAAAGGGAAGCAAGGTTTTCTTTGCAACTCTTGCTACCTATATGTCAAACTTTGGCACATCCCATGAAGGAGAACCCACTTCTAATGGAAACCTGTGTCTCATTTCAGAAGGGGTGACTAGGCGTTTCTCCGGGAGCTCCCACTCCTGAGATATTAAGTCTAGGATATTTTTATGTACTGGGAACCCCATCTGCTTTTCCGACTTCAATCCTCCAAACATTTCATCCTGTATAGTTTGAGGAATAGACTCCTCCTGTAACCCCATTGTGTTACGAACCACCATCACCAGCTCATCAATATAAATCAGAGGAGAAAAAATATTTTCTCGCTTCCACAAACTTGAATTTTGAATTTGAAGGTTCACCCCATCTCTCCGAGGAGGATGAATAAGAATGATTAGACTCAGAGTCATCAATTTGTATCTTTCTTTTTTTAGAAGGGGATGGATGCTGTAGCGGAGGTGGAGGAGGATTAAAGGCGGCAAGAGAGGATTGTACTTCATGTTTCACTAAGGTACGGATTTCCTCAAGGAGGGACGGCTGTTCGGCTCTGACAATTTTATCCGTACACCCCTGACAGCTTCTTCTCCCGTAGAGAGGGAAGCTTCAGATTGCACATTTTGAAGACTTTTTGGCCGGGATTTTTTGGGCAGACTTGTCTCCCTGCAAAAGAGGGAGAGTGAAGTGAGAAAAAATAGAAGGGTACCCCTATCCTGGCTTGGACCCACCCCGTGCAGACTTACTGGAGCAGGGGCAGCACTGGGCTCTGCAGATGCAGGGCAGGAAGCACTATCCATTCTGACTAGGGATCAGTCTTACCTGGAGGTGTCTTCAGGCCGGTTTATATTGGAAATAAACCCAGCCCCCAGCGCAGGTTATCGATCTCCCCTCCTCCTCCCCGGGTCCTATAGCAGGCCACCACGTGGAGCGGCGAGCTATCTGCGGCATCGGAGATCCGGAGGCCGTAGGAGACAAGATCCAGGAAGTAGAAGCGTCCCACAGTGTGGAACGCAGAACTGGAAGTGACGCGCGCATAGCGGTGACGTCTCTTCCGGGATGCCGAACACTGCAGCAGAGGAGGAAAAATGGCAGTGAGCTCAGAGAGGACACCGCCGGGGATCACTGGCCCGCTTTACCCCCCATGGAGGCGCAGGTGGGCCAGGAAGGTCCCGAGTCATGGGGAGATGGGAGCAACACAATGCGTAAGAAGGCAGAGCCCATGACCACCACTGCCCGGCAGGAAAATCAGGTATACTGTGGTCACTGGCCACACAGCATACGAAACCTCTCCATGCCCCATGGGGGACAGGAAATACACTGGCGAATAGGAGGTAGGAGGGGCCTTTTAACCTCTTGTGCTTCCTGTCCCCCATTAGGGAATGGAGACATCCTCCTATGCTGTTGTGGAAGGTGACTAGAGAAAGCAGCACCGAGGAATAAATACCCTTAACTGCCACTTTTAAAAGGCGCATCGGCGGTCGTTAAGGGGTTAAAGATAATCTGCCAGATTTTTTTCCATGTAATCTGAGGACAGCATGAGGTAGGGGTTAACACGGAATTCAATGATGTGTCACTTAAAAGTCTGTATGCGGTTTACTTAACCCCTTTCTACCATTGGACATACTATTCCATCGATGTGACCCGGGCCCTATTTCCCATGGACGGAATAGTACGTCACATGAGATCAGCGTGGCCGAGTGTCAGCTGATTATCACAGCTGACATCCGGCACTGTTGCTAGGAGCTGTCACGGACCATTCCTGGCACTTTAACCCCCAGAACACTGCGATCAAACAAGATAGCAGCGTTCCGGAGGCATAGGGAAGCTTTGCGCAGGGAGGGGGCTTCCTGCGTGCTTCCGAGACCCTCAGAACAATGCAATGTGATTGCGGTGTTCCGAGGGCCTCCTCCCTGCAGGTGCGATGAAAATATATATATATATATTTCATATAGATCTCACTTGCATATAAACTCATATATACTCACAGCTAATATCTATATAAATAATTGTCTAAGGTCCACTTCCGTCTGTCTGTCGGTCCCGGAAATCCCAGGCCGCGACCAATCAGCGACAGGCACAGCCCGGCCGAGAATTAGTCCCTCCCTACTTCCGTCCAGTCAGTGCTCGCTCCATACTCCCCTGCAGTCAGCGCTCACACAGGGTTAATGGCAGCGTTAATGGACCGCGTTATGCTGCGGTGTAACGTACTCCGTTAACGCTGCTATTAACCCTGTGTGACCAACTTTTTACTATTGATGCTGCCTATACAATAGTAAAAAAATCTAACGTTAAGAATAATAAAAAAAACTGCTATTCTCACCTTCCGTCGTCCGCCGATGCGCGTGTGGCTGCCGCCAGCTTCCGTTCGCAGAGATGCATTGCGAAATTACCCAGAAGACTTTTCTCTGGGAATGGAAGCTGGCGGCAGCCGCTTGCGCATCGGGACAGCTTTGCTGGACACCGGAGGGTGAGTATATAACTATTTTAATTATTTTTTTCTAACAGTGATATGGTGCCCACATGTTATATACTGCGTGGCTGCTATATACTACGTGGGCAGTGTTATATACTGAATGGGCTGTATTATATACTGCGTGGCCACTGTTATATACTGCGTGGGCTGTCCTATATATTACGCGGACTGTCCTATATATTACGTGGGCTGTGTTATATACTGCGTGGGCAGTGTTATACACTGTGTGGGCAGTGTTATATACTGCGTGGGCTGTTATACACTGCGTGGGCTGTGTTATATACTGCATGGGCAGTGTTATATAATGCGTGGGTTGCATTATATACGGCATGGGCTGTCCTATATATTACATGGGCTGTGTTATATACTTCGTGGGCTGTTACATACTGCGTGGCCTGTGCTATACATTACGTGGGCTGTGTAATATACTACGTGGCTGTTATATACTGCGTGGCTGCTATATACTACATGGCTCCTATATACTACGTGGCCTGTGCTATATACAATGTGGCTGCTATACACATACATACATATTCTAGAATACCCGATGCATTAGAATCGGGCCACCATCTAGTATACACTATAATCAATTGCTTAAAATGGCTGACAAACTGATATAAGCCAGACAGACTGTTTGGGGCTTTCCAGGCAAAAAGCAGAGCAGCACCAGATGTTCTAAGTGATGATCAGATGTCTCAACTTTGTCCTAGATGCAGAAAACGGAGACAGCTACACTTTAGTTGCTTAATCAGCATTCATATGTGCATTAATCACAATATTCCATACATATTTAGATAACCAATAACAGAGGAGCTTGACAATATGGTAATTAACTAACCACCCCCTTTGTATATGCAGTTATAAATCCATGTATGTACAATAAATCATCAGTATTGATGGAATGTTATTCTGTCACCATAGCGTACAGTCTCATTCTTGATGAGCGCTCAAAATACTCAGTCTTATTGGGAACGGCTGAAGCACACACAGGGATAGATTTATCCAAACCAAATTTCCATAACATCTGGCGCCCAACATCGTAGCTCCATAAGTAAGGTAAGAAAATCTTGTCATCTTACATGAATGTCTCCTGTGCCCAGTCTAGGTCTGTACCTCTTGTCAGTCAGATGTGGTCACCACATTCCCAGGTAGTGTAAAAAGTCCACACCGTATCCAAACCCCGGGATTTAAGCCAAGGTGTCTGCTGTGTGCCGTGTATGTGTTTTATGTCTGTGTAGATCCAGGAGATAGTTGGAACAGTGACTGTTTTGTTTGTGGTTGCTGGGAAACAGATGACAGGAGGTCAAATCGCTCCATAAGTTATCACAGGATTCCCGTGCATAGGAGGGACAGGCAGTCCCAGCATCCAGGCTTAGATGGTGATAGCTTAGAGGGCTACCACAGATTCCCGTAGCCGGAGAGCCAGTCAGGACGACCGGACTGGAGGGTGGTAGGATACCAGCTTGTCATGCTTGTCACAGGAGCAGCCTGAGCATATGCATGCTCAGTGCGATTGACAGTTGTCTGTTCCCAGGGCGGCCTGCACGTGTCACGGAATAATAAAGAGGGCATCGATTTCTCCCGGACGTCTGTCTATCTGTTCTGGTTCATGTCACGTACTGTTGCTTTTAATGCATAAAGTTGCAGAAGAAAGTTTTTTTTTTCTTTTTCCACACTTCTTTTGCTGTTAGCAAGGATATATCCATTGTAAATCACACTGTCACATCTGTTTTTGCACTCTGAGATAAGTGCTAGTCGCAGCTTAGGAATATTGAGGAAGTGAAACTGAGTGGTATCTATCACTATTGCTGTAAGATACCCGTTTTTAGATACGTGACTTTATTGAGATACACCAGCATAAGAAAGGGGAAGTGTGTGTGTTTGCATCTGGGCACAGACTGAAGTGTTAGGAGCTGTTTTGACTTTTTAGTTTTGGAGTTTTTCCTTCTGTACCAAACTTAAGTTTGTTGTTTTTTTTGTACCAACCTTTTTGAAGTTTTTCTTTTTTATACCGTGAAATAAATAAAACCTGGCACTCAACTTAAGGTGAATCTCCTTTTATTTTGGCAAAGGAGAGATTTAAACGTTTTGGCCTTTGTGGCCTTCCTCAGTAACTAAGTACAGAATAATGAAAAGACAAACAAAATGAGTTGACATCACTCGGAAAATAAAATATGTACATAAATAGAAACAGTGGTCAAAGAGAATGCAAAATAGATACACCTACAAAGAAGGTAAACACCAATAAATTGTTCGCCCACATAATCTCATTGCAAGGCTTTTGCTTTACAGAGGTATAAAAAATGGCAGAAAATATTTGCCATTAGATATCCAGTTGCTATGAGATTATGTGGACGAACAATTTATTGTTTACCTTCATTGTAGGTGAATTTATTTTGCATTCTCTTTGACCACTGTTTCTATTTATGTACATACTTTATTTATTTTCCGAGTGATGTCTACTCATTTTGTTTTTGTCTTTTCATTATTCTGTACTTCGTTACTGAGGAAGGCCACAAAGGCCAAAACGTTTAAATCTCTCCTTTGCCACAATAAAAGGAGATTCACTTTAAGTTGAGTGCCAGGTTTTATTTATTTCACTGTGTGGGAACCTACCTTGGCACCTCTTTCAGTAGTGCATACGTTATTTATCCCCACTTTCTTTTTTATACCGACCTTTTTGAAGTTTTTGTTGTTGTTTTTTCCTTTTAGTTTGTTTTTTCATTTTTGTTTTTGCCTTGGGGAATAAGGTGGCCAAGCAACAGGAGGGTCTTTTACTTCCCGATGAGAAAACAGCCCCTCCCAATAGTGGCAGAACAGGAAGGTGTTAAGTATGTGAAGAATTTTAGAAGGTATAAAGTACTGTATATACTCGAGTATAAGCCGAGATTTTCAGCCCATTTTTTGGGGCTGAAAGTCCCCCTCTCGGCATATACTCGAGTCATACCCGGGGGTCGGCAGGTGAGGGGGAGCGGGGGCTGTCTAATAATACTCACCTACTGCTGGCGCGGTCCCTGCTTCTTCCAGCGCTGCAGATTCTCCCTGTACTGAGCGGTCACAATGTACCGCTCATTACAGTAATTAATATGCGGCTCCATCTCACATAGAGGTAACTGTGACCGCTCAATACAGGAAGAAGATGCAGCGCTGGAAGAAGCAGGGACTGCACAGCGCCAGCAGTAGGTGAGTATATGGGGAGAGGAGCGCAGCGCGATATTTACCTCTCCTCATTCCGGCACGGCTCCGTCTTCATCGTCCTCTGGCTGTGACGCTCAAGTCAGAGGGCGCGGTGACGTAGTCAGTGCGCGCCCTCTGCTGAACGTCAGTGCTGAAGATGGAGCCGCACGAGGACCAGGTAAATATTGAAAGTGCCGGGGGTCCTGAGCGAAGAGATGAGTATGTGATTTTTATTTATTTTTATCGCAGCAAAAGCATATGGGGCAAGTGACTGTACGGCGCATCTTATGGGGCCATAACACTTGTGCGGCACTATAAAGGGGCAAGTCACTGTATGGGGCCATAACACTTGTGCAGCATTATAATGGGGCAAGTGACTGTACGGAGCATCTTATGGGGCCATAACGCTTGTGCAGCATTAAATGGGGCAAGTGACTGTACGGAGCATCTTATGGGGCCATAACACTTGTGCAGCATTATATGGGGCAAGTGTCTGTATGGAGCATCTTATGGGGCCATAACGTTTGTGCAGCACTATATAGGGCAAATATCTCTATGGAGCATCTTATGGGGCCCTTATTACCCTTTATGCAGGATTATATGGGGCATATTTTAATATGGAGCATCTAATGGGGCCCATCAAACTTTATGGACCATTATATGGGGCTCCTGATTCAATATGGATATTCAAAAAACAGTTAACCTACTGATGTCTCAATTAATTTTACTTTTATTGGTATCTATTTTTACTTTTGAAATTTACCGGTAGCTGCTGCATTTTCCACCCTAGGCTTATACTCGAGTCATTAAGTTTTCCCAGTTTTTTGTGGCAAAATTAGGGGGTCGGCTTATACTCGGGTCGGCTTATACTGGAGTATATACGGAATGTGGGATTCATAAGAATGGCAGACTTCAGGCTGCAGAATGGCATGATTTATTGAGAAAGGAAAAACAGAGAAGTTAGTTGATGTTAAATTGCTGAATGCTAATCAATGGTATAAAGCAGCAGAGCTACATCATTTAGGAAGCACTGAACAATATGTGAACAAATCAGGAAGTTACCCTTGGGAAAATAAAAAACTGGGGCGAAAAGATCATTTTTGTGAAACAAAATGTTTTTTGATTTTTACGGCTCTACATTATAAACTTCTGTGAAGCACTTGGGGGTTCAAAATGCTCACCACACATGTAGACAAGTTCCTTAGGGTGTCTACTTTCCAAAATGGTGTCATTTGTGGGGGGTTTCCACTGTTTAGGCACATCAGGGGCTCTCCAAATGCGTCATTGTGTCCTATGTCAATTCCAGCCAATTTTGCATTGAAAAGTCAAATAGCGCTCCATCCCTTCCGAGCTCTGCCATACGCCCAAACAGTGGTTTACCCCCACATATGGACAAATCGTACAACAACTTTTGGGATCCAATTTCTCCTGTTACACTTGGCAAAATAAAACAAATTGGATATGAGGTAATTTTTTTGTGAAAAAAGTTAAATGTTCATTTTTTTAAAAACATTCAAAAAATTCCTGTGAAGCACCTAAAGGGTTAATAAACATCTTAAATGTGGTTTTGAGCACCTTGAGGGGTGCAGTTTTTAGAATGGTGTCACATTTTGGTATTTTCTATCATATAGACCCCTTAAAGTGACTTCAAATGTGATGTGGTCCCTAAAAAAAAAAATGGTGTTGTAAAAATGAGAAATCGCTGGTCAAATTTTAACCCTTATAACTCCCTAACAAAAAAAATTATGTTCCAAAATTGTGCTGATATGGGAAATATTACTTATTAAGTATTTTGTGTAACATATCTGATTTAAGGGCATGAAAATTCAAATTTTCAAAATTCTAACCAAATTTCAGTTTTTTTCCCACAAATAAACGCAAGTAATAAAGAAATTTTACCACGACCATGAAGTACAATGTCACGAGAAAACGGTCAGAATCACCGTGATCCGTTGAAGCGTTCCAGAGTTATAACCTCATAAAAGGGACAGTGTCAGAATTGTATAAATTGGCCCTTAACGTGCAAACCACCCTTGGGGACAGAAAAGTTTCAGTCAACAATTCTAGCATTATACACTGCTAAAAAAAATAAAGGGAACACTTAAACAACAGAATATAACTCAAAGTAAATCAAACTTCTGTGAAATCAAACTGTTCACTTAGCAACACTGTTTGACAATCAATTTCACATGCTGTTCTGCAAATAGAATAGACAACAGATGGAAATTATTAGCAATTATCAAGACACTCAATAAAGGAGTGGTTCTGCAGGTGGGGACCCACAGACCACATCTCAGTACCAATGCTTTGTGGCTGATGTTTTGGTCACTTTTGAATGTTGGTTGTGCTTTCACACTCATGATAGCATGAGACGGACTCTACAACCCACAAAAGTGGCTCAGGTAGTGCAGCTCATCCAGGATGGCACATCAATGCGAGCTGTGGCAAGGTTTGCTGTGTCTGTCAGCACAGTGTCCAGAGGCGCTACAAGGAGACAGGCCAGTACACCAGGAAACATGGAGGGGGCCGTAGGAGGGCAACAACTGAGCAGCAGGACCGTTACCTTAGCCTTTGTCCAAGGATGAACAGGAGCACCACTGCCAGAGCCCTGCAAAATGACCTCCAGCAAATGTGCATGTGTCTGCACAAACTATTAGAAACAGACTCCATGAAGATGGTCTGAATGCCCGACGTCCACAGATGGGGGTTGTGCTCACAGCCCAACACCGTGCAGGATGATTGACATTTGCCACAGAACACGAGGATTGGCAAATTCACCACTGGCGCCCTGTGCTCTTCACAGATGAAAGCAGGTTCACACTGAGCACATGTGAAAGACGTGACAAAGTCTCGAGACGCGGTGGAGAGCGATCTGCTACCTGCAACATCCTTCAGCATGACGGGTTTAGCAGTGGGTCAGTAATGGTGTGGGGTGGCATTTCTTTGGAGGGCCGCACAGCCCTCCATGTGCTCGCTAGAGGTAGCCTGACTGCCATTAGGTACCGAGATGAGATCCTCAGATGCGGTTGGCCCTGGGTTCCTCCTAATGCAGGACAATGCCAGACTTCATGTGGCTGGAGTGTGTCAGCAGTTCCTGCAAGATGAAGGCATTGAAGCTATGGACTGACCCGCCCGTTCCCCAGACCTTAATCCGACTGAACACATCTGGGACATCATGTCTCGCACCATCCACCAACATCACATTGCACCACAGACTGTCCAGGAGCTGGCGGATGCTTTAATCCAGGTCTGGGAGGAGATCTCTCAGGAGACCATCCGCCTCATCAGGAGCATGCCCAGGCGTTGTAGGGAGGTCATACAGGCACGTGGAGGCAACACACTACTGAACATCATTACCCTTTCTTGAGGCATTTCCACTGAAGTCAGGCTGTAACTTAATTTTGCACTTTGATTTTGAGCATTATTCCATCTCCAGACCTCTGTGGGATATTAGTTGTGATTTCCGTTGATAATTTTTAGGTTTTATTGTTCTCAACACATTCCACTATGTAATGAATATAGATTTACAACTGGAATATTTCATTCAGTGATATCTAGGATGTGGGATTTTAGTGTTCCCTTTATTTTCTTGAGCAGTGTATAAAAAACAAACCAGATTATAATTGTGTTAAAAAAAATAGAATGCAAAACCCCAGATTGGACATATGTATCAGGTTCAGGACTAATAAATGAAAACCAAAAGAAAATTTTACTCAAGAACCAAAAAGTATAAAAAAATATACAAATTTTACTGATTGTAAAATAGCAAGAAATGATAACAGACAAGGGTTAAAAAGTGGGAATCCACAAAGTGGCACCAAAACCCACAATGCATCAAATAGAGGTTGTACAGAAAAGGTTATATACTATAAATCACTTTCCAAGGTGATACATACAAATCAGAGAATACCATTTAGTCATAATATTCCTAAAGGAAAGTGCACAGAAAACAAAACAAATCGATAGAGTACAAATATTACCTCTTGTGGGTGATGGTGTTCTCTGATTTGTATGCATCACCTTGGAAAGTGATTTATAGTATATAACCTTTTGTGTACAGCCTCTATTTGATGCATTGTGGGTTTTGGTGCCACTTTGTGGTTTCCCACTTTTTAACTCTTGTCTATTATTTGTTTTTGCTATTTTACAATCAATAACATTTGTATTTTTATAATTTTTGGTTCACAAGTACAATTTTCTTTTGGATTTAAAATCTTCAGTGTATCACTAGGACATTATCATTGTTGTGTCTGACTCCACCCCTCCTGTGATAAGCAGCGGTCTATAGACTATGTACACCGAGAGCCTGATCGGAGCAGTGTTCGCTTTCTCATGTCTGCTGCATTGCTAAATCTAAAAAAACTGTCAGAATGGCTGCACGCAGTAAACTAAGGATACATCGCTAGGATTCAGGATCTCTTTGCCTACATCATGCTACTCGCAATTGAGACAGCAAAAACCTGCTGACAGATTACTTTTAAATAAAATAGTAAGTGGCAATATACACACAGCATGCGGTACAATTTTACACATTTGCATGCCGTAGTGCCAAAAGTAATTAAAAAATTGCAAACTTTGTAAGCCAGACCAATTGTTAAGAAGAGATGAATGTTCCCACTCAGTATTGTCACCCCCTGACGAAGGAAGTGTTTCCGAAACGCGCGTCGGGGTGCGCGGTGTCAGGACTTGGTGACTCTCCACACAGGTATTCTGCAGATAGAAATTTTATTAAGTGTCCTTTGCACTTTATCGGTGTATCTTTCTGAGCCTGCAGTGGTGTGCTGCTTCAATCTGCGGCTCTGCACTCATTGAGGTTCATTTCACTGAGCAAATTATATTTTTGCAAATTGCACTTTATATTTCTTTCAGCCGACAGTTGTGTGCCTTTCTATCCTGTGGTCCCGCACACTGATATATGTGGCACAGGGTACATTTCTTGTACTTTGCACTGTATTTTGTTTCCTTTGAGCCCGCAACGGTGTGGTGTTTGATTACGAAATTCTGCACATATATACTAATTGTTCTAATTTGTGGCTCTGCATTTCTGTATTGCCCATCTTTTTGCACAAGTTATTCTTTGCACAATGCACTTTTTTTGAGCCTGCAGCTTGGTGCTCTTCTATACTGTGGCTCGGCACATTTATATTTTGGCACAAGGTATATTTTTGTACTGTGCACTTTATTTGTTTTTTGAGCCCGCAACTGTTTGCTGTTTTGGAGCTTCGCACATATGTATTATTGCACAAGTAATTATTGGTAAAAATTTTTTTTATATTTTATCTTTATATATTTTTTTTTGTTTAGAATTTTTTTTATATACACTGGTTTTTATTATTTTCTATCTGTATCAATTAATATTGGAGGTCACCTACGTATATTTACTACGATAACTGTATACATTTTTTCTAATTGTCCTGTCATAAAATTCGCGTACTTGTTTTTATTTTTCACCTTGATTTAAAAAAAAAAAAAAAAACATTGTTGCCATTTCACTTTAATAAAGGCTATTCTACATTTATCCTCTGTGTGGGTTCACTCCTTTGGCGTTCCATGGTATGGTTGTTGTGGTTGATCCACTCAGTATTGTGAAGGATTGCTTTAGGTATTTTATTAGGCTTTGATACACATGATTGGAACCAATAGCACCTGAATTAGACAGGCACATCATGGTAGGCAGTAAGAGCAGCAGAAGTAATATTAAACTGCTCCTCAATAGGAATCTGCAGGTGTAAAACCACAGGTGGAATCCGCAAAAAAAAATGCGGTAAATCCGCGTCAAATCCACAGTGCGGTTTACCTGCCGATTTTGCAAAACAGTGCGGAAAAATCCGCACACCAATCCACAACGTGTGCACATAGCCTCAATGATCTAACATCTAAATCTAATGGCCACTACTCCCCGCTGATTATACTGTATCTTTGCTGCATCTGACACTGGACCACCAGCTCCTCCTTACTATGCTCTGTTTGACTCAAGGACACAGATTCTCTCTTGGTTTTCCTGACCACTCCTTCAGTGTATCTTTTTACTGGCGCTTCTTCCCTTCCTGTTCCCCTTACTGTCGGGGTTCCTCATTGCTCAGTTCTAGGTCTCCTTCTGTTCCACCTATACACCACCTCTATTGGACAAGCCATCAGATTTGGTTTTTAGTATCTGTTTTAGATAGAGTGAGGACAGCATAAACCTATCGGTTCAAAGCTGAACTCCTTTTTGTTTCCTCTATTAATCTACCTGAAATTGCCATCTGTGTGTGGTTCTATCATAACTCACAAGAAGAATACCTGCTGTCTTGGGGTGATATCTGACTCCAATCTTTCCTTCACTGCCTATATCTGATCCATCGATCATGACAACTGCACCTCAAAAAATAATTATAGCATTCAACCTTTCCATTGACTATGCAAAAACTGTTACTGTTGCTCAGATTCTCCCACGCCGGGGCTACTGCACTGCTACTGATCGGTCTCCATCTTACTAAACGCTCTCCTATCCTATCTGAATGCAGCAGCCAGGATCATATGTCCAACCGCTGCACTGATGTCACCACTCTGTACCAGTCTTGACATTGAATTCTGATGGGCAACCAGTGCAAAGTTACATTTACACAAAAAGCTTTCCACAGTTCTGCACCACCCCTACATCTCCTTCATTATCTGTCTACCTGCCTAACTATCCTCTCCATTTCACTAATGGCGCAGAATTAACATCCTCTATAATCTGAACCTCCCACTCAGGTTTCAGGACTTCTCTTATGCTGCACTAGTTTTCTGGAATGCACTACCCCCAGACAATCCGGTTAATTCCAATATCCAGTTTCAAGCGTGCCCTAAAAACACATTTCTTTAAACTAGGCTAGCAACTCACCTAACTAATCTAACTATCCCCTGTTCACTCTTCCACACACTCATCAGCATTTTGTATTTGTACAAATACTGACACTTGTCTGGGTCATTCAGAGTTATTTGAATGCCCCTATTATGGGGATGGCCAGACCTTACATGACAAGCACTTTATTTAAAACTTTCAGTTTACCTCGACTTCCTCAGATTATAAACTTGCAAGCAGGGCCCATATGCCTCTTTGCATGTGTTGAATGTTGTTACTCAGCAATGTCTTTTTTTTGTACAAATACCATCAGAAATTTACACAAAACCAAAAAAGGATCCTTCATTACATTAGTGTAACTTAATTGTATGACAAGGCAAAAGACAATCAAAACTATGATCCCATGTTAAAAACTGGTCTGTGCTACTTAAATGGAACCGGTCACCAAGTTTTCCCAATATAAAACAATGTCCATCACCATTCATTCCTCTCATATACAGCTTGCGAGACTGCTCTAAGTCCTCAATCCCCTCAGCATAGCCCAAAAATTGCTTTTTATAATTCCCCTAAACGTGGTCTAGTTCGATGGGGGTCACTGGTCTTGCTTTGGCGGTTCCTCTTTCCTCGCAATCCCCGTCCTCCTGCTTGCTTTATGTGGATAACGTATCCTACATACTCCAGTATCCTTAGTAGTGATCGTGTGGAGTTGTACTTTGCTCTGCCATGTAGGAGAGTGATTGGTGACACTGTGGATGACATAAGGTGTCATCCACATGAAGCCAGCAGGAAGACTGCAATTGTGAGCAGAGAAGAGCAGCAGAAGCAAGACAAGTGATGCCCATTGGACTGGTTCTGGACAAACGCTACAGGTTCTGGACTCTTGCATAAGCCTACAACTATTGCTTTTACCATCACCACAATTGCTTGCAGCTCAAGTGCGGAGTGTGCTCTTAATGTTAAGTCCATTTAAAATAATCCAAAACAAAATGGAGAAACAGCTCTAATGGTGAAATTATTTAGGAGTACCGGTAAATGGTTGTCAGAAAAGAATATACAGTATATAGTATGACAGATCAGTCAAACTTACACAAAATATTATTTTAATTATTCTGTATGGTTGATGTGTTTATATAAAATTTTTCCACCACAGACCCATTGCATTTTAACTATCCTGCCAGGAGAGTGTGATTTGCTGTTTAACTACTAGGACCTCAAATGACACAAAGAACAAGTAATCCTCAGTAGTGTCCTCAGTAAGGATCTGACTACACATGCAAGTGCAAATAACCTTTTGTCCCATGGACCCTTACAGTGGTTTGTAAAGTACTCTAGAAAATTAACTGTGTGAATACTTGTTTTAGTTTGTGTTATTTATCTACCAACTTGTCTGATGCCCCTAATGATACCTACACTTTACTTTATGACTCTTGCTCTTACTCTGTTTTGAGCTAGCATAAGAGCCCGTGCTTTTCCTATACTGCAGAAGCAAAACTACTTCAGCTGGCAGACCTGAAGAGCGCACACTTTGAGCCTGAAGCTCAGACAACCTGCTATAGCCTGAACTCACCAGGAGCATACCACTTTCCACCAACAGAGGAGCAGCATTTTCCTAAACATAGGACAACCCCTCTAAACTGCTGATTGACACCATAGAAGCTACTGTGTATTTTCACAGATGGGTCTTGTTTTGACTTGAATTTGGTTGACAAATTTATCACAAAAATTAAATCCAGTATAGTAACAAGCTAAAAAAAAGCTCCTGAAAGGCTGCAATTCACATATCAATGCCTGGGTAGAAAAAATATATATAATCCTACCAATATACACAAGCTGTACCATCTCAGGACATTTTGAGCCAAGAAACGTAAAAAATAAGGTTGACATCTGTATGTGACAGCTTCGCTCTTCTGTTTATGATAGGTTTCTCAATGTCAGCTCTTACAAGCAGGAGGCAGTGGAGACCATCTGTAGCCTGCAAAAATACTCTACAGATTCTGCACACAAAAAGAAATAGAGCTGAAGGCTCAGAGTACAGTCCTAAAATACCAGTTTATTAGAAGATTAAAATGCAGATTATTAAAATACAGAGGCAGCTAGGCAGAGTACAGGGAAATACAGAGAGAAAAGCTCAAATCCAGAACCCACTTGCCTACTAGGCTAAACGAGTCTATAGGTATGTAATACCCGATAGACTAGAATCACAGGCTTGAACAGATTATATTCCAATGCCAACAGGATACAGATTGTTTTAACACATTTTCTGGCTAGATATCAGAGGCTGGTGACGGGGTTTATCCAGACTTGTATATCCACCTGTAAGTATCCTCTGCCTTTGAGCCTCTTTTTGCACACTAGCCATGTACTTTATTTCCGATGCCCAGATAGATTTTCTTACATGTACTACTCTGCATCTTACATCAAAGTTAGGCACTTACCAGCCTCCAATATCTAGCCAGAAAAAGGTGTTATAAAAATCTGTATCTTGTTGGCATTGAATTACTCTGTTCAAGTCTGTGATTCTGGTCTATTTGGGTATTACATACCGATAGACTCATTTAGCTTGGTAGGCAAGTGGGTTGTGGATTTGCACTTTGTATTTCCCTGTACTCTGCCTAGCAGCCCCTGTATTTTAATAATCTGTATTTTCAACTTATTCTAATAAACTGGTATTTTAGGACTATAGTCTATGAGACTTCAGCTCTATTTCTATCTGCATTTGTATAATCAGTTCATGAGTTCAGGAGTTTTTTGTCCGTTACTTATTACTTTGGACAAGTTTGTGTTAGATTCTGCAAACAGCACTCGAGATGGTTGCGACAGGTTACGCAAGTTTTATAACTTAGAAGTCAACAACTATATGGACGTACCTACTATAACCACTCTCCAGTTTAAATTACATAAAAGGAGAAATATCTTCAGCAGTACTTCATTCATGGGGGAACCTTATGGAATAAAAAAAAAAAAATAAAATAAGTGGAACTTTGTGTGGATGTCGTCCAAAAGCCGCCAGGGGGGATTCGATTGACCTTGAGCACACAGCAATCAGTACAGTTATTTTGTACATTACAAGGTTGAGTATTAAAAAGGTTCTTGGAGATTGTCCAAATGTTTTACTAAGGAAGAAAATCGTAAATACGCCTAAAAACCTCAAATACTTACAAGTTACATTCCTGTTACTAGAGAACCACCACTCTGGTGCTCCCCACTAAAGAGGTTGTCTGAAGTGTAGTCAGGGCACAAGGAATCAATGGTTTACAAATATAGAGACTGGCGGAGTGCACCAGAGCAGTTTTGCTGGAGAAGCAGAAGACAGAACTGTCAAGTATATGGAAAACCTTTCCATTGTAAAATAATGTGATAACTGGAACTTTTCTTTAACAATCAGCAAAAGATAGGACAAAAAACACAAATACAGAAAAAAATTAACACAGGGATAACATTTTGCAAAGATCTTTCACCTGGCTTTAATTCTGAATTAACCGATCTTACAAAGTGACAGAATCTGCTTTCTTATGACTTATGTGCTAATGTACAGTTGAAATCTAGGTATCTGTTTATTCTTTTCTTCACAGCATATTCTATTCAAATGTACATACTTTTTCACAAAAGACAGTGTCTGGTATTTGTCAATGTATTAATCCCATCCGGCCGAAGACTTTACTCCTAGGGGACTGTGGCACATTGTATTTTTTAACAGTGAAACTCATTAAATTTCTTATTTATTAACACGGATTTAGCCCTTTGCCCGGAATGGATTACTGCAATGACAACAAATCTCCAACACTGACCATAATAGATGTATGCGATAGCAATTCTAAATGAAATTACAAGATGATTGATGAATCGCACATAATTTACAGGTTTTAATTTTTTTGTAATATGATGGTAACAGGCACTGAAAAAAAAACTATGTTCTTGGCAATATATTTAAACATAAATTGAGATTAGGAAGCCTAGGAAAGCAAATGACATTGTCTTTAAGTAAGAAACCTACTTTGCAACATGTACCATTTCGGTTTCTCTAGCACCAGTAATTTTCCCATCCAATTACTTTTTAACAGGATGAGAGGCTGTTATCTTAGAAACTATAACTGATATGAAAAATAAATTATTCTCCAATTTTTTATGCAAAAAGATAATTCACAAATTCATTGTGAAGGTACAGAAATTCAATAAGTCACCTAAAGATTAAAAATCACATCCTGGATATTCAACGGTTTGGTGTTTGTAAAATACATCTATTTAGAAGTAGGCTTTTATACTAGAAGTGGCTTTGTACTGAACACAATTTTCCCAGATTCTGGATTACAAAGAAAATTAAAGAATTAAAATTGTCATTCTTAATGAGGCAGTCTTTTGCTTTAATTTGTAGTTAAATGGAAGATAATAAAGATCAATATATACAGTACATTAGCTGTAAAATGGAAAGAGGAGTCAGAAATAAGAATAGCACAGGGCAAAATAAATCTGATTTTATTTATACTCGTGATCAATTTGTCTTTCCTTTTCTATTTAGCCTAATTAGTCAACCTGGAGCAGAAAAATTCTGATGGACTTTTACATTGAACTCTCAGATGTACAAGACTACAAATGAAGAAATCAAAAAGCAAAATATTCCATATTGTTGGATTAAACAAAACGTACACACTTGATTTACAGTTTTACAATTTCAAAATGGAGTGCTATTCTCCTTTGCCACCAACATGCTCAAATCAGAGGTAATGTGAAGGTTCTAATCTACAGAAAGATTGCTCTATCTACAAAAGGAGGGTTAGGATGGTTTTGCTTTCAGAAAATAAAAGGGTACTTTTAAAAAAAGAAAAAACAGACTAAGAAATGGATGAAATATTAAAAGTGTAAAACCGATCTTTTGCAAATTCAGATTCAGAAGACACCAATTGCCTCTACAGTGAGGTCTTATTTACGAATGCAATGATAACTTAAGTTAGGTGTCATATGAATAGAATGTGATTTGAAAGGTCATGGAAATCTTCTGGTGACTTTAATGTACTGTACATTTTGTGCTTTAGGAATTAAAACTGTGCCAATGGGAACAAGAAGTACGTAGATCGGGCAAAATGTAACCCATCATCAACTTCCCAAAGAGCACACGTGTTGTGCAACCAGTAAGACATTATCTGCACAATCATCCACTGTGCCACAAGAACTATAAAATTGATTTCTCAGATACAATAAATGAATGACCCAAATGCATATCATTGAACACATAAAGGGAAGTATATTTAAAAATAAAATATTGGTCAAGCTAATCTTTGATTCCACTCTGCTAATAAATTTACAGGGCATAATTTTCTTTTTAGACAATATGGAATTATTGGTTTAATATCGGTCCCCAAAACCATCTGTTACATAAATCATATTTTGTGCATTTTGAACAATTACAATGCATAAAAACAAAGCATTTTCTCTTCTTTTGTCAATTAAACACTAATACTCTTCTTGACAACATAGATTTGAAATGGCAAAAAAAAAAAAAAAGGAAAAATAAGGGAAAAACAAAAATAGAAAAGTCAGTTGTTACCTTCCCCTGTTTACAACAAATTAAATTGAGACAATTTCAAACACATTACACTACATGATTAATAATAAAAATCATGTTTTTTTTTATAAAGTTGCCCAAAATGCAAGGGATGTGCATAGGTTTACAACTTGGTTATAATAATTGTAAGTAATTCCCAAGGGTACGAATTCCCATGAACGGAATGTATGTTTCTGTAAGTTACAGATTTGTTCAACACAGATACACCAACAGTATAAACGCTTGCGACTGTCCACATGCATTAAGACCCACTTTCAAATTTCTATATTGTTTATAGTTTTTTTTTTCAAAGAGACAGTATCAAATAAAACTATATTATGCGGTAAATACTTTAAGGAAATATTTTAAATGAAAAAGGCCATTAAATAGATGGTGTCTCCTCTTCCAATAGATGAAGGCTATTTGTGTAAATAAATTAAATAGTGCCTTTGCTATTGAATGAATGACATAAGACTAAAAAGAATGTAGTGTTCCACCCTTGCTAAAGGTAACCAAATTCCCCCATTATTAAAATAGATTATAGAAAGCAGCATATCACTTGTGCAGTTTTCAGAGGCCTTTAAAACAAAAAGCTATGGTTTCCAAAAATATAACATTCAAAAGGACTGAATAATGCATACATTTTAAAAAGGTATATTTTAATACAATCTAGGAGAAAGAAAAAGGTTAAAAAACAGATACTGTCTCTTTAAAGTAGCACTGAAAGTTTGCTTTGTTTTCCTTCCCACCTATTAGGACATGACAATAATTATAAATTTAGATCACACTACATTTAGGTAGTCTCTAGGGGCCAAGACCAGTTGACAACTCCAACAGAGAGGATTCTCCAAGTACTGCACGAGGTGATTTTGAAGTAATAAAACACCAACAGTTCCCTTGAAAATGGTCTAATAGACCCAGGATACAGGAACCCATTGTGGTGCCGTGCACACAAGCTCAATGGCTTCCTCCAGATGTCTAATAGTTTCATCAATCTCATTGTTGATAATTGTTAGATCGAAGTAGTGTGCATATGTTCTCTGCAGAATTTCTGACTCCTTTTGCAGTCGCTGAAGGGATTCATCCTGAAAGGATTGAAAAAAAAAAATGCTGTTACATACAATGTACACCTGTTATGTGCCTTCTGAACACAATCATTAAATAGGAAATCAAGTGATTCAGAGATTGCCAGAAGAGTTCTTCACCCGCTTCGATGTACAATAAGCAATTATCTGCTACAGACAAGATCATGAACAAGCACAAGTTGAGACTAGATAGGAGCTACAAAATCACAGTGCCAGACTCACACAAACATTTGGGTTTCACATAAAGGTAACATTTACACAACATAGCAACATCCGTAGCAAATGGTT
Source organism: Ranitomeya imitator (assembly GCF_032444005.1). NCBI lineage: Eukaryota > Metazoa > Chordata > Amphibia > Anura > Dendrobatidae > Ranitomeya > Ranitomeya imitator. Next base: position 176,909,771 of record NC_091284.1, read on the forward strand.
AGCACATTGTTCTAGCCACCAGGAATCAAATACTACATACATGTAAGGATCGTTAAAAATGCAATCAAAATAACCCTGAAAAATATACAACCTCATTCTAAACTTCAAGTTAAACCACATTTGGATGTAATATTTGAGAAATTTTTTTTTTTTAGTATGGGAAACGTGTGGTGATGAACTATGGGCTTGAGCCTATTTTTGGCCTTACGGAAGAAGCAATCAATATTAGTATTTTCACTGTCACACTCCAAGTGCCATAGTATAATGTGTCCCCAAGGCTTATTGCAGCCTTGAACTGCGCTGGTCTGCAGTGCATACAACTTATTGCTTGGCATTCAGAATGACAAATTTAATAGAAGGTTGGGAATTATAAAATAAACAAATATGAAATAAAAATACCTATATATAGATCTCTATCTACAACAATTTGTGTTTTTATTTTATGTTGTTCCATGTGCATATCTAAACTTCCTATCAGTATGTCTTTGGAATGTGGGAGGAAACTGGAAAACCCTAAGGAAACCTACGAAACACTGGGAGAACAAACTCTTTGCAGATGTTGTCATTGGTGGGATTTGAACCCAGGACCTCAGGTCTCCAAGCAACAGTGCTGATCACTGAGCCATTGTGCTGCCATCCCCGTCCTTGTAGGCATGGCTCCTCATCCCTTTCCTGATAAGCATGGCTCCTCATCACTATCCTTGTATGTATGGTCCTCCCATGAGAAAAGCATAAAAAAAAAAAAAAGACTAAAAAAAAAACTAAACAAAACATGCTACTTACCTTCCCTATAAGCATCTTGTTCCGGCGCCAGCAACTGCTGCGGCAGGACGATCACGTGTCCCCGCTCATTAAGGGAATGAATATTCACCTCTCTCCACGCTTATGGGAGTGGAGAGAGCTGAATATTCATTACCTTAATGAGCGGGCACCCGAGCTAGCCTGGCAGCTGCTGGAAGCCAGCCGCTGTGGCTAACAATGTGCATGCTGTAAGAGAAATGAATATTCACTGCCAGAGCAGTTAATATTCATTTGTCTTTAGCAGCGGGCACAGGCTTTAGCCGTAGCAGCCGAAACCTGCCTCCTGTGACCTGCTGCTACGTCGTATCCCCCCCGCTGTCTTTTGGGCAATGACCTGTGTATAAGTTGAGAGGGGAGTTTTCAGCACACACAAAAAATGTGCTGAAGAACTCGGCTTACACACGACTGTTTACGTAGGTCTTTCTTATTGACTTGAGTATAAGCCTGTTATTCATTGTCTCCTCATCCCTATCAATGGTGTGCATGGCCTCCTCATCCCTATCCTGGTAGGCATGGCCTCCTCATCCCTATCCTGGTAGGCATGGCCTCCTCATCCCTATCAATGGCGTGCATGGCCTCCTCATCCCTATCCTGGTAGGCATGGCCTCCTCATCCCTATCCTGGTAGGCATGGCCTCCTCATCCCTATCCTGGTAGGCATGGCCTCCTCATCCCTATCAATGGCGTGCATGGCCTCCTCATCCCTATCCTGGTAGGCATGGCCTCCTCATCCCTATCCTGGTAGGCATGACCTCCTCATCCCTATCCTGGTAGGCATGGCCTCCTCATCCCTATCCTGGTATGCATGGCCTCCTCATCCCTATCAATGGCGTGCATGGCCTCCTCATCCCTATCAATGGCGTGCATGGCCTCCTCATCCCTATCCTGGTAGGCATGGCCTCATCATCCCTATCCTGGTAGGCATGACCTCCTCATCCCTATCCTGGTAGGCATGGCCTCCTCATCCCTATCCTGGTATGCATGGCATCATCATCCCTATACTGGTAGGCATGGCCTCATCATCCCTATCCTGGTAGGTATGGCTTCATCATCCCTATCCTGGTAAGCATGGCCTCCTCATCCCTATCCTGGTAGGCATGGCCTCCTCATCCCTATCAATGGCGTGCATGGCCTCCTCATCCCTATCCTGGTAGGCATGGCCTCCTCATCCCTATCCTGGTAGGCATGGCCTCCTCATCCCTATCCTGGTAGGCATGGCCTCCTCATCCCTATCCTGGTATGCATGGCATCATCATCCCTATACTGGTAGGCATGGCCTCATCATCCCTATCCTGGTAGGTATGGCTTCATCATCCCTATCCTGGTAAGCATGGCCTCCTCATCCCTATCCTGGTAGGCATGGCCTCCTCATCCCTATCCTGGTAGATATGGCCTCATCATCCCTATCCTGGTAGGCATGGCCTCATCATCCCTATCCTGGTTGACATGGCCCCCTCATCCCTATCCTGACCCCCATTAGAAAAACATTAAAAAAAACAAAACACGCTACTTGCCTGCGCTGCGCTCCCTATAAGTGTCTTGTTCCAATGCCAGCAGCTGATTTATGCTTGTAAGAAGTGCATGGCAGTGATATCATGAGCTGCTTACAAGCCAAGGACAGCTGCCGAAATACTCACTGGTCCCCATGCGGGGACTACATGCATAGAGAGCAGTGAGTATTCATAACTCTTTAGTAGCGGGCATAGTAGCAGCAGACTTCCGGCAGCAGCTGGGCTTTCACTTGTGCCCGTTACTAAAGGGAATGAATATTCATTCTCTTTAGTAGCGGGGACACGTGATACCTGGCAGCTGCGACTACTATGCCCGCTATTAATGAGAAATGAATATTCACTGCCAGTGCAGTGAATATTCATTTCTCTTTAGCAGAGGGCACGGGCTTTAGCAGCAGCAGCAGCCGTCTCCTGCCTCCTGTGACTCGCGGCTCCGCCGCTGCCCCTCCATCTTGTGGGACCCTCACTCAAGTGAAAGGCTTTATCAGCATAAAAAATGTGATGAAAAACTCTGTTCATACTCGAGTATATAAGGTAAATTATGTTACAAAGCAAGCTTTTGAGAAATCTTGGGTCTTTTCCTTAGGCATGGTATAAAAGTTTCTGAAGAAACACAAATGATACAAATATCCCTGCAAGATCAGAGGCCTGGTGCCTGAGGAGTCTGCTCCAGAGACAGTGGGGGCACCAGACCTCTGATATTACAGGGATATTGGGACTATAAAACTTTCACAATACTAATCTAATCCAATTAAGGATTCATTCTCAGAGCTCAGTTTGTTTGTTTATTAAATATTCATTTATTATACCATGCATCTGTTTTTCTTTTGTGCATACATTAGTTTTTCTTCAGAAACTTTGTTATACTAAGACAGGAAGGGGTCAAAGGAAGAGACCCAAGATGTCTCGAAAGCTTCCTTTTTAGAACTACAAGATTATCTTGTTTTTCCCACAGGGCATTCTTTTTCAACTGGCTAACACGGTACCAAACCCTTTTCTCTAAAAGTGTGTGAATACTGGACTATTTCCTGAAATTCCCATTACAAAGCTGTGGGTGTTAATCTACAGTTGTCTCTCTTCCCCATCACAGCTATTATAACATCCACTCTACTGTGAAGGGTTTGCCCAAAATCTTTGAGCTTTGGCAGGATGGACACAGGACACAAATACAAAGGTGGTCTGGCTTGCAATCGGCATCATTTCTTCCCAAAGGCGTTTAGGTCAAGGGCCTACCCTAAACTGTTGCTACAAATCCAGAAGCATACAACAGTCTAAGGCTGGTTTCACATTTGGTTTGGGCAGAGCTGCGGAGGGCTGCATACTTCCTCCATTAAGCCCCGCCCACTGCCGCACCTCTTCCATTCAGCTCCAGCTACATCTGCATGCGTCCTGCGTACTTACATTTAACATTGGGTGCGCAGGCTATGCAGATGTATGCGGATCTGTCTGCATGCGTCGTTTTGACGCTGCGCCGACGGCAACAAAATGCAACATGTTGCATTCGACACAGTGTCAAAACGACGCATGCGGATGCATCTACATGGCCCAAGTACCCAATGTTAAAGATAGGTAAGCAGGACGCATTCAGACATAGGCGGAGCTGAATGGAAGAGGTGTGGCAGTGGGCGGGGCTTAATGGAGGAACTGTGCAGCCCTCCGCTGCTCTGCCCAACGCAAATGTGAAGCCAGCCTAAAATGTGTATGCACACTATAGAATGACAGATGATACCTACAGCCCAGCAGTGAACACTATGTATTTCAGCAGGTAGCATTACTCACTTGTCCATCAGACTGCTAGATAGAAAACAAACATTTCCATTGCTTTATGGTCCAGTGGCGGTTGGCTTTGCGTGACGTCCGCTGAGCATTGCACATGGTGATTTTAGGTAGCTTAGCCATGAAGATACGTTTAATGAAACGCCCAATGAACAGTTATTGTGTGAATGTCGCTTTCAGAGGAATTCTCAAACTCTTTAGTGAATAATGCAACAGAGGATAGATGATTTTTACACTCCATGCACTTTAGCCCTTGGTGCTGCTCTGAATTAGTGTTGTCTATGGCTTGTGGATTAGTCATTACTCCGGGACGATTCTATTCCAAATATCACTTGACATGTCTAATCTACCCTAGGAAATTCCATGAACTGCCTAGAAGCAGGAGAAACATCCAGATTCCACAACTGCATAAATTATCAAATAAATAATAAAACTTCATTAATTACTAAATAAATCTTTTGAACCTAATGAGCTGCATAAACCTCAAAATTTAGGTGGACTAATAAAATGTTCATTTTGATCTGAAGTTTAAACATTGTAACATCCGAAATATGCACACAAGTCTCATCCATTTAATAATCTATGTAGTTTGCATTCTGAAATCTGGTGACAGATCTGCTTGAAAATTCTCCTGTTATCAATTATTCACTTTCTTGTTAATTGGAAAAAGTAATGTACAGCAACATAATACTTAAAGGGGACAAACGCAGCCATATCAGTGTTCTGATGCATATAATGGAAGCAATTTCTTGCACAACGGGAAAAAAAATGAAAAACGCAAAAGCTGGTGACCGCTCCTCTTTCATTACACATATTCCAGTCTTCAATAAGCATAAACGTCAATCTCAGACATAGACACGGTATAGAAGCATCTACCAAAATCTACACAACTAGCATTGTGGGGTTTTGCTATTTCAAGTCCTCTCCAGTACTTACAGGTAATTTTCTGCACCATCTTGGAAGCTTAGCAAAATTTGCAAGTGTGTAATTGAAAGGAAGAAAACAAGTTTGACAAAAAAAATTAAAAAATAAATAAGTCTGATAATTGCAAAACAACAGAAAACAGAACAATGTGAACAAAAATAAAAGAGGTCAATAACTAATTAGTGTTTCTTAGGAGGCCAATGCTTTAAGATACTAATTTTTGTGATACATTTGTTTTTAAAAAAAAAAAACCTAGTTTAAAAATTGTTTGTCAGCTTTTCCTCTAGCTGTACAAGTTTTTGTAGCTTTTCAACTAATCTAAAGGAATCGACAGATGACACCGCAGAGTAGCACATTTTACCACCACAAGTAATGTTTTCACACTAATTCATCAATTTACACTGCGCCATAAAACGATGAAATCTGGAGATCGCAGATAGCCTCCAAGGATTCCAAAAAATAGATTTCTGTAGCACAGATTTGGTATGGTGGTACAAATGGCCTTGATTATTTATTTGGTTGGAGGGGTAGTAGAGTGCTATATTTTAATTTTGTGCTTTTCTTATTGTCTGCAGACATTCTTCAATGTATGAAGCACTTCTAATAGTGATGTCATTTCCTTCTGCAAATAAAACATTTAAAGACAAAATCACATCCATTCAGCACCTCTCCCGTCTCATGTGACCGAAATTCTTGCAACATCCACATTAAGCTTCTGCATTTGGATCCCACTGCTTCACAAAGTTCTCGTTTTTTTGAGAGCAACATTAACCACTTTTTGTTTTTACATAAAATAGAGTTGGAGTGCATAATGGCTGCATGCCATACTATGCCACCGCTCATCATATATAGAGGATATATAGTATTCAAGCTTAGGAAGTATGAGGGAGAAATTAATATGGGTAATGCTGACAGGAAGGGGTTAAAGGTACACTAAAACAAAGAATGAAATCTCGGCTTATCCTCCCCTAATTTCCTCTCCTCCAATGTTTGTCTCCTATTACGACCAGAATAGAGGAATACATAAAATCTTCTGTGTATTTCCTGGGATCTGTGCCATGTCCCTACATCCTGTGCCTGGCTGTAACAACTGGCTCCATCAGAAGCCCCTCGTCAGTACCATGTCTTCAGGAGGACACACATTACTAGGTCCTGACCTAATACCAGGTCCCCAGCAAAAAGAAAATTAGGTAAAAAAAAAAAATCCCTTTTCTTGGTGCGATTTCTACAAAAGCATACAGACTGAAAACCGGGTGGGCTTATTTTCCCAATGTACACAAGAGGTATGCAACTGCATTCCATTTACTGTAAAAAAACGGACACGCTCAGCAAATATCTGGGTCATTTACTGTCTATAAAACATTCACCATAGAAGCCAAAAATAATCCCAGCAAATATGTAGAACATCCCACAAAATCAGAAAATGGACTAAACATATCTTGTCAGTCCGTTTCAATTTAAAAAGTAAAGAGAACCCTCAATTCTTCGCTTGTCAATGTCTACCTGGATGTTTTACATTAAATCGACCAAAATGAGTCAGAACAGGAAGACTGCACCTCACACCCCAGTGATTTCAACTTACCTCATTGATACTTGGGGTAATAGTAGGTGCAGCAATGAAGACCACAAATGGAGCAAATTCTGCTGTTCTCAGGACTTTTAGAGCCTAAAAACATGATGACATTAATATTTACATAAACAAAATGTAATCTGTCTCATCACTGCAATATCAAGATCGTGTCCCAAGGAAGTAAAACATTTTAGAAATTTGAAGATTGAAAAATAAACCCCCCTAGATGAGTGCCAACATACATAACCAAATTCTTGCATATGGGAAATTCTAAGTATATTATAGACATCGTTGGCCGTTACAATACAGCTTGTCTTGTAAGCATAAGATATTCATCAATGGAACTCTACTAGAGCAAACAGTGATGTATAAATGTTAACGTGTACCTGTCATTTCAGGAACCTTTTCTGTATACGCGATCATGTGTATACAATAGGGATCATACGATTTTTGGACAATCTGTCCATTTTATTGCTATGCTCCTTACTTTCCTACCAGAGTAACTAAGGCTGTGGAACACACCCCATTGTGTTGGCATTCAATGTTGCTTTGACTAAGACAAATTTTAGTTGTTTTTCCAGAGTGCAGTACAGAGGAAGTGGCGGCTCATACGTAGAGAAAGAAGCAGAATTCTCTGAATATATTACAAAGTTTCTTATATTTGAGGCTACTAATTTATACAAAGTTTGCAAAACTATACAGACCATTAAAAACCCCAAAAAACGCAACATATGACACAGGCAGCAGTGCCACGGAGCCTACTATTAAAGAAACTTAGATGAATAAACAAAACTATGACCTATTTAAAGGGAACCTGTCAGCAGGATTTTGCAAAGTAAACTACAGACACTGTCAGGTTGGCGCTGTTATACTGATTAAAATGATACCAGAGTTGATTAAATCCATATTTGTAGTATTCAGTTAATGAGAGTCTTGGGTGGGCCTGTGGGCAGGGCTATGTGGTGCTCTGTTCTCATATTCATCCTTACTGACTCACGGCAGGTCACTGAACCTTCAGCCAATTCTTTTTTTCCTCCCAACAAAATGGAGCTAGCAAGCAATATATGCTACTGCCCAGGTGTCGGCGCCATTTTGCTGAAGTTACAATTTTTTTTTGTTTAAAGCCAACTATTATCTGCAGTATATGAAAAGCAGGCAGGTCATTGAATGATCAGTGACCTGTCATAAGCCTATACAGATGCATATGTAAGCAGAGTCCCACATGAAGACCCCCCCCCCACAAGCCGCCCTGGAGCATGAGAGTCTCGTTAACTGAAAATAAAGATTAAACAACCACAAGACGGATTTCATCAACGAAGGTATCATTTTAGTCAGTATAACCGCGCCAACCTAACACTGTCTGGGTTACTGAGCACAATCCTGCTGACAGGTTCCCTTTAGGCCATGGAATTTATTATTCAGAGTTATCCTGAAGCCTTAAAAGGGGCTTATCTGGTTAACAAAACTTTCCAAACAGAATTGTAGTTTACTAGAGAGCATGTTACTCTGGAGAAGCATAGCACAGGCAACTGATCGATTTCAATGAGCAATCTGCAATTCCCCCCTTCCACTATGGTGGCACTAGAGAATAATTTAATACTTGCGGTCAGGACACCTCACAAGTTAAAGGAACAGGGGTTGGTAAAAGACAACCCCGTTAATTCACAGGTTCGTATATTCTGCCTAAAAGTTTCACAATTTGAAAAGATCAAAGCAGTAAAACCTTTTGTACATTTATCTGTCTTGGCACAAGTGTATTTTTTGTCACGGATTTTGGGTAGTTACCTGAGGTTCAACATCAAGTATTGCAATAAGTCCCTGTTCGTGGATCTTTCGTATTGTTTCCAGTTTTGTTCCATACATAGCATCCTCATGGCTGCCGTATTCCAGATATTCATTGTTGGAGATATCTTGCATCATTTGGTCGTGGGATACAAAGTAGTAATTTTTTCCATTTTCTTCATCTTTCTTTGGAGGTCTTGTGGTGTCTAAAATGTGGAGCACAACATAGCGTCAGGAACACTTTTCGGTGCAATCTCTAATTCTTTAAGCCCTTCCTTACAAGGTGTCAGCATAAACCATGTAAAAAACTATATAAAACATAACAGCATAAGCAATTTATCAGACTAAACCCTGCCCAGGCATTATCCAGCAACACAACTTGCAATGAGATCACTATGCAAAACACACTGAAATAAACAGTAGTGAACAGAAACTAACCAAATGTATTCCTATATCAAACCATTAACCTACGGAACTTACGTGGGATAGGGTAAGCAAATCTGTCAGGATGTTTAGTAATTAATGTGTTCTTTATATGTCGTCTGCCAACACCATGTGCACCTATGAACAAAACAGAACACATGTATGTATTTATTTTTCTTATACTTGTACAGCATAGCACTGGATCAATAACATACACAGTCATATAAGTTACCTAGGAGGACTAGTGTTTTCCTTTTGAAAGCCGGTAGTTTTACCACCTCTTCGTAAGTAACCAGATCTAGTTGGTCAAAGACTATGGGTAGAAATAAAAGCAAACCATTGATTAATCACTTGTCATCAGCTTTTTTTTTCTACACAATTAAAAAAAGGAACCAATGTAATACTTCTCCAATCCTCAAATGCTTTAACTGGGTCTTTAAATTGATTTATACCTTCTGCCTGCATGCAAACTACAGTATGTTTTGCATGCAGGGTTCCCTTAGCCAATGTACTACTGTATAAAGAAAACTAAGACATGCAACAGGAGACTTAAAAAGTAACCGTTGTTTAATTTATTTTTTTCATAAATCAATTGTACAAGTAAAAATCAGAAAATTTGTATTCTATCTTATCAGAAAAATCTGCTTCTTTCTCCTCGACTTATCTTTCATTCTTAAAATTCTAAATTCCGATGTAAAACCTGTTTTCAGTGAGGACAGCTTTTTACATTATCGGTAAGATTCTATACAGATGAAAGGGGGGAGGAGGTGGTTCCAAGGACCTCCGCTACCAACTCCTCCTCCCACCTCCCCGCTACATAGCGACGTACGAGAACCAAGTGTCATCTCCCATCTCCGTAATGTAACAATCGGTCTTCACTGACTACAGATTTTACCAGACAATTGAGAATATTGGAAATTAATAATTCGTCCTGGTAGAGAAAGAAGCAGATTTCTCTGAAAAGATTTCTTACAATGTTCCTTATTTTCATGTCTGCTATTGCATTAGGCAATAAAAGTGAAAACGACGGTCACTCTTTCCAATGAAACGAATGTTTCTAAATCTGTTAGTGTTTCCATGTACACAGTGGTTGTGTCACTGATCAGTACTTAAAAATGGCAAATCAGAAGAAAAGGCTGACATTACAGCACAAAAGTGAAGGTTAAAACAGAAATCACAGCAACGCTGCAGTGTGACTGGCTGCAGCGGTCTGGTGACTAGAAGAGTAGGTCACTGGAGACACAGCTAATGACAGTCTTCTTCTCACTTGACCACTAGAGCCAATTACAGGTAGCAGAGTTGCTGTGATTTCGGAGCGAGCGGCCTGCACTGGATTTGTGGCTGCACTGAAAGGCTAGTAGTACTGTATACCTCTATTCATTGCTCTTAATCAAGGTCTTCAGACAAATTTATTTTATCATCAGACAACCCTTTAAATTTTCCATTTCACTTCTGGGTGAACCACCACCTGCTTGGGCATATTTTAAAGCTTTGTGCATCCATTGTCTCCAGCAGTAACTGCATTCCTCCTAACCAACCTCCATTTGCAAAATGTACTGTATAATAGGTTGTGCAAACTGCACTGTAGGCGTCTACATTTATCATCAAGAGCAGCATGCATAGGGTTTTAATACAGATTAATCTAGTATTTCACTTTTAGGAACACTTGCCAAAAAGGAAGTAAGAAGAAGGACTGGAGTTTCGCTTAAAACTATCAAGCTTGGGGCACTGGGATAAAATGCACACATTTTTACTAAAAACACATTTTATGGGTTTGTAAATAGAGTAGTTTAGTGGAAAAAAACACTTTTCCCTCATCTCAGAAGGCCTCAGCAATGAAAACAGTGGATGTGTTCAGTCTGACAAGTCTACATCCATAGACATGCATAATCAAGAGGTTGTGAGCGGCCAGAACTTCCTTCCTCTTGATTACGTATATGCCCGAAGATGTGGACAGTGATGCCAGCGGTGTCTGGGCACAGGGCTCATGTGTCATCACAACCGCACGTGAGCTCTGGGAACAGGAGTGCCGACAGCGCTGGGAGGGGAGTAAAACAGATTTTTTTCTGAAAACATTCAGATCGAGAAGTGGTTATCCTAGTAATGGACAACACCCTTAAAGGAGAAAAAAATAAAAATGGAAGCAATCATTAGAAAACTACCCATCACAAATTATGTTTTTGGTTTATGATTTATATTTAAAAGGCAAATTTCTTCCTCATATCAAAAAAGAAAATGCGTTACCTTGCAATTTTCCAATTACTTACTGGCTACTTAAAGAAGCGCTCTCATATATATATATTTTATTAAATGTTTGTGTATGTGCTTATAATGTATTGTATACAGGTCCTTCTCAAAAAATTAGCATATAGTGTTAAATTTCATTATTTACCATAATGTAATGATTACAATTAAACTTTCATATATAATAGATTCATTATCCACCAACTGAAATTTGTCAGGTCTTTTATTGTTTTAATACTGATGATTTTGGCATACAACTCCTGATAACCCAAAAAACCTGTCTCAATAAATTAGCATATCAAGAAAAGGTTCTCTAAACGACCTATTACCCTAATCTTCTGAATCAACTAATTAACTCTAAACACATGCAAAAGATACCTGAGGCTTTTATAAACTCCCTGCCTGGTTCATTACTCAAAACCCCCATCATGGGTAAGACTAGCGACCTGACAGATGTCAAGAAGGCCATCATTGACACCCTCAAGCAAGAGGGTAAGACCCAGAAAGAAATTTCTCAACAAATAGGCTGTTCCCAGAGTGCTGTATCAAGGCACCTCAATGGTAAGTCTGTTGGAAGGAAACAATGTGGCAGAAAACGCTGTACAACGAGAAGAGGAGACCGGACCCTGAGGAAGATTGTGGAGAAGGACCGATTCCAGACCTTGGGGAACCTGAGGAAGCAGTGGACTGAGTCTGGTGTGGAAACATCCAGAGCCACCGAAATGGGCTACAGGTGCCGCGTTCCCCAGGTAAAGCCACTTTTGAACCATAAACAGCGGCAGAGGCGCCTGACCTGGGCTACAGAGAAGCAGCACTGGACTGTTGCTAAGTGGTCCCAAGTACTTTTTTCTGATGAAAGCAAATTTTGCATGTCATTCGGAAATCAAGGTGCCAGAGTCTGGAGGAAGACTGGGGAGAAGGAAATGCCAAAATGCCTGAAGTCCAGTGTCAAGTACCCACAGTCAGTGATGGTGTGGGGTGCCATGTCAGCTGCTGGTGTTGGTCCACTGTGTTTCATCAAGGGCAGGGTCAATGCAGCTAGCTATCAGGAGATTTTGGAGCACTTCATTCTTCCATCGGCTGAAATGCTTTATGGAGATGAAGATTTCATTTTTCAGCACGACCTGGCACCTGCTCACAGTGCCAAAACCACTGGTAAATGGTTTACTGACCATGGTATTACTGTGCTCAATTGGCCTGCCAACTCTCCTGACCTGAACCCCATAGAGAATCTGTGGGATATTGTGAAGAGAAAGTTGAGACGCGCAAGACCCAACACTCTGGATGAGCTTAAGGCCGCTATTGAAGCATCCTGGGCCTCCATAACATCTCAGCAGTGTCACAGGCTGATTGCCTCCATGCCACGCCGCATTGAAGCAGTCATTTCTGCCAAAGGATTCCCGACCAAGTATTGAGTGCATAACTGAACATTATTATTTGATGGTTTTTTTGTTTGTTATTAAAAAACACTTTTATTTGATTGGATGGGTGAAATATGCTAATTTATTGAGACAGGTTTTTTGGGTTATCAGGAGTTGTATGCCAAAATCATCAGTATTAAAACAATAAAAGACCTGACAAATTTCAGTTGGTGGATAATGAATCTATAATATATGAAAGTTTAATTGTATTCATTACATGATGGTAAATAATGAAATTTAACACTATATGCTAATTTTTTGAGAAGGACCTGTATGTCAGGTGTCTCAAACTCTGCTTGGTATATGGGCCGCATATAGAAAAAAAAAATTGTCTTTCAAAGGATACAGCCCCCAAATTCAAAGTGACATTTTTAGTGATACCAATTTTTTTTTCTATACACCTTTTGAACATTTTTGCAGTGTTTATATTATTTTTTAGAGCTTGGGTCTTTATGGATGTGGTGATAACAAATGTGCACTCATATTTTAGTTATGTCCCCATCCAGGTCCCCATCTTGTAATTATGTCCCCATCCAGGTCCCCATATTGTAGATCTGGTCCAATCTGGGTCCCCATATTGTAGATATGTCCCCATCCAGGTCCCCATATTCTAGTTGTCACCATCCAGGTCCCCATATTGTAGTTATGTCACCATATTGTAGATATGGTCACATCCAGGTCCCCATATTGTAGTTCTGTCCCCATTCAGGTCCCCATATTGTAGATATGTCCCCATTCAGGTCCCCATATTGTAGATATGGTCACATCCAGGTCCCCATATTGTAGTTGTCACCATCCAGGTCCCCATATTGTAGTTATGTCACCATATTGTAGATATGGTCACATCCAGGTCCCCATATTGTAGCTCTGTCCCCATATTGTAGATATGTCCCCATTCAGGTCCCCATATTGTAGATATGGTCACATCCAGGTCCCCATATTGTAGTTATGTCCCCATCCAGGTCCCCATATTGTAGTTATGTCCCCATTCAGGTCCCCATATTGTAATTATGTCCCCATCCAGGTTTTCATATTGTAGATATGGTCCCATCCAGGTCCCCATATTGTAGTTATGTCCCCATCCAGGTCCCCATTTTGTAGATATGTCCCCATATTGTAGATGTCCCCATTCAGGTCCCCATATTGTAGATATGGTCACATCCAGGTTCCCATATTGTAGTTATGTCCCCATTCAGGCCCTCATATTGTAGATATGGTCACATCCAGGTCCCCATATTGTAGTTATGTCCCCATCCAGGTCCCCATATTGTAGATATGGTCTCATCCAGGTCCCCATATTGTAGTTACGTCCCCATATTGTAGTTATGGCCCCATTCAGGTCCTCATATTGTAGTTATGTCCCCATTCAGGTCCCCATATTGTAGATATGATCACATCCAGGTCCCCATTGGATCCACTGGCAGCATTTTATTTCAGCTGAATGTGTGCCCTTGGACGTGAATGTATTGCAGGGCAGAAACTCTCTGCACAGCAATACCAATAGAGGAGTGTGGAAACCACAGATATGACCAACACAGTCACAAGGTAAAATACAAAAAATTTATTGTTTCATAAAAAACACAATACAATTGTACAAAACAGGTAGGAGTAATGGAAGGCATGTGCAAGTAACGGGCACAAAGTGCACCTGTGCAAGAAAAAAGGCATGCAGACCAGAAGAAAACCACATAGGGCCCCTGACGAAGGAGCTGTGTTCGTCGTATCTGTGGTTTCCACACTATATCAAGTCTATGATGGACAGTAATCAAAATAGATAAATATAGTGATTGAAACAATGCTGTTCTATACCATTCTTCTCCTATACAGCAATACCAATGCAAACTGCCGGCCAATAAGAAATCAGCAGCTGACATCTGCATGCTGGCGCATGACAGTGATATCATATGCTGCCGCACCAACACGCCCATGTCAGCTGCTGGTCTCTGATTGGCCGACGGGTGGCATAGGTATTGCTGTGTAGAAAGTCTCTGATCGGCAATACATTTCAATTGAATGTGCGTCTAAGGGCACACATTCAGCTGAAATAAAACGCGGTAGTCGGCAGCCCCCTTGACTAGAAATGGACCGCCAAAGGGTCTACAGTGCCTGCAGGCGATATGAAGCAGCCTCAGGGGGCGAGTGTTTGAGACCCCTGGTATACATGTTAATATATTCACCTACTGGTGCTCTCTCCAGTTTTCAGCACAGTTCTTCTCGGACATCACCGCTCTGCATGACCTGGAAGTGAATTTTACAATGCAAGCCTATAGAGGGTCAGAATGAGGAGTCATAGGCGTTCACTGTTAAAGAGACTTCTGGATCACACAGGGTGAGGGAACTAGTAGCAATTGTGGTGACGCCACTGAGTTTAGAGGAGGACGACGCTTGATCCCGTAGAGTGCGGCGGTAGGCGAGTAGATTCATACACTCATACTATACTACATATACACAGATTTATTAATAAAAAAAGTATAGATTGGAGCTTTTTTTTTTATTTTTTTTTTTTTATTTTGTAAGACTCATGTCCTTTCAGCAGTTTCCTATCAGACAGGGTTACAATGCCAAGCAACAATAGGTCACAGCGGACCCTGAATCAATGACCTTTGTACATGCTTATTGATTGAGTAAATTGATTGAGGCTAATGTATGTACAGTTTTCTGAAACAAAGTACGAGTCTAAAAATAAAACCCTAGTGTGAAAATTTCAAGATTAATTTTGTTTTGTAATAAAGATTTTGATATGAAAAAATTAGATAACACCATTTAAAAACACATGTGAGACAAAAAAAAAAAACTGATTTAAGGAAAAGGACATTTTCTGAATGTAGGGAAGTAAAGGGACTTGCAGTCAATCCAATGTGTAGTTTCTCTATTGAAAAGATCTCTCCTGAGCAGACCACTTTTTATTGCAAGAAGGAGGAACAGATATTAGAAGGATAGTCCTGTTAAAAAAAGTTTTTATTTTAAAATGTATGTGAAGCACAAATATAGGAATCTGGAGACTTCAGTTGCCTCCACTTCTGGCTTTGCTTCACATACTGCAATGGCCACATATCACCAAAAAGCCCTATTCTGTGTTGACACCTGTCCAGCGTTAAGGGGGCTGGCTAACTGCCCCATTTCATTTGCTAAGTCCATCCCATTCTCAGACTCATAGACCGAGAATAAAGGGTCAAACATTGGATACTCTCACCAGTATCTGCAACTGGCGCTGATATCTTAAACTTTATTAATCTTTTTCATTAAAAGATTCATAGGATTTATCCATCTGCATACAGTGTATATATATATATATATATATATATATATATACACACACACACACAATATAATATAATGTTGAAAAAGCTACACCGCGAAACGCGGGGTGAAGTGAGGGTTGCTCCCGTTTCTCACTATGGGTAAGTGCGCAATAATATTGGTTAAATAGCTGACTTTGGACCCCCTTTTTTATATGGGGACACTATGATCCATATTTTGTTATAGGGCCCAATATTTTGCTACTCTGCATTTATGCATTTGTTTTTTACCCCAGGGATGAATTCTGCCACTCACGCGTAATCTGGTGTACCGTTATGTTTTCTCTGTGATACCTCTGTTTTGGTATATATTGCTTACAGCATATATACGTATAATTGTTATTTATACTGCTATTTGTATTCTTATTTGGATCACGCAATAAAGTTTGTATTTGATCTTTTTAATTATGTTGCTTGGGACATTTTTAGTCCTTTCTGCTTTGATTCTACATATTTGGAGTTGTTCTTTTGATCAGACATCCTTGGGGTGTTCAGGGAGGGATATATACCCTCAGCCACAAGATATATTGGTGCTTTAGGAATATAATATACGGTATATATATATATATATATGTATATATATATATATATATGTGTGTGTGTGTGTGTGTGTGTGTGTGTGTGTGTGTGTGTGTGTGTGTGTGTGTGTGTGTGTGTGTATGTATATATATATATATATATATATATATATATATATACACACACACATATATATACATATATATCTCCACTGCTGACATTGCTGGCCACATACAGAAGGACTGGGAAGAAAAGAAACAAGGGGTCTACTTCAATGTTACAACTTCTTCCATTAATTGCTAATTGGCTTTGTGTAATAAAAAATTGAAACTGCTTGAGGGCATGTTCACATGTTGCCTCACATTGCACTTTGTCCCTGCTGTAAGGCATGGTGTGAACATACCTTTAATGAACAGCTTGGTATATCGTGATGGAAACTATTTACATTTCAAAACTAAGTGTATGAAGCAAGCAGATACTATTTTGACATGCTTTTATATTATGCACAAGTTTTTTATTTTTTCACATGCAATGATTTTTGCAAAACAAAACAGACAAACCCCAAATCATGCTATTTAAAGGATGTTTCTTTGTAGAACAGTGAATTCTTGAGATGTATTTTTGCAGTACATGGGTTTTTAAAACTGTTATACAATATGTAATTGACATTAATTCAAATGATTCATACAAGGAGAATCTGCCTTATTTACCGTAGTTGCATAAAACACTGTTCTACAACCAAAAAAGAAAAGCTACATATGGTGCATAACAAACTACAGAGGAAAAGTGAATAAAAAACGGCAACGCTTCTCAATAATATATTTCGCTCAGCTGCATAACATACGCCACAGAATATAATGTGCACAAATGAAGACTATCAGAGAAGTGACCATTTAGCTGCTAAGCGGTTTAATCAATACGCCTTTGTCACAATAAGAAAAGAACACTCCATTTTGATGGAAGCCACTTAAACATGTGAACTGTGCTATGCCTTAATAGTATTGTTCAAAGAATCAGAAAGTAGTAATGTACCTTGACCCTCAGGCCCTCACCCTGCAGAGACCCCAGTGCTGCCAACACCAAGCTGATATGCAGATCACTTGTTAAAGGGACTGCAGCTAACATCCCCTTCATTTTAAAGGGACCTGTCATGTTGACAATGGTAGCTGATCTGCAGCAGGATCAAGTGACCAAGTATGCAATCAGTATTCTTGGTGCCATGTGCGGACTAGCAGGTCAGCCATGTTTCTCATTTAACCGTTGCCAGAAGTGGCTGAGACTAGTCGGCACGCAACTGCAGATCTGTAAATTGCATGCATGTGGTTATGGGAAGGCCCATTCGCACAGGGTATACAGGGGAATTGTGAACATGTGTGCATGGCACGGCCGGGATTCGGCAGTCTCAGAGCAACTGGAGACTTTTCTTCTTAACCAATTAAAAGTATTTATTGGCTTCTCGTACTGTAACATTTGTCAGATTTCATGATTGGGTTAGCTGTTTATTATAAGAACAGAAGATGAGAGCTTTGCCACACATAGATTCATTAGCTTTCATGACAAAGTTAATTATTTACTATTTGACAGGCATAAAAGGAGCTATTAACCAAGAATTGGCTATATTTGTACGCCACATCGAAATACAGTTTGTGATTAAAACTAATGCAGCCTTTATACGCATTTTCTGTGCACTATTGCCGTTTTCAAGCACCATTGTCTTTAATGAAACTCATGCTTGGTTTTACGACTTTGAATGGTGGTTAATGCATTACAAACACAAATTAATGCCTTTGTGCTGAGCACAGGCCTGCTATTTACTATAATTACATTGCACAGTCAGTAGTGCATAAAATATAGAACATGCAGGGATTAAAAAGACTAGGCAGTGTTCACGATCTAACCAGAATAGGTCTTCAAAATGTCACTTGTCTGTACGCGTACAATAAAAGCTACTACAGCAATGGCATTAAATCCCAGTTATATTAAAAATATATATACACACACACATTATAAAGGACGGAAAAGTCTAGCAACACAGAATGGAGGTACGGATCTGGCCATAGCCCGTTTGCGTTCTTATACAAGGTACCAGGATAGGTATAGCCGGAAGTGCACAATATTGACCATATGACTGGCAGTCTGAGCACTGTGCCACTGTGAAGCCCACCAACTATCTGTAGCTTTCCTCACATGACTGACAGATTATACCCTATGTCCTGACCCTGTGTCTCCCAAAAAACATCTACTAAGCACTAAGAATGCTGCTGCCCTCTTGCCTAATGCCCAAGTCCACAGAATATTCATAGGGGTCCCAGAGGTGTGATCTGCAAATATCTCCAAAACACAGGTCCTCTGACCTTTTTCTTCATGTTAAAAGGGTGGTCACTAGTGAGGAGCGAACGTGCTCTGATAACGTGTTATCTGAGTATCTCATGCGTGCTTGGATCATATGTTTGAGTCCCTGAGGCTGCATGCTTGGCGATGGTGGACAGCCCAAACACATGGAGGCACTGCCCATTTGTTAAGCAATCCCTGCATGTTTTGCGGCTACCAGCCAGGAGACATGCAGCCGCGGGGACTCGAACATATTATGCTAGCATGCCGAGGACGCTCTGATACTGGTCTATATGAGCATGTTCGCTCATCACTATTGTTCATCACAAGCGCATGTATTGCATTCATATTTTATGACTTTGTACACACGCTGCACAAAGGAAATACTGAATTCTAGCTCCTTGAACAGCAACACAGTACACATACAAGAAATATGAAAAATGGTAACACATGCTTAGCAGCAAAGTGTAATGCTAAAGAAACAAAAAAGAAAATGTGCAACTATGTAATACTGAGTATAGGGTTTTATACTGAGTGCTAAAAGCTGAGGAATACAATTATTGGAAGTCATACATTACAACAAAAAACAATAAGCAGGCATCATCACTTGACAGGTTACTTACATGCACAGAGGCCAGTGGGAGAAAGACGGCATGAAAAATGCACAGGGGTCAGATATGGCTTGCAATATATTAATGAAACATTTTCTAATATGCACACAATAAAATTATAGATGCAAAGCAGGTAAAACACAAACACAAAACACTGTTAATCTCACATTACATTTTTATACCCTTATCTAAAAACATAAGTGTACAGGTTTTATATCACTTGCTGCAATTTATAAAATGTTATTTTTAAAGCATAACTTCACTGTAACTGCACCCATGCCTAAATATTTAGGGTTCAAGAGATGTCTGGCCTATCACTCCATCCATAGCCAGTTTAGGTCTTTATTTAGACTGCACAACCCCTTTAAGGAGGTTGTCCACTACTTTTACATCGATGATCTATCCTTAGGATAAGCGGTTATCGGTGTCGATGGCTGCCGGCAGTACGTACTCACTTGAAGAACTGCTCCATCTACTTGTAGTGGCAGGGTACTACAAATCCGCCTCCAATGAGACAGAGCAGCTAGGCAAGTGAGTACCTCCTGCCAGCAACAGCCGCAGACACAGATAACAGCTGATCAGTAGGGGTGCCAGGTGACTGACCCCAGTCGATGAGACATTGATACTAAGTGAAAACCCATCTCTTCAGGAAAACCTACAGCCTGCAATAACCATTCTGCCGCCTCACCACCACCACCAGAGCTGCCGCCTCACCACCACCACCAGAGCTGCCGCCTCACCACCACCACCAGAGCTGCCGCCTCACCACCACCACCAGAGCTGCCGCCTCACCACCACCACCAGAGCTGCCGCCTCACCACCACCACCAGAGCTGCCGCCTCACCACCACCACCAGAGCTGCCGCCTCACCACCACCACCAGAGCTGCCGCACCCCGACCTTCTGTCTCTTCCCCATTATCCCATAGAATGTAAGTCCGCAAGGACAGGGTCCTCTCCCCTCTGTACCAGTCGGTCATTGTAAATTTGTTTACTGTAAATGATATCTATAACTCTTTACGTAACCCCTTTCTCATGTGCAGCACCATGGAATTAATGGTGCTATTTAAATAAAGAAATAATAATGATGTAAAAGTAGTGGACAACCTCTAAAGCACAATGGTCCAATAAGCTCTGACAGGGTGAAAGTGATGACCAGTACATTTCAGCCCTTGACTAAGCAGGGACATAAGTCTCTCCTGTTAGTGGCACATCAATGATACAGACAACACACATTTAGGACATATTGGGATAACCAATAAAATAAATTGATATGGCACCCCATGGAAAATTCTCTAAAACTGACTTGAAAGCAGCCTTTGTACAAGGACATGAAACGGCACCACCTAATTCAGATGTCTGTTTTCTCTTAATTTCTGTTGTATTCCTGTTTGGACATGACAAACACATACAATGTAGTCTATGGGCGTGTTCACATGTTCGTGTTCTATCTATACAGTATATACAGTAACATTTTTTAATTTTGCCTCTGTTGCAGAGATATTAGTCCAAGTGAGTGTTATCACATAGCAACTCATACAGTACACATACACTTGGACCTAACTAACGTTAACTCCTTAGGTGCCAAATACTTTGTTCTAAATTTTGACTCTGCATTGTGGAGATAGAGGGATAAAATGATTTTTGCATCATTGTCACTATTACATCGAGTCTCCAGTTCAAACATGAAAAATATAGTGAAGGGTCCTCTTTCAGGCTATGTTCCCATGAGGAGTATTTGGCACTTTTTTTTCTGAGGAATTTCTGCACCAATTAAATAAATTGGGTTACTTGCATTTTTATTTGCGTTTGAGTGTATTTTTTTTTTTTACATTTTTAATCACTTTTTTATGTCATGTTTCATATAAAAAATGGCTTTGTTTTGGAGACACGCAAATACTTAACTTTCAGAAAACTATTCATACATGTCATATGCGTATTACATGCGTTTCTAGTCGGTTTCCGTTCCAAAAAATGCACTGAAAGAAGTCATGTGTTTTTACCTACGTATTTTCCTCCTCTCACTTTAGGTCTATGGGAGAAATTTGCAAATAAAATGCTTATATACCGCACAATGCAAATACACTGCGGGAAAAAAACGCTCCAAATGCTCATCATGGGAACTTACCAGTTTAATGGTCATGTAGGTTAAATCTCTATGACATTAAATCAGATTTGTCAGCGAAATAGCTTCAATTCTACTTTGTGCCATTTAGCTATGGGAAGTCTGGGATAATCATGAGCACTCCATCCTGTAACAATAAGCGGCTGTGTATACCTCCTCACTGCAGGGACAGATGGAGGAGTGCTCGCACACCGGACTCGCACTATAAGTCCAGTGCATGCATCAGCACTCGCCAATGACACTTGTTACTAGCTGTAATATGATGGCCGCACACACGCTAGCACATGTCTAAGGGATATTATTGAAGCTAGATCAATATTTATAAAAAAAATTCCAATAATGCAGACATTTGTGACAAGGAAACAAATCTTGATCATCAGAAAGACTTAAAAACTGAAAGTTGGCATTATGCAAATAACCAAACTAATTTATACAGTAAGATATACATTAAAGACATTTCTCCTTAGGATGGGCCACAAGTCTGATGAACAGGGGTCCGACCCACTCCTGTGCAGTTTTCAGCTTTCTGCTGATTGATGGAATATTCGGCAGGACAGTATGTTCATGTGAATATCAGGATAAATGTTTGACAGGGATAAGGGATATACATGTAACATTTGGGGCTATGTGCTATAAACAGAAAATTGGTTATACTCAGTTATAAGCAATTTAATAGTGAAAATCACCACATGACCAATAAGCATCATTGACAAGTTTGCCCAGGAGTGTAACACTAGAGAACGTGGGCACAAGGTTTGCCAACATCTGTAAAAGATTCTCAGACTAAATAGTAAAAAAATTAAAAAAAAAGTGAAGAATTTGACACGACAGATTTCTGGCTGAATGATGGTGTGCAGCCTCATTGTGATCGGCATTTTTATTCATTTGCAAGAATCGCTGCACATTTAAAATAAAAAAAAATGGAGCAGTGAGACGGACTCCATACGGAATCAATGATTTCTCTTTAAGCAAATAAATCTTCTTCACCACATCCTAATAGGCCATATAATATCAGTGTTAAAAATGAATAGATTTCTCTTAGAAGAGGTATTCACACGGCAGCATAAGAGATCATCTTTCTCTGTGGTACATCACCCTGAGTAAGCAGGACTAGCGCTGCCGAGAACAATGAGAGCTGGTGAGAACTGAGCGATCTATTATAGATCACACATCACGCATCCTAGAATACTGCATATAAGTCTCCAATGTGCTGCACGTAACCCAAAAAAGACCGATTATTCTACCCACCATCATTTGTCTTAATCCGGCGCCTCCTCGCTTCTTACAATTGCCGTTCTCCTTCCCTGCTTCATGTGGATGATGTGTCCTGTGTTATCCACACAGTGTTCAAGGGCAGAGCAAAGTACTGTAATGTGCATGTGCGGGAAAGGGCAAAGAGCGCCGGCGCATGAGCATTACATTACTTTGCTCTGTCGTCGTCATGAAGCCAGGAAGAAGAAGAAAGGCGAGCGCAAGAAGAGAGGAGGCGCCGGATCAAGACCAGTGATGCCCATCGTACCGGACCACGGCATAGGTGAATATAAAATAGTTTTAGTGTTATGCACAACGCAGCGGGGACTTATATACTGCATTCTAGAATGCTGTATGTAGGGGTGTACAGCCTCTGCTCCCTTTATGATCATCAGGAGCGAGAACCAATTCATGTAAAAACCACCTGTGATGTGAATTTAGCAGTGGCGAATCATTGGCACTAGGCCTCATTCAGAAGTTTGTGTTTCATGTACTGTATTGTACTTT
This sequence comes from Ranitomeya imitator, assembly GCF_032444005.1. Lineage (NCBI taxonomy): Eukaryota > Metazoa > Chordata > Amphibia > Anura > Dendrobatidae > Ranitomeya > Ranitomeya imitator. The sequence goes on from NC_091284.1 coordinate 176,932,863, forward strand.
GATAAAACTTACCTATTCAAGTCCAATGGACCATAAAAAAAATAAATTGCACTTTGATGCCATCATTGTGCTGTCCGATATTCATTTACTATTACACATAAGAAGCTAGGAAACCTCCATCAGTTTTTTTTTCTTTTGCATTAAAAATAAAACTGATAAAAACATTGATGGTAGGAACGGATACACTGATCAAATGGATTGAAATCTTATGTACCACACTGCTGAAAATTGAAAAAAAAGTTTTTCAAGTACACAAAAAGAAAATGTACCGTAGGTTTGAATAAGGCCTCTAGATAACAAATCAAAGCGCACACCCCCTTAGCTTCAGATCAGCGGTCACTTAGGATTTCATGATAAACATTCTGTACTCTGTAAATACTTTGCGCGGACATTTCATACCTGCGTTGTGCTTTGCCAGATACTTGTCTTTATACTGCTTTTTTTTCTTGCCAAACCACGTACAGCTGGCCTGCTGCTCCTGCTTTGTCTTTTCCATAGCAATGCAGGCAACACGCCTAAACATGGCAACACAACACGTTATTCCCACGGAAAAATATAAGCAGCATTCCTGGTCATACAATCAATAATGTGTCTTAACACAATCAAGCAGAGATGTAATGTTAAAGCATTTATTTTTCTTGATCTCAAAAATATTACATATGGTATATAAAAAAAAATACGATTTCTAACTAAGCACAGGAATGTGAATACATTTTAAAAGACTCTACCATACACTACAAAGGAAAGATGTTGCTTTTGTAACTTGCTATGGCGCTTGCTGGCGTTTTGATTTCTCTGAACATCCATCTAATGTGTCCAGTGCTGGTAACAAGAAGCCACTGCTAGTGGCGGCCAGAATATAGCAGAAATCACTCTGCATAAAGCCTGTGTGACCACACGCACTGAACACCATGAGGGGCGTTGTCCGGGAAATTAAGAAAATTACCATACATTATACATTAAAAAAGACAGTTCTATAAATCACATTAAATTACCGATTTCCTTTATTTCTTGGACAACCCATTTAGCTAGCTAGATATTCTGAGACGATATGGAAAAAAACAAAAAAACACAAAGAAACAAAAACCAGGGGATGACAAAACAAGCATGTAACAATACCTAGACATGAGTAACCTTTTTAAATCATTCCAAATGATATTGCTTAACCTGAGTAAAATGTCTAAATGGGGGGGAAATCTTATCAATATAGTAATTTATTGTTCAGATCCAAACCACATTTTCAAACAAATCAAAAGTGCACTGTAATGTCCAAGATAATGACCAACCATGACCGTTATATCACAGGGAATCAGAAATGTCCATATAAAAATAAAGATTATTATTATTATTATTATTGGTTGCATGCAATTCTTTTTGCATGAGCGGACTATCTGTGCAGAGTGAGCTGTCAGAGTGCCATGATTTCAGACATCGCTCACTGTGTACTGACACTTTGGAAATGAATGAAAACAGGAGGCTCCAGGGAGAAATAAAGTTCACGTTCTCCCAGTAGCCGCACTTTCATAAAGGCTGCCGGGCGGCATTGTAACACAATTAACCTGAAGAGTAAACACGTAGCTTCATGTCAACAGTGTTTGGGGACATGACACGTTCTTTTTAAATTCACAACGTGTCCACTTCCGTGGTGGAAGTGCATCTTTTAGATGTGCACTAAACTGCTAAATTCACTGGGAGCCTAAATTAGCAGCTAACAATGGTCTGGAATTGTTTTGTTGCATTACCACATCAAAAATGCATATAACAATGCATGAGTAAGTAAAATATGCACAGATTTTGATGCAGAAATGCTGTGGATTTACCGTAAGTTTAGAAAGCCTTGCGTAAAACCTACCCCAAATACAGCCTAACAGTTTGGAATGGATGACAATGGGAAAAACTCGAGCATGGGCCATGCTGCATTTATAACCTAGAATGGATAAGGGAGTAAAATTGCTCCGAATTTGCCATTTTTTAGATGTCATCTCTCTATAGATAATATCTATGTTAACAAAAAAATACCCTTAAACCTCTGGTCGCAGACAATGAGCAGTTTATAAAAATACTAATGTTAAGGTGTGAATAGAGAATATACCAGGCACTGTTGAGTGGTGAAGAAGCAGGATATTTATGGAACAATTTATAGTGTAGTCGCATCAGCTTAACTGTGCTAAACAACGTGAAATAATGATCAAAATATCCGCCCACAAGCTGCTAGCTCACAATCTATGCACGTCAAATGGAAATTGCACGAATGCCATTACCTTGCTGCTTTCAAAGGACAAACCGTATATTTTGTGCCTTAAAATTAGTTTTACCCGGTTTCCCAGGAGATGCTGGAAATACAGCAATTAGATCATCATAAAAGTAAATCTGCCCCAGCTGATGAATGTTTACCACACAACGGCATCGTAAACACCGTAATAAAAGCCGGGTTTACTTCAGCTGACTAGAATTTTCATTGAAAAGGGGAATTTAAAAGCAGGAATGTGAATGGATGCAATAAATATTTAACGAGGACCTTTTACCAGTGTGAGCACAGAATAGTGGCTGCAGAGCAGAACAAAAAAACTGTTCATTTTTTACATTTCTCTTCTTCGTTGTGGAGATATTAGTTTGGAAAGTTTAGGCTACAATTTAAGTTAAGGCCAAAAGGAGTGTTAATAGAGATTTTTCTCTGGGGCTTGTACTACTTCTGCTGCATGAGGCTGACCAATCAGAGGCTGGCCATCAACACACAGGGGAAAGAAGAACACACCCCCACATTAACTTGGAACTTCTCCTGTGTGAGTTATGGAACGTTTGATTAATAACACTTTCAGCTTTCATCTCCTAAGAATGTGTGTGGGGGAAAGGCAGAATAGCAGAGAACCTGTGGCAGATTCTGATGCCTTTATAATTCCATAACCTGTACAGTACTAAGGAAATACTGAAAACATGACCTATTGGGGGCTGTTAGCACTGGAGTTTGGGAAACACTGGTGTAACCAAATTACTCCAGTTTGGAAAGGAATTAGTCACACATGTTTTTTTTTAATCTGTATGCTGTCCATTAAAAGACAAAAAAAATGCATTCATACAAAAATGGGACTGGACACATAGGTTTTTCTCAGATCTGACACACAGGTCATTGAGGAAAAACTGCTGTATATATTTTGGTCTGCAGATCAGATTTTGCCACTTGAATGGTTAGGACAGATAAAATGTGCACCGTAGCAATGCATACACTATTAATTTCTCACTTTACATCACACCTAGGGAACAGCAGCACAGACACCACTGGAAGGGAGCCACTGTGGGTTGAGAGTATCCATTGTTTTTATTTTAATTGGGGTCCTAAATGGATTAAGCAGGATTTGTGCAGTAGTGGACAACTTTTTAACCATATTCTTCCATGGTTGTGTGAACATAGTCTTAAGAATGCCCCTAATGTCACTATTCTAAGAATCCAGATTATTGTCATTTACAGCAGCAAATGTTTTTCCTGCAAAGAATCTTTGCCATCATTAAGACATTTCCATATGGATTGCTCTCATTTTATAAAAAAAAGTATTTGTATAAGAGGTAGAACTCCACTCTGACTGTACATGCTATGACTTACCACTCTTGTAGCTCAGGAGAAGGAATAAGACCGGCAGTACCATTTTTTGCATTTTCCAGTTTGCCTTGCCACCAGTTGTGGTCATCTTTACTAATAATTTGAATAATATCTCCAACTCTAAACCTGATGCCAGCTTCTTTACAGGGTATTAGGTCATCCTTTGCTGGATCATATTCGAATTGTGCTCTTACATATATCTAGAAAACAATATACAAGCATACTTTACAGCTAAAGAAATAAATATTAGAACGTTGATGGGGATCATAGGAAAAAAAGTTTGAACTGATAAATGACCAGACAAGAAATGGTTATTAGCTCACACAAAGATGAAGCATTTGCAGGGCGAAGCATGCAAGGAGAATGGAAGAGTTTACAACTGATGAATCTGAATACCTTGTACATAAGACTTGAAAGGCTTTTGGGGTTATTGATTAATTAAGGTTAGAGCCATTACTCTGTTACTGAGCTTTATCTTATTTTTCATTTTGTACTTCCAAGATTCATTCTAAACTACAACTCCAATTGTAATGACAAAAAAAAAAAAAATGTTACAAAAACTTTCAGCGTGGAGTGATATGGTGAAAAAAACAACCCTCTATTCTGTCACTGCTTAGTTATAACAGTGTCCGCTGTGCAGTAAGAGTTATTTGGCAATATTCTTTGGGGCAGTACGATTAAGGAGATACCAAATTTGTGTAATTAAAAAAAAATAAAAATCAGAAAAAGTTTTTGTTGGCACGTATTGATTGTGATTAGTGATGAGTGAATATACTCGTTACTCGAGATTTCCCGAGCACGCTCGGGGGGTCCTCCGAGTATTTTTTAGTGCTCGGAGTTTTAGTTTTTCTTGCTGCAGCTGGATAATTTACATCTGTTAGCCAGCATAAGTACATGTGGGGGTTCCCTAGCAGCCAGCTAACCCCCCACATGTAGTTATGCTGGCTAACAGATGTAAATTATCCAGCTGCGGCAAGAAAAACTAAATCTCTGAGCACTAAAAAATACTCGGAGGACCCCCCGAGCATGCTCTGTTAATCTCGAGTAACGAGTATATTCGCTCATCACTAATTGTGATCAAACACTTGAATTCTGGTGTTTGTTTTCTTTTCCCTTTCACCACTTAGATTATGGGGTAAATTTTATATTTTTATAGATCAGACTAGTACAGGCACAGCAATACCAAATATATATGCAAAAATATATATATATTTCTTCACCTTCAGGTTGGGAAAAGTGCGAGGGGAATTTAACAAAATCAAAACAGAACAAGTAGTACATTTGACTGATTTTTTTAGTCCCTCTACTCTATATTGCAACACTTCACTATTTTTTACTATAGACTGCAATACTGATCTACTATGAAGATTAATCTTCTGCTGGGCTTCATGGGTGCACCAAAATGCCAGTAACAGGGAGCTGTCAGAAGGGCTCTGGCTGAAATGGTAACACATTGGCACTCCGCAAATGTAAAGCAGGGGAAATGAGAGGCGCCAGAACGGACACTCAGCAACCACTTAGGCTGCTGCTATATGGGGACACAAAAGAGCACAGTGAGGCCAAAAATACTCTGTTGTAAAAAATAAATAAATCACAGTAATAAGCAAGTGCTAGTCAAAAGATGGAAAAAAACAGGGTATTTAGTATCAACTAAATACCCTGTTTTTTCCATCTTTTGACTAGCACTTGCTTATTACTGTGATTTTTTTTTTTTTACAACAGTATTTTTGACCTCACTGTGCTCTTTTGTGTCTTCAAGTTTCTTGGTGGTGTGTGAACAGGTTCCTACAGACTTGTTCAATGTGCAAGTAGCCCATGTGTTTCTGGTTCTATGCTGCTATATGGGGTAGCATTGCCGTACCTATACTACTGTGACAAGCAAGTAGCAAAATATCCACCGAAGTCTGATATTTGGCAACTTCCCCATGGTATTTTAGGGGTCACAACATAACTCCATTCTCTTGTCTAGCACTGTAGTATTGGCACAGGGGCTGATGCAACTAAAGTTGCTGTATAGCCCTAGCCTTAACACTGCACTGAGCGTTTGAGAGCAGCATTTAATTGGTTAAACAGCAGAGATTGGTTGCTGCTGTTAAAAGCTGGTACCGGTTGGATAACATAACCAACACCCGCCCAGTATGAAGCGGACTTCTATGTGAGAATTCCCAGTGCTCTCTGCATTCTAGGATTGCGGTCAGCACATTCTGATTTGTACATTGTCACCAGACACTTTTTAATCAATATTTTCTTTTTAATCATTCCCTCATTTTTAGTTCTAATCCAGCCTCCTCTGAGAAGCTTGAGAAAAGCCTGTGAAGGAACTAGACGTCTGATATATAAGGTGAGATTAATCATAGATTTAACATTAACAAATATGACGGCAACACGAACATGGATTTATTAGGGGGGAGAACAACAAGCCACAAAGAAAATCTATTCACCTGTCGTCCTTTTGATTGAGTAGTTGTTGGTATGTCCTGCAGAACAAAGTCAACCCAGAAGACATTTGCATCTTATTAACATTGTGCATTCTTACAAGAAAACATGAGCAGTTTGAATGTAGGTGTAACAAATATGGGTTACACACATAAGAAAACAAAATACAAGCTCAAGATGTTTAGCTGAAGCCTAAAGAAGCAGAAAGTTTTAAGCCTAGGAACGATGCTTGGCAAAAGAAAAGAAAATTTATTAAATCAGCATCTTCAACACAAATGCATTGGTAAAATAATTTCAAGTGTGATGTCAGAGCTTGTGTGTAACACTAATGGAAATCACACACTTTTAAAGGGGTTCTCTCATGCTGACAGGCTTTTTCTATACACCTTACTAAAGGGGAGGTTAAACCTGCCTTCTTTTTGAAGGAAGGTCATTCTTTGGAATGGCCACCAGGATTTCCGGTCACCGACAGCTCCTGCCAGAGATTCAGCTCATCCCTATGAACAAAGAAGCAGTTTCTCTGCCATCTGACAGGATGAGACTACTGGTGTCATGCTGATTGACAGCCGGCTTCCCCCAATAGGGCAGCAGAGATACAGCAGTCAATGAGCATGATGGCAGTAGTCCTGCCCTGTCAACAGAAAAAACTGCTGCTCTGCTGACAGAGTAGCTGAATCTCTGGCAGAAGCAGTTGATGCCCCGTGCTGGGTACAACAGACAGGTAGTTGTCTCTGTTAGCAACTACATGGCTTTTTGTCCCGGATATCCCCTTTAAGAATGGGACCCGTGCGATCAGTTGATTGCCCTGAGGGATGTATTTTAAACTAGATGGTCTCTGATGAGACAGCCACATTTTCTTAAAGGTGTTATTACTGTAAAATATATACAGAGGCTAAACGCTTTTAATTTAACCTCCAAGTCTCTGCTAAGAAAATCTTTTTTTTACCATCCTGATTTGGTTTAAAGGGAACCTGTCAGCAGGATTGTGCACAGTAACCTACACAGTGTCAGGTCGGAGCCATTATAATGATTAAAATGATTGATTGGTTGATGAAATCCGTCTTGTGGTTCTTGTTTAATCTTTATTTTCAGTTTTCAGCTAATGATATGCTCGTGCTCCGGGACGGCCTGTGTGTGGGGGGGGGGGGGGGGTCTTCCTGTGGTGCTCTGCTTAGGTATTCATGCGTATGGCTTCAGACGGGTCGCTGATCTCTCAGTAACCTGCCCCCTAGCTTAACTACTGGATATTATGTATAGCTTGGAAAATAAAAAAACTTTCTGCAGGAAGGTGCCGGGGGTGGGTGGCACCTGCGCTGCGACATGATCGTAAATTTATTGTGCATATAATTATTTTGCTTTATCTCATCGTTCTATTAGTAAAAAAAAAAAAATGAATATACGGATAGGATCAATCAAAATAATTTATATGCACAAAAGATATGTGATCATGCACCTTCCAGCGAAAGTTTTTTTTTTTCCCACGCTATATACAATATTCATTATTAAACTAGGGGGCAGGTCAGTGAGGGATCAGTGACCTGTCAGCAGTTTGCATTATGAATACCTAAGCAGAGCACCACATGAAGACCCCTCCCCCACACACAGGCCGCCCTCGGAGCACGAGCATATCATTAACTCAAAACTGAAAATAAAGATTACACAACTACCACAAGACGGATTTCATCAACCAAAGTATCATTTTAATCATTATAACGGCGCCGACCTGACACTGTGTGTAGGTTACCGTGCACAATCCTGCTGACAGGTCTGAGAGTAAAATAAAAAAAGGCTACTTTCGATTTGAAGTTTAAAAGCAGATGGCTTTTTTGCCACCAGAAACACCTCTGAACAGAAAAAAAAAAGCCAACACGCAAAATTTCCAGTCAAGCTAGAACCAAAAATATCACTAAATTTGGGATTTTGCCTAAAAAGCTGTGTCTGCGGCAGCAGCGACTCACTGTGTCATACAGCAAGCAATTTGTGTTAAAGATGTTCCAGAGAAAGGTGTGAAGAGCTTCAATCAGCCCCGGTACCACCGCAGAGCGTAACAGAACCGGCCAAGCTCATGGTATGCAGAATATGCAGCAGCAGAGGGCACACCAATTCAGTAACGGAGATAGCGGAAACTACAGTCCGGGTCCAGAGTTGTTTTACTACATCTAATTTGTAGGGGGAAGCTAATTGCTTTTGTACCAATTCACTAGCCACTAATGACGCAAAGCCTTATAGCCTCCATGAGGTCAGAAGTTCTTTGTAAATTAAAGATAAATTAAATCACTATATAACAGTATATGTGGTTATAGATGAAAAAAATCACAGAAAAAAACACCAAAATAAAAATACCCTGCAAAGACTTACCAAAAAGTCTAAATTAAATAAGAGGAGAAAACAAATAAATCTCCAACACCATTTAAAAAGTCATGTTAGGACGGGAATGGTTATCCAGGAACGTAAAAAAGAGGTTAATACAGACTTAGAGGAGGGCAAGTTATCATTGCAACCCTGTTTGTGTGAATGTGTAGATGTAATTGCTGATCTTACCGCAATAGAATTGTTAATGCTGCTATGACCATTAGCTGGGGACTGTCTGGATGTAGAGGGGGAATCTCTCTGAAATAAGACACAAGGTTTGTTAACACATTTCACTATTACAAAAGTGAACAGTTACCACTGAATAAACAATGAAGAATTCTCTACATCCATCCTGATTTTTTTCATGTTACTTTTCTTCATCCATGTGAATTTTTGTGCAGACAATAACTGCAGTTTACTAATTCTCCACTAAGAGGAGCCCATGGTCCAGACAGCACCACACAGCCCATACTCTTCACCAATTATTCTCAGAACAGGACAAATGCTTTAGAAAATCCAGTTTACCCTAAGAGCAAAACTTGACCTTACTGGATGTAAACACTAAATGTCCAAGCTACAAAAAGTTAAATGTTGTATCACGCATATACAAATCGGAGGTGCTCTGCAAACACCAGTGTCTGCTAGACGAGAAAGGGTTCAACGTCATTGTGCCAAAACTGCAGAATGTTGTAAGACTAGACATTTCTTTTAAAAGGGGTTATCTAGTTCAAATGGTCTTTGAATGTGTTAACATCATGTCATACAACAGACTTCGAGTGTAACCAAACTATTAAAAATGTTTTCTGTTGTAGCCCCTCAATTACTGGGGGTCTAGTTACTGAGCACATGCAGGGAGGTGTACAGATTCAATAGAAAGTCTGCACGCTGCCGGGCCCACACTACGGGTCGGCACGCCGCCGGGCCCACACTACGGGTCGGCACGCCGCCGGGCCCACACTACGGGTCGGCACGCCGCCGGGCCCACACTACGGGTCGGCACGCCGCCGGGCCCACACTACGGGTCGGCACGCCGCCGGGCCCACACTACGGGTCGGCACGCCGCCGGGCCCACACTACGGGTCGGCACGCCGCCGGGCCCACACTACGGGTCGGCACGCCGCCGGGCCCACACTACGGGTCGGCACGCCGCCGGGCCCACACTAATGCACAGGCTGAGTACTTCAGCTTCATGGTTCGACAGGTGGGTATTTTGTGATGTGACAATTCACTGATAGATGCCAAAATTTGTAAATATCAGCAAGGTCCTAGCAGCTTCAATTCCGCTGTGTGACACAGGAAGGCAGTTTTATGCCATCAGTGTTGTGTGAAAGGGGACTGGCTTCAGTGGCTAAGCCAATCCTCTTCTCAGTTATAACCTGATGCATTGCTTACAGGATTCTCTTTACTCTGCTCTTTAGAAGTATCCTGTTTGTAATGCCCTCTTGGGAAAGCGCACAAAAATTAGTACTTCATAAAAAGACTCATATCTCCTCTGGAATCATATGACAAAAATTAAAAAGAAAATACAGCTCCTTTGCTGCATGACTTGAGTCAAAAGAGCAGTCAGTTAAGCAGGAGGTGGTGGTGCTTGGCAGGGAATAGAGCTGGCGCCTTTCAGATCTACCATAGCTCTTCAGCCTCATTTGCATATCAACTGAAATGCTAATTACTTCGTAAACGAGGAATGGACTAGCCATGTGAAAGGTACTGCTGGACTTGTCTTTGAAAGAGCTACATGTACATACAGTGGGGAAAATCAGTATTTGATACATTGCCAATTTTGCAACTTTTCCCACCTACAAAGAATGGAGAGGTCTAATTTTTATCGTAGGTAAACTTCAACTGTGAGAGACAGAACGTAAAAATTAAAAAACAGAAAATCACATTGTATGATTTTTACATAATGAAATTGCATTTTATTGCATGAAATAAAAATTACAGAGCTCTCCATTCTTTGTAGGTTGGAAAACGTGCAAAATCGGTTGTGTATCGAATACTTATATTGACTATTGTCTGGGGAGTGAAATCCTGCTAACAGATCCCCTTTAAGTAAAGGTACCTTCACACTAAACGACGCTGCAGCGATCCAGACAACGATCCGGATCGCTGCAGCGTCGCTGTTTGGTCGCTGGAGAGCTGTCACACAGACCGCTCTCCAGCGACCAACGATGCCGGTAACCAGGGTAAACATCGGGTTACTAAGCGCAGGGCCGCGCTTAGTAACCCGATGTTTACCCTGGTTACCATCCTAAAAGTAAAAAAAACAAACGCTTCATACTTACCTTCCCCTGTCTTTCCCCGGCGCAGTGCTTCTCTGTACTGGCTGTGAGCACAGCGGCCGGAAAGCAGAGCGGTGACGTCACCACTCTGCTTTCCGGCCGCTGTGCTCACAGCCAGTACAGAGAAGCACAGCGCCGGGGAAAGACAGGGAAAGGCAAGTATGAAGCGTTTGTTTTTTTTTACTTTTAGGATGGTATCCAGGGTAAACATCGGGTTACTAAGCGCGGCCCTGCGCTTAGTAACCCGATGTTTACCCTGGTTACCAGCGAAGACCTCGCTGAATCGGTGTCACACACGCCGATTCAGCGATGTCAGCGGGAGAGCCAGCGACCAAAGAAAGTTCTGGCCCTCTAGCCCTGACCAATGACATCACAGCAGGATTCTGATCGCTGCTGCGTGTCAAACTAAACGATATCGCTAGCCAGGACGCTGCAACGTCACGGATCGCTAGCGATATCGTTTAGTGTGAAGGTACCTTTAGGCTAGTCATAAACATTTCTAGATGGGGGCAATAATTGCCTTCTATTGAGTCAATGTAAAATGGCCAGTGATGATCTGATAGGATGCAACACAAGGTTGGCTTATCTATTGTGCGATAACTTACCAATAGAGCGTTAATGGCAATTCCTAAAGCTAGCCAGTATTTTGTGTTGTGACAATATTAATGCAGTGTGTGCTATAGTGCGTCCTACTGACACACAGAGCATGGCGGGATGGCTGCTTACTTGGTCTCTGCTAAGGTAATCACACCGGGGAACATTTCTACCAATTTTTGATCTGAATGATTAAAACACAAATTTACACAAAGGCTGGAAAATGCCTACACCATTTCACAATCAAGTAAATTGAAGTCATTGTCGTAATTATTAATAATACGGTATTTCACATAAGATATTCCACGTATTCCATAACTGCTGTAACCACTATATAGCAGAAAATGGAAGCTATATTCAGCAGCAATCGCATTATTGAGGTTTTACAAATACACGCTCTGTTCCGTTATCTTTGTTGTGAAATTGGTGTGCATGGTCTACAAGCACAGGCAGAAGAAGCGACCCAGAAAGCAGATCACAGTCAGCCATCAGCAGAAACCTCAAGAGAAGACGGCTTATGTATGATGTTATTACCTCACAGGAAGAAGACTGCGTACGGTAACTGGGAACTATCTTGAACGTGATGCTGCCCCTCATTTCTCTCTAAGAGAAGGAAAGACATTTATCAGTATAGAATATGATCGGCAATTACATGACACGTTGAAGAAAATATACCAAAAGCACGCACAGACTGGAATGGAGGGCATAAAACTAAAGAATTAATCCACTGCGGTGTGGTGAAGTCACAAGGGAGAAAAAAAAAAAAGGGGAAAAAAATGGCGGCAGTTAGGGTATGTGCAGAGGATCCAGAAGTGGCAGCGCTTTGGACGCAGTGCATGTCCGCTGCCGTCTATTGAACGCAGGCAAATCCACATGTGTTCATTGAGCCGTGTGGATTCACCGCGTGCAATACACTGTATGGGTGAAATAGACACGCTGCGGTCTGGAAAGACATGCCGGATGTCAGTGTCCGAGGGTGATCCGCAGGCGTCTCTGGGCGCACAGTGGCCAGGGGATCTCTTGACATCCCATCCACTATGCTGTAACATCTGGCCGCTGTGGGCTGGACGCAGCAGATATACACAGCGTCAAACCCGCAGCGTTTACTGACCGTCTGCACATAATATGCTGTCAAACACAAAGGAGGAAAGGAAGGCGGTAGGCGGAGAAGTGTTGATGCATGGGTCACCAGAGACTACAGATTGCATGAGACCTTGGAAATACTAGGAGAATCTACTCCTGTAAGACTGCGCATGCAGAGATAGAGGTCAATCCCTGACTAGGACCGCCACTGGACTAGAAACACCAGAGTTCAATTAACCCCTTAAGGACCGAGCCATGTTGTAGGCTCATGACCCCCAAAGGATGTTTGCACCTTAGTGACCAGGCCAAATGTTATAATTCTGACCACTGTCACTTTATGAGCTAATAACTCTGGAACGCTTCAATGGATCCCACTGATTCGGAGACTCTTTCGTGACATATTCATACTTCATGACAGTGGTAACAATTATTTGCCATGACATACGACATTTAGCAATTTTCAAACTTTTTAATTTTTAGGCCCTTAAACCGGAGAGTTATGTCTTATAAAATAGTTCATAAATAACATTTCCCAAATGTCTACTTTACATCAGCACAATTTGTAAAACTTTTTTTTGTTAGGAAGTTATAAGGGTTAAAAATTGACCAGCGATTTCTCATTTTTCCAACAAAATTTACAAACATTTTTTTTTTGGGACCACCTCACGTTTGAAGTGACTTTGAGGGGTTTATATGACAGGAAAAAATCAAGTGACACCATCCTAAAAACTGCGCCCCTCAAAGTCCTCAAAACCACAATCAAGAAGTTAATTAACCCTTTAGGTGCTTCACAGCAATTAATGGATTTCTTTTCAAAAATTTTTTTACTTTGGAATCAAAATTTCTTTATTCTAACAAGGGAAACAGGAGAAATTGCACAACAAATTTTGGGGTCCGTTTTCTCCTGAGTACGCAGATACCCCATATGCGTTGGAAAAATACTGTTTTGATACAACAGACTTGTGAAACCACTGATACCAAATATGTGTATTTTGTTTTATTTTCAGTGTGGTAAAAAGGGGCGATTTTGGCATGTTTTTTTTTTTTTTATAATTTTTTTCCCCCCACTTTTTACTGTCTTTAATAGTCCCCTTAGGAGACCTGAAGTTGCAATTGTTCGATCGCCTGTGCTACACATACGGTAGCAGGTCATTAGCTCCGTAAATTGTAAAGACAACTAACCAGCATCTTCTGAAGCTGTTCCACAGTTTGGTTTGCTACGCTAATTCCATTTATTTCACGTATTTCATCACCGACATGAAGAGTACCTAGATAAAAGAAAAAAAAAAGAAAGCGCTGAAATAACAAAGTTCAAGACATTTCAGCATCACCACATAAGATTAGAGATGCAGTATTTTAAAGGTTTTTTTTCCCCGGGCGGAGAAGAAAAATGTGCAGTCCCATTGAGAGAAGAGCAGGAGAATCTAGATGGCGCATTATCACAACTGTACATACTTTTGGTCACAAGAAAACATTGCCGTCTCACATGGGGAATATTGCCACAAATTACTGAATGGTCTTCTCTGATCCGTAAACCCTTCTAACGCAAAGTAAAATTTCAACCCAAACCTAAGGCCTCTTTCACACTTCAGTTGTTTGGCGTCAGTCACTACCGACATAGTGACGGATTGACGGATCCGTCACAATTGTTGCGAAAACGGTTCTAACGGATCCGTTTTTTTGACGGATCCGTTACTTGGGGGTTGTCTGGGAGAAGTATCTACTTTTTGGAGCATGCGCAATTGAAAAAACGGATTGGGGCGACGGATCCGCCGAAAAAACGGTTGCGGCGGATCCGTCGCCCATAGGCGCCCATTCTATGGAATGGCGGACGCGACGGATCCGTCGCGATCCGCCATTTCGGCGTTGACAAAACGTTCCAATGTCCGTCTATTTTCAGAAAACGTCCGCCAAATGTCGACGGATCCGTCGCATGGCGGATGGAACGGACGACCATCCGTCACAATCCGTCACTAATGCAAGTCTATGGGAAAATAACGGATCCGTCAAAAAAAAATGACGGATCCGTTATTTGAGGAAAATGGCGGTTTTAGACTGACGCCAAACAACTGAAGTGTGAAAGAGGCCTTAGTCGGCTTGATCCACTCCCGCCTGGACTACTGTAACGCTCTATTAATTGGCCTCCCCCTCACTTGACTTTCCCCTCTCCAGTCCATCCTTAATGCAGCAGCCAGGGTTGTCCATCTGGCTAATCGTTACTCGGACGCGTCCGCTCTTCGCTAGTCTTTACACTGGTTGCCCATTCATTACAGGATACAATTCAAAGTACTTGTTCTCACCCACAAAGCTCTCCACAGTGCGGCACCCCCTTACATCTCCTCCCTCATTTCTGTCTATCGGCCTAGCCGACCACAGCGCTCTGCAAACAACTTTCGACTAACCTCTGCACTAATCCATACCTCCCACTACTGACTCCAAGACTTCTCCCGCGTTGCGCCAATCCTCTGGAATGCTCTACCCCAAGATATTAGGACCATCCACATTTTGCATAGTTTTAGGCGCTCCCTCAAAACACATTTGTTCAAAGCGGCCTATCACGTTCACAAATCTAAGTCATTTTATGTTTGTGTGTAGCCCATTCACTATCTCCATCTATCCCCCACCCCTTGAAGATGGCTGGACCATCATTGTAAATACATCATTGTAAATACACACCTGTACTTTGTATCTCCCCCACCTCGTTGTAGATTGTAAGCTCTCACGAGCAGGGTCGTCTTATTTTGCTTTAATTATTGTATTGCTAACATTGTTACTTATGACTGTTGTGTTTGAAACGGTTAAGCTGTAAAGCGCTGCGGAATATGTTGGCGCGATATAAATAAAGATTATTATTATTAGTACTTACAGCCAGCTGACCATTGTAGGGAATATAAAACGCAGCATCAATCCCCTAGGGTATAGGCTCTGAAGCTGACAGTTAAAGGGGTTGTCCACTACTAGGAAAACCTCTTAAACTAAATGTTCAGCCCTGATAAAAAACAAAACAAAAACAAACAAACTTACACTCTCCTACCTTGCTGGCTCTATTCCAGCGGTGTCGGCACTCGCAGTCCCAGGGCTGTGATGTGGTGGAATGACATGTGATGCCAGGCTCCCAATCAGCGCTGTCGTCACCGTCTCCGTCTTTGTACAAATTGAACGTGCAGTGGAAGTCCGGGTTGCAGCTGATCTGACTTCCTGTTCATTTTGACAGGAGGCGCGGACAGTGATGCCATTGCTGATTAAGTGCCAGGCATCATGTGTCATTCCAGCACATCACAGCCCGAGGACTGCGAGTGCCGACACCACTGGAAAGGAGCCGACATGGGAAGGGAGTATAGTGGTTTTTTTTTTTGTTTGTTATTTACATGGGGGACAAACAGCTGTGTAGTCAGTCATGGAGGCTGTGTCCATTTTGGCGGAGTCATTATAAAATGGACTGACTCAGACTCCTAATATATATAATAAATTGGTACAGTAGTTCAATGCAGGATGTGCTGTAAATGTTTTCATAAGAATTTGGGAAAGTTATGAAATGTCCTATAAATGTCTGTTCTGTTCCTGATCTAAGGATCTCGGATTTTAGTTGAGATGAATCTGTGCTGCACTTTATGTAAATGCTCAGTGATGAGGAATTTCTGTAGAGCCGGAGAGGTGGAGTCGGGAGTCAGGGAAATTGAGTCATCGGAGGTTTGGCTTACCGACTCCACAGCCCTGAATAGCAGGGCATTTGAACAAGCACACGGCTCAGGAAAATGACTGGTTAGAAGACCTGCGATGCTGCGGGCCGATTTACCATTTGCATCCTTTCTACTCTTTTTTGCTTCTTCCCCTGCCCAGGAGCTGTGGTATGATCAGACCATGTCCCTGCATGGTCAGACACGGCCATTACACAGCAGGGGCACATTTATAAGATTATCTCTGCACAGGAACATTTATTTTAGCAAATCAAATCATGGAATTTATTTTTATTCCAAGATCTATTGATTAAAATGTACTTTGTGGGCCAACCTTTTTAACTGATTAGCTAACAAATACTTTGATTTCGAATATCTCTAACAGAGGTAAAATTATCAACGGCAGGTTCAGCAGACCTTAGCCTAGTGTATAGTGTGGGCATTAGAGCCATGTGATGCCATCTATAATTTTTTTTTCTCATCACAGCTTGAAAATGGTTCTACCCAACTCTTCAGCAGGATTGTGAACAGTAACCTGCAGACATTGTCAGGTCGGCGCCGTTATACTGAATAAAATGATTTTGTGGTGGTTGTTTAATCTTTATTTTCAGTTTTGAGTTAATGATATGCTCGTGCTCCGGGGGCGGCCTGTAGGGGGTCTTCATGTGGGGCTCTGATAATGTATTCATAATGCAGACTGCTGACAAGTTATTCATCCCTCACTGACCTGCCCCCTAATTTGCATAATGATTACCTGTACAGACTGAAGATAAAAAAACAAACAAAAATCCTTCTGCAGGCAGATGCCAGCCGTGGCACCTGCTTTGCAGCATAACTGCATGTTTCATGTCCCAATAATACATGTTCTTGATGTTATACAGCTAGAAAAAAGAAAATTTGAAAATGGTGCCTGTGCAGTAGCAGCTATCGATGTGTATATAACTGTGATCCAATAGCTGTTTCTGCACATGCGCCGGCAGCACAATCTTACTGGAGAAGAAAAAAAATCCTCCTCTTTCAGGGATCACCGAGAGCTGCTACTGCGCAGGCGGTGCCATTTTGGAAGATGATTTTTTTTCCTTTTCTAGTAAAATGGCGCTGCCGGAGAATGAGCAGTAGCAGCTCTCGGATCTCAGCTGTATACATCGATAGCTGCTACTGCGCAGGAGCCATTTTCAAATGTTATTCAGCTGGGGAAAAAAAAACATTTGAAAATGGCTCCTGCGCAGTAGCAGCTATCGATGTATACAGCTGAGATCCGAGAGCTGCTACTGCTCGTTCTCCGGCAGCGCCATTTTACTAGAAAAGGAAAAAAATTCATCTTTCAAAATGGCACCGCCTGTGCAGTAGCAGCTCTCGGTGATCCCTGAAAGAGGAGGTTTTTTTCTTCTCCAGTAAGATCGTGCAGCCGGCGCATGTGCAGTAACAGCTATTGGATCACAGTTATATACATCGATAGCTGCTACTGCACGGGCACCATTTTCCAATTGTTTCTTTTTTCTAGATGGATAACATCAAGAACATGCATTATCGGGACATGAAACGATTATGTTGCAGAGCAGATTTCACGGCTGGCATCTGCCTGCAGGTTTTTTTTTTAAAGTATGTACAAGATATTCATTACGCAATCTAGGGGGCAGGTCAGTGAGGGATCAGTCCTGTCAGCAGTCTGCATTATGAATATGTAACCAGAGCCCCACATGAAGACCCCCCCACAGGCCGCCCCCGAAGCACGAGCATATCATTAACTCAAAACTGAACATAAAGATTAGAACAACCACAAGACGGGTTTCATCAACCAAGGTATTATTTTAGTCAGTATAATGGCGCTGACCTGACACTGTCTGTAGGTTACTGTGCACAATCCTGCTGACAGGTTCCCTTTAAAAAGGAGTTTTCCCATGAACCAAAGTTCATTTTAACCAAAACATCTTGGAATAATAATTTTCACAATTTGATGTTAATAAAATGTTCCTGTGCTGAGATAATCTTATAAATGTGCCCTGCCGTGTACGGTGTAATGGCCATGTCTGACCATACAGGATCATGGTCTGATCATACCACAGCTCCTGGGCAGGGGAGGAAGCAAGAGAGTGTACAGACAGGACGGCACATCTGATTATCTTTGTGAGGTAAAACATTTTGCTGCTTGTTTTTAAGCAATGTTTTACCTCAAAAGAATTATTTGTGATCCCATATTGTAATGCCAGTATACTCTTTTGTGTCTTCCTCTGCCCAGGAGATGTGGTATGACCAGACACTACCATTACACAGCAGGGGCACATTTAGAAGATTATCTCAGCACAGGGACAAAAAAAAAAAATATTCCTGACCTTCTACCCAAGAATCACTCTAGCCAAAATCACTATTTTTTTTTTTTACCAACTGCAGTTGACATTAAACCAAATTGCATTTTCCACAGCTGGAAAGAAACATTCACAGAACTAAACTGGAGAAAAGGTCACTTGTGGACTATAGCACTAGATTTTCAAAAAATACCAAAATTACCTTGCTGAATCCCTTGTTTTCCCTACAAGGCTTCTTGCATTACTTTAGCATTTTCAAATGCGTTTTCTCTCTGTAGTCTGGACTTTGGGGAACAGAGGAGTAGGCTACACTTTACCATTAAACAGCTCACTAGGCCATGATGTAAATGCAACTTCCATTGACTTTTATAGGAGTTATTACAATAATCAGCCCTCTCTGTAGCCATGATCACTTGTGGCAGCTGACAGCCAGATATAGCCATTTTAGGCATGAATGGCGGAGATACAATTACCGCTTTTAGGTCACCTACACACCTGTCAAAGTAACAATTCTACAGAAACAGTTCTGATGCCCAAATTAGATTACTATACACTTATCTAACTGGCATGTCTCAGAGGGGCACTATAACCGATTGGGTAACAAAGGTTTGGTTTATTCCCATAAATCCTTACAGCATCCTGCTGTAAAACCTCATTAAGATTCATTCATAACTGTGTAGTAAGCGCCATTCATGCATGAATGTGAAGCGCACGCCAGACGTTACGTGATCGCATAGCCCGTAAGATCGTTACTGTACCTTGCCTGTGAATCATTCCGCCATGCATAATTCTGGCAACAATGCAGTGGTTCAGCTCATTCATCTTTAGAGTTATTCCCTGAGGAAAACAAATTAACTTTTTGTCAGGATTTACAGAAACTGTAGTCAAATATGATTAAACAGCTGAGAAAGGCAGAGACATGTAGTACTGTCTATCCACTACCCAGAAGATACATTCCTAATGATAGGCCATTCATCCTGCCAAATCTTGTGAAATATACAATCTCCTTCCTAACAGGTCTTTCAGCAAATACGGTACTTTATTACCCATTAAACTGCTCTGGAGCGTCTTTTATAGAGCTCTATGTTGCACCATTCCCTTAATTTCTCCTGACCATTTCTGAATAAATTGACAAGTGGGTGAACCACTCCCCTTGCTATAGGGCTGTGTCCGCGTACTGATTGTACAGTAAGAGTACAGGGACACATTAACCCCTTAGTGACAGCCAATACATCTTTTATGATAAATAAGAAGAGACTGAAAGCGCACTCACCGGTATTTGAACAATCAGAGTGGTTTATTCACATGAGATCATGCGGTGCAGGGAGGGTATGTGAATACAAAGAGGATGACAGCTGTTTCGTGCTAGGTGAGCACTTCAACAGATCTGTTGATTGGATCTGTTGAAGTGCTCACCTAGCACGAAACAGCTGTCATCCTCTTTGTATTCACATACCCTCCCTGCACCGCATGATCTCATGTGAATAAACCGCTCTGATTGTTCAAATACCGGTGAGTGCGCTTTCAGTCTCTTCTTATTTATCATATTGGATCTGTTTTTCTTAAGCAGCACCAAGGTATAATCTTTTCAGCGGTTTTTTTGTTTAGTTTGTTTTCTGACAAAAGGCTTAAACAGTGCATTTTTTTGCCCCTGGAGCAGTAAGGGTCTAGCATATAGCGGCTGTGCGATTGCATTTTTTTCTCTTTACTCTGGACAATACATCTTTTAACTGACCTGAGATATAAGAGCATAGCCTCCCCATACAGGTGACAATCCAGCAGCTGTCGGCTGTACACTATAGCTGACAACTTGCTGCATCAGCCAGATCAGTGTTTGCACCGTCCAAATCTGTTTAACCCCTTAGATGCTGCTGTCAATAGTGACTACATCATTATAAATGGTTAACAGCGTGTGGGGGCTTCCCCTTTATCCCAATTGGTGCCCTCAGATCATGATTGTGTGGTCCTGACGTTTGCCATGGCAATTCATGACCAAATAGTGGCCTTAGAGTCTGACGGCTGTAGTAATCTGTTCAGAAGTTAGAAGCATTTAGGTGGTAAAAATACACTTTTTCATTTCTGTCATACCACTTTGCATTAATTCCTGTAAAGCACCTGAAGGGTTAATAAAGTACCTGACAGCAGTTTTCAATATGTCAGGGGGTGCTGTTTTTAAAATGGTATCACGTTTGGGGGTTTTCCAATATATGGGACCCCTAAAGTCACTTCAAACATGGATAAGTCCCTAAAAAAAGAAATTTTGTAAATTCCCTTGAAAAAAATGAAAAACTGCTGCTACATTTTTAAACCTCCTAAAATGCTAACAAAATAAAATAACATTTTACCAATGGTGCTGATGTAAAGCAGGCATGCGGGGAAATGTTATTTATTAATGGTTTGCTGTGGTATGACTATCTGGATTAAAGGGATAATTATTCAAATTTTGAAAACTGCAAATTTTTTAACATCTAAATTTTTTGATATTTTTAATAAATAAAAACAAAACATATCGACCTAAATTTACCATTATCATAAAGTATAATGTGTCACGAAAAAACAATCTGAAAATCACTGGGATTTGTTGAAGCGTTCCAGAGTTATTACTACATAATGTGACACGTCAGATTTCAAAAATTTGGCTCCGTCACTATGGGGTTAAATAGGTAAAAGGAGCAGAAGAACAGAGAACGCCAAGAAAAGATGCTCTAGTCTTGTTATTTCATTGTTTAATAGACAAGAATAGAGATTCTCCAGAACGCGTATTTCACAAGGAATACAAGAATTGCAGGACGTTTTTTATTAAAGCGTCAGGACAGCTTAAGGGACCTCCTTTAAGATAAAACAACCAGACCGTCATCACATCTTACTTGTACAGGGAGGGCCGCAGTAGCAGGCCTCTGGCCATAGTATACAAGATAAAAGAGCAAGCGGATTGTTTTTGTTCCCATTCACTTACCCACAACAGATGCTGAAAGTGGTCACTGTTCGCACCTATGGTGGGAGCAGGTTGGCAAGCTGCTTGCAGCTCTTCAACAGTGATGCTGCGGATAGCGTTTGTGAGGTTTTCGTTGAGTGCCAGTGAGTTACGTTTGGTTTGGCATGTTGCCTCATCTTACTGGACAAAGTAGAACTTTTTTTGCTCTGTTACTCATTGGTCGTAAAACTGTTCAAAGATGTCCAGGTAAACCGCGGTATAATTTGGGTCCACTATTCAAATTTTTGACATTTTACACTAAACACCAATTTTCAGGTACTGAAGTGGCGTTTCGAGAGTTAGATGGGGATTTTCAGTGGACCCATACCCCATATTGTGGGAACTTACATTACTTGATAAAAGGAATCAAGCTTTGTCCGTCATGAAGCAAAGAAAAAAGGCCCAAATGTCCATCTGCAGTCGGTCAGCAACCACGTCCAGTAATTTACAGGTTTAACTTTGCCGATCTTTTGACTGAGGTTCAGAGATTTCAGCACTTACTGACAATTTGCTCATGATACACCAACTTGCTGAGGCAGCCTCAGTTGATTTTTGAGGGCTTCCTGCAATCTGGTGCAGGATTTCATGAACGACTTCAGCCGTCCTGACCAACAGAGCCGATTTGATGCCATTTTCGGAACCAGACTCTTGCATCTCCTTAAATTGATCAGCTTCTCATAGTCTTCCACAAATCACTATTTGCTGTTCCACGTAGAACACCATCTTTCCGACACGATGTGAAATGAAAGGCAAAATAAAGCATAAAAGCTGTACACTGTACGACACCGCTTCTCCAGTAAGAGGTTATGGCCTCCTCCAAGGAGCAGCACTGCAGGCGGGCTACTTTCACATGACACCATCCTGAATATGTACAGCACAGGAAGAAAGCTCAGCAGTTGAGTCTGCACCATCTAATGCAGGAGTCAGCTGTATATTACAGCTGTAATGGTGCTGCAGAGGCCAGGAATGAAGGAAACAGGTTTACCAGGCTGTGTTAGCTTCAGTCTGACAGGCATAATAAACTGCAATACAGCAGTACTGTAAGGTTTGTGAGATTTCTCCACTAAATATATTTATCACCTATCCACACAAGTGTGGTACCACTGTTCCATGTGAATGGAGCAGGGGTGCAGAGCCCGGCAGCACGTCAGAGCCCGGCAGCACCAGCCAATTTCCGCAAAGCACAGATTTGGCAGCCGCTAACATTTATTACCAAGTTCACCCCCTTTTACTGCTTTCTATTGTACAGATGGAAGAATACCACAAGTATTCAGCTTACATGAATCAATTATTACAATTCCTGCCATAACAAAAAAAACAAAAACCACAACAAATTCAAATTATGCCATGAAAGGGAAAAAAAAAAAAAAAAAAGTGCCGCAAATGTTTTTGAAGGTTGAGTTTTTTTGCTCGGCTCATGAACCAGTATGTATAATTCACAGCATCTTACCATTGGCTCATCTGTATTTTTCTGGAACTGTACTAAACGGACCCGTGTAACATTTTCCATGTCCATGTCCCCGTTTGCACTTTCTGGAGAATCTCCGTTTAAGTAGGGAGAAGTTGGAGGTGGTGTGACTCGTAATGCTTCGTCACTGTAAACTTCATGGGCTACCACATCATGAGTTTGTAGTAAGGCCTAAAAAGAGAAGGAGAGACACATTCTATACATTTTTATATTGTATGTTATTATGCATAACAAGTACACAGGCAAGGGAAGGTAGGAACATTTTGACGATTATCATCCACATAAAATGTTCAGATTCTCCAAAGCTGAATCTGTCAAAAGATCTGTTAAATACTGTGACAAATATATAATAGGAAAATTGTTCTAATCTATAGCTTAACAGGGTTTCTTTTTTGGCTATGCACAGAGTTGCGTGTAAAGTGAAAGGATTTCCCTCAAATATATGTATAATTATCAGCAAAGGTGCAAGAAATCCGATTCCTGCCAATCATAAAAAAAAAAACTAACGGCATATTCTGATGATACATCACTGCTTTAAAAGATAAAGGGGTACCTTTCACAATGGTATCTGATCTGTAGCAGGATGTTATACATTTTTGAAGGAAAAGTTTCAGCTAAATTTGCCTTTGATTCCTTGAATTTTTCTGCATACGAGTCCAGTGGGTGGTCCCATTCAGTGATGGACAGTCCTCCCATGTAACTGTGCATGCAAACAGCTGTCAATCACTAGTAGGCCCGCCCACTGTACTCCCATGCTTCAAACACCAAGGATTTCAATGACAAAAAGCAACATGTGAACATACCCTTGTGTTAAAGTGAAAAGAATGCAGCATTTTACTGTACAAGCAAACAATGAGATTTCGGAAGTCTCATGCACACACTACTTATTTTTTCCCTCAAAAGATCTCAAGCAGTTTCTGTGTTTTCACCCATTCAAATAGGAAAAACAATCTGTTTTAGTTTATTCAGTGTTTTTCCTGCCAAAATAGGTTTTCTGTGCAGAAATGTCTGCAGCAAATACTTAATGTGTGCACATACCCTGATACGGAATCTTTTCCATCAAACCCATAAACCATTTGGCTTAACTTCCCCTTCTTTATCCCATGCTGTCCAGAGGTCGCATTGTATGAACAACATGACAGGTTCCCCATCATTCTAAATCTAAAAATGGACATACAAGAACTGAACCCCGTAAGACCTCGTATTACACAGTTACATGGATTGCTAGAGTTATTTTCAGGAAAAGTGGTTTTGCCCCACACTGAATATTCAGGTGACTCTGGAGTCCATGATAGACACACGAAGGCTGGAATCACATTAGCGTATAGCATCGGATGCGATATGCTAATGACCCTCGGCTCCAAGATTTGCTGCGATCGGGAGCCGAGTGTCAGTGCATTCCCTCGCATGGGAGAATCTGAGCACAGGAGATGGAGAAAGTAATCTCTCCATCTCCTCCATTGCCTGTCTCAGCGTATATTGGACCGCACTAGGATGACATCTGAGTGCAGTCTGATGATTGACACGCATCCATAGACTTGTATGGTTGAGAGTGAGCCGAGTCTCACTGCCAATTTTGTTCTCTCATGCCGAATTGCCCATAGAATAACATTGGTCTGAGAGACATCCAATGTTTTATCGCATAGCACTTGGCCGTGTTTTACGTTCTTGTTGATCCCTGGTCTAAAGGTGACCGTAGAAATCTATTTCTTGGTTTGCCTTTTCAATACATGCAACGGTTTGATATGTCTCACTTCTGTGTTATCTTTTCCTGGTTACATACTCCTATTTTGCATGCATACCAACTTACACTCCAGTCTCAGGTTTCTGCATTTAGTGCAGGTAAGGGTGTGGCCTCCCTTACTTTGAGCTGGACATTACCTATATTATATAGCTTTCCATTTTCTGGGTATCCATTCTGAACCCGGTCCTACTCTGACCTTATTCACATTAATGTCACCTTGGCATATGGCCATGGTCTTGATACTAGAGGATAGGACCATCCCTATTGGGTACACCATGACGCTTGCGAGATGGCTTTTATGCCTTTTTTTTTTTTATTACCAAAAATGGTATCTACCAAGTACCCAACATTTATATGCACTATGGCTTTTACTTATTCTCTTACAGTAGGGTATATGTTCATTTTTGTTTCTGTTTTGGAGCACTTAACCCCTTCCCGACTTGTGACGCCACGTAGGTGTCATGAAAGTCGGTGCCAATCCGACCTGTGACGCTTATGAGGCGTCATGGAGGGATTGCGTCACTGCAGATCGGGTGAAAGGATTAACTCCAATTTCATCAGATCTGCAGGGACAGGGGGAGTGGTACTTCAGCCCAGGGGGCTGTGGCTTTGCCCCATGTGGCTACGATCCCTCTGATTGACTGTTTCACTTTCAACAGCCAATCAGAGCAATTTGTAATATTTCACCTATGAAACCTGGTGAAATAATACAATCTAGCCATGGCCGATGCTGCAATATCATCGGCCATGGCTGGAAACCGCAATCTGCCCCAACCACCGACTGACAGCGGCGATCTGCCGACGCTGTCACTCTTTCCTCCCCTCCGTTCTGTGCTCCGCTGCCTTCCTCTCCCCTCCGCCCTATCCGGCGCCCGCCCCGCTGTCCGATCACACCCCCTGTACCTCTGGAGTCCTGGGGTCCCTCCCGATGTCCGTCTGGCATCTAAGATGGGCGCCGCCATCTTCCAAAATGGCGGGCACATGCGCAGTGCGCCCGCCGAATTGGTCGGCCGGCAGATTCATTACAGGTACATTTTGATCACTATGATATAACCTATCACAGTGATCAAAATAAAATAAAAAAACAGTAAATAAAGCCCCCCCTTATCACCTTCATAGGTAGGGAAAATAATGAAATAAATAAAATATTTTTATTTTTCCACTAGGGTTAGGGTTAGAACTAGGGTTAGAACTAGGGTTAGGATTAGGCTATGTGCACATGGTGCGGATTTGGCTGTGGATCCGCAGCGGATTAGCCGCTGCGGATTCGTGGCAGTTTTCCATCACGTTTACAGTACCATGTAAACCTATGGAAAACCAAATCCGCTGTGCCCATGGTGCGGAAAATACCATGCGGAAAAGCTGCATTGTATTTTCTGCAGCATGTCAATTCTTTGTGCGGATTCTGCAGCGTTTTACACCTGTTCCTCAATAGGAATCCGCAGGTGAAATCCGTACAAAAAACCCACTGGAAATCCACGGTAAATCTGCAAGTAAAACGCAGTGCGTTTTACCTGCAGATTTTTCAAAAACGGTGCAGAAAAATTGGCACACGAATCCGCAACGTGGGCACATAGCCTTAGGGCTGGAACTAGAGTTAGGGTTGGAATTAGGGTTAAGATTAGGATTAGGGGTGTGTTGAGGTTAGGGTTAGGCTTGTAATTAGGGTTATGGTTGGGATTAGGGTTGGTTGTGTGTTGGGGTTAGGATTGGGATTAGGGTTAGGGGTGTGTTGGGGTTAGGGTTGTGATTACGGTTATGGTTAGAGTTGGGATTAGGGTTAGGGGTGTGTTGGGGTTAGCGTTGGAGTTAGAATTGAGGGGTTTCCACTGTTTAGGCACATCAGGGGTTTCCAATCACGACATGGCACCACCATTGATTCCAGCCAATATTGCATTCAAAAAGTCAAATGGTGCTCCTTCCCTTCCGAGCCCCAACGTGTGCCCAAACAGTGGTTTACCCAAACATATGGGGCATAAGCATACTCAGGAAAATTTGTACAACAATTTTGGGTGTCTAATTTCTCCTGTTACCCTTGGAAAAATAAAAAAAATGAAAGCTAAAAAATTATTTTTGTGGGGAAAAAAAAGATTTTTTATTTTCACGGCTCTGCGTTATAAAATTCTGTGAAGCACTTGGGGGTTCAAAGTGCTCACCACAAATCTAGATAAGTTCCTTGGGGGGTCTAGTTTCCAAAATGGGGTCACTTGTGGTTGGTTTCTACTGTTTAGGTACATCAGGGGCTCTGCAAACGCAACGACGCTTGCAGACCATTCCATTAAAGTCTCCATTTCAAAACGTCACTACTTCCTTTCCGAGCCCCGACGTGTGCCAAATCAGTGGTTTACCCCCACATATGGGGTATCAGCGTACTCAAGACAAACTGGACAACTATTGGGGTTCAGTTTCTCCTGTTACCCTTGTGAAAGTAAAAAATTGCGGGCTAAAAAAAAAAATCATTTTTGAGGGAAAAAAATGATTTTTTATTTTCACGGCTTTGCGTTATAAACTTTTGTGAAGCACTTGGGGGCTCAAAGTGCTCACCACACATCTAGATAAGTTCCTTGGGAGGGGGTCTAGTTTCCAAAATGGGATCACTTGTGGGGGGTTTCTACTGTTTAGGCACATCAGGGGCTATGCAAACGTAACATGACACCTGCAGACCATTGGATCAAAGTCTGCATTTCAAAAAGTCACTACTTCCCTTCCGAGCTCTGCCATGCACCCAAACAGTGGTTTACCCCCACATATGGGGTACCGTGTACTCAGGACAAACTGGACAACAACTTTTGGGGTCCAATTTCTCCTGTTACCCTTGGGAAAATAAAAAATTGTGGGATAAAAATTTTTTTTAGGAAAGAAAAATTTTTTTTTTATTTTCATGGCTCTGCTTTAGAAACTTCTGTGAAGAACTCGGGGGTTCAAAGTGCTCATCACACATCTAGATGAGTTCCTTGGGGGGGGTCTAGTTTCCAAAGTGGTGTCACTTGTGGGGGAGTTCAAATGTTTAGGCACACAGGGGCTCTCCAAAAGCGGCATGGTGACCGCTAACGATTGGAGCTAATTTTTTATTCAAAAAGTCAAATGGCGCTCCTTCCCTTCCAAGCCTTGCCGTGTGCCCAAACAGTGGTGTACCCCCACATGTGAGGTATCGGTGTACTCAGGAGAAATTGCCTAACACATTTTAAGATCCATTTTATCCTGTAGCCCATGAGAAAATTAAACAATTGAGGCTAAAGGAATTTTTTGTGAAAAAAAAAGTACTTTTTCATTTTTACGGATCAATTTGTGAAGCACCTGGGGCTTTAAAGTGCTCACTATGCATCTAGATAAGTTCAGTGGGGGGGGTCTACTTTCCAAAATGGGGTCACTTGTGGGGGAGCTCCAATCTTTAGGCACACAGGGGCTCTCCAAATGCGACATGGTGTCCGCTAAAGATAGGAGCCAATTTGTCATTCAAAAAGTCAAATGGCGCTCCTTCCCTTCTGAGCCCTGTCGTGCACCCAAACAGTGATTCTCCCCCACATATGGGGTATCGGCATACTCAGGACAAATTGTACAACAACTTTCGGTGTCCAGTTTATCCTTTTACCCTTGGGAAAATAAAAAAAATTGTTGCTAAAAGTTAATTTTTGTGACTAAAAAGTTAAGTTATTTTTTTTTACTTCCATGTTGCTTCTGCTGCTGTGAAGCACCTGAAAGGTTAAAAAAACTTCTTGAATGTGGTTTTGAGCACCTTGAGGGGTGTAGTTTTTATAATGGTGTCACTTTTGGGTATTTTCAGCCATATAGACCCCTCAAAGTGACTTGAAAATGTGAGGTGGTCCCTAAAGAAAATGGGTTTTGTAAATTTTGTTGCTAAAATGAGAAATCGCTGGTCATATTTTAACCCTTATAACTTCCTAGCAAAAAAAAAAATTTGGTTCCAAAATTATGCTGATGTAAAGTAGACATGTGGGAAATGTTATTTATTAACTATTTTGTGTCACATTATCTCTCTGGTTTAACAGAATAAAAATTCAAAATTTGAAAATTGCAAAATTTTCAAAATGTTTGCTAAATTTCCATTTTTTTCACAAATGAACGCAAAAATTATCAACCTAAATTTACCACTAACATGAAGCTCAATATGTCACGAAAAAACATTCTCAGAATCACTAGGACCGTTGAAGCGTTCTTGAGTTTACCTCAAAAGGGACACTGCTCAGAATTGTAAAAAATGGCCAGGTTATTAAGGTCAAAATAGGCTGGGTCATGAAGGGGTTAAACCAAACAAATCCCATCAAAAGAGCAGAAAAGTGAAAGCTATTAAAGGGGTACTCCGGGGAGATAAAAATGTATTTCAACCCACATTATGTCTAAAACCTTTAGGGTATGTTTCCACAGTCCGTAATGGCAGCGATCTGGACGGAGCTCCGCCCAAAGCGCTGCCAGCTTTTGAACGGGCGGTGATTCCGCATGTGTTCATTGGACCATGCGGAATCACCGCATCCTATACATTGGACTGGTGATATTTATCTTGCAGAGACTGAGCATCTCCGCAAGATAAATAGTCATGCTGCAGTCTATAAAGACGCGCCGCATGTCCAGTTACGCAGGGAAGCCGAAGGCATTCCTGCATGCATAGTGGAGATGAGATTTCATGAAATCACATCCACTATGCTGTAACATCTGGCTGCTGCGGATTGGACGCTGCGGCTGTTCGCAGCGTCCAATCCGCAGCCAATACTGACCGTGGAAACATACCCTTAAAAGGCTCACATCCCTCTTCCTGGCTTTATATGCCGCTTCATGTGATTTTACTACTACTCTGTTACTTTAGGTCCCCGCACTGCTCCTCACAAATGCTGCACGCTACATCAACGATTCTGGGGATGGCTTCTTATGCAAAAAGAATAGCTCAACACTTAATATGGATTGCATTAAAATCATCAGGCGGACTGTGGATGTATAGTGCGAAAAGTAGCATATGAAAGTGTTGGCGAGATTGCGACTATGGTCACTGAGGACTGGTGCATTCTCTCCAGCACTTTCATACATGCTACCTAGACCTCTCTCCACTGAAACATCTGCAATCCATCTGACTGACTTTCTGCACCACATAGGAGGTCAGTTATTTGCCTTCTGAATATATTGTGTGGAGCCCTATACTATACTCGAGAATGAACAGTCGCACTCAAAGTTCCTTTAAATTGCAAAAATTGTGGCTTTTTATTTTCAATACACCAAAAGTAAGTGATTCACCGCAGTGGTATAAGACCCGCTGAGTCTTTATGAAACTTTACTCATAATAGAAAACAAGAGGATGAGGCGTTCTCATGTAAATTGCTGGAGTCCCGTTAGAGACTACTTGTATGCTGCATCAGGGAGCTGCGATGGTGCTTGGTTGATTAACTCCACGTACAGTCAGCACCACCGAGTGAGCAAGAGTGCGCGTCTTTCTCTTCTCTACGAGCCCTATTCTATAGACCACAAGTGACGCATGGTTATAAAGAATTGTTTCTTATGCAACTCAGCCCACTGACAGAGGCTCATCACAGGCTGTGTGCAGGTTCGAGGCCCCGTCCTTTTTCGCTCTGCTGTACCCTACTGCCATGCTTGTATGTCACATAAACAATGAGATGGAGCACAGAATGAGCCTTGGAAATGAGTGTACTGACGTGGCTCCTTCTGTACAGCCTGTCTGCCCAGCCATGTATGTGAGCTATGAAGCACAGCAGCGACAGTGAGGACATCAAACCTACAGACAGCAGCACTGCAAGAAGCAAGTCATGCCTACGGATCTCATCCATCCTCCAGATGGGAAATGGGGAGGAGGCTGGGCATGTCCGCACAGTGAGTAGTAGTAAAAATCACATGAATTAGCATGTACGACCAGGAGGAGACACATCAGCCTTTATCGTTTTAGACAGATTTGTGGATTGAAGTCCATTTTTATCTCCCCGGAGCACCCCTCTTAGTACCAGATCTGTCACACTACAGACTCATATTATCAATTAATAATAATAATAATAATAATAATAATCTTTATTTATATAGCTCCAACATATTCCGCAGCGCTTTACAGTTTCAAACAACAGTCATAGGTAACAATGTTAACAATACAATAATTAAAGCGAAATAAGACGACCCTGCTCGTGAGAGCTTACAATCTACCATGAGGAGGGGGAGATACAAAGTACAGGTGTGTATTTACAATGATGTATTTACAATGATGGTCCAGCCATCTTCAGGGGGGTGGGGGATAGATGGAGATAGTGAATGGGCTACACACACACACACACACACAAACATAACATGACTGATTACTGAATGTGATAGGCCGCTCTGAACAAATGTGTTTTGAGCGAGCGCCTAAAACTATGCAAATTGTGGATGGTCCTAATATCTTGGGGTAGAGCATTCCAGAGGATTGGCGCAGCGCGGGAGAAGTCTTGGAGTCGGGAGTGGGAGGTACGGATTAGTGCAGAGGTTAGTCGAAAGTCATTTGCAGAGCACAGCGGTCGGCTAGGCCGATAGACCGAAATGAGGGAGGAGATGTATGGGGGTGCTGCACTGTGGAGAGCTTTGTGGGTGAGAACAAGTACTTTGAATTATATCCTGTAATGAATGGGCAGCCAGTGTAACGACTGGCGAAGAGTGGATGCATCTGAGTAATGATTAGCCAGATGGACAACCCTGGCTGCTGCATTAAGGATGGACTGGAGAGGGGAAAGTCGAGTAAGGGGGAGGCCAATTAATAGAGCGTTATAGTAGTCCAGGCGGGAGTGGATCAGGGCGACAGTGAGGGTTTTTGTTGTTTCCATGGTGAGAAAAGGGCGGATTCTAGAGATGTTCTTTAGGTGTAAGCGGCACGAGCGGGCAAGAGATTGTATATGGGAGGTGAAGGAGAGATCGGAGTCAAACATAACACCCATACAGCGCGCCTGCTGCCGGGGCGTTATTATGGTGCCACCCACGGAGAGGGAAATGTCAGATTTAGGGAAGTTAGTAGATGGCGGGAGCAGAAGAATTTCAATTTTGGAGAGGTTGAGTTTCAGATAGAGAGCAGACATGATGTTGGAGACTGCGGACAGACAGTAAGTGGCGTTCTGTAGTACAGCGGAAGTAAGGTCAGGGGATGACGTGTATAGTTGTGTCATCAGCATAAACATGGTACTGAAAGCCAAATCTGCTGATGGTCTGTCCAATTGGGGCCGTGTAGAGAGAGAAGAGAAGGGGGCCAAGAACTGAGCCCTAAGGTACCCCGACAGTGAAAGGAAGAGGAGATGAAGTGGAGCCAGAGAACAGAACACTGAAGGAGCGGTCAGAAAGATAGGAGGAGAACCAGGAGAGAGCAGTGTACTTAATGAACCCTAATAACATATATGCATCACACAACCTGTAATATTAGAAATGTTAGTTTATAATTCAATGCAAAAAAACGCTTTTCTTTCCTGAAAGGGAACCTGTCACCCCCAAAATCGATGGTGAGGTAAGCTCACCATCATCAGGGGCTTATCTACAGCATTCTGGAATGCTGTAGATAAGCCCCCGATGGAACCTGAAAGAGGAGAAAAAGGAGGTTAGATTATACTCACCCAGGGGAGGTCCCGCTGTGGTCCGGTCAAATGGGTGTCTCAGGTCCGGTCTGGGGCCTCCCATCTTCATTCCATGACGTCCTCTTCAGGTCTTCACGCAGCAGCTCCAGCGCAGGCGTACTTTGTCTGCCCTGTTGAGGGCAGAGCAAAGTACTGCAGTGCGCAGGCGCCGGGCCTCAATGACCTTTCCGGCGCCTGCGCACTGCTATACTTTGCTCTGCCCTCAACAGGGTAGATAAAGTACACCTGCGCCGGAGCCGTGGCGTGAACACCAGAAGAGGACGTCATGGAATGAAGATGGGAGGCGCTGTTCTGGACCTGAGACACCCATCGGAGCGGGACCACTCCTGGGTGAGTATAATCTATCCTCTTCTCCTCCTCTTTCAGGTTACATTGGGGGCTTATCTACAGCATTACAGAATGCTGTAGATAAGCCCCTGATGACGGTGAGCTTACCTCACCATCGATTTTGGGGGTGACAGGTTCCCTTTAAAGTTACTGTAAATTGATTAACATTGTACAGATTGTAAAGGAAGGAAATGCTACACAAACACTGGACGTACTAGACAAGGCTCACCATGATGAAAGGATATGCTGAAACAGAACAGTGAGGGTGTGGAGAACAGAATCTAGCACTTTAGATATGGAGGGAACATTTTGCTTGAAAGGCATAATTGGCAAATCTTTCACGGGTCCCTGTAGCTTGTCTCCATTACAATCAATACCACTATAAATAATGGATGACTACCAAAGCCAATTAGAGGGCTGAACTCCACGGACATGTGTTTCCCTACCTTCATCTAAGTTCCCTTCTTTGGTGGAAAAAAGATGCTACATTGATTTCTATTAAAATAGACGTGGAGCAGAGACTGGTGAAAAATGGGGATATGCATAGCTATTAAACACCAGCCGCAATATATAAAGGTAAGCCATCAAGAACTAATTTCTACAACTAATCCTCACTATATATATCCCATGATGCCAATATACCTTGAAACATAAAACCTGAGCACTGTAATGTTTCGTGTGAAGAGATAAAGACATTTATCTTGAATACAGAAATAAAAATCAGTAAGGACAGACAGACTACAAAAGTTATTTCGCAGAAAAGAATACCAAGCAAATGAATAATATATCTCTATAAATAAAATGCCCAAATATATACACGTTTCCCAGAAAATAAGAAATAATAAAATATATGCTGGAACTCAAACCACACATTTTACTACACTGAACATTGAAATTGCAAATCAAAGAAGGAGAATGGGAGCACCACACTGCACATTATGCCAGTATTCCTTCTCGGGTGCATGGTCTGCATCAACAAAGGGCAGCACGGTGGCTCAGTGGGCAGCACTGCAACCTTGCAGGGCAGGGGTCCTAGGTTCAAATCCCACCAAGGTCAATATCTGCAAGGGGTTTGTATGTTCTGTTAGGGATTCGTACTCACTCAGGTGCTACAGGGAGAAGACCGGAGACACGTTCTCTTAAAAGTCCATGTGGGTTTATTTGCTTCATAAAACCGGCAGCAACAACAAAAGGTTCACGGCCTTTAGAGCAGGCAAAACAACACAAATGTCCTTAGCCGGATTCTGATCCCTTAGGCCTGTGGGCACACAAGCTGGGCAATGTCCAGGCTCGCTCAAGAGCCAAACACACAGGAAGGCTTCTACCTCCCAAGACACAGACCATGTGCCAAACAACAGCCTCCATTATGTAGGCTGTATCCACACCTACAGGTGAGGTATGTGGGTAGCCAGACCAGTCCATCTCTCATAGCTACCCGCAACCTGGACCCAGGGGCACTAAACGACATCTTAGTGCTCACTTGCACTTAAGCAAAATACTCCGGGTTGCATCGCAGGGAGCAGCCATCTCTGCGACACATACCTCCCCATTGACTACACGCTCATTAGCCCCCTTACAGCTCTTTCTGTAGGACGAGATCAGATCTATCCATGTAAAGAAGAAGCATTTTCATGTTTAGCCAATATTACATCTGCATTAAAAAACCTAAGATCTACAGTAATCACTAACCTGTAATGGACTTCCTTTTTGCGCCAGGTAATGTGGGCTTCCTTTCTGCACCAGGTAATGTGGGCTTCCTTTCTCCACCAGGTAATGTGGGCTTCCTTTCTGAACCAGGTAATGTGGGCTTCCTTTCTGCGCCACGTAATGTGGGCTTCCTTTCTGCACCAGGTAATGTTGGCTTCCTTTCTGCACCAGGTAATGTGGGCTTCCTTTCTGAACCAGGTAATGTGGGCTTCCTTTCTGAACCAGGTAATGTGGGCTTCCTTTCTGAACCAGGTAATGTGGGCTTCCTTTCTGCACTAGGTAATGTGGGCTTCAGTAATGTGGGCTTCCTTTCTGCACCAGGTAATGTGGGCTTCCTTTCTGCACCAGGTAATGTGGGCTTCCTTTCTGCACTAGGTAATGTGCGCTTCAGTAATGTGGGCTTCCTTTCTGCACCAGGTAATGTGGGCTTCCTTTCTGCACCAGGTAATGTGGGCTTCCTTTCTGAACCAGGTAATGTGGGCTTCCTTTCTGCACCAGGTAATGTGGGCTTCCTTTCTGCACCAGTTAATGTGGGCTTCCTTTCTCCACCAGGTAATGTGCGCTTCCTTTCTCCACCAGGTTATGTGGGCTTCCTTTCTGCACCAGGTAATGTGGGCTTCCTTTCTGAACCAGGTAATGTGGGCTTCCTTTCTGAACCAGGTAATGTGGGCTTCCTTTCTGAACCAGGTAATGTGCGCTTCCTTTCTGAACCAGGTAATGTGGGCTTCCTTTCTCCACCAGGTAATGTGGGCTTCCTTTCTCCACCAGGTAATGTGGGCTTCCTTTCTGCACCAGGTAATGTGGGCTTCCTTTCTGCACCAGGTAATGTGGGCTTCCTTTCTGAACCAGGTAATGTGGGCTTCCTTTCTGAACTAGGTAATGTGGGCTTCCTTTCTGCACCAGGTAATGTGGGCTTCCTTTCTGAACTAGATAATGTGGGCTTCCTTTCTGCACCAGGTAATGTGGGCTTCCTTTCTGAACCAGGTAATGTGGGATTCCTTTCTGCACCAGTTAATGTGGGATTCCTTTCTCCACCAGGTAATGTGGGCTTCCTTTCTGCAGTAAACCACAGTATAGTAGGATTTGTTTCCTTCCATTGTCATTACAGCATGGGTTTCCACAGCATTACAGCCATCTTTGTGTGCAATGCTTACAATGTAAATGACCATTCACCAGATATAAATTACAATTAATTTAACGACATGGTGAGATGAAAGATTATTTTTGTATCACTCTAAATTGTAATGACCTGCTTTAGGAAACATTAGTACAACGTGGAATTAATATTCCTAATAATATTCCAAGAAAGCGGGGCTGATCGGCTCTAGACCTCTCCTGAATCCATTCTCGAGCAGTGAGGTAATCTGCATTTAACAGTGATCATTTCCCAAAGGATGCAGAAATCAATAGAAACTATTGTTCGGCGGGGCGGTTATATGCCGGCTGGCACAGGCACTAGACATTTTCCCTTGTGTTTTTCCTCAAAAAGAAAATGTTCTACAATTCCCTTACCGGAAATCTGGCTCACACAATATCCCTGTGCTTGCAAATTGTTATTCTAACCCTGTGATTAAGGATATAAATCTAGAAGAAGAGAGCATCGAATGTTAACCACCTAGTGGAAAATCAGGCACAGACAGAAACGACTACAGAACAGGTGTTAGATTTCTAGTACGTAAATGAATCCAGCCAAACCAGATTCAAAGAGATATTAGTACAAACGAATGACCACTTACATGTAGCTTCCAACACAAGGGCCTGCTTAGTGGTACATGGAGTGCTGGAAAGCCAATTAACAGCTTCTATAGCCATAAGCCAAGTATATGGTACACTCATCAGGGTTACAGGTATGTGTTAGGACTAACATTGATGCAAATCAATTCTCAGTAACTGGTCCATCGTCCACAACTGTAATCTGTGGCCATTAGATGGGAGACCGGAGAACGGCCTCGTACGTGTGAGGTCACGCATCACGCTGAAAACAATAACATACACCAGGCTGGCTAAACGAAAGAGGAGCCAGGGATGCCACCAGTTACAAGACGGTCCTCATGTCTCTTGTTCAGTAGATACTAGTAAATCATACCAACGCTACTTAAGACTTATAAAAAAAAGTATGCAGTATTCCGCTGTATCGGAGGACGGACCAAGTCCTATCAAAGGCCTGGAATACCTGCATAAAAATGAACAAGTCATCATTGCCTATACACCCAACAATAAGAAAAGTGTCCCCTTTTATTCAATTACAGTGAAAAACATTGACTACAGAATTAAAAACACATACATTTCATGAATATGCGGTCTTATATAAGGAAAGTATATAATAAAGCGATAGTTCCGCTATAACAATTGCCTAAATAAAAAGAAAAGAAAAAAAAAAGTTTTTGGCTATGCCAATCCTCTCTTAGAATAAAGTCTTCATCTGTATGGGAACTAAATTGGCATTAAGTTAAGCATATTGCGGCAGGTCCTGGAAACGAGAAACGTCTTAACGTGGCTTCCAGGTACACATGAATTGGCCAATTTCTGCGCTAAGCCTTCTCAATTTTTAATATTCATATTTCATATTCTAGTGCAGTAATGCAATTCTATTTTCATATTTGCATGCTATGGTGCTACAGTGTGCGGCTTTATTTGTTTTATTGTATACAAGTTGGTGACTCTAGGTAAGCATCTGTTCACACAGAGTTTGTTTGGATGTGACTGTCAGTTTTTTTAAAATTTGTATTCATTAGCCTTCTGACTGAGCACTCCGCCCTTTAGCCTCAGGCGTTTTTAATCATAGCAGGACCCTACTCCTCCACAGAGATACAGTTATATGAAAAAGTTTGGGCACCCCTATTAATCTTAAGCTTAATGTTTTATAAAAATTGTTTTTTTTTTTGCAACAGCTATTTCAGTTTGATATATCTAATAACTGTTGGACACAGTAATGTTTCTGCCTTGCCTTGGTTTATTGTACTAACAGAAAATGTGCAATCTGCATTCAAACAAAATTTAACAGGTGCATAAGTATGGGCACCCCACCAGAAAAGTGACATTAATATTTAGTAGATCTTACTTTTGCAAAAATAACAGCCTCTAGTCGCTTCCTGTAGCTTTTAATGAGTTCCTGGATGAAGGTATTTTTGACCATTCCTCTTTACAAAACAATTCCAGTTCAGTTAAGTTTGATGGTCGCTGAGCATGGACAGCCCTCTTCAAATGATCCCACAGATGTTCAATGATATTCAGGTCTGGGGACTGGGATGGCTATTCCAGAACAGTGTAATTGTTCCTCTGCATGAATGCCTGAGTAGATTTGGAGCGGTGTTTTGGATCATTGTCTTGCTGAAAGATCCATCCCCTGCGTAACTTCAACTTAGTCACTGATTCATGAACATTATTGTCAAGAATCTGCTGATAATGGGGGCGTGGCCTATCTGCGGATGGAATAGGTCGCACAGAGCGGGAGCTCTGTCGCCGGGAACCTTAAAGCGGCTCATATCTTTGTCTCCGGCGGCCTCTCTCACCCTCATGGAGTTGGCGCTGGTCCCGGGAGCAGCGGTGAGTGCATGGGGAAATCTAGAGCTGGCGCCCGCGATCCCTCTAGGAGAATCATTGATTTCTTCGCGGCCTCCCCTCAGCCGCCGCTGAGTTCCAAGATGGCGTCGTCCTCCCCCAGGACTTCCCGCTCCTCAACGCGGCGCTCAAGCGTCGCTTTCAGGCGATGCAGCGCCAGATCCTGCCGATGCCCCAGTGACTGCCGCTCTACTTAAGGGTTTACTTGGTGACCTTAGAACCTCCATACAGGAGGATATGCGCGCCATGCTGGCTGAATTGAAGGGGGAGGTGGTGGAGCTGGGAAATCGCACTGACCGCCTGGAGCGCAAGATGGCGGAGCTGGTCTCTTCTCATAACGAACTCTGGGACGCACATGAGACCCTGCAAACCCTGGCCACGAAAACCCACTCCAAAGCCCTGGACCTGGAGGATAGGTCCAGGAGGAATAACGTTAAACTCAGAGGCATCTATCTTAGCAGGGGATTTGAAACTGTTTCTGCAGGATTTTATTGCGGCTGCTCTCCCGCAGTTTGCCCCCAAAGATATCACAATCGACCGTGTGCATCGGATCCCTAAACCGTCTGGTCTGGGGCCCTCGGTTCCAAGAGATGTACTTGAACGCATACACTTCTATGAAATGAAGGAGGATTTTCTTCAGGCGCTAAGGAAGAACCCAGCTTTACCGGAAAGATTTGCTCGCATCTGTCTTCCCAGACCTTTCCCCAGGTACTTTGGCCATCCGGAGGGCTTTTGGTCCTTATACTGCTATTCTCAGAGAAAAGGGTATTCTGTATCGCTGGGGGTTTCCCACCAAGCTTCTCATCCGGAAAGATGGATCAATCACCACCTGCCTGACTCCGTCTCACGCAGCAACCGCCCTCTCCAAGTGGGGACTCTCAGCTCCTGGCTCTCCGATCTCCGCGAACCTTCCAAAGCCTGGGAATGGCAGAAATCTTAGGGCCCGCATTGCACCGGACTGGGAGGTGGCCTGAAGTTCACTACATTGTTGGTTCCCGGATGTTTTGTTTTCATCGTTCTTTTTTTCTTTCCTTGAGCTGCGCTGGTTTCTCTTTGAGAGTATCCGCAGCGTTTCTCTGCCCCACAGGTGAACTGTTTTTTGAATCTCACCTTTTGGACTCAGGGTATTCCTGAATGGACCTCGGTCTACTGGTTTATTTGTTGTCTGTCTTGTTTGTTTTCCCCCCTTTTTTCCCCTCCTCCCGGTTTCCCCTTACTTGTGCTCAGGCCCGCTGGCCACATGCCATCTGCTCTCTCGCACAGTTCATCGGTGCTCAGAACGTTGTAAAACTGTTTATATGCCTTTGCTATGAGTATTTCGTTATATTCAATTAATGTGAATGGCCTCAACTCCCCGGGAAAGGTCTATTGTATGGCGTCAGCTGGGTAAATCCCGTCATGACAGTTTGTGTCTCCAAGAAACGCATTTGCTGGAATGTGATAATGCCAGAATGTACTCTGGCTCATATCCGCACCAATTTTTTGCCAATGGCCCGTCAAAGGCGGGAGTAGCCATTTTCTTTAGCAAAACCAACTCCTTTCAATTGATCCGTTCTATAGCAGATCCGTTGGGTAGGTTCATTGTAGTTCTCTGCCTTATTAATAATGCCCCTTACACCATTGCTTCGATTTATGCTCCCAATGTAGGTCAGCTTAAATACTTGGAGGGCTTGCTCAAAATTTTACACGACATTCAACATGGTCACAAACTGATTGCTGGAGATTTTAATGCCCCAATGTCTAAAGGGCTAGACTGCTCTGCCTCCTCCCTGTTAAGATGTGAGGCAGGACCCCTAATTAACTTTTAATTTACACGATATCTGGAGATCTCTGCATTGCGGCGAGAGGGATTACACGTTCACGTCACCCAGGCACGGTTCCTATAGCAGGATTGACTATGTGCTGGTGAATGATGTGGCTCTTCCTCACTGCATTTCAGCAGATATAGGTAGTATCACTTGGTCGGATCATGCCCCGGTGTCCCTCACTTTGAGGAACCCTTTGGCTATCAGGCCCCCTGCACATTGGCGTCTCAACGCTCATCTCCTTACAGACCAATCAAATTCTCAGTTTATAGAAGGAGCCTTGCGAGAATTTTTTTCCTCCAATGATACTCCAGACATACGTGATGATACCCTGTGGTTTGCCCACAAGGCGGTGATCAGGGGATGTTT
Organism: Ranitomeya imitator; assembly: GCF_032444005.1. Lineage (NCBI taxonomy): Eukaryota > Metazoa > Chordata > Amphibia > Anura > Dendrobatidae > Ranitomeya > Ranitomeya imitator. The sequence continues at coordinate 176,972,741 of NC_091284.1, forward strand.
CATCAAGATGGCGGCTACGGCCAAGAGAAAGTATAACTCAGCTCTTCAGTCTGCCCTAGACGAAATAGCTCACCTCGAGTCTGCCCACAAACTACCTCCTACCCCAGCGCTTTTTGCTGATCTTTCTAGGGCCCGCATACATGTTCGAAACCTGCTGCTTTATAAGGCTGAGAATGCCCTGAGGATAACCAGAGCCAAATTTTATGCAATGGGAGACCGGGCAGGTGCTGTTCTGGCTAGACGCGTCAGGAAGAGAGAGGCTCAATCCAAGATCCCATTACTGCTTAGGTCTGACGGTTCCCAGGTTTATAATCCTATTCATATTGCTGAGGAGTTCGCATCCTACTATTCCTCTCTCTATGATCTTGGATCTGACCCAGGGGTTCCCCAGCCCTCGCGGGAGTTAATTTTGGCATTCTTGGAGAGGGCTAATCTTCCCTCGGTCAGTGTGGAGCAGCTTTCCTATCTGAATTCTCCCATTGTTGAGTCTGAATTATCTCAAATAGTCAGAGACGCCAACAAGGGTTCCTCCCCTGGGCCAGATGGCTTTCCTTTTTTTTTTATTATGCTCAATTTTTCTCTGTCCTCTCCCCTTATCTTCTGCGCCTTTTTAATAACTGGTTGTCGGTAGGTAGCATTAGAGCTGAGGGATTGGAGGCTTCCATTGCGACTCTTCCTAAACAGGGGAAACCCACAACCTCCCCGGGGAATTTTCATCCTATAGCCCTCCTAAATTGTGACGTCAAGATCTATGCAAAAATTTGGGCCATCAAATCGCTATCGGTTCTCCCTGGCCTCATACACCCCGATCAAGTCGGGTTTGTTCCCGGCAGACAGACCAGAGACGGCAATAGGCGCCTGATAGACCTTCCGGATGTGGTGGAGAGGGGGGGGGGGGGTCTCCCCAGTGTATTCCTGTCGCTCGACGCTGAAAAAGCGTTTGACAGGGTGCACTGGGGATATATCGAGCTTACGCTGGAAAGGTTCGGGCTTACTGGACAAATCTCCAAAGCTATCATGGCTTTATACTCTAACCCCTGTGCGTCGGTTCGCTCAGCCGGTTTTGGGTCTCGGACGTTCCCCATTTTGAACGGTACTAGTCAGGGCTGCCCCCTTTCCCCCCTTATCTTTGCTCTGGTCATGGAGCCCTTGGCTGCCATGGTTAGGCAAAGTCCAGACATAAAAGGAATTAGGGTTGGGGGAACTGAGCACAAAATTGGTCTCTACGCCGACGATGTGGTCTTGACATGCACCTCACCTTTAGCTTCGTTGAACGCGATCACCTCAATTTTAACTGAGTTTTCTGCGGTCTCGTATTACAAACGTAATTTGACTAAATCCACAATTTTGCCCCTTTTTCTTCCGGTTCCTCTTCAAATCCAAATCCAATCCCAATATGCGTTTATTTGGGCCCCCCTAGGCTTTACGTACCTAGGTATTCGGATAACTAGGTTGGATAACATCGTCCGTGCAAACTGAGGGAACTCTCTTGGCGGTTAGGAGGGGCATGGATCAGCTATCGAGTGCGTCGCTCTCGTGGATGGCCCGTATACAAACTTCTAAAATGCTATTCCTCCCTAAAATTATGTACCTTTTCCGGTGCCTCCCCCTTTTTATCCCCTCAAAATTTATTTTAGCTTTTCAATCGCTTTTAGATCGGTTCATCTGGAACAGAAAACCTCATAGGATCAGGCGTCGAATTATGTCCCTTCCGTACTCTATGGGTGGGTTGGGTGCCCCTGCGGTGCAGTCTTATTATAGGGCGGCGGTTTTGGAGCCCCTTAAAATTTGGTGGGAGGGGAACTCACGCTTACCCTGGTTTCTTATTGAGTCTCAGTTCGCCCCCAAAAACGCTCTTAAATTGCTCCTAGAGCTTCAGCTGCTTCGTTTTTCTCCTGAGGGCCCCTATCTCCGTACTATCAAGACCGCTACTAAACTTTGGGCGTTGCTTTGCACTTCTCACCTAGTGTTTAGGTATGACTGTCTCTTTGCATGCCTTGGAGTATGCTATTGGGCACATTTCTCTTTCCTCCTGGAGGGGGCGCGGGGTGCTCCGGGTGGCTGACCTGTTTGGCTCGAATGGCCTCTTGCCATTTGAGGATCTTGCAGGGAGATTCTCCCTTACTAATATTGATTTTTTTCAATATCAACAGCTTCCTTAAATCACGACGGTTGTTTGGTGCACCCCCGCCTCTGACAGAGGACCCGGTTCATAGGTTCTTTAGACCATCCACTATATTGCCCCATGGTATCTCTATCATCTACAAAGCCCTTATATCCCATGGTATTCCTGATAAGTTTCATTTTATGGCTTCCTTGGAGTCCTCACTGAATTTTGAGGCTTCCCTGGAGGATTGGCAGTTTGCTATGGTGCATCCCTCTAAATTCTCCTCGTGTCTTGGCCACCTGGAACAGGTGAAGAAGATTCAGCTGCATTGGTATCTTACCCCTGCCCGCCTGACGAAATTCACCCAGTCCTCCTCCCCGCTCTGCTGGAAGGGGTGTGGCGCCATGGGTTCCTCCTCATGTATGGTGGTCATGCCCACAGGTTCAGGTTTTTTGGCACCAGATAGAGGCCTTGATCGCTGATCTAACGCATCTTCCCTTTGTTCTGAAGGGACAACTTGCTGTGCTGGGTATTTCCCTCATTGATCTCCCCTCCCCTCTCCGTCCAATAAATTCCAATGTCTTAGTTGCGGCCAGACAGGGTATTGCAAAATACTGGAAATCTTCGGATCTCCCTTCTAGGGCCGAACTGATCTCCAAAATTGATCTACACTTCTGTTATGAGCTTATTATGGCTCAGGGTTTGCCAAAAAAGAATAAAGTCTTTTCCTGGTCGGATCCCTGGGTGTCCTCGGCCTATATTTCCCAGTCTGCTCTTACTCTTATCTAACAGTCATGTTTCTTTGAATATGTGATTTATCTGGCACTGTAATTGTGTACTTTTGTACTGATTATGCTGTGGTCCTCGAGCACTATGTATTTGGTTTTTTCCCTCTATTCCCCCTGCTTTCCCTATTTTCTTTTCTTCCCTCCCCTCCCTTTTTCTGAAGTTATTTGATGTATTATTTGATATGTTATACTTCAATAAAAAGCTTATTGGTTAAAAAAAAAAAAAAAAAAAAAAAGAATCTGCTAATACTGAGAGGAATCCATGCGTCCCTCAACTTTAACAAGATTCCCGGTGCCGGCATTGGCCACACAGCCCCAAAAGCATGATGGAACCTCGACCAAATTTTACTGTGGGTAGCAAGTGTTTTTCTTGGAATGCTGTGTTTTTTGGCCGCCATGCATAACGCCTTTTTGTATGACCAAACAACTCAATCTTGGTTTCATCAGTCCACAGGACCTTCTTCCAAAAAGAAATTGGCTTCTCCAAATGTGCTTTTGCATACCTCAGCTGACTGTTTGTGGCGTGCTAGCAAAAACGGCTTCTTTCGCATCACTCTCCCATGCAGCTTATCCTTGTGCAAAGTGCGTTGTATAGTTGACCGATGCACAGTGACACCATCTGCAGCAAGTTGATGCTGCAGCTCTTTGGAGGTGGTCTGAGGATGGTCATTGACTGATCTCACCATTCTTCTTCTCTGCCTTTATGATGTTTTTCTTGGCCTGCCACTTCTGGCCTTTACAAGAACTGTACCTGTTTTCTTCCATTTCCTTACTATGTTCCTCACAGTGGAAATTGACAGGTTAAATCTCTGAGACAGCTTTTTGTATCCTTCCCCTGAACAACTATGTTGAATAATCTTTGTTTTCAGATCATTAGACAGTTGTTTTGAGGAGCCCATAATGCCACTCTTGAGAGGAGATTCAAACAGGAGAACAACTTGAAAGTGGCCACTTTAAGTAGCTTTTCTCATGATTGCATACACCTGGCTATGAAGTTCAAAGCTCAATGAGGTTAGAAAACCAAAAAAAGTGCTTTAGCAAGTCAGTAAAAAGTAGGTAGGAGTATTTAAAACAAGAAAATAAGGGTGCCCATACTTATGCACCTGTCAAATTTTATTTGAATGCAGATCACACATTTTCTGTTCGTACAATAAACCTCATTTCAAGGCAGAAACATTACTGTGTCCAACAGTTATTAGATATATGAAACTGAAATAGCTGTTGCAAAAAAAAACAATTTTTATAAAACATTAAGCTTAAGATGAATAGGGGTGCCCAAACTTTTTCATATAACTGTATAGATCTCAGTCTAAGAGAGGATTCATATTAAGTTCCTATACAGATGAAGACTTTATTCTAAGAGAAGATTGGCATTAAATTAGGTCCTGGAAACGAGAAACGCCTTAACGTGGCTTCCAGGTACACATGAATTGGCCAATTTATGTGCTAAGCTTTCTCAATTTTCATATTTCTAGTACAGTAACGCAATTCAATTTTCATATTTGCATGCTATGGCGCTACAGTGTGCTGCTTTATTTGTTTGATTACAAATATCTGAAGTTATGTCACAGTGTAGAGGGATCATCCTTATTCTCATTTGCACTTGGAAACACGAGAAGCAATGGAATGAAACAAAGATACAGATTAGATATTAGAAAAAACTTTTTGACAGTGAGGGTGATCAATGAGTAACAGGGTGCCACGAGAAGTCGCAAGTTCTCCTTCAATAGAAGTCTTCAGAGAGAGGCTGGAGAGACATCTGTCTGAGATGGTTTAGTGAATCCCACATTGAGCAGAGGAGTTGGACATGATGACCCTGGAGGTCCCTTCCAAGTCAAACATGCTTTGATTCTATGTCCTGTTTCTACATTTAGGACAGTAGGACAAATAATGCACAAAATTAAGTACACCACATTGGAAGAGGAATATGTGAATGTCCCATGAATCTTTTAGTCCTGCTGTGTATTGCAGATCTGTATTGGGTCTGTGGTCATTACATGAGTACAGGTTTTGGAGCTCTTCACATTGTAAGTATAGGTTCCTTTTGTTGTACCAGAGGGCACAGAGCTTCTGATATTTTTAGACTGTTCTTTGTGTAGGATAAAGTGAAGTTTTATGGTAGTTTTTTAAGCACTTCAAGCAGTGGGCTGTAGGTCACCAGAGGAATATGATTATTTTCCCATTTTTCTCCATATTAAATAGTCAACTTCTAGTGAACCTTGTGACTCTATTGCCTCTCCTCTCTACCAAGCCCTTCACTGGCTTCCTATTGTCCAGAGGCTCCAGTTCAAAACCCTAACTATGACATACGAAGCCATCCACAACCTGTCTCCTCCATACATCTGTGACATGGTCTCCCGGTACTTACCCACACACAACTTTGGATCCTCAAGATCTCCTTCTCTACTCCCCTCTTATCTCTTCTTCCCTCCACCGAATGCAAGACTTCTCCCGTGCTTCCCCCATACTCGAACTCTCTACCCCAACACATCAGACTCTCACCTACCACGAAAACCTTCAAAAAGAAGCTGAAGAGCCACCTCTACTGACAAGCCTACAACCTGCAGTGATCCTTAGTCTGCAGAACCGCCGCACGACCAGCTGTACCCATCCCCTGCAGACTGTGAGCCCTCTTGGGCAAGGTCATCTCTCCAGTACTTGTGTGTGCCTTGTTTTGCTCATGCTTATTGTGCTTGTCTATATCTGCCCCTTTCACATGTAAAGTGCCATGGAATAAATGGCGCTATGAAAATATATAATAAAATAATAATATTGATCTGACCATTAGAGGATGGAGATGGTGCCCTGGTTTAAAAATTTCTTTGTAAGACGAGTTCAGTGCTAATCCCCATCTGTTGGGTTGGAGCAGATACAATTATATCTGATGGCCTGGAGGTAGACAATGGATTTTTTAATGCGTTTCGGGTGGAAGTTGTCCCATCAGAGATGAGGGCTGGTCAATTGGTTTCTGATACACCGATGTCTGGATTGAACCATTTTTAACCTTATGGCTTTATAACTGAGGTTTTGTGATTAGTTTGCTATTAGTTATGTAAAAGGGAAGATTACAGCAAGACTATCATACCGTAATAACGATGCTGCTTTTGGGCAATTTCAAACCTCAATTTTTTTGGCCTAATTTGAGGTGGCACAATGGTCACCTTGTTGATGCATTAGTCCTGCTGTACCCTATTAGGGGATGCATGCAGAAATATTGGAGCTGATGGGAAACAACCCTCCCGCCCAAAAAATAAAGAAAACTTGCTTACCATGAAATGAGGCTGTGTCAAAATACGCTTCAGCTCTTTTGCTTCATTATTCTCAGGGTAACAAGATATTTCTTCCAAAACCTACAGTGAACAGCAAAGTAAGCGTTAGATGTTTCACTTACAGCAAAGAATGAGAAATTATTACACTTTTGTATAATCCATTAGCAGATTTGACCACTATGGTTGTGGACTCAATTACAAGGCCAATAGGCTGACCTCTCTCTTCCGCAGCTGCCCAAGTCCCTCGTTTTCTCCTGCCTGATTTACAGAGCGGCACAATGACATGTCATCCACGGCACAGACTTTGGTGGCCAGTCACTCCTTTCCAGGTTGACATGTATGACAACTTTCCACACTTGCCCACAAAATGACTTTACTACCTAATGTTTACTTTTCAGAGAATCTTCCGCGACAAGAGCAGCGCCACGAAAAAGACCCTCAAGTTCTTTAGGGATTAACCTGGTTTGTGTCTTAATATTAAACAAGGAAATTTAGTACAATAAGATTTGATACCATTTTTTTAGATTATAAGTATTATTAACCCCTTACCGGCATCGGACGTACTATACCGTCCGATGCCGGCTCCCCTGCTTTGATGCAGGGCTCCGCGGTGAGCCCGCACCAAAGCCGGGACATGTCAGCTGTTTTGAACAGCTGACATGTGCCCGTAATAGGCGCGGGCAGAATCGCGATCTGCCCGCACCTATTAACTAGTTAAATGCCGCTGTCAAACGCAGACAGCGGCATTTAACTACCGCTTCCGGCCGGGCGGCCGGAAATGACGTCATCGCCGACCCCCGTCACATGATCGGGGGTCGGCGATGCTTGTATATTGTAACCATAGAGGTCCTTGAGACCTCTATGGTTACTGATTGCCCGTCGCTGTGAGCGCCACCCTGTGGTCGGCGCTCACAGCACACGTGCAATTCTGCTACATAGCAGCGATCAGCAGATCGCTGCTATGTAGCAGAGCCGATCGGGTTGTGCCTGCTTCTAGCCTCTCATGGAGGCTATTGAAGCATGGCAAAAGTTAAAAAAAAAGTTTAAAAAAATGTGAAAAAAATAAAAAAAACATAAGTTTAAATCACCCCCCTTTCGCCCCAATCAAAATAAATCAATAAAAAAAATTATCAAATCTACGCATATTTTGTATCGCCGCGCTCAGAATCGCCCGATCTATCAAATAAAAAAAAAGTATTAACCTGATCGCTAAACAGCGTAGCGGGGAAAAAACTCGAAACGCCAGAATTACGTTTTGTTGGTCGCCGCGACATTGCATTAAAATGCAATAACAGGCGATCAAAAGAACGTATCTGCACCGAAATGCTATCATTAAAAACGTCATCTCGGCACGCAAAAAATAAGCCCTCAACCGACCCCAGATGATGAAAAATGGAGACGCTACCAGTATCGGAAAATGGCGCAATTTTTTTTTTTTTTTTTTTTTAGCAAAGTTTGGAATTTTTTTTCACCACTTAGAGAAAAAATAACCTAGTCATGTTTGGTGTCTATGAACTCGTAATGACCTGGAGAATCATAATAGCAGGTCATTTTTAGCATTTAGTGAACCTAGCAAAAAAGCCAAACAAAAAACCAATGTGGGATTGCACTTTTTTTGCAATTTCACCGCACTTGGAATTTTTTTCCCGTTTTCTAGTACACGACATGCTAAAACCAATGATGTCGTTCAAAAGTACAACTCGTCCCGCAAAAAATAAGCCCTCACATGGCCAAATTGACGGAAAAATAAAAAAGTTATGGCTCTGGGAAGGAGGGGAGCGAAAAACGAACACGGAAAAACGAAAAAATCCCCCGGTCATGAAGGGGGTAATATTTAGATATAACAATTGAAGGGGGTGGGGGGGTCTTAACAAAATCTCCACCAAGAATAGATTAAGTAAATGTAAGAGGTCATTGTGATATAAATTATACAAAAACCTCTACATATATAGAGCCCTAATCAGAACTTACATTTACTATAGGTCAGTTTTTCATGGCTGAAAAGGGTCATGAATAGTGTTGAGCATTCAGATACCGCAAGTATCTGGTATCAGCCGATATTTGCGGTATCGGAATTCCGATACCGAATTCCGATACTTCCCGCGTATCGGATACCGGAATCGGAAGTTCCCAGAATTCAAACTGAACGCAGCAGCCAATGAGGAATGATTGGAAGTGTGGGCACATCCTGTTTAGCATGGTGGGCATGTAAGTACTGGCAAGGCTTGGATTGGCTGCTGAAATGATGTCACTCTGCACTATAAAAAACGCTGCCGCCATTTTGCGCTCACTCTGCTGTGATTTCAGTTAGGGACAGGACGCTGTGTTCTAACTGAGGGCCAGTCGAGCTAGCTAATTGCTTTATTTTCCTTTCCAAAGGCTAATTTAGCAAAACGCTGTGTGTTCTTCACTGTTCACCTTGCTCTTGCCTTGCAGCGCTGTTTTAACAGCGTTCTGCAAGGTCTCTGTGTGTGTGTGTGTGTGTGTGCAGCTCACTCTGTAGTCTGTGTGCAGCCATATACCCGGTTGTATTCAGCTCAGGGGGGGTTCACACTGCCTCACACAGTTGTCCTTTTTTGCTCTTAGTGCAGCCTGCTGCACATTTTTTCTCAAATTTCCTATTAGTGTTTTTCCACCAGTCTCCAGCTCTATTGTGGAAAAACACTACATAGGATAACCTAGAGGGGGGTTTTTGGGCCTTGCAGCGCCGTTTACGGCTGTCTGCACGGTCTCCGTGTGAGCCCAGCTCGCCCTGTAGTCTGTGTGCAGCCATAGCCGGTTGGATTCAGCTCAGGGTTCGTTACTGGCTCATACCTTGAGAAAAATTTTACTTTTTTTCAAATAGTGCAGCCTGTTTAAAATTTGAAAAAAAAAAATTCCTATTAGTGTCTTTCCACTCGTATCCAGCTAAATAGTGGAAAAACACTATATAGGATAACCTAGAGGAGGGTTTGTTGGCCTTGCAGCGCCGTTTACGGCTGTCTGCACAGTCTCTGTGTGAGCGCAGCTCGCCCTGTAGTCTGTGTGCAGCCATAGCCGGTTGGATTCAGCTCAGGGTGCGTTACTGCCTCATACCTTGAAAAACAATTTCCTTTTTTTCAAATAGTGCAGCCAGTTTAAAATTTGAAAAAAAAAATTCCTATTAGTGTCTTTCCACTCGTATCCAGCTAAATAGTGGAAAAACACTATATAGGATAACCGAGAGGAGGGTTTTTTGGCCTTGCAGCGCCGTTTACGGCTGTCTACACGGTCTCCGTGTGATTTAAACTAGCTCTGTAGCCCGATCTGCACCAAAAAAAAAGTTAAGTTCACCAAACACAACTTAACACTTGTGTAGGCCACATTTGAAAAATAATAAAGTTTAGTCCACAATTTACAACATTAGTGTTTCTTACACCTGTTAGGAGGAGCATTTCAGGAATAAGCACACTAAGGCCTTAGTACTTTTCTGCTTATCTTTATCTGTCAACCAAGATGAAGAGGGCAGGGAGTAAGGCACGTGGGCGTGGAGCAGGGAGAGGAGCAGGGAGAGGACGTGGTGATTCTGTGCCTGCTGCGGGCGCCGGTGACTCGTCGTCACTCAGTTTCAGCAGGGAACAGTCCTTCATGCGCAGCTTTGTCGGAGAGCGCCGTGCACCGCTGCTACGTGAAGACCAAATTGAAGCCGTTGTCGGGTGGATGGCAGCTAACGCCTCGGCATTGACTTCAGTTAGTGCCACATCCTCTCAGGCACAGAGCACTGGAGAGCAGCCATCTGTCTCTTCACCACCTGCCAAATTGGCCAGGCAGTCAGAGAGCCCAGGACAGGAGCCGTCTCTACTTCTGTTCTCTGAATCTCTTGGCTTGGAAACAGGGGGCCAGCCAAGCAGCATTGGAGAAATGGAAGAAGAGGCAGTGTGCAGTGATGCCCAAAAGCTTTCTCTCTCTGACTCTGAAGAGGCAGGTGGGCCAGTGCCTCCGGTGACCACAGCGCAGTACGCATCTGATGATGAAACTCAGGTGCCGCTTTCTGATGCGTACTGTGCTGCCGAGACTACCCAGGAGGAGCAGTTGGTGGCAGAGGGTAGTGGAGATGATGAGGTCCTTGACCCATCGTGGCGTGAGGAACAGGAAGGTGGTGGGAGCAGCTCTGAGGAAGAGCTTCCCCTTACGGGCCAAAGAGGGAGAGGGAGGGGGAAGACTGCGGAGCCTGTAGCCTCCACTTTGGCACCCGTTAGGAGCCTGTCTCTTTCCAAAGCCAAAAAGGGCGCTCCCAAGACTTGCAGTGCCTGGTCCTTTTTTGACACAGTTGCAGATGACATTTGTTTTGTCAAATGCAAGCTGTGTCATCAGAAAGTAAAAAGAGGTAAAAGTGTCAGCAACCTCAATACCACAAATATGTGGAAACATGTGCGGAACAGGCACGCGGTGGAGTTACAGAAACACAGTGAAGACGTAGGCCAACCAACAGCGGCAGCTACCACCTCTTCATCTCGTGTTGCCTCTTCCTCCACTGTTGTCCAGAGACCTAGTGTAATTCCACCCACAGCACCACCTTCCCAGTCATCCTCACACTCCCAGTCTACTCTACAGCCATCGGTAGTCCAGGCATGGGAGAATCCAGTCTGTACGCATCGACTCCTCCTCTTACACCAGTTCCTCTGATTCCTCTCTGCAGGATCAGTCACAGTCCACTCCACATGGACCCGTGAACGTTTACCTATGACCGACATGAGCACAGCCGTGGCCAAACGTCAGCAGGCCGTCTTGAAACTAGTTTCATTGGGGCATCGAAGCCACACAGCGCAGGAGCTCTGGAATGCCATCAAGCAGGAGAGCGATGTGTGGTTACTGCCAGCGAATCTCCAGTCAGGCATGGTAGTGTGTGACAATGGCCGAAATCTGGTGGCAGCTTTGGCCCTTGGCAACCTCACTCACATCCCATGTCTGGCACATGTGCTCAATTTGGTTGTGCAGAGTTTTCTGAGGGACTATCCGGATCTTGATGCCCTGCTGCACAAGGTCCGCCTAGAGTGTGCTCACTTGCGGCGTTCCAGCTTGGCCAGATCCCGCATTGCTGCTCTGCAGCGCCGATTCCGCCTTCCGGAACACCGCATCATATGTGACCTACCTACCCGGTGGAATTCCACGTTACATATGTTGGAGCGGTTGTGTGAGCAGCAGCAAGCAGTTATGGAGTACCAGCTGCATGAGGCGCAAAGAAGTCGCAGTCAGCGCCGATCAGACTTCACAACCACAGAGTGGGCCACTATGAAGGTCGTCTGCCAGGTTTTGCGTCCTTTTGATTATTCCACGCGGATGGCAAGTGCAGATGATGCACTAGTCAGCATGACTGTCCCCCTTATCTGCCTGCTTCAGCAAACTTTGCAAGGGTTAAGGGATGATGTGGTGGAAGAGGTGGAGGATGAGGAGTCACCTTTTCCATCAGCTTCTGGAGAGTCAGCGCCACGTGGTTCCTCACAAAGGGGTACGCAGGGGCCAATTTGTGAGGAGGATGAGGAGGAGTCAATGGAGGAGGAAGAGCTCCGTCCAGAGGAGGGAGCGACACAATTGTCCAGTGGTCAGTGTGTACAGCGAGGGTGGGGTGATGACGAGCGGGCAGAGATCATGTCTCAAGCAGGGGACAGCGTTTCTGGGCCAGTTGGCACTCTGCAGCACATGGTGGATTTCATGCTGCAGTGCCTGAGAAACGACCGCCGCATCGACCACATTCTCAACATGCCTGATTATTGGGTGTTCACCCTCCTCGATCCTCGCTACCGGGACAATGTCCAAAACCTCATCCCTGCGTTGACCCGGGAGCGTAAATTGCGGGAGTACCACGACACACTGGTGAATTCCATCATCTTCTCCTGTCCAACTGAGAGGAGTGCTGCTAGTGCTTTACAAAGCAGCTCAGTGCGTCGTGGCAGTGGGGGAGGCTCTGCCCAAAGAGGGAGCAGAAGCAGTGCCTCTGCCCAAGGCAAGCCCAGTATGGCACAACTCTGGCACACTTGTGTGCCCGCCCCAAATGTCTACACCATCACCGGCGGCTCCAGTCAGCAGGAGGCAACGGTTCCGTCAGATGGTGACAGACTACATGGCTTGCCCTCTTACTGTACTCCCAGACGGCTCTTCCCCGTTCAAGTTTTGGGTCTCTAAGCTGGATACATGGCCAGAGCTAAGCCAGTATGCATTGGAGGTGCTGGCTTGCCCTGCGGCTAGTGTCTTATCGGAACGTGTCTTTAGTGCCGCAGGTGGTGTACTAACAGACCGTCGCATGCGACTATCCTCCGATAACGTTGACCGGCTTACTTTCCTGAAAATGAACCAGGCCTGGATCTCGCAGGAATTTGCCACTCCTCTGCCTGATTAAGTAATTGGGTGTCATCCAGGTCTCCTGCTGTGTTCATCTTTCTACCACCTGAACTGCGGCTCAGAAGTGCAGGCTGCACAGTAAAAACATACGACCCAGTGTTATTGGGTTTCAGTAACGTCAGCTGATCCCCAGCTGTGTAGCCGGCAATGTGTCCTGCGACCGCCACGCTGGCAAAACCACCTGAATGTAAGGGAACCTGTCCCCCCCCCCCCCCCCCCCGTCGTTTGTTACTGAAAGAGCCATCTTGTGCAGCAGTAATGCTGCACAAGGAAAAGGTAGCTCTTTTTTTTTAGCTCTTTGCACACGCAGAACTTAACACTTATAAAATGTGTTCACTGATACCGTTATACCGTCCCGGAGCTGGGACTTTCCTTCGTAATGTGACGCAGCACAGCCGTCATTCCTACCCCCTTGGTGCCATGCGCTGCCTCCTCAGCGTTGTTTTAAGCTGTCACGGAGCCTGCGCTGTTCTGTTATCCCTTGGGCATGCCCTATTTGCGCTGCCTGTCTTCTGACATAATTTGGTGTCAGGCTGGCTGCGCCTGTGCGGCCGCGCTGCCCGAGATCCCGCCTCGCAGTGTCTTCTGATTGAGTCACACTGCGGGCCTGGGATCCATGGGCATGCGCAGTGCATATCTTCCCCTCGGGCTCTCGCTCATTTCCCTCCGCCTTCTTTAGACTGTGCGCCGTCAGCTGATCCCTAGCATGCCACGGCCGTGACACCGCACAGTCTGAAGAAGAGGGAAGGAGGGGAGTGAGAGTCGAGGTTATGCACTGTGCATGCCCATGGTTCCAAGGCCAGCAGTGGGATTACGTTAGACGAGACTGCGAGGTGGGATCTGGAGCAGCGTGGACGCACAGGCACTGACAGCCTGACACCAAATTATGTCAGAAGACAGGCAGCGCTAATTGGGCATGGCCAAGGGATAACAGAACAGCGCAGGCTCCGTGACAGCTTAAAACAACGCTGAGGAGGCAGCGCACGGCATCAAGGGGATAGGAATGACAGCTGTGCTGTGTCCCATTACGAAGGAAATTCGCACCTCCGGAACGGTTTAATGGTATAAAGGGACACATTTTTAGTGTTTACTTCGGTGTTTGCAAGGAGCATAATTAAAAGAGCAACCTTTTCCTTTTGCATCCTTAGTGCTGCACAAGATGGCTCTTTCAGCTACAAACGTCTTTGGGGGGGGCGGGGGGTTAAAGGTTTCCTTTCAACTTGCTCCAATCAGGCTTCGGCCTACACTCTGTTCCTCTGCTCCTCCTGCTGTCCCTGGGCTCTAACACCGCCAGTTGGTGCCTGGAAGTGCTGTGTGCACAGTCAACAGTCGCTCCTCTGCTATTGGGGTTCAGTAACGTCAGCTGATCCCCAGCTGTGTGTGCGGCAATACCTCCAATCTGCTCCTCCTGCTGTCCCTGGGCTCTAACACCGCCAGTTGGTGCCTGGAAGTGCTGTGTGCACAGTCAACAGTCGCACCTCTGTTATTGGGGTTCAGTAACGTCAGCTGATCCCCAGCTGTGTGTGCGGCAATACCTCCAATCTGCTCCTCCTGCTGTCCCTGGGCTCTAACACCGCCAGTTGGTGCCTGGAAGTGCTGTGTGCACAGTCAACAGTCGCTCCTCTGTTATTGGGGTTCAGTAACGTCAGCTGATCCCCAGCTGTGTATCCGGCAACGTGTCATGCGACCGCCACGCTGGCACAACTAAAATGTAAGGGGACCTGTCCCCCCCCCCCTAGGCGTTTGTTACTGAAAGAGCCACCATGTGCAGCACTAATACTGCACAAGGGAAAGGTCGCTCTTGAAATTATGCTCCTTGCAAACGCTGAACTACACACTCATGTAGTGTGTCCCCTCACACCATCCAACCGTCCCGGAGGTGGGACTTTCCTTTGTAATGTGACGCAGCACAGCCGTCATTGCTACCCCCTTGGCACCGTGCGCTGCCTCCTTAGCGTTGTTTGATTCCGTCATGGACCCTGCGCTGTTATGTTATCCCTTGGCCATGCACAGTTTGCGCTGCCCGTCCTCTGACATCATTTGTTGTCGTCCTGGCTGCGCCTGTGCGTCCACGCTGCCCGAAATCACACCTCGCAGTGTCGTCTAATGTGATCCCACAGTGGGCCTGGTATCCATGGCCATGCGCAGTGCATATACTAGCCTCTCACTCCCCTTCTTCACGCTTCTTCAGACTAGGCGGCGTCAGCTGATCCCTAATAGCATGCCACGGCCGTGACGCCGCACAGTCTGAAGAAGCAGGAAGGAGGTGACTGAGAGGCGATGATATGCACTGCGCATGCCCATGGATCCCTGGCCCGCAGTGGGACTACATTAGATGACACTGCAAGGTTGGATCTCGGGCAGCTTGGACGCACAGGCACTGCCAGCCTGACACCTACATGATGTCAGAAGACGGGCACCGCTAACTGTGCATGGCCAAGGGATAACATTACAGCGTGGGCTCCGTGACAGAACCAAACAACGTTGAGGAGGTGGCGCCCAGCACCAAGGGGGTTGGAATGACGGCTGTGCTGTGTCACATTACAAAGGAAAGTCCCACTTCCGGGATGGTTTGACGGTGTGAGGGGACACATTATATGAGTGTGTACTTCAGCGTTTGCAAGGAGCATAATTTTTGGAGCCACCATTTTCCATGTGCAGTATTACTGCTGTACAAGATGGCTCTTTCAGCAACAAAAGGTTCCCTTTCAACTTGCTCCACTGCAGGCTTCGGCCTACACTCTGCTCCTCTTTGATTCCCTGGGTTTCAACACTGTCAGTTGCCACCTGGAAGTGTTGTCTACACAGAAAAAACACTAGGTGATGTGTCAGTGGGGTTCAGCACCGCCAGCTGTTCCCCTGCTGTGTAGTCGGCAACGTGTCCAGCACAAGCCACGCTGGCACAACAGAACAAAAGCTGCCACAAGTGCAGGCTTCGGCCTACACTCTGCTCCTCTCCTCCTCCTGCTGACCCTGGGCTCAAACACCGCTAGTTTTTGCCTGGAAGTGCTAGCTGCACAGAGAAAAACACCAGCCAATGTGTTAGTGGGGTTCAGGAACGCCAGCTGTTCCCCTGCTGTGTAGCCGGCAACGTGACCTGCAAACGCCACGCAGGCACATGAACTGAAATTAAAGGGAACCTGGCCCCACCCCCCCAGGTGTTTCTATGTATAACAGCCACCTAGTACAGCAGTACTGCTGCATTTGTACAAGGTGGCTGACTTTTTCTCTTTGCCCACGTGGAACTCAACACGTACAAAATGTGTCTCATTGAGACCATTCCACTGTCCCTGAGGTGTGACTTTCCTTTCTAATGATACGCAGCACCCCCCTTGGTAGCGTTTCCCGTCTTTTGTCATCATGGTTAGCTGGCTGCGCCTGTGCATCCGCCCTGCTAGAAACAACGCCCCTCGTTGTCATATTTATTTCGTCAGCGAGGGTGTGGTTTATGGACACGAGCAGTGCATATGTTCGCCTGTCTTAACTCATCTCCTTCCGCCTTCTTCAGACTGTGCGGCCTCCTGGCCGTGGTAGGCGATAAGGGATCAGCTGAGGCCGCCCAGTCTGGAGCAGGTGTAAGGACATGTGTAAGCGGCAAACCTATTTACTGCACAAGGCCACGAATCCCAGCCACGCAGTGTGATTTTTTGAAAACACACTGTGGGTCTGGGATTCATGTCCATCGCTAACCGCAACGGCCGAAATGAAATGAGGTCAGAAGACAGGAAGCGCTCACAGTGCATGGCCAAGGGATCACAATAGCGCAGACTCCTGTTCAGCAAACAACAACGCTCAGGAATCTGCGCCCAGTACCTAGGTGCAAATTTTGACACCTGTGCTGCGTCTCCTTAAAAAGACAAGTCACGCCTCCACAACTGTTTGACAGTATAATGGGCTAAATAGTGTACGTGTTTTAGTCAGCGTGTGCAAGGAGCAAAACAAATAGAGCAACCTTTTACTTGTGCAGCATTAATGCTGCACAAGGTGTGGCTCTTGTACCTTGCAACACCTGAGGGGGGTTAAAGGTAACCTTTGAAATTGGTTCAACTAGGCTTCGGCCTACACTCTGCTCCTCTACTCCTCCTGCTGACCCTGGGCTCAAACACCGCTAGTTTCTGCCCAGAACTGCTAGCTGCACAGAGAAAAACACCAGTCAATGTGTTAGTGGGGTTCAGCACCGCCAGCTGTTCCCCTGCTGTGTAGCTGGCAACGTGTCCTGCAAACGCCACGCAGGCACATGAACTGAAATTGAAGGGAGCCTGCCCCCCACCCCCCCAGGTGTTTCTATGTATAACAGCCACCTTGTACAGCAGTACTGCTGCATTTGTACAAGGTGGCTGACTTTCTCCTTGCACACGTGGAACTCAACAAGTACAAAATGTGTCTCATTACAGACCATTACAATGTCCCTGAGGTGTGACTTTCCTTTTTAATGACACGCAGCACCCCCATTGTTAGCGCTGCCCGTCTCCTGACATCATTGGTTGGCTGGCTGTGCCTGTGCGTCCCCCCTGCCCGACACAACGCCCCCCGTTGTCTCATATATTTTGACTGCGAGGGTGTGATTGATGGGCACGAGCAGTGCATATGTTCCCCTGTCTTCACTCCCCTCCTTCCGCCTTCTTCTGACTGTGCGGCCTCATGGCCGCGGCATGCGATAAGGGATCAGCTGAGGCCGCCCAGTCTGAAGCAGGTGTAAGGACATGTGTGAGCGGCGAACATATTTACTGCACAAGGCCACGAATCCCAGCACCGCAGTGTGACTTTAGGAAAAGCCACTGTGGGTCTGGGATTTATGTCCATCGTTAACCGCAACGGCCAACATGAAATGAGGTCATGAGACGGCCTGCACTAACAGGGTATTGCCAAGGGATAACACAAGAGCGCAGTTTCCTGTACTGCAAATAACAACGGTAAGGAATCTGCGCACAGCACCTAGGTGTAAATTTGTACACCTGTGCTGCGTCTCCTTAAAAAGACTAGTAGTCACGCCTCCACTACTGTTTGACAGTATAATGGGCTAAATAGTGTACGTGTTTAATTCAGCGTGTGCAAGGAGCAAAATTAAATAGAGCAACCTTTGACTTGTGCATCATTAATGCTGTTCAAGGTGTGGCTCTTGTACCTTGCAACACCTGAGGGGGGGGTTAAAGGTAACCTTTGAAATTGGTTCAACTAGGCTTCGGCCTACACTCTGCTCCTCTACTCCTCCTGCTGACCCTGGGCTCAAACACCGCTAGTTTCTGCCCGGAACTGCTAGCTGCACAGAGAAAAACACCAGTCAATGTGTTCGTGGGGTTCAGCACCGCCAGCTGTTCCCCTGCTGTGTAGTTGGCATCGTGTCCAGCACAAGCCACGCTGGCACAACCGACCAAAAGCTGCCACCAGTGCAGGCTTCGGCCTACACTCTGCTCCTCTCCTCCTCCTGCTGACCCCGGGCTCAAACACCGCCAGTTTCTGCCCGGACATGCTAGCTGCACAGAGAAAAACACCAGTCAATGTGTTAGTGGGGTTCAGCACCGCCAGCTGTTCCCCTGCTGTGTAGTCGGCATCGTGTCCAGCACAAGCCACGCTGGCACAACTGACCAAAAGCTGCCACCAGTGCAGGCTTCGGCCTACACTTTGCTCCTCTCCTCCTCCTGCTGACCCTGGGCTCAAACAACGCCAGTTTCTGCCCGGACATGCTAGCTGCACAGAGAAAAACACCAGCCAATGTGTTAGTGGGGTTCAGCACCGCCAGCTGTTCCCCTGCTGTGTAGCTGGCAACGTGTCCTGCAAACGCCACGCAGGCACATGAACTGAAATTGAAGGGAGCCTGCCCCCCACCCCCCCAGGTGTTTCTATGTATAACAGCCACCTTGTACAGCAGTACTGCTGCATTTGTACAAGGTGGCTGACTTTTTGTCCTTGCCCACATGGAACACAAAACGTACAAAATGTGTCTCATTGAGACCATTCCACTGTCCCTGAGGTGTGACTTTCCTTTCTAATGATACGCAGCACCCCCCTTGGTAGCGCTTCCCGTCTTCTGACATCATTGGTTGGCTTGTTGCGCCTGTGCGTCCGCCCTGCCTGAAACAATGCTCCTCGTTGTCTTATTTTGACTGCGAGGGTGTGATTGATGGGCACGAGCAGTACATATCTTCACCTGTCTTAACTCATCTCCTTCCGCCTTCTTCAGACTGTGCAGCCTCATGGCCGCGGCATGCGAGAAGGGATCAGCAGAGGCCGTCCAGTCTGAAGCAGGTGTAAGGACGTGTGTGAGCGGCCAAAATATTTACTGCTCAAGGCCACGAATCACAGCACCGCAGTGTGACTTTATGAAAAGGCACTGTGGGTCTGGGATTTATGGCCATCGTTAACCGCACCGGCCAACATGAAATGAGGTCATAAGACTGGCAGCTCTAACAGGGCATTGCCAAGGGATAACACAAGAGCGCAGACTCCTGTACAGCAAATAACGCTCAGGAAGCTGCGCCAAGCACCAAGGCGTTATTTGGGACACCTGTGCTGCGTCTCCTTAAAAAGCCAAGTCACGCATCCACTACAGTTTGACTGTAGAATGGGCTAAATTGTGTACGTCTTTCATTCAGCGTGTGCAAGTAGACAAATTAATAGAGCAACCTTTCACTTGTGCAGCATTAATACTGCACAAGGTGTGTCTCTTGTACTTTGTAACACCTGAGGGGGGGGTTAAAGGTTTCCTTTGAAATTGGTTCAAATAGGCTTCGGCCTACACTCTGCTCCTCTCCTCCTCCTCCTGCTTCAACACGGGCTCTAACATCGCTAGTTTTTGACCGCAAGTGCTAGCTGCACAGAGAAAAACACGCGCCATTGTGTTAGTGGGGTTCAGCAACGCCAGCTGTTCCCCCACTGTGTAGCCGGCAAAGTGTCCTGCAAACGCAACGCAGACACAAAGCTGCCTCCAGTGCAGGCTTCGGCCTACACTCTGCTCCCCCTGCTTACCCTTAGCTCCAACACCGCTAGTTGGGGCTCTAGGAAGACAATCTTTAATAGGCAACGCATCTGGGTTCCAGCACCGCCAGCTGGTTCTCGGCAGTGTTCTTGTCACAGGTACTCCCTCGTGCCAAGCCTGGTTTCAGCACCGTCAGCTGTTTCCGGGTTGTGTCAAGCTCACTGAGACGCCTATGCTTGCCCCGTCGTGGTGCGGTCGGGTTAGCCAACTCCAGGGTGCCTCCAGTTTAGGAGCTTCCTATGTGGGCTGCGTGAACTGGTAGTCAAGGCTGGTTCTGTAGTGCCAGTAGGCCCAGCTCCCCCTGTAGGACTGTTGGGGTTCGGTAACTGCGGCTGCCTCGCGGCCTAGCTGTTCTCTCCTCTCCTGTGGGCCTTGGGGTCCACCACCTGGTTGCAGCACCGTCAGCTGGTTCCAGGCCGAGCCTTTGGCTTAGGTGCCTCCTCCTGGGTATCCGAGTTCCGCCAACGTCAGGCGGTCCTTGGTAGTGCTTTTAAGCGCGGGCACCTACAGCTTAGTAACCGGGTTCCAGCACCGTCAGCTGGTCCTCGGTCGGGCCATTGGCTCTTGCACACTGGGGCAACGCATCTGGGTTCCAGCACCGCCAGCTGGTTCTCGGCAGTGTTCTTGACACAGGTACTCCCTCGTGCCAAGCCTGGTTTCAGCACCGCCAGCTGTTTCCGGGTTGTGTCAAGCTCACAGACGCCTATGCTTGCCCCGTCGTGGTGCGGTCGGGTTAGCCAACTCCAGGGTGCCTCCAGTTTAGGAGCTTCCTATGTGGGCTGCGTGAACTGGCAGTCAAGGCTGGTTCTGTAGTGCCAGTAGGCCCAGCTCCCCCTGTAGGACTGTTGGGGTTCGGTAACTGCGGCTGCCTCGCGGCCTAGCTGTTCTCTCCTCTCCTGTGGACCTTCAGGTCCACCACCTGGTTCCAGCACCGTCAGCTGGTTCCAGGCCGAGCCTTTGGCTTAGGTGCCTCCTCCTGGGTATCCGAGTTCCGCCAACGTCAGGCGGTCCTTGGTAGTGCTTTTAAGCGCGGGCACCTACAGCTTAGTAACCGGGTTCCAGCACCGCCAGCTGGTCCTCGGTCGTGCCATTGGCTCTTGCACACTGGGGCAACGCATCTGGGTTCCAGCACCGCCAGCTGGTTCTCGGCAGTGTTCTTGACACAGGTACTCCCTCGTGCCAAGCCTGGTTTCAGCACCGCCAGCTGTTTCCGGGTTGTGTCAAGCTCACTGAGACGCCTATGCTTGCCCCGTCGTGGTGCGGTCGGGTTAGCCAACTCCAGGGTGCCTCCAGTTTAGGAGCTTCCTATGTGGGCTGCGTGAACTGGTAGTCAAGGCTGGTTCTGTAGTGCCAGTAGGCCCAGCTCCCCCTGTAGGACTGTTGGGGTTCGGTAACTGCGGCTGCCTCGCGGCCTAGCTGTTCTCTCCTCTCCTGTGGACCTTCAGGTCCACCACCTGGTTCCAGCACCGTCAGCTGGTTCTCGGCAGTGTCTTTTTCTCTTGTACCTTCTGCTCCCCATCCTGGTTCCAGTACCGTCAGCTGGTTCCGGGCAGAGCCTTTGGCTTAGGTGCCTCTTTCTGGGTATCCAAGTTCCACCAACGTCAGGTGGTCCTTGGTAGTGCTTTCGGGCACGGGTACCTCCTGCTTAGTAACCGGGTTCCAGTAACGTCAGCTGGTCCTCGGTAGTTCCATTGGCTCTTGGACCTTCGGCTACCCATCCGGGTTCCAGTACCATCAGCTGGTTCTCGGCAGTGTCTTTTGCTCTTGTACCTTCTGCTCCCCATCCTGGTTCCAGTACCGTCAGCTGGTTCCGGGCAGAGCCTTTGGCTTAGGTGCCTCCTTCTGGGTATCCGAGTTCCGCCAACGTCAGGCGGTCCTTGGTAGTGCTTTTTAGCACGGGTACCTCCTGCTTAGGCTCTTGAACCTTCGGGTAGCCATCCGAGTTCCAGTTCCATCAGCTGGTTCTTGGCATTTTCTCAGCCTTCTTGTACCTTCTGCTACATTTCCAAGTTGAAGACCCTAAAGTCGACGACCCGGAAGACCACCCCGATGACGACGACCCGGAAGACCACCCCGATGACAACGACGACGACGGCGGAGACGACGACGGCTGAGATGACGACCCTGGAGACGACGACATGGAAGACCGAGAAGCAGAAGAACAAGAGGCTGCAGAACAAAGAGCAGAAGAACATTAAGCATAAGACTTAATATCAGAGCAAAAGATATTATCTAAATTATATGCAGAAGAAGACTAAGCAGTGTATGGGGGTGAGTCCGTTCCTCCTCGTGGTGCCCCTGGATAAAGCCTGATGCTGCAGGCCAAACTGAACGCGGACAAATGTAACTTTTGTGACTGGCAGAATGGAAGGTGTAATCTTCCAACTTTTATAGATAACAACTACGGGAATGCCTGTCACAAATGAGAATATGATGAAGAAGTAGAATAGGAAGAATAATAACAGTGGAATAAAAAGAATACGTAGAATAGGAAGAATAATAATAGTTGAATAAAATGAATATGAAGAATGTAATAAAAAAAAAAATAGGTAGAAGATGAAGAAGAAGATGAATAAGGTGAAGAAGTTGATGTCAAAGATGCTGATGATGATGAAGATGAAAGTGTGGGAAAAGTAAAAAAAAAAAAGAAAAAAAAAGAAGGGGAAGGGCGTGGAATAGTGAAACATCAATATCTGACAAAATAAAAAAAAATTTACATACTCAATATCTTTTTCACTCCGAACGTCTTAAAAAAAAAAAAAAAAACATGCTATTCTATTTGATTGGGCTAAACCTCATTGCCTTTAATGTCTCCGCCACCTCCCACAATACATCCTACATTATTCTTAGTTGTTTTCCTTCATGTAGAATGAACCTACAAGGCAAGAAAGGGTTTATTTTGATTCCGATATTTTGGTCCCATTGACTTGCATTGGGATTGGGTATCGGTATCGGCGATATCCGATATTTTTTGAATATCGGCCGATCCTATCCGATACTTTCCGATATCGGAAGGTATCGCTCAACACTAGTCATGAATGGATAAGATAGAACCTTCTAGAACATGAGTCATGTGATCCTTTTATGTAGTACATATAAAAATATAAGGAGTTTGCTACTCATTTACTCTATTTAATTTGCTTTATATATCAATTGACCCAGCAGCCCCAACGCACGTTTCGTTAGGTCTAATGAAGACCTATTGAAACGTGGGTTGGGGCGACGAGGACACTTAAAGAGCAGGAACCACATATCTGTAAATATATTACCTGTATCCAAGTGTTGCGGTGTTACATTAGGACAGGTTTTTGAAACACAAGTGTATTATATATAGACCTTTGCAATTTGTACCTATGAGTGTTTATCCCTGCATCAATGTTCAGCAGCCTTTGTGTTACTATGGTTCATTTATCTATTTTAATTAAATAGTTAATAATTAGTTTAAAGGATATATACTCTGAGTTCCTTATGACAATCATCTGTTGGCTCATGTAGATGTGGCTCACTTCAAGAAAATAAAGACTAGAGGAAACTCATTAAAGCACTGGTGCTGGATTCAATAGGCAAAGGTTATTTACCGTATATACTCGAGTATAAGCCGAGATTTTCAGCCCAAATTTTTGGGCTGAAAGTGCCCCTCTCGGCTTATACTCGAGTCAAGGTGGGTGGCAGGGTCGGCGGGTGAGGGCGCTGAGGCATACTTACCTGCTTCCAGCGATCCTGGCACTCCCCGCCTGTCCCACGGTCTTCGGTGCTGCAGCTCTTCCACTGTTCAGCGGTCACGTGGGACCGCTTATTAGAGAAATGAATAAGCGGCTCCACCTCCCATAGGGGTGGAGCCACATATTCATTTCTCTAATCAGCGGTAACTGTGACTGCTGATAGAGGAAGAAGCGGCGGCACCGAAGACCAGCTGTCCGGGAGAAGGAGCCGGACGCCGGGAGCAGGTAAGTATCGCATAATTTACCTGTCCCCGTTCCACACGCCGGGCGTCGCTCCATCTTCCCGGCGTCTCTCCCCTCTGACTGTGCAGGTCAGAGGGCGCGATGACGAATATAGTGTGTGCGGCGCCCTCTGCCTGATCAGTCAGAGCGGAGAGACGCCGGGACCGGACGCTGGGAGCTGCAAGCAAGAAAGGTGAGTATGGCATTTTTTTTTTTATTGCAGCAGCAGCAGCAATGGCAGAGATTTATGTGGAGCATCTATGGGGAAATATGAACGGTGCAGAGCACTATATGGGGCACAGCTATGGGGAAATATGAACGGTACAGAGCACTATATGGCAGCTATGGGGAAATATGAACGGTGCAGAGCACTATATGGCACAGCTATGGGGAAATATGAACGGTGCAGAGCACTATATGGCAGAGCTATGGGGCAATATGAACGGTACAGAGCACTATATGGCAGAGCTATGGGGAAATATGAACGGTGCAGAGCACTATATGGCACAGCTATGGGGAAATATGAACGGTGCAGAGCACTATATGGCACAGCTATGGGGAAATATGAACGGTGCAGAGCACTATATGGCACAGCTATGGGGCAATATGAACGGTGCAGAGCACTATATGGCACAGCTATGGGGAAATATGAACGGTGCAGAGCACTATATGGCACAGCTATGGGGCAATAATGAACATGCAGAGTACTATATGGCACAGCTATGGGGCAAGAATGATCTATTTTTATTTTTGAAATTCACCGGTAAATGCTGCATTTCCACCCTAGGCTTATACTTGAGTCAATAAGTTTTCCCATTTTTTTGTGGCAAAATTAGGGGGGTCGGCTTATACTCGGGTATATACGTATATAACATTCCCTGCTACATCATCAGTATCTAAAGTCACAAACAAAACTTTTCAAATTTGAAGTGTTCACAACATTTCAATATATTGTACAACAATCCTACTCCCAAGGCCTCTGAAAGTTTCATTTTATGATGGGCATACTGATATATAGTGCAGCAAGAAAACATTTGTGCTCCACATCACTGCCAGATATCTCACAGTACTACCTGTTCTTTGAACAAAAACTTTATATCACCTAAATAGATGTCAGTCTTGCTAGGAAACAATTCATATTTCATCTTGCAGAAAGAAAAAAATATATTTTTTTTCCAGTCCTATATCTACTGGCTTAAAGGCATTTTCCCAGTAGGTAGAAAACCAGACATTCTGTTTAGCATTTTCCATCTCTCCCCCCTCAAAAGAAAACGGCTCTATACAAAGCTCATATTGCAAAAGGGTGGAATCCTCCGGGTACTAACTCTGTATGCTCCTTATAAATACAATAAAAATGGCAGCACAACAAATGTGGATGTTTATTTTATTGTGTCCAAAAAAGCCATACATTAAAATGCCAAAAAGACAAAAAGGGGACAATTAAAAAAAAAATAAAAAATAAAAAATAAAAAAAAATCAGTATGCCAGAATTACCCTTTTTGGGTTGCTGCATATTGGTGGTAGTTGAGGGGTTAAGAGAAAAAAAAGTTACTCAACACAGAATTTACTTACAATTAAACCGCTTTGATTTTTACAAGTCTTATTAGCTGTACATGTTAGAATAAAATTCATCCAAATGATAAAATAAACATATTAGCAGTCAGGCATGGCCTAATTACACAGTTAATGGTAATTGGATTGACATCAATAATAATTTTTGCATTTTAATAGCTAATTAACCAGACCGAATGTGTAAAAAATGATTATGGAGTTGAAAATCCTGCATAAAAGATACAAAAAATACCTATAGAGGAATAATAAGCACTTGTCGGATGTGTTGCCTACACATAGAAGCCTGATTACAGCTAAATAATAGAGCTTTTTATTAATAATGACTGGTCCTACAAGAATCTCTCTGACCAAGTGACGAGGTGTCAGAAGTTATTGTGGTCATTGCTACATCTCCCAGCTCCTGGCCTGTTCTCCGCAGTAACCATACATTCTGAAAAGACCAGAATCAATTCAATAACAGAAATCGGATCAAAATTGTGAACAGTAGGAAAAAAAAAAAGAAGCTAATTACCTCTTTGGCTCGCTGCACAGCATCACTCGGAGGATTCCGGATTTGTGGCGAAGACTTCGTATTGATTTTGTCATAAAGCTAAAAATCAAATGACAAGAATAAAAGAATAAAGCATGGTCCTGCCATCAGACATGATACAATTAAAAGCCCGATTTTTAATCATTTACAAGATGCAGTACTTTAAGTAGTTTGCTTCTATTTGTTCTTCAGCACATGGAAACGCTGGGAATAATGTACAAAGTCCTTCCTAATGTAGCAGAAAGTTTCCTGCTGTAATAGCCGTCTCGAGGAAGTGATGAAAATCCCTAATTAAGCCCTGGCAAGCTGTTTTTTTTTCCTGCAAGGAATGTAAAGACGTAAGATTAGGCCACAACTGCTTCCCTATTACCATTTATGAACTAGAACACTGCTGAATATATTTCCTCTACAGCATGGCACAGCAGCAGCAACTCTACCAAGGATCTTCAGTAAAAATACTCAGGACTGTAGGAGCTTCATTTACATAATTCAAATGCAGTCAATGTAGTGCTAGACACTGCACCCAAACCTTACCAATACACACAGTATAGGGCAGAGCAAAGTACTGCAGTGCGCAGGGAAAGGTCAGAGAGGCCCAGCGCCTGCACACTGCAGTACTTTGCTCTGCCCTCAACAGGGCAGACAAAGTACGCCTGCACCGGAGCGTGAATACCAGAAGAGGACGTCATGGAATGAAGATGGGAGGCGCCGGAGCGGACCTGAGACACCCATTTGACCGGACCGCAGCGGGACCGCCCCTGGGTGAGTATAATCTAACCTCTTTCTCATCTTTCAGGTTACATCGTGGGCTTATCTACAGCATTACCGAATGCTGTAGATAAGCCCCTGATGACTGTGAGCTCACCTCACCATCAATTTTGGGGGCGACAGGTTCCCTTTAACAAAGTAGGAAGAAAAAGTATTGTCTATATACACACACGTCTATAATAATTCTTAAGTCTCAAATCCATGGTAGCTTTCATTTAGTAGCCTACTGGACCGGTCACTTAGACATAAAAGATTTAAAAAAAAAAAAAACACCATCAGAAGTTAGTCACACAGCTTGTTTGCATTCTAAAGTACAAAGGAAATAATCTCCATTGAAAAACAGAAAACAGTTATAGTGATAAATGCAAATTTAATAACTTACAGCACCTCTTCATCCTGAGAAATAAAATGAAGTTATGCTGCCGAGTCATTATTTGCTTCGCAGCAGCCAACAGATCGAGCATCATATTACAAGATCTTTATTTTTAGCCACGGGTTAACCTAGGTCACCAAAGGACTCGTATGCTCCATTAAATGACCTGGAGCATGTAATCTACTATATAATTGTCTAATTCTGTCTGTCTGTAACGGAAATCCCGCGTCGCTGATTGGTCGCCACATAGTTCACTCACGTTTACTGAACAAGTTCTGTCAGTCACAGTGCCACATAGTTCAGTCACGTTTACTGAACAAGTTCTGTCAGTCACAGTGCGACAGTTCACTCACATTTACAGAACACGGTCAGTCAATGTGGTGTACAAAAAAATTTGGGGTTGATATTGTTAAATATATTATAGTGTTGATGTACTTTCGTCCAATGATTTATTTAAATACAGTTAGATATTTATGTAATGGTTATATATTTTGATGATCTGTTTAATAATTTCGTTCAGTTGCATTAAGTTCTATGAGCAATAAAATTTTATGAAAATGTATATATTTTACCCGTAAAATCCTGTGTATTCATTGCATTATTCTTAAAGCTTCATAAATAAACTACATACATATTCTAGAATACTCGATGCGTTCGAATTGGGCCACCATCTAGTATCCAATAAATCATATATACAGTACAGATCAAAAGTTTGAACACACCTTCTCATTTAAAGATTTTTCTGTATTTTCATGACTATGAAAATTGTACATTCACACTGAAGGCATCAACACTATGAATTAACACATGTGGAATTGTATACTTAACAAAAAAGTGTGAAACAACTGAAAATAGGTCTTATATTCTAGGTTCTTCAAAGTAGCCACCTTTTGCTTTGATGACTGCTTTGCACACTCTTGGCATTCTCTTGATGAGCTTCAAGAGGTAGTCACCGGGAATGGTCTTCCAAGAATCTTGAAGGAGTTCCCAGAGCTCTTATTGGCCCTTTTGCCTTCACTCTGCGGTCCAGCTCACCCCAAACCATCTCGATTGGGTTCAGGTTTGGTGACTGTGGAGGCCAGGTCATCTGGCGTAGCACCCCATCACTCTCCTTCTTGGTCAAATAGCCCTTACACAGCCTGGAGGTGTGTTTGGGGTCATTGTCGTGTTGAAAAATAAATGGTCCAACTAAACGCAAACCAGATGGAATAGCATGCTGCTGCAAGATGCTGTGCTAGCCATGCTGGTTCAGTATGCCTTCAATTTTGAATAAATCCCCAACAGTGTAACCAGCAAAGCACCCCCACACCATCACACCTCCATGCTTCACGGTGGGAACCAGGCATGTAGAGTCCATCCGTTCACCTTTTCTGCGTCGCACAAAGACACGGTGGTTGGAACCAAACATCTCAAATTTGGACTCATCAGACCAAAGCACAGATTTCCACTGGTCTAATGTTGATTTCTTGTGTTCTTTAGCCCAAACAAGTCTCTTCTGCTTGTTGCCTGTCCTTAGCAGTGGTTTCCTAGCAGCTATTTTACCATGAAGGCCTGCTGCACAAAGTCTCCTCTTAACAGTTGTTGTAGAGATGTGTCTGCTGCTAGAACTCTGTGTGGCATTGACCTGGTCTCTTATTGGGGCTGCTGTTAACCTGCGATTTCTGAGGCTGGTGACTCGGATAAACTTATCCTCAGAAGCAGAGGTGACTCTTGGTCTTCCTTTCCTGGGGCGGTCCTCATGTGAGCTAGTTTCTTTGTAGCAGTTGATGGTTTTTGCCACTGCACTTGGGGACATTTTCAAAGTTTGCCCAATTTTTCGGACTGACTGACCGACCTTCATTTCTTAAAGTAATGATGGCCACTCGTTTTTCTTTACTTAGAATTTGTATTATAGCAAGACAAAAGCAGCTAACAGTCTATTCAGTAGGACTATCAGCTGTGTATCCACCAGACTTCTGCACAACACAACTGATGGTCCCAACCCCATTTATAAGGCAAGAAATCCCACTTATTAAACCTGACAGGCCACACCTGTGAATTGAAAACCATTCCCGGTGACTACCTCTTGAAGCTCTTCAAGAGAATGCCAAGAGTGTGCAAAGCAGTCATCAAAGCAAAAGGTTGCTACTTTGAAGAACCTAGAATATAAGACAATTTCAGTTGTTTCACACGTTTTTGTTAAGTATACAATTCCACATGTGTTAATTCATAGTTTTGATGCCTTCAGTGTGAATATACAATTTTCATGGTCCTGAAAATACAAAAAAATCTTTCAAGGAGAAGGTGTGTCCAAACTTTTGGTCTGTACTATATATATATATATATAGATTATATATATATATATATATATATATATATATATATATATATATATATATATATATATATATATAGATTATATAGATAGATTATATATATATATAGATAGATAATATATATATATATATATAGATATATATATATATAATCTATCTATATATATATATATATATATATATTATCTATCTATATATATATATATATTATCTATCTATATGAATCTTGAATCTATATATATATATATATATATATATATATAGATAGATTATATATATATATAGATAGATAATATATATATATATATAGATATATTATCTATCTATATATATATATATATTATCTATCTATATGAATCTTGAATCTATATATATATATATATATATATATATATATATATATATATATAGATTATATATATATATATATATATATATATATATATATATATATATATATATATATATATAGATTATATATATATATATATATATATATATATATATATATATATATATATATATATATATATATATATATATATATATATACATACACATATACATACACACATACGCACACACACACACTAGATGGTGGCCCGATTCTAATGCATCGGGTATTCTAGAATATGCATGTCCATGTATTACATTGCACAGCCCACGTAGAATATTGCCCAGCCACGTAGAATATTGCCCAGCCACGTAGAATATTGCCCAGCCACGTAGAATATTGCCCAGCCACGTAGAATATTGCCCAGTCACGTAGTATATTACCCAGCCACGTAGTATATTGCACAGCGATGTAGTATACAGCACAGACACGTAGTATACTGCCCAGTCACGTAGTATATTGGCCAGTCACGTAGTATATTGCCCAGCCACATATGTAACAGGTTAAAAAAAGACTTAAAATAAAAAATAAACATATACTCACCTTCCTGCACGCGGTAGCTTCCGGTCCCAGGGTTGGTATGAGCGCATGACCTGTGATGACGTCGCGGTCACATGACCGTGACGTCATGGCAGGTCCTTCTCGCATAGCATCCTTGTCACCGGAACCTGCTGCTTGCACTTCCGAAGACAGGGCGCGACATCGGAGGTTGAGAATAACATTTTTTTTTTTTTATTATTATTATTTGTAACAGTAGATTTTTTTACTACTGATGCTGCACACGCAGCATCAATAGTAAAAAGTTGATCACACGGGGTTAATAGCTGCGTTAATGGAGTGCGGTCCATTAACGCTGGCATTAACCCTGTGTGAGGGTTGACTGCAGGGGAGTATGGAGCGGGCTCTGACTGCGGGGAGGAAGGAGCGGCCATTTTGCCGGCAGACTGTGCCCGTCGCTGATTGGTCGTGGGCGTTTTGCCACGACCAATCAGCGACTTGGATTTCCATGACAGACAGAGGCCGCGACCAATGAATATCCGTGACAGACCGACTGAAAGACGGAAGTGACCCTTAGGCCGGCGTCACACTGGCATATTGCATCCGATGAGAGATCATCGGATGCGATATGCTAATGACACTCGGCTCCTGCTCGCAGCAGAGCAGGAGCCGAGTGTCATGCGTCTGTGCTCCGATTCTCTCGCACAGGGAGGATCGGAGCACAGCTGCGGAGGAGGCAGAGAAATGAATTTCTCCATCTCCTCCATTGCTGGGGTCCGCTTATAGCGCACATCACTCGGATGTTATCCGAGTGGTGTGCGCTGTCTCACTCGCACCCATAGGCTTATATGGGTGAGAGCGAGCTGAGAGTTTTCGTCGGTCCGAGACAATCGCAGCATGCTGCGATTGTCTCGGACCGAGGAAAACGGCTGACAAAAAGTCGGCTGCTGGGAGCTGCCCCATAACTTAACCTTGGTCCGAGTGCAATGCGATTTTTTATCGCATTGCACTCGGCTGTTTAAAACGCCAGTGTGACGCCGGCCTTAGACAAATATATAGTATATAACAACTGAGATGTAAGGCTACGTTCACATTAGCGTTGCGCGCCGCTGCGTCGGCGACGCAACGCACGACGCACGCAAAAACGCGTGCAAACGCACGCAAAAACGCTGCGTTTTGCGACGTGTGCGTCGTTTTTTGATGAAAATCGGACGCAAGAAAAATGCAACTTGTTGCATTTTCTTGCGTCCGACGCTAGCGTCAAAAACGACGCACATGTCGGAAAACGCAACGCGAAAAACGCATGCGTCCCCCATGTTAAACATAGGGGCGCATGACGCGTGCGTCGCCGCTGCGTTTCCCGACGCTGCGTCGGGAAACGCTAATGTGAACGTAGCCTAACCGAAGTGCAGGCTTTTGGGTTTAATTAAAGGGATTCAACAAAAAATATCCTGTGGCATTGCAACCGCTTTTCTACAAGGCCTCCTTATTTCAGGGGCTCAAAAGTAATTGGACAAAGAGCTCATTATTATTACTTTGAAGAGAATCCTTTGAAGTCTGGAAGCCATGGACGTCACCAAACACTGGGTTTCCTCCTCTGTGATGCTTTGGCAGATCTTTAATGCAGAGGACTTCAGTTGTCGCTTGTTTCTGGGTCTTTCTACCTTAAGTTCAGAGTGAAATGCTGCTCGATGGGGTTAAAATCTGGTGATCCTTTCGGCCATTGCAAAATATTCCACTGCCTTAAACCCCTTCATGCCACAGCCCATTTCCAATTTTTCCCTGTCCTTCCAAGAGCTATACATTTTATTTTTCTATCATCAGACATATGAGGGCTTGTTTTTTGAGGGAGGAGTTGTACGTTTTAATGACACCATTCATTTTACCACATAATGTACTCTAAAACGTGAAAAAAAAAAATTCCAAGTGTGGTGAAATTCTGGAAAAAAACAAAAACAATTCTGACATGTTATTTGGGAATTGTTTTTTCATGGTGTACATTTTGCGGTAACAATGATCAGGCAATATGATTCTCCCTATCAAAAACAATTATGGCAATATCAAACATGTCCAGTTCTTTAATTTTAGTGGTGAAAAAAATATCTGAAGTTTGCAAAAAAAATTTTTGGGGAGTTGTGTTGCCATTTTCCAAGACCTGTAACATTTTTATTTTTATATGGCGCTGTATGATGGCTTATTTTTTGCAGGGTGAGCAGAACTTTTTATTAGTACCATTTTGGGATAGATGTGACTTTTTGATCACTTGTCATTTTTTGTGGATGTTCTGGAACAAAAAAAAATTAATTTTGGCATTCTTGAACTTTTCCGTTTACAGTGTTTACCAATCAGGTAATGGCTTTTATATTTTGATAGATCGGACTTTTCTGAACACAATGGTAGCAAATATGTGTATTGTCTGATCGCTTGTGCTATATACAGCGATGCTTTAGCGGTCTTCAGTCACAGTCAATAAACAATAGTGACCCAGTTGGAAGCCATGCATGCCCATGTCATAACACTGCCTCCATCACATTGTACAGAGGGTGTGATGTGCTTTGGATCAATACTTTCTTCTTCCCATCATTCTTGCACAGGTTAATCTTAGTTTCATCGGTCCAAAGAATGCTTTTCCAGAAATGGGATGGCTTCTTTAGATTATTTTTTTGTCTAATTAGGCCTACTTTTAAGAACCATTAATGGTGTGTACCTTGTGGTGAACCCTCTGTAATTGCGCTCTTGAAGTCTTTTCTTTATCTAATCGTCACTTCCGCCATGACAGGAAGCTTCCAGGTCTTAGCGCGCTTCGGCGTCTCGGTATCCTAGCAACATTAGGCTCCGCTATTACCGGAAGTGCTGTCCTCGTGTTTCTTCGTCTGATTTATGGCGGTCTGTTTTTCTGTCATGACCTTACAGGTATTGTACGATTGCAACAATTTGCGGTCTTTGAACGTTTTTTGTACATTCTTGGCCGATTATTTTGGCTATCAATATTGCTGCATGTAGCATTTACTAACTGCTGCCTATCACATGATTTGTTTCTGGCGTGTGATAGGTTAACTATGCCCGTCATTATACTACTTAAGTGGACCATGTGATTGTTTCCACTCTCCTCAGTGTTACTTGGAGGGTGGCAGGTCCTTATGTCCTTTTTCTAAGCACTCGTGCACTTTATCTCCCAGGCAGGCAAGTCCCCTGATGAATCAGCCTGCGAAGAAACACGTCGGGACATCTCAATAGGGAGAGTGCAGGGCATGATATTGTCCAGGGGTAGCTGTGGACTGCCCTTGTAAGGGCGGGAGTCTGGGTTTGTAGGTGTATGTATAGCCCCCTAGGGATTGACAGGGTATTGTCTCCCGGCATTGCTGCTATATGGACTTTTCTTCAGTGCATTGCGGGCTTCACCTACTTCGTTTATGGCAATTGGTGAGATCATTCCTGTTTTAACTACCTTTGTTGTTATATGATATCTCTTTTCTTTTGCCTTATCCCCTCCTGCCCGCTTTATTTGTTTGTCTTTGATACCTGCCAATATTTGTACATACAAGCTTACCCGTCTAAACATTTTTTGCACCCATGTGTGCTTATGTTTACAACTAGTGGTATCTTGGTAGTGTGGGACAGCACATTGTACGTGTTTAGGCTGTTCTCATAAACATGTTTTGGTATCATATATTAATGGTGTTTCTTCATTTAGGCTACACCATTTAGTACCATTATATATTGTTGTGGGGTGATATTTCTTCATTTATTTTTACCTTATACATATTAAAGGTTATGTTTTATATTCCTACTATAGCTATGTTCCCCTAATTTTGGTGGGATTTGTTGTTTTATTTCTATTACTGTGGATTTTTCTAGATTTGCTTTTTTCTCGTTTTCTTTATGGTAGACTTTCCTGGAGTGCGTACTTCTCTTGGGTGGATGTGGAGAAGGGTTTTTTCCACCATGGAACCTGTATGCCATCTCCCCTGTAAATCGTATATACCTGCTGCATGTCATCTCCTCCTGTATATTGTATATACCTATGTGTCATCTCCTCCTGTATATAGTATATACCTGTATGTCATCTCCTCCTATATATAGTATACACCTGTATGTCATCTCCTCCTGTATATAGTATATACCTGTGTGTCATCTGCTCCTGTATATAGTATATACCTATGTGTCATCTCCTCTTTTATATAGTATATACCTGTATGTCATCTCCTCCTGTATATAGTACGCGTCATCTCCTCCTGTATATAGTATATAGTATATACCTGTGTGTCATCTGCTCCTGTATATAGTATATACCTATGTGTCATCTCCTCTTTTATATAGTATATACCTGTATGTCATCTCCTCCTGTATATAGTACGCGTCATCTCCTCCTGTATATAGTATATACCTGCATGTCATCTCCTCCTATATATAGTATATACCTGTATGTCATCTCCTGTATATAGTATATACCTGTATGTTGTTATCTCCTCCTATATATAGTATATACCTGTATGTCATCTCTTCCTGTATATAGTATATACCTGTGTGTCATCTGCTCCTGTATATAGTATATACCTATGTGTTATCTCCTCCTGTATATATATATATATATATATATATATATATATATATATATATATATATATATATATATATATATATATATATATATATATATATACCTGTGTGTCATCTCCTCCAGTATATAGTATATATCTGTGTCATCTCCTCCTATATATAGTATATACCTGTGTGTCATCTCTCCTGTATATAGTATATACCTGTGTGTCATCTCCCCTGTATATAGTATGTACCTGTTTGTCATCTCCTCCTGTATTAGACCTCGTTCACACGTTATTTGCTCAGTATTTTTACCTCAGTATTTGTAAGCTAAATTGGCAGCCTGATAAATCCCCAGCCAACAGTAAGCCCTCCCCCTGGCAGTATATATTAGCTCACACATACACATAATAGACAGGTCATGTGACTGACAGCTGCCGTATTTCCTATATGGTACAGTTGTTGCTCTTGTAGTTTGTCTGCTTATTAATCAGATTTTTATTTTTGAAGGATAATTCCAGACTTGTGTGTGTTTTAGGGTGAGTTTCATGTGTCAAGTTGTGTGTGTTGAGTTGCGTGTGGCGACATGCATGTAGCGACTTTTGTGAGATGAGTTTTGTGTGGCAACATGCGTGTAGCAACTTTTTGTGTCGAGTTGCATGTGACAGGTTAGTGTAGCAAGTTGTGTCCAGCAAGTTTTGCGCATGGCGAGTTTTGTGCGTGGCGAGTTTTATGTGTGGTGCGTTTTGAGTATGTGCAAGTTTTGTGTGAGGCAACTTTTGCATGTGTTGCAACTTTTATGCATGTGGCGAGTTTTCCATTAGGTGAGTTTTGCACGTGTGGCTAGTTTTGCGTGTGGCTAGTTTTGCATGTGGCGAATTTTGCGTGTGGCGAGTTTTGGGTTTCGACTTTGTGGCAAGGTTGGTGTATGTGTGGTGAAATGTGTGCTAAGGGTGGTATATGTGTTCAAGCACGTGGTAGTGTGTGGCGCATTGTGTGTGTGTGTTCATATCCCCGTGTGTGTGGTGAGTATCCCATGTTGGGGCCCCACCTTAGCAACTGTACGGTATATACTCTTTGGCGCCATCGCTTTCACTCTTTAAGTCCCCCTTGTTCACATCTGGCAGCTGTCAATTTGCCTCCAACACTTTTCCTTTCACTTTTTCCCCATTATGTAGATAGGGGCAAAATTGTTTGGTGAATTGGAAAGCGTGGGGTTAAAATTTTGCTCACAACATAGCCTATGATGCTCTCTGGGTCCAGACGTGTGACTGTGCAAAATTTTGTGGCTGTAGCTGCGACGGTGCAGAAGCCAATCCCGGACATACACACACACACACATTCAGCTTTATATATTAGAATATAAGAGCAAAAAAGGAAAACAGCACTCAAAAATAAGAAAACAAGTGGACTTTAATTCCTGAACGTTCGGATGTGATATCCCCTTTTTTGCCCTTATGATTGAAAGCCATTAGTCCTGTATATATATATATATATATATATATATATATATATATATATATATATATATATATACACACACACACACATACATACACTAGATGGTAGCCCGATTCGAACGCATCAGGTATTCTAGAATATGCATGTCCACGTAGTATATTGCTCAGCCACGTAGTATATTGCCCAGCCACGTAGTATATTGCACAACGACGGAGTATACAGCACAGAGCCATGTAGTATACAGACTTAAAATAAAAAATAAACATATACTCACCCTCCGTTGAAGTCCTGGCCCTGTGTGCGGTGCATGCGGCAGCTTCCGGTCCCAGGGTTGGTATGGGCGCAGGACCTGTGATGACGTCGCGGTCACATGACCGTGACGTCATGGCAGGTCCTTGTCGCATACCATCCTTGCCACCGGAACCTGCTGCTTGCATGGAGAGGTCACCAGAGCGTCACGAGGAGCGGGAAAGGCACCGGAATGTGAGTATATGATGATTTTTTATTTTTTTTAATTATTTTTTAACATTAGATCTTTTTACTATTGAGGCTGCATAGGCAGCATCAATAGTAAAAAAAGTTGGTCACACAGGGTTAATAGCAGTGTTAATAGAGTGTGTTGCACCGCGGCATAACGCTGTCCATTAGCGCTGCCATTAACCCTGTGTGAGCGCTGACTGGAGGGGAGTACGGAGCGGGCACTGACTGCAGGGAGGAAGGAGTGGCCATGTTGCCGCCGGACTGCGCCCGTCGCTGATAGGCCGTGGCAATGGTCGTGGGCGTTTTGCCACGACCAATCAGCGACTTGGATTTCCATGACAGACAGAGCCCGCGACCAATGAATATCCGTGACAGAAAGAAGGAAAGACAGAAGGACAGACAGAAAGACGGAAGTGACACTTTGACAATTATACAGTAGATAGATTATGAATATATATATATATATATATATATATATATATATATATACATATATATATATATATATATATACACACACACACATACACACGTACACACACAGTATATTGTATAGCACAGACCAAAAGTTTGAACACACCTTCTCATTTAAAGATTTTTCTGTGTTTTCATGACTATGAAAATTGTACATTCACACTGAAGGCATCTACACTATGAATTAACACATGTGGAATTATATACTTAACAAAAAAGTGTGAAACAACTGAAAATAGGTCTTATATTCTAGGTTCTTCAAAGTAGCCACCTTTTGCTTTGATGACTGCTTTGCACACTCTTGATGAGCTTCAAGAGGTAGTCACCGGAAATGGTCTTCCAACAATCTTGAAGGAGTTCCCAGAGATGCTTAGCACTTGTTGGCCCTTTTGCCTTCACTCTGTGGTCCAGCCCACCCCAAACCATCTCGATTGGGTTCAGGTCTGGTGACTGTGGAGGCCAGGTCATCTGGCGTAGCACCCCATCACTCTCCTTCTTGGTCAAATAGCCCTTACACAGCCTGGAGGTGTGTTTGGGGTCATTGTCCTTTTGAAAAATAAATGATAGTCCAACTAAACGCAAACCGGATGGAATAGCATGCTGCTGCAAGATGATGTGGTAGCCATGCTGGCTCAGTATGCCTTCAAATTTTGAATAAATCCCCAACAGTGTCACCAGCAAAGCACCCCCACACCATCACACCTCCTCCATGCTTCACGGTGGGAACCAGGCATGTAGAGTCCATCCGTTCACCTTTTCTGCGTCGCACAAAGACACGGTGGTTGGAACCAAAGATCTCAAATTTGGTTCAGACCAAAGCAAAATTTCCACTGGTCTAATGTCCATTCCTTGTGTTCTTTAGCCCAAACAAGTCTCTTCTGCTTGTTGCCTGTCCTTAGCAGTGGTTTCCTAGCAGCTATTATACCATGAAAGCCTGCTGCACAAAGTCTCCTCTTAACAGTTGTTGTAGAGATAGGTCTGCTGCTAGAACTCTGTGTGGCATTGACCTGGTCTCTAATTTGAGCTGCTGTTAACCTGCGATTTCTGAGGCTGGTGACTCGGATGAACTTATCCTCAGAAGCAGAGGTGACTCTTGGTCTTCCTTTCCTGGAGCGGTCCTCATGTGAGTCAGTTTCTTTGTAGCGCTTGATGGTTTTTGCCACTGCACTTGGGGACACTTTCAAAGTTTTCCCAATTTTTCGGACTCACTGACCTTCATTTCTTAAAGTAATCATGGCCACTCGTTTTTCTTTACTTAGCTGCTTTTGTTTTGCCATAATACAAATTCTAACAGTCTATTCAGTGGAACTATCAGCTGTGTATCCACCAGACTTCTGCACAACACAACTGATGGTCCCAACCCCATTTGTAAGGCAAGAAATCCCACTTATTAAACCCGACCGGGCACACCTGTGAAGTGAAAACCATTACCGGTGACTACTTCTTAAAGCTCATCAAGAGAATGCCAAGAGTGTGCAAAGCAGTCATCAAAGCAAAAGGTGGCTACTTTGAAGAACCTAGAATATAAGACATATTTTCAGTTGTTTCACACTTTTTTGTTAAGTATATAATTCCACATGTGTTAATTCATAGTTTTGATGCCTTCAGTGTGAATTTACAATTTTCATAGTCATGAAAATACAGAAAAATCTTCAAATGAGAAGGTGTGTCCAAAGTTTTGGTCTGTACTGTATATACACACATATATACATATACACACATACTACTAGTACAACAGTAAATATATAATGGTGTATAATATACTATATTGGTATACTATGCTAGAACATTATACTATACGTGAATGAAAAAAAAAAAATCATAGGATGGCAGTGTAAAATCTGTGTGGTCTGTTTTTAACACTGTAATGGATGGAAGAAGGGGCATAATCTCAGCTATGGGAGGGGGGTGGGGGTGAAGCCAAAGCCAGCATCTATTTCAGCTGTCTGTGGTATGTAGCGATTGGTTTGATTAAAGATTAACATTACCAGGTTGCCTACACTATGTCTGTGGGGTTACTTACAAGATATCTCATTGTCTTGTTAAATACACTTTGTACAAGGAGTAATCATGCTGCAATTGGACAGGATAACCTTTCTACGCTGTGTTCACCGGGCTGAGTCGGCTATACCCGCCCCGTTATTTATATAGAGCAACATAGCACTTACGTCACCGCATCATACTCCTGGCTGGATATGATGTAAGCGGCCACTGCTGGAAGTGACATTTGAGCTCCACGCGGGACTTCCTGCGTTTCACAGACCAGAAGTTCGGCACATGCGGTCTAAGGACCGGAAACACGCTGCTCATTTCAGTGTGCGACCATTTAAAAAAAAGGTATCAAGGCAACATATAGGGTAGTAACAGCTCATACTGGGCATCAGATATATGCCCCATACTTCCCTGATAAATCTGATTAGAGGAAAAGCGTCGGGAGATATCATGCCTGGTAGAGACCAACTAGGGGTATACCGAACACGTTACCCCACTGAAGTTGGACATCTGGACTCAGCTTGCAAGAATCGGTGAGATTGTTCCAGTCTCTTTGCAGAGTATAAAACTAGTGATGTAAAACGCACCCACTCTGGTTTTTTTTTTAATCACATGCCTTAGAGGTCTAAATGTACCGTGTATATGAATGTGATCTGAGGGCATAGGTGGATCCTATTTCCCCAGGTGGGAGAATATAAGATATAAACCTCAATAGAGCTGATGAAAGCATCAGGTCCCTAGTCCTTCTCTTTCTGCTATTCAGTTTGCGTAGCTTAGATACCACCATATGACCCACCTTCTGCAGGCCTGATGCAGGTTGTTATACAGCTTTAAAATGATCCTAAGATGGCTGTTCTGTATCTGATATATTCACTATATCTGTGACCGCTCCATACACTGAGTTCAGACTATTTCTGGTGTAGAAAGGGCACAGAAATCACTCACAGATGTCTGGAAAATCACATTCATGTTATGTTTTTTGTGGGTAGAACACACACCCATTAAAGT
Source organism: Ranitomeya imitator (assembly GCF_032444005.1). Lineage (NCBI taxonomy): Eukaryota > Metazoa > Chordata > Amphibia > Anura > Dendrobatidae > Ranitomeya > Ranitomeya imitator. The sequence continues at coordinate 177,012,588 of NC_091284.1, forward strand.
CTTCGGTGCTTCCAAAACAGATATGCCTCCACAAAAAAAAAAAAAAAATCAATCAAAATTACCCATAGAAATCCATGGTAAAATCATATGATCAACAGTACAATGGGTAGAAGTAGTTTTGCAGCCTTCTTTTCTAATAAGTGAATATCACTGGTAGTAAAGACTGACACTAACCAAACACCGATGAAAGGTGGCTCCAAAACACTGATGACCGTCGTATTTTTTTTTGTCATCAGTGATAAATAATAGATGACTGAATGAGGCCCAAGACGGGGACATCATAAGGTATAAATTTAAAAAAGCACTCACTAATGTTGGAAATACTCAAAACTGGGGATGACAAAACAAAACATATGTCATAACAATGCAGGCAAACCATTGAAAAAAAAAATCTAAAAAGTATTACTGTAGAGACCATGAGGCAACAATCCGGTCAATGAAGACAGCTTAGATCAAACTGAACAGAAAAAGAATGTGATAAAAACTAGAAAAACAGAATAACTTGGTGGTAATTTGATAGAAGCATTTAGAGCTTCATAATATGTGAGTGATAGACCCAACCAGGAACAAAACTGAATATAACTAGTCAATACACAGTTCTCATTTTTAGTATTTGTCTATAGCTGCGTCATCCACACAGAACGGTCAGCCACTCACCAGTATAAGAGCATGGAGGACATCCTAGGAACACACCACACCGAGGGGACAGCCAGCATCTGCGGCATACTGAGCCGCCTGCACAATTAACACAAGCCTTAAAAGCAGACAAACCTCGTATCCCAGACTGGCCTCAGTCAACAAAAGGAGATATTGTTCTTCTGCTCAAGGGAAATCCAACTAGTAAAATGGTTGACATCTGTATTCAGAGAACGTTTCCTGGAATGTGACCAATATGCTTGAGTGTACAAAATACTGATTTCTCTCGCATGCCTAACTTCAGCTTGTGTCAAAACTTAGAGAACTATTATAGTGCTGGTGACCATTATATGCGTCTTAGTTTACTTATTTTAATTTAAAAATAGAATATCAGAAAAAAAAGCCCCTGAAAGAGGAAATGTCTTCTCTGGGCCTTCTTCACACTCACGACCTGTACTGCCATCTGCATTGTGAGGCTGCAATTACATCCACACACCAGGCTCTTTTGCAGACTTGGTCCCATTTGACAGAAATAAAAACACAGCATACATCACAATTTTGGGGGAGTTTTATAAGGGAATCTTCCAGTTAGGGTTTGCTCTATTGTCTGCTGTAATGGCACCTGTATCCTGTGAATAATAAGGTAAAAGTCTGAGCAGCACCCACCACCAGTTTACAACTCCTTTCGTCACCATTTGGTGGTTACATTATGGATGCGGTACACAACATTCTTAGTTATACCATTAAAATACGGGACACTAACAACATTTGTCATCTAAAATAGTCATCCAATTCATGCATATAAAATGGATACATTTTTGGCAATTTATGCTCATGTGCCTAACAACAAAATATCCTTGTCAAAATCCTTGTCTGTATGGCTCCTTATCCCCGTCCTTGTCTGCATGGCTCCTTATCCCCGTCCTTGTCTGCATGGCTCCTTATCCCCGTCCTTGTCTGCATGGCTCCTTATCCCCGTCCTTGTCTGCATGGCTCCTTATCCCCGTCCTTGTCTGCATGGCTCCTTATCCCCGTCCTTGTCTGCATGGCTCCTTATCCCCGTCCTTGTCTGCATGGCTCCTTATCCCCGTCCTTGTCTGCATGGCTCCTTATCCCCGTCCTTGTCTGCATGGCTCCTTATCCCCATCCTTGTCTGCATGGCTTTTTATCCCCATCCTTGTCTGCATGGCTCCTTATCCCCATCCTTGTCTGCATGGCTCCTCATTCCCCATCCTTGTCTGTATGGCTTCTTATTCCCAATCCTAGTCTGCATGGCTGCATATCCCAGTCCTTGTCTCCATGGCTCCTTATTCCTATCCTTGTCTGCATGGCTCCTTATCCCCATCCTTGTATGTATAGCCCCAATGAGAAAAGCATATAAAAACACCCCAAAAAATCCTACTTACCTTCCCTGCGCACCCTTGCATCATCTCGTTCCGGCTTCCAGCAGCCGGGCGGTCACGGGTCACCACTCATCAAGATAATGACTATTCACTTCTCCACTCCCAGAGTCATGGAGTGGAATGAATATTCATTTCCGTAATGAGCGGTGACACGTGATCGCCCGGCTACAGGAGCTGCTGGAAACCTGAATGAGATGCTGCGAGGGCGCGCAGGGAAGGCAAGTAGGATGTTTTTTTTTTTTTATATACTGGAAGCCGGCGGCTATGGATGTAACTGTGCGTGCTATAAGAGAAATGAATATTCATTTCTCTTTAGCAGCGGGGACAGGATTTAGCTACAGCAGGCCGGCTCCTGCCTCCTGTGACCAGCCGTTCCCCCTTCCCTGCCATAAACTGGAACAATGACTCGTTGAGGGGGTAATTTTCAGCACAAAAAATGTGCTTAAAAACTTATACACGAGTATATACAGTACTTAAAACAAAAATCAAGAAATAGGCATATTTCAAAGAACATGTTTTTTACCAATACTTTCTGAAATTCCCAAGAATAGATTAAAAACAAACACACTATGGCACCGATTAAGATTCCCCAATTTTAATGAGAGCCATGCAGGAATAAGATGCAAGGCGCACAGTTAAGATCAGTTAAGAAAGGCCACCACTTCATGAAATTGACATATGGACATAAATCTCCCCAAATCATCCCCAGCTCTGACCATTTTGATGGAGCTGCCTGAAACAGTCATGAAAACAACATAGGTTGCAAAGACTTTTGTACAACTTCATAGTGCAAAAATGTTGAGACTTTTTGAAGCGTTTTGCTGAATAAGGGCCAAAAAAATCTGCAAATACCCACGAGAACTACCGTAATCATTAAAGGTCCGATGTGTAACATATGGCTGAGCCTATATACTTTAAACACCAGTAATGTACAGATTAGGGAAGTTATAATAGTCAACAAGCTGCTAGGGACATCCCATTTGCACAGAGGACGAACGTTCTTGAAGGAGCAGAGCAGTCCAAACCCTTATTAGAGTATATTTCAATAGATCTCCTTGCAGTGATGGCAGCTAGCAGCATATTACCCACAGGGGCAGAACATTTTTTGTAGAGTCACAATGTACTTTTATATTAATTCTTTACTTTGATGGGCAGGTTAATAGGTGCAATTGAGATCAAAACGGAATTAACCCCTTCATGACCCAGCCTATTTTGACCTTAAAGAACTTGCCGTTTTTTTTGGAATTCTGACCAGTGTCCCTTTATGAGGTAATAACTCAGGAACGCTTCAACGGATCCTAGCGGTTCTGAGATTGTTTTTTCGTGACATATTGGGCTTCATGTTAGTGGTAAATTTAGGTCAATAAATTCTGTGTTTATTTGTGATAAAAACGGAAATTTGGCGAAAATTTCGCAATTTTCACATTTTGAATTTTTATTCTGTTAAACCAGAGAGTTATGTGACACAAAATAGTTAAGAAATAACATTTCCCACATGTATACTTTACATCAGCACAATTTTGGAAACAAAATTTTTTTTTGCTAGGAAGTTATAAGGGTTAAAATTTGACCAGCGATTTCTCATTTTTACAACGAAGTTTACAAAACCATTTTTTTTTTAGGGACCACCTCACATTTGAAGTCAGTTTGAGGGGTCTATATGGCTGAAAATACCCAAAAGTGACACCATTCTAAAAAATGCACCCCTCAAGGTACTCAAAACCACATTCAAGAAGTTTATTCACCCTTCAGGTACTTCACAGCAGCAGAAGCAACATGGAAGGAAAAAATGAACATTTAACTTTTTAGTCACAAAAATTATCTTTTAGCAACAATTTTTTAATTTTCCCAATGGTAAAAAGGAGAAACTGAACCACGAAAGTTGTTGTCCAATTTGTCCTGAGTACGCTGATACCTCATATGTGGGGGTAAACCACTGTTTGGGCGCACGGCAGGGCTTGGAAGGGAAGGAGCGCCATTTGACTTTTTGAAAGAAAAATTGCCTCCACTCTTTAGCGGACACCATGTCATGTTTGGAGAGCCCCCGTGTGCCTAAAAATTGGAGCTCCCCCACAAGTGACCCCATTTTGGAAACTAGACGCCCCAAGGAACTTATCTAGATGCATAGTGAGCACTTTCAACCCCCAAGTGCTTCACAAATTGATCCGTAAAAATGAAAAAGTACTTTTTTTTTCACAAAAAAATTCTTTTAGCCTCAATTTTTTCATTTTCACATGGGCAACAGGATAAAATGGATCCTAAAATTTGTTGGGCAATTTCTCCTGAGTACACCGATACCTCACATGTGGGGGTAAACCACTGTTTGGGCACATGGTAAGGCTCGGAAGGGAAGGAGCGCCATTTGACTTTTTGAATGAAAAATTAGCTCCATCGTTAGCGGACACCATGTCGCGTTTGGAGAGCCCCTGTGTGCCTAAACATTGGAGCTCCACCACAAGTGACCCCATTTTGGAAACTAGACCCCCCAGGGAACTTATCTAGATGCATATTGAGCACTTTAAACCCCCAGGTGCTTCACAGAAGTTTATAACGCAGAGCCATGAAAATAAAAAAAATAAAAAAATTATTTTCTCAAAAATGATCTTTTAGCCTGCAATTTTTTATTTTACCAAGGGTAACAGGAGAAATTTGACCCCAAAAGTTGTTGTCCAATTTCTCCTGAGTACGCGGATACCCCATATGTGGGGGTAAACCACTGTTTGGGCACATGCAGGGGCTCGGAAGTGAAGTAGTGACGTTTTGAAATGCAGACTTTGATGGAATGCTCTGCGGGCGTTGCGTTTGCAGAGCCCCTGATGTGGCTAAAAAGTAGAAACCCCCCACAAGTGACCCCATTTTGGAAACTAGACCCCGAAAGGAACTTATCTAGATGTGTGGTGAGCACTTTGAACCCCCAAGTGCTTCACAGAAGTTTATAATGCAGAGCCGTGAAAATAATAAATACGTTTTCTTTCCTCAAAAATAATTATTTAGCCCAGAATTTTTTATTTTCCCAAGGGTTACAGGAGAAATTGGACCCCAAAAGTTGTTGTCCAGTTTCTCCTGAGTACGCTGATACCCCATGTGTGGAGGTAAACCACTGTTTGGGCACACGTCGGGGCTCAGAAGGGAAGTAGTGACTTTTGAAATGCAGACTTTGATGGAATGGTCTGCGGGCGTCACGTTGCGTTTGCAGAGCCCCTGGTGTGCCTAAACAGTAGAAACCCCCCACAAGTGACCCCATTTTAGAAACTAGACCCCCCAAGGAACTTATCTAGATATGTGGTGAGTACTTTGAACCCCCAAGTGCTTCACAGACGTTTACAACGCAGAGCCGTGAAAATAAAAAATCATTTTTCTTTCCTCAAAAATGATGTTTTAGCAAGCATTTTTTTATTTTCACAAGGGTAACAGGAGAAATTGGACCCCAGTAATTGTTGCGCAGTTTGTCCTGAGTACACTGATACCCCATATGAGGGGGTAAACCACTGTTTGGGCGCACGTCGGGGCTCGGAAGTGAGGGAGCTCCATTTGACTTTTTGAATACAAGTTTGGCTGGAATCAATGGTGGCGCCATGTTGCGTTTGGAGACCCCTGATGTGCCTAAACAGTGGAAACCCCTCAATTCTACCTCCAACACTAACCCCCCCACACCCCTAACCCTAATCCCAACTGTAGCCATAACCCTAATCACAACCCTAATTCCAACCCTAACCCTAAGGCTATGTGCCCACGTTGCGGATTCGTGTGAGATTTTTCAGTATCATTTTTGAAAAATCCACGGGTAAAAGGCACTGCGTTTTACCTGCGGATTTACCGCGGATTTCCAGCGTTTTTTGTGCGGATTTCACCTGTGGATTCCTATTGAGGAACAGGTGTAAAACGCTGCGGAATCCGCACAAAGAATTGACATGCTGCGGAAAATACAACATAGCGTTTCCGCGCGGTATTTTCCGCACCATGGGCACAGCGGATTTGGTATTCCATAGGTTTACATGGTACTGTAAACCTGATGGAATACTGCTGCGAATCCGCAGCGGCCAATCCGCTGCGGATCCGCAGCCAAATCCGCACCGTGTGCACATAGCCTAATTCTAAAGTTATGTGCACACACTGCGGAAAACGCTGCGGATCCACAGCAGTTTCCCATGAGTTTACAGTTCATCGTAAACCTATGGGAAACAAAAATCGCTGTACACATGCTGCAGAAAAACTGCACGGAAACGCAGCGGTTTACATTCTGCAGTATGTCACTTGTTTCTGCGGATTCCGCAGCGGTTCTACAACTGCTCCAATAGAAAATCGCAGTTGTAAAACCGCAGTGAAATGCGCAGAAAAACCGCGGTAAATCCGCCATAAATCCGCAGCGGTTTAGCACTGCGGATTTATCAAATCCGCAGCGGAAAAATCTGCAGAGGAACAGAATACGTGTGCACATACCGAAACCCTAACCCTAGCCCTAACCCTAACCCTATTCTAACCTTAGTGGGAAAAAAAAAATTCTTTATTTTTTTTATTGTCCCTACCTATGGGGGTGACAAAGGGGGGGGGGGGGGTCATTTAATATTTTTTTTATTTTGGGGGGGTGGGGGGTGTGTGTGTGTGAAGCTTCACCCCCCCCCCTGGGCTGTACTACCACTCCCACTGTCCCTGCAGATCGGGTGAAATTGGAGTTAACCCTTTCACCCGATCTGCAGGGACGCGATCTTTCCATGACGCCACATAGGCGTCATGGGTCGGATTGGCACCGACTTTCATGACGCCTACGTGGCGTCATGGGTCGGGAAGGGGTTAAAGAGGCTCTCCACTACTTGATCATTGATGACCTATGTTTAGGTCTGATCAGTCGGGGTCCGACACCCAGCACCCCCGCTTATCAGCTTATATCGGTGTCAATGGCCGCTGGCCGAAAATGCTCAATGTGGAGCTGCTCAGTCTTCTGATAGCATCCGCTGCTGGGTACTGCACATCCACTTCGTATGGATTTGAATTACTGAGAACAGCTGATCCACGGGGGTGCCAGGTGTCGGACCCCAACCAAATAGACATTGTTCATCAATGATCAAGTAGTTGGCAACCTCTTTAAAGAAAGTGCATCTGCCTGACAATAATATGAACATTTTAAGACTCCAGTTTGTATGGCTCTTATGTGCCACATTTTCTGCAGTGTATGTGACCCATGGCAACTTCTTATTTAGTGCTAATTCTTATGTTCTTTGCCAAGAGGGAGATTCTCACAGAATAATAATGCAGAGCAGCCTAAAGACATGCTACAGAGAATAAAGTGACCCCTGGTTGAGAACATAAGAAATAGCATCAAATTTTTATTTTAGCCTTTTTAGGCTCATATCTTTGGAATCATATGGAGGATTAAAAAAACAAACACAAAAACAGGGGAGGGAGTACTCAGATGAGCATGATGAATACAATAAGAGGAAAAATTGGGCATTTCTGACCTGAGCTGCCCCCTCTAACAAGAACACAAGATAAAATTTAGGCCTGGATTCAACAAGACTGGCGATTTTCATGAGGGAATATGCTGGAGTCATATTCTCCAGCCTCATTAAGTGGTGCATGCCTCTTAAAAATGCATCTGGTCACAAATCCTACTCCTGTTGAGGACTGGAGTAAGATTTATGGCAGAAGGGACGCTGCTATCATGAATTTGGCAAATGGCCGCTGCCCCACTCCGTCCCAGCTCTATCCACTTTGTAAGAGCAGGGAGAACATCACAAAAAGCACATTTTTAGTGCAGACTCTCGTTGCAACAAAGTTTTGTGACTTTTCAAAGCTATTTATGCTGGAATCCTGGCATAAAAGCGGTGATTAATCGGGCCCAGCATTTTCATGTAGTCAGAAAACGGAATTCAGCCTACATACATTAAATGGCATCTAGGAAAACAAAGGACGAAAACTTACATCTAGAAGTGTGTGCAAGTGCTGATCTTGGAAAACGCTATGCAGGAAATCAAGGTCTTTCTCGCTGCAGTCAGTAAGTGCATGGATCTCCTCCAGACTATCCAGTACTTGAGACACGGCTCCTAGAAGCAAACAAGAAAATGGAAGACAAATAAGAGGTACATTTCTTAGGCAAAATGACCTTTGGACAATAAAGGGAGCTGACTGTGATTAATAGCAGCCATTACTTGAAAAAGGCAATGACATCCACAGACATTTAAAAAAGGGAAAGAGGTAGGAATAATTGAACAAAAGAAAAATATGAACCAGTGAGAAAAAGTAAAGAGGAGACGTCTATGAGCCAAGACTAGCAAAACATGGCAGATTAATTAATGAAACTCTTGAGGAACTTGACAAATAGTACACTAGCTATTCACATCTGCCTGCCACAATCACGGTATACAGTCACAGCGGCCAACATCGGCCATACAAGTATCTGGGAGAATGCTATAAAACAGACACTGGCACATTTATGGATACAAAGTGTAAAGTTATGCACAGAACTATGGATGACATCTAGGCCAGCTGGCAAGGAAGGATCACAAGACACTTCAGTGAACCACAGGCCGGATATTGAAACCAGGAAGTTGCAGATCTGGGGAGAAGTGTGCCTCCGCTAGGGTCCTGTGAGGGAGCTGCCCGCTATCTCACAGGATCAGTATGTGGCAGAGCAACACAAAATGCCAATGGTCGAAGCTACATGGACCCCAAGCTACCATCATAGGAGAAGTGGAAAACAAGGGATTATATAAAAAGTAGCATACACTGTTTGGTAGCTTTAAAGTCAATGAATGACAAAGCTCAACAATCCCATAAATGTGCAAATGATCTCCCGAAAAATGTCAGTGTTTTCTTCTGTAAAATAAACGTCACTGTTAGGGGATAAATGGCGTATATTCTATAGAAGCATGCACATAATGCAGTCAAGAGGAAAGCAAAGGAATACCTACTTTCTGCAGCTAGAAGTCCTAGAAGGGCAGCATTAAGGCAGATAAAAAGGTAGAGAATTTTTAGAAAATCGCATGTTAGTTGCAAGCCAAGCATATTAAAGTACAAAAATACAAAAACTGTTCTAAATGCACTGCAGATCTCACTTCATATTTTACACAGGATGTACTATATGTATAAGATAAAAAAAATCTGTTTCGTACGAGATTGGATGCCAGCCGAAGCAGAAGTAACGCTATAAATCACTTCTCAGACAGATGAAAGAATTTCTGCTTATGACTCATTGAATGCAAACACATACTCCATGTTAACACAATAAATCTACCGCAGGATAAAAGACTTACCAGACTGTAAAATTCCTATGAAAATATTACCGCACGTATGTAACAATATAAGAAGAGGCGACTGATCCTGCTTCTGTCAACCCACAGGCACAAATGGGATATTAGCTGAAACTGGGTGGACAGAAACGCAGTGTAAAAGGTTTCTCGCCAAATTAAACCACTTTCACGGTCAACCATATTAAACTCTGTTGATAGCACTTTTGAGCTGGGAGTAATGTCCGATGTATACCACTGTATAGGCAGCGGCATGTCACCCCCAAAACTATAGTAATAAAGAAGAGCCAAATAAATTGTGTCCATGCTTTGCAGAAATGTTGAGACTTTTTCCTGTTTAATTCACCAAACACTGGTCTTAAATGATTTTTCATATGGTGGCTTGCGAAAATATTCAGCTCCTCTGCATTTTTGATGTTTTGCTACCTCAACCTTGAATTTCACCTTTTTTTTTTAGTGTTTTTATCGGTTCAGCTAAAGAACATGCCTACAGCTATGAACATTTAGTTTTACTTTGCGAAGCAAAGATCAAATACGACAAAATAACTGAAAGCTTCAGTGTGCGTAATTATTCACTCTGTACTCTGTAGAGCCTCCTTATACAGCAATTACAGCTGCAAGTTGATTTGGATAAGTTTCTGTGAGCTTTGCACAGGAATTTTTGCCCATTCATCAAGGCAAAAATGTTCACCTACAAGTTAGATGGTTTCCTCTGTGGTCAGACTTGAAGCTTGCTGTTCACCATATTGTCAATTGGATTAAGGTTTGGTCTTTGACTAGGTCACTCCAAAACACATACACGATTCCCCTTAAACCTCTCGAGTGCTGCTTTAGCAGCATGCTATGGGTCATTGTTTTGTTAGAAAGTGAACCTCCGTCCCAGTCTCAAATCACTAACAAACTGAAACAGGTTTTGCTCAAGAATATCACTATTTCGCACCATCCATCTTCTCCTTGACCAAGACCATTTTCCCAGTCCGTGCTGCCAAAAAACGTCCCCACAGCATGATGCTGCCCGAAAAAAAATCCACACAGCATGAAGCTGCCACCACCATGTTTCACTGTGTGGATGGTGTTCTTGGGGTAATAAGCTGTGTTGGTTTTGTGCCAAACATTGCGTTTACTTTGGTTGCAAAAAAATTCAGTTTTGGTGTTATCTGATCACAGCACCTTTCTCCATACATTTGGGGAGTCTCCCCCAATGTATTTTAAACTCAAAACAATGATTAAAAGAAACAAAACCAGGTCACCTATAGAGGCACGTGGTGTGCAGAAGCATGGAACTCATGTAGTCTCACATGCAGTCATATAGAAAAAGGAAATTGGTCCAGCTTCCAATAAAAGTTCCAAATTTATTGAATTAGATGCAAAAAAAAAAAAAAAAAAAGTGTCGTGACAATAGTGTTCACACAGGTATTTGTAGCGGCTACTCGTTTCAAACACTCTCCAGTGTTCTTTTTTAAAGATTTGAGAAAGAACACCAGAGTGCTGGAAACGCGTAGCTGCTACAAATACCTGTGTGAACACTGTTCTGCCATGACTTTTTTTGTACATTTAATTCAATAAATTTTGGAATTTAATTGGAAGCTGGAGCAATTTCCTTTTTCTATTAAACTCAAAATAAGACTTCCAATTTTGTGTGCAAGTAAAGAGTTTTTTCTGTCCACTCTTCCATAAAGGCCACCTCTATAGAGTATACAAATTATTGTGGTCATATGGACAGATAGTTCAGTCTCTGCTTGGGAACTCTGCAGTTCCTTCAGAGTTACATTTGATCACTTTGCTGCCTCTCTAATTCCCTCCTTGCTCAGGCTGAGACTTTCGGTGGGCAGCCAACTCTTGGCAGGTTTATTGTGGTACCATGTTCTTTCCATTTGACGATAATGGATTTGATGGTGGTCTGGGAGAGCAGCAGAGTGTCATATTCTTTTAAATGTATGTATTTATTTTTTATAACCCAACCCTGACTTGTACTTCTCAACAACTTTGTGCCTGACTTGTTGGGAGACCTCCTTGGTTTTTTCATGGTGTTTGCTTAGTGGTGCCTCTTGCTTAAAGAAGTTGTTCACTAGTTGGACAACTTCTTGTAATACCCCTCGTTTAGCCTCAATAAAATAATAAAGTTTATACACGGTGCCGTTCCCGTGGTGTCCCTTGTTCTCACGGGGCTCCTGTGCTTTTGTGACATGCGATGGCGGCAATCAATCAGCACCGGCGTCACTGTCCCCGCCACTTATTGAGCATGAACAGGAAGTCGGAGATCAGCTGCAGCCCGGACTTCCTTTTCATGTTCAATCTGTCTGAAGACTGAGACAGTGACTCCAGTGGTGACTGGGCGCCGGCGTCACATGTCACAACACCACGGGAACGACACGGAAGGAGACTATAGGTTTTATTATTTTATGGGGCCAAACATTTTGATCAAGAAGGGTTGTCCTAGTAGTGGACAACCCCTTTAATGGTGTTGCAGCATCTGTGGCCTTTCATGAAGGGTGCGTATATACTGACAGATCATTATGACACTTAGATTTCACACAGGTGGGCTTCCTTTCACCAAACATGTGACTTATGAAGGCAACTGCTTGCACCAGAAATTTTTAGGGGGTTCATCGCAAAAGGAGTCAATACATATGCACATGCCAGTTTTTAGCCATTTAATCCCATAAAAATATAGGTGTAAATTAAATTTAATTTATTACTTCACCAACTTAGACTATTTAATGTTAACCCATCACAAATCAGATTCCAAAAATATTTTAACACCAATTTTAATGTAACAAAAAAAAAAAAAAGTGCAAAAACAGAAGGTAAAAACCCCAGCTGTTAAGGTGTTAAAAGGAATCTGTAGTCCCCCTAAGCCTCCTGTATTATATTTATACATATATAGAGATTTTTCCCTAACTAAGGGGGTGATGAAGGGGGGTTTGATTTACTTTTATAGCGGGTTTTTTAGCGGATTTTTTATGATTGGCAGCCGTTACACACTGAAAGACGCTTTTTATTGCAAAAAATAATTTTTGCGTTACCACATTTTGAGAGCTATAATTTTTCCATATTTGGGTCCACAGAGTCATGTGAGGTCTTGTTTTTTTGCGGGACGAGTTGACGTTTTTATTAGTAACATTTTCGGGCACGTTACATTTTTTGATCGCTTTTTATTCCGATTTTTGTGAGGCAGAATGACCAAAAACCAGCTATTCATGAATTTCTTTTGGGGGAGGCGTTTATACCGTTCCGCATTTTGTAAAAAGGATAAAGCAGTTTTATTCTTCGGGTCAGTACGATTACAGCGATACCTCATTTATATCATTTTTTATGTTATGGTGCTTTTATACGATAAAAACTATTTTATAGAAAAAATTATTTTTGCATCGCTTTATTTTGAGGACTATAACTTTTTAAATTTTTCGTTTTTTGCGGGACAAGATGACGTTTTCAGCGGTACCATGGTTATTTACATCCATCTTTTTGATCGCGTGTTATTCCACTTTTTGTTTGGCGGTATGATAAATAAGCGTTTTTTGCCTCTTTTTTACGTTGTTCACTGAAGGGGTTAACTAGTGGGACAGTTTAAGGCTATGTGCACACGTAGAAAAATCCGCAGTGCAAAACCGCTGCGGTTTTTACTGCGGATTTATCGCGGATTTTAATGCGGATTCTGCTGCAGTTTTCTATTGGAGCAGATGGAAAACTGCTGCCGATTCCGCACAAAGAAGTGACATGCTGCGGAAAATAATCCGCTGCGTTTCCGTGCGGCTTTTTCCGCAGCATGGGCACAGCGTTTTTGGTTTCCCATAAGTTTACATTGTACTGTAAACTCATGAGAAACTGCTGCCTGCCATTTACCTCCACACTTTTGGAGGAAAAAAAGTGTGTCTTCGTCCAAAAAATATTTTTAGCCAGGGTTTTGCTCGTTCATCTGGTGATTGGCAGCCTGTTTACACAAGACGATAATTGGCAAGTGGAAATGCACCTTAGGCTATGCTTCCACGAGGAGTTTTTTTTTAAGTTGTGTATTATTGAAAAAAAATGTAAGTAACTTATTTTACTTAATGAGTGCAGATAATATCTAACATAAGAAAATCACCAAAATCATTCATTGTAAGAATTTAGCCTAAGGGTACCGTCACACTGAAACGACGCTGCAGCGATACGACAACGATGTCGATCGCTGCAGCGTCGCTGTTTGGTCGCTGGAGAGCTGTCACACAGACAGCTCTCCAGCGACCAACGATCCCGAAGTCCCCTGGTAACCAGGGTAAACATTGGGTTACTAAGCGCAGGGCCGCGCTTAGTAACCCGATGTTTACCAGCGTAAACGTAAAAAAACAAACATTACATACTTACATTCCGTGTCTGTCCCCGGCGCTGTGCTTTCCTCTGCACTGTCAGCGCCGGTCAGCCGTAAAGCAGAGCGGTGACGTCACCGCTGTGCTTTCTGGCTGGCCGGCGCTGACACAGGATGCAGGAGGAGTGCAGAGAAGCAGAGTGCCGGGGACAGACAGCTGAAGGTAAGTATGTAATGTTTGTTTTTTTACGTTTACGCTGGTAACCAGGGTAAACATCGGGTTACTAAGCGCGGCCCTGCGCTTAGTAACCCGATGTTTACCCTGGTTACCAGTGAAGACATCGCTGAATCGGCGTCACACGCGCAGATTCAGCTATGTCAGCGGGAGATCCAGCGACGAAATAAAGTTTCAGACAATTTGCTACGACGTACGATTCTCAGCGGGGTCCCTGATCGCAGTAGCGTGTCAGACACAGCGAGATCGTAACGATATCGCTGGAACGTCACGGATCGTGCCGTCCTAGGGATCAAAGTGCCACTGTGTGACGGTACCCTTAGTGTAAGGGAGGGTGTATACCATGTGGGAACTTGTAAATGAGCCCAGGCAGAAAGGAAGAAACCATTATATCACCGTGATCTCTCCCTTCTGTACAGTCTTCCAGTGACCCCATAGATGTCATACATTAACTTATGTTCTCTACCTTCCTCTATACCAATGAAAGTGTATATATACTCTGCCTAACAGGCAAGTGCCTTTTTTTATTTATCTTGTAACCAAAGGGTGAGCACAAATTTAATCACCTTTGTGCCAAATCAAGCCACTAATATCAATAGTGTCCATATTAAGATTGTGTGCTTGTCAAGTGCGACAACTGTCCTGAAATTTCTGCCAGTGAAAAGTTAAAATAAGCAAATTAACTGTAATACTAAAAATTAAAAATTTCCTACATTTATAAACAAATCACTGTATTAGTCTTAAATGGGAATGCTCAAGTTGTCTCAAGCAAAACACCACTTTCCACTCTCTCGCTCATCTTTTATCTCTGGCAGGTTTAATATTCCTCTTTGAGTGACAGTTTTAGTAAGTAACAGAACTTTAGCTGAATTTATTAGAGCAAAACTTGTGCCGAGCTTTATAGATCTATCAGTGGTTTGTTCTGGAGTCATTTTAACAAGCACATAGTTCTGGAAATTGAGAGCTGTGACTAGGAGACTTGCTTTGTGAGAAGTAGATAATATGGGCTGGTGATTTAGCAAGATTTCTAGCTGCAGTTTGTCAGAAGTGGAGAGGAAGGGGGAAAGAGGTGAGCAGCTAACTGCTGTATAGAAAACAATGGGCTGGAATAGTGGTGGTTGGGATGTTAAGAGTCAACCCAGTTTCCTAGAATATAACTACTGTGCAGTTTTGGGCAGGGTCTGGGTAGGCACTAGTGGCAGAGCTCCATGTAAACCCACTATACACTATGAAAGATAGAAGTGCTTATTGCAGTAGAAAGACAGCAAAAAGAAAAGGAAGTCAATTACAGACTTGCTTATTTTCACACCATTTCACTAAAACCATTTAATAACTTTAGAATATCAATGTAATTTTTCGGACCTGTTGTACATAAGGATTATGTAACATTCTTAAAAAAAATGCAGCAGTGTTTAAAGCTAACCAGTCATGTGAAAAAAACATTAATGTACAGATTTGGGGTTAATCTGCAAGTTATTGGCATATATTCACTCTCCGCACTGAATGACAGCTGACTCGGCAGTGCATAGCTGGCTGTCAATGTGCTTGTGAATGGTTACTGCCGCCACTATGTACCGAGTGGTGAATGAAGCCAGGATTTTAGTGCGCTGGCCACTTGATTTCAGGACGCAATTAATCTGCAAATTGACCCCATATATGAGGGTTAATAGCATTTTTTCACATGACACATTCCCTTTAGGATTCTGCACTTAAAACTGATTAGTTGGAATCTAGTCTCATCTAAAAAAAAAAAAAAAAATACTATTTAGGGAAAGTGGCCGTAAACTCTGGGAATATTGTGTAATCAAGAAGATAGTAAAAGTTTAGAGAAAATGATTAGACATCTGCCATGCAAACCCATATGGTCTTCAAATACAGTCAGTCACACTAAGGCAGAAACTGAAATCTGGGAAACATTCTGAAAACGAGCATTTAGGTAGGAATAATCATCTTGGCGTAGTCGGATTCTAGAATTACCCACACTTAGAAGTAGTAATCAATAAAAAGTCCTTTACTGTAGACTAAAAATATTAAGTTTGTTACGGCTTTCTTGGAAGCCAAGTTATCAGTTACAGGTCCATGACTAAACAGCAAAACATTAACGTTTATGTTCATTATAGCATAATGATCCAATCATGTTAAAACAAGGTTGTCCGATCAAATTATTGCAGGGATGACGGCGCACAATAAAAAAAAAGAAAAAAGAGCAAAGTGTGATACTTTTGAGTTATTTAAAAAAATAAAGGAATAAAAAAAAAAAAGAAGGCAGGCACGATGTTTGCAAGGAGTCAGTCAGAAAGGCAGGTAGCTCAGTGGGTATTTTCACATCAAGCTTTTCTTGCACATTCATTGGCAGTCACACTGGCTTTTGGCAATTTCTTTCTCATGTTCCTTATTCAACGGAGGAAATAAGGCTGCAGAAATGGAAAGCAAACCTACTTGGGAATGTTCCCTTGTCACCATGCTGGCATTCATTCCTCGTTATTCTGATCTTCCCAAATAACAAAAAGAATTGAAATGCTTTGTACTGGTCAGAGTTTATCAAAAGACTACGTACAAGTTAGAGAAAAAAAAAATCATGTTTAAAGTTTATGTAAAAAAAATACAATGAGGGTGATTTGTTAACAGTGGCGTAGCACACAACAGTCTTAATAAAGCAATGCCCCGATTCGTTAGGCACCATGTTTAATGAATCCGATGCGTCGGGTACCCAGAAATGTACTTCTTCTGGAGGCTGGTGCACATTTCTGGAGAAAATGACGACACTTTAGTAGTATAACTTTTGATGAATTTGACAAGCGGTGTGTGTCCTCGCCCGTTCACATTGGAGTAGATGACCTAAACCACCCTATTCCTGTTGGCGATTGCTCACAGATGAATAAAATATTCCATCCAAACTAACAACTACCTGTTCAGCGCTTACATTAATAACTTTCCAGGTATAAATGGTAAAAGGCACAAAACCCTGTTCTCTTCCCATGGTAATGGCTCAAATGAGATTTCCTATCAAGACTCTGCCCTAAAAAAATAAACTCTGGTCAAGCAAACATTTGAGGTTTGACAAATCCCAATTAAAACAATGGGGGTGAAATATTCAGTGCCTCCAAATAGAAGCCAAATATCACCAGTATGTTCAAATTCTGTGGTTTTTATTTTTTTCTAACACCAGGAAACCATTATTGCACAGAGAAAAAAAAATCCTCTTCTGCAATTTCTAACACATTGCAAAAGATTAAAAAAAAAAAATACAGAACATAACTATTTAGTCTGAGGCATAGGAAAGAAAGAGCCAGCTACCCTGCAGGTAATTCAGACGCACGGCGTGACGGCAACGCTGGCTACAGGCCAGCATCCAGTACAAATAAGTCACACTAGGTCTTATTTTAAAAAGCAAAATAAATCCATGGCAAACCACAAACAAGAATTGTAGAACCATTTCAAGTGTTTCATCTAGACCTAAAATAAAAGTCTAATGTTTCTCATCTATACCGGATGCTGGAAAGTGCTAAAGCATCTAATAGCAACATACTTCTATTTACTCATCTATCTGGAGAACAGGAAAGTGTGGGAGTATATGGAGCACGGAAGTAATGGCTTCAAGTACACCATCCATTTATTTATATGGTCCATTAAGGCAAGTACGTCAACACAAGCAAGAGACTCGCCAACATAGAGGATCAATGAACATCCAATGCTTGACAAGGTGGTTTCTCCTTAGTAATGGCTGCCAATTGGTGAAGGATCCGAGTCAACAGAACCTTAACTAAACCCAAGAGAAGGTCAAATCAGAACCAGACATTTGAAGTGAAGCTGGCTGTACACAGAGGAATGGTTTAATTACTACCAAAACCTAAAGTTTCCCATATATCCATTAAACAGATGTTAGTATCACTTATTTCCTGAGAGAACTAAAGGATCAGGCATACTGTAATCCAATGCGCCCAGTATACACTGTATTCTTCGCCACATACATACACACATTGCTGTAAGCGCAGTGCATGCACACTCAGCTCTGCTGCACATACACACACCGTCTACACCAGCACATTATAAAGCTCTTTCCAGGCAGGCCACGGATCATATGACCTGAAACCGTTCTCCAGCTCGGCAGACCTACAGCCTTCATCCGGCTTTAGTGATGTGCAAGTCCTGGTAGCCTTTTCCCCTGCCCTGCTCGGAGCTTCTGTGTAGGGCAGGAGAGCTGTGCTATGCCAGTCCTGGTAGCCTTCTTCCCTGCCCTGCTTGGAGCTTCTGTGTAGGGCAGGAGAGCTGTGCTATGCCAGCCCTGGTAGCCTTCTCCCCTGGCCTGCTCGGAGCTTCTGTGTAGGGCAGGAGAGCTGTGCTATGCCAGTCCTGGTAGCCTTCTCCCCTGCCCTGCTCGGAGCTTCTGTGTAGGGCAGGAGAGCTGTGCTATGCCAGTCCTGGTAGCCTTCTCCCCTGCCCTGCTCAGAGCTTCTGTGCAGGGCAGGAGAGCTGTGCTATGCCAGTCCTGGTAGCCTTCTTCCCTGCCCTGCTCGGAGCTTCTGTGTAGGGCAGGAGAGCTGTGCTATGCCAGCCCTGGTAGCCTTCTCCCCTGCCCTGCTCGGAGCTTCTGTGCAGAGCAGGAGAGCTGTGCTATGCCAGCCCTGGTAGCCTTCTCCCCTGCCCTGCTCGGAGCTTCTGTGTAGGGCAGGAGAGCTGTGCTATGCCAGCCCTGGTAGCCTTCACCCCTGCCCTGCTCGGAGATTCTGTGTAGGGCAGGAGAGCGGTGCTATGCCAGTCCTGGTAGCCTTCTCCCCTGCCCTGCTCGGAGCTTCTGTGCAGAGCAGGAGAGCTGTGCTATGCCAGCCCTGGTAGCCTTCTCCCCTGCCCTGCTCGGAGCTTCTGTGTAGGGCAGGAGAGCTGTGCTATGCCAGCCCTGGTAGCCTTCTCCCCTGCCCTGCTCGGAGGTTCTGTGTAGGGCAGGAGAGCGGTGCTATGCCAGTCCTGGTAGCCTTCTCCCCTGCCCTGCTCGGAGCTTCTGTGCAGAGCAGGAGAGCTGTGCTATGCCAGCCCTGGTAGCCTTCTCCCCTGCCCTGCTCGGAGATTCTGTGTAGGGCAGGAGAGCGGTGCTATGCCAGTCCTGGTAGCCTTCTCCCCTGCCCTGCTCGGAGCTTCTGTGCAGAGCAGGAGAGCTGTGCTATGCCAGCCCTGGTAGCCTTCTCCCCTGCCCTGCTCGGAGATTCTGTGTAGGGCAGGAGAGCGGTGCTATGCCAGTCCTGGTAGCCTTCTCCCCTGCCCTGCTCGGAGCTTCTGTGTAGGGCAGGAGAGCTGTGCTATGCCAGCTTCCTTCTTGATCATAGCCAGCTGATTCAGTCACGTGCACACGCTGACTGATCTTGGAATAAATGCAATTTTTTTCCCTTTTGTGCCAAAGTGGCGTTTTTTCACACATGGGCAGCGTTTAGCTAAAGGGGACAAACTACCACAGCGCAATAAATTTACTGTAAGGTAAAGGTAAGGTAAAGTGGGGAACATAAGTATTTGATACACTGTCAATTTTGCAAGTTTTCCCACCTACAAATAATGGAGGGGTCTAATTTTTATCGTAGGTACACTTCAACTGTGAGAGACCATGTAAAAATAAAATCAGAAAATTACATTGTATGAGTTTTACATAATTAATTGGCATTTTATTGTATGAAATAAGTATTTGATACAATAGAAAAACAGAACTTAATACTTGGTACAGAAACCTTGATTTCTCCAGGGAAGGAGGTTGCAGGTCAAAATCTTGCGATACATGACCCCATTCATCCTCCCTTCAATACAGTGCAGCTGTCCTGTCCCCTTTGCAGAAAAGCACCCTCAAAGTATGAGGTTTCCCCACCATTTCACGGTTGGGGTGGTTTTCTTGGGGTTGTATTGATCCTTCTTCCTCCAAACACGGCACGTTCAGTTGATACCAAAAAGGTCTATTTGGTCTCATCTGACCACATGACCTTCTCCCATGCCTCCTCAGACTGTGTTCCCAAGCTTTCTTCACGTAATTGACCAGCTTACCTGAACTTGCAAAATCGGCACTGTATCAATACTTATTTTCCACACTGCATATGTGCCAAATCTATTAAGAGGTGTACCCACATCTTACTCAAGCAGCCAAAGATTCAAGACTTGAAAACAAAATGCCAGTCTTAATTAATCATCCCATTCACTAAGCATATCCAAGGCCATAAAGGAAAGATTATCCCACTGTATTCCTCAGGGAAAGCCAGCAGGCTTCAAAGGTACTGGCATCACCCACAGATGTGATGCCGCACAAAACAGTAATTATACTAGTGGCACACTAGGCAGACATTTCAGAATAAGGTACAGGATTGCGCTTAGGCTACTGAATGAAAATATACCTGATGAAGTTGGGTCTTCAGAAAAGTCCGGTAATTCCTCAGGAGGATCCCCATAAAATGAGTTGAATTTGTGGCTAGATACAGCAGCTAAAACTGCTCCCTGTGTAAGGAAAAAGGCATTACTCACAAGCTCAATGAAGATCAGTTATACATATAGCGGGGCACATGTTCATCGCTTACACATACAAGATGCAATTATAAAGAGAAAAATCATTGTACTGTGATTTGACTTATTGTATTGTGATTTGGCTTTTGTTTGACGATAACTGTTATTACATTGCGTTATGTGAACCTGTTTAACGGACTATGTTACACCGCAGCATAACGCGGTGTAACGTAGTTCGTTAACGCCGCCATTGCTTGTAATGGCGAACGCATCGCTAGCGCACGTCCACATTGGGCGTGCGCTAGCGATGTGCCGTCATCTGAGTGACGGACCTCGAACGCTGCTTGCAGCGTTCGCGGTCCGTTCCTCGCTAGCGCAGATCGGGCATCGTCGTGCGACGGTTGCGCCGTGTTGTGGCGGACCGCCGGGAGCAAAAAACGTTAAATGTAACGTTTTTTGCTCCAGACGGACGGCTTTTTCCAACCGCGCATGTGCGGCCGGAACTCCGTCCCCACCTCCCTGCACCTCACAATGGGGCAGCGGATGCGCCGGAGAATGCATCCGCTGCACCCGTTGTGCGGCGCTAACAATGCTAGCGTCTGAATCTTGGCCCGACGCAATGCGACGGGCCGAATTCCGACGCTAGTGTGAAAGTAGCCTTATCCAGAAAAGGGGAGGCAATTTCTTTCTCACTTCGTGTGCTGTCCTTATGCAATTGTTCTTTAGTTGACAGCAATCATTTACCGTTTGCCAACTTTCAGAACTGCAGACGCAGCAGTGAATAGGAGGAGGATATACCGCGCTCTGTATGGTCACCGTTTTTTTCTACCACTCAAATGGTTTCAGAGTGAAATAGCAACATGCTGAGAATTTATTTTTTTCAGTCAGATTGTGTCAGTGAAAAAAAATACCAGCCATCAGAACTGCCCCTTTGAATAACATTGGTTTAAGTGCTGTCCGATAAAAAAAAAAAAAATAATAGCACTCATCTGATGAACATGGTGGTGTGAGGGAGCTCTAATGTCAAACTATACATGCATGTCATAAGAGGAGAAATAGGTGGGCAGGCAAAATAACTGTTACTTCATTCAGAGCGCATGGTAAAACCACTGACTGAAGAACACACATCACTGCCTGTGTGCACCAAGTCATGATCTCCATATACTGACTACCACAGCACTTCAGGATTCATTGCAGAAGCAAAAAAGCAAAAAAGAGCTGAGCGCTGCGAACTGCTTCCTTAACCCCTTAGTGACAGAGCCAATTTGGTACTTAATGACCGAGCCAATTTTTGCAATTCTGACCACTGTCACTTTATGAGGTTATAACTCTGGAACTCTTCAACGGATCCCGCTGATTCGGAGATTGTTTTTTCGTGACATATTGTACTTCATGTTAGTGGTAACATTTCTTCGATATTACTTGCGATTATTTATGAAAAAAATGGAAATATGGCAAAAAATTTTTAAATTTTGCAATTTTCAAACTTTGTATTTTTATGCCCTTAAATCAGAGAGATATGTCATGAAAAATAGTTAATAAATAACATTTCCCACATGTCTACTTTACATCAGCACAATTTTGGAAACAAATTTTTTTTTGTTAGGGAGTTATAAGGGTTAAAAGTTGACCAGCAATTTCTCATTTTTACAACACCATTTTTTTTTTTAGGGACCACATCACATTTGAAGTCATTTTGAGGGGTCTATATGATAGAAAATAATGAAGTGTGACACCATTCTAAAAACTACACCCCTCAAGGTTCTCAAAACCACATTCAAGAAGTTTATTAACCCTTTACGTGCTTCACAGGAACTGAAAATGTGGAAGGAAAAAATGAACATTTAACTTTTTTTTGCAAACATCTTAATTCAGAACCATTTTTTTTATTTTCACAAGTGTAAAAACAGAAATGTAACCATAAATTTTGTTATGCAATTTCTCCTGAATACGCCAATACCCCATATGTGGGGGTAAACCACTTTTTGGGCGCACCGCAGAACTTAGAAGTGAAGGAGCGCCGTTTGACTTTTTCAATGCAGAATTGGCTGGAATTGAGATCGGACGCCATGTCGCGTTTGCAGAGCCCCTGATGTGCCTTAACAGTGGAAACCCCCCACAAGTGACACCATTTTGGAAACTAGACCCCTTAAGGAACTTATCTAGATGTGTGGTGAGCACTTTGAACCCCCATGTGCTTCACAGAAGTTTATAATGCAGAGTCGTGAAATTAAAAAAAAATTTTTTCCACAAAAAAGATTTTTTAGCCCCCAAGTTTTTATTTTCACAAGGGTAACAAGAGAAATTGGACCCCAAAAGTTGTTGTCCAATTTGTCCCGAGTATGCTGGTACCCCATATGTGGGGGTAAACCACTGTTTGGGCGCACGGCAGAGCTCGGAAGGAAGGAGCGCCATTTTGGAATGCAGACTTTGATAGAATGGTCTGCGGGCATTATGTTGCGATTGCAGAGCCCCTGATGTACCTAAACTGTAGTAACCCCCCACAAGTGACCCCATTTTGGAAACTAGACCCCCCAAGGAACTTATCTAGATGTGTGGTGAGAACTTTGAATGCCCAAGTGCTTCACAGAAGTTTAGAATGCAGAGTCGTGAAAATAAAAAATATTTTTTTTTTTCACAAAAAAGATATTGTAGCCCCCAAGTTTTTATTTTCACAAGGGTAACAGGAGAAATTGGACCACTAAAGTTGTTGTCCAATTTATCCTGAGTATGCTGATGCCCCATATGTGGGGGTAAACCACTGTTTGGGCGCACGGCAGAGCTCAGAAGGGATGGAGCACCATTTGACTTTTTGAGCGGGCGGAGGATGATAAATACTCTTATAAGCCTCCACTCTCGCGGTTATCAGTTGAATACAACTTTCAACATTAACCCCTGCTAGCGTGAGTAGGGGAGAATGATGCAAGCTGTCTTCAGCACCCGGCGCTGAGGAACAGACATGTGAGCGTGTTTTTCCCACAGTCACATGGTCTGTGGAAACACACAGACATGAGAACAGACCCATTCGTTTGAAGTGTCTCCGGTACATGTGAAGACTGTCACCACACGCACCAGACACACTCATGTCTGAAAGAGCCCTTAAAGAGGTTTCCCATTACTAATTTCACTCCCCTTCATGTGTCCTAATTCTTCCTATACTGCTATTACCTGTCCTGCTCCTGTAAGCTCATCTCTCTGTGGGTCATATATCCTCTTGTTGTGGTTGTTGCCTTGCTACTTCCAATCTGGGGACCGGAATCGGATAAGAAAATCAGGGAACATCACTGGTCTCAGTGAGTGACATCAGTCGGAGCATGCATGCTCAGATCAGATCATTCTCCTTGTGCCGTCCATTCAGCTGACAAGCACTATGATGCGCTGATCATTACAAAGCATATCACAGGGCTAGTCAGCTGAAGGCACTGCAATTCAAAGCAGCATTCAGGGAGAGGAGAGTAAGCCTGATGCGAGTTCAATAATGTGAGTTCAGACATGTGTGGTGCAGACAGTCTGCTGATGCTTAGAAGTGCTGTGCCTTCAGCAGACAAGCCCTGTGATATACTTTCTAATGATCAGCGCTTTGCATTGCTTGTCAGCTGAATGGATGGCCCGCCAAAGCTGCATCCAAGCAGAGGAGAGAACAGTGTAGTCTGATCAGGGCACGCATGCTCAGACTGCGGTCACTCAGACGTAGCTTCGCCACTCCACCAGTGACATGCCCTGCTCAGTTTGTCTGATTCTGGTCCCCAAATCAGATGCAGCAGAGCCAGAATTAAAACAAAAGGATATAAGACCCACAGAGATATGAGCTTACACGAGCAGGGCATGTAATAAGAGTGTATTAGAAAAGTGCTTGTTAGGACATGTTTAGGACAAATGAAAGGGGCTTAAATTAGTAATGGAAAACTTCTTTCAAAAAGGGATTAAACATGCATATTTCCTTACAAATACAAGCTGGGTCAGAGGTAATTTTAAAATGGTTGCATGAATAAAAATGTTACATACTACAATATATACAAGGAAGCAGGGATCTGTCAAAGCAATTGTATGGACAAACTTATGCCATTGAGTTTTACTCAACCAGCATGTCCATGCAGCATCTCACAGCAACCGACGGGTCCAGACATTGAATGCAAAAACATATGGAGTCATGCCGTGATCAATTTATGAGAGAATAAATGAAGGGTAGATTATGGCTATTAATAAGGGCAGTCTCACACGTCCAGATAATTCCGGTACCGGAAAAATCAGTACCGAAATTATCTGTGTCCGTGTGCCGGTGCGTTTCTGTGGCACACGTGTGCCGCCCGTGTGCCCACTGGGTACCACACGCACCATGCCGGAGACAGCGCTAAAGTTTAGCGCTGCCCCCTGCATCGTGCTGAAGCCCCATTCATATCTTCCCTGCAGCAGCGTTTGCTGTAGAGAAGATATGAATAATAGTGTGTAAAATCCAGATCCAGGTCCCCACCCCGTGTGCGCCCCTCCTCCCCCACTGTGATTAAAATGCTCACCCAGCTCCCTCGCTGCTTCCTGTCCTGGCCGCACCTTGTACTGTATGAGCGGTCACGTGGGGCCGCTCATTTACAGTAATGAATATGCGGCTCCACCCCTATGGGAGGTGACATGTTTGGCACACGGAGACACGGTCCGCAAAAAAAATCAATGACATCTGCACAGATGCATTGATTTTAATGTGTGTACGTGTGTCAGTGGCTCCGGTACGTGAGGAAACTGTCACCTCACGTACCGGAGACACTGACGTGTGAAACCGGCCTAAGAAAGTGGAGAGAAACAGCTCTCACTATTAATTGGAGAGGAGCTGCTGAGACTAATGAGAAACTGGTGTGGAATTATTTGGGACAACTTCACATATGCCTATAAGAATGTGAAGTTCAAGTCTGGGGAATCTAAGTCAGCAGGTTATGGGGCGGTGATACCGACATCTGACTTCTGCCTTGCTACTCTAAGGAAAAGTGGCACAAAATAGCAATTTTTGACAGACTTTTTTAGATTTAAATTTAGTTAGCCTCATCATGGGAAGAAGTTTTCTTGTAACTTTTTTTTGGAACTGCTTCCCAGATATAATTTTCTACAAGCACAATTTCTGAAATTCGTCATTTGTCAGGGGAAAAAGAACAACCTGTATAAGTATTTCACTTTTGATATTAGTTTTCCACAGCACTGGGATATGGACCTTAAAACTGGCGTGTGAAAAGTGACTCTCCGAACTCCTGCTCATAAAGGGTCATTCCCTGTCAGCATGTGTGTAGCGTTACCATGTAAGCATCCTTTTCTTATTGAGCCTTCTGCCCTTTCCGAACTGGAAATTCCCTTTCCATGAACTACCTCTGTGTGTTGAGCTTCAGAGATATTTTAAACACTGTATTTAATCTCAGTATTTGTTGTGACACAGGACACATGTTACATACTGTGGACGGGCTTACAATGGTAAAGGTGGTTAAGAGGATTCATGAATTTACCTTTAATTTCCTCCTTGCATTGAATTTTCTTAGCTGTTCTACAGTTTCTGGCAAGTGGATCTTGTATGCATAGCGATCCCTTTCCTGGAATCAAGAAAAGTTTGTGTAGAAAAATGAACAAATAAATGAACTAAGAAACAGCGTGTTCACACACATTCCCAGGAGTCATGCTCATCTGACTTACATGTATGTGTATCTACCCGTCTATTTAATTTGTAGGAACTTTAAGTCTGGGTGCACACGTTGCAGATTTTTCACGTTTTTTTCACGTTTTTCAGCATGTTCATTAATTTTGCAGATTTTTTGCGGATTTCCCACTATATAATGCATTGGGAAATGTCCGGAAAAATCCGCAAAAAAAAAACCGCACCAAAACGCAGTAAAAATGCGCAAAAAAACGCAAGCAGATTTCTTGCAGAAAATTTCGGGATTTTCTCAGGAAATTTCTGCAAGAAATCCTGAACGTGTGCACATAGCCTAAGCCTATTTTACAGCTGGTGGAGTCAAAGGGGTTGTTCCCTTTCAATCACATTTTTCTCCTGGCTGCAGCTCGCTATAAACAAATAGTACTGTACGCCCCCTCCCCAGGTCCACAGTGAGTCTCTGCTGCAGTTACCAGTGTCTCATTGGCTGTGGCGCCGAACTGACTTTCATAGTGTGGCAGCCAATCAGTGAGCTCGACGGCTCTAGTGAGGCGTTCTAGTAAACATAACGTCCCATTGAGAAACGCCAAGCTCACTGTATGGCGGCAGCATCATCGTCAATGTGACGACAGCACAGCAGCCATTGTACAACATCGGTGCAGATTACCAGTGGACCCAGGGAAGGGGAGTACAGCTTTTATTATTTCTACAATCTGCAGCCAGAGGAGAAATATAATTTTAGGTGAACAATCTGCTTAAATCGTTTGGGTGATGCAAATATATTACTTCTGTTCCGAACTGCAGCCTGTACTCTAATATACCGTATTCACGATTCTTCAGCTCAGTGGTACACCAGCCACACACATCCTGGGAAGTGTAGTCCCTACACTGGGTAAAGCACACTAATGTGATGTAGTGACTGCGCTGCACACTTTCCGCAGCTTACCTTTAGCCAGGGGTGATTGAGTGCCTCATACACTGTTATTCTTTCCGCAGGGTCCAACATAAGCATGCGACGCACCAAGTCTTTAGCACTTTCAGATATATGACTCCATTGTCGAGGATTCATCTACAAAGTTAAAAAAAAAAAAAATTTAAACACAATTTTTACTCAATTTAGTAGCTACCTGTTAAAACTGTATTTTTCTTTGCAAATATTACTTTCACTTTAATTCCAAAGCATTAGTCAATTGCCATGTCAGTTCCGTAAAAAATAAAATTGTAAGGCAAGGTTCACACCTATAGCAGCAACACTTTTACAGTCATTTTCTGAAACCAATCGCAAACAGACTGCAGTTTTGCCATGAGTTCAGAACGTGTTCATAACAAAAGAAATGGGAAAGAAAAAAAAAAAAAATGGCAACAAACATGGAATCCAGCCCGGTAGCAATTTCTAGTTAAGTGATAATTCGATGCTGATTTTTGTTGCACCATCACCTGATTATTCCCTATCGAGCTGGCTTCTGCTTCCTAGTGCCAAGACTATGCCCTACACCAGACGACAAAAACAAAAGAAGGGATCAATCAGGATCGATCGCCTCTTACTAAACGTTTTATAGGAGGAAACAGAAGTCTGAGTCAGGAAGATTAAGAGGTTATTGCACAAGACTTCGGACTCCCATCTGCTTCCTAATTATGGCGAGGATCTTGCTGAGGTAAACAGACTGACCAGAAAACAATATATCAGCGGACTACCAATGACTTCTGTCCTGCAATAGAGTAGTTCATGAATAAGAAGTTTGTTCAGAAACCACAACACCCAAAACACTGTAAATGTTCTATTCTAACAGCAAGATTGCATGATTGCTTCAGCTTCGATAATTTGGTTGGTTTGCAAAAAAGTAAACATCTACGGTACTAATATAAATTAAAGGGGCTGTCCATTGTGAAACTTCTTATTACCTATCCATGGGATCGGTGAAAACCTACTGACATCTAGGACCTGCAGCACTGAGAAAAATGGGGAACCTTTATTCCTTTAGATTGGAGCGGGTGCACATGCTCGTCACGACTCAGTCCCTATAGGGTTGTCGAGCAGCAGTCAAACATCTGACCCAACGCTCCATTCTGCGATACAAGCGCACCGCTGGGGATAAAAATTCACCATTCTGCTGATTAGCTCAGGCCTCAGTGGTCAGACAGTTAACATCTATATTGCGATTTTTTATTGTGATACTTTGTTTTACTGGACAACTCCATTAAAAGGGGCTATCTGGCCTCAAGGTACAAATCTATAGTCACTGACTGTATCCTCAGAGGGCGCAGAGGGAAAAAGCTTCCTGCACATGGCGGAGAAAACATGGAAGTGGAACTCCATGAAAATCAAAAATAGCACTGAACCTAGAAAAAAGGAGCAGCTCTCATAATTAATATCTAGCACATGTTATTAGCTTACACGTAGACACTTCCATGGTTACGACCACAAGCATCTGTCACTATAAGGCCGGTGTCACACTCAGCGTAGGGGAATACGGTCCGTATTTTACATGCGTAATACGCAGAAATGTTTCCAAAATAGTGATCCGTATGTCATCCGTAAGAAAGGTGTGGCAGCGTATTTTGCGCATGAACTTCTGCGTATGTAAACCGTAATGCGTTTTTTTTTCTCGCAACCTTACAAAATTGACATTTAACGCTTTTCAGGGCTGAATTTTATTTAAATCATCATCACCAACCCTGTTTAAAGCCTCTGCAACAGGTGGCACACTCCCATCTGGCCATTTTGTGGGTGTGCATGCATCTGTTGGTGTATTGTTGTTACGTTGGCACCATGTCTGAGCTGCTGCATTTCACCCCAACTCAGCGGGTGTTATTTAACTGGGTGTTGTCTCGTCGCTTTGGCCAGCCATACCCCGTGATAGTGGATCCGCGAAGGAGGAGAAGAATGTGGGTGCATCCACTTTTGAGACAACACGTCACTAAAGGACATTTTCAGAGGCTGTATAGAGCTCTGCGGGTACATCCTGAAAAATTTTATCTTTACTGTCGAATGACAATACCAACCCTTTGACATGTTGTTGGAGACAGTACGTCCAGGAATAACAATTCAGGACACCATGATGCGAAAATGCATATCCGCAGAGGAGCGTCTTCTCCTTACCTTACGGTATGTATTCACCATCCTCACATACTGTATGTAGATGAGGTTTTATTTTTTATGTTGCTTCTTAGCAGCTCCATAAAATTATGTGTGTAAATAATAGCCAAAGATGCTCCAAAATATGTATTTACAATGTTCAATTACATACCCAGTGTAGATTTTGCAAGTTACACTGTTAATCCTGCCTTTTTACATTTCCAAATTACTTGTGTTAACTCTGGTTTTGGTGTAGTATTTTTATTTGGCTAATATTATCTGTTCTGTGCTTTCAGCTTCCTGTCAACTGGATTGTCCTATGCCGGACTACATCTGGAGTTTCTCATCGGACGATCCACTATTTCTGGCATTGTGCGTGCAACATGTATGGAAATATGGTCAAAACTCCACGAACTTGTCATGCATGAGCCCAAAATGGATGATTGGCTCAAAATAGCCCGTGGCTTTAATGTCACTTGCCAATTCCGTCACTGCATCGGAGCCCTGGATGGGAAACATATCAGGGTGCGCAAGTCGCTTAACTCGGGCACCCAATTCTATAATTATAAGCAGTTTTTCTCTGTAGTTCTGTTAGCTGTAGTTGACAGTAACTACAGGTTTATAATTGTAGATATTGGGGCCTATGGGCGAACTGGAGACTCCAGGGTCTTCAAATTCGTCCATTATGGGTCAGCGGCTACGTGAAAACCAGTGTGACCTCCCCCCACCACGACAACTCCCAGGCTCCAATGCTGAAGCAGTGCCATATGTTCTTGTGGGAGATGAGGCCTTCCAATTGACAAGGCATGTGATGAGGCCTTATCCCCGGCACAACCTGGACCACCGGCGGCGGGTGTTTAATTTGAGGCTTTCAAGGGCGCGGCGACTGGTGGAGTGCGCCTTCGGGATTCTGTGTGCCAAATGGCATGTCCTCCAGTCTGCCATTCAGCTGAGTGAGGCTAATGTTAACGAAGTGATAAAAGCGTGTGTTTTACACAATTTTACGAGACATCATGATTGCTCCTCAGCTGCTAGTGGTGAAGACATGTTGACTAATGTGGGGAGTCCTACACCACATGGACCTCCTCCGCGGAGTCCCCTTTCTGGCCTAAAAGTGAGGGATATTTACACAAATTATTTTGTTTCTCCTCAGGGTGCTACTCCCTGGCAGGATTACGCTGTAATTGTTTTCTTTATTACTATACTATCTTGAAAAAAATACTTTATTTACTGAACTGTGTTTTGACTTAATTATTACATTTAGATGAACATAATATGATTGGATATGATGTCATAAAGATTGGACATACACAAAGAAATTGGCTTTCAAACTAGTTATTATAAATTATATTTTTAGCCAATTTCTAACTTTCAATAAACATATTGACAGCATATGGCTTATGTGGCCATTAAGACTTGGCCAAAGCCAAATAATCAACCAAAACACATTGCTATCACAGCAGATTATCAATTTGTGTGTATATCGCGCACAATTTGCAACAATAATCAGCCATTTTTTATAGATTCTTATATGTTGGTGGAGGTGATGGCGGCAATTCAGGTTGCTGCTCTTGTGGCCTTTGTTGGCCCCATTGCCCTTCACCCTGTTGGTGTGCTCTCTGTTGGCCCTGCCCCAAAATCTGGCCCTACACATGAGTACTGGCCATAAGGGTTCATATTATGGGCATCATGACGATAATAGAAGTCGTGTGTGTCATAATCCCCACCAATATGACCATGTCGTCCAAACCCAGGTTGGGACCAGCCTCCATCACTGGGTCTAGACAAGTGGCCATATTGTTAAGGTTGTTGGAAGGATGCCATTTGGTAATTTGTAGACATTGATGGGTTCTGTTTGGGATAGGGTTGTGAGTTTGACATTGGTGGGTTCTGTTGGGGATAGGGTTGAGGTGTTGTCCCATGAGGAGGAGGTCATTCAGATCCCTCTTGAGCATGCACTGGTTGATTTCTTGGCATACGCAAGAGGTTACGTGGTGACATCTGCCAACTCTTAATGTACTCATACAAATTATTAGGGTCATTTGGGGGTGTGCATGCATCAAGAAGGATCTGCATGCACCCTCTCACACGTGGCCTCATCTCACGGGGAATGGGACGGAGATAGCGGGCCAGGCTACGCGCAAATGACTCATCACCCTCATCCTGAGTAGCCCAAATTTAAGACACCAGTGTCCACAATCCTTCGGCTTGCACTAATCTCTCTCCTTCTGCGGCCACGGCGTTAGGTCACAGCAGGCTGTGGTGAGGCCTCAAGCGGAACAATGGGGCTGCTGCTGTGGCCAGTATCCTCAGGCATCAGTGAAGCTGGTGCATCTGTGGGTGGTGCTGCAGCATCAGGACCAGGTGGTTGTGAAACATGAGGGGCAGCCGAAGATGGATCCGGAGGGAGAATCAGAAGGAGCCGTAGATGGTCCAGCCACCTCTTCTCCTTCACCAACAGGATCTATGAGTGCCTCTGAATCTGAACCTGTTGTCTCCCTATCAGTGAGGTTGGATTGAGTTCTGTTATTTGAAAAATTAAAAAAAAAAATTACAATCATCTATGACCATTCCCAACGTGTATTGTTATGTGAGGTTTGTACTTACGGTCTGAGATCCATACTGGGATAAAGAAATGACAGCCGGTCAAAATAAATGTATTTTCGTTTGGCAGGAGCAGATGAGCCACTCCTGGCCTGCTGCTGCCTTTCTCTTCGGTACTGGTCCCGAATGCTTCTCTAACATCTCATAACATCATCCACTGTAATGACAGAGAAGAAAATAATGTATGATGTATGAGGACATCGTACACATTGGTAACACAAGGTGTCAGTGATTTCACCGATTTAAATAGGCCCTATTCTAAGCTGCATTTCTAACTTAATATCTGCAATTAGCAAAATAAACACACACAAATACCACTATCCCATAAAAGGGGCACCATAGAATGCAAGTACACAAGAACAGGGTCCTGTCCCCTCTATACCAGTCTGTCATTGTTAATTTGCTAACTGTAAGCGATATCTATAAATGCTGTACGAAACCCCTTTATCATGTCCTGCACCATTACATAAATGTTGCACTATACATACAAAATCAGGATAACAAATAATAATTGTGAACAAATCTTGTTCTTACTGCAGTTTGTAATATGAAATACTTGATAATCAGGAGTGTACTTACTTAGTTGCCTCTGTCCCTCATGTGGCCGCTGGTCAAAATTTGGGAAAAGGATTCCACAAATGCTCCTCCATGCAGCCTCTTTCCTAGCCCGATTGGCATAATTGGCATCCCGTTGGTCCCAAATCTCGGGCCCATCCTGGCCCAGGAGCATATCCACATTGATGAGGTTTGCCGTGCTGCTTGCAACTCCGTGGAGGTGTCCCACAGACTTCCGGGATGTCTGTCTGGCTTTTTCAGCTAATTAGCATGTCTCAGCTTCCTGATTGAGGGCTTGGCACATTTCCTGGCACCTGGAGATGTCTGGCGTATTTCTCGCAAGTCACACTGATGGTCCGTGTGTAATCCGTATTTTTCTCGCCCCCGTAGGACTTTCATTGGCGGATTTTTTGCGCAATACGCTGACAAACACAGCATGCTGTGATTTTCTACGCCCGTAAAATACGTCTGCGAAATATACGGCAGATAGCAGCTGCCCCATAGAGAAACATTGAACCGTGTGTAATGCGTAGTTTTTGCGCCTCTCATACGTCCGTAAAACTCACTAGTGTGACGCCGGCCTATGAGTGGTCATAACCATGCATACCCAAGCTGCTGCTATGCCCTGCACATGAGGTAAGAGACCGTGAATCTGAAGAAGTATGCTACATTTCTAATTAGCGGTATTTGCTAATATTAAACCTACTACATTTTGGGATAGGCTCTTGGAAATGGAAATACCCCTTTAATTTAAATGGATGAAAAATGCTGAAAGAATGAACATGCTGCAGATTTTGAAAAACAAAAAATCAAGTGCATGAGAATCCACAATACGCTCACTTTTCTGGTACTGTAAATTGCAGTGTTTTTTTTTTTTTTACCCATGGCAAAGACGTAGAAAGATTCAGTGAAAACACAGCGTGTGAACAGGATCTTAAGAAAAGTGTGTTTCTATACCCTATTTATCTGGCAGGATTTCTACAAACTGGAAAATAAAAAACATTGAATTCTACTAATCTGGCCGACTAAGCATTTGAGCTTTGTTTACTCATTTTGCATTGCTTACATCATATTCCGCAGCGCTTTACATACATTATCATCACTGTCCCCACTGGGCCTCACCATCTATAGCCCCTTATCAGTATGTCTTTGGAATGTGGGAGAAAATTAGAGAACCCGAAGGAGACCCACACAAACACAGGGAGAACATACAGACTCCTTGCAGATGTTGTCCTTGGTGGGATTTGAACCCAGGACCCCAGCGCTACAAGACTGCAGTGTTAACCACTGAGCCACCGTGTTGTGTTTCCATGCGTTTCAACAATACAAGCTAAAATGACATTGTAAACCACAGCAGTTGGATGTGAAATGTACAATTTTGCTGGGTGCAGGCACATAGTTGCAGGGCACCCTCCTAGAAACAAGACAGTCACTTACCTTGTATTTTCCTTTGATAATGCCCTCGAATAATCTTTCCTTTGTGCCATAAAAAGGCAAACAGCCACTTAACAGGATAAAAAGAATGACACCACATCCCCAGACATCTACAGGCTTCCCATAAGGCTCTCTCTTCACCACCTCTGGAGCCATAAAGTGCGGTGTTCCTACACGACCTAGTGGAAGCAGACAGTGCAAAGCTGTATTATCCAAGTTACATCAAAACTATACGATGCAATATTCATCTTTACACAGACCCTTTACAGAGTACAAGGTAACACTGAACTAGAGTCAGCATTTGACCAGTGTATACTTAGGACGGTCTGTAGTAAGCGAATGACCCAGGTCAGGCACTTAACTTAAAGGGAACCAGTCACCCCCAAAATCGCAGGTGAGGTAAGCCCACCGGCATCAGAGGCTTATCTACAGCATTCTGGAATTCTGTAGATACGCCCCCGATGTATCCTAAAAGATGAGAAAAAGACGTTAGATTATACTCATCCAGGGGCGTTCCCGCTGCGGTCCGGGTCCGGCGCCTCCCATCTTCATCAGATGACGTCCTCTTCTGGTCTTCACGCTGCGGCTCCGGCGGAGGCGTACTTTGTCTGCCCTGTTGAGGGCAGAGCAAAGTACTGCAGTGCGCAGGCGCCGTGCCTCTCTGACCTTTCCCGATGCCTACGCACTGCAGTACTTTGCTCTGCCCTCAACAGGGCAGACAAAGTACGCCTGCACCGGATCCACAGCGTGAAGACCAGAAGAGGACGTCATCTGATGAAGATGGGAGGCGCCGGACCAACAGCGGGACCGCCCCTGGGTGAGCATAATCTAACATCTTTTTCTCATCTTTTAGGATACATCGGGGGCGTATCTAGAGCATTCCAGAATGCTGTAGATAAGCCCCTGATGCCGGTGGGCTTAGCTCACCCGTTATTTTGGGGGTGACAGATTCCCTTTAAAGAGTTTTCCCATGAACAAAGTTAATTTTAATCAATAGATCTTGGAATGAAAATCATTTCCTCAATTGAATGTGGTAAAAAAATAAATAATAAATACGGTAATATGTTCTTGTGCCAAGATAATCTTATAAATGTGTCCCTGCTGTGTACTGTGTAATGGCCGTGTCTGACCGTGCAGGAACATGGTCTGATCATACCATATCTCCTGGGCAGGGGGAAAGCAAGAGAGTATACAGACATGATAGCATGGGGTCACATATAATTACTTCTTTGAAGTAAAACTTTTTAAACAGGCAGGGATCCCCATACTGGACTGTCTGTATACTCTTTTGCGTTTTCCTCTGCCCAGGAGCTGTGGTATGATGAGACCATGTTCCTGCACAGCCAGACACGGCCATTACCCAGTAGGGGCACATTTATGAAATGAAGCACATTTTTTATACAAATCCATTTGTGGAAATTATATTATTATTCAAAGTATTAAAATCAACTTTATAAAATAACTTCGTGAGAAAAAGGGCTTCCTGAATCTAAAAAGACATTATGAGGCTGAATTTTTTTGCCAAATACACCACCCCACAGGTCCGTGGTCTGTACCTGGTACTGCAGTTAAGGTTTGTGCAGACGTTCAGTAGTTGGCAGCGCTTTGGACGTAGCACATGTCCGATCCATCCAAAGTGCTGCCCGCTTTTGGTTATTGAACCTGGTGACATTTATCTTGCGGAGGCTGAGCGTATCCTCAAGTTAAGTCGACATGCTGTGGTCTGGAGAGACGCACCACATGTCCGTCTCCTCAGAGAAGCCGCAGGTGTCTGTGCACGCATATGGACATGGGCTTTCTTGAAATCCCATCCACTATGATGTAACATTTTGCCTCTGTAGGTTGGACGCTGTGGATGTACGCAGCATCCAACTCAGGGCTGTGGAGTTGGAGTCTAAGCCAATTTTGGTGGAGTCGCAGTCATGAAAATTGAGGAGTCCAAAGTTTGGCTTACTGGCTCCACAGCCCTGGTCCAACCTACAGTGTTTACTGACCGTGGGAACTTGCCCTTATAGCTGCAAACATGTCGTCAGGGGTTAAAAAGTTACTTAAAGAATCATTACTTGCTTCAAAGTTTTTATCCTCTTAAAGGGAACCTGTCACCCCGAAAATCGCGGGTGAGGTAAGCCCACCGGCATCAGGGGCTTATCTACAGCATTCTGTAATGCTGTAGATAAGCCCCCGATGTTACCTGAAAAAGGAGAAAAAGAGTTTAGATTATAATCACCCAGGGGCGGTCCCGCTGCTGGTCAGGTCGGATGGGCGTCTCCGGTCCGCTCCGGCGCCTCCTATCTTCTTTCCATGACGTCCTCTTCTGATCTTCAGCCACGGCTCTGGCGCAGGCGTACTTTGCTCTGCCCTCTTGAGGGCAGAGGATAGTACTGCAATGCGCAGGCGCCGGAAAGGTCAAAAGCCCGGCGCCTGCGCACTGCAGTACTTTGTCTGCCCTCAACAGGGCAGAGCAAAATACGCCTGCGCCGGAGCCGTGGCTGAAGATCAGAAGAGGACGTCATGGAAAGAAGATAGGAGGCGCCGGAGCGGACCAGAGACCCCCATCCGACCTGACCAGCAGCGGGACCGCCCCTGGATGAGTATAATCTAACCTCTTTTTCTCCTTTTTCAGGTAACATCGGGGGCTTATCTACAGCATTACAGAATGCTGCAGATAAGCCCCTGATGCCGGTGGGATTACCTCACCCGCGATTTTCGGGGTGACAGGTTCCCTTTAATATATGGCCATCATGTTCTATAGCACCCTGTACTTACAATTCCTCATTTTGCCTTTCTACCCAGTTAATACTTTTCTTTTTCTTCTCTATGTAGAAACAGGAAGTGTCTTGTCCCTGCAGAAACCATTCCCCTCTTCAACTCCTGAACCAGCTGCTGCTCTTCTCCCTGCCAGGGACCTTTGCAGTGACTTAGGACTCATACAAAGAAACTGACTTCCTGTTTCTACATAGAGCTTAGAATGAGTCAGCTAGTTAGTTTTTAATCACATGATGTCAGCCATTACTTGAAACAGATTAACTGGATAGAAAGGCAAAATGTCCAATGGTAAGTACAACGTGCTGTATAACATGATAACTGCAATATATTAAGAGGATACAAACTTAAAAAAGTAGACTTATTCTAAATCCCCCCGTCAAAAAAAAAAAAAATCAAGCTCTTAAGAAATTTTTAGTGTCTGCCATCTAAACAATGCATCAGTGTCTGAAATAGACATTGGGAATGGTTTAGTTTTTAAGTGAAGATGCTGAACTTTCCATTTAGAAGTTAGATCTCATAACTAGGAGAAACTTACACAAATAAAAATGCACAAATCTGTACAGCTTACAGAATGTCCGATATGGGAAAAATAATTTACCAATCCTAAGAATAGGCTATAATTGTGGGAATGCTGCGATGCTACCAATTACCAGAACATGGATCCCAGGGGCCCTAGTTACTCCTCACAGCATGATGGCAAGTGAGGAACTTTACATTCAGCAACACACAAGGGTGGCCAACAGTTTACTTCTGATCCATGTAACAAAAACCCCACAAACTTATAGGGGGGTGAGGGTGATCACTTAATGTGTGTAGATGTGATTGGGGATACCCTGTCTATATAACTTGCTGAAATATTAACCTTCTGTCCCAGCAGCTTCATATCCAGCCCCAAGGTCAATGCAGGAGAGTTTTTCCTGTATTTTTCCTGTGTTTGTACACCATCAATTCTGTATGATAACCGAGCCTGCTGACTAGCCCTTTCAATAGCTAAACTGGCCCTTTCTTGGTCATGGCCAATGAACAGACAGAAGAGGAGTAATGTCTGGTTACTCGCCATGACCAAAGGTTGTCCAGGACTAAATGTGATTACCCATACACAGGACCACAGATTGGTGGGGATTAGATGGCACCCCCACTATCCGTCGAGATCTGCTTTGACAGGAGCCAGATGTGAGCAATATATGGAGCAGAACAGTAACATAGGATAGAAGTACTCACTACTAGGCCACAGACACTAAATGCACGGCTCTGCAGTGTACTGCTCCATGCATTGCTTACCAACGGCCGCTGCCAGAGAAGATGTCAGCTGTGAGGGTGCTGGGTGTCAGACCCCGACAGATCTCATAGGTAATCAGTGTGTTTGCCCAATAATGTCTTTGGGATTGTCTGGGACTGAGTGCACCACCCTCCACCCCTGCCCAGAAAAGGCACTTACCTCCAGCCACTAAGCCAGACTCGCCCAATTGTATTGCAACTCCAAAGCCACCAAGCTTGACCGGAGCAGAATTCTCTTTAGAAGCGAGAAGTACACAGTGTGGCTAAACAAAAAAAAAAAAAGTAAATTAAGAAGGATCAGCACAACAAAAAAACACATTAGAACCTAAAAGGTATGCAGGATAGACTGATCAACATGGATGGCCGCTCCATATGCATTTGGTACCAAATAGGCCGTAACATTTTCTACATGATAGTACCAAGATTTTACTGGCTGGTTGACATCGAAAGACTTCACATAATCGGGAAGTGCAGCTCATCATCTATTCTAAAAAGGTAATTGTGAAATGCAGCCAGGAACTACAAAACCGTTTTGAATAGAGAGCTACATGTGTGCAGGGTCTCCTCCTCTCTAAAGTACTGATGGATGAAGGGCACCCACAATTCTCCTGATACATGACAGTCCTGGTAGTGGGATTCGAAGGATCAGATAGTTAGGGTATATATTCTTACGATATGCCATAATGTTTTAAAAGGTAATACCCCTTTAAGTTTTACTGCAGCACTTGTAGTTCTTTAACAGGAGAATGTGCCCCTCTGTTCATAAAAAAGGTTGTGCACCCCTGATTTATAACAAATTCAATGCGGACACTAAGAAATCTACATACAATGGGCATGGAATTCTGCAAAACCTATCCACACTATCAACTGTGATGTACTTTTATAGCACCATCATATTCCACAGCACTTAGACATCGCTGTCCCCGATGGGGCTCACAATCTAGATTCTCCATCACTAGGACTTTGGAGTGTGGGGAAATCTGAGAACCCGCAGGGAACACACACAAACACGGGGGGAACATACAATCTCCTTGCAGATGTTGTCCTTGGTGGGATTTGAACCCAGGACCGCAGTGCTGCAAGGCTGCAGTGCTAATCAGTAAGCCACCATCAATATTCACTTACGGTAACATGGATTCTCTAAAGAAGTATTTCATGGGGACAGGCTATATTAAAGTGGGAAGAATTGCCAAAGAGAAAAGGAAAAGATACAGCCATTTCAGATAATACACAGAAGGTCCACAAGCCAGATAAGAACTAGGGGAGATCTATTCTTAAAGAAAAAAAATGTCCAGCTGCACCCAATCCGTGAAAAAAAAGTTTTCTTTATTCACAAACTTAAACATGGAGGATACAAACTTCAGCACAAACCATATGGGAAAGAATCTCAAATGACACAGCGGGTCCGTGCTCCCGAAGCTCAGCTTAGGCTACGTTCACATTTGCGCCGCTCCCGGCTGCGTCGGGCGCAGCCGCGGCGACGCACGCGCCATGCGCCCCTATATTTAACATGGGGGCGCATGGACATGCGTTGCATTTGCGTTTTGCGACGCATACGTCGCTGCAGCGCATGCGTCAGGGCGCAGGGAACGCTGCATGATGCAGTTTTTCCTGCGCCCAAAATCATGCAAAAAGCGACGCATGCGTTGCAAAACGCAGCATTTGTGCATGCGTTCATATTTGCGTTGTGCGTTGCGTCACCGACGCAGCGCCACACAACGCAAATGTGAACGTAGCGTTATGCAGCACGGGTGAGCTGGTTTAGATTTCTTCTCATCAGAGATCTATGCTTACAAAGAAAGCATATAAACACGAGAAAAGGCAGTGCACAAAAACCACCAAAGAATAAAAAATAGAACATGTTATTATCAATGTTAATACAGATAAAACGACAATCAATATAATTATAATAATTTTCTTTATAATTATCTTGATTGTCATTTTATCTGTATTAATATTGATAATAACATTTTTTATTTTTTATTCTTTGGTGGTTTTTGTACTCTGCCTTTTGTCATGTTTATTCTTCTTAGAGTAGTCCCTGATTATGGTGGATTTATTTAGGGAGTGAGGTGCCGTCCTCTCTTGGCCGTAGTGTTACATATTGCTTATTGTTGACTACTGTTCTAAAGAAAGTATATAGCAGATGAAGAATTTCAGCAATGACCCAATAATAACCTGTGGGCCAGCACAATGGACAGTCACACTGACCAATAATAACCCGTGGGCCAGCACAATGGACAGTCACACTGACCAATAATAACCCGTGGGCCAGCATAATGGACAGTCACACTGACCCAATAATAAGCCATGGGCCAGCATAACGGACAGTCCTACAGACCCAATAACCTGTGGGCCAGCACAACGGGTAGTCACACTGACCCAATAATAAGTTATGGGCCAGCATAATGGACAGTCTTACAGACCCAATAACCTGTGGGCCAGCGCAACGGACACTGACCCAATAAGCAGCTATAGGACAGTGTACACCAGAGATCTTGCAATAGTCCTTGTGAGCATGCACTAGTCAGGTCAGTTTTACAAAGCAGATTAGTGCTTCTATAGCAGTCAGCTTTTGCACCCATCTGTAAAATGGACAAGCTTTTTTTTTTTAACCAACATCTGCAACATGATCAGAAGGAAATAAAACTATACATCTTATACGCGAAGACGATCAGAAGAACAAGGAACTTTACATTTCACAATCTGTTTATCCACTTCTGCAAATGCATTTTGTACTGTATAATAGGTGACAGAGCACACACACAACTAAATGCACCATTACTTGCTACAAATTAATGTGCAAGCCAACTGTATTTTACATTTTTCATTTTTTCAGACATTAACCCCTTCACCCTCAAGTCTGTTTTCACCTTGTTGACCAGGCCAAATTTTAGAATTCTGACCACTGTCACTTCAACAGATCCCAGTGATTCCGAGACTGATTTTTTTTGTGACATATTGTACTTCATGATAGTGGTAAAGTTTCTTTGCTATGACTTGTGTTTGAAAATTAAAAAATTTTCTCCAAATTTGTCATTCTTTTTCACAAAGTTAATTTTTATGTCCTTAAATCAGAGTTCTGTCACAAAATCGTTAAATAACATTTCCCACATATCTACTTTAGATCAGCAACATTTTTAAACTATTTTTTTGGTTAGGAAGATGGAAAAATGAGAAATAGCTGGTCAACTTTTAACCCCTTAACGACCAGAGGTATTTTTTTGGTTTTCCACTCCCCTCCTTCCAAAGCCATAACTTTTTTATTTTTCCGTCTATATGGCCATGTGAGGCCTTTTTTTTTGCTGGACAAGTTGTACTTTTGAACGACATCATTGGTTTTACCATGTCGTGTACTAGAAAACAGGAAAAAAATTCCAAGTGCGGTGAAATTGCAAAAAAAAAGTGCGATCCCACACTTGTTTTTTGATTCACTACATGCTAAAACTGACCAGATATTATGATTCTCCAGGTCATTACAAGTTCATAGAAAAAAAGAAAAAAAAAAAAGAACCTAGACATGTTTGGTGTCTAAGTGGTGAAAAAAAAATAAATTCCAAACTTTGTTACAAAAAAAAAAAAAAAAAAAAATGCCATTTTCCGATACCCGTAGAGTCTCCATTTTTCGTGATCTCGGGTCAGGTGAGGGCTCATTTTTTGCATGCCGAGCTGACGTGTTTAATGATACCATTTTGGTACAGATACGATCTTTTGATTGCCAGTTATTGCATTTTAATGCAATGTTGCGGCGACCATAAAAAGTAATTCTGACGTTGACTTTCTCGTTACGCCGTTTAGCTTTCAGGTTAATCTTATTTTTATTGATAGATCGGGCGATTCCAAATATGTATAGGTTTGATTTTTTATTTTAAATGCGGTGAAAGGTGGGTGATTTGAATATATATATATATATATATATATATATATATATATATATATATATATATATATATATATATATATATATATATATATATATATATATATTTTACTTTTGGCATGCCTCAATGGTCTCCATGGGAGACTAGAAGCTGCCATAACCGGATCGGCTCAGCTACATAGAAGTGATGATCAGATCGCCTCTCTGTATCTGAATTATTCACTTGCAATGAGCGCCGACCACCGGGTGGTAGGAGACCTCTGGTTGTCCTGCTAACGAACTGGTGAACCGCGATCACAGAGGTCGCCGGTAGGTGGATTTCAGGCCCAATGGCCGGAAGCGCGAGTTAAATGACGCAGTCAGCACTTGACAGCGGCATTTAAGGGGTTAATAGCCATGGGTGGACCGCGATTCCACCCGTGGCTATTTCAAATAAAACAACATGAAAATTACAGAGCCGATCACGCTGCAGCGTAGGCGCCTGACTGCTGAATGCGATATTTATATATTTTTTTATATTCTGTATGTCAAATAGGGGGCAGGTCACTGAGGCATCTGTCACCTGTCATAAGCAATCAGTACGAATATCTAAGCAGAGCACCACATCATGACCTCCCCCTCCCCACAGGCCGCCCCGGAGAACGAGCATATATAATTGATTGAAAACGGAAAATAAAGATTAAACACAACCACAAGACGGATTTCATCAACCCAGGTATCATTTTATTTATTTTACTAATTGATATAGCACCATTAATTCCACAGCGCTGTACAGTTTGCACACATTATTATCACTGTCCCCAATGGAGCTCACAATTTAATTTCCCTAGCAGTATGTCTTTGGAATATGGGAGGAAACCGGAGAACCCGAAGGAAACCCATACAAACATGGGGAGAGCATACAGACTCCTTGCAGATGTTGTCCTTGGTGGGATTTCAACCCAGGACCCCAGCTCTGCAAGACTGCAGTGCTAACCACTGAGCCACTGTGCTGCCCCTTTTCAATCAGTATTAGGGTATGTTCACACGTTCCTGATTTCCATCCTTTTTATTTTTCAGGACTGAAACCGCAGCTCTTGGAAGAAAACGCAGGTCCTTTTTTTGTGCTTTTTTGGTGCGTTTTTTTATCCTTTTTTTTATGCAGTTTTCTATGCAGAGTCTGTGTGTTTTCTAGGAAGTTTTTTAGGGTTAAAATGGCTGAAAATACCCTAACCCTTACCCTACCCCTATTCTAACCTTAGTGGAAAAAAAAAAATTCTTAATTTTTTTATTGTCCCTACCTATGGGGGTGACAAAGGAAGGGGGGGGTGTCATTTACTATTTTTTTATTTTGATCACTGAGATATAACCTATCTCAGTGATCAAAATGCACTTTGGAACGAATCTGCCGGCCGGCAGATTCGGCGGGCGCACTGCGCATGCGCCCGCCATTTTGCAAGATGGCGGCGCCCAGGGAGAAGACGGCCGGACGGACACCGGGAGGCCGGGTAAGTATAAGGGGGGGAGATTAGGGCACGGGGGGGGCATCGGAGCACGGGGGGGCATCAGAGCACGGGGGGGGGGGGGGGGGGCATCGGAGCACGGGGGTGGGGCATCGGAGCATGGGGGGGTGGGATTGGGGCAGCCACACTCCGCCCACGCACTTCCGCCCGCTTCCCCGCACTTCCTGCTGCAGCGGCTCGGCACCACAAACCCACAAATAAAACCCGCAGATATATTTTTGATCTGCGGGTTTTACTGCGGGTTTGACCTCACAATGGAGGTCTATGGGTGCAGAACCGCTGCGGCTCCGAAAAAAGAAGTGACATGCTCCTTCTTTTTTCCCGCAGCTATTCAGCGCGGCTTTTTTTTTTGAAATTCAGGATCATGTGCACAGTGGTTCCTGTTTTCCATAGGGTACATTGTACTGTACCCTGCATGGAAAACAGCTGCGGAACCGCAGCGGCAAAAACGCTGCGGTTCCGCAGTAAAAAACGCACTGTGTGAACATGGCCTAACAGCGCCGATCTGACACTGTAGGTTACTGTGCACAATCCTGCTGACAGGTTCCCATTAATTTTACCTCTCTATTGTGGAGATATTAGAAATCAATAATCGCACCTAAAAAGAGTTAACTTTAGTCAAGTCCAAATTGGGTGAAATTAGATACATGTCACTGGGGTGTGGACTTCTTCCTGTATGAGCTGCTGATAACACTTGCTTAACATAAAAGTTATCAGATAGAAACTCATAAGTACATGTCCCCAGTGACATGTGTCTAATTACACTCATTTGGATTTAAAGTTAACTCATCAGGTACTAAATACGCTGATTTCTAATATCTCTACAATGGAGAGGAGAAATTGAAACAAAATTTACTCTGCAGCCACTATTATATCACGTGTACAGCCCAACATGAAAAATTTGGTGAAAGATCCTCTTTAAGGCTGTGTGCCCTTGTTGCGTTTGTGTTTCCGCCGCGTTTTTTTGCCGCAGCGGAAACGCTTAATAAACGCTTAAAACTGCATTCCCATGCAATCCTATGGGATTCCGCAGTTGCTGTGCCCATGCTGCGGATTTTCCTGCTGCGTAATCACATAGCGGTAACATCCACAGCATGTTCATTATTTCTGCGGAATGGCAGCGATTCCGCAGCCATAGGTTTGCACTGAAACGCTCACTTTACGCATGTGGCTATGCCCACCATACATAAAGTGAGAGCTTCATGTTCGGATGGTACCCAGGGTTTGGAGGAGAGGAGACTCTCCTTCAGGCCCTCGGTACAATATTCCT
Source organism: Ranitomeya imitator (assembly GCF_032444005.1). NCBI lineage: Eukaryota > Metazoa > Chordata > Amphibia > Anura > Dendrobatidae > Ranitomeya > Ranitomeya imitator. The sequence goes on from NC_091284.1 coordinate 177,056,856, forward strand.
GTAGAAAAAAAAAAAAAATTCAAAAAAAAAAAAAAAAAAAAAAAAAAAAAAAAGGGATATACTTACCTTCTGATGGCCCCCGTAGTCCTCCCGCCTCTCAGGGGTGCACGCGGCGGCTTCTGTTCCCAGGGATGCATTGCGTGAATCACCTGAGATAACGTTGCAGTCACGCGACCATGACGTCACAAAAGTCATTCACGCAAAGCATCCCTGGGAACGCAACGCACTCAGCGCCGCTGAGATAGGGGGCCGTCAGAAGGTGAGAATAACCATATTTTTTTTTAATTATTTTTAACATTCTATCTTTTACTATTGATGCTGCATAGGCATAGTAAAAACTTGGTCACACATGTCAAGAACTTTGACAAGTGTGACCAACCTGTCAGTTTTCCAAGCGATGCTTAAAATCGCTTGTAAAGTGCAAGCATTCTGCAAGCTAAAAACATTTGCAAAATGCTTGTGTTTTGCGGGAAAACGCATGCGAATTAAGCATGTGTTTTACCCGCGGCAGGGAGTTGCATTAACCCCTTCCCGACCTTTGACGCATACGCTGCGTCATGAAAGTCAGTGCCATTCCGACCCATGACGCAGCATATGCGTCATGGAAAGATCGCGTCCCTGCAGATCGGGTGAAAGGGTTAACTCCCATTTCACCCGATCTGCAGGGACAGGGGGAGTGGTAGTTTAGCCCAGGGGGGGTGGCTTCACCCCCTCGTGGCTACGATCGCTCTGATTGGCTGTTGAAAGTGAAACTGCCAATCAGAGCGATTTGTAATATTTCACCTAAAAAAATGGTGAAATATTACAATCCAGCCATGGCCGATGCTGCAATATCATCGGCCATGGCAGGACACACTAATGTGCACCCACCCCACCCCTCCGATCGCCCCCCCAGCCCCCCGATCTGTGGTCCGCTCCCCTCGGTCCTGTGCTCTGCTCCCACGTGCTCCAATCACACCCCCCGTGCTCCAAACAAAGCCCCCCGCACTCCGATCCCACCCCCCGCACAGCGATCCCCCCCCCCCCCCCGTGCTCCGATCCACCCGCCCGCACAGCGATCTTCCACTCCGTGCTCCAATCCACCCCCCCCCCCCCGTGTTCCGATCCACGCCCCCGTGCTCCGACGCCCCCCCCCCCGTGCCATGATCTCCCCCCCTTATACTTACCTGGCCTCCCGGGGACCGTCCGTCTTCTTTCCTGGGCGCCGCCATCTTCCAAAATGGCGGGCGCATGTGCAGTGCGCCCGCCGAATCTGCCGGCCGGATTCGTTCCAGAGTGAATTTTGATCACTGAGATATAACCTATCTCAGTGATCAAAATAAAAAAAAAAGTAAATGACCCCCCCCCCCCCCCCCTTTGTCACCCCCATAGGTAGGGACAATAAAAAAAATATATATATTTTTTTTTCCACTAAGGTTGGGGTAAGAACTAGGGGCAGGGTTAGGGGTAGAGTTAGGGGTAGGGTTAGGGGTTCGGTATGTGCACACGTATTCTGGTCCTCTGCGGATTATTCCGCTGCGGATTTGATAAATCCGCAGTGCTAAACCGCTGCGGATTTATGGCGGATTTACCGCGTTTTTTCTGCGCATTTCAATGCGGTTTTACAACAGCGATTTTCTATTTGAGCAGTTGTAAAACCGCTGCGGAATCCGCAGAAAGAAGTGACATGCTGCGGAATGTAAACCGCTACGTTTCCGTGCAGTTTTTCTGCAGCATGTGCACAGCGATTTTTGTTTCCCATAGGTTTGCATTGAACTGTAAACTCATGGGAAACTGCTGCGGATCCGCAGCGTGTGCACATACCTTTAGAATTAGGCTATGTGCACACGGTGCGGATTGGCCGCTGCGGATCTGCAGCAGAGTTCCATCAGGTTTATAGTACCATGTAAACATATGGAAAGCCAAATCCGCTGTGCCCATGGTGCGGAAAATACCGCGCGGGAACGCTGCGTTGTATTTTCCGCAGCATGTCAATTCTTTGTGCGGATTCCGCAGCGTTTTACACCTGTTCCTCAATAGGAATCCGCAGGTGAAATCCGGACAAAAAACACTGGAAATCCGCGGTAAATCCGCAGGTAAAACGCAGTGCCTTTTACCCGTGGATTTTTCAAAAATGGTGCTGAAAAATCTCATACGAATCCGCAACGTGGGCACATAGCCTTAGGGTTAGGGTTGGGTTGGAATTAGGGTTGTGGTTAGGGTTAGGGGTGTGTTGGGGTTAGGGTTGTGATTAGGGTTATGGCTACAGTTGGGATTAGAGTTAGGGGTGTGTTGGGGTTAGTGTTGGAGTTAGAATTGAGGGGTTTCCACTGTTTAGGCACATCAGGGGGTCTCCAAACGCAACATGGCGCCACCATTGATTCCAGCCAATCTTGTATTCAAAAAGTCAAATGGTGCTCCCTCACTTCCGAGCCCCGACGTGTGCCCAAACAGTGGTTTACCCCCACATATGGGGTACCAGCATACTCAGGACAAACTGCGCAACAATTACTGGGGTCCAATTTCTCCTGTTACCCTTGAGAAAATAAAAAATTGCTTGCTAAAACATTTTTGAGGAAAGAAAAATGATTTTTTATTTTCACGGCTCTGCGTTGTAAACGTCTGTGAAGCACTTGGGGGTTCAAAGTGCTCACCACATATCTAGATAAGTTCCTTGGGGGGTCTAGTTTCCAAAATGGGGTCACTTGTGGGGGGTTTCTACTGTTTAGGCACACCAGGGGCTCTGCAAACGCAACATGACGTCCGCAGACCATTCCATCAAAGTCTGCATTTCAAAACGTCACTACTTCACTTCTGAGCCCCGACGTGTGCCCAAACAGTGGTTTACCCCCACACATGGGGTATCAGCGTACTCAGGAGAAACTGGACAACAACTTTTGGGGTACAATTTCTCCTGTAACCCTTGGGAAAATAAAAAATTCTGGGCTAAAAAATTATTTTTCAGGAAAGAAAACGTATTTATTATTTTCACTGCTCTGTGTTATGAACTTCTGTGAAGCACTTGGGGGTTCAAAGTGCTCACCTCACATCTAGATAAGTTCCTTTCGGGGTCTAGTTTCCAAAATGGGGTCACTTGTGGGGGGGTTTCTACTGTTTAGCCACATCAGGGGCTCTGCAAACGCAACGTGACGCCCGCAGAGCATTCCATCAAAGTCTGCATTTCAAAACGTCACTACTTCACTTCCGAGCCCCAGCATGTGCCCAAACAGTGGTTTACCCCCACATATTGGATATCAGCGTACTCAGGAGAAACTGGACAACAACTTTTGGGGTCAAATTTCTCCTGTTACCCTTGGGAAAATAAAAAATTGCGGGCTAAAAAATCATTTTTGAGAAAAGAATTTTTTTATTTTATTTTCATGACTCTGCGTTATAAACTTCTGTGAAGCACTTGAGGGTTCAAAGTGCTCACCACACATCTAGCTTAGTTCCTTTGGGGGGTCTAGTTTCCAAAATGGGGTCATTTGTGGGGGATCTCTAATGTTTAGGCACACAGGGGCTCTCCAAACGCGACATGGTGTCCGCTAATGATTGGAGCTAATTTTCCATTTAAAAAGCCAAATGGCGTGCCTTCCCTTCTGAGCCCTGCCGTGCGCCCAAACAGTGGTTTACCCCCACATATGGGGTATCTGCGTACTCAGGAGAAACTGGACAACAACATTTGTGGTCCAATTTCTCCTATTACCATTGGCAAAATAGGAAATTCCAGGCTAAAAAAATCATTTTTGAGAAAAGAAAAATTATTTTTTATTTTCATGGCCCTGCATTATAAACTTCTGTGAAGCACCTGGGGGGTTAAAGTGCTCAGTATGCATCTAGATAAGTTCCTTGGGGGGTCTAGTTTCCAAAACGGGGTCACTTGTGGGGGAGCTCCATTGCATAGGCACACAGGGGCTCTCCAAATGCGACATGGTGTCCGCTAACAAATGGAGCTAATTTTCCATTCAAAAAGTCAAAAGGCGCGCCTTCCCTTCTGAGCCCTGCCGTGTGCCCAAACAGTGGTTTACCCCCACATATGAGGTATCGGCGTACTCGGGAGAAATTGCTCAACAAATTTTAGGATCCATTTTATCCTATTACCCATGTGAAAATGAAAAAATTGAGGCGAAAAGAAATTTTGTGTGAAAAAAAACTACTTTTCCATTTTTACGGATCAATTTGTGAAGCACCTGAGGGTTTAAAGTGCTCACTAGGCATCTAGATCAGTTCCTTGGGGGGTCCAGTTTCCAAAATGGGGTCACTTGTGGGGGAGCTCCAATGTTTAAGCACACAGGGTCTCTCCAAACACGACATGGTGTCCGCTAACGATGGAGATCATTTTTCATTCAAAAAGTCAAATGGCGCTCCTTCGCTTCCGAGCCTTACCATGTGCCCAAACAGTGGTTTACCCCCACATGTGAGGTATCGGTGTGCTCAGGAGAAATTGCCAAACAAATTTTAGGATCCATTTTATCCTGTTGTCCATGTGAAAATGAAAAAATTGAGGCTAAAAGAATTTTTTTTGTGAAAAAAATAGTACTTTTTCATTTTTACGGATCAATTTGTGAAGCAGCTGGGGGTTTAAAGGGCTCACTATGCATCTAGATAAGTTCCTTGGGGCGTCTAGTTTCCAAAATGGGGTCACTTGTGGGGGAGCTCCAATTTTTAGGCACACGGGGGCTCTCCAAACTTGACATGGTGTCCGCTAAAGAGTGCAGCCAATTTTTCATTCAAAAAGTCAAATGGCGCTCCTTCCCTTCCAAGCCCTGCCGTGCGCCCAAACAGTGGTTTACCCCCACATATGAGGTATCAGCGTACTCCGGACAAATTGGACAACAACTTTCTTGGTTCAGTTTCTCCTTTTACCATTGGGAAAATACAAAAATTGTTGCTGAAAAATTATTTTTGTGACTAAAAAGTTAAATGTTCATTTTTTCCTTCCATGTTGCTTCTGCTGCTGTGAAGCACCTGAAGGGTTAATAAACTTCTGGAATGTGGTTTTGTGCACCTTGAGGGGTGCATTTTTTAGAATGGTGTCACTTTTGGGTATTTTCAGCCATATAGACCCCTCAAACTGACTTCAAATGTGAGGTGGTCCCTAAAAAAAATGGTTTTATAAATTTCGTTGTAAAAATGAGAAATCGCTGGTCAAATTTTAACCCTTATAACTTCCTAGCAAAAAAAAATTTTGTTTCCAAAATTGTGCTGATGTAAAGTAGACGTGTGGGAAATGTTATTTATTAACTATTTTGTGTCACATACCTCTCTGGTTTAACAGAATAAAAATTCAAAATGTGAAAATTGCGAAAGGGACACTGGTCAGAATTGCAAAAAACGGCAAGGTCTTTAAGGTCAAAATAGGCTGGGTCATGAAGGGGTTAATGCTGTGGACATTTCCGTAGCATTTCAGCAATGTGGGCACATAGCCTAAAGGTAATCTGTCAGCAGGTTATCGCTATGTAATCTGAAGACAGCAGGAGATAGAGGCTGAAACACAGAATTCGGGGATGTGTAAGGGTACTTTCACACTAGCGTTTTTTTTAAATCCGTCACAATGCGTCGTTTTGCAGAAAAAACGCATCCTGCAAAAGTGCTTGCAGGATGCGTTTTTTCCCCATAGACTTCTATTGACGACGCATTTGCGACGGATTGCTACATGTAACGTTTTTTTCTCCTGACGGACCGCTTTTTCCGACCGCGCATGCGCGGCCGTAACTCCGCCCCCACCTTACAATGGGGCAGCGGATGCGCCGGAAAAATGCATCCGCTGCACCCATTGTGCAATGCAGCAAACGCTAGCGTCGGAATCTCTGCCCGACGCATTGCGACGGGGAGATTCCGACGCTAGTGTGAAAGAAGCCTTACTCGCCAAAGTGCCTGCTGTTAACGAACTGAAGGATTAAATCACTAAAGGCACAGTCACACTCAGCGACGCTGCAGCGATATAGACAATGAGCCGATCGCTGCAGCGTCGCTATTTAGGTCGCTGTAGAGACGTCAAACACAGCAACTCCAGAACGATGCAGGAGCGATCCAGTGACGTAACGGCGACTCACTTATTCTCGCTGGTTGTTAGCTCCATGTAAAACGTTGCTGGCATCGTTGCTTTTGATGTCAAACAGGACGATACACGCTGACCTGACGACTAAATAAAGTTCTGGACTTCTAGCTCCGACCAGCGATGGCACAGCGGGATCCAGATCGCTGCTGCGTGTCAAACACAACAAGATCGCTATCCAGGACGCTGCAACGTCACGGATCGTTGTCGTTCTCGCTGCAAAGTTGCTGAGTGTGACGGTACCTTAAGATTAACATTGCCGGACTAGTCTGACTTCGCCCCCTCCTGTGATGAGCACCGTTGGATTCCACTCCTCTACCAACATTAAGCTCTCTCAGATGAGGTACAAAAACCTGCTGACCGATTCCCTTTACGTAACTTGACAGCGGAAACGCTGTCCAATCCCCGGGCAGCAAGTATCAGGCACCGGCTGAAAAAAGGATTAGTCCAGAACCCAAAAGTACATTTTAATTGATAAATCTTTAAAAACTAATAAATTTTTAACAATTTGTTCTCATCTGTTTTTATGTGTTATTTGCTGAATAAAAATGTTGCAGTGACTATCGTTCCCTTTGTTGAATACCTCTTTGAATTTCTGTTAAATTTTACTGGTACTCAGGGCTTACCGCCTATTATTGGTATTTCCTTTTTTTTATATTTATTCTGATCTTTTCTTTTTAGAAGGGCCTAATTTACATGGATTTCAAAAACCGTGAAACCGGTTGGTTGTCACAACCATCTAGCATTATCAAGCACAATGGATGCAGCATTAATGTGACTACATCGGAAGACACCAATAGGCATAATCCGACATTGAAGGACCTCCACTATAAAAAGGACGATGACTTGGAGGAATAAGGTAACAATGGAACTAGATTTACAACAAAAACTAATCCCCCGTGGTTTATGGATACAAGTTTCCATTATTTCCAATTGATGATGGAAAAACATGTTTTTAAACATTCTAATACATTTTGATAAGAAAAACCTTGATGGGTTAGAAGAAAAAAAAAAAAACTCCAGGAAAAATATTAAACAAAACCTGAATTCAGACCAAATGGATAAGTTTGACCAGGAACTGGAGACTGCGCTTGCTAAGTGGGAGACGGACATTCAACAGTTGGAAACCAGTAAATTTCAAAAGGGAAGTCCAAGATTATCAGGTAAATAAAGTGTATAAACAGAAAACACTTCTGGTAAAGCTATATGTCTTCTATGGCAAGTGATGCACCCCGTGAATCAAGTAATAAAAATTCTAACCCGTCCTCAGAGGATTTTTCTCGTTAGCATACACATAATATGGCAGGCAAGGTGTTTCCAAATCGGGAGAATGTGGATGATGATCATTAAAGATAATTAATTTATCCAATATTATCCTGACTCCTGATCAGATTTAAGTACGATCGTTAATTTCAGGTTTTTGTCCCACGGCCATTCTCGATCAGTTTGTGGCCATTAAACGCACTTTTTTCCTTCTCACAAATAGAAAGTACGGTACTTAAATGTCAAGCCAGTAAACAACTTCAACATCCTTTTTCCACGGGAGAAAAATTGGCGGCGTTACAAACGTTTGAGGAACTCCTAGCTGAACAATTACAGCATCCCGCTGGTAAGACACCTACATTCTTACGGAAGTAATCGCTATCCTTTCTACCTCTCTCATTAAGTCCTTCCATATGGTTTGTGAGGAGATATACCATTTCCTCATACAGACCATATGATAATCTTAAAGTACACTGGAGGGTCTATGCAAAATTAAGGAGGTGGTCTTTAACCCCTTCCCGACGTCCACTGCACTAGTACAGAGGAGGTCGCATCTCTTCCTTTATTGCGGGCTCTGGCGGTGAGCCCGCATCAAAGCCGGGACATGTCAGCTGTTTTGTAAAAATAAAAAAAAAAATAAAAAATACATTTTCCCCCACAAAAAAGGAAGAAGTTATTTTAGCCCAAAATTTTGCATTTTCATAAGGAAACAAAAAAGAAGTTGCATCATACAATTTTCTGTGCGATCTCTCCTGAGCACGCAGATACCCCATATTTGAGGGAATACTACTTTTGAGGCACAGTGCAAAGCTCAGTACAAAGGGAAAAGGCGCCATATCAGTTCAGAATTTGCTGGAATAGTTTGCGGGTTCCATTGGCAGAGCCCCTGAGGTGCCAGAACAGGACCCCCCCTCATATGTGAAAATTTACAAACTAGACTCCCATTGAATTCATCTAGCGGTGCAGTGATCATATTCACACCATATGGGCCTCACAAAATGTTATAACATTGAGCGGTGAAGAAACAATACATGTCATTTTTACCACTAAAATGTTGTTTTAGCCCCAAGTTTTTAATTTTTCAAATGGCTAATAGGATTTTTTTTTTTTTTTTTTTTTTTTACAACAGAGGTTTATGTTTTCCTGAGTTCGCCAACACCCTACATGTAATCAGGAAATATTTTTCAGGTACAGTGCAAAGGTCAGGATGCAAGGAGCACTAGATTTTACTGCTATTGTTTGTGGGTGCCAAAACCCACTGGGAGAGCCCATGAGGTGCCAGAACAGAACCCCCCACATAAGTGCCCCCATTTTACAAACTACCTTTCAATGAATTCATCTAGGGGTGCAGTGATCATATTGACACCACGGGTGTGTGTCAGATTTTTATACCATTGGGCAGTGAAGAACAAATAACTACATTTTTACCCAAAAATTTTGTTTTAGCCCCAGATTTTACATTTTCACACAAGTGGGTAAAAATGGCACCATAATTTGTCCCACAATTTCTACTGAATGTGACAACAACCCATATGTGGCTGAACAGTACTACTGTCATGACTTGTCAGGTGACCCGAGAGCAGGGGCTTCTACCCTAGCTCGCCCTATTCCCCGGGTTACTTCTGAAGGTGAAGATGCCAGGGCCAACAACCATGCCTTATCTCCTGTATATGTGGCACCCCTAGGGGTATTTGCCACAAAAATAGTTACCGACAGTAAGTACAAATACTAAAATAGCAAGACTGCACTACCACCTCCGGCCAGAAGGGGGAGCTCCAGAGACTCCCCTTGATCCATTCTGGTCTGAGAGAAGAAATGGCAGTTGGGCTAAGGAGCTGAAAGTGAGAGGTCATACAGTTGAATCTCTAACAGCCCTGTGACTGTTACCAGGCCTAAATCACCGGCCTGAGGAGAAGAGGGATAGAGAAAAAGGACATTGTGAGAACCGGGTAGCATTAATCACTACCCAGAACAGGCGCAAAGACGGATACCGGATCCGTGGCTGTATTCATTATATATAATACAGCAACCGGAAAAACGTGAGGTGATATCAGCTTCACTAGGGTCGGATGCAGCAACAGACACAGAGTTCAGCGGTACTCCCAGAGGGGGTAAACCGATAAAAGGACTCGGGTTGCCCGTCGAACCAGGACCCGGAAGGGACAGATTGGGCCGGCAGCCAGTTCACATACAGCAGCAGGGCCACACAGAAATTGCGCACAATAAGAGGCGAAGACCCCGGCAGGGTCAAAGTAACTCAGAGTTCCCATACAGACTCCGGTGACAGGACTGGTTGTAAATCCTTTTATGTTAAAGTAAACTGGTTAAACGTTTCAGTGCCTCAGTCTTTCATTTGGACAATAGCCATCTATCCAGGATCGAGATCGTCACCGCTGGGAGAACCTGCTGCTGATCAAGTAAGTGCCTGTCCCCTCATGATACCCCTTACACTGTGCATTGCCTGAGGCCACAGCACCGGGTCAAGCCACCCGTGACATCCCCCTCAAGAGACAGACTCCATTGGTCCGGTGCTGGGTATCCTGGTCTCCTGGGCGTCACAATTGGCGTCACGAACAGGATCTAGCCAGCCCGTATACCGGGTATTGTGTGCCGTGATTGGAGCCCAAAACTGTGAAAACTGGGATGAAAAATCTTGAAAATTGACTTTATTAAAGAAAAATCCATTCACCATTGAAAGTGACTTTTCCCCATTGGTTATAATGGAGTAAAGATGGCCGCCATCCCCTGAGGTAATCACCTCATAACCGTTAGGCACAAGACTGTTAATTGAGCTACGCCATCACCTGAGCCCCAGTCTAACTGAAAAACTTCAGAATCCGCCATTACAGAGCGCGGTGGGTGGGAGCAGCAGGGGGCGTGTCATTGTGGGCGGCACCAAGCTGAGCGCTCTGACATCAAAGCAAGGGGAAAATCGATCCTGCTGCACAGCGGAACGAATCTACACTATCCCGACGGAAGCGGAGGACCGGAAGGGTCCGGATTAACTAAGGGGGCACAGTATGTCGCAGCACGGAGACGCCGCAGCACTCGGCAACGCTAATGCAGCTGAAAGACAGAGTGTCAATAGAGAGTCCGGAAGCAGCGGTGCAAGGAGTGGCGCCCATCATGCCGGTGCTGATGCCATATACCCCGGGTGGCCCATGGCTTCCAATGTATGAAGGTGAGCCTAATACCCTTGACGATTTCAGAGAAAAGATGCTGGCCCATTTTGACATGTTCCCTGTGGGTGAAGTTCAGCGTGTTCGTCTCCTGATGATGCAGTTAAGTGGCCATGCTAAGCGAGAAGTCACAGCATGGGCAGCTGATCTAAAAGGCACTGTTGAACGCATATTTGCTGGATTAAAAGCTACATTTGAAACCACGGCCAGCAGCAAAGCTAAAATACGATTCTTTAGTTGCAAACAAAAAGCTAATGAGGGCGTGAGAGACTTTGCCTTAAACCTGCAGGAAGCCCTTAAATCACTTACACTGGCTGAACCCATTTTTAACACCGGAGCGGATAAACTGCTAAGAGATCAATTTATTGAGGGACTCTACACCCCTTCTCACCGGGGGCATGTGAGCATGCTTGTTTTTAAGAACCCTGAATTGACATTTGCCCAATTAAAGGAGAGCGCTATACGTCTCCAGCTGGCAGAGGCACCTCGGGATCAGGATCCTGCGCAACCCATGGCAGAGACACCTCAACAACAGGGAATGCCAGTGACATCAGCTATGTCTGGGGCCATTGCTAAGCCCCTGGGGCCCAGTACTAATGAGGCTCTTCAACAAAAGCTTGACTCTTTAGCTGATGATGTTGCTTCAATGGCTAAAAACATGCAGGAGATGAGAGGACACAAGATGGAGTTGGCAAACTGTAGAGAGGATGTTCCATGGATGAGACCCCGGAGATACCCGACATGGAGAGGACGACCCCGCGACCGCTACCAACCGGATGGACAGCCCATTTGCCGCCGTTGCCAGCAGCCGGGCCACTTTGCACGAGATTGTGATTTAAACGGGAATCCCCTGGGAATGCGGGCCGCTTCGCAGGAATGAACTTTCAAGGCCCAACACCCTGGCACGACAGGTACATCGGAGGACGACCCATTATCCCTATCGTGCTGGACGGAATTCCCCTCAACGCTTTGCTGGACACAGGTTCCCAGATTTCATCTATACCGTATATCCTTTATAAGAGGTACTGGGCTGATGCAGATATTGATAAAGGGCCCTCTGATGTTGAACTAGATATATGGGCCAGTAATGGTAAGTTGGTACCGAAACTAGGATTCAGGGAGATGACCATAAAGATTGGTAAAGTAGAACTGAAGAAACAGGGTATAATTGTTGTTGATGTTGACCGGCGGAACTGTGAACCAACTGTATTGATAGGAATGAATGTGTTAGAGAACTGCTTTTCCGAAGTCATTTCTGTCTTACAGCAAATTGCTGAAACTGCCCAATCCTGCCAGCAGAGAGTTCTCCGGAGGGAAATAAAAGTATTGATGTTAAGGCAACAGGTAGAAGGTGCAGGTGGAGAAATCGGCAGTGTGAGGGTAAGTGATCCAACGTCTATTGTAATCCCACCAAAAACAGAAATGCTGGTATGGTGTAGAGCAGCCATTGGTACTAAGGTACGATATTATCAAGCCTTAATAGAACCAGTGTACACCGACAGCAGGCCCACTATACTCACAGCACGAGGGATAGTCGAGGTACACCGGGGACGAGTGCCGGTACGACTTTTGAACTGTGGAGAGGAAGAGGTCACTTTGCCAAGGTATGCTACAATGGCAAAGCTATATACTGTTGACAACAATGCCATCACAACCATTGAGCCCTTAGAACCAACCTGTCAGGTGGAAGGCAATGGCTCAGATGGAGAAATGGAGGATTGGTGCCAACAGCTACACGTGGGCATAAATTCAACACCTACCCATCAAAAACAAGGGGTGTATAGGCTAGTGACGGAATATGAACAAGTCTTCAGTAAACACCCATTGGACTTCGGACGGATAGAAGGGGTAGAACACACAATCCCCACAGGTGACCATCCCCCAATAAAAGAAAGATATAGACCCATACCGCCCGCTCACTATCAATGTGCAAAAGATATGCTGAGGGAAATGAAACAGGCCGGGGTAATAAGAGACAGCTGTAGCCCCTGGGCGGCCCCTCTAGTGATTGTCAAAAAAAAGGACGGAACCATGAGAATGTGCGTACACTACCGGAAGATTAATAACATCACCCATAAAGATGCCTACCCCTTGCCTAGGATAGAAGAGTCCTTAACTGCTTTGAAATCTGCTAATTATTTTTCCACCTTAGACTTAACAAGCGGGTATTGGCAAGTCCCTGTGGCTGAGCGAGATAAGGAAAAGACGGCATTCACCACACCAATGGGTCTATGTGAATTTAATCGCATGCCGTTCGGACTCTGCAACGCATCCGGTACCTTCCAGCGGCTGATGGAATGCTGCCTCGGACACAAGAACTTCGAGACCGTCCTCCTGTACCTAGATGATGTGATCGTCTACTCAAAGACTTACGAACAACACTTAATAGACCTGGCAGAAGTGTTCGAAGCCTTATCCAGGTATGGCATGAAAGTCAAGCCATCCAAATGTCACCTTCTCAAGCCAAAGGTACAGTACCTGGGACACATCGTGAGTTCGGAGGGAGTAGCACCAGATCCCGAGAAAATAAGCGCCATAAGGGATTGGCCAAGACCTACCAGCGCAAAAGAAGTGAGACAATTCCTGGGATTGGTGGGTTACTATCGCAGATTTATAAAAGGATTTACCAAGTTGGCAGCACCCTTGCAAGACACCTTGGTAGGGCAGACGAAGAAACCTTCAAACCGAAACCCTCCTTTTCAGTGGAACGACGAAAGGGAAGACTCCTTTGAACAACTAAAGAAGGCACTAACCGGAGAAGAGGTTCTGGCATACCCAGATTACCATAAACCTTTCATCCTCTACACCGATGCCAGTAATGTGGGACTAGGAGCGGTGCTGTCACAAAAGCAAGAAGGTCGGGAGAAAGTCATCGCCTTTGCAAGTAGAAAGCTCCGGCCTACTGAAAGAAATTCAGAAAATTACAGCTCCTTCAAATTGGAACTACTGGCAGTAGTTTGGGCTGTGACGGAGCGTTTCAAACACTATCTGGCCGCTGCAGAATTTATTGTCTATACTGACAACAATCCGTTGACCCACCTGGACACAGCCAAATTAGGTGCGTTAGAACAGCGATGGATAGCCCGGTTATCTAATTACAACTTCATAATCAAGTATCGAGCAGGTCGCAAGAATGGAAATGCCGATGCCCTATCCCGGATGCCACACTTGAGAGATGTAGAAGAGGAAACAGGGGAGCTTGAAGAAATTGAACTACCAGCCTTCCATCGTCCCAAGGCAAAACATCATCAGTCAAGTACCTATCAGAAACAACAACAAGAGGTGAATTTTAATCCGTTAGCACACCATAGATGGGCTGACACCCAAGACAGCAATCCGGCTGTGAAGTTGGTGAAGGAACTGTTGACTGAGCAAAGTGCATATCCCTATGAGGATGCCCCAGAAGAGACGCATCAACTCTGGAAAGAGAGGCAAAATGTTCCTGTATCAAGGGAAGCTCTGTAGAAGATACACCAATCCGAAAACACATGAATTGGTTTGGCAGATTATTGTGCCTAAACAAGATGTGAAGATGGTCCTCGAAGCTCACCATAATGGTGCTGGTCACTTCGGTTGGAAAAAGTTAGAAGTACTTCTAAGAGAAAGATTTTATTGGGTCGGGATGAGAAAATCAATCGAACAGTGGTGCAGAAATTGTGGCCCGTGTAACCTCAGAAGAAACGATCAAAAGAACCAAAGAGCACCACTGCAGCCCATAATCACCAAACAACCACTTGAACTTGTAGCCATGGACCACGTGAAGTTGACACCAAGCCAGTCCGGCTATGTCTATGCCTTGACCATCGTGGACCATTATTCACGTTTCTTGGTAGTAGTACCCGTAAAAGATCTGACAGCAAAAACAGCAGCCAAAGCGTTCCAAACGTACTTTTGTAGACCCCATGGATATCCGGAACAGGTTCTCACCGACCAAGGTACAGCCTTTGAATCAGAGATCTTCAGAGAATTCTGTAATATGTATGGTTGCAAAAAGATCCGGACGACGGCCTATCATCCACAAACAAACGGCTTATGCGAGAAGATGAACCATATTGTAATAAACCTACTAAAGACTTTACCCGAGACAGAAAGGAATCAATGGCCAGAGAAATTGCCTGACTTGGTGGATCTGTATAATCATGTCCCGGTGAGCTCCACCAACTGCACCCCAGCTTACCTTATGCGTGCAAGACCCGGGCAATTACCAATCGATCTAGAAATGGGAATTCTGAAACCAGACGCAGAAGTTCAAGACTCCAATTGGGATATCATACGGCAAAAGCAGTATCGCCAAGTGCAAGAGAGTGTGGAAAGAAGCCTTCAGCAAACTAGAGAAAGACAAGAGCGAACTTTCAACCAGAATGCTCTAGCGACCCCATTAAGACCGGGTGACCAAGTGCTCAAGAGAAATCGTCGAACCAATAAACTGGACAATCAGTGGGAAGCCGTACCCTACACAGTTTTACCAACAAGAGTGGATAATCCTAAAATGTGTCTCATTAGCAAAAACGGAGGCTTAACATCTGTACTAGTGTCAAGAGACAATCTTAAATTATGTCCGGAAGCATTGAAAGAGCCAGACGTTGTCCAGCCAGAACCAGAAGTTATTCAACCCATACAGGTTCAACCAGTAAAGGAAAAAGAAGAGGAAGTGTATCACACCTGTATAGGAGACTTTCCCAAAACCCTACTAACATACCATGGTGCAGTAGTGGTTCCCATGGTGGCCTTTTACCCAACACCGAACCCAATACCAGAAGTCCCAAGACAGGAAGAGGCTGACCCCGTACTACAGGAGGTTCCAGGCCAGGAAGAACAGATTCCTGGTCAGAGTAATCCCATTCACGGTGGACTTGCCAACTCCATAGTCGTGGAATTATCTTTAGCAGAGCGGGCAGATACTACATCCGCAGTAGACAGTAGTACACCACATGAAGAGACACCGCTATTACGTAGATCACAGCGTAGTACCCAGGGTCAATTACCGGCCAGGTATGCAGATTACCAACTATAAAGCTCATAATGTGAATTGTATATATGTTATGCCGTATATAGTTAAACAGAAAATGTAGTATAGTCATTGCTATCAGTCTGCAACGTTTAAGCCCAGTGCCTACAGAGACTTGTCTGTATGAACTTATTGCATATTCTTGAACTTTTTATCAGCCCGGAGGCACTAAATCAAAGCTCCGGAAAGACTGCTTTTTGAACTTTGCTTTTTGCTCTTTTTGAACTTTCTTTAGACTTTATATTGACAACTCCGTTGGAAAAATGGAACTAAATTCCTGGACACTAAGTACAGTGCCGTTCCTAATACCTTCAAGGATAGAACTGTATTAATGGACGCTATTTGAAGTGACTTTTTACAGAACTCTATTTTTGTTTCCTAGAGTGGTTTTTGTAACTTTTCATTTTTAAGACTCTGTACATATTAATTGTTATTTCAAAATGTTATTGTCCCACAGTCCCGGAGTACTGTTCTTAACTAAGGGGGAATGTGGCACCCCTAGGGGTATTTGCCACAAAAATAGTTACTGACAGTAAGTACAAATACTAAAATAGCAAGACTGCACTACCACCTCCGGCCAGAAGGGGGAGCTCCAGAGACTCCCCTTGATCCATTCTGGTCTGAGAGAAGAAATGGCAGTTGGGCTAAGGAGCTGAAAGTGAGAGGTCATACAGTTGAATCTCTAACAGCCCTGTGACTGTTACCAGGCCTAAATCACCGGCCTGAGGAGAAGAGGGATAGAGAAAAAGGACATTGTGAGAACCGGGTAGCATTAATCACTACCCAGAACAGGCGCAAAGACGGATACCGGATCCGTGGCTGTATTCATTATATATAATACAGCAACCGGAAAAACGTGAGGCGATATCAGCTTCACTAGGGTCGGATGCAGCAACAGACACAGAGTTCAGCGGTACTCCCAGAGGGGGTAAACCGATAAAAGGACTCGGGTTGCCCGTCGAACCAGGACCCGGAGGGGACAGATTGGGCCGGCAGCCAGTTCACATACAGCAGCAGGGCCACACAGAAATTGCGCACAATAAGAGGCGAAGACCCCGGCAGGGTCAAAGTAACTCAGAGTTCCCATACAGACTCCGGTGACAGGACTGGTTGTAAATCCTTTTATGTTAAAGTAAACTGGTTAAACGTTTCAGTGCCTCAGTCTTTCATTTGGACAATAGCCATCTATCCAGGATCGAGATCGTCACCGCTGGGAGAACCTGCTGCTGATCAAGTAAGTGCCTGTCCCCTCATGATACCCCTTACACTGTGCATTGCCTGAGGCCACAGCACCGGGTCAAGCCACCCGTGACATCCCCCTCAAGAGACAGACTCCATTGGTCCGGTGCTGGGTATCCTGGTCTCCTGGGCGTCACATATACATCGCCCTCTGTCTGTTCCCTTCCCCCTTCCCGGGAAGAGGGTAGCAACTGTGCACCACAGAACATCAACCAGACTAACAAGGCAACACATACAAGGGCAACAGAAAATACAAATATTCACTCACATAAGAGAGGAAGAATGCACAAGGGAGTGGAGGATGGGGAAAAACCAAGGTAAGGAGGAGGAAAGGGAATTATCACACTTATGAACCCAAGCAACAGTCACAGATAAATCCACCAAACTCCTCATAACCAAACAACTCCCCTCCAAGTCATGCAGCATAAGAAAGCTGTGTTTCTGTCAGGACCCAGGTTATATAGGGGATAGGAGTGGCTAACC
This sequence comes from Ranitomeya imitator, assembly GCF_032444005.1. Lineage (NCBI taxonomy): Eukaryota > Metazoa > Chordata > Amphibia > Anura > Dendrobatidae > Ranitomeya > Ranitomeya imitator. Next base: position 177,074,065 of record NC_091284.1, read on the forward strand.
ATGCTCAGCTGAGAGCTTAGACTCCCAGAGTTCGCAACATGGCTGATTAACCCCTGTACTGCCAAAATAAATTAACATTTAAGTAGGTGAAGTGCTTCTTCTCAGCGCAGGAGTAGGCGCAATCAGATGCTACGGTCTTCTGGCTCCTCTCTGTTGCGGCAACCCCGTGACAACTACTTAGCCATATGGAGAGACTCGGGAGGAATGGAGCGCCATTTCCCTTCTGGAGCACAGATTTTCCTAGAACAGTTTGCGGACTCCATATAAAGAAGCAACAATTGCTAGATGAGCAGAATCCCCCACCTCCTCAAGAGGCCTCACTTTGGAAATTATATCCTTTTGGGAATTTATCTACAGGTGTAGTGACGATTGACTCCATGGGTATTTTCCAGAAACAAGCAGCAATGAATGTTTCCATGGGTATTTTCCAGAAACAAGCAGCAATGAATGTTTCCAAGTGAAAATTGAAAACTGTAAATTGTACTGACCAGTATGTTGAAGTCACCAGAACGTTATGCCAAGCCCGTGCTTCTGGAGACATGAACCCGTAAGTTAAGCGGTCTCTCATCGCTTCAGAAATGCCAAACGTGGATGATATATGTAGTTTAGGCACACTGAGGCTCAGAAGGGACCGGGGCATTTGGATTTGGAAGGGCAGAATTTGCTTTCTTTTGGCGGGTTCCATTGCGCTTTTTCCAGAGCTTTTGTGCACCCGGTAACGTGGAAGCCCCTTATATTTCCGTTAACGGATGACAGACCTGAGTGGAGACTTGCTTTTTTTGTGGATTGAGTTGAAGCTTTTATTGGGAACATTTTACAAAACGTTTCGGATCACATTTATCCAGCGCTCTACACGGACCACTTACATCGGGGTTTCCATCTAAATATCTGAGTGATGCGATTCAGACGAAATCATGAGGGATCCATTCACTATAATAAGGCAGCAGCGTTACTCTGGACTCAGTCTGACCTCTGTTCAGCAGTGTCCTTTTCAGAGGTGCACAAAACTGTGGCCGACGGCACCTTTATGCACACCTAAAAAGATTGACACCGCCGGATCATAGGCCAGATAATGTCCATAGTAACTCCATCTGCCTCATTTTACGGATTCTGCTAGAGGCGTCTGAATCACATAATTCAGAGATTTACACAAAAATCCTGGTGCAAGCGCAGAACACAGGATAAATGTGCACTGATCCTTAGGCTATGTGCACACGTTGCAGATTTGTGTGCGGATGTTTCCGCGCAGATTCAGAAAAATCCGCAGGTAAAACGACCTGCGTTTTACCTGCGGATTTACTGCGTTTTTTGTGCGGATTTCACTTGCGTTTTTACACCTGCGGATTCCTATTAAGGACTAGGTGTAAAACACTGCGGAATCCGCACAAAGAATTGACAGGGACGTATTATTATGACAAATATCAGAAAGGGGTTAATTCCTGTGAAGCATCTGAAGGCTTAATAAACTTCTTGGATGTGGTTCTGAGCACCATTAGGGGTGCAGTTTTTAGAATGGTGTCACTTCTGGGCATTCTGTCACATAGGCCCCTTTATGTCACTTCCAATGTAATGTGGTCCCTTAAAAAAAAAAATGTTTTGTAAATTTTGTTGTAAAAATGAGAAATCGCTGGACAACTTTTAACCCTTGTAACTTCCTAACCAAAAATGCTTCAAAAATTGTGCTCATGTAAAGCAGACATCTGAGAAGTGTTATTTAACGATTTTGTGTGACGTGACTGATTTAAGGGCAGAAAAATTAAAAGTTTGAAGAATGCAAAATTTACCAAATTTCTGATTTTTTTTCCCACAAATAAATGCAAGTCATATTAAAAAAAAATATTTACCACTGTCATGAAGTACAATATGTCACTAAAAAAAAAATAATCTCAGAATCAGTGGGATCCATTGAAATGTTCCAGAGTTATAACCTCAAAGTGACAGTGGTCAGAATTGGAAGAAAAAATGGTCAAATCATGAAAGGAGAAAATAGGTTTCAGGGTGAAGGGGTTAAAAAAAATGAAACCTAAAGGTTTGAATGAACAATGGGGTTTTGCAAGTTTCTTATAGATGAATCTTGCTACAGATGTTTGTGTCTATTGCTTGACACAATCCCTTCATTTTCTTTTGCTCATCTCCCAAGGGTTATGTCACATTACCAGCAAGCACATTTTTACTCTCTATCCAACAATGTAGTCTTCCATGCCTTATTGCCAATTGATGTGATTCATTAGGGTATGTCAAGTATTTAGATTCCTCTCATATCACATCCGAGAATGTTATACTATGATTTACATGAAATCTAATTTGATTGATGGGTCTGTTTATATTACTATACAGTTTCTTCATTTTTTAATAAATTTTATCTTTATTTTTCAAAACTTTTCCCTAATATATTTCTTATTGCTATTTGTTTTATATTTTTTATTCTTAAATTTTTTTTATTTCCATTACCTATTACATTATAATATATATTCTTTTGAGTCTTATTTTTATTTTACACCTCTCGTTTTTTGCACATCACATTTTCACTCATTTTATGCACTTCATGCAATATGAATTTATTCATAAGAATCTCATTGCAATCAATCGTATGATTGGCATATTACTTCTTGGCACTTCTTTATACTTGTAACTTTATTAGATAAAGGCAGCACAACTCATCGCCATACTGCCTTTTGGCACATTGCATTTAAGACTCTTCTCTTCCTCATTTATATCTGAATTTAAATCACACAATTAATACACGTTTGTGCTTACTTTATTTTTTATTCTATTAATACAAGCGGTTCATAAAGCCTAATTCTCCATCATTCACCGTCTTACATACGCCACACACTAATGATGCGTTTCCATCTTCCATTCATTATATTTTCCGTACAACAAAATGGCTGCGGGGAGCGTTGTGCACCACAGTGCGCCAGCGCCTGGCTCGCATCAGGAATGAACTGACTTGGTGGCACATGATGAATGGTAACACGCCATTTGGTGACATGTTCCGTGTCCTCCACTCCAGATGTGGCTGTAGGGCGCATGCGCAACATACTGCACCCGTTTCTCAATAATTATGTGCAGCTGTGATTTCCTCTTATATGTGCTTGCATTGTCCCCCTTACCACACTCCATGACGAAGCAGGAGCGAAACGGCGTTGGAGTGGTTTGAGGCATGTCCTCCGGTGGTGATTTTTTGTGCACTACTATACATGTACTTCTCAGTCTGTGAAATTCAATTGCATATGCACTTTATATTGTTACTCTAGAATCATGTATTATACCTCTTTCCAGTCCTTTAAACTTACACAATTTGTAATTATTGGTCATTTTTTGGGGCAGAAGCTATATATGATTAATGACACAAGTACTTTATTTCATCGTGTATTTTATGTCACTTGATTTTTAAAATGGATAATCATGGATGTAATCATGTTTGTATAAATTCAATATTGTATTGACATGCACATGCATGATGGTATGTACATGCAGAAGTGATTTATGATACAATACCATTGTGATTTAGTCTTCGATTTATCACCACCATCTTCTTGAGGTCGTACCCCTCCCCCTCCCGGGCGTTTTTTAAAAAGGTTTCTTAATTTGTCCTTGTCTTGTGTTTGTTTTTATGTCATTTAGTTACTGAATAAAATGTTAAATTGACTCAATTGTTCCCTTTGTTGAATACCTTTTTTTGGGTTTCTTTTGAATAACATGGTCTGTTTGCTGTCTGTGTGCTATCCGACGAAAAATTTGACAGCACGAATCCGATTTATACGCTGCGTACAGGAGCTCTAAAACCAGTCTAGGACCAATCCGCACGGGAGACTAGCTAGACAGGTGGCTCCCTAGCAGCTTCTTACCTGCCTGCGTGTATAGGGACAAAGACCTGTAACTCCATGGGAGAGGGCATGAAGAAGTCACTGAAGACCAGCCTTTTCAAGTAGTCTCCAGTGCAACTTGGTCCCCCTAAGGCTTCAAAAGTAGGTTTTCTCGAAACGTTTGAGTGCTTCAAAGTCAAACATACATGGCTGAAATCATCCAGCCAGTGTCCGATACAGATTTCCCAATCCATGGGCAGCATGTATCAGCTGTAAGAGCCTCTTTAAAAACACATTATGCGCTGTATGCAGATTAAAGAAGCATTCCCATCAAAGATTTTATCCTCTTAACCCCTTAGTGACTGGGCCAAATATCTGAAATCTGACCAGTGTCCCTTTGTGTGGTAATAACTTTTGAACGCTTCATCAAATTCCACTGATTGAGACTTTTTTGGGGGGCGCATTGCAATTTATGATAATGGTAGATTTAGGTCAATATGTTTTGCATTTATTTATAAAACAAATATCAGAAATTTGACAAATGTTAAAAGATTAGCAAATTTCAAACTTTGAGTGATTATACCTTTAACCCACAAAGTCATACCATAGAAAAACATTAATGAATGACATATCCTTCATGTCTGCTTTACATCGGCACCATTTGTAAAATGTTATTTTGTTAGCCTGGAGGTTTAACCCCTTCACCCCAAAGCCTGTTTTCACCTAAGTGACAGGGCCAATTTTTACAATTCTGACCACTGTCACTTTATGAGGTTATAACTCTGAAACGCTTCAACGGATCCTGGTGATTCTGACATTGTTTTCTCGTGACATATTGTACTTCATGATAGTGGTAAAACTTCTTCGATATGACTTGCATTTATTTGTGAAAAAAACAAAAATTTGTCGGAAATTATGAAAATTTAGCAATTTTCAAACTCTTAGTTTTTATGCCCTTAAATTAGAGAGTTATATCACATAATATAGTTAATAAACAACATTTCCCACATGTCTGCTTTACATCAGCACAATTTTGGAAACATAATTTTTTTTTGTTAGGACGTTATAAGGGTTAAAAGTTGACCAGCAATTTCTCATTTTTGCAACAAAATTTGCAAAACCATTTTTTTACGGACCACCTCACACTTGAAGTGACTTTGAGGGGTCTATATGACAGAAAATGCCCAAAAGTGACACCATTCTAAAAACTGCACCCCTCAAGGTACTCAAAACCACATTCAAAAAGTTTATTAACCCTTCAGGTGCTTCACAGGAATTTTTTGAATGTTTAAAAAAATTGAACATTTAACTTTTTTTTCACAAAATTTTTACTTCAGGTCCAATTTGTTTCATTTTACCAAGGGTAACAGGAGAAATTGGACCACAAAAGTCGTTGTACAATTTGTCCTGAGTACGCCGATACCCCATATGTGGGGGTAAACCACTGTTTGGGCACATGGCAGAGCTCGGAAGGGAAGGAGCGCTATTTGACTTTTCAATGCAAGATTTGCTGGAATTGAGATCGGAGCCCATGTCACGATTGGAGAGCCCCTGATGTGCCTAAACAGTGGAAACCCCCACAGGTGACACCATTTTGGAAAGTAGACCCCCTAAGGAACTAATCTAGATGTGTGGTGAGCATTTTGAACCTCCAAGTGCTTCACAGAAGTTTATAATGTAGAGCCGTAAAAAAAAATTTTTTATTAATTTTCACAAAAAATGATCTTTTTGCCCCAAATTTTTTATTTTCCCAAGGGTAAAAGGATAAATTGTACCCCAAAAGTTGTTGTGCAATTTGTCCTGAGTACGTCGATACTTCATATATGGGGATAAACCACTGTTTGAGCGCATGGCAGAGCTCGGAAGGGAAGGAGTGCCATTTGACTTTTCAATGCAAAATTGGCTGGAATTGAGATCGGACGCCATGTCGCATTTGGAGAGCCCCTGACGTGCCTAAACAGTGGAAACCCCCCACAAGTGACCCCATTTTGGAAAGAAGACCCCCTAATGAACTTATCTAGATGTGTGGTGAGCACTTTTAACCCCCAATTGTTTCACTAAAGTTTAGAATGTAGCATTGTGAAAATTAAAAAATCATTTTTTCTTTCCACAAAATGATGTTTTAGCCCGCAATTTTTTTCCCAAGGGTAACAGGAGAAATTGGACCACAAATGTTATTGTCCAATTTGTCCTGAGTACGATGATACCCCACATGTGGGGGGGAACCACCGTTTGAGTGCATGGCAGAGCTCGGAAGGGAAGGAGCACCGTTTGAAATGCAGACTTAGATGGAATGGACTGCAGGTGTCATGTTGCATTTGCAGAGCCCCTGATGTACCTAAACAGTAGAAACCCACCACAAGTAACCCCATATTGGAAACTAGACCCCCCAAGGAACTTATCTAGATGTGTTGTGAGAGCTTTGAACCAACAAGTGCTTCACTACAGTTTATAACGCAGAGCCATGAAAATAAAAAATATTTTTTTTTCCACGAAAATGATATTTTATCCCCTATGTTTTTATTTTCCCAAGGGTAACAGGACAAATTGGACCCCAAAAGTTGTTGTCCAACTTGTCCTGAGAACGCTGATACCCCATATGTTGGGGGGAACCACTGTTTGGGTGCACGGCAGAGCTCGAAAGGGAAGGAGCGCCATTTGAAATGCAGACTTAGATGGATTGGTCTGCAGGCGTCATGTTGCATTTGCAGAGCCCCTGATCTACCTAAACAGTAGAAACCCCCCACAAGTGACCCCATATTGGAAACTAGACCCCCAAAGGAACTTATCTAGATGTGCTGTGAGAGCTTCGAACCAACAAGTGTTTCACTACAGTTTATAACGCAGAGCCGTGAAAATAAAAAATATTTTTTTTTTCCACGAAAATGATATTTTATCCCCTATGTTTTTATTTTCCCAAGGGTAACAGGACAAATTGGACCCCAAAAGTTGTTGTCCAACTTGTCCTGAGAACGCTGATACCCCATATGTTGGGGAGAACCACTGTTTGGGCACACAGGAGAACTCGGAAGGGAAGGAGCCCTGTTTTACTTTTTCAAAGCAGAATTGGCTGGAATTGAGATCGGACGCCATGTCGCGTTTGGAGAGCCCCTGATGTGCCTAAACAGTGGAAACCCCCCAATTATAACTGAAACCCTAACCCCAACCCTAACCCTAACCCTAGCCCTAACCCTAACCCTAACCCTAGCACTAACCCTAGCACTAATGGGAAAATGGAAATAAATACATTTTTTTACATTTTATTATTTTTCCCTAACTAAGGGGGTGATGAAGGGGGGTTTGATTTACTTTTATAGCGTTTTTTTGGCGGATTTTTATGATTGGCAGCCGTCACACACTAAAAGACGCTTTTTATTGCAAAAAATAGTTTTTGCATCACCACATTTTGAGAGCTATAATTTATCCATATTTTGGCCCACAGAGTCATGTGAGATCTTGTTTTTTGCGGGATGAGTTGACGTTTTTATTGGTAACATTTTCAGGCAGATGACATTTTTTGATCGCTTTTTATTCCGATTTTTGGGAGGCGGAATGAACAAAAACCAGCAATTCCTGAATTTCTTTTAGGGGGGGCGTTTATACCGTTCCACGTGTGGTAAAATGGATAAAGCAGTTTTATTCTTCGGGTCAGTACGATTACAGCGATACCTCCTTTATGTAATTTTTTTTATGTTTTGGCGCTTTTACACAATAAAAACTATTTTATATAAAAAAATAATTGTTTTTTGCATCGCATTATTCTGAGAGCTATAACTTTTTTATTTTTCTGCTGATGATGCTGTATGGCGGCTTTTTTTTTTGCGGGACAAGATGACGTTTTCAGCGGTACCATGGTTATTTATATCCGTCGTTTTGATCGCGTGTTATTCCACTTTTTGTTCGCCTGTATGATAATAAAGCGTTGTTTTTTGCCTTTTTTTTTTTTTTTTTTTGCGGTGTTCACTGAAGGGGTTAACTAGTGGGATAGTTTTATAGAGCGGGTCGTTACGGACGCGGCGATACCAAATATGTGTACATTTATTGTTTTTTTTTTTTTTTTTTACATAAATAAATGGATTTATTGGGAAATTTTTTTTTTTTTATTTGGGGATTTTTTTTTATTTTTTTTTTACACATTCTATTATTTTTTTTTTTACTTTCTAACATTGTCCCAGGGTGGGACATCTCTGTATTAGATCAGATCGTTGATCTGACACTGCATAGCACACTGTCAGATCAACGATCTGACATGCAGTTTAGCTGGCTCTCCAGCGCCTGCTCTCAGCAGGCGCCGGCTAGCCAGGTCACTTCATGACCCGGAAGGAGTCCGGCGGCCATCTTGGATCCGGGGACTCCTTCCGGGTCACCGGAGCAACGCGATCTCATTGCGTTGCTCCGGTGGGAGAGCGCAGGGAGCCCCCGTCCCTGCGCGATCCCCCTCTATGCCGCTGTCACTACTGACAGCGGCATCAGAGGGGTTAAATGCCCGCGATCGGCGATAGCGCCGATCGTGGGCATTGCTGCGGGGTGTCAGCCGTCATATACAGCTGACACCCGCACCCGATCACCGCGGCGCTCAGCGCGAGACCGCGGTGATCGATGCGCCGTACTAGTACTGCTGCTGGCACTAATGCAGTGCCGGCAGCGCAGTACTAGTACGGCGCATGGCGCGAAGGGGTTAAAATTGTTGCAATAATTTTTTTCAAGGAAATTTGCAAAAAATATATTTTTGAAGGACCTACTCCAGTTTGAAGTGACTTTGGGGGTCCTATATATAGAAAAACCTCCAAAACTGAGACCATTTTCAAAACAGCACCTTCTGACATATTGAAAACTGCAGTCAGGTAGTTATTAACCCTTCAGGTGATTTTCAGGAATGAATGCAAAGTGACATGACAGGAATGAAAAGGTGTATTTTTACTACCTAAATGTCGGTTAACTTCTGAACAGGCCGTCATAGCTGGCAGACTCTAAGATGGCAAACATCAGGACCACACAATCAATCTCAGGGTGCCGATTGGGATAAAGAGGAAGCCCCCACGCTCTGTTAACCATTTACATGATGTAGTCAATATTGACAGCAGCATCTAAGAGGTTAAACAGATATGGACGGTGCCAACACGGATAGTGGCTGATGCAGCAAGTGGTCAGCTATAGTGTACAGCCGACAGCTGCTGGATTGTCACCTGTATGGGGATGCTGTCCTCATATCTCAGGTCAGCAAAAAGAGGTATTGGTGGTCATTAAGGGATTAAATGGAATCTGTCAGCAGATTTTTGCCTACATCATACTGCTCTCTGATAAGTTAGCTAAGAGAATTTGTATCCAACGATGCATCACATATTACTGAGTGTAACCACTCAAATAATCAGGGCGGTTAGATTAAGCATGAAGCAGAGCTGAGAAAGCTGCCCCCAACCACTCCAGCCTCTCATGGACCAAGTCCATAGACAATGAGCTGCCTATCAGTAGGGGGCATGTTGTACCAAGACTCACAGGAACAGCGAGCCACAGCAACTGCAGCTTAAAAAAAGATCAATCATTGTAAGCAAACAAAATCTTGGAGCCTGATAAGAGGCATATCTGAATACTGTGCTTCGCTCCTACTTAATGTTGTCTTCTAATTACATAGCAAAAATCTTTTGCCAGATTCCCGTTGCAATATATTAATCATATTATACAGCGCTGTGTACTTACAATTGCTCATTTTTCCTTTCTACCCACTACTTCTTTCCTCTGCTCTATCTAGAAACAGGATTTTTTTTGTCCCTGTATTTATAATTTCCCTCTTCAATTCCTGACCCAGCTGCTCCTCTTTCTGCCAGGGACTCTTGCAGTGACTTATGACTCCAACAGGGAAAATGGACCTTCTGCTTCTACATAGAGCTTCGAAGAATTCAGCTAGTCAGGTTTTAATCATGTGATGTCATAGATCTAATGGAACACAGATTAACTGGGTAGAAAGGCAATATGAGCAAGCACAGAGTGCTGTATAATCTGACCAGTCTATTACGAGGATAAACCTTTTTATGGGAGTGCTTCTTTAAAGAGTCATACGAGTAGGAGGGAGGTGAAGACTCACATTAGCCAGTCCCCATACATGTCCTTTCTGGCTTCAATGATCACACACAGGTCAAGATATTTAGTCTTAAAGGGAATCTGTCACTACATTTGATCTATCTAAACTATTTATATAAGGCATACAGGTAGGACTTTTTTCAGCATTCTATAACCTGTATGCCCATAGCAGATGCCTTGTTGTTGAGAAATGATCTATCATTTCATATAAATGACTGCTTCCAGTCTCTGGGGAGGATGTGGTCAGGAAGATAACTCCGCCTGTAAAGCTTATTTTACATGAAGGGGGAGTTACAAGTGAGACAAGTAACTAACTTGAGAATGAAATTTGCAAACTTTTTTTATTCTCTCTGAGCTCTACTGCATTGCAGAAAGCTTTCTAACACACCCCACCTTGGATCTTCCAACCCCTATCATTGGTAAGTTGTTGCCTACCTGTTATATACTACTCAATGCCAGACTACGGTAGTATGCCTGTAAACAGGCTTTCCTGGTAGGCACCCTTACCTATGCCATAGTACCTTGCACATGCACTTTAGATAGCTAACTAATAGGCATCTAATGATTAAGGTTGGTTGGTGATCCTGGGTTACCCTGAGGTTTTTGTCTCTGCACTTGTATCACTTTATGTATGTCTCTCTGAATACCATATATGTGTAACACAACTATGTGTATTTTCAATAAAATTTAGATTTTTTACTCGATATTTACCTAATATAACTCGTGTTTCTCCTGTTATAATATGTTGCTCCGAGTGGGTATATTTGGTGTCTAATAGGCTAATAGTAGCCTGTATATTTGACAAAATATGTCAAAGAGGTTTTTGTGGCTATTATGAGGCATACATGTTGGGACTTTTTTTCAGCCATTACCTGTATGTCCATCCTGTGCTGCTATTTGTATACTCTTGCTTCCCCCCTGCCCAGGAGATGTGGTATCATCAGACAATTTTCCTGTATGGTCAGCAGGGCTGTGGAGTCGGAGTCGTTGCCCATTTTGTTGGAGTCTGTATAAAGTGGACCAGCTCCGACTCCTAAAATATATAATAAATTTGGGACAGTAGTTCAATGCAGCTTGTGGGGAATAATTCTTTTTATCATAATTTGGGAAAGCTATGAAATGTCCTATAAATGTCTGTCTTATTCCTGATCTAAGGTTTAGACTTATTTGAGATGAATCTGTGCTGCAGTTTATGTTCATAAGTAGTGAGGCTCCCCCTCTACAGATAAGGGGGAAAAAATAAACACAGGGAAGGAAAGCCTACATTCATCTCAGAACTTCTAGCGTGAACAAGAAAGCAGGATTAAAGAAGGTAAGTACTTCCTAAAGCATATCTAAACTTTCAATAAACTGTGCATAAATCAATAGTCCAGTATATGTTGTCTCTGTATGCTTGATGTTTTAGTTTGTTTTTCCCCTTAGCTCATGTTTGGAGAAATTAGCTGCTGTGATGACTTATATACACTATACATAGAATATAAGGGGACAAAAATGTTTTCCAACATTTCAAATTCGGAAATACAGTATCAGGATCCGAGTTAAGCTATTTAACACCACATTTTACAAACCTAATACTTATTTGTCCTATTGATTTATGCAAAGATTGTTTTAATTCTATCCCAAATCATACAGTGCACGATTCCCTATTCTTGCACATATTACAATATACTTTGTTTTTTTTTTTACAGGACAAAGTTATTTTGAGAGCGAATTTACATAATTACAAAGTGTCTAAGAAGCATCTTATGAAGTCCTCTGGATTTGAGCATTTCACAGTGACTCAAGATAATAAACATTTTGTTTGTCAGTGTATAAGTGACCCAGATGAAAACAAATGCTGTGATTCCAAAATGTTCCTTCAAGAGCTTCCAATCCAAGACGTATACAATGCTGCCACCCAGAAGTTTACAAAACTGTAACTGAAAAAGATCAAAGCAGCACCAAGAAACCAGAGACTAGTACTTCCCACCAGGCAGAGGAGGAAAGAGCGTCTCAAACATCAGTTACAAGATATTTTGTAAGTGACAAAGTTACTGTAACAATGACAGCAGATGTGTTTAAAATACAGCTCATCGAGCGTGTTGTGTAGGGATTGTGTACCATTATCGTTATTTGCTGACCAGCTTTTACAGCTCTTAATGGAGAAATGGCTCCCAAACTTAGTGAAAGTATTAGTAAGCGAGGAGAAAGCATTAGAAAATTAGAGATTGAAGAAGCCCTTAACCAAAAAGGAAGATCTTAACCCCTTCATGACCCAGCCTATTTTGACCTTAAAGACCTGGCCGTTTTTTGCAATTCTGACCAGTGTCCCTTTATGAGGTAATAACTCAGGAACGCTTCAACGGATCCTAGCGGTTCTGAGATTGTTTTTTCGTGACATATTGGGCTTCATGTTAGTGGTAAATTTAGGTCAATAAATTCTGCGTTTATTTGTGATAAAAACGGAAATTTGGCGAAAATTTTGAAAATTTCGCAATTTTCACATTTTGAATTTTTAGTCTGTTAAACCAGAGAGATATGTGACACAAAATAGTTAATAAATAACATTTCCCACATGTTTACTTTACATCAGCACAATTTTGGAAACAAAATTTTTTTTTGTTAGGAAGTTATAAGGGTTAAAATTTGACCAGCGATTTGTCATTTTTACAACGAAATTTACAAAACCATTTTTTTTAGGGACCACCTCACATTTGAAGTCAGTTTGAGGGGTCTATATGGCTGAAAATACCCAAAAGTGACACCATTCTAAAAACTGCACCCCTCAAGGTACTCAAAACCACATTCAAGAAGTTTATTAACCCTTCAGGTGCTTCACAGCAGCAGAAGCAACATGGAAGGAAAAAATGAACATTTAACTTTTTAGTCACAAAAATTATCTTTTAGCAACAATTTTTTTATTTTCCCAATGGTAAAAGGAGAAACTGAACCACGAAAGTTGTTGTCCAATTTGTCCTGAGTACGCGGATACCTCATATGTGGGGGTAAACCACTGTTTGGGCGCACGGCAGGGCTTGGAAGGGAAGGAGCGCCATTTGACTTTTTGAATGAAAAATTGGCTCCACTCTCTAGCGGACACCATGTCACGTTTGGAGAGCACCCGTGTGCCTAAAAATTGGAGCTCCCCCACAAGTGACCCCATTTTGGAAACTAGACGCCCCAAGGAACTTATCTAGATGCATAGTGAGCACTTTGAACCCCCAGGTGCTTCACAAATTGATCCGTAAAAATGAAAAAGTACTTTTTTTTTCACAAAAAAAATTCTTTTAGCCTCAATTTTTTCATTTTCACATGGGCAACAGGATAAAATGGATCCTAAAATGTGTTGGGAAATTTCTCCTGAGTACATCAATACCTCACATGTGGGGGTAAACCACTGTTTGGGCATATGGTAAGGCTCGGAAGGGAAGGAGCGCCATTTGACTTTTTGAATGAAAAATTATTTCCATCGTTAGCGGACACCATGTCGCGTTTGGATAGCTCCTGTGTGCCTAAACATTGGCGCTCCCCCACAAGTGACCCCATTTTGGAAACTAGACCCCCCAAGGAACTTATTTAGATGCCTAGTGAGCACTTTAAACCCTCAGGTGCTTCACAAATTGATCTGTAAAAATGAAAAAGTACTTTTTTTCACAAAAAAAATTCTTTTCGCCTCAATTTTTTCATTTTCACATGGGCAGTAGGATAAAATGGATCATAAAATTTGTTGGGCAATTTCTCCCGAGTACGCCGATACCTCATATGTGGGGGTAAACCACTGTTTGGGCACTCGGCAGGGCTCGGAAGGGAAGGCAAGCCATTTGACTTTTTGCATGGAAAATTAGCTCCAATTGTTAGCGGACACCATGTCGCGTTTGGAGAGCCCCTGTGTGCCTAAACATTGGAGCTTCCCCACAAGTGACCCCATTTTGGAAACTAGACCCCCAAAGGAACTAATCTAGATGTGTGATGAGGACTTTGAACCCCCAAGTGCTTCACAGAAGTTTATAACGCAGAGCCATGAAAATAAAATAAAAAAATTATTTTCTCAAAAATGATATTTTAGCCTGCAATTTTTTATTTTCCCAAGGGTAACAGGAGAAATTTGACCCCAAAAGTTGTTGTCCAGTTTCTCCTGAGTACACTGATACCCCATATGTGGGGGTAAATCACTGTTTGGGCACATGCCGGGGCTCGGAAGTGAAGTAGTGACGTTTTGAAATGCAGACTTTGATGGAATGCTCTGTGGGCGTCACGTTGCGTTTGCAGAGCCCCTGATGTGGCTTAACAGTAGAAACCCCCCACAAGTGACCCCATTTTGGAAACTAGACCCTAAAAGGAACTAATCTAGATGTGTGGTGAGCACTTTGAACCCCCAAGTGCTTCACAGAAGTATATAATGCAGAGCCGTGAAAATAATAAATACGTTTTCTTTCCTCAAAAATAATTATTTAGCCCAGAATTTTTTATTTTCCCAAGGGTAACAGGAGAAATTGGACCCCAATAGTTGTTGTCCAGTTTCTCCTGAGTACGCTGATACCCCATGTGTGGGGGTAAAGCACTGTTTGGGCACACGTCGGGGCTCAGAAGGGAAGTAGTGACTTTTGAAATGCAGACTTTGATGGAATGGTCTGCGGGCGTCACATTGCGTTTGCAGAGCCCCTGGTGTGCCTAAACAGTAGAAACCCCCCACAAGTGACCACATTTTAGAAACTAGACCCCGCAAGGAACTTATCTAGATATGTGGTGAGCACTTTGAACCCCCAAGTGCTTCACAGACGTTTACAACGCAGAGCCGTGAAAATAAAAAAATCATTTTTCTTTCCTCAAAAATGATGTTTTAGCAAGCATTTTTTTAGATTCACAAGGGTAACAGGAGAAATTGGACCCCAGTAATTGTTGCGCAGTTGATCCTGAGTACACTGATACCCCATATGTGGGGGTAAACCACTGTTTGGGCACACGTCAGGGCTCGGAAGTGAGGGAGCACCATTTGACTTTTTGAATACGAGATTGGCTGGAATCAATGGTGGCGCCATGTTGCGTTTGGAGACCCCTGATGTGCCTAAACAGTGGTAACCCCTCAATTCTACCTCCAACACTAACCCCAACACACCCCTAACCCCAATCCCAACTGTAGCCATAACCCTAATCACAACCCTAACCACAACCCTAATTCCAACCCTAACCCTAAGGCTATGTGCCCACGTTGCGGATTCGTGTGAGATATTTCCGCACCATTTTTGAAAAATCCGCGGGTAAAAAGGCACTGCGTTTTACCTGCGGATTTTCCGCGGATTTCCAGTGTTTTTTGTGCGGATTTCACCTGCGGATTCCTATTGAGGAACAGGTGTAAAACGCCGCGGAATCCGCACAAAGAATTGACATGCTGCGGAAAATACAACGCAGCGTTTCCGCGCGGTATTTTCTGCACCATGGGCACAGCGAATTTGGTTTTTCATATGTTTACATGGTACTGTAAACCTGATGGAATACTGCTGCGAATCCGCAGCGGCCAATCCGCAGCCAAATCCGCACCGTGTGCACATAGCCTAATTCTAAAGGTATGTGCACACTGCGGAAAACGCTGCAGATCCGCAGCAGTTTCCCATGAGTTTACAGTTCAATGTAGACCTATGAGAAACAAAAATCGCTGTACACATGCTGCGGAAAAACTGCACGGAAACGCAGCGGTTTACATTCCGCAGCATGTCACTTCTTTGTGCGGATTCCGCAGCGGTTTTACAACTGCTCAAATAGAAAATCGCAATTGTAAAACCGCAGTGAAATGCGCAGAAAAAAACGCGGTAAATCCGCCATAAATCCGGAGCGGTTTAGCACTGCGGATTTATCAAATCCGCAGCGGAAAAATCCGCAGAGGACCAGAATACGTGTGCACATACCGAAACCCTACCCCTATTCTAACATTAGTGGGAAAAAAAAAATTTCTTTATTTTTTTATTGTCCCTACCTATGGGGGTGACAAAGGGGGGGGTCCATTTATTATTTTTTTTATTTTGATCACTGAGATATAATCTCAGTGATCAAAATGCACTTTGGAACGAATCTGCCGGCCGGCAGATTCGGCGGGCGCACTGCGCATGCGCCCGCCATTTTGGAAGATGGCGGCACCCAGGGAGAAGACGGACGGGACCCCGGCAGGATCGGTAAGTATGGTGGGGGACCACGGGGGGGGGATCGGAGTACGGGGGGGAATCGGAGCGCGGCGGGCGTGGAACGGAGCACGGGGGGGCTGGAACGGAGCACGGGGGGTGGAACGGAGCACGGGGGGGTGGATCGGAATGCAGGGGGGGTGATTGGAGCATGGGGGGTGATTGGAGCACGGGGGGAGCGGACAAGAGCACGGGGGGAGCGGACAAGAGCACGGGGGGGAGCGGAGCACTGGATGGAGGGGAGCCGGAGCAGTGTACCGGCCAGATCGGGGGGCTGGGGGGGGCGATCGGTGGGGTGGAGTGGGGGCACATTAGTATTTCCAGCCATGGCCGATGATATTGCAGCATCGGCCATGGCTGGATTGTAATATTTCACCCGTTATAATAGGTGAAATATTACAAATCGCTCTGATTGGCTGTTGAAAGTGAAACTGCCAATCAGAGCGATCGTAGCCACGAGGGGGTGAAGCCACCCCCCCTGGGCTAAACTACCACTCCCCCTGTCCCTGCAGATCGGGTGAAATGGGAGTTAACCCTTTCACCGGATCTGCAGGGACGCGATCTTTCCATGACGCCACATAGGCGTCATGGGTCGGATTGGCACCGACTTTCATGACGCCTACGTGGCGTCATGGGTCGGGAAGGGGTTAAAAAGACTCAAGAGACACTTTGTATTTCTTAAAATGGATGCCTGCACATGTCACAGAGTTAACCATTTTGCCATCAACGTTTGAGGCAACTAAAAATTGTTACCAAGACACTGGCAGTAAAAGATACTAAAGCTCATCACAGCAGCCAGTTTCTCCAGACCTTAAAAAGTTCTGCAAGATTATGAACTAAATAAAGAATAGGTTCTTGCTATTGTAATTGATAATGCTTCAAACATAAGTACAATTAAACTGATGAATAATGAAGGTGAACAGCAGCTAGAACAACATTTCACATTCAGCATGTTGGAGATGGAAGGCCACAGTCCTGTTCCCATAACGGAGGAGCAAACAGATATTACTACAGAAGGACAGCAAAATGATTCTTTACAATTAGATGATCTTGTTGAAGCCGCTTCACACCTCTTTCCTATTCATCACATGCGGTGTTGTGGATACGCTGCAGCTGGCAATAAGAATCTGCAAGAGGGACATGCTGGAACTCTGATTAGCAAAGTGAGGAAATTGGCTATTGCTGGCAGAACCCCTAAAGTTGATTCCATCTTGAAGAGACGTGCTGGAAAAGGGGCAATTGTGGATCAAGCACCTATTTAATTATTGAGTGATTGTTTGAGCTGAAACCCTTCCTTGTAGATATGGCTAACTCTGGGGTAACACTAAATGAAGGTCAAAGGGCACAGGTGGCTGAATTGAAGGAACTGCTTCATCACCCATTTACAGTGACTATAAAAATGCCAGGAGTTAAATCCACAGCTTGTAACTTTTTAAAGGAGTGGAAGAACTTGTTGTTCTGCCTGTGCCAAGAGGACGTTTAAACGCAGATGGCATTTTTGCTTCAATGAAACAGAGAGAGAAACAGTGATATTAGAAAATAAAATTCTTCTGGCAGCTGTTTATGTGTTCCGAGTTATCGTATATTGCTGAATGATCAACAGCTTACTAAAGGAAAAGAAGCTTTGATTGCGGTAGCAGTTAGGATGCGTGGGCTACAGGATGGCCAAGAGCAAGAGGACTCGGGTCCTGCCAGTGCTGCTGCCGTTCCTTTATCCTCATCAGTTGAGGAGTTTGATTTCGACAAGTATTTGGAGGACAAAGCGTTGTTGCAGGGAAAAAGATTCCACTCCCATAGAAAACAGATTGACCATATTGCAGCAAAATTTTTCACTTGCTCTCAAAGTAGAGGAGTTCAATCGTTCATCAAAACTGACTATGCATGAAGGCAATTCCTTTATACCCTGAAATTGTTAGAGATGTTGCCCATGTGGTTACTGCTTTGACACCAACCCAAGTTAGTGTAGAGAGGTTGTTCTCTAGCCTTAAAATAATTAGTATTCAGATGTGAGGTCATCTATGAAGGAGGATCTGATGGAGGCGATACTATTTCTCAGAACAAATTTTCTGTTTTTCCCCCCACTTACGGCAGAGTGTATAAAACTGTAAATATGCAAAGCTGTTTTGTTCTAAACTTGCATTCCAATAAATATATTTTATGTTCTATCTAAATGGATGGATTATTGTATCACAATAAAGATTAAAAGCCTGATGTTACCATTTTAATACAGTAAATGTATCACTTAAACATGAGCCATGTATGAGGGAGTCGGAGTTGGTGTCATGGGAATTGAGGAGTCGGAGTTGGAGGTCTGGCTTACCGACTCCACAGCCCTGATGGTCAGACACAATCATTACACTGTACACAGCAGGAGCACATTTATTATTTCAGCAGAGGAACATTTATTTTAACACTTCCAATGGTTGAAATTATGTATTCCAAAATCTATTGATTATAATTAATTTTGTTTGTGAGACAACCCTTTTAAAGACACTGAAGAATTTTTGCAAGTTCTTAAACAGATGATTCTAAGGCTGCTTTCACACATCAGGTTTTTTGTTTCAGGCGAATTCCGGCTCTTCCGCCAAAAAAACAGAATTGAAAACCGGAGAAACCGGATCCGGCTTTTCCCCCATTGAATATTATTGGCGCCGGATGGCCCAGCGTTCCTTCCGGTGTGAAGCCAGATCTGGCGTTCTATCGATTCCGGCGTCTTTAAAAAAAAAAGTCTACTGTAACTTTTTTGTCTCCGGCGAAAAAGCTGGAAACGCCGGATCCGGCCTTTCCGGCTTTTCGCAACAATGCATGTCTATGGACGCCGGAAAGCGCCGGATCCGGAAAAAGCCAGATACAGCGGCCATATCCGGCTTTTTACACTGAGCATGCTCAAAAACCTATGGGCAGCCCCCAGGACTATATATAAAGCAGTGCCATGAGGCCTTCATCCATTTCCAGCCATAAAGCAGAAGAGCCAACACCCTGCCAAGACGGAAGGAGCCAGAAACATTTTTCTTCTAGAGTTCGGAATCTGGTGCCCAAGCAAGAGGTCCTTCCAGTGGCTCCCAGGGTCGTTGGCGTGAATCTCGTGGCGGCCGTCGTCGTGTAGGTTTTTTTAAAAAAAAATTTTTGGGGGAGGTTAGAAATGTTTCAAATTTGGTGTTAATTTTTTCCCCCCCCTTTTCAAACAGGTTTCACAGCGTGCTCCAGATTCTGACGGTGAGGAGGTTGGCCTTGATATTGACCTCCTCATCGATCTTGTCCGAGACAGGGAGCCGTTCTGGAATATGGGTGACCGCCGCCATGCTGATCTCTCAGTGACCCGTCGACTCTGGGAGCAAATCTGCCGCGAACTGATACCGAGGTGGGATGACCTTGATGTTCAGGCCCAGATTCAAGAACGTAAGTATCCTCAGTTCAGTTTTGGTGATGCATTCTAAAATGCTGTTTCTAACCAAGTTGTCTTTCTCCTTTTTTAACAGGTGAGCGGATTGTGAAAAGGTGGTGGTCGATCAGGGATCGCTTTAAGAAGGAGTTCAACAAAGATGTGGGCCCCGAGTGGATCTGGAGGACGCAGGAGCACGTACAAATATGCAAGGGCCCCATCGTTCCTCAGGTCAACGATGGTCACCCGAAGGTAAATATTACCCACCACATGCACTAATGTTTTACATGTCTAAACCTCTTTTGCTCTTTCAGCCAGGGCCATGCAATGACAGTATATTAATGGTTTGTTTTTCTCTTTTTTTCCACAGTACCGTCGGGAGCCTGCAGCACAGTTGAACCCTTCTGGGGCGATCCCTCAGGAGGCCGCCACCGAGGGACACTGACAGTGAGGAACCCTCTGCACCTTCCCACTCTTCTGATACCATTTTCCCATCCACGAGCGCTGGAGCATCCTGGCCGGTTCCATTGCATGTAGATGCTGGTGAGGATATAGCGTTTCCTGTACCCCACCCCTCTGCTGCAGCCACCTCTAGTACACCTGTAGCATCGGGGCGGTTTCGGCAGAGGGGTCAGGTACATAGTTATGCGCCCGAGTTCTTGCACCTGAACGCATCGTTCCAGAACTGTCTGAAAGTTTTGTCCGAGCAAATGGCTGCAGATTTCAATTTCATAAATAAAAGTATGCTCGAGATGCATACACTTCTGGTAACGATGCGTTCAGAGGCGAGACAGTCACCGAACACCACTTTTTTTTCAGTCGGTGCTTGAGCAAATGGAGACGCCATCTACTTCTCAGCAGATGCAAGTAATTGAATCCTGCCAGTCTACTCTAGCGCTCATTGCCTCTAGAGCAGATAGTCTTTCCAACCATCCTCCAACTGCCCCCCCTTCCTCCACTGTCCATCACTACAGCCAGTACCATCCTCCTGACCCATACCGCCAAACTGACCATGCCCCATCCCACCCACCTCACCATCATCCACATCGTGCCCGTGCCCTGTCCCAACAGCCACAACACTTTCAGCGTTCCCGTGCCCCTTCCCACCAGCCACACTACCAGCCCCATGCCCCTTCCCACCATCCACACTACCAGCCTCCCGCACGTGACCCTTCCCACCAGCCATACTACCAGCCTCCCACCCTTGCCCCTTCCCACCCATATGATCCCGACCCATACAACTTCCCATCTACTTCATCCTCGCCTCCTCTCCCTGCCCACTTCCAACAGCCTCTATCACCCTCTTCCCAACCATCTTCACACATCACTCCTTCTGCCTCCCAATCCTCCCAAAACATTACCTACACCCCTCCATCCTATCAAATTCCTAACCCCAATCGGACTTTCTTGTCCACCCGCTCAATAGCTTTCTCCACTCCTTCACCCCTACCTATAGAACATTTCCCACCACCACCACATTCCTCTCTCCACACTCCCACTGTCGAAGTGTCCCTATCCGACAGTCCCTCCGACAGTATCTCCACCTCGACGTATGAAACCCTTTAGTTAGCTGTATGTTTTTTTTGGCGTTTCTAAAAAAAGTTTGGTTGTGAAAAAATGTTAAAACTTTTTGGTTGAAAACTCTCTTGTATTTACTCATTGGGGACAAATAACACTTTGGTTAAACAAGGTTTATTGGTAAGAGCTAAAGTACTTTGGGTACAACCCAAACAGATGCACATCTTGGTTAAAAGTTAAAACTAAACAGGTACACAACATGGGTAAAAGGTAAACCCAAACAGGTACACAACATGGGTAAAGGTAACAGTTATTACTAGGTACATACAAAGTGTTTAAACTCTCATCCTGCCAGTGTATTCTTCCTTGGGGTGAAATAAAATATTCTGCAAAGTGATCCCGTATTCTGGAAACTGTGGCAGAACTTCTGTATGTCTGGTTGCTATAATCCGTCAAGGTGGTTTCAGCAGAGTGGTCCTCAATGGAAAGCTGTTCCTTGGATATAACATAATTGTGTAGGACAACACACGCTTTCACGACCTCATCCACAGTGTCTGTCTTCAAGTTAATGGATGTCAGGAGAACTCTCCATTTGGCGGTTAGGATCCCAAACGCACACTCCACCATTCTCCTTGCACGTGTGAGTCTGTAGTTGAAAATTCTTTTAGTATTGTTTAAACCACGGATGGAGTAGGGTTTCAAAAGATGCTCGGAAAGCTGAAAAGCTTCATCCCCAACACATACAAATGGCATTGGTGGCTCAGAGGTTTGAGGCAGTGGTCTTGGGGGAGGGGGGGGCGATTGAAAGGTTTGTCCATATAAACGCCACCCCACAGAAGACAGTTTGAAAACTTGCGAATCATTAGAACGGCCATACGCCCCAATGTCCACCGCTACAAATTTGTAATCCGCATCAGCAATGGCCATCAGCACTATGGAAAAGTACTTCTTGTAGTTGAAATACTGAGATCCGGAACCAGCCGGTTTCACGATACGGATGTGTTTCCTGTCCACCGCACCCAAGCAATTGGGAAACTGGCACACTTCCAGGAATCTGTCAGCTACTTCCAACAATGTCTGCATTGTGGGATGTGGAATGTATTCTTCATGCAGAGAGTCCCACAGTGCACGGCAAGTGTGCCTCACTATTCCTGATATGGTTGAAATGCCCAGTCTGAACTGAAAATGTAGTGAAGACAGGGATTCACCAGTTCCTAGGAATCTGTGGACAAAAGCAAGGCTGAAATTACTGCGAATTCAAAATATCAACGAAAGTGCCCAACAAGAGTTGATCCAAAAACAATGCTTACCGAAGAGTTACCATCAGACGCTCAGCCGGGGTAATGGAGAATCGGCAATAAGTATCACTCCTTATTAGATGTTCAACCCGCTCCACCAATACATCAAAGTTCTCCGCTTTCATCCGCACATAGCTGAAAAACTTGTCAGGGTCACCTCGTAGCTCCATATACAAAGTGGAAAAGACTCCACGGGTCATTCTCTGTGCCGTGATGGGGTGGATCCACAAACTGCGTCGTCGCAGACGCATGACACGCTGTCTCTCTCGCTCCTTCTCAATAACAATTGCTTTCAAATCGATTCGCCTCTACGATGAAATCCACGTTCTGCGGAATCTTCGCAATAATGCCGTCCATCTTGCTCTGTATCTTGCTCCTCTTCAACCCGTCACAGATGTTAGGAACACTGTATATAGTTTTCAGCCGGCCAATCACCTTTTTAGCCTTTCAGGGGGCGTTTTTAAAAGCCGGATCTGTAAAAAACCGGAAAGAAAACCGGACGAACCGGATGGAAACCGGATGAGACGGATCCGGTTTTTCGCCGGATTCGGACACCTGATCCGGCTGAAAAATGGCTCCGTCTCATCCGGTTGCCATTTTGTTTCTTAAAAAAAAAAAAAACGGATCCGTGCTGCGGTGCGACGCCGGAACCGGAATCTGGCAAAAAACCTGATGTGTGAAAGCAGCCTAAGAGGTGCGAGTTATTCCATTACCAGTACAACAGTGATGGCGTCAACAGGCTAATAATAATCTGATCATGGAAAACCCCATTACCATTCTAAAGACCCCCATACACAGTTAATGGTTTGGCTGATGGCCATGACTACCAAAGCCCCTCATCAACAGGTTTGCTCTGCCAACACTCTTTACAATTCTCTGAGAGTCAGATATGCCACAGGAAATCCAATGTGCCTGATTTTTCTCTCAGTGGACATCATCTGTTGGTTCTCTTGATGCCAATCTAATGTGTATGGGGGACCTCAACCATAACAAAGTATAGAATGTGATGTCAGGTTCACTTTATTCAGGCTGTATAAATTAAGAAGCATATGTATTTTTTTTGCCAACAGTACAGACATTTCATCAGAAGATGATTCTACTCGCACAGCACTTTTAGAAGCTAAAACAAGGAAGCAGCAGTCACAATATGCTCTAACAAGGCATCAGACGTTCGGAAGAAAACGCTGCAAGTCGGATTCTTCAAAGACTAAAAAAAAGTAAGTAATAGAACTGAAGATGATCTGGAGACAATATATTATTATATAAGGAATAGATACGTTAGTAGGCGAGCTGGAGCCTTTACTAATACATATATCTAACTCTTTAGAGAACACTTAACGCCGCCTCAATATAAATCACAGCTTGCACTCTCACTGCTGAGATTTACAGGGAATCCTAAGATCACAGTTATAAGAACGTACATTAATTATGTACACCAAGCTTAAAAGAAGACAGTTTAAAAGGCAATTATGTAAATATATTTATGGAATTGGCATTACAGGCAATTAGGGGGAACCAGGCATTGACAGATTGTTATAAAAGAGGAAACTATCGCATTTGTATCACTAAAAAAAAAATATATATATATATATATATATATATATATATATATATATATATATATATATATATATATATATATATATACATACACATATACACACACACATATACATATACACATACACATATACATACATATATACACACACACACACACCACAACATCATTTATACACACGCTATTTATTACACACACTGCTCAAAAAATAAAGGGAAACTTAAACAGAATATAACTCCAAGTAAATCGAACTTCTGTGAAATCAAACTTTCCACTTAGGAAGCAACACTGTTTGACAACCAATTTCACATGGTGTTGTGCAAATGTAATAGACAACAGATGGAAATTATTGGCAATTATCAAGACACTCAAAGGAGTGGTTCTGCAGGTGGGGACCACAGACCACATCTCAGTACCAATGCTTTCTGGCTGATGTTTTGGTCACTTGAATGTTGGTTGTGCTTTCAACTCGTGGTAGCAGGAGACAGACTCTACAACCCACACAAGTGGCTCATGTAGCGCATCTCATCCAGAATGCCACATCAATGCGAGCTGTGGCAAGAAGGTTTGCTGTGTGCCAGTGTAGTGTCCAGAGGCTGGAGGTGCTACCAGGAGACAGGCCAGTACACCAGGAGACGTGGAGGGGGCCGTAGGAGGGCAACAACCCAGCAGCAGGACCGCTACCTCAGCCTTTGTGCAAGGAGGAACAGGAGGAGCACTGCCCGAGCCCTGTAAAATGACCTCCAGCAGGCCACAAATGTGCATGTGTCTGCACAAACGGTTAGAAACTGACTCCATGAGGATGGTCTGAGTGCCCAACGTCCACAGATGGGGGTTGTGCTCACAGCCCAACACTGTGCAGGATGCTTGGCATTTGCCACAGAACACGAGGATTGGCAAATTCACCGCTGGCGCCCTGTGCTCTTCACAGATGAAAGCAGGTTCACACTGAGCACATGTGACAGACGTGACATAGTCTGGAGACGCCGTGGAGAGCGATCTGCTGCCTGCAACATCCTTCAGCATGACTGGCAGTGGGTCAGTAATGGTGTGGGATGGCATTTCTTTGGAGGGCCGCACAGCCCTCCATGTGCTCGCCAGAGGTAGCCTGAGTGCCATTAGGTACAGAGATGAGATCCTCAGACCCCTTGTGAGACAATATGCTGGTGCGGTTGGCCCTGGGTTCCTTCTAATGCAGTACAATGCCAGACCTCATGTGGCTGGATTGTGTCAGCAGTTCCTGCATGATGAAGCCATTGAAGCTATGGACTGGCCTGCCAATTCCCCAGACCGGAGTCCGATTGAACACATCTGGGACATCATGTCTCACACCATCCACCAACGTCATGTTGCACCACAGACTTCTTGCACCACAAGGAGTTGGCGGATGCCTTAGTCCTGGTCTGGGAGGAGAACCCTCAGTAGACCATCTGCCGCCTCATCAGGAGCATGCCCAGGCGTTGTAGGGAGGTCATATAGGCACAGGCATTTCCACTGAAGTTGCATCAGCCTGTAATTTGATTTTCTACTTTGATTTCGAGTTTCCTTCCAAATCCAGACCTCCATGGAATATTCATTTTGATTTACATTGATCATTTTTAGGTTTTCTTGTTCTCAACACATTCCACCATGCAATGAATAAAGATTTGCAACTGAAATATTTCATTCAGTGAGATATTTAAAAAAAAAAAGAAAAAAGAAAAAGAAAAAGAAATATATATATATATATATATATCACTTCCGTCTATGTCTTTCTTTCTGTCATGGATATTCATTGGTCGCAGCCTCTGTCGGTCATGGAAATCCAAGTCGCGGATTGGTCGTGGCAAAACGCCCATGACCAATGCCACGACCAATCAGCGACGGGTGCAGTCCGGCAGCAACATGGCCGCTCCTTCCTCCCCGCAGTCAGTGCCCGCTGCGTACTCCCCTCCAGTCAGCCCTCACACAGGGTTAATGCCAGCGTTAACGGAACGCGGTGTAACGCACTCTGGCTACGCAGCTATTAACCCTGTGTGACCAACTTTTTACTATTGATGTTGCGTATGCAGCATCAATAGTAAAAAGATCTACTGTTACAAATAATAATAATAAAAAAAAAAAAAGTTATTCTCACCCTCCGACATGTCGTCCTGTCATCGGCAGTGCAAGCGGCAGGTTCCGGTGCCAAGGATGCTATGCGATAAAGACCTGCCATGACGTCACGGTCATGTGACCGCGACATCATCACAGGTCCTGCGCTCATCAAACCTGGGACCGGAAGCTGCTGCATGCACCGCACACAGGCGCCAGGACTACAAGGGGCCCCTTCAGAAGGTGAGTATGCTTATTTTTTTAACCTGTTACATACGTGGCTGGGCAATATGCTACGTGACTGGCCAATATACTACGTGACTGGGCAATATACTATGTGACTCTGTGCTGTATACTACATGGCTGGGCAATATACTACGTGGACATGCATATTCTAGAATACCCGATGCGTTCGAATCGGGCCACCATTACACGCACATACATGCATGCACATACATACACGCACATACATACACGCACATACACATCCCCACACGCACATACATACACGCACATACACATCCCCACACACACATCCCCATATGCATACACTTTTTTTTTGTTTTTATATGCTACATTTTTAGGACCACAAGACAATTTATTAAAATAAATAAATCAGCCAACAGCCACATTACTGTTTTGCACTATTTTCCCAAGTGCACTTTGTTTCTGAAGTGGAAAAGCTTCCTTAAGGCTACTGCTAATGCTCCCCAAATGTCCCGGAGACTCCAGTAACAGGAGGCATATAATCCGGACACTGCACTTTTTAAATTTTTTTTTATATAAATACTCCTTTCTTGTCCGACAGTGCCAGGAAGTGAGGAAAATATGTATATCTAACCGGGGGTCACTACTTACAGGGAACAGGTCTGGGGTTCTATACAAACGTATTTTATTTTTGTGTAATATTTTTCATTTAATTTCTAACAGATCAAAACATTTTTTAGCAACATTCAAGAATACCACAAAAACACACATTATATTCTGGTTATCAAAGACCGGCATGAAACTAAAGTAATATTAAAAGCCTGTATCTGTGGCAGTTTTTTTTTTTTTTTTTTTTTTTACACTCCTAACAGTATTCTTTTAATTCAGTAAAACGCTTAGACTAAAAAGTGTCATCTTGCAGATCTGCAGGAAAACCGCACAACTTTAACCTCTGGTTCATGCTGGATATGTATACACACACCTAGCACGCCCCCTAGAGTTTTGACGTGGTAGCACTTATTCCAATGCCATACTATTGCCACACAGCTGTTCTCTGTGTATGCATTCACACTGACCACGGCCCTTTAACCCTTTAGATGCTGCTATCAATAGTGAGTACAAATATCCAGAAAGTTAAGAGTGGAGGCTGCCCATTTAACCCCATCGGCACCCTGAAATCATACCTGTGGTCACGATGGATGCCACGGCAATTCACGTTCAAATATCGGACTTGAGAGTCTGCTGGTTATAGTGACCTGTGTTTAGAAGTTAGCAACATTTAGGTGGTTAACTTTTTTCTTTACGGTCATCATGCCAGTTTGCATTAATTCCTGAAAAGCACTAAACTACTTGCAATCAACTTTGATTATGTTGAGGGGTGCGGTTTTTAAAAGGATATCACTTTTGGGGTTCTCAATATACAGGGCCCCGAAAATAAATTAAAAACTGAAAAAGGCACTAAAAAAAAAAAAAAAAAAAAAAAAAAAATGAGCGCTGTAAATTTGCTTTAAAATCGTTAGCCATTTTCCATTTGTTTGCAAGCTATGATGAAAAGCAGACAGAGGGAAATGTTATATAATAACTATTTTGTGTGGTTTCACTGTTCGGATTACAAGGGAAAATCAACGTATGAAAACTGCAAATTGTTTTTAGAAGTTTGTCAAATTTGATTTTTTTTTTTTTTTTTTCAAAGTCAATGCAAAACATCTACCTACATTTACCATCACAAAATAACATGACATTTTGTTGCCTTTTCCAGGAACAATAAATGGACACCACTAGAAATTCTTCTATCTCATAGACGATACATTTGGGAGAGAAAATGGATAATTCTATGCCACATACTGATAACGCCACATTAATGGACAATTCGACCACGTGCACTACGGATGAATCCTTACTCAATTATGCTCTTGTGTTTTTCTACTCTCTCATTTTTATCATTGGACTGATGGGCAATGGTTTGGCACTGTATGTGTTTTTACGCATTCACCGCAAAAGAAACTCTGTGCAGGTGTACCTGCTAAACACGGCCATTGCCGATCTGCTCTTGATCGTTTGCCTTCCATTTCGGATAATATATCACTTTTCAAAACAGTGGAAAATGGGCATCGTTTTCTGCAAGGTTGTTGGCAACCTGTTTTACATGAACATGTACATAAGCATTGTGCTTTTGGGTCTCATCAGCATGGATCGTTACGTGAAAGTGAAGAAATCTCAGCGAGGGCAGAGTGTGTCGAAAAGGAAATGTAGCATCCAGATCTGCTGCTGCCTGTGGGCGGGCGCCATCCTCTCCGGGACACTGCTCATTGCTACACAATCATTCGGAAAACAACCCGACACCAACGAGTGTTTCCAATACACAGACCGGAAACGCCAAATTTGGCAAGCGGCATTTAATTACTTTGTCGTGTTAGTCTTTTGGATTGTTTTTGTAATGCTGATATTATCCTATGTAAAGATTGGAAAAAACCTTCAGAAAATCTCCAGGGAGCGAGCGTACTTCCCAAGTGCTGGGAGGTACAATGCGACGGCATACAAGTCATTCTTTGTGCTCTTCATCTTCACCACCTGCTTTGTGCCATATCACACATTTAGGATTGCTTATATCGCAACCCAACTGCAAACGCTCTCTTGTTACTGGGTGGATATAGTTCACAAAACCAACGAAGTTACCCTCATGCTGTCTGCCTGTAACAGCTGTCTGGACCCCATCATGTACTTCTTACTGTCCAACAGCGTCCGGAGAACCGTGAGACAGCTTCTCTGCAGAGTCAGCCGAGATGGCAGCAAGAGCGAAAGCAACACATCAGATCTCCATCCAGGACATACGCTACCGGACAGTATCACCAACGTGCAATCACAGACTCCTACTCCATTAAATAGAAGAAAAATCAGAATGACTGTAAGTCAAAATATTGAATGGCACAAGCAAAGGGTTTAGACACCATTGGCACAGGATTTTTACACCTTAGTACAAAAGTTTTATCAGCAACCACCAAGTCACCGTCTAATCTTTATTCCTTTACTCATTCATTTTTTTAACCAAGATATGCAGTTTTAAACCTAGTCCATGTTTCACCTAGTTCTTTTGTATGTGTGCCCTCCCCACCCACCACATTCTTACCTACAAATGGACAGCAAGTGTGATGTCTACATGACCCAGATGTGTTTCTACATCAGTGCTGCCTGATCTTCGATTTCCGCTGAGGTTTTCTCTGCCCTCCCTGGAACATGGATGCTTTCCCCACTCTCCAATATTCTGTGTACAACCATTTCCTCACCCTATTGCCATTGTCAAACAGAAAAATGAGAAAAGAAGAAGAAGAAAAAAAGAAAGACACTGCAGTAGAGCTCCAATGGATTGGCTGTATATTTCGCAGACCGATTAGATGAAGGACTTGCACACTGTAACAGCAAAATGGTATGAGACTGTTTAAAGACAACCATTTAGAAAGTTGCTAAATTTTGCATTTTAAGTAGCAAATTACCCACAAAGAATTCAGTGCAAGATTGTACAAATAGTTTACACTTCAAGGAAGCATTTTTTTTTATTTAAACACACTAAAGTGGTCTATACACACACATGTAGAGGTTAGTGGCTGCAAGAACCCTCACAGGGCTGCCTTTTGTCTATTAAATGATGCTCTAGAAAGGGGGAAAAAAAAAATCAATGCTCAAAATCAGTGACCGTGTATATAGCTAAATTATATAGTGACAGCAAAGGTGTACATAGTATTTTATGTAAAAAGTGAAATAGATGAAAATAAAACTACAATTATGCAGCTAGCTTTGCTTAATTGGCATTTACCAGTCATGTAGTTTTTACAATTTAGAGAAAGTTCCAGTTAATCCTTACTCTAATTTTTACTGACGGCTACACAGCATGGACAGTTAAGGAACTTTGTAATACATTGGGGGATATATCATTCCACCTATAAGTTTTAAAACTATAAAATGTAGCACAAGGTGTACTTTCAAAGCACCAGTCTGAACACTTGACACCTGCACAACATTTATGGTGCAAGTCAAAAGCAGGTGTATGGAGCGGGCTCAAGAAGTCACCCCTTTCTCAGCAGGTGATGGCTGTGTGTTACAGCCAGGACTTGCCTCTAGGACCTCTTCCCACGATTGTTACCCTGTTAAATACCGATGCCAAATTTCTGACAGCGGTATTTATATTGGGATGCGTCATTCCATGCACCTGTGAAGCGATCGCAGGTCATCGATGGGTTGCTACGACAGCTAGGGAGTCTACTGAAGACCAGTGATGATCATTCTGGAGCTACTCAAACACTACGGCCGTGCTTCAAAAGGAGACCGATTTTGGCTATATACAGCGATGCTGTGGCATTGCTACACATAGCCCAAGTGATCAGACAATCAGCTTCAAGTCCCCTAAGGGGGCAAACGAACAGTGAAAGTAATCAGAATAAACTTGGCACATAACGTGAGTACATGAATGGATATTACAAGCATGAGATAATGGAAAAAATGGTGCTGGCCCAAGATATACAGTAACAAAATGTAGGATTGAAAATGCAACTGATTTTTCCAGAGTCCCTAAGCATCGGTAAAAAACCTAGTCTGGGTTGCAAGGGCTACACAGAAACTGGTGGCTTCAGTAGCCCTATGCTCATGTGATACTGAAGAAGCAAAGCCATCTCTGCTTGCAACCAAGCCATGGGGCCAAACTGCGGATTACAGGAGTGCTGCCGTCCAAAATATTAGGTTTCTGAATAGTTAAAACTTGCCCACTTGCTGAGCAAGGTGAAGAACTCGGGCATATTTAGCTTATTAGACCTTCCTGATTAAAATATAAGCATTACAATATATTGGTGTATATTTAGGAAAAATTAACAATAACCCTTTACTAAACAACATTGTGAAAGGAAGTCCTGCAGCAACGTGCACAGTGTAGGCTCAGCTGCCGGGAGATTATCTGGCACCTTCTCCTGCAACACAGCTAATAGCACTGCAGTTGTGCCACATGAACTTAGAAGGTCAAAGTATCAAGTACATGTAGATCTATGGTTTTCCCATTTCTTATCTATGAAAATCATACATCATAGCTCAGTTTACACAAAGGACTATAGAACAGGGTAGTGGTGAGGAACTCAGTTTCCAGGAACTATAGCATACATTCGGTACCCATCACTTTCATTCTGCCTATTAATCTAAAACAGAAAATCTACACATCTATATATACACTATGTATGTACACACAACAAACTATATTTAAATAGCCTGTGAAATATTTATATATACACTACACACAAACTGAAATACCAAGAATTAAGAGTTGGTGAATTAAGTCACAATATCGACAGTTAGACAAGTTAATAAAATGCGAAAGACTAACAAAGAATTTAGTTTATTTAAAAAAAAAAAAAAAAAAACATTTTGCCTTCTTCAGAATAGAGTATGAGCGCCACATACATACCAATGAGGTTATTAACCGTTGTTTGATGAATGTTCTGACATGCTGAATGCACTTGGACATACAAATCAAGTTCCACTGCTGGCAGCGCCCTTTGAATTTGCTGACCATTAATATCCCAGATGTGTGCTATGGGAGACATATCCGTAGACTCTGCAGACCATGGTAGCACATTAATGCCACGAAGGCTGCTCACAGTTGCACGACCAACATGTAACCCGTTGTGTTCAAAAATGGTTTCTGAGACATTTTGGAGGAATGGCGGTAAAACTGATGCCAACACCAAGTTAATGTAATGCGTAGCTGTTACTGTACCCCGAAAGACAATTAGAGTAGTCAGGTTACCATACATTATGCCATCCCACACCGTAATCTTGGTAGTAGGACCAGATGACAATCTCTCGATGGTTTCCAAAGGGCGTTATCTATGTGCTATCCAGAACAATCTCATGCCTTCATGTAGACACCTTAGGCGTGGTATGCAATGTCCAATTCCACCTGCATTATAGAATCGTGGTACATCCACTTATCAGAAGTGTCGCACGAGCAATTTTTAAACAGTTCGCATGTTGCTTGTGCTACTGTGAGCAGCCTACATCACCCAAGAAGGCTGTCATGGTCTGCAGAGTCTTTTATCCCATCAAACACCTCTAGGACATAATTTGCTATTGCAAAGGGAGTCGCCAGCAGCGGATCTTTATGATTTTCATGCTAAAAAGTGCATTCAGCCTGGCCGAACATTCCTCAGACAACTGTTAACCTCATGGATAGCAGCCAAGGCGTGCAAGTATAAGTATTTTGTCACATGCTGCTCTTACGGGAGACAACCATAGCAGCATTCAGAGATTGGCAGCAAGACTCAACTCACTCGCACCCATACAAGTCTATGGGTGCAAAGAAAGAAAATCCTCCAGAGTAGATATCTCATAAAACTTCACATTTATTAAGGTCTCATCATAAAATTAGACCATGATTAAGAAATAAATGTCAAAACACGTCAGTTTGCTTTCCATGGCTGACAGTATGTTTTTGCTTTTATGAGGAGACCTTCATAAATGTGAATTTTTATATGATATCTACGCTGGAGGATCTTTCTTTGCAATTGTTCAGCAACATGTCCAGGACCAGGGCAGCTCCATGCGGAGATCCACAACTAGACAAGGTGCCATAATCAATGTTGAGCTGACTTTCCTTCCATTTCCCCCTTCTATATATTTGACATACACGTCTATGGGTGCGAGTGACAACGCACAGCACTCTGATTTCACCCAAGTGCAGTGTGACATACACAGACGACAGCAGCAGAGGAGATGGAGAAATTGCTTGCTCAGTCTCCTCTGCAGCTGTGCTCCTATCCTGCACAGTAGCACGAGACTTGGCTCTGGTAGCAGCATAGCAAGAGCCGAGAGTCATTGGCATATCACAGCTGATGCTATACACTAGTGTGACTCCGGCCTGAGCGTTGCAATTTTAGTGCTGGGTGCAAATAGATATAATGAATGCAGAGGTGTAGGACCTTCTACCATGCTGAACTGGACAATGTCATAGTGGCTACAGTGCAAAGTAAAAAGGGATTTTGTTTTTAATTTCACCTGTGGTGGAGATATTCAGTTCTAATCAACACAACCTTAAAGCAAAACTTGAGAAAAGGTCAGTTGCTTTTGCGTTTGGTAAAATACTTGGTGTCATTAAAAAATGTACTTCTCCTGAAGTTGACGAAAAGAGAAGAAACCAGCTTTTGATTTTAAAAAACAATCTGGAATCCGCTCTATGAGATGAACTTGTCTATCTGGAATTTCACATAACTGATTGCAACAATGAGACTAAAGACCCCCTAGCACTTTGAAAGTGGC
The DNA here is from genome assembly GCF_032444005.1 of Ranitomeya imitator. Classification (NCBI taxonomy): domain Eukaryota; kingdom Metazoa; phylum Chordata; class Amphibia; order Anura; family Dendrobatidae; genus Ranitomeya; species Ranitomeya imitator. Next base: position 177,107,436 of record NC_091284.1, read on the forward strand.
TACGAGAAAAAGGACTACACACCATTTATCCAAAGTGTAGACATTTTATTAAGAGCGTTTGTCTGCATGACAGTGACGAATTCCTTGGCTGAAAGGACTTTTCCTTCTCTGAAAAGAATCAAGGATCATTTAATATCTACGATGCAGCTAAATATGTCGAATTACACTTTTCATTGAAGCAGATTTAACAAGATTCTCAACTTCAATGAAACAACTCAAGCCTTTTCATGTACAAAAGCGCAAAGGAAGAAATTCTATAGGTAGCTAAAACGACAAATTCCAAGGAAAGTTTTTTTTGGTAAGGTGTTCATGTTATGGAATTTCATAAGTAGCGTATTTTTAATTTAAAACCAATGCGATTCAAAGATTATATTTATTGCTTATATGTTTCAGAAATAAACTTGAAAGTTAAATTAAAAATAATAAAGTCAACATTTTGAAGGGGGAGGAGAGGGGGCACAGAATTGCATGCTTTGGCCTAGGACGCAGAAATGTGCATTGGGAGCATGGCGGATTTACACATCATTTCGTCAGCCAGTCCATCCAATATAGGTGGATTTTTAACAATACAACAAAATAAACCATTTTTGACCACTTCATTATTGTGGCTGTGTGCAGTCACCGAAGCCCCTGGATGCCATGAGATTACAATGGATACAGCTTGTATATACCATATAGACATTAAATTGCCTTTTATATGAGCCAAGACGGAGCTCAGTTGTCAGCAATTTACTTGTAGAAAAAGTCACATTATAGACTCCTCTGTCCAGTATAACTAATTTCTGCAGTAAGTGAACAATTACACTGCTCAAAAACTTACACAACAATGCAACTCCAAGTCAATCACACTTCTGTGAAATCAACCTGTCCAGTTATGAAGCAACACAGAATCAATTTCTCCAGCTGTTGTGCAAATGGAACAGACAACAGGTAGAAATGATAGACAATTAGCAAGACAACCCCTATAAAGGAGTGGTTCTGTGGGGGGTGACCACAGACCATCTCTGTTCTCATCTTTTTTGGCTTATTTGGTCACATATGCATTTTGTTATTGCTCTCACCCTGCTCAGATAGTGCAGCTTAGACTAGGTTCACATTGCGTTAGTGGGTGTCCGCTGACAGAATCCGTTTCATAGCGGCACTAATGCCATGTAACGGATCCGTTAGCGCACCCATTGACCGCAATTATGTAGCGCATCGCTAGCGCATGCCATTATTGGCATGCGTTAGTGATGTGCCGTTATTTTGTGACGGAGCCCTCGAACGCTGTCTGCAGCGTTTTTGGGTCCGTTCCCGCTAGCGCAGATAACGCAATTGCCGAAAAGGGATTGCGTTATGCGTTCGCGCTAGCGCAGATGCTCTAACGCAGTCTTTTAGCATATGCGCTAAACAGACTGCACTAACGCAATGTGAACCTAGCCTTACTCAGGATGGCACATCAATGTGAGATGTGGCATGAAGGGTAGCGGTGTTTGTCAACATAGTGTCCAGAGCATGGAGCAGATATCAGGAGACAGGCCAGTACACCAGGAGACCTGGATGGGCCCATAGAAGGGCAACAATTCAGCAGCCAGCAGAACCGCTATATTCTGCTTTATGCAAGGAGGAACAGGATGAGTAGTGCCACAGCCCTACACAATGACCTCCAGCAGGCTACTAACATCCATGTCTCTGCTTAAACTGTCAGAAAGACTCCACAAGGGTGGTATGAGGGCCAGACATCCACAAGTGGGTGTTGTGCTTACAGCCCAACATCGTTCTGGGTGATTGGCAGATTCAACATTGGCGCCCCGTGTGCTTCACAGATGAGAGCAAGTTCACACTGAGCACATGTGAAAGTCTGTAGACGCCATGGAGAACTTACTGCTGCCTGCAACATTCTCCAGCCTGACCGTTTTGGCAGTGGCTCAGCAATGCTGTGGGGAGGCATTTATTTGGAGGGTCCTCCATCTGCTATCAAGATGTACCTTGGCTGTCATTAGGTATCGGGATGACAGCCTCAGACCCATTGTGAGACCATATGGAGGTGCTCTGGGCCCTGGGTTCCTTCTGATACATGACAATGATGGGCCCCATGTGGCTGAAGTGTGTCAACAGTTCCCGCATGATTAAGGCAGTGATGCTATGGACTGGCCCACCCGTTCCCCAGACCTTAATCCAAAATTGAGCACATCTGGGACATCATGTCTCGTTCCATCCATTAAAGGCCACAGACTGTCCAGGAGTTTACTGATTCTTTAACCCAGGTCTGGGAGGAGATCCAGCAGGAGAACATCAGAACCATGCCCAGGCATTGTTGGGAGGTCATACAGACACTACTGAGCATCATTTCCTTGCCTTCAGTCATTTCCACTGAGGTTGGACCAGCCTGTAATTTGATTTTCCACTTTGATTTTTAGTATTCCAAATCCAGACATCCCTGGGATATTCATTGTAATTAACATTAATCATTTTTATATTTTATTGTTAAACGCATTCCACTATGTAATGAATAAAGATTTGCAACTGGAATATTTCATTCAGTGATCTCTAGCATGTGGTATTTTACTGTTCCATTTTTTCGAGCAGTGTTAACACATTAAAGCAGTAACACATTGAACGCGCATTGGGGTTTTGCTTTATCGCCTGGTGACCATCTAGGCCATTATGGGTAAGGGTGTAATACTAGCACTAATTATTTCATTATGCACAGGTACTTGTCATAATAGACATATGTATAAACCAGATATACAAACTATCCTTATAGGCATTATGTTGTACGGCCCACGAAGAATGGTATAAATATCCAAATGGCCCTTGGCAGAGAAAAAAAAAAAAAAAAAAAAAGATTCCCCACCCCTGCTTTACATGGACACTAACTGATTAGTGTACATTTGCAGTGTTCACACCAGTTTTCTCTGAGTTTGTAGACCGCTTACACAAGGCATGAGTAATAATACAGACCACCTCAACTTTAGTGCAATTACTTCCACTGGTCTCCCTACTGCATACGCATTGAGGTTTTTTTTTTTTTTTTAACCAAGCCTCTCTGGAAACAATGTCTCTCGTGATATTCAGAAGAATGAGCAGAAAAACATCTACGCACATTTAGCTCATAAGTGCATTGATTGAAGTTAAACATTGTTGTTTGCGGAGTTCAGAAGCTGTACAGATCCCATAGTTTACTTCTGTCACTCTAGATGACACGTTTAAGAAGAATTTGAGTCTTTTATTTGAGTCTTTTATAAGAAATATTCTACATATGAAAAAGTTAATTCAATGGCAATCAATGAATCCACAATTAAAACACCAACAATTTCTGGGAGGATTATAAAAAGCAATATCATTTCCAATGAAAGCTACCGGTAGACGAACCAATGGAAAAAAAGTTTTAGAACAGTTTGGTACATTCAGATTCCAAATGTATAAAGATCTGATCTCACTTCCTGCAGTATCAGTGACTTGCTCATAATCAAGAGCTAAGCCCAAAGGAAGCCAAGGCAGGCTAGAGCAAAGACATTGCATGTCCTTCGGAATTTGAGCACATCAAATATTAAACATTTGCCAGGGGCAGAAGATCAGAGGCTCACAAAACTGCCTACAACGATCTGCTGCTTCTTTAACATAAGGACATTTGGGGAGGGAACAAGACAGCTGGCAACAGGTAAAAGACCTCATAAATGCAATTACTGCATGGAGCCAAACAGAGCATTGGGACACTGGAGAAAGACCGAGGGGAAAAACAAATCATCAGATGCTTTAGGGCTGTAAATATACTAATTGCCAACAGCCCAAAAAGAATTAAAAACATGCTTTAATTCTTGAAAAACTGTCAACATTCACTATCCTATCCAAACCCATCAGGCTCGAAAAGCAAAGAGAAAGATTGTCAGATAAAGCACAGTGTAATATCCCTCAACGAACAGTACCAATTTATCCCTATCCCTTGCTCAAAATATCTATGGAAGATAAAAGCCAGCTCACCATTAAATACAGTCCAGTGTGCAAGGAATGGCGTTCTGACCAAACAAAGCAAAGGGAGAAAAAAGCCATGGGTTCCCGCTCCTGGTAAAAATATTTTTCAATCCACTTTATTGGGTTAAAAAAAAATATCAAAAGTAAAGTACAATAGACAGGAACAAGGCAACACATTTCAAGGGAAATTCGGCTTTGAAATCTGGATTGCACTCAAAATGCATTCCCTTGTTCCTGTCTCTTGCACCGTACTTTTGATATGGATTTTTAACCCAATAAAGTTGGATTGAAAAATTATTTTCTAGAAGCTGGAACCCATTGCTTTTTCATCTAAAACATATCTATCCTGAAAAGCCTGGATAACTGGAGTGGTTCCAAGCGTGCCAACATTAAGGCTATGTGCACACGTTGGGCAATGGGGTGCAGAATTTTCTGCACAAAATCCGCATCTCCTGGCAGAATCCGCAGGTGCAGATTTGCCGCGGATTTTCTGCGTTTTTTATGGGGAATTGATGCAGATTTTCTGCGGTTTTTACCACGGTGTAAAAAAAAAAAAAAAAAAAAGTTATGCTGCGTTTTTTCAGGATCCCAAAGTTCAGCTGTGTTTCTGCAAGACACGTGAAACCATTCAATTTTGAAAAAAAGGGCAATTTAATCAAATTATTTAGTGGAAAAAAATTTGCCTGAACAAAAATGTTTTTTTTTTGGTTCAGAATAGTTACCGGGTTCATGAAAAAAATACACAATTACAAATGTAACAGAAGGGGAGGCGAAATGGTCGGGAATAGTTTACTTAACACATTGGCAGAGAATAGAGTTTGTAGGACACCGTTTACTTTGCCCCCGAGATGACCAGGTACTGTTCAATTTCACACCATGGTCGTCCAATTTTTCTTTGCAAGCATCCTAACCTCCATTCTCAGGTGAGAAAACCCAAGACATTATGGGGGGGTGGGAGAAATCACAAGAATAAATTTTTTTTCACATACTGATGTACATTCTTTTGTTCACTACAAAAGCAGCAAAACCTAGCACTTGTGTTCTGCAGTTTTTGCACTTACTCATTGCTTTCCATGGGGGAAAGGAAGATGCAAAAACGCTGAAAAATTACATGCTGCAGTTTTCAAAAACGCAGCAATTTTCCACTTCAGTCAAGAAAAAAAAAAAATGCATGAGATTTCTAAAATTAACCCCTTCATGACCCAGCCTATTTTGACCTTAAAGACCTGGCCGTTTTTTGCAATTCTGACCAGTGTCCCTTTATGAGGTAATAACTCAGGAACGCTTCATTGGATCCTAGCGGTTCTGAGATTGTTTTTTCGTGACATATTGGGCTTCATGTTAGTGGTAAATTTAGGTCAATAAATTCTGTGTTTATATGTGATAAAAACGGAAATTTGGCGAAAATTTTGAAAATTTTGCAATTTTCACATTTTGAATTTTTATTCTGTTAACCCCTTCCCGACCTTTGACGCATACGCTGCGTCATGAAAGTCGGTGCCATTCCGACCCATGACGCAGCATATGCGTCATGGAAAGATCGCGTCCCTGCAGGCCGGGTGAAAGGGTTAACTCCCATTTCACCCGATCTGCAGGGACAGGGGGAGTGGTAGTTTAGCCCAGGGGGGGTGGCTTCACCCCCTCGTGGCTACGATCGCTCTGATTGGCTGTTGAAAGTGAAACTGCCAATCAGAGCGATTTGTAATATTTCACCTAAAAAACTGGTGAAATATTACAATCCAGCCATGGCCGATGCTGCAATATCATCGGCCATGGCTGGAAACACTTATGTGCACCCACCCCACCCCTCCGATCGCCCCCCCACCCCCCCGATCTGTGGTCCGCTCCCCTCCGTCCTGTGCTCCGCTCCCCCGTCCTCCTGTCCGCTTCCCCGTGCACCAATCACACCCCCTGTGCTGCAATCAAACCCCCCCGCACTCCGATCCCCCCCCCGCACACAGCGACCCCCCCCCCGTGCTCCGATCCACCCCCCCCGCACAGCGATCCCTCACCCCGTGCTCCAATCCTTCCCCGTGCTCCAATCCTCCCTCCCGTGTTCCGATCCACCCCCCCCCATGATCCGATCCACCCCCCCGTGCTCCGACGCCCCCCCCCGTGCCCTGATCTCCCCCCCTTATACTTACCTGGCCGCCCGAGGTCCGTCCGTCTTCTTTCCTGGGCGCCGCCATCTTCCAAAATGGCGGGCGCATGTGCAGTGCGCCCGCCGAATCTGCCGGCCGGCAGATTCGTTCCAGAGTGAATTTTGATCACTGAGATATATCCTATCTCAGTGATCAAAATAAAAAAAATAGTAAATGACCCCCCCCTTTGTCACCCCCATAGATAGGGACAATAAAAAAAATAAAGAATTTTTTTTTTTTTCACTAAGGTTGGGGTAAGAACTAGGGTTAGGGTTAGGGGTAGGGTTAGGGGTAGGGTTAGGGTTAGGGGTAGGGGTAGGGTTAGGGCTAGGGTTAGGGGTAGGGGTAGGGTTAGGGCTAGGGTTAGGGTTAGGGTTAGGGGTAGGGTTAGGGCTAGGGTTAGGGTTTCGGTATGTGCACACGTATTCTGGTCCTATGCGGATTTTTCCGCAGCGGATTTGAAAAATCCACAGTGCTAAACCGCTGCCGATTTATCGTGGATTTACCGCGGTTTTTCTGCGCATTTCACTGCGGTTTTACAACTGCGATTTTCTATTGGAGCAGTTCTAAAACCGCTGCGGAATCCGCAGAAAGAAGTGACATGCTGCGGAATGTAAACCGCTGCGTTTCCGTGCAGTTTTTCCGCAGCATGTGTACAGCGATTTTTGGTTCCCATAGGTTCACATTGAACTGTACACTCATGGGAAACTGCTGCGGATCCGCAGCGTTTTCCGCAGCGTGTGCACATACCTTTAGAATTAGGCCATGTGCACACGGTGCGGATTGGCCGCTGCGGATTCGCAGCAGTGTTCCATCAGGTTTACAGTACCATGTAAACATATGGAAAACCAAATCCGCTGTGCCCATGGTGCAGAAAATACCGCGCGGGAACGCTGCGTTGTATTTTCCGCAGCATGCCAATTCTTTGTGCGGATTCCGCAGCGTTTTACACCTGTTCCTCAATAGGAATCCACAGGTGAAATCCGCACAAAAAACACTGGAAATCCACGGTAAATCCACAGGTAAAACGCAGTGCCTTTTACCCGCGGATTTTTCAAAAATGATGCTGAAAAATCTCATACGAATCCGCAACGTTGGCACATAGCCTTAGAGTTGGGTTGGAATTAGGGTTGTGGTTAGGGTTAGGGGTGTGTTGGGGTTAGGGTTGTGGTTAGGGGTGTGTTGGGGTTAGGGTTGTGATTAGGGTTACGGCTACAGTTGGGATAAGGGTTAGGGGTGTGTTGGAGGTAGAATTGAGGGGTTTCCACTGTTTAGGCACTTCAGGGGGTCTCCAAACGCAACATGGCGCCACCATTGATTCCAGCCAATCTTGTATTCAAAAATTCAAATGGTGCTCCCTCACTTCCGAACCCCGACGTGTGCCCAAACAGTGGTTTACCCCCACATATGGGGTACCAGCATACTCAGGACAAACTGCGCAACAATTACTGGGGTCCAACTTCTCCTGTTACCCTTGAGAAAATAAAAAATTGCTTGCTAAAACATCATTTTTGAGGAAAGAAAAATGATTTTTTATTTTCACGGCTCTGCGTTGTAAACGTCTGTGAAGCACTTGGGGGTTCAAAGTGCTCACCACATATCTAGATAAGTTCCTTGGGGGGTCTAGTTTCCAAAATGGGGTCACTTGTGGGGGGTTTCTACTGTTTAGGCACACCAGGGGCTCTGCAAACGCAACATGACGCCCGCAGACCATTCCATCAAAGTCTGCATTTCAAAAGTCACTACTTCCCTTCTGAGCCCCCACGTGTGCCCAAACAGTGGTTTACCCCCACACATGGGGCATCAGCGTACTCAGGAGAAACTGGACAACAACTTTTGTGGTCCAATTTCTCCTGTAACCCTTAGGAAAATAAAACATTCTGGGCTAAAAAATTATTTTTGAGGAAAGAAAACGTATTTATTATTTTCACGGCTCTGCGTTATAAACTTCTGTAAAGCACTTGGGGGTTGAAAGTGCTCACCACACATCTAGATAAGTTCCTTTGGGGGTCTAGTTTCCAAAATGGGGTCACTTGTGGGGGGTTTCTACTGTTTAGGCACACCAGGGGCTCTGCAAACGCAATGTGACGCCCGCAGACCATTCCATCAAAGTCTGCATTTCAAAAGTCACTACTTCCCTTCTGAGCCCCCACGTGTGCCCAAACAGTGGTTTACCCCCACACATGGGGTATCAGCGTACTCAGGAGAAACTGGACAACAACTTTTGTGGTCCAATTTCTCCTGTAACCCTTGGGAAAATAAAAAATTCTGGGCTAAAAAATTATTTTTGAGGAAAGAAAACGTATTTATTATTTTCACTGCTCTGTGTTATGAACTTCTGTGAAGCACTTGGGGGTTCAAAGTGCTCACCTCACATCTAGATAAGTTCCTTTCGGGGTCTAGTTTCCAAAATGGGGTCACTTGTGGGGGGTTTCTACTGTTTAGCCACATCAGGGGCTCTGCAAACGCAACGTGACGCCCGCAGAGCATTCCATCAAAGTCTGCATTTCAAAACGTCACTACTTCACTTCCGAGCCCCAGCATGTGCCTAAACAGTGGTTTACCCCCACATATGGGGTATCAGCGTACTCAGGAGAAACTGGACAACAACTTTTGGGGTCAAATTTCTCCTGTTACCCTTGGGAAAATAAAAAATTGCGGGCTAAAATTCATTTTTGAGAAAATAATTTTTTTTTTTTATTTTCATGGCTCTGCGTTATAAACTTCTGTGAAGCACTTGAGGGTTCAAAGTGCTCACTACACATCTAGATTAGTTCCTTTGGGGGTCTAGTTTCCAAAATGGGGTAATTTGTGGGGGATCTCCAATGTTTAGGCACACAGGGGCTCTCCAAACGCGACATGGTGTCCGCTAATGATTGGAGCTAATTTTCCATTTAAAAAGCCAAATGGCGTGCCTTCCCTTCTGAGCCCTGCCGTGCGCCCAAACAGTGGTTTACCCCCACATATGGGGTATCTGCATACTCAGGACAAACTGGACAACAACATTTGTGGTCCAATTTCTCCTATTACCATTGGCAAAATAGGAAATTCCAGGCTAAAAAATCATTTTTGAGAAAAGAAAAATTATTTTTTATTTTCATGGCTCTGCATTATAAACTTCTGTGAAGCACCTGGGGGTTTAAAGTGCTCAGTATGCATCTAGATAAGTTCCTTGGGGGGTCTAGTTTCCAAAATGGGGTCACTTGTGGGGGAGCTCCATTGCATAGGCACACAGGGGCTCTCCAAATGCGACATGGTGTCCGCTAACAATTGGAGCTAATTTTCCATTCAAAAAGTTAAAAGGCGCGCCTTCCCTTCCGAGCCCTGCCGTGTGCCCAAACAGTGGTTTACCCCCACATATGAGGTATCGGCGTACTCGGGAGAAATTGCTCAACAAATTTTAGGATCCATTTTATCCTATTGCCCATGTGAAAATGAAAAAATTGAGGCGAAAATAAATTTTTTGTGAAAAAAAAGTACTTTTTCATTTTTACGGATCAATTTGTGAAGCACCTGAGGGTTTAAAGTGCTCACTAGGCATCTAGATAAGTTCCTTGGGGGGTCCAGTTTCCAAAATGGGGTCACTTGTGGGGGAGCTCCAATGTTTAAGCACACAGGGTCTCTCCAAACGCGACATGGTGTCCGCTATCGATGGAGATAATTTTTCATTCAAAAAGTCAAATGGCGCTCCTTCCCTTCCGAGCCTTACCATGTGCCCAAACAGTGGTTTACCCCCACATGTGAAGTATCGGTGTACTCAGGAGAAATTGCCAAACAAATTTTAGGATCCATTTTATCCTGTTGTCCATGTGAAAATGAAAAAATTGAGGCTAAAAGAATTTTTTTGTGAAAAAAAAGTACTTTTTCATTTTTACGGATCAATTTGTGAAGCACCTGGGGGTTTAAAGGGCTCACTATGCATCTAGATAAGTTCCTTGGGGCGTCTAGTTTCCAAAATGGGGTCACTTGTGGGGGAGCTCCAATTTTTAGGCACACGGGGGCTCTCCAAATGTGACATGGTGTCCGCTAAAGAGTGCAGCCAATTTTTCATTCAAAAAGTCAAATGGCGCTCCTTCCCTTCCAAGCCCTGCCGTGCGCCCGAACAGTGGTTTACCCCCACATATGAGGTATCGGCGTACTCAGGACAAATTGGACAACAACGTACGTGGTTCAGTTTCTCCTTTTACCATTGGGAAAATAAAAAAATTGTTGCTGAAAAATCATTTTTGTGACTAAAAAGTTAAATGTTCATTTTTTCCTTCCATGTTGCTTCTGCTGCTGTGAAGCACCTGAAGGGTTAATAAACTTCTTGAATGTGGTTTTGTGCACCTTGAGGGGTGCAGTTTTTAGAATGGTGTCACTTTTGGGTATTTTCAGCCATATAGACCCCTCAAACTGACTTCAAATGTGAGGTGGTCCCTAAAAAAAATGGTTTTGTAAATTTCGTTGTAAAAATGAGAAATCGCTGGTCAAATTTTAACCCTTATAACTTCCTAGCAAAAAAAAATTTTGTTTCCAAAATTGTGCTGATGTAAAGTAGACGTGTGGGAAATGTTATTTATTAACTATTTTGTGTCACATAACTCTCTGGTTTAACAGAATAAAAATTCAAAATGTGAAAATTGCGAAATTTTCAAAATTTTCGCCAAATTTCCGTTTTTATCACAAATAAACACAGAATTTATTGACCTAAATTTACCACTAACATGAAGCCCAATATGTCACGAAAAAACAATCTCAGAACCGCTAGGATCCATTGAAGCGTTCCTGAGTTATTACCTCATGAAGGGACACTGGTCAGAATTGCAAAAAACGGCAAGGTCTTTAAGGTCAAAATAGGCTGGGTCATGAAGGGGTTAAACCAGAGAGATGTGACACAAAATAGTTACCGTATATACTCGAGTATAAGCCGACCCGAGTATAAGCCGACCCCCCTAATTTTGCCACAAAAAACTGGGAAAACTTATTGACTCGAGTATAAGCCTAGGGTGGAAATGCAGCATTTACCGGTGAATTTCAAAAATAAAAATAGATCATTATTTCCCCATAGCTGTGCCATATAGTGCTCTACACCGTTCATTATTTCCCCATAGCTGTGCCCCATATAGTGCTCTGCACCGTTCATTGTGCCCCATAGCTGTGCCATATACGGTGCTCTGCACCGTTCATTGTGCCCCATTGCTGTGCCATATACGGTGCTCTGCACCGTTCATTGTGCCTCATTGCTGTGCCATATACAGTGCTCTGCACCGTTCATTGTGCCCCATTGCTGTGCCATACACAGTGCCCTGCACCGTTCATTGTGCCCCATTGCTGTGCCATATACGGTGCTCTGCACCGTTCATTGTGCCTCATTGCTGTGCCATATACAGTGCTCTGCACCGTTCATTGTGCCCCATTGCTGTGCCATATACAGTGCTCTGCACCGTTCATTGTGCCCCATTGCTGTGCCATATACGGTGCTCTGCACCGTTCATTGTGCCCCATTGCTGTGCCATATACGGTGCTCTGCACCGTTCATTGTGCCCCATTGCTGTGCCATATACAGTGCTCTGCACCGTTCATTGTGACCCATATCTGTGCCCATATACGGTGCTCTGCTCCGTTCATTGTGCCCCATTGCTGTGCCATATACGGTGCTCTGCACCGTTCATTGTGCCCCATATCTGTGCCTATATACGGTGCTCTGCACCGTTCATTGTGCCCCATTGCTGTGCCATATACGGTGCTCTGCACCGTTCATTGTGCCCCATTGCTGTGCCATCTACGGTGCTTTGCACCGTTCATTGTGCCCCATTGCTGTGCCATATACGGTGCTCTGCACCGTTCATTGTGCCCCATTGCTGTGCCATATACGGTGCTTTGCACCGTTCATTGTGCCCCATTGCTGTGCCATATACGGTGCTCTGCACCGTTCATTGTGCCCCATAGAAATCTCTGCCGCCGCTGCTGCAATAAAAAAAAAAACCACATACTCACCTCCCTTGATTGCAGCTCCCGGCGTCTCGTTCCGGCGCCTCCATCTTCCCGGCGTCTCTGCTCTGACTGATCAGGCAGAGGGCGCCGCGCACACTGTATGCGTCATCGCGCCCTCTGCCTGAACAGTCAGAGCGCAGACGCCGGGAAGATGGAGGCGCCGGCCGGGAAGATGGAGCGGCGCCCGGCGGCTGGAACGAGGACAGGTGAATATGCTATACTTACCTAGTCCTGGTGATCCTCGCGCTGTCCCTCTGCCTGGTCTTCGGTGCCGCAGCTCTTCCTGTCAGCGGTTACCGGCACCGCTGATTAGAGGAATGAATAGGCGGCCGCCCCTATGGGAGGTGGAGCCGCTTATTCATATCTATAATGAGCGGTCCCACGTGACCGCTGAACAGGGGAAGAAGCTGCAGCACAGAAGCCCGTGGGACGGCAGGGACAGCGCGAGGATCGCTGGGACTAGGTAAGTATACCTCAGCGCCCTCACCCGCCGACCCTGCCACCCACATTGACTCGAGTATAAGCCGAGAGGGGCACCTTCAGCCCAAAAATTTGGGCTGAAAATCTCGGCTTATACTCGAGTATATACGGTAATAAATAACATTTCCCACACGTCTACTTTACATCAGCACAATTTTGGAAACAAAATTTTTTTTTGCTAGGAAGTTAAGGGTTAAAATTTGACCAGCGATTTCTCATTTTTACAACGAAATTTACAAAACCATTTTTTTTAGGGACCACCTCACATTTGAAGTCAGTTTGAGGGGTCTATATGGCTGAAAATACCCAAAAGTGACACCATTCTAAAAACTGCACCCCTCAAGGTGCACAAAACCACATTCCAGAAGTTTATTAACCCTTCAGGTGCTTCACAGCAGCAGAAGCAACATGGAAGGAAAAAATGAACATTTAACTTTTTAGTCACAAAAATTATCTTTTAGCAACAATTTTTTTATTTTCCCAATGGTAAAAGGAGAAACTGAACCACGAAAGTTGTTGTCCAATTTGTCCTGAGTACGCTGATACCTCATATGTGGGGGTAAACCACTGTTTGGGTGCACGGCAGGGCTTGGAAGGGAAGGAGCGCCATTTGACTTTTTGAATGAAAAATTGGCTGCACTCTTTAGCGGACACCATGTCATATTTGGAGAGCCACCGTGTGCCTAAAAATTGGAGCTCCCCCACAAGTGACCCCATTTTGGAAACTAGACGCCCCAAGGAACTTATCTAGATGCATAGTGAGCACTTTAAACCCTCAGGTGCTTCACAAATTGATCCGTAAAAATGAAAAAGTACTTTTTTCACAAAACAATTCTTTTAGCCTTAATTTTTTCATTTTCACATGGGCAATAGGATAAAATGGATCCTAAAATTTGTTGGGCAAGCTCTCCCGAGTACACCGATACCTCACATGTGGGGGTAAACCACTGTTTGGGCACATGGTAAGGTTCGGAAGGGAAGGAGCGCCATTTGACTTTTGGAATGAAAAATTATCTCCATCGTTAGCGGACACCATGTCGCGTTTGGAGAGCCCCTGTGTGCCTAAACATTGGAGCTCCCCTACAAGTGACCACATTTTGGAAACTAGACCCCCCCAAGGAACTTATCTAGATGCATACTGAGCACTTTAAACCCCCAGGTGCTTCACAGAAGTTTACAACGCAGAGCCATGAAAATAAAAAATAATTTTTCTTTCCTCAAAAATGATTTTTTAGCCTGGAATTTCCTATTTTGCCAATGGTAATAGGACAAACTGGACAACAACATTTGTTGTCCAATTTCTCCTGAGTACGCAGATACCCCATATGTGGGGGTAAACCACTGTTTGGGCACATGCTGGGGCTCGGAAGTGAAGTAGTGACGTTTTGAAATGCAGACTTTGATGGAATGCTCTGCGGGCGTAACGTTGCGTTTGCAGAGCCACTGATGTGGCTAAACAGTAGAAACCCCCCACAAGTGACCCCATTTTGGAAACTAGACCCCGAAAGGAACTTATCTAGATGTGAGGTGAGCACTTTGAACCCCCAAGTGCTTCACAGAAGTTTATAACACAGAGCAGTGAAAATAATAAATACGTTTTCTTTCCTCAAAAATAATTTTTTAGCCCAGAATTTTTTAATTTTCCCAAGGGTAACAGGAGAAATTTGACCCCAAAAGTTGTTGTCCAGTTTCTCCTGAGTACGGCGATACCCCATATGTGGGGGTAAACTACTGTTTGGGCACATGCCGGGGCTCGGAAGTGAAGTAGTGACGTTTTGAAATGCAGACTTTGATGGAATGGTCTGCGGACGTCACGTTGCGTTTGCAGAGCCCCTGGTGTGCCTAAACAGTAGAAATCCCCCACAAGTGACCCCATTTTGTAAACTAGACCCCCCAAGGAACTTATCTAGATATGTGGTGAGCACTTTGAACCCCCAAGTGCTTCACAGACGTTTACAACGCAGAGCCGTGAAAATACAAAAATCATTTTTCTTTCCTCAAAAATGATGTTTTAGCAAGCAATTTTTTATTTTCTCAAGGGTAACAGGAGAAATTGGACCCCAGTAATTGTTGCGCAGTTTGTCCTGAGTATGCTGGTACCCCATATGTGGGGGTAAACCACTGTTTGGGCACACGTCGGGGCTCGGAAGTGAGGGAGCACCATTTGACTTTTTGAATACAAGATTGGCTGGAATCAATGGTGGCGCCATGTTGCGTTTGGAGACCCCCTGATGTGCCTAAACAGTAGAAACCCCTCAATTCTAACTCCAACACACCCCTAACCCTTATCCCAACTGTAGCCGTAACCCTAATCACAACCCTAACCCCAACACACCCCTAACCACAAACCTAATTCCAACCCAACCCTAACCCTAAGGCTATGTGCCAACGTTGCGGATTCGTATGAGATTTTTCAGCACCATTTTTGAAAAATCCGCGGTTAAAAGGCACTGCGTTTTACCTGCGGATTGCCAGGGTTTTTTGTGCGGATTTAACCTGTGGATTCCTATTGAGGAACAGGTGTAAAACGCTGCGGAATCCGCAAAAAGAATTGACATGCTGCGGAAAATACAACGCAGCGTTTCCGCGTGGTATTTTCTGCACCATGGGCACAGCGGATTTGGTTTTCCATATGTTTACATGGTACTGTAAACCTGATGGAACACTGCTGCGGATCCGCAGCCAAATCCGCACCGTGGGCACATAGCCTAATTCTAAAGGTATGTGCACACGCTGCGGAAAACGCTGCGGATACGCAGCAGTTTCCCATGAGTTTACAGTTCAATGTAAACCTATGGGAAACAAAAAAAATCGCTGTACACATGCTGCAGAAAAACTGCACGGAAACGCAGCGGTTTACATTCCGCACCATGTCACTTTCTGCGGATTCCACAGCGTTTTACAACTGCTCTAATGGAAAATCGCAGTTGTAAAACCGCAGTGAAATGGGCAGAAAAACTGCGGTAAATCCACGATAAATCCACAGCGGTTTAGCACTGCGGATTTATCAAATTCGCTGCGGAAAAATCCGCAGAGGACCAGAATACGTGTGCACATACCGAAACCCTAACCCTAGTTCTTACCCCAACCTTAGTGGAAAAAAAAAAATTCTTTATTTTGTTATTGTCCCTACCTATGGGGGTGACAAAGGGGTGGGGTCATTTACTGTTTTTTTTTATTTTGATAATAGGTTTTATCACAGTGATCAAAATTCACTTTGGAACGAATCTGCCGGCCGGCAGATTCGGCGGGCGCACTGCGCATGCACCCGCAATTTTGGAAGATGGCAGCGACCAGGAAAGAAGATGATGGACCCCGGGAGGCTAGGTAAGTATAAGGGGGGGGGAGGGGGGAATCAGGGCACGGGGGGGGGGGGGGGCATCGGAGCACGGGGGGGTGGATCGGAACACGGGGGGGTGGTTTGGAGCACGGGGGGTGGATCGGAGCATGGGGGATCGCTGTGCGCGGGGGGGATCGGAGTGCGGGGGGGTTGGATTGGAGCACGGGGGATCGCTGTGCGCGGGGGGGGGGATCAGAGTGCGGGGGGGTTGGATTGGAGCACGGGGGGATCGGACAGGAGGACGGGGGAGCGGAGCACAGGACGTAGGGGAGTGTTTCCAGCCATGGCCGATGATATTGCAGCATCGGCCATGGCTGGATTGTAATATTTCACCAGTTTTTTTAGGTGAAATATTACAAATCGCTCTGATTGGCAGTTTCACTTTCAACAGCCAATCAGAGCGATCGTAGCCACGGGGGGGAGAAGCCACCCCCCCTGGGCTAAACTACCACTCCCCCTGTCCCTGCAGATCGGGTGAAATGGGAATTAACCCTTTCACCCGATCTGCAGGGACGCGATCTTTCTGTGACACAGCATATGCGTCACAGATCGGATTGGCACCGACTTTCATGACGCATACGCTGTGTCACAGGTCGGGAAGGGGTTAAAATTGCTTGTGATTTGCATAAATTTGCGTTACAAAGTGCAAAAAAGCAACAAATGAACATAGCCTAAATGTCTGATAGAGGTTTGTCTCATCCCGGGGATCTACGACTATAAAATGAACAGAGGTCCCCTGACCTGGATGTAGCAGTAGATGACCACCACATCTGGACAAGGAATTAAAAAGGTAAATGTGGTCTGAATGGGGCACAGCCAGTGGTGTAATCAAAGCGAATCAGTTGTCCACACAGTTGAGAGTCCTACATATGGGACCCTCATATTTCAGACATTTATGGTATTATCCAAAAAAGTCTTAAGATTAGAAAAGCCATATTTTTTTTCTTTGAACAGATTTCACTGTAAAAGGAAAATCATTCACATATCACTGGATTGCGTCATATGTGTGAGCCAACACTTAGGGAATCTGTCAGTAGGATCAACCCTCCTAATCCATCTATATGGGCATGCAGGTCATAGGAAGCTGAATAAAATTATTCCATGAAATCTGCGATCTGCTGTCTTATTCCAGAGAAATCCACATAAGACCATTTATCCACAATAAGGCATCTGATATGAAGCATACAGGAAGGACTCTAGCAGTCTATAATCTGTATGCCCATATTAATAGTTTAGGTCAAATATGGTGACAGATTCCCCTTAACTTTCTTTTGAATACTTCATATTAGACTTTAGCAACAATTTCAGAAAAAGAAAAACCCAAAATAGATTACAGGAAAATCTGTTATGATTAAGAAGACATATCCAATACTTTACTCTTGTTAAAGGGGATGTTTCATTTCCGAACAACAAATTATAAAATATTATGAGACACAAGGGAGAAATAAATACTGTATTTGAGACACTGCCGAATTTGCAAGTTTTCCCATCTACAAAGAATGGAGAGGTCTGTAACCTTTATCGTACACCAACTGTGAGACAGAATCTAAAAATAAAAACCATAAAATCATACTGTATGATTTTTAAATAATTCAATTACAGTACATTTTATTGCATGAAATAAGTATTTGATCACCTACCAACCAGCAAGAATTCTGGCTCTCACAGACCTGTTAGTTTTTCTTTAAGTAGCCCTCCTACTCTGGACTCATTGCCTGTATTAATTGTACCTGTTTGAATTCGTTACCAGTATTAAAAAAAAAAAAAAAAAAAGACGACCTGTCCACACGCTCAATCACACTCCAACCTCCCCACCATAGCCAACACCAGAGCTGCCTAAGGACAAAATTGTAGACCTGCACAAGGCTAAGATGGGCTACAGCACAATAGGAAAAGAGCTTGGTGAGAAGGCAATAACTGTAGGGAGAATTATTAAAAAATGGAAGAAACACAAGATCACTGTCAATCTTCCTCGGTCTGGGGCTCCATGCAAGTTCTCACCTCATGGGGTCAAGGAGGATTCTGAGAAAGGTAAAGTATCAGCCCAGAACTACACAGGAGGACCTGCTCAATTACCTGTAGAAAACTGGGACCACAATCTCAAACATTACCGTTAGTAACACACTACGCAGTCATGGATTAAAATCCTGCGGGACATGCAAAGTCCCCCAGCTCACGGAGCACATGTCCAAGACTATTTGAAGTTCCCCAATGACCATATGGATGAGCCAAAGGAGGCATGGGAGAAGGTTAGGTTGTCAGATGAGACCTAAATAGAACTTTGTGGCATCACCTCCACTCGGTGTGTTTGGAGGAATAAGGATGAGTACAAGCCCAAGAACACTGTCCTAATCATGAAGCATGGTGGGGGAAATTTCATACTTTGAGGGTGTATTTCTGCAAAGGGGACAGGATGACTAAACTGTATTGAAGGGAGGAAGGATTGGGTCATGTGTCGTGAGATTTTGGCCAATAACCTCCTTCCCTCAGTAAGAGCACTGAAGATGGGTTGTGGCTGGGTCTTTCAGCATGACAATGACCACCCAAAACACAGTCAGGGCAACTAAGCAGTGGCTCCAAAAGAAGCATTTCAAGGTCTTTCAGTGGCCTAGCCAGTCTCCAGACCTCAACCAGATAGAAAATCTTTGGAGGAAGCTGAAACTCCATGTTGGCCAGAGACAGCCGCAACTCCAGATCTTTCAGGTTAACATCTGTATGGAGAACTGGGCCAAAACCTCTGCTGCAGTGTGTGCAAACTTGGCCAAGAACAGCTGAAAATGTCTGACCTCTAACTGCAAACAAAGATTTCTGTATCAAATACTGCTTATTTTAAGCAATAAAAAGTAAATTATGGAAAAAAGACTGGAGCACAGTTGCAATCATACCCATCCAGCTTCTTTTGGTCGCTCCTAAATCCTAGACCCAAAATCAGGTGCACAATTCTAAGATTCCCATCAAAGGAACATGTTAACAGCCAATTGTGGAACTTATTATTCCAAGATCTGTTAATTAAAATGTGCTCATTTACTCATCGGAGAATCACTTTAACTTATTAGGTGCCAAATACTTAACTAATACCTCTGCAACAGAGATGCAAAGTAATTTGAAAAAAAAAGTTTAATTCGGTTTGTGGTTAAATATGTGAATGAGGGATATAGAGATATATAGATATAGGCGTTGCCTGTGCATAGTAAATATCTGTGGTTAGTTATAGCACCTCACTTCTCTTATTTTCCCCCTCACACCTCATTTTCCTCCTCACTCCTCTGATTTCCCCCTAACACTTGTCATTTCGACCTCACATTGTCATTTTCCGATCACTCCACTATTTTTCCTCACGCCTCTCATTTTGCACTCACACCTTTTCAGTTTCACCTCACACCCCTCATTTTCACCTCACACCTCATTTTGCCCTCAATATATACATGTTTGACATCTCCCTTATATATAGTATACACCTGTATGTCATCTCCTGTATATAGTATATACCTGTATGTCATCTCCCCTGTAAATAGTATATACCTGCTGTATGTCATCTCCTCATGTATATTGTATATACCTATGTGTCATCTCCTCCTGTATATCGTATATACCTATGTGTCATCTCCTCCTGTATATAGTATATACCTGTAGGTCATCTCCCCTTTATATATAGTATATACCTGCTGTATGTCATCTCCTCCTCTATATACCTATGTGTCATCTCCTCTTTTATATAGAATATACCTGTATGTCATCTCCTCCTGTATATAGTATATACGTGTGTCATTTCCTCCTGTATATAGTATATACCTGTGTGTCATCTGCTCCTGTATATAGTATATATCGGTAGGTCATCTCCTCCTGTATTAGACCTCGTTCACATGTTATTTGGTCAGTATTTTTACCTCAGTATTTGTAAGCTAAATTGGCAGCCTGATAAATCCCCAGCCAACAGGAAGCCCTCCCCCCTGGCAGTATATATTAGCTCACACATACACATAATAGACAGGTCATGTGACTGACAGCTGCCGTATTTCCTATATGGTACAGTTGTTGCTCTTGTAGTTTGTCTGCTTATTAATCAGATTTTTATTTTTGAAGGATAATACCAGACTTGTGTGTGTTTTAGGGTGAGTTTCATGTGTCAAGTTGTGTGTGTTGAGTTGCATGTGGCGACATGCATGTAGCGACTTTTGAGAGATGAGTTGTGTGGCGACATGCGTGTAGCAACTTTTTGTGTGTCGAGTTGCATGTGACAGGTTAGGCTACGTTCACATTAGCGTCATGCGACGCTGCGTCGCCGACGCAACGCACGACGCATCGGAAACGCACGCAAAAACGCAACTTTTGTGACGCAAGCGTCGGACGCATGCGTCGTAAAACGCAGCGTTTTTGGTGCGTTTTTGGTGCGTTTTTACAAAAACGCAGCGTTTTACGACGCATGCGTTGTCAAACACTGATTAGATCTTTACACACAATTTAGTGTCTAGACACTAGATAACACCACCAATGAATAGAAGAGGGTGGGTCTAGTGTCTAGACAATCGATAATGCCACCAATGGGTAGATGGGGGTGGGTATTAATGTAATAGTGGTATATATACCCCGGCATACATTATTTCCAACCATAGAGCATCAAGATGGATCGTTCCATGGAGAGTATCTACCTCACTTTTCAGCTGGAATTAGCCCTTGCTATAGCTTATGCTTTTGCCTGCCAAGAACAGAGGAAAAGAGACAAACAACGGAGAAGGAGTCGTCGGCGTTTTTGGCTACACCCTATAGTGGAAGTCCGAGAGAGTCGTGGAGTGTACCATTGTCTTTTTGGCGAATTAAATGAGAACCAGGACAAATATTTTGAGTACACCAGGATGTCAAAAGACAGCTTCCGATATCTGCTGCGTCTGGTGGAAGGAGCCATTTCCAGGCAGGACACGCAGCTCCGTAAATCGATTTCCCCTGAGGAACGTCTGCTGGTGACTCTACGGTACGTAATGGAATGTGAAGGATTTATATGTTCTTGCCACTTTTTAAATTAACGTGTTTTTGTTTTTTGGGGTGGGGGATTGTAATTAAAAATGAAAAATTCTTTCATAACAATTAAATTAATTATATTTATTTATTTATTTTTCTTCTTGTCAGTTTCCTGGCTACCGGAGAGACATTGAGATCACTGCATTTCCAGTTTCGGATTGGAGTCTCAACACTGTCGGGTATTATTGCAGACACATGCCGCGCATTGTGGGACAACCTCAGGGAGGAATTTTTACCCATCCCTACAAGAGAATTATGGCATGCCAACGCCCAAAAATTTGAAAAAGTTTGTGATTTCCCTAACTGTATCGGAGCCGTGGATGGCAAGCACATTAGGATTACCAAGCCTTCAAGAAGTGGATCTCTTTTTTATAATTATAAAAAATACTTTTCCACCGTGCTGATGGCAATTGCAGGTGCGGACTGCAGGTTTCTCGCTGTGGACATTGGAGCGTTTGGTCGTGCAAATGATTCACGGACATTTAAGGAGTCTGACATGGGCCGAAGATTATACGAGAACAATTTTAATTTCCCCCATCCACGACCTCTTCCTAACACCGAAGGCCCGGCCCTGCCATTTGTTGTGGTTGGGGATGAGGCTTTTCAAATGTGTGGCAACCTACTTAAACCGTACTCTAGTCGGGGGTTGGACCGCACAAAAAGTATTTTTAATTATAGACTGTCCAGGGCCCGAAGAACTGTGGAGTGCGCCTTTGGCATTCTGGTGTCCAAATGGCGTATCTTAGGATCCGCAATAAATTTGAAAATTGAGACAGTGGATGAGGTGGTGAAGGCGTGTGTGGTTCTACACAATTTTACTATTGATAAAGAGAGAGTCAACGTGGAACTCTATGAACCCATACAAAATCCATTGCCTGATTATCAAGCTCATCCTCTGCGGACAACTTTGGAGATTGCTCATATGAGGGACCAATTTGCTGCATATTTTGTTTCCGATGTTGGCCGTGTTTCTTGGCAAGATCAAATGGTGTAATTCAACGTGTTGTTATGATGTTATGTAAACACTGTGGAGCCCATGTAATGTAACCATCATATGTTTGGTTATTAATGTCACCCGATTGTCTAATGCGTTGTGTTTGTTAATAAAGTTTATTGTGCCTTTCCGCCTTTCCGTTTTCACAAAACAAATCTCCCATCCGTTTTTCCATAGTAATTGTAAAAAATCCTATTTTATTGAAAGTAATGATTGTCCCACAAAATTTATGTGAGCACCAGTACCCAAATGGACTGTGACAAAACAATAAAATTTGCAGCCGTGAGTACCATAGTTTTGACGTATAAAACTTCATCGGCTCCCACCTTGTTAACCATAATTAATACTGAAGACTATTTTCATATGGAACCTGGCTTGACAAGGAGGGAAACTATCATGTTTGCAAAACTCTACAGAGTTAACACTATTGTACTCAGGATGGTAGAATTTGTCCAGAGTCAAATAGTGGCGACACTGTGAACATTGCTTCCACCTCACCTGACCAATATTTTAAAGGGAACCAGTCACCTGTATTTTGTGGGACTGGAACACCCCAAAACTCTGCCCATATGAGCCAAAAACAGTCCCACCAAATTCAGGTGACAGGTTCCCTTTAAGGTACATTAATAAAACTATTCTACAACGATAACTACCAGTGATACCACCGGACCGTGATCGTTGTTTATTGGTCGTGTGGTTGATGGAGAGCTGTCACACAGCCAGCTCTCCAGCAACCCAAAAAGAGCAAGTCCCGTGTAATCTGGGAAATGTTATGAAGCGCATGGCCGCACTCACGATGTTTACCATTGTAAATGTAGTTATTAAAAATACAAAACAACATTTTATTACGGTGTGTGACACGTCCATCGCCGTCAGCTTTCCGTACTGTGCCAGCCCTAAACCACAGTACAGCGTTTATTATTAACGGTGTGCTCTGATTTACGGGCGGGAATCACAGTGTAAGTAATTGCGGAAAGATGACGGCGAGGGACGTGGTTGACACCTTTTTTTATTTGTGGGGTATTTTTTAATTTTTATTTGAGTGTTTAAAACACTGCGCTAGTAACCCAATATTACCTATTTTAAAATAAAGACATCGCTTGATCGGTGTCTAACTCGCCGATCCAACAATGACAGCGTGGGTAACAAAAAAAAATCATAATCATTCGTTGACACCCAAAATCTCACAGCAGGGGCTCTATCGTTTTACGATTACAGAAAAGATAACGTTGGTTACACAAATAAACCAACTTTATCTATACTGAAATCGTTGTGTGATGGTACATTTTAAACTTGACATATTGAGCAATGCTGGTTGTGTTTGTAACAGCTGATAGTACAATGAGCGCCAGGCCTATAAAACAATTAATAAAAAAAAATCTAAAAAATATTGTCAGACATTGCACATCAGGTGTTACAAAGACAATATTTGTGTATACGGCGCAAGGTGTCATTTGGTGAAAACTTTATTTGAGACAATAAAAACCAATTTTTTGTAAACCAAATAAATTTTTTATTTTGGGACAGGAAAAAAAATTAGGGACATAACATTACGGGGTACCTACATCCACAACTAAAGGGGATTGATATCCCTCACTTCTGGTGGGTGTGGAAGAGACCGAGGAGGAGGAGGACGAGGGGGAGGAAGCAGCAGCATATTCAATGATACTTGACGGGATGCCGACATCCATCCACTGTTGGGATACTTCCAAAGCAGGTGAGGGAGGAGGAGGAGGGACGACGACCAGTGTCCTTGGCTGGCTACTCCGGCTCCGGGTCGACCCAGGCTGTGTTGACGGTGTGCTCCTTGTAGACCCAGGCTGGGTACTGGGTGTGCTCCGTGTAGACCCAGCCTGGGTACTTGGTGTGCTCCGGGTCGACCCAGGCTGTGTTCTGGTGGTAGTTGTGGGAGCAGCCATAGCCAAGGTCGTAGTGCTAGTCGTCGTCGTCTTGGTCTTCTTTTTTTTCCTCCTCTCTCCCTCTGGGTGTGGGTCGGCTTCCCGTCTGTGCCCGTGTGCCCTTGAAGGCCGGTCTTGCTCCGACCTTTGGGGCTCTGTTCTGTGGTGGCGGTGGCCCTCGTCACGCGGACCTCTGTGGTGGTGCTCTGCAGCAGGAGTCGGAGTCATGGCAGCCAGCGATGGTACTGTGGGCGCATTTGTCGCTGACTGCATGACCCGAGCCTGCTGCAGAGCAGTGACAAAGATTGTTGCAGCCCTGCATGACCGAAATCTGGAGTTCCGGCGTAAGATGTTCAACCATCCCGTTGTGAAGGGCAGTAAAAAAATGTTTCGCCGGCCTCGCGAGATCCGTTTCGATGTTTTCAAGACGCCGCTCGATATTTGACATTTTATCGCACAGCGCCTTGAAACCATTCTGAAAGACGGTACTCAAATGTAAAAATTCGGGCATGGGCGCCCTGTCCAAGGCCCGCTGACGCTGTCGGGAAGACCCGAAGGAAGGAGCGACAGAGGCCTCGGCCAGGGGAACATCTGATGGACCGGCTGCCGGTTCGCCAGATTGTGGTGGTGCAGACCTGCTCTCGCTGTGGGATGGCTGCGAGGCTTGAGATGGCGCTTCACAAAGGACCGCTCCAGAGGGTCGGACAGGCTCGCGGGTGCTGCTGTGTGTTCTGTGAAAACATAAGGAAAGCATTAGTATACTAAATATCAAATTTCACAGGCGTCATTAATTAACTTTACCGCCAGGTATCCATTACCGCCATTAATATTAACCTATTTTTAATCTTGACACTGCATATGCACCATCAATATTAAAAAAAACACATTTATTTTATTCCAAATAGTCACCCATGATTGCGATTTGTAACGCCAGACAATTATGCTTACGTTGGAATTGCCATGACGTCACGGTCATGTGACCGAGACGTCATCACAGGTCCTTTGAGCTGAGCAAGCATGGGAACATAACCTGCCTTGCAGTGGAATGTATGGCGTGTCTATAATATTTTAATTATTTGTGTATAACTAAATCGGGGATACACCTGGATAGGTACTATACTAATCCCCTATGAAATATTGGCTGGGCATGGCCAATCTACTAGCTTTCTGTGTTCTGTATACTTCCGATTTCAGGGACATTACTAGTAAGTCACGCTCACCATTGTAGTAATCCCAGAAGGGAGCTGCTGTGTAAAGTGTGAGAATACCAGAAATGAATATAAATTCGAGGTCAACGAGGCGTGAAAAGTAAAAACAAAATACTTTATTCACTTCAATCAGAAGCAGAGGATGAAACATCTGCACAATACAATAAAAACACTATCTACGTGTTTCAGGTCTGATGTTCCCTGCCACCTGAAACGCGTAGATAGTGTCTATGGTATTGTGCTGATTTTTCATCCTCTGCTTATGATTGAAGAGGATAAAAGTATGTATTTTTTACTTTTCACGCCTCGGTGAACTCACCTTTTTTTTTTTGTTTAAATACTTTGTACTTGCCAAAATAAATGGCTGGGCAATAAGCTAAGTGGCTGGAATGTAGTATGTGAATATGCATGTTGTAAAAACTAGGTGTGTGCATAGGTACTAGACTTACTCTCTGCTTTCAAGGACCGGTCTCAAGAATTGCAGTATACGGTTATACTTGTAAACCGAGGTCCTTGAAGCCGCTGCACCACTACGGGCCTGTCCTTCCTTTTTCAGGCCCCTCTTGAAACGGTCCTTCATGGAGCGCCATCTGGTCCGCAGTTTTCGAACTGTGTATAAATAAATAAAAAAACAAAACAAAATTTAGAGAATATATTGACAACGATTACGCAACCGTGTGCAATACCAATAGAAGACATCACAGACGGTTGTGTAATCCTAGCATGATGGGTCACAGCAGCATTTTGGAAATACTTACGAAAACTAGCTTTGACCGTGGGGGAAGCGCTGTCGAAGCCATCCCACAGCAATTGTGCCACCTCTTTCCACAGACACCGCAATATGCCCTGGTCCGCGTGCCGGGGGTCACGGCTGTCCCACAACGGGCCCCGTTCCTCTATGGATGCCACCATGAGGTCGATGTTGAGGGGTTCATCCAGGGCCCGTTGTGAAACCTAGAAAAAATGGAAAATATTAATTGTTGCAAGATAAATAAAAGTTGACCCTACCTCCTCCACCGCCACCTACCACACACAACACCACCCCATCCCGCCACCCCCCATACCCGCCCAAAAAAAAAAAAAGTTTAAAAAAAAAAAACTTACTCTCCGTCCTGCAACCACAGCTTGGCCCCGTGGTCTCTGCTCCTGCTCCGGTCTCTGCTCCTGCTCCCTCTCTTCTTCCTGGCTCTCCTCCTCACTTGAAGAAGCCTGCAAAATAGTTTACCAAAAAGTTGAGTGACCCATCTACAAATGAAAGCGAATATAGTAATAGTAGATCATGTACTCACCTCACTCCTCAGCGGTGGGGTGCTGGAATCACTGCCGCTGGCCATGACTATTAATGCAATTCTGAAATAAAGAACAAAATAATTGTTCCTATGCTCCTATGCACAATCCAGCAATATAAAAAAAAAAACAAAAAAAAAAGGCATTTAAACCACAAAACATTGCACTCCAACCTAACGCTGAGCAAACAACACTGCCACATTGATTAAATTAAAGAAACAATGGCTGAGACAACCCAATGCCAGATTAAACTAAAGCCTAAAGATAAGATCTACAACAGACCCCATGTTGTAATACCAAAAGATTTTTTTTTTTTTTAAAGTACAGTAATCCACGGAGCAAGAAACCCCAAAAACACAATAGATTTTTGAAAGGAAAAAAATGTAAATATTTAAAAACACCATACTTTACAATAAAACCGACAGGGCCGGAGACAATAGAAGGGCATACAACGCCATACATCACAGCCAGAAACATACAACAATGTCTTTACACAACCACAGTGCAGAACTACACAACTTGCAATAAAAAAATTATTACATGTAAAAGGGCGCATAATCATTCTATGCACTACCATACTTTACAATAAAACCGTCAGGGCCGGAGACTATTAAACGCCATCATATAACGCAATTTTTAAACATCACAACTGAATACAAAAAACACCACCAAACCAAATAATTGAAAATAAAATTCTATCCTGAAAAGAACAATCATCAAGGCCGCAGACACAATGAAACGCCATCCTATACAACGCCATACATCACAACCAGACTAAAAATACAACAATATCTTTAACCACAGTGCAGAATATAAAACACAACTTGCAAAAATAATTTTAAACCACATGTAGAAAATGCACAGAATCATTGTATACTTACATCTCTGGACAGCGGATAAGTAGAAGTGTTCTGGGATGTGTAGAAGTGTTCTGGTGATGGATTTCTTGCCTCAAGATGCTGCAGTAGAAGTGACAAACAATCCAAACATTTTCTTTATATAGGGGGGGATGTTTATCTCACTGTTTGCACTGTCTAGACACTGTCTAGACACCTTTTTGTTCAATTTTATGTAACGACGCATGCGTCGTACAACGCACGCACGACGCACACACGCGACGCAAGTGCGTTGTCAATGTGTTTCAATGGAGATTTTAACGCAATGTCGACGCACGAGCGACGCAAGTGCGACGCATGCGTTTTTTAGACGCTCGAAAAATGCAACATTGTCGCGTCTCCGACGCCACCCAGGTGCGGTGAAACGACGCATGCGTCGTGCGTTTTACCGAAAACGCACGACAACGCAACGCATGCGTCCCCAATGTAAAAGATAGGGGCGCATGACGCATGCGTTGCCGTGCGTCGGCGACGCAGCGTCGCATGACGCTAATGTGAACGTAGCCTTACTGTAGCAAGTTGTTTGCAGCAAGTTTTGCGCATGGCGAGTTTTGCACGTGGCTAGTTTTATGTGTGGTGCGTTTTGAGTATGTGCAAGTTTTGTGTGAGGCAACTTTTGTGCATGTGGCAATTTTTCTGCGTGTGCAAGTTTTGCGTGTGGCGAGTTTTCCATGAGGTGAGTTTTGCACGTGTGGCAAGTTTTGCGTGAGCCTAGTTTTGCATGTGGCGAGTTTTGCGCGTGGCGAATTTTGAGCGGCGACTTTTGTGTTTCGACTTTTATGTGGCGAGGTTGGTTTATGTGTGGTGAAATGTGTGCTGAGGGTGGTATATGTGTTCAAACACATGGTAGTGTGTGGCGCATTTTGTGTGTGTGTGTTCATATCCCGGTGTGTGGCGAGTATCCCATGTCGGGGTCCCACCTTAGCAACTGTACGGAATATACTCTTTGGCGCCATCGCTTTCACTCTTTAAGTCCCCCTTGTTCACATCTGGCAGCTATCAATTTGCCTCCAACACTTTTCCTTTCACTTTTTCCCCATTATGTAGATAGGGGTAAAATTGTTCGGTGAATTGGAATGCGCGGGGTTAAAATTTCGCCTCACAACATAGCCTATGACGCTCTCGGGGTCCAGACGTGTGACTGTGCAAAATTTCGTAGCTGTAGCTGCGATTGTGCAGATGTCAATCCCGGACATACATACACACATACAGATATAGATATAGATATAGATATAGATAGATAGATAGATAGATAGATAGATAGATAGATAGATAGATAGATAGATAGATAGATAGATAGATAGATAGATAGATATACTAGATGGCAGCCCGATTCTAAAGAATCGGGAGTCTAGAATCCATATATACTTTATTTATTCAAATGTAAGAATAATACAATTAATAAATAATAGTAAGAAAGAACAAAAAATGGCTGCACTTACCAGCTCTTGACAATTCTTGTTATTCTAGTATTCTAGGCAATTATATATTAGATATATAGCTGTATGTGTGTATATCCGGGATTGGCATCTGCACCGTCACAGATATATACGTACACACACTGGATGGTGGCCCGATCTACCGCATTGGGTATTCTAGAATATGTATGTATATAGCAGCCACACGGTATATAGCACAGGCCACGCAGTATAAAACAAACACAGCCCACGCTGTATATAACACAGCCCACGCTGTATATAACACAGCCCACGCTGTATATAACACAGCCCACGCTGTATATAGCAGTGTGGGCACCATATCCCTGTTAAAAAAAAATAATTAAAATAAAAAATAGTAATATACTCACCCTCCGGCATCCAGCAAAGCTGTCCTGATGCGCGCGCTGCTGCCGCCAGCTTCCGCTCCCAGAGATGCATGGCGAAATTACCCAGATGACCGCTAAGTCTTCTGGGTTATTTCACAATGCATCTCTGGGAACGGAAGCGGGCGGCAGTCGCACGCGCATCGGCGGATGGAAGGTGAGAATAGCAGGTTTTTTGGCTTTTTTAAAATTATTTTTAACATTAGATTTTTTTTTACTATTGATGCTGCATAGGCAGCATCAATAGTAAAAAGTTGGTCACACAGGGTTAATAGCTGCATTAACGGAGTGTGTTACACCGCGGTATAACGCGGTCTGTTAACCCTGTGTGAGCACTGACTGGAGGGGAGTATGGAGCGGGCGCCGGGCACTGGCTGGACGGAAGTAGGGAGGGACTAATTCTCGGCCAGGCTGTGCCTGTCGCTGATTGGTCAGCAAAGTGGGACTTCCGTGACAGACAGAAGTACCCCTTAGACAATTATATATTGAGATTGGAGACATAGGCCCATATATATAAAATATATATCTATATATATATATATCTATATATATATATATCTATATATCTATATATATATCTATATATCTATATATATATCTATATATCTATATATCTCTATATATATATCTATATATCTATATATCTCTCTCTATATATATATATATATATATATATATATATATATATATATATATATATATATATATTCTCCAATCTCACCAGGGGGTCCTGCGAGAGCTTTTACACAAAGGATCTCAAGAGAAAATAATATATTCATTGGAGGGGGGGGGGCGTGGTCCAATCAAGAACCAAGCAATTATGATATTAACCTGAGGGGCGGTTCTAGAAACCTGACCTCCAGACCAAAGCTATAAATTAGGGCTGTATACAGAGAAACGCGTTCACATTTGAGAGCAGCCTGAGACGCTGTTGTGTTCCACCAACTCCATTCTGTGTGTTTTCTAGGAAGTTTTTTTAGGGTTAAAATGGCTGAAAATACCCTAACCCTACCCCTATTCTAACCTTAGTGGAAAAAAAAAAATTCTTAATTTTTTTATTGTCCCTACCTATGGGGGTGACAAAGGAAGGGGGGGGGGTGTCATTTACTATTTTTTTATTTTGATCACTGAGATATAACCTATCTCAGTGATTAAAATGCACTTTGGAACGAATCTGCCGGCCGGCAGATTCGGCGGGCGCACTGCGCATGCGCCCGCCATTTTGCAAGATGGCGCCGCCCAGGGAGAAGACGGCCGGACGGACACCGGGAGGCCGGGTAAGTATAAGGGGGGGGAGATTACGGCACGGGGGGGGGGGGGGAGGGGCATCGGAGCACGGGGGGGGGGCATCGGAGTACGGGGGCGGGGGTCATCGGAGCATGGGGGGTGGGATCGGGGCAGCCACACTCTGCCCACGCACTTCCGCCCGCTTCCCCGCACTTCCTGCTGCAGCGGTTCGGCACCACAAACCGCAATAAAACCCGCAGATATATTTTTGATCTGCGGGTTTTACTGCGGGTTTGACCTCACAATGGAGGTCTATGGGTGCAGAACCGCTGCGGCTCCGAAAAAAGAAGTGACATGGTACTTCTTTTTTACCGCGGCTATTCAGCGCGGCTTTTTTTTCCCCGATTCCCGCATCATGTGCACAGTGGTTCCTGTTTTCCATAGGGTACAGTGTACTGTACCCTGCATGGAAAACAGCTGCGGAACCGCAGCGGCAAAAACGCTGCGGTTCCGCAGAAAAAAACGCACTGTGTGAACATGGCCTTAATGTGTTACAGACAAAAACATTTGTCAAAAAGATACAATTCTTATCTATAGAGGATAGTGAAAGGAAAGGAGTCTAACCTCTAACTTGTAATGCAGCTGGTCCAAAATTTTATGTAGGAATCTTAGCCAAATTACTGCCAATGAGGGCACACACTACTAGGAGTTATCCTACTCTAGACCTTTTAAGCAAACTTAGTGTTGACAGGTTGATAAAGGGCTGACATCTTCTGAAGCAGAAGTGCACGGCTCCCCTGCATCACGGCTTCGTGGGCCACAAGACTTGCCTCCACAGCTTCAGTACAGCCCTGGGGCTGGAGAGGTGACCAGGATTAAGATCTATAGTCTACAGCCTAAGTGAAGCTTAGAGGAAAGAGTTTCTATGTTGAAAGCATGATCTGTCCATTCCCTTGGCAACGAGCAGTAAACAATATAAAAAACACAAAAAAACATTGAGAGAATAAAGAAGTAGTCAAATGTCTAAATAAAATACAATTCGTGTGATGGAAATCATTTAACTGAATGCCCACAACAGAATATCTGAGTTTTTTTTGTAAATGTTAACCCGCTTACCTTTACATCTCGGTGAATGATATTATTATCGTGACAGTAGCGCAGAGCTTCTAGAATCTGTCGCATGTAGTGACTGTAACGATAAAACAAACATGGGATATAAAAGCCAGGTCAGGACGGACTATAGTTACAGTAGCTGCATCTTGTAGCATGCAACCAAATATCACCCATACGATCAATAGAGAAGGTCATCTCATGGCTGGAAACAGGAAAAGCTCCTACTGAACAAAAGCAAGAAGATACTGAATGTGAGAGATAAAAAGATCGGCTGGAAAACTAAAATATATGAACACATTGATTTACCTTCATTATTAAAGCAGTTTTCTAAATAGACTTCAACAATTTACGACGAGTTTGCTAAAGTAGAGGCTATATATTCCCTCACATGGCTAAGTGTCCTGCGGCTTTTGAGATGCAAAGAGTCCAGCTAGTATGGGTTAAAAAAATAAAATAAAATAAGTCTTCACCATTTTAAAATCTTTAAACTTAGTCCATACAAAAAGTGTTAGTGGGACATTCACCGCATAGTACCATGATTAAGGACAAATGTATGCCCGGCACGTGTTGGTTAGTGTGGTGAATCTCCCTGTGACAACTTTTGTATGGACTAAGTTTATGGATTTTTAAAATGCTATTGAATTAAAAACCGTGAAGACGTATTTGTCCATAATGGCCGAAGTACTTGCATGCCTTCTGCTATTGACATTATCAGGAAAGGCTGGATTGAACAAGGCGTCTGAAGGGAATAAACTTGTTCACGGCTGCTATTGACAATCTGCAGCACACAAACATGGCAACATCAAGCAGGCGGTATTATTGGCAGATCAAAGTGTAGAGAAAGCAAAGCATCCAAGTCTTCAGGAGGGTAGATCACACCTCAGTGTATAGATGAGGAAATTACATGGGCTGTGAGAGATAAAGAACCCACCACTGACTTGTGAAGGGGAAAGCGCAAACTCAGACACTTATCAGTGTCAACAGGCAGCAGGGAGATGGGGTCCCTCATAGGAGTTAGGGTATGTGCACAAGTCAGGATTTCTTGCAGAAATTTCCTGAAGAAAACTGGAAATTTTCTGCAAGAAATCCGCATTTTTTTTGCGTTTTTTTCCCGGTTTTCTTAGCATTTTGCAAGCTTAATTAGCTTGCAGAATGCTAAAGTTTTCCAAGTGATCTGTAGCATCGCTTGGAAAACTGACTGACAGGTTGGTCACACTTGTCAAACAGTGTTTGACAAGTGTGACCAACTTTTTACTATAGATGCTGCCTATGCAGCATCTATAGTAAAGGATAGAATGTTTAAAAATAATAAAAAAAATGGTTATACTCACCCTGCAGACAGCCTATCTCCTCAGCGGCGTCAGTTCCTATAGATGGTGTGTGTGTGCAGGACCTTCCATGACGTCGCGGTCACGTGAGCGGTCACGCGACCAATCACAAGACGGTGACGTCATCGCAGGTCCTTCACATCTATAGGAATAGAAGCGGCAGCATGCACCGCTGAAAGGCGGTAAGACTCCGGGGCCATCAGAGGGTGAGTATATAACTTTATTTTAATTCTTTTTTTTAACCAATTATATGGTGCCCAGTCCGTGGAGGAGAGTCTCTTCTCCTCTACCCTGGCTACCAACCGCACATAATCTGTTTACTTCCCGCATGGTGTGCACAGCCCCATGCGGAAAGTAAGCAGATCAATGCATTCCTAGGTGTACGGAGTCACCGCAATTCTGCAAATTTAATGAACATGTTGCTTTTTTTTCTGCGATGCGATTTTTTCGCGAAAAAAAAAGGCAACATTTACACAAGAAATGCGGAATACATTGTAAATAATAGGAGGCATATGTAAGCTTTTTTTTGCGTTTTTATCACGTTTATATAGCGAAAAAAACGCGAAAAATAACTGTACGTGTGCACATGGCCTAAGGAGGGAAAAAAATCAGCACAGGAATGAAGCTAGGATCATACACGAGAGGTAGTGCATTCAGCAGTGTGCTATATTCACAAAGTCACTTCCAGCATACAGAAGGAATACATCCAATATAGAAAAAATCTATGGGAAATAAGTGTGCGCGCACATACACGTCTCAAATCAGGGTTCCCCACGATACCCAAAATTCAAGCCAGTTTCAAAATTGAAGAGAAAAGGCTTTATTAAATTTGGCCACTTGTCATGGTCAGCTGCGAGTGTCAGGATACACTGCTTCTGTTATACAAGAGGAGCTGCAGATATTTCACATTGCATTTCTAGATTGTCACTAACCTCCTTTTAAATTACATCTGTAACAAATTGCATCTTGGCTGCCAATGCAGCATTCGTAAGAGATGTTTGCATTCCAATCCATTTCCTTGGGGATTATAGAACATTTTACAATGGTAATAGAGGTAACATTTAACTCCAAGCCTAAGAGGAGGGAGATTATGGAAGGATGAATTGATCTAAAACATTTCCAAATGTAACCATGGTAAGGTCGACTGCCCACGATCCGGAAGTAGCAGCGCTTTGGACACAGCATATGTTCGCTACGTCCAAATAGCTGGCGTCTATTGAACGCAGGTAAATCCGCATGTGTTCACTGAACTGTGCGAAATTAACGCATTCAATACATTGTACTGGTGAAATTTGTCTTGCAGAGACTTGCATCTCCACAAGAGAAATAGACATGCTGCTGTCTGAAAAGACGCACCACATGTCAGTACCCGTGGGTGATCAACAGGCGTCTGTGGACACATAGTGGACATGGGATTTCTAGAAATCCAATCAACTATGCTGTAACAACTGGACACTGCAGGTTTGACTCTGCATAAATACGCAGCCTCAAACCAGCAGCAGTTCCTGATTATCTGCACATCGTCTTAGGGGAAAAGCAGTTCTAGAACACTGAAGAATGAGCAAAAGAAATTGCATTGGAGAGCTGCATGCACGGATCTTGTGTGGCAGCATTTGGGGTTTGTATTACAGGATTATCTTTTATGGATATGGAATTAATTAGTAGATTAAAAAAAACCTGTATATTGACTAGCAAATGGGTAACCATGTTTTGAACTTTTGACTTTCAGACTGCATTTCTCACCATCCCCTTCTGCTTTGAAGGGGAGAACCATCATTTTAAAGAAAATCTTGGCTTCATACATAAATTTGACTTGCAACTATTTCGTATTATTGATAAGTTAGGCAGATTCTTGTCATGTCACTGCATTGTTACGGTTTCGCTCCTATTTAACTTTTATTATTTTATTGGTACTTTGTAAATCCACCTTTGGCTTTCAACACTGTCTGAATCCTTCTAGGCATGCTCTTGATCAGATTCAAACATGTCTGAAACAAGGTCTCTTCTACAGATTCCCAAAAGTTGGTGGATCGTCTACATGGACATTACAGATCAGCAACATTAATGGGAAATGGTCAGAATATTTTGCCGCTATAAGATACAGCCACCGCCTTTCAGGGCTTATCTACAGCATTCTATAATGCTGTAGATAAGCCCCCGGTCAGACCTGCTGTGAAGAAAAATAAGTTATATTATACTCACCGGGGGTGGGGGTTGGGTAGGTGGTCCTGTGCTGTCTGGTTCGATGGGTGTCGCAGGTCCGGATCCGGCGCCTCCCATCTTCTTGTGACGCCGCCCTCGCGTTCCTGCGCACGCGTACTGTATATGCCCTGTTGACGGCAGAGTAAAGTACTGCACAGGGCCTCTCTGACCTTTCCCGCTACCTGTGCACTGCAGTACTTTGGTCTGCCCTAAACAGTACGCCTGCGCAGGAACGTCGATGCCGGGGAGCGATGAAGAAGCAGGAGGGCAGCCTCACAAGATGGGAGGTGCCGGTTCCGGAAATGCAACACCCATCGATGCAGACCGCGCAGGACCACCCCCACGTATAATATAACTTCGTTTCTTCACTTGCAGGTCGGGCTGGGGACTTGTCTACAGCATTGTAGAATGCTGTAGATAAGGCAGTGGGCGCATCTTATTGCGGCAAATTCTGCTGACAGGTTCCCTATAAAACACAGCAATAACAGACTGGCAGCAGCTGTGTTTTAATTTAAAGCAAGAGGTTGGCCGTCGAAAGTTGTGGGATCAAGCTCTGAACGCAGAGATCTCACAATCTGGAAGTTCAGACCCAACCTTTTGCTAGAAAGTGGAGCCGTACAGGGTGGCGGTAGCAGCAGTTCTGGGCACAAACAAGTGACAGGTGCTCTTTAAGGATCCATAACGTAGCAACATAAATAAGCCAAAATAAAGTGCAGAGCAGCCTTTAGAAATATCCACTCCAGTGCAGTGCTGCTGGGAATAACCTACTGAACTCATAATTCTTGAGCGATTACACCTTAAGCTTAAAAAATGCTGAATAGAGAATTTCAGCATCGGCTCTTTACCTGCATCATGAAGCAAAACCTTTACAAGCAATAAATGAAACAATTATATGTTCACGCACTGGAAATTAACAATACACCTAGATGTAAAGCTGGTAAGAACAAAAACACACGAGACTACGCCAATGATTATGGAGAAGTTCTTCACCACAGTTACATTTTCTGCAATAACCCTGCTTTATAAAGTGGTTAAAGAGAAAATCACCATCTTACAGACGTGGAAAGGTTCTAATGTGTGCACAGATGGCTACTTGGCACATCCATGTGTTGGTATTCCGTAAGCACACTTGTGTGGGTGATTATTTCTATCAGACAGAATAATGAAGCAGACGTTTACCATAAATACCACATTATGATGAGACTTATTACCATTACATTTGGGGAAACTCTGTAGTCAGCAGTAATAACAAGACCAAGGCTTTTTTGCAGAGTGCTTTATTTCTGATTTATTGGCCGCCTTCTTCAGTATTCTGTGTAAACTGGAAGTAAGTCTCAGAAATCCATAGAGATCTAGTTTCTCCAGATCAGACCGAAGTCCGTACGATTCAGGTTAAGGTGTGGGTCACTTGGTAGAACGAGACAATGGAACAAAGCCTAATCATTCTGTGAAAATAAACAGCACTGCTATTTATCTGATGTATGATACGCACAATTGGTCCAGAAGATAAAATAGATGTTCCTGGATTGCTTCCTTGGAGTTTTCATTTTAGACTTTGATAACCTGGTGTTTGGATGGATGGAGATTGCTGCGGGCTCACATGCACAATATACTGAGTGTACAACACCTCCTTTCTGTACATGTTACAGTCACATACCTGGCAACAGCTTCACTGTACACAAATCCAGCATCCGCTCGCTTCACAATTTCAAAGCACAAGTCGGCTCCATCCATACTGCAACGAGAGAAGGCGAAAACGGAGTGTGAATAAGACTAAACACATACCAGAGGTGAATATTTCATCAATTACCTCAAGTTGTAAAGGAACCATCAAGTTATCAAGACAGGAAAAGAATAAACCAAAAATCGCTATGACCAAAATGACCTAATCTGGAGCAACAAACGCAGCGAGACCCATTACAAAGGGTCTTTCAATTGTTATTCATGTTCTATTTTTAAAGCAATTCATTTCCCCTAAATACAGAGATATAATTTGAGCTGACGGCACTTTTAGCAAAGCAATCAAATCTACTTATGAAGCGTGGAATGAAGAGGGGGAGATTTAAAAAAAAAAACAGTCGCTTTAAACAATAAAACAAACAAATCAAATGGCAACACACACACTCGGGGTTGTGAAGCATGCACACAGAAGAACACAGAAAATGGGCAGCTAGAAATGCAAAATTATTTTTCCTGCAGATTCCAGAGATACATTTTGGAGGTTTATACAATGTAGCACAGGCCAGAGTTAATCTTCCCAATTTGGAGCTTTCGTAGCCACTCTTAGCAGTTCCAGCAAGGCTGGGCCCACAGTGTTTTATCCTACGTTCAGTGGCCCCATTGGGGCTTGTATCCGAAATCCCTCCCTCGCGAAACAGGACTCTAGTGTGTGCAGTCAGGGGAACCGACTAATGATGCAGACGCAGTCACAGCGTGCGTTCTTCTGCATTTTCGTCCATATTGGAGGCGGACAGAGATGTAACAGACACACAGTGACTCCACCTGCATTATTATAGTCAATGGCCAGGTCGGCACATAAGGCCACTTTCACACTTGCGTCGGTACGGGGCCGTCGCAAACAGTCAGCCCGACGGACAGTGTGTTAAATGTAGCACAACGTGGGCAGCGGAAGAAGTTTTACAATGCATCCGCTGCCCATTGTGAGTTCCGGGGAGGAAGGGGGCGGAGTTTCAGCCACGCATGCACGATAGGAAATGGTGGACTCGTCGCACAAAAAGTTACATTGAACTTTTTTTGTGCGTCGCGGCCGCCAAAACACGACGCGTGGCCATACATCGCTAATGCAAGTCTATGGAGTAAAAACGCATCCTGCGGGCAACTTTGCAGGATGCGTTTTTTCTCCAAGACGACGCATTGCGAGGTAGCCCAAACGACGCAAGTGTGAAAGTAGCCTAAGCCAGGAACATTAGACAGCGCCTCTTCACTATTCCCTGCACGGACGATGGATATCAGTGCAGGTCCTGGAAAAACACAGAGTACCCACTGGCAGTTGCTTACATAAGGAAGTTAAATCACAGGCAATGTACTCACAGCAAGGGCATGGTTTAAGTGTACGAGAAAAACACTACAACTTGCATCACTGATTTTGGTTAGAGTGATGTCTGAGAAGGTGGAATTTGATTTTTTCTTCATTCAAGAAAAACTGATAAATCTCAGACATCGACCAGTCTGAAAAACAGACTGCACTCAGATGGCATTTAAGTGTGTTGGATTTTTTTTCATGGATCTATACGCTTGTCAAACATTGAGATGAGTGCAAGATGAAATTCAGCAATACAGGTCTCATATTTTGTGGGAGCCACTTGATTTCTGCAAATTTAGATGAATATTGCTGCCAATATTCTTGGAGTAAATGCTTGGACATTAACGTTCTCAAAAAAAAGAGATAATCTTTATTTATACTCATTTAAAAGCCACAAACAGGTGGTAAGTACACACAACACAAAAAAACGATGTGAAAAAAAACAAAACAACAGCCAACCTTGGTATGTGTTAGGAAGGAAAAAGCACAGGCACAGCACTAGGGATTCCTAAAGGCGGAGGTTGGCATCGAAGGGGGGAGCGTTTTCGTGCCCCCGCTCAATGATGACTACCCCTAGAATTCCCTAGATGCACCCTATAGCCAGTCTAATGTCCCCATACACAATAAAGGAACCACTGGTACTAGACATAGGTAAATCAAGGCATATGATTCAATACCTTAACCACAGTGTATAACAAAGGATACATCCTGATAGATACACGAAAATCTAGTGACATACATATAGATCAATTGAAACCAAAATCTCTCAAACAGCAGAGTGTCAAGATATAAGGTTAGAAATCAAGGTACTCATCTGGACGAATGCCTCAACGCGTTTCGCCTTTCCGGCTCATCAGGCGGCCTGATACCATATGGTGTCAAGACACCATGCGGTGGCATTCGTCCACATGAGTACCTTGACTTCTAACGGGGGACCTTCCCAGATGGATAATATCAGCTCACAGCTGTCTGCTTTACCTTTGCTGGTTATCATTAAAAAATAAAAATGAGGGTGGAGCACACTTTATTTATTGGGTTAAACCAGGCTAAACACCCTTTTAGTACCACAAGAAAGGCACCGACTGCTGCAAGCTTATATGTAGGGGGCTTGTGAAGTTATATATCTACAGGAGGATATCTATCTATTCTAATATATGTCTATCTGGCTAGTTTGTTAAACCCTTTGCTTTGGGTAACTTCCCGTTTGCTCTACTGCCTGTGTATCAACCAAGTTTATTGAAACAAAAATGTACGCATCAAAAATGCATGTAAAAAATAAAAGGGAAAAAAAATGCAAGTGAACCAAGGTGCAGAATGGGTACAGAAATTCTGCAGCATCAAACACTGATGGTGGGAACGTGCCTCAGCCATTTCACAATTACAGGACTGTCCATAAGCAAGTTGCAGCCACACTTGACTTATGATCTATGAAGGCAAACCCACTAGCAACTTGCAGCCAAAAAGCCATCAGCTTTGGGGCTTTGTTGCCAATTGCAGTGGTCACATGACACTGCCAATCACTGACAACAGCAGATGTGATGCCACCATGTGGCCCTAACCTAATCCTATTGCAATTTATTAGCAATGACTAAAGATTTATTCTGCGATTACTCGGAAAGTGCCTGCTGATGATAAAATACGCACTGCATGGAGGCTTAACTTTCAGCTACACACATAATGTGGTTCAGCACATACTACTGTCTTTAATCCCATTTGTACACGTGGGTTCTCTACATTACTGGATTAACAGATGAAGCCTGCCACCTTTTGGGCAAGGGCGAGATCGCTGCACGCACAACACCAGACACAAATGTGCGAGGACCACAATTTCCCAGCTACAATCTGGAAAATCAGTTTCTGTTAGGACACATAGGAGGTGATAAACAAAGCAAAATGAGCCAATTTCCACTACAAAACTGGCATAGAAGCCATTCACCAGATTTATTATGTGCTTAGACAAGCTTTGCCTCACTACAAAGCTTTGAAATGAATCTTAACCCCTTAGAGACCCTGCCTTTTTCTTTTTTGCGTTTTCGCTTTTCTCTCCCATTCTTCCCAGAGCCATAACTTTTTTATTTTTCCGTCAATATGGCCATGTGAGGGTTTGTTTTTTGCGTGACGAGATGCAATTTTTTTTCCCATTTTCCAATGATGTCGTTCAAAAGTACAAGTGCAGTAAAATTGCAAAAAAAAAGTGCAATCTCCCAACGGTTTTTTGTTTGGCCTTTTTTCTAGGTTCACTAAATTCTAAAACTGACCTGCCATTATGATTCTCCAGGTTATTATGAGTTTGTAGACACCAAACATGTCTAGGTTCTTTATCTAAGTGGTGAAAAAAAATTCCAAACTTAAAAAACAAAAAAAGTGCAATTTTCCAGTACACGAAGCATCTCCATTTTTCGTGATCTGGGATTGGGTGAGAGCTTATTTTTTGCATGCCGAGCTGATGTTTTAATGATACCATTTCGGTGCAG
This sequence comes from Ranitomeya imitator, assembly GCF_032444005.1. Lineage (NCBI taxonomy): Eukaryota > Metazoa > Chordata > Amphibia > Anura > Dendrobatidae > Ranitomeya > Ranitomeya imitator. Next base: position 177,147,835 of record NC_091284.1, read on the forward strand.
ATACATTCATTTGGCCATCCGTTTTTACATTTTAATGCAATGTCGCAGTGACCAAAAAACGTAATTCTGCAGTTTTGAAATTTTTTATTGCTATGCCGTTTAGCGATCAGGTTAATCCTTTTTTTTTTTTTTTAATTGATAGATCGGGCGATTCTGAAAGCGGCGATACCAAATATGTGTAGGTTTGATTTTTTAATGTTTTATTTTGAATGGGATGAAAGGGGGGTGATTTAAGTTATATACAGTAATATGAAAAAGTTTGGGCACCCCTATTAATCTTAAGCTTAATGTTTTATACAAATTGTTTTTTTTTTTTGCAACAGCTATTTCAGTTTGATATATCTAATAACTGTTGGACACAGTAATGTTTCTGCCCTGAAATAAGGTTTATTGTACTAACAGACAATGTGCAATCTGCATTCAATCAAAATTTGACAGGTGCATAAGTATGGACACCCCACCAGAAAAGTGACATTAATATTTAGTAGATCCTCCTTTTGCAAAATTAACAGCCTCTAGTCGCTTCCTGTAGCTTTTAATGAGTTCCTGGATGAAGGTATTTTTGACCATTCCTCTTTGCAAAACAATTCCAGTTCAGTTAAGTTTGATGGTCGCCAAGCATGGACAGCCCTCTTCAAATGATCCCACAGATGTTCAATGATATTCAGGTCTGGGATGGCCATTCCAGAACAGTGTAATTGTTCCTCTGCATGAATGCCTGAGTAGATATACACCATATATACTCGAGTATAAACCGAGACCCCTAATTTGGCCACAAAAAAAAACTGGGAAAACTTAATGACTCGAGTATAAGCCTAGGGTGGGAAATGCAGCAGCTACTGGTAAATGTCAAAAGTTAAAATAGGTACCAATAAAAGTAAAATTTAGGTTAAGTGTTTTTGAATATCCATATTGAATCAAGAGCCCCATATAATGCTCCATAAAGTTTATGATGGCTCCATAAGATGCTCCATATTAAAATATGCCCCATATAATCCTGCATAAAGGTTAATAATGGCCCCATAAGATGCTCCATAGATACATTTGCACAATATAATGATGCACAAATGTTGATTATGGCCCCATAAAGATATTTGCCCCATATAGTGCTGCACAAACGTTATGGCCCCAAAGGATGCTCCATACAGACACTTAGCCCATTTGCTGTTGCTGCGATAAAAAAATAAATAAATAAAAAAAATCACGTACTCACCTCTGTCGCTCAGGCCCCCGGCACTTGCAATATTCACTTTTCCTCGTTCCGGTGCAGCTCCATCTTCAGCGTCTTCTGCACCAACGTTCAGGTAGAGGGCGCGCATTAACCACGCCACCACGCCCTCTGACCTGAGCATCACTGCAGAAGACGCTGAAGACGGAGTGGCGCCAGAACGGGGAGCAGGTGAATATCGCCCAGCGCTGCGCTCCCCATTATACTCACCTGGCGCTGTGCAGTCCCTGCTTCCCCGGAGCTGCAGCTTCTTCCCACACTGAGCGGTCACCGTTACCGCTCATTACGGTAATGAATATGCGGCTCCACCTCTATGGGAGGTGGAGCCGCATATTCATTACTGTAATGAGCAGTACCATGTGACCGCTCAGTACAGGAAGAAGCTGGGGCGCCAGGGACCTGCAGGGACCGCGCCAGGAGCAGGTGAGTATAATTAGACAGCCCCCGCTCCCCCTCCCCTGCCGACCCCTGGGTATGACTCAAGTGTAAGCCGAGAGGGGGGACTTTCAGCCGCAAAAAATGGCTAAAAGCTGGCACAACTTGCTCTGCTACATAGGAGCGATGCTTAGATTGCTTCTATGTAGATGAATTACAGGCTTGCCATGAGCGCTGACCACAGGGTGGCGCTCATAGCAATCCGGCATAAACAACCATAGAGGTCTTCAGGTGACCCCTGGTTGTTATGCCAGCGCACTGATGACCCCCGATCACGTGATGGGGGTCATCGGTGCACACAATTCCGGCCCGATGGCTGGAAGCACGTGTTAAATGCCGCTCTCCGCTTTTGACAGCGGGATTTAACTAGTAAATAGAAGCGGGTGGATTGCAATTCCACCCACCGCTATTGCGGGCACATGTCAGCTGTACAAAACAACTGACATGTCTCGGCCTTGATGTGGACTCACCGACGGAGCCCGCATCAAAGGAAGAGATGCGACCTCCACAGTACAAGTACGGCGGAGGTCAAAAAGGGGTTAAAGGGGAAGGGTCCAGGAATGGTCTTAAAATTTGTGACATATCAAATGTCAAGCACCATAATTGAAGCCCGAAATGCTGGAGTAGATCAATCAAGCAGAAAGGTGTAGGGTGAAGCAAGATCCCTTTGTTTTATTAGTGCAAAAAATGAACCAGAAAAAATCAATGTATTGGAATTTCAGCAAAGTGGATGGGATTTGTATAAATCTCATATCCACTGGGCTTTTTCTCTTCTCCCTTTTATCGCAGAATATACTGACTTGCGGTGCAATTTTTAATTCTGCAACACATCAAAGTTTCACTCGCTGTAAATATACAAGTTTTTTGCAGCCTTTTCTTATACGCTTATGGTAAACAGAACATGGAAAATTCAATGTAAAAAAAAAAAATCTAATGAAATAAATAAAACAAAACAAGCATTTTTAAAGGGCATGTACAGGTTTAGTATTTGCCTCCAAAAAAATCTACCACAAATACTAAAGTTTTATCAGGAAAAATGCTGCATAAACTATGGGCGGCTTTGATGCATTTTTCCAACATTTATTTGAATGGATAAAAAAACACTACAAGTATTGTCATGCTGCTGATCTGGCACGGCTTCAAAGCCACAAGGGAAAACAAGCAACAGGTGCATGAGATCTCAGAAGTATCATTCACTTTGCTGGAACAGTAAAACACTGCAGTTTTCTTGAAGCAAAAATATTATGTGAACATACCCTAAATTGGCCAGTTGATGCAGAAATGCTGCAGCATCATAAACACAGCAAATACTGACTTTGGGTACTTAGCCTTTGTGTAAAGTATTAGCAAGATGCACAGATCCTTGCCTGCCTGATCTTGTTTAACCATCTCACAGTGAATGTAAAAAATCTATACACCTGTTAAAAAGCTAGACAATTGTCATGCTTAAAAAAAAAAAAAGAAAAAAAAATAGACCTAGAACATTTTCTATCCTTAACCCGTTGACGACATGAGCAGTACATGAACGGCGCATGTCAGGTCCTTCCTTTGATGTGGGCGCCAGCGCTGAGCCCACATCCTTCCCGGGACACGTCAGCTGTTTTGAACAGCTGATATGTGCCTCTAACAGCCGCAGGTAGAATCGTGATCCACTCGCGGCTGTTAACCTGTAAAACGCCGCTGTCAATCTCTGACAGCGGCATTTAATGTGATCGTGCCGAGAGCGAATCAATAATCCCATGAACTGGATGTTAAGAATATTTTTCTCCCTCCATTTGAGGAGTTGCCCGGGTGTTAAGAATTGGTGTGAATCTGGCCTCTGGAGGCCCGAGCTGCCGGCCTGTCATCTACTCTGCAGTCACCGTCTACCCCTGGTCATTCTCAGCCCTAACAAAGCTTTCTCCTCTGTCCTCCCCTGCTTCTAAGACTCTAACATAATAAAATAATACAGTAATATCTAAAAATCATGGATTATTTGGTTAATATGGACCCCACACTTCTACACCACAGGCTCAACAGATCTGAATTGGAGCGTTCCGAACTGACACTAACAGTTTTATTTTTTAAAATATGATCCCATCACGATCCCAACATGTATTTTGGTACAGATGTGGCTAGGAGAATAGCAGGCACATGTGCAGTTTTTAAATTAAACTTTTTTTTGGAAATGCATTTGAAAGTTTTGCATTCGCATGGGTAAAATATTATCAAAGATACTCTTGTGACATATCTGTTGAAAGCCTGTACAGTCCTGAGTAGAATGGTGTTTATTTGGTTTCTCTATCTTTTTTCTAGCCTGAGTTATGAGGAGAAACGTAAAGGCAGGCAACACCGAAATTCGCACTTTCCAAACTTTGAAAAAAAATCAATTAAAAAAATATATATTTTTTTCTTCATTTTGCATTCTCTGAAACTATTACCAAATAACAAAATCTCAAAAGAATTAAAAATATAGAGGTAAAAATCATTGGTTCACTTGACATGGAATGACCCGTCCCCTAATATCTGAAGGAGCAGGCCAAGTAGGAGAAAGCCACATGTTCTGTGTGTAGCAGGGATCTGACAACATGTACACAGCATTTATTACAAAATGTACTATATATCCACAGTCATCATTCACACCTAGTCTTTTATGAAGAAAGCTAGAGAAAAAAAAAACACTTGCTAAAAACTGCCACTTTTGACAACTGTGTAGATGTGTGGGACCAAGAGTTTGCATAAAATGTTAGACTTTACAGCATCAAATCCTAAAAAAGCTCATAGAAATTAAATCACCAAAACACTGACCATCTAAGCTGTTAATACAGCCCTGACATTTGGAAAGGATATGTTTGCACAACACCCCAAAAGATTCCTAACTACATCAGATGGAGACAGGAGCACTAAACCATTACTAGGTCTCCTCCCATAATGGTGATGCAGGGAGCTACGTGGTGCAGTCCATGGGAGATTTCCTAAAAACATCCACGTTCCAGTTTCTGCATCAATCTCTGGTAATGGAAGGACTGAGTAAAGGTACCATCACATTTAGCGACGCTGCAGCGATCTAGACAATGATCCCGATCGCTGCAGCGTCGCTGTGTGGTCGCTGGAGAGCTGTCACACACACAGCTCTCCAGCAACCAACTATGCGAAGTCCCCTGGTAACCAGGGTAAACATCGGGTTACTAAGCACAGGGCCGCGCTTAGTAACCCAATGTTTACCCTGGTTACCAGCGTAAACGTAAAAAACACTACATACTTACATTCCGGTGTCTGTCCCCCGGCGCTGTGCTTCTCTGCACAGACTGAGCGCCAGCCGGAAAGCACAGCGGTGACGTCACCGCTGTGCTCTGCTTTCCGGCCGGCGCTTACACAGTGCAGAGAAGCACAGCGCCGGAGGACAGACACCGTAATGTAAGTATGTAGTGCTTGTTTTTTTTACGTTTACGCTGGTAACCAGGGTAAACATCTGGTTACTAAGCGCGGCCCTGCGCTTAGTAACCCGATGTTGACCCTGGTTACCAGTGAAGACATCGCTGAATCGGCGTCACACGCGCCGATTCAGCGATGTCTGCGGGAGTCCAGCGACGAAATAAAGTGCTGGACATTATGCTCCGACCAACGATGGCACAGCAGGATCCAGATCGCTGCTGCCTGTCAAACAACGATATCGCTAGCCAGGACGCTGCAACGTCACGGATCGCTGGCAATATCGTTCAGTGTGAAGGTACCTTAAGGCCGATGAAAAGACCTGAGAAATATGTTCATTAAACTTCACAAACTTACAATTCGAAAACCATGTAGAGCATGCCATCCGAGCTGTACGTCTCCAGGAGCTCCACGATGTGGGGATGCTTCAGCATGTGACATATGCTGGCTTCTCGCTTCAAATCTGCAAAGACAAGAGGAAGGGATCAGGTCACAAGAAAACAGAGCCGGTATTGCACGTTCTCTGTCTGGTGGACCTCAAACTTCAGGGTGAAAACATAGAAGGTCAACAACCCTCTCTGTACAGAGAAATATCAGGTCCTCATTATAGGGACTTTGGAAAGTGTAAGGTCACAGTATTATATCAGGAGGAGGATAGAGTATTCACTCCACCTGACAACGCAGTGCATGGACTGGCCAGTAGCTCGACTACCCCGAGCGTAACAGCTGCATAGAACTACATCAAGCAGTCACGCTCCGGTAGGGAGAGCCGCAGGCCAGTCTGTGCACTGTGTTCAGATCTCAATCAGGTTTATTACGGCCATCTGACTGCAACCTAGAAAGGAGAAGGCCTCGGACTTTAGGCAGAGGTGCGTCTTCAGCCACCGCGCAGTCCATAGTGAGCAGCAGCTGTAGGCATTGGCTGACAGACCTCTCTGCACCGATGAGCCACTGTCACGCCAGTGCCGGGCCGTGGTTACAGCTGTCGCTCACTGAGTAAATCATCACTGAATGCCAGAGGCTACCATGAGGAATAAAACACATTTACTTACAGTGGCTCAGTCATATTTGAGAATATTTTGAGTTTGTTAGTAAAGTAGAGATGAGAATGAGAGGAAGTGGGGATCCACAAACGAGTCCTAGACTTCGGGCACAGACAGACGACCATTTTAATGGAAACAGTGAAAAGACTGGCAGTTGGCTCTGTATCCCTACCCGCCTGTCACACTTGGATCGGGAGCGTCGCTGGCCAGTCAATGAGATGGGTTCCAATAATGGTCTGACGTGTGAGATATAGAGAGAGATATAAAGAGCGAGAGAGAGCGAGTGTATATGTGTATATATATATATATATATATGTGTATATATATATGTGTATATGTATATATATATATATATATATATATGTGTATATGTATATATATATATATATATATATATATATATATATATATATATATATGTGTATATGTATATATATATATGTGTATATGTATATATATATATGTGTGTATATATATATATATATGTGTATATGTATATATATATATATATATATATATATATATATATATATATATATATATATATATATATATATATATATATATATATATATATATATATATATATACATACATATATATACATACATATATACATATATACATATATACATACACACATAAACATACATACACACATACATACATCTATATAATTGTCTGAGGGGTACTTCCGTCTTTCGGTCTGTCTTTTCTGTCACGGAAATTCATTGGTCGCGGCCTCTGTCTGTCATGGAAATCCAAGTCGCTGATTGTTTTGCCACGACAAATCAGCGACGGGCACAGTCCGGAAGAAAATTGCAGCTCCTTACTCCCCGCAGTCAGTGCCCGGTGCCCGCATACTCCCCTCCAGTCACCGCTCACACAGGGTTAATGCCGGCGGTAACGGACCGCGTTATGCCACGGTTAACGCACTCCGTAACTGCTGCTATTAACCCTGTGTGTCCCCAACTTTTTACTATTGATGCTGCCTATGCGGCATCAATGGTAAAAAAAAGAGAATGTTAAAAAAAATAAAAACACAAAACCTGCTATTCTCACCCTCCGTAGTCCGCCAAGCCGCTCACACCGGCCGCCATCTTCCGTTCCCGGCAATGCATTGCGAAATTATCCAGAAGACTTAGCGGTCTCACGAGACCACTAAGTCATCTGGGTAATTTCACAATGCATCTTGGGAACAGAAGATGGCGGCAGCCGCGCACGTATCGCCGGAGCTTCAGTGAATCCTAGGGGGAGAGTATAACTATTTATTTAATTTTTTTTTTTTTTTTTTTAACAGGGATATGGTGCCCACAGTGCTGTACACTACGTGGGCTGTGTTAGATACCACGTGGCTGCTATATACTACATAGGCAGAGTTATATACTCCGTGGGCTGTGCTATATATTACGTGGCCACTGTTCTATACTACGTGGCTGATTATATATATATATATATATATATATATATATATATATATATATATATATATATATATATATATATATATATATATATATATATATATATATATATAGATATATAGATATATATTAATTTTTTATTTATTATTTTTTTATAAAGATTTTTCTGCATTTTCATGACTATGAAAATTGTAAATTCACACTGAAGGCATCAAGACTATGAATTAACACATGTGGAATTATATACTTAATTTCAGTTGTTTCACACTTTTGTTATATCTTATATTCTAGGTTCTTCAAAGTAGCCACCTTTGATTTGATGACTGCTTTGCACACTCTTGGCATTCTCTTGATGAGCTTCAAGAGGTAGTCACTGGGAATGGTTTTCACTTCACAGGTGTGCCCTGTCAGGTTTAATAAGTGGGATTTCTTGCCTTATAAATGGGGTGTGTATCCACCAGACTACTGCACAACACAACTGATGGTCCCAACCCCATTTATCAGACAAGAAATCCTACTAAGGAAATTAACCCCTTAATCCCACTGGAAGCACTATCCAGTCAAGGTGACCAGGGACTTAATTCCCAGTGACGGGATAGTACGTCCAGTGCGATCAGCCACGCCGGGTGTCAGCTGACTATCGCAGCTGACATCCGGCACTATGTGCCAGGAGTGGTCACGGACCGGCTCCGGAACATTAACCACCGGCACACTGCGATCAAACATGATCGCAGTGTTCCGGCGGTATATGGAAGCATTGCGTAGGGAGGGGGCTCCCTGCGCGCTTCCCTGAGACCCTCGGAGCAACGCGATGTGATCGCGTTGCTCCGAGGGTCTCTTACCTCCTCCTCCCTGCAGGCCCGGATCCAAAATTGCCACGGGGCTGCATCTTGGTCCTGCATGGAGGTGGCTTACCAGCGCCTGCTCAGAGCAGGCGCCGGGAAGCCTCCCTGCTGTCCCTGTGTGATCGCTGATCTGAGACAGTGCACAGGAAAGTGCCAGATCAGCGATCTGTCAATATAATGTGACCCCACATATGGGGTATCAGCGTACTGAGTACAAATTGCACAACAACTTTTGGGGTACAATTTCTTCTGGTACCCTTGGGAAAATAAAAAATTGGGGGCGAAAAGTTCATTTTTGTGAAAAAATATATTTTATTTTTACAGCTCTACATTATAAACTTCTGTGAAGCACTTGGTGGGTCAAAGTGCTCACCACACATCTAAAGTTCCTTAGGGGGTCTACTTTCCAAAATGGTGTCAATTGTGGGGGGGTTTCAATGTTTAGGCACATCTGGGGCTCCCCAATGCAACATGGCATCCCATCTCAATTCCAGCCAATTTTGCATTGAAAAAGTCAAATGGCGCTCTATCCTTTCCGAGCTCTGCCATGCGCCCAAACAGTGGTTTGCCCCCACATATGGGGTATCTGGGTACTCAGGACAAATTGTACAACAACTTTTGTGGTCCATTTTCTCGTGTTACCCTTTGTAAAATTAAACAAATTGTAGCTGAAGTAAATTTTTTGTGAAAAAAAATTTAAATGTTCACAGGAATTTTTGGAATGTAAAAAAAAAAAAAAAAAAAATGAAGCACCAGAAGGGTTAATAAACTTCTTGAATGTGGTTTTGAGCACCTTGAGGGGTGCAGTTTTTAGAATGGTGTCACTCTTGGTTATTTTCTATCATATAGAACCCTCAAAATTACTTCAAATGTGATGTGGTCCCTAAAAAAAAAAAAAAAAAAGTGTGTTTTAAAAATGAAAAATTGCTGGTCAAATTTTAACCCTTATAACTCCCTAACAAGAAAAAATGTTTCCGAAATTGTGCTGATGTAAAGTAGACATGTGGGAAATGTTACTTATTAAGTATTTTGTGTGACATATCTCTGTGATTTAAGGGCATAAAAATTCAAAGTTGGAAAATTGCAAAATTATCAAAATTTTCGCCAAATTTAAATTTTTTTCACAAATAAACGCAGGTAATATCAAAGAAATTTTACCACTCATGAAGTACAATGTCTTGAGAAAACAATGTCAGAATCACTGGGATCCGTTGAAGCGTTCCAGAGTTATAACCTCATAAAGGGACAGTGGTCAGAATTGTAAAAATTGGCCCGGTCATTAAAGTGCAAACCACCCTCGGGGCTTAAGGGGTTAGAAAAGAGATGTTAAACAGAAGAAAAGGTCTCCTGATCCATTAGCACACCAGACTCCTTTCACTCAGGCAGTGTAGCAAATTGTCAGTTCTGTCCAGACATTCGCAGCAATGCCGCCTCTGGTTCTTCAAAATCTAATTCTTATTACAGTCACAGTGACAGCTCAGCACATACAGAGACAGATCAGAGGCTCCTGCTGAGGAGAAGGCTTCGGTGCTCAGTCACTAGTTTACAAAGTGGCAGCTTGTAGCAGTCACACATAGCTCAGGCACATAAAGCAGGATTTAAGGAGGTTTTGCATGGTTATTCTCTGAACTGCTATAACAGCAAACAGTACAGTACGTCTCTCAGCCAATGTTCCCGTGTATCGCATGCAGTCTGCCTGCAGGTGCTCTATGAAATAAGACTGACACTCCGCTCATTACAGCATCTGCAGCCACAGCCCGCCATCACCATGCAAGTAATCAAGCATCTAAAAGGGAATGGGTTATCAGAAAAGGACTGTTTACATTAGGATTTTCAATTTGTTTTTCATTTTGAATAGAAATATTGCAATATTCGGTTGATACTTTCTTTTCAGCAGCCATATTGACATAACTAGCTAGACTGGTTCAGGTCCCATTGAGTTGTATATAGTAATGCTCAGATATGAGCAGAGTGCATGGATCTTGTAAAGGGAAGGGGAGAAGGGGAGCTGAGAACACCACCTATTGTGAACCGTGTTTTTTTTTTTCTTAACCCCTTAGTGACAGAGCCAATTTGGTACTTAATGACGAGCCAATTTTTACAATTCTGACCACTGTCACTTTATGAGGTTATAACTCTGGAACGCTTCAACGGATCCCGCTGATTCTGAGACTGTTTTTTCGTGACATATTGTACTTCACGTTAGTGGTAACATTTCTTCGATATTACTTGCGATTATTTATGAAAAAAACGGAAATATGGCGAAAATTTTTAAAATTTTGCAATTTTCAAACTTTGTATTTTTATGCCCTTAAATCAGAGAGATATGTCACGAAAAATAGTTAATAAATAACATTTCCCACATGTCTACTTTACATCAGCACAATTTTGGAAACAAAACTTTTTTGTTAGAGAGTTATAAGGGTTAAAAGGTGACCAGCAATTTCTCATTTTTACAACAATATTTTTTTTTTTAGGGACCACATCACATTTGAAGTCATTTTGAGGGGTCTATATGATAGAAAATAATGAAGTGTGACACCATTCTAAAAACTACACCCCTCAAGGTTCTCAAAACCACATTCAAGAAGTTTATTAACCCTTTACGTGCTTCACAGGAACCGAAACAATATGGAAGGAAAAAATGAACATTTAACTTTTTTTTGCAAACATCTTAATTCAGAACCATTTTTTTTTTTTTTTCACAAGTGTAAAAACAGAAATGTAACCATAAATTTTGTTATGCAATTTCTCCTGAATACGCCAATACCCCATATGTGGGGGTAAACCACTGTTTGGGCGCACCGCAGAGCTTGGAAGAGAAGGAGTGCCGTTTTACTTTTTCAATGTAAAATTGGCTGGGATTGAGATTGGACGCCATGTCGCGTTTGGAGAGCCCCTGATGTGCCTAAACAGTGGAAACCCCCCACAAGTGACACCATTTTGGAAACTAGACCCCTTAAGGAACTTATCTAGATGTGTGGTGAGCACTTTGAACCCCCATGTGCTTCACAGACGTTTATAACGTAGAGCCGTGAAAAAAAAAATAAAAATAAAAAAATTAAAAAAAAAAAAAAATCACATTTTTTCTACAAAAATGATTTATTTGCCCCCAAATTTTTATTTTCACAAGGGTAACAGGAGAAATTGGACCACTAAAGTTGTTGGTCAATTTATCCTGAGTGCGCTGATGCCCAATATGTGGAGGTAAACCACTGTTTGGGCGCACGGCAGAGCTCGGAAGGGAAGGAGCGCAGTTTTGGAATGCAGACTTAGATAGAATGGCCTGTGGGCGTTATGTTGCGTTTTCAGAGCCCCTGATGTACCTAAACAGTAGTAACCCCCCACAAGTGACCCCGTTTTGGAAACTAGACCCCCCAAGGAACTTATATAGATGTGTGGTGAGAACTTTGAATGCCCAAGTGCTTCACAGAAGTTTATAATGCAGAGTCATAAAAATAAAAAATATTTTTTTTTTTCCACAAAAAAGATTTTGTAGCCCCCAAATTTTTAATTTTCACAAGGGTAACAGGAGAAATTGAATCCCAGAAGTTGTTGTCCAATTTATCCTGATGATGCCCCATATGTGGGGGTAACCCACTGTTTGGGCGCATGGCAGAGCTCAGAAGGGAGGGAGCACCATTTGACTTTTTGAGCGCAAAATTGGCTGTCGTGTTTGGAGACCCCCTGATGTACCTAAACAGTGGAAACCCCCAATTCTAGCTCCAACCCTAACCCCAACACACCCCTAACCCTAATCCCAACCCGATCCATAATCCTAATCACTAACCCTAACGATAATCACAACCCTTACCCCAAAACAACCCTAATGTCAACCCTAACCCTAATCAAAACCGTAAATCCAACACACCCCTAATCCTAATCTCAACCCTAACCTCAAACCTAACCCTAATCCCAAGCGTAACCCTAATGCCAACCCTAACCCTAATACCAACCCTAATCCAAACCCTAACCCTAATCCCAACTCTAACCCTAACTTTAGCCCCAACCCTAAGGCTACTTTCACACTTGCGTCGTTTGGCATCTGTCGCAATCCGTCGTTTTAGACAAGAAACGGATCCTGCAAATGTGCCCGCAGGATGCGTTTTTTGCCCATAGACTTGTATTGCCGACGGATCGTGACGGATGGCCACACGTCGCGTCCGTCGTGCACTGCATCAGTGTTTTGGCGGACCGTCAGCACAAAAAAACGTTCAATGTAACTTTTTTGTACGTCGCATCCGCCATTTCTGACCGCGCATGCGTGGCCGTAACTCCGCCCCCTCCTCCCCAGGACATAGATTGGGCAGCGGATGCGTTGAAAAACTACATCCGCTGCCCACGTTGTGCACAATTTTCACAACGTGCGTCTGTATGTCGGGCCGATGCATTGCGACGGCCCCGTACCGACGTAAGTGTGAAAGAAGCCCAACCCTAAATTTAGCGCCAACTCTAACCCTAAATTTAGCCCCAACCCTAACCCTAATTTTAGCCCCAACTACTCTTCTCCTGCCGGCCGGCAGATGGAGACAGATGGCGGGCGCACTGCGCATGCGCCCGCCATTTTCTTTTCCCCAGAAGACGCCGGCGGCCAGGAGGAGCAGAAGGAGGACCCTGGGACACCGGTAAGTATAATAGGGTCCCCGAATCCCCATCTTCCTCTGTCCTCTGATGTGCGATCACTTTAGAGGACAGAGAATTACACTTTGCTTTTTTTTTTTGCGGTCGCCGGTAAACAGTTAACTACCGGAAATCGCAAAACAGGGGTCGGTAAAACTGACCACGATCATGCTCTTTGGGGTCTCGGCTACCCCCGGTAGCCGAGACCCCAAAGATTCTCCCGGGGCCGGCCAGCGCACTGCGCATGCGCCCGCCATTTCGAAGATGGCGGCGCCCATCGGGAGCCACGAGGAGCACCGGGGGAGACAGGCGAGTATCGGGGGGCGATCGGGGACCCCTTTTCTCTGTCCTCTGATGTGCGATCACATCGGAGGACAAAGAAATTAAAAAGAAGTCGCGTTGTATTTTTTGCGATCGCCGGTAAACGGTTAATTACCGGCGATCGCAAATGCGGGGTCGGTAAAACACCCCCCCCCCCCCCCGAATCATGTTCTCTGGGGTCTCGGCTACCCCCGGCAGCCGAGACCCCGGAGAAAATCCGACTCTGGGGGGCGCTATTTACTTTTTCCACAGCTGTGGTTTAACCCCTTCCCGACCTTTGACGCCACGTAGGCGTCATGGAAAGATCGCGTCCCTGCAGATCGGGTGAAAGGGTTAACTCCCATTTCACCCGATCTGCAGGGACAGGGGGAGTGGTAGTTTAGCCCAGGGGGGGTGGCTTCAACCCCCCCCCCCCCCCCCCCCCGTGGCTACGATCGCTCTGATTGGCTGTTGAAAGTGAAACTGCCAATCAGAGCGATTTGTAATATTTCACCTATTATAACTGGTGAAATATTACAATCCAGCCATGGCCGATGCTGCAATATCATCGGCCATGGCTGGAAACACTAATGTGCCCCCACCCCACCGATCGCCCCCCCAGCCCCCCGATCTGTCCAGTACACTGCTCCGGCTCCCCTCTGTCCTGTGCTCCGCTCCCCCCCGTGCTCTTGGCCGCTCCCCCCGTGCTTCAATCATCCCCCCGTGCTCCAATCACCCCCCTGCACTCCGATCCACCCCCCTCCGTGCTCCGTTCCACCCCCCGTGCTCCGTTCTACCCCCCCGTGCTCCGTTCCACCCCTCCCGCGCTCCGATTCACCCCCCCATGCTCCGATCACCCCCTCCCACCCCATCATACTTACCAATCCTGCCGGGGTCCGTCCGTCTTCTCCCCGGGCGCCGCCATCTTTCAAAATGGCGGGCGCATGCGCAGTTTGCCCGCCGAATCTGCCGGCCGGCAGATTCGTTCCAAAGTGCATTTTGATCACTGAGATATAATCTCTCAGTGATCAAAATAAAAAAAATAATAAATGACCCCCCCCTTTGTCACCCCCATAGGTAGGGACAATAAAAAAAAAATAAAGAATTTTTTTTTTCCACTAATGTTAGGCTAGGGGTAGGGCTAGGGCTAGGGGTAGGGCTAGGGGTAGGGCTAGGGCTAGGGGTAGGGCTAGGGCTAGGGGTAGGGCTAGGGCTAGGGCTAGGGCTAGGGCTAGGGGTAGGGCTAGGGCTAGGGGTAGGGCTAGGGGTAGGGCTAGGGGTAGGGCTAGGGGTAGGGCTAGGGGTAGGGCTAGGGGTAGGGCTAGGGGTAGGGCTAGGGTTTCGGTATGTGCACACGTATTCTGGTCCTCTGCGGATTTTTCCGCTGCGGATTTGATACATCCGCAGTGCTAAACCGCTCCGGATTTATGGCGGATTTACCGCGTTTTTTCTGCGCATTTCACTGCGGTTTTACAACTGCGATTTTCTATTTGAGCAGTTGTAAAACCGCTGCGGAATCCGCACAAAGAAGTGACATGCTGCGGAATGTAAACCGCTGCGTTTCCGTGCAGTTTTTCCGCAGCATGTGTACAGCGATTTTTGTTTCCCATATGTTTACATTGAACTGTAAACTCATGGGAAACTGCTGCGGATCCGCAGCGGTTTCCGCAGCGTGTGCACATACCTTTAGAATTAGGCCATGTGCACACGGTGCGGATTTGGCTGCGGATCCGCAGTGGATTGGCCGCTGCGGATTCGCAGCACTGTTCCATCAGGTTTACAGTACCATGTAAACATATGGAAACCAAATCCGCTGTGCCCATGGTGTGGAAAATACTGCGCGGAAACGCTGCGTTGTATTTTCCGCAGGATGTCAATTCTTTGTGCGGATTCCGCAGCGTTTTACACCTGTTCCTCAATAGGAATCCGCAGGTGAAATCCGCACAAAAACTGGAAATCCGCGGAAAATCCGCAGGTAAAACGCAGTGCCTTTTACCCGCGGATTTTTCAAAAATGATGCTGAAAAATCTCACACGAATCCGCAAAGTGGGCACATAGCCTTAGGGTTAGGGTTGGAATTAGGGTTGTGGTTAGGGGTGTGTTGTGGTTAGGGTTGTGATTAGGGTTATGGCTACAGTTGGGATTAGGGTTAGGGGTGTGGGGGGGTTAGTGTTGGAGGTAGCTGTAGAAGGGAAATGAAAGCCAGCACTCAATCAGTACAGTTCACGGTGCCAGTGAACGGGATATTCAATCCCACAACTCATAAAGTCAGAAGAAAATCACTGCACTCATTTGGTTTTCAAAAGCATAAACAAGTAAGTTTATTTGATTTGAATCGGTGAAAAGATATTTAGGCGAATTGACGTTTCGGCCAACCCGTGGCCTTGTTCACAATATCGCTGTAATAAGTAAAGAACAAAACAGTATTACAAACAAGTAAATATATACATATATACAATTATACATAGGGGCAAAAATCCATATCATGTAGCTGCCTTTGATCAGACATATTCTGTAAAGATAAGTACTAAAAGATCGTGCTGTACGATGCCGGGAAGTTCCAAGGAGAAAATATATTGAAGTATCGCTAAACATTATTGGAGGAAGAACATACCCTGTTGGAACTCTGCTGCATATAAAGAAGGACCCTTTACTTTTTGATGAGTCAGAAAGAGTGATATGGCAATATAACCTGAAAAGAACAACATAGCGTGAGGTAACAGCTAAAATCCTATGTCCACCAGGTAGAGGACCTGAACAAACCTCATAGGGTTATATAGTAGTACAAATAATGACTAGATAGTATAGTGTTCTCTTCCTAGTGCCTGGATACAACAATCCCAAGTGAATGGCATAAAATGGAGATACTGACCCAGTTAGTATGCAAGATAGCGTATGCCCCTGCACAAAAGCCGTATCTGCGGCTGGAACGAAACTTGTGGCTGAAATATATGCACATATATATGAGAATGAGGCACAACTGTATATATTGACTTGACTGTGAAACATACAAAGTCATGGTAATACCTGTCCTGTAGGTGAAATGAGCAACAAATTCGTCCTGTATATTTTGACGCGTCCCCCAGGGAACATAAAGGTATAGTGCTGTGGGCAGAGCAGAAGGGAGGATACATGTGGGGTCATGTCTTATATAGGGGATAGTAACCAAGCACATGCGTGTCATAAATAGGTACCTGTGTTAAGTATGCATATAGAGGACCACATATGTTCTGGCAAATATCCGTAGAGGTAACCTCCCTGTGTGCTAGGGTATGTTGCCAGTGGATAGAGGAAAACCTTCCCTATTGGAAAAGATAGTAGTTCAGTCTAAAATAACTTAACCTAGTGGTGCAAAACTTATCTGCTGATAGCGCTGGAGTCTCACGTTTCTGTTGTTCGTGCAGGCAAGGGGCAAGCGTTGGTGGCGTAGTGGAGGAGGCCGACACAGTCCTGTGTCTTGGCAGTGGAGCGGCTCAGTTTAATGCATGGTGCCCGGCGTTTTATCAGATACCCCAGCCGGTCATGTGACCGGAAGTTCCAGGGGACGCCGGCGCCTGCGCAGGAGACACTCACACTACTGTGTGAGTCGGCAGATCGGCGCTTGCGCACACGGCCCCATATCCGGAGCTTGTGTACAGCGCTTGCGTAAGGGACAAAAACGGCGCCTGCGTACATCTAACCCGGCAGAGCGTTGTGTTGACTACAGAGAGGCGGCGGTGCTGCGCTATTTATCTGGCCCCAATATTCGGCCAGACCGGCGCCTGCGCACTATGCTTAGGGTAGAGCGCTAGTATACAGAGGCAAGAATATGACGCCTGTGCGTATCGGTATGCGCTAGTGTGATAGTTGGTGTTCATACGGGTTAGTGTCTGTGATAGAATGTTGTATAGCCTAAATAAGCCCTCCTTGTCTAAAGAAAAGGGGAAGGAAAGAGGTTAGATAATAACCGACATTCTATCGGGATATTACAGGCACTAGTCTCAGCCAACCCCTTGCTTGTACAGAGAAGCACATCCTCCAAATATATATATAACAACATTGTAATGACATTCATAATGGTAGGAGTCCAAACGAAAAAAAGGAAATAAGGAATAAAAGTTAACGCAAAGAAATGAAATCAAAGAAATGAAATGAAATAAGAAAATAAAGAATAATGTAAATTGAGCAAAAAGAAAATACTGACCACTAAAAGAAAAAAAGAAAAAAATAACTGATGATAATTGAAATAATGAATCAAATAAAATGAAAATGAATGAAAAAAATGAATGAAAAATGAATGAAAAAAATGAAAAAAATGAAAAGAATGAAAAATGAAAAAAAATAAAAAAAATAGAAAAATAATAATAAAAAAATAGTGGGGAACTGATATAAGGAAACTTATAAAAAAGGGGGGCTAATTTGGGTATGCGTCTTACCATCCAAAACGCGTTTGCCCCTATGTATAATTGTATATATGTATATATTTACTTGTTTGTAATACTGTTTTGTTCTTTACTTATTACAGCGATATTGTGAACAAGGCCACAGGTTGGCCGAAACGTCAATTCGCCTAAATATCTTTTCACCGATTCAAATCAAATAAACTTACTTGTTTATGCTTTTGAAAACCAAATGAGTGCAGTGATTTTCTTCTGACTTTAAGTGTTGGAGGTAGAATTGAGGGGTTACCACTGTTTAGGCACATCAGGGGTCTCCAAACGCAACATGGCGCCACCATTGATTCCAGCCAATCTCGTATTCAAAAAGTCAAATGGTGCTCCCTCAATTCCGAGCCCTGACGTGTGCCCAAACAGTGGTTTACCCCCACATATGGGGTACCAGCATACTCAGGATAAACTGCGCAACAATTACTGGGGTCCAATTTCTCCTGTTACCCTTGTGAAAATAAAAAAATGCTTGATAAAACATCATTTTTGAGGAAAGAAAAATGATTTATTATTTTCACGGCTCTGCATTATATACTTCTATGAAGCACTTGGGGGTTCAAAGTGCTCATCACACATCTAGATAAGCTCCTTTCGGGGTCTAGTTTCCAAAATGGGGTCACTTGTGGGGGGTTTCTACTGTTTAGCCACATCAGGGGCTCTGCAAACGCAACGTGACACCCGCAGAGCATTCCATCAAAGTCTGCATTTCAAAACGTCACTACTTCACTTCCGAGCCCCGGCATGTGCCCAAACAGTGGTTTACCCCCACATATGGGGTATCAGCGTACTCAGGAGAAACTGGACAACAACTTTTGGGGTCAAATTTCTCCTGATACCCTTGGGAAAATAAAAAATTGCAGGCTAAAAGATCATTTTTGAGAAAATAATTTTTATTTTTTATTTTCATGGCTCTGCGTTATAAACTTCTGTGAAGCACTTGGGGGTTCAAAGTCCTCACCACACATCTAGATTAGTTCCTTTGGTGGACTAGTTTCCAAAATGGGGTCATTTCTGGGGGGATCTCCAATGTTTAGGCACACAGGGGCTCTCCAAACGTGACATGGTGTCAGCTAATGATTGGAGCTAATTTTCCATTTAAAAAGCCAAATGGCGTGCCTTCCCTTCCGAGCCCTGCCGTGCGCCCAAACAGTGGTTTACCCCCACATATGGGGTATCAGCGTACTCAGGACAAACTGGACAACAACATTTGGGGTCCAATTTCTCCTATTACCCTTGGCAAAATAGGAAATTCCAGGCTAAAAAATCATTTTTGAGGAAAGAAGTCGTAGTTACTCACCGATAACGGTGTTTCTCGGAGCCCATGACAGCACTACGGAGAGAGGGGATCCGCCCTTCAGGGACAGGAAACCTACAGATAAAAGGGCGGTACCTCTCCCTCGCATCAGTTGGTTTACAGAGCATCGGAGGACCTCCAGGTTAGTTTACAACAGAGAAAAAATCATATTACAACAGTTCTTAAAAGAGGAACCCCGTGCTTATACTCATACTATATACACACTATATAAATTATATGTAATTAAAGGTGCTCACCGCACACGTGATGGGAGGGAATAAGCGAGTGCTGTCATGGGCTCCGAGAAACACCGTTATCGGTGAGTAACTACGACTTTCTCGGTCTCCCATGACAGCACTACGGAGAGAATTGCAGAGACTAAGCTTAGGGAGGGACCACCGCCTCGAGAACCCTTCGTCCGAAGGTTAAGTCAGACACAGAGGCTAGATTTAATCTATAGTGTCTAAAAAAGGTCGATGGTGATGACCAGGTGGCCGCTTTACAGATTTGCTCTATTGATACCTCTGACCTCTCAGCCCATGAGGTAGCTACTGCTCTTGTGGAATGTGCTCTTATACCATCTGGGATCTCATTCCCCGAGGATGAATATGCCAAGAGTATCGCCTCCTTTATCCACCTCGCCAAAGTACCCTTGGATGCCCGAAATCCTTTTCTGGGACCCTGGAAACAGACAGAGAGCCTTCCTTCCTATACTCTCTGGTGAAATCCAAGTATTGGATTAGGCACCTTCTGACGTCTAGGTTATGGAAGTTCTGCTCTTTCTCATTTTTTGGGTTTGGACAAAAGGATGGCAGGGAGACTTCTTGTGACCTATGGAATTTTGATGCCACTTTTGGCAAATAGGCCGGGTCAGGTCTAAGAGTGACTCTATCCTCTAATATCTTAGTGAAGGGTGGATTAGAGGATAAGGCTTGAATGTCACTTATTCTGCGTGCGGATGTTAACGCTACCAAGAGAATGGTTTTAAGTGATAGAGTTTTAATGGGAATCGTCTCTATGGGTTCGAATGGAGGACCCGTTAACGCCGAGAGGACTAAATTTAAGTCCCATGAGGGCACTTTCTGAGCGACTAATGGCTTTGATCTTGTCACCGCCTTAACAAATCTAATTATCCATGGGTTGGCCGCAATATTATGATTATAGAGTGCTCCTAGAGCTGCTATTTGTACTTTAAGAGTACTAACCGACAACCCCTGTTCCAGACCTTTTTGTAGGAACTCCAGTATTTTAGGAATTGAGGGCCCATCTTGGACTTTTACTTTGGAGACGGACAGAAATTTTTTCCATGTTTTCCCATATATTTTAGTAGTGATGGGTTTTCTACTTTTTAACAACGTGGTGACTAAGTTATCTGAGAAACCCCTTTCTTTTAATAGTCCCCGTTCAAAAACCAGGCTGTCAAATGTAAGTTCCATTCCTGTGGGTGGAAGATCGGCCCTTGATGTAGAAGGTCTGGTATATTCGGCAGGACCCATGGGTCCGAGACCGAAAGCATCCTCAGCCAGGAGAACCATGTCCTTTTTGGCCAGAACGGGGCTATGAGGATCATTTTCGCTTTGTCCTCTCTGACTTTCCGAATGACTGCCGGGATCAGAATAGTTGGAGGAAAAGCATAAGTCAATTTTTGAGTCCACGGAATCATAAAGGCATCTAGAGCCTGTGGATTCCCTACCGGGTTCAGTGAGCAGAATTTGTTCACCTTTTTGTTTTTGTAATTGGCGAATAGATCTATTGTCGGTGCTCCCCACCTTTTTGTGATCTGATCGTAGATGGATTGGTTTAGGGACCACTCGCCTTGTTTTAACAGCGATCGACTCAGGTAATCTGCTCTCTCGTTGTTTGAACCCTGAATGTGTAGCGCAGAGAAGGATAGTAGATTTTCTTCCGCGAGGTTGAAAATTTTGGCTGAAGAACTCATGAGTGCTTGAGACCTTGTTCCTCCCTGGTGGTTTATATACGCTACAGTCACTTTGTTGTCCGAAAAGATTCGGACATGATGTCCCTGGATATAGGTCAGAAAAGAAAGAAGAGCCTGAAGCACTGCCCAAAGTTCTTTTTGGTTTGAGGATGCTGATAGTTCTTGGACTGACCAGGTTCCCTGAGCCACTCTGTCCCCCATGTGAGCTCCCCACCCTGTGGGACTCGCATCGGTTGTTATCACCCGGGATATTTGTGTCACCCAAGGAACTCCCTTTGATAAGTTTTGGGTTTCCCCCCACCAACGAAGGGAATGAATAACTGAGGAATTCAGGGTGATTCGACTTTCCAAGTTGTCCTTTAGTATTGACTGCCATTCGAGTACGTGCCACTGAAGTTCTCTTGTGTGGAACTGTGCGAAAAGTATCGCTGGTAGGCATGAGGACAGAGAGCCTAGTAGCGACATTGCTCTCCTTAGAGTCATGGAAGGATGGTGAAAGGTTCGCGCTATCATGGCTAATATGTTGTCTTTTTTGGGGTTTGGAAGTCGGCATTCTTGGACTCGGGAGTCTAATGTCAGACCTAGGAACTCCTGTACTTGACAGGGTTCTAACTTTGATTTTTTTAAGTTTATGAGCCACCCCAAGTCCGTCAAAATAGTCATTACCCGGTCCCTCTGTTCTTTGCAACTTTGGGCCGAGTTGCTTACGATGAGAAAGTCGTCTAGGTAAGGAACTATTAATATATTTTGTTCCCTTATGTGGGCCATCATTTCTGCTACTATTTTTGTGAATATTCGGGGAGCTACAGAGATTCCGAACGGAAGAGCTCTGTACTGGAAAAATCTTAATTGTCCTTTTATGGGAACTGCCAGTCTTAGGAATTTTTGAGATTGATTGTGGATGGGCACATGATAATATGCATCGGTTAGGTCTATCACGACCATGTAGCAATTCGGAAACAGGATTTTTATGGTGGACTTTATTGTTTCCATTTTGAATTTGTAATTTTTTACGTATTTGTTCAGGTTTTTTAGATTTATAATGGTCCGAAAGGACCCATCGGGTTTTGGTACTAAAAAAAGAGGGGAGAAAAACCCTTCTACTTCCTGAGGGGGGATTTCTTGAATCACAGATTTTTGCAGTAGGGAAATAATTTCTCTCTCTAAAGCTGCTTGTTCTGCCACCGAGGATCTTATTTTCGTTTCTATGTACTTCCGGGGAGGAAAAGAAATAAAATTTATTTTTAGACCGTACTGTATGATGTTTAGAATCCAAGTATTGTTGGATATTTTCTTCCAGGCGGGAAGGAATGATGTGAGTCTTCCCCCCACCGTAGGCACAATGTCATTTGGAGGGTTTTTTGTCGCGAGAGGTATTGCCAAAGAGGTAACCTCTATCCCTTCTCCTGCCTTCTTCCCATTTATTCTGCTCCCTGGGGGGTCTGCGGCGGAAAAATCTCCGATTCCGAAAGGACTGCCTAAATGGGGCTGGGCCCAAGTTTGGAAACCCCTTCTTTTTGTCTCCTGCTTTCTGGAGGATGTCATCCAGGGTCTCTCCAAACAGAAAATTGCCTTCGCATGGAATAGAACAAAGTTTTAGCTCTGTCTGGAGATCTCCAGGCCAGCTTTTGAGCCATAAGGTTCTTCTGGCTGCGTTGGAGAGAGCAGCGGCCTTAGATGTTAACCGTAAGGAGTCTGCTGAGGAGTCCGCCAGGAATGCTGCTGCTCTAATTGCGGGGATAGAATCCAGTAATTTATTCCTGGGTAGCCCGTCTCTAATTTGACTCTCTAATTGATCAATCCACACCATCAGAGATCTGGAGGTGCAGGTAGCCGCAACAGTAGGCCTCAAGCTACCGCCAGCCGATTCCCATGCCCCATTAAGAAATGTGTCTGCTTTCTTATCTAAGGGGTCTCTGAGGGTACCCATGTCCTCGAACGGGAGCGCAAATTTTTTCGAGGCTTTTGCCACCGCTACATCCAGCTTTGGCGCCTTATCCCAGGAAGTGGATGCGTCATCTTCGAAGGGATACTTCCTTTTAAGCGAGGGTACCGAAGAGTTTCTCCTATCTGGTTTCTCCCATTCTTTTTTGATTAGGGATTGGACATTGGGATTTAGAGGAAAGGTTTTCCGTTTTTTTTGTCCCAAGCCACCAAACATTACGTCTTGGGCCGTTTTGTCAGGTTTAGGCTCCTCCACCCCCATAGTAGCCCTAACGGCTCTCATTAAGGAATCCACTTCCTCGAGTGGAAAACAATGTCGGCCTGAATCTTTCTCAGAGGCGGATAGGGAGGAGTCAGAATCGTCCGAATCTGCGTCTTCAGATGAGGATCGGACAGAGTGGGATTGTACTGTTTCTTTTACTTTATCTTTTCCTTTTTTGGAGGAAGATACAGCATTCTGAACCTCAGATCTAATAATATTTTTAAGCTCGGATGCAAAGTCGGGAGTCTCCTCACATAGCACACGCTGGATACATGATTTACAAAGCTTTTTGTCCCAGGCTACTGGTAAAGCTTTGTCACAGATGGGGCAGGATTTGTTTTTCCTTTTCTCCAACTTCTTCTTTCCCTATCAAGGGAGAAGAGGGAGCCCTATTATAATATATACATTCACGAAGATCACTCACCATTCGGACGTGCAGGCAGGTACCGGTTCTGGAGGGGGCCCTGGGTCTGGAATGGAAGGTTCCCGAGGAGGTGATTTAGTCTTCGCAGCAGACCTGCTGCGCTGTGTAGAACGGCTGCTAGACCCACTCCTGGCGCTCTTAGGGTCCGTCTTCTTATGGTGCTGCTGCCTCGGCTGCAGCTCCTGTGGATCGCTGTCTTCCATGATTTACAGGGAGATGGTGCGACAACTGTGTGTGCACCATCTCCCTATTTTTATTTGGCGCCACCTCCGGCGTTCCCCGCACTTCCGGTCCTGCGTCATGTCCTCCAGGGAGAAGAGAAGCTACCGCGCATGCGCGCGGCGATGACCCGGAAGTCCTGCCGCATTTCCGGAGCGGCGGCCATCTTAGTACACCCGGAGCGTGCGCTTATCGGCACCGGAGCTCCGGGTGATCCAGCGCCCCTTCCTCTCCTCAGAAATCGGCGGCGTTCTCCCTCCGCTCACCCTGAAGAACCCCTCGGTTCCAGCGGTGGCGGCTTCGGGAGCCGGACAAGCCGCGGCAGGAGCCTCCTCGCTGCCGGAACTCGACCGCCCGGTCCATCGGTCTTCATAACAGGTACCACCGGAAAGAGGTTCCCTGTTCAGGGACAGGAAACCAACTGATGCGAGGGAGAGGTACCGCCCTTTTATCTGTAGGTTTCCTGTCCCTGAAGGGTGGATCCCCTCTCTCCGTAGTGCTGTCATGGGAGACAGAGAAAAATTATTTTTTCTTTTCATGGCTCTGCGTTATAAACTTCTGTGAAGCACCTGGGGGTTTAAAGTGCTCAATATGCATCTAGATAAGTTCCTTGGGGGGTCTAGTTTCCAAAATGGGGTCACTTGTGGGGGAGCTCCAATGTTTAGGCACACAGGGGCTCTCCAAACGCGACATGGTGTCTACTAACAATTGGAGCTAATTTTCCATTCAAAAAGTCAAATGGCGCGCCTTCCCTTCCGAGCCCTGCCGAGTGCCCAAACAGTGGTTTACCCCCACATGTGAGGTATCGGTGTACTCAGGAGAAATTGCCCAACACATTTTAGGATCCATTTTATCCTGTTGCCCATGTGAAAATGAAAAAATTGAGGCTAAAAGAATTATTTTGTGAAAAAAAAGTACTTTTTCATTTTTACGGATCAATTTGTGAAGCACCTGGGGGTTCAAAGTGCTCACTATGCATCTAGATAAGTTCCTTGGGGCGTCTAGTTTCCAAAATGGGGTCACTTGTGGGGGAGCTCCAATTTTTAGGCACACGGGGGCTCTCCAAACGTGACATGGTGTCCGCTAAAGAGTGGAGCCAATTTTTGATTCAAAAAGTCAAATGGCGCTCCTTCCCTTCCAAGCCCTGCCGTGCGCCCAAACAGTGGTTTACCCCCACATATGAGGTATCAGCGTACTCAGGACAAATTGGACAACAACTTTCGTGGTTCAGTTTCTCCTTTTACCATTGGGAAAATAAAAAAATTGTTGCTAAAAGATAATTTTTGTGACTAAAAAGTTAAATGTTCATTTTTTCCTTCCATGTTGCTTCTGCTGCTGTGAAGCACCTGAAGGGTTAATAAAGTTCTTGAATGTGGTTTTGAGTACCTTGAGGGGGTGCAGTTTTTAGAATGGTGTCACTTTTGGGTATTTTCAGCCATATAGACCCCTCAAACTGACTTCAAATGTGAGGTGGTCCCTAAAAAAAATGGTTTTGTAAATTTCGTTGTAAAAATGAGAAATCGCTGGTCAAATTTTAACCCTTATAACTTTCTAGCAAAAAAAAATTTTGTTTCCAAAATTGTGCTGATGTAAAGTAAACATGTGGGAAATGTTATTTATTAACTATTTTGTGTCACAACTCTCTGGTTTAACAGAATAAAAATTCAAAATGTGAAAATTGCGAAATTTTCAAAATTTTTGCCAAATTTCCGTTTTTATTACAAATAAACGCATAATTTATTGACCTAAATTTACCACTAACATGAAGCCCAATATGTCACGAAAAAACAATCTCAGAACCGCTAGGATCCGTTGAAGCTTTCCTGAGTTATTACCTCATAAAGGAACACTGGTCAGAATTGCAAAAAACTGCAAGGTCTTTAAGGTCAAAATAGGCTGGGTCATGAAGGGGTTAAGTACCCTTAGCGGCCGCCGTTAAAAGGCGTATCGGTGGTCGCTAAGGGGTTAATATGGGATTATGGGGTCTCCTATTTTGCACAGTTTGAATCTTGTGCCAAGTAACACTTTTGCAGACAAAAAGAAAGAAAAAAAATCATAGTAATGCGAATCTAGCCTTCAGGTCCTTCTACACATTAGCTAAAAGTCAGCCTAACCACCCAATATGTACCCACTGATGTGTCAGGGGAGCGGGATCCGGCCTGCTGAATTTCAGCTGCCAATCCTTTCGTGGGCGTTGAGATCACTTTGGTGCCAGAGTTTTAAAGAAGTTCGCACAGAACACATGCGATCCTGTGTATGTGCAGTTAAGAGAGCCTTCAAAAAAGGATTCATACCCCATGAACTTGTACACATTTTTTACATGTTACACCTAAAAAAGTAAATGTATCTTATTGGGATTTTATCTGCTTTACCAACTTAAAGCAGCAAGCATTTGTAAAGTGTAGAAGAAAGTGATGCACGGTTTTCAAATTATTTTAAAAATATAAATCTGAGTGTTGTGATGTGCATTTGTATTCATACCCCGGAAGTCTGGTACCCCTAAATAAAATGGCAAGCGACCAATTACCTCCAGAAGTCACGTAAGTAGTATACTGCATCCACCTGTGTGTAATTTATTCAGTATAACTATAGATGTTGGGGGAGGCTGAGGAGACGCTGGGACTGGCATTTAGGAGACAGACAAATGATTGTTCGTCTGACAGCCATTTAGTGAACATGGGTAGAGGTGGCGGGTGCAGTAGTGTCCCCCTTACACACCATCCTTATGGATAGGAGGATGACACTGGCCCTGTTCAGTCACTCCGCACAGTCCCTTCCATCACCTTCCCTCCTCCCGATTATTATTAGATCGCTTGTGTGTAGCAGAATTGGTCACATGCTATGAGCGTCGACTACGGGGCAGCGCTCACAGCAATCTGGCAATGACAACCAGAGGTCTGCTGCAGATGTCGATGGGCAGGATTAGTGACGCGCTTCCTGTAAACGTGAGTTAAACGTTGCCGTCAGAGATTGACAGTGGCATTTAACAGCCGCGGGTGGATCGCGATTCCACCTGCGGCTGTTGTGGGCACATGTCAGCTGTATAGATCAGCCATCATGTGCCTGGAAAGGGGTGGGGAAATCAGAAATGGGCATATTAGGCCCCTTTCACACATCAGGTTTTCGCCATCAGGCTAAATCCAACTTTTTTTTCTTCTAAACGAGCCAGCGAAAGCTGTCGCCGGATCCGGTTTTTTCTCATAGACTTGCATTAGCGTCGGATGGACTTGCATTAGCGCCGGCGTCTAGAAAAAAAAAAGTACAGAGTTACTTTGTGTCTGCGGTGAAAAACCAGACAGCGCCGTATCCGGCGCTTCCGGCTTTTTGCTACATTGGGCGCCAGACCCAGCAGAAGATAGATCCGGCGCCGGATCCAGTTTTTTTTTCCCACCGAGCATGCGCCAATACAATTGGTCAGCCCCCAATTAGGAAACATGTAAAGCCAGCCAAGTAGGCCTTCACTCATCCATTTCCAGACAGAGCTGAACCTGCCTCAAGAGCTAAACCTGCTCCTGGCCAACCAGACAGGAGCCAAGCCAGCCAGCTACAGCCGCAGCAGTCGTAGGCAGCCATGTCTTCAGCGAAGTGAGGTAAATAAATGTATATTTTTTTTTCAATTTGGCTTCGTTCCTTTTTTTGGTGATGTTCAGGATATACACACACTTAACCCCTTCATGACCCAGCCTATTTTGACCTTAATGACCTGGCCGTGTTTTTGCAATTCTGACCAGTGTCCCTTTATGAGGTAATAACACGGTTCTGAGATTGTTTTTTCGTGACATATTGGGCTTCATGTTAGTGGTAAATTTAGGTCAATAATTTTTGCGTTTATTTGTGAAAAAAATGGAAATTTGGCTAAAATGTTGAAAATTTCGCAATTTTCAAATTTTGAATTTTTATTCTGTTAAACCAGAGAGTTACGCGACACAATAGTTAATAAATAACATTTCCCTCATGTCTACTTTACATCAGCACAATTTTGGAACCAACATTTTTTTTTATAGGAAGTTATAAGGGTTAAAATTTGAACAGCGATTTCTCATTTTTACAACGAAATTTACAAAACTTTTTTTTTTTTTTTTTTTAGGGACCACCTCACATTTGAAGTCAGTTTGAGGGGTCTGTATGGCTGAAAATACCCAAAAGTGACACCATTCTAAAAACTGCACCCCTCAAGGTACTCAAAACCACATTCAAGAAGTTTATTAACCCTTCAGGTACTTCACAGCAGCAGAAGCAACATGGAAGGAAAAAATGAACATTTAACTTTTTAGTCACAAAAATGATGTTTTAGCAACAATTTTTTTTATTTTCCCAAGGGTAAAAACAAAAACTGGACCCCAAACGTTATTGTACAATTTGTCCTGAGTACGCCGATACCCCATATGTCGGGGGGAACCACTGTCTGGGCGCACGACAGGGCTCGGAAGGGAAGGAGCGCCATTTGACTTTTTCAATGAAAAATTAGCTCCAATCTTTAGCAGACACCATGTCGCGTTTGGAGAGCCCCTGTGTGCCTAAACATTGGAGCTCCCCCACAAGTGACCCCATTTTGGAAACTAGACCCCCCAAGGAGCTTATCTAGATGCATAGTGGGCACTTTGAACCCCCAGGTGCTTCACAGAAGTTTATAACGCAGAGCCGTGAAAATAAAAAATCATTTTTCTTTCCTCAAAAATAATTTTTTAGCCCGCAATTTTTTATTTTCACAAGAGTAACAGGAGAAATTGGACACCAAAAGTTGTTGTCCAGTTTGTCCTGAGTACATTGATACCCCATATGTGGGGGTAAACCACTGTTTGGGCACACGTCGGGGCTCGGAAGGGAAGTAGTGACTTTTAAAATGCAGACTTGATGGAATGGTCAGCGGGCGTCACGTTGCGTTTGCAGAGCCCCTGGTGTGCCTAAACAGTTGAAACCCCCCACAAGTGATCCCATTTTGGAAACTAGTCCCCCAAGGAATTTATCTAGATATGTGGTGAGCACTTTGAACCCCCAAGTGCTTCACAGAAGTTTACAACGCAGAGCCGTGAAAATAAAAAATAATTTTTCTTTCCTCAAAAATGATGTTTTAGCAAGCAATTTTTTATTTTCACAAGGGTAACAGGAGAAATTGGACCATAATAATTGTTGCCCAGTTTGTCCTGAGTATGCTGGTACCCCATATGTGGGGGTAAACCACTGTTTGGGCGCATGTCGGGGCTCAGAAGGGAGGGAGCACCATTTGACTTTTGAATACAAGATTGGCTGGAATCAATGGTGGCGCCATGTTGCGTTTGGAGACCTCTGATGTGCCTAAACAGTGGAAACCCCTCAATTCTAACTCCAGCACACCCCTAACCCCAATCCCAACTCTAGCCATAACCCTAACCACAACCCTAATCCCAACCCTAACCATAACCCTAACCACAGCGTAATCTTAACCCTATTTCCAACTCTAGCCCTAATTCCAAACCTAACCCTAAGGCTATGTGCCCACGTTGCGGATTCGTGTGAGATTTTTCCGCACCATTTTTGAAAAATCCGCAGGTAAAAGGCACTGCGTTTTACCTGCGGATTTCCAGTGTTTTTTGTGTGGATTTCACCTGCGGATTCCTATTGAGGAACAGGTGTAAAACGCTGCGGAATCCGCACAAAGAACTGACATGCTGCGGAAAATACAGCACAGCGTTTCCGCACGGTATTTTCCGCACCATGGGCACAGCGGATTTGGTTTTCCATAGGTTTACATGGTACTGTAAACCTGATGGAAAACTGCTACGAATCCGCAGCGGCCAATCCGCTGCGGATCCGCAGCCAAATCCGCACCGTGTGCACATAGCCTAATTCTAACCCTAACCTCAATTCTAGCACTAACCCTAACAGAAAAAAAACAAACAAAACATTTTATTTATTTTAATTATTGTCGCTACCTATGGGGGTGATAAAGGGGAGGTTTATTTATTATTTTTTTTATTTTGATCGCTGTGATAGAAGCTATCACAGTGATCAAAATGTACCTGTAACGAATCTGCCCGCCGGCAGATTCGGCGGGCGCACTGTGCATGTGCCCCCCATTTTGGAAGATGGCGGCGCCCATAGAGCAGACGGACGGACCCCGGAGGTCAGTAAATTTGAGGGGGGTAAATCGGACAGCGGGGGGTAAATCGGACTGCGGGGGGAGCGGACAGGAAGAGAGGCGAGCGGAGGACAGCAATGACAGGACGGAGGATGGAGGGGAGGAGATCGGTGGCGGTGGAGGGGGCAGATCGCAATCTCCAGCCATGGCTGATGCTATTGCAGCATCGGCCATGGTTGGATTGTAATATTTCACCAATTTTCATTGGTGAAATATTACTATCGCTCTGATTGAAAGTGAAATGTCACTTTCAACAGCCAATCAGAGCGATCGTAGCCACAGGGGGGCGAAGCCACCCCCCCTGGGCTCAAGTACCACTCCCCCTGTCCCTGCAGGTCAGGTGAAATTACAGTTAACCCTTTCACCCGGCCTGCAGGAGCGCGATCCGACCATGACGCACATGCTGCGTCACAGGTCGGATTGGCACAGGTTTTCATGACGCATACGCTGCGTCAAAGGTAGGGAAGGGGTTAATATCTACTATATAATTGTCTAAGGGGTACTTCCGTCTGTCTGTCCCAGATATTCATTGGTCGCAGCCTCTGTCACGGAAATCCAACTCGCTGATTGGTCGTGGCTATTTTGCCGTGACCAATCAGCGACGGCCACAGTCCGGCGCCAAAATGGCCGCTCCTTCCTCCCCGCAGTCAGTGCCCGCTCCATTATCCCCTCCAGTCAGGGCTCACACAGGGTTAATGGCAGCGCTAATGGACCGCGTTATGCCGTGGTGTAACGCACTCCATTAACGCTGCTATTAACCCTGTGTAACCAAATTTCTTACTATTGATGCTGCCTATGCAGCATCAGTAGTAAAAAGACCTAATGTTAAAAATAAAAAAAAAAATTAAAAATCAGCCTTTCCCGCTCCTCGCGATGCTCCAGTGACCGCTCCATGCAAGCGGCAGGTTCCGGTGGCAATGATGGTATGCTAGAAGGACCTGCCATGACGTCATCACAGGTCCTGCGCCCATACCAACCCTGGGACCGGAAGCTGACGCGTGCACCGCACACAGGGCCAGGACTTCAACGGGCTTTTGGAGGGTGAGTATATGTTTATTTTTATTTTAAGTCTGTATACTACGTGGCTCTGTGCTGTATACTCAGTCACTGGGCAATATACTACGTGGACATGCATATTTGCATATTCTAGAATACCCGATGCGTTAGAATCGGGCCACCATCTAGTGTGTATGTGTGTAATAAATAATATATATATATATATATATATATATATATATATATATATATATATATATATATATATATATATATATATATATATATATATATATATATATATATATATCTCATTTTTGTAGAAAAGGAAGCTGCAGAAGAGGTGCTTCCAGAAGCAACTGGTACGTTTACATGCATCGCAGAAGCACATCATAGTACACAACACAAAAGCAGATTATTACAGACATCACCGTATGCACAACACAGCCTATATCCTAGCACATAATTTTGTAAAAAAAAAAATTTCTTTCAGTCTTCTGATTCTGCGGCTCAATCTAGAGGTCCTCAAAGCGCCTCCCAGGGTCGTTGGCGTCACCGTCAGGACTGTCGCCATAGATAAAGTACCTTTTTTTCCCCCACTTTCTGTTTTGAGTCTAATGTCTATCTTTTTTAATATAAACATAAGGATGAATGACCTCAGGGAGATCAAAACATTCAACACCGCGGAGACACCATCACGTGTTTCTCAACGCAGTGATCCAGAACACTGCTCCCATCCCTTATGGGAAATATGCAAATGCATGTAGAAAAGCCGCGGAGACACCATCGCGTGTTTCTAATAGCCAGTTTCCTACTCCACACTGATGAGGGGCAAATACCCCGAAACAGCTGTCTGTGGATGGATACCATGTTTTGGCATAGGTGGTTTTCCTTTTGGATGCTGCCCTTCCCGTGGTTGTTCCTTCCCGGTGAAAGACCTGGCTATTTATTGCTTGCGTTGAGAAACACGTGATGGTGTCTCCGCGGCTTTTCTACACATCTTTTTTAATAGGCTTCACAGCGTGCTCCTGACTCGGATGGTGAGGAGGTTGGTCTAGGTATCAACCTCCTCATTCATCTAATCCAAGAGCGGGAGGTGCTGTGGAACATGGGGGACCACCCCCACGCAGATCTTGGTGTTACCCTTCAGCACTGGAAGGAAGTATGCCAACAACTTGTGGACAATTGGGAGGACCTCGATGTTCGGGTTCAGAATCAAGCACATAAGTATTCACAGTTCAGTTATTTTGCTGGATGTAATGTATTGTATACTAACCAATTTGTGCTTTCACTTCACAGGCGAAAGTTGTCAAGTGATGGCGGTCAATCAGGAATCGCTTCAAGAAGGATTTCAACAAAGATGCAGGACCCAAGTGGATCTGGAGGACGTGGGAGCAAGTACAAGTATACAAGGGCCTGGTCATTCCTCTGGTCAACGATGGTGAGCAGATGGTAAATATTACCCACCCCATTTCATAAAAAAATGTTTACATGTCTAACACGTTTTGGTTTTCAGCCAGGGCCAAGCAGTATCAATATATCAATTCCTTTTTTTTTTTCTTCTCGTTTTTCCACAGCACCGTCTGCAGCACTCGGGAGCCTGCAGACTTGAACCCTTCTGGGGCGATCCTTCAGGAATCCGCCACCTAGGGATACTGACAGACCCGACGGTCTGCACCTTCCCAGCCTTCCCTCACATCTGATCCCTCGCTCCCATCCACCAGTGCTGGAGCCTCGTGGCCAACTACGTTGCATGAAGCTGCTGGTGAGGATATAGCTTTTCCTTTACCCCATCCCTCTGATGCTGAAACCTCTAGTACACCTGTGAGTTCTGTGCGGCCGCGCCAGAGGGGTTAGGAAAAAAAAGCTAGTTCTTGCATCGGAATGCATCCTTCCAGAACTGTCTCAAACTGTTGTCTGAGCAAATGACCGCAGGATTTAATTTGCTCAGCAACAGTATTCTTGAGTTGCACACACGCCTGGATAGGATGCGTTCAGATGCAAGTAAATCTCCAAACCACACCTTTTTCCAGTCTGTACTCGAGAGCATGGACAAGCCATCTCCTGATCAGCAGATGCATGTAATGCAAGCGGCAAGCGTGCCAGTTTGTTCTAGTGCAGGTTAGCTCCCAAGCCCCTCCACCCGCCCCGGTAGTTCCTCCCGCACCTGCCTCCCCCCCTCCAGCCACTGTCCCCCCTTCCCCTCCTATTCAATACCATCACTCTGCCCCATACCAGCATCCTGCCCAGCACCAGTTCCCAACCATATCACCTATGCCTCCACTCCCTGCCCACTACCACCAGTCTCCTTCCACGCCCATGATGCCCCAAACACAACCCACTTCTCCACCCACCACCTTCTGCCTCCCAATCCCTCAACTCCACCCCTCAAACCCTCCTAAATCCCAACACTAACCCCGCTTTTATGTCCACACGTTCTTTCTTTCTCTATCCTTTCACCTTTACCTACTGATTCGTCACCACCACCACATTCCGCTCTACACTCCCACTGTCGAAGTGTTCTAATCTGACAGCCCCTCCAGTATTTTCTCCACCCCAAACTTTTTAAATTTGTGATACTTTTGTTACTTTTTGTAAAACAGTTTTTTTGGTTGCAAAATTTTGTCTTATTTCTTACATTATAAGGTTAAATACTTTGGTTAAAAGAAGGTACAATTCTTTGGGTAAATCCCAACTAGGTACAATACTTTGGGTACAAAGAAAAAAAAAAAAAAAAAAAAACGTTAAATACTTTGGTTAATACGGTCACGCCTTCCATCTTCGCCAGTCACTTGCTCCTCTACAACCTGTCAAAGATGGGCTGTAGGAACACTGTATATATAGGTTTTCAGTAGCCAATCACGTTTTGGGAGCCTCCCATGGGAGTTTTTCAAAACCATATCAGTCGTAAAACTGATAAAAAAAACAAACAAAAAAAAAAAAAAACAGACAAGACGGATACGGTTTTTAGCCGGATCCGCTAGATGGTTCCAGTGAAAGAAACGGATCCACCGCATCAGTTTTCCACAATTTATGCCAGATCCGTTGCTCCGGCGCGACGCCGGATTTTGCCTGACGGTGAAAACCTGATGTATGCCACATGTCAGAAAGGTGTTAAAGGGGAAAAAAAATAACCCAATAAATACTAACTTTATGCCAAGAGTTAGTGGGTTTTTTTGCGGGCAACTTAATGATGCAACTAGATGCCTATATATTTGAACCCTGATGCCAGTGACTTAGAATTAACACGAACAAGCATACGTATCTTCATGGTAAACCTAAAATTATAGCGTCCCCAAGTAAGCACTAAAAAGAAACAAGACAACCAACACTATACATCTAGTGTCCTAGAAGTGCTAAAACAGCCTGCTACAGCTTCGTGTCATCTTACGAGGCCAACCTCATCAAGGATGTTGGCAGGTCTGGTCACAAACTCTAATCTTCGATCTGGAGAGTGATCTCATAGCTAATTAATGTAATAAAATAGATTGCCACATTTTTACTGTTAGGCGAGGCATGCTGATGCGTATATTACTGTTCCAAACGTCTACTGGCATGCCTGCCTAGGAGGATTAGAGAGCAGGGTTCTAACTTGGGCCCTGTGGGAAGGATGCTGGGACAGATGAAATGGCTCCCTTAATTACCAGTGGGAAAAGACACAAAGGAGAGACACCATTACCAAGCCGTGTCTAATATTCCCTGTAAGGCTGCCTCTGCAGCATTAATACCTTAATGCAATTACTGCCAACACCAGACTGTGACCAAAGGATATTATTAGAATTTTTAAAACATTAAAAAAGAGTTTGTCTATGTAAAATAGAAAGTTTTACTGTTGGCTTCATAAATTAAAAAAAAAAAAAAAAAAAAAAACGACAACAAACCAAGTTATACAGGTCCTTCTCAAAAAATTAGCATATAGTGTTAAATTTCATTATTTACCATAATGTAATGATTACAATTAAACTTTCATATATTATAGATTCATTATCCACCAACTGAAATTTGTCAGGTCTTTTATTGTTTTAATACTGATGATTTTGGCATACAACTCCTGATAACCCAAAAAACCTGTCTCAATAAATTAGCATATTTCACCCATCCAATCAAATAAAAGTGTTTTTTAATAACAAACAAAAAACCAACAAATAATAATGTTCAGTTATGCACTCAATACTTGGTCGGGAATCCTTTGGCAGAAATGACTGCTTCAATGCGGCGTGGCATGGAGGCAATCAGCCTGTGACACTGCTGAGATGTTATGGAGGCCCAGGATGCTTCAATAGCGGCCTTAAGCTCATCCAGAGTGTTGGGTCTTGCGTCTCTCAACTTTCTCTTCACAATACCCCACAGATTCTCTATGGGGTTCAGGTCAGGAGAGTTGGCAGGCCAATTGAGCACAGTAATACCATGGTCAGTAAACCATTTACCAGTGGTTTTGGCACTGCGAGCAGGTGCCAGGTCGTGCTGAAAAATGAAATCTTCATCTCCATAAAGCATTTCAGCCAATGGAAGCATGAAGTGCTCCAAAATCTCCTGATAGCTAGCTGCATTGACCCTGCCCTTGATGAAACACAGTGGACCAACACCAGCAGCTGACATGGCACCCCACACCATCACTGACTGTGGGTACTTGACACTGGACTTCAGGCATTTTGGCATTTCCTTCTCCCCAGTCTTCCTCCAGACTCTGGCACCTTGATTTCCGAATGACATGCAAAATTTGCTTTCATCAGAAAAAAGTACTTGGGACCACTTAGCAACAGTCCAGTGCTGCTTCTCTGTAGCTCAAAAGTGGCTTTACCTGGGGAATGCGGCACCTGTAGCCCATTTCCTGCACACGCCTGTGCACGGTGGCTCTGGATGTTTCCACACCAGACTCAGTCCACTGCTTCCTCAGGTTCCCCAAGGTCTGGAATCGGTCCTTCTCCACAATCTTCCTCAGGGTCCAGTCTCCTCTTCTCGTTGTACAGCGTTTTCTGCCACATTGTTTCCTTCCAACAGACTTACCATTGAGGTGCCTTGATACAGCACTCTGGGAACAGCCTATTTGTTGAGAAATTTCTTTCTGGGTCTTACCCTCTTGCTTGAGGGTGTCAATGATGGCCTTCTTGACATCTGTCAGGTCGCTAGTCTTACCCATGATAGGGGTTTTGAGTAATGAACCAGGCAGGGAGTTTATAAAAGCCTCAGGTATCTTTTGCATGTGTTTAGAGTTAATTAGTTGATTCAGAAGATTAGGGTAATAGGTCGTTTAGAGAACCTTTTCTTGATATGCTAATTTATTGAGACAGGTTTTTTGGGTTATCAGGAGTTGTATGCCAAAATCATCAGTATTAAAACAATAAAAGACCTGACAAATTTCAGTTGGTGGATAATGAATCTATAATATATGAAAGTTTAATTGTAATCATTACATTATGGTAAATAATGAAATTTAATACTATATGCTAATTTTTTGAGAAGGACCTGTATACTCTCCTAACATCAATGACTGGGATCCAGCGCTGCTGACGACACCTGACCACAGCAGCCAACCACAGGTCCTAGCTCCCTGCCGGGGTAAAACACAGAATGGCGCAGCCTGCAGTGGATCCTAGTTTGAAAATATAGACTTGTGGATTTTCTTCAATTTACCAAGCCAACGATAACATTTTAACTTTGCCTGAAATTGTTTATAGCTGATCCATGCAGGATATTTTAACAACTTTGCTATAAACTGACTGTACAGGAGGCCCAGAGGCATAGATGGGGACAAGAGTCCACTACTGACCACAAGTTTCATAAAGGAGTATCCTGGTCTCCTGCACCCCAACACCTCTACTCACACACTAGGATATGTTTTAATTTAGCTTTATACAAGAGTATGGGTTATTTTTTGCCTCCGAAATAAAGCTGCCAATGCCGCCCTATCACCCGTCTAATACCTAAACTAATCATGTTTTACAAGCTTCATTATATTCTTCATGGCAAGGCTTTAAAGAACCATTTGCCATATGAAGTTACCCGTCCAGGTAAATGGCTTGCGATACCCACTGACGTAATGCAGAGCTCCTGTAAAGGCTGTAACACCTGGACCTCCACATTGTGGGAAGTCAGCCTTCTGGGGAGTCTCAGCCTCCTTATCACTAGATATCATTGTAGTGATCCTCTACATGCTCAGTTACAACTAACACTGGTAACCAGGGTAAACAACGGGTTACTAAGCGCGGCCCTGCGCTTAGTAACCCGATGTTTACCCTGGTTACCAGTGAAGACATCACTGAATCGGCGTCACACACGCCGATTCAGCGATGTCTGCGGGAGATCCAGCGACGAAATAAAGTTCTGGACTTTCTGCTCCGACCAACGATGTCACAGCAGGATCCAGATCGCTGCTGCGTGTGAAACACAACGATATCGCTATCCAGGATGCTGCAACGTCACGGATCGCTAGCGATACCATTGTGAAGTTGGTCAGTGTGAAGGTACCGTAACAGCATTCTCCCTTTATCTATAGGTGGCCTAAGCATGTTCGGCTGACATCTCCAAGAATTCTTCACGCAGAATTGTATTTCCTCTGGGGTATGTTGAAATCGTCAGGTATAGTGACTACATGCAGGTCACTTTTTTTTTTTCCACACACAAAATAAAAACAACACACCACACCAACAAGCATAGACTTCCATCAGTGTTGGTTTTCTATAATAAATCTTTGTAAAAATACAAAGAAAACGTTTTATACCAATTACAATGCTAAAAAATGCTCATAGACTCGTATAGGTGGAAGACATGTGAAAAATCGACGTCTAAAGGAGGCCGTAAACATATAGGTTATTAACCCCTTCCCGACCTTTGACGCCACGTAGGCGTCATGAAAGTCGGTGCCAATCCGACCCATGACACCTATGTGGCGTCATGGAAAGATCGCGTCCCTGCAGATCGGGTGAAAGGGTTAACTCCAATTTCACCCGATCTGCAGGGACAGGGGGAGTGGTAGTACAGCCCGGGGGGGGGGGTGGCTTCACCCCCCCCGTGGCTACGATCGCTCTGATTGGCTGTTGAAAGTGAAACTGCCAATCAGAGCGATTTGTAATATTTCACCTACTAAAACTGGTGAAATATTACAATCCAGCCATGGCCGATGCTGCAATATCATCGGCCATGGCTGGAAACACCGATGTGCCCCCACCCCACCGATCGCCCCCCCAAGCCACCGATCTGTCCTGTACACAGTGCTCCACTCACCTCCGTCCTCCTGTCCGCTCCCCCCGTGCTCCGATCCATCCCCCCCATGCTCCCCCCCACCCCATCATACTTACCGAGCCTCCCTGGGTCCGTCCGTCTTCTCCATAGGCGCCGCCATCTTCCAAAATAGCGGGCGCATGCGCAGTGCGCCCGTCGAATCTGCCGGCTGGCCGATTCGTTCCAATGTGCATTTTGATCACTGTGATAAAATAGTAAATGACACCCCCCCCCCCCCCCCTTTGTCACCCCCATAGGTAGGGACAATAATAAAATAAAGAATTTTTTTTTTTTTATTCCCGTTAGGGTTTCGATATGTGCACACGTATTCTGGTCCTCTGCGGATTTTTCCGCTGCAGATTTGATAAATCCACAGTGCTAAACCGCTGCGGATTTACCGTGGTTTTTCTGCGCATTTCAATGCGGTTTTATAACTGCGATTTTCTATTGGAGCAGTTGTAAAACCGCTGCGGAATCCGCAGAAAAGTGACAAGCTGCGGAATGTAAACCGCTGCGTTTCCGTGCAGTTTTTCTGCAGCATGTGTACAGCGATTCTTGTTTCCCATATGTTTACATTGAACTGTAAACTCATGGGAAACTGTTGCGGATCCGCAGCGTTTTCCGCAGCGTGTGCACATACCTTTAGAATTAGGCTATGTGCACACAGTGCGGATTTGGCTGCGGATCCGCAGCGGATTGGCCGCTGCGGATTCGCTGCAGTGTTCCATCAGGTTTACAGTACCATGTAAACCTATGGAAAACCAAATCCATTGTGCCCACGGTGCGGAAAATACCGCGCGGAAACGCTGCGTTGTATTTTCCGCAGCATGTCAATTCTTTGTGCGGATTCCGCAGCATTTTACACCTGTTCCTCAATAGGAATCCGCAGGTGAAATCCGCACAAAAAACACTGGAAATCCGCAGGTAAAACAAAGTGCCTTTTACCCGCGAATTTTTCAAAAATGGTGCTGAAAAATCTCGCATGAATCCGCAACGTGGGCACATAGCCTTTGGGTTAGGGTTGGAATTAGGGTTGTGGTTAGGGTGTGATTAGGGTTATGGCTACAGTTGGGATTCGGGTTAGGGGTGTCGGGGGGTTAGTGTTGGAGGTAGAATTGAGGGGTTTCCACTGTTTAGGCACATCAGGGGTCTCCAAACGCAACATGGCGCCACCATTGATTCCAGCCAATCTTGTATTGAAAAAGTCAAATGGTGCTCCCTCACTTCCAAGCCCCGACGTGCGCCCAAACAGTGGTTTACCCCCACAAATGGGGTACCAGCATACTCAGGACAAACTGCGCAACAATTACTGGGGTCCAATTTCTCCTGTTACTCTTGTGAAAATAAAAAATTGCTTGCTAAAACATTTTTGAGGAAAGAAAAATGATTTTTTTATTTTCACGGCTCTGCGTTGTAAACTTCTGTGAAGCACTAGGGGGTTCAAAGTGCTCACCACACATCTAGATTAGTTCCTTTGGGGGTCTAGTTTCCAAAATGGGGTCACTTGTGGGGGGTTTCTACTGTTTAGCCACATCAGGGTCTCTGCAAACGCAACGTGACGCCCGCAGAGCATTCCATCAAAGTCTGCATTTCAAAACGTCACTACTTCACTTCCGAGCCCCGGCATGGGCCCAAAGAGTGGTTTACCCCCACATATGGGGTATCAGCGTACTCAGGAGAAACTGGACAACAACTTTTGGGGTCAAATTTCTTCTGTTACCCTTCGGAAAATAAAAAATTGCAGGCTTAAAAAATCATTTTTGAGAAAAGAAAATTTTTTTTTTTATTTTCATGGCTCTGCGTTATAAACTTCTGTGAAGCACTTGGGGGTTCAAAGTCCTCACCACACATCTAGATTAGTTCCTTTGGGGGTCTAGTTTTCACAATGGGGTCATTTGTGGGGGATCTCCAATGTTTAGGCACACAGGGGCTCTCCAAACGCGACATGGTGTCCGCTAACGATGGAGATAATTGCTCATTCAAAAAGTCAAATGGCGCTCCTTCCCTTCCGAGCCTTACCATGTGCCCAAACAGTGGTTTACCCCCACATGTGAGGTATCGGTGTACTCAGGAGAAATTGCCCAACAAATTTTAGGATCCATTTTATCCTGTTGCCCATGTGAAAATGAAAAAATTGAGGCTAAAAGAATTTTTTTGTGAAAAAAAAGTACTTTTTCATTTTTACAGATCAATTTGTGAAGCACCTGGGGGTTCAAATTGCTCACTATGCATCTAGATAAGTTCCTTGGGGCATCTAGTTTCCAAAATGGGGTCACTTGTGGGGGAGCTCCAATTTTTAGGCACACGGGGGCTCTCCAAACGTGACATGGTGTCCGCTAAAGAGTGGAGCCAATTTTTCATTCAAAAAGTCAAATGGCGCTCCTTCCCTTCCAAGCCCTGCACCCACACAGTGGTTTACCCCCACATATGAGGTATCTGCGAACTCAGGACAAATTGCTTCTGCTGCTGTGAAGCACCTGAAGGGTTAATAAACTTCTTGAATGTGGTTTTGTGCACCTTGGGGGGTGCAGTTTTTAGAATGGTGTCACTTTTGGGTATTTTCAGCCATATAGACCCCTCAAACTGACTTCAAATGTGAGGTGGTCCCTAAAAAAAATGGTTTTGTAAATTTCGTTGTAAAAATGAG
Source organism: Ranitomeya imitator (assembly GCF_032444005.1). NCBI lineage: Eukaryota > Metazoa > Chordata > Amphibia > Anura > Dendrobatidae > Ranitomeya > Ranitomeya imitator. The sequence goes on from NC_091284.1 coordinate 177,188,632, forward strand.
AAATCGCTGGTCAAATTTTAACCCTTATAACTTCCTAGCAAAAAAAAATTTTGTTTCCAAAATTGTGCTGATGTAAAGTATACATGTGGGAAATGTTATTTATTAACCATTTTGTGTCACATAACTCTGGTTTAACAGAATAAAAATTCAAAATGTGAAAATTGCGAAATTTTCAAAATTTTCGCCAAATTTCCGTTTTTATCACAAACGCAGAATTTATTGACCTAAATTTACCACTAACATGAAGCCCAATATGTCACGAAAAAACAGTCTCAGAACCGCTAGGATCCGTTGAAGCATTCCTGAGTTATTACCTCATGAAGGGACACTGGTCAGAATTGCAAAAAACGGCCAGGTCATTAAGGTCAAAATAGGCTGGGTCATGAAGGGGTTAAGAATAACTATTGTAGGTGGTTTGTGGCTACTCCAGTAGCGGTTTCCTTGGGTATATAATGTTCTAGGAGTACTCCACTCCTCGGTAAATTACTTTCATTGGTAGGGGGATCTCAATACATTGTTATGTTCTCAACCTGGAAATATATATGAATTTTGTGCAAGTCATAACGTGTCCTATAGAAGAAGTAGTCTTATCCCATTTTTTATATATACTTGAAATTGGAGCTTAAAAAGGGGATTACACCAAGGTATCACTTATCGATCGTGGATAACTTATCTAGCGCAGGGGGTCCGATCACTGGGGCTCCACCAATCCTGAGAATGGGGCTCTAAGGAGCACTGTCTGAATGGAGCGAGGTCGAGCATGTGTACCTCTGCTACGGTAATTCAATGGGACCACACGAGATCGCCAAGCGCTGCCCTCAGCTGACTGTGGCACTCCCTATAGCGATAAATGAAGCGGCAGTGCGGAGGATCGGCCTCATTCAGATAACTTCAAGTTTGGTGCGATTAGGTCTTGCACTGAATACTAGAAATAAACCAATATTTTCACAGTTTACTTGTTAATGTCAAATCTATGGAATATGTAAAGTAATCATTATGTAGCACATTTTGCTAAGTAGCAATTAAATAGCTCATCACTTTGTAAAATATGTACACCACTAGCTTAGTAAGGATTAATGCTAGTAACAAAATTAATGCCAAATCTGATGAAATAACTAGCCAGTGTGCCAAAACAGTAACTTTCGCTTACAAAACATTCATTATACTTAATCCTGTATGTATACGCTGCATTCTGAAAGGAAGGGGGCAAGAGGTTAAGGCTAAATTAAATGTCAACTTGAAAAACAAACCTACCTTCTGTGCTTAATCCTGGGCTTGACGTAAACTTTGCAACATCTACAATTTTCACAGCAAACTGCTGTCCTGTTTCTCTGTTGATGCATCTTCGGACCACACTGAATGGACCCCTGAAGAGAGAAAATAATAGTTAATGCCTGTACATCGCTCAATGTGCAATATTAGTCTAGACTGTTTAGCAAATGCATCCGACCGCACCCTGGGATACTCACACCACTATATGGCTACACAACTACACTTCAGACGCAAGGCTCTTACAATATGTGAACAGAGCCAATGAGAAAGATGTACACACCTCATAGAGTTTTAATAATCTGCCTGAAAGCAAAAAAGATTTGAGAAATCTGGGTACATCCAGGTGCGGGGTGGGGGGTTGGCGGGAAGTCCCCCCCTACCCCCTTAAGATTTTTGCATAAAAGTTTTGGCCATTTCTCGGAAAAATTATGAATGCACCTTAAAAGGCCAAATGTCACGACAGTGCTAAAGTGGCTCATTTCTGTGAAAGTATTACAGGCACAAATCTTGGCTTGATGACAGATCTAATAACCAGAGTTACCAGCATCATAAGATCTTTAATATGTTGTGACAATATTCAACCATGTTTTTCCACAAAGGGTGGCTAAGAATAATAATAATCATCTTTATTTATATAGCGCCAACATATTCCGCAGCGCTTTACAGTTTAACAGTTTCAAACCCAACAGTCATAAGTAACAACGTTAACAATATAATAATTAAAGCGAAATAAGATGACCCTGCTCGTGAGAGCTTACAATCTACAATGAGGAGGGGGAGATACAAAGTACAGGTGCGTATTTACAATGATGTATTTACAATGATGGTCCAGCCATCTTCAGGGGGTGGGGAATAGATGGAGTTAGTGAATGGGCTACACACACACACAAACATAACATGACTTTGATTACTGAATGCGATAGGCCGCTCTCAACAAATGTGTTTTGAGCGAGCGCCTAAAACTATGCAAATTGTGGATGGTCCTAATATCTTGGGATAGAGCATTCCAGAGGATTGGTGCAGCGCGGGAGAAGTCTTGGAGTCGGGAGTGAGAGGTACGGATTAGTGCAGAGGTTAGTCGAAAGTCATTTGCAGAGCGCAGCGGTCGGCTAGGCCGATAGACCGAAATGAGGGAGATGTATGGGGGTGCCACACTGTGGAGAGCTTTGTGGGTGAGAACAAGTACTTTGAATTGTATCCTGTAATGAATTGGGCAGCCAGTGCAACGACTGGCGAAGAGCGGACGCGTCCGAGTAATGATTAGCCAGATGGACAACCCTGGCTGCTGCATTAAGGATGGACTGGAGAGGGGAAAGTCGAGTAAGGGGGAGGCCAATTAATAGAGCGTTGCATTTGTCCAGGCGGGAGTGGATCAGGGCAACAGTGAGGGTTTCTGTTGTTTCCATGGTGAGAAAAGGGCGAATTCTAGAGATGTTCTTTAGGTGTAAGTGGCACAAGCGAGCAAGAGATTGTATGTGGGAGGTGCAGGAGAGATCGGAGTCAAACATAACACCCAGACAGCGTGCCTGCTGTCGGGGTGTTATTATGGTGCCACCCACGGAGAGGGAAATGTCAGATTTAGGGAGGTTAGTAGATGGCGGGAGCAGAAGTTCAGTTTTGGAGAGGTTGAGTTTCAGATAGAGAGCAGACATGATGTTGGAGACTGCGGACAGACAGTCAGTGGCGTTCTGTAGTACAGCAGGAGTAAGGTCAGGGGATGACGTGTATAGTTGTGTGTCATCAGCATAAAGATGGTACTGAAAGCCAAATCTGCTGAGGTCTGTCCAATTGGGGCCGTGTAAAGAGAGAAAAGAAGGGGGCCAAGGACTGAGCCCTGAGGTACCCCGACAGTGAGAGGAAGAGGAGATGAAGTGGAGCCAGAGAACAGAACACTGAAGGATCGGTAAGAAAGATAGGAGGAGAACCAGGAGAGAGCAGTGTCCATAATGCCAAGTGACTGGTGCCTAGAGAGTAGGGAAGGGTGGTCAATAGTGTTGAAAGCTGCAGAAAGGTTGAGAAGAATGAGCAGTGTGGTCACCATTACGTTTTGCTGTCAGAAGGTCATTGGTCACTTTGATGAGTGCAGTTTCTGTCAAATGTAGGGGGCGGAAACCAGACTGTGAAGGGTCAAGGAGGGAGTGAGTGGAGAGGTAACGGGTAAGGTGGGAGTATATCAGGTGCTCCAAGAGTTTAGAGATGAAGGGGAGATTGGAGACTGGTCTGTAGTTATTTGGGCAGGATGGGTCGAGAGCGGATTTCTTTAGTAATGGAGTAATGATAGAGTGTTTCAAGGAGGAGGGGAAAATGCCAGAGGAGAGGGAGAGATTAAAGATTGTAGTTAGGCGAGTTGTGACGACTGGAGAGAGACTGAAGGAGATGTGAGGGAATGGGGTCGGTGGTGCATTTAGTCGGACGAGAAGAGGAGCCTGGAGACTACTTCTTCTTTGATGGGATCGAATGCGGAGAGTGAGCCAGGGGAAGTGCAGGGAGGGATGGGAGTCACTGAACTTGGTGATTGGGAGCAGATTTCCTGACGGATATTGTCTATTTTCTCTATAAAGTGGGAGGCCAGGTCATCAGCACAAATGTCTGTGATAGGGGATTGTGCTTTTGGCCTGAGGAGGGAGTGAAAGGTGTCAAAAAGTTTCTTGGGGTTGTTGGATAGTGAGGAGATCAGGATAGTGAAGTAGGTCTGTTTGGCGAGGTGAAGGGCAGAATTATAGGTCCTTAACATAAATTTGAAGTGTATGAAGTCTTCTGGTGTGCGTGTTTTCCTCCATAAGCGTTCAGCACACCTAGAGCATCGCTGGAGAAATCGGGTTTGCGATGTGAGCCAGGGCTGTTTCACTCTGTGTTTGGAGGTTCTGAGGGTGAGGGGAGCTACTTGGTCAAGGGTGCTTCTAAGAGTGTCGTTGTAGTGATGTACAGCCAGATCAGGACAGGAAAACAAAGAGATTGGGGGCAGTGATGAGTGTAGGGAGTCTGAAAGTGTATGAGGGTTAATGGCATGTAGATTTCTGACTGAATGGTAGGTAGGAGAGTATGTTCCCACGATCAGTAAACTCTGCGGATTGGATGCCGATTACAGATGCAGCGGCCAGATGTTAAAGCATAGTGGATGGGATTTCAAGAAATCTCATCTCCACTGTGTGTGCACAGACGCCTCCAGCTTTACTGCAGAGACGGACATGCGGCGCGTCTTTCGAGACCGCAGCATGTCTTTATGTTGCGGAGACACTCAGTCTCCAAAAGATAAATTTCCAGTCCAATGTATAGGACGCGGTGATTATGCACGGTTCAATGAACACCTGTGTTCAAAAGCCGCAGCGCTTTGGACGGAGTGGGCACGTGCTACGTCCAAAGCGCTGCCGAATCCTGATCGTGGGAACATACCCTAAGGGTATGTTCACACTATGTGGTTTTAACTGCGGAACCGCCGAGATTTTGCCGCTGCGGGTCCGCAGCTGTTTTCCATGCAGGGTACAGTACAATGTTACCCTATGGAAAACAAAAACCGCAGTGCACATGATGTGGAAAATCCCGAAAAAAACCGCGCTGAATTGCTGCGGAAAAAAAGAAGGACCATGTCACTTCTTTGTGCAGAATCGCAGCGATTCTGCACCCATAGAAATGCATTGATCCGCTAACTTCCCGCATGGGGCTGTGCACACCATGCGGGAAGTAAGCGGATAATATGCGGGTTATACCCGGGGTGGAGGAGAGGAGGCTCTACTCCAGGCCCCGGGAACCATATTTGTGGTAAAAAAAAAAAAAAAAAAAAAAAAGAATTAAAATAAAAAATAAGCTATACTCACCTCTGAAGTCTCAGCGCTGCACGTGGCCGTCCGGTCTCAGGTTTGCTATGCGACCAGGACCTTCGGTGACGTCGCGGTCACATGACCGTGACGTCACGAAGGTCCTGGTTGCACAGCATCTTTGGAACCGGACCGCCGCCTGCAGCGCCGAGGAGATCGGGACGTCAGAGGGTGAGTATATAATTATTTTATTATTTTTAACACTACTATTGATGCTGCATATTGCTGCATATGCCGCATCAATAGTAGGGGTAAAATCCCGCAGCGGAACCCGCAGGACAAACCGCGATAAATCTGCAGGGATAACCGCAGCGGGTTTGCCCTGCAGATTTATCAAATCCGCTGCGGGAGAACCCGCAGGACAGAACGCAATGTGTGAATGTGGCCTAAAAGGTTTTTTTTAGAAGCTGTGGATATATCCATCAAACCTGCACCTATAAAAAGAAACATTGTTGCATTTTACTGCAGTTTTTTTTTGTTTGTTTTTTTATAAGAGGTTGCATGTTTTCAGACTTCTCTCCATTATTCCACCTCTTTAACTTTGTAATGCACTTACATCTGTTTAAGTATCTCCTTCTCAGTATTGTGGAGTGCTGTCATGAACCTCCCTGATGTGATCACATCACCTCAACTGCTCACATGGGCCAGACAGTATATGTACATCGCATACACAAACCAAGCAGCAGCTGCTTTTTCACCTTGACCGGCAAGAAAAGGGAAGGGAGGACGGATCAATATATTAGTCTGCCCTCCCATTTTTACCGAGTCTAGAATCCACCAACAGCCAAAAGGTTGTTCCCTGTAAGGTGACCCAACTGTGTACTTTCGAGTGTAGCAGAGCCACCCGGTGTAGGTCTGTCACATCACAGTAATCATAGGCAGAGTACTAGTTTCAGCTGTGAGGAGGGAGACCAAACCCTTACAGAAAAGTTTAAGAATTCAAATTGGTACAAAATATGCCTTATTTATTTCCATTTCACAATTTGACCCATTTTGCTGATGAAGCAACAGACCAGAAAGAAGAGCACGGGGCAATAGGTGTGGACGCAGTGCAGCCTGCTGACCTACACACCCTGTCCTTGCTGCACTTTACAAAGACTGCATTAAAGGTGGGAGGATACCACACAGTTTATGGCATGTAAGCGCTAAGCAATAATGAATTTTCCTTTATTTTTTACCAAACTTGGAAACTACTTTGAAGTTGCTATGACCAAAAAAAGGAAATAAAGTTAAACAACTCAGGGGTGGCAGGCATCTGCACAAAAATGGTATAAGATAATACAGCCACACCATGAATATTAGCCAGCAGTCTTCAGCACACTCATGAAGTACAGCAAACTCAAAGTCTAAAAGAGCTCAGAAATGGGCAATAATATATGTTATGCTGGGTCACCTTTTCATGCCAATAAAAGGTCTTGGGCTAGCCATAGACATTACTATGCGGCGTCATTTAGCGTAGTCTCATTCCCAATCAGGCGCCCACTGCTCACCAACTCCTCCGGGCCGCCTTCTTGCCGAGGGGCACTCCTGATTAACAGCCAGGATGAGCGGCATTGTGGCTGCTGGCCTGAACGGTGTGTGCTCTAGATCTGCATGCAGAGGAGGAGAGCAGCAGATAGAAGCTCTACTGCAAAGAGCTTGTGAATCATGTGCTCCTTGTTAAGAGCATTATTTGCCAACAAAAAGAAAAGAAATATAAAAGCGGAAAACAACTGAATACAAATTTACATTTTGGACTACTTTTTGAAAATAGTTTTGAAGAATCTGCAGAGGATCATAGACCAAAGTCAAATCAGAAAGATGACTATAATACCAGTGCTAAAATACTATCAGCTATGAAAGCACCTCTGCAGCCTGCATCCATCTCCAGATGGACCAGTCATCCTTTCACTACAGATGGGGTGTAGAGTAGCACGAAGACACAAATGCAAAAGCGCTATTAGCGTGGTTTCACTGCAGAAAAGCACTAAGAGCTCATCTAATCTGTACGTGACTATCAAAGTCTTGTCAAAGCCAGACACCAAGTATCAAAAAGCAGCTTTTTTGAAAACACGATAGACAAAATCGCAGAGTCAAAAAGCTTATGAAAAAAAATGTAACCAAATTTACTTTACTAAGTTCTGGGTGCAACCGTGGGAAGTGCTAGAGGGCTTAAGTGGCACTGTAAATTCAGCTGGGAGTCATAGGACAAAACCCCCAACATGAAGCCACCTAAAAAAGGTACAGGCTCAGAACAGGAATGTTATGAGAGTCATGATTCTCCAGCTTTCCTGATCTTTCAGTCTTCAGTGTCGCATGAGAGGAGATCAATATTACTTTGTTGCTTGCATGTAAGAACAAGGGATTTTTTTTTTTTTTTTTTTTTTTTAAATATAGTGATTTTATAAATTCATCCAGGATCTGCCCCCAACAAAAGCCACAACTGTAGGGAAATAATACCGTCTCAGCATTAAGGACTTCTATTGACCAGAAACTTAGCATTCATGCTTGTGGTCTTGGAACAGCAGAGTCCTGAACCCTGGCATCCTCTCAGTCTTTGCTGGCCTCTCAATAAATCAGCAGGAAGATTGTCTTTACAGCTTCGTAACCTTCTCCCCATCACAAGCAGAAGAGGGTCAATAACTGACTGTGATGGTAGAGAAGGAGGATAGAAGCGTGACCAGTATAACACTCATCTGTTTAAGCTGCTTTTAATAAATGTGAAATTATAAACAGAACTCCTAAAAAACTGGCTGTTAAACTCCCTGTAGCGTGGCCGAATTATTCAGAATGCATATTTAACCCCTTCCCGACCTTTGACGCCACGTAGGCGTCATGAAAGTCGGTGCCAATCCGACCCATGACGCCTATGCGGCGTCATGGAAAGATCGCGTCCCTGCAGATCGGGTGAAAGGGTTAACTCCCATTTCACCCGATCTGCAGGGACAGGGGGAGTGGTAGTTTAGCCCAGGGGGGGTGGCTTCACCCCCTCGTGGCTACGATCGCTCTGATTGGCTGTTGAAAGTGAAACTGCCAATCAGAGCGATTTGTAATATTTCACCCATTATAACGGGTGAAATATTACAATCCAGCCATGGCCGATGCTGAAATATCATCGGCCATGGCTGGAAATACTAGTGTGCCCCCACCCCACCCCTCCGATCGCCCCCCCACCCCCCCGATCTGGCCGGTACACTGCTCCGGCTCCCCTCCGCCCTGTGCTCCGCTCCCCCCCGTGCTCGTGTCCGCTCCCCCCGTGCTCCAATCACCCCCCCGTGCTCCAATCACCCCCCCTGCACTCCGATCCACCCCCCCCGTGCTCCGTTCCACCCCCCCGTGCTCCATTCCAGCCCCCCCGTGCTCCGTTCCACGCCCCCCGCGCTCCGTTCCACCCCTCCCGCGCTCCGTTCCACCCCTCCCGCGCTCCGATCCCCCCCCCCGTGCTCCGATCCCCCCCCCCGTGGTCCCCCCCCACCCTATCATACTTACCGATCCAGCCGTGGTCCCGTCCGTCTTCTCCCGGGCGCCGCCATCTTCCAAAATGGCGGGCGCATGTGCAGTGCGCCCGCCGAATCTGCCGGCCGGCAGATTCGTTCCAAAGTGCATTTTGATCACTGAGATATAATCTATCTCAGTGATCAAAATAAAAAAAATAATAAATGACCCCCCCCCCTTTGTCACCCCCATAGGTAGGGACAATAAAAAAATAAAGAAATTTTTTTTTTTCCACTAATGTTAGAATAGGGTTAGGGTTAGGGGTAGGGTTAGGGGTAGGGTTAGGGTTAGGGGTAGGGGTAGGGTTAGGGGTAGGGGTAGGGTTAGGGGTAGGGTTAGGGGTAGGGCTAGGAGTAGGGTTAGGGTTAGGGCTAGGGTTAGGGGTAGGGTTAGGGGTAGGGTTAGGGTTAGGAATGTGCACACGTATTCTGGTCCTCTGCGGATTTTTCCGCTGCGGATTTGATAAATCCGCAGTGCTAAACCGCTGCGGATTTATGGCGGATTTACCGCGTTTTTTTCTGCGCATTTCACTGCGGTTTTACAATTGCGATTTTCTATTGGAGCAGTTGTAAAACCGCTGCGGAATCCGCACAAAGAAGTGACATGCTGCGGAATGTAAACCGCTGCGTTTCCGTGCAGTTTTTCCGCAGCATGTGTACAGCAATTTTTGTTTCCCATAGGTTTACATTGAACTGTACACTCATGGGAAACTGCTGCGGATCCGCAGCGTTTTCCGCAGCGTGTGCACATACCTTTAGAATTAGGCTATGTGCACACGGTGCGGATTTGGCTGCGGATTCGCAGCAGTGTTCCATCAGGTTTACAGTACCATGTAAACATATGAAAAACCAAATCCGCTGTGCCCGTGATGCGGAAAATACAGCGCGGGAACGCTGCGTTGTATTTTCCGCAGCATGTGAATTCTTTGTGCGGATTCCGCAGCGTTTTACACCTGTTCCTCAATAGGAATCCGCAGGTGAAATCCGCACAAAAAACACTGGAAATCCGCGGAAAATCCGCAGGTAAAACACAGTGCCTTTTACCCGCAGATTTTTCAAAAATGGTGCGGAAATATCTCACACGAATCCGCAACGTGGGCACATAGCCTTAGGGTTAGGGTTGGAATTAGTGTTGGGGTTAGGGTTGTGATTAGGATTATGGCTACAGTTGGGATTAGGGTTAGGGGTGTGTTGGGGTTAGTGTTGGAGTTAGAATTGAGGGGTTACCACTGTTTAGGCACATCAGGGGTCTCCAAACGCAACATGGCGCCACCATTGATTCCAGCCAATCTCGTATTCAAAAAGTCAAATGGTGCTCCCTCACTTCCGAGCCCTGACGTGTGCCCAAACAGTGGTTTACCCCCACATATGGGGTACCAGCATACTCAGGACAAACTGCGCAACAATTACTGGGGTCCAATTTCTCCTGTTACCCTTGTGAATCTAAAAAAATGCTTGCTAAAACATAATTTTTGAGGAAAGAAAAATGATTTTTTATTTTCACGGATCTGTGTTGTAAACGTCTGTGAAGCACTTGGGGGTTCAAAGTGCTCACCACATATCTAGATAAGTTCCTTGGGGGGTCTAGTTTCTAAAATGGGGTCACTTGTGGGGGGTTTCTACTGTTTAGGCACACCAGGGGCTCTGCAAACGCAACGTGACACCCGCAGACCATTCCATCAAAGTCTGCATTTCAAAAGTCACTACTTCCCTTCTGAGCCCCGACGTGTGCCCAAACAGTGGTTTACCCCCACATATGGGGTATCAGCGTACTCAGGAGAAACTGGACAACAACTTTTGGGGTCCAATTTCTCCTGTAACCCTTGGGAAAATAAAAAATTCTGGGCTAAATAATTATTTTTGAGGAAAGAAAACGTATTTATTATTTTCACGGCTCTGCATTATAAACTTCTATGAAGCACTTGGGGGTTCAAAGTGCTCACCACACATCTAGATAAGTTCCTTTCAGGGTCTAGTTTCCAAAATGGGGTCACTTGTGGGGGGTTTCTACTGTTTAGGCACATCAGGGGCTCTGCAAACGCAACGTGACGCCCGCAGAGCATTCCATCAAAGTCTGCATTTCAAAACGTCACTACTTCAATTCCAAGCCCCGGCATGTGCCCAAACAGTAGTTTACCCCCACATATGGGGTATCACCGTACTCAGGAGAAACTGGACAACAAATATTGGGGTCAAATTTCTCCTGTTACCCTTGGGAAAAATAAAAAACTCTGGGCTAAATAATTATTTTTGAGGAAAGAAAACGTATTTATTATTTTCACGGCTCTGCATTATAAACTTCTATGAAGCACTTGGGGGTTCAAAGTGCTCACCACACATCTAGATAAGTTCCTTTGGGGGTCTAGTTTCCAAAATGGGGTCACTTGTGGGGGGTTTCTACTGTTAAGCCACATCAGGGGCTCTGCAAACGCAACGTGACGCCCACAGAGCATTCCATCAAAGTCTGCATTTCAAAACGTCACTACTTCACTTCCGAGCCCCGGCATGTGCCCAAACAGTGATTTACCCCCACATATGGGGTATCAGCGTACTCAGGAGAAACTGGACAACAACTTTTGGGGTCAAATTTCTCCTGTTACCCTTGGGAAAATAAAAAATTGCAGGCTAAAAGATCATTTTTGAGAAAATAATTTTTTTTTTTTTTTTCATGGCTCTGCGTTATAAACTTCTGTGAAGCACTTGGGGGTTCAAAGTCCTCACCACACATCTAGATTAGTTCCTTTGGGGGTCTAGTTTCTAAAATGGTGTCATTTCTGGGGGATCTCCAATGTTTAGGCACACAGGGGCTCTCCAAACGTGACATGGTGTCCGCTAATGATTGGAGCTAATTTTCCATTTAAAAAGCCAAATGGCGTGCCATCCCTTCCGAGCCCTGCCGTGCGCCCAAACAGTGGTTTACCCCCACATATGGGGTATCAGCGTACTCAGGACAAACTGGACAACAATATTTGGGGTCCAATTTCTCCTATTATCCTTGGCAAAATAGGAAATTCCAGGCTAAAAAATCATTTTTGAGGAAAGAAAAATTATTTTTTATTTTCATGGCTCTGCGTTATAAACTTCTGTGAAGCACCTGGGGGTTTAAAGTGCTCAATATGCATCTAGATAAGTTCCTTGGGGGGTCTAGTTTCCAAAATGGGGTCACTTGTGCGGGAGCTCCAATGTTTAGGCACACAGGGGCTCTCCAAACGCGACATGGTGTCCGCTAACAATTGGAGCTAATTTTCCATTCAAAAAGTCAAATGGCGCGCCTTCTCTTCCGAGCCCTGCCGAGTGCCCAAACAGTGGTTTACCCCCACATATGAGGTATCGGCGTACTCGGGAGAAATTGCCCAACAAATTTTATGATCCATTTTATCCTACTGCCCATGTGAAAATGAAAAAATTGAGGCGAAAAGAATTTTTTTGTGAAAAAAAAGTACTTTTTCATTTTTACAGATCAATTTGTGAAGCACCTGAGGGTTTAAAGTGCTCACTAGGCATCTAAATTAGTTCCTTGGGGGGTCTAGTTTCCAAAATGGGGTCACTTGTGGGGGAGCGCCAATGTTTAGGCACACAGGAGCTATCCAAACGCGACATGGTGTCCGCTAACGATGGAAATAATTTTTCATTCAAAAAGTCAAATGGCGCTCCTTCCCTTCCGAGCCTTACCATGTGCCCAAACAGTGGTTTACCTCCACATGTGAGGTATTGGTGTACTCAGGAGAAATTGCCCAACACATTTTAGGATCCATTTTATCCTGTTGCCCATGTGAAAATGAAAAAATTGAGGCTAAAAGAATTTTTTTGTGAAAAAAAAGTACTTTTTCATTTTTACGGATCAATTTGTGAAGCACCTGGGGGTTCAAAGTGCTCACTATGCATCTAGATAAGTTCCTTGGGGCGTCTAGTTTCCAAAATGGGGTCACTTGTGGGGGAGCTCCAATTTTTAGGCACACGGGGGCTCTCCAAACGTGACATGGTGTCCGCTAAAGAGTGGAGCCAATTTTTGATTCAAAAAGTCAAATGGCGCTCCTTCCCTTCCAAGCCCTGCCGTGCGCCAAAACAGTGGTTTACCCCCACATATGAGGTATCAGCGTACTCAGGACAAATTGGACAACAACTTTCGTGGTTCAGTTTCTCCTTTTACCATTGGGAAAATAAAAAAATTGTTGCTAAAAGATAATTTTTGTGACTAAAAAGTTAAATGTTCATTTTTTCCTTCCATGTTGCTTCTGCTGCTGTGAAGTACCTGAAGGGTTAATAAACTTCTTGAATGTGGTTTTGAGTACCTTGAGGGGTGCAGTTTTTAGAATGGTGTCACTTTTGGGTATTTTCAGCCATATAGACCCCTCAAACTGACTTCAAATGTGAGGTGGTCCCTAAAAAAAATGGTTTTGTAAATTTCGTTGTAAAAATGACAAATCGCTGGTCGAATTTTAACCCTTATAACTTCCTAACAAAAAAAAATTTTGTTTCCAAAATTGTGCTGATGTAAAGTAAACATGTGGGAAATGTTATTTATTAACTATTTTGTGTCACATATCTCTCTGGTTTAACAGAATAAAAATTCAAAATGTGAAAATTGCGAAATTTTCAAAATTTTCGCCAAATTTCCGTGTTTATCACAAATAAATGCAGAATTTATTGACCTAAATTTACCACTAACATGAAGCCCAATATGTCACGAAAAAACAATCTCAGAACCGCTAGGATCCGTTGAAGCGTTCCTGAGTTATTACCTCATAAAGGGACACTGGTCAGAATTGCAAAAAACGGCAAGGTCTTTAAGGTCAAAATAGGCTGGGTCTTGAAGGGGTTAAAAAGGTTGTTGTAATAGCGATTCAACAGGGGAAAAACAGATGGCTTTTTAAGAACTAATGTAAAATGCATCACAATAAAGCGCCGTCTAACAGATATTGCTTCCTAATTAGTGTAAAATATAGATTTCAGCGTATGCACGGCCAGCATTTCGCCAGTCTGTTGGGTGGTTTGATTTTAACCTACCATGTAGCGTGTCTGGCCAATTAATATAGCTGATAGCAGCAGTCATAAACCACAGAAAACATGATTAAGGCCTTGAGTATGCAGGAACATTACAAGCTTTGAGAAAGGCTATCCTGGTATCAGAGGAAGGGATACATTAAAGATGTTGGCACCACATTTACACCCATCACAGAATCCCATTCCAGCCTTGTACATGGAACCCAAGACCTCGTACAGATGTCCGCACTTCACATGCCTCAGTGACTCGCACAAATACCATCATACTCAATGGGGCTCTTCACATGTCCAGGTTTGTTTTTAGAGTCAGCACAGTTAGGCTATGTGCACACGTTGTGGATTAGCCTCAGGAATTTTTTTGTGCGGATTCTGCATCTCTTGGGAGAAAACTCAGGTGCGGATTTGACGCATTTTTTGTGTGGATTTACTGCGTTTTTTACCCCTGCGGCTTTCTATAACGGAATGGGTACAAAAACGCTGCAGATCCGCACAGAAGTAATGACTAGGGTTGAGCGAAACGGGTCGAACATTTTCAAAAGTCGCCGACTTTTGGCTAAGTCGGGGTTTCATGAAACCCGATCCGACCCCTGTGCGGGGTCGGCCATGCGGTACGCGACTTTCGCGCCAAAGTCGCGTTTCAATGACGCGAAAAGCGCCATTTCTCAGCCAATGAAGGTAAACGCAGAGTGTGGGCAGCGTGATGACATAGGTCCTGGTCCCCACCATCTTAGAGAAGGGCATTGCAGTGATTGGCTTGCTGTCTGCGACGTCACAGGGGCTATAAAGAGGCGTTCCCGCCGACCGCCATCTTACTGCTGCTGATCTGAGCTTAGGGAGAGGTTGCTGCCGCTTTGTCAGAAGCAGGGATAGCGTTAGGCAGGGTCCATTAACCACAAAACCGCTTGTGCTGCAGCGATTTGCACTGTCCAACACCACCCTCGGTGTGCAGGGACTAGAGTTGAGCGACCTTGACCTTTTTAGAGTCGAGCCGGGTTTTGCGAAACCCGACTATGTCCAAAGTCGGGTCGAGTGAAATCGGCCGATTATGACGTAAAGTCGGGATCGACCGAAACACGAAACCCAATGCAAGTCAATGGGGCAGCATAGTCGGCAGTGAGTGGGGGCCAGGAAAACACCTAGAGTGGCCATTTTAATGTCAAAACCATCCATTCTTCTTAACCCCTTCATGACCCAGCCTATTTTGACCTTAATGACCTGGCCGTTTTTTGCAATTCTGACCAGTGTCCCTTTATGAGGTAATAACTCAGGAACGCTTCAACGGATCCTAGCGGTTCTGAGATTGTTTTTTCGTGACATATTGGGCTTCATGTTAGTGGTAAATTTAGGTCAATAAATTCTGCGTTTATTTGTGATAAAAACGGAAATTTGGCGAAAATTTTGAAAATTTCGCAATTTTCACATTTTGAATTTTTATTCTGTTAAACCAGAGAGTTATGTGACACAAAATAGTTAATAAATAACATTTCCCACATGTATACTTTACACCAGCACAATTTTGGAAACAACATTTTTTTTTGCTAGGAAGTTATAAGAGTTAAAATTTGACCAGCGATTTCTCATTTTTACAACAAAATTTACAAAACCATTTTTTTTAGGGACCACCTCACATTTGAAGTCAGTTTGAGGGGTCTATATGGATGAAAATACCCAAAAGTGACACCATTCTAAAAAATGCACCCCTCAAGGTGCTCAAAACCACATTCAAGAAGTTTTTTAACCCTTCAGGTGCTTCACAGCAGCAGAAGCAACATGGAAGGAAAAAATGAACATTTAACTTTTTAGTCACAAAAATTATCTTTTAGCAACATTTTTTTTATTTTCCCAATGGTACAAGGAGAAACTGAACCACGAAAGTTGTTGTCCAATTTGTCCTGAGTACGCTGATACCTCATATGTGGGGGTAAACCAATGTTTGGGCGCACGGCAGGGCTTGGAAGGGAAGGAGCGCCATTTGACTTTTTGAATGAAAAATTGGCTCCACTCTTTAGCGGACACCATGTCACGTTTGGAGAGCCCCCGTGTGCCTAAAAATTGGAGCTCCCCCACACGTGACCCCATTTTGGAAACTAGACGCCCCAAGGAACTTATCTAGATGCATAGTGAGAACTTTGAACCCCCGGGGGCTTCACAAATTGATCCGTAAAAATGAAAAAGTACTTTTTTTTCACAAAAAAATTCTTTTAGCCTCAATTTTTTTCATTTTCACATGGGCAACAGGATAAAATGGATCCTAAAATTTGTTGGGCAATTTCTCATGAGTACACCGATACCTCACATGTGGAGGTAAACCACTGTTTGGGCACATGGTAAGGTTCGGAAGGGAAGGAGCGCCATTTGACTCTTTGAATGAAAAATTATCTCCATCGTTAGCGGACACCATGTCGTGTTTGGAGAGCCCCCGTGTGCCTAAACATTGGAGCTCCCCCACAAATGACCCCATTTTGGAAACTAGACCCCCCAAGGAACTTATCTAGATGCATATTGAGCACTTTAAACCCTCAGGTGCTTCACAAATTGATCTGTAAAAATGAAAAAGTACTTTTTTTTTTCACAAAAAAATTATTTTCGCCTCAGTTTTTCATTTTCACATGGGCAATAGGATAAAATGAATCCTAAAATTTGTTGGGCAATTTCTCCCGAGTACGCCGATACCTCATATGTGGGGGTAAACCACTGTTTGGGCACACGGCAGGGCTCGGAAGGGAAGGCGCGCCATTTGACTTTTTGAATGGAAAATTAGCTCCAATTGTTAGCGGACACCATGTCGCGTTTAGAGAGCCCCTGTGTGCCTATGCATTGGAGCTCCCCCACAAGTGACCCCATTTTGGAAACTAGACCCCCCAAGGAACTTATCTAGATGCATATTGAGCACTTTAAACCCCCAGGTGCTTCACAGAAGTTTATAATGCAGAGCCATGAAAATAAAAAATAATTTTTCTTTCCTCAAAAATGATTTTTAGCCTGGAATTTCCTATTTTGCCAAGGGTAATAGGAGAAATTGGACCACAAATGTTGTTGTCCAGTTTGTCCTGAGTACGCTGATACCCCATATGTGGGGGTAAACCACTGTTTGGGCGCACGGCAGGGCTCGGAAGGGAAGGCACGCCAATTGGCTTTTTAAATGGAAAATTAGCTCCAATCATTAGCGGACACCATGTCACGTTTGGAGAGCCCCTGTGTGCCTAAACATTGGAGATCCCCCACATATGACCCCATTTTGGAAACTAGACCCCCAAAGGAACTAATCTAGATGTGTGGTGAGGACTTTGAACTTCCAAGTGCTTCACAGAAGTTTATAACGCAGAGCCATGAAAATAAAATAAAAATTTTATTTTCTCTAAAATGATCTTTTAGCCTGCAATTTATTATTTTCCCAAGGGTAACAGGAGAAATTTGACCCCAAAAGTTGTTGTACAGTTTCTCCTGAGTACGCTGATACCCCATATGTGGGGGTAAACCACAGTTTGGGCACATGTCGGGGCTCGGAAGTCAAGTAGTGACATTTTGAAATGCAGACTTTGATGGAATGCTCTGCGGGCGTTACGTTGCGTTTGCAGAGCCCCTGATGTGGCTAAATAGTAGAAACCCCCCACAAGTGACCCCATTTTAGAAACTAGACCCCGAAAGGAACTTATCTAGATGTGAGGTGAGCACTTTGAACCCCCAAGTGCTTCACAGAAGTTTATAACACAGAGCAGTGAAAATAATAAATACGTTTTCTTTCCTCAAAAATAATTTTTTAGCCCAGAATTTTTTATTTTCCCAAGGGTTACAGGAGAAATTGGACCCCAAAAGTTGTTGTCCAGTTTCTCCTGAGTACGCTGATACCCCATATGTGGGGGTAAACCACTGTTTGGGCACATGTCGGGGCTCGGAAGTCAAGTAGTGACGTTTTGAAATGCAGACTTTGATGGAATGGTCTGCGGGCGTCACGTTGCGTTTGCAGAGCCCCTGGTGTGCCTAAACAGTAGAAACCCCCCACAAGTGACCCCATTTTGGAAACTAGACCCCCCAAGGAACTTATCTAGATATGTGGTGAGCACTTTGAACCCCCAAGTGCTTCACAGACGTTTACAACGCAGAGCCGTGAAAATAAAAAATCATTTTACTTTCCTCAAAAATGATGTTTTAGCAAGCAATTTTTTATTTTCTCAAGGGTAACAGGAGAAATTGGACCCCAGTAATTGTTGCCCAGTTTGTCCTGAGTACACTGATACCCCATATGTGGGGGTAAACCACTGTTTGGGCACACGTCGGGGCTCGGAAGGGAAGGAGCACCATTTGACTTTTTGAATAAAAGATTGGCTGGAATCAATGGTGGCGCCATGTTGCGTTTGGAGACCCCCTGATGTGCCTAAACAGTGGAAACCCCTCAATTCTTACGCCAACACACCCCTAACCCTTATCCCAACTGTAGCCGTAACCCTAACCACAACCCTAACCGCAACACACCCCTAACCACAACCCTAACCCCAACACACCCCTAACCCTAACCACAACCCTAATTCCAACCCAACCCTAACCCTAAGGCTATGTACCCACGTTGCGGATTCGTGTGAGATTTTTCCGCACCATTTTTGAAAAATCCGCGGGTAAAAGGCACTGCGTTTTACCTGCGGATTTCACCTGCGGATTCCTATTGAGGAATAGGTGTAAAACGCTGCGGAATCCGCACAAAGAATTGACATGCTGCGGAAAATACAACGCAGCGTTTCCGTGCGGTATTTTCCGCACCATGGGCACAGCGGATTTGGTTTTCCATAGGTTTACATGGTACTGTAAACCTGATGGAACACTGCTGCGGATCCGCAGCGGCCAATCCGCTGCGGATCCGCAGCCAAATCCGCACCGTGTGCACATAGCCTAATTCTAAAGGTATGTGCACACGCTTTGGAAAACGCTGCGGATCCGCAGCAGTTTCCCATGAGTTTACATTTCAATGTAAACCTATGGGAAACAAAAATCGCTGTACACATGCTGCGGAAAAACTGCACGGAAACGCAGCGGTTTACATTCCGCAGCATGTCACTTCTTTCTGCGGATTCCACAGCGGTTTTACAACTGCTCCAATAGAAAATTGCAGTTGTAAAACCGCAGTGAAATGCGCAGAAAAACCGCGGTAAATCTGCCATAAATCCGCAGCGGTTTAGCACTGCGGATTTATCAAATCCGCTGCAGAAAAATCCGCAGAGGACCAGAATACGTGTGCACATACCGAAACCCTAACCCTAACCCTAACCCTACCCCTAACCCTACCCCTACCCCTACCCCTAACCCTACCCCTACCCCTAACCCTACCCCTAGTTCTAACTCCAACCTTAGTGAAAAAAAAAAAAAATTCTTTATTTTATTATTGTCCCTATCTATGGGGGACAAATGGGGGGGGTCATTTACTGTTTTTTTATTTTGACCAC
Organism: Ranitomeya imitator; assembly: GCF_032444005.1. Taxonomy (NCBI): domain Eukaryota; kingdom Metazoa; phylum Chordata; class Amphibia; order Anura; family Dendrobatidae; genus Ranitomeya; species Ranitomeya imitator. The sequence continues at coordinate 177,207,631 of NC_091284.1, forward strand.
TGTGATAGATTATATCACAGTGATCAAAATTCACATTGGAACGAATCTGCCGGCCGGCAGATTCGGCGGGCGCACTGCGCATGCGCCCGCCATTTTGGAACATGGCGGCGCTCGGGGAAGAAGACTGACGGACCCCGCCAGGATCGGTAAGTATAAGGGGGGGAGATCAGGGCACAGGGGGGGGAGATCAGGGCACGGGGGGGCGTCGGAGCACGGGGGGGGAGGGATCGGAGCATGGGGGAGAGTGATCGGTGTGCGGGCGGGTGGATCGGTGTGCAGGGGGGGGGGGATCGGTGTGCAGGGGGGGTGGTTCGGAGCACGGGGGGGGATCGGAGTGCGGGGGGGTTTGATTGGAGCACGGGGGGGTGTGATTGGAGCACGGGGGAGCGGACAGGAGGACGGGGGAGCGGAGCACAGGACGGAGGGGAGCGGGCCACAGATCGGGGGGCTGGGGGGGCGATCGGAGGGGTGGGGTGGGGGCACATTAGTATTTCCAGCCATGGCCGATGATATTGCAGCATCGGCCATGGCTGGATTGTAATATTTCACCATTTTTTTAGGTGAAATATTACAAATCGCTCTGATTGGCAGTTTCACTTTCAACAGCCAATCAGAGCGATCGTAGCCACGAGGGGGTGAAGCCACCCCCCCTGGGCTAAACTACCACTCCCCCTGTCCCTGCAGATCGGGTGAAATGGGAGTTAACCCTTTCACCCGATCTGCAGGGACGCGATCTTTCTGTGACACAGCATATGCGTCACAGGTCGGATTGGCACCGACTTTCATGACGCATACGCTGTGTCACAGGTCGGGAAGGGGTTAATGAAGCTTGTCAAGCGTAATTTACCTTATAATAATTGGAAGGCATTTGAAATTGGGGGTCATTTGGCTAAAGTTGTGGGGGGTAGGGCTGGTTCAAGTAATTAGTGGGCCCAGGAAATCTGGACCACGTCACGGCAGTGGAGCAGGGAGAGGTAAGTATTTCAACTTTGCAAGTGCTGTGAACCTGAGCAAGCAGGGGGGGCCCACTCGTTGGCATTGGCACTGGCACAGGGCCCCTCAAAGTACAGCGGTGTGTTTGCACGGCGGGGGCGCCTCCCACCGGCAGCAACACTTTTGCGTACTATGAGAGGCCCTGTGCCAGTGACGTCGCCAACTAGTATTCCTCCCCCCACCTGATGAAGGAACCTGCACTTTCATCTGCACCTTCCTCTTTGTCCCCGTGTAAGGTGGTATGGTATGCGGGAAGAGCAACCTGACTTTCAGCAGGGTCACAATGTTGTTGTGTAGCGTGCACGGGGAATGTTGCGTTATGGGTCAATGTACCAGCAGACTCATCTATCACTGGCTGGGCAATGGGCACGATGAAGTGGAAACACAGATATAGGCCCAAAGAAGAAAGTGGGCTAAATGCAGTTCAAAATTGGTAACACAGGAATAACCAGGGGGCATTGCAGTGGAGGACAACTGGAATGAGAGGCTGACACAGAGAGTAGGGCCAAATCAGTAAGTAGTCGAAATGCAGTTCAAAATTGGCAACCGTAGTAAACAGGCGGCACAGCTTTGTTCAGTGGAGGAGAACAGCAAGGAGTGGCAGACACCGATAGTAGGCCCCAAACCAACTAGTACGCCAAATGCAGTTGTTCCATTTAACCACAATTTAATGAGAGCCTGAAGATAGAAGCTCAGGAAAGGCAACCTGGGGAACACCTTGGAGTGTAACACACCATCTCTCTCCACCCCATACCCATTTTGTATGGCCTAATGCAGTGTACTTTTCTACAACTACTAAACGAGAGTCGGAAGACCGAAGCAATGGCAAGGAAACCTGGGGAACACCTTAGAGTGTAACACACCCTCTCTCTACACCCCATACCCAATTTGAAGGCCTAATGCAGTGTAGTTTCCAAGAACTACTAAACGAGAGCCGGAAGATCGAAGCTCAGGAAAGGCAACCTGGGGAACACCTTGGAGTGTAACACACCCTCTCGCTACACCCCATACCCAATTTGAAGGCCTAATGCAGCGTAGTTTCCAACAACTACTAAACGAGAGCCGGAAGATCGAAGCTCAGGAAAGGCAACCTGGGGAACACCTTGGAGTGTAACAAACCCTCTCTCTACACCCCATACCCAATTTGTAGGCCTAATGCAGCGTAGTTTCCGACAACTACTAAACGAGAGCATGAAGATCGAAGCTCAGGAAAGGCAACCTGGGGAACACCTTGGAGTGTAACACACCCTCTCTCTACACCCCATACCCAATTTGTAGGCCTAATGCAGCGTAGTTTCCGACAACTACTAAACGAGAGCCGGAATATCGAAGCTCAGGAAAGGCAACCTGGGGAACACCTTGGAGTGTAACACACCCTCTCTCTACGCCCCATACCCAATTTGTAGGCCTAATGCAGCGTAGTTTCCGACAACTACTAAACGAGAGCCGGAATATCGAAGCTCAGGAAAGGCAACCTGGGGAACACCTTGGAGTGTAACACACCCTCTCTCTACACCCCATACCCAATTTGAAGGCCTAATGCAGTGTAGTTTCCAAGAACTACTAAACGAGAGCCGGAAGATCGAAGCTCAGGAAAGGCAACCTGGGGAACACCTTGGAGTGTAACACACCCTCTCGCTACACCCCATACCCAATTTGAAGGCCTAATGCAGCGTAGTTTCCAACAACTACTAAACGAGAGCCGGAAGATCGAAGCTCAGGAAAGGCAACCTGGGGAACACCTTGGAGTGGAACACACCATCTCTCTACACCCCATACCCAATTTGAAGGCCTAATGCAGAGTAGTTTCCAAGAACTACTAAACGAGAGCCGGAAGATCGAAGCTCAGGAAAGGCAACCTGGGGAACACCTTGGAGTGTAACACAACGTCTCTCTACACGACGGAAGGGCTGATTCTTAGGAAGGAAGGCTGTTGGAAATAAGCATTGCGCGTCCGAGGGTGATTATATTCTTATTAGGTATATACTCACCCTCGGACGCGCCCTGCTTCTTTATTTGGAATGAATGTTTATTTGCAATGTGGTGTTGACTTTCTCTATTATTTTGGTAATTAATGATTTTATTATTTTCATTATTTTGCATCTTCTCGGCAATAATATAAAGAAGACGCGACAGGACAACACTCGGTGGATGCCATATGTGTGTTTTCAATTTAAAAAAACTTTCAGTTAACTACTTGCAGGAGAAAGTAATTGTAGCTGGTGGCCATTTTTAGTACTGTACCAGATTAGAGTTGTGTGTTTGTTTTTAATGTTAAAATGTCTGCATTTGATATCTCACCAGTATTTTCTTTTTTATAAGCAAAATACTTATTTTTATATTTTCTGATGTTGGTTCCAGGGGTACACGGCCAGCAGTGCCCTGGTCAGTGTAGTAGTAGTTGAAAGAATGGACCGCAGACAGGCATCGAAGGCCTAAAATAATAACACATGGCTGTAGGCAATTTTAAATTGGTTCCAGGGGTACACGGACAGCAGTGGTGTGGTCAGTGGAGGCCTAGTGGAAGGAGTGACCGCAGACAGGCATCGAAGGCCTAAAATAATAACACATGGCTGTAGGCAATTTTAAATTGGTTCCAGGGGTACACGGGCAGCAGTGACCTGGTCAGTGTAGTAGTAGTTGAAAGAATGGACCGCAGACAGGCATCGAAGGCCTAAAATAAAAAAATTGGGCTGGCTGTAGGCAATTTTAAATTGGTTCCAGGGGTACACGGGCAGCAGTGGTGTGGTCAGTGGAGGCCTAGTGGAAGGAGTGACCGCAGACAGGCATCGAAGGCCTAAAATAATAACACATGGCTGTAGGCAATTTTAAATTGGTTCCAGGGGTACACGGGCAGCAGTGACCTGGTCAGTGTAGTAGTAGTTGAAAAAATGGACCGCAGACAGGCATCGAATGCCTAAAATAATAACACATGGCTGTAGGCAATTTTAAATTGGTTACAGGGGTACACGGACAGCAGTGACCTGGTCAGTGTAGTAGTAGTTGAAAGAATGGACCGCAGACAGGCATCGAAGGCCTAAAATAAAAAAATTGGGCTGGCTGTAGGCAATTTTAAATTGGTTCCAGGGGTACACGGACAGCAGTGGTGTGGTCAGTGGAGGCCTAGTGGAAGGAGTGACCGCAGACAGGCATTGAAGGCCTAAAATAATAACACATGGCTGTAGGCAATTTTAAATTGGTTCCAGGGGTACACGGACAGCAGTGGTGTGGTCAGTGGAGGCCTAGTGGAAGGAGTGACCGCAGACAGGCATCGAAGGCCTAAAATAATAACACATGGCTGTAGGCAATTTTAAATTGGTTCCAGGGGTACACGGGCAGCAGTGACTTGGTCAGTGTAGTAGTAGTTGAAAGAATGGACCGCAGACAGGCATCGAAGGCCTAAAATAAAAAAATTGGGCTGGCTGTAGGCAATTTTAAATTGGTTCCAGGGGTACACGGGCAGCAGTGGTGTGGTCAGTGGAGGCCTAGTGGAAGGAGTGACCGCAGACAGGCATCGAAGGCCTAAAATAATAACACATGGCTGTAGGCAATTTTAAATTGGTTCCAGGGGTACACGGACAGCAGTGGTGTGGTCAGTGGAGGCCTAGTGGAAGGAGTGACCGCAGACAGGCATCGAAGGCCTAAAATAATAACACATGGCTGTAGGCAATTTTAAATTGGTTCCAGGGGTACACGGACAGCAGTGACCTGGTCAGTGTAGTAGTAGTTGAAAGAATGGACCGCAGACAGGCATCGAAGGCCTAAAATAAAAAAATTGGGCTGGCTGTAGGCAATTTTAAATTGGTTCCAGGGGTACACGGGCAGCAGTGACCTGGTCAGTGTAGTAGTAGTTGAAAGAATGGACCGCAGACAGGCATCGAAGGCCTAAAATAAAAAAATTGGGCTGGCTGTAGGCAATTTTAAATTGGTTCCAGGGGTACACGGGCAGCAGTGGTCTGGTCAGTGGAAGTCTAGTGGAAGGAGTGACCGCAGACAGGCTTCCAAGGCCTAACATAACAAACTTGGGCTGGCTGTAGGCACTTTTAAATTGGTTCCAGGGGTACACGGGCAGCAGTGGTCTGGTCAGTGGAAGTCTAGTGGAAGGAGTGACCGCAGACAGGCTTCCAAGGCCTAACATAACAAACTTGGGCTGGCTGTAGGCACTTTTAAATTGGTTCCAGGGGTACACGGGCAGCAGTGGTCTGGTCAGTGGAAGTCTAGTGGAAGGAGTGACCGCAGACAGGCTTCCAAGGCCTAACATAACAAACTTGGGCTGGCTGTAGGCACTTTTAAATTGGTTCCAGGGGTACACGGGCAGCAGTGGTCTGGTCAGTGGAAGTCTAGTGGAAGGAGTGACCGCAGACAGGCTTCCAAGGCCTAACATAACAAACTTGGGCTGGCTGTAGGCACTTTTAAATTGGTTCCAGGGGTACACGGGCAGCAGTGGTCTGGTCAGTGGAAGTCTAGTGGAAGGAGTGACCGCAGACAGGCTTCGAAGGCCTAACATAACAAAATTGGGCTGGCTGTAGGCACTTTAAATTGGTTCCAGGGGTACATGGGCAGCAGTGTATGGTCAGTGGAAGTCTAGTGGAAGGAGTGACGGCAGACAGTCTTCGAAGGCCTAACATAACAAAATTGGGCTGACTGTAGGCACTTTTAAATTGGTTCCAGGGTAACACGGCCAGCAGTGGCCTGGTCAGTGTAGTAGTTGTAGAAAGAAGGGACCGCAGACAGGCTTCGAAGGCCTAACATAACAAAAATGTCAAAACAATGGTATTGTCAGTGCCAGGCATTGAAGGATGTCAGCGGCTAGACTACACATTGGTGAAGCTGTGAGAGATAATTTTGCTAGTGGTAGAGCACTGTTTGAGCTGGGGGGGGGAACTGTCTTGTGGCCGGCGGTACAGGCACAGGGCCCCTCATATTACAACGGTGTGTCTGACGTTGGGTGCGCACCACCACCGCCAGAGACACTTTATTGTACTATGAGGGACCCAGTGGCAGTGCCGTCGACCAAAAGCGGCCACACCCACCTCTTCAGACAAACAGCACTCTCAAGGGTCCAAGCGCAAAGTGGCGATAGCACGGCCCCGTGTGGGGAGTTTGGCCATTTCGTGAGGTGGAAACATGTCGTATGCTGGACAATCAGGTGAAGAAAATTACGAGATTGGAAAAGTCATTCAGAATAGTCCACAGGCAAGACCTTTTCATAGGAAAGCTAGGTGTCAGCCGGGCAGGGTGGGGCAAAAGATTTTGAAATCCAGTTGTGGTTCATTTTAATGAAGGTTAGATCATCTACATTTTGGGTAGCCAGACGAGTCCTTTTTTCTGTTAGTATTGAACCTGCAGCACTGAATACTCTTTCTGATAGGACACTAGCTGCCGGGCAAGCAAGCTCCTGCAATGCATATTCTGCCAATTCTGGCCAGGTGTCTAATTTGGATGCCCAGTAATCAAATGGGAATGACGGTTGAGGGAGAACGTCGATAAGGGATGAAAAATAGTTTGTAACCATACTGGACAAATGTTGTCTCCTGTCACTTTGAATTGATGCTGCAGTACCTGTCCTGTCTGCGGTCATAGAAAAATCACTCCACAACCTGGTCAGAAAACCCCTCTGTCCAACGCCACTTCTGATTTCTGCCCCTCTAACACCTCTGGTCTGCTGGCCCCTGGAGCTCGTGTGAGAACGATCACGGGCGCTGTGTGCAGGGAATGCCAGAAGCAAACGGTCAACAAGAGTTGATTGTTTTGTTGCTAATATTAGTTCCAAGTTCTCATGTGGCATAATATTTTGCAATTTGCCTTTATAGCGAGGATCAAGGAGGCAGGCCAACCAGTAATCGTCATCGTTCATCATTTTTGTAATGCGTGTGTCCCTTTTGAGGATACGCAAGGCATAATCCGCCATGTGGGCCAAAGTTCCCGTTGTCAAATCTGCGGTTGTGCTTGGTTGAGGGGCAGTTGCAGGCAAATCTACGTCACTTGTGTCCCTCAAAAAACCAGAACCCGGCCTTGCCACGCCACCAATTTCCCGTGCCCCCGGGAAAGCTTCCTCATTAAAAATATACTCATCCCCATCATCCTCCTCATCCTCCACCTCCTCTTCGCCCGGTACCTCGTCATGTACACTGCCCTGACCAGACAATCGCTGACTGTCATCAAGGCTTTCCTCTTCCTCTGGTGCAGACGCCTGATCCTTTATGTGCGTCAAACTTTGCATCAGCAGACGCATTAGGGGGATGCTCATGCTTATTATGGCGTTGTCTGCACTAACCAGCCGTGTGCATTCCTCAAAACACTGAAGGACTTGACACATGTCTTGAATCTTCGACCACTGCACACCTGACAACTCCATGTCTGCCATCCTACTGCCTGCCCGTGTATGTGTATCCTCCCACAAAAACATAACAGCCCGCCTCTGTTCGCACAGTCTCTGAAGCATGTGCAGTGTTGAGTTCCACCTTGTTGCAACGTCTATGATTAGGCGATGCTGGGGAAGGTTCAAAGAACGCTGATAGGTCTGCATACGGCTGGAGTGTACAGGCGAACGGCGGATATGTGCGCAAAGTCCACGCACTTTGAGGAGCAGGTCGGATAACCCCGGATAACTTTTCAGGAAGCACTGCACCACCAGGTTTAAGGTGTGAGCCAGGCAAGGAATGTGTTTCAGTTGGGAAAGGGAGATGGCAGCCATGAAATTCCTTCCGTTATCACTCACTACCTTGCCTGCCTCAAGATCTACAGTGCCCAGCCACGACTGCGTTTCTTGCTGCAAGAACTCGGACAGAACTTCCGCGGTGTGTCTATTGTCGCCCAAACACTTCATAGCCAATACAGCCTGCTGACGTATGCCAGTAGCTGCCCCATAATGGGAGACCTGGTGTGCAACAGTGGCAGGTGCGGATGGAGTGTTTGTGCGACTGCGGTCTGTGGACGAGCTCTTGCTTCTGCAGGAGGACGAGGAGGAGGAGGAGGAGGGGGTGCGAACGGCTACAGACAACTGTTTACTAGACCGTGGGCTAGGCAGAACTGTCCCAAACTTGCTGTCCCCTGTGGACCCTGAATCCACCACATTTACCCAGTGTGCCGTGATGGACACGTAACGTCCCTGGCCATGCCTACTGGTCCATGCATCTGTTGTCAGGTGCACCTTTGTGCTCACAGATTGCCTGAGTGCATGGACGATGCGCTCTTTAACATGCTGGTGGAGGGCTGGGATGGCTTTTCTGGAAAAAAAGTGTCGACTGGGTAGCTCGTAGCGTGGTACAGCGTAGTCCATCAGGTCTTTGAAAGCTTCGCTTTCAACTAACCGGTAGGGCATCATCTCTAACGAGATTAGTCTAGCTATGTGGGCGTTCAAACCCTGTGTACGCGGATGCGAGGCTAAGTATTTCCTTTTTCTAACCATAGTCTCATGTAGGGTGAGCTGGACTGGAGAGCTGGAGATCGTGGAACTAGCGGGGGTGCCGGTGGACATGGCAGACTGAGAGACGGTGGGAGATGGTATTGTTGCCGCCGGTGCCCTAGATGCAGTGTTTCCTACTACGAAACTGGTGATTCCCTGACCCTGACTGCTTTGGCCTGGCAAAGATACCTGCACAGATACAGCAGGTGGTGCGCTAAATGGTGGTCCTACACTGCCGGAAGGGATGTTGCGTTGATGACTAGCTTCATTGGCCGAGGGTGCAACAACCTTAAGGGACGTTTGGTAGTTAGTCCAAGCTTTCAAATGCATGGTGGTTAAATGTCTATGCATGCAACTAGTATTGAGACTTTTCAGATTCTGACCTCTGCTTAAGGAAGTAGAACATTTTTGACAGATGACTTTGCGCTGATCAATTGGATGTTGTTTAAAAAAATGCCAGACTGCACTCTTTCTAGCATCGGATACCTTTTCAGGCATTGCAGACTGAGCTTTAACCGGATGGCCACGCTGTCCTCCACCAGGTTTTGGCTTTGCCACGCGTTTTGGGCAAGATACGGGCCCGGCAGATGGAACCTGTGGCGATGTTGATGCCTGCTGCGGCCCCTCCTCCTCCTCTGCTTCAGAACTGCTGCCGCCTGCACCCTGTTCCCCCAATGGCTGCCAATCGGGGTCAAGAACTGGGTCATCTAATAACTCTTCTTGTACCTCCTGCGCAACTTCGTCTGTGTCACCGTGTCGTTCGGTGGTATAGCGTTCGTGATGGGGCAACATAGTCTCATCAGGGTCTGATTCTTGATCAGCACCCTGCGAGGGCAATGTTGTGGTCTGAGTCAAAGGACCAGCATAGTAGTCTGGCTGTGGCTGTGCGTCAGTGCACTCCATGTCAGATTCAATTTGTAATGGGCATGGACTGTTAACTGCTTCACTTTCTAAGCCAGGGACGGTATGTGTAAAGAGCTCCATGGAGTAACCCGTTGTGTCGCCTGCTGCATTCTTCTCTGTTGTTGTTTTTGCTGAAGAGGACAAGGAAGTGACTTGTCCCTGACCGTGAACATCCACTAACGACGCGCTGCTTTTACTTTTACCAGTTTCACGAGATGAGGCAAAAGAGCTAGAGGCTGAGTCAGCAAGATAAGCCAAAACTTGCTCTTGCTGCTCCGGCTTTAAAAGCGGTTTTCCTAATCCCAGAAAAGGGAGCGTTCGAGGCCTTGTGTAGCCGGACGACGAACCTGGCTCCACAGCTCCAGACTTAGGTGCAATATTTTTTCCCCCACGACCACCTGATGCTCCACCACTACCACTACCCTCATTACCAGCTGACAATGAACGCCCCCGGCCACGACCTCTTCCACTAGACTTCCTCATTGTTTTAAAAACGTAACCAAACTAACGTTATTTGTTGCAGTCACACAACTTACACGGTGAGCTATAACTTCAGTATGATTTAGCTACCCCTTTACAGGTTGGTGAGACCACAGCGAAAATCAGGCCCAATGTTACACACTCTTTTTTTGGTGGCTGCAAATTAGAGAGATGCCCCACACGCAGGACTGTCACTGAAGCACAAATGTTAATATTAATGTCACACTATTATTTTTTTTTTATTTTTATTTTTTTCAGGAACACTTTAGAAACCCCCCAAAAAAAAAAAAATAGATTTTTGCAGGGAGAATTTAGAAAACAAATGTAACAAACTATATGCTTTCTATGGGCCACTGAGTGAGAGATGACGCACACAGGAATCAGGAGTGGCACACAAGCCCAGAGGCCAATATTTTTCTACCAATGATTGATGGAGTTATTTTCTCTGGTAGATTTTGGAACCCAAATCAAGGAAAAAAAATGTAGGCTTTCTATGGACCACAATTGGAGAGAGAGAGAGAGAGAGAGAGAGAGAGAGAGATGGCACACCCAGGAGTCAAGACTGGCACACAAGCAGAAAGGCCAATATTAATCTCCCACTGTTTTTTTGGTTGTTTTTTTTTTTTTTTTTTTCAGGGAGACTTTAGAAATAAAAATAATAAAAAAAATATGATTTTATCAGGAAGAATTTAGAAACCAAATAAAATAAAATGATTTTTTCAGGGAGAATTTAGAAAACAAATATAACCAAAAATATGCGTTCTATGGCCCACTGACAGAGAGAGAGAGAGATGGAACGCTTAGTACTGGCACACAAGCCCAAAGGGCAATATTAATCTCCCTTTTTTTTTCCAGGGAGAATTTCTGAAACCCAAAAAAAAAATAAAATAGGCTTTCTATGGCCCACTATTTGTGAGAGAGATGGGACGCTCAGGACTGGCACAGATGGCACGCTCAGGACTGGCACAGAAGCCCAGAGGCCAATATTAATCTCCCTTTTTTTCTGGGAGAATTTATAAAACCAAAAAAATATTTAAATAGGCTTTCTATGGCCCACTATTTGTGAGAGAGATGGCACGCTCAGGACTGGCACAGATGGCACGCTCACAACTGGCACACAAGCCCAGAGGCCAATATTAATCTCCCTTTTTTCAGGGAAAATTGATAAAACAAAAAAAAAAAATTAAATAGGCTTTCTATGGCCCACTATTTGTGAGAGAGATGGCACGCTCAGGGCTGGCTGGCACAGATGGCACGCTCAGGACTGGCACACAAGCCCAGAGGCCAATATTAATCTCCCTTTTTTTCTGGGAGAATTTATAAAACCAAAAAAATATTTAAATAGGCTTTCTATGGCCCACTATTTGTGAGAGAGATGGCACGCTCAGGACTGGCACAGATGGCACGCTCACAACTGGCACACAAGCCCAGAGGCCAATATTAATCTCCCTTTTTTCAGGGAAAATTGATAAAACAAAAAAAAAAATTAAATAGGCTTTCTATGGCCCACTATTTGTGAGAGAGATGGCACGCTCAGGGCTGGCTGGCACAGATGGCACGCTCAGGACTGGCACACAAGCCCAGAGGCCAATATTAATCTCCCTTTTTTTCTGGGAGAATTTATAAAACCAAAAAAATATTTAAATAGGCTTTCTATGGCCCACTATTTGTGAGAGAGATGGCACGCTCAGGACTGGCACAGATGGCACGCTCACAACTGGCACACAAGCCCAGAGGCCAATATTAATCTCCCTTTTTTCAGGGAAAATTTATAAAACAAAAAAAAAATTTAAATAGGCTTTCTATGGCCCACTATTTGTGAGAGAGATGGCACGCTCAGGGCTGGCACAGATGGCACGCTCAGGACTGGCACACAAGCCCAGAGGCCAATATTAATCTCCCTTTTTTTCAGGGAGAATTTATAAAACCAAAAAAAAAAATAAATAGGCTTTCTATGGCCCACTATTTGTGAGAGAGATGGCACACTCAGGACTGGCACACAAGCCCAAAGGCCAATATTAATCTCCCACTGTATTTTTATCAGGGAGAATTTATACACCCCACAAAAAAAAATACAGAAAAATGAAAAGGCTTTCTATGGCCCACTATGTGAGAGAGATGGCACACACAGGGATGGCACTCTAGCAGAAATGCCAAATTGCCAATCTTAATCTCCCACCAAAAAAAAAAAAAAACAGGGAATGTCCTACAATTACTATCTCCCTGCCTGCAGTAATCTCAGCCAGGTATGGCAGGCAGCTACTATCTCCCTGCCTGCAGTAATCTCAGCCAGGTATGGCAGGCAGCAATAAGGAGTGGACTGATGCACAAATGAAATAAAAAGTGTGGACAAACAAAAAAGATAGCTGTGCAGAAAGGAAGGAACAAGAGGATTTGTGCTTTGAAAAAAGCAGTTGGTTTGCACAGCGGCGTACACACAGCAATGCAGCTATCAGGGAGCCTTCTAGGGCAGCCCAATGAGCTACAGCGCTGAGGGGAAAAAAAAAAAAAAAAAAAACTTCCACTGTCCCTGCACACCGAGGGTGGTGTTGGACAGTGCAAATCGCTGCAGCACAAGCGGTTTTGTGGTTAATGGACCCTGCCTAACGCTATCCCTGCTTCTGACAAAGCGGCAGCAACCTCTCCCTAAGCTCAGATCAGCAGCAGTAAGATGGCGGTCGGCGGGAACGCCTCTTTATAGCCCCTGTGACGTCGCAGACAGCAAGCCAATCACTGCAATGCCCTTCTCTAAGATGGTGGGGACCAGGACCTATGTCATCACGCTGCCCACACTCTGCGTTTACCTTCATTGGCTGAGAAATGGCGCTTTTCGCGTCATTGAAACGCGACTTTGGCGCGAAAGTCGCGTACCGCATGGCCGACCCCGCACAGGGGTCGGATCGGGTTTCATGAAACCCCGACTTAGCCAAAAGTCGGCGACTTTTGAAAATGTTCGACCCGTTTCGCTCAACCCTAGCAGGGACAGTGGAAGTTTTTTTTTTTTTTTTTTTTCCCCTCAGCGCTGTAGCTCATTGGGCTGCCCTAGAAGGCTCCCTGATAGCTGCATTGCTGTGTGTACGCCGCTGTGCAAACCAACTGCTTTTTTCAAAGCACAAATCCTCTTGTTCCTTCCTTTCTGCACAGCTATCTTTTTTGTTTGTCCACACTTTTTATTTCATTTGTGCATCAGTCCACTCCTTATTGCTGCCTGCCATACCTGGCTGAGATTACTGCAGGCAGGGAGATAGTAGCTGCCTGCCATACCTGGCTGAGATTACTGCAGGCAGGGAGATAGTAATTGTAGGACATTCCCTGTTTTTTTTTTTTTTTTTTTTTTGGTGGGAGATTAAGATTGGCAATTTGGCATTTCTGCTAGAGTGCCATCCCTGTGTGTGCCATCTCTCTCACATAGTGGGCCATAGAAAGCCTTTTCATTTTTCTGTATTTTTTTTTGTGGGGTGTATAAATTCTCCCTGATAAAAATACAGTGGGAGATTAATATTGGCCTTTGGGCTTGTGTGCCAGTCCTGAGTGTGCCATCTCTCTCACAAATAGTGGGCCATAGAAAGCCTATTTATTTTTTTTTTTGGTTTTATAAATTCTCCCTGAAAAAAAGGGAGATTAATATTGGCCTCTGGGCTTGTGTGCCAGTCCTGAGCGTGCCATCTGTGCCAGCCAGCCCTGAGCGTGCCATCTCTCTCACAAATAGTGGGCCATAGAAAGCCTATTTAATTTTTTTTTTTGTTTTATCAATTTTCCCTGAAAAAAGGGAGATTAATATTGGCCTCTGGGCTTGTGTGCCAGTTGTGAGCGTGCCATCTGTGCCAGTCCTGAGCGTGCCATCTCTCTCACAAATAGTGGGCCATAGAAAGCCTATTTAAATATTTTTTTGGTTTTATAAATTCTCCCAGAAAAAAAGGGAGATTAATATTGGCCTCTGGGCTTCTGTGCCAGTCCTGAGCGTGCCATCTGTGCCAGTCCTGAGCGTCCCATCTCTCTCACAAATAGTGGGCCATAGAAAGCCTATTTTATTTTTTTTTTGGGTTTTAGAAATTCTCCCTGAAAAAAGGGAGATTAATATTGGCCTCTGGGCTTGTGTGCCAGTTGTGAGCGTGCCATCTGTGCCAGTCCTGAGCGTGCCATCTCTCTCACAAATAGTGGGCCATAGAAAGCCTATTTAAATATTTTTTTGGTTTTATAAATTCTCCCAGAAAAAAAGGGAGATTAATATTGGCCTCTGGGCTTGTGTGCCAGTCCTGAGCGTGCCATCTGTGCCAGCCAGCCCTGAGCGTGCCATCTCTCTCACAAATAGTGGGCCATAGAAAGCCTATTTAATTTTTTTTTTTGTTTTATCAATTTTCCCTGAAAAAAGGGAGATTAATATTGGCCTCTGGGCTTGTGTGCCAGTTGTGAGCGTGCCATCTGTGCCAGTCCTGAGCGTGCCATCTCTCTCACAAATAGTGGGCCATAGAAAGCCTATTTAAATATTTTTTTGGTTTTATAAATTCTCCCAGAAAAAAAGGGAGATTAATATTGGCCTCTGGGCTTCTGTGCCAGTCCTGAGCGTGCCATCTGTGCCAGTCCTGAGCGTCCCATCTCTCTCACAAATAGTGGGCCATAGAAAGCCTATTTTATTTTTTTTTTGGGTTTTAGAAATTCTCCCTGAAAAAAGGGAGATTAATATTGGCCTCTGGGCTTGTGTGCCAGTTGTGAGCGTGCCATCTGTGCCAGTCCTGAGCGTGCCATCTCTCTCACAAATAGTGGGCCATAGAAAGCCTATTTAAATATTTTTTTGGTTTTATAAATTCTCCCAGAAAAAAAGGGAGATTAATATTGGCCTCTGGGCTTCTGTGCCAGTCCTGAGCGTGCCATCTGTGCCAGTCCTGAGCGTCCCATCTCTCTCACAAATAGTGGGCCATAGAAAGCCTATTTTATTTTTTTTTTGGGTTTCAGAAATTCTCCCTGGAAAAAAAAAGGGAGATTAATATTGCCCTTTGGGCTTGTGTGCCAGTACTAAGCGTTCCATCTCTCTCTCTCTCTCAGTCAGTGGGCCATAGAACGCATATTTTTGGTTTTATTTGTTTTCTAAATTCTCCCTGAAAAAATCATTTTATTTTATTTGGTTTCTAAATTCTTCCTGATAAAATCATATTTTTTTTATTATTTTTATTTCTAAAGTCTCCCTGAAAAAAAAAAAAAAAAAACAACCAAAAAAACAGTGGGAGATTAATATTGGCCTTTCTGCTTGTGTGCCAGTCTTGACTCCTGGGTGTGCCATCTCTCTCTCTCTCTCTCTCTCTCTCTCTCTCTCCAATTGTGGTCCATAGAAAGCCTATATTTTTTTTCCTTGATTTGGGTTCTAAAATCTACCAGAGAAAATAACTACATCAATCATTGGTAGAAAAATATTGGCCTCTGGGTTTGTGTGCCACTCCTGACTCCTGTGTGCGTCATCTCTCAGTCAGTGGGCCATAGAACGCCTATTTTTGGTTTTATTTGTTTTATAAATTCTCCCTGAAAAAATCATTTTATTTTATTTGGTTTCTAAATTCTTCCTGATAAAATCATATTTTTTTTATTATTTTTTTTTCTAAAGTCTCCCTGAAAAAAAAAAAAAAAAAAAAAAAAAAAAAACAGTGGGAGATTAATATTGGCCTTTCTGCTTGTGTGCCAGTCTTGACTCCTGGGTGTGCCATCTCTCTCTCTCTCTCTCTCCAATTGTGGTCCATAGAAAGCCTACATTTTTTTTCCTTGATTTGGGTTCCAAAATCTACCAGAGAAAATAACTCCATCAATCATTGGTAGAAAAATATTGGCCTCTGGGCTTGTGTGCCACTCCTGATTCCTGTGTGCGTCATCTCTCACTCAGTGGCCCATAGAAAGCATATAGTTTGTTACATTTGTTTTCTAAATTCTCCCTGCAAAAATCTATTTTTTTTTTTTTGGGGGGTTTCTAAAGTGTTCCTGAAAAAAATAAAAATAAAAAAAAAATAATAGTGTGACATTAATATTAACATTTGTGCTTCAGTGACAGTCCTGCGTGTGGGGCATCTCTCTAATTTGCAGCCACCAAAAAAAGAGTGTGTAACATTGGGCCTGATTTTCGCTGTGGTCTCACCAACCTGTAAAGGGGTAGCTAAATCATACTGAAGTTATAGCTCACCGTGTAAGTTGTGTGACTGCAACAAATAACGTTAGTTTGGTTACGTTTTTAAAACAATGAGGAAGTCTAGTGGAAGAGGTCGTGGCCGGGGGCGTTCATTGTCAGCTGGTAATGAGGGTAGTGGTAGTGGTGGAGCATCAGGTGGTCGTGGGGGAAAAAATATTGCACCTAAGTCTGGAGCTGTGGAGCCAGGTTCGTCGTCCGGCTACACAAGGCCTCGAACGCTCCCTTTTCTGGGATTAGGAAAACCGCTTTTAAAGCCGGAGCAGCAAGAGCAAGTTTTGGCTTATCTTGCTGACTCAGCCTCTAGCTCTTTTGCCTCATCTCGTGAAACTGGTAAAAGTAAAAGCAGCGCGTCGTTAGTGGATGTTCACGGTCAGGGACAAGTCACTTCCTTGTCCTCTTCAGCAAAAACAACAACAGAGAAGAATGCAGCAGGCGACACAACGGGTTACTCCATGGAGCTCTTTACACATACCGTCCCTGGCTTAGAAAGTGAAGCAGTTAACAGTCCATGCCCATTACAAATTGAATCTGACATGGAGTGCACTGACGCACAGCCACAGCCAGACTACTATGCTGGTCCTTTGACTCAGACCACAACATTGCCCTCGCAGGGTGCTGATCAAGAATCAGACCCTGATGAGACTATGTTGCCCCATCACGAACGCTATACCACCGAACGACACGGTGACACAGACGAAGTTGCGCAGGAGGTACAAGAAGAGTTATTAGATGACCCAGTTCTTGACCCCGATTGGCAGCCATTGGGGGAACAGGGTGCAGGCGGCAGCAGTTCTGAAGCAGAGGAGGAGGAGGGGCCGCAGCAGGCATCAACATCGCCACAGGTTCCATCTGCCGGGCCCGTATCTTGCCCAAAACGCGTGGCAAAGCCAAAACCTGGTGGAGGACAGCGTGGCCATCCGGTTAAAGCTCAGTCTGCAATGCCTGAAAAGGTATCCGATGCTAGAAAGAGTGCAGTCTGGCATTTTTTTAAACAACATCCAATTGATCAGCGCAAAGTCATCTGTCAAAAATGTTCTACTTCCTTAAGCAGAGGTCAGAATCTGAAAAGTCTCAATACTAGTTGCATGCATAGACATTTAACCACCATGCATTTGAAAGCTTGGACTAACTACCAAACGTCCCTTAAGGTTGTTGCACCCTCGGCCAATGAAGCTAGTCATCAACGCAACATCCCTTCCGGCAGTGTAGGACCACCATTTAGCGCACCACCTGCTGTATCTGTGCAGGTATCTTTGCCAGGCCAAAGCAGTCAGGGTCAGGGAATCACCAGTTTCGTAGTAGGAAACACTGCATCTAGGGCACCGGCGGCAACAATACCATCTCCCACCGTCTCTCAGTCTGCCATGTCCACCGGCACCCCCGCTAGTTCCACGATCTCCAGCTCTCCAGTCCAGCTCACCCTACATGAGACTATGGTTAGAAAAAGGAAATACTTAGCCTCGCATCCGCGTACACAGGGTTTGAACGCCCACATAGCTAGACTAATCTCGTTAGAGATGATGCCCTACCGGTTAGTTGAAAGCGAAGCTTTCAAAGACCTGATGGACTACGCTGTACCACGCTACGAGCTACCCAGTCGACACTTTTTTTCCAGAAAAGCCATCCCAGCCCTCCACCAGCATGTTAAAGAGCGCATCGTCCATGCACTCAGGCAATCTGTGAGCACAAAGGTGCACCTGACAACAGATGCATGGACCAGTAGGCATGGCCAGGGACGTTACGTGTCCATCACGGCACACTGGGTAAATGTGGTGGATTCAGGGTCCACAGGGGACAGCAAGTTTGGGACAGTTCTGCCTAGCCCACGGTCTAGTAAACAGTTGTCTGTAGCCGTTCGCACCCCCTCCTCCTCCTCCTCCTCGTCCTCCTGCAGAAGCAAGAGCTCGTCCACAGACCGCAGTCGCACAAACACTCCATCCGCACCTGCCACTGTTGCACACCAGGTCTCCCATTATGGGGCAGCTACTGGCATACGTCAGCAGGCTGTATTGGCTATGAAGTGTTTGGGCGACAATAGACACACCGCGGAAGTTCTGTCCGAGTTCTTGCAGCAAGAAACGCAGTCGTGGCTGGGCACTGTAGATCTTGAGGCAGGCAAGGTAGTGAGTGATAACGGAAGGAATTTCATGGCTGCCATCTCCCTTTCCCAACTGAAACACATTCCTTGCCTGGCTCACACCTTAAACCTGGTGGTGCAGTGCTTCCTGAAAAGTTATCCGGGGTTATCCGACCTGCTCCTCAAAGTGCGTGGACTTTGCGCACATATCCGCCGTTCGCCTGTACACTCCAGCCGTATGCAGACCTATCAGCGTTCTTTGAACCTTCCCCAGCATCGCCTAATCATAGACGTTGCAACAAGGTGGAACTCAACACTGCACATGCTTCAGAGACTGTGCGAACAGAGGCGGGCTGTTATGTTTTTGTGGGAGGATACACATACACGGGCAGGCAGTAGGATGGCAGACATGGAGTTGTCAGGTGTGCAGTGGTCGAAGATTCAAGACATGTGTCAAGTCCTTCAGTGTTTTGAGGAATGCACACGGCTGGTTAGTGCAGACAACGCCATAATAAGCATGAGCATCCCCCAATGCGTCTGCTGATGCAAAGTTTGACGCACATAAAGGATCAGGCGTCTGCACCAGAGGAAGAGGAAAGCCTTGATGACAGTCAGCGATTGTCTGGTCAGGGCAGTGTACATGACGAGGTACCGGGCGAAGAGGAGGTGGAGGATGAGGAGGATGATGGGGATGAGTATATTTTTAATGAGGAAGCTTTCCCGGGGGCACGGGAAATTGGTGGCGTGGCAAGGCCGGGTTCTGGTTTTTTGAGGGACACAAGTGACGTAGATTTGCCTGCAACTGCCCCTCAACCAAGCACAACCGCAGATTTGACAACGGGAACTTTGGCCCACATGGCGGATTATGCCTTGCGTATCCTCAAAAGGGACACACGCATTACAAAAATGATGAACGATGACGATTACTGGTTGGCCTGCCTCCTTGATCCTCGCTATAAAGGCAAATTGCAAAATATTATGCCACATGAGAACTTGGAACTAATATTAGCAACAAAACAATCAACTCTTGTTGACCGTTTGCTTCTGGCATTCCCTGCACACAGCGCCCGTGATCGTTCTCACACGAGCTCCAGGGGCCAGCAGACCAGAGGTGTTAGAGGGGCAGAAATCAGAAGTGGCGTTGGACAGAGGGGGTTTTCTGACCAGGTTGTGGAGTGATTTTTCTATGACCGCAGACAGGACAGGTACTGCAGCATCAATTCAAAGTGACAGGAGACAACATTTGTCCAGTATGGTTACAAACTATTTTTCATCCCTTATCGACGTTCTCCCTCAACCGTCATTCCCATTTGATTACTGGGCATCCAAATTAGACACCTGGCCAGAATTGGCAGAATATGCATTGCAGGAGCTTGCTTGCCCGGCAGCTAGTGTCCTATCAGAAAGAGTATTCAGTGCTGCAGGTTCAATACTAACAGAAAAAAGGACTCGTCTGGCTACCCAAAATGTAGATGATCTAACCTTCATTAAAATGAACCACAACTGGATTTCAAAATCTTTTGCCCCACCCTGCCCGGCTGACACCTAGCTTTCCTATGAAAAGGTCTTGCCTGTGGACTATTCTGAATGACTTTTCCAATCTCGTAATTTTCTTCACCTGATTGTCCAGCATACGACATGTTTCCACCTCACGAAATGGCCAAACTCCCCACACGGGGCCGTGCTATCGCCACTTTGCGCTTGGACCCTTGAGAGTGCTGTTTGTCTGAAGAGGTGGGTGTGGCCGCTTTTGGTCGACGGCACTGCCACTGGGTCCCTCATAGTACAATAAAGTGTCTCTGGCGGTGGTGGTGCGCACCCAACGTCAGACACACCGTTGTAATATGAGGGGCCCTGTGCCTGTACCGCCGGCCACAAGACAGTTCCCCCCCCCAGCTCAAACAGTGCTCTACCACTAGCAAAATTATCTCTCACAGCTTCACCAATGTGTAGTCTAGCCGCTGACATCCTTCAATGCCTGGCACTGACAATACCATTGTTTTGACATTTTTGTTATGTTAGGCCTTCGAAGCCTGTCTGCGGTCCCTTCTTTCTACAACTACTACACTGACCAGGCCACTGCTGGCCGTGTTACCCTGGAACCAATTTAAAAGTGCCTACAGTCAGCCCAATTTTGTTATGTTAGGCCTTCGAAGACTGTCTGCCGTCACTCCTTCCACTAGACTTCCACTGACCATACACTGCTGCCCATGTACCCCTGGAACCAATTTAAAGTGCCTACAGCCAGCCCAATTTTGTTATGTTAGGCCTTCGAAGCCTGTCTGCGGTCACTCCTTCCACTAGACTTCCACTGACCAGACCACTGCTGCCCGTGTACCCCTGGAACCAATTTAAAAGTGCCTACAGCCAGCCCAAGTTTGTTATGTTAGGCCTTGGAAGCCTGTCTGCGGTCACTCCTTCCACTAGACTTCCACTGACCAGACCACTGCTGCCCGTGTACCCCTGGAACCAATTTAAAAGTGCCTACAGCCAGCCCAAGTTTGTTATGTTAGGCCTTGGAAGCCTGTCTGCGGTCACTCCTTCCACTAGACTTCCACTGACCAGACCACTGCTGCCCGTGTACCCCTGGAACCAATTTAAAAGTGCCTACAGCCAGCCCAAGTTTGTTATGTTAGGCCTTGGAAGCCTGTCTGCGGTCACTCCTTCCACTAGACTTCCACTGACCAGACCACTGCTGCCCGTGTACCCCTGGAACCAATTTAAAAGTGCCTACAGCCAGCCCAAGTTTGTTATGTTAGGCCTTGGAAGCCTGTCTGCGGTCACTCCTTCCACTAGACTTCCACTGACCAGACCACTGCTGCCCGTGTACCCCTGGAACCAATTTAAAAGTGCCTACAGCCAGCCCAAGTTTGTTATGTTAGGCCTTGGAAGCCTGTCTGCGGTCACTCCTTCCACTAGACTTCCACTGACCAGACCACTGCTGCCCGTGTACCCCTGGAACCAATTTAAAAGTGCCTACAGCCAGCCCAAGTTTGTTATGTTAGGCCTTGGAAGCCTGTCTGCGGTCACTCCTTCCACTAGACTTCCACTGACCAGACCACTGCTGCCCGTGTACCCCTGGAACCAATTTAAAAGTGCCTACAGCCAGCCCAAGTTTGTTATGTTAGGCCTTCTAAGCCTGTCTGCGGTCCATTCTTTCAACTACTACTACACTGACCAGGTCACTGCTGCCCGTGTACCCCTGGAACCAATTTAAAATTGCCTACAGCCAGCCCAATTTTTTTATTTTAGGCCTTCGATGCCTGTCTGCGGTCCATTCTTTCAACTACTACTACACTGACCAGGTCACTGCTGTCCGTGTACCCCTGGAACCAATTTAAAATTGCCTACAGCCATGTGTTATTATTTTAGGCCTTCGATGCCTGTCTGCGGTCACTCCTTCCACTAGGCCTCCACTGACCACACCACTGCTGTCCGTGTACCCCTGGAACCAATTTAAAATTGCCTACAGCCATGTGTTATTATTTTAGGCCTTCGATGCCTGTCTGCGGTCACTCCTTCCACTAGGCCTCCACTGACCACACCACTGCTGTCCGTGTACCCCTGGAACCAATTTAAAATTGCCTACAGCCAGCCCAATTTTTTTATTTTAGGCCTTCGATGCCTGTCTGCGGTCCATTCTTTCAACTACTACTACACTGACCAGGTCACTGCTGTCCGTGTACCCCTGGAACCAATTTAAAATTGCCTACAGCCATGTGTTATTATTTTAGGCCTTCGATGCCTGTCTGCGGTCACTCCTTCCACTAGGCCTCCACTGACCACACCACTGCTGTCCGTGTACCCCTGGAACCAATTTAAAATTGCCTACAGCCATGTGTTATTATTTTAGGCCTTCGATGCCTGTCTGCGGTCACTCCTTCCACTAGGCCTCCACTGACCACACCACTGCTGCCCGTGTACCCCTGGAACCAATTTAAAATTGCCTACAGCCAGCCCAATTTTTTTATTTTAGGCCTTCGATGCCTGTCTGCGGTCCATTCTTTCAACTACTACTACACTGACCAGGTCACTGCTGTCCGTGTACCCCTGGAACCAATTTAAAATTGCCTACAGCCATGTGTTATTATTTTAGGCCTTCGATGCCTGTCTGCGGTCACTCCTTCCACTAGGCCTCCACTGACCACACCACTGCTGTCCGTGTACCCCTGGAACCAATTTAAAATTGCCTACAGCCATGTGTTATTATTTTAGGCCTTCGATGCCTGTCTGCGGTCACTCCTTCCACTAGGCCTCCACTGACCACACCACTGCTGTCCGTGTACCCCTGGAACCAATTTAAAATTGCCTACAGCCAGCCCAATTTTTTTATTTTAGGCCTTCGATGCCTGTCTGCGGTCCATTCTTTCAACTACTACTACACTGACCAGGTCACTGCTGTCCGTGTACCCCTGGAACCAATTTAAAATTGCCTACAGCCATGTGTTATTATTTTAGGCCTTCGATGCCTGTCTGCGGTCACTCCTTCCACTAGGCCTCCACTGACCACACCACTGCTGTCCGTGTACCCCTGGAACCAATTTAAAATTGCCTACAGCCATGTGTTATTATTTTAGGCCTTCAATGCCTGTCTGCGGTCACTCCTTCCACTAGGCCTCCACTGACCACACCACTGCTGTCCGTGTACCCCTGGAACCAATTTAAAATTGCCTACAGCCAGCCCAATTTTTTTATTTTAGGCCTTCGATGCCTGTCTGCGGTCCATTCTTTCAACTACTACTACACTGACCAGGTCACTGCTGTCCGTGTACCCCTGGAACCAATTTAAAATTGCCTACAGCCATGTGTTATTATTTTAGGCCTTCGATGCCTGTCTGCGGTCACTCCTTCCACTAGGCCTCCACTGACCACACCACTGCTGTCCGTGTACCCCTGGAACCAATTTAAAATTGCCTACAGCCATGTGTTATTATTTTAGGCCTTCGATGCCTGTCTGCGGTCACTCCTTCCACTAGGCCTCCACTGACCACACCACTGCTGTCCGTGTACCCCTGGAACCAATTTAAAATTGCCTACAGCCAGCCCAATTTTTTTATTTTAGGCCTTCGATGCCTGTCTGCGGTCCATTCTTTCAACTACTACTACACTGACCAGGTCACTGCTGTCCGTGTACCCCTGTAACCAATTTAAAATTGCCTACAGCCATGTGTTATTATTTTAGGCATTCGATGCCTGTCTGCGGTCCATTTTTTCAACTACTACTACACTGACCAGGTCACTGCTGCCCGTGTACCCCTGGAACCAATTTAAAATTGCCTACAGCCATGTGTTATTATTTTAGGCCTTCGATGCCTGTCTGCGGTCACTCCTTCCACTAGGCCTCCACTGACCACACCACTGCTGCCCGTGTACCCCTGGAACCAATTTAAAATTGCCTACAGCCAGCCCAATTTTTTTATTTTAGGCCTTCGATGCCTGTCTGCGGTCCATTCTTTCAACTACTACTACACTGACCAGGTCACTGCTGCCCGTGTACCCCTGGAACCAATTTAAAATTGCCTACAGCCATGTGTTATTATTTTAGGCCTTCGATGCCTGTCTGCGGTCACTCCTTCCACTAGGCCTCCACTGACCACACCACTGCTGTCCGTGTACCCCTGGAACCAATTTAAAATTGCCTACAGCCATGTGTTATTATTTTAGGCCTTCGATGCCTGTCTGCGGTCCATTCTTTCAACTACTACTACACTGACCAGGGCACTGCTGGCCGTGTACCCCTGGAACCAACATCAGAAAATATAAAAATAAGTATTTTGCTTATAAAAAAGAAAATACTGGTGAGATATCAAATGCAGACATTTTAACATTAAAAACAAACACACAACTCTAATCTGGTACAGTACTAAAAATGGCCACCAGCTACAATTACTTTCTCCTGCAAGTAGTTAACTGAAAGTTTTTTTAAATTGAAAACACACATATGGCATCCACCGAGTGTTGTCCTGTCGCGTCTTCTTTATATTATTGCCGAGAAGATGCAAAATAATGAAAATAATAAAATCATTAATTACCAAAATAATAGAGAAAGTCAACACCACATTGCAAATAAACATTCATTCCAAATAAAGAAGCAGGGCGCGTCCGAGGGTGAGTATATACCTAATAAGAATATAATCACCCTCGGACGCGCAATGCTTATTTCCAACAGCCTTCCTTCCTAAGAATCAGCCCTTCCGTCGTGTAGAGAGACGTTGTGTTACACTCCAAGGTGTTCCCCAGGTTGCCTTTCCTGAGCTTCGATCTTCCGGCTCTCGTTTAGTAGTTCTTGGAAACTACTCTGCATTAGGCCTTCAAATTGGGTATGGGGTGTAGAGAGATGGTGTGTTCCACTCCAAGGTGTTCCCCAGGTTGCCTTTCCTGAGCTTCGATCTTCCGGCTCTCGTTTAGTAGTTGTTGGAAACTACGCTGCATTAGGCCTTCAAATTGGGTATGGGGTGTAGCGAGAGGGTGTGTTACACTCCAAGGTGTTCCCCAGGTTGCCTTTCCTGAGCTTCGATCTTCCGGCTCTCGTTTAGTAGTTCTTGGAAACTACACTGCATTAGGCCTTCAAATTGGGTATGGGGTGTAGAGAGAGGGTGTGTTACACTCTAAGGTGTTCCCCAGGTTTCCTTGCCATTGCTTCGGTCTTCCGACTCTCGTTTAGTAGTTGTAGAAAAGTACACTGCATTAGGCCATACAAAATGGGTATGGGGTGGAGAGAGATGGTGTGTTACACTCCAAGGTGTTCCCCAGGTTGCCTTTCCTGAGCTTCTATCTTCAGGCTCTCATTAAATTGTGGTTAAATGGAACAACTGCATTTGGCGTACTAGTTGGTTTGGGGCCTACTATCGGTGTCTGCCACTCCTTGCTGTTCTCCTCCACTGAACAAAGCTGTGCCGCCTGTTTACTACGGTTGCCAATTTTGAACTGCATTTCGACTACTTACTGATTTGGCCCTACTCTCTGTGTCAGCCTCTCATTCCAGTTGTCCTCCACTGCAATGCCCCCTGGTTATTCCTGTGTTACCAATTTTGAACTGCATTTAGCCCACTTTCTTCTTTGGGCCTATATCTGTGTTTCCACTTCATCGTGCCCATTGCCCAGCCAGTGATAGATGAGTCTGCTGGTACATTGACCCATAACGCAACATTCCCCGTGCACGCTACACAACAACATTGTGACCCTGCTGAAAGTCAGGTTGCTCTTCCCGCATACCATACCACCTTACACGGGGACAAAGAGGAAGGTGCAGATGAAAGTGCAGGTTCCTTCATCAGGTGGGGGGAGGAATACTAGTTGGCGACGTCACTGGCACAGGGCCTCTCATAGTACGCAAAAGTGTTGCTGCCGGTGGGAGGCGCCCCCTCCGTGCAAACACACCGCTGTACTTTGAGGGGCCCTGTGCCAGTGCCAATGCCAACGAGTGGGCCCCCCCTGCTTGCTCAGGTTCACAGCACTTGCAAAGTTGAAATACTTACCTCTCCCTGCTCCACTGCCGTGACGTGGTCCAGATTTCCTGGGCCCACTAATTACTTGAACCAGCCCTACCCCCCACAACTTTAGCCAAATGACCCCCAATTTCAAATGCCTTCCAATTATTATAAGGTAAATTACGCTTGACAAGCTTCATTAAGAAGAATGGATGGTTTTGACATTAAAATGGCCACTCTAGGTGTTTTCCTGGCCCCCACTCACTGCCGACTATGCTGCCCCATTGACTTGCATTGGGTTTCGTGTTTCGGTCGATCCCGACTTTACGTCATAATCGGCCGATTTCACTCGACCCGACTTTGGACATAGTCGGGTTTCGCAAAACCCGGCTCGACTCTAAAAAGGTCAAGGTCGCTCAACTCTAGTAATGACATGATACTTTTAATATGCAGCGTTTCCGCACAGAATTTTCCGCACCATTAGCACAGCATTTTTTTCCCCTATTGATTTACATTGTACTGTAAATCACTCGCGGATCTGCAGGAAGTCCGCAACGTGTGCACATACCCATAAAGTGTCAATACAAATCTAATTCAGCTTTTTTTTTTTTTTTTACTTTAATAGCATTTTTTGGGGGTGTCGAAGGGATTATAGGAAAAGAAAAAAAAAATTCTAGAGCATTTCAATTTTCTCTGTAATGGCTTTTACCCACTCGACTCATTAATTTTATATATTTTCATATATTGTATTTACTGCACATAAGTGATGGGAGCATTGACTAGCAGGAGTCCATCAGACCGGTCAGTACTATGATCACTGGAGAGGAGGCCTGTGAATTTCCCAACCTCCTGGAATTCCCGGCTCCACAAATTACTGACCTATCTATGGCCTCTTTTCACACATCAGTGTCTCCGCTACGTGTGAAAACTGTAACCACACGTACCAGAGATACTGACACACATAGACCCATTCAAATGAATGGGTCTGTGCACATGTCAGTGTGTTTCCACGGACTGTGTCAGTGTGCCCCACACGTAGACATGTCCATTTTTTTACGGTCAGCACAGACGGCAAAACGTCCTGCACACAGAGAACACACATTGATGACCTCCGTGTGACACACATTGGCACCGGCAAAGAAGCGCTGTTCCCCGGCAGCAGGTGCTGAAAACAGCTCTCATCATTTTCCCCTACTCTGCCGGCGATCGGCACTAGCAGAATGATGAGAGTTATATAAGGGTATGTGTCCACGTTCAGGCTTTGGTCAGAATTTTATGCAGGTAAAATCCTGACGAAAACTGCACGTGAGGTCACAGGCAGGTCACCTGCGGTGTTCTTGCGTGTTTTGCTCATTGTAGCAACATGCTGCATTCTGAAAAAACACGCCGCATGTGCGTTTTCGCGGCATAAACGCATGCGTTTTTTCCTGCATAGTGGAGACGGGATTTCATTAAATCCCCTCCACTATGCTGTAACATCTGGACGCTGCATTTTTGACGCTGCGGAAAAATGCAGCGTCAAAAACGCAGCGTTTCCTGAACGTGGAAACATACCCTTAAAGTCCAAACGATGACAGCAGGTGGCGGCGTTTGGGACTCTTACTCGCATCATCTGACACCTGCTGCCGCTAATAACAGTGACAGCAGGAGCGAATGTGGGTTCCCCGCTTTCTTGAACCAGCCAGGCAAAAACTCACAGCCTTGCTAAAGCGCACAGCTGGGGGCTGGTATTCTCAGGCTGGTAAGGGGCCATTGATATAAGCCCCCCCCCCCCCCCCCCCCCCCCAGCTTAAAAACCGCAGCCCGCAGCTGCCCAGAAAAGGTGCATCTATTAGATGCGCCAATTATGGCGCTTTGCCCAGCTCTTCCCACTTGCTCTGTAGCGGTGGCAGGTGGGGTTAATTTCACCTTTGTATTGTCAGGTGACATCAAGCACACGGCTTCGTAATAAGACACCTCTCCATTACTAATCCTATAGTTAATGTTAAAGGGAGCCTGTCACCCCCAAAATCGAAGGTGAGCTAAGCCCGCCAGCATCAGGAGCTTATCTACAGCATTCTGGAATGCTGTAGATAAGCCCCCAATGTATCCTGAAAGATGAGAAAAAGAGGTTATATTATACTCACCTGGGCGAGCGGTCCGATCCGATGGGCGTCCCGGTTCAGCGCCTCCTATCTTCATCAGAAGACGTCCTCTTCTTGTCTTCACGCTGCGGCTCCGGTGCAGGCGTACTTTGTCTGCCCTGTTGAAGGCAGAGCAAAGCACTGCAGTGCGCAGGTGCTGGGCCTCTCTGACCTTTCCCGGCGCCAGCACACTGCAGTACTTTGCTCTTCCTTCAACAGGGCAGACAAAGTACGCCTGCGCTGAAGCCGCAGTGTGAAGACAAGAAGAGGTTGTGATCATAAGAAGATGGGAGGCCCCTACCGCGACACCCATCGGACCGGACCGCAGCGGGACCGCCCCTGGGTGAGTATAATCCAGGGTGGATAAAAATCAATGTTTTTTTTTTGTTTGTTTTTTTTTTTTTTTTTTTTTTTTTTTAAAAATAGGATTTTTTCTATTTAAATTGGATTTTTTTCAATAAACTGCTTTTTGAGGAAAATATTTTACCATCCAAAGGTTCTTCCATCATGAGATAAAGCTGAGTTGTTTAACTCAGTAGAATAAAGGCTGTATATGTGTAACATTCACAATGCCATGCTCTTCCAGAGGTTTCTGTAGGATTAGTGGGCAGTTTCTCTCCTATATTATCACAGACGCTCGCTTTACTTACGCAGTTCTCAAAACTGAATTTGACTCCGCAGAGGTCCCAGCCTCTTCTTCATGGCAAAAATGTTACAACATGAACAGAGTTGAGAAAAAGACCTTAATCCTATTGTTCTACAAACTTATGAATACAGAATCAACCCCTTCAGTGCCAAGTCCAAGAAGTTAGACAATATGTTTCTGATTGTTTGGAGTGGAATAGATCTGTACAACACAAGAAGAATGTGAATCTAAGTGTGAAGAGGAGGAAGGGCAAGCAGACAAGTCCGGCGGATCCGACGTACGAAAAAACGTTACATTGAATGTTTTTTTCGTGCCGATGGTCTGCCAAAACACGACGGACGGCCATCCGTCACTAATACAAGTCTATGGGAAAATGCAGGATCCTGCATTCTCAAAAAACGACGGATTGTGACGGAAGCTGAAAAACGCAAGTGTGAAAGTAGCCTAAGAGATAAGCTACAACACAGCTACATCGTATGAAAAATAAAAAAAGGTTACGGGTCTTGGAAAATGGCGGCAACTGCAAACATTTTTTTCCACCACAAAAATAACAAACTGGACATGATTGTCGCACAACAAAATAAGCCCTTATATGTCTGTGTGGACAGAAAAGAAAAATAAAGTTATGGCTCTGGGAAGAAAAAACAAAAAACTGGTTGTGGCGTTAAGGGGTTAAAAGAGAGTACCCAGGGGATAAAAATGTATTCCTATCAGTAGAATTTCATGAACTATAAAAGGCTTATACAGTATCTGGTATTTGTAACTATTCACTGTGATCATGATGAAGCTCCTGAGCGCTCCGTCTGGGACATTACATCATGGGTCAGGAGGCATGGTCTGCTACTGGTTTCTAACAGGCCTGCCCCCTGACTTTAGGCACAAAGGGTGGGTGTGGGGTGTCATGCAAGTCCCACCCCTGAACAAGCCTGATGTCTGACACGGTGCTCTGCCCGCCAGATCCCATGATCTCTGCCTATATCACAGCTGAGAAGTCAGAGCTCAACTCCATGCTCCTGCTACAAGGGGCTGTGTATGTCCAGGCACTGCATCCCTCCCTCAATAGTCCTCCTGCATCACACTGGACCTCCCTAACCTGAGGATGGTATCACAGACTGTCAAACATAATCCCAGCATTTCCCCTAAAGTGCACTCTCCTCTGGCCAGCCGGGGAGGTATGTGACACAGGAGGACTAGCGAGGGAGGGAAATTAGTGCTGGATGCAGGGCAGTGGAGTTGGCATGTGCATAAAGTGCAGCACAGATTCATCTCTACTAAAAGCCGAGATCCTTAGATCAGGAACAGAACAGACATTTATAACTTTCCCAAATTATTATGAAAGCATTTACTGCACATCCTGCGGTGAACTACTGTACACAATATATTACATATATTAGTCGGAAGCAGTGAATTTATACACAGACTGCAGTCTTGGCTGGGTGGACACAAGTTCCTTCTGCACATGCTCTTTGTGACAGAACCATAGAAGGAAGCTCTATCATAGCAGGCAGATATGGGGGTCAGCGAGGAAGAGCAGAGTCACACTGGACATCAGGCTCTCAGGGGTGGGGCTTGCATTATGAGCGCAAGCCACGCCTTCCGATCTGGTAGTGAAGCAGTTAACAGGGGGCGTGGCTTGTGTTGAGCGCCATCAGCAGAACACGCCCCCCGATTTATGATGTTATGTCCCAGAAGAGGGGGTGGGAGAAGTGAGAGGAGCAGCAGAGTGTGCATCACCGCGAACTGCTCGGAATACCAGACATTGCCAATGGAAAGCAGCACCATGGATGTAAGCCTGGATAGTTTATGGAGTTACATTACAGGAATATATTCGATTCGTCTCTCTAGAGATCCCCTTTACCTGCAGTGCCGGATCAGCTGCATGACTGACAAGTGGCTCGCAAAGATACCAATGATGAAAACCTAATGAAAGGACTTCTCATCGGTCTGGTATTTTATGTATATCTGGGACACCGTCTCCAACACCGATGTGAACCCAAATATTGCTCTATACTGCCAATAAATGGCTGTAGGGATCAAGGCGTACAAAATCCATAGTATATGGAAGAAAATAGAATCAAAATATAAAATGGTGTTGCTTTTTTAAGTGACTAGTCAATCAAGTATTAAAGCATTACTGTGTGGAAACACATTAGCGGACATGTAAGTGAAGGCTGTCAAGGATCACTTTAGTGTAGATTCTAGTCTAGGATTTCCCAGTTTTTCCCCAAGAGAAAACGGAATGTGCTTTCAATTTGCTCAGCATCCATCAATATAGTTTCACCTCAGCATTTTTCAGAATGACCTCCTTCATATTTCCTGTTTGTAAATTCCCGTAAAGGAAGAACAGAAAATATGCAAAGCTGTATTAATATAGCCCAACAATGCCACAGTGTCAAATATTAAGACAACTAGCTGCAGAAACCTTCTGGCTGTTCCCTGTGTACAGTTAGGCTAAACATTGTTAAGCCCCACTCAGCCAAGTGGGTGTAGCCATAGTCAGCCAATTTAATTCATTAGCAGGGTATTAACCCCACGTTCTCGGCAGGAAGTCTACAAGATAGAATCATAGCGCGAGTGCTACAGACATTCAGAAAAATCTTTTTAAGTCTTAAAAAGGTACGATAATCAAGAACCGTAAACAATATGTTCTATATCTGGCGGATTGAGGTTTTGGGGCCCCTCCCCCCCCCACACACACACACACCCAGTGATCACTCAAAAGGCCCCTGGAAATGTGAAGCCCAGGACACCACAAAGTAGAGTACAGATTCAATAGAATGTCCGATTTCTACTGAATCCGTATCCGTCTCTGTGCACGGAGCCAGAAGAGGGGAACTTCTGTCCAGGGTACATGGCTGCACACTTCTCAGGGGTCTTCTGAGCGATTGGTGTCTAAAGAGACTCCCACTGGTCTGCAGGTAACAGAAGGGACAAGGTGGGAGGCAACACAAATTGAGCAAACGTTCAGGTACTCAAATTACAAAAAAAAAAAAAAAAAAGTAATAGAAAAGTAGTTGTAGTGGTCGTCCAGTTCTGTCCCCGTTTTCTTGGGACGTTTACAACATTTGATGTTTTCTCTTTCCTCAGAGCCATACATGGGAGTGCATGAATGTTACCTATTCATGTAAAACACAATCTACTATATAATTGTTTAAAGGTCACTTCAGTCTTTCTGTCTGTCCTTCTGCCTGTCGCGGATATTTATTGGTCGCGGCCTCTGTCTGCCATGGAATCCAAGTCACTGATTGGTCTCGTCAGCTGCCTGTCATGGCTGCCGCGACCAATCAGCGACTGCCACAGTCCGATTATTCCCTCCCTACTCCCCTGCAGTCAGTGCCCAGCACCCGCTCCATACTCCCCGCAGCCACCGCTCACACAGGGTTAACCCCTTCATGACCCAGCCTATTTTGACCTTAAAGACCTTGCCGTTTTTTGCAATTCTGACCAGTGTCCCTTTATGAGGTAATAACTCAGGAACGCTTCAATGGATCCTAGCGGTTCTGAGATTGTTTTTTCGTGACATATTGGGCTTCATGTTAGTGGTAAATTTAGGTCAATAAATTCTGTGTTTATTTGTGATAAAAACGGAAATTTGACGAAAATTTTGAAAATTTCGCAATTTTCACATTTTGAATTTTTATTCTGTTAAACCAGAGAGTTATGTGACACAAAATAGTTAATAAATAACATTTCCCACACGTCTACTTTACATCAGCACAATTTTGGAAACAAAATTTTTTTTTTAGAAAATTCCTTGGAGAAGGGAATGGCACTAGGATATCAATTGCAGCTTTATATTCCTCGCACTCATTACATGGATCGCTCACACATGCGGTATGCAAAAAGCCACTGAGATGCGGTGCTCAGCTAATGAGGTAATACCAATCTTCATAAACAAAAGTTGAAAAAGTAGCGGCACTCACCAGTCTGCTCAAAATTAGAGCAGAGCGCACGAAACGGCCGTCGTCCCCCTTCACTCCCCGCACCCTCGTAACAACCTGCATTGTGTCCGCATAATCTGTACTATGGATTGAAGACACATTAAAGACATAATTTTGAGCAGACTGGTGAGTGCCGCTACTTTTTCAACTTTTGTTTATGAAAATTTTTTTTTTGCTAGGAAGTTATAAGGGTTAAAATTTGACCAGCGATTTCTCATTTTTACAACGAAATTTACAAAACCATTTTTTTTTAGGGACCACCTCACATTTGAAGTCAGTTTGAGGGGTCTATATGGCTGAAAATACCCAAAAGTGACACCATTCTAAAAACTGCACCCCTCAAGGTGCACAAAACCACATTCAAGAAGTTTATTAACCCTTCAGGTGCTTCACAGCAGCAGAAGCAACATGGAAGGAAAAAATGAACATTTAACTTTTTAGTCACAAAAATGATTTTTCAGCAACAATTTTTTTATTTTCCCAATGGTAAAAGGAGAAACTGAACCACGTAAGTTGTTGTCGTCCAATTTGTCCTGAGTACGCTGATACCTCATATGTGGGGGTAAACCACTGTTTGGGCGCACGGCAGGGCTTGGAAGGGAAGGAGCGCCATTTGACTTTTTGAATGAAAAATTGGCTGCACTCTTTAGCGGACACCATGTCACATTTGGAGAGCCCCCGTGTGCCTAAAAATTGGAGCTCCCCCACAAGTGACCCCATTTTGGAAACTAGACGCCCCAAGGAACTTATCTAGATGCATAGTGAGCCCTTTAAACCCCCAGGTGCTTCACAAATTGATCCGTAAAAATGAAAAAGTACTTTTTTTTCACAAAAAAATTCTTTTAGCCTCAATTTTTTCATTTTCACATGGACAACAGGATAAAATGGATCCTAAAATTTGTTTGGCAATTTCTCCTGAGTACACCGATACTTCACATGTGGGGGTAATCCACTGTTTGGGCACATGGTAAGGCTCGGAAGGGAAGGAGCGCCATTTGACTTTTTGAATGAAAAATTATCTCCATCGTTAGCGGACACCATGTCGCATTTGGAGAGCCCCTGTGTGCCTATGCAATGGAGCTCCCCCACAAGTGACCCCATTTTGGAAACTAGACCCCCCAAGGAACTTATCTAGATGCATACTGAGCACTTTAAACCCCCAGGTGCTTCACAGAAGTTTATAATGCAGAGCCATGAAAATAAAAAATAATTTTTCTTTTCTCAAAAATGATTTTTTAGCCTGGAATTTCCTATTTTGCCAATGGTAATAGGAGAAATTGGACCACAAATGTTGTTGTCCAGTTTGTCCTGAGTATGCAGATACCCCATATGTGGGGGTAAACCACTGTTTGGGCGCACGGCAGGGCTCAGAAGGGAAGGCACGCCATTTGGCTTTTTAAATGGAAAATTATCTCCAATCATTAGCGGACACCATGTCACGTTTGGAGAGCCCCTGTGTGCCTAAACATTGGAGATCCCCCACAAATTACCCCATTTTGGAAACTAGACCCCCAAAGGAACTAATCTAGATGTGTAGTGAGCACTTTGAACCCTCAAGTGCTTCACAGAAGTTTATAACGCAGAGCCATGAAAATAAAAAAAAAAAATTATTTTCTCAAAAATGAATTTTAGCCCGCAATTTTTTATTTTCCCAAGGGTAACAGGAGAAATTTTACCCCAAAAGTTGTTGTCCAGTTTCTCCTGAGTACGCTGATACCCCATATGTGGGGGTAAACCACTGTTTAGGCACATGCTGGGGCTCGGAAGTGAAGTAGTGACGTTTTGAAATGCAGACTTTGATGGAATGCTCTGTGGGCGTCACGTTGCGTTTGCAGAGCCCCTGATGTGGCTAAACAGTAGAAACCCCCCACAAGTGACCCCATTTTGGAAACTAGACCCCGAAAGGAACTTATCTAGATGTGAGGTGAGCACTTTGAACCCCCAAGTGCTTCACAGAAGTTCATAACACAGAGCAGTGAAAATA
This sequence comes from Ranitomeya imitator, assembly GCF_032444005.1. Classification (NCBI taxonomy): domain Eukaryota; kingdom Metazoa; phylum Chordata; class Amphibia; order Anura; family Dendrobatidae; genus Ranitomeya; species Ranitomeya imitator. Next base: position 177,241,785 of record NC_091284.1, read on the forward strand.
ATAAATACGTTTTCTTTCCTCAAAAATAATTTTTTAGCCAAGAATTTTTTATTTTCCCAAGGGTTACAGGAGAAATTGGACCACAAAAGTTGTTGTCCAGTTTCTCCTGAGTACGCTGATGCCCCATGTGTGGGGGTAAACCACTGTTTGGGCACACGTGGGGGCTCAGAAGGGAAGTAGTGACTTTTGAAATGCAGACTTTGATGGAATGGTCTGCGGGCGTCACGTTGCGTTTGCAGAGCCCCCGATGTGCCTAAACAGTAGAAACCCCCCACAAGTGACCCCATTTTGTAAACTAGACCCCCCAAGGAACTTATCTAGGTATGTGGTGAGCACTTTGAAACCCCAAGTGCTTCACAGACGTTTACAACGCAGAGCCGTGAAAATAAAAAATAATTTTTCTTTCCTCAAAAATGATGTTTTAGCAAGCAATTTTTTATTTTCTCAAGGGTAACAGGAGAAATTGGACCCCAGTAATTGTTGCGCAGTTTGTCCTGAGTATGCTGGTACCCCATATGTGGGGGTAAACCACTGTTTGGGCACACGTCGGGGTTCGGAAGTGAGGGAGCACCATTTGAATTTTTGAATACAAGATTGGCTGGAATCAATGGTGGCGCCATGTTGCGTTTGGAGACCCCCTGAAGTGCCTAAACAGTGGAAACCCCTCAATTCTACCTCCAACACACCCCTAACCCTTATCCCAACTGTAGCCGTAACCCTAATCACAACCCTAACCCCAACACACCCCTAACCACAACCCTAACCCCAACACACCCCTAACCACAACCCTAATTCCAACCCAACCCTAAGGCTATGTGCCAACGTTGCGGATTCGTATGAGATTTTTCAGCATCATTTTTGAAAAATCCGCGGGTAAAAGGCACTGCGTTTTACCTGTGGATTTACCGTGGATTTCCAGTGTTTTTTGTGCGGATTTCACCTGTGGATTCCTATTGAGGAACAGGTGTAAAACGCTGCGGAATCCGCACAAAGAATTGGCATGCTGCGGAAAATACAACGCAGCGTTCCCGCGTGGTATTTTCTGCACCATGGGCACAGCGGATTTGGTTTTCCATATGTTTACATGGTACTGTAAACCTGATGGAACACTGCTGCGGATCCGCAGCGGCCAATCCGCACCGTGTGCACATAGCCTAATTCTAAAGGTATGTGCACACGCTGCGGAAAACGCTGCGGATCCGCAGCAGTTTCCCATGAGTTTACAGTTCAATGTGAACCTATGGGAACCAAAAATCGCTGTACACATGCTGCGGAAAAACTGCACGGAAACGCAGCGGTTTACATTCCGCAGCATGTCACTTCTTTCTGCGGATTCCGCAGCGGTTTTACAACTGCTCCAATAGAAAATCGCAGTTGTAAAACCGCAGTGAAATGCGCAGAAAAACCGCGGTAAATCCACGATAAATCGGCAGCGGTTTAGCACTGTGGATTTTTCAAATCCGCTGCGGAAAAATCCGCATAGGACCAGAATACGTGTGCACATACCGAAACCCTAACCCTAGCCCTAACCCTAGCCCTAACCCCAACCTTAGTGAAAAAAAAAAAAAATTCTTTATTTTTTTTATTGTCCCTATCTATGGGGGTGACAAAGGGGGGGGGTCATTTACTATTTTTTTTATTTTGATCACTGAGATATAACCTATCTCAGTGATCAAAATTCACTCTGGAACGAATCTGCCGGCCGGCAGATTCGGCGGGCGCACTGCACATGCGCCCGCCATTTTGGAAGATGGCGGCGCCCAGGAAAGAAGACGGACGGACCTCGGGCGGCCAGGTAAGTATAAGGGGGGGGGAGATCAGGGCACGGGGGGGGCGTCGGAGCACGGGGGGGTGGATCGGAACACGGGAGGGAGGATTGGAGCACGGGGTGAGGGATCGCTGTGCGGGGGGGGGGGGTGGATCGGAGCACGGGGGGGATCGGAGTGCGGGGGGGTTTGATTGGAGCGCGGGGGGTGTGATTGGTGCACGGGGAAGCGGACAGGAGGACAGGGGAGCGGAGCACAGGACGGAGGGGAGCGGACCACAGATCGGGGGGCGATCGGAGGGGTGGGGTGGGTGCACATAAGTGTTTCCAGCCATGGCCGATGATATTGCAGCATCGGCCATGGCTGGATTGTAATATTTCACCAGTTTTTTAGGTGAAATATTACAAATCGCTCTGATTGGCTGTTGAAAGTGAAACTGCCAATCAGAGCGATCGTAGCCACGAGGGGGTGAAGCCACCCCCCCTGGGCTAAGCTACCACTCCCCCTGTCCCTGCAGATCGGGTGAAATGGGAGTTAACCCTTTCACCCGGCCTGCAGGGACGCGATCTTTCCATGACACATATGCTGCGTCATGGGTCGGAATGGCACCGACTTTCATGACGCAGCGTATGCGTCAAAGGTCGGGAAGGGGTTAATGCCAGTGGTAACGGACCACGTTATGCCGCAGGCAACTCACTCAGTTACCGCTATTAACCCTGTGTGACCAAGTTTTTACCACTGATGCTGCCTATGCAGCGTCAATAGTAAAAACATCTAATGTTAAAAATAATTTAAAAAAAAATATTATATACTCACCTTTCGCAACGCTCCGGTGACCGCTCCATGCAAGCGGCAGGTTCCGGTGGCAAGGATGGTATGGGAGAAGGACCTGCCATGACATCACGGTGATGTGACCGCGACGTCATCACAGGTTCTGTGACCGAACTACAAGGGGTCCTCGGAAGGCGAGTATGTTTATTTTTTATTTTTTTAACCTGTGACATACGTGGCTGGGCAATACACTACGTGGCTCTGTGCTGTATACTACGTGGCTGGGCAATACACTACGTGGCTGGGCAATACACTACGTGGACATGAATATTCTAGAATACCCGATGCGTTAGAATCGGGCCACCATCTAAGCATGACAAAGATCTCCTTACACCACTGTTACCAGATGCTTAACAAGGGCTCTTCTCTGGCATTCAACTGAAATGCATTGGAAGAAGCAAATCATATCCAGCCTCTTATTGTTCGGCATCATAACAGCTTTTAACATCGCTCTATTGGGCTCTAATAGAAATCATTGATAAGTGCTTCTGCCTGATGACAGAGGTGCGCTAAACTGTTCCTTAATGAGTTTACTCTGAAAACAGTGCGCCAACATCAAACAGATTAAGTCTCTGCATTTTCCAGAATGGAATAATTGGTAAACACTTTCTATGGCAAACATTCATGGGTGTGGGAGCGTCCGCCTTGGAGGATTCCCCATTACTGGGGATTCTTGGGGAGGGTATCCTGATCACTGGGGATTCAAGACGCAATTTATAATTTTATAATTTCCACAAAATAGTATGTGTACACTGAGAAAAAAAATTTTGGGCCAGTTTTCTACTGGGATCCAAGAAGAAAGGCTTCTCCTTGCGGAGAGTGACATGTTAAGCATGCGGAGAGGAGGAGACTTATAGCCGCAATGTTCCTCTGGGAAATATGCAAATTATTTTTTCAGAGAGTAAGAGGCCTAGAACTCTAGTGCCACCAATAGGAAGTTGCACTCCTAAAAGTCAATGTCAACCCTTTAACGAGCCTTGTCACTTGACTTAGGATAAAAGCAAAACCAGAATCTCAATTTGCAGCTACTGTTTCGGGGTACTGCCCCTCTGTCTCCTCACATAATTTGCACATTTCCCAGAGGAGCATTGGGCTTTAAGTCTCCTCATCTCGACATGCTTAACATGTCACTCTCCGCAAGGAGAAACAAAACCCCTTGAATCCCGGTCAGATGCCTCCCAAAACAGACAAATCTTTAAAAGGGATCCCACTGATTCTGAAATAGTTTTTTCGGGACATTGTACTTTATGATAGTTGTAAAAATGTTTCAATTTGCATATGTGAAAAAAAAAAAAATTTGAAAACTGGCAAAGATTTAACAATTTTCAAACTTAATTTCTCTGTCTTTAAATCTGAGCGTTTTATCACACAATATAGTTAATAATTCCCACATGTCTACTTTACATCAGCACAATTTTTGAAACCGCATTGGGAGAGTCCTCCAGGTGCCAGCATTTAGAGGGTTACCAGCATTTAGAGAGTTAAACTACAAGGACCAGTGCAGGCACCACTCCTGGCAGTGAGAGTCAGGCGTCAGCTGTGATATAAGCTGATCACATGTCAGCGATTGCGCATGCACCGCTCCTGACAGTGAGATCCGGGTGTAAGCTGTGATATAAGCAGATGACACGGCAGAGATCGCACATGCACAGCTCCTAGCAGTGAGAGCCGGGTGTCAGCGGTGATATAAGCGGATGACACGGCAGCGATCACGCATGCACCACTCCTGGCAGTGAGAGCCGGGTGTCAGCTGTGATATAAGCGGATGACACGGCAGCGATCGAGCATGCACAGCTCCTGGCAGTTAAAGCCAGGTGTCAGCGGTGATATAAGCTGATCACATGGCGGCGATCACGCATGCACAGCTCCTGTACGGGCAAAAATCACCATGCAGTATTCAGTATGTCCAAGGTCAGGAAGGATTTACAGAATCTGATGATTACTTTAAAGTACTTTTCACATTACTCAATCACCTTGTTGGAGAGGTCACAACCCCCCAATCATGTAACGCATTTATTTTTTGGGTCATTTTATTTCAAGTGAACCAATGCCATTTTCCCGTTTCCCGATATGTCACAAGAGTATCCTTCCTATTTTACCCATGAAGTCTCTAAGCAGAGAGCAGACCGGACGCTGCGCTCATTGCACAGGGCTTTGGTGGAGACTGTGCACAGGGTAGGCCCTACACAATGAAGACTGCGCAGGTACCAGCCCCTGAAGAGAGTGTTACCGATTATGCTTCGTTTCAGGGCAGCAAACAAGGCAAAGGGAGTGTTGGGATGTCCAGACTTCCCCCTCCGGTGATACTTCGTTTCAGGGTGGAAAGGGCAGTGGACAGGAGTTTCAGTCAGCAGATGACTATTCGGGAGTATCTCATCTGTGACGACACCGCATTTTATCTTAATTAGCCAGATGTCTATTACAGCAAGCCAGGAGGAAGAGACTTCCTTTTGTTCATATAAGCTTCTAATATTGACTTGTAAGTTGACATTTAATGTCACATATTGTGCTGTTATCCTGGATGACTAGTCATGCAGGGTAATTGAATAATGATATTGGCTGATATGCTGGTTATACATTGTCCATGCCAGGTAGTTTGTGGACTTACAAAACAGAAGGAAAAATATGCAAATTACATAAACAATGCGTTTGTCTCATCACCATTCTTCCCCTTTACCTGTGAATGCTGGCTTGAAGGACATTTGTTAACTATGAAAAGAATAGATACTGCCAGGTACAGATACTTCCAGAATTCCAGATGGCCAAGAGATCCAGGGATAAAAAGAACCAGAGACTCTTTACAAGACAGCATCCAAGACATCATGGGGACACAGATTTGACATTTTACAGGATGTCAGCTTAGGGGACCATGGCCCCAGCAGAAAGAATACAGATCTGCGCCACTGACCATCGCTGAACCATGGATACGTTTGGGAAAGTCGGAAATTAGACCCACTGGTCACCTGAGCCCCTTGAGCACATTTGAGAAAGCCAGGAATGGGATCCACAGGTCGCCTGGCTCCATGGAGATGTTCAGAAAAGCGAGGGTGTGACCCTGGAAGTACAAGGCAAGTTGACCGGAACGGACTGTCATCTTCCCAAGCTTGTTGTTACCTCCTGTTTGTGTGTGTCACAGGTGGGATAGTATGTCCTGGAAGTTCTGAAGTTACAGCTGCTCTTATCCCGGCGATTCGGCTGAAGGGTGAGTAATGTTTCACCATCTTGGGTATTTTGCTAGAACGGTTCTATGTATTTGCCTGTTTGAAGTATTGACACACTGTTTCACCCTCACACTGTGTTGGATGAGAAGTATTATGTCCACGATAAAAGGAAAGCAGGCATTCAGCGGGTTGTGCCCTGGTTCATGCAGTCTCAGCTAGAGGACCAGAGCACCCACTGACCCCATGTCTCGACACCATCATGCACTAGAGATTCTGAAAAGAAGAGTTATAGGGTTCTGTTTGTTACCCACTTCCTAAGTGACAGTACAGAGTGAATTTAAGCATGGCTTAAAGTTGCAAAAGTTACTAGTTTCAAAAAACTAACTAACTGAAATTTAATTTGGGTCTAGGACAAAGGCCATGTTCACACATTCAGTATTTGATAACCATTTTAAATTATATACTTTAATATATACTATTTTAATTAGTATTTGAAAGCCAAAATCAAAAGTGGGTGAAAAATACAGGAGTGATTACCTGTATCTATTATACTTTTTTTACTTACTCTATTTTACTTTTCCTCCGATTGTTCCATTCCTAGTTTTGGCTTACAACTATTGATGTTTAATACTGACTAAGGGCTCATACTCACTTGCGAGAAACTCGGATGAGTCTCGCACGGCAATACCCGACACTGCACCTGGCACAGCGGCCGCGTAGGAATATATGGAGCCGCACGCTCCGATCTGAGTGCCTGCAGCAGCGCTGGGTATTAACATGTGAGACTCATCCGAGATTCGCGCAAGTGAGTATGAGCCCTAAATGTGAATGTGGCCTAACCCTTAAAAAAAAAAAAAATAATAATCTAATTTATAGCTCACCAACAGTCAGACTACTATAATCACCTCAAAGAACATTGTAGTGAGATAATAAGCTTAGACTTTTCGAATAACTATTCCTTTGTTGTTTAGGATGAAGCAGTCAGAAATAAAATACAGACGTGTCGTTATGATATAAGAGTGCTTATTTCAGGACTCAATAGTTGTTCATTCGTTCCAAAACAATTGATTTCAGTTATAAAAACTGACATCCTACCAAGTTGGAGCAAGGTCTACAACTTCTCAAATGGCTTTTCTGCACAGTAAAAAAAACAGGAGAAACGTTATAAAATGTATGCCATCACAAGAAAGATTTTGGTGGAAGCTGAGTGACACTTTTTTGCCACAGCTCATGGTAAAGGTGTCTGTGATGGTTTAGTAGGCACTTTGAAACACCTTGCAGCTCGAGCTAGCCTCCAGAGGCAATATTCAGACCAAAATAATGCAAATTTTCAACTGAAGTGAGAAAAATATTCACAAAAATGCAGGCCATGTACTGTACAATCCAGGACTACAAATAAGGAGGAGAATTTGTTAAAATATTAGTTACAGGAAGCAGAATCCATCTAAGGGACTCAATGCCACACTTTCATTCCATCTAGTGAAGAGAAATAAAAGATTTTTTCATTCCGCAATGACAGAAGTCCATTAAGTGACTGAAGGTGGCACAAGATCGGCAATGGATGACATAACTGGGTATGTGACCTGGAAATATGATTAGCACTGGTGGCCGGCTAATATACTCTCTAAAGATTATGAAAATTAAGAAATAGAAGTGATCTCTCTTCATATTCCATCACTGTCCTTTGTGTATCTAAGAAAAACAGACTTAATATGTTGCTTTTTTTATGCAAAGTTTAAGCTGCTTACAAAATAAAAAAATAAAAAAAAGTTTTGCTTAGTTATTGTGCATACTAATAAAGTTTAGTGCATAAAAAAATAATCTGATTCAACGTAAAATTTTGCCACCAAGAAAGCAGCAAAAAAAAAAAAAAAAAAAAAAAAACGATACCTGCGATTTTGCACCACCCATTGCTTTCAATGGATAAAAAAAAAAAAAACTGAAAAACGCTGCAAAAACAAAAAAAAAATTTTTAACCCCTTAGTGACAGAGCCAATTTGGTACTTAATGACCAGGCCAATTTTTACAATTCTGACCACTGTCACTTTATGAGGTTATAACTCTGGAACGCTTCAACGGATCCCGCTGATTCGGAGATTGTTTTTTCGTGACATATTGTACTTCATGTTAGTGGTAACATTTCTTCGATATTACTTGCGATTATTTATGAAAAAAACGGAAATATGGCGAAAATTTTTAAAATTTTGCCATTTTCAAACTTTGTATTTTTATGCCCTTAAATCAGAGAGATATGTCATGAAAAATAGTTAATAAATAACATTTCCCACATGTCTACTTTACATCAGCACAATTTTGGAAAAAAAATTTTTTTTTTTGTTAGGGAGTTATAAGGGTTAAAAGTTGACCAGCAATTTCTCATTTTTACAACACCATTTTTTTTTAGGGACCACATCACATTTGAAGTCATTTTGAGGGGTCTATATGATAGAAAATAATGAAGTGTGACACCATTCTAAAAACTACACCCCTCAAGGTTCTCAAAACCACATTCAAGAAGTTTATTAACCCTTTACGTGCTTCACAGGAACTGAAACAATGTGGAAGGAAAAAATGAACATTTAACTTTTTTTTGCAAACATCTTAATTCAGAACCATTTTTTTTATTTTCACAAGTGTAAAAACAGAAATGTAACCATAAATTTTGTTATGCAATTTCTCCTGAATACGCCAATACCCCATATGTGGGGGTAAACCACTGTTAGGGCGCACCGCAGAACTTAGAAGTGAAGGAGCGCCGTTTGACTTTTTCAATGCAGAATTGGCTGGAATTGAGATCGGACACCAGGTCACGTTTAGAGAGCCCCTGATGTGCCTAAACAGTGGAAACTCCCCACAAGTGACACCATTTTGGAAACTAGACCCCTTAAGGAACTTATCTAGATGTGTGGTGAGCACTTTGAACCCCCAAGTGCTTCACAGAAGTTTATAACGTAGAGCCGTGAAAATAAAAAATCGCTTTTCTTTACACAAAAATGATCTTTTCGCCCACAAATTCTTATTTTCACAAGGGTAACAGGAGAAATTAGACCACAAAAGTTGTTGTGCAATTTCTCCTGAGTACGCTGATACCCAATATGTGGGGGTAAACAACTGTTAGGGCGCACCGCAGAGCTTGGAAGAGAAGGAGTGCCGTTTTACTTTTTCAATGTAGAATTGGCTGGAATTGAGCTTGGATGCCATGTCGCGTTTGGAGAGCCCCTGATGTGCCTAAACAGTGGAAACCCCCCACAAGTGACCCCATTTTGGAAACTAGACCCCCCAAGGAACTTATCTAGATGTGTGGTGAGAACTTTGAATGCCCAAGTGCTTCACAGAAGTTTAGAAGGCAGAGTCGTGAAAATAAAAAATATTTTTTTTTTTTCACAAAAAAGATTTTGTAGCCCCCAAGTTTTTATTTTCACAAGGGTAACAAGAGAAATTGGACCCCAGAAGTTGTTGTCCAATTTATCCCGAGTACGCTGATGCCCCATATGTGGGTGTAACCCACTGTTTGGGCGCACGGCAGAGCTCAGAAGGGAGGGAGCACCATTTGACTTTTTGAGCGCAAAATTGGCTGTCGTGTTTGGAGACGCCCTGATGTACCTAAACAGTGGAAACCCCCAATTCTAGCTCCAACCCTAACCCCAACACACCCCTAACCCTAATCCCAACCCGATCCATAATCCTAATCACTAACCCTAACCATAATCACAACCCTTACCCCAAAACAACCCTAATGTCAACCCTAACCATAACCCTAATCAAAACCCTAAATCCAACACACCCCTAATCCTAATCTCAACCCTAACCTCAAACCTAACCCTAATCCCAATACACCCCTAATCACAACCCTAACCTTAACCCTAATCCCAAACCTAACCCTAATCCCAAGCGTAACCCTAATGCCAACCCTAACCCTAATACCAACCCTAATCCAAACCCTAACCCCAGCTCTAACCCTAACTTTAGCCCCAACCCTAACCCTAGGGCTACTTTCACACTTGCGTCGTTTGGCATTCCGTCGCAATCCGTCGTTTTGGACAAGAAACGGATCCTGCAAATGTGCCCGCAGGATGCGTTTTTTGCCCATAGACTTGTATTGCTGACAGATCGTGACGGATGGCCACACGTCGCGTCCGTCGTGCACTGGATCAGTTGTGTTTTGGCGGAGCGTCGGCACAAAAAAACGTTCAATGAAACGTTTTTTTTTGTACGTCGCATCCGCCATTTCTGACCGCGCATGCGTGGCCGTAACTCCGCCCCCTCCTCTCCAGGACATAGATTGGGCAGCGGATGTGTTGAAAAACTACAGCTGCTGCCCACGTTGTGCACAATTTTCACAACGTGCGTCGGTATGTCGGGCCGACGCATTGCGACGGCCCCGTACCGACGTAAGTGTGAAAGAAGCCTAACCCTAAGTTTAGCCCCAACCCTAACCCTAAATTTAGCCCCAACCCTAACCCTAAATTTAGCCCCAAACCCTAACCCTAGCCCTACCCCTAACCTAACCCTACCCCTACCCCTAACCTAACCCTACCCCTAACCCTAATTTTAGCCCCAACTGCTGTTCTCCTGCCGGCCGGCAGATGGAGACAGATGGCGGGCGCACTGGGCATGCGTCCGCCATGTTCTGCTGCCGGCGGCCAGGAGGAGCAGCAAGAGGATCCAGGGACCTAGGTGAGTATGCTAGGGTCCCCGAATCCCCCTATTTCTCTGTCCTCTGATGTGCGATCACATCAGAGGACAGAGAATTACACTTTTTTTTTTTTTTTTTTTTGCGGTCGCCGGTAAACAGTTAATTACCGGCGATCGCAAAACAGGGGTCGGTAATACCGACCCCGATCGTGCTCTTTGGGGTCTCGGCTACCCCCGGCAGCCGAGACCCCAAAGATTCTCCCGGTGCCGGCCGGCGGGCGCACTGCGCATGCGCCCGCCATTTTGAAGATGGCGGCGCCCACCGGGAGACACGAGGAGCATCGGGGGAGCTAGGTGAGTATTGGGGGGCCACCTGGGACCCCTTTTCTCTGTCCTCCGATGTGCGATCACATCGGAGGACAGAGAAATTAAAAAGAGATCGCTTTTTTTTTTTGCGGTCGCCGGTAAACGGTTAATTACCGGCGATCGCAAATGCGGGGTGGGTTAAAAAAAACCCGAATCATGTTCTCTGGGGTCTCGGCTACCCTCGGCAGCCGAGACCCCGGAGAAAATCGGCCTCTGGGGGGCGCTATGGACTTTTTCCACAGCGCCGTTAATTAACGGCGCTGTGGTTTAAGTACCCTTAGCGGCCGCCGTTAAAAGGCGTATCGGCGGTCGCTAAGGGGTTAAAAGTGACGATACATTTTGCAAAGATACAGATCTTTGACAAAACTGTAGGGAAAAAAAAAACACGGTGTGTGCAAGAGATTTCTGAAATCTCAGACTTTGATGGTACTGTGAAACGCTGTTGAAAATTTGCGTAAAAAAAAAAACCCTGCAAAAACACAACATGTGAACATAGCTTAAAAGTGAAAAAAAGTTTAATATTAACTCAGGTGGAGTCAAACCCTAATAACAGACCGTACAGACACACAAGGAAATGGCCATTGTTAGCAAAAGATTGTGGACAAGGGACAAATGAATGATAAAAGGTAAACGCTATTCGGGTATGTTTCCATGTTCAGTATTTGCTGCGGATTGGGTGCAGCGTACAGCCAGATGTTACAGCATAGTGGAGGGGATTTTATGAAATCCCATCTCCACTGTGCGTTCAAAGACGCGGGTGGCAGACCTGCGTATACGCACATGTGGCGCATCTTTATAGACAGCAGCATGTCTATTTATCTTGTGGAGACGCTCAGTGTGTATAGGCCGCGGTGATTCCGCATGTGTTCAATGAACACATGCGGAATCACTGCACATAAAAGCCGGCAGCGCTTTGGACGGAGCGGGTATCTGCTGCGTCCAAACGCGCTGCCTTTATGGAACGTGGAAACATACCCTTAATGGTTTAAGACTAGTTCAGGTTTTATTTTATAGCAGAATGATTTAACCACTGTTCTATTCATTTTAAGAAAGAAAATATCAGAAACAAAATATCCGCAAATATCGTCTTGTGACATATGAAATTAAAGCCTTTACGCTTCTAAACAAAATAACCCCTCTCCCATCTCTATCTGAATTCTAGCCTGAGATATGACTAAAAACAAAAATGTAAAAGTCATACAAGCCCCAAAAATGCAAGCTTTCAAAACTTTTAAAAATTCAAAACATTTTAATTCACTAAAACAGCGTTTCCAAAAACACCAAAGAAAATAAATATCCGAAGATGTCAGGTAAAAAATGATCCTCTCATTTCATTAGCTGGGCATACTCACCAAGGCACTGAAGGTTTTACCATTTTTTTTTTACTTACCTTGGTCGCATTTGCTATGATGTTATGAGATTAATATAGTTCTCATGTGCCAGGATCATAAATCCGTATTGATTCATATTGAATGTTAGTCAAATCAACACTTATGGCAACCCTCGCATCTACAGTTGGCCGGCAGACTATTGGAACAAACTTCAGAAAGTACCGTATTAGGTTTACTAATCCAGGAATATTGCACGTGAAGTACCGTAATCAGGAATCAATTTTTACAGACAGGTGATTTTAAATTGCACTTTGTATGGCTGCAACAAACAACTGGTTTACTAACAAATGACTGTTCCTATTGGTACAGCATAAAGAGCTTAGTAAACAAAGTAAAGTGTATGTGCACACGTTAAGTATTTGGTGCAAACATTTCTGTATGTCTTGGCAGGAAAAAAAACAGTAAAATGTGCATGTTTCTTCGGTTTTTACATGCGTTTTTAGGGGCATAAATCATCATCATCATCATGGTCATGTAACATGTGCATAAGACTCCATGACATTTCTGTACTCTGTTGGCATCACGAAACCATTCAGTGTTTTGTCACAAAACTGCAGAAAGAAAAAAAAGTGGCAAACTCATGGCCAAAGAGTAAGGCCATGTTCACACCTTGTTGCCATATTATTCTGCAGCCAAAACCTGATGCCTTTGCAATAGATTATAATTGGAAAAAAAAAACGCAACATGTTTATTTTTTTTGCAGAGTTTTTTTTTTTCCTTCCTCTTTTCAGGCCCCAAAGTTCAGGCCACCGGTGCAAAATTACATGAAACCATAAAAAAATAAAATTTGAAAAAAAATAGGAAATTTGATCAAATTAGTTAGAGGGAACAGTTTGACAAAATAGTGACTATTCTGAACAAAAAAAAAAAAAGGGAATTCATGTATGAAGAACAAACATGAACTAAGGCTATACGAGTTCATGAAAAAACTACACAAATGCAGATGTAAACACAGGGGAGGGGTGACGTCGAATTGGTAGGGCACCGTTTATCCTCCCCATGTATAAAAAAGTTAAATGTGTTTCATATCTTGCTGTACCTGCATTTTTTTCACCAAAAATACTGCAAAAACCGACAGAATTTGTGATGCTTTTTTTTGCACTGACCCATTGCTTTCTATGGGTGAAGAAACGCTGCAAGCACTGACATGCGGGAGGTTTCCAATTCAAATCGGGGAAAAAAAAAAAAACAAAGTTGTGCATGAGATTTCTGAAATCTCATAGCTTTTTGCAGGTACTGTAGAAAGAAACAATTTGCATAAAAAAGTAGCAAAAATACAACATGTGTACATACCCTTAGGTTATGTGCAGACGATCAGTAAATGTTGTTGCGGGTTGGACACTGCGCATTTGGCAGCGTCCAAATGTTACAGCATAGGCCTCTTTCACACTTCAGTTATTTGGCGTCAGTCTAAAACCGCCATTTTCCTCAAATAATGGATCCGTCATTTTTTTTTGACGGATCCGTTATTTTCCCATAGACTTGCATTAGTGACGGATGGTCGTCCGTTCCATCCGCCATGCGATGGATCCGTCGAAATTTGGCTGACGTTTCCTAAAACTAGATGGACATTGGAACGTTTTTTGTCAACGCCGAAGTGGCGGATCGCGACGGATCCGTCGCGTCCGCCATTCCATAGAATGGGCGCCTATGGGTGACGGATCCGCCGCAACCGTTTTTTCGGCGGATCCGTCGCCCCAATCCGTTTTTTCAATTGCGCATGCTCCAAAAAGTAGATACTTCTCCCAGACAACCCCCAAGTAACGGATCCGTCAAAAAAACGGATCCGTTAGAACCGTTTTCGCAACAATTGTGACGGATCCGTCAATCCGTCACTATGTCGGTAGTGACTGACGCCAAAATACTGAAGTGTGAAAGAGGCCATAGTGGAAGGGATTTCAAGAAATCCAATTCCTACTATGTGTGCAGAGAAGTCCTTGGAAATGGATATGCATCGCATCTTTCCAGCCCGCAGAATGTCAATTTCCCTTGCAGAGACGCTAGTCACCAATAGAATGTATAGGACGTGATGAATCCGCATGGTTCAGAGATCACATGCGGATTCACCTGCGTTCAATAGACGCTGCGTCCAAAGCGCTGCCACTTCAGAATCGTGTGCACACGGACTAAACTAGGAGTTAGTCATACCGGTAACGGTATTTCCAGGAGTCCATCATGACAGCACCACAGGAGGTTGCTCTTCATATCCTTGATAGGGACAGGAACACAGAAGAGGTTAAATAGCCCCTCCCCACCTCCACCCCTCAGTGATTTTACAAAGTACCACATCAGGATGGATACAACACAATTTTATTGAACTTCCTCTCTACATGTTCATCTAATATATAATTGCCTAGAATACTACTTCCTGCAATTTGTGCCAACTTCCGTGGCTTTGTCCGGAGCTAATGTCCGGAGCTAATGTCCGGAGCTAGTGTCCGGAGCTAGGGTCCGGAGATAAGTGACGTCAACAGTGTCCAGTGTCTGATTGGTTGCCGCCTGCTGCGAGCGACCAATCAGAAACGTGCCGTACTGTGACACACTCCGCCCGCCATTTTGGTGTGATTTTTGAATTTTTACCTCACAGCAAGTTTCTACTGCGTGGAGGCGGGCCCAGTGACGTTGCTCTTCAAGCTCCTGCCGAATTTCGTCAAAAAAATGATAATACCATTTACCAAAACTATATATATTTAGTTGTGAAGTGGTTCAGTGACATTTTCACACCAATTTTGAACTTTTGTTTGGTGTTTTCTCCATATACTGCCTATTATTTTTGTTCTTTCTTACTATTATTTATTAATTGTATTATTCTTACATTTGAATAAATAAAGTATATATGGATTCTAGACTACCCATTCTTTAGAATCGGGCTGCCATCTAGTATCACATATTAGACAAGAGTTCAAGGGGGGGCAAATAATGGGTGCTGTCATGATGGACTCCTGGAAATACCGTTACCGGTATGACTAACTCCTAGTTTCCAGGTCGTCCACATGACAGCACCACAGGAGAAATACCAAATAACTCCTATTAGGGCGGGATTACAGCTTGGAGGACTTTTCTCCCAAAGCTAGTCTGCTGCTTTGAGAGAACGTCCAGCTTGTAGTGCTTGCAAAAGGTATTTGAGCTAGACCAAGTTGCCGCCCGGCAAATTTGGTCCATGGATGCACCCGCACTCTCTGCCCATGAAGCAGATACTGCTCTCAGTGAGTGGGCTTTTAGGTGATCTGGAGGAGATTCACCGGCTGAAGTATACGCAGCGCAAATGGTAGATTTGATCCATCTAGCCAGAGTCGCTTTTGAGGCTTTTTTGCCTCTATTCTTCCCAGACATCTGGATAAAGAGATTTGAGTCAATTCTCCAGCTGCCTGTAAGTTTTAGATACTGCAATACTGTTCTCTTAACATCCAGGGAATGAAGAGAACGTTCTTTTTCGTTATTGTAGTTCTGGCAGAACGTAGGCAAAACTATTTCCTGGTTTCTGTGAAAGTCCGTCACAACTTTTGGAAGAAATGAAGGATCCAACTTTAAAACGATGCAATCTTCCTGTATCTTTAAGTATGGATCTGTTATGGACAGGGCTTGAATTTCGCCTATTCGCCTTGCTGTCGTTATTGCGACGAGGAAAACAGTCTTGAATGTCACAGATTTTAGGTCTGCCTGATCAAGTGGCTCGTATGGAGCTTTCCGTAGCTCATTTAGTACCAAAGTGAGGTTCCATGAGGGTACGGAGCTTCGTATTGTTGGTCTAAGACGTTGTGTAGCTTTGATGTATCTCATTATCCAGGGATGATTCGCTAGTGGATAGTCATAAAAGGCAGTTAAAGCCGAGATTTGTACCTTTAGCGTACTAGGTCTCAAGCCCATATCAAAACCTGTTTGGAGAAAATTTAGTATTTGAGGAATATCTGGTTGTTGGAGAACGGATATTGGAGTATTGGTCTGTGCACAAAATTTCTTCCAAATCTTCTGGTATATAGCCGAGGTCACCGGCTTTCTACTTTTTTTCATAGTTGAGATAAATGACTCAGACAGTCCCTTTGATCTCAAGATCTCCCTTTCAAGATCCATGCTGAGAGTTGTAGCATCTTTAGATTTTGATGGACCAATGGTCCCTGTATTAGAAGATCCCGTCTCAGTGGTAGTAACACTGGGTCTTCCACCGCCATCCACTTCAGCAGAGGAAACCAGCTCCTCTTGGGCCAATATGGCACTATTAGGATCACTACCGCTAGACTTTCCTGGATTTTCCTCAGAACTCTGGGAATTAGGGCTAGTGGCGGGAACGCGTATGCGAGTTCCATGTCCCAATGTTGAGCCAATGCATCTATGCCAGTTGGATTGTCTCTTGGATTTAGCGAAAAGAATTCTTTCGTTTTTGTATTGCTCCTTGAGGCGAATAAATCTATTTGTGGGGTGCCCCACCGTTGGATTAACTGAGTAAAAATTTCTTCGTTTAGAGACCATTCTGACGGCTGTACCTTCTCTCTGCTGAGAAAGTCCGCTATTTGGTTCTGTGAACCTTTTAGGTGTACTGCCGTGATGGACTTTACGGTATTTTCCGCCCAGGAGAATATTTCTTCTGCTAGTGCCTGAAGTGGACGGTGCCTTGGTCCTCCTTTATGTAGGAGAAAAGCTACCGTGGTCGAGTTGTCTGAGAAGACTCGGATGTGGTGTCCCTAAATCTCGTGTTGGCACCTTTTAAGTGCTTCCCAGACCGCTCTGAGTTCCCTGTAGTTGGAGGAACTGTCGCGTATCGATGGTGGCCATGTCCCCTGAAGGTATCGACCTTCTATGTGGGCTCCCCAGCCCCTTGAGCTTGCATCGGTGGTTATATTTATGAATGGAGATATTTTCCATGGTTTTCCTCTTTTGAGGTTTTTTATGTTGATCCACCATGAGAGGGACTGCTTTACCCTGCTGGGTAACCACATCCTGTTGTCTAGTGAATCTTTTCTTCCGTTCCATACCGAAAGAACTTCCCTTTGAAGCGTTCTGGAGTGAAACTGGCTCCACTGTACACTGGGAATGCATGAGGTCATCAGACCTAGAATCCTCATTGCTTTCCTGATGGAGATGTATTTCCGTTTTTTTATTGATTGAAGTTCTTTTTTTATTGACCGTTGTTTTTGGTCTGGTAGGAAGGAGTATTCTAGTTCGGAATTTAGTAGTACCCCTAGAAATATCTTCTGCGTCTCTGGTTCGAGACTCGATTTTTTTGCATTTATTACCCACCCCAGACGTTTCAGGAGTGACGTGGTAATTTCTAAGGATTCTTCCATCTGTTGGGATGAATCTGCGATCAGCAACAGATCGTCCAGATATGGTGCGATGAGAACTTCCTTCTCTCTTAAGTAGGCCATGACCTCCGCCATGAGCTTCGTAAATATCCTTGGGGCAGAGGAGAGACCAAATGGTAGGCACTGAAACTGGAAATGAAGTATTTTCTTGTGGTTTCTTATTGCGAACCTGAGGAATTTTTGATCTGAGGGATGGATGGGAACATGATAGTAAGCATGTTTGAGATCTAGCGTGCACATTACAGAGTTCTTTTTTATTAGCGGTGTAATTGATTTGAGAGATTCCATCTTGAAGCGTTTGTACGCCACCCATTTGTTTAATGGTTTTAAGTTTATTATTGTTCGGTAATCTCCGTTTGGTTTTCTTATGGAGAACAGACTGGAGTAATGCCCCTGAAAATGTTGATGATGGGGTACCGGTATTATGACGTTTAATTCTAAGAGTTTCTGTATGTCTGTTATCAGCCTTTGATGTACGGCTGATGACTGTGTGTTACGCAGAATCTCTTGGGGGGTAGATGAGTAAACTCTATCCTGTAACCCTGTGCCACTGTCTGTAGAATCCACTGATTCTGAGTTATGTTCTGCCATCCTTCTTGGAAGTATTGTAGTCTCCCTCCTATATTGTTGGCGTCATTGTTTGCTGGGTCCTGTTGATTGGTCTCGAAAGGAACCTCTTCCTCTGCCTCCTTTAGGGTAGCTCCACCTACCGGACTTCCCCTTGCCTCTGTAGTCCTGTCTTGGGTGGGAGCGAGTTTTTCGGAAGAATTGCGGTTTCTTTGGCTTCTCCTCAGGGAAGCCTTTCTTCTTATCAGACGCTTTTTCAAGTAGCTCGTCAAGGACTGGACCAAAGACGTGAGAACCTGAGAATGGAATCGAACACAGCTTGTTCTTGGATAGGGTATCTCCCGTCCACGATCTCAGCCATAAGGCCCTTCTTGCTGCGTTTGACAGTGCATTATTCCGGGCAGCAAAGCGTACGGATTCCGCTGAAGCATCTGCCATGAAATCAGTCGCCATCTTTAAAACTGAAAAGGATTTAAGGATTTCTTCCCTTGGAGTTCTATTTTTAATATGACTCTCCAGCTCGTCCACCCAAAGACTCACAAAGACTCATGGACCTTGCTACAGAGGTAGCCGCTATATTCGTCTTCATAATGGCGGCTGACGATTCCCAGGCTTTCTTAAGAAGATCTTCTGACCTCTTATCCATTGGGTCTTTTAACCCTGACGAGTCCTCAAAGGGAATAGCCGTTTTCCTTGTGACTTTGGCCACAGGAATGTCGATCTTTGGGACCGACTCCCAGACTTTAGTTTCTTCTGGGTCAAAGGGAAGACGGTATTTGAAGTCTCTCAGGACTACTAATTTTTTCCTTACGTCTTCCCACTCTTCCATTATCATTGCAGTTATGTGATTGTTGACCGGAAATGGCGGCGGTCTGATGCACTGAAACGGCACGAATTCCACGCCGTGAATCATTCAGCTGATCCCGGTGGCAGACGCGTGACGTGTCTACAGGCAGAGGAAGCCAGTCACATTAAAGGGGCTTTCCTACGAACGAAACTTCATTTTAAAAATTGTCTGTGTGTGACCATGTACGGAGCATACCACATCTCCTGGGCAGGGGAGGAAGCAAAAGACAATACTGACATTACAGCAGGGAATCTCAGAGGATTTCTTTTGTCAGGTAAAATATTTCACTGACTGTTTTTAAACAATATTTTACATCACAAAATGTATCCTCTGCGATCTCCTGCTGTAATGTCAGTATTGTCTTTTGCTTCCTCGCCTGCCCAGGAGCTATGCATTGTAAACGGTCAGAGAATTTTTAAAATGAAATTACGTTCATGGGAAAACCCCCTTTAAAAAGCAAATATCTACGCAAACATGGCTCCTCCCAAAAACTATGCCGAAGACAATAACGGGGCAGGAGAGTGAGTGAGAGCAAGAGAGCAGACAAGGAGGAGAGCACAAGGGGTACACAGGTCAAAGAAGAGATGACATGAGAGAAGACAGCAGAAGAGAGGGGAAGAGAGAAAGGGCACAGGGGTGAGAGAGAGCACAGGGGGAAGACAGCTCAAACGGGACAGCACATGAGGGGAGAACACAGCACAGGAAGGAGAGAGACAGCAGACAACGGGGATAGTACGTGGGATAGACAGGTCAAAGAAGAGAGCACAGATGGGAGAAGTCAGCACATGGGGAAAGAAGAGTGGATAGGTGGGTGAGCACATGGGGGGGCTGCAAAGCCTGCCCCCATCGTGACATTACCGCCCTCCTGATGCTATAGCATCGGGCCTTCATCTAGTCAGATAAATATGCTTTTTTCTTCACCAGGACTGATCAGTCACTCAATTCACAAGTAAAAATCTGTATTCAGTGGAGACAGATTGTTACATTGCAGAGATGGGAGAGGTCATGCTCTGCTGATAAGTTCTAACTAGAGAAAGGACAAAACTCCTCGCCTCTACATAGGAGTTGAGTTACTACTACTAAGATTATCTCTGTTAAGTAACAATTTATTTTCACTGAACACAGATTTTGCCAATGAATTGAGAGTTTTGAGAATGAGCGATCAGTCCTACAGGAGTAAGAAGCAAATTTGTCTTATAAGAAACTTTGTAATATCTTATTTTCATGTGTACTACTAATATAGGAAATAAGAATGAAAACAAAGGCTACTCTTTAAAAGTAAATCTGACAGTGGATACATGCTGTCAGATCAACGAACAGTAGTTAGACACAGCTATATAAGTTTATCTGTGAAACACTACGGCCGAGCCACACTGGTGACTGATGAGACAGCGCCGATTTGTGGGGTACCAGGTGTTGGACCCCCTACCGATCGGCTATTGATGACCTATCGTCAGTGCAGTATTACACAGAGTGACTTCAGACTTGTAGTATAGGGCACGACAACCACTTTAACAAGTTCCTTTCAAGGTGTAGTATACATTCCTGAACACTCCGTTACATGAATCCAGACTTGATTTCTATAGTTAAAATGTTTAGATTTAGATTTGTAGTAATATGGAAATGGATCAGAAAATATTACTAAAACAAAGAAAAATAGCTGTGTTTCTCAACTATGACCAAAAAAGTACTGGAAAACTAGGGGGGAAAATGCCATTTTTAGAAATCGTACTGGGGGAGGAGATGGGGGACAGATGGCATTCATTTACAGTTTATTTGCAAGTTTGAAAAAAGTCCCAACTATGCTGAAAAGGACAATTTATACATTGATATAATTCTTAAATTCCATGGTAACAAGTCTTATTGTAAAGTATTACTGCGCAAAAAGATCAACCAGTGACAATTCATATGCCAATATATAAAGTTGCATTGAAAGTGGTGGAATATGTTTTTAGTACTGTTCGAAATGACCAACAAATGCTAAAATAATAATAATAATTAATACCTTGCAAGGGTCATATGTGTATGTATGTATGTATGTATGTATGTATGTATGCATGCATGCATGCATGTATGTTGAAGGCCTGAGGTGACTAAGGCTATGTGCACAAGCTGTGGATTTTGCTGTGGATTCGGAGTTTACAGTACCATGTAAACCTATGGAAAACAAAATCCGCAGTGCACATGCTGCGGAAAAAACGCGTGGAAACGCTGCATTGTTTATTCCGCAGCATGTCAATTCTTTGTGCGGATTCCGCTGCTGGTTACACCTGCTCCATAATAGGAATCTGCAGCTGTAAAACCGCAGGTGGAATCCGCTCAAAAACCGTGGTAAATCCGCATGCGGACCATTAAGTGAGTGCACTCCCCAGGAGGACAAACATGGCACCAACCTTCAACTTGCCCTCGGCTGCCATAGCAACCCAACAGGTGCCCACCACACTAATAATTTCCCCCTCCATGTAAAACATGCTCTGGAGACATTGTTATCTTCCAGGCAGCTTCATCCCCATAGCCTGAAAGGTCATTTAAATAAAAGTGCTAAAAGATTATTTATCAACAACAAGAAATCTGATAAGAGACACACCTGGATTGCTTTTCAGCAGTCTAACCTGTATGCCCATATTAATAGTTTAGACAGGTCAAATAAGGAGACAGATTTCCTAGGGGTTTTCCAGTTCCAAGAAAAAGTGGACTTTAAAACCCTGTAAAAGTACCTAAAACAGCCAGCAAGTACTCCTCCTCTCTGGGTCCAAGGACAGCTGCTCACCACTGCTTTTATCAAGTGTTTTGGCAGCAGCAGTGGCATCACCACGACAGCACACATCACAGGTAGTCGGTACGATCTGGCGAGCTCAGCTATTGGATACAGCGGTGATGCTTACTGTAGACGTGACATCACTGCTGCAAATGAAACACAGCAAGGACAAGTCGTAGAAAATGGACAAGTTGTAGAAAACAGTTGCTGGACCCAATAAAGGAAACTACCAATTGTTTGTCATTTACAGTGTTTGGGGTCCACTTGCCTTCAAAACTGCAAGAAAAAAAAAAAAAGTAAGAATGTCGGTTCATGTATTTTAGTTTGAAAAGAAAAAAAAATTATATCAAACATCTCTAGGTTACGGTCTCAAAAAATATTTGCTGGGAAACTTACGGTACCACCTATAGTGCTGTTAGAATGTGGATGAAGAACCACAACTCAAAAGGAGGAGAGGACTAGTTACAAACCAGGAGAATACAGGCAGGTTGTGCACATATTAGGGGGTCAGACAACTGATTTTCAGTCAGCGTTTTATTTGCATTTCTATGTATAAAACCCATACCAGTTATAAACTGTGGGGCTATTCACGAGCCACGTGACTGGGGAGGGCTTTAAAAAAAAAAAAAAAAATTAATTCATGGATAAATGCCTGATGTTGATTTGAGTAACAAATCAAAAATCACACAGATGGCAGCAGCGTCATGTTTGTTTTTAACAATACAATGGGCAAGAAGCTTTGAAAAGTTTTTTTGGACTGAAAACAGAAATAACTGATGAAAATCAAATACTGATCAACATCAGAGTTTCTTCTGCATACAAGAACAAATCACTGACATCTGAATGAGGCCTTATGCAGGTATATATAGAGCAGCATTAGAAAGGACTGTCAGCACAGAATGAATGGTCAAAGTACAGGTACTCTGGGCTTCACTCTGGGGTCACTCATATACACCTTCCCACCATCTCCACCTTTCACTGCGCCATGATGCTCCGAGCGGCAGGACTTGGTCAGCACAGAATGACTGTTCACATCAGTCCCTTTAACTTGTGGTGTGGGGATGAAAGTAGAGCTAGATCACAGTTTTCTACAGGTTGTGCACATACCAGTACACTTTGGGAATATGCCCCATTCCCTCCTGGGTACACAATAAAACCCTTGAGGACACTTTGAACAGACAATAGTTAAGATTTTTTGTTGCCAGAGCAGATTGATGGGGTTATCCGGTTACAAAATATTGACAACCCATTTGATTTGTGGTGTTCAGACATGAGCCATCCCCATCAGGTGCACTGTGCTCCAGTGGCTGCTGGATGTAAACACTTTGCCAGGCTGCCAGGTACTGCAGAACGCTCCACCAGTCAGGAGCCAATTACCTACTTTCCTCTGAAACAAGCAGTCTACAAACATTAGATAAAAAGCATCTGATGTGCATACCTGTTCTTAAAGAATAGAAGCCACTCAGTGGGGATAAAGCAATACATTGTGAAGTACTTGATCCTTCTTTCTGCCCTCATCTTTCTTGTGTGCACCACATATTTTCAACGTGATGTTCCAGTTCTGGTGAACATCTGAACCGTGTGCCCCGATCTACAGTTCCCATGTTACAAAGTGCATGCTCTCCCTGCATGTTATCACTCGCTGCACAAGCACTTTTGATAAAAGATACTAGTGCCAAAACTAGGATGAGATGTCAAATTAAATATTTTGCAACAACTAGAAAAGTTTTAGAAAGGTGGACTGAATTGCAAATTGCATGTGAAGCAGTAAAGGGATTTACTTTGTTCTCACATTTACCCTACATAACTAATTGTGAGAGCGTGCCATATGATGCCAACCAGTCATATGATGCCAATTTTCACACTTCCGTCTTTTGTCCTCCGTCGCAATTTGTCGTTATGGGCAAAAAACAGATCCTGCAAATGTGCCCGCAGGATGCGGTTTTTTTGCCCATACACTTGTATTCGCGACGGATGGCCACACGTCGCATCAGTCATGCGACGGATCCGTCGTGTTTTGGCGGACGCGACGCACAAAAAAACGTTCAATGTAACATGCCAACACCAGAGGCAGAGTCATTTGCAGGTTTTTTTGGTCTTGTGGTATTCCTTGACACTTATCACCAGATTCATCAAAATGGCGCCGCAAGCAGGTACATACATTTTTGTACAAGATTAAAAAGAAACTCCTAATTTTTAATGCAAAAAGTCACATAACACATTAAAATGTCTAACTAACATTTGCACAAAAAATGTTGGTAAAAGAAAACCCCTAAAAAAAAATAAAAAACTTTCTTTGGACACTTGCTTTATGACAATTGTGCAGATGTTACTAGGTAATCTGTCACCAGGTTGTGGTCACACCAAACGGGAGCAGCTTCGCCTAGTTCTGACTGCGGAGCTTTGTATAACCCGGCCAAAAATCGATTGCAGTGAGCACAAAGTTGCCAATCAGCGGTAGAGGCAGGATTATACAGAGCTCAGGAATATCGAGGACTACATGATAGCAGATTACTAGTCCTCCAGTGGTACACCTGATTTTATCAGCAGGAGATCTAATCTAAAGCAAACATCCCAGTAAAGGTACTGTCACACTAGACGATATCGCTAGCGATCCGTGACGTTGCAGCGTCCTCGCTAGCGATATCGTCCAGTGTGACAGGCAGCAGCGATCAGGCCCCTGCTGGGAGATCGCTGGTCGGGGAAGAAAGTCCAGAACTTTATTTCGTCGCTGGACTCCCCGTAGACATCGCTGAATCGGCGTGTGTGACACCGATTCAGCGATGTCTTCACTGGTAACCAGGGTAAACATCGGGTAACTAAGCGCAGGGCCACGCTTAGTAACCCGATGTTTACCCTGGTTACCAGCGTAAAAAAACAAACAGTACATACTTACATTCAGCTGTCTGTCCCTTGCCGTCTGGTTCCTGCACTGACTGCTGGCCGTAAAGTGAAAGCAGAGCACAGCCACAGCGGTGAGTCACCGCTGTGTGACTCACCGCTGTGCTGTGCTTTCACTTTCACTTTACGGCCAGCAGTCAGTGCAGGAACCAGACGGCAAGGGACAGACAGCTGAATGTAAGTATGTACTGTTTGTTTTTTTACGCTGGTAACCAGGGTAAACATCGGGTTACTAAGCGCGGCCCTGCGCTTAGTTACCCGATGTTTACCCTGGTTACCGGGGACCTCGGGATCGTTGGTCGCTGGAGAGCTGTCTGTGTGACAGCTCTCCAGCGACCAAACAGCGACGCTGCAGCGATCCGGATCGTTGTCGGTATCGCTGCAGCGTCGCTAAGTGTGACGGTACCTTAAGGCTACTTTCACACATCAGATTTTTGTAGTCAGGCACAATAGACTTGTATTAGCGCCGGATTGCCTCACGTTTCATCAGTTTTTTGCCAGATCCGTCAAAAATTCGTTTACCGGTGGCCAGAGAAAACGTACATAGGAACATTTTTTCAGTCTGGCGAAAAAACGGACAGCGATGGATCTGGCAAAAAACTTATGAAACGTGAGGGGACATGATGGAATCCGGTGACTGAATCCGGTTGTTTTTACACTAATCATACATTCTCTCCCTCTCCTCCCTGGAACAGGAAGTCCAAACTCTATCCCCGGGAATAATATAAATAAAATAAAAATATGATCCAGCAAAACGGATCCGTCGCATCAGTTTTTCACAATTTGCGCCGGATCAGTTTTTTCAAAATACACCAGATTGTGCCTGACGGCAAAAAACTGATGTGTGAAAGTAGCCTAAATTACATTGCTGGAATCAGGATCTCCGTCTCTGCATTTATTAGATGGCAAAAACCTTGTGCCAGAGTCCCTTTAAGGGTATGTTCACACGTTCAGGATTTCCATCCTTTTTTTTTCCTGACTTTTTTAAAAAACTGCAGCTCTTGGCAGAAAACGCAGGTCCTTTTTTTGGTCCTTTTTTGGTCCGTTTTTGATGCGTTTTTTGATGCGTTTTTTTGATGCGTTTTTTTGATGCAGTTTTCTAGCCAGAGTCTGTGTGTTTTCTAGGAATTTTTTTAGGGTTAAAATGGCTGAAAATACCCTAACCCTACCCCTAACCCTAACCCTACCCCTACCCCTAACCCTACCCCTAACCCTATTCTAACCTTAGTGAAAAAAAAAAAAAAAAAAATTCTTTATTTTTTTTATTGTCCCTACCTATGGGGGTGACAAAGGGGGGGGGGGTGTCATTTACTATTTTTTTATTTTGATCACTGAGATATAACCTATCTCAGTGATCAAAATGCACTTTGGAACGAATCTGCCGGCCGGCAGATTCGGCGGGCGCACTGCGCCCGCCATTTTGCAAGATGGCGGCGCCCAGGGAGAAGACGGCCGGACGGACACCGGGACAGTATAAGGGGGGGAGATTAGGGCACGGGGGGGGCATCAGAGCACTGGGGGGGGGGCATCGGAGCACTGGGGGGGGGCATCGGAGCACGGGGGGGCGGGATCGGAACACGGGGGGGGGCAGCCACACTCCGCCCACGCACTTCCGCCCGCTCCCCGCACTTCCTGCTGCAGCGGTTCTGCACATCAAACCGCAGTAAAACCCGCAGATATATTTTTGATCTGCGGGTTTTACTGCGGTTTGGACCTCACAATGGAGGTCTATGGGTGCAGAACCGCTGCGGCTCCGGAAAAAGAATTGACATGCTCCTTCTTTTTTCCGGGAGCTATTCAGCGCGTCTTTTTTTTTACAATTTCCGGACCATGTGCACAGTGTGTCCTGTTTTCCATAGGGTACAGTGTACTGTACCCTGCATGGAAAACAGCTGCGGAACCGCAGCGGCAAAACCGCCGCGGTTCCGCGGTAAAAAACACACTGTGTGAACATGGCCTAAAAATTCTGGATAAATCCAGGCAGAACTTTTGTACCCACCAATAATCACAAGTAAAACTAAGAAGAAAAAAAATATATAAAGGATATATTGACAAGGTATCAAGCCCTTGGTCAGCAATAGGGGGGAAATTAGATAACTACGGTATATAGTGTTTGTAGAAAACATAGTTGTGGCAAGTTATGAGTAAGTACAATTAATTCTCTAAAGGTACCGTCACATTAAAGCGACGCTGCAGCGATATAGACAATGATGCCGATCGCTGCAGCGTCGCTGTTTGGTCCCTGGAGAGCTGTCACACAGACAGCTCTCCAGCGACCAACGATGCCGAAGTCCCCGGGTAACCAGGGTAAACATCGGGTTACTAAGCACAGGGCCGCGCTTAGTAACCCGATGTTTACCCTGGTTACCATTGTAAATGTAAAAAAAAAAAAAAAAAACAACACTACATACTTACATTCTGGTGTCTGGTCACGTCCCTCGCCTTCAGCTTCCCGCACTGACTGAGTGGCGCGCCGGCCGTAAAGCAGAGCGGTGACGTCACCGCTGTGCTCTGCGGCTGGCCGGCGCGCCGCTCACAGTCAGTGCGGGAAGCTGAAGGCGAGGGACGTGACCAGACACCAGAATGTAAGTATGTAGTTTTTTTTTTTTTTACATTTACAACAATAACCAGGGTAAACATCGGGTTACTAAGCGCGGCCCTGTGCTTAGTAACCCGATATTTACCCTGGTTACCAGTGAAGACATCGCTGATCGGCGTCACACACGCCGATTCAGCGATGACAGCGGGAGATCAGCGACCAAAATAAAGTTCTGATCATTCCCCAGCGACCAACGATCTCCCAGCAGAGGCCTGATCGTTGGTCGCTGTCACGCATAACGATGTCGGTAACGATATCGTTGCTACGTCACAAAAAGCAACGATATCGTTAACTATATCGTTATGTGTGACGGTACCTTAAGACGTTGGGATGGCGGCGGTAAATCCCTGGCTTAAATCATAATTCTCCTTTTGTCAATTCTGCTAAAGCTAAAAGAGCCCAATGGCGCGTTTAATTCCAGGTACAGAAGTGAAGAAAAGCAGTTATTTTAGACAAGTCGTCCCAGATAATGAGGAAATCATAACTGTGGAAAGACTCCTGCAGAATCCTCCCCGAAACTTCACAGCAAAAGTAGATTACAATGCAAGTGCATCAGGGTTTAGATCATTCAAAGGCTACAAAAGTGGAGTTGAATTTCAGGGGTATAAAGATATGACCAAATGCTCTAAAAGAATCAAATCGGACTAAACCAACAAATTATGGAGTCCCCTCATACTGGAGAGAAGGAAAAAAAAAAAAACTAACCATAATGGGTGGATCTTACAATGTTAAAAGTGAATCCCATTAGGCACAGGCCTAACATGGATAGTGGCATTCTTGGCTCTGCAGAATATTGTAGCACTGATTTAAAGCTAACCTGTCACCAGGTTTGGCCGATACGAGTTACAGCCTCCACCTTTGCAGGGCTTATCTACAGCATTCTATAATACTGTATATAAGCCCCCTGTCTGACCTGCAAGAGAAAAAAAATTACTTTTATTACTTCCCTGCAGGGCGGTCCAGTCTGATGGGTGTCGCAGGTCCGGGTCCGGTGCCTCCCATCTTCTTGCGATGCTGCCCTCCTGTTGATTCATGGCTCCCCAGCATCGCGCTCCTGCGCAGGCGTACATTGACTGCCCTGTTGAGGGCAGAGTAAAGTACTGCACTGCACAGGCGCCGGGCCTCTGACCTTTCCCAGCGCACTGCAGGACTTTACTCTGCCCTCAACAGGGCAGTCAATGTACGCCTGCGCAGGAGTGCGATGCCGGGGAGCCATGAAGCAACAGGAGGGCGGCATCGCAAAAAGATGGGAGGCGCCGGACCCGGACCTGCGACACCCATCAGACTGGATCGCCCTGCAGTGGAGTAATAAAATAAAATTTTTCTTCTCTTGCAGGTTGGATCGGGGGCTTATATACAGTATTATAGAATGCTGTACAAAAGCCCTGAAAGGTGAAGGCTGTAACTCGTATCGGCCAAACCTGGTGACAGGTTCCCTTTAAGAAATAAAAAATAAAACTACACCCCCAAGGTTAAAAGGGACAAGTCTTTGGAAGTGTAAAGTATCAGTTTCTCACAAAATACATAGTGGCTAAAAATGCATCCCCAGAGAATGGTCACCCCCTCTTGGCACAGACCACAAAAATTCACTCTAAAGTAAAAAAAGGCCCACATCTCTGGGACCATATGGCAGACAAAGCAAAAATAAAAGGATCCTCAGCGGAACAGCTGTAACAGAATAAAAGCAAAGTCTCCCCACTTGTCATTTGCTAGCAGATCTGTCACCAGGGCTGTGGCGTCGGTAAGTCAAACCTCCAACTCCCCCACACATGCCTCACTACTGAGCATGTACATAAAGTGCAGCATAGATTCATCTCCACTAAAAGCAGAGATCCTTAGACCAGGAACAGAACAGACATTTATAGGACATTTCATAACTTTCCCAAATTATGAAAACATCCTGCACTGAACTACTGTACCCAATTATATATTTTAGGAATCGGTCCATTTATACAGACAACGACTCCACAGCCTTGGCTGAAGGATTCCTCTGCTCCAGTGCGTAGCTCTCAGGTAGAGTTGGTCACCTGGCCACAGACACCACACACGGCTGTAATTACTTCAGGATTCCCATCAGCCAGCTATTGCTAACAAGTTACTGTTGTGCAAACTCCTTTCCCCATAACCAAGTGCATAAATAAAACAAGCCTTTATGAACAAAAGCATTGGGACAGATGTCTTTAACCCCTTTACCCCCAAGGGTGGTTTGCACGTTAATGACCAGGCCAATTTTTACAATTCTGACCACTGTCCCTTTATGAGGTTATAACTCCGAAACGCTTCAACGGATCCTGGTGATTCTGACATGGTTTTCTCGTGACATATTGTACTTCATGATAGTGGTAAAATTTCTTTGATAGTACCTGCGTTTATTTGTGAAAAAAACGGAAATTTGGCGAAAATTTTGAAAATTTCGCAATTTTCAAACTTTGAATTTTTATGCAATTAAATCACAGAGATATGTCACACAAAATACTTAATAAGTAACATTTCCCACATGTCTCCTTTACATCAGCATAATTTTGGAACCAATTTTTTGTTTTGTTAGGGAGTTATAAGGGTTAAAAGTTGACCAGCAATTTCTCATTTTTACAACACCATTTTTTTTTAGGGACCACGTCTCATTTGAAGTCATTTTGAGGGGTCTATATGATAGAAAATGCCCAAGTGTGACACCATTCTAAAAACTGCACCCCTCAAGGTGCTCAAAACCACATTCAAGAAGTTTATTAACCCTTCAGGTGTTTAATAGGAATTTTTGGAATGTTTAAATAAAAATGAACATTTAACTTTTTTACACAAAAAATTTACTTCAGCTCCAATTTGTTTTATTTTACCAAGGGTAACAGGAGAAATTGGACCCAAAAAGTTGTTGTCCAATTTGTCCTGAGTACGCTGATACCCCATATGTGGCAGTAAACCACTGTTTGGGCGCATGGGAGAGCTCGGAAGGGAAGGAGCGCTATTTGACTTTTCAATGCAAAATTGACAGGAATTGAGATGGGACGCCATGTTGCGTTTGGAGAGCCACTGATGTGCCTAAACATTGAAACCCCCCACAAGTGACACCATTTTGGAAAGTAGACCCCCTAAGGAACTTATCTGGATGTGTGGTGAGCACTTTGACCCACCAAGTGCTTCACAGAAGTTTATAATGCAGAACCGTAAAAATAAAAAATCATATTTTTTCACAAAAATTATATTTTTGCCCCCAATTTTTTATTTTTCCAAGGGTAAGAGAAGAAATTGGACCTCAAAAGTTGTTGTCCAATTTGTCCCGAGTACGCTGATACCCCATATGTGGCAGTAAACCACTGTTTGGGCGCATGGGAGAGCTCGGAAGGGAAGGAGCGCAGTTTGACTTTTCAATGCAAAATTGACAGAAATTGAGATGGGACGCCATGTTGCGTTTGGAGAGCCACTGATGTGCCTAAACATTGAAACCCCCCACAAGTGACACCATTTTGGAAAGTAGACCCCCTAAGGAACTTATCTAGAGGTGTGGTGAGCACTTTGACCCACCAAGGGCTTCACAGAAGTTTATAATGCAGAGCCATAAAAATAAAACAAAATTTTTTTCCCACAAAAATTATTTTTTAGCCCCCAGTTTTGTATTTTCCCTAGGGTAACAGGAGAAATTGGACTCCAAAAGTTGTTGTCCAATTTGTCCTGAGTACGCTGATACCCCATATGTGGGGGGGGAACCACCGTTTGGGCGCATGGGAGGGTTCGGAAGGGAAGGAGCGCCATTTGGAATGCAGACTTAGATGGAATGGTTTGCAGGCGTCACATTGCGTTTGCAGAGCCCCTAATGTACCTAAACAGTAGAAACCCCCCACAAGTGACACCATTTTGGAAAGTAGACCCCCTAAGGAACTCATCTTGATGTGTTGTGAGAGCTTTGAACCCCCAAGTATTTCACTACAGTTTATAACGCAGAGCCGTGCAAATAAAAAATATTTTTTTTTCCACAAAAATTATATTTTAGCCCCCAGTTTTGTATTTTTCCAAGGTTAGCAGGAGAAATTGGACCCTAAATGTTGTTGTCCAATTTGTCCTGAGTACGCTGATACCCGATATGTGGGGGGGAACCACCGTTTGGGCGCATGGGAGGGCTCGGAAGGGAAGGAGCATCATTTGGAATGCAGACTTAGATGGATTGGTCTGCAGGCGTCACATTGCGTTTGCAGAGCCCCTAATGTACCTAAACAGTAGAAACCCCCCACAAGTGACCCCATATTGGAAACTAGACCCCTCAATGAACTTATCTAGATGTGTTGTGAGAACTTTGAACCCCCAAGTGTTTCACTACAGTTTATAACGCAGAGCCGTGAAAATAAAAAATCTTTTTGTTTTCCCACAAAAATTATTTTTTAGCCCCCAGTTTTGTATTTTCCCAAGGGTAACAGGAGAAATTGGTCCACAAAAGTTGTTGTCCAATTTGTCCTGAGTACGCTGATACCCCATATGTTGGGGTAAACCCCTGTTTGGGCACACAGGAGAGCTCGGAAGGGAAGGAGCACTGTTTTACTTTTTCAACGCAGAATTGGCTGGAATTGAGATCGGACGCCATGTCGTGTTTGGAGAGCCCCTGATGTGCCGAAACAGTGGAAACCCCCCAATTATAACTGAAACCCTAATCTAAACACACCCCTAACCCT
This sequence comes from Ranitomeya imitator, assembly GCF_032444005.1. Lineage (NCBI taxonomy): Eukaryota > Metazoa > Chordata > Amphibia > Anura > Dendrobatidae > Ranitomeya > Ranitomeya imitator. Next base: position 177,273,568 of record NC_091284.1, read on the forward strand.
AATTCCAACGGTAACCCTAACCACACCTCTAACCCTGACACACCCCTAACCCTAATCCCAACCCTATTCCCAACTGTAAATGTAATCTAAACCCTAACCCTAACTTTAGCCCCAACCCTAACTGTAGCCCCAACCCTAACCCTAACCCTAGCCCTAACCCTAGCCCTAACCCTAGCCCTAACCCTAACCCTAGCCCTAACCCTAACCCTAGCCCTAACCCTAACGGGAAAATGGAAATAAATACATTTTTTTTTATTTTTCCCTAACTAAGGGGGTGATGAAGGGGGGTTTGATTTACTTTTATAGCGGGTTTTTTAGCGGATTTTTATGATTGGCAGCCGTCACACACTGAAAGACCCTTTTTATTGCAAAAAATATTTTTTGCAATACCACATTTTGAGAGCTATAATTTTTCCATATTTTGGTCCACAGAGTCATGTGAGGTCTTGTTTTTTGCAGGACGAGTTGACGTTTTTATTGAAAACATTTTTGGGCACGTGACATTTTTTTATCGCTTTTTATTCCGATTTTTGTGAGGAAGAATGACCAAAAGCCAGCTATTCATGAATTTCTATTGGGGGAGGCGTTTATACCGTTCTGCGTTTGGTAAAATTGATAAATCAGTTTTATTCTTCGGGTCAGTACGATTACAGCGATACCTCATTTATATCATTTTTTTATGGTTTGGTGCTTTTATACGATAAAAACTATTTTACAGAAAAAATAATTATTTTTGCATCGCTTTATTCTCAGGACTATAACTTTTTTATTTTTTTGCTGATGATGCTGTATGGCGGCTCTTTTTTTGCGGGACAATATGACGCTTTCAGCGGTACCATGGTTATTTATATCTGTCCTTTTGATCGCGTGTTATTCCACTTTTTGTTCAGCGGTATGATAATAAAGCGTTGTTTTTTGCCTCGTTTTTTTTTTTTTTCTTACGGTGTTTACTGAAGGGGTTAACTAGTGGGACAGTTTTATAGGTCGGGTCGTTACGGACGCGGCGATACTAAATATGTGTACTTTTATTGTTTTTTTTTTTTATTTAGATGAAGAAATGTATTTATGGGAATAATATTTTTTTTTTTTTTTCATTATTTTGGAATATTTTTTTTTATTTTTTTTTACACATTTGGAAAATTTTTTTTTTACTTTTTTACTTTGTCCCAGGGGGGGACATCACAGATCAGTGATCTGACAGTTTGCACAGCACTCTGTCAGATCACTGATCTGACATGCAGCGCTGCAGCCTTCACAGTGCCTGCTCTAAGCAGGCTCTGTGAAGCCACCTCCCTCCCTGCAGGACCCGGATCCGCGGCCATCTTGGATCCGGGGCTCGAGCAGGGAGGGAGGTGAGGAGACCCTCGCAGCAACGCGATCACATCGCGTTGCTGCGGGGGGCTCAGGGAAGCCCGCAGGGAGCCCCTTCCCTGCGCGGTGCTTCCCTGCACCGCCGGCACATCGCGATCATCTTTGATCGCGGTGTGCCAGGGGTTAATGTGCCGGGGGCGGTCCGTGACCGCTCCTGGCACATAGTGCCGGATGTCAGCTGCGATAAGCAGCTGACACCCGGCCGCGATCGGCCGCACTATCCCGTCCAGGGTCAGATAAGCCCAGGGCACCTCGACGGGATAGTACGTCTAAGGTCACAGAGGGGTTAAAGGGAACCTGTCAGCAAGATTGTGCACAGTGACCTACAGTCAGTGTCAGGTCAGCGCTGTTATACTAATTACAATGATACATTGGTTGATTAAATCCGTCTTGTGGTTGTTGTTTAATCTTTATTTTCAGTTTTGAAATGTTCGTGCTCCAGGGACGGCCTGTAGAGGGGGGTCTGATTAACTATACATCAGTATGGCTTCTGACAGGTCACTGATGCTTCACTAACCTGCCCCCTATTTTACATAATATTTTATATATTGAGAAAAAAATAAATAAATCAATCACCTGCAGCAGGCGGCAGCATGATCGAATGTGTAATGTGCGTTTTTATTTTATTTGAGGGTTTAAATCGATTCATAAAGTGTCTCAAAATGGCGCTGGACACGCCTGTGCAGTAGATCGAATAATGAATAGAAAAAGGGGTGGAAGGGGGGGGAAATAAATCACCTGCAGCGCCATCTTGGAGGAGGCAATTTTTTGTTTTTTCTCAAGCAAGATGGCGGCGCCTGTGCAGTAGCAGCTATCTGATTGCAGACAGCTGATATGGCGCAGGTGATGCCATTTTGAGACACTTTATGAATTGATTTATAGCATCAAATAGAAGAATTAAATGCACATTAAACATGCGATCATGCTGCAGTGCAGGCGCAACAGCAGGTGATTTTTTTTCTCTCAATTTATATAATGTTCATTATGTAACATAGCGGGCAGGTCAGTGAGGGATCAGTGACCTGTCAGAAGCCATGTGGTGCTCTGATTAGGTATTCAGAAGACCACTCTACAGGCTGCTCCCGGAGCACGAGCACATCATTAACTCATAACTGAACAAAGTTTAAACAACCACAAGTCGGATTTCATCAACCCAGGTATCATTGTAATCAGTATAACTGTGCCGACCGATCAGTGTCTTAAGATCACTCCGCACAATCTTACTGACAGGTTCCCTTTAATCACACAGACTTCAGGTTTTTATATTCAGTTCCATTGTCACAAGTGTATTAACAGAATAGGCTGTTCTAAAGACTTTACTGTGATAGGATGCCACCATTGTAAGACTGTTTTACAAAGTTTGCCACGTTTAGTAGCTGTCGAGGCTTAAGTCCAAACACCCACAAAATTGAATTCTAGCATATGTACCGACAGGGCACTGTGTGCTGCTGTGCATCATTTTCAGCCATATACACCTATTGGAGTTGTGCAGTAAGACATGGAGGGGGAAAAAAAAAGGATTTCTTTGATTTCTGTCAGGCCAGTTTCACACGTCAGTGGCTCCGGTACGCGAGGTGACAGTTTCCTCACGTACCGGAGCCACTGACACACGTAGTCGCATTAAAATCAATGCATCTGTGCAGAGGTCATTGATTTTTTGCGGACCGTGTCTCCGTGTGCCAAACACGGAGACATGTCAGTGTTCGTGGGAGCGCACGTATTACACAGACCCATTAAAGTCAATGGGTCCGTGTAAAACACGTACTGCACACGGACGTTGTCCGTGTGCAGTCCGTGTGCCGTGCAGGAGACAGCGCTACAGTAAGCGCTGTCTCCCCCACTGGTGCTGAAGCCGCGATTCATATCTTCTGTGCAGCAGCGTTTGCTGTAGAGAAGATATGAATAATCCATTTCTTTGTGGTTTTTCGTATATAAAATAAAGGTCCATGTCCCCACCCCTGTGCGCCCCCCCCCCCGCTGTTCTGAAAATACTCACCCAGCTCCCTCGTTGGCTGTCGCTGCTTCCTCTCCTGGCCGCACCTTCTACTGTATGCGGTCACGTGGGGCCGCCGTTTACAGTCATGAATATGCGGCTCCACCTCCCATAGGGGTGGAGCCGCATATTCATGACTAAATGAGCGGCCCCACGTGACCGCATACAGTAGAAGGTGCGGCCAGGAGAGGAAGCAGCGACAGCCAACGAGGGAGCTGGGTGAGTATTTTCAGAACAGCGGGGGGGCGCACAGGGGTGGGGACATGGACCTTTATTTTATATACGAAAAACCACAAAAAAAATGGATTATTCATATCTTCTCTGCAGCAAACGCTGCTGCACAGAAGATATGAATCGCGGTTTCAGCACGATGCAGGGGACAGCGCTAAACTTTAGCGCTGTCTCCTGCACGCTCCGTGTGGTACCCAGTGGGCACACGTGTGCCACACTGATGTTCCACAGAAACGCAGGGGCACACGGACACGGATAATTCCGGTACCGATTTTTTCCGGTACCGGAATTATCTGGATGTGTGAGACTGGCCTCAGTGACCGAGTGCTGGCCAGTTTTGCTTTGTTTGTTTTTTTTCACAGACCCATAGACTTGCATTAGTGAATTTGATCAGACCCATGGATCATCAGTTGGCAAGTCTCTGTACTTCTGTGCATCTGATGGAGGTACGAGTGCGATCCGTGATGTTTCAGGATATGCACACTTTATTTTACAGGGGCATTGTTAACAAGCCTGAAAAGTATTGAAAGATAAGGAAAAAAAAATGCTTAGAACAGTCCAGTCTAAATGATATGAAGACTTCTTAATTTGAAAAGCCCAACATATAATAAAGCACAACACATACATGGCATTGCATCTAACCTAGACTTTGTGGTTGTGAAAACTGTACGAGTGAGAATTCTAATAAGCATCAGCAAATCATAAAATAGCTGCCCAAAAAAGACCCGGTTATTTTCATGGAAATTATGGCATTCACACAGTCCATGGCTTTATTGCTTATAAAACAGATCGGCCACCAGATTTCACAATAGAAGTGACAAGTTTAAAAAAAAAAAAAAAAAAAAAAAAAAAGGAGTTGTCAGCACAAAAAGACTGTTCAAAAAAAGCAGAGGCGTTCTGTAAGCCCTGGCCACAGCCAAACATGTCACTGCACAGTCCCATCTAATTATTTTGCATCCATCTCCACTCCCTTTTTGTTGATCGACAGATCATGCATTTCAGGAGCCAAAAAGTACAAAGTCAAAAAGTCTGTCAAGTAAGAGAGAAGTGGAGATCGGTAGGTGAGAAGGCGATCGGGATTGTTCGGCTACGCCAATGGTGCACAAAGCCTGTGCTTGGTTTGAAAATTAATTTTATGATAAAAAAGACTCCCTTTAAAAGAAGCACTCCCAATCATGCATTTTTTTATTTTTTTTATTTTTTATTACGCCTGTGCAAATGTGTATAATGTAGACAGTTAATACACTTACCAGTTTCCAGCAGTGCTCAGGTCCTCTTTACTCACATTCTTGTCGGATCACACTGGACTGTGTGTGTGAGCCAGAACTATCAATGTAAGTCTATGTAGAGTCAGAACGAGGCTCCATAGGCTTACATTGTAGCAACAGGACCCGAGCAATGCCGGAAACCAGGGAAGACCATAAACTGTACTAAGCAGCCTCCTTTACAGTGTGCCTATAAGATAGCCGACACTGGGTCAGGAAATCCATTGTCCATCTGGACATTGCAGTCCTTACTCACACCATAAACTCCCCTGTCTAGTTAATGGCTAGTGAAAAAGCTAGATTTTTATGACAGCGGCAAGTGACAGCACCAATATTTAAAAAGTTTTAAAATAAAACCCAGTTATATAATAAAACAAAAAACACAAGAAAGCCAAATTTTATTAAACCAAGTTACTATAAATCTATATTGTAAAATGTAATCGTTCCCTCAAATATTTAAAATGCTGTCTTTTGGCAAGTTCACTAAGCTTTTTTCTGCATTTTTGCTGCAGCAAAACCTGATCTCTGTAGGAAAGAAGCTTGTTTTCCTTGTGGTTTTGGCATGCTAGATTTGTCTTGAGCATACTGAAAGTTGGAAAAAGGCAGTCCTATTCTATAGAATCAGGTTTTAGTACAAAAAAAGCTGATACCTGCATTTTTTTTTTACCACCCATTCATTTCAATGGGTGAAAAAAAAAAAAAAAAAGTGCGCATGAGATTTCTGGAATTTCAGACTTTGCTGATACTATAAAACGCAGCTGAAAATTTGCATAAAAAAAAAAATATATATGAAAAGCCACCTAGTGTGAACTTCACTTTAGGACTCATGCAGGCGTCCATGTTCTATCCGTATTTCTCAGACAAAACTCGTGCACATAATCTATGCTGCTGTTGGGATTTTTTGTGAACCACGTGTCCATACAAAAACCCTGGAGACATTTTTTCCCCCATCGACACAAGTGCCAATACAAGTCTGTGGGACAGTGGAAAAAAAAAAAAAAAAACAGACCGCACACGGATGGCATCAGCGTACAGTTCATGCTCGGGATTTAACATTTTTATAGGATTGGAGGAACTTTTATTTATCCATGCGTGAAACACTAATGACACGGTAACTTTTTGCGCACATAAAACATCGATGTCTAAACGAGGACTTAACCCCGTAATGACAGATATTTTCGCTTTTTACTCCCTTTCTATCCCAGAAACATAACTTTTATTTTTCGGGTCAAAATGACCATGTGAGGGCTTGTTCTTTTTGCAGGACAAATTGTACTTTTGAAAGACACCATTGGTTTTAACATATTGTGTACTGGAAAACGGGAACAAAATTCGAAGTGTGGTGAAATTGCAAAAAAAAGTGCAATTTCAGAGTTTTTTTTTTTTTATCATTTTCACTAACGGCTAAAACTGACCTGCCAATATGGTTCTCCAGGTCATTACAAGCTCAGACACCAAACATGTCCAGGTTACTTTTTATTTAAGTGTTGAAAAAAAAAAAGTTGCGTCATTTTCCGATGCCCGTACATCTCCATTTTTTGTGATCTCGGGTTGGGTGAGGGCTTTTTCTTGCACGCCAAGCCAACGTTTTTATGGATACCATTTTGGTGTAGATACTCTTGATTGCCCGTTATTGCAACGTAGCAGTGACAAAAAAAAAAAAAAAACACATTTAAAAATCTGGCGTTTAATTTTTTTCTCATTAAGGCATTTACGGATTGGGTTAATTTTTTTTTATATTGATGATTCTGAATGCAGCGATATAAAATGTGTGTATGTGTAATTTTTTTTATTTTATTTTGAATGGTGCGAAGGGGGAGGGGGATGATTTGAACTTTACTTTTTTTAATATTTAAATTTTTTTTTTTTTTTTTTACTTTTGCATGCCTCAATAGTCTCCATGAGAGACTAGAAGCTGCAGTTGTCCAATCAGCCCTGCTTCATACAGATCACATCGCCTGTATGTAGCAGAAATGCTCACTTGCTATGGTTGTCATGCCAACCCATCCGTGACCCGCAATCACGTGACGGGGTCACCGATGGGAGGGATTTCCGGCACGCTTACCAATGCGCGAGTTAAATGCCGCTGTCAGAGATTGACAGGGGTATTTAACATGTTAACAGCCGTGGTTGGCTCGCGATCCCACCCGTGGATGTTAGAGGCACATGTCAGGTGTTCTAAACAGCTGACGTGCCGGGAAAGGTGTGGGCACAGTGCTGGAGCCCACAAAGGGAGGGATTCCCACGTGGGCGTACCATTACACCCAACATCGGAAAGGGGTTAAAAGGGTAGGTTCACAAAAATTTGGTCCGAAAGCTGCTCAATAAAGCAGACCACATATGGACTGATGTTATTCATTGTTCAGAGGAACATTTTTCCCACACAAACTAATTGGCTGCATTAGAAAAAATATTGCAACACACAATTGTGTCAGCAATAAAAACTTGCAAGTCAAACACCACCCACATGGCATATGTTTTTAACCCCTTTACCCCAAAGGGTGGTTTGCACGTCAATCACCGAGCCAATTATTACAATTCTGACCACTGTCCCTTTATGAGGTTATAACTCGAACGCTTCAACGGATCCCAGTGATTCTGACATTTTCTCGTGACATATTGTACTTCATGACAGTGGTAAAATTTCTTTGATATTACCTGCGTTTATTTTTGTGAAAAGAAACATTTGGCGAAAATTTCGCAATTTTCCAACTTTGAATTTTTATGCAATTAAATCACAGATATGTCACACAAAATACTTAATAAGTAACATTTCCCACATGTCTACTTTACATCAGCACAATTTTGGAACCAAAATTTTTTTTTGTTAGGGAGTTATAAGGGTTAAAAGTTGACCAGCAATTTCTAATTTTTAGACCACTTTTTTTTTTTTTTTTTAAAGGGACCACATCTCATTTGAAGTCATTTTGAGGGGTCTATATGATAGAAAATACCCAAGTGTGACACCATTCTAAAAACTGCACCCCTCAAGGTGCTCAAAACCATATTCAAGAAGTTTATTAACGCTTCAGGTGTTTCACAGTAATTTTTGGAATGTTTAAATAAAAATGAACATTTAACTTTTTTTTCACAAAAAAATTACTTCAGCTCCAATTTGTTTTATTTTACCAAAGGTAACAGGAGAAAATGGACCCCAAAAGTTGTTGTACAATTTGTCCTGAGTACGCTGATACCCCATATGTGGGGGTAAACCACTGTTGGGGCGAATGGGAGAGCTCGGAAGGGAAGGAGCGCCGTTTGACTTTTCAATTCAAAATTAACAGGAATTGAGATGGGACGCCATGTTGCATTTGGAGAGCCACTGATGTGCCTAAACATTGAAACCCCCCACAAGTGACACCATTTTGGAAAGTAGACCCCCTAAGGAACTTATCTAGAGGTGTGGTGAGCACTTTGACCCACCAAGGGTTTCACAGAAGTTTATAATGCAGAGCTGTAAAAATAAAACAAATTTTTCCCCACAAAAATTAGTTTTTAGCTCCCAGTTTTGTATTTTCTCAAGGGTACCAGGAGAAATTGGACCCCAAAAGTTGTTGTCCAATTTGTCCTCAGTACGCTGATACCTCTTATGTTGGGGTAAACCACTGTTTGGGCACACGGGAGAGCTCGGAACGCAGAATTGGCTGGAATTGAGATCGGACCCCATGTCGCGTTTGGAGAGCCCCTGATGTGCCTAAACAGTGGAAACTCCCCAATTATAACAAACTCTAATCCAAACACACCCCTAACCCCAATCCCAACGGTAACCCTAACACACCCCTAACCCTAATCCCAACCGTAAATGTAATCCAAACCCTAACCCTAGCTTTAGCCCCAACCCTAACTGTAGCCTTAACCGTAGCCCCAACCCTAACCCTAACGGGAAAATGGAAAATAAATACATATTTTTAATTTTTCCCTAAGGGGGTGATGAAGGGGGGTTTGATTTACTTTTATAGCGGGTTATTTAGCGGATTTTTTTGATTGGCAGCCGTCACACTGAAAGACGCTTTTTATTGCAAAAAATATTTTTTGCGTTACCACATTTTGAGAGCTATAATTTTTCCATATTTGATATTTGAGTCCAGAGTCATGTGAGGTCTTGTTTTTTGCGGGACGAGTTGACGTTGTTATTGGTAACATTTTTGGGAACGTGACATTTATTGATCGCTTTTTATTCTGATTTTTGTGAGTGAGAATGACCAAAAAACAGCTATTCATGAACTTCCTTTTTTTCTTCGGGGGGGTCTGGTGTTTATACCGTTCCGCGTTTGGTAAAATTGATAAAGCAGTTTATTCTTCGGGTCAGTACGATTACAGTGATACCTCATTTATAATCTTTTTTTATGTTTTGGCGCTTTTATACGATAAAAAAACTTTTATAGAAAAAATAATTATTTTTGCATCACTTTATTCTGAGGACTATAACTTTATTTTTTCGCTGATGATGCTGTATGGCGGGACAAGATAACGTTGTCAGCGGTACCATGGTTATTTATATCCGTCTTTTTGCTTTTTGATCGCGTGTTATTCCACTTTTTGTTTGGCGGTATGAGAATAAAGCGTTGTTTATTGCCTCTGTTTTTTTCTTACGGTGTTCACTGAGGGGTTAACTAGTGATACAGTTTTATAGGTGGGGTCGTTACGGATGCGGCGATACTAAATTTGTGTACTTTTATTGTTTTTTATTTATTTAGATAAAGAAATGTATTTATAGGCGAAATATATATATATATATATATATATATATATATATATATATATATATATATATATATATACACACACATACACATACATATATATACATACACACATGATCTAGTGTAAGAGCGCTGATCTGACACTTTGCTGTGCACTGTCAGATCAGCGATCTGATGTGCACTTTTCCTATGCTTCCCGATGCCTCAGCAGGCGCAGTGAAGCCACCTCCCTGCAGGACCCGGATGCCGCGGCCATTTTGGATCCGGGCCTGCATGGAGAAGGAGGTAAGAGACCCTCACAGCAACGCGATCATATCCCTGCGGGGGTCTCACGGAAGCCGCAGGGAGCCCCCTCCCTGCGCGATGCTTCCCTATACCGCCGGCACACCGCGATCATGTTTGATCGCGGGGTGTCGGGGGTTAATGTGCCGGGGGTGGTCCGTGACCGCTCCTGGCACATAGTTCCAGATGTCAGCTGCGATAGGCAGCTAACAGCCGGCCGCGCTCCCCCCGTAAGCGCGGCCGATCGCTATGACGTACTATCCCGTCGAGGGTCAGATAGGCCCAGGTCACCTCGATGGGATAGTACGTCAAAGGTCAGAAAGGGGTTAATGGATTCATAGCAATTCTTAAGAAACAGTATTTGGCCTTGCATAATGTTTATTATTCTGGAGAAAAAGAAATTTTTCATGTGCTCGTATGACCTTTTCTTAATACATCTGATAAGTCAATAGAAGCAACTCCACTACTGACCGATTGAGGCAGACGACACACCGTGCTTCTGATAAGAAGTCTTTCCCCTAAATGTTGCATACTTATTAACTGTATCCAGAGTTGTGTGCAACTCCAGCCTTGGGTCACATTCAGGCAGGTCTATGACATGGCCTATATACAGACGATACTACCCAGACTGAATGCAAATCTCCTGTCCAGACCTCACAGCCTCAAGTGTATAGAATCATTGAGGTTCAGCACCTGTTCACACTTAGTCTATGTTTGGATGTGACGGTCAGTTATTTGAAATTTAAAAATCATGTGTATAGAAGGCTGCCAATGTGGTCAAGCACACCATTGTGGTCTGTACCCATACCGTGAAACAAGGCCTTAAAAAAAAAAAAAAAGAAGAAGGGGGGGGGGGGGGGGGGGGAGGGACTCAAGGCTGTGGTAGGATATAAACCAAATTATTTTTCACATCTACATAGCACCTTATGTCAGTAAAGAAAGCCACAAGAGTATGCCGGAGCCATTGTACAACAGACCTTAGGCTGCGTGACCACGATCGGGAATAGCAGCATTTTGGACGTAGTGCATTTGCGCTGCATTATTCATTACACGCACAGTGGATGGTAATGATAAAAATCCCATGCCCACTGTACTTATATTTAACGCGGTGTGTCAGCAGTGCAGGTTTACCAGCCGCAACATGCTAGTTTTGCGAACAACATCATCCAAACTGAATACAATATAGTGATACAAAGGTATCTCATAATATGTAAATAGTGGACCAAAATGAAACAAATATTGGACACTCCACCGCTACGTGTATCCTAAAAGAGACTTGGAGTACAAAATCCAGAGTATAATAAAAAAAAGCAATTATTGATCACATAAAAAGTATAAGTACATAGTAATAAGTACAATAGATAAAGAATAAAGGCAATGGCACGCCGTGTCAACAAACCACATATCCACAAGAACAATGACAGGCATGGGAATCAAGATGCACAAATAATTGTTGGAGCAAATAATAGATGGGCATTTAAATATAGGTAACAAATAAGCTATAAAGTGCACTGTCAGATAACATTAATTCCATATGTTAATAGCCAAATATAAATAAAGAAGACTCCCCAGTATTTAAATTAGTTTTTGTTCCATAGTAAAAAATAAGGGTAACAGTCATAACAACAGTGATAGAAATTATCCAGGGTAAAACAACCAATCAGAATGTTATGAAACTGAGCAAGGCATACACATAAAAAGAAAGCATCTTACCCATAGTGACCGGTATGTGGTAATAGCAGCCCCAACACGCAAAACAATTGTGCATCTTGATTTCCATGCCTAGCATTGTACATATACACACTGCTCAAAAAAAATAAATAAAGGGAACACTAAAATACCACAAACTAGATATCACTGAATGAAATATTTCAGTTGCACATCTTTATTCATTACATAGTGGAATGTGTTGAGAACAATAAAATAAAGAAATGACCAATGCAAATCACAACTAATATCGCACGGAGGTCTGGATTTGGAATAATACTCAAAATCAAAGTGGAAAATCAAATTACAGACTGATCCAACTTCTGTGGAAATGCCTCAAGACAAGGAAATGATGCTCACTAGTGTGTGGCGCCTCCACATGCCTGTATGACCTTCCCACAATGCCTGGGCATGCTCCTGATGAGGCGGCGGATGGTCTCCTGAGGGATCTCCTCCCAGACCTGGACTAAAGAATCCGCCAACTTCTGGACAGTCTGTGGTGCAATGTGACGTCGGTGGATGGTGCGAGACATGATGTCCCAGATGTGTTCAATCAGATTCAGGTCTGGGGAACGGGCGGGTCCATAGCTTCAATGCCTTTATCTTGCAGGAACTGCTGACACACTCCAGCCACATGAGGTCTGGCATTGTCCTGCATTAGGAGCAACCCAGGGCCAACCGCACCATCATATGGTCTCACAAGGGGTTTGAGGATCTCATCTCGGTACCTAATGTCAGTCAGGCTACCTCTGGCGAGCACATATAGGGCTCTGCGGCCCTCCAAAGAAATGCCACCCCACACCATTACTGACCCACTGCCAAACCGGTTATGCTGAAGGATGTTGCAGGCAGCAGATCACTCTCCACAGCGTCTCCAGACTATTACGTGCTCAGTGTGAAACTGCTTTCTTCTGTGAAGTAAACAGGGCGCCAGTGGCAAATTTGCCAATCCTGATGCTCTGTGGCAAATGCCAAGTGTCCAGCACGGTGTTGGGCTGTGAGCACAACCCCCATCTGTGGACGTCGGGCCCTCAGACCATCCTCATGCAGTTTGTGAAGACACATGCACATTTGTGGCCTGCTGTAGGTCATTTTGCAGGGCTCTGGCAGTGCTCCTCCTTGCCTAAAGGCTGAGGTAGTGGTCCTGCTGCTGGGTCCTGCTGCCGGGTTCTTGCCATCCTACCGCCCCCTCCACTTCTGCTGGTGTACTGGCCTGTCTCCTGGTAGCGCCTCCAGCCTCTGGCCACTACGCTGACAGACACAGCAAACCTTCTTGCCACAGCTCGCATTGATGTGCCATCCTGAATGAGCTGCACTCATGCTACCACAAGTGTGAAAGCACAACCAACATTCAAAAGTGACCAAAGCATCAGCCAGAAAGAATTGGTACAGAGATGTTGTCTGTGGCCCCCACCTGCGGAACCACTCCTTTATTGAGTGTCTTGATAATTGCCAATAATTTCCATCTGTTGTCTATTCCATTTGCACAACAGCATGTGAAATTGATTGTCAAACAGTGCTGCTTCGTAAGTGGACAGTTTGATTTCACAGAAGTTCAATTTACTTGGAGTTATATTCTGTTTAAGTGTTCCCTTTATTTTATTATTTATATATGTGTGTATATATAAACTATATATATATATATATATATATATATATATATATATATATATATATATATATATATATATATATATATATGTATATATGTATATATATATATATATATATATATATATATATATATATATATATATATATATATATATATATATATATATATATATATAATGTGTGTGTGTGTATTTTTTTTTCTTCTTCTTCTAATAACATTTTCTTTTTGCCTTTGGCATGCTTCAATAGTCGCCATGGGAGGCTAGACGGTGCCATAGCTCAAACGGCTCTGCTACATAGAAGGGATGCTCAGATCAGATCGCCTCTATGTAGTAGATTTGCACACTTGCTATGAGCGCCGTCCACAGGGTGGCGCTCACAGCAATCCAGCATCAACCACCATAGAGGTCTCAAGGAGACCTCTGGTTGTCATGCCGACACCAGTGACCCACGATCACGTGACGCAGGTCACCGGTGTGCGCCTTTCCGGAACGATTGCCGGAAATGCCATTTAAATGCCGCTGTAAGCGTTTGACAGCAGCATTTCACTAGTTAATAGCCGCAGGCGGATTGCGATTCTGCCTGCGGCTATTGCAGGCTCATGTCAGTTGTTCAAAACAGCTGACATGTCCCGGCTTTGATGTGGGCTCCGGCGGTGAGCCCACATCAAAGGCAGGGATACTGAAATCCGCATACTATTACGCCCAATGTCAGTAAAGGGTTAAATGTAGCAGGGTTCCGAAAGTAAACCTTGTCCACAGCACAGCTTTCCAAGTACAGTATCTATTGACAGTGAGCTGCTTATTAGAGGAGGGGGCGTTGTCAGACCACTTGGCATGAGGGAGCAAGTCTGTGCAGTGATAATGTCATGATGATAAAATATTCACTGTATGGAAACAACACAGAGCCTAATAAGCAACATCTACTAATTCAGTGTCAGCTCCTACCTCATGCGATCCTCATTACATAGCAAAAACCTGCCCACAGTCAGGGCTACACATTACTAAGCAAGTTTGCATCCTATACTCTATTTGATGTAATAACCATTAGGGAATGTACTGCAATACATGTGAACATTCCAATTACAGTGGCTTGCAAAAATATTCCTCCCCTTGGCTTTTTACCTATTTTGTTACATTACAACCTATGTTTAACCCCTTAATGACCGCCGATACACCTTTTAACGGCGGCAGTTAAGGGTACTTAAACCACAGCGCCGTTTATTAACGGCGCTGTGGAAAAAGTGAATAGCGCCCCCGAGAGTCGGAATTTCTCTGGGGTCTCGGTTGCCGGAGGTAGCCGAGACCCCAGAACATGATTCGGGGGTTCTTTTTTACCGACCCCCGAGTTGCGATCGCCGGTAATTAACAGTTTACCAGCGATCGCAAAAACAAAACGCGATTTCCCTTTTAATTTCTCTGTCCTCCGATATGATCGCACATCAAAGGACAGAGAAATGGGGTCCCCGATAGCCCCGCACGATACTCACCTGTCTCCCCCGGTGCTCCTCGCGGCTCCGCCATCTTTTTCCGGCAATAAAAAAAAAAAAAAAAAAAAGCGATCGGTCATTCTCTGTCCTCTGATGTGATCGCACATCAGAGGACAGAAATAGGGGGATTCGGGGACCCTATTATACTTACCGGTGTCCCTTGGTCCTCCTGCGTCCTCTCCTGCCCGCTGGCTTCTTCTTCGGGAAAGAAAATGGCGGGCGCATGCGCAGTGCGCCCGCCATCTGCCAGCCGGAGAGAGCAGTTGGGGCTAAAATTAGGGTCAGGGCTAAATTTAGGGTTAGAGCTAGGGATAGGCTTTCACACTTGCGTCGGTACGGGGCCGTCGCAATGCGTCGGCCCGACACGTTGTGAAAATTGTGCACAACTTGGGCAGCGGATGCAGTTTTTCAACGCATCCGCTGCCCAGTCTATGTCCTGGGTAGGAGGGGGCAGAGTTACGGCCACGCATGCGCGGAAATGGCAGACGCGACGTACAAAAAAAGGTTACATTGAACTTTTTTTTTGTGACGACGGTCCGCCAAAACACAACGGATCCAGTGCATGACGGACGCGACGTGTGGCCATCCGTCGGCAATACAAGTCTATGGGCAAAAAAAGGCATCCTGCGGGCACATTTGCAGGATCCGTTTTTTGTCCAAAACGACGGATTGCGACGGATGCCACACGACGCAAGTGTGAAAGTAGCCTTAGGGCTAGGGTTGCGGCTAAAGTTAGGGTAAGGGCTTGTTTTCACTTGCAAGGAACACGTCCGTGTCTCGCATATGGAAACGAAGCTCTGGCGCCGGCACTGTGGAGCGGAGCGTGCGGCCGCATAGCAACACATGCAGCCGCACGCTCCGCTCCGGAGTGCCGGCACCAGAGCTTCGTTTCCACATGCGAGACACGGACATGTTCCTCGCAAGTGAAAACAAGCCCTTAGAGTTGGGATTAGGGTTAGGGTTTGGATTAGGGTTGGTATTAGGGTTAGGGTTGGCATTAGAGTTACGTTTGGGATTAGGGTTAAGGTTAGGGTTGGGATTAGGGGTGTATTATGATTAGGGTTAGGTTTGAGGTTAGGGTTGAGATTTGGATTAGGGGTGTATTGGGATTAGGGTTAGGTTTGAGGTTAGGGTTGAGATTAGGATTAGGGGTGTGTTGGATTTAGGGTTATGGTTAGGGTTGAGATTAGGGTTGTGATTATCGTTAGGGTTGTGATTAGGATTATGGATCGGGTTGGGATTAGGGTTAGGGGTGTGTTGGAGCTAGAATTGGGGGGTTTCCACTGTTTAGGTACATCAGGGGGTCTCCAAACACGACAGCCAATTTTGCGCTCAAAAAGTCAAATGGTGCTCCCTCCCTTCTGAGCTCTGCCGTGTGCTCAAACAGTGGTTTACCCCCACATATGGGGTACCAGCATACTCAGGACAAATTGGACAACAACTTTTGGGGTCCAATTTCTCTTGTTACCCTTGTGAAAATAAAAACTTAGGGGCTAAAAAAATCTTTTTTGTGAAAAAAAAAATTATTATTTTTTATTTTCACGACTCTGCATTACAAACTTCTCTGAAGCACTTGGGCATTCAAAGTTCTCACCACACATCTATATAAGTTCCATGGGGGGTCTAGTTTCCAAAATGGGGTCACTTGTGGGGGGTTTCCACTGTTTAGGCACATCAGGGGCTCTCCAAACGCGACATGGCGTCCGATCTCAATTCCAGCCAATTCTACATTGAAAAAGTAAAACGGCACTCCTCTTCCAAGCTCTGCGGTGCGCCCAAACAGTGGTTTACCCCCACATATGGGGTATCGACGCACTCAGGAGAAACTGCACAACAACTTTTGTGGTCTAATTTTCCTGTTACCCTTGTGAAAATAAAAATTTGTGGGCGAAAAGATCATTTTTGTGTAAACAAAAGCAATTTTTTATTTTCACGGGTCTACGTTATAAACTTCTGTGAAGCACTTGGGGGTTCAAAGTGCTCACCACACATCTAGATAAGTTCCTTAAGGGGTCTAGTTTCCAAAATGGTGTCACTTGTGGGGGGTTTCCACTGTTTAGGCACATCAGGGCCTCTCTAAACGTGACATGGCGTCCGATCTCAATTCCAGCCAATTCTGCATTGAAAAAGTCAAACGGCGCTCCTTCACTTCCAAGCTCTGCGATGCGCCCAAACAGTGGTCTACCCCCACATATGGGGTATCGGCGTGTTCAGTAGAAATTGCATAACAAAATTTATGGTTACATTTCTGTTTTTACACATGTGAAAATAAAAAAAAAAAATGGTTCTGAATTAAAATGTTTGCAAAAAAAAGTTAAATGTTCATTTTTTCCTTCTACATTGTTTCAGTTCCTGTGAAGCACGTAAAGGGTTAATAAACTTCTTGAATGGGGTTTTGAGCACCTTGAGGGGTGCATTTTCTATCATATAGACCCCTCCAAATGACTTGAAATGTGATGCGGTCCCAAAAAAAAAAAAAAAAAAAAAAAGGGTGTTGTAAAAATGAGAAATTGCTGTTCAGCTTTTAACCCTTATAACTCCCTAACAAAAAAAATTTTGTTTCCAAAATTGTGCTGATGTAAAGTAGACATGTGGGAAATGTTATTTATTAACTTTTTTTCGTGACATATCTCTCTGATTTAAGGACATAAAAATACAAAGTTTGAAAATTGCAAAATGTAAAAAAATTTGCCATATGACAGTGGTCAGAATTGTAAAAATTGGCTCGGTCATTAAGTACTAAATTGGCTCTGTCACTAAGGAGTTAAATATTTCTGTCATCTAATCAGTGTATGATGCATCAGCACTAAATCGTGTAAGTTTGTGAAGTAAGAAAAATATAGGCATAAATTACACTGGTCTACAAAAAAAAAAAAATGTTCTGGCATGGACTTTAAGAACAGTTTTAGACTAATTTGAGGATGCTGAATTCAAATCTGATCTTAGGCTACGTTCACATTTGCATTGTTGTGTGTTGCGTCAGCGACGCAATGCACAACCGCATTGTTTTGTGACGCTTGCGTCCATTTTTGGCTTGATTTTGGACGCAAATAAATGCAACTTGCTGCGTCCTGACGCATGCGCCAAAAATGCCGCATGCATCACAAAACGCAAGACAACGCATGTCCATGCGCCCCCATGTTAAATATAGGGGAGCATGACGCATGCGTCGCCGCGGCTGCGCCCGACGCAACGCTAATGTAAACGTAGCCTTATAATTTCTCTATCACATCATGTTTTTGCGCTATAGGTATATAGCCCATTTTCATGAATTCCATGATAAATATAAATTAGTGTATGAAAAGTGCCAGATTATACAGTTCACCAAGGTAAATTTAGTTTTCATTTACCGTATTTTTCGGACTATAAGACGCACCCCAAATTTGGGGTGAAAATTGCAGAAAAAAAGATTTTTTATAAGATGGGGGTCCGTCTTATTGTCCGAATTTACCTGGCGGTGGCAGAGCAGGGTCACAGGAGGCAAGGTGTCGGCAGAGATGGGAAGGTGCTGGGATCAGGAGGTGCTGGGATCAGGAGGTGCAGTGAGAGGTATGGCGTGAGAGGGGTCCCAGGCTTACCGTGGTGGCAGAGGTGCGGCGACACAGGAGGCGCAGTAAGTGGGGTCCCTTTCCCCGGTATGGTGATGCAGCAGCCCGGTATGCAGCAGAGCCGGGTGAATCCTCTTGTTATCGGTGGGCGCGGCCATCTTCCTGAGGCCGCGCGTGTGCAGATGAAGCGCTCTGCTTCCCGGGGCTTCAGGAAAATGGCCGCCGCGATCTCCATCTGCGCACGAGCGGCCTCCCGCGGCCATTTTCCTGAAGCCCCGGGAAGCAGAGCGCTCCATCTGCGCACGCGCGGCCTCCGGAAAATGGCCGCCACCACCGATAAGAGGATTCACCCGGCTCTGCTGCATACCGGGCTGCTGCATCACCTCACCGGAGAAAGGGACCCAGCTTTCTGCGCCTCCTCTGCCGCCACACCTCTGCTGCCGCACCTCTGCCACCGGACCTCTGCCGCCACGGGTAAGCCTGCATTGCGACTATTAGACGCACCCCCCATTTTCCCCCCTTTTTTGGGGGGGAAAAAGTGCGTCTTGTAGTCCGAAAAATACGGTAGTCTCCCAATAAATGTAAGAATATCTTTGTTTTCTTTGAACATGCATAATTCCCATTTGTTATGATAACACCCTTGCTTTCTGTGCTACTGGGACAGTAGAGCTACAGCAGAGCATTGGGTGAAAACTGAATGGCCTCAGCGACAGAGTTTGGCATCAGGCGATAAGAATGTCACCCATGATCCACTAGTGGATAGGAAGGACATTGTCTTTTCTCCCTTACACATAAAACTTGGATTGATGAAGTAGTTCGTCAAAGCTCTCAATCACAGTGGAGAATGTTTTAACTATATATGTTCAAATTTTCCTAATCTTAGTGAAGAGAAGAAAAAGGGCTGGAATATTTGATGGACCTCAAATAAGAACACTTATGAGCGACCCAAATTTTATCACATCAATGAATGAGAGAAGAAAGAGCTTGGATTGCATATTGCAATATGGTGCAGAATTTTCTAGGGAATAAGAAAGCAGACAACTATGAAAATATTGTGGAAGAGCTACTAATGAGTCTGCGAGATCATGGATGCAGAATGAGTATCAAGATTCACTATTTACACAGCCATTTGGACTTTTTTCCAGAGAACCTTGGGGATGTGAGCGAGGAACAAGGGGAGCGTTTTCATCAGGACATTAAAAACAATGGAAGAACGGTGTCAAGGCCGGTGGAAATCACATATGATGGCTGACTATTGCTGGAGCTTGATGAGACAACCCAGAAGCTGTACATCACAGATCAGCCAAGAAAAGAAAGTTCAAATAACTGCCATTTGTCATTCATCTGTGTGAGAGATAGAGATTGTATGTATGTATGTATGTATGTATGTATGTATGTATGTATGTATGTATGTATGTATATATATATAGTTTAATTCTGTAAGTATATTTGATTTGCTGTACACAGACTATGTAATCTTTGTTATTCCTTGATTAAAAATATACAAAATGTAGTACCGAAAATCATATGTTTTTATAATAAAACATTAGGAGTAATTTTCATCAAAAATTGAAAAGGTCTCGAAATCTTGATGTGATAGCCAAAAACGGAGTTCATATTCGTAATCAGCAGCCAAAATTTACTTAAAATATGTTTTAAAACCTTTTGCCAGAAAAATTGCATTGACCAGTGTTATATTTATGGGATCTGTGAAGACAGTGGTCAGCGGGTACGCCAGTCCACTGGCTCGAGACCACATGGACCAGGGATCATCCCACTGAATGTTCGCGCTCCTTTTACCGTGGGCATAATGCTACTCAGACAACACAAGGTGAGGGTAAAACCGTGTGGCACTACTTTATTAAACCACAAACAGACAATAACACCAAGAACAGTAACAGCAAAACACCCAAGATGGTGCAAAATTACAGAGTCTCACCCCTCTCGCTTACTCAGATTAAAGCAGCTACAACTTCCAAGGCTGACTACCTCCACCTGTGGCACGCACAGACAGGAGGTAACGACAAACTTAGAAGCGGACAGCCCATTGAGGTACATGGTCAGGTATCCTGAGGGTCACAACCTTTCTTCTCCAAACATCTCCATGGAGCCAGGTGACCGCTGGGTCCAAATCCTACCTTTTTCAAACATATCAATGGGGCTCAGGTGACCAGTGGGTCCAAATCCTGGCTTTCCAAAACATACATGGGTTCAGTGATTGCAGATCTGGTCCGTTGAGTTCGATTCTCGGCTTCAGGAAAATGGCCGCCGCGATGTCCATCTGCGCACGCGCGGCATCCCCGCGGCCATTTTCCTGAAGCCCCGGGAAGCAGGAGACTCCATCTGCGCACGCGCGCCCTCAGGAAGATGGCCGCGCCCACCGAGAAACCGCTGAATAGCGGCGAGCGCGCTCTTTTTCTACAGCTGCGCAGTGCATTCGGCACTTGCGCATGCGAGAAGCACTACGCCACCAACGGGAACATAAGCAAGATGTGGGGGAGAAACAGCGCTGTGACCACGCCCATCCGACCTGACCAGCCTGATTGACAGGCGAAAAAGGCCACTTTTGTAAGGTATTTCGGCAGCATAGTTAGGGAATCAGGGGACAAAAAATACCCTATTGTAAAGCACAGCTCAAGCCCTATTTAACGGTATTTTTATCTCCTACTGAAAAAACGGGGTGACAGGTTCCCTTTAATGCAAGAATTATAGGGTAGAGGTCGGGAAGAAAGCCTGCACTGGCTCACCCTCCAATCTCCCTAACGGATTGTCCTTACCTTGCCACAGAGGTTGGCATCCTAAGTTATTGCACAAAGTGGCGCCCCCGCTCAATGTCGGCTTTTAACTCTCCAGAACAGTAGATAAAAAGTAATAGAAAACAAGGGAGGCACGTGTGCAAGGAGCTTCTAAACATGGGTGTTACAGACAATCATTAAGCCCAGATCTCACAGTCAAACTGGTGTGCTCAAGGGTTATAGTGAGGTGCCATACTTGTTTTCACCTATTACTTTCTATCTACTGATCTGGAGAGTTCAAAGTTTGAGTGTGAAGGATAAGTGAGGGTCAGCCGACGTTGAGCGGGGGCGCCACTTTGTGAAACAACTAAGGGTATGTGTCCACGTTCAGGATTGCATCAGGATTTGTTCAGGATTTTACGCAGGTAAAATCCTGACCAAATCTGCACCTGAGGTCACTGGCAGGTCACCTGCGTTGTCCTTACGTTGTTTCAGTATTGTAAGGACATGCTGCGTTCTTAAAAGACGCGCCGCATGTGCGTTTCCGCGGGTCTGCCGCATGCGTCTTAATGCATAGTGGAGACGGGATTTCATGAAATCCCTTCCACTATGCTGTAACATCTGGACACTGCGTGTTTGACGCTGCGGCTCTACGCAGCGTCAAACACGCAGCGTTTCCTGAACGTGGAAACATACCCTTAGTGTGCAAACCTCTGCGGCAAGGTAGGGACAATCAATTCAGGAGAGTGGAGGGTGAGCCAGTGCAGGCTTTCTTCCCGACCTCTACCCTATAAATTCTTGTATTAAATGTTTGGGCATTCCAAAGATTTTTTTGTATTTGATTGAGCTCCTGAGGAGAAGGCTAATTATTGTATATACCATAATCTGTAAGGACATACCCTCCTTGGGTTCACTGATTTTGTTAAACACCCTTGTCTCTTCCTGATCACCGCGGCACTATTAGTCTTCCTATTTTGGGATATTTGTACTTGACGGGTTGCACACAACACTTGGTCCTCTCTCCTCCTGTACCAGCTGTGACTTGTATTGTTCAAGATTATTGTACTTTTTATTATGTATACCCCTCACATGTAATGCGCCATGGAATAAATGGCGCTATAATAATAAGTAATAAAACACTTAACTAGGGATTGCTAGGTTGCATCCAGGGTGAGCCGATGGTGAGCGGGGGCACCATACTGCGAACAAGCTAGGGTGCCAACCTCCTCTGTCAGGAAGGGCACAGTTAGGGTCCAGTAGGGCCATATAGGATTTTTTTTATATCATTTAATACAATCCATATACTGGATCTGCAGGATGCAGGCAATTGTGGAATTTGTCTTTAATAACTTTTAATGGTTGAAATAAAATTTAGTTTTTAGGTATCCATGGCCCCTTGCTAGCCTGAGAATACTGGCCCCCAGCTATCAACTTTAGCAAAGCTGGCTGTCAATAAAATGGGGGTGGGAGCCCACGCCGCTTATTTAAAAAAAAATATATATATATATATATATATATATATATATATATATATATATATATATTTATTTAAATATTTAAAAAACAGCTTGGGGACCCCTCTATTCTTGATATCCAGCCTTGCTGAAGCTGACAGCTGAGGATTGCAGCCCCCAGCTGTGAGTTTTGCCTGGCTGGTTATAGAAAATACAGGGGAACCCACGTCAGATTTTTAATTTTTTTTTTATAGCGCAGGTGGTGGGTAATGAATATGCCCGTCAGCTTCTGCTGCTGTCACTTATTAGTGGCAGCAGGTGTAGGCTGATGGGAGTAATAGTCCCATCGGCCACCGCCTGCTATCACTTGAATATAACCAATTCTTCCCTGCTGGTGCTGATCGCTGGCAGAGCAGGAGAGAATGACGAGAGCAGTCTTCAGCACCCAGAATAGCGCTTACTGTACCGCTGCTTCTCAAGCCCTAGGACACTTCAAACAGATGACATCCCAATGTCTCATTTGCATGCACGTGTGCGCGGCCACACCCCCCCCCCCCCCCCCCCGCTGTTATTAAAATACTCACCCGGCTCCCTCGCTGGCGCTGCATCCTGTCCTGGCCGCACCTTCTACTGTATGAGCGGTCACGTGGGGCCGCTCATTTACAGTGATGAATATGCGGCTCCACCCCTATGGGAGGTGGAGCCGCATATTCATGATTGTAATGGGAGGCCCCACGTGACCGCTCATACAGTAGAAGGTGCGGCCAGGACAGAAAGCAGCGCCAGCCAGCGAGGGAGCCGGGTGAGTATTTTAATAACAGCGGGGGGGGGGGGAAGGGGCGCACAGGGGGTGGGAGGGGGAGTGGGGTCATTGATCTTTATTTTAAACACGATTATTCATATCTTCTCTACAACAAACGCTGCTGCAGGGAAGATATGAATCGCGGCTTCAGCACCAGTGGGGGGACAGCGCTTACAGTAGCGCTGTCTCCTGCACGGCACACGGACAACGTCCTTGTGCGGTACGTGTTTTACACAGACCCATTGACTTTAATGGGTCCGTGTAATTCGTACGCTCCCACGAACACTGACATGTCTCCGTGTTTGGCACACGGAGACACGGTCCGCAAAAAAATTAATGACAGTGTGTCAGTGGCTCCGGTACGTGAGGAAACTGTCACCTCACGTACCGGAGCCACTGACGTGTGAAACCGGCCTTAGGTTGAGTCCACGAATATTAGCATACTCACACAAATCACACTTGTCTGAGGTCAATTTGCAGCAATCTTTCTTCACTCGTATGCACTAGCGGCCTTTGCTCAAAAACGAACTGCATACAATTCTCACTTTTCTTGAATTCCGGACATGCACAATGCGCCTCTGAAGCAGAGAAAACTACACCTGGTTTCAGAGGGATAATGACCTGTGGAAAAGAAAGTTGAGCACATGTGCGAGATTTGCAGACCGCTGGCGATGATACCGGCACTAGCAAACCATGCTATCACAGGCACAGTGGTGTGATTACGTGCTGAGTGGGACAACTAGTCTGCGGAAACAAAACACACTATCGACTAATCAAAAAGGCATGAAGGACCTGTCAGGTTCCCTATAAGTTCACCTTGCACCCCTGTAAGAGTTTGTATCTGCAGAACCCAGACACTATATAGTTATAACAGGGCTGCTGTGTTCCTGCGTTTGACAGCTGCCGCCGGTAACATACGGTAATTGGTGGGGGTGCTGGATGCCACATCTCCACCTAAGGACGGGCCATGAAGAAAAAAAAAAAAGAATATAAACTATATACACTTTCCAACTTCTATTTAAGTTATGGGATTTATTGTACTTAATACAATTAAAGTTCAATCAAGCACTGCTCAGAAGACCCAAGCAGTTTCTTCTACTTCTGCTCAGTAGTGCCATTTACATACGTTGTAATAGTGGCCAACAGAGCAGTTTGTATTGTTAATCACAGCCACATACCCACAGTATCATGCAGACAGACGCCAAGAAAATCAGGATTCATTAGGCCACGAGTGACGTTTTTTAGAGCAAATCCACACACACACACAAAAAAGAGAGAGAACTCCAACATGCCAAATAGAGAGTCTCACACTAGAAACTTGGACATAAAAGATAAATACGGTAAGTTTCTGTCTGTACATTCCTTACATGTATGCTCACACTTTTTTTTTTGGGGGGGGCTACAAAAACTCAAGAAGTTTGTGCAAACACTCTAAAAGGCCGGAGTCACATGCGAGAGCATTGGATGCGATCTACTAATGACACTCAGCTCCGAGCGTCGGTGCTCTGTGCTCCAAACCTCTAGCGTCAGAATCAGAACACAGGTGTGGAGGAGACAAAAATTATTTTCTCCATCTCGTCCATTGCCGGCGTCCGTGGGTATCTCACTGCATTCAGGTGATACCCGAGTTCAGTGCGATGTTTCACACATACCTACAGACTTATACGGGTGTGAGCGATGCGATTTTTGGATGCAATCGAAACATGCCGCGATTGTTTCCCGATTCGCCATGCGAAAACAATCGCAGATGTTTCTCACATTTTCAGGAATGTTCTCAAACTCCTGAACACATTATACAATAGTGAGAATTAACAGTGGACTTGTGTGCTCTCTTTAAAGTCACCACAGTATTACAAGGCATAACCACTCAAGCAAGTACAACATTGTAACCAATACGCCCCTACAGTAATATCAATAGAACATACATATTTAAAGGGAACCCGTCAGTTGATTCATGCTACCCAAACAGCAGGCAGCATGAAATCAGAGCCTGATTACATTCAGGTATATTCTTCACTGAAATACTCTAGCGTGGTTTGAAGATTTAGCTGGGGACAAAGGTCAAGACTTGTCAGGTACCACCCCCAACTGGCTTTTCCCAGCGTCGCTCCAGGTGATTGACAGGTCTGACTACATAATAGTCTCTTCTCCGGCTATGGTCCCTGGACAGATCTTTTAGCTATAAATATTGGAGCATTTAAGAGGAGAATATACCTGGATACAATCCTGCAGCCAGGCAGTCATGTGGCCTGTGGTTTGAGCACCGTGAATCAGCTGACAGATTCCATTGCAAGTTTTACACCATGTTATTACAGACATTGTCTGCTGAACCATTGAACTCCACATTGGATAATTGGGGTCTAACACCCACGCTCCCCTGATCAGCTGATCCCTGCTTCAGCAGAGGCTGTACTAACAAACGCATGGGGCCGACCACAGCAGATCTGCATGTTGTTCAATGGTCACTGCTAAGTACTGTCACCCATCCAATTGACCCAACAGAATTTGTACTCCAATATCCGATTTGTTTTTTGTTCCCAGTAGAGGCAAGTGGATGCCGGGCAGCGGTATATTCCCAACTGAAAAACACATGCAGAGTTGGCTGACTGCAGAATGCAAGTGTATGGGGAAAGGTCAGGCTGGGAGGTAAAGAATTTGGCCAAAGTAGTATTAGGCCTACAGCCATAACAGGTGTATAGCAGAGATATCAGATGGCGGTCCTCACCACATTTACTGGGCTCTGCGGATAAGTGTAGACCATCCGGCGTCATACCACCACATAGCGCCATGTACACACTGACATTGCCAGCAGAGCCATGGGAGCACTAATGACTATAGAAATCATGTGCAGCAAGTGCAATCACCTCCTACTTCTAATAACTTGATAATGACTTGCTTTTCAGGAAGGACTCTGCCACCATGATGGCGATCACCCCCGAGGATGAGGGCACACAGCCCTTTGACAGCAAGGCTGGCAGCCCTCATGACCCTTGCAGGAGCAGGATGAGGCCCCAACTCCCATTTGTCAGGATGGTCCCGCCTGCCATGGAGCCATATGGTCACCTGCAGCATCAGCGGTGACAGCTCAGGTGAGCCAGCACTGCACCAGCCCTGCCCACAGGAGCAGGCATGGCCCAGCGGGCACAGCTGGCAGCCGGGGGGCACCGTGCGGACACAGCTGGGGCACAACTTACTTCCCAATCACCTCACACAGCTCATACACATCTTCAAACAGCACGTCGTCGTCGGCCATGGTCCTGAGGGGGGATGCAATTGAGCCTCCACAGAAGTGCACAGACGAGGTCCAGCCGGGGAGGTGATGGGTCCCGGGCGGAGGATGGCTGCACAATGACACCGACACGAAGGTGACACCCGGCGCTCCCCTCTCATCAATGGACCGCGGCAGGCGGCCGCTCTACATCCCAGGGCCGCCGCTCAGCCAGAGCTCCGCCATCCCTAGAAACCGAGCGCCTCCCGGCGCCGAGACACTGAGCAGAGACCGCGCCTCGAGTTGCCGCCGTTCACGAGCAGCGCGCCCCCGGTTTAAATGGCGGTGTCCGTTCCAGAGGTAACCGTGCCCCACATTTCAAACCTGGGGCGGGAGCGCGCTCTGCTTCTTCCCTTCAGCTGAGGCAGGGCCGTGCGCGTGCACGTGACGGTTCATTTCGTAGATGACGTCGAGAAGCGAGCACGTCCTCCCCACCTCTCCCCAGACTTCCAATAGGGGGCGACCTGAGGTGAACGTGAAGCGCGCGCGCACACACAAGCTCGTGCACGGCGGTGCTGAGGGAGGAAAGTCAGCACGGAGACGAGTCCGCCAGTGAACGGCGCGGCCTAGGAGTGCAGCCGACACTTCCCTCATGGACTATTTTTTTCCTCCTGAATCCACAGACTTGTAGTACGATCCTGTCTTAAAACGGAAGCTGTCCAATAGGGAGCCAGCGGGCGTGGCCTGTGTCTTATTAGGCAAGCCAATGGCTTTTATTATCGGGAGATTGGCAGCTCGGTGCTCCAATAGCGTGGTCCTCAGAGGACACTGCCTGTATCACATGGGAAATGTGGGATTTGTGGATGCTGAGCTGCCATTGCCAGCACTGAGCCAGTCATTTAGTGAATGGAAAAATGTATCCAGTGAGCAGAGTGAGGTGGCCGCCCCGTGCTGTGTATGCCTAGAAGTGAGGCCGCTCAGTGCTGTGTATGCCTAGAAGTGAGGCCGCCCAGTGTTGTGTATGCCTAGAAGTGAGGCCGCCCAGTGTTGTGTATGCCTAGAAGTGAGGCCGCCCAGTGCTGTGCCTAGGAGTGAGGCCGCCCAGTGCTGTGTATGCCTAGAAGTGAGGCCGCCCAGTGCTGTGTATGCCTAGAAGTGAGGCCGCCCAGTGCTGTGTATGCCTAGGAGTGAGGCCGCCCCGTGCTGTGTATGCCTAGAAGTGAGGCCGCCCAGTGCTGTGTATGCCTAGAAGTGAGGCCGCCCAGTGCTGTGTATGCCTAGGAGTGAGGCCGCCCCGTGCTGTGTATGCCTAGGAGTGAAGCCGACCTGCGCTGTGCCTAGGAGTGAGGCCGCCCAGTGCTGTGTATGCCTAGGAGTGAGGCCGCCCCGTGCTGTGTATGCCTAGGAGTGAGGCCGCCCCGTGCTGTGTATGCCTAGGAGTGAGGCCGCACAGTGCTGTGTATGCCTAGGAGTGAGGCCGCCCAGTGCTGTGTATGCCTAGGAGTGAGGCCGCCCAGTGCTGTGTATGCCTAGGAGTGAGGCCGCCCCGTGCTGTGTATGCCTAGGAGTGAGGCCGCCCAGTGCTGTGCCTAGGAGTGAGGCCGCCCAGTGCTGTGTATGCCTAGGAGTGAGGCCGCCCAGTGCTGTGTATGCCTAGGAGTGAGGCCGCCCCGTGCTGTGTATGCCTAGGAGTGAGGCCGCACAGTGCTGTGTATGCCTAGGAGTGAGGCCGCCCAGTGCTGTGTATGCCTAGGAGTGAGGCCGCCCCGTGCTGTGTATGCCTAGGAGTGAGGCCGCCCAGTGCTGTGCCTAGGAGTGAGGCCGCCCAGTGCTGTGTATGCCTAGGAGTGAGGCCGCCCAGTGCTGTGTATGCCTAGGAGTGAGGCCGCCCAGTGCTGTGCCTAGAAGTGAGGCCGCCCAGTGCTGTGTATGCCTAGGAGTGAGGCCGCCCCGTGCTGTGTATGCCTAGGAGTGAGGCCGCCCTGCGCTGTGCCTAGAAGTGAGGCCGCCCAGTGCTGTGTATGCCTAGGAGTGAGGCCGCCCAGTGCTGTGTATGCCTAGGAGTGAGGCCGCCCAGTGCTGTGTATGCCTAGGAGTGAGGCCGCCCAGTGCTGTGTATGCCTAGGAGTGAGGCCGCCCAGTGCTGTGTATGCCTAGGAGTGAGGCCGCCCCGTGCTGTGTATGCCTAGGAGTGAGGCCGCCCAGTGCTGTGTATGCCTAGGAGTGAGGCCGCCCAGTGCTGTGTATGCCTAGGAGTGAGGCCGCCCTGCGCTGTGTATGCCTAGGAGTGAGGCCGCCCAGTGCTGTGTATGCCTAGGAGTGAGGCCGCCCAGTGCTGTGTATGCCTAGGAGTGAGGCCGCCCAGTGCTGTGCCTAGGAGTGAGGCCGCCCAGTGCTGTGTATGCCTAGGAGTGAGGCCGCCCAGTGCTGTGCCTAGGAGTGAGGCCGCCCAGTGCTGTGTATGCCTAGGAGTGAGGCCGCCCTGCCCTGTGCCTAGGAGTGAAGCCGACCTGCGCTGTGCCTAGGAGTGAGGCCACCCAGTGCTGTGTATGCCTAGGAGTGAGGCCGCCCAGTGCTGTGCCTAGGAGTGAGGCCGACCTGCGCTGTGCCTAGGAGTGAGGGCGCCCAGTGCTGTGTATGCCTAGGAGTGAGGCTGCCCAGTGCTATGTATGCCTAGGAGTGAGATCGCCCAGTGCTGTGTATGCCTAGGAGTGAGGCCGCCCTGCGCTGTGCCTAGGAGTGAGGCCGCCCTGCGCTGTGCCTAGGAGTGAGGCCGCCCTGCGCTGTGCCTAGGAGTGAGGCCGCCCTGCGCTGTGCCTAGGAGTGAGGCCGCCCTGCGCTGTGCCTAGGAGTGAGGCCGCCCTGCGCTGTGCCTAGGAGTGAGGCCGCCCTGCGCTGTGCCTAGGAGTGAGGCCGCCCTGCGCTGTGCCTAGGAGTGAGGCCGCCCTGCGCTGTGCCTAGGAGTGAGGCCGCCCTGCGCTGTGCCTAGGAGTGAGGCCGCCCTGCGCTGTGCCTAGGAGTGAGGCCGCCCTGCGCTGTGCCTAGGAGTGAGGCCGCCCTGCGCTGTGCCTAGGAGTGAGGCCGCCCTGCGCTGTGCCTAGGAGTGAGGCCGCCCTGCGCTGTGCCTTGGAGTGAGGCCGCCCAGTGCTATGTATGCCTAGGAGTGAGGTCGCCCAGTGCTGTGTATGCCTAGGAGTGAGGCCGCCCTGCGCCGTTCCTAGTAGTGAGGCCGCCCAGTGCTGTGCCTAGGAGTGAGGCCGCCCAGTGCTGTGCCTAGGAGTGAGGCCGCCCAGTGCTGTGCCTAGGAGTGAGGCCGCCCAGTGCTGTGCCTAGGAGTGAGGCCGCCCAGTGCTGTGCCTAGGAGTGAGGCCGCCCAGTGCTGTGCCTAGGAGTGAGGCCGCCCAGTGCTGTGCCTAGAAGGCCGCCCTGCGCTGTGCCTAGGAGTGAGGCCGCCCAGTGCTGTGCCTAGGAGTGAGGCCACCCAGTGCTGTGCCTAGGAGTGAGGCCGCCCAGTGCCGTGCCTAGGAGTGAGGCCGCCCAGCGCCGCGCATGGGAGTGAGGCTGCCCTGCGCCGTGCCTAGGGGGGAGGCCGCCTTGTAGGCCGTCATATACTGTGTGCCCCACATATTCTCAGGATGGAAACTGGTCAATGGCCTTTACACATTGAGCGAGCCTTAGACGTGGGACCATATCTGCGCTGTTAGCTGCACTTTAAGATCTGACCACGCTGCATGACATTTACTCCAATTTTTGTTTTTGACATGTTTTATCAGGAAAAAGTCACAACTAAATTCATCCCAGAATATAAACCGCTCTCCTGGGTGATAAAGGGTTACTCCGAAAAATGTCCGGTTCTGCAGCTGAGCAAAGTTGCCACCCTCCTGATGTGGGAGTGAGCAGCACCATTGAACCCTTGTAAAGGGAACCTGTCACCAGGTTTTCTCTACGTCAACTAAATCTCATCTTTGAAGAAGTTGGCCACTCCTTTCTTACTGATCGGTTATCCCTAGATGCTCGGACCCCCGCCCATCAGCTGATGCCAGCTGGAAGTTGTCAGATGCTGGCGGAGCCCAGCAGCGCCGTCATTTCTGTAGTGGTTGCGGCCGGGTACTGCAGATCTTCCTTAATGTTCACATGAATAGACGGGAGCTGCAGTACCCGGCAGCAGCCACTATAGTTTTGTCGGAGCTGCTGTGTTCCTGCAGCATCTGACAACTTTCGGCTGCTGCTGTAAGGCTAGGTTCACATTGCGTCAAGTACATAGCGTTAAACGGATCCGTTAAACGCATGTACAGAAAAAGAGCCAAATTTGTCGAAATATCGGCTTCACGTTAACGCTTGCGTTAACGCATGTGACCGCGTTTTTCACATTTGGATGTCCGCAAAGTATCCGTTTGTCTGTGTTTGTCACTGTCAAAAAAGTTGTTCTCTTTTTTTTTTTTCTCCTTTTGTCAGCGTCGGGTGTGGGTGCATACACATTCTCCATTTTGAAAGCATCGAGTGAACTTCTACTAGCAAGATGTTTGTGTCTGAGCTCATTAGATTTCGCTTGATGCAGTTGCGACGTCGGCAGAGAAAGCATAGTTCTCAAAGGAGATATTGGATCCACAAAGTGAATTTCTTACGGAATACATATGGTGCCTTTCACACCCTGTATGTTCAGCTTCGGGATCATCCCTTCAAATTCCAACGCTATCTACGGATGTCCATTGAGACCTCTGATGTTCTGCTCTCACATGTGAAGGATGAGATACATCATCAGCGCAGCACTTTCCGTGAAAGCATCTGTGCGGAGCAACGTTTAGTAGTGACTGTGAGGTAATTATAATTTTTTTTATCATTCTATTGACAAAGACAAGATTTAGGTATTGTGGGGCATAATTATGTTCATTTAGGCAATTGTAGATTCTATTGTAACTAGCCTTTTTGTTAGTTGTCCTTTAAAATCCTAAACAATTTTTTTTTTTTCCTTTTTTATTGCTGACAGATATCTGGCTACCGGAGAATCTTTTGCGTCACTGCATTATCAATTTAGACATGGGAAGTCAACAATTTGCCAACTGGTTCGGGAAACTTGTGATGCCATTTGGAACAACTTGCAACCACTTGTGCTACCAACACCGACATCAGAAATGTGGCTAGCGATTTCCCAACAGTTCGAGGATGTGCCTAGTTTCCCCAATTGTATTGGTGTCGTGGACGGCAAGCACATTAGGATTCAGAAACCAGCGCATAGTGGGTCACTATACTACAACTATAAAAAATATGTTTCCATTGTATTGATGGCTATTGCGGATGCAAGATACCGTTTTGTTGCTGTGGATATTGGTGCGTATGGCCGGACTAACGATTCCAGAGTCTTCAGAGACTTCAAATTGGGGAGATGTTTGTACTCTACAAAATATCTATAGGCACGAGGTACATACAATTAAACTCATAAAGTAAACCTCAGGAAAAAATATAAAACCACTATTTATTGTTTAAAATCAAAGCGACGAACCCAAGCCATAGTGACCAATAAACAAAAACAACCAAGAAAGCATGCAAAAAAGTGCTATAAAAACACCATTGAACTAATGGGGTTGGCTAAATAACCCTAGTCAGGTAAACCAGATATAAAGATAGGTAGTGTCACTTATGATGATGGATGAGTCATCCATCATCATAAGTGACACTACCTATCTTTATATCTGGCCTCCTGAAGAGCCGTGGCAGGCGAAACGCGTTGAGGCGTTCTTCATAGATGGCGGTAGTGTGGATATGCCGGCAGATTGAGATGTTTGTACAGCAACAATTTTAACATACCCTCATCACGACCTCTACCGGGGACCGAAGACCCAAGTTTGCCCTATGTTTTAGTTGGGGATGAAGCGTTCCAACTCGGACAAAATCTCCTAAAGCCGTACTCAAGCCGTAGTCTAAACTCCACCAGGCGCATTTTTAATTATCGCTTGAGCCGGGCAAGACGTTATGTGGAGTGTGCCTTTGGGATTTTGACATTAAAATGGTGAATTTTACTAACTTGCATGCAACTGCAACCTGAAAATGTGGACCGCGTAGTGAAGGCATGCATCTGTCTGCACAATTTTGTTTCCAGACATGAACCCCAGGTGGTTGACCCCGATGACTGTGATTCGAACCTCATCAGCATAGAATCGACTGCTGTTCAGTCTACAGCTCAAATAATGAGGATTCGTGATCAATTTGCTAATTACTTCACACATGAAGGCCATGTTCCATGGCAAGACAGATATGTGTGAAAATTATTGAAGTCTGAAGTTGTAGCCTGATGTTTTGCTGAAATGTGTGGGGCTTTTCTTGGTTGTTTTAGTTCCCACAACCTTATGTCGTGTAAAAAGTTACATTCATGTTATGTTGTGTTAAAAGTTAAAGTCATACAAGAATCTTAAATTTTAAACAGTTGACTATAAATGTTTAGGAATTTTTCCGTACAAACTGTTGCTGGACATGTTTAACATAGAGGTCCTTCTCAAAAAATTAGCATATAGTGTTAAATTTCATTATTTACCATAATGTAATGATTACAATTAAACTTTCATATATTATAGATTCATTATCCACCAACTGAAATTTGTCAGGTCTTTTATTGTTTTAATACTGATGATTTTGGCATACAACTCCTGATAACCCAAAAAACCTGTCTCAATAAATTAGCATATTTCACCCATCCAATCAAATAAAAGTGTTTTTTAATAACAAACAAAAAAACCAACAAATAATAATGTTCAGTTATGCACTCAATACTTGGTCGGGAATCCTTTGGCAGAAATGACTGCTTCAATGCGGCGTGGCATGGAGGCAATCAGCCTGTGACACTGCTGAGATGTTATGGAGGCCCAGGATGCTTCAATAGCGGCCTTAAGCTCATGCAGAGTGTTGGGTCTTGCGTCTCTCAACTTTCTCTTCACAATATCCCACAGATTCTCTATGGGGTTCAGGTCAGGAGAGTTGGCAGGCCAATTGAGCACAGTAATACCATGGTCAGTAAACCATTTACCAGTGGTTTTGGCACTGTGAGCAGGTGCCAGGTCGTGCTGAAAAATGAAATCTTCATCTCCATAAAGCATTTCAGCCGATGGAAGCATGAAGTGCTCCAAAATCTCCTGATAGCTAGCTGCATTGACCCTGCCCTTGATGAAACACAGTGGACCAACACCAGCAGCTGACATGGCACCCCACACCATCACTGACTGTGGGTACTTGACACTGGACTTCAGGCATTTTGGCATTTCCTTCTCCCCAGTCTTCCTCCAGACTCTGGCACCTTGATTTCCGAATGACATGCAAAATTTGCTTTCATCAGAAAAAAGTACTTGGGACCACTTAGTAACAGTCCAGTGCTGCTTCTCTGTAGCTCAAAAGTGGCTTTACCTGGGGAATGCGGCACCTGTAGCCCATTTCCTGCACACGCCTGTGCACGGTGGCTCTGGATGTTTCCACACCAGACTCAGTCCACTGCTTCCTCAGGTTCCCCAAGGTCTGGAATCGGTCCTTCTCCACAATCTTCCTCAGGGTCCGGTCTCCTCTTCTCGTTGTACAGCGTTTTCTGCCACATTGTTTCCTTCCAACAGACTTACCATTGAGGTGCCTTGATACAGCACTCTGGGAACAGCCTATTTGTTGAGAAATTTCTTTCTGGGTCTTACCCTCTTGCTTGAGGGTGTCAATGATGGCCTTCTTGACATCTGTCAGGTCGCTAGTCTTACCCATGATGGGGGTTTTGAGTAATGAACCAGGCAGGGAGTTTATAAAAGCCTCAGGTATCTTTTGCATGTGTTTAGAGTTAATTAGTTGATTCAGAAGATTAGGGTAATAGGTCGTTTAGAGAACCTTTTCTTGATATGCTAATTTATTGAGACAGGTTTTTTGGGTTATCAGGAGTTGTATGCCAAAATCATCAGTATTAAAACAATAAAAGACCTGACAAATTTCAGTTGGTGGATAATGAATCTATAATATATGAAAGTTTAATTGTAATCATTACATTATGGTAAATAATGAAATTTAACACTATATGCTAATTTTTTGAGAAGGACCTGTATGATATCCCATAGGGATGAAAAAAACATACACACGAAATTGGGTGCAAAAAAAAATTAAACAACAAAACTTTAAACGCAGTAATTGCACCAGGCTGGAGACAGTGAACAGTACTATAGACTGTGGTATTGCGTGGGCGTATTGTCTGCCCAACTGTATGATGGACTGCTACATTGCCTCTGATGTTCCATGCTCGTTTCACCCCGGCCTCTGTATTGAGGGTTGTAGGCCGGCATGTCCATGCTTCTTGTTCTCGAGGAAGTGGGTTCCTGGGGGCCCACAAATTCTTCAAGAAGGTCATTCAGTCTTTGCCTAAACATAAGTTTTCTGTATGCCGGGATATTTTGAGCTACAGGCACATAGGACAAAAAAAGGAGCTTCCACTCATTTGCTGAATATACAGACTCGCGGGATTGCAAGTCGGTAATTTCCCGCCTCAGGTCTCTGAGTTCACTGCGACACATGTCCTCTACCCGTTGGAGTCCATCGACAATAATGGCATCAGCTTCATCTTTTTGTGATGCTCGCTTGCGTCCACGCTGTGCTTGCAACCGGGCACTCACACCAGAAGCAACAGTGCTTCTCTCCACAGATCGTGGCTCGCTGATGCCAGACACATCTTCAGCGCCTGTCTGCTGGCTTGGTTCCAGTGGAGATGGCTCCAGTTCCTCTGCCTGTCTAGGCACAGCGGTACTGCATATTGTGCTGTAACCAAAAAAATAAAATTAATTATTTTTATTTAAACTATTTTGTCTCGCACACAGACCTATTTTTACCTACGAGCGCTGAGACACTGTTTTTTGCAGAAAGAGCAATTGCTCGTAATGCACATACGGGGTCACCCGTTTGCCACCAGATCCGCTTGGTGCATTTTGACTGTTGCGGAAGAACCGGACAAAGCGATCCCTTATCAATTTCCAACGGGTATGGACAGCATCAGCTTTAAATAAAAAAAAAAAATTAAAAAAATATATATAAATAGATAGATAGTTCATAGATATATAGATAGTTGAAAAATTGTGGATAGATAGTTGTTAGATAGTTGATATATAGATAGTAGATAGATAGTTGATAGCTGAAATATAGTGGATAGATAGTAGTTATTAGATAGTTGATAGAGAAATAGTTGAGAAATAGTGTTTAGATAGTTGATAGTTGAGAGATAGATAGTAGACAACAACTGGATAGATAGATAGGAGAGAAAAAGTTAATTTTTTTGTTGATATTTTTTTATTACATTTTTAGCATTTAAAAAAAATAATAAAAACAGCTGTTTGACTCTTTGCAATCTTTACATTTTGCAATTTAACGTCACCAATATTTACCAATTATTTTCTTAGAGGTTGCCGACTTCTCCATGTATCGGGGATCGAAGTGACATATAATTTGATCCCACAACTTCCGGTTCTTCACGATGTCATGGTGGGAGCTGTCGCTTTGGTCCCACATGGAGGGGTTGGCTTCCACAAGGTTGATCAGTGTCTCGTTGTGAATGGTCAACGGCTCTTCGTCAACCACAATCCTTTTTTTTTTTTTGGTGGCTGGCTTGCACTATGTAAACACAAAACGTTATGTTGAAAGGTTCAATTTCACTTGATGGCTAGACTGATAGATACATAGATAGATAGATACATAGAGCGATAGAGAGAGATAGATAGTTGATAGATAGTTTATAGATATAGTAGATAGAAAGTGAATAGATTGTAGATAAATATAGGATAGATAGTTAGTAGAAAGGAAGTGGATGGATAGTATGTAAATAGTCGCAATGTGTTGTTTTTTTTTCTGTCAATTGTATTACTTTTTTTTTTATACTAAAAAAATAGTAGATTGTTAAATCCCCCGAAAAAAAGGGAATTTTTTTTTTTAGTTTCTTTGTGTCGAAAAGGAAAATTACTAGTTTTATATTTACCACTGGCAGTTGTGGCGACGACAGACGGAGAGGATCCTTCTTTTTCTTGTGTCCTCCGTGTGCCACAACCTATTGTGTATTTAAAAGAAAAAAAATTACAATTCTTGGATCAATAAATTTATGCCTGCAAAACAAAAAATGTGTGCCATGTACCTTTGTGGTTTTTGCCTGGTTTTTTTTGGGGGGGCCTAGCAGCCTCGGGCTCCGAAGACTCCTATTTGCAATAAAAACATGATTATACACGTGCTTATCTCAATACACTGGAGTTTCACACAACATTATTGTGGTTTTTTAACCCCTTAGCGACTGCCGATACGCCTTTTAACGGCGGCCGCTAAGGGTACTTAAACCACAGCGCCGTTAATTAACGGCGCTGTGGAAAAAGTCCATAGCGCCCCCCAGAGGCCGATTTTCTCCGGGGTCTCGGCTGCCGAGGGTAGCCGATACCCCAGAGAACATGATTCGGGGGGTTTTTAACCCACCCCGCATTTGCGATCGCCGGTAATTAACCGTTTACCGGCGATCGCAAAAAAAAAAAAAAAAGCGATCTCTTTTTAATTTCTCTGTCCTCCGATGTGATCGCACATCGGAGGACAGAGAAAAGGGGTCCCAGGTGGCCCCCCAATACTCACCTAGCTCCCCCGATGCTCCTCGTGTCTCCCGGTGGGCGCCGCCATCTTCAAAATGGCGGGCGCATGCGCAGTGTGCCCGCCGGCCGGCACCGGGAGAATCTTTGGGGTCTCGGCTGCCGGGGGTAGCCGAGACCCCAAAGAGCATGATCGGGGTCGGTATTACCGACCCCTGTTTTGCGATCGCCGGTAATTAACTGTTTACAGGCGACCGCAAAAAAAAAAAAAGTAAAGTGTAATTCTCTGTCCTCTGATGTGATCGCACATCAGAGGACAGAGAAATAGGGGGATTCAGGGACCCTAGCATACTCACCTAGGTCCCTGGATCCTCTTGCTGCTCCTCCTGGCCGCCGGCAGAAGAACATGGCGGACGCATGCCCAGTGCGCCCGCCATCTGTCTCCATCTGCCGGCCGGCAGGAGAACAGCAGTTGGGGCTAAAATTAGGGGTAGGTTAGGGTAGGGCTAGGGGTAGGGTTAGGGCTAGGGTTGGGGTTAGGGTTGGGGCTAAATTTAGGGTTAGGGTTGGGGCTAAATTTAGGGTTAGGCTTCTTTCACACTTACGTCGGTACGGGGCCGTCGCAATGCGTCGGCCCGACATACCGACGCACGTTGTGAAAATTGTGCACAACGTGGGCAGCAGCTGTAGTTTTTCAACGCATCCGCTGCCCAATCTATGTCCTGGGGGCGGAGTTACGGCCACGCATGCGCGGTCAGAAATGGCGGATGCGACGTACAAAAAAACGTTTCATTGAACGTTTTTTTGTGCCGACGCTCCGCCAAAACACAACTGATCCAGTGCACGACGGACGCGACGTGTGGCCATCCGTCACGATCCGTCGGCAATACAAGTCTATGGGCAAAAAACGCATCCTGCGGGCACATTTGCAGGATCCGTTTCTTGTCCAAAACGACGGATTGCGACGGAATGCCAAACGACGCAAGTGTGAAAGTAGCCTTAGGGTTAGGGTTGGGGCTAAAGTTAGGGCTAGGGTTGGGGCTAAAGTTATGGTTAGAGCTGGGATTAGGGTTAGGGTTTGGATTAGGGTTGGTATTAGGGTTAGGGTTGGCATTAGGGTTACGCTTGGGATTAGGGTTAGGTTTGGGATTAGGGTTAAGGTTATGGTTGTGATTAGGGGTGTATTGGGATTAGGGTTAGGTTTGAGGTTAGGGTTGAGATTAGGATTAGGGGTGTGTTGGATTTAGGGTTTTGATTAGGGTTATGGTTAGGGTTGACATTAGGGTTGTTTTGGGGTAAGGGTTGTGATTATGGTTAGGGTTAGTGATTAGGATTATGGATCAGGTTGGGATTAGGGTTAGGGGTGTGTTGGGGTTAGGGTTGGAGCTAGAATTGGGGGGTTTCCACTGTTTAGGTACATCAGGGGGTCTCCAAACACGACAGCCAATTTTACGCTCAAAAAGTCAAATGGTGCTCCCTCCCTTCTGAGCTCTGCCGTGCGCCCAAACAGTGGGTTACCCCCACATATGGGGCATCAGCGTACTCGGGATAAATTGGACAACAACTTCTGGGGTCCAATTTCTCTTGTTACCCTTGTGAAAATAAAAACTTGGGGGCTACAAAATCTTTTTTGTGAAAAAAAAAATATTTTTTATTTTCACGACTCTGCATTCTAAACTTCTGTGAAGCACTTGGGCATTCAAGGTTCTCACCACACATCTAGATAAGTTCCTTGGGGGGTCTAGTTTCAAAAATGGGGTCACTTGTGGGGGGTTACTACAGTTTAGGTACATCAGGGGCTCTGCAATCGCAACATAATGCCCACAGACCATTCTATCAAAGTCTGCATTCCAAAAAGGCGCTCCTTCCCTTCCGAGCTCTGCCGTGCGCCCAAACAGTGGTTTACCCCCACATATGGCGCATCAGCGTACTCGGGATAAATTGGACAACAAATATTGCAGTCCAATTTCTCCTGTTACCCTTGTGAAAATAAAAACTTGGGGGCTACAATATCTTTTTTGTGGAAAAAAAAATATTTTTTATTTTCACGACTCTGCATTCTAAACTTCTGTGAAGCACTTGGGCATTCAAAGTTCTCACCACACATCTAGATAAGTTCCTTGGGGGGTCTAGTTTCCAAAATGGGGTCACTTGTGGAGGGTTTCTACTGGTTAGGTACATCAGGGGCTCTGCAAACGCAACATAATACCCGCAGACCATTCTATCAAAGTCTGCATTCCAAAACGGCGCTCCTTCCTTCCGAGCTCTGCCGTGCGCCCAAACAGTGGTTTACCCCCACATATGGGGTACCAGCATACTCAGGACAAATTGGACAACAACTTTTGGGGTCCAATTTCTCTTGTTACCCTTGTGAAAATAAAAACTTGGGGGCTAAAAAATCTTTTTTGTGGAAAAAAAAAATATTTTTTATTTTCACGGCTCTGCATTATAAACTTCTGTGAAGCACTTGGGCATTCAAGGTTCTCACCACACATCTAGATAAGTTCCATTGGGGGTCTAGTTTCCAAAATGGGGTCACATGTGGGGGATTTCTACTGTTTAGGCACATCAGGGGCTCTCCAAACGCGACATGGCGTCCGATCTCAATTCCAGCCAATTCTACATTGAAAAAGTAAAACGGCACTCTTTCTCTTCCAAGCTCTGCGGTGCGCCCAAACAGTGGTTTATCCCCACATATTGGGTATCGATGTACTCAGGAGAAATTGCACAACAACTTTAGTGGTCTAATTTCTCCTGTTACCCTTGTGAAAATAAAAATTTGTGGGCAAAAAGAGCATTTTTGTAGAAAAAAAGCAATTTTTTTTTTCACGGCTCTACGTTATAAACTTCTGTGAAGCACATGGGGGTTCAAAGTGCTCGCCACACATCTAGATAAGTTCCTTAAGGGGTCTAGTTTCCAAAATGGTGTCACTTGTGGGGGGTTTCCACTGTTTAGGCACATCAGGGGCTCTCCAAACGCGACATGGCGTCCAATCTCAATTCCAGCCAATTCAACATTGAAAAAGTAAAACGGCGCTCCTTCACTTCCAAGCTCTGCGGTGCGCCCAAACAGTGGTTTACCCTCACATATGGGGTATCGACGTATTCAGGAGAAATCGCACAACAACTGTTGTGGTCTAATTTCTCCTGTTACCCTTGTGAAAATAAGAATTTGTGGGCGAAAAGATCATTTTTGTGAAAACAAAAGCGATTTTTTATTTTCACGGCTCTACGTTATAAACTTCTGTGAAGCACTTGGGGGTTCAAAGTGCTCACCACACATCTAGATAAGTTCCTTAAGGGGTCTAGTTTCCAAAATGGTGTCACTTGTGGGGAGTTTCCACTGTTTAGGCACATCAGGGGCTCTCTAAACGTGACATGGCGTCCGATCTCAATTCCAGCAAATTCTGCATTGAAAAAGTCAAACGGCGCTCCTTCACTTCTAAGTTCTGCGGTGTGCCCTAACAATGGTTTACCCCCACATATGGGGTATTGGCGTATTCAGGAGAAATTGCATAACAAAATTTATGGTTACATTTCTGTTTTTACACTTGTGAAAATAAAAAAAATGGTTCTGAATTAAGATGTTTGCAAAAAAAAGTTAAATGTTCATTTTTTCCTTCCACATTGTTTCAGTTCCTGTGAAGCACGTAAAGGGTTAATAAACTTCTTGAATGTGGTTTTGAGAACCTTGAGGGGTGTAGTTTTTAGAATGGTGTCACACTTCATTATTTTCTATCATATAGACCCCTCAAAATGACTTCAAATGTGATGTGGTCCCTAAAAAAAAATGGTGTTGTAAAAATGAGAAATTGCTGGTCAACTTTTAACCCTTATAACTCCCTAACAAAAAAAAATTTTGTTTCCAAAATTGTGCTGATGTAAAGTAGACATGTGGGAAATGTTATTTATTAACTATTTTTCGTGACATATCTTTCTGATTTAAGGGCATAAAAATACAAAGTTTGAAAATTGCAAAATTTTAAAAATTTTCGCCATATTTCCGTTTTTTTCATAAATAATCGCAAGTAATATCGAAGAAATGTTACCACTAACATGAAGTACAATATGTCACGAAAAAACAATCTCAGAATCAGCGGGATCCGTTGAAGCGTTCCAGAGTTATAACCTCATAAAGTGACAGTGGTCAGAATTGCAAAAATTGGCCTGGTCATTAAGTACCAAATTGGCTCTGTCACTAAGGGGTTAAAGTGCAAGCCTACCGATTGCGATGAAAACACTGCAGACACGCTGCTGCTGCTGCTTCCATCACTATCCGACATCTGCGTGCAACAAAGCAATACATTTTTAGTACACACACATCCGACGGACAGTACAGACTCCCATGATGTATACAGAGATATATAATATATAGAAATGTACTTATATTTCCTGTGATCTCTTGCAAGACACTCTCTCTCACAAGGTGCTGCAGGCGTCAGGAAAAATGTGTGGTGGGGACACTCCTCCTTTAATGGCCGAAATCATATTTCCTGTCACATGACCACATGGACCACCCTCAAACGCTATTAAAACGTATGGTTCTATTTGGAAATTTTTCATGATTTGCATCTGGCTGCGTTTGCAATAGCCTTCTATGGCAGAATTAACGCTTCCGTTAGTCTTGCGTTAGCTTGGCCGGACGCGAAAAAGCTGCAAGCCGCGTTCCAAGGTCCGTCAGAAAAAAACATTACGTGACAAACGCATGCCAATTTTGGCATGCGTCAGGATGCGTCAGATAATGCAAGTCTATGGGTGCGTTAGTATGTCCGTTATATTGCGTTTTCACTACTTAAAAACGTGTCTGTTAGACGGACTCACCTAGCGCAATGTGAACCTAGCCTAACAGCTGATTGGCAGGGTACCAGGTGTCACACCCCTACTGATCAGATATTGATGACTTATCCTAAGGATAAGGCTTATCAATTTCTCTTGCATTTACGCTGAGTTTTCTGTGCAGATTATTCCCATAGAATTGCATTAGCAAATCTGCTGATGAAAAATTCATGTAAAATACACATGACTGTATCAATAAGGTTTTGTCAAAGCCAGATACCAGGAAGTATAAAAAAAGAGCAACCTTATTTGAAACCTAATCAGATAATCAAAACCCACTAAGGGTACAAAAATCCAATCAATCTAAGTAGGGGTATGCAGGTTCAGATACCATAGATAAAATATTTTAATATTCCAGATTAAAATATGGGTAGCCGATACTTTGCAATGACATATACAGATATTAAAGTGAAAATACCAAAACGAGGGGGCTGCCCAAAATAGAGGAATAGAGCTATATAAAATAATATGTGGTGATAACAATAGTAATATTATAAAATATAATTGTGCATATCTATTATGGAAGCCAGACTCGAAAGTGACGGACAATCAGGAAAAATTGCCAAATAGAAAAAAACCCGACCAAGAGTCCAAAGTAGTTATTATAAAATTATATAAATTTTATTAATACATCAGGTAAATAACAAAAAATAATAAAAATAACAATGCAGGGAAAATTAATAATGACGATGCCCAATAAATAAAGGGCGCACCTAACCAGGATTACCATAAATCTATATTGTTAAATGCCACACATGAAGTGTCAAAAGGACTTATTATAAAAGTATCTAAAACTCCACCAATAAGGTAATCTCATATGAAGAAAGTGCTTGAGTGCAAAAAAATGTGCAGAGCAAAAATGAATATGTAAGGGAGTTCAAATATCCAATAGACTAAAATGTGAAGTGTACAAAGATTCCACTAGGTGTCAGTATTAATAACCGCACATGTTAGCACACGGGAAAAGAGACTGACGATAATGTAAAACATAATATGATCATAATCATAACATACAGTGCTCGTATGATCCCGGTTTCCTGGATGGTGCTCTCCCCAACGCACGTTTCGGCACACTGCCTTTGTCAGTGATAAAGTGAACCAGCGCTCAATAAAAAAGCTGGTTGGATCTTACCATTAGAAGGTTTTTTTTCGTTCAGAGAAAACATCATGCAGGAGGGAGAAAAGGGAAATAGTCACACAGGTAAAACTAAATTCCCTGTCGTGCCCAATGCAATATCTTCCTGACAAGGATCTATCTCTCTAAAAATGTTCTTGTACAAACCCTTCCTACGCATTTCTTCACCCTATAATGGGTGACTCCTCAGGCGAGATGAATGTAGGTAAAGGGAATATATTATGAAGGGTCCTGGGTAATAGGAGCCCCCTAAGTTACAAGACTGCAGACTTGTTAATCCTCACATTACGTGTATTGAGCAAGGCCAAACAAGTCTAAACGGAATGTGTCTGAAAGTATGCAAATCACATGATCACCCGCTCCCAGTGTCGGAGAATCCTCACATCGCGCCTTGTACGCAATGTGACGATTCACAATGACTGCAGACTTGTAGCCTAAGGCCGGACAGTGCCTTTAAGCATGGATTGTTTGTGTTTTTTAGCTGATGAGAAAATAGCTGTTCAGAAAGTAGTCTAAATTCTTTGGTGTATGGCTAGCTTAAAAGCCTGTCTGACTCA
Organism: Ranitomeya imitator; assembly: GCF_032444005.1. Classification (NCBI taxonomy): domain Eukaryota; kingdom Metazoa; phylum Chordata; class Amphibia; order Anura; family Dendrobatidae; genus Ranitomeya; species Ranitomeya imitator. The sequence goes on from NC_091284.1 coordinate 177,317,057, forward strand.
GTTTGATAGCTAAGCCAGTCCCTCTTCTCTGTCTGTGTATCATCCATGACAAAGAATTTTATGGTTTAGTTACTAAACTGTGATAAACAGAAAGCCCTCTTCATCTCACAGATATGTTTTTGAATGCGTCACAACTACACAGAGGAAGCTTCCTCCACAACTAGCTGGCCAGACAAATCCAGCAATCTATGCACTGTTAAAAGTAAAAAAATATTATAAAGTGCTCTTATTTTGTAGCTGCCAAAACTAGCTGAAATATTCCTTTCAGTAGTATTAAAAGAGTGTTGGATCTGTAGTCGCTGCAGAAGTATTTACCGATGCTGATATTGTTGCAAAAATGGTGAAAGTAGAATTCCCTGTGTAGTGCTGCGGGCTTTGGTCAGTGTGACAGACAGGGACCACAGGAAAAGTTCACAGCAAAACGTGCTTAATTGTCCAAAACTCACGCGGAGTACAGCGCACGGTATCCTCCAGATCGCAGCCAGAAAACAAGACAGTTCATAAATGTCCGGTTGCTGAGGGCAACTGAACCACAGTATCCAGCTGTGGGGTCCCAGGAGTTTGCTATGCTTGGCTTTGTGTTTCCTCACACAGACGGAGCCTTTTGCAGATCCGACTGCTCCACAGGTTGCAAACTCCAAACTAACACACCCCAAACCCTTCTGCAGGTTTTTTTTTACTCTCTCTTGACTCTGTGGCCATGGGCCACTTATAAGATCCGGCCTGGAGGAAACAGACCGGCCCCACTACCTTCCTGCAGTCCGTTTAAAAAATAAAAGCCAATACCAGGTTTTCCTGAACAAACAATTCCTTGGTCAAATAACTTGACCAGGTTCAAGCTTACTTCTAGCCTGCCTTGTGACTCACAGGCATCCTGCTGTGACCACAAGGCACTCCAGTGGATCTAATTCGCTTCTGAGCCCATCCTGGGAGACACATAGCGACCCTCGCAAATCACACCAGTAGCTGCCTCACATACCCCCCCAGTTGTAGGATTGAACATTTGTCACCATACAGGGGACCCTTGATAGGGCATCCGCATTTCCCTGTGACTTCCCCACCCGATGTTCCACTGAAAAACTAAAGTTTTGCTGGTGACCCAAGTGTTCCTCTCTTTTGCGCTTCTCATCCAGACAAGGGGTGAATGGTCCGTTACCAAACGAAACTGACGCCTGAGCAAATAGTAGCATAGGGACTCTAGGGCCCATTTAATCACCAAGCATTCCTTCTCCACAATGCTATAATTTTTCTCTGCCGGGGTCAGTTTCCTGCTCAGATAGGTTACTCCTCTCCGTTCACCTCTTGCGGCAGTACAGCTTCTAGGCCTACCTATGATGCATCGGTTTGCACGATAAAAAGTTTCTTTGAAGTTGGGGCTGATGAGGACTGGCTGTCCACACAACGCCAACTTCAGGGACTGAAACGCTTCCTCCACTTGAGGATTCCACCGGACCACAACTGACTTTTTACCTTTTAACAGGTCAGTTAGAGGTGCTGATTTCCCCACCAAATTGGGTGTAAACCAGCAATAGTACCCAATGATGCTGAGAAAACCCTTCACCTGTTTGGTACTCAATGGCTTGGGCCAGTTTTGGATGGCCTCGATCTTGTTTACGTGGTATTTGACAACCCCGCGGCCGATCATGTAACCTAAGTATCGAGCTTCCATGAGCCCTATTGCGCATTTCTTTGGGTTTGCTGTTAACCCCGCGCTGATGAGAGACTCCAGCATTGCTTGTACCTGGGATAGGTGGGTATCCCAGTTGGTACTAAAGATGACTATGTCATCCAAGTATTCCGACGCGTATTTCCAATGAGGCTCTAACACTATGTCCATCAGCCTCTGGAAGGTGGCCGGAGCCCTATGTAACCCAAAGGGCAAGACGGCATAATGATAGAGACCCTCTGGCATTATAAATGTGGTCTTCTCTTTCGCCGATTCTGTTAACGGGACCTGCTTTGTGAGATCGAGCGTGGTGAAGTACTGGGCTTTCCCCAGTCTTTCAATTAGCTCGTCCACCTGGGGCATTGGATAGAGGTCAAATTTTAACACCTCATTTAACTTCCTGAAGTTGTTACAGAAGCCCAATGACCAGTCTGATTTAAGTATTAGCACAATGGGGCTAGCCCACTCACTCTGGGACTCCTCGATAACTCCCAATTGAAGCATTTGCTTCACTTCAGCCGCTATGGCTTGCCTCCGGGCTTCTGGCACCCAATATGGTTTCAGCCGTACCCTTACCTGGGGCTCGGTGACAATATCATGGTGGATCACCAAGGTCCGCCCCAGCAACTCTGAGAATACATCCGTACTCTACTGCACCAAGGCTCAAGCCTTCTGTTGCTGCTGTTTTGAGAGGGCGTCATTTACTTTTACTCACACCTGGCCGCATGCCTGCCCGGGGCCGGAGGGTTCCCCGTTGATACACCCGGAGTCACCTTCGTGAACAAGCACTCTCGGTCATTCCAGGCTTTAAGTGGGTTGACATGATACAGTTGCTCGTGCTTCCTTTTCCAGGTTTGGTGCACCCTATAATTCACTTCGCCCACCTTCCCTCATATCTCAAATGGCCCCTGCCACTTGGCCATGAGCTTACTCTATGGGGTGGGCATGAGTACCAACACATGGTCCCTTTCTTTAAAGGTCCTGGCCGTGGCCTATTTATTATACGTGCGGCTCTGAGTGGCCTTGGCATCCAACAGATGCTCCTTTACTATGGGCCGCAGAGCCGCAATCCGATCCTGCATGCTTGCCACATGCTCGATGACACTTATGTGGAGTGGGCTCCTGATCCCATGTCTCCTTGGCTACATCCAGCAGTCCCCTTGGGTGCCTGCCATACAATAGCTCAAATGGGGAGAACCCTGTGGACACCTGCGGTATCTCGCTGATGGCAAACATTAGATAGGGCAGTAACATGTTCCAATCCCTCCCATCCTTCACAACCACCTTTTTGAGCATGGCTTTGAGGGTCTTATTAAAACACTCCACCAATGCGTTGGTTTGTGGAGGGTACACCGACGTACATAGTTGTTTAAACCGGAGCAGCTTACATAGCCCCCTGGTCACCTTGGACATAAAAGGAGTTTCCTGATCTGTAAGGATCTCCTTGGGTAGCTCAAGGTGACAAAACATGGCAAATAGTAGACAGGCTATTAATTTGGCTAAGGTGTGGTGAAGAGGTATTGCCTTTGGGTACCAGGTGGCATAGTCTACAGCTACTAATATGTGTTGGTGACCCCAGGTGGATTTTACTATCGGCCCTATCAGGTCCATCGCAATCCTCTCAAAAGGTACCTCTATAATGGGCAGAGGCACCAATGGACTCCAGTAGTTAATGGTGGGTGAGGTTAGTTGGCACTCCGGACATGTATCACAGTGCCTCTGGACCTCAGCGTAGACACAAGGCCAACAAAAACGCAGTATGTGCTCCTGCATCTTTGTGGCCCCCAAATGCCCTCTCAGTATGTGATTGTGAGCCATATCGAGTAACGTCCAGAGGTAAAATTGGGGCACTATCAGTTGTTTTACCACCTCATCCCGGATTTTATCAACCCTGTACCAGTAATTCCTGGTTCATCGCAATCTGTGGGAACACCGTCTCCGCACCCGGTTGCTGAGCTACCCTATTTGCCTCGATTACTCTTTCCCTTGCCTGGGTCAGATTGGGATCCTGGAGCTGGGTGGTCCCGAACTTAGTGATAAAGTTTGTTCTACATGACTTGAGTTTATTTGTCAAAGAAATGGAAATTTGGTAAAAATTTAGCAATTTTCAAACTTTACATTTGTATTCCCTGAAACCAAAGAGTTATGTCACACAAAATAGTTAATAAATAAAATTTCCCACATGTTTAATTTACATCAGCACAATTTTTTAAACAATTTTTTTTTGTTAGGAAGTTAGAAGGGTTACAAGTTGACCAGTGATTTTTAATTTTTCCAACACAATTTACAAAACCATTTTTTAAGGGACCACATCACATTTGAAGTGACATTGACGGGCCTATATGACAGAGAATACCCAAACTGATAGCTCTAACACTAATCTCTATGATGGCCCCCTAGATAGTCTCCATATAGTCTAACGCACCAGGCAATCCTCAATATAGTCCTCAATATAGTATAATGCACTCCCAATAGGCCTCCATATAGTATATTGCACTCTCCATAGGCCTCCATATAGTATAATGCACTCCCCATAGGCAGACTCTATATAGTATAATGTATCCCCCATAGGCAGACTCTATAGTATTATGCACTCCCCATAGGCAGACTCTATAGTATAATGCACTTCCCATAGGCAGCCTCTATAGTATAATGCAGCCCCTAATATAATGCACCACCATAGGCAGCCTCTATAGTATAATGCAGCCCCTAATATAATGCACCCCCCACATACAGCCTCTATAGTGTAATGCAGCTCCATAGGCAACCTGAATAGTATAATGCACACCCATGGGCAGCCTCTATAGCAGTGTTCCCCAACTCCGGTCCTCAAAAGCCACCAACAGCTCATATTTTCAGGATTTCCTTAGTATTGCACACGTGATAATTGCATCACCTGGACAGGCAAGAATTCCATCACCTGTGCAATACTAAGGAAATCCTGAAAACATGACCTGTTGGTGGCTCTTGAGGACTGGAGTTGGGGAACACTGCTCTATAGTATAATGCACCCCCATAGGCAGCCTGTATAGTACTTCGTCCCAACAGATACCTTCAACTGTTTCAACTGGGTTAAAGATGTTAATCTCTTTGGACGTAACTTGAAATGGAAACTATTTTTTCAAAAACATGATTGGGAGCAGTGTAGGGTATTAGGCCTCACTGAGGACGACCTGGAAGGATACCATGCCTTGGTCGGTCTTTTACGGGAGAACAAGAGAGCTAGAGGTGAAGGGCCATTCATGTCTTTAAAAAGGAGGAGTAAAAAAATGCCACCTGTCAACGAGGTCACCAGTGTTGACATTTTTGTTAAACTGGTTGAGGCTGATTTGTGTAAAATCTCTAATAAGGACTCGAGTAGGGAGGATAATCTTACAGCTAGCGAGTCTATGGCCTTAAAGAGACTGGAAAAAAATGCCAATCTGATTTTCAAGTCATCAGATAAAGGTGGTAACCTTGTGATTATGGACCACCAAAAATAGCTGGATATGTGTGGCTTACTCTTGAATGACCGACAAACTTATGAAGTATTATCGGGAGATCCTACCAAGAGTTTCTCTGATGATCTAATGTGTATATTAAATCCAGCCTTAGATAAAAGACTTATATCACAGAATGAATATACCTTCCTTGCTCCGGTCACTCCAACTGTGCCAACGTTCTGTGCCCTCCCTAAAGTCTACAAGGGTATTAACCCGTTAAAAGGCTGTCTCATTGTGGCGGGTATTGACTCTCTGTCCCAGAATGTTGGCATGTATATAGACCAAATTTTAAGACCCTTTGTACTGTCATTACCCTCCTATGTGAGGGACACGCTGCATCTCCTTGGCATGCTGGAGGATGTTGTTGTGGAGCCACATGTGAAGCTGGCGTCTATTGATGTGGAGATGCTGTACAGCAGCATCCCACATAGTGCTGGCATGCAGGCAGTGGACCACTTTCTGAGAACTAGAGCTGTTGAATGTGTCGAACATAATATCTTTGTGAGACAGCTCCTCCTCTTTACTCTTACCCGGAATTATTTTAGCTTTAATGGTAAATACTTCCATCAGCTCAGGGCCACAGCAATGGGGAGCCCTTGTGCCCCCACGTATGCAAATTTGTTCCTGGGCTGGTGGGAGGAAACCCACATTTTACCGGAGGAGGAGAGATGGTGGCAGCCATATACAGTGGGGCAAAAAAGTATTTAGTCAGTCAGCAATAGTGCAAGTTCCACCACTTAAAAAGATGAGAGGCGTCTGTAATTTACATCATAGGTAGACCTCAACTATGGGAGACAAACTGAGAAAAAAAAATCCAGAAAATCACATTGTCTGTTTTTTAAACATTTTATTTGCATATTATGGTGGAAAATAAGTATTTGGTCAGAAACAAACAATCAAGATTTCTGGCTCTCACAGACCTGTAACTTCTTCTTTAAGAGTCTCCTCTTTCCTCCACTCATTACCTGTAGTAATGGCACCTGTTTAAACTTGTTATCAGTATAAAAAGACACCTGTGCACACCCTCAAACAGTCTGACTCCAAACTCCACTATGGTGAAGACCAAAGAGCTGTCAAAGGACACCAGAAACAAAATTGTAGCCCTGCACCAGGCTGGGAAGACTGAATCTGCAATAGCCAACCAGCTTGGAGTGAAGAAATCAACAGTGGGAGCAATAATTAGAAAATGGAAGACATACAAGACCACTGATAATCTCCCTCGATCTGGGGCTCCACGCAAAATCCCACCCCGTGGGGTCAGAATGATCACAAGAACGGTGAGCAAAAATCCCAGAACCACGCGGGGGGACCTAGTGAATGAACTGCAGAGAGCTGGGACCAATGTAACAAGGCCTACCATAAGTAACACACTACGCCACCATGGACTCAGATCCTGCAGTGCCAGACGTGTCCCACTGCTTAAGCCAGTACATGTCCGGGCCCGTCTGAAGTTTGCTAGAGAGCATTTGGATGATCCAGAGGAGTTTTGGGAGAATGTCCTATGGTCTGATGAAACCAAACTGGAACTGTTTGGTAGAAACACAACTTGTCGTGTTTGGAGGAAAAAGAATACTGAGTTGCATCCATCAAACACCATACCTACTGTAAAGCATGGTGGTGGAAACATCATGCTTTGGGGCTGTTTCTCTGCAAAGGGGCCAGGACGACTGATCCGGGTACATGAAAGAATGAATGGGGCCATGTATCGTGAGATTTTGAGTGCAAACCTCCTTCCATCAGCAAGGGCATTGAAGATGAAACGTGGCTGGGTCTTTCAACATGATAATGATCCAAAGCACACCGCCAGGGCAACGAAGGAGTGGCTTCGTAAGAAGCATTTCAAGGTCCTGGAGTGGCCTAGCCAGTCTCCAGATCTCAACCCTATAGAAAACCTTTGGAGGGAGTTGAAAGTCCGTGTTGCCAAGCGAAAAGCCAAAAACATCACTGCTCTAGAGGAGATCTGCATGGAGGAATGGGCCAACATACCAACAACAGTGTGTGGCAACCTTGTGAAGACTTACAGAAAACGTTTGACCTCTGTCATTGCCAACAAAGGATATATTACAAAGTATTGAGATGAAATTTTGTTTCTGACCAAATACTTATTTTCCACCATAATATGCAAATAAAATGTTAAAAAAAACAGACAATGTGATTTTCTGGATTTTTTTTTCTAAGTTTGTCTCCCATAGTTGAGGTCTACCTATGATGTAAATTACAGACGCCTCTCATCTTTTTAAGTGGTGGAACTTGCACTATTGCTGACTGACTAAATACTTTTTTGCCCCACTGTATCTGCCTCTGGGCCAGATACATTGACGACATCCTAATTTTGTGGTCTGGCCCAGAGGCGGAGTTTGGGAGATTCCTGGGGGAGATTAATGTGAACGACATTGGTATGAGATTTACATCTGAATGCCAGGAACAAAGCATCACATTTCTGGATCTTACAATTACAAAGAATGGAAGGTGGGCATTAGTACGTATACTTATCGTAAACCAACTGCAACAAATAGTCTGCTACAGTGGCAGAGTCATCACAAACATATAGAAGAAAAAACAGCCAGCTCACCAATGACGATCGCAGGTGCACGGATCTCCGCAGCAGGCAAACGAAAAAATCCTCAGAAGAAAAGGTAAATGAGATCCAGCTCCTTAAAACGTGACATTTATTAAATCCAAACGATAAAAGTTACACGCATGGGTAAGTCATACAGGTTCCCTCTGGTATGAAGCCCCTGTAGCTGGAAAGGCTAAACGGCAACGCGTTTCGATCCGGAGATCTTTTTCACAGCCATATCCTGATCTGGTAAAATTATCCTATATAGGGAGACTCCTCCAATCAGGTTATCCTAATAGGTCACATGACACTATTCCAGGTCCTATTAAGTAAAATCATTCAACAAATCTAAAATAGACATGTAGTAAAACTATATCACCTCCTATCTAACAATAATGTAACATTGTTTCATTCCGCTTATTTAACCCCATCGGTGATCGGGTATTTAAATGGAATATCCAGAAAGCCTCTCGCGTTAAAAGCCGCCTCCTGGCATCTCCACCTCGCGGAGGAACATACACTTTTTCTATTCCCTGAATTTGGAAACTAGCAATGCTGCGATTATGATGGATCACAAAATGACTAGATGCTGCCGATATATTTCTATTACCACCCTGTACATTTTTGATGTCGTAAAGATGTTCCCTCGTACGTGTTTTGAGCTTCCTAGTAGTGCACCCTACGTATGATAACTTACAGTCTGTACAATTGATTTTATATACCACATTGGCATGATTGCAGTTGATATACTGTTTTATATTGAATTCCATTGTGCTTTCCATATTTTGGAACACTTTAGATACAAGGGCATGTTTACATGTACTGCACTTGTTTGTGCCGCATCTGAAAAAACCTGGGTAATTGAGCCATGTTTTCAGACCCTTATCAGGGCGAAATATATTAGATGCCACTTGATTCCCAATGGTAGGAGCCCTTCTAGATACTATATTAATGCCCGCACTTAATATATCATATAATTGATCATCTTCGTATAATATGGGTAAGTATCTATGAATAATATCTTTGATTTTTCCGTATTGTGGGCTATATTGAAAACAAATATACGGTTTGTTCTCCCTATTTTGATTTATATTTCCATAAGTTGTAATTAATTCCTTTCGATCTTTCTTTTCCACAATTTTTTTCGCCCGATTTATTGTCCATTGGGGATATTTGCGATTTTTAAGTTTTCTCTCTATTTGTTCATATTCTCCTATAAGATTCCCCTCTACACTACAGTTTCTTTTTATTCTAGTGAGTTCACCCACTGGGATAGCCTTTATAGTATGTTTGTTATGGCTGCTATTGGCATGAAGGATAGTATTTCCTCTGATCGGTTTGTGGTATGTTTTAGTGATGACATGTTTGCCAATTTGACCCGTCAATTCCAAATCCAAAAACGAAACACCAACTTTATCCCACTTGTGGGTAAATTTAATATTATATGTGTTGTCGTTGAGGTAATCTATAAAGTGTGGTATGGCAGATACATCACCCCCCCAAATAATGAGGGTGTCATCTATGTATCTGCCATACCACTCCACCTGGTCCAAAAATGGATTGGTGGCCGAAAAAATGTATTCCATTTCCCAAAACGACATCACAAGATTTGCGAGGGAGGGTGAATATTTTGCACCCATAGGTACTCCCGTTAATTGAACAAAAAATTGGCCATCAAAAAGAAAGAAATTATTGGTTAACAAATATTGGATAACCCCTAACATATATTGGACTAAATCCTCTGAGTAGTTGCTAAATTTAGCGAGATGGTATTGAATTGCTTTTAGGGCTAGGCTATGTGGAATACTCGTATAGAGTGATATAACGTCACAACATAGCCAGGAGTAATTATCCTTCCATATTTTGTTGTCCATAATTCGTAGGACTTCTTTGGAGTCCCTAATATACCCGGGATTGCGTTTCACTAAAAGCAATTCAATACCATCTCGCTAAATTTAGCAACTACTCAGAGGATTTAGTCCAATATATGTTACGGGTTATCCAATATTTGTTAACCAATAATTTCTTTCTTTTTGATGGCCAATTTTTTGTTCAATTAACGGGAGTACCTATGGGTGCAAAATATTCACCCTCCCTCGCAAATCTTGTGATGTCGTTTTGGGAAATGGAATGCATTTTTTCGGCCACCAATCCATTTTTGGACCAGGTGGAGTGGTATGGCAGATACATAGATGACACCCTCATTATTTGGGGGGGTGATGTATCTGCCATACCACACTTTATAGATTACCTCAACGACAACACATATAATATTAAATTTACCCACAAGTGGGATAAAGTTGGTGTTTCGTTTTTGGATTTGGAATTGACGGGTCAAATTGGCAAACATGTCATCACTAAAACATACCACAAACCGATCAGAGGAAATACTATCCTTCATGCCAATAGCAGCCATAACAAACATACTATAAAGGCTATCCCAGTGGGTGAACTCACTAGAATAAAAAGAAACTGTAGTGTAGAGGGGAATCTTATAGGAGAATATGAACAAATAGAGAGAAAACTTAAAAATCGCAAATATCCCCAATGGACAATAAATCGGGCGAAAAAAATTGTGGAAAAGAAAGATCGAAAGGAATTAATTACAACTTATGGAAATATAAATCAAAATAGGGAGAACAAACCGTATATTTGTTTTCAATATAGCCCACAATACGGAAAAATCAAAGATATTATTCATAGATACTTACCCATATTATACGAAGATGATCAATTATATGATATATTAAGTGCGGGCATTAATATAGTATCTAGAAGGGCTCCTACCATTGGGAATCAAGTGGCATCTAATATATTTCGCCCTGATAAGGGTCTGAAAACATGGCTCAATTACCCAGGTTTTTTCAGATGCGGCACAAACAAGTGCAGTACATGTAAACATGCCCTTGTATCTAAAGTGTTCCAAAATATGGAAAGCACAATGGAATTCAATATAAAACAGTATATCAACTGCAATCATGCCAATGTGGTATATAAAATCAATTGTACAGACTGTAAGTTATCATACGTAGGGTGCACTACTAGGAAGCTCAAAACACGTACGAGGGAACATCTTTACGACATCAAAAATGTACAGGGTGGTAATAGAAATATATCGGCAGCATCTAGTCATTTTGTGATCCATCATAATCGCAGCATTGCTAGTTTCCAAATTCAGGGAATAGAAAAAGTGTATGTTCCTCTGTGAGGTGGAGATGCCAGGAGGCGGCTTTTAACGCGAGAGGCTTTCTGGATATTCCATTTAAATACCCGATCACCGATGGGGTTAAATAAGCGGAATGAAACAATGTTACATTACTGTTAGATAGGAGGTGATATAGTTTTACTACATGTCTATTTTAGATTTGTTGAATGATTTTACTTAATAGGACGTGGAATAGTGTCATGTGACCTATTAGGATAACCTGATTGGAGGAGTCTCCCTATATAGGATAATTTTACCAGATCAGGATATGGCTGTGAAAAAGATCTCCGGATCGAAACGCGTTGCCGTTTAGCCTTTCCAGCTACAGGGGCTTCATACCGGAGGGAGCCTGTATGACTTACCCATGCGTGTAACTTTTATCGTTTGGATTTAATAAATGTCACGTTTTAAGGAGCTGGATCTCATTTACCTTTTCTTCTGCAGAGTCATCACCCCATGCCTCTTAAGCGTGGTATACCTAAGGGGCAGTTTCTACGCATTAGAAGAAATTGCTCTGACACGCATGCATTTAAACAACAAGCCAGAGATCTACATCGCAGATTTAGAGAGAGAGGATACCCCACTGATGTCTTGGTTAAATCTTATAATGAGGCACTTGGGAGGGATAGATCTGCGCTCCTTAGAAAAAGAGATGATCCTAGGAATGCCCCAGGCCTAGTTAGACTCATAGGGACCTATGATAGTCAATCTGAGGGTATACCGGATTATGAAGAGGCACTGGGGGATACTGCTGGCAGATCCGGGCATTAAAGATGTTATTTCATCAACACCCAGTATCACCTATAGAAAGGGGAGATCCATTGGGGACAGGCTGGTACATAGTCTATATCAAAGACCACAGGGAACAGGTACATGGCTGGATAGAAAGCCAATCGGTTTTTTCAGGTGTGGTAACTGTTCCAGATGACAATTTGTAACGCAATGCAAGTGTTTTACCAGTGCGGCGAATGGTAAACTTTTTTTATCAGAGATTTTGGAAATTGCAGGTCAGCAGGGGTGGTCTACAAAGTCACCTGTTCCTGTCCCCTGGACTGTATACTGTAGGTAAGACCAGTAGGGAACTCAGAGTCAGGATTGGGGAACATCTGGGGGACATTAGAAACAAGAGGGATACCCCGATTGCCCAGCATGTTAATCAGGTACATGGGGGCAATTTAGAGATTTCCTTCTACATGATTGAACTTCTCAAACCAAAAATAAGGGGAGGTGACTTTGATAAGGCCATCCTCAGACACGAGGCAGAGTGGATCTTTAGAATGCAGTCCGAGGAGGCGATTGGCTGGAAGCTAAGTGTCCTTGGGCTAACAACCTCCTTTGCTTTTTTCTGAATTATCCATCAGTGCCTATAAAATTGCATATCGCTGAAAGTTTTTGATGTCAGCTTTGATGGACTATTTATCAGTATTTGAACCAGGCTTTAATTGTTTGGTGATTTGACCTCCCCCTTGTTTATTCTATATCTGTTTTTTCTGGAGTCCTGTTGAATATAGGTTGTGTGTATCTATGAAGTGGCCATCATAGCCAACACATTATAGGATTCTTCATGGCTATACGCAAGTGCAATTTTTTTAACTATAGTCTATTTCTGGTTATTAGGAATATATGCATGGGGGAAGTAAAGTATTTTGTGCATTATAACTCTTTTTTTCCTAGTGCTTTCTTTTCATTTCTTTTATAATGCTGGGTGCCAAACTCCACTGACAGGAAGGGACAGCAGCCAAGTGTAGGGATACTGCAAGGTTAGGTGCACGGCTAGATCTATTGTGTTTCACTGGGATTAGGTATTTTTAATGTTTACATTATATAAAATATTTTTTTAAGGGACTACATGTTACGCAGCCTGTATAGTACACTGCTCAAAAAATAAAGGGAACACTTAAAGATCAGAACATAACTCCAAGTAAATCAAACTTCTGTGAAATCAAACCACTTAGGAAGCAACACTGTTTGACAATCAATTTCACATGCTGTTGTGCAAATAGAATAGACAACAGATGGAAATTATTGGCAATTATCAAGACACACTCAAAGGAGTGGTTCTCCAGGTGGGGACCACAGACCAATTATCAGTTCTGGCTGATGTTTTGGTCATTTTTGAATGTTGGTTGTGCTTTCACACTCGTAGCATGAGACGGACTCTACAACCCACACAAGTGGCTTAGGTACATCTCGGGTTTGGCGAACGAGTCAGGTATTGTCCCGAAGAAGGTCCTTGATGGAGTTATGCCTAAATTTCCTAAGGTTGCCACCCTCTATGCCCTGCCCAAGGTGCACAAAGCCGCTGTTAACCCGCCTGGACGGCCCATTGTCTCTGGCATAGGGGGGTTGTGTGATAACATCTGTAAATTTGTTGACTTCTATTTGAAGCCTTTAGTGAAGACACTTCTCTCCTATGTCAGGGACACTACTGATGTACTGAGGAGGGTTGATGTTCTGTCTCTTGAGGCGGGCATGATTTTGGTTACTATCGATATTGAATCGTTATATACATCAATCAGACATGAGGATGGATTAACGGGCTGCCCGTTTTTTCCTTGAGACTACCAACTAGGATGGCCATTTTTCTGAATTTATTTTGGAGTTACTTGAATTTATTTTAACCCACAATTATTTTGTTTTCAATGACAGGTTTTATTTACAGTTACAAGGTACTGCAATGGGCGCAGCATGTGCGCCGTCATATGCTAATCTTTTTTTGGGTTACTGGGAAAGATTTATCTTCCAGGGTGATAGCGCACATGCTGCGGACCCGGTGGTGGGCTGGTTTCGCTACATTGATTGTTATGATGCGGTGGTCTAGGAGCAACATGGAACGAGCTCTGAAGGAAGTGGTAACTGTACTGACCGCAGTCCCTAAGCTCAACACAACACTAGAAGCAGCCGTGGAATGCTCCTAACTCTCCCTATGCATCTCGTCACAGCCTAAGAGCTAACTACCCCTAAAGACAGAAGCAGGAAAACTATCTTGCCTCAGAGAAAATCCCCAAAGGATAGATTAGCCCCCCACAAATAATGACTGTGAGTGGAGAGGGAAAAGACATACACAGAATGAAACCAGGATGAGCACAGGAGGCCAGTCTAGCTTGATAGATAGGACAGGATGGAATACTGTGCGGTCAGTATAAAACACTACAAAAATCCACGCAGAGTTTACTAAAAATCTCCACACCTGGGTAAATCTGCTTCCCAGAGCTTCCAGCAAGACAGAATTAATTCATGCTGATAAGCTGGACAAACATAGAAAGCACTGAACGGATAAGTCCACAATCTGTGAAAAGAACAGAGCAAGTAAGAACTTAGCTTTGCTGAACTGGTCAGGAAAACAGGGAAATCCAAAGAGATGTGAATCCAACCAGAAACCATTTACAAGTGGCACTAGCTGAAGGAACAGCCAGACCTAAATAGGCAAGCAGAAGAGAAGATAAGTGGAGGCAGCTGATGACAGCTAACTCCAAGGAGCAGCCATACCACTTGAAACCACAAGAGGGAGCCCAAGAGCAGAACTCACAAAAGTGCCACTTACAACCACCGGAGGGAGCCCAAGAGCGGAATTCACAACAGTACCCCCCCCCTTGAGGAGGGGTCACCGAACCCTCACCAGAGCCCCCAGGCCGATCAGGATGAGCCAAATGAAAAGCACGAACCAAATCGGCGGCATGGACATCGGAGGCAACAACTCAAGAATTATCCCCCTGGCCATAACCCCTCCACTTGACAAGATACTGAAGCATCCGCCTCGAAAAACGAGAATCCAAAATCTTCTCAACCTCATATTCCAACTCTCCCTCAACCAACACCGGGGCAGGAGGGTCAACCGAGGGAACAACGGGCACCACATATCTCCGCAACAAAGATCTATGGAAAACATTATGAATGGCAAAAGAGGCTGGAGGAGCCAAACGAAACGACACCGGATTAATAATTTCAGAAATTTTATAAGGACCAATAAACCGAGGCTTAAACTTAGGGGACGAAACCTTCATAGGAACATGACGAGAAGACAACCAAACCAAATCCCCCACACGAAGTCGGGGACCAACACAAAACGTTGAGCCCTTTCCTGAAACAACGTCAAATTGTCCACCACATGAGTCCAAATCCGCTGCAGCCTGTCCACCACAGAATCAACACCAGGACAATCAGAAGGCTCAACCTGCCCAGAAGAAAAGTGAGGATGAAAACCAAAATTACAAAAGAAAGGAGAAACCAAAGTAGTCGAACTAGCCCGATTAGTAAGGGCAAACTCAGCCAAAGGCAAGAAAGACACCCAATCATCCTGATAAGCAGACACAAAGCATCTCAAATAGGTCTCCAAGGTCTGATTAGTTCGCTCAGTTTGGCCATTAGTCTGAGGATGAAACGCCGAAGAAAAAGACAAATCAATGCCCATCCTAGCACAAAAGGACCGCCAAAATCTAGAGACAAACTGAGAGCCTCTGTCAGACACAATATTCTCCGGAATGCCATGCAAACGAACCACATGCTGAAAAAACAATGGAACCAGATCTGAGGAGCAAGGCAACTTAGGCAAAGGTACCAGATGGACCATTTTAGAGAACCGGTCACAAACAACCCAGATAACAGACATCTTCTGGGAAACAGGAAGATCCGAAATAAAATCCATGGAAATATGCGTCCAGGGCCTCTCAGGGACCGGCAAAGGCAAAAGCAACCCACTAGCGTGGGAACAGCAAGTCTTGGCTCGGGCGCAAGTCCCACAGGATTGCACAAAAGCACGGACATCGCACGACAAGGACGGCCACCAAAAGGACCTAGCAACCAAATCTCTGGTACCAAAAATCCCAGGATGACCAGCCAACACTGAACAATGAACCTCAGAAATTACCTTACTTGTCCATCTATCAGGAACAAACAGCTTCCCCACAGGACAGCGATCAGGCCTATCAGCCTGAAATTCCTGAAGCACCCGCCGCAAATCAGGAGAGATGGCAGAAAGAATCACCCCTTCTTTAAGAATGCCAACCGGCTCAAGGACTCCAGGAGAATCAGGCGAAAAACTCCTAGAGAGGGCATCAGCCTTAACATTCTTAGATCCCGGAAGATACGAGACCACAAAATCAAAACGGGAGAAAAACAGGGACCATAGAGCCTGTCTAGGATTAAGCCGCTTGGCCGACTCGAGGTAAATCAGATTCTTATGATCGGTCAGGACTAGTGTTGAGCGATACCTTCCGATATCGGAAAGTATCGGTATCGGATTGGATCGGCCGATATTCAAAAAATATCGGATATCGCCGATACCGATACCCGATCCCAATGCAAGTCAATGGGACCAAAATATCGGAATTAAAATAAACCCTTTCTTTCCTTGTAGGTTCATTCTACATGAAGGTAAACAACTAAGAATATTGCAGGATGTATTTGGGGAGGTGGCGGAGACATTAAAGTCATAGAGGTTTAGCCCAATCAAATAGAATAGCCTTATTTTTTTTTTTTTAAAGACGTTCGGAGTGACAAAGATATTGACTATGTAATTTTTTTTTTTATTTTGTCAGATATTGATGTTTCACTATTCCACGCCCTTCCCCTTCTTTTTTTTTTACTTTTCCCACACTTTCATCTTCATCATCATCAGCATCTTTGACATCAACTTCTTCACCTTATTCATCTTCTTCTTCATCTCCTACCTTTTTTTTATTACATTATTCATATTCATTTTCTTCAACTATTATTATTCTTCCTATTCTACTTCTTCATCATATTCTCATTTGTGACAGGCATTCCCGTAGTTGTTATCTATAAAAGTTTGAAGATTACACCTTCCGTTCTGCCAGTCACAAAAGTTACATTTGTCCGCGTTCAGTTTGGCCTGCAGCATCAGGCTTTATCCAGGGGCACCACGAGGAGGAACGGACTCACCCCCATACACTGCTTAGTCTTCTTCTGCATATAATTTAGATAATATCTTTTGCTCTGATATTAAGTGTTATGCTTAATGTTCTTCTGCTCTTTGTTCTGCAGCCTCTTGTCTTCCATGTCGTTGTCTCCAGGGTCGTCGTCTCCGCCGTCGTCGTCATCGGGGTGGTCTTCCGGGTCGTCGACTTTAGGGTCTTCAACTTGGAAATGTAGCAGAAGGTACAAGAAGTCTGAGAAAATGCCAAGAACCAGCTGATGGATCTGGAACTCGGATGGCTACCCGAAGGTTCAAGAGCCTATGGAACTACCAAGGACCAGCTGACGTTACTGGAACCCGGTTACTAAGCAGGAGGTACCCGTGCTAAAAAGCACTACCAAGGACCGCCTGACGTTGGCGGAACTCGGATACCCAGAAGGAGGCACCTAAGCCAAAGGCTCTGCCCGGAACCAGCTGACGTTACTGGAACCAGGATGGGGAGCAGAAGGTACAAGTCTGAGAAAATGCCAAGAACCAGCTGATGGAACTGGAATTCGGATGGCTACCCGAAGGTTCAAGAGCAGAAGGTACAAGTCTGAGAAAATGCCAAGAACCAGCTGATGGAACTGGAACTCGGATGGCTACCCGAAGGTTCAAGAGCCTATGGAACTACCGAGGACCAGCTGACGTTACTGGAACCCGGTTACTAAGCAGGAGGTACCCGTGCTAAAAAGCACTACCAAGGACCGCCTGACGTTAGCGGAACTCGGATACCCAGAAGGAGGCACCTAAGCCAAAGGCTCTGCCCGGAACCAGCTGACGTTACTGGAACCAGGATGGGGAGCAGAAGGTACAAGTCTGAGAAAATGCCAAGAACCAGCTGATGGAACTGGAACTCGGATGGCTACCCGAAGGTTCAAGAGCCTATGGAACTACCGAGGACCAGCTGACGTTACTGGACCCCGGTTACTAAGCAGGAGGTACCCGTGCTAAAAAGCACTACCAAGGACCGCCTGACGTTGGCGGAACTCGGATCCCAGAAGGAGGCACCTAAGCCAAAGAAGATCATGTGGTGAGACAAAACCATTTTTTAATAGAGCACTGGTTATTTGAGCACTTTTTTTGCACTGTTCACAAGTGATGTCATTATCCATTGGATATTTTAGTATGGCTCTAATAAAAGTTATATTTTAGTTATATATATTAGTTGTTCTCTTAGCTGGTTTACCTAAGCCAAAGGCTCTGCCCGGAACCAGCTGACGTTACTGGAACCAGGATGGGGAGCAGAAGGTACAAGCGCAAAAGACACTGCCGAGAACCAGCTGACGGTACTGGAACCCGGATGGGTAGCCGAAGGACCAAGAGCCAATGGAACTACCGAGGACCAGCTGACGTTACTGGAACCCGGTTACTAAGCAGGAGGTACCCGTGCCTGAAAGCACTACCAAGGACCACCTGACGTTGGTGGAACTTGGATACCCAGAAGGAGGCACCTAAGCCAAAGGATCTGCCCGGAACCAGCTGACGGTACTGGAACCAGAATGGGGAGCAGAAGGTACAAGAGCAAAAGACACTGCCGAGAACCAGCTGACGGTGCTGGAACCAGGATGTGGACCCGAAGGTCCACAGGAGAGGAGAGAACAGCTAGGCCGCGAGGCAGCCGCAGTTACCGAACCCCAACAGTCCTACAGGGGGAGCTTGGCCTACTGGCACTACAGAACCAGCCTTGACTACCAATTCACGCAGCCCACATAGGAAGCTCCTAAACTGGAGGCACCCTGGAGTTGGCTAACCCGACCACAACACGACGGGGCAAGCATAGGCGTCTCAGTGAGCTTGACACTACCCGGAAACAGCTGACGGTGCTGGAACCAGGCTGGGCACGAGGGAGTACCCGTGACAAAAACACTGCCGAGAACCAGCTGGCGGTGCTGGAACCCGGATGCGTTGCCCCAGTGTGCAAGAGCCAATGGCACGACCGAGGACCAGCTGACGGTGCTGGAACCCGGTTACTAAGCTGTAGGTGCCCGCGCTTAAAAGCACTACCAAGGACCGCCTGACGTTGGCGGAACTCGGATACCCAGGAGGAGGCACCTAAGCCAATGGCTCGGCCCGGAACCAGCTGACGGTGCTGGAACCAGGATGTGGACCAGAAGGTCCACAGGAGAGGAGAGAACAGCTAGGCCGCGAGGCAGCCGCAGTTACCGAACCCCAACAGTCCTACAGGGGGAGCTTGGCCTACTGGCACTACAGAACCAGCCTTGACTACCAATTCACGCAGCCCACATAGGAAGCTCCTAAACTGGAGGCACCCTGGAGTTGGCTAACCCGACCACAACACGACGGGGCAAGCATAGGCGTCTCAGTGAGCTTGACACTACCCGGAAACAGCTGATGGTGCTGGAACCAGGCTGGGCACGAGGGAGTACCCGTGACAAAAACACTGCCGAGAACCAGCTGGCGGTGCTGGAACCCGGATGCGTTGCCCCAGTGTGCAAGAGCCAATGGCACGACCGAGGACCAGCTGACGGTGCTGGAACCCGGTTACTAAGCTGTAGGTGCCCGCGCTTAAAAGCACTACCAAGGACCGCCTGACGTTGGCGGAACTCGGATACCCAGGAGGAGGCACCTAAGCCAAAGGCTCGGCCCAGAACCAGCTGACGGTGCTGGAAAAGGGTGGTGGACCAGAGGGTCCCCAGGAGAGGAGAGAACAGCTAGGCTGTGAGGCAGCCGCAGTTACCGAACCCCAACAGTCCTACAGGGGGAGCTTGGCCTACTGGCACTACAGAACCAGCCTTGACTACCAATTCACGCAGCCCACATAGGAAGCTCCTAAACTGGAGGCACCCTGGAGTTGGCTAACCCAACCACAACACGACGGGGCAAGCATAGGCGTCTCAGTGAGCTTGACACTACCCGGAAGCAGCTGACGGTGCTGGAACCAGGCTGGGCACGGGGGAGTACCCGTGACAAAAACACTGCCGAGAACCAGCTGGCGGTGCTGGAACCCGGATGTGTTGCCCCAGTGTGCAAGAGCCAATGGCACGACCGAGGACCAGCTGACGGTGCTGGAACCCGGTTACTAAGCTGTAGGTGCCCGCGCTTAAAAGCACTACCAAGGACCGCCTGACGTTGGCGGAACTCGGATACCCAGGAGGAGGCACCTAAGCCAAAGGCTCGGCCCGGAACCAGCTGACGGTGCTGGAACCAGGTGGTGGACCAGAAGGTCCACAGGAGAGGAGAGAACAGCTAGGCCGCGAGGCAGCCGCAGTTACCGAACCCCAACAGTCCTACAGGGGGAGCTTGGCCTACTGGCACTACAGAACCAGCCTTGACTACCAATTCACGCAGCCCACATAGGAAGCTCCTAAACTGGAGGCACCCTGGAGTTGGATTGGATATCTCGACCGCAACACGACGGGGCAACGCATAGGTGTCTCAGTGAGCTTGACACTACCCGGAAACAGCTGACGGTGCTGGAACCAGGATGCGTTGCCTATTGAAGATTGTCTTCCTATAGCCCCAACTAGCGGTGTTGGAGCAAAGGGTAAGCAGGGGGAGCAGAGTGTAGGCCGAAGCCTGCACTGGAGTCAGCTTTGTGTCTGCATTGCGTTTGCAGGACACTTTGCCGGCTACACAGTGGGGGAACAGCTGGCGTTGCTGAAACCCAACGACACAATGGCGGGTGTTTTTCTCTGTGCAGCCAGCACTTCCGGGCAAAAACTAGCGGTGTTAGAGCCCAGGGGCAGCAGGAGGAGGAGAGGAGCATAGTGTAGGCCGAAGCCTAGTTGAACCAATTTCAAAGGTAACCTTTAACCCCCCCTCAGGTGTTACAAAGTACAAGAGCCACACCTTGTGCAGCATTAATGCTGCACAAGTGAAAGGTTGCTCTATTAATTTGTCTACTTGCACACGCTGAATGAAAGACGTACACAATTTAGCCCATTCTACAGTCAAACTGTAGTGGAGGCGTGACTTGTATTTTTAAGGAGACGCAGCACAGGTGTCCCAAATAACGCCTTGGTGCTTGGCGCAGCTTCCTGAGCGTTGTTATTTGCTGTACAGGAGTCTGCGCTCTTGTGTTATCCCTTGGCAATGCCCTGTTAGCGCTGCCCGTCTTATGACATCATTTCATGTTGGCCGGTGCGGTTAACGATGGCCATAAATCCCAGACCCACAGTGCCTTTTCATAAAGTCACACTGCGGTGCTGGGATTCCTGGCCTTGAGCAGTAAACATTTTCGCCGCTCACACACGTCCTTACACCTGCTTCAGACTGGGCGGCCTCTGCTGATCCCTTCTCGCATGCCGCGGCAATGAGGCCGCACAGTCTGAAGAAGGCGGAAGGAGATTAGTGACGACAGGCGAACATATGCACTGCTCGTGCCCATAAACCACACCCTCGCTGACAAAATAAATAAGACACCGAGGGGCGTTGTTTCTAGCAGGGCGGACGCACAGGCGCAGCCAGCTAACCAATGATGTCAAAAGACGGGAAGTGCTACCAAGGGGGGTGCTGCGTATCATTAGAAAGGAAAGTCACACCTCAGGGACAGTGGAATGGTCTCAATGACACACATTTTTTACGTGTTGAGTTCCACGTGGGCAAGGAAAAAAAGTCAGCCACCTTGTTCAAATGCAGCAGTACTGCTGTACAAGGTGGCTGTTATACATAGAAACAACTGGGGGTGGGTGGCAGGCTCCCTTCAATTTCATTTAATTTGCCTGCGTGGCGTTTGCAGGTCACGTTGCCGGCTACACAGCAGGGGAACAGCTGGCGGTGCTGAACCCCACTAACACATTGGCTGGTGTTCTTCTCTGTGCAGCTAGCATGTCCGGGCAAAAACTGGCAGTGTTTGAGCCCAGGGTCAGCAGGAGGAGGAGAGGAGCAGAGTGTAGGCCGAAGCCTGCACTGGTGGCAGCTTTTGGTCAGTTGTGCCAGCGTGGCTTGTGCTGGACACGATGCCGGCTACACAGCAGGGGAAGAGCTGGCGGTGCTGAACCCCAGTAACACATTGGCTGGTGTTTTTCTCTGTGCAGCTAGCACTTCCAGGCTACAACTGGCGGTGTTAGAGCCCAGGGTCAGCAGGAGGAGGAGAGGAGCAGAGTGTAGGCCGAAACCTGCATTGGTGGCAGCTTTTGGTCTGTTGTGCCAGCGTGGCTTGTGCTGGACACGATGCCGGCTACACAGCAGGGGAACAGCTGGCGGTGCTGAGCCCAACTAACACATTGGCTGGTGTTTTTCTCTGTGCAGCTAGCAGTTCCGGGCAAAAACTGGCGGTGTTAGAGCCCAGGGTCAGCAGGAGGAGGAGAGGAGCAGAGTGTAGGTCGAAGCCTGCACTGGTGGCAGCTTTTGGACTGTTGTGCCAGCGTGGCTTGTGCTGGACACGACACCGGCTACACAGCAGGGGAACAGCTGGCGGTGCTGAACCCCACTGACACAATGGTGAATGTTTTTCTCTGTGCAGCCAGCACTTCCGGGCCCCAAATGGCGTAGTTAGAGCCCAGGGTCTGCAGGAGGAGCAGAGTTTAGGCCGAAGCCTAATTGAACCAATTTCAAAGGTAACCTTTAGCCCACCCTCAGGTGTTACAATGTTGAAGAGCCACACCTTGTGCAGCAGTAAAGCTCCACAAGTTAAAGGTTGCTCTTTAAGTTTTGCTCATTGCACACGCAGAATGAAAGACGTACACAATTTAGCCCATTGAACAGTAGAACTGTATTGGAGGCGTGACTTGTCTTTTTAACGAGACGCAGCACAGGTGCACATACATAACGCCTTGGTGCTGGGCGCAGCCTCCTGAGCGTTGTTGTTTGCTGTACAGGAGTCTGCGCTATTGTGATCCCTTGGCCATGCGCTGTGAGCGCTGCCTGTCTTCTCACCTCATTTCATGTTGGCCGGTGCGGTTAGCAATGGCCATGAATCCCAGACCCGCAGTGTGTTTTCAAAAATTCACACTGTGTGGCTGGGATTCGTGGCCTTGTGCAGTAAATATGTTTGCCGCTCACACATGTCCACTCCTTACACCTGCTTCAGACTGGGCGGCCTCAGCTGATTATTATCGCCGACCACGGCCATGAGGCCGCACAGTCTGAAGAAGGCGGAAGGAGATGAGTTAAGACAGGCGAACATATGCACTGCACATGCCCATCAATCACACCCTCGCAGCGAAAATATATGCGACAACGAGGGGGGTTGTGTCGGGCAGGGCGGACGCACAGGCACAGGCAGCCAACCAATGATGTCAGAAGACGGGCAGCGCTACCAAGGGTGGTGCTGCGTACCATTAGAAAGGAAAGTCACACCTCAGGGACAGTGGAATGGTCTCAATGAGACACATTTTGTACGTGTTGAGTTCCACGTTGGCAAGTTTAAAAAGTCAGCCACCTTGTACAAATGCAGCATTACTGCTGTACAAGGTGGCTGTTATACATAGAAACACCTTGGGGTGGGTGGCAGGGTCCCTTTAATTTCAGTTCATGTGCCTGCGTGGCGTTTGCAGGTCACGTTGCCGGCTACACAGCAGGGGAACAGCTGGCGGTGCTGAACCCCACTAACACATTGGCTGGTGTTTTTCTCTGTGCAGCTAGCAGTTCCGGGCAAAAACTGGCGGTGTTAGAGCCCAGGGTCAGCAGGAGGAGGAGAGGAGCAGAGTGTAGGCCGAAGCCTGCACTGGTGGCAGCTTTTGTTCTGTTGTGCCAGCGTGGCTTGTGCTGGACACGTTGCCGACTACACAGCAGGGGAACAGCTGGCGGTGCTGAACCCCACTGACACATCAGCTAGTGTTTTTTCTGTGTAGACAACACTTCCAGGTGGCAACTGACAGTGTTGAAACCCAGGGAATCAATGAGGAGCAGAGTGTAGGCCGAAGCCCGCAGTGCAGCAAGTTGAAAGGGAACCTTTAACCCCCCCCCAGGCATTTGTTGCTGAAAGAGCCATCTTGTACAGCAGTAATACTGCACATGGAAAATGGTGGCTCATAAAATTATGCTCCTTGCAAACGCTGAAGTACACACTCATATAATGTGTCCCCTCACACCGTCAAACCGTCACGGAAGTGGGACTTTCCTTTGTAATGTGACACAGCACAGCCGTCATTCCAACCCCCTTGGTGCCGTGCGCCACCTCCTCAACGTTGTTTGGTTCTGTCACGGAGCCCGTGCTGTAATTTTATCCCTTAGCCATGCACAGTTAGCGGTGCCCGTCTTCTGACATCATTTAGGTGTCAGGCTGGCAGTGCCTGTGCGTCAAAGCTGCCCGAGATACAACCTCGCAGTGTCATCTAATGTAATCCCACTGCGGGCCAGGGATCCATGGGCATGCGCAGTGCATATCATCGCCTCTCACTCACCTCCTTCCTGCTTCTTCAGACTGTGTGGCGTCACGGCCGTGGCATGCTATTAGGGATCAGCTGACGCCGCCTAGTCTGAAGAAGCGTGAAGAAGGGGAGTGAGAGGCAAGTATATGCACTGCGCATGGCCATGGATACCAGGCCCACTGTGGGATCACATTAGACGACACTGCGAGGTGGCATTTTGGGCAGCGTGGACGCACAGGCGCAGCCAGGACGACAACAAATGATGTCAGAGGACGGGCAGCGCAAACTGTGCATGGCCAAGGGATAACATACCAGCGCAGGGTCCATGACGGAATCAAACAACGCTAAGGAGGCAGCGCACGGTGCCAAGGGGGTAGCAATGACAGCTGTGCTGCGTCACATTACAAAGGAAAGTCCCACCTCCGGGACGGTTGGACGGTGTGGGGGGACACATTACATGAGTGTGTAGTTCAGCGTTTACAAGGAGCATAATTTCAAGAGCGACCTTTTCCTTGTGCAGTATTAGTGCTGCACAAGGTGGCTCTTTCAGTAACAAACGCCTAGGGGGGGGGGGGGGGGCAGGTCCCCTTACATTTTAGTTGTGCCAGCGTGGCAGTCGCATGACACGTTGCCGGATACACAGCTGGGGATCAGCTGACATTACTGAACCCCAATAACAGAGGAGCAACTGTTGACTGTGCAGACAGCACTTCCAGGCACCAACTGGCGGTGTTAGAGCCCAGGGACAGCAGGAGGAGCAGATTGGAGGTATTGCCGCACACACAGCTGGGGATCAGCTGACGTTACTGAACCCCAATAACAGAGGAGCGACTGTTCACTGTGCAGACAGCACTTCCAGGCACCAACTGGCGGTGTTAGAGCCCAGGGACAGCAGGAGGAGCAGATTGGAGGTATTGCAGCACACACAGCTGGGGATCAGCTGACGTTACTGAACCCCAATAACAGAGGAGCGACTGTTGACTGTGCAGACAGCACTTCCAGGCACCAACTGGCGGTGTTAGAGCCCAGGGACAGCAGGAGGAGCAGAGGAACAGAGTGTAGGCCGAAGCCTGATTGGAGCAAGTTGAAAGGGAACCTTTAACCCCCCCCCCCAAGACGTTTGTAGCTGAAAGAGCCATCTTGTGCAGCACTAAGGATGCAAAAGGAAAAGGTTGCTCTTTTAATTATGCTCCTTGCAAACACAGAAGTAAACACTAAAAATGTGTCACGTAATACCGTAAAACCGTCCCGGAGGTGGGAATTTCCTTCGTAATGGGACGCAGCACAGCTGTCATTCCTATCCCCTTGGTGCCATGCGCTGCCTCCTCAGCGTTGTTTTAAGCTGTCACGGAGCCTGCGCTGTTCTGTTATCCCTTGGCCATGCCCAATTAGCGCTGCCTGTCTTCTGACATAATTTGGTGTCAGGCTGTCAGTGCCTGTGCGTCCACGCTGCTCCAGATCTCACCTCGCAGTGTCGTCTAATGTAATCCCACTGCGGGCCTTGGATCCATGGGCATGCACAGTGCATATCCTCGACTCTCACTCCCCTCCTTCCCTCTTCTTCAGACTGTGCAGCGTCACGGCCGTGGCATGCTATTAGGGATCAGCTGACGGCGCACAGTCTAAAGAAGGCGGAGGGAGATGGGTGAGAGCCCGAGGTGAAGATATGCACTGCGGATGCCCATGGATCCCAGGCTCGCAGTGTGATTCAATCAGAAGACACTGCGAGGCGGGTTCTCGGGCAGCGCGGGCGCACAGGCGCAGCCATCCTGACACCAAATTATGTCAGAAGACAGACAGCGCAAACTGGCCATGGCCAAGGGATAACAGAACAGCGCAGGCTCCGTGACAGCTTAAAACAACGCTGAGGAGGCAGCGCATGGCACCAAGGGGGTAGGAATGACGCCTGTGCTGCGTCACATTATGAAGGAAAGTCCCAGCTCCGGGATGGTATAACGGTATCAGTGAACACATTTTATAAGTGTTAAGTTCTGCGTGTGCAAGGAGCTAAGATAAAAGAGCTACCTTTTCCTTGTGCAACATTACTGCTGCACAAGATGGCTCTTTCAGTAACAAACGCCGAGGGGGGGGGGACAGGTTCCCTTACATTTAGGTTGTTGTGCCAGCGTGGCGGTCGCAGGACACATTGCCGGCTACACAGCTGGGGATCAGCTGACGTTACTGAAACCCAATAACACTGGGTCGTATGTTTTGACTGTGCAGCCTGCACTTCTGAGCCGCAACTGGTGGTGTTGGAGCCCAGGAATAGCAGTTCAGGTGGTAGAAAGATGAACACATCAGGAGACCTGGATGACACCCAATTACTTAATCAGGCAGAGGAGTGGCAAATTCCTGCGAGATCCAGGCCTGGTTCATTTTCAGGAAAGTAAGCCGGTCAACGTTATCGGAGGATAGTCGCATGCGACGGTCTGTTAGTACACCACCTGCGGCACTAAAGACACGTTCCGATAAGACACTAGCCGCGGGGCAAGCCAGCACCTCCAATGCATACTGGCTTAGCTCTGGCCATGTGTCCAGCTTAGAGACCCAAAACTTGAACGGGGAAGAGCCGTCTGGGAGTACACTAAGAGGGCAAGCCATGTAGTCTGTCACCATCTGACGGAACCGTTGCCTCCTGCTGACTGGAGCCGCCGGTGATGGTGTAGACATTTGGGGCGGGCACACAAAAGTTTTCCACAGTTGTGCCATACTGGGCTTGCCTTGGGCAGAGGCACTGCTTCTGCTCCCTCTTTGTGCAGAGCCTCCTCCTCCACTGCCTCGACGCACTGAGCTGCTTTGTAAAGCACTAGCAGCACTCCTCTCAGTTGGACTGGAGAAGATGATGGAATTCACCAGTGTGTCGTGGTACTCCCGCATTTTACGCTCCCGTGTCAACGCCGGGATGAGGTTTTGGACATTGTCACGGTAGCGAGGATCGAGGAGGGCGTACACCCAATAATAAGGCACGTTGAGAATGTGGTCGATGCGGCGGTCGTCTCTCAGGCACTGCAACATGAAATCAATCGTGCTGCAGACTGCCAACTGGCCCAGAAACGCTGTCCCCTGCTTGAGACATGATCTCTGCCCGCTCTTCATCACCCCACCCTTGCTGTACACACTGACCACTGGACAATGGTGTAACTCCCTCCTCTGGACGTAGCTCTTCCTCGTCCATTGACTCCTCCTCATCCTCCTCACAAAGGGTCCCCTGCCGACCCCTTTGTGAGGAACCACGTGGCGCTGACTGCCCAGAAGCTGATGGAAAAGGTGACTCCTCATCCTCCACCTCTTCCACATCATCCCTTATCCCTTGCAGGGTTTCTTGAAGCAAGCAGATAAGGGGGACAGTCATGCTGACTAGTGCATCATCTGCACTTGCCATCCGCGTGGAATAATCGAAAGGACGCAAAACCTGGCAGACGTCCTTCATAGTGGCCCACTCTGTGGTTGTGAAGTCTGAGCGGCGCTGACTGCGACTTTTTTGCGCCTGATGCAGCTGGTACTCCATTACTGCTTGCTGCTGCTCACACAACTGCTCCAACATATGTAACGTGGAATTCCACCTGGTAGGTAGGTCACATATGATGCGATGTTCAGGAAGGCGAAACCGACGCTGCAGAGCAGCAATGCGGGATCTTGCCAAGCTGGAACGCCGCAAGTGAGCACACTCTAGGCGGGCCTTGTGCAGAAGTGCATCAAGATCCGGATAGTCCCTCAGAAAACTCTGCACAACCAAATTGAGCACATGTGCCAGACATGGGATGTGAGTGAGGTTGCCAAGGCCTAAAGCTGCCACCAGATTTCGGCCATTGTCACACACTACCATGCCTGGCTGGAGATTCGCTGGCACAAACCACACATCGCTCTCCTGCTTTAGGGCATTCCAGAGCTCCTGCGCTGTGTGGCTTCGATTCCCCAAAGAAACTAATTTCAAGATGGCCTGCTGACGTCATGTCAGTCATGTCAGTCGTAACAGGTAAACGTTCACGGGTCCATATGGAGGTGGACTGTGACGGATCCTGCAGCGATGAATCTGAGGAACTGGTGTAAGAGGATGAGTCAATGCGTACAGACTGGATTCCTGCAATCCTTGGAGTGGGCAGGACACGTCCTGCGCCACTCGCACGGTCTGTACCCGGCTCAACAACATTAACCCAATGGGCAGTGACGGAAAGGTATCGCCCCTGTCCATGTTGACTGGTCCACGCATCGGTGGTGAGGTGGACCTTGCTATTGACGGCGTTCAGTAGCGCGTGTTTTATTTGTCCCTCCACATGCTTGTGCAGGGCAGGGACAGCTTGCCTGCTGAAGTAAAAGCGGCTGGGCACCTTGTACTGTGGGACTGCCAATGCCATCAAGTCACGGAAGCTGTCAGTCTCCACCAGCCTGAATGAGAGCATTTCCAGCGACAGAAGTTTGGCAATGCCTGCATTCAGAGCCTGTGCTCGGGGGTGGTTTGCCGAGAATGCCCGCCTTTTCTCCCATGCCTGTACTACCGATGGCTGTAGACTAGGCTGGGAGTGTGAGGATGACTGGGAATGTGGTGCTGTGGGTGGAATTACACTAGGTCTCTGGACAACAGTGCCAGAGGTTCTTCCATGGCGATCCAAGGAGGAAGCCGAACCAGCTGTGCGTGAGCTGGAGGAAGAAGCAACACGAGCTGAAGAGGTGGTAGCTGCCGCTGTTGGTTGGCCTAGGTCTTCAGTGTGTTTTTGGAACTCCACCGCGTGCCTGGTCCGCACATGTTTCCACATATTTGTGGTATTGAGGTTGCTGACACTTTTACCTCTTTTTACTTTCTGATGACACAGCTTGCATTTGACAAAACAAATGTCATCTGCAACTGTGTCAAAAAAGGACCAGGCACTGCAAGTCTTGGGAGCGCCCTTTTTGGCTTTTGAAAGAGACAGGCTCCTAACTGGTGCCAAAGTGGAGGCTACAGGCTCCGCAGTCTTCCCCCTCCCTCTCCCTCTTTGGCCCGTTAGGGGAATCTCTTCCTCTGAGCTGCTCCCACCACCTTCCTGTTCCTCACGCCACGATGGGTCAAGGACCTCATCATCTCCACTACCCTCTGCCACCAACTGCTCCTCCTGGGTAGTCTCGGCAGCACAGTACGCACCAGAAAGCGGCACCTGAGTTTCATCATCAGATGCGTACTGCGCTATGGTCACCGCAGGCACTGACCCACCCGCCTCTTCAGAGTCAGAGAGACAAAGCTGTTGGGCATCACTGCACACTGCCTCTTCTTCCATTTCTCCAATACTGCTTGGCTGGCCCCCTGTTTCCAAGCCAAGAGATTCAGAGAACAGAAGTAGAGACGGCTCCTGTCCTGGGCTCTGTGCCTGAGAGGATGTGGCACTCATCGAAGTCGATGCGTTAGCTGCCATCCATCCGACAATGGCTTCAATTTGATCTTCACGCAGCAGCGGTGCACGGCGCTCTCCGACAAAGCTGCGCATGAAGGACTGTTCCCTGCTGAAACTGGGTGATGATGAGTCACCGGTGCCCGCAGCAGGCACAGAATCACCACGTCCTCTCCCTGCTCCTCTCCCTGCTCCACGCCCACACCCACGACCCTTACTTCCTGCCCTCTTCATCTTG
Organism: Ranitomeya imitator; assembly: GCF_032444005.1. NCBI lineage: Eukaryota > Metazoa > Chordata > Amphibia > Anura > Dendrobatidae > Ranitomeya > Ranitomeya imitator. Next base: position 177,346,762 of record NC_091284.1, read on the forward strand.
GTTGACAGATAAAGATAAGCAGAAAAGTACTAAGGCCTTAGTGTGCTTATTCCTGAAATGCTCCTCCTAACAGGTGTAAGAAACACTAATGTTGTAAAGTGTGGACTAGACTTTATTATTGATAAAATGTGGCCTACACAAGTGTTAAGTGGTGTTTGGTGAACTTTACTTTTTTTTTTTTGTGCAGATCGGGCTACAGAGCGAGTTTAACTCACACGGAGACAGTGCAGACAGCCGTAAACGGCGCTGCAAGGCCCAAAAACCCTCCTCTAGGTTATCCTATCTAGTGTTTTTCCACTATTTTGCTGGAGACGGGTGGAAAGACACTAATAGGAAATTGTTTACAAAATTTTCAACAGGCTGCACTAGTTGAAAAAAAAGGACAAGTTATTTAACGGTATGAGGCAGTGACAAACCCTGAGCTGAATACAACGGGCTGTGGCTGCACACAGACTACAGGGCGAGCTGCGCTCACACGGAGACCGTGCAGACAGCCGTAAACGGCGCTGCAAGGCCCAAAAACCCTCCTCTAGGTTATCCTATCTAGTGTTTTTCCACTATTTAGCTGGAAACGGGTGGAAAGACACTAATAGGAATTTTTTAAATAATTTTTAAACAGGCTGCACTAGTTGAAAAAAAGGACAAGTTATTTAACGGTATGAGGCAGTGACGAACCCTGAGCTGAATACAATGGGCTGTGGCTGCACACAGACTACAGGGCGAGCTGCGCTCACACGGAGACCGTGCAGACAGTCGTAAACGGCGCTGCAAGGCCCAAAAACCCTCCTCTAGGTTATCCTATCTAGTGTTTTTCCACTATTTAGCTGGAGATGGGTGGAAAGACACGAATAGGAAATTTTTTTAAAAATTTTCAACAGGCTGCACTATTTGAAAAAAAATGACAAGTTAGTTTACAGTATGAGGCAGTGACAAACGCTGAGCTGAATACAACCGGCTGTGGCTGCACACAGACTACAGGGCGAGCTGCGCTCACACGGAGACCGTGCAGACAGCCGTAAATGGCGCTGCAAGGCCCAAAAAAACCCCTCTAGGTTATCCTATCTAGTGTTTTTCCACTATTTGGCTGGAGACGGGTGGAAAGACACTAAAATTTTAGAAAAAATGTGCAGCAGGCTGCACTACGAGCAAAAAAGGACAATGGATAGAACTGTGTGAGGCAGTGTGAACCCCCCCTGAGCTGAATACAACCTGGTATATGGCTGCACACAGACTACAGAGTGAGCTACACACACACACACACACACACAAGGACCTTGCAGAACGCTGTTAAAACAGCGCTGCAAGGCAAGAGCAAGGTGAACTGAACAGTGAACACAGCGTTTCCTAAATTAGCCTTGGAAAAGCAAAATAAAGCAATTAGTTATCTCAACTGGCCCTCAGTTACAACACAGCGTCCTGTCCCTAACTGAAATCACAGCAGAGTGAGCGCAAAATGGCGGCAGCGTTTTTTATAGTGCAGAGTGACATCATTTCAGCAGCCAATCACAGCCTTGCCAGTACTTACATGCCCACCATGCTAAACAGGATGTGCCCACACTTCCATTCATTCCTCATTGGCTGCTGCGTTCAGTTTGAATTCTGGGAACTTCCGATTCCGGTATCCGATACGCGGGAAGTATCGGAATTTGGTATCGGAATTCCGATACCGCAAGTATCGGCCGATACCCGATACTTGCGGTATCGGAATGCTCAACACTAGTCAGGACCACAACGCGGTGCTTAGCTCCCTCAAGCCAATGTCGCCACTCCTCAAACGCCCACTTCATAGCCAACAACTCCCGATTGCCGACATCATAATTGCGTTCCGCAGGCGAAAACTTTCTGGAAAAAAGCACACGGTTTCATCAAAGAACCATCAGACTCCCTCTGAGACAAAACGGCCCCTGCCCCAATCTCAGAAGCGTCAACCTCAACCTGAAAAGGAAGAGAAACATCCGGCTGACACAACACAGGGGCAGAAGTAAATCGGCGTTTAAGCTCCTGAAAGGCCTCAACAGCCGCAGAGGACCAATTCGTCACATCCGCGCCTTTCTTCGTCAAATCAGTAAGGGGCTTAACCACACTGGAAAAGTTGGCAATGAAACGGCGATAGAAATTAGCAAAGCCCAAAAATTTTTGAAGGCCCTTCACAGATGTGGGTTGAATCCAGTCATGAATAGCTTGGACCTTAACAGGATCCATTTCTATAGACGAGGGAGAAAAAATAAAACCCAAAAAAGAGACCTTCTGAACTCCGAATAGGCACTTAGACCCCTTCACAAACAAAGCATTATCACGAAGGATCTGGAACACCATCCTGACCTGCTTCACATGAGACTCCCAATCATCGGAAAAAATCAAAATATCATCCAAATATACGACCATAAATTTATCAAGATAATTGCGGAAAATATCATGCATGAAAGACTGGAACACAGATGGAGCATTAGAGAGCCCAAATGGCATCACAAGGTATTCAAAATGGACTTCGGGCGTATTAAATGCAGTTTTTTTTAAAGTTCAAAAACTTGGATCTGTCCCCAAAAAACAAATCAGGAGTAGGAATTCTAGGCTCTAAAGCCGGAGTCTGAACAACATAATCTTGGATATTCTGTACTCTTGCAGCAAGTTGATCCACACGAGAAAACAAACCTTGAACATCCATGCCAGAGCATATATCCTGAACCACCCAGATATCAAGAGGAAAAAAAAAAGACACAAACTAGAGCACAGAAAAAAAAATGGTTCAGAACTTTCTTTTCCTTCTTTTGAGCTGCATTTAATTCATTTTTGGCCACTTGTACTGTTATGATGCGGTGGTCTAGGAGCAACATGGAACGAGCTCTGAAGGAAGTGGTAACTGTACTGACCGCAGTCCCTAAGCTCAACACAACACTAGAAGCAGCCGTGGAATGCTCCTAACTCTCCCTATGCATCTCGTCACAGCCTAAAAGCTAACTACGCCTAAAGACAGAAGCAGGAAAACTATCTTGCCTCAGAGAAAATCCCCAAAGGATAGATTAGCCCCCCTCAAATAATGACTGTGAGTGGAGAGGGAAAAGACATACACAGAATGAAACCAGGATGAGCACAGGAGGCCAGTCTAGCTTGATAGATAGGACAGGATGGAATACTGTGCGGTCAGTATAAAACACTACAAAAATCCACGCAGAGTTTACTAAAAATCTCCACACCTGACTAAAGGTGTGGAGGGTAAATCTGCTTCCCAGAGCTTCCAGCAAGACAGAATTAATTCATACTGATAAGCTGGACAAACATAGAAAGCACTGAACGGATAAGTCCACAATCTGTGAAAAGAACAGAGCAAGTAAGAACTTAGCTTTGCTGAACTGGTCAGGAAAACAGGGAAATCCAAAGAGATGTGAATCCAACCAGAAACCATTTACAATTGGCACTAGCTGAAGGAACAGCCAGACCTAAATAGCCGAGCAGAAGAGAAGATAAGTGGAGGCAGCTGATGACAGCTAACTCCAAGGAGCAGCCATACCACTTGAAACCACAAGAGGGAGCCCAAGAGCAGAACTCACAAAAGTGCCACTTACAACCACCAGAGGGAGCCCAAGAGCGGAATTCACAACAATTGATGACATTTTGATGATCTGGAACGGTAGCGAGACCAGCCTATCCAAATTCATGCAGGAACTGAACATTAACAACTTTAATTTAAAATTCACTTACACTTGGCATTCTAACAAAATCAATTTTTTGGACATTACTTTATGTGTTGCCGAGGATGGCTCTATTGAAACTGATTTATATCGCAAAGAGTCATCTGTGAACTCTTTGCTACATGCCTCCTCGGAACACAATTATTCTGTTATTAAAGCCATCCCAGTTGGGCAATTCCTTAGGAACAGGTGGGTATGCTCTATGGAGGCCCGTTTTGAGAGACAGTCCACCATCCTCACGGAGCACTTCAGGGCACGGGGTTACAGTCGTCGTAGCATTAGGGCAGGGTATGGACGGGCCAAATTAATGTGGAGAGAGGACCTATTACGGCAATCTAACAAATCTGGAGTGAATGATGAGTCTGTAGTCAGATTCATCTCTACCTCTAATTGCCAATGGCACCGCATTCGCGAGGTGCTTAATAAACACTGGTCCGTGTTAAAGACGGACAATGCCTTGGCTTCACACCTGACGGAATTTCCCCTGATGACACAGCGAAGGGGAAAGAATCTGAAGGACACATTGGTAAGAAGCCACTATATAGCGCAAATTAAAACATTTCTTGATATGAGCAGTCCAAGACAGGGATGTTTTCCTTGTGGTTCGTGTGTCGCGTGTCCGAACATTCTTAGATGTGGGATCTTTAAGACCTCAGATGGGAGCAGGGAATTTAAGATAAGAGAATTTATCTCATGCAATACTACATTTATAGTGTATTATGCCACCTGTCCCTGCTCCCTGATCTATATTGGTCTCACGTCTAGAGAATTGAAAGTTCGGACACGCAAACACGTAAGAGAAATCTTGGCTGCCAAAGAAGTGGCAGATCCGTCTGGCTGAAGACTATACCAAGGCATTTTCGGATGTTCCACGGATCAGATCCTAGGGGTTTAAAAGTGAGAGGTATTGACAAGATACATGGAGGGATCAGGGGTGGCAACATGATTAAAACACTTGCACAATGTGAGTGCAGATGGATTGTCACCCTTGATACCCTCGTCCCCAAGGGACTAAATGAACAGTTGAGTTTCGCTCCATTTTTGTGATTTTTTGCCCTGTTCCTCCTTTTCACTGACAGCTTCGTCTGATGCATTTAGTATTAGATGTATTTTCATGGCTTTTTGTCTAGCTCTCCTCTCCGATTTGAGTCATCCACCATTCCTTTTAATATTATGTATTAATTGTCTTGTTTGTGTTCTTTCTTTCTAGTATTTGTCTGTAACGTCCATGGTCTTCAGATATATTATAGGCTGCAGTGGATCCCTTCTGCCCAGCCATATGGAACTCACAAAGAAATAAGAAGTTTTGCTGATATTTGTTTGTCAAATGTATACACGTTCATACGTAATATTCACTTTATTGCACCTGTCACTTTATTACTGTTATTTGTATTTTCTATTTTTTATATGTGTATTTTTAATTTGAATATATTAATTACGGTTCCTATATCAGAGATGGTGTGGACCGTTATTGCCTTATTAATCACACATCACCCATTATACCCACTGAGCCCTCCACTTATGGGGATATTTAGGATTCTATGGGGACTTGATCGTTTTGGTCATTGCAAAGATGGCCGCCGCCATGGTCTTTTAGAAAATGGGTGCCGGAGATGTATACGCCCGATATCATCCATTGTATATTATATGGGGTGCGGGTCGCTACTGTCCCCTTATATATCTACTTAAGGCACTAGTCACATATCACTCACTTTATTCATTCAGCGCTACATATATGAAGCTTAGTTGGGATCCTGTGGCGATCTGATTCCACCAGTCATCGCAAAGATGGCCGCCGCCATGGTCTTTTAGAAAATGGACGTCGGTGGTGCGCATGCCCGGTGCCGTCCATTGTACCCGCCTTCTGACGGGGCTGTCAGCTATGGCAGGGTGTGCATACTATTGGTAGTCATACGGCGGAGTTCCGCCCTTATGCACGCCCAGCCGTGACGGCTCTGTTTGATGGTGTGCTCTGGACGCCACTGCGCATGCGCCATATTCACCGGCGCCACTTCCGGTTTTAACTATATTTAAGCACAATGAGATGTGCTATGTATATACCCTGTTGAAAAAGCTACGCAAAACGCGCGTCTGGGGGGTCAAGCGAGGTGGGGGTACCTTCCCTGACTACCAATGGGTAAGCATGAATTATATATAATTGTGTGACTCTATATACGGGGGTGGCCCTTTGTGTGTACTGCCAGACACAATACTATATATTTATATGGCCACGTATAGAACTTTGCGCCATGGACTCATGCTGCTACCATAAGGATGTATTATAGTACTCCCCCTTCAACTTGGTTACCGTCACGTTCACCTTTTAGTGTCTCCTGTTATATGGTTGTGCTGATAGCACACATATCTTGTACTTTGTGTATTGATACATTAATGTGATTGTTATAAATTAATAAATATTTTGAATATTTTTATACAACTATGTTGAAGTGGACTTTTTTGCTCCGTATTTTTGTGGTAGTACTTATAAGAAAAAGTGACCAAGTGCGAAGTAAAAATTCACTTATCCACAATATGTCCAAGCGGACCAAACAACATAGGGATACCAATATTTATTGTAATAGAAACCCTATATAGTATAGTAGTGACCAGTTCCAATTCCGATCCACATTTAGATTAGATACCAAATCATATACATTTATAGACTATGAAATTAGACAAGGGATCCCAATATCATGTACGATGTTTGATCCGCAAAAAATCACAGTCTCCACGTGGACTTGCTTACTCGGGTGAATGCATAAATTCCCACACTGTTTTGCAAAGGAAATAATTTGGAAAGATCTCACCCATCAGCAGCTCCGGTACCGACCATTACTTCTTCCCTTCCGGATAGCCGCTCTTTATGCTGAGAAAATGGGGTACTCTCGCCCTATTATGCCCTCTAAAGGCTATTGCGGCCCTAACCCCAAATTACTCCCGCCCTTACAAGGGCAGTCCACAGCTAACCCTTATGACATTAGCCCTAATCATCCCTGTGCGTCCCGACGCGTTTCGTCAATACTCAGACTCCTCAGGGGACCTCCACACTCTATTAGGGTACATCACTAACTACAGAAAAAACAGAGGTTCTTTCTTTGTTACTCTCGGGCTTATAGTGGTCATGTCACCATGCCCGCATCAGTTACTTAAATGGGCTAACTCCCAATTGGTCAAAAACAAATTATGACGCATTCCTCCAATCATAATGACTCACCCATTAATATTCCGCCGCTACCACACACCATCAGTCCTCCTGCATGTGTAGCAAAAATGGCCGCTGCGCTTCCGGTTCATACCCCGGAAGCTCACACAGCAGCATCCACAGCTCACCATGGTCTCCATTCGCAGCAACCTTGCGGCGTGTGTATCCAATATGGACGTTACACTTCCGGTTTAATATCCGGAAGTCTCTCCTGGGACGCATTGTGCGTTCCACAGGGAAATTCCATTACGGCCATTAAAAATGACGTCTTGTCGCATCTTGTTCCTCTGTCTTATTCTTATTTACATACGGGAACATTCAAAGAGCGGGGGAATTTCATATTTCATTTAACCTGCGTATATACTCTTAAGGCAATATAGAACGGAGTTATACACTACTCAAATTCCTACAGATATAATAAGGTTATGGGACATTTCTTATTTACACCCAGTTAATTACAAGGATTATTATATATTATATTATCCGACCCATAGATAGAAGTGCGCCAAACATTAACAGGGAAATAAAGCTCTTCTATGACCCATAAATAAAAAAGTGTTATGCTCCATCAATATTACCCATCTACTAATGGGTGTTACCCTCGGAATCGGCGCTGTCAGGTAGTTTACCTTCCTCAGAATATAGTATTAACAGTCTATTACAGGGCTGCCACTAGGAATTTCAGGGCCCAATACTGGCAAAATTTTCGGGGCCCCCTTAAGACTCCGCCCAGGCTCCACACCAGCCCTGCCTCCACTGTTGTGAATTCTGTGGCTGAGTTCACTTCTGTGGTCACAAGTGGTATTGCAGTCTCTGGGCTTCCTCCCTCAGGTGTTTTGGTGAGCTCGTTGGCTGCCTTGCTATTTAGCTCCACCTGAGGCTGTCTTCCTTGCTCCTTGTCAATGTTCCAGTGTTGGATCTGAGCTACTGCATCTTTCCTTGGGCCTGCTGCTCTGCTAGATAAGTGCTTCTAGTTTGTTTTCTGTTTTTTCTGTCCAGCTTGTTATTATCTTTTGCTGGAAGCTCTGAGAAGCAAAGGGGTGCACCGCCGTGCTGTTAGTTCGGCACGGTGGGTCTTTTTGCCCCTTTGCGTGGTTTTCGTTTTAGGGTTTTTTGTAGACTGCATAGTTCTCTTTGCTATCCTCGCTCTGTCTAGAATATCGGGCCTCACTTTGCTGAATCTATTTCATTCCTACGTTTGTCTTTTCATCTTGCTAACAGTCATTATATGTGGGGGGCTGCCTATTCCTTTGGGGTATTTCTCTGAGGTAAGTCAGGCTTGTATTTCTATCTTCAGGCTAGTCAGCTCCTCAGGCAGTGCCGAGTTGCATAGGTAGTGGATAGGCGCAATCCACTGCTGCTTCCAGTTGTGTGAGGACAGTTCAGGTACTGCAGTCTACAGAGATTCCACGTCTCAGAGCTCGTCCTATTGTTTTGGGTTATTGCCAGATCTCTGTATGTGCGCTGATTACTGCACGCTGTGTTGCCTGATTGCCAGCCATAACAGTACAAGGAGCCCTTTCAATGATTTCCAATAGAGGGAAAAAAGAAATCCTGACATCATTTTTTTTTCTTAGCTCTGTCTTCAGTCTTTTTTTTCCCCTAGACATTAGAGTGCTTCAGGACACAGCTGTGGACATGGATATTCAGGCTCTGTGCTCCTCAATGGATAATCTCGTTGTAAATGTACAAAAGATTCAAGATACTATTGATCAGAAATCGATGCTAGAACCAAGAATTCCGATTCCTGATTTGTTTTTTGGTGACAGAACTAAGTTCCTGAGCTTCAGAAATAATTGTAAGCTATTTTTGGCCTTGAAACCTCATTCTTCTGGTAATCCTATTCAACAGGTTTTGATTATTATTTCTTTTTTGCGCGGCGACCCACAGGACTGGGCGTTTTCTCTTGCACCAGGAGATTCTGCATTGAGTAATGTTGATGCATTTTTCCAGGCGCTGGGATTGCTTTACGATGAGCCTAATTCAGTGGATCAAGCTGAGAAAAATCTGCTGGCTTTATGCCAGGGTCAGGATGATGTAGAAGTATATTGTCAGAAATTTAGAAAATGGTCAGTACTCACTCTGTGGAATGAATCTGCACTAGCGGCTTTGTTCAGAAAGGGTCTCTCTGAAGCTCTTAAGGATGTAATGGTGGGATTTCCTATGCCTGCTGGTTTGAATGAGTCTATGTCCTTGGCCATTCAGATCGGTCGTCGCTTGCGCGAGCGTAAATCTGTGCACCATCTGGCGGTATTGTCTGAGAGTAAACCTGAGCCTATGCAGTGCGACAGGACTATGACTAAAGTAGAACGGCACGAACACAGACGTCTGAACAGACTGTGTTTCTATTGTGGTGATTCTACTCATGCTATTTCTAATTGTCCTAAACGCACTAGGCGGTTCGATAGCTCTGCCGTTATTGGTACTGTACAGTCCAAATTCCTTTTGTCCATTACCTTAATGTGCTCTTTGTCATCATATTCTGTCATGGCGTTTGTGGATTCAGGCGCTGCCCTGAATCTGATGGATTTGGATTATGCTAAACGTTGTGGATTTTTCTTGGAGCCTTTGCGGTGTCCTATTCCGTTGAGAGGAATTGATGCTACACCTCTGGCCAAGAATAAGCCTCAGTTCTGGGCCCAGCTGACCATGTGCATGGCTCCTGCACATCAGGAAGTTATTCGCTTTTTGGTACTGCATAATTTGCATGATGTGGTCGTGTTGGGGTTGCCATGGCTACAAACCCATAATCCAGTATTGGATTGGAACTCTATGTCGGTAACCAGCTGGGGTTGTCAGGGAGTACATGGTGATGTTCCATTTTTGTCTATTTCGTCATCCATTCCTTCTGACATCCCAGAGTTCTTGTCGGACTTTCAGGATGTATTTGAAGAGTCCAAGTCTGATGCCCTACCTCCGCATAGGAATTGTGATTGTGCTATCGATTTGATTCCTGGTAGTAAATTCCCTAAGGGTCGTTTATTTAATTTGTCCGTACCTGAACACACCGCTATGCGCAGTTATGTGAAGGAGTCCCTGGAGAAGGGACATATTCGCCCATCGTCGTCACCATTGGGAGCAGGGTTCTTTTTTGTAGCCAAGAAGGATGGTTCGCTAAGACCGTGTATTGATTACCGCCTTCTTAATAAGATCACTGTTAAGTTTCAGTATCCCTTGCCATTGATTTCTGACTTGTTTGCTCGGATTAAGGGGGCTAGTTGGTTTACTAAGATTGATCTTCGTGGTGCGTATAATCTGGTGAGAATCAGGCAGGGAGATGAATGGAAAACGGCATTTAATACGCCCGAGGGTCATTTTGAGTATCTGGTGATGCCGTTCGGACTTGCCAATGCTCCATCTGTTTTTCAGTCTTTTATGCATGACATTTTCCGTGAGTATCTGGATAAATTCTTGATTGTTTACTTGGATGACATTTTGATCTTCTCAGATGATTGGGAGTCTCATGTGAAGCAAGTCAGAATGGTTTTCCAGGTACTGCGTGCTAATTCCTTGTTCGTGAAGGGATCAAAGTGTCTCTTCGGTGTGCAGAAAGTTTCATTTTTGGGGTTCATCTTTTCCCCTTCTACTATCGAGATGGATCCGGTTAAGGTTCAGGCCATCCAGGATTGGACTCAGCCGACATCTCTAAAAAGTTTGCAGAAATTCCTGGGCTTTGCTAATTTTTATCGTCGCTTCATCTGTAATTTTTCTAGCATTGCCAGACCATTGACCGATTTGACCAAGAAGGGTGCTGATTTGGTTAATTGGTCTTCTGCTGCCGTGGAAGCTTTTCAGGAGTTGAAGCGTCGTTTTTGCTGTGCCCCTGTGTTGTGTCAACCTGATGTTTCTCTTCCGTTCCAGGTCGAGGTTGATGCTTCTGAGATTGGTGCAGGGGCGGTTTTGTCACAGAGAGGTTCTGGTTGCTCAGTGTTCAAACCATGTGCTTTCTTTTCCAGGAAATTTTCTGCTGCTGAGCGTAATTATGATGTGGGCAACCGAGAGTTGCTGGCCATGAAGTGGGCATTCGAGGAGTGGCGTCATTGGCTTGAGGGTGCTAAGCATCGCGTGGTGGTTTTGACTGATCATAAGAACCTTACTTATCTTGAGTCTGCCAAGCGCTTGAATCCTAGACAGGCCCGTTGGTCGTTGTTTTTTGCTCGTTTTGATTTTGTGATTTCATACCTTCCGGGCTCTAAAAATGTGAAGGCGGATGCTCTGTCTAGGAGTTTTGTGCCCGACTCTCCGGGGTTATCTGAGCCGGCGAGTATCCTCAAGGAAGGAGTCATTGTGTCTGCCATCTCCCCTGATTTGCGGAGAGTGTTGCAGAAATTTCAGGCTAATAAACCTGATCGTTGTCCGGCCGAGAAACTGTTCGTCCCTGATAGGTGGACTAGTAAAGTTATCTCTGAACTTCATTGTTCGGTGCTGGCCGGTCATCCAGGAATCTTTGGTACCAGGGAGTTGGTTGCTAGATCCTTCTGGTGGCCATCTCTGTCACGGGATGTGCGTGCTTTTGTGCAGTCCTGTGGAATTTGTGCTAGGGCTAAGCCCTGCTGTTCACGTGCCAGTGGGTTGCTTTTGCCCTTGCCGGTCCCTAAGAGGCCTTGGACACATATTTCGATGGATTTCATTTCTGACCTTCCCGTTTCTCAAAAGATGTCTGTCATTTGGGTGGTCTGTGATCGCTTTTCTAAAATGGTCCATCTGGTGCCCTTGGTTAAATTGCCTTCCTCCTCTGATTTGGTGCCTTTGTTCTTCCAGCATGTGGTTCGTTTACATGGCATTCCTGAGAATATTGTTTCTGACAGAGGTTCCCAGTTTGTCTCGAGGTTCTGGCGAGCCTTTTGTGGTAGGATGGGCATTGACCTATCTTTTTCCTCGGCCTTCCATCCTCAGACTAATGGCCAGACCGAACGAACTAATCAGACCTTGGAAACATATCTGAGATGTTTTGTTTCCGCTGACCAGGATGATTGGGTGTCATTTTTGCCGTTGGCTGAGTTCGCCCTTAATAATCGGGCCAGCTCGGCTACCTTGGTCTCTCCATTTTTCTGCAATTCTGGGTTCCATCCTCGTTTCTCTTCAGGACAGGTTGAGTCTTCGGACTGTCCTGGTGTGGATAATGTGGTGGACAGGTTGCAGCAGATCTGGACTCAGGTAGTGGACAATTTGACCTTGTCCCAGGAGAAGGCTCAGCTTTTCGCTAATCGCAGACGCCGTGTGGGTCCCCGACTTCGTGTTGGGGATCTGGTTTGGTTATCTTCTCGTCATATACCTATGAAGGTTTCCTCTCCTAAATTTAAACCTCGTTTTATTGGTCCGTATAGGATTTCTGAGATTCTCAATCCGGTGTCTTTTCGTCTGACCCTCCCAGACTCCTTTTCCATACATAATGTATTCCATAGGTCGTTGTTGAGGAGATACGTGGCACCTATGGTTCCATCTGTGGAGCCTCCTGCCCCTGTTTTGGTGGAGGGGGAATTGGAGTATATTGTGGAGAAGATTTTGGATTCTCGTGTCTCTAGACGGAAACTCCAGTATCTGGTCAAATGGAAGGGTTATGCTCAGGAAGATAATTCCTGGGTTTTTGCCTCTGATGTCCATGCCCCAGATCTTGTTCGTGCCTTTCATGTGGCTCATCCTGGTCGGCCTGGGGGTTCTGGTGAGGGTTCGGTGACCCCTCCTCAAGGGGGGGGTACTGTTGTGAATTCTGTGGCTGAGTTCACTTCTGTGGTCACAAGTGGTATTGCAGTCTCTGGGCTTCCTCCCTCAGGTGTTTTGGTGAGCTCGTTGGCTGCCTTGCTATTTAGCTCCACCTGAGGCTGTCTTCCTTGCTCCTTGTCAATGTTCCAGTGTTGGATCTGAGCTACTGCATCTTTCCTTGGGCCTGCTGCTCTGCTAGATAAGTGCTTCTAGTTTGTTTTCTGTTTTTTCTGTCCAGCTTGTTATTATCTTTTGCTGGAAGCTCTGAGAAGCAAAGGGGTGCACCGCCGTGCTGTTAGTTCGGCACGGTGGGTCTTTTTGCCCCTTTGCGTGGTTTTCGTTTTAGGGTTTTTTGTAGACTGCATAGTTCTCTTTGCTATCCTCGCTCTGTCTAGAATATCGGGCCTCACTTTGCTGAATCTATTTCATTCCTACGTTTGTCTTTTCATCTTGCTAACAGTCATTATATGTGGGGGGCTGCCTATTCCTTTGGGGTATTTCTCTGAGGTAAGTCAGGCTTGTATTTCTATCTTCAGGCTAGTCAGCTCCTCAGGCAGTGCCGAGTTGCATAGGTAGTGGATAGGCGCAATCCACTGCTGCTTCCAGTTGTGTGAGGACAGTTCAGGTACTGCAGTCTACAGAGATTCCACGTCTCAGAGCTCGTCCTATTGTTTTGGGTTATTGCCAGATCTCTGTATGTGCGCTGATTACTGCACGCTGTGTTGCCTGATTGCCAGCCATAACACTCCACCCCTTGAACTGTCCACAACCCCATTGCTGTCTCTTGGAAAAACTCCACTTCTCACCAATCACACATTAACAGTTCTCATCACCAGATCACACACATAGACAGCAGATTTTGTTTTGGCCAAAAGGATTTTTTAATCTGCCACGACGACAAGGTAGACTCTTTTGGCTGGGCCCTACTCTACTCTAACTTATTAAACAGTTGTTAAAATATGCAATACAATTTAGGTATATTTTTATTTATTTTTCAATTTTTCAAATGAACAATAATACCACATACAAGGGACAAATACCACAACACCATGACCAGACCAGGGCCGGCTCCAGGTTTTTGAGGGCCCCGGGCGAAAGAGTCTCAGTGGGCCCCCCTTTAACACATACCACGATTCATGATCGCATATAACACAGCCATGTAGTATATAACACAGCCCACGTAGTATATAACACAGCCACGTAGTATATAGCACAGCCCACGTAGCATATAACAGCCCATATAGTATATAGCACAGCCACATATTATATAACACAGCCCACGTAGTATATAGCACAGCCCATGTAGCATATAACAGCCCATATAGCATATAGCACAGCCCATGTAGTATATAACACGGCCCACGTAGTATATAGAACAGCCAAGTAGTATATAGCACAGCCCACGTAGCATATAACAGCCCACGCAGTATATAACACGGCCCATGTAGTATATAGAACAGCCATGTAGTATATAGCACAGCCCACGTAGCATATAACAGCCCATATAGTATATACCACAGCCACATATTAGATAACACGGCCCATGTAGCATATAGAACAGCCATGTAGTATATAGCACAACCCATGTAGCATATAACAGCCCATATAGTATATAGCACAGCCACATAGTATATAACACGGCCCATGTAGTATATAGAACAGCCATGTAGTATATAGCACAGCCCATGTAGCATATTACAGCCCATATAGTGTATAGCACAGCCCACGTAGTATATAACAGCCATGTAGTATATAGCACAGACATGTAGTATACAGCACAGCCCTCCTCCCCCCAAGAATGGCCCCATAGTCTAGTACTCACTGCTATAGTTACAAAAAAAACACTCCTCACCTCTCAACGTGCCCGAGCTGCTCCCTGCTCCGATCTCACGGGCTGCCGCTGCACTGCCTGACACACAGCGTGTGCGATGACATCATCGCGCACACGCAGCGGCAGAGGCAGAGTGGGGAATGATGGGAGAGGGAGCATCAGGTCATCCTCCATCATTTGCTCTGAACTTAACCGGCAGACGCCGGTATAGTTCAATGCGGTGGCGGGGGACTTGGCGTTGGCGACAGGCGGGCCCCCCTGCCTCACAGAGGCCCCATAGCGGCTGCGTGATGTGCCGCTAGCTGAGGGCCCCTGGGGGAGCGAGGGCCCTTAGCAGCTGCCTGCCCCTAACGCTGGCCCTGAATGGGCCCCCCTGTCTCCCCAGGGCCCCGGCACTTGCCCGGGTACGCCGGGTGCTGACTGTTATGATCCGGTGACCTTGGAGCAGCATGAAAACTTTCACTGGAGTAGGTGGTAACTATACTGACTGCAAATCCTGATCTTAACACCGCAACTAGAAGTAGCCGTGGGGTGTACCTAACAAGCCCTAGACACCTTGTCACAGCCGGAGGACTAAATACCGCTAAAGATGGAAATAGGAATACTACCTTGCCTCAGAGCAAAACCCCAAAGGATAGGCAGCCCCCCACAAATATTGGCTGTGAGTAGGAGAGGAAAGACACACACAGTCAGAAAACAGGATTTAACACAAGAGGCCACTCTAGCTAAAATAGGAAAGGATAGGACAGAGTTCTGTGCGGTCAGTATTAAAACCCTTCCAAAAATATCCACAGCAGATTATACAAAAAATTCCTCCATCTAACTAAAGACGTGGAACGTATATCTGCAACTCCAGAGACTACTAAACTCAGAGCAGGAATACAATCAAAAAACAAGCACACAGCTTGTGTGCCATAGAAAAAGAAACAGACACTTATCTTTGCTGAATTGGCAGCTAAGCAGAAGCCAAACAGAGATCCAACACTTCCCAAGAAACATTGACAACTGGCAAGGACTAATGAGTCCTGCAAACCTAAATACCCCAGTCAGAACTGCAATCAGCAGGTACACCTGTCCAGGACTGCAGCCCAGAGACAACTGCATTACCACCTACAACCACCGGAGGGAGCCAAAAAGCAGAATTCACAACAGCTGACGCCGGCCCTGGGCCAGACACCATATTATCACCATATAGTGACCTATAATACTATTTACAAGGAACAAATACAGCCACACCATGTACAGACCACATATTACCACCACAGTGACCGAACAATATCACATACAAGGGACAAATACCACCACAGCATGTACAGACCACATATTACCATCACACAGTGATCGAATAATAGCATATACAAGGACCAAATAACACCACACCGTGACCAGACCACATATTACCACTACATAGTGACCAAATAATAGCACATACAAGGAAAAAATGCCGCCACACCATGACCAGACAACATATTACCACCACATTGTGACTGAATAGTACAATACTGATCATTAATGAAGAAAAAATACTATCACCATAAGTGCCATTATACGCAGGAGATATGTATTTAGTATGCATTGTCTGTGTACAGGTAATACAGTGGTCACAGGTGCCATTATACACAGGAGCTCTATATAGTGTCAGTGTACAGGTAATACAGGAATCACCAGTGACATTATACACAGGAGCTCTGTATATAGGGTACAGTGTACATGTAATACAGTGATCACTAGTGACATTATATGCAGGAGCTCTGTATACAACGTATGGTGTCAGTATACAGGTAGCACACTGACTCACCAGTGACGTCTCTAGCTGAAATCCTTCATCTTTGCCTTTCGTTTAATCCAGCGCAGACCGCCATCACTTCTTTCAGCCAGGACTCGTCTCTGCATAAAATAACACAGTTATCTAGAGCACCGCTTCCAGAGCACATTCCCCTCTTTTTCCCTTTCTCCTACACATCTGAATATAGATGTTCACCCACCATTAATAGATAATTGGTTATTATGCAACCCACCATTCCAAATATAAATTATAATCCGCCACTGTGCCCCAACTATCTGTACATAACCACTTACCCTATTTAATATATAAATTAATTAGCACCTGTACTCTTTCCCCCAATTTATTACCAGTCACTTTATCCTCAACGACCCCACTATGTACCTCCCGCTCTAACCCTTACCCCGATTCATTATAGTTACATGCCCCTTCTGCCTCAGTTCATTGTCATGTCTTCTCTCTCTCCCACTCTCTGTTCATTATCAACTGCTCCTCCCCACCCTCAAAATTCAATATTTGCTCTCCCCACCTTCAATACACCATTTGCTCTCCACACCCCCACCTTCAATTCAATTGCCGTCCCCCGTCCATCACAGTCACTTGATGTGCAGTCCCCATCACCCCCACTCCATCATTTGCAGTCCACCTTCATCATTTAGTCCCATATCCCCCTTCAGTTTATCTGCAGTCCCCCTTCATCATTTGCAGCCCCCTATCATTTCATCATGTGCAGTGTTATGATCTGGTGGCCTTGGAGCAGCATGAGACGTACTCTGGAGAAGGTGGTACCTGTACTGACTGTAAACCCTGAACTTAGCAGCGCAACTAGAAGTAGCCGTGGGGGGTACCTAACACTCCCTAGACCCCTCGACACAGCCTAAGAACTAACTTCCCCTAAAGACAGAAACGGGAAAACTATCTTGCCTCAGAGAAAATCCCCAAAGGATAGACAGCCACCCACAAATATTGACGGTGAGAGGAGAGGGAAATAACATACGCAGACATGAAATCAGGATTTAGCATAGGAGGCCATACTAGCTAAAAAGGAAGAATAGGACAGAGTACTATGCGGTCAGTATTAAAACACTAGAAAATATCCACCACAGAAAATACAAATCACCACATCTGACTAAAGACATGGAGGGTATATCTGCATCTCCAGAGGCACAGCTTGGCTGCAAAAAAATCCTTCACAGACAAAGCTGGACAAGATAAAACATGAAAATGCACAGAACTATAAGGTCCACAGCTGTTATGATCTGGTGGCCTAGGAGCAGCATGAGACGGACTCTGGAGAAGGTGATCCCTGTACTGACCGCAATCCCTGAACCTAGCAGCGCAACTGGAAGTAGCCGTGGGGGGTACCTAACACTCCCTAGACCCCTCGACACAGCCTAAGATCTATCTACCCCTAAAGACAGAAACAGGAAACCTATCTTGCCTCAGAGAAAATCCCCAAAGGATAGATAGCCCCCCACAAATATTGACTGTGAGAGGAGAGGGAAATAACATACGCAGATATGAAATCAGATTTTAGCATAGGAGGCCATACTAGCTAAAAAGAAAGAATAGAACAGAGTACTATGCGGTCAGTATTAAAACACTAGAAAATATCCACCACAGAAAATACAAATCACCACATCTAACTAAAGACATGGAGGGTATATCTGCATCTCCAGAGACACAGCTTGGCTGCAAAAAATCCTTCACAGACAAAGCTGGACAAGACAAAAACATAAATATGCACAAAACTATAAGGTCCACAGCAGGTGGACAGCAAAAACAAAGCCAGGACTTATCTTTGTAGAAAAGCACAGCAAACTGGAGAGACCAGCAGGGAAGTGAATCCTCCAAAAACAATGGACAACTGGCAGGGACTAAAGAGTCCTGCAAAGCTATATACACCAGTCAGTTTTGCAATTAGTAGATACACCTGTCCAATCCTGCAGTCCAGGCACAACTGCATTACCATCTACAACCACCGGAGGGAGCCCAAAAGCTGAATTCACAACACACAGCAGGTGGACAGCAAAAACAAAGCCAGAACTTATCTTTGTAGAAATGAACAGCAGAACAGGAGAGACCAGGTATGGATGCGAATCCTCCAAAAACAATGGGCAACTGGCACTGACTAAGGGATAAAGCAGGGCTAAATAGCCCAGCCCAAATTGCAAAAAATAGATACACCTGATAAATGCTGCGATCCAACTACCGCAGCACTACCACTCACAACCACCGGAGGGAGCCCAAGAGCAGAATTCACAACAGTGCAGTACCCCCTCAAACACAATTCATCATCTGCAGTCTCCATCACCCCCACATCATCATTTGCAGTCCCCATTATTTGCAATCCCCATCACCCCCATCTCATTTCCAGTCCCCATCACCCCTGCATCATTTGCAGTCACCATCACCCCCACATCATCATTTGCAGTCCCCATCACCCCCACTTCATCATTTGCAGTACCCATCATCATTTGCAATCTCCATCACCCCCACATCATCATTTGCAGTTGACATCACCCCCACTTCATCATTTGCAGTCCCCATCATCCCCACATCATCATTTGCAGTCGCCATAACCCTCACATCATCATTTGCAGTCCCCATCACCCCCACATCATCATTTGCAGTCCCCATCACCCCCACATCATCATTTGCAGTCAACATCACCCCCACTTCATCATTTGCAGTCCCCATCATCCCCACATCATCATTTGCAGTCCCCATAACCCTCACATCATCATTTGCAGTCCCGATCACCCCTACATTATCATTTGCAGTCCCCATCACCCCACATCATCATTTGCAGTCCCCATCACCCCCACTTCATCATTTGCAGTCCCCATCATCCCCACATCATCATTTGCAGTCCCCATAACCCTCACATCATCATTTGCAGTCCCCATCACCCCCACATCATCATTTGCAGTCCCCATCACCCCCACATCATCATTTGCAGTTGACATCTGTTATGGCTGGCAATCAGGCAACACAGCGTGCAGTAATCAGCGCACATACAGAGATCTGGCAATAACCCAAAACAATAGGACGAGCTCTGAGACGTGGAATCTCTGTAGACTGCAGTACCTGATCTATCCTCACACAACTGGAAGCAGCAGTGGATTGCGCCTATCAACTACCTATGCAACTCGGCACTGCCTGAGGAGCTGACTAGCCTGAAGATAGAAATACAAGCCTGACTTACCTCAGAGAAATACCCCAAAGGAATAGGCAGCCCCCCACATATAATGACTGTTAGCAAGATGAAAAGACAAACGTAGGAATGAAATAGATTCAGCAAAGTGAGGCCCGATATTCTAGACAGAGCGAGGATAGCAAAGAGAACTATGCAGTCTACAAAAAACCCTAAAACGAAAACCACGCAAAGGGGCAAAAAGACCCACCGTGCCGAACTAACAGCACGGCGGTGCACCCCTTTGCTTCTCAGAGCTTCCAGCAAAAGATAATAACAAGCTGGACAGAAAAAACAGAAAACAAACTAGAAGCACTTATCTAGCAGAGCAGCAGGCCCAAGGAAAGATGCAGTAGCTCAGATCCAACACTGGAACATTGACAAGGAGCAAGGAAGACAGACTCAGGTGGAGCTAAATAGCAAGGCAGCCAACGAGCTCACCAAAACACCTGAGGGAGGAAGCCCAGAGACTGCAATACCACTTGTGACCACAGAAGTGAACTCAGCCACAGAATTCACAACAGTACCCCCCCCTTGAGGAGGGGTCACCGAACCCTCACCAGAACCCCCAGGCCGACCAGGATGAGCCACATGAAAGGCACGAACAAGATCTGGGGCATGGACATCAGAGGCAAAAACCCAGGAATTATCTTCCTGAGCATAACCCTTCCATTTGACCAGATACTGGAGTTTCCGTCTAGAGACACGAGAATCCAAAATCTTCTCCACAATATACTCCAATTCCCCCTCCACCAAAACAGGGGCAGGAGGCTCCACAGATGGAACCATAGGTGCCACGTATCTCCTCAACAACGACCTATGGAATACATTATGTATGGAAAAGGAGTCTGGGAGGGTCAGACGAAAAGACACCGGATTGAGAATCTCAGAAATCCTATACGGACCAATAAAACGAGGCTTAAATTTAGGAGAGGAAACCTTCATAGGTATATGACGAGAAGACAACCAAACCAGATCCCCAACACGAAGTCGGGGTCCCACACGGCGTCTGCGATTAGCGAAAAGCTGAGCCTTCTCCTGGGACAAGGTCAAATTGTCCACTACCTGAGTCCAGATCTGCTGCAACCTGTCCACCACATAATCCACACCAGGACAGTCCGAAGACTCAACCTGTCCTGAAGAGAAACGAGGATGGAACCCAGAATTGCAGAAAAATGGAGAGACCAAGGTAGCCGAGCTGGCCCGATTATTAAGGGCGAACTCAGCCAACGGCAAAAATGACACCCAATCATCCTGGTCAGCGGAAACAAAACATCTCAGATATGTTTCCAAGGTCTGATTGGTTCGTTCGGTCTGGCCATTAGTCTGAGGATGGAAGGCCGAGGAAAAAGATAGGTCAATGCCCATCCTACCACAAAAGGCTCGCCAGAACCTCGAGACAAACTGGGAACCTCTGTCAGAAACAATATTCTCAGGAATGCCATGTAAACGAACCACATGCTGGAAGAACAAAGGCACCAAATCAGAGGAGGAAGGCAATTTAACCAAGGGCACCAGATGGACCATTTTAGAAAAGCGATCACAGACCACCCAAATGACAGACATCTTTTGAGAAACGGGAAGGTCAGAAATGAAATCCATCGAAATATGTGTCCAAGGCCTCTTCGGGACAGGCAAGGGCAAAAGCAACCCACTGGCACGTGAACA
Source organism: Ranitomeya imitator (assembly GCF_032444005.1). NCBI lineage: Eukaryota > Metazoa > Chordata > Amphibia > Anura > Dendrobatidae > Ranitomeya > Ranitomeya imitator. The sequence continues at coordinate 177,367,834 of NC_091284.1, forward strand.
GCAGGGCTTAGCCCTAGCACAAATTCCACAGGACTGCACAAAAGCACGCACATCCCGTGACAGAGATGGCCACCAGAAGGATCTAGCAACCAACTCCCTGGTACCAAAGATTCCTGGATGACCGGCCAGCACCGAACAATGAAGTTCAGAGATAACTTTACTAGTCCACCTATCAGGGACGAACAGTTTCTCGGCCGGACAACGATCAGGTTTATTAGCCTGAAATTTCTGCAACACTCTCCGCAAATCAGGGGAGATGGCAGACACAATGACTCCTTCCTTGAGGATACTCGCCGGCTCAGATAACCCCGGAGAGTCGGGGACACAAAACTCCTAGACAGAGCATCCGCCTTCACATTTTTAGAGCCCGGAAGGTATGAAATCGCAAAATCAAAACGAGCAAAAAATAACGACCAACGGGCCTGTCTAGGATTCAAGCGCTTGGCAGACTCAAGATAAGTAAGGTTCTTATGATCAGTCAAAACCACCACGCGATGCTTAGCACCCTCAAGCCAATGACGCCACTCCTCGAATGCCCACTTCATGGCCAGCAACTCTCGGTTGCCCACATCATAATTACGCTCAGCAGCAGAAAATTTCCTGGAAAAGAAAGCACATGGTTTGAACACTGAGCAACCAGAACCTCTCTGTGACAAAACCGCCCCTGCACCAATCTCAGAAGCATCAACCTCGACCTGGAACGGAAGAGAAACATCAGGTTGACACAACACAGGGGCACAGCAAAAACGACGCTTCAACTCCTGAAAAGCTTCCACGGCAGCAGAAGACCAATTAACCAAATCAGCACCCTTCTTGGTCAAATCGGTCAATGGTCTGGCAATGCTAGAAAAATTACAGATGAAGCGACGATAAAAATTAGCAAAGCCCAGGAATTTCTGCAAACTTTTTAGAGATGTCGGCTGAGTCCAATCCTGGATGGCCTGAACCTTAACCGGATCCATCTCGATAGTAGAAGGGGAAAAGATGAACCCCAAAAATGAAACTTTCTGCACACCGAAGAGACACTTTGATCCCTTCACGAACAAGGAATTAGCACGCAGTACCTGGAAAACCATTCTGACTTGCTTCACATGAGACTCCCAATCATCTGAGAAGATCAAAATGTCATCCAAGTAAACAATCAAGAATTTATCCAGATACTCACGGAAAATGTCATGCATAAAAGACTGAAAAACAGATGGAGCATTGGCAAGTCCGAACGGCATCACCAGATACTCAAAATGACCCTCGGGCGTATTAAATGCCGTTTTCCATTCATCTCCCTGCCTGATTCTCACCAGATTATACGCACCACGAAGATCAATCTTAGTAAACCAACTAGCCCCCTTAATACGAGCAAACAAGTCAGAAATCAATGGCAAGGGATACTGAAACTTAACAGTGATCTTATTAAGAAGGCGGTAATCAATACACGGTCTTAGCGAACCATCCTTCTTGGCTACAAAAAAGAACCCTGCTCCCAATGGTGACGACGATGGGCGAATATGTCCCTTCTCCAGGGACTCCTTCACATAACTGCGCATAGCGGTGTGTTCAGGTACGGACAAATTAAATAAACGACCCTTAGGGAATTTACTACCAGGAATCAAATCGATAGCACAATCACAATTCCTATGCGGAGGAAGGGCATCAGACTTGGACTCTTCAAATACATCCTGAAAGTCCGACAAGAACTCTGGGATGTCAGAAGGAATGGATGACGAAATAGACAAAAATGGAACATCACCATGTACTCCCTGACAACCCCAGCTGGTTACCGACATAGAGTTCCAATCCAATACTGGATTATGGGTTTGTAGCCATGGCAACCCCAACACGACCACATCATGCAAATTATGCAGTACCAAAAAGCGAATAACTTCCTGATGTGCAGGAGCCATGCACATGGTCAGCTGGGCCCAGTACTGAGGCTTATTCTTGGCCAGAGGTGTAGCATCAATTCCTCTCAACGGAATAGGACACCGCAAAGGCTCCAAGAAAAATCCACAACGTTTAGCATAATCCAAATCCATCAGATTCAGGGCAGCGCCTGAATCCACAAACGCCATGACAGAATATGATGACAAAGAGCACATTAAGGTAATGGACAAAAGGAATTTGGACTGTACAGTACCAATAACGGCAGAGCTATCGAACCGCCTAGTGCGTAGCATGAGTAGAATCACCACAATAGAAACACAGTCTGTTCAGACGTCTGTGTTCGTGCCGTTCTACTTTAGTCATAGTCCTGTCGCACTGCATAGGCTCAGGCTTACTCTCAGACAATACCGCCAGATGGTGCACAGATTTACGCTCGCGCAAGCGACGACCGATCTGAATGGCCAAGGACATAGACTCATTCAAACCAGCAGGCATAGGAAATCCCACCATTACATCCTTAAGAGCTTCAGAGAGACCATTTCTGAACAAAGCCGCTAGTGCAGATTCATTCCACAGAGTGAGTACTGACCATTTTCTAAATTTCTGACAATATACTTCTACATCATCCTGACCCTGGCATAAAGCCAGCAGATTTTTCTCAGCTTGATCCACTGAATTAGGCTCATCGTAAAGCAATCCCAGCGCCTGGAAAAATGCATCAACATTACTCAATGCAGAATCTCCTGGTGCAAGAGAAAACGCCCAGTCCTGTGGGTCGCCGCGCAAAAAAGAAATAATAATCAAAACCTGTTGAATAGGATTACCAGAAGAATGAGGTTTCAAGGCCAAAAATAGCTTACAATTATTTCTGAAGCTCAGGAACTTAGTTCTGTCACCAAAAAACAAATCAGGAATCGGAATTCTTGGTTCTAGCATCGATTTCTGATCAATAGTATCTTGAATCTTTTGTACATTTACAACGAGATTATCCATTGAGGAGCACAGAGCCTGAATATCCATGTCCACAGCTGTGTCCTGAAGCACTCTAATGTCTAGGGGAAAAAAAAGACTGAAGACAGAGCTAAGAAAAAAAAATGATGTCAGGATTTCTTTTTTCCCTCTATTGGAAATCATTGAAGGGCTCCTTGTACTGTTATGGCTGGCAATCAGGCAACACAGCGTGCAGTAATCAGCGCACATACAGAGATCTGGCAATAACCCAAAACAATAGGACGAGCTCTGAGACGTGGAATCTCTGTAGACTGCAGTACCTGATCTATCCTCACACAACTGGAAGCAGCAGTGGATTGCGCCTATCAACTAACTATGCAACTCGGCACTGCCTGAGGAGCTGACTAGCCTGAAGATAGAAATACAAGCCTGACTTACCTCAGAGAAATACCCCAAAGGAATAGGCAGCCCCCCACATATAATGACTGTTAGCAAGATGAAAAGACAAACGTAGGAATGAAATAGATTCAGCAAAGTGAGGCCCGATATTCTAGACAGAGCGAGGATAGCAAAGAGAACTATGCAGTCTACAAAAAACCCTAAAACGAAAACCACGCAAAGGGGCAAAAAGACCCACCGTGCCGAACTAACAGCACGGCGGTGCACCCCTTTGCTTCTCAGAGCTTCCAGCAAAAGATAATAACAAGCTGGACAGAAAAAACAGAAAACAAACTAGAAGCACTTATCTAGCAGAGCAGCAGGCCCAAGGAAAGATGCAGTAGCTCAGATCCAACACTGGAACATTGACAAGGAGCAAGGAAGACAGACTCAGGTGGAGCTAAATAGCAAGGCAGCCAACGAGCTCACCAAAACACCTGAGGGAGGAAGCCCAGAGACTGCAATACCACTTGTGACCACAGAAGTGAACTCAGCCACAGAATTCACAACAGACATCACCCCCACTTCATCATTTGCAGTCCCCATCATCCCCACATCATCATTTGCAGTCCCCATCATCCCCACATCATCATTTGCAGTCCCCATCACACCCACATCATCATTTGCAGTCCCCATCACCCCCACATCATCATTTGCAGTCCCCATCACCCCCACTTCATCATTTGCAGTCCCCTATCCCCCTTTAATTCATCTGCAGTCCAACTTACTTCATCATTTGCAGCCCCCTATCATTTCATCATGTGCAGTACCCCCTCAAACACACTTAATCATCTGCAGCCCCCTATAATTTCATCATGCGCAGTGCCCCCTCAAACACACTTCATCATGTGCAGCCCCCTATCATTTCATCATGCGCAGTGCCCCCTCAAACTCGTCATCATCTGCAGCCCCCTATCATTTCATCATCTGCAGCCCCCTATCATTTCATCATCTGCAGCCCCCTATCATTTCATCATGTGCAGTACTCCCTCCAACAGACTCCATCATCTGCAGTCTCCTATCATTTCATCATGTGCAGTACCCCCTCAAACACATTTCATCATCTGCAGCCCCCTATCATTTCATCATCTGCAGCCCCCTATCATTTCATCATCTGCAGCCCCTTATCATTTCATCATCTGCAGCCCCCTATCATTTCACCATGTGCAGTACCCCCTCAAACACACTCCATCATCTGCAGTCTCACTCCCCCCCACCTGTTTTTATACTTACCTCAGTCGTTCCTGGGGCGTCTAGTGTTGTCAGCAGTGAAGCAGCAGCTAGAATGTATGGGCTGCTGAGAGGACCTGACAGGAGCCCCTACATTCTAGCACATTCACTACTGAGATTGCTAGAATGCATGGGCTGTAGTCAGGACCTGCAGGGAGCCCATACATTCTAGCTACAGCCGAGCAGGAGCTGCGCAGCCGACTAGGTAAGACAGCCGTGCACAGCTCCAAGAAGGCTCCTGGGCCCCAGCGCCGACGTGTGCGCTGCAGTGCACAGTATTTTAGTGCATGATGGGGCCCGATCAGTAGAAGCACAACAGTGGGGCCCCGGATCTGCGGGCCCCTCTGTGTACTGCTGCTGACCGGGCCCCATACAGCAGAAAGGGCAGTAATGCCCTGATGGCGGCCCTGGTCTATTAGCTATAAACAGTTGAAGGCGGACAATTACTTGAATTTTTTAAATAAAGCAACCATAGTTTACTTGCTCATTAAGCCCTCTTGGAGCCACCGTATTCAGGTGGAAAATCCATCTGGTTTCTTTTTGTAATATCTTTTTGTCCCAATTGCCGCCTCTTAAAGGTTTCGCCACTTTTTCAATACCCATAAATTTAATGGAATCTGTGTTGCCTCCTTGACAGATGTTCACATGGCGAGCAATGGGGGTCTCTCTCTTATGAACAATGTCCCCAATATGCTCCCTAATCCTACGTTTGAATTCTCTGGTCGTTTTCCCCACGTACTCTTTCCCACATGTACAGGTAGCTCTATAGATTACTCCTTTGCTACTACAATTAATGAATTCTCTGATCGTGTACTATTTCCCAGTCACATTACTGGTGAATCCATTTCCTGTATTAAAGGGAACCTGTCACCCCCGTTTTTTGAGATTGAGCTATAAATACTGTTAAATAGGGCCTGCGCTGTGCGTTACTATAGTGTATGTAGTGTACCCTGATTCCCCATGTATGCTGAGAAATACATTACCAAAGTCGCCGTTTTCGCCTGTCAATCAGGCTGGTCTGGTCAGGTGGGCGTGTTCACAGCGCTCTTTTCTTCCCCAGCTTTCCGTTGGTGGCGTAGTGGTGTGCGCATGTCCAGAGTTCCGACTTCCCTGCGCCCACGTGAAGACACAGCGCGCGATCTGCGCTGTAATCCCTTGCATCGGTGGGGGCGGCCATCTTCCTGGGGCCGCGCGTGCGCAGATGGAGTGCTCTGCTGCACGGGGCTTCAGGAAAATGGCCGCGGGATGCCGCGCGTGCGCATTAGAGATCGCGGCGGCCATTTTCCCAAAGCCGAGATGCAAACTCGGCTTTGGGAAAATGGCCGCCGCGATCTCTAATGCGCACGCGCGGCATCCCGCGGCCATTTTCCTGAAGCCCCGTGCAGCAGAGCACTCCATCTGCGCACGCGCGGCCCCAGGAAGATGGCCGCCCCCACCGATGCAAGGGATTACAGCGCAGATCGCGCGCTGTGTCTTCACGTGGGCGCAGGGAAGTCGGAACTCTGGACATGCGCACACCACTACGCCACCAACGGAAAGCTGGGGAAGAAAAGAGCGCTGTGAACACGCCCACCTGACCAGACCAGCCTGATTGACAGGCGAAAACGGCGACTTTGGTAATGTATTTCTCAGCATACATGGGGAATCAGGGTACACTACATACACTATAGTAACGCACAGCGCAGGCCCTATTTAACAGTATTTATAGCTCAATCTCAAAAAACGGGGTGACAGGTTACCTTTAATGTGAGAACAGGCCACACAGTGTCCACACCTAAAACACCCCTTTGTGTTACTTGTTAGCTATGTTCCAACAGTGGGACGCTTAAAGTGGCTCTTAACGAATCTATCTTTCAGTGAGCGGCCTCTACTGTAAGTAATCAATGGTCGCTCCGTTAGTTCTTTACCAATATCTGGATCCATTAGTAAAATAGACCAATGTTTTGTTAGAATTTTGCATACTTCATGTGCTCCATTATCAAACATAGTGATTAGTCTCATCTGTCCTTTATTAGCCGCTCTATGAGCCGGCCTCAATAATTCTGACCCCTTTTTATACTTAACCTCCTTATATGCCCGCTTAAGAATGTCAGGAGGGTAACCTCTCTCTAAGAACTTGCTACGCAGTTCCTGTGCCTGTTCTTCAAATGCTTCCTCAGTAGAGCAATTTCTTCGGATCCTGAGGTACAGGCTTTTGGGTATCCCTCTTTTCAAATGTGTTGGGTGGCTGCTCTCCCACCTAAGTAGTGAATTTGTTGTGGTAGGTTTTTTATATGTGCACAAAGTCAATGTGCCCTCCTCCTTCCTGATCAGGATATCTAGGAATGGCAGCGATGACGACTTGATCACGGATGTAAAGAAGAGACCCAAATCATTATTATTGAGGGTATCCACAAATGATGTAAAATTTTCCACCAAATCACCCCATATCACCAGGATGTCGTCAATATATCTAATCCAAAAATCGATACATCCGATATTCTCCATCTCACTGCCAAAGACACAAGTCTCATCCCACCAGCCCAGAACAGATTTGCACACGTGGGGGCACAAGGGCACCCCATCGCAGTGCCCCTGAACTGGTGGTATATCTTTTGATCAAAGAGGAAGAAGTTCCTCGTTAGACAAAACCGCATCAGTTTTAACACAAACTCATTATGCGTGCGAAACTGGCAACCTCTCGTCCTCAGAAAATATTGAATTGCTTTCAACCCTTTATCATAGCCCCTCTGAGTTTTATACCTTTGCCCAAAACTAAGGGGCTCCCTTCTGGATTACCTCATGGGGTGGGCAGAGCTTTGGAATGCACTTCTCTTTCTTGAGTATATGAAAGAACATCATCCCACATATCTTGGCATATGAACCTCGTAGAAAGAAGACACCCGTCTCGTTATGCTCAGCATGACATGGGGGTTCATTTAAGTTAGACCTGGGGTTTCTGGGTGACCCAGTTACGTAGTAACCCGTTTTTCAATTGTGCTGGTTCTGGAACCTAGGAAACTCACTGGTTGGTAGTTTTACCGAGGCAGATGCCAAAAATGTACCGTATTTGTCCCTCTTCTATCATTAACGAGTGCTATGATATTTACGTTTGCAAAGAGAAAGAAACCTTGTTTTTTTCCATGTACTTCAACTTGTACTTTCAGTTTAAGGCCATAAAACTCCTCAGTGAGGGCTGCTGGTATGCTTGTCTCACAATACAGCTGTATAGCGTGGGGGGGTGGATTCAAAACGCAACGTGTGTCTGGAACCATAGACCTTCTAAAAAATCACTCAGACCATAGCATATTTACATTATCGTGACACCTATTGTTTCAGTTTTATGGGGCTGGTAATCACGGACGCGGCGATACTAAATGTGTACTTTTTTTTACATAAAAACAGAAATTTATCAGTATAATATATTTTTATTTTTTTTAATAATTTTCTGATTTTTAAAAAAAAAAATACAATTTTTTTTTAACTCTTTTACTTTGTACCACTATACGACTTTCACCAGGGGTGTCAAACTGCATTCCTCAAGGGCTGCAAACAGGTCATGTTTTCAGGATTTCCTTGTACTGCACAGGTGATAATTTAATCACCTAAACACATAATGATTACAGCACCTTGTGCAAAGCTAAGGAAATCTTGAAAACACGCATGGTTTGCGGCCCTCGAGGAATGCAGTTTGACACCCCTGACTTTCACCAGCCTGATCGCAGATATAATCCATTGCAATGCAGGAGCATTGCAATGGATTATAGTTGTCAGTGCTGCAATGCTCTGGGCATGGTCTGAAGGGCTTGCCATAGCCTGGTGACTCGTCATGACATCTGGTCACCATTGCAATGATTGTGCCCCTTCTATGACATGGCAGAGGCGCTTTTCGGAGTGCAAAAGAGGCTCTAAATGCTGCGATAACTAGCGCACGGGTTAAAGTGCTGGGAGCAGTGATGGCACTGTTCCTGCACTGAGTGACGGGTCTAAATAGTCAGAATTATCTGACATCCAGGGGCGATCACACATGCATAGCCTCTGTGCACGCAAAATCACCTGGACGTATTCAGTATGTCTAAGGTCGCTAAGTACCAGCCGACCATGACTTACTAAGAATGTGTAAGGTTGGTAAGGGGTTAAGTGTCCTGCCCTAGTGACATTTCACCTATTGAGGTGGATTTTGTGCAGGAAATAACACACACAGCGTATCCCCATTAGTAGGTTTACTTCACATACACCGTAGATCCGCAGTATATCAAACTGCACGCCTGGGCATACATAAAGTTAACAATTGCTACATCTATAAATATGTATCCCATAGTTTGTAAGCTTGCGAGCAGGGCCCTCATTCCTCCTGGTATCTGTTTTGAACTGTATTTCTGTTATGCTGTAATGTCTATTGTCTGTACAAGTCCCCTCTATAATTTGTAAAGCGCTGCGGAATATGTTGGCGCTATATAAATAAAAATTATTATTATTATTATTATTATTATTATTATGTCTTTTATAGGGTTGGTATTAGTGATGAGCGAACATTCTCGCCACTACTCGGTACTCTCCCGAGTATCACTATGCTCGGTGTACTCGGCGAGCACCGAATATTTCCAGGATTATTCGGTGGGAGCTCAGGTCTCCTCCTTTTAATTTTGGCGCTTTTGAGAGCGCCAGTCTGCATGCAGGGATTGTCTGCCATGCACTGTAATACCGCAGCCATCTTTGTTGAGGTATTACAGTGATTGGCTGGCCACACAGCATCATCAGGTCTATAAGAGACCTGGCACCGTCCTGCTCGGCACATTCTCCTCAGGACTCAGCTAGTGTAGGGAGAGCTGCTGCTGAGATAGGGTCAGATTCATTCTTTTAATAGTTAGTGTGGGTCTACTTGTGTTCAGTCCACAAATCCTGATAAACCAACAGTTCTTTTTAGGGCTAATTCGGGGGTACATAGATTGCAGCGCTAGGTAGGCAGGGGAGTCTACGTGCACATATCCACATCAGTGCTAGGCCTGCAGGCACTGCATGTGAGTAAATAGATCTCACTGCATCCATATAAAGGCTCCATCCCTGTCTGCAGCTGCTTATTGTATACTAGATTGTGGCCCGATTCTAACGCATCGGGTATTCTAGAATATGCATGTCCCCTTAGTATATGGACAATGATGATTCCAGAATTCGCGGCAGACTGTGCCCGTCGCTGATTGGTCGAGGCAACCTTTATGACATCATCGTCGCCATGGCAACCATTATGACATCTACGTCGATACTGTGCCCGTCGCTGAATCAGAGACGCGGGATATCTACGTCCTTTATGACATCATCGTCAAGTGTCAGGAGGTCTGATCAATATAGAAGTGTCAGGAGGACTGATCAATATAGAAGTGTCAGGAGGACTGATCAATATAGAAGTGTCAGGAGGACTGATCAATATTGAAGTGTCAGGAGGACTGATCAATATTGAAGTGTCAGGAGGACTGATCAATATAGAAGTGTCAGGAGGACTGATCAATATAGAAGTGTCAGGAGGACTGATCAATATAGAAGTGTCAGGAGGACTGATCAATATAGAATGTCAGGAGGACTGATCAATATAGAGGTGTCAGGAGGACTGATCAATATAGAAGTGTCAGGAGGACTGATCAATATTGAAGTGTCAGGAGGACTGATCAATATTGAAGTGTCAGGAGGACTGATCAATATTGAAGTGTCAGGAGGACTGATCAATATTGAAGTGTCAGGAGGACTGATCAATATAGAAGTGTCAGGAGGACTGATCAATATTGAAGTGTCAGGAGGACTGATCAATATAGAAGTGTCAGGAGGACTGATCAATATAGAAGTGTCAGGAGGACAGATCAATATAGAATGTCAGGAGGACTGATCAATATAGAAGTGTCAGGAGGACAGATCAATATAGAAGTGTCAGGAGGACAGATCAATATAGAAGTGTCAGGAGGACTGATCAATATAGAAGTGTCAGGAGGACTGATCAATATAGAAGTGTCAGGAGGACTGATCAATATAGAAGTGTCAGGAGGACTGATCAATATAGAAGTGTCAGGAGGACTGATCAATATAGAAGTGTCAGGAGGACTGATCAATATAGAAGTGTCAGGAGGACTGATCAATATAGAAGTGTCAGGAGGACTGATCAATATAGAAGTGTCAGGAGGACTGATCAATATAGAAGTGTCAGGAGGACTAATCAATATTGAAGTGTCAGGAGGACTGATCAATATTGAAGTGTCAGGAGGACTGATCAATATAGAAGTGTCAGGAGGACTGATCAATATAGAAGTGTCAGGAGGACTGATCAATATAGAAGTGTCAGGAGGACTGATCAATATTGAAGTGTCAGGAGGACAGATCAATATAGAATGTCAGGAGGACTGATCAATATAGAAGTGTCAGGAGGACAGATCAATATAGAATGTCAGGAGGACTGATCAATATAGAAGTGTCAGGAGGACTGATCAATATTGAAGTGTCAGGAGGACTGATTAATATAGAAGTGTCAGGAGGACAGATCAATATAGAAGTGTCAGGAGGACTGATCAATATAGAAGTGTCAGGAGGACTGATCAATATAGAAGTGTCAGGAGGACTGATCAATATAGAAGTGTCAGGAGGACTGATCAATATAGAAGTGTCAGGAGGACTGATCAATATAGAAGTGTCAGGAGGACTGATCAATATAGAGGTATCAGGAGGACTGATCAATATAGAAGTGTCAGGAGGACTGATCAATATAGAAGTGTCAGGAGGACTGATCAATATAGAAGTGTCAGGAGGACTAATCAATATTGAAGTGTCAGGAGGACTGATCAATATTGAAGTGTCAGGAGGACTGATCAATATAGAAGTGTCAGGAGGACTGATCAATATAGAAGTGTCAGGAGGACTGATCAATATAGAAGTGTCAGGAGGACTGATCAATATAGAAGTGTCAGGAGGACTGATCAATATAGAAGTGTCAGGAGGACTGATCAATATAGAAGTGTCAGGAGGACTGATCAATATAGAGGTATCAGGAGGACTGATCAATATAGAAGTGTCAGGAGGACTGATCAATATAGAAGTGTCAGGAGGACTGATCAATATAGAAGTGTCAGGAGGACTGATCAATATTGAAGTGTCAGGAGGACTGATCAATATAGAAGTGTCAGGAGGACTGATCAATATAGAAGTGTCAGGAGTACTGATCAATATAGAAGTGTCAGGAGGACTGATCAATATAGAAGTGTCAGGAGGACTGATCAATATTGAAGTGTCAGGAGGACTGATCAATATAGAATGTCAGGAGGACTGATCAATATAGAAGTGTCAGGAGGACAGATCAATATAGAAGTGTCAGGAGGACAGATCAATATAGAAGTGTCAGGAGGACTGATCAATATAGAAGTGTCAGGAGGATTGATCAATATAGAAGTGTCAGGAGGACTGATCAATATAGAAGTGTCAGGAGGACTGATCAATATAGAAGTGTCAGGAGCAGGGCCAGCTCCAGGTTTTTGAGGGCCCCGGGCAAAAGAGTTCTCAGTGGGCCCCCCCCCTTTAACACATACCCGATTTATGATGCACAGATATGGCAGAGAAATGTATAGTACAATGCCAGATTTCACTTCTTACATGAGTGACAGCTACAGTGGGGCAAAAAAGTATTTAGTCAGTCAGCAATAGTGCAAGTTCCACCACTTAAAAAGATGAGAGGCGTCTGTAATTTACATCATAGGTAGACCTCAACTATGGGAGACAAACTGAGAAAAAAAAATCCAGAAAATCACATTGTCTGTTTTTTTAACATTTTATTTGCATATTATGGTGGAAAATAAGTATTTGGTCAGAAACAAAATTTCATCTCAATACTTTGTAATATATCCTTTGTTGGCAATGACAGAGGTCAAACGTTTTCTGTAAGTCTTCACAAGGTTGCCACACACTGTTGTTGGTATATTGGCCCATTCCTCCATGCAGATCTCCTCTAGAGCAGTGATGTTTTTGGCTTTTCGCTTGGCAACACGGACTTTCAACTCCCTCCAAAGGTTTTCTATAGGGTTGAGATCTGGAGACTGGCTAGGCCACTCCAGGAGCTTGAAATGCTTCTTACGAAGCCACTCCTTTGTTGCCCTGGCGGTGTGCTTTGGATAATTGTCATGTTGAAAGACCCAGCCACGTTTCATCTTCAATGCCCTTGCTGATGGAAGGAGGTTTGCACTCAAAATCTCACGATACATGGCCCCATTCATTCTTTCATGTACCCGGATCAGTCGTCCTGGCCCCTTTGCAGAGAAACAGCCCCAAAGCATGATGTTTCCACCACCATGCTTTACAGTAGGTATGGTGTTTGATGGATGCAACTCAGTATTCTTTTTCCTCCAAACACGACAAGTTGTGTTTCTACCAAACAGTTCCAGTTTGGTTTCATCAGACCATAGGACATTCTCCCAAAACTCCTCTGGATCATCCAAATGCTCTCTAGCAAACTTCAGACGGGCCCGGACATGTACTGGCTTAAGCAGTGGGACACGTCTGGCACTGCAGGATCTGAGTCCATGGTGGCGTAGTGTGTTACTTATGGTAGGCCTTGTCACATTGGTCCCAGCTCTCTGCAGTTCATTCACTAGGTCTCCCCGCGTGGTTCTGGGATTTTTGCTCACCGTTCTTATGATCATTCTGACCCCACGGGGTGGGATTTTGCGTGGAGCCCCAGATCGAGGGAGATTATCAGTGGTCTTGTATGTCTTCCATTTTCTAACTATTGCTCCCACTGTTGATTTCTTCACTCCAAGCTGGTTGGCTATTGCAGATTCAGTCTTCCCAGCCTGGTGCAGGGCTACAATTTTGTTTCTGGTGTCCTTTGACAGCTTTTTGGTCTTCACCGTAGTGGAGTTTGGAGTGTGACTGTTTGAGGTTGTGGACAGGTGTCTTTTTATACTGATAACAAGTTTAAACAGGTGCCATTACTACAGGTAATGAGTGGAGGAAAGAGGAGACTCTTAAAGAAGAAGTTACAGGTCTGTGAGAGCCAGAAATCTTGATTGTTTGTTTCTGACCAAATACTTATTTTCCACCATAATATGCAAATAAAATGTTAAAAAAACAGACAATGTGATTTTCTGGATTTTTTTTTCTCAGTTTGTCTCCCATAGTTGAGGTCTACCTATGATGTAAATTACAGACGCCTCTCATCTTTTTAAGTGGTGGAACTTGCACTATTGCTGACTGACTAAATACTTTTTTGCCCCACTGTATTGTAAATTCTGCAGTGTATATATACAGGACAGGAGGAGTGGTACTGTGCAGTGTATATATACAGGAGGAAAGGTGCTGTGCAGTGTATATATACAGGAGAGGTGCTGTGCAATGTATACATACAGGAGGAAAGGTGCTGTGCAGTGTATATATACAGGGGGAAAGGTGCTGTGCAGTGTATATATACAGGAGAGGTGCTGTGCAGTGTCGTGAGCAGGGCGTTGTTGTATCAGAAAATCTTTTCTGTTTTGAGTTTTTCTATGAAACAAAGACTTTTCTACATAAACAACGTTGTTTGGTTTTGCGGCCCTAACAGATCTGTGCTACAAAGTAACATCGCTCGGGCATTAATGAGGGACCTGATGCTGAATCCTTTCCACAAACCCTAATGACCCAATTAGTGCCCCGTCATTAGAAGCTCATTAAACGCCTCCCTGTCCCGAGCAATCATGTACAGTATGGGGGGATCCTGCAGCCCACCCCCTGACTGCTCCATACCATACACTGCCCTCTGTCACGCTCACTATTATCCTGTGCATTTCTCCGTCATCGTTACCCCATGTTACACTTGTCACCCCCCACTAGAGAGTAGCAGGGCAGCCAATGTCACCCCCTCCCGGACCCTAATGGCAGCAGGAAATGTCTGCTCCTCTATTGGGTTGGAACCTGATTTAATCAAGGAATAATGTGGATTTGTTGCCGGTGGCTGCAGGGGAAGGGTTAAGTGATGCCATGTCCGTGGTGGGAGCAGTGGCAGCTGCTGGGACCTGGACAGACACAACCAATGTTGCTGTGACTGCACAGTGTGATGTGGAGGAGAGAAGCTGAGACTCCGGAGCAGAAATCACCCACATGCCAGCACTGGGCAGAGTCCCTCCAGTCACCAGCCTGGGGCCACGGGGCCCCAACCTACAGCCCACATGGCAGCAGCTCCCCTTCCTCCTGGCATCTGGTTAACCCCATTTATGCGGGTCAGATTGTTATATTTAAGGTTTAGCAATAACCTTCATACAGATGGGAAGGGGTTAAGCTTCTTCCTACCCCACTGGTGCAGGTTTGGTGCAGCATGCATGTATTCTGGGGTTCTGGGAGAGCTGGGTGGCTGCAGGCTGCACCCCACCAGCTGCTCCTCCAGACATCACCCACATTTTTAGGCAGCAGAGACAGACAGCAGCAGACTGAGCCACAGGACCAACTGCAATTATTGCTGGATACCTTTGCACTCTGGTAGGACTAGCTCCTCCGGAATCTTCCTGATAAGTTCAGCTCAGCAGCACTGTCTGCAGCCAGCCAGGGGCCAGAGCAGAGAACTGCTCTCTCCGCCCACAAACAGCCACGCTGGCTGCCTTCTCTTAACCCCTATGTGTGCCTGCCTGGCTGCACTGACTGAGTGAGAAGATGCTTGTGTCAGAGCTGGCACATAGGGGTTAAGAGAACGCAGCCAGCAGTGACTTTGTGGGCGGAGAGAGCATGTTATCTCCTGCTCTGCTCTCCCAGCTGCTAGTGGGCCCCCCTTTCTTCCCAAGGCCCCGGCATTTGCCCGCTGTGCCGGGTGCTGACGCCGGCCCTGCAATCAGCCTGTGACACTGCTGAGATGTTATGGAGGCCCAGGATGCTTCAATAGCGGCCTTAAGCTCATCCAGAGTGTTGGGTTTTGCGTCTCTCAACTTTCTCTTCACAATATCCCACAGATTCTCTATGGGGTTCAGGTCAGGAGAGTTGGCAGGCCAATTGAGCACAGTAATACCATGGTCAGTAAACCATTTACCAGTGGTTTTGGCACTGTGAGCAGGTGCCAGGTCGTGCTGAAAAATGAAATCTTCATCTCCATAAAGCATTTCAGCCGATGGAAGCATGAAGTGCTCCAAAATCTCCTGATAGCTAGCTGCATTGACCCTGCCCTTGATGAAACACAGTGGACCAACACCAGCAGCTGACATGGCACCCCACACCATCACTGACTGTGGGTACTTGACACTGGACTTCAGGCATTTTGGCATTTCCTTCTCCCCAGTCTTCCTCCAGACTCTGGCACCTTGATTTCCGAATGACATGCAAAATTTGCTTTCATCAGAAAAAAGTACTTGGGATCACTTAGCAACAGTCCAGTGCTGCTTCTCTGTAGCCCAGGTCAGGCGCCTCTGCCGCTGTTTATGGTTCAAAAGTGGCTTTACCTGGGGAATGCGGCACCTGTAGCCCATTTCCTGCACACGCCTGTGCACGGTGGCTCTGGATGTTTCCACACCAGACTCAGTCCACTGCTTCCTCAGGTTCCCCAAGGTCTGGAATCGGTCCTTCTCCACAATCTTCCTCAGGGTCCGGTCTCCTCTTCTCGTTGTACAGCGTTTTCTGCCACATTGTTTCCTTCCAACAGACTTACCATTGAGGTGCCTTGATACAGCACTCTGGGAACAGCCTATTTGTTGAGAAATTTCTTTCTGGGTCTTACCCTCTTGCTTGAGGGTGTCAATGATGGCCTTCTTGACATCTGTCAGGTCGCTAGTCTTACCCATGATGGGGGTTTTGAGTAATGAACCAGGCAGGGAGTTTATAAAAGCCTCAGGTATCTTTTGCATGTGTTTAGAGTTAATTAGTTGATTCAGAAGATTAGGGTAATAGGTCGTTTAGAGAACCTTTTCTTGATATGCTAATTTATTGAGACAGGTTTTTTGGGTTATCAGGAGTTGTATGCCAAAATCATCAGTATTAAAACAATAAAAGACCTGACAAATTTCAGTTGGTGGATAATGAATCTATAATATATGAAAGTTTAATTGTCATCATTACATTATGGTAAATAAAGAAATTTAACACTATATGCTAATTTTTTGAGAAGGACCTGTAGAAGTGTCAATCAGACTGGCGGCCTCGACCAATCAGAGACGCGGGATTTCTACGTCGATGCTGTGTCGGTCTCTGATTGGTCGAGGCCTGGCGGCCTCGACCAATCAGAGAGCCGGGATTTCCAGGACAGACAGACAGACAGACGGAAAAACCCTTAGGCAATTATATATATAGATATACGTAGCTGCAGTTATCCGTGGCAATTTTTATATATTTTTTGCAGCTTATACCTGCTCATTTATTAGAAAGCAATCCATAGCCCCCTTTTTTCTACATTTATTTGCTTGGTCACGCTGCAGACTACAGCCACGTCATTGCAATACAAGAGCGTGAAAATCTAACAATAGCACATATATACGAAAAGCGGCTTAGAAAGCCTTAGCCAGCTCACCAACCAGGCCAGCAGTAATGGAGCACGAGAGTCCGTCTTGATCCAAACGTCCAGCAACAGCAAATCCAACAGAAAATAGATACTCCAGCTCCGATAAAAACTTGAAATCTTTAATAATCCAAATGGTTGAAATAGATAATCTTTACATGTGGTGGACCAAACAGGTGTTTGTAATAAACAAGGCTACGCGTTTCGACCTAAATCGGTCTTACTCATGCCTGTGTTACATTGCAAATGAAAGTTACACATATAGTGTTCCTAGACAGAAGGTTCCGCCCTCTCCACATCACATGATCTCTAGTGAAAGGTCCTACAAGGTCCTACAAACACATATGTGATATACAATTTAAAACAATAACACTAAACAATTAGCAATAGTAGTATAATAATTCGTTTCTTTTGTTTAACCCTGATGGAAATCGAGTGTTGAGATTAAAAATCCAGAACGCCTCTCTTGTGAGTAGACGTCTTTTTATGTCTCCTCCTCGATTAGGCGGATAGATTTTTTCTATGCCATGCACTTTAAAGGATGAAGTATCACCATTATGCATCATACAAAAATGTTTTGCAGCCATTGATATATTTCTATTAGTCATATTACACATATTGACATCTTTCAGGTGCTCTGTAATGCGAGTTTTTAATTTGCGCGAAGTGCAGCCCACATAGGATTTCTGACATGTAGTGCACTCTATTTCATAGACTACATTTTTTGTATGACAATTTATAAAGCTATTTATATTATAGCTTTTAGATTTATCAGAGTTCCAGAATTTATTTCCCAGCTGCGCATGAATACAAGTGCTGCATGCTGCGGTACCGCATTTAACCCCTTAGTGACAGAGCCAATTTGGTACTTAATGACCGAGCCAATTTTTGCAATTCTGACCACTGTCACTTTATGAGGTTATAACTCTGGAACGCTTCAACGGATCCCGCTGATTCTGAGATTGTTTTTTCGTGACATATTGTACTTCATGTTAGTGGTAACATTTCTTCGATATTACTTGCGATTATTTATGAAAAAAACGGAAATATGGCGAAAATTTTTAAAATTTTGCAATTTTCAAACTTTGTATTTTTATGCCCTTAAATCAGAGAGATATGTCACGAAAAATAGTTAATAAATAACATTTCACACATGTCTACTTTACATCAGCACAATTTTGGAAACAAAATTTTTTTTTGTTAGGGAGTTATAAGGGTTAAAAGTTGACCAGCAATTTCTCATTTTTACAACACCATTTTTTTTTAGGGACCACATCACATTTGAAGTCATTTTGAGGGGTCTATATGATAGAAAATACCCAAGTGTGACACCATTCTAAAAACTACACCCCTCAAGGTTCTCAAAAACACATTCAAGAAGTTTATTAACCCTTTACGTGCTTCACAGGAACTGAAACAATGTGGAAGGAAAAAATGAACATTTAACTTTTTTTTGCAAACATCTTAATTCAGAACCATTTTTTTTATTTTCACAAGTGTAAAAACAGAAATGTAACCATAAATTTTGTTATGCAATTTCTCCTGAATACGCCAATACCCCATATGTGGGGGTAAACCACTTTTTGGGCGCACCGCAGAACTTAGAAGTGAAGGAGCGCCGTTTGAGTTTTTCAATGCAGAATTGGCTGGAATTGAGATCGGATGCCATGTCACGTTTAGAGAGCCCCTGATGTGCCTAAACAGTGGAAACTCCCCACAAGTGACACCATTTTGGAAACTAGACCCCTTAAGGAACTTATCTAGATGTGTGGTGAGCACTTTGAACCCCCAAGTGCTTCACAGAAGTTTATAACGTAGAGCCGTGAAAATAAAAAATCGCTTTTGTTTACACAAAAATGATCTTTTCGCCCACAAATTCTTATTTTCACAAGGGTAACAGGAGAAATAAGACCACAAAAGTTGTTGTGCGATTTCTACTGAATACGTCGATACCCCATATGTGAGGGTAAACCCCTGTTTGGGCGCACCGCAGAGCTTGGAAGTGAAGGAGCGCCGTTTTACTTATTCAATGTAGAATTGGCTGGAATTGAGATTGGACGCCATGTCGCGTTTGGAGAGCCTCTGATGTGCCTAAACAGTGGAAACCCCCCACAAGTGACCCCATTTTGGAAACTAGACCCCTTAAGGAACATATCTAGATGTGTGGTGAGCACTTTGAACCCCCATGTGCTTTACAGAAGTTTATAATGTAGAGCCGTGAAAAAAAAAATCGCATTTTTTCTACAAAAATTATCTTTTTGCCCACAAATTTTTATTTTCACAAGGGTAACAGGAGAAATTAGACCACTAAAGTTGTTGTGCAATTTCTCCTGAGTACGTCGATACCCAATATGTGGGGGTAAACCACTGTTTGGGCGCACCGCAGAGCTTGGAAGAGAAAGAGTGCCGTTTTACTTTTTCAATGTAGAATTCGCTGGAATTGAGATCGGACGCCATGTCGCGTTTGGAGAGCCCCTGATGTGCCTAAACAGTAGAAATCCCCCACAAGTGACCCCATTTTGGAAACTAGACCCCCAATGGAACTTATCTAGATGTGTGGTGAGAACCTTGAATGCCCAAGTGCTTCACAGAAGTTTATAATGCAGAGCCGTGAAAATAAAAAATATTTTTTTTTCCACAAAAAAGATATTTTAGCCCCCAAGTTTTTATTTTCACAAGGGTAACAAGAGAAATTGGACCCCAAAAGTTGTTGTCCAATTTGTCCTGAGTATGCTGGTACCCCATATGTGGGGGTAAACCACTGTTTGGGCGCACGGCAGAGCTCGGAAGGGAAGGAGCGCCTTTTTGGAATGCAGACTTTGATAGAATGGTCTGTGGGCATTATGTTGCGATTGCCGAGCCCCTGATGTACCTAAACTGTAGTAACCCCCCACAAGTGACCCCATTTTGGAAACTAGACCCCCCAAGGAACTTATCTAGATGTGTGGTGAGAACTTTGAATGCCCAAGTGCTTCACAGAAGTTTAGAATGCAGAGTCGTGAAAATAAAAAATATTTTTTTTTTCCACAAAAAAGATATTGTAGCCCCCAAGTTTTTATTTTCACAAGGGTAACAGCAGAAATTGGACTGCAATAGTTGTTGTCCAATTTATCCCGAGTACGGTGATGTGCCATTTGTGGGGGTAAACCACTGTTTGGGCGCACGGCAGAGCTCGGAAGGGAAGGAGCGCCTTTTTGGAATGCAGACTTTGATAGAATGGTCTGTGGGCATTATGTTGCGATTGCAGAGCCCCTGATGTACCTAAACTGTAGTAACCCCCCACAAGTGACCCTATTTTGGAAACTAGACCCCCCAAGGAACTTATCTAGATGTGTGGTGAGAACTTTGAATGCCCAAGTGCTTCACAGAAGTTTAGAATGCAGAGTCGTGAAAATAAAAAATATATTTTTTTTCACAAAAAAGATATTGTAGCCCCCAAGTTTTTATTTTCACAAGGGTAACAGGATAAATTGGACCCCAGAAGTTGTTGTCCAATTTATCCCGAGTACGCTGATGCCCCATATGTGGGGGTAACCCACTGTTTGGGCACACGGCAGAGCTCAGAAGGGAGGGAGCATCATTTGACTTTTTGAGCGCAAAATTGGCTGTCGTGTTTGGAGACCCCCTGATGTACCTAAACAGTGGAAACCCCCCAATTCTAGCTCCAACCCTAACCCCAACACACCCCTAACCCTAATCCCAACCTGATCCATAATCCTAATCACTAACCCTAACCATAATCACAACCCTTACCCCAAAACAACCCTAATGTCAACCCTAACCATAACCCTAATCAAAACCCTAAATCCAACACACCCCTAATCCTAATCTCAACCCTAACCTCAAACCTAACCCTAATCCCAATACACCCCTAATCACAACCCTAACCTTAACCCTAATCCCAAACCTAACCCTAATCCCAAGCGTAACCCTAATGCCAACCCTAACCCTAATACCAACCCTAATCCAAACCCTAACCCTAATCCCAGCTCTAACCCTAACTTTAGCCCCAACCCTAGCCCTAACTTTAGCCCCAACCCTAACCCTAGCCCTAAGGCTACTTTCACACTTGCGTCGTTTGGCATTCCATCGCAATCCGTAGTTTTGGACAAGAAACGGATCCTGCAAATGTGCCCGCAGGATGCGTTTTTTGCCCATAGACTTGTTTGCCGACGGATCGTGACGGATGGCCACACGTCGCGTCCGTCGTGCACTGGATCAGTTGTGTTTTGGCGGACCGTCGGCACAAAAAAACGCTCAATGAAACGTTTTTTTGTACGTCGCATCCGCCATTTCTGACCGCGCATGCGTGGCCGTAACTCCGCCCCCTCCTCCCCAGGACATAGATTGGGCAGCGGATGCGTTGAAAAACTACAGCTGCTGCCCACGTTGTGCACAATTTTCACAACGTGCGTCGGTATGTCGGGCCGACGCATTGCGACGGCCCCGTACCGACGTGTGAAAAAAGCCTAACCCTCAATTTAGCCCCAACCCTAACCCTAAATTTAGCCCCAACCCTAGCCGTAACCCTAGCCCTAACCCTAGCCCTAACCCTAACCCTACCCCTACCCCTAACCTAACCCTACCCCTAACCCTACCCCTAACCCTACCCCTAACCCTACCCCTAACCCTACCCCTACCCCTAACCTAACCCTACCCCTAACCCTAACCCTACCCCTAACCCTACCCCTAACCCTACCCCTAACCCTAACCTAACCCTACCCCTAACCCTAACCCTACCCCTAACCCTACCCCTAACCCTAACCCTAACCTTATCCCTAACCCTACCCCTAACCCTAACCCTAATTTTAGCCCCAACTGCTGTTCTCCGTCCGCCATGTTCTTCTGCCGGCGGCCAGGAGGAGCAGCAAGAGGATCCAGGGACACAGGTGAGTATTGTAGGGTCCCCGAATCCCCCTATTTCTCTGTCCTCTGATGTGTGATCACATCAGAGGACAGAGAATTACACTTTACTTTTTTTTTTTTTTGCGGTCGCAGGTAAACAGTTAATTACCGGCGATCGCAAAACAGGGGTCGGTAAAACCGACCCCGATCATGCTCTTTGGGGTCTCGGCTACCCCCGGCAGCCGAGACCCCAAAGATTCTCCCGGTGCCGGCCGGCGGGCGCACTGCGCATGCGCCCGCCATTTTGAAGATGGCGGCGCCCACCGGGAGACACGAGGAGCATCGGGGGAGCTAGGTGAGTATTGGGGGGCCACCTGGGACCCCTTTTCTCTGTCCTCCGATGTGCGATCACATCGGAGGACAGAGAAATTAAAAAGAGATCGCGTTTTTTTTGCGATCGCCGGTAAACGGTTAATTACCGGCGATCGCAAATGCGGGGTGGGTTAAAAAAACCCCGAATCATGTTCTGTGGGGTCTCGGCTACCCCCGGCAGCCGAGACCCCGGAGAAAATTGGCCTCTGGGGGGCGCTATTGACTTTTTCCACAGCGCCGTTAATTAACGGCGCTGTGGTTTAAGTACCCTTAGCGGCCGCCGTTAAAAGGCGTATCGGCGGTCGCTAAGGGGTTAAAGAAACCCTTGCAGTCTAACCAAGTAGTGGACTTAGATTTAGTTTTAGATTGAAGTGAATTAGGGGCAATTATATCACCAATGGTTTGTGCCCTTCTAGCAACTATATTTACACCATCCTTTAATAAATGTGATAGCCCTTCATCTTCATAGAGAATAGGTAATCTGTTATTGATAATATTTCTGATTAAATTAAACTGTGGGGAAAATTGTAAACATAAATGTAAATTATTTGCATATTTTCTGTTTTTATTTTTATTGTCATTAGTACCTTTTTTGATTTTAGAAGGGACTAGAAGGTCCTCCCTTTGTTTTTTCTCCACTATATTAATGGCCCTATTCAGTGTCCAATTTGGATAGTTTCTAGCTTTTAGCTTGGTTTTTAGTTCCTGGAACTCTTTTGATTGATCCTCTTTTTTGCTGCAATTTCGTTTCAGCCTAGTGAACTCCCCCACTGGTATGGATTTTATAGTGTGAGATGGGTGACTACTATTAGCATGTAGAATTGTATTGCCGCTAATTGGTTTTATATGAGTTCGACTAGTGATTTCTTCGCCAACAGTACCACTTAGCTCCAGATCTAAAAAAGAAATGGATTTGTTGTCCTGAACATAAGTGAATTTTATACCAAAATTATTAGAATTAATGTATTCCACAAATCCCGGTATGGCAGACAAATCTAAGTCCACTACTTGGTTAGACTGCAAGGGTTTCTTTAAATGCGGTACCGCAGCGTGCAGCACTTGTATTCATGCGCAGCTGGGAAATAAATTCTGGAACTCTGATAAATCTAAAAGCTATAATATAAATAGCTTTATAAATTGTCATACAAAAAATGTAGTCTATGAAATAGAGTGCACTACATGTCAGAAATCCTATGTGGGCTGCACTTCGCGCAAATTAAAAACTCGCATTACAGAGCACCTGAAAGATGTCAATATGTGTAATATGACTAATAGAAATATATCAATGGCTGCAAAACATTTTCGTACGATGCATAATGGTGATACTTCATCCTTTAAAGTGCATGGCATAGAAAAAATCTATCCGCCTAATCGAGGAGGAGACATAAAAAGACGTCTACTCACAAGAGAGGCGTTCTGGATTTTTAATCTCAACACTCGATTTCCATCAGGGTTAAACAAAAGAAACGAATTATTATACTACTATTGCTAATTGTTTAGTGTTATTGTTTTAAATTGTATATCACATATGTGTTTGTAGGAC
The DNA here is from genome assembly GCF_032444005.1 of Ranitomeya imitator. Taxonomy (NCBI): domain Eukaryota; kingdom Metazoa; phylum Chordata; class Amphibia; order Anura; family Dendrobatidae; genus Ranitomeya; species Ranitomeya imitator. The sequence goes on from NC_091284.1 coordinate 177,391,545, forward strand.
CTTGTAGGACCTTTCACTAGAGATCATGTGATGTGGAGAGGGCGGAACCTTCTGTCTAGGAACACTATATGTGTAACTTTCATTTGCAATGTAACACAGGCATGAGTAAGACCGATTTAGGTCGAAACGCGTAGCCTTGTTTATTACAAACACCTGTTTGGTCCACCACATGTAAGGATTATCTATTTTAACCATTTGGATTATTAAAGATTTCAAGTTTTTATCGGAGCTGGAGTATCTATTTTCTGTGAAAATCTAACAATTTAAAAAAAAAAAAAATTGTTTTGTCCCAGGCATCAGATATGAGTGCGCAGAAAAATCTGGTCTTTTTTTGGTACATATAATTTTTTGTAGCGTCTTACAACATTTTTGGACACCATTTTGTTCCCCAAAAAATCTGTAGCTGGCCCAAAAATATTTATAATATTTATCACTGTGATTTGTACGCCACACGCATCGCATATCATTGAGCTAAATATCTTACAAGTTTAGTACTCCAATTTTTTTTAATGTCATAGCCAACCTATTGACACAATTTTGGTGGGCCCAAGGCCACATTTTGATCAGTCTGTTATCTCTGGCTGACACCTGGTGAATCTGGTGTCAAAATCATTGCTTTGCAGGCATATGTTGCATTGTTTTTTCTGCTAGCCTTGGGCTAATCATTATTTAGTGTTTTCTGTTATCTCCATTTTTTTTATGTCATAGCCAACTGATTGACACAATTTCGGTGGGCCCCAAAAAACCAAGGCCACATTTTGATCAGTCTATTATCTCCGTCTGACGCCTGGTGTGTCCGTGGTGTCAAAATCTTTGCTTTGCTGGCAAACATTGCATTGTTTTGTCTGCCAGCCTTGGTCTACTCAGTATTTAGTGTTTTCAAAAATTAAAAAAAGTAGAAAAAAATGTATACAGTTTGTTATCTTGGTCAGACGCCTGGTGTATCTGTGGTGTCAAAATCTTCACTTTGTAGGCAAATATTGCATTGTTTTGTCTGCTAGCCTTCGTCCAACTCAGTATTTAGTGTTTTCAAAAATAAAAAAAATGAAAGAATGTATACAGTCTGTTATGTTCGTCAGACGCCTGGTGTATTTGTGGTGTCAAAATCTTTGCTTTGCAGGTATACGTTGCATTGTTTTGTCTGCTAGTCTTCAGCCAACTCAGTATTTAGTGTTTAAAAAAAAATAAGTAAAAATTTATACAGTCTGTTATCTCCGTCGGACGCCTGGTGTGTCTGTGGTGTCCAAATCTGCGCTTTGCAGGCATACATTGTATTTTTTCGTCTGCTAGCCTTGGTCTACTCATTATTTTGTGGTTAAAAAATATATTTCTTTTAAAAAAGACTACATATTTTAAGTTTCTGTTATCTCCGTCAGATACTGGGTGTACCTGTGGTCTCCAAATACTTGCTTTTCAGGCATACTGATCACATATAAGTTTTCTCCAAATTAATCCATTTGTATTGAGCTTTTAAAATATTTCAGTAGTCCATTTAAAATGGGCAAGACAAGGGATGGGGAAGTGGACGTGATGCTGATGGTGCATGCAGAGGACGAAGCCATGGCTAAGCTGAAAGTGGGCCACAACAAAGACCCACATCTTTTCACTCGACCTTCCTGTCCCAGTTTCTAGGGGACCACAGCACACTACTATTGAAGCTAGAGCAGTGTGAATCAGTTGTTGGTTGTATCGCGGATAATGCTTCCAGTCACTTAGCCACCACCACTAGGGTTGAGCGAAACTGATCGGACAAATTAAAAAATCGCCGAATTTCGGCAAAGTCGGGTTTCATGAAACCCGACCCGATCCTAGTGTGGGATCGGCCCTGAGGTTGGGATTCTTCGCGCCAAAGTCGTGTTTCGTGCGACGCTTTCAGCGCTATTTTTCAGCCAATGAAGGAGGACACAGAGTGTGGGCAGCGTGATGACATAGGTCTCGGTCCCCACTATCTTAGAGAAGGGCATGACAGTGACTGGCTTGCTTTCTGCGGTGTCACAGGGGCTATAAAGGGGCATGCACGCCGACCGCCATCTTACTTCTGCCGATCGTAGCATAGGGAGAGGTTGCCGCAGCTGCATCAGAAGAAGGGATATAGTTAGGGAGGGAAGATTAAGCCCCGAAACTGCTTGTGCTGTAGCGATTTCCACTGTCCAACACCACCATTTGTTTGCAGGGACAGTGGAGGCTATATTTTTGTGCATCAGCTCTGTAGCTTATTAGGCTGCCTTATAAGGCTCCCTGATAGCTGCATTGCTGTTTGCACGCCGCTGTGCAAACCAACTGCTTTTTTAAATGCAAAAATCCTGTTGCTCCTTTCTGCACAGTTATCTTGTTTATTTGTCCAGACTCTTGTGTGCAGCAGTCCTTTTTATTGCTGCCATACTTTTCCTGAGATCATTGTAGGGAAATTGAAATTGTACTACAGTCCTTGTATTTTTTCATATATCTTCCAGCCACTTTCTGCCACTTACATTGTGTTGCTTTATACACTGGGCCTGAGTTTTGGTTGTCTCCCCCCCAAAAAGTGATATTCAAATTCTCACAAAATGGATATACTTCTGTCCTGTTAGTTTGTCGTATATCAGCCAGCCACTTTCTGCCACTTAGATTGCATTGTTATATACACTGGGCCTAAGTTGTGGTTCAGTCTCCCAAAAAAAAGGGGAGATTAAAATTCTCACAAAGTGGATATACTTCTGTCCTGTTAGTTTGTCGTACATCAGCCAGCCACTTTCTGCCACTTAGATTGCATTGTTATATACACTGGGCCTAAGTTGTGGTTCAGTCTCCCAAAAAAAAGAGAGAGATTCAAATTCTCCCAAAGTGGATATACTTCTGTCCTGTTAGTTTGTTGTATATCAGCCAGCCACTTACATTATGTTGTTTTGTTTGCACAGGGCCTGATTTTTTGTTCAGTCTCCCAAAAAAAAGGGAGATTTAAAATCTCAACACGTTTATATACACCTTTTACCTTGTTTTACAGTACCATATAACGGTTGTTATTTTGGTTAGATTTTCCAAAAAATGAGGAAGTCAGGTGGAAGAGGCCGTGGGCGGTGGTTGCGAGCTGATACTGATGGTAGTGGTGGTGCATCTGGTGGTAGTGGCAAAAGCACAATAGCACCCAAGGCTAGTGATTGTATGGTATTGAGCCAGCGTCATCATCTGGCTACACAAGGCCTCGAAGGCTCCCTTATCTGGGAGTAGGAAAACGGCTTTTAAAGCCGGAGCAGCAGGAAAAAGTTTTGGCTTTCCTTGCTGACTCAGCCTCTAGCTCTTTCGCCTCCTCTTCAGAAAGTTCCAAATATAAAAGCAGCAAGTCGTCAGTGGATGCTCCAGGTCAGGAACAGGACGTTTCCTTGTGTCCTTCACCCAAACCAAAATTGAAGGATGCGTCAGGCGACACTACAGGTTACTCCATGGAGCTCCTTACACATACCGTGCCTGGGTTAGAACGGGAAATTGTTAACTGCCCATTACAAGATGAATCGGACATGGAGTGCACTGATGCACAGCCACAGCTAGATTATAATGCTGTTCCATTGACTCAGATCACTACATTGCCCTCGCAGTGTACTGAGCCAGAATCTGACCCTGATGAGACTATGGTGCCCCGCCCGAACGCTATAGCACCTTACACGGTGACACAGAGGAAGGTGCACATGACATTGAAGAGGAGGTGATTGATGACCCAGTTGTTGACCCAGATTGGCAGCCATTGGGGGAAGAGGGTGCCGCTGCCAGTAGCTCAGAAGCGGAGGAGGATGATCCGCAGCAGCCAAATACATTGCAACAGCTGTCATCTGACAGGCCCGTATCAGGCCAAAAACGTTTGTCAAAAACAGTTTTAGGACAGCGTGGCCATCTGGTGAAAGTAGCAAAGCGTGCAGTGCCTGAAAAGGTATTCCATAGTAGGAAGAGTGCAGTGTGGCAATTTTTTAACCAAGATCCGAATGATCAGTCAAAAGTTATCTGTAAGGAATGCTCAAAGACCTTTAGCAGAGGGAAGAATCTTCAAAATTTAAATACAACGCGCATGCTTAGACATTTAACCAGCATGCACTTGCAAGCCTGGACTAACTACCAAACGTCCCGTACCGTTGGTGCACCTGCTCAGAATGAAGGTAGTCAGCAACGCTACATTGCTTCCCTCACTGTAAGCCCACCGGTTAGTACACCACCAGCAGCAAATGTGGAGGTATCGTCGCAAGGCCAAAGCAGTCAGGGAATCACAAGGTTATTGGTAGGAAACACTGTATGTTGGCCAACATCGAGAAAACCATCACCAACCCTCTCTCAATCCACCATGTCCACCACCACCACTGCCAGTTCCACCATATGCACCTCTCCAGTCCAGCTCACCCTACAAGAGACTCTCGTTAGGAAAAGAAAGTACTCATCCTCTCATCCACGTACACAGGGTTTGAACGCCCACATTGCTAGACTAATCTCGTTAGAGATGATGCCCTACCGGTTGGTTGAAAGCAAAGCTTTCAAATCCCTGATGGCATACGCAGTACCACGCTATGACCTACCCAGTCGACACTTCTTTGCGAGAAAAGCCATCCCAGTCCTCCACCAGCATGTCAAAGACTGCATTGTCCATGCACTGAGGCAATCAGTCAGTAGAAAGGTGCACCTCACAACAGATGCATGGACCAGTAGGCATGGCCAGGGACGTTACGTGTCCATCATGGCACACTGGGTTAATGTGGTGGATGCAGGGTCCAAAAGGGACAGCCATAGTGGGACATTTCTGCCCAGCCCACGGTCTAGGTAAAAGTTGGCTGTAGGCGTTCGCCACCCCTCCTCCTCCTACTCCTCCAGAAGCGAAAGCTCGTCCACAGAGCGCAGTCGCACATCCACTCCAACCGCAGCTGCCAGTGTTGCACACGAGGTGTCCCATTATCGAACAGCTAGTGGTAAGCGTCAGCAGGCTGTGTTAGAAATGAAGTGTTTGGGCGACAACAAAATCACCGCGGAAGTACTGACCGAGTACTTGCAGCAACAAACTCAGTCATGGCTGGGCAGTGTACATCTTGAGGCAGGCAAGGTAGTCAGTGATAAGGAAGGAATTTTATGGCTGCCATAGCTGTTATGATCCGGTGACCTTGGAGCAGCATGAAAACTTCACTGGAGTAGGTAGTAACTATACTGACCGCAAATCCTGATCTTAACACCGCAACTAGAAGTAGCCGTGGGGTGTACCTAACAAGCCCTAGACACCTCGTCACAGCCGGAGGACTAAATACCCTAAAGATGAAAATAGGAATTCTACCTTGCCTCAGAGCAAAACCCCAAATGATAGGCAGCCCCCCACAAATATTGGCTGTGAGTAGGAGAGGAAAGACAAACACAGGCAGAAAACAGGATTTAGCACAAGAGGCCACTCTAGCTAAAATAGGAAAGGATAGGACAGAATTCTGTGCGGTCAGTATTAAAACCCTTCCAAAAATATCCACAGCAGATTATACAAAAAATTCCTCCATCTAACTAAAGACGTGGAACGTATATCTGCAACTCCAGAGACTCCTACACTCAGAGGAGAAATACAATCAAAAAACAAGCACACAGCTTGTGTGCCATAGAAAAAGAAACAGACACTTATCTTTGCTGAATTGGCAGCTAAGAAGGAGAAGCCAGACAGAGATCCAACACTTCCCAAGAAACATTGACAACTGGCAAGGACTAATGAGTCCTGCAAACCTAAATACCCCAGTCAGAATTGCAATCAGCAGAAACACTTGACCATGACTGCAGCCCTGGGACAACTGCATTACCACCTACAACCACCGGAGGGAGCCCAAAAGCAGAATTCACAACAGTACCCCCCTCTTGAGGAGGGGTCACCGAACCCTCACCAGAGCCCCCAGGCCGATCAGGATGAGCCAGATGAAAGGCACAAACCAAATCAGCGGCATGGACATCAGAGGCAAAAACCCAAGAATTATCCTCCTGGCCATAACCCTTCCATTTGACAAGGTACTGAAGCTTCCGCCTTGAAAAATGGGAATCCAAAATCTTCTCAACAACATATTCCAACTCCCCATCAACCAACACAGGGGCCGGAGGATCAACAGAGGGAACAACGGGCTCCACATATTTCCGCAATAAAGATCTATGGAAGACATTATGGATCGCAAAAGAGGCCGGAAGCGCCAGACGAAAAGACACCGGATTAATAATCTCAGAAATCCTATAAGGACCAATAAACCGAGGCTTAAACTTAGGAGAAGAAACCTTCATAGGAACATGACGGGAAGACAACCAGACCAGATCCCCAACCCGAAGCCGGGAACCAACACACCGACGACAGTTAGCAAAACGTTGAGCCTCCTCCTGAGACAACACCAAATTGTCCACCACATAAGCCCAAATCTGCTGCAACCTGTCAACCACCGAATCCACACCAGGACAGTCAGAAGGCTCAACCTGCCCAGAAGAAAAACGAGGATGAAAACCAAAATTACAAAAGAAAGGCGAAACCAAGGTAGCCAAACTAGCCTGATTATTAAGGGCAAACTCGGCCAATGGCAAGAAAGCCACCCAATCATCCTGACCAGCAGACACAAAGCATCTCAAATAAGCCTCCAAAGTCTGATTAGTTCGCTTGGTCTGACCATTTGTCTGAGGATGAAACGCAGAAGAAAAAGACAAATCAATGCCCAACCTAGCACAAAAGGCTCGCCAAAACCTAGAAACAAACTGGGAACCTCTGTCGGACACAATATTCTCCGGAATACCATGCAAACAGACAACATGCTGAAAAAACAATGGAACCAAATCCGAAGAGGAAGGCAATTTAGGCAAAGGCACCAAATGAACCATCTTAGAGAACCGGTCACAAACAACCCAGATAACCGACATCCTCTGGGAAACCGGAAGATCGGAAATAAAATCCATAGAAATATGCGTCCAGGGCCTCTCAGGGACCGGCAATGGCAAAAGCAACCCACTAGCACGGGAACAACAAGGCATGGCCCGCGCACAAGTCCCACAGGACTGCACAAAAGAATGCACATCATGCGACAAAGAAGGCCACCAAAAAGGCCTACCAACCAAGTCTCTGGTACCAAAAATGCCAGGATGACCAGCCAACACGGAACAGTAAACCTCAGAAATCACTCTACTAGTCCATCTGTCAGGAACAAACAGTTTCCCCACAGGACAGCGGTCAGGTTTGTCAGCCTGAAATTCCTGAAGAACCCGTCATAAATCAGGGGAAATGGCAGAAAGGACCACCCCTTCTTTCAGAATACTGACCTGTTCTAAGACCTCAGGAGAATCAGGCAAAAAACTCCTAGAGAGGGCATCGGCCTTAATGTTCTTAGAACCCGGAAGGTACGAGACCACAAAATCAAAACGGGAAAAAAACAAGGACCATCGAGCCTGTCTAGGATTCAACCATTTGGCAGACTCGAGGTAAATCAAATTCTTATGATCGGTCAAGACCACAATACGGTGTTTAGCTCCCTCGAGCCAATGTCGCCACTCCTCAAACGCCCACTTCATAGCCAACAACTCCCGATTGCCGACATCATAATTGCGTTCAGCAGGCAAAAACTTATGGGAAAAGAAGGCACACGGTTTCATTAAGGAACCAACAGGATCCCTCTAAGACAAAACGGCCCCTGCCCCAATCTCAGAAGCGTCAATCTCAACCTGAAACGGAAGAGAAACATCCGGTTGGCGCAACACCGGAGCAGAAGTAAATCGATGCTTAAGCTCCTGAAAGGCAGAGACAGCCGCAGAGGACCAATTAGCCACATCAACGCCTTTGTTCGTCAAATCGGTCAAGGGTTTAACCACGCTGGAAAAATTAGCAATGAAACAGCGATAAAAATTTGCAAAACCCAAAAATTTCTGAAGGCTCTTCACGGATGTGGGTTGAATCCAATCATGAATGGCCTGAACCTTAACCGGATCCATCTCTATAGACGAGGGAGAAAAAATAAAGCCCAAAAAAGAAACCTTCTGCACCCCAAAGAGACACTTAGACCCTTTCACAAATAGGGCATTGTCACGAAGGATCTGAAATACCATCCTGACCTGTTCCACATGAGACTCCCAATCATCGGAAAAAATCAAAATATCGTCCAAATATACAATCAAGAACTTATCAATATACGTAAGTCCGGAAAATATTATGCATGAAGGACTGAAAAACAGATGGAGCATTAGTGAGCCCGAATGGCATCACAAGGTATTCAAAATGGCCTTCGGGCATGTTAAACGCAGTTTTCCATTCATCACCCTGCTTAATACGAACAAGATTATATGCCCCCCGAAGGTTAATCTTCGTAAACCAACTAGGTCCCTTAATCCTAGCAAACAAATCGGTAAGCAAAGGTAAAGGGTATTGAAACTTGACCGTGATTTTATTCAAGAGGCGATAATGAACACTGGGTTTCAAGGAACCATCTTTTTTAGCAACAAAAAAGAACCCAACGGTGAAGAAGATGGCCGAATATGCCCTTTCTCCAAAGACTCCTTAATATAGCTCCGCATGGCGGTATGTTCAGGCACAGACAGGTTGAAAAGTTGACCCTTGGGAAACTTACAGCCTGGAATCAAGTCAATAGCACAATCGCAGTCCCTGTGCGGTGGAAGGAAACTGGACTTGGGCTCATCGAATACATCCTGAAAATCAGACAAAAACTCTGGAATTTCAGAAGAGGAAGAAGAGGAGATTGACATCAAAGGAACATCATTATGAACCCCCTGACAACCCCAACTAGTCACAGACATGGACTTCCAATCCAACACAGGATTATGTACCTGCAACCACAGAAAACCCAGCACGATAGCATCATGCAAATTATGCAACACCAGAAATCGACAATCTTCCTGATGGGCTGGCGCCATGCGCATGGTCACCAGTGTCCAAAACTGGGGCTTATTTTTAGCCAAGGGTGTAGCATCAATGCCCCTTAAAGGAATAGGGTTCTGCAAAGGCTGCAAGGGAAAACCACAACGCCTGGCAAACTCAAAGTCCATTAAGTTCAAGGCGGCGCCTGAATCCACAAACGCCATGACAGAAAATGATGACAATGAGCAGATCAAGGACACAGATAACAGAAATTTAGGTTGTACAGTACTGATGGTACATGAACTAGCGATCCTCTTTGTCCGCTTAGGGCAGACTGAAATGACATGAGAAGCGTCGCCACAATAATAACACAACCTATTCTGACGTCTGAATCCTTGTCGTTCCGTTCTAGACAGAATCCTATCACACTGCATTGGCTCAGGAGTCTGCTCTGAGAACAATGCCACAGCGCGCACAGTTCTGCGTTCCCGTAAGCGCCGGTCAATCTGAATGGCCAGAGATGTAGAATCACTCAGACAGGAAGGCGTGGGAAACCCCACCATAACATATTAAACGGATTCAGAAAGACCCTTTCTGAAAATTGCCACCAAAGCATCATTATTCCATTTTGTCAACACAGACCATTTTCTGAATTTCTGACAATACAATTCTGCCGCCTCTTGACCCTGAGACAGGGCCAACAAGGTCTTCTCAGCTTGATCCACAGAATTAGGTTCATCATATAATAGTCCTAAAGCCTGAAAAAAGGAGTCTACATTAAGCAAAGCCGGATTCCCAGATTCCAGGGAAAACGCCCAATCCTGCGGGTCGCCACGCAGCAGGGAGATGACGATTTTAACCCGCTGAATGAAATCACCGGAGGATCGAGGTCTCAAAGCAAGAAACAGTTTACAGTTGTTTTTAAAACTCAAAAATTTGGACCTGTCCCCAAAAAACAAATCAGGAGTAGGAATCTTCAGTTCTAAAACAGGAGTCTGAACAATATAATTAGAAATACCCTGTACCCTAGCAGCAAGCTGGTCTACACGAGAAGCTATTTCCTGAACATTCATGCTAGTACAAGGCTCCTCAGCCACCCAGAGATAAAGAGGGAAGAGAATATAAAGCAGACTGAAGAAAAAAAAATGGCTCAACACTTTTCTTCCCTTCTTCTGAGATGCATTTAACTCATTATTGGCCAGTTGTACTATTATGATCCGGTGACCTTGGAGCAGCATGAAAACTTCACTGGAGTAGGTGGTAACTATACTGACCGCAAATCCTGATCTTAACACCGCAACTAGAAGTAGCCGTGGGGTGTACCTAACAAGCCCTAGACACCTCGTCACAGCCGGAGGACTAAATACCCCTATAGATGGAAATAGGAGTTCTACCTTGCCTCAGAGCAGAACCCCAAATGATAGGCAGACCCCACAAATATTGGCTGTGAGTAGGAGAGGAAAGACAAACACAGGCAGAAAACAGGATTTAGCACAAGAGGCCACTCTAGCTAAAATAGGAAAGAATAGGACAGAATTCTGTGCGGTCAGTATTAAAACCCTTCCAAAAATATCCACAGCAGATTATACAAAAAATTCCTCCATCTAACTAAAGACGTGGAACGTATATCTGCAACTCCAGAGACTCCTACACTCAGAGGAGAAATACAATCAAAAAACAAGCACACGCTGTGTGCCATAGAAAAAGAAACAGACACTTATCTTTGCTGAATTGGCAGCTAAGCAGGAGAAGCCAGACAGAGATCCAACACTTCCCAAGAAACATTGACAACTGGCAAGGACTAATGAGTCCTGCAAACCTAAATACCCCAGTCAGAATTGCAATCAGCAGAAACATCTGACCATGACTGCAGCCCTGGGACAACTGCATTACCACCTACAACCACCGGAGGGAGCCCAAAAGCAGAATTCACAACACATAGCCCTTTCAGAACTTAAACACATACCTTGCCTGGCTCACAACTTGAACCTGGTGGTGCAGTGCTTCCTCAAAAATTATTATAGCCCTGCTCCTGAAGGTGCGAAGACTTTGCTTGCACATCCGCCGGTCGCCCGTACACTCCAGCCATATGCTGAACCATCAGCGATCGCTGAATCTTCCCCTGCACCACCTAATAATCAACGTTTCAACAAGGTGGAACTCCACACTGCACATGGTTCAGAGGCTGTGCCAACAGAGGCGTACTGTAATTAATTTGTGGGAGGATACACATACACGGGCAGGCAGTTGGATGGCAGACATGGAGTTGTCTGGTGTGCAGTGGTCGAAGCTCCAAGACCTCTGTCAAGTCCTTCAGTGTTTTGAGAAATGCACATGGCTGGTAAGTGCAGACGACACCATCATAAGCATGAGCATCCCACTAGTCAATGCAGTGTGATAGGATTCTGTCTAGAACGGAACGACAAGGATTCAGACGTCAGAATAGGTTGTGTTATTATTGTGGCGACGCTTCTCATGTCATTTCAGTCTGCCCTAAGTGGACAAAGAGGATCGTTAGTTCATGTACCATCAGTACTGTGCAACCTAAATTTCTGTTATCTGTGTCCTTGATCTGCTCATTGTCATCATTTTCTGTCATGGCGTTTGCGTCTGCTGATGCAAAGTTTGACGCACATTAAGGATGTTGATTTGCAAGAAAGTGCTCCTCAACACAGCACAAGCAGTGAATTGACACCTGGAACATTGGCCCACATGGCTGAGTATGATTGCGTATCCTAAAAAGGGACCCCCGCATTATCAAAATGATGACCGATGACGATTACTGGTTGGCCTGCCTCCTGGATCCACGATATAAAGGAAAATTACAAAATATCATGCCACATGAGAACCTTGAGCAAATATTGGCTAACAAGCAACTCTTGTAGAACGTTTGGTACAGGCATTCCCAGCACACAGAGGCGGTGATGGTTCTCACACGAGCCGTAGGGGGCAACATGGCAGAGGTGTTAGAGGTGCACAAAACCGAAGTGGCGTTTGACAGAGGGGTTTTATGACCAGGTTGTGGAGTGATTTCACAATGACCACTGACATTACAGTAGTGCTGCATCGATTCAAAGTGACAGGAGACAGCATTTGTCCAGTATGGTTACCAACTATTTTTCCTCCCTTATCGATGTTCTCCCTCACAGGTCATTCCCCTTTGATTACTGGGCATCTAAAATAGACACCTGGCCTGAATTGGCAGAATATGCATTGCAGGAGCTTGCTTGCCCTGCTTCTAGTGTGCTATCAGAAAGAGTCTTCAGTGCTGCTGGTTCAATACTGACCGAAAAAAGGCCCCCCACAGGGCCGTGGTCACCACCTGGCACAAGCACCCTTGTGAGTGCCATTTGCCTGGACAGGTGTGTGCGCCCACTCTTGGGCGACGGCACTGGCACAGGGTCCCTCATAGTTCAATGAAGTGTCTCTGACGGTGGTGGTGCTCAACCAACGTCAGACACACCGTCATAATATGAGGGGCCCTGTGCCAGTACCGCCACCCACGAGAGTCTGTTCCCCCCCAGCTCGAACAGTGCTCTACCACTTGCAATACTTACCTCTCCCTGCTCCACCACTGTGTAGTCTGTGCTGTTAAATCCTTCAATGGCACTGCCAATACAAATTTGTTGAAATGATAGATGATAGTTAAAATATACAGGGGCCCTGGCCTCCATTTTGACCAGTTAATACTTTGCGCCTACTACCACTGTCTGCTACTCAGCAGAGGAACCCACCCCAGTACCTAGCTATGCCGCCTGTTTAGTCCTGTTACCAATTTTGAACTGCTTTTAGCCTACTTTTGTATTATGGGCCTACTAACTGTGTCTGCGCCACTCATTACAGTTGTCCTCCACTGAACAAAGCTAGGCTGCCTGTTTAGTCCTGTTACCAATTTTGAACTGCTTTTAACCTACTTTGTTATTTTGGGCCTACTAACTGTGTCTGCGCCATTCATTAAAGTTGTCCTCTAATGAACAAAGCTAGGCTGCCTGTTTAGTCCTGTTACCAATTTTGAACGGCATTTAGCCTACTTTATTATTTGGGCCTATATCTGTGTTTCCTCCTCATCCTGCCCATTGCCCAGCCACTGCTAGATGAGTCTGTTGGTACATTGACCCAGACCACTACATTCCCCTTGCACTCTGCACAGCCTGAATCTGACCCTGCGGAAAGTCAGGTTCCCCTTCCCGCATACTATACCACCTTACACGGGGACAAAGATGAAGGTGCAGATGAAAGTGCAGGTTCCTTCATCAGGTAGGGGGGGGCATACTCGTTGGCGACGTCACTGGCACAGGGCCCCTCATAGTACGCAAAAGTGTCTCTGGCAGTGGGAGGCGCCACCCGCCGTCCAACACACCGCCATACTATGAGGGGCCCTGTGCCAGTGCCAAGTGCCAATGAGTGGGCCCACCTGCTTGCTCAGGATCACAGCACTTGCAAAGTTGAAATACTTACCTCTCCCTGCTCTACCGCCGTGACGTATTCTGCGTTTCCTGGGCCCACGAGAATCTTGAGCCAACCCTACCCCCCACAACTTTAGCCAAATGACCCCCTGTTTTCAATGCCTAACTATTATTATAAAGTAAATTAAAATTGACAAGCTTAAGAAATAAGAATTGATGTTTTTGGCATTAAAATGGGCACTGTAGGTGTTTTCCTGTCCTCCACTCACTGCCAACTTTGATTCCCCATTGACTTGCATTGGGTTTCGTGTTTCGGTCGGCCCCTGACTTTTCTCAATAATCGGCCGATTTCACCCGACCCGACTTTTGACAAAGTCAAAGCCGTGAGTGTGGACCGGATATTACTCACCCTGATCCTCCTTCCTCCCACTATGCCGAGTGCCCTGAGACAACTGATCCCACACTTGGACACTCCGAAGAGCTGTTCAGTTTTCCCATTCAAGATTCTGGACTCTCTGCCAGTCAACTTGAAGTGGGGCCAGATGAGATCTCATATAGCAATGCCCAAAGCTTTGACCAGCCACGGTCACACGAAGGCGATGGTGGGAAAGTGTCACAAGAGCTTGACGATGATGAGACACAATTGCCAGATAGTCAGGAGGAGGAGCAGGGTGCTGATGTGGAAGACGAGGTGGTGGATGACATAGTGACTGACCCAACCTGGCAGGAGGACATGCATAGCGAGGACAGCAGCACACATGGGGAAGGAGGCATATCACCCCAACAGGCAGGAAGAAGCAGCATGGTGGCCACAGACAGAAGGCGTGCATCCGTTCCCCGTAACACCAACATGACGGAAGTTGCCATTCCAACTGTTAGATCTTCCTGAGTCTGGTTATTTTTTAAAGACTCTCCCGATAACCCCAAACTGGCCATTTGCAGCACCTACCATGCCTGCATCAGCAAGGGTAGCAAAACTACCAGCCTAACCACCACCAGCATGACTAGGCACATGGCAGAAAAGCACCCGACTTTGTGGGCCAAACCCCAGGCTCCAGGAACACTGCAGGTGACACCACTGCTTCCACTGTTTTGCATAGAAGCCAATCCCCAGTTCACCGTGCATGTGAAGATGCCTTGTGCCCTGCACCTGTTGTTGCCCACAGTCAACCAGCACCATCATGAATCCCATCCATGTACATGTCCCAGCACAGCCTTCAGTTGTCTATACCCCAGTCATTGAAACACAAGCGAAAATTCGCAGCCAACGCCCCACAGGCCACAGTACTATATTTTAACATTTCTCGTCTGCTTGCGCTCAAAATGTTGCCTTTTAGGCTAGTTGAGATGGAATCTTTCCACAACCTGATGGCAGCGGCCGTCGCAAGGTACTCGATCCCCAGTCGCTACTATTTCTCCCAGTGTGCCGTACAGTATTACACCAGCACATGTCCCACAACATTACCTGTGCCCTCAACAATGCTGTTACTGGGAAAGTCCACCTAACCAAGGACACGTGGACAAGTGCTTGTGGGCAGGGACGGTACATCTCACTGATGGCACACTGGGTTCACACCTGTGAAGTGAAAACCATTTCCGGTGACTACCTCTTGAAGCTCATCAAGAGAATGCCAAGAGTGTGCAAAGCAGTCATCAAAGCAAAAGGTGGCTACTTTGAAGAACCTAGAATATAAGACATAATTTCAGTTGTTTCACAATTTTTGATAAATATATAATTCCACATGTGTTAATTCATAGTTTTGATGCCTTCAGTATGAATTTGCAATTCTCATAGTAATAAAAATACAGAACAATCTGTAAATGAGAAGGTGTGTCCAAACTTTTGGTCTGTACTGTACCTTGCCTGGCCCATGTGCTTAACCTCGTCATTCAGCATTTTCTCAAAAGCTACCCGGAGCTGCCAGATCTGCTAGTGAAAGTACGCCGTCTGTCTGCTCATTTTAGAAAATCAGCTACAGTTTCAGCCACCCTTGCTGTGCTTCAGCAACGTTTGCAGCTTCCGGCTCACCGACTGGTGTGTGATGTCCCCACGCGTTGGAACTCTACACTGCATTTGTTGGAAAGGATTTGTAAGCAAAAAAGGGCAGTTGACTACCAGCATCAACAGGGCTGTCAATATTCAGGTCAGGCTCCAAACATAAGACCTCAGGAGTGGACATGGATGTCAGACATGTGTACCATCCTCCAAAACTCTGAGGACTGCACCAAGATGGTGAGCGGCGATGATGCTATAATATATATAATTAACGTCACCATCCAGCTTCTCTGCATTCTGAAAACCTCTCTGCTCACAATTAAAGAGAATGCATTGCAGGCAGAGCACGTGGACATGGAACAAGGAACCATACAGGGTGATTACACTCAGCCCACCCTCATGTCGTCCCAACTTGGATTGGTAGACAATGAGGAGGAGGAAGAACAGGAGCTACTTTCATGCATTATAGACGGTACTACAAGCACAGCTGTCATACCGTCTGTTCAGCGTGGATGGCCTGAGGACAGGGAGGGTGAAGAAGAGGAGGACAGCATGTTCAGTTGTCCTGTTATTGAGGACACGAAAGTCTTGCCTGTTAGCAGTCTGGCACGCATGGCTGACTTTGTTGCGCTGCGTTTCCCGTGACCCTCGCATTTTTAAAATTTTCGGTGACACTCATTACTGGTTGGTGACACTTCTAGACCCACGCTACAAGGAGAACTTTCAATCTCTTCTTCCTGAGTCAGACAGGTGTACTAAAAAGTTGCAGTACCAGAGGGCCCTTGTAGATTAATTACTTTATAAATTCCCATCTGAGAATGCTGGCAGCAGACGTCAGAGTTTGTTGATCAACCATTGAGTCCAAGCGAGAGACTGAAGTACAATCCAGCTCAGGCAGGGGAACAATGGCAAAGTTCTGGGACAGTTTTCTCTGACCCTCCCATCGTACCAACACAGAGGCAAGGGGTACTGTCACAAGAAATGCAATGTTTGGGAAGATACTGAGGGAGTACCTTGCAGATCGTACAAATTTCCTCCGGGATTCCTCTGTACCTTTTAATTATTCAGTATCCAAGCTGGATACATGGCTGAACTGGCTCTCTACGCCATGGAGGTCCTGGCCTGCCCTGCTGCTAGAGTTTTTAGTGCCGCTGGTGGAATTATAACAGATAAGCGCATCCGCCTGTCAACTGAATAAGCTGACAGGCTGACTCTTATAAAAATGAACAAGGGCTGGATTGGGCAAGACTACTGTAAACCACCAAGTGAAAACAGTAAAACATAATCTCAAATGCATTGACTTTTTTGTGGAGGTGTATTCTCATGCACCTCTTCAAAACCACACATGGGTATATGCTTCCTGATTTGGTCTGTTTGGTGTTATCCTCCTCTTTATCCTCATCCTCATCATCCACAAACATACGAACACCAGGATGAACGTATTCCGTGATGCAAAAGTCACATTTTTTGTGCAAGGGTGTCTATGATGCTCATAAATATTTTTTTTAAAAATGTACCCACCTTGGGGAAATGTTTGTCAGCCCATGCACTTTGTGTATGGGCATTACAAGTCTAGGAGACACGCTCCTTTACATAGAGCCTAGTTTTTAATGAGGCCTTCCTCAACGTGTCATCATTCTCCACCACTAGATCACCAGAGTTAACGTGTTCTCTGCTGCTACAGCCATTCAATTTTTGGGCAAGGGTGTCTATGATCTCCATAAATAATTTTTAAAAAATGTACCCCCCATGGGGAAATGTTTGTCACCCCATGCACTTTGTGTATGGGCATTACAAGTCTAGGACATCGCTCCTTTACATTTTGCCTAGTTTTTAATGGGGCCTTCCTCCACATCTCATCATCCACCGCTAGTGATCACTGATGAGCAAACGTGCTCGCCACTACTCGGTACTTGCCCGAGTATCACTGTGCTCAATGTACTCGGCGAGCACCGAGCATTTCCGGAATTATTAGGCAGGAGCTTGTGTCTCCGCTCTGCAATTTTGGCTCTCTTTACAGCGCCAATGAACATGCAGGGATTGTCTGCCATGCACTGTAATACCGCAGCCATCTTTTTTGTGATATTACAGTGATTGGCAGGCCCCACAGCGGTATCAGGTCTATAAGAGACCTGACACCGCCCTTCTCATAGCATTCTGCTCTGGACTCAGCTAGTGTAGGGAGAGCTACCACTGAGATAGGGTCAGATTTGTTCTTTTATTAGTCAGTGTGGGTCTACTAGTGTTCAATCCACAAATCCTGATAAACCAACAGTACTTTTTAGGGCTATTTCGGGGGTATATAGATCATTGTGCTAGGTAGGCAGGGGAGTCTATGTGCACATATCCACATCACTGCAATGCATGCAGGAACTTCATGTGAGTCTATAGATCTCCCTGCATACATCAAAAGACTCCATTACTGTTGGCTACTGCGTATTTTATATATACCTAGCTGCAGGTCTCCGTGGCCAGGAATTTTTTTTTGGGGGGGCACCTTATATGTGCTAATTTTAGTACAAAGCAAGCCAGAGTCCCCTTTTTTTCAACATTTATTTGCTTGCTCACACTGCAGACTACAGCCAGGTAATTTTAATACAAGAGCGTTAAAATCTAACAATTTAAAACGTTTGTTTTTGTCCCAGGCATCAGATGTGAGTGCCTATAAAATTCTTACCTTTTTTTTTGGAGTGTCTTACAACATTTTTGGACAATATTTTGCTGAAAAATTTTTTTTAGCTGGCAAAAAATATTTTGCTACAGTTCTTATATTTAGCACTATGATTTGTACGCCACACGCATCGCATATCATTGTGCTAAATATTATACAATTTTAGTACTCCAAATTTTTTATTTTAGTGTCATAGCCTACTTATTGACACAATTTTGGTGGTCCCAGAAAATTCAAGGCCACATTTTGATCAGTCTGTTATCTCCGTCAGATGCACTGTTTATCTGTGGTGTCCAAATCCTCACTTTGCAGGCATACATTGCATTTTTTGGTCTCCTTGCTGTATACAGAATTTTGTGGTTTAAAAAATTTGACAAAATACAGGTCACATATTGAAAGTCTGTTATCTCAGTCAGACGCCTGGTCTATCTGTGGTCTCCAAATCTTTGCTTTTCAGGCATACATTCCAGTTTTTGGTCTGCTACCCTTAGTGTATACAGTATTTTGTTGTTTTTAAAATTTCTAAAATATACAGGCCACATATTGAAACAGTCTGTTATCTCAGTCACACGTCTGGTCTATCTATGGTCTTCAAATCTTGGCTTTTCTGACCACAACCTACTGACATTTTCTTCCTTCTCCCCTCCTAGTGCACAACCTCCACTCCACAAACTCATTCACCCTTGCAGAAATCTCAAACACCTCAATCTACACTAACTCTCTGAGTTCATTCTCCCTCATACAGACATAGCTTCCTTCCATGACACAGATGCTGCTGCCACTTTTTATAACACCACAATAACAGCAACACTCGATTTGGCTGCCCTGCTCATGCACAGCAAAACTCGTAGAATCAATAGGCAGCCCTGGCTAACCAGCCTGACCAAAGAACTGAGACGGGCTTCTAGGATCGCTGAACGGCAATGGAAGAGATCTCATTCTGCTGAGCACTTCACTGCATACAAGCAGTCCTTCGCCAGCTTCAAGTCAACGCTCATGCCGCAAAACAAACTTACTTCTCTTCTCTCATATCCTCCCTGACTCACAACCCTAAACAGCTCTTCAACTCTTTCAATTCTCTACTCCGTCCCCCAGCATCTCCTCCCTCCCCTCTCATTTCGGCTGAAGAATTTGCCTCCTTCTTTAAGCAGAAGATCGATAACATCAGACAAAGCTTTGGCCCGCAGCCCCCAATGCCCCTCCTCTTGACTTCTGAGCCCTGTTCCAAAACCAGCTTCTCCACCATGACAGACAATCAGCTCTCCATCTTTCTGTCAAGATCACATCTCACCACTTGCACGCTTGACTCGCTCCTGTCCCACCTCATCCCTAACCTCGCAAAAGTCTTCATCCCAACCCTAACACACCTCTTCAACCTCTCACTTACAAATGGTGTATTCCCCTCATCCTTCAAACACGCATCAATCACACCTATCCTCAAAAAACCCTCCCTCGACCCATCCTCTGTGTCCAGCTATTGCCCGATATCCCTTCTCCCTTATGCCTCAAAACTACTGGAACAGCATGTCCATCTTGAACTGTCCTCCCACCTCTCCTCCTGCTCCCTCTTTGACCGGTTACAATCTGGCTTCTGACCACATCACTCAACTGGAACTGCCCTGACTAAAGTGACCAATGACCTACTAACCGCCAAGAGCAAGCGACACTACTCTGTCCTCCTCCTGGATCTGTCTTCTGCCTTCGACACTGTGGACCACTCCCTCCTGTTAAAAATTCTCTCATCTCTTGGCATCACAGACTTGGCCCTATCCTGGATCTCATCATATCTAACAGACCGTACCTCTCCCACACCACCTCCTCATCTCGCCCCCTGTCTGTCGGTGTTCCCCAAGGCTCAGTTCTAGGACCCCTACTCTTCTCCATCTACACCTTCGGCCTGGGACAGCTCATAGAATCCCACGGTTTACAATATCATCTCTATGCTGATGACACGCAGATCTACCTATCTGGACCCGACCTCACTTCCTTACTGGCCAAAATCCCACAATGTCTGTCTGCTATTTCATCCTTCTTTTCTGCTCGTTTTCTAAAACTGAACATGGACAAAACAGAATTCATCATCTTTCCCCCACCTCAGTCTACCCCTCCACCTGACCTATCCATCAATGTCAATGGCTGCTCACTTTCCCCAGTCCCGCACGCTCGGTGCCTCGGGGTGATCCTTGACTCTACCCTCTCTTTCAAGCCACATATCCAAGCCCTTGCCTCCTCTTGCCGATTCCAACTCAAAAACATTTCCCGGATCCGTGCATTCCTTGACCATGAAACCACAAAAACACTAGTACATGCCCTTATCATCTCCAGCCTCGACTACTGCAACCTCCTACTCTCTGGCCTCCCCTCTAGCACTCTGGCACCACTCCAATCCATCCTACACTCTGCTGCCCGACTAATCCACCTGTCTCCCCGTTACTCCCCAGCCTCTCCTCTCTGCCAGGCCCTTCACTGGCGTCCTATTGCCCAGAGGCTACAGTTCAAAACACTAACAATGGCATACAAAGTCATTCACAACCTGACTCCTCCATACATCTGTGATATGGTTTCCCGTTACCTACCTACACGCAACCTTCGATCATCTCATGATCTCCTGCTCTACTCCTCTCTCATCTCTTCCTCCCACAACCGCATCCAAGACTTCTCCCGTGCTTCCCCTATACTCTGAAACTCTCTACCCCAACACATCAGACTCTCGCCTACCACGGAAACCATCAAAAGGAACCTGAAGACCCACCTCTTCCGACAAGCCAACAACATGCAGTGATCCCCAGTCTGCTGAACCCTCTCCTAGTGTATCCTCACCCATCCCCTGTAGACTGTGAGCCCTCGGGATAGTTAAAACTCACACAGGACAAGCTCTGGGATGTGGGAGCTCTGCTGACCGCAATCCCCAATCCCATCACACACACCTAGAGATAGAAAATAAAGCCCACCTTGCCTCAGAGAAATTCCCCAAAGGAAAAGGCAGCCCCCCACATATATTGACTGTGAGTAAGATGAAAGTCACAAACGCAGAAATGAAACAGGTTTCAGCAAAGGGAGGCCAGACTTACTAAATAGACAGAGGATAGGAAAGGTAGCTTTGCGATCAGCACAAAAAACTACAAAAGACCACGCAGAGTGTGCAAAAAGATCTCCGCACCGACTAACGGTGCGGAGATGCCACTCTGCATCCCAGAGCTTCCAGCTAGCAAGACAAAATCATGATATCCAGCTGGACAAGAAAACAATGAACGAATTAGATACTATCAGGAACTTAGCTTCTGCTGGAGTAGACAGGTCACCAGAAAGATCCAAGAGCGAACTGAACCAATGCAGAAACATTGACAGCTGGCATGGAGTAACGATCTAAGTGGAGTTAAATAGAGAAGCCAACCAAAGGATAAACCACGTCACCTGTGTAAGGAACCTCAGAAGCAGCAGCTCCACTGACAGCCACCAGAGGGAGCCCACGGACAGAACTCACCGAAGTACCATTCACGACCACAGGAGGGAGCTTGACAACAGAATTCACAACAGTACCCCCCCCTTGAGGAGGGGTCACCGAACCCTCACCAGAGCCCACAGGCCGATCAGGATGAGCCAAATGAAAGGCACGAACTAAATCGGCAGCATGAACATCAGAGGCAAAAACCCAGGAATTATCTTCCTGACCATAACCCCTCCACTTGACCAGGTACTGGAGTTTCCGTCTTGAAACACGACAATCCAAAATCTTCTCCACCACATACTCCAACTCCCCCTCGACCAACACCGGGGCAGGAGGATCAACGGAGGGAACCATAGGCGCCACGTATCTCCGCAACAACGACCTATGGAACACATTATAGATGGCAAAAGAAGCTGGAAGGTCCAAACGAAATGACACAGGATTAAGAATTTCAGAAATCTTATATGGCCCAATGAAACGAGGCTTAAACTTAGGAGAGGAAACCTTCATAGGAACATGACGAGATGACAACCAAACCAAATCCCCAACCCGAAGTCGGGGACCAACACAGCGCCGGCGGTTAGCGAAACGCTGAGCCTTCTCCTGGGACAATGTCAAATTGTCCACCACATGAGTCCAAATCTGCTGCAACCTGTCCACCACAGTATCCACACCAGGACAGTTCGAAGGCTCAACCTGCCCTGAAGAGAAACGAGGATGGAAACCAGAATTGCAGAAAAAAGGAGAAACCAAAGTAGCCGAGCTGGCCCGATTATTAAGGGCAAACTCAGCCAAAGGCAAGAAGGACACCCAATCATCCTGATCAGCAGAAACAAAGCATCTCAGATATGTTTCCAAAGTCTGATTAGTTCGTTCGGTTTGGCCATTAGTCTGAGGATGGAAAGCCGAAGAAAAAGACAAATCAATGCCCATCTTAGCACAAAAGGACCGCCAAAACCTTGAAACAAACTGGGAACCTCTGTCCGAGACGATGTTCTCCGGAATGCCATGCAAACGAACCACATGCTGGAAAAACAATGGCACCAAATCAGAGGAAGAAGGCAATTTAGACAAGGGTACCAAATGGACCATCTTAGAGAAGCGATCACAAACCACCCAAATGACCGACATCCTTTGAGAAACAGGGAGATCAGAAATAAAATACATGGAAATATGCGTCCAGGGCCTCTTCGGGACCGGCAAGGGCAAAAGCAACCCACTGGCATGAGAACAGCAGGGCTTAGCCCGAGCACAAATCCCACAGGACTGCACAAAAGAACGCACATCCCATGACAAAGAAGGCCACCAAAAGGATCTAGCCACCAAATCTCTGGTACCAAAGATTCCAGGATGACCAGCCAACACCGAACAATGAACCTCAGAGATAACTCTACTAGTCCATCTATCAGGGACAAACATTTTCTCCGTTGGACAACGGTCAGGTCAATCAGCCTGAAATTTCTGCAGCACGCGCCGCAAATCAGGGGAGATGGCAGACAAAATTACCCCCTCTTTAAGAATACCCGCCGGCTCCGGAACACCCGGAGAGTCAGGCACAAAACTCCTTGACAGGGCATCAGCCTTCACATTCTTAGATCCCGGAAGGTATGAAACCACAAAATCAAAACGGGAGAAAAAGAGCGACCATCGAGCCTGTCTAGGATTCAACCATTTAGCAGACTCGAGATAAGTCAAATCCTTGTGATCCGTCAAGACCACCACGCGATGTTTAGCTCCTTCAAGCCAATGTCGCCACTCCTCGAATGCCCACTTCATGGCCAACAACTCTCGATTGCCAACATCATAATTGCACTCAGCAGGCGAGAATTTTCTAGAAAAGAAAGCACATGGTTTCATCACCGAGCCATCAGAACTTCTTTGCGACAAAACAGCCCCTGCACCAATCTCAGAAGCATCAACCTCGACCTGAAACGGGAGCGAAACATCTGGCTGGCACAGCACAGGGCCAGAAGAAAAACGACGCTTCAACTCCTGAAAAGCCTCTACAGCCGCAGAGGACCAATTGACCACATCAGCACCTTTCTTGGTCAAATCAGTCAACGGTTTAGCAATACTAGAAAAATTAGCGATGAAGCGACGGTAAAAATTAGCAAAGCCCAGGAACTTCTGTAGGCTCTTCACAGATGTCGGCTGAGTCCAATCATAAATAGCCTGAACTTTAACAGGGTCCATCTCGATAGTAAAAGGGGAAAAAATGAACCCCAAAAATGAAACCTTCTGAACTCCAAAGAGACACTTTGACCCCTTCACAAACAAGGAATTCGCACGAAGGACCTGGAACACCATTCTGACCTGCTTCACATGAGACTCCCAATCATCTGAAAAGACCAAAATGTCATCCAAATATACAATCATGAATCTATCCAGGTACTCTCGGAAGATGTCATGCATAAAGGACTGAAGCACAGATGGAGCATTAGAAAGCCCGAATGGCATAACCAGGTACTCAAAATGGCCCTCGGGCGTATTAAATGCTGTTTTCCATTCAGCGCCCTGTTTAATTCGCACAAGATTATACGCCCCTCGAAGATCTATCTTGGTGAACCAACTAGTCCCCTTAATCCGAGCAAACAAATCAGACAGCAGCGGCAAAGGATACTGAAATTTGACTGTGATCTTATTAAGAAGGTGGTAATCAATACAAGATCTTAAAGAGCCATCCTTCTTGGCCACAAAAAAGAACCCTGCTCCCAATGGTGACGACGACGGGCGAATATGACCCTTCTCCAAGGATTCCTTTACATAACTCCGCATAGCAGCGTGCTCTGGCACAGATACATTAAACAGACGGCCCTTAGGAAACTTACTACCAGGAATCAAATTAATAGCACAATCGCAATCCCTATGAGGAGGTAGGGCACCGGATTTGGGCTCCTCAAATACATCCCGGTAATCTGATAAAAACTCAGGGACTTCAGAAGGAGTGGAAGGCGAAATTGACAGCAATGGAACATCACCATGTACCCCTGGACAACCCCAGCCGGACACAGACATAGATTTCCAATCCAATACTGGATTATGGACCTGTAGCCATGGCAACCCCAAAACGACCACATCATGCAGATTATGCAACACCAAAAAGCGAATATCCTCCTGATGTGCAGGAGCCATGCACATGGTCAATTGCGTCCAGTACTGAGGTTTATTCTTGGCCAAAGGCGTAGCATCAATTCCTCTCAATGGAATAGGATACTGCAAGGGCTCCAAGGAAAAACCACAGCGCCTGGCAAACTCCAAGTCCATCAAATTCAGGGCAGCGCCTGAATCCACAAATGCCATAACAGAATAGGATGACAGAGAGCAAATCAGAGTAGCGGACAAAAGAAATTTAGACTGTACCGTACCAATGGTGGCAGACCTAGCGAACCGCTTAGTGCGCTTAGGACAATCGGAGATAGCATGAGTGGATTCACCACAGTAAAAACACAGTCCATTCCGACGTCTGTGTTCTTGCCGTTCAGCTCTGGTCAAAGTCCTATCACACTGCATAGGCTCAGGTCTATTCTCACAGGACACCGCCAAATGGTGCACAGCTTTGCGCTCACGCAAGCGCCGATCGATCTGAATGGCCAAGGACATAGACTCATTCAGACCAGCAGGCGTGGGAAATCCCACCATGACATCCTTAATGGCTTCAGAAAGACCCTTTCTGAAAATTGCCGCCAGGGCACATTCATTCCACTGAGTAAGCACAGACCACTTTCTAAACTTCTGACAGTACACCTCCGCTTCATCCTGACCCTGACACAAAGCCAGCAAGATTTTCTCTGCCTGATCCACTGAATTTGGTTCATCATAAAGCAATCCAAGCACCAGAAAAAACGCATCAACATCACGCAATGCAGGATCTCCTGGCACAAGGGAAAATGCCCAGTCTTGAGGGTCACCACGCAACAAAGAAATAATGATTTTTACTTGTTAAGCGGGGTCACCAGAGGAGCGGGGTTTCAAAGCTAGAAACAGTTTACAATTATTTTTGAAATTCAGAAACTTAGATCTATTCCCAGAAAATAAATCAGGAATAGGAATTCTAGGCTCCAACATCGGATTCTGAACCACAAAATCTTGAATGTTTTGGACCCTTGCAGTGAGATGATCCACACAAGAGGACAGACCTTGAATGTCCATATCTACACCTGTGTCCTGAACCACCCAAAGGTTTAGGGGAAAAGAAAGACAAAACACAGTGCAAAGAAAAAAAAAATGGTCTCAGAACTTCTCTTATCCCTCTATTGAGATGCATTAATACTTTGGGCCAGCTGTACTGTTATGACCTGGTGGTTAGAAGCACCAGGAATGACCTGATAGTTAAAACTCACACAGGATAAGCTCTGGGATGTGGGAGCTCTGCTGAACTCAATCCCCAATCCCATCACACACACCAGAAATAGCCGTGGAGCGCTCCTGACGCTCCCTAGGCGCCTCGTCACAGCCTAAGAGCTAGCTAGCCCTAGAGATAGAAAATAAAGCCCACCTTGCCTCAGAGAAATTCCCCAAAGGAAAAGGCAGCTCCCCACATATATTGACTGTGAGTAAGATGAAAGTCACAAACGCAGAAATGAAACAGGTTTCAGCAAAGGGAGGCCAGACTTACAAAATAGACAGAGGATAGGAAAGGTAGCTTTGCGATCAGCACAAAAAACTACAAAAGACCACGCAGAGTGTGCAAAAAGACCTCCGCACCGACTAACGGTGCGGAGATGCCACTCTGCATCCCAGAGCTTCCAGCTAGCAAGACAAAATCATGACATCCAGCTGGACAAGAAAACAATGAACGAATTAGATACTATCAGGAACTTAGCTTCTGCTGGAGTAGACAGGTCACCAGAAAGATCCAAGAGCGAACTGAACCAATGCAGAAACATTGACAGCTGGCATGGAGTAACGATCTAAGTGGAGTTAAATAGAGAAGCCAACCAAAGGATAAACCATGTCACCTGTGTAAGGAACCTCAGAAGCAGCAGCTCCACTGACAGCCACCAGAGGGAGCCCACGGACAGAACTCACCGAAGTACCATTCACGACCACAGGAGGGAGCTTGACAACAGAATTCACAACACTTGTGTATGCCTTGTTTTACTCCTGTTTATAGTACTTGTCTATATTTGCCCCATTCACATGTAAAGCGCCATGGAATAATTGGCGCTATAAAAATGTATAATAATAATAATAATACATTCCAATTTTGTGTCTGTTAGCCTTGGTGTATACTGTATTTTGTTGTTTTTTAAATGTTAGAAAATACAGGCCACATATTGAAAGTCTGTTATCTCAGTCAGACTCCTGGTATATCTATGGTCTCCAAATCCTTGCTTTTCAGGCATACATTCCAGTTTTTGGTCTGCTACCCTTGGTGTATACAGTATTTTGTGGTTTAAAAAATTAAAAGAAATACAGGCCACATATTGAAACTTTCTGTTATCTCCGTCCGACTCCAGTGTTATGTGTGGTCTAAAAATAGTTGTTTTTCTTGCATACATTCCAATTTTTGGTCTGTATGGTCATAGGTCTATACACTATTTTGGTAAAAAAAAAATATTACAGTTTGGTAGTTCCGTGACATGCCTCATCTATCTGTGGGCTAGAAAGTGTGCTTTTGAGGCTTCCATTCTCCTTTTTTTGCAGTGTGCTACCCTAGCTCTAAACACTGTTTAGCAGTAAAAAAAGAGATATACAGGCCACATATTGAAGAGTCTGGTATCTCAGTCAAACGCCAGATGTGTGGCCTACAAATTGTGGCATTTCAGGGCTACATTCCACTGTATTTGCTGTCTTTGACCTGATTTCCATACACTATTTTTGGGGCCAAAATAAAAACTCAGGCTGCATATTTTTACAGTGTGGTGTCTCGATGACATGCCTCATGTATCTTGGATCTACAAAGTGTGCTTTTCAGGCTTCCATTCACCTTTTTTTTGCTGTGTGTTACCATAGCTCTAAACAGTAAACACTATTTTGAGCTGAATTTTTTTTTTAAAAATATACCCCCCATGGGTAAATTTCAAGTCTAGGAGACCCACTTGTTTAAATTATGACTTTTTTAAATGAGGCCTTCCTCCACGTCTCATCACCCACCGCCACTAGCATACCAGGGTGAACGTGTTCTATGATGCTACATCCAGTCAATTTTTTTTGGCAAGGGTGTCTATGATCCCCATAAAAAAAATTTAAAAATGTAACCCCCATGGGGAAATGTTTGTCAGCCCAGCCCATACACTTAGTGTATGGGCATTATGAGTCTACGAAACCTGCTCCTTTGTAATGGGATTTTTTTTTTATGAGGCCCTCCTCCATGTTTCTTCCAAGGGGCGAGTGGAGTGCATGCAAATTTGAGTCAAGGTGGCCCTCGCTTTCAATGCATAAGGAAACTGTATGGCAGGACCAACTGAAGACTGTGAAGTGAGTTTTCCTGTGGCCATCCAGTACCTGGGTTCAAAGGCATATTGCGGTGCATATGACTTGATATAGGGCAGGCGTTGCATTCAATGCAACATTTTTTCAGGAAACCCTCCTGTATCTCTCGTGAAAGGGGTATTGGGGTGCATTGTAATTTTTGGCAGCCCAGCCACTCACTGCATAGGCAATAACAGCATAGGAGACCCATAGGAGACCCACTGTTTAATAATGGCCCTTTAAGAATATTAATAATGGCCCTGTAAAATCAGGCTTTGTGATTTTAAGAGTCCCTCCTTCATAAATGAAACAAGATGTGTCTCCTTATGTGTCACACACCACATGGCCAGCTAGGATTGTTAAATGTTACAATGACATTTCCCAGTGAATGCATTTGTATTGGTTGAAAGCAATGTTAAAGTTGAAAAACGCATCAAAAACGCTGCGTGTGAACATACCCCAAGTGGTGGAGGAACATTTTGGTCTGGTGTAAATTATTTTGCCTTATATACAAGTCATTAGCCTGGAATGGATGTACCTTAACATATTTCCCAGCAAAATCCATTTTGGTTACGTTTTTGAATCTTTGTTCGTGCACCAGCAAAAATGGCATGAAACTCTGACAACATTGCTTACAGCTTTGACCTAGGAGTCAGAAATGCGATCCCCATGATGTTCCTGTGTCATTTGAACTGTGTTTTCATCATTTTCTGATGTTTTTAGACCTTAAAAGGACCCCCTGGAGGGATCACGGTAAAAATATATGGGTTTCCCATAGACTTACAGTACAGACCAAAAGTTTGGACACACCTTCTCATTTAAAGATTTTTCTGTATTTTCATGACTATGAAAATTGTCCATTCACACTTTTGCTTTTATGACTGCTTTGCACACTCTTGGCAATTTCCTGATGAGCTTCAAGAGGTAGTCACTGGGAATGGTCTTCCAACAATCTTGAAGGAGTTCCCAGAGATGCTTAGCCCTTGTTGGCTCTTTTGCCTTCACTCTGCAGTCCAGCTCACCCCAAACCACCTCGATTGGGTTCAGGTCTGGTGACTGTGGAGGCCAGGTCATCTGGCATAGCACCCCATCACTCTCTTTCTTGGTTTAATAGCCCTTACACAGCCTGGAAGTGTGTTTAGGGTCATTGTCCTGTTGAAAAAGAAATGATGGTCCAACTCAACGCAAACTGGATGGATTAGCATGCCGCTGCAAGATGCTGTGGTAGCCATGCTGGTTCAGTATGCCTTCAATTTTGTATAAATCCCCAACAGTGTCACCAGCAAAGCACCCCCACACCATCACACCTCCTCCTCAATGCTTCACGGTGGGAACCAGGCATGTAGAATCCATCCGTTCACCTTTTCTGCGTCGCACAAAGACACAGTGGTTGGAACCAAAGATCTCAAATTTGGACTCATCAGACGAAAGGTTAGATTTCCACTGGTCTAATGTCCATTCCTTGTGTTCTTTAGCCCAAGCAAGTTTCTTCTGCTTGTTGCCTGTCCTTAGCAGTGGTTTCCTAGCAGCTATTTTACCATGAAGGCCTGCTGCACAAAGTCTCCTTTTAACAGTTGCTGTAGAGATGTGTCTGCTGCTAGAACTCTCTGTGGCATTGACCTGGTCTCTAATCTGAGCTGCTGTTAACCTGTGATTTCTGAGGCTGGTGACTCAGATAAACTTATCCTCAGATGCAGAGGTGACTCTTGGTCTTCCTTTCCTGGGGCAGTCCTCATGTGAGCCAGTTTCTTTGTAGTGTTTGATGGGTTTTGCCACTGCACTTGGGGGCACTTTGAAAGTTTTCCCAATTTTTTGGACTGACTGACCTTCATTTCTTAAAGTAATGATGGCCACTCATTTTTCTTTACTTAGCTGCTTTTTTCTTACCATAATTCAAATTCTAACAGTCTATTCAGTAGGACTATCAGCTGTGTATCCAATCCACCAGACTTCTGCACAACACAACTGATGGTCCCAACCCCATTTATAAGGCAAGAAATCTCACTTATTGAACCTGACAGGGCACACCTGTGAAGTGAAAACCATTCCCGGTGACTACCTCTTGAAGCTCATCAAGAGAATGCCAAGAGTGTTAAAATCAGTCATCAAAGCAAAAGGTGGCTACTCTGAAGAACCTAGAATATAAGACATATTTTCAGTTGTTTCACACTTTTTTTGTTAAGTATATAATTGTACATGTGATAATTCATAGTTTTGATGCTTTCGGTGTGAATGTACAATTTTCATAGTCATGAAAATACAGCAAAATCTTTAAATGAGAAGGTGTGTTCAAACTTTTGGTCTGTACTGTACATTGGTGCTCATTGCTCGTGTCGAGCAAATTGGAACACTCGGGTACTCGACCCGAGCAATGAGCACCCGAGCATTTTAGTGCTCGCTCATCACTAGTTGTTATGAAAAGAAGGGGGTCCAAAGAACATTTCTTGCACAAGGGCCCTCCAATATCAGTATCCGCCCCTGTACATACAGACACATGCATGCACATTCAGTGGGTACAGAAAGTATTCAAACCCCCTTTAACTTTTTCACTCTTTGTTTCATTGCAGCCATTTCAAAAAAGTTCATTTTTTTCTCATTAATGTACACTTTGTACCCCATCTTAACTGAAAAAAAACAAATCTAGAAATTTTTGCATATTTATTAAAGATAAACTGAAATATCATATGGTCATAAGTATTCAGACCCATTGCTCAGATCACACACTCATATTTATGTCACATGCTGTCCATTTCCTTGTGATCCTCCTTGAAATGGTTCTACTCCTTCATTGGAGTCCAGCTGTGTTTAACTAAACTGATAGTACTTGATTTGGAAAGGCACACACTTGTCTATATAACACCTAACAGGTCACAGGGCATGTCAGTCCAAATTAGAGTCATGAGGTCAAAGGAACTAGCCAAGAAGCTCAGAGACAAAAGAATTTCTGCAGTACTCAAGGTTCCTAAGAGCACAGTGGCCTCCATAATCCTTAAATGGAAGAAGTTTGGGACCACCAGAAGTCTACCTAGACCTGGCCGTCCTGCCAAACTGAGCAATCTTGGGAGAAGAGCCTTGGTGAGAGGTAAAGAAGAACCCCAAGATCACTTTGGCTGAGCTCCAGAGATGCAGTAAGGGAGATGGGAAAAAGTTCCACAAAGTCAACTATCACTGCAGCCCTCCACCAGTCAGGCCTTTATGGCAGAGTGGCCCGATGGAAGTCTATCCAGAATGCAAGACATATGAAAGCCTGCATAGAGTTTGCTAAAAAACACATGAAGGACTCCCAGACTATGAGAAATAAGATTCTCTGGTCTGATGAGACGAAGATAGACCTTTTTGGTGATAATTCTAAGCGGTATGTGAGGAGAAAGCTAGGCACTGCTCATCACCTGCCCAATACAATCCCAACAGTGAAACATGGCTGCAACAAAACAAAGAGTGAAAAATTTAAAGGGGTCTGAATAATTTCTGTATATACTGTACATTATCTTTTCATTTGTTTACTAGATGAGCTGTTTCCTTAGATGAAAGAAAAAACTTTATCTACTAGCGTTGCCATTTTCTAAATGTCCCTTGTATAATCACCTAATTTGGCAACTTTGCTTGGCTGTACAGAAACAGAAGCAACCTTCGTTTTTTTATCTCAGTTCCTTTTCCACTCTCTTTTTACTACAATAACACAGCTACTTGCCTACTTCTGACCCACTTATCCTCCCTCCATGTCTACCCCACTGCTTGCTCAGAGAGCAACATGCGTTTCTTAAATGATATGTAGTAAGAAACCTTCCTGGCCCTAAAAACTCATATTATGATATGCACTGTTAGCACTTTATTATTAAACACATGCAGACTTTTCTAGGGGTTGTCATCGTTTACTTTCAGTGTTTTCTTCAGTCTTGCTCGCTGAGTCATCTATCTACTTATTGTTAAATGATATTATTTTGTATGTGACCTCTTTGTGGAATAAAAATTTGTATATATACTTTTTTCAATTTGGACTTGGACTCCGATTTTGTTTCTCAGGTATATTTAATTGTCTGTTGGACTGTCCTATTTAATGCAATGTGATCTCTTATTGATATATATGACACATGGCCATGAGCATGTGTGAGAGATCTATGTTGTTTTGGTCCATTGTGGGCTGTATCAAATACATTATTTTCTGTGTTTTCACAGTAACCATTGTGGAGCAAATGGACTATCTTGAATGCGAAAAAGCGTGGCTGACTCAGCTTGATAAAGTATTCAGTGAGGGGTCTGGGAGCACTGTTGATTTTAAATCTGGAGATACGACTGGTCTCACTAATAAATACAAGGAACTGCTCAACAAGCGTACCCGCCTATGGTGGAATAGGGCTTTCCTGGAACGGTACTTGGGTTGTGGCCTTATTCCCAGAGGCTTACGAGTCCAGGTGTTTCCGTCATTTGTGGTGGATGATCCTGAATTTATTAAGCAATGGGAAGATGCTGCGTCCTTATTTTCTAAGAAATTTATGGAACTTTTGTCAAGATCAAATGACAAACAACTGAAGGAATTAGATATTGAGCTTAAGAAAATTCAGGATGAAATAAATAAGTGCCTTACTGGAGAAATGGTGATTACATTTAAAAATGAGGTTGATCTAGCCTTAAAAAAGTGGGAGACTGAATTGGTACAAAATAAAACTAAAAAGTATTAACGAGATTTGGCAGATCGCCAAACAGGATCGAGTCTATAGCAGGCACAAACGCACTTTATATAATAGAACACAGTCGAGGAGCCGTTCGACTTCGGTATCATCAATGTCCTCGGCTGAGGACAAAACACAAAGTGTAGATAACTCTAAATCTTTTTGGAATAAGAGAGATCATGTGAGAAATAACGATTGGAAGAGCGGAAATTTTAATAATGAGCGGAAGTTTTAATTATTAGCGAAAGATGATGACTTCTCCTCAAATGGATAAAAAATCAAAAACCAGTACCTTAGAGGTAATTAATTTGTCCTCACATAGTCTCTCTGAACCACAAAGAGAGGTTTTGGGGCTCGGCCTATCTTTCTCCCCATCTAATAACTTTGACTTTTTTGTAGCATTGAAAGATCTTCAATTATTTTCTCGGAAGATCATACTTAAGAAACTACATCTTCGGTCCTCCTCTACTTCTGAGATAACTGATCCAACTGAACTGGAGGTATTGCAAAACCTTGAAGAACTGGAACAGGAGTCCATCCCGATTGGGGTGAGTGCCTCTCCACCTAATATATCAGCCAGATGCACCATTTTTCCCTCCTTGTCCCTTTGTCCACAGGTTGAGATCTTCACCAAACTGGTAACAGAGGATTTCAAAAGGGTTAATAATTATAAAAAAAGAGATAATTTGAGTGCCCAGCAGCGACAAGCTTTGCAGGAAATTAAAATGTGGGATGACGTAGTTATAAAATCTGCGGACAAGGGGGAAACGTTGTTATCTGGCCTGTGGAGAGGTACGGAAAAGACAATTAAAAAGTAAAGACACATATACTCAGCTGGCAAATAATCCACTTCCAAAATTCCAGAGCCAACTACAGACTATTTTACAAATAGCATTTGAAAGGGGGATAAAAACAAAAAGACCCTGGGTGGACTTCTGCCGCAACATCCAGTAATACCTACTTTCTATCTTCTCCCCAAGGGCCATAAAGATGCTGTGTCCCCTCCGGGGAGTCCAATTGTCTCTGGCATGGGAGGGCTATGCGCAGGAACGGACTGAGGCTGAAATTCAGCCCTCACATTTGAAATCGCATAGGCCCATGATGTCCCTGACCCCCGAGCTTCAGATGGGGATATATCACTAATATTTCCCTGCCTGGAGGAAATCAAGGCTTTCTAAAAAAAACAATATTTCTAATGATACCAATAATACTGCTATATAAGATTAAATAATTATACCAAAATAATAATATTGTAATATTACAGACAAACACCAACAGACTGTAACCAAATATTACCAGCATATATAATATTGATAATACCACCATACTGATCATTAAATAAGTTGATTTTAAAGTCTGCACAACTTTAGACTTCTGAATTCTCACAGTGCACACTGTGAGGATTCTCCAGTGACCCCACAAAATATGATGATCCCACACAGTATGATTTCCCCACAAAATTTACACAAAGTGTGATGCCCCACTGCATCCCACACAGTAAGATTATCCCCACAGCCGCCAATATAGTATGGTATTCATGACAGCCTCCAATACACAGTATGAGAAGCACAACAGACCCGTACACAACATAATGTCCACCACAGGCCCCTATATAAAGTGTGATGTCCACCAAAGCCCCCTGTACAGTATGATGACCACACAGTATGATGTCCTCTATAACCATCCCATACACAATGATGGTCACTACAGCCACCAACATAGTATTATGTACCCCATAATCCTCCATACAGTATTATGTCCTCTGCAGCCACCCCACACAGTATGATGTCCACCACAACCATCCTACACGGTAATTTGTTCCCACAGCCATCCCACACAGTATGATAGATCCCCTATACACTATGAAGATCCCCCATAGCCCAAATACTGTACGATGGCCCCCACAGCCCCGTATATAGTATGATGGTCTACCTCACAGCCCCCATATAGTATGATGATCCTTCCAACAGACCCCTATATAGTACAATGGTCCACCCAAACCCCCCATATAGTATGATGGTCCACCCCACAGTTCATTATATATTATGATGGTGCACCTCACAGCCTTTAAATAGTATGATGGTACCCCCAAAAGCCCCCATATAGAATGATAGTTCACATCATGTCCCCCTAAATAGTATGATGGTCCACCTCACAGTCCCCCATATAGTATGATGGTTCCCCCAACAGCTCCGTATGTAGTATGATGCCCCCCATCAGTACACCATATAGTATGGTGGTCCACCCCACAGCCCCTTATATACTATGATGGTCCAACTCACAGTGCCCTATATAGTGTGATGGTACCCCAGAGCCCCCAAAAAGAAAAAAATCCCTATACTCACATAAACGAGATTCCTCATCCTCTGCAGCATCTGTCTCCTCTTCTATCCATTTTCACAGTGGATGCTGGTGGCACAATGCAATGACATCATTGCACCGCCGACATTCCTTGCTTAGTGCTGGACTCCAGCAGGCTGCAGACAGAAGCCTGTTGGAGTACATGAAGGAGAAACAACTTTGTGCTCCACCACAACTGTTAACAGAATGGGCATCTTGAGGACACTGATTCTTTTAAGAACATAGCAGACAAGGCAGCCCACAACCAGACAGGCCCTTCCGGTATTTGCCAGAATTGCCAGATAGCCAGTCCGGACCTGGCTATGCGACATGACATGCATGCGGCATGACGTCCTGAAACGGGTGGATGGCCTTATCGTGGAGAGGGAAATGATCCTAGTGACTGCGAATGTTGAATCGTTGTACACTAGTATTCGTCATGTAGATGGCATGAGGGTGGCCAGGTTCTTCATTGAATCAAGTAATTTGGAGGCAGATCTACGTGAGCTTATATTGGAGTTGTTGGATTTTATTTTTACACACAATTTTTTTGTTTTTAAGGACCTTTTTTTTCTTCAGAAATAGGGTGACGGGGGCGGCCTGTGCGCCATCATATGCAAATTTATTTTTATGTTTTTGGGAGAGAGAAATATTTCATGGTGGAGCACAGACCGCCCCCCAAATTCTTGGATGGTATAGATACATCAACGACGTCTGTTGTGATTTCAGTGGTCGAGCTCCCTCCTGTGGTCATGAGTGGTACTTCGGCTGGTTCTGTCTATGAGCTTCCTCTGGTGGATGTGAGTGGGGCTGCGGCTTCTGAGTTTCCTTCCTCAGGTGACGAGGTTAAGTCGTTAGGTGCTGCTCTATTTAACTCCACTTAGTTCTTTGTTCCCTGCCTCCAGTCAATGTTCCAGTATTGGTCTTGCTTTCTCCTGGATCGTCTTGTAGCCTGTCTGCCCTGCATAAGCTAAGTTCTGCTTGTGTTACTTTTGTTTGCTATTTTTTCTGTCCAGCTTGCTATATTGGTTTGTCTTGCTTGCTGGAAGCTCTGGGACGCAGAGGGAGCACCTCCGTACCGTTAGTGGGTGCGGAGGGTCTTTTTGCGCCCTCTGCGTGGTTGTTTGTAGGTTTTTGTGTTGACCGCAAAGCTATCTTTACTATCCTCGGTCTATTCAGTAAGTCGGGCCTCACTTTGCTAAAACCTATTTCCTCTCTGTGTTTGTATTTTCATCTTTACTCACAGTCATTATATGTGGGGGGCTGCCTTTTGCTTTGGGGAATTTCTCTGAGGCAAGGTAGGCTTATTTTTCTATTTTCAGGGCTAGCTAGTTTCTCAGGCTGTGCCCGAGGCGCCTAGGTCTGGTCAGGAGCGCTCCACGGCTACCTCTAGTGTGGTGTGATAGGATTAGGGATTGCGGTCAGCAGAGTTCCCACGTCTCAGAGCTCGTCCTATGTTATTAGTAACTATCAGGTCACTTTGTGTGCTCTTAACCACCAGGTCCATTGTGTCTCTGAATCACCAGTTCATAACAGTACTGGAGGCCCAAAGTACTAATGCTTCTCAATAGAGGGAAAAGAGAAGTTCTGAGACCATTTTTTTTTCTCTGCACTGTGTTTTGTCTTTCTTTTCCCCTAGACATTTGGGTGGTTCAGGACACAGGTGTAGTGATGGACATTAAAGGTCTGTTTTCTTGTGTGGATCATCTCGCTGCAAGAGTACAAAATATTCAAGACATTGTGGTTCAGAAATCTATGTTAGAACCTAGAATTCCTATTCCTGACTTATTTTCTGGAGATAGAGCTAAGTTTTTGAATTTCAAAAATAATTGTAAACTGTTTCTGGCTTTGAAACCCCGCTCCTCTGGTGACCCAGTTCAACAAGTTAAGATCATTATTTCTTTATTATGTGGCGACCCTCAAGACTGGGCATTTTCCCTTGCGCCAGGAGATCCTGCATTATGCGATATTGATGCGTTTTTTCTGGCGCTCGGATTGCTGTATGATGAACCTGATTCAGTGAATCAGGCAGAGAAAAATTTGCTGGCTCTGTGTCAGGGTCAGGATGAGGTAGAGATATATTGTCAGAAGTTTAGGAAGTGGTCTGTGCTCACTCAATGGAATGAATGTGCGCTGGCAGCAATTTTCAGAAAGGGTCTCTCTGAAGCCCTTAAGGATGTCATGGTGGGATTTCCTATGCCTGCTGGTCTGAATGAGTCTATGTCTTTGGCCATTCAGATCGATCGACGCTTACGTGAGCGTAAAAATGTGCACCATTTGGCGGTATTATCTGAGCATAAACCTGAGCCTATGCAATGTGATAGGACTTTGACCAGAGCTGAACGGCAAGAACACAGACGTCGGAATGGGCTGTGTTTTTATTGTGGTGATTCCACTCATGCTATCTCCGATTGTCCTAAGCGCACTAAGCAGTTCGCTAGGTCTGCTACCATTGGTACGGTACAGTCAAAATTTATTTTGTCCGTTACTTTGATCTGCTCTTTGTCATCCTATTCTGTCATGGCATTTGTGGATTCAGGCACTGCCCTGAATTTGATGGACTTGGACTTTGCTAGGCGCTGTGGGTTTTTCTTGGAGCCCTTGCAGTATCCTATTCCATTGAGAGGAATTGATGCTACGCCTTTGGCCAAGAATAAGCCTCAGTACTGGACCCAACTGACCATGTGCATGGCTCCTGCGCATCAGGAGGATATTCGCTTTTTGGTGTTGCATAATCTGCATGATGTGGTCGTGTTGGGTTGCCATGGCTACAGGTCCATAACCCAGTATTGGATTGGAAATCTATGTCTGTGTCCAGCTGGGGTTGTCAGGGGGTACATGGTGATGTTCCAGTTCTGTCTATTTCATCATCCACCCCTTCTGAGGTCCCATAGTTCTTGTCGGATTACCGGGATGTATTTGATGAGCTCAAGTCCAGTGCCCTACCTCCGCATAGGGATTGCGATTGTGCTATCGATTTGATACCTGGTATTAAGTTTCCTAAGGGTCGACTGTTTAATTTGTCTGTGCCTGAGCACGCCACTATGCGGAGTTACGTAAAGGAATCCTTGGAGAAGGGTCATATTCGCCCATCGTCGTCGCCATTGGGAGCAGGGTTCTTTTTTGTGGCCAAGAAGGATGGTTCGTTGAGACCTTGTATTGATT
The DNA here is from genome assembly GCF_032444005.1 of Ranitomeya imitator. Lineage (NCBI taxonomy): Eukaryota > Metazoa > Chordata > Amphibia > Anura > Dendrobatidae > Ranitomeya > Ranitomeya imitator. Next base: position 177,429,464 of record NC_091284.1, read on the forward strand.
ACCGCCTTCTAAATAAAATCACAGTCAAATTTCAGTACCCCTTGCCGCTGCTGTCTGATTTGTTTGCTCGGATTAAAGGGGCTAGTTGGTTCACCAAGATAGATCTTCGTGGTGCGTATAATCTTGTGCGTATTAAACAGGGCGATGAATGGAAAACAGCATTTAATACGCCCGAGGGCCATTTTGAGTACCTGGTTATGCCATTCGGGCTTTCCAATGCTCCATCAGTATTTCAGTCCTTTATGCATGACATCTTCCGAGAGTACCTGGATAAATTCCTGATTGTATACTTGGATGATATTTTGGTCTTCTCGGATGATTGGGAGTCTCACGTGAAGCAGGTTAGAATGGTGTTCCAGGTCCTGCGTGCGAATTCTTTGTTTGTGAAGGGGTCAAAGTGTCTCTTTGGTGTTCAGAAGGTTTCATTTTTGGGTTTCATTTTTTCCCCTTCTACTATCGAGATGGACCCTGTTAAAGTTCAGGCCATTTATTATTGGACTCAGCCGACATCTCTGAAGAGTCTGCAAAAGTTCCTGGGCTTTGCTAATTTTTATCGTCGCTTCATCAATAATTTTTCGAGTATTGCTAAACCGTTGACTGATTTGACCAAGAAGGGTGCTGATGTGGTCAATTGGTCTTCTGCTGCTGTAGAAGCTTTTCAGGAGTTGAAGCGTTGTTTTTCTTCTGCCCCTGTGTTGTGCCAGCCAGATGTTTCGCTCCCGTTCCAGGTCGAGGTTGATGCTTCTGAGATTGGAGCAGGGGCTGTTTTGTCGCAAAGAAGTTCTGATGGCTCGGTGATGAAAACATGTGCCTTCTTTTCCAGGAAGTTTTCGCCTGCTGAGCGTAATTATGATGTTGGCAATCGAAAGTTGTTGGCCATGAAGTGGGCATTCGAGGAGTGGCGTCATTGGCTTGAAGGAGCTAAGCATCGCGTGGTGGTCTTGACTGATCACAAGAACTTGACTTATCTCGAGTCTGCCAAACGGTTGAATCCTAGACAGGCTCGTTGGTCGCTGTTTTTCTCCCGTTTTGACTTTGTGGTTTTGTACCTTCCGGGCTCTAAGAATGTGAAGGCGGATGCCCTGTCTAGGAGTTTTGTGCCCGACTCTCCGGGTTTGCCTGAGCCGGCGGGTATTCTCAAAGAGGGGGTAATTTTGTCTGCCATCTCTCCTGATTTGCGGCGGATGCTGCAAAAATTTCAGGCTAATAGACCTGACCGTTGCCCAGCGGAGAAACTGTTTGTCCCTGATAAATGGATGAGTAGAGTTATCTCTGAGGTTCATTGTTCGGTGTTGGCTGGTCATCCTGGAATCTTTGGTACCAGAGATTTGGTGGCTAGATCCTTTTGGTGGCCGTCTCTGTCGCGGGATGTGCGTTCGTTTGTGCAGTCCTGTGGGATTTGTGCTCGGGCTAAGCCCTGCTGTTCTCGTGCCAGTGGGTTGCTTTTGCCCTTGCCAGTCCCGAAGAGGCCCTGGACACATATCTCTATGGATTTTATTTCGGATCTCCCCGTCTCTCAAAAGATGTCGGTCATTTGGGTGGTTTGTGATCGCTTCTCTAAGATGGTCCATTTGGTACCCTTGTCTAAATTGCCTTCCTCCTCTGATTTGGTGCCATTGTTTTTCCAGCATGTGGTTCGTTTACATGGCATTCCGGAGAACATCGTTTCTGACAGAGGTTCCCAGTTTGTTTCGAGGTTTTGGCGAGCCTTTTGTGCTAGGATGGGCATTGATTTGTCTTTTTCCTCGGCTTTCCATCCTCAGACAAATGGCCAAACTGAACGAACCAATCAGACCTTGGAAACATATCTGAGATGTTTTGTTTCTGCTGATGAGGATGATTGGGTGTCCTTTTTGCCTTTGGCTGAGTTCGCCCTTAATAATCGGGCCAGCTCGGCTACTTTGGTTTCGCCGTTTTTCTGCAATTCTGGTTTCCATCCTCGTTTCTCTTCAGGGCAGGTTGAGTCTTCGGACTGTCCTGGTGTGGATACTGTGGTGGATAGGTTGCAGCAGATTTGGACTCATGTAGTGGACAATTTGACATTGTCCCAGGAGAAGGCTCAACGTTTCGCTAACCGTAGGCGCTGTGTGGGTCCCCGACTTCGTGTTGGGGATTTGGTTTGGTTGTCGTCTCGTTATATTCCTATGAAAGTTTCCTCTCCTAAGTTTAAGCCTCGTTTCATTGGTCCGTATAGGATTTCTGAGGTTCTTAATCCTGTGTCTTTTCCTTTGACCCTTCCAGCTTCTTTTTCCATCCATAATGTATTCCATAGGTCATTGTTGCGGAGATACGTGGCACCTGTGGTTCCATCCGTTGATCCTCCTGCCCCGGTTTTGGTTGAGGGGGAGTTGGAGTATATAGTGGAGAAGATTTTGGATTCTCGTATTTCGAGACGGAAACTCCAGTACCTGGTTAAGTGGAACGGTTATGGTCAGGAAGATAATTCCTGGGTCTTTGCCTCTGATGTCCATGCTGCCGATCTGGTTCGTGCCTTTCATTCGGCTCATCCTGGTCAGCCTGGGGGCTCTGGTGAGGGTTCGGTGACCCCTCCTCAAGGGGGGGGTACTGTTGTGATTTCTGTGGTCGAGCTCCCTCCTGTGGTCATGAGTGGTACTTCGGCTGGTTCTGTCTATGAGCTTCCTCTGGTGGATGTGAGTGGGGCTGCGGCTTCTGAGTTTCCTTCCTCAGGTGACGAGGTTAAGTCGTTAGGTGCTGCTCTATTTAACTCCACCTAGTTCTTTGTTCCTTGCCTCCAGTCAATGTTCCAGTATTGGTCTTGCTCTCTCCTGGATTGTCTTGTGGCTTGTCTGCCCTGCATAAGCTAAGTTCTGCTTGTGTTACTTTTGTTTGCTATTTTTTCTGTCCAGCTTGCTATATTGGTTTGTCTTGCTTGCTGGAAGCTCTGGGACGCAGAGGGAGCACCTCCGTACCGTTAGTCGGTGCGGAGGGTCTTTTTGCGCCCTCTGCGTGGTTGTTTGTAGGTTTTTGTGTTGACCGCAAAGCTATCTTTACTATCCTCGGTCTATTCAGTAAGTCGGGCCTCACTTTGCTAAAACCTATTTCCTCTCTGTGATAGGATTAGGGATTGCGGTCAGCAGAGTTCCCACGTCTCAGAGCTCGTCCTATGTTATTAGTAACTATCAGGTCACTTTGTGTGCTCTTAACCACCAGGTCCATTGTGTTTCTGAATCACCAGTTCATAACAGACGTAATAGACATAACAGTCCTATTCATCTGGCACGGCCCTGTCCTTGATTTATAGAACTTTATGATGTATCTTAATCGTAACGACTCCAATATCAGACTCACCTATACTTACCATCAAAATGAGATCTCCTTCCTTGACATTACACTAAAAGTGCATGGTGATGGTTCGATTTATACAGATATGTATTGGAAGGAAACCTTGGTTAATGCCCTCTTGCACTCTATTTCTTCTCATCCACCCTCCACGAAAAGGGCCATCCCCATTGGACAGTTGCTTCGTGCTAGAAGGATCTGTACCTCTGACTTTTTATTTGAGGAGCAGGCGAAGGACCTTGGGGAACATAGTAACATAGTAACATAGTAACATAGTTAGTAAGGCCGAAAAAAGACATTTGTCCATCCAGTTCAGCCTATATTCCATCATAATAAATCCCCAGATCTACGTCCTTCTACAGAACCTAATTGTATGATACAATATTGTTCTGCTCCAGGAAGACATCCAGGCCTCTCTTGAACCCCTCGACTGAGTTCGCCATCACCACCTCCTCAGGCAAGCAATTCCAGATTCTCACTGCCCTAACAGTAAAGAATCCTCTTCTATGTTGGTGGAAAAACCTTCTCTCCTCCAGACGCAAAGAATGCCCCCTTGTGCCCGTCACCTTCCTTGGTATAAACAGATCCTCAGCGAGATATTTGTATTGTCCCCTTATATACTTATACATGATTATTAGATTAGATAGGGAAGGTTTCAGACAAAGATGTTATAGTGGTCATTCGATCAAGAAAGGATATTTAAGAGCAAAAAAGACTAAGACTAATAGAAATGATCTTCTAGCTGAGGTGAAAAAGGATAAAAAGAAAAAAGTCTGGGATGGTCAACCGAGATTTGTATCCACCTACAACCACAGATGGGAGCTGATGAGATCTATCATGAAAAAACACTGGTCGGTATTATTAACTGATGCGGTGTTATGGAAAATTTTGTCGGACCGACCCTTGATGACTGCACGTAGAAGTGCTAATATACGTGACATACTGGTACATAGCCATTATGTCGCCAAAACCCCGCACCACTTTGGAGCAGGGCAACAAAAAAACTGATTTTTTCCATGTGGAAGTTGTTTAGTGTGTAAAAACTTGGTAAGATCCACATCCTTCACGTCATCAGATGGCAAAAACTTCCAGATAAGAGGTTATATTACATGCAGTACTACCGTTGTGGTCTATTACGCGATTTGTACCTGCAAATTGATATATGTGGGATTAATATTGCGAGAATTGCGAGTACACGTACAAGAACATGTAAGAGACATTGTGGGGGCTCGGGACGTGGAGGATGTGGACAATTTAAAACCTATACCTAAACACTTTCGTTTATGCCACCAGTGTAATCCAAAACATCTAAAAGTCTGAGGGATTGATAAGGTTTGTGCTGGCATCAGGGGAGGGGACCTGAAATGAAAACTGGCACAATGTGAGTGTAGGTGGATTACTTTGCTGAACACCATGGCCCCACTAGGGCTAAACGAACAATTTTTATAGTGATTTAGTTCCAGATTTGTTTTTATTGTTTCATTTTTTATTATTTTTTGTGCTTGAGTATGTGTGTGTGCTAATTGTCTTTATTTTGTGTTTTCTTTATTTAGTTGTGTATTTAGTAGGTATTTGATTGCATATGTGCAAATGTGACGAATCCTCAGGATAAGATATATTCGATCTAAAGTTTTGGTGCTGGATCCCATTTCAGTCCTCCTATCATGTTCCATCTGAGGACCAACAACGGGAGATCTGGAGCCTTATGTGTGGCACAAAGATATGAATCCACGACCTATTCACATCTTAAAAGTCTATTATACTGAGTTTTTTTCTTCTTTCTTCACTATTTTGGTCACTGCATATAACCCCCTTCTTTATAGAATATGTATATATGTTGGGGGTGAGGGTTATAACATGCTAAATTCATTTATCACGGGGCATGTATTTTTTGACTTGCACCCACATGTTATCACTAGGTTTTATGATTATATGATTTGTTATTATATGATTATAGATTAATCCTAGGTTTTATTTTCTAATTCTTCTATTTTCATCACCATCTTCACTTATTCCCTGCAGTCCTTGCTCCCATTTCTCCTTTTTTCCCCTTTTCCCTCTCTTTTGTGTAGATATGTGTGAATAGGATTGTATTATTCATTAAGTACTTATCGCATTGCCCCTATCTCCATGTGCGATGGGACTTTGTAACGGGTTACGGCTGAGATTACGTTTGTTTATGTGCCCCAATTTGACATCAGTATAGGCGGTACCTTTTATGATCCACAGAGCGCATGTCCATCGCTGTCCGAATTCCGGGGCATTACAAGTGGCGCCCGGTAGTGACGTCTGCGGTCCAGTGGCGTCCTTGTTACGCGACTGTGAACCGCAGCGCCATGGTGTTTGTCGCGTGTGATGCAACTCCCGGCGCGACTGACGTGGGACATGCGCCATAATGAGTGGCACCTGGAAGGAGGATTATGGACCTTATAAGAACTGGCCCAACACACTGCACAGCACTGCCCCCTGACGAAGCCGACGCGAAACACACGTTGGGGCTTCGGTGGTGACCTCTGGGAGTCTGCATAATGGGTAAGGTTTATGGAACTGGGATTGACATTTAGTGCGCTATACTTGATTTTGACCCCGTGGTGGGATATATGATATGTAGTAAGTAACCTTCCCGGCCCTAAAAACTCCTATTATGATATGCACTGTTAGCACTTTATTATTAAACACATGCAGACTTTTTTAGGGGTTGTCATCGTTTACTTTCAGTGTTTTCTTCAGTCTTGCTCGCTGAGTCATCTATCTGTTTATTGTTAAACTAGATGGTGGCCCGATTCTAACGCATCGGGTATTCTAGAATATGCATGTCCACGTAGAATATTGCCCAGCCCACAAAGTATATTGCCCAGCGATGTAGTATATTGCCCAGCGACGTAGTATATTGCCCAGCGACGTAGTATGTTGCCCAGTGACGTAGTATATTGTCCAGCCACGTAGTATATTGCCCAGCCACGTAGTATATTGCCCAGCCACGTAGTATATTGCCCAGTGACGTAGTATATTGCCCACCCACGTAGTATATTGCCCAGCCACGTAGTATATTGTCCAGCCACGTAGTATATTGTCCAGCCACGTAGTATATTGTCCAGTGACGTAGTATATTGCCCAGCTATGTAGTATACAGCACAGAGCCACGTAGTATATTGCACAGCAAGGTAGTATACAGCACAGAGCCATGTAGTGTATTGCACAGCGACGTAGTATACCAAACAGAGCCACATAGTATATTGCCCAGCGACGTATTATATTGCCCAGCGACATAGTATATTGCCCAGCCACGTAGTATATTGTCCAGCCACGTAGTATATTGTCCAGCCACGTAGTATATTGTCCAGTGACGTAGTATATTGCCCAGTTACGTAGTATACAACACAGAGCCACGTTAATATTGCATAGTGAGGTAGTATACAGCACAGAGCCACGTAGTATATTGCATAGCGACGTAGTATACAGCACAGAGCCATGTAGTATATTGCCCAGCAACATAGTATATTGCCCAGTTACGTAGTATACAGCACAGAGTCACGTAGTATATTGCCCAGCGACGTAGTATATTGCCCAGCGACGTAGTATATTGTCCAGCCACATAGTATATTGCCCAGCCACGTAGTATATTGCCCAGCCACGTAGTATATTGTCCAGCCACGTAGTATATTGTCCAGCCACGTAGTACATTGTCCAGTGACGTAGTATATTGCCCAGTTATGTAGTATACAACACAGAGCCACGTAGTATATTGCACAGCAAGGTAGTATACAGCACAGAGCCACGTAGTATATTGCCCAGCGACATAGTATATTGCCCAGCCACGTAGTATATAGCCCAGCCACGTAGTATATGGCTCAGCCATGTAGTATATTGCCCAGCAACGTAATATATTGTCCAGCCACGTAGTATATTGTCCAGCCACGTAGTATATTGCCCAGTGACGTAGTATATTGCCCAGTTACATAGTATACAGCACTGAGCCACGTAGTATATTGCACAGCGACGTAGTATACAGCACAGAGCCACGTAGTATATTGCCCAGTGACGTAGTATATTGGCCAGCGACGTAGTATATTGCCCAGCTACGTAGTATATTACTCAGCCACGTATGTCACAGTTTAAAAAATAAAAAATAAACATACTCACCTAACGATCCGAGGGCCCCTTGTAGTTTAACATACTCACCATTCTGGTCGCTGCTCCTCAGCGTCCCGTCTCTCCGCCTCCTGGGATCCAACAGCGCTGTGCCGATGGGCGCGCGGCTGCCGCCATCTTGCGTTCCCAGGATGCATTGCAAAATTACCCAGATGACTTAGCGGTCTCGCGAGACCGCTAGGTCTTCTGGGTAATTTCGCAATGCATCGCTGGGAAAGGAAGATGGCGGCAGGCGCGAGCGGCTCAGCGAACAACGGAAGGTGAGTATAGCAGGTTTTTTGTTTTTTTTACTATTTTTATCATTACTTTTTTTACTATTGATGCCGCATAGGCAGCATTAATAGTAAAAGGTTGGGGACACACAGGGTTAATAGCGGCGGTAACAGAGTGTTTACCCGCGGCATAACGCGGTCCGTTACCGCCGGCATTAACCCTGTGTTAGCAGTGACCGGAAGGGAGTATGGAGCGGGCGCCGGCCACTGACTGCAGGGAGTAAGGAGCTGCCATTTTCTTCCGGACTGTGCCCGTCGCTGATTGGTCCCGGCAGCCATGACAGGCAGCTGGCGAGACCAATCAGCGAATGAATAACCGTGACAGAAAGAAAGAAAAAAAGAAAGAAGGACAGACGGAAGTGACCCTTAGACAATTATATAGTAGATGATATTATTATTTTATATGTGACCTCTTTGTGGAATAAAAATTTGTATATATACTTTTTTCAATTTGGACTTGGACTTCTATTTTGTTTCTCAGGTATATCCCATTTATTTAACTTGCACTTTGTTTACAAACCACTTTATTTAGCAAGGCCGGTGAGCAAGACGATGTCATATGTGAAGGCTCGCTTTCATTTGATATCTGTATGTATGAAAAGAATGCTGCTGGGGTCATAGTTTATGATTCTTTTAGCTTATCTAACGTGTTATAATGAAAAGAAACTGCTGCTATCATTCTGATTTAGTTTTCAAATAAAAGTCACAATTTTGCTGACACTCTAATAGAGGAAAACAAAATAATTTTATTCAAAGTGCATAAACAAGAATAATTTAGCCCAAGGTGTTTCCAGTCACTAGCAATGGCTCAGCGTTGCAATTGAACTATAAAAATATACAGTAAACTGCAATGTGAACACCCCTAAGCATCTTCATAAAATGTAATGTAAAGTAAATATATGTAAATGCTATTAGTGGATGCACAATAAGCTTAAATTTGCTCAATGGCATTTGAGTTTCTTTAATATGATAACAGTGCAAAGTATGTGTATTCTTTCCACCCAAATTCCCCATTTACTTTACATGTGATTGTTCTGGAAAAATCATTTAGGAGAGTTCCTGTATACGGAGCCTTGCAATAGTCCACTGGAAAAATAAGTATAAAAATCAACTCTCAACCAGAAATAAAATGATCTCACCAGTGTCACATTTTGGAGATAGCTATCATTTTATGATCCTTGCAACATGATTAGGTATAATAATCAAGCCAAACATGTATTTTTCAGTATTTAAAATAGCTTTTATTGCAATGAGTCATGAAAAACAAATAAATAATATACTTCAAAGCAGCGCAGACTTAAGCACAGTGTTACAAATGTTACGCTCACACTACTAGAATAAAAGCATAACATAAAGGAAATGCACACTATGCACTACAACAACATTCTGATAATGCTACTTATGTCATTTTTTTAAGGAGTTGTTCGGTATTAAGCTACAAGTCTGCTATCTATCTACAAATTTAAAAAAACTGACCGTCACATCCAAACAATGACTAAGTGTGAACAGGTGCTGAACCTAGAGTCACGAACTCAGATACACTCAAACATAAAAAGGCAGCACTCTGTAGTGCCAAAACTTGTAAACATGAACATGCATATTCTAGAATACCCGATGCGCTAGAATCAGGCCACCATCTAGTATGGTTATAGTTTTGTGTTCCCCCTATAACTTTAAGAAGCCAAAGCATGAACGACCCTTAGGGTATGAACATTTTAAGACACCATATGTTAGGTGTCGAGTTCCCGCTGCTGCACAGGGGGAATCTCGAACCATGTCTGCTGCGGTCTCCCATTCTATTTTGGCCGCAGTGGAGCCTGCTCAGTGGAGACATCGGTTCCAGCGTCTGGCTCAGCCTGATACTGTGCGATGGGTTACTGCTACCTTTCCAGGCTCTCCCTTTGTAGCCAGCACTGGTCAGTGGCAAGCAGGCTTTTCTGGGACTAAGTGCTGCCTTGCACACACTGGTACTGAGCCTCCCCGGGGTCGAGTCTATCCGTTATCTCTTCCGGAGATGGAGGCAATGTCCCAGTACATCCGAGAGAATCTGGCAAGAGGATTCATTAGGAAGTCAGTGTCACCTGCAGGGGCTGGGTTCTTCGTGCAGAAGAAGAATGGAGAACTACGTCCATGCATAGACTACAGGGGTCTTAACGCCATCACCGTTCAGAATAAGTACCCATTACCCCTGATATCTGATCTTTTTGATAGGCTACGGGGAGCAAGAGTATTTACTAAATTAGATCTACATGGTGCTCCAAACCTGATTCGCATCCTTGAGGGGGACGAATGGAAGATGGCTTTTAACACCAGGGATGGGCACTATGAATATCTGATGATGCCCTTCGGGCTCTGTAATGCACCAGCCGTTTTCCAAGACATTGTGAACGACATCTTCCTTGATAAGCTCACCACCTCGGTCATAGTCTATCTGGATGATATTCTCATCTACTCTCCAGATATTGACTCCCACCAGAGAGATGTTTGCAAAGTATTCAACCTCTTACGGGCAAACTCCCTCTATGCCAAGTTAGAGAAGTGTGTGTTTGAGCAGGAGTCCTTGCCTTTCCTTGGCCATGTCATCTCTGCTCAGGGATTGGCTATGGATCCTGCCAAGCTACAGGCTGTGATGGACTGGCAGGAACCCCATTCTCTTAAAGCGGTGCAGCACTTTATGGGGTTCATTAATTACTATCGCCAGTTCATTGCCCACTTCTCAACTTTGGTAGCTCCCTTGGTTGCCCTCACCAAGAAAGGAGCAAATCTCAAATTGTGGTCAGAGGAGGTCTCCAAGGCCTTTCTCTGTATTAATTATAATAGAAACTCCGGCACTCAATGAAAGGGAGATTATTCACTTATTCATGAATTTTTATTTCAAAGAAAAATTAATAAAACCAAAAACACATGGGCTACTTGCACAGTGAACAAGTCTGTAGAAACCTGTTCACACCACCAAAGAACTTGAAGACACAAAAGCGCACAGAGAGGTACAAAAATACTCTGTTGTAAGAAAGTAACAGTAAATAAGCAATTGCTAGTCAAAAAATGAAAAAATACAGGGTATTTACTTAATACGTTTTTTTGCAAAAAAAAGTATGTTAAGCTGCTCCACCAATCGCCAAGGTATACCCATAATAGAGCAGTCCTATCTAATGTTTATTATCCCTATCTGATGTATTTAAAAACCTGATCATCTGTATAGTACCTGTATGAGCAGGGTTCAGAGAGAAAATATCCATGTAGAACATGCAGGATGGAACAGCTACAATGCAAATGACCCACAGAGGAGTGGTGGACTCCCCAGTCTTTTAGAAACAAGAGAACAATTATAAAACCAAAAACATATGGGCTACTTGCACAGTGAACAAGTCTGTAGAAACCTTTTCACACCACCAAAGAACTTGAAGACACAAAAGCGCACAGAGAGGTAAAAAAAATACTCTGTTGTAAGAAAGTCACAGTAAATAAGCAAGTGCTAGTCAAAAAATGAAAAAATACAGGGCATTTAGTTAATACATTTTTTGCAAAAAAAAAAAAGTATGTTAAGCTTTTTTGTATACCTTGGCGATTGGTGGAGCAGCTTAACATACTTTTTTTTTGCAAAAAAACTTATTAACTAAATACCCTGTATTTTTTCATTTTTTGACTAGCACTTGCTTATTTACTGTGACTTTCTTACAACAGAGTATTTTTTTTACCTCTCTGTGCGCTTTTGTGTCTTCAAGTTCTTTGGTGGTGTGAACAGGTTTCTACAGACTTGTTCACTGTGCAAGTAGCCCATGTGTTTTTGGTTTTATAATTGTTCTCTTGTTTCTACAAGACTGGGGAGTCTGTTATGATCCGGTGACCTGGGAGCTGCATGAGAACTTTCACTGGAGAAAGTGGCCACTGTACTGACCACAATCCTGAACTTTACACCGCAACTAGAAGTAGCCGTGGAGTGTACCTAACACACCTAGACACCTCGTCACAGCCGGAGAACTAAATACCCCTAAAGATGGAAATAGGAATACTATCTTGCCTCAGAGAAAATCCCCAAAGGATAGACAGCCCCCCACAAATATTGGCGGTGAGTCAGAGAGGAAAAAACATACACAGGCAGAAAAACAGGATTAGCACAGGAGGCCACTCTAGCTAGATAGGACAGGATAGGACAGAGTTCTGTGTGGTCAATATAAAAACCCTTCAAAACATCCACAGCAGAATATACAAAAACTTCCTACATCTTTACTAAAAGATATAGGAGCGTAAATCTGCAACTCCAGTGAATCCTATTATTATTATTTTTATTATTTTTTATTCTACAATCAGAGCAGGAATAAAACTGAAACAAGCACACTGGCAGTGTGCCACAGAAACAAAAACCAAACACTTATCTTTGCTGAAATAGGCAGCGAGCAGGAGAAGCCAGAAAGTGATCCAACACTTCACAAGGAACATTGACTACTGGCAAGGGCTAAATGATCCTGCCCACTTAAATATCCCAGTCAGAATTGTAATCATCCGATACACCTGGCCACGTCTGTGACTCAGAGACAACTGCATTCCCACCTACAACCACTGGAGGAAACCCAAGAGCAGAATTCACAACAGTACCCCCCCCCCCTTGAGGAAGGGTCACTGAACCCTCACCAGGGCCCCCAGGACGATCTGGACGAGCCAGATGAAAGGCACGGACCAAATCAGCAGCATGGACATCAGAGGCAAAAACCCAAGAATTATCCTCCTTGCCATAACCCTTCCATTTGACCAGGTACTGGAGCTTCCGCCTTGAAAAACGGGAATCCAAAATCTTCTCAACAACATATTCCAATTCCCCATCAACCAACACAGGGGCCGGAGGATCAACAGAGGGAACAACGGGCTCCACATATTTCCGCAACAAAGATCTATGGAAGACATTATGGATAGCAAAAGAGGCCGGAAGCGCCAGTCGAAAAGACACCGGATTAATAATCTCAGAAATCCTATAAGGACCAATAAACCGAGGCTTAAACTTAGGAGAAGAAACCTTCATAGGAACATGACGGGAAGACAACCAGACCAGATCCCCAACCCGAAGCCGGGAACCAACACACCGACGACGATTAGCAAAACGTTGAGCCTCCTCTTGAGACAACACCAACTTGTCCACCACATGAGCCCAAATCTGCTGCAACCTGTCCACCACAGAATCCACACCAGGACAGTCAGAAGGCTCAACCTGCCCAGAAGAAAAACGAGGATGAAAACCAAAATTACAAAAGAAAGGCGAAACCAAGGTAGCAGAACTAGCCCGATTATTAAGGGCAAACTCGGCCAAAGGCAAGAAGGCCACCCAATCATCCTGATCAGCAGACACAAAGCATCTCAAATAAGTCTCCAAGGTCTGATTAGTTCGCTCGGTCTGGCCATTTGTCTGAGGATGAAACGCAGAAGAAAAAGACAAATCAATGCCCAGCCTAGCACAAAAGGCCCACCAAAACCTAGAAACAAACTGGGAACCTCTGTCGGACACAATATTCTCCGGAATACCATGCAAACGAACCACATGCTGAAAGAACAACGGAACCAAATCTGAAGAGGAAGGCAATTTAGGTAAGGGCACCAAATGAACCATCTTAGAGAACCGGTCACAAACAACCCAGATAACAGACATCTTCTGGGAGACCGGAAGATCAGAAATAAAATCCATCGAAATATGCATCCAGTGCCTCTCAGGACTGGCAATGGCAAAAGCAATCCACTAGCATGGGAACAACAAGGCTTGGCCCGTGCACAAGTCCCACAGGACTGCACAAAAGAACGCACATCACATGACAATGAAGGCCACCAAAAGGACCTACCAACCAAATCTCTGGTACCAAAAATGCTAGGATGACCGGCCAACACGAAATAGTGAACCTCAGAAATCACTCTACTAGTCCATCTGTCAGGAACAAACAATTTCCCCACAGGACAGCGGTCAGGTTTGTCAGCCTGAAATTCCTGAAGAACCCATCGTAAATCAGGGGAAATGGCAGAAAGGACCACCCCATCTTTCAGAATACCGACCGGCTCTAAGACCTCAGGAGAATCAGGCAAAAAAACTCCTAGAGAGGGCATCAGCCTTAATATTCTTAGAACCCAGAAGGTACGAGACCACAAAATCAAAACGGGAAAAAAACAAGGACCATTGAGCCTGTCTAGGATTCAGCCGTTTAGCAGACTCGAGGTAAATAAAATTCTTATGATCGGTCAAGACCACAATACGGTGCTTAGCTCCCTCAAGCCAATGTCGCCACTCCTCAAATGCCCACTTCATAGCCAACAACTCCCGATTGCCGACATCATAATTGCGTTCAGCAGGCGAAAACTTACGGGAAAAGAAGGCACACGGTTTCATTAAGGAACCAACAGGATCCCTCTGAGACAAAACGGCCCCTGCCCCAATCTCAGAAGCGTCAACCTCAACCTGAAACGGAAGAGAAACATCCGGTTGGCGCAACACAGGAGCAGAAGTAAATTGACGTTTAAGCTCCTGAAAGGCAGAGACAGCTGCAGAGGACCAATTCGCCACATCAGCGCCTTTCTTCGTCAAATCGGTCAAGGGTTTAACCACGCTGGAATAATGAGCAATGAAACGGCGATAAAAATTTGCAAAACCCAAAAATTTCTGAAGGCTCTTCACAGATGTGGGCTGAATCCAATCATGAATGGCATGAACCTTAACTGGATCCATCTCTATAGACGAAGGAGAAAAAATGAAGCCCAAAAAAGAGTCTTTCTGCATCCCAAACAGACACTTAGACCCTTTCACAAACAGGGCATTGTCACGAAGGATCTGAAATACCATCCTGACCTGTTGCACATGAGACTCCCAATCATCGGAAAAAATCAAAATATCGTCCAAATATACAATCAAGAATTTATCAAGATAAGTCCGGAAGATATCATGCATGAAGGACTGAAAAACAGATGGAGCATTAGAGAGTCCGAATGGCATCACAAGGTATTCAAAATGGCCTTCGGGCGTATTAAACGCAGTTTTCCATTCATCACCCTGCTTAATACGAACAAGATTATATGCCCCCCGAAGGTCAATCTTCGTAAACCAACTAGCTCCCTTAATCCTAGCAAACAAATCGGAAAGCAAAGATAAAGGGTATTGAAACTTGACCGTGATTTTATTCAAGAGGCGATAATCTATACAGGGTCTCAAGGAACCATCTTTTTTAGCAACAAAAAAGAACCCCGCTCCCAACGGTGAAGAAGATGGCCGAATATGCCCTTTCTCCAAAGACTCCTTAATATAGCTCCGCATGGCGGTATGTTCAGGCACAGATAGATTAAAAAGTCGACCCTTAGGAAACTGACAGCCTGGAATCAATTCAATAGCAGAATCGCAGTCCCTGTGCGGTGGAAGGAAACTGGACTTGGGCTAATCGAATACATCCTGAAAATCAGACAAAAACTCTGGAATTTCAGAAGGTGAAGAAGAGGAGATTGACATCAAAGGAACATCATTATGAACCCCCTGACAACCCCAACTAGTCACAGACATGGACTTCCAGTCCAATACAGGATTATGTACCTGCAACCATGGAAAACCCAGCACGATAGCATCATGCAAGTTATGCAACACCAGGAATCGACAATCTTCCTGATGGGCTGGCGCCATACGCATGGTCACCTGTGTCCAAAACTGGGGCTTATTTTTAGCCAAGGGTGTAGCATCAATGCCTCTTAAAGGAATAGGGTTCTGCAAAGGCTGCGAGGGAAAACCACAATGCTTGGCAAACTCAAAATCCATGAAATTCAAGGCGGCGCCTGAATCCACAAACGCCATGACAGAAAATGATGACAATGAGCAGATCAAGGACACAGATAACAGAAATTTAGGTTGTACAGTACTGATGGTAATTGAACTGGCGATCCTCTTTGTCCGCTTAGGGCAGACAGAAATGACATGAGAAGCGTCGCCACAATAATAACACAACCTATTTTGACGTCTGAAACCTTGTCGTTCCGTTCTAGACAGAATTCTATCACATTGCATAGGCTCTGAGGATAACACCACAGCGCGCACAGTTCTGCGCTCCCGCAGGCGTCGGTCAATCTGAATGGCCAGAGAAATAGAATCACTCAGACCGGAAGGCGTGAGAAACCCCACCATAACATCTTTAACGGATTCAGAAAGCCCCCTTCTGAAAATTGCCGCCAAAGCATCATTATTCCATTTAGTCAACACAGACCATTTTCTGAATTTCTGACAATACAATTCTGCCGCCTCTTGACCCTGAGACAGGGCCAACAAGGTTTTCTCAGCTTGATCCACAGAATTAGGTTCATCATATAATAGTCCTAAAGCCTGAAAAAAGTAGTCAATATTAAGCAAAGCCGGATTCCCAGATTCCAGGGAAAACGCCCAATCCTGCGGGTCGCCACGCAGCAGGGAGATTACGATTTTTACCTGCTGAATTGAATCACCAGAGGATCGAGGTCTCAGGTCAAAAAACAGTTTACAGTTGTTTTTAAAACTCAAAAATTTAGACCTGTCACCAGAAAACAAATCAGGAATAGGAATCTTCGGTTCTAAAGCAGGAGTTTGAAGAATATAATCAGAAATACCTTGCACCCTAGCAGCAAGCTGGTCTACACGAGAAACTAATTCCTGAACATTCATGCTTGCACCAGGCTCCTCAGGCACCCAGAGATAAAGAGGGAGGAGAAGACAAAACAGACTGGAGAAAAAAAATGGCTCAAGAGCTTCCTTCCCTTCTTCTGAGATGCATTTAACTCATTTTTGGCCAGTAGTACTGTTATGATCCGGTGACCTAGGAGCTGCATGAGAACTTTCACTGGAGAAAGTGGCCACTGTACTGACCGCAATCCTGAACTTAACACCGCAACTAGAAGTAGCCGTGGAGTGTACCTAACACACCTAGACACCTCGTCACAGCCGGAGAACTAAATACCCCTAAAGATGGAAATAGGAATACTATCTTGCCTCAGAGAAAATCTCCAAAGGATAGACAGCCCCCCACACATATTGGCGGTGAGTCTGAGAGGAAAAAACATACACAGGCAGAAAAACAGGATTAGCACAGGAGGCCACTCTAGCTAGATAGGACAGGATAGGACAGAGTTCTGTGCGGTCAGTATAAAAACCCTTCAAAACATCCACAGCAGAATATACAAAAACTTCCTACATCTTTACTAAAAGATGAAGGAGTGTAAATCTGCAACTCCAGTGAATCCTACAATCAGAGCAGGAATGAAACTGAATCAAGCACACTGGCAGTGTGCCACAGAAACAAAAACCAAACACTTATCTTTGCTGAAATAGGCAGCTAGCAGGAGAAGCCAGAAAGTGATCCAACACTTCACAAGGAACATTGACTACTGGCAAGGGCTAAAGGATCCTGCCCACTTAAATATCCCAGTCAGAATTGTAATCATCCGATACACCTGGCCAGGTCTGTGACTCAGAGACAACTGCATTCCCACCTACAACCACTGGAGGAAACCCAAGAGCAGAATTCACAACAGGAGTCCACCACTCCTCTGTGGGTCATTTGCATTGTAGCTGTTCCATCCTGCATGTTCTACATGGATATTTTCTCTCTGAACCCTGCTCATACAGGTACTATACAGATGATCAGATTTTTAAATACATCAGATAGAGATAATATACATTAGATAGGACTGCTCTATTATGGGTATACCTTGGCGATTGGTGGAGCAGCTTAACATACTTTTTTTTGCAAAAAAACGTATTAACTAAATACCCTGTATTTTTTCATTTTTTGACTAGCACTTGCTTATTTACTGTGACTTTCTTACAACAGAGTATTTTTTTACCTCTCTGTGCGCTTTTGTGTCTTCAAGTTCTTTGGTGGTGTGAACAGGTTTCTACAGACTTGTTCACTGTGCAAGTAGCCCATGTGTTTTTGGTTTTATAATTGTTCTCTTGTTTCTACAAGACTGGGGAGTCCATCACTCCTCTGTGGGTCATTTGCATTGTAGCTGTTCCATCCTGCATGTTCTACATGGATATTTTCTCTCTGAACCCTGCTCATACAGGTACTATACAGATGATCAGGTTTTTAAATACATCAGATAGGGATAATATACATTAGATAGGACTGCTCTATTATGGGTATACCTTGGCGATTGGTGGAGCAGCTTAACATACTTTTTTTTTTGCAAAAAAACGTATTAATTAAATACCCTGTATTTTTTCATTTTTTGTCTAGCACTTGCTTATTTACTGTGACTTTTTTACAACAGAGTATTTTTTTTACCTCTCTGTGCGCTTTTGTGTCTTCAAGTTCTTTGGTGGTGTGAACAGGTTTCTACAGACTTGTTCACTGTGCAAGCAGCCCATGTGTTTTTGGTTTTATAATTGTTCTCTTGTTTCTACAAGACTGGGGAGTCCATCACTCCTCTGTGGGTCATTTGCATTGTAGCTGTTCCATCCTGCATGTTCTACATGGATATTTTCTCTCTGAACCCTGCTCATACAGGTACTATACAGATGATCAGGTTTTTGAATACATCAGATAGGGATAATATACATTAGATAGGACTGCTCTATTATGGGTATACCTTGGCGATTGGTGGAGCAGCTTAACATAGGTTTTTTTGCAAAAAAAAGTATGAACTAAATACCCTGTATTTTTTCATTTTTTGACTAGCACTTGCTTATTTACTGCGACTTTCTTACAACAGAGTATTTTTTTACCTCTCTGTGCGCTTTTGTGTCTTCAAGTTCTTTGGTGGTGTGAACAGGTTTCTACAGACTTGTTCACTGTGCAAGTAGCCCATGCGTTTTTGGTTTTATAATTGTTCTCTTGTTTCTACAAGACTGGGGAGTCCACCACTCCTCTGTGGGTCATTTGCATTGTAGCTCTTCCATCCTGCATGTTCTACATGGATATTTTCTCTCTGAACCCTGCTCATACAGGTACTATACAGATGATCAGGTTTTTAAATACATCAGATAGGGATAATATACATTAGATAGGACTGCTCTATTATGGGTATACCTTGGTGATTGGTGGAGCAGCTTAACATACTTTTTTTTGCAAAAAAAAACATATTAACTAGATACCCTGTATTTTTTCATTTTTTGACTAGCACTTGCTTATATGCTGTGACTTTCTTACAACAGAGTATTTTTTTACCTCTCCACGCGCTTTTGTGTCTTCAAGTTCTTTGGTGGTGTGAACAGGTTTCTACAGACTTGTTCACTGTGCAAGTAGCCCATGTGTTTTTGGTTTTATAATTGTTCTCTTGTTTCTACAAGACTGGGGAGTCCACCACTCCTCTGTGGGTCATTTGCATTGTAGCTGTTCCATCCTGCATGTTCTACATGGATATTTTTCTCTCTGAACCCTGCTCATACAGGTACTATACAGATGATCAGGTTTTTAAATACATCAGATAGGGATAATATACATAAGATAGGACTGCTCTATTATGGGTATAGCTTGGCGATTGGTGGAGCAGCTTAACATACTTTTTTTTGCAAAAAAAACGTATTAACTAAATACCGTGTATTTTTTCATTTTTTGACTAGCACTTGCTTATTTACTGTGACTTTCCTACAACAGAGTATTTTTTTACCTCTCTGTGCGCTTTTGTGTCTTCAAGTTCTTTGGTGGTGTGAACAGGTTTCTACAGACTTCTTCACTGTGCAAGTAGCCCATGTGTTTTTGGTTTTATAATTGTTCTCTTGTTTCTACAAGACTGGGGAGTCCACCACTCCTCTGTGGGTCATTTGCATTGTAGCTGTTCCATCCTGCATGTTCTACATGGATATTTTCTCTCTGAACCCTGCTCATACAGGTACTATACAGATGATCAGGTTTTTAAATACATCAGATAGGGATAATATATATTAGATAGGACTGCTCTATTATGGGTATACCTTGCCGATTTGTGGAGCAGCTTAACATACTTTTTTTTGCAAAAAAACGTATTAACTAAATGCCCTGTATTTTTTCATTTTTTGACTAGCACTTGCTTATTTACTGTGACTTTCTTACAACAGAGTTTTTTTTACCTCTCTGTGCGCTTTTGTGTCTTCAAGTTCTTTGGTTGTGTGAACAGGTTTCTACAGACTTGCTCACTGTGCAAGTAGCCCATGTATTTTTGGTTTTATAATTGTTCTCTTGTTTCTACAAGACTGGGGAGTCCACCACTCCTCTGTGGGTCATTTGCATTGTAGCTGTTCCATCCTGCATGTTCTACATGGATATTTTCTCTCTGAACCCTGCTCATACAGGTACTATACAGATGATCAGGTTTTTAAATACATCAGATAGGGATAATGTACATTAGTTTGGACTCCTCTATTATGGGTATACCTTGGAGATTGGTGGAGCAGCTTAACATACTTTTTTTTTGCAAAAAAAACTTATTAACTAAATACCTTGTATTTTTTCATTTTTTGACTAGCACTTGCTTATTTACTGTGACTTTCTTACAACAGAGTATTTTTTACCTCTCTGTGCGCTTTTGTGTCTTCAAGTTCTTTGGTGGTATGAACAGGTTTCTACAGACTTGTTCACTGTGCAAGTAGCCCATGTGTTTTTGGTTTTATAATTGTTCTCTTGTTTCTACAAGACTGGGGAGTCCACTACTCCTCTGTGGGTCATTTGCATTGTAGCTGTTCCATCCTGCATGTTCTACATGAATATTATCTCTCTGAACCCTGCTCATACAGGTTCTATACAGATGATCAGGTTTTTAAATACATCAGATAGGGATAATATACATTAGATAGGACTGCTCTATTATGGGTATACCTTGGCGATTGGTGGAGCAGCTTAACTTATTTTTCTTTGCAAAAAAACGTATTAACTAAATACCGTGTATTTTTTCATTTTTTGACTAGCACTTGCTTATTTACTGTGACTTTCTTACAACAGAGTATTTTTTACCTCTCTGTGTGCTTTTGTGTCTTCAAGTTCTTTGTTGGTGTGAACAGGTTTCTACAGACTTGTTCACTGTGCAAGTAGCCCATGTGTTTTTGGTTTTATAATTGTTCTCTTGTTTCTACAAGACTGGGGAGTCCACCACTCCTCTGTGTGTCATTTGCATTGTAGCTGTTCCATCCTGCATGTTCTACATGGATATTTTCTCTCTGAACCCTGCTCATACAGGTACTATACAGATGATCAGGTTTTTAAATACATCAGATAGGGATAATATACATTAGATAGGACTGCTCTATTATGGGTATACCTTGCCGATTGGTGGAGCAGCTTAACATACTTTTTTTTGCAAAAAAAGTATTAACTAAATACCCTGTATTTTTTCATTTTTTGACTAGCACTTGCTTATTTACTGTGACTTTCTTACAACAGAGTTTTTTTTACCTCTCTGTGCGCTTTTGTGTCTTCAAGTTCTTTGGTGGTGTGAACAGGTTTCTACAGACTTGCTCACTGTGCAAGTAGCCCATGTATTTTTGGTTTTATAATTGTTCTCTTGTTTCTAGAAGACTGGGGAGTCCACCACTCCTTTGTGGGTCATTTGCATTGTAGCTGTTTCATCCTGCATGTTCTACATGGATATTTTCTCTCTGAACCCTGCTCATACAGATACTATACAGATGATCAGGTTTTTAAATACATCAGATAGGGATAATATACATTAGATAGGACTGCTCTATTATGGGTATACCTTGGCGATTGGTGGAGCAGGTTAACATACTTTATTTTGCAAAAAAACGTATTAACTAAATACCCTGTATTTTTTCATTTTTTGACTAGCACTTGCTTATTTACTGTGACTTTCTTACAACAGAGTTTTTTTTACCTCTCTGTGCGCTTTTGTGTCTTCAAGTTCTTTGGTTGTGTGAACAGGTTTCTACAGACTTGCTCACTGTGCAAGTAGCCCATGTATTTTTGGTTTTATAATTGTTCTCTTGTTTCTACAAGACTGGGGAGTCCACCACTCCTCTGTGGGTCATTTGCATTGTAGCTGTTCCATCCTGCATGTTCTACATGGATATTTTCTCTCTGAACCCTGCTCATACAGGTACTATACAGATGATCAGGTTTTTAAATACATCAGATAGGGATAATGTACATTAGTTTGGACTCCTCTATTATGGGTATACCTTGGAGATTGGTGGAGCAGCTTAACATACTTTTTTTTTGCAAAAAAAACTTATTAACTAAATACCTTGTATTTTTTCATTTTTTGACTAGCACTTGCTTATTTACTGTGACTTTCTTACAACAGAGTATTTTTTACCTCTCTGTGCGCTTTTGTGTCTTCAAGTTCTTTGGTGGTATGAACAGGTTTCTACAGACTTGTTCACTGTGCAAGTAGCCCATGTGTTTTTGGTTTTATAATTGTTCTCTTGTTTCTACAAGACTGGGGAGTCCACTACTCCTCTGTGGGTCATTTGCATTGTAGCTGTTCCATCCTGCATGTTCTACATGAATATTATCTCTCTGAACCCTGCTCATACAGGTTCTATACAGATGATCAGGTTTTTAAATACATCAGATAGGGATAATATACATTAGATAGGACTGCTCTATTATGGGTATACCTTGGCGATTGGTGGAGCAGCTTAACTTATTTTTCTTTGCAAAAAAACGTATTAACTAAATACCGTGTATTTTTTCATTTTTTGACTAGCACTTGCTTATTTACTGTGACTTTCTTACAACAGAGTATTTTTTACCTCTCTGTGTGCTTTTGTGTCTTCAAGTTCTTTGTTGGTGTTAACAGGTTTCTACAGACTTGTTCACTGTGCAAGTAGCCCATGTGTTTTTGGTTTTATAATTGTTCTCTTGTTTCTACAAGACTGGGGAGTCCACCACTCCTCTGTGTGTCATTTGCATTGTAGCTGTTCCATCCTGCATGTTCTACATGGATATTTTCTCTCTGAACCCTGCTCATACAGGTACTATACAGATGATCAGGTTTTTAAATACATCAGATAGGGATAATATACATTAGATAGGACTGCTCTATTATGGGTATACCTTGCCGATTGGTGGAGCAGCTTAACATACTTTTTTTTGCAAAAAAACGTATTAACTAAATACCCTGTATTTTTTCATTTTTTGACTAGCACTTGCTTATTTACTGTGACTTTCTTACAACAGAGTATTTTTTTACCTCTCTGTGCGCTTTTGTGTCTTC
Organism: Ranitomeya imitator; assembly: GCF_032444005.1. Taxonomy (NCBI): domain Eukaryota; kingdom Metazoa; phylum Chordata; class Amphibia; order Anura; family Dendrobatidae; genus Ranitomeya; species Ranitomeya imitator. Next base: position 177,452,317 of record NC_091284.1, read on the forward strand.
AAGTTCTTTGGTGGTGTGAACAGGTTTCTACAGACTTGTTCACTGTGCAAGTAGCCCATGTGTCTTTTTGTTTTATAATTGTTCTCTTGTTTCTACAAGACTGGGGAGTCCACCACTCCTCTGTGGGTCATTTGCATTGTAGCTGTTCCATCCTGCATGTTCTACATGGATATTTTCTCTCTGAACCCTGCTCATACAGGTACTATACAGATGATCAGGTTTTTAAATACATCAGATAGGGATAATGTACATTAGTTTGGACTCCTCTATTATGGGTATACCTTGGAGATTGGTGGAGCAGCTTAACATACTTTTTTTTTTTGCAAAAAAACGTATTAACTAAATACCCTGTATTTTTTCATTTTTTGACTAGCACTTGCTTATTTACTATGACTTTCTTACAACAGAGTATTTTTTACCTCTCTGTGCGCTTTTGTGTCTTCAAGTTCTTTGGTGGTGTGAACAGGTTTCTACAGACTTGTTCACTGTGCAAGTAGCCCATGTGTTTTTGGTTTTATAATTATTCTCTTGTTTCTACAAGACTGGGGAGTCCACCACTCCTCTTTGGGTCATTTGCATTGTAGCTGTTCCATCCTGCATGTTCTACATGGATATTTTCTCTCTGAACCCTGCTCATGCAGGTACTATACAGATGATCAGGTTTTTAAATACATCAGATAGGGATAATATACATTAGATAGGACTGCTCTATTATGGGTATACCTTGGCGATTGGTGAAGCAGCTTAACATACTTTTTTTTTGCAAAAAAACGTATTAACTAAATACCCTGTTTTTTTTTCATTTTTTGACTAGCACTTGCTTATTTACTGTGACTTTCTTACAACAGAGTAATAAGTAATAATAATAATAATAATAATAATTTTTATTTATATAGCGCCAACATATTCCGCAGCGCTTTACAAATTATAGAGGGGACTTGTACAGACAATAGACATTACAGCATAACAGAAATCACAGTTCAAAATAGATACCAAGAGGAGTGAGGGTCCTGCTCGCAAGCTTACAAACTATGGGGAAAAGGGGAGACACGAGAGGTGGATATTTTTTTACCTCTCTGTGCGCTTTTGTGTCTTCAAGTTCTTTGGTGGTGTGAACAGGTTTCTACAGACTTGTTCACTGTGCAAGTAGCCCATGTGTTTTTGGTTTTATAATTGTTCTCTTGTTTCTACAAGACTGGGGAGTCCACCACTCCTCTGTGGGTCATTTGCATTGTAGCTGTTCCATCCTGCATGTTCTACATGGATATTTTCTCTCTGAACCCTGCTCATACAGGTACTATACAGATGATCAGGTTTTTAAATACATCAGATAGGGATAATATACATTAGATAGGACTGCTCTATTATGGGTATACCTTGGCGATTGGTGGAGCAGCTTAACATACTTTTTTTTGCAAAAAAACGTATTAACTAAATACCCTGTATTTTTTCATTTTTTGACTAGCACTTGCTTATTTACTGTGACTTTCTTACAACAGAGTATTTTTTTACCTCTCTGTGCGCTTTTGTGTCTTCAAAGAAAAATTAATGTTGGTGGGATTCCACATGCAAATTCTCTGTAGACTTTGTAATAAACAGTTTATGTACAATTCTCATTTGTGTACAATTCTCAACATTTCGGCTTGTTTTAAATCCTTTCTCAAGAGATTTCTGTCTGCAATATATACAAATACAAAGATGTATTAATGAAAAAAATGTACAATTGAGATATACAAATAAATAAATAAAGTAGTTGAAATACAAAAACAATACAATATATAATATATAATATGAGATACTATGGTGCACCCTAAAACAAGGATGTGCTGAATGTGCTCTGTTTCCTAACTATAGGCACTTTTTGTATCCGCCAACTTCTAATATCATATCAGAAGGCTGCAAAAATAAACTCCAAAAATAGGTTATAATAGTAATAAAAGTAATAAAATGAAATAACATAAATCCTCATTAATACCAAGAGAAGCAAAAAAAGGAATTCTACACGACCTCAAACGAAAAAGAAAATCCGAGAGAAAATAAAAATAAAAATAAACATTCTCACCGGCCGAAATCCGGAAAAGGGACATACAGTTCAAAATGAGCAATATCAAAGAGACATTTCTCCATTAGTCTCAGGGAATATCAATTCAATTCAATTCAATTCAAATGAGCTTTATTGGCAGGACATGTTAGCATTGCCAAGCACATGGTAAAAATACGGGGGTGGGGGAGGGAGGCATATAGAGGTCCAGGGTATATCAAATTCCTTTTAGAGGATAGGCGATGTTTCCAGGGTGGGTTACAGGAGTCCATGACATATCAGGCTCTTTAGTCGGGGGATAGGGATATGTCCAGTGTTGGGGTACGGGAGTCCATGACATATCAGGCTCCTCTTAGTCTGTGGCAGGCACTGACATATTCCGCTTCTACGGCCACTGCACTTTCCTCTTTCCCCAGTGTTATCGGCAGTTTCTCTTCCTCCTCCATGGAGGTGAAGTGAGTGTCCCTCACTGCGGAGTATTTGGGGCACCTCAGCAGGAAGTGGGCCTCATCCTCCACGGCCTCCTGGGGGCACTGCTGGCAGAGTCTGCTCTCTCGGGGCTTGTAGTTTTGTCGGTGCCGCCCGGATTCGATGAGTAGGCTGTGGGCGCTCAGTCTGTACCGGCTCAGGATCTGTCGATCTTTGGGGTTTTCTAGCTTCTCTAGATATAGGGCCAGTTTGTACTCCCTCTGTAGATTCCGGTATATTGTCAGTTTCTTGGATTTGTTTATGTCGTTCCTCCAGATGCTGAGATATTCCTCTTTGACTTTGTGTACCATTTTCTGGATTTCACCTTTTGTCAGGCCATGCAGGTTGATGGCTTGGTCAGACAGAATATCTAATCCCATAAACCTAATAAAGCTAATATGTGCGCTACCGCAGAGATATACTGTTATAATGACATAAAAGCCATATAATGGATTCCCATACACTGATGGGAAGTGCAAATGCCCACACCTAACAGTAAATACATATAAACACCACATAGTGTGCGAACAAAAAGAAAAAGGGGGGGACACCCTCTTTAACCGTTAATTTTGCATTTTTTTGAGGGTTGCACCTGTATTGGTATTAAATTTGTGATGGCTTTTTCCACCTTATCCTACAATCAAGATGAAGCAACATCGATTATATCCCAGATCACCACACCTGGTACTTTTCTACACACTCCATCAGAGGAACTACGGACCAGAGATTTTGAGAAGGATCTTAAACGCTTTACAGCATTAGATTTACACAGCATTACTCTGGCGGAATATCACCGTGTCCAACGTATTCCTAGGGGTCTCAGGGTTCCACTTAGACCCACTCTTTTTCAGGATAATACAGAGTTTTGTGGTAAATTTGAGGCGATTTTGAATAAATGTTCCATGGATTTAATTGTGTTAACCATTGACTTTCTACAGAAGGAGATTTCTGATCTCAAGACAAAGATTTCTTCTACGGAGCAACAACTGAAGAGCACCTCTTCACCCGAAGACTTCAAATCATTGAAAGATAAAGTGGATAAAACTGTTTCGGACCTACGAGACAACTTACAAAGTAGAAAGCGAAATAAATTCCTACGTGACACGGAGGACTATAAGAGTAACCAAGTTTATCGGTGGCAATTTTCCAATTATTCTAGGAACCGAAGACCAGCGAGACGTGACTATAGTCCATTCTCTACAAGTTCTGATAGTGACTTTGGCACAACACGCACGTCTTTTTTAGAGCAACGCCAAAACCGCTCATTCAGAGGAAAACGCGGAGGGGGAAGCGGATACGGACCAGAACAACGCTGAATGACTACCAGATCTCAGGTACCGAGGACACTAATAACATAGTGTACAATATTTCGTCCCAATGCCTCTCTCCTACTGAAATGACTGTCTTACAAAAAGGACTCTCCTTTTGTCCAGTTCCTAGATTTAATACTTTTCAATTAGATCAGGAGTTACACCGTTTCTTCAGGAATGTTAGACTAAAAGCGCATTTTTCCAGTATACCAGACAGTGTTTCAACAGTAACTGTCTCTCCTGAATCTAAGTTTAATTTGGATACTTTGAAACTTCGAGTTCGTAGTTCGTTCCAACCTCCACGTACACATCATCCAGTTGAAACCTATATCGATTTTGTGAAAAAGGATGTTTAGGCTACATTCACATTAGCGTCATGCGACGCAGCGTCGTCGACGCACGACAACGCATGCGTCATGCACCCCTATCTTTATCATTGGGGACGCATGCGTTGCGTTGTCGTGCGTTTTCGGAAAAACGCACGACACATGCGTCGTTTCACCGCACCTGGGTGGCGTCGGAGACGCTACATGTTGCATTTTTGTAGCGTCAAAAAAACGCACGCGTCGCACTTGCGTTGCTCGTGCGTCGTCATTGCGTTACAATTTCCCATTGAAACCTATTGACAACGCACTTGCGTCGCGTGTGTGCGTCATGCGTGCGTTGTGCGACGCATGCGTCGTTAAATAAAATTAAACAAAAAAGTGTCTAGACAGTGTCTAGACAGTGCAAACAGTGATAACAACATCCCCCATATATAAAGAAAATGTTGGATTGTTTGTCACTTCTGCTGCAGGCTACACATCAGGCTACACATCAGAACAGACTGTCTTTTCATCCGCTGTCCAGAGATGTAAGTATAGAATGATTCTCTGGATTTTCTACATGTTTTTTAAAATTGTTTTTGCAAGTTGTGTATTATATTCTGCACTGTGGTTGTTTAAAGATATTGTGGTATTTTGGCTGTGATGTATGGTGTGGTATAGGATGGCGTTTCATTGTCTGCGGCCTTGATTATTGTTCTTTCCAGGATAGATTTTTCTTTTCAATTTATTGGTTTGGTGGGTGTTTTTTGGATTCAGTTGTGATGTTTTATTCTTGCGTTATATGAATTTTATTGTCTCCGGCCATGTTGGTTTTATTGTAAAGTATAGTAGTATGGAATGATTCTGCGCCCTTTTATTAAATGTAATAATTTTTATTGCAAGTTGTGTATTATGTTCTGCACTGTGGTTGTGTAAAGATATTGTTGTATGTTTCTGGTTGTGATGTATGGCGTTGTGTGGCCTTTTATTGTCTCCGGCCCTGTCGGTTTTATTGTAAAGTATGGTAGTATAGAATGATTCTGCGCATTTTTATTAAATGTAATAATTTATATTGCAAGTTGTGTATTATGTTCTGCACTGTGGTTATGTAAAGACATTGTTGTATGTTTCTGGTTGTGATGTATGGCGTTGTATGGCCTTTTATTGTCTCCGGCCCTGTCGGTTTTATTGTAAAGTATGGTGTGTTATTAACGTTTCTGCCCTTAATTTTTGGGGGTTGTTAATTTTTTCCTTTCAGAAATCTATTGTGTTAAGGTACCTTCACACATAACGATATTGTTAACGATATCGTTGCTATTTGTGACGTAGCAACGATATCGTTAAGGAAATCGTTATGTGTGACAGCGACCAACGATCAGGCCCCTGCTGGGAGATCGTTGGTCGCTGAATAAAGTCCAGAACTTTATTTCGTCGCTGGACTCCTGCTGACATCGCTGGATCGGCGTGTGTGACACCGATCCAGCGATGTCTTCACTGGTAACCAGGGTAAACATCGGGTAACTAAGCGCAGGGCCGCGCTTAGTAACCCGATGTTTACCCTGGATACCATGCTAAAAGTAAAAAAAAACAAACACTAGATACTTACCTACCGCTGTCTGTCCTCCAGCGCTGTGCTCTGCACTCCTCCTGTACTGGCTGTGAGCGTCGGTCAGCCGGAAAGCAGAGCGGTGACGTCACCGCTCTGCTTTCCGGCTCACAGCCAGTACAGGAGGAGAGCAGAGAAGCAGAGCGCAGCACTGGAGGACAGACAGCGGTAGGTAAGTATCTAGTGTTTGTTTTTTTTTTACTTTTAACATGGTAACCAGGGTAAACATCGGGTTACTAAGCGCGGCCCTGCGCTTAGTTACCCGATATTTACCCTGGTTACCGGCATCGTTGGTCGCTGGAGAGCGGTCTGTGTGACAGCTCTCCAGCGACCAAACAGCGACGCTGCAGCGATCCGGATCGTTGTCGGTATCGCTGCAGCGTCGCTTAATGTGAAGGGGCCTTTATTTGGGTTGCTCCGTGCATACTGTCCTTTTTTTAAAAAAAAAAAAACTCTCTTTTGGGATTACCACATAGGGTCTGTTGTATATTTGTTTTGTTATCTGTAGGCTTTTGTTTACTCTGGCATTGGGTTGTCCCTGCCATTGTTTCTTTTAATCAATGTGGCAGTGTTGTTTGCACAGCGTTAGTTCAGTTGGAGTTCAATGTTCTTTGTGGTTGAAATGTAAATTTTTTTTTTTTTTTTTTTTTTTTTAAATTGCTGTATTGTGCCAAGGAGCATAGGATAAATGTTATTTTGTTCTTTATTTCAGAATTTTATTATGGCCAGCGATTCCAGCAACACCCCACCGCTGAGGAGTCCGGTGAGTACATGATCTACTGTTGCTTACTATTCGCTGTCATTTGTAGATGGGTCACTCAACTTTTTGGTAAACTATTTTGCAGGCTTCTTCAAGTGAGGAGAAGAGCCAGGAGGAACAGAGGGAGCAGGAGCAGAGACCACGGGGCCAAGCTGTGGTTGCAGGACGGCGAGTAAATTTTTATGTCAAACCTATTCCTTTTTTTTTCTTAAATTTTTTTGTTTTTGCGGGTATGGGGGGTGGTGGGAGGGGGTGGTGGTGGAGGTGGTAGGTGGCGGTGGAGGAGATAGGGACAACATTTTTTATCTTGCAAACATTAATATTTTAAATTTATTCTAGGTTTCACAACAGGCCCATGATGACCCACTGAATATCGACATGATGGTGGCATCCATAGAGGAACGGGGCCCGTTGTGGGACAGCCGTGACCCCCGGCACGCGGACCAGGGCATATTGCGCCGTTTGTGGATAGAGGTGGCACAATCGCTGTGGGATGGCTTCGACAGCGCTTCCCCCACGGGCAAAGCTAATTTTCGTAAGTATTTCCAAAATGCAGCTGTGACCCATCATGCCAGGATTACACAACCGTGTGTGATGTCTTCTATTGGGATTGCACACGGTTGCGTAATCGTTTTCAATTTTTTCTCAAAAACTTATATATCTTTTTAAAATTTATACACAGTTAAACAATTGAAGACCAGATGGCGCTCCATGAAGGACCGTTTCAGGAGGGGCCTGAAAAAGGAGGGACAGATCCGAAGTGGTGCTGCAGCGTCAAGGACCTCTGTGTACAAATACAACCGTATATTGCAGTTCTTGCGACCGGTCCTTGACAGCAGAGAGTAAGTATAATACCTATGCACACACCTAGTTTTTACAACATGCATATTCACGTACTATATTCCAGCCACGTAGGTTATTGACCAGCCATTTATTTTGGCAAGTACGAAGTATAGAAATGAAGAAAAAAATGCAAGCTCGCCGAGGCGTGAAAAGTAAAAAATACATACTTTTATCCACTTCAATCATAAGCAGAGGATGAAACATCAGCACAATACAATAGACACTATCTACGCGTTTCAGGTGACAGGGAACATCAGACCTGAAACGCGTAGATAGTGTTTTTATTGTATTGTGCTGATGTTTCATCCTCTGCTTCTGATTGAAGTGAATAAAGTATTTAGTTTTTACTTTTCACGCCTCGGTGACCTCGTATTTTTTATTCATTTCTGGTCTTCTCACGCTTGACACAGCGGCTCCGTGCTCTGAACCTTCTGGGATTACTACAATGGTGAGCTTGACTTACTATTTCTTTCCCTGAAATCAGAAGTATACAGAACACATAGTAGATTGGCCATGCCCGGGCAATATTTCATAGTGGAGTAGTATAGTGCCCATCCAGGTGTATCCCAGTTTTTTTACACACAAAAACTTAAAATATAATAGACACAGCATACCTTCTACTGCAAGGCAGGTTATGTTCCCATGGTTGCTCAGCTCGTAGGACCTGTGATGACGTCTCGGTCACATGACCGTGACGTCATGGCAGTTCCAACGGTAAGCGTAACTGTCGGGCGTTACAAACCGCAACCATGGGTGACTATTTTGGAATCAATAAATGCATTTTTTATTTTAAGATTGATGCGGCATATGCAGTGTCAATATTAAAAATAGGTTAATATTAACGGCGGCAATGGATACCGCCGGTAAAGTTAATTAATGACGCATGTGACATGTTATATTTAGTATACTAATGGTTTTCTTATGTTTTCACAGAACACACAGCAGCACCCGCGAGACTGTCCGACCCTCTGGAGCGGTCCTTCGTGAAGCGCCATCTGAACCGTCGCAGCCATCCCACAGTGAGAGCAGGTCTGCACCACCACAATCTGGCGAACCGGCAGCCGGTCCATCAGATGTTCCCCTGGCCGAGGCCTCTGTCGCTCCTTCCTTCGGGTCTTCCCAACAGCGTCAGCGGGCCTCGGACAGGGCGGTCATGCCCGAATTTTTACATTTGAGCACCGTATTTCAGAATGGTTTCAAGGCGCTGTGCGATAAAATGTCCAATATCGACCGGCGTCTTGAAAACATCGAATCGGAGCTCTCGAGGCCTGCCAAACATTTTTTTAGTGCCATTCACAAGGGCATGGTTGAACATCTTACGCCGGAATTCCAGATTTCGGTCATGCAGGGCTGCAACAACGCATATGTCACTGCTCTGCAGCAGGCTCGGGTCATGCAGTCAGCGACTACAGTGCCCGCAGTACCATCGCTGGCTGCCATGACTCCGACTCCTGCTGCAGAGCACCACCACAGAGCTCCACGTGCCGAGGGCCACCGCCACCTCCACCGCCACCACAGAACACAGCCCCAAAGTTCTGATCAAGCCAGGCCTTCAAGGGCACACAGACGGGAAGCCGACCCACACCCAGAGGGAGAGAGGAGGCAAAAAAAGAAGAAGACGACGACAAGCACTACGACCTTGGCTATGGCTGCTCCCAAAACAACCACCAGTACACAGCCTGGGTCGACCCGGAGCACACCAAGTACCCAGCCTGGGTCAACACGGAGTACACCCAGTACCCAGCCTGGGTCTACAAGGAGTACACCTAATACACAGCCTGGGTCTACCCGGAGCCGGAGTAGCCAGCCGAGGACACTGGTCGTCCCTCCTCCTCCCTCACCTCCTGCTTTGGCAGTCTCGCCACCGTCAACTGGCTGGATTGATGTCGGCATCCCATCTAGTGTCATAGACTATGCTGCTTCCTCCCCCTCGTCCTCCTCCTCGGTCTCCCCAACACCCCCCAAAAGTGGGGTATATCAATCCCCCTTAATTGCTGACATAGATACCCCTTAACATTTCCCTTTTCTTTTATTTTGTGTCCCTAATAAAATTGTTATTTTTTTTAAAAATACTGAGTTTTTATTGTCTCAAATAAAGTTTGCACCAAATCACACCGTGCGCCGTATACACAAATATTGTGTTTGTAACACCTGATGTGCAATGTCTGACAATATTTTATAATATTTTTTTTTCATTTTTTTATAGGGCTGTCGCTCATTGTACTATGAGATGTTACAAACACAAACAGCATTGCTCAATATATCAAGTTTAAAATGTACCATCACACCACGATTTCAGTAACGATATAGTTGGTTTTTGTGTGTAACCAACGTTATCTTTTCTGAAATCGTACAACGATTAGACCCCTGCTGTGAGATTATTGGTGTCAGCGAATGAGTAGGAATTTTTTGGGGTAACTGATCACACGCTGTCATTGTTGGATCTGCGTGTTTGACACCGATCCAGCGATGTCTCTGTGTTTTACACAAGGGAATATTGGGTTACTAGCGCAGTGTTTTAAACACTCAAATAAGTGAACAATACCCCCCCCAAAAAAAAGGTGTCAACCACGTCCCTCGCCGTCATCTTTCCGCAGTGACTGACACTGTGATTCCCGCCCGTAAAGCAGAGCACACTGTTGACTTAATAAACGCTGTGCTTTAGGGCTGGCACAGTACGGAAAGATGACGGCGATGGACGTGTCACACACCGGAATGTAAGGGTTTTTTAATTTTTTTAAATTACATTAACAATGGTAAACAGGGAAAACGTCATGAGTGCGGCCATGCGCTTCATAACATTACCCAGATTACACGGGGACTTGCTCTTTTTTGGTCGCTGGAGAGCTGTCTGTGTGACAGCTCTCCAGCAACCACGCGACGACTAAACAACGATCACGGTCCGGTCGTATCACTGGTCGGTATCGTTGGATAATAGTTTTAGTACGGTACCTTAAGAATATTGGTCAGGTGAGGTGGTAGCAATGTTCACAGTGTCGCCACTATTTGACTCTGGACGAATTCTAGCATCCTGAGTGCAATAGTGTTAACTCTGTAGAGTTTTGCAAACATGATCGTCTCCCTCCTTGTCAAGCCAGGTTCATTATGCAAATAGCAGGATTAAAAATGGTTGACAAGGTGGGAGCCGATCATGTTATATGTCAAAACTATGGAAAACACGGCTGAAATATTTTTTTGTTTTGTCACAGTCCATTTGGGTACTGGTGCTCACATAAATTTTGTGGGACACACATTACTTTACATAACATTGGATTTTACAATTTGATTACTATGGAAAAACATATGGGAGATTTGTTTTGTGAAAACGGAAAGGCACAAGAACTTTATTTAAAAACACAACGCATTAGACAATCAGGGGACATTATAACAATAACCTTACATAGGATGGTAAAATGACATGGACTCCACAGTGTTTACATGACATCATAATGCCAAGATGAATTAAACCATTTGATCTTGCCATGAAACACGGCCAACATCTGAAACAAAGTATGCAGCAAATTGGTCCCTCATATGAGCAATCTCCACAGTTGTCCGCAGAGGATGATCTTGATAATCAGGCAATGGATTTGGTATGGGTTCATCGAGTTCCACGTTGACTCTCTCTTTATCAATAATAAAATTGTGGAGAACCACACACGCCTTCACCACCTCATCCACTGTCTCAATTTTCAAATTTATAGCGGATCCTAAGATACGCCATTTGGAGACAAGGATTCCAAAGGCGCACTCCACAGTTCTTCTGGCCCTGGACAGTCTATAATTATACTTTTGGTGCGGTCCAACCCCCGACTGGAGTACGGTTTAAGTAGGTTGCCACTCATTTGAAAAGCCTCATCCCCAACCACAACAAATGGCAGGGCCGGGCCTTCGGTGTTGGGAAGAGGTCGTGGCTGGGGGAAATTAAAATTGTTATCGTACAATCTTCGGCCCATATCAGACTCCTTAAATGTCCGTGAATCATTTGCACGGCCAAACGCTCCAATGTCCACAGCGAGAAACCTGCAGTCCGCACCTGCAATTGCCATGAGCACGGTGGAAAAGTATTTTTTATAATTAAAAAACAGAGATCCACTTCTGGAAGGCTTGGTAATCCTAATGTGCTTCCCATCCACGGCTCCAATACAGTTAGGGAAAGAACACACTTGTTCGAATTTTTGGGCGTTGGCCTGCCATAATTCAATTGTAGGGATGGGTAAAAATTCCTCACGGAGGTTGTCCCACAATGCACGGCATGTGTCGGCAATAATACCAGACAGTGTGGAGACTCCAATCCGAAACTGGAAATGCAGTGATCTCAAGGTCTCTCCGGTAGCAAGGAAACTGACAAGAAGAAAAAGAAATAAATGTAATTAATTAAATTGTTATGAAAGAATTTTTCATTCTTAATTACAATCCCCCACCCCACAAAACCAAAACACGTTACTTTAAAAAATGGCAAGAACATATAAATCCTTCACATTGCATTACGTACCGTAGAGTCACCAGCAGACGTTCTTCGGGGGAAATCGATTTACGGAGCTGCGTGTCCTGCCTGGAAATGGTTCCTTCCACCAGACGCAGCAGATATCGGAAGCTGTTTTGTGACATCCTGGTATATTCAAAGTATTTCTCCTGGTTCTCATTTAATTCGCCAAACAGACAATGGTAGGCTCCACGACTCTCTCGGACTTCCACTATAGGGTGTAGCCAAAAACGCCGACGACTCCTTCTCCGTAGTTTGTCTCTTTTTCTCTGTTCATGACAGGCAATAGCATAAGCAATAGCAAGTGCTAATTCCAGCTCAATATTGAGGTAGATACTCTCCATGGTACGCTCCATCCTGATGCTGTATGGTTGGAAATAATCTATACCGGGGTATATATACCACTATTACATTAATACCCACCCTCATCTACCCATTGGTGGCATTATCTAGTGTCTAGACACTAGACCCACCCTCTTGTATTCATTGGTGGTGTTATCTAGTGTCTAGACACTAAATTGTGTGGAAAGATAACATCATTGTTTGACAACGCATGCGTCGTAAAACGCTGCGTTTTTTGGGAAAACGCAACAAAAACGCACAAAAAACACTGCGTTTTACGACGCATCCGTTCGACGCATGCGTCAAAAATGGTGCGTTTTGCGTGCGTTTCCGATCCGTCGTGCGTTGCGTCGGCGACGCTGCGTCGCATGACGCTAATGTGAACGTAGCCTAAGAGGGTTCTTGAATCCATTGAACAGGGACAGGTCCACACCAAACAAAATCTAACCAGGCACGAGTACAGGGCCCTAGCCTCCTTGAAAAACAATAGACAATTGATAATAAAACCAGAGGACAAGGGTGGCTCCATAGTAGTATTGGATCGAGATTACAATATGCAGGAAATACGTACACAACTGAGTGACACAGATACTTATCAACCGGTTAATAGTAAGCCAACCTTTGAAATAGCTGGGAGATTAAAGGGTTCATTACCCACTATTTAACAGAGGGCACTATTGATGAAAAATTGGGGAACTATCTACTTAATCAACACCCAGTGTTACCTGTTTTTTATACTCTCCCCAAGATTCATAAACATCCTTCACGGCCCCCTGGATGACCTATAGTTGCCTCTACTAATTCTCTATTATCTCCTCTTGCTATAACACTTGAGAAAATACTGTCTCCCCTTGTCCCCCGTATAAAATCATTTTTGAAGGACACATTGGACTTCTTAGAGTCACTTCGTAGCATAGGTCCATTACCTGAAGATTGCCTATTAGTGACTATGGACGTAAATAGTTTGTATACCAGCATCGGTCATCAGGATGGTATAAGAGCGGTAATGTCATTTCTTGAGGAACATACACATTTCTCTCCCCAACAGCAGGATTTTTGCAGGGATTTACTTACTTTGATTCTAACAAAGAACTTTTTTATCTTTGAGGATCAATTTTTTAATTCAGAAGAAGGGTACCGCTATGGGGTCCAATATGGCACCACCGTATGCCAACATCTTTATGGACCAATTTGAAAAAAACTTTTGTCTCTTCACATCCAAGTTTTGCATCATCCGTGAGTTATTGGCGCAGGTATATAGATGATGTCTTTTTAATCTGGACAGGGGGTACTGAAGCACTGGTAGCATTTCACCGAGACCTCAATTCTAGCCTAATGGGCTTGACATTTTCAATATCCTATAACACATCTTCTATGAATTTTTTGGATACCTTGGTAAGTGTAAATAATGATAGACACTTAGAGACGGATTTATACGTCAAGCCCACAGACCGTAATAGCTTGCTAAAATATGATAGCTGTCATCCTAGACACATCAAAGTATCTCTCCCGAAATCTCAACATGACCGCGTAGATAGAATAGTTTCTAAACCGGAAGTTTGCCGTATGAGACATCAAGAGATGGACTCTAAATTTCTAATTAGGGGTTATCCAACTCATATTTTACGCACACAACGGAATGTGACACGATCTCGTACAGGGCAGAATGTACCCTGGATAGCACTTGTGTTTAATCATTTAATTAATTCATGTGTGACCCAACATTGGGATATTCTCAGAAAAGCTTACCCTCAGGTCAAAAAGTTTACCTTCAAACCAATTTTCAGTAACAAAAGATGTCCGAACATAAAAGATCAGTTGGTTAGAGCAGATGTGGGCCCCTCGGTGAAAGAATCATCACAAAGTGTTTTTCTACACCCCGTAATGGGACTTTTCCCTGTTTAAGTTGTCACCAATGTTCTAATATAACTAAAGGGGATTCCTTCACACATCCTCGCTCTGGCAAAAGGTTTCCAATTAAGGGTCATTTTACTTGCAATTCTACATTTGTTGTATATCTGATTAAATGCCCATGCGGTCTCGGATATGTGGGCGAGACCACCCAGCATATCCAAGACCGCATTTCACAGCACAAATCAACCATAAGGTGCGGTAAGACTTTACTCCCTATCCCAGCTCACTTTGCACAAAATAATTGGAAGAAGCCAGGTGCGAAACGTACGTTGGGGTGAGGTGGAATGCTGTGCTGCTACTTGCAGGTAGATATGGCAACACAGATGGTTTATGCATATTGTTACTGATGTTACATTCTGGGCATGCTTGGGCAGCTTAAGAGGTACAGAATTGAACATGTCATTGTGATACCACTACCATGCTAAATGATAATTTGATTGAATATACTGCACATAGCCTCCACCTTATGTTAGGGTGCTTGGGCAAGTTTTATGCATGTTATTTTGTTTTCTAATAAAGCCTTTATGCATATCACTCTGGATCTCTTCATTTTGGTTACCCTTTGGGCAACCATGTGTTGTTTGTAGTGTATTGGAAGCGCCAGCTCTATTTATATTGGACATTGGTGAGCATAACAAAATAATCATACAGTAGCCCAATTGAGATATCAGATCATAGAACATGTTCCATTGGCTAGAAGGGGAGGTGATAGGATTAAGAGATTGAAGGAGAGGGAATCCTTTTGGATTCATACTCTCCAAACTCTCACTCCATTAGGGCTGAGCAGAGATGATGAGATCTCATATTAAACCCCCATTTTTTCCCTGTCCGGGTCTTAATATATTCAATGTATAATATATTTAATATATTCAATATACTTGATATATGTTCCTTACATACCATTAGATAATGTGTAACCTGTGGTTTAGACTATTAGATATACCTTTAACATTATATTATTGTCCTTAATGGATAATCTCATCACCCTGTTCATAGGTATTCATTGACTAATATTGGGTCTGTAAAATCCTAGATACCAATATTCTCTAGCATATAATTAGACTTTATATATATGCTCCATTAGTCATTTATTCTTAATTTTCTTTTATTGGTACATTTATAGCTCTACCGCAGTGAGAGAGTTAATAATAATCATTAATTCTATATGGTGCACATAATTTGCACAAATTTATCTTATATTTTCTTCTCCTTTTCTTTTTTCTTGCAGCATACAGGCAGGAACTAAAACTAGAGGGCCACTACATCTGCGCATGCGCGGTCCTTTGGTCTTCGGCTTTGTTCGGTGGTATTCGGCTCTTTCCGAGCCAGGACACACTCCGTACCTTGCGCTCCACACAATGGGGTAATTTCTTCACCTGGAAGTACTAAGACTCGCACACTCACTGCACCGGATAAAAAGCCGACAATATGCCAAGTATCACTTACCTCCATGTCAAGCGGTCACAGCCTCCCGTACCTCTCTACCGGATACTTTTGCGGCGTCTGTCTTGAAGGTATACCCCACACTAGCTTCCTCCTTTGGGGTTTTTTCAAGCTAAGGTGTTATTACATGTCCCTTCTTTATCTTTTACAGTGGGAGTTCCACCCCTATTCCATATGCTGATAAGTAATGTCCCCTCCTTTTTCTTTTCGTTCGCACACTATGTGGTATTTATATGTATTTACTGTTAGGTGTGGGCATTTGCACTTCCCATCAGGGTATGGGAATCCATTATATGGCTTTTATGTCATTATAACAGTATATCTCTGCGGTAGCGCACATATTAGCTTTATTAGGTTTATGGGATTAGATATTCCCTGAGACTAATGGAGAAATGTCTCTTTGGTATTGCTAATTTTGAACTGTATGTCTCTTTTCCGGATTTTGGCCGGTGAGAATTTTTATTTTTATTTTCTCTCGGATTTTCTTTTTCGTTTGAGGTCGTGTAGAATTCCTTTTTTTGCTTCTCTTGGTATTAATGAGCATTTATGTTATTTCATTTTATTACTTTTATTACTATTATAACCTATTTTTGGAGTTTATTTTCGCAGCCTTCTGATATGATATTAGAAGTTGGCGGATCCAAAAAGTGCCTACAGTTATGAAAAAGAGCACATTCACCACATCCTTGTTTTAGGGTGCACCATAGTATCTCATATTATATATTATATATCGTATTGTTTTTGTATTTCAACTACTTTATTTATTTATTTGTATATCTCAATTGTACATTTTTTTTCATTTATACATCTTTGTATTTGTATATATTGCAGACAGAAATCTCTTGAGAAAGGCTTTAAAAAAGCAGTTGGTTTGCACAGCAGCGTGCAAACAGCAATGCAGCTATCAGGGAGCCTTATAAGGCAGCCTAATAAGCTACAGAGCTGATGCACAAAAATATAGCCTCCCTGTCCCTGCAAACAAATGGTGGTGTTGGACAGTGGAAATCGCCACAGCACAAGCAGTTTCGGGGTTAATCTTCCCTCCCTAACTATATCCCTTCTTCTGATGAAGCTGCGGCAACCTCTCCCTATGCTACGATCGTCAGAAGTAAGATGGCGGTCGGCGTGCACGCCCCTTTATAGCCCCTGTGATGCCACAGAAAGCAAGCCAATCACTGTCATGCCCTTCTCTAAGATGGTGGGGACCGAGACCTATGTCATCACGCTGCCCACACTCTGCGTCTTCCTTCATTGGCTGAAAAATGGCGCTGAAAGCGTCATACAAAACGTGACTTTGGCGCAAAGATCGCCGACCTCATGGCCGATCCCACACTAGGGTCGGGTTTCATGAAACCCGACTTTGCCGAAATTTTTGAATTTATCCGATCCGTTTAGCTCAACCCTAGTTGCGTCATCTAATTTTTAGCGTTCATTAAGGAGCGTACCTCACACTGTTAGTGGCGTTCGCTTTTCTTTTGTAAAAAGAATAGTTGCGTTGTCTAATTTTTAGCGCGTTCATTAGGGGAGCGTACGTCACACTTAGTGGCGTTCGCTTTTCTTTTGTAAAAATAATAGTTGCGTCGTCTAATTTTTAGCGCGTTCATTAGGGGAGCGTACGTCACACTGTTAGTGGCGTTCGCTTTTCTGTTGTATAAAGAATAATTAGTTGCGTCGTCTAATTTTTAGCGAGTGCATTTGGGGAGAGTATGTCACACTGTTAGTGGCGTTCACTTTTCTTTTGTAAAAAGAATAATTAGTTGCGTCGCCTAATTTTAAGCGCGTTCATTAGGGGAGCGTACGTCACACTGTTAGTGGCGTTCGTTTTTCTTTTGCAAAAAAAAATTTAGTTGCGTAGGGTAAATTTATACTTTTTTTTATACAAACTTATTTTTTTAAATCTGATTTTTATTTTCATCTTTTTTTCTTGTTTCTTCTGCATTTTTTCTCAGTACTTGTTTTTTCTCTATGATTGGTTATAATAAAGAGTACCCTATACACAAGCCCCACACATTACACGTGTAAAAGCACCACTTACACACACATCCCCAGGGTTTGGGAAAAAAAAGGCCCATTCGTCAACAAGGCGCTATTGACCAGAGGAGGCTTACGCCATCCTTGCATCCGACACGGATATAGCCAGTGAGGAAGATCCCACATTCCTCTATTCCTCCTCCTCCTCCTCCTCACCCTCCTCCTCCTCATCTGGTGAGGAAGGACCCCCAACATGGCGCCCTAGGACCCAGGCAACTCCTGCAGCAATCGATCCTGTATGGATTGCACCCCTTGAAAATTTTCATCCCGTCATTCCGGATTTCAGCAGCAGCTCAGGAATCCAGTTTGACACCACTGGCCTCACTGAAATTGACTTCTTCAAATTCTTTTTCAGTGATGAAATAAGAAATCTTATGGTGGCCCAGACGAACCTGTATGCCCAACAATTTTTCACCCAAAATCCCACGTCATCACACCCCTGATGGACCCCCGTAAATGCAGCAGAGATGATGACATTTTGGGGAATTGTGCTGCATATGGGCATAATCAAAAAGCTAAAGCTTCGGCAATACTGGAGTACTGACATTCTCTACAGTACACCGCTATTCCGCATGGCCATGAAAAGGACACAATTTAAAGGGATCCAAAAATTTTTGCATTTTAGTGATAATGCACAGTGTCCTCCTCCTCGAGACGATCCAAACTTTGATCGTCTATATAAAATTCGGCCAGTGGTTGAACACTTCAGCAGAAAATTTGCTGAGGCGTACACACCCCAGAGGGACATCGCTATTGATGAATCGCTCGTTCACTTCAAAGGGAGACTAAAATTCCGACAATAACTGCCCAGTAAGAGGTCCAGGTACGGAATAAAGCTGTACAAACTGTGCGAGAGTACCTCAGGGCACACACACAGATTTAGGGTCTATGAGGGGAAGGACACCCAGATTAACCTCCCTGAATGCCCTCCATCCTGGGGGTGAGTGGGAAAATTGTGTGGGAATTGCTGCACCCACTGCTGGATAGAGGTTATCACCTCTACATTGACAACTTTTACACCAGCATCCCACTCTTCAAGGCCCTCTCTGCCAGAGGTAGAGCTGCATGTGGCACCTTGCAAAAAAATCAGCGAGGCCTCCCTAAGCCGCTACTTGGGCAAATGCTGAGAAAAGAGGAAAGCAGAGCCCAATGCAACGACAACATGCTGGTGCTCAAGTATAAGGACAAAAGGGATGTCCTTATCCTGACCACCATACACCATGACAACAACACCCTTGTCACTGTTCGTGGGACCACAACACAAGTCCCAAAGCCAGATTGTATACTGGATTACAATCGGTACATGGGGGGTGTAGATCTCTCAGATCAGGTCCTCCAACCATACAGTGCCATGAGAAAAGCTTACGCATGGTAAAAAAAAAAATTGCCCGTGCACATTGTACAGATGGCACTGTACAATGCTTTTGTGCTGTTCCGATCTACAGACAATACGGGGGGGGGGGAACCTTCCTTCAGTTTCAGGAGGTAGTCATCAAGGCCCTATTGTTTGGCACTCAGGGAGGTGAGGGCCCCAGTACTTCTGAATCTGATAGTGCCCGTATTGTCCCAGGTCAACATTTCCCAGGACAGGTTCCCCAAACAGCGAGGACAGGACGATCACAAAAACGGTGCAGAGTATGTTCCAAGAGGGGAATCCGAAAGGCCACAATTTACCATTGTGAAACCTGCCCTGAGAAACCTGGCCTTTGCATTAAGGACTGCATCAAAGCATATCACATGTCCACAAATTAATCAAATTAGTTTATACCCTGTTGACACAACACAATTTTATTATATGATGTACCCCGCACATCTTACACATACCGCCACATTATAAATTCATACACCAGTAAAACCAAAATAATTATAATCAATACTATAAAACTATGCCTTTAGATAAATTCCTTCATGGGTGTAGTTTCCAAAATGGGGTCACTTGTGGAGGATTTCCACAATGTTAGGGCTAGCGGAACGCACCAAATAATAAGACTGATAGTGTACGGTGCGTTCGTAGCCCGGGGTCCACCGTGCAGAGATGGAACCTGCTGCTGAGTAATGACGGACTATATAGCGGTACTCATAAGTATACTCGCGTGGGTTAAACTTCACCCAACGTGAAGGAAGCGATCCTGTTGCGTCACAGGATCGCGGTACCGCACATAGAAGGCGAGCAAGCAGTCAGCGAACTTAACCCCAACTAGGATTGAAGTCCGATTAGACCACTTGCTGACACAACACCACAACAGGGTGTGTTAGGCAACTCTTATAATTAGAGCACCGAAGTGCGAACTGTGCCGTGCTGGCAGGCACCTCTAAGCACCCAGACGTGGGTCAGGAAGCGCACTACTGGCGCGTGGCGCCGCACTGGCAGTCACAGCAATAGACGCTGATACGTGTGTGACACGTTGAGTGATTTGTCGGGCGCTAGATAGCAGCCATACTCCATACGCGAACAGTCATACAATAGGGTAGGGGTATTTAATGAACGACTTGCACTCACAACAAACACACGTATTCAATTGTACACTAGCGCATGGCCGTGCGGTCATGCGCAGTTTATATAATTGCAGGACAGGAAGTGGCCACAGAAACTTTGCCCTTCCAGGGCCTGCCAAGAGGACCAATGGAATGCGCTGCAGAGCCAGAGCACATGACCCTCGATCTCCAACGGGAGATCTTGCTCTGGGCATGCTCAGTGTGCGCAAACAAGGACTTAGTCCCAGGGAAGTCCGCTCGCCGCTGACCAGCACTGACTTTAATGGCAGGAGCTGAAGAAGCAGCAGTAACTCTCTGTACAGAGTGAGAGCGAGCAAGACACTGGGAGCGACGTCCCTGCTGAGCAGACTCCACTGCGGCTGGAGGAGAATGGGAGACCGCAGCGGAGGCGGATCGAGATTCCCCCTGTGCAGCAGAGGAAACTCGACTCCTAACACACTGTTTAGGTACATCAGGGGCTCTGCAAATGCAACATGACGCCCGCATACCATTCCATCAAAGGTCTGCAATCCAAAACGTCACTTATTCCATTCCGAGCCCCGACGTGTTCCCAAACAGTGGTTTTTCCCCACATATGGGGTATCGGCGTACTCGTGAAAAATTGCACAACATCTTTTTCTGTCTATTTTCTCCTATAACCCTTGGGAAAATAAAAAAATCATAGCTAAAAGATCATTTTTGTGGAAAAAATGTGTTTTATTTTTTTCACGACTCAACGTTATAATTTTTGGTGAGGCACTTGGAGGTTCACGGTGCTCACCACATATCTAAATTAATTCCTTGGGAGGTCCAGTTTCCAAAATGGGTCCCTTGTGGGAGATTTCCACTGTTGAAGCACATCAGAGGCTCTGCTAATGCAACATGACACCCACAGACCATTCCATCAAAGTCTGCAATCCAAAACGTCACTTATTCCATTCCAAGCCCCGACATGTGCCCAAACAGTGGTTTTTCCCCACATATGGGGTATCGGTGTACTCGTGAAAAATTGCACATCTTTTTCTGTCTATTTTCTCCTATAACCCTTGAGAAAATAAAAAAAAATCGTAGCTGAAAGATCATTTTTGTGGAAAAAATGTGTTTTATTTTTTTTATGACTCAACGTTATTTTTCGTGAGGCACTTGGAGGTTCATGGTGCTCACCACATAGCTAGATAA
Organism: Ranitomeya imitator; assembly: GCF_032444005.1. Taxonomy (NCBI): domain Eukaryota; kingdom Metazoa; phylum Chordata; class Amphibia; order Anura; family Dendrobatidae; genus Ranitomeya; species Ranitomeya imitator. The sequence goes on from NC_091284.1 coordinate 177,473,520, forward strand.
GTTCCTTGAAGGGTCTAGTTTTCAAAATGGGGTCACTTGTGGCGATTTTCCACTGTTTAGCTACATCAGGGGCTCTCCAAATGCGACATGGTGTCCGATCTCAATTCCAGCCAATTTTGGTTTGAAAAAGTCAAATGGCGCTCCTTCCCTTCCGAGCCCTGCCATGCGCCCAAACAGTGGTTTTTCCCCACATATGGGGTATCAGTGTATTCAGGAGAAATTGCACAACAACTTTAGTGGTCCATTTTCTCCTTTTACACTTGTGAAGATAAAAAAAATTGTTGCTAAAAGATCATTTTTGGGGAAAAAATGTGATTTTTTATTTTCACACCTCTACGTTCTAAACTTCTGTGAAGTACGTGGGGGTTCAAACTGCTCACCACATAGATAAGTTCCTTGAAGGGTCTAGTTTCCAAAATGGGGTCACTTGTGGCGGTTTTCCACTGTTTAGGTACATCAGGGGCTCTCCAAATGCGACATGGTGTCCGATCTCAATTCCAGCCAATTTTGGTTCGAAAAAGTCAAATCGCGCTCCTTCCCTTCCGAGCCCCGCCGTGCACCCAAACAGTGGTTTTCCCCCACATATGGGGTATCAGTTTATTCAGGAGAAATTGCACAACATCTTTAGTGGTCCATTTTCTCCTTTTACGCTTGTGAAGATTAAAAAATTGTTGCTAAAAGATCATTTTTGGGGGGAAAAATTTGATTTCTTATTTTCACGCCTCTACGTTCTAAACTTCTGTGAAGCACCTGGGGGATCAAAGTGCTCACCACACATCTAGATAAGTTTCTTGAAGGGTCTTGTTTCCAAAATGGGGTCACTTTTGGCGGTTATCCACTGTTTAGGCACATCAGGGGCTCTCCAAACACGACATGGCGTTCAATCTCAATTCCAGCCAATTTTGGTATGAAAAAGTCAAACGGCGCTCCTTCTCTTCCGAGCCCTGCCGTGTGCCCAAACAGTGGTTTTCCCCCACATATCAGTGGTATCAGTGTATTCAGGAGAAATTGCACAACAACTTTAGTGGTCCATTTTCTCCTTTTACCCTTGAGAAAATAAAAAAAAATGTTGCTAAAAGATCATTATGTGAAAAAAAGTTAAAAGTCATTTTTTCCTTCCACATTCCGTTAATTCCTGTGAAGCACCTGAAGGATTAATAAACTTCTTGAATGTGGTTTTGAGTACCTCGATGGGTGTAGTTTTTAGAATGGTGTCACTTTTGGGTATCTTAAATCATATAAGCCCCTCAAAGTGACTTCAAATGTGATGGGGTCCCTAAAAAAATGGTTTTGTAAGGTTTGTTGAAAAAATGAGAAATCGCTGTTTAACTTATAACTCCCTAACAAAAAAAATTTGATTCCAAAATTGTGCTGATGTAAAGTAGACATGTGGGAAATGTTATTTATTAACTAATTTGTGCGATATCAGTCTCTGATGCAACGGTATGAAAATTCAAAGCGTGCAAATTGCAAAATTTTCAACATTTTCACCAAATTTCCATTTTTTTCACAAATAAACCCAAGTAATATCAAAGAAATGTTGCCACTATCATAAAATACAATATGTCACGAGAAAACAATGTCAGAATCACCAGGATTCGTTGAAGCGTTTCAGAGTTATTACCTCATAAAGTGACAATGGTCAGAATTGTAAAAATTGGCCCTGTCACTTACAGTAGGTGAAAACAGGCTTCGGGGTGAAGGGGTTAAATACACGCGAAACATCATTTATTTCTGTGTTTTGTTTATTTCTAATGCATGTGAAGAGTATAAAACTAAAGATTAGGAATGTTCCTTCTTTATTGCCTTGGAAAGAAAATATCCACATGTTGAGAGAGAAGTAGAGTGATTTAAGATTGCAAGCAGAGACAATGTGGCTATCAAACTGAGACATCAATATACTCAGGGAGCGTTGATTAATGCCGCATGTATGTGACTAAATAAAAAGAGCTTAGTATCTAGAGACAATCAGAGTTAACAATATAGGGCCTGGTGCATTTTGCTGTAGGAAATAAGATATGTACCGGTAATTTTATAGGCATAATTTAGCTTGGTAAAAATACATATTTGTATTTATAGCAGAAGATTTGTAAGAACTCATCTGAATATACTATTCTCACATTCAATTACCAAAATAAATAATTTGACAGCAATTAGTCTTTGCACGTGTTTAAATGACTAGATGTAACAATTGGCGGTTCCAAGCGCTGTGGATTAGATAGGGGTGGAAAGAGATGATTTGCATAGCTCCGCCTACTGCAAAGGATTCTGGGTAAACCTGCTATTCTTTGTATTATGCTGCTTGCAAGTACTTTCCGTTTCAGGAAAGCATCCACTATGTATTTCCTTTAAGTAGAGGGCTTTTCGGTCTCTTTCGTCCCGCTACATTTAGCCCAACTTGGGTCTCTCCCTAAGGTGGCTAGCATATATGTATAGATATAACACAGAAATACAATCACCTGACTAATGTCACTTTAAGAATCTAGGAATCTGTCACTAGATTTTTGCCACCTAATCTTAGAGCTGCATAATGTAGGGGCATAGACACTGATTCCAGCAATGTGTCACTTACTGGGTTGCTTGCAGTAGTTTGGACAACATCACAATTTTATCAACACTAGTGATGAGCGGATGTCTTATCCGAGCACACTCAGGTGTTATCTGAGCATCTGGGAGAGCTCGTATATTATGTTCGAATGCTTGCGGCTACATGATTTGTGGCTCTTAGACAGCCTGAGCACATGTGGGGATTGCCTGTTTGTTAGGAAATCCCCACATGTGTTGAGGGTGTCTAACAGCACCAAATCATGCAGCTGCGGAGACGCAAACATAATATACGAGCACTCCCACATGTTCTGATAAGACGTTATTCATGCACGTTCACTCATCAAAAATTAACAGGAGATTATCACTTGAGGACTCTTAAGCCTCCACCACTGATCTGTAGTTTTCTGCCTATGCACAATGTACACAGAAAACTGCTAATCAGTGATTAGAGTGGGTGTCAGGGGTTTACCGCGAAAGAGAGGAGCCAGAAGACTGCAGCATCTGATTTCTTCTACTCTTGCACTGATTAGAAGCACTTCACCTTCATATTAAAGGGCACCTGTCACCCCGAAAATCGCGGGTGAGGTAAGCCCACCGGCATCAGGGGCTTATCTACAGCATTCTGTAATGCTGTAGATAAGCCCCCGATGTTACCTGAAAAAGGAGAAAAAGACGTTATATTATACTCACCCAGGGGCGGTCCCGCTGCTGGTCAGGTCGGATGGGCGTCTCTGCTCCGCTGCGGCGCCTCCCATCTTCATTACAAGACGTCCTCTTCTGATCTTCAGCCACGGCTCCGGCGCAGGCGTACTTTGCTCTGCCCTCTTGAGGGCAGAGGATAGTACTGCAGTGCGCAGGCGCCGGAAAGGTCAGAGGCCCGGCGCCTGCGCACTGCAGTACTTTGTCTGCCCTCAACAGGGCAGAGCAAAGTACGCCTGCGCCGGAGCCGTGGCTGAAGATCAGAAGAGGACGTCATGGAAAGAAGATAGGAGGCGCCGCAGCGAAGCAGAGACGCCCATCTGACCTGACCAGCAGCGGGACCGCCCCTGGGTGAGTATAATATAACGTCTTTTTCTCCTTTTTCAGGTAACATCGGGAGCTTATCTACAGCATTACAGAATGCTGTAGAGAAGCCCCTGATGCCGGTGGGCTTACCTCACCCGCGATTTTCGGGGTGACAGGTTCCCTTTAAATGGTGCAGGTTTCTTTTAGCAGTGCAGGGGTTAATCTAATCAGGTGAGGGCTCTTGGAAGCTTTCCTGCATAAAAGATCTCAGCTGTTCACCATTATCAAAACCACCATATGCTGCATGGCTGAAGGATGTTGGTTGGTGGTTGATATTTGAGAAGGCTTTTGGTGGATTTATCTGTGACTGTTGCTAGGTTTTGGGTGTGTGCTCATTCCCCTTCTTCTGCTAATTTGGTTTTACCCCATCGTCTATTCCCCAGTGTTTACCTCTGTTGTTTGTGTGAGTATATTTGTATGATTTGTATTTTCCTTTATCCCTCTATGTATTACCTTGTTAATCTGGTTGGTGTATTACAGTACACTACTATACTACTCCCCTCTTCCCTGGATGGGTGAAGGGTACAGACTGAGGGTGTGTTCGGGAGCTACAACAAGGTACATGGCCCCGTCGTCTTCACCATCAGAAGTAATCGGAGGAACAGAGCGAGCTGGGGCGCCACTAGTGTTAATGACATAGAAGGATCCCCTGACCTGGGACACCCGACAGCAGAGTCGTGATAGTAGAGTCATACAGGGCTCAGCATTCAGTGAACTTTTAGATCTGCAGCAGATAGAACAGGGATTTTATCAAACCTTCAACAAGCAGACCAAAAAGTGATATTTGGAATTAGGTTCTATGCACCTACATCATGCTCCTCTCACATGGTCTAGAAAAAACCCACTGACTGATTTCCTTTAAAACCTATATGTTTAGTTTTGTTTGCAGTCATATTTGAACCCATTGATCTATTGGTGTTCTAATATTGCAGATCTCCTTTGGCCATCCATGTGCCTGCCTGTGATACTGAGAGAGCAAAATATCAGTAGTCATTGCATTTCACTGATCAACTATTTTGCTAAATCAATGTTCAACAGTCAAATTTGTTCAGAGACTAAAAAAGTTGAATTCAATTAATATGATGTTTAAATTTGCTGATTGGTTCTAATTTTCAAGATCCAGAAGAGGTTGCAATTACTTATGTCACCTTTCATGCAGGCTTAAATAAAAAAAGGGTTTTTATTATTTTATCATCATTATTGCATTGATAGTAGCTAGACTATTACATTGCCTATTTAGTCTATTGAACCTTCTGCATTCTGTCATCTTTTTTTCTATCAAAAAACGCCAACTCAGCTCTGTTTCTACACGTTTTTTCAGATATGCCTCATTCTTGCAATAACAAAGCAGATAGTTTTTGCTACATATGTGTCACAAAGGCGAAACTTGATTATAATGACAAAGCAAGCCTACAACCTGTATTTTGGCTGCAGAATAGGAGATCAGGACAAGAGTTGGGATCCACACGTGCTGCAGTAGATGTGCATCAAATCTTACCCAGTGGTTGCATGGGAAAAGGCAAGCTTAGCCTTTTGCAGTCACGAGACCGCTACGTCATCACAGGTCATTGTCTCGCAAGACACCACTGGGAACAGGAGCTGCCGGGAGCATCGCGAAGGCTGCGGGGGACGCAGGAAGGTGAGAATATCACAATTTTTTATTTTTTTAATTATTTTTAATATGGGTTGTGTTGTGTATGCGTTTTCACAGCGAAAAAGTCACATACACAACGTGTGCACATAGCCTTAAATCCTGACAACAACTGCCTCGACGGATCCTTCAGTTTTTTACAATCTGCACAGGATCCGTCTTTTCAACATTTTGATGGATTGTGACTGATTGTAAAAAACGGAAGTGTGAAAGAGGCCTTAGATTTGGATCTACCCAAGAGAAAGGCTGAGCTCTTAAATTCCAGGTCACAGCAGTGAAATCTCCTATCGGACTATGCTCGGATTTCTTTGTTTCGCAAACAATGCAAACATGATAAATATCTTGTCCAATACTTCTTCATGGAAGGTGATCTTCTGGCATGAAACAACATGAACACTTTAATAGAATCTCTTTATTGATTCATCCAAAGCAAGCCTAAAAGCCATCTTGCTGCAAAATGGCAATGTGCTACCTTCAATTCCAGTTGGTTATGCAGTCCATATGAAAGAAACCTATGACAATAGCTGTTGAGGTATCTGAACTAAGACCAACATTTGCAGCTCCTCTCTGGTGACTTAAAGGTAGTTGCCATCTTGCTTGGTTTCCAGGGTGGTTACATAAAATACTGTTGCTTTGTGTTTGAGTGGGATAGTCGTTCAAGATAATATCACTACAATAAAAGAGACAGGCCTCTCCGACATTCACTTCAGCCAAGGAATAAAAATGTCCTGCATCCAGCACTTGTAGGCCCACATAAGATTTTATTACCGCCATTACATATCAAGTTGGGGCTAATAAAGAACTTTGTAAAGGTAATAGATAAAAATGCAAACACATTCAAGTATCACATTGATAAATTTTCGAAGGTTGAGTGAAGCAAAGATAAAGGAAGGAGTCTTCATTGGTCCTCAGATTCATAAACTTCTTCTAGATGTGGAGTTTCTCTGTTGCAGGGCAAGGAAAAGACTGCATAGGTAGCATTCACATTAGTGGCAACTAATTTTTCAGGAAACTTAAGAGCAGATAACTAGGAGAGTTGGTGGTAAATCTCCTCAAAGTATAAGTAGTTTGTAACATCCTTAAAGATTAGTTTCTTACATTCGCATCTAGACTTTTTTTAAATCAAACTGCGGGGCAGTGAGCGACAAGAATAATGAGAGATTTTACCAAGATATTGTGGCTATGAGGAAAAGATAATCAAGAAAAATGGAATCCATCAATGCTTGCTGATTTCTGTTGGACAATTGTAAGAGATGATCCAACGCAGAAGTACAAGAGACAAGCAAAATGAAGTTGTCACTGAATGAGGACCAAATTTTGCACTTCAATTTCTGTAAGTGTTTATAATTGGCAATAGTGTTTACACATGTTTCTGTTTTTTGAATTGTTGCTAAGTTTCCTCTAAATAAACTTCAGAAAATTGGCATAACAAAATAATCTTCATCTTCATATTTGCAAAAATAATAATGTCTCAAAGTGCTGAAACTTTTATGCATTAATTATATGTAGCAGTAAAAGGAAAACTCTTTGATATCATGGAAACAAGAGCCAACTAAAAATTTTCATTTAAATTCAAGAGGTCAAAATCATTAAGAAATGGCTCATTGATAACTGAACCTGACAACTTTTGAAAATATGTAGAGCAATGATAATGGCATTTTCTTCATGCCACTGGCAAGAATAGGAATAGAAAAAGAAATATTACAGTGTGGGATCTAATGAAGTTGTTAGGCTCAGATACCAAGGTTATGATTACTGCGATGAATTGTATCCCCATGGTAGTTAAAAGGGAAGTAGCCATGATAACATTAAAAGTAATGGTGTCTTTGTATCTTTAACCCCTTCACGACATATGACATATTTACGTCATATGTCAGTCATATGTAGTGTTACCAACTTTGATGCGTGCTCCGATGCTAAGTCATCATCTTTTCCCCCACATGGCAGCTGATTAATCAGCTGTCATGTGCCTTTAACAGCCATGGGTGGATCGGAGCTTCACCTGCAGCTGTTAACTAATTAAATCCTGCTGCCAATCTCTGACAGCTGGATTTAACATGCGCCAGGCCGAAGCGCATCACAAATTCTGCCCGTCGGCACTCCTGTCACGTGATTGGGGGCAACGATGAGTTGTCATACCAGCTTGGGGTCTGCAGAAGGCCAGCGTTCATTGGAGATTATTATTTCGGCTGTACAAAGCAGTGCAGGAGCACTGCTATGCATAGCATAAGCAATCACAGCTTCAAGTTTCCTATGAGGACTATTAAATAAAGTAAAAAGTGAAAAAAAAAGTTTTTCAAAATATGAAAATAAATTTTGAAAAGAAAACAATTAAAAAAGCAAAAAACACATATTTGGTATCACTGAGTTCTGAAATGTCCGATCTATCAAAATTTTAAATAAATCAATCAGATCAGTATATGGTGTAATGAGAAAAAAAGTCACCAGAATTACTTTTTTTGCAAATGCAAAAACTTTTTTCATACAAATTTTCGGAATTTTTTTCTCTCCATTTAAATAGAAAATAAACTACTGTATTTTTTGACTATTAGAAGAATATTGGAAAAAAATGTAACCAAAAAAATGAGGTCATGACACCCTGTTATGGAGGAATCTGCTTTTGACACTGTTAGGCCGGGGTCACACTAGCGATGAATACAGACGAGAGCTATGTGATAAAACATTGCATAGCACTCAGACCAGTATTCCTCTATGGGGCAGCTCACATCAGCATTTTTTCCTCTGCCGTTTTCAACATGTGAGTGAAATCGCAGCATGCTGCATTTGGCACCGACACTCGGCCGAGTCTCGGCTCATTCGCACCCATATAAGCCTATGGGTGCGAGTGAGACAACGCACATCACTTGGATATCATCCGAGTGCTGTGCGATATTCGCTGACCCCGGCAATGGAGGAGATGGAGAAATTCATTTCTCCGCCTCCTCCGCAGCTGTGCTCCGATCCTCTCTGTGCAAGAGGCTTGGAGCACGGTAGCATGACACTCGGCTCCCACTCGCAGCAGAGCAGGAGCTGAGGGTCATTAACACTAGGACTACTGGACTCGTGACCCGACTAGAACTACTGAAGTGCAAGTAGTCAAAATGACTATACCAGTAGTCCTAGTGTTAACATATCACATCCAATGGTCTCGCATCGTATGCCATACGTTAGTCTGGCTGGGGTCAGCCTTATAGGGGTAATGTCCCCCAATTCTGTACTAATATCCCAGATCCTGATCTGATATACATACGTCCTCATCCTGGTATATATGGCCCCTATTCCTGATATATAAGTCACCATCCAAGTATATATATCCCCATCCAGGTATATAGCCCCCAATCCAGGTATGCATGGCGTCTCATCCAGGTATGCATGGCCCCGCATCCTGGTATACATGGCCCCCCATCCAGTTATATATGGCTCCCATCCTGGTATACATGGCCCCCCATCCTGATATACATGGCTCACGTTCCTGATATACATGTCCTCCATCCCCATCCGGGTATACATTGTCCCACATCCTGGTATACAATACTCCATCCCCATCCTGGTATACATGGCCCCCATCCCCATCCTAGTATACATGGCTCCCCATCCTGGTATACATGTCCCCCACCCTGTTATACATGGCCCCCATCGTCATCAGGATATATATGACCCCAATTCCCATCCTGGTATATAGTGGGGGTAATAAGTATTTGATCCCTTGCTGATTTTGTAAGTTTGCCCACTGACAAAGGCATGAACAGTCTTTAATTTTAAGGGTGGGTTATTTGAGAGATAGAATATCAAAAATAAAATGCAGAAAATGAAAACAATTGCTACAAACAGACAGTATGAAAAACACAACCAGTTAAAAGATACTGATAGAAGGGATTCCTGATCACAATGAGTTCAATATTCTTATTCATTGAAAAGGTGCAAAATTCAAAGATTCAAGATATATATAGATGACTGGTGATATATTTTGTTCTTTACAGCAGAGGGCATGGTTGAGTTAACCTTTGAGTCCAATTTAACAGGCTATAACCTAGTTATCTGTGGTATATTTATTTTGATTTGTTTTAAGTAAATTGTACTGAGTACTGAGCGCCACCATTGTTTTTTGGTGTCTCTTATAGCACATTGTTTTACTGGTCTGTTTGTAGCAATTGTTTATATATCATGTTCTAATTGTGTCAATAAAGAATTTTTGTAACATTTTTTACATATAAAAACTCCATTTGTATAAATGATATAAATTTATTTGCATTTTGCAGTGAGAAATAAGTATTTGATCCCCTACCAACCATTAAGAGTTCTGGCTCCTACAGACCAGTTAGATGCTCTAAATCAACTCGTTAGCTTTCTTATATAGTGTCATGCCACCGCCTGTCACGCCGCCACCCCCGAGCCTCGGCATACTTACCGGTCGTCAGCGTCTCGGTGCGCTCCCGCAGTTGGTGTCCGTCACCCGGCGCATATTCCTCTGTGCTCGCGTTCGGCTCCTGTCTCTTGTTAGGTGCACGCACGCTGGGTTCAGCGATACACACTCGCACCTCTCTGTGTGATCCCAGCCGCTCCTTCCTGCCACTCCTGCTCCTGGAGGACCCTGACCCGGAAGTCCTGTGGCGCGCTCTACTTATCAGGCAGCCTCTTCCTCCTGGCTTTAGCAACAACATGAAAAGGATGAAACACGGTCAAAAGAAGAATCATACAAAAATATAAACTTTATTAATGTTTAACAAGTGCATGGAAGGTGATACAGAAAATGGCGCCACAGAAAAAGACGCTGCAAAAACTAGCAGGAGGCACGTGCACAGGAATATCAGTCCACAAAGATATAGTAATCACATACTCATAATATCTACGGACATAGTCCAGAAAAAATAAGCAAAAATATGTAAAATAACCTAAAAAATAAACATAACAAAATAAATATGGCTATATATGGAATAATCCATTTAAAGTGGGAACGAGACTGCCAGCAGCAATCAAATCAAATAACCTCAGATCACAGTCCTAAGAACACTAATAGATTGACAGTGCACTATATAGGAATCATATTCAGCATAGGACTGCCGATCTACACCATCTATGGTTAATAATATGATTAGAATTATCGTTACCATGCTAGTTGGCTATATAAATTGGTATCTATTCCTCCTGGCTTTGCCTGACTGTCATTTGTGCCCTACAAGTGATTCTGGACCCTCGTCTGCCTGTGGTCTCTCCTTCCTTCCTACATTTCTGCCGCGTGCCCTTGCTGCTTGATCCTCTGTTCTCACCCAGGTCCTCTCCTCTGCTCTCTCCTAGTGTCTGCCTGCCGGTGTCTCCATCCTGTCTGTGTTCCCATGTCTCGGTTTTGCCTGCCTGCCTGTGTCTCAGTCCAGCCCGTGTTCCTGTGTCTCCACCATACCTACCCGCCAGTGCCTCTACCCTGTCTGCCTTCCTGTGTTTCCGCCATACCTGCCCGCCAGTGCCTCTATCCTGCCCGCCTTCCTGTGTCTCTGCCATACCTATCTTTCCGCCAGTCCTTCCAGATTTCTGCTTGTGACTCCAGTTGTCCTTCCCTGTGTACCAGCTGCCGTAGCGATAGTCTCCCCTGGGTCTGCCCCTAACGCTCCCTGTATAGGAGGTGGTTCACCTGATCAGCTCGCCTGAGGGAGGTTCGTTGTTGCGGTCTAGTGGGTCCACCCTAGGAGTTCCTCAGGTCGCCACAGCTAGTCACATTTATAAAAGACTCTTGTCCACAGACTCAATCAGTCAGACTCCAACCTTTACAACATGGGCAAGACCAAAGAGCTTTCTAAGGATGTCAGGGACAAGATCACCTGCACAAAGCTGGAATAGGCTACAAAACCATAAGTAAGACGCTGGGTGAGAAGGAGACAATTGTTGGTGCAATAGTAAGAAAAAGGAAGAAATACAAAATGACTGTCAATCGACATCGATCTGGGGAACCATGCAAAATCTCACCTAGTGGGTTATCTTTGATCATGAGGAAGGTGAGAGATCAGGCTAAAACTACAAGGGGGAACTTGTTAATGATCTCAAGGCAACTGGGACCACAGTCTCCAAGAAAACGATTGGTAACACATTACGCCGTAAAGGTTTAAAATTCTTTAGTGCCTGCAAGGTCCCTCTGCTGAAGAAGGCACATGTGCAGGCACGTCTGAAGTTTGCCAATGAACACCTGGATGATTCTGTGAGTGATTGGGAGAAGGTGCTGTGGTCAGATGAGACAAAAATTGAGCTCTTTGGCATTATCTCAACTCGCCGTGTTTGGAGGAAGAGAAATGTTGCCTGTGACCCAAAGAACATCATCCCCTCTGTCAAGCATAGATGTGGAAACATTATGTTTTGGGAGTGTTTCTTTGCTAAGGGCACAGGACTACTTCACCGCATCAATGGGAGAATGGATAGAGCCATGTACCATAAAATCCTGAGTGACGACCTCCTTCTCTCCGCCAGGACATTAAATATGGGTTGTGACTGGGTCTTCCAGCAAGACAATGACTCAAATCATACAGCCAAGGCAACAAAGGAGTGGCTCAAAATAAGCCCATTAAGGTCATGGAGTGGCTTGGTCTGTCTCCAGACCTTAATCCAATAGAAAACTTATAGAGGGTGTTGAAGCTCCAGCTTCAAAATCTTAAAGATATAGAGATGATATGCAAAGAAGAGTGGAAAAAAAATTCCTCCTGACATATGCGCAAACCTCATCAACTACAAAAGATATCTGACTGCTGTGCTTTCCAACAAGGGTTTTGCCACCAAGTATTAAGTCTTGTTTGCCAGAGGGATCAAATACTTATTTCTCACTGCAAAATGCAAATAAATTTATAAAATTTATACAAAGTGATTTTCTGGATAAATGCAAATAAATATATATAATTTATACAATGTGATTTTCTGGATTTTATTTTTGATATTCTATCTCTGTAAAATTAGCCTAACCTTAAAATTACAGACTGGTCATGTCTTTGTCAGTGGTCAAATTTACAAAATCAGCAAGGGATCAAATACTTATTTCCCCCACTGTATATGGCCCCACACACAAAAAATAAACAATCCTACTCACCTTCCCTCTGCTCCCTTGTAGCATGGCGTCCTGTTCTGATGCCAGCAGCTGATTTCAGTTGGTAAGCAGCACATGACGTCACTGCCATGCGCCACCACATGCGGAATATTCACTGCTCCCTACACCCGGGATTATGGGAGTGGGGAGCAGTGAATATTCATTTTCTTACTCTTCCCGCAAAAAACAAGCCCTCATACAGCTGTATTGATGAAAAAATGAACCGTTTTGGCTCTTGGAAGAAGAAGAGGAAAAAAGGAAAAAAAAAAAAGGAAAATGGCCATAGCGTGAAGAGGTTAAAGAAGCACTCCCATGAAATGTTATATCCTCTAAATATATTGAGATCATCATATCATATAGCACTGTGTACTTATAATTGCTCATTTTGCCTTTCTACCCAGTTAATTCATTCATTAAAAACTGACTAGCTCAATTCTTCTAAGGTCTCTGTAGAAACAAGAGGTCAATTTTCTAGGTATGAATCATATGTTTGAGTCATAAGTCACTGCAAAAGTCCCTGGTGGGGGGAAGAGAGAGCAGCTGGGTCAAGGGTTGCTGAAGGTGAATGATAAATGCAGGGACTTCCTGTTTCTACATGGAGCAGAGAAAAGAGAAGAATTAGCTGGGTAAAAGGGCAAAATGAGCAATTGTAAATACACAGTGCTATATAATATGATGATTGCAATATATTAAGAGGATAAAAACTTGGATGGAAGGAGTACTTCTTTAAGGCCGATTTCACACAGAACATGGTTGCATCGCAATACGCAGCCCCAACCCCTTTGTCTATGAGGCATTTAGCTCTGGTCAGGAGACCCTTGTGGATGAGCCAGGTGTTGTGATGCAAGTACTGTTCTTATTTTCATTACATGCACAGTATATTATTCCTTTTATGTTTAAAAATTGTTCTTTTTAAAGGCTGTATGTCCCTAATTAAGGGTCCTGATGAAATATAGAAGTTTATTTGTCATTAATGCTCTGCTTATGCTAGCACCTTTGCCTACTTTTGTAAGCCATGACAGTTATTTAGACTCTCTTTTTTAAAACAGATCTTGACCAAGTCCTTGAATATAAAATGGCACGAATAGTGCCAAAGAAAAGTCTCAAAAATGTCTCAGCTGCTTCTTAGTATGGAATATCCCCTCATGTTAGTTTTCAAGTGAAGACATAGTCTGGTCTATACAATGCATGTTTCAATTAAAGCACCACTCAAGGTTTTTTTTTTTATTTTACCACTCGACTGGTGCTTCTAATCTAAGGTCCCTGCCCCTTCTCTCATGCATACTCTTGGCCATCTTCTCCTTATATCCCCACCACTCCCATCTAGCAGTTTGTGACCTGCCAGATCACTAAAGTGTTTGCTGTAATGAGCCGAAGGTCACTTTTCAATGCAAGTCTATGAGAGACAAGTTCTTTTTCTCACAGACTTGGAATTGAGAGCTTGTGATCGTTACATTCCAGCCAGTCACAAGTTGGGGTCACAAGATGACGCCGCAGGGACAGAGCAGCACCGATAAAAGATGAAGACGGCGTAAGTATAGTACTAAGGTTAGGGACCTTATATTAGAAGCACCACTCCAGCGCTCAAAAATACATGCTGGAGTGCTGCTTTAAAGGAGAACTAAAAATGTAAGATTCCATCCAATAATAGTAACTGAGCAGTTAGAACAATAGCTAAAATTTGGTAAATACAGCTCTGGCAAAAATTAAGAGACCTCTGCAAAATGTTCAGTTTCTCTGATTTTTCTCTTTATAGGTATATTTTTGAGTAAAATTTAAATTGTTCATTTATTCTATAAACTTCTGACAACATGTCTCCGAATTTCCAAGCAATACATTTTGTATTTTTTTCTGAAAAGTAGAAATTGTCAAAATTGAAAAAAAAACTCCAGTGCTTTCAGACCTCAAATAATGCAAACAAAACAAGTTCATAATAATTTAGGAACAACAATACTAATGTTTTAACTCAGGAAGAGTTCAGAAAATCAATATTTTGTGGAATAACTATGATTGTTAATAACAGCTTTCATGCGTCTTGGCATGCTTTCCACCAGTCTTTCACACTGCTTCAGGTGCAAAAATTTAAGCAGTTCTTTGTTTGATGACTTGTGACTATCCATCATCCTCTTGATTACATTCCAGAGGTTTTCAAGGTGGTTCAGGTCTGGAGATTGGGCTGCCCATGACAGGGTTTTGATGTGGTGGTCTCTTCATTTTTGCCAGAGCTGTATGTTTATATATCATTAAAATATAATGACTTTTTTATTCAATTTTGGTAATCATTTTGGCAAAATGATAATGGGAAGTGAAGTCATATTGCTTCCCACCTGTGACTTTAGATTAAAGAGGTTTTCCACTTTCAGAAAAGTGGATCAGATAGTACTCACCCTCCCTGGGCTGACACTGACTCTCCACTACTGGTCCGGTTTCAGTATTTTGTCTACAGAGGTAACATCACGTCAACAGTTCAAATCACCGCTGCAGGCAATCAGTGAGCTCAGTGGGTCAGTTGATGTTGATGATATTAAGCCGCTTATCTGAGTGATTGGCTGTAGTAGTGATGCGAGCTGTGGACATGACATTACCGCTGCAGCCAAAACACTAAGATAGAAGCACCAGTGGAGAGCAGGCATTGGTCCGGGGAAGGGTACTAACTAATTTTTTGAAACGTGTAAAACTCCTTTAATTCTTTAAAAACTGATTATCAATTGTCATCTTAATAACATGTTCAACAAATAACAGTGTCAATTAAAATGTGACAACCAATATTCATTTCCATTTGAACCCATTTGAAGGTATATTGGACAAAATATAAGGGCTATCAAGCAGATTCTGTAAGCTGACAGCGGGTGGCTTCAATATTAGAGATTACTACGGTAAATTGTAATAAATATCCAGGAATAACATGGATAACATGTATGTGCACACATTGCAGATTTGCCTGCAGATTTTTCTGCACAGAATCTGCACCTCCTAGCAGAAAACGCAGGTAAAAATCCACACGTTTTTATGCGTTTTTTATGCGGATTTGATGCATTTTTTCATGCGGATTTGTATGCGTTTTTGTAACCTAAATAAAGATCTATTATTTTTTAAAAAAAGAATTGTGATGTAATTTCTTTGTCCAACCTCCTATTTTACATAAAAATCGATGAATCCAGCAATCCATTGCTGCTGGATTCATCGATTTTTCTGTGGACTGAGTGCTCAACTTTTCCATGCAGGAACAGGTGTGGAATAGCCGATATTCATGTGAGCTGACTATCTTTTGGTTTTTTATGTCCTATTTTACATACTCCATGGAAGAATAGTGTTTGCACACCCAGACAGACAGCTAGATAGATAGATAGATAGAGATAGATAGATAAAATGGTACATAAATAGTTAAAGACACACACACACGCAAAATCTGCACGCAATAGCTTTAATTTAAAAAAAAATGACGTGGGCTCTCGTGCAATTTTCTGTGCCAGAGAGGGAAAGCCGATGGTCGGGGCCTATATTTCTAGCCTGAGAAGGGTTCAAAACCCATGGAGCTTCCCAGGCTATGAATATCAGCCTGCAGCTGTATATTTAGCCTTTGCTGGCTATTAAAATAGGGGAACCCCCCAAAAATGACGTGGGGTCCCCCTATAATTTATAGCCAGAAAAGGCTATGCAGACACCATGATCTCCCCTATAGAGTGGTCACATCAGCAGATTTGACCGCTTTATAGGGCCTCCGATGACACACTGACCGGAGATAACCCTCCCGCAGTGTATCATCAGATTTCATTTTACAGCACTACAGCTGTGAGAAAATTCTCATGCTGTAGTGCCGCAAGTGACAGGTGAACTCAGGTGGCCTGTCGGAGGCGTAGTGATACAGTGTGGAAGATTATCTCCATCATTGCATCACTGGAGCCCATGGAGAGCAGTCGCATCTGCTGATGTGACAGCTGTCCATGGGACAATAGTTATTAATTTGATTACATCAGACACAGGGAGTATATTGTTTGCAGATGATCGATGGCTTTGGGGACTAGGTGTATAATATCAGTATGTACTGTAGGTGTACTGTATGTGTGGGTTTATTTAACATTCAACATATTAGCCAGATGATGGGACTACTTTCCCATCATTGGTTAATGGTGTCACTGTAGCAGTCATAGCCGGACTTATAGTCCCATTGGACGATGCCTGCCTACACACAGACACACACACACAGTCCTGCACAAACCCGCACACCGACACAGATTCACGCAGACATCGGCACGCACACATACACGCAGACCCCGCACACACATTCACACACATAGCTCCGCACACACTCTTCCCTCCTCCTGATCTACAGCGTTTCTAGCACCCACATCCGCATTAAATCCACAGATCTTTTTTACATCTGCGGTTTTGCTGCAGATGTGCCTGACTCAATGGAAGTCAATGGGTGCAGAAACGCTGCAGATCCTCAAAAAGAATTGACATGCTGCTGAAAAAATTCCCCGCTGCTCGAATTTTTCCACAGCATGTGGACAACAAATTTCCATTTCCCATAGAGTTGGCTGAGCACTACACTGCGGATTTGATGCGAATCCGTGCGGCCTAAAACGCATCTAAATCTGCAATGTGTGGACATAGCCTAAAGCCTCCTATACACAATTGATCAAATTATTATCTTGTGTTCTCTAATAGAAACCTGCTGCCGGGGAGAGTGCCCCATACACATTACACTGTCAGCTGACCCTGCCGATATTAGCAAGTTCAGCTGATGCCAGTCTAATCTGTATGGAGGCTTTCAGGGTTCAGTTTATTATAAAACTCAGCATCGGTAACATTTTTATTTATTTATTTGTTACCAAGGTTGTAATAATTCATATAATTGCCATCAGGAAGAGTTTTACATTTGTTTTATATAGCAGAATGAATTTAAAAAAAATGACTAGATGACTAAGTAACAATAGGTACCATTGAAATATACTTCTATAAATCGAAAGGAATGCAAAGAAATGTCTCCCTAAATTCATATACGGTATATTCATTCGTGTTCATTTCTCTGTTTGAGGAAAAGTACTTTTCTATATTTGTTTTGATCTAAGATTCAATGGACCTCAATTTTGCAGCAAAGCATTTTGACGAAATGATAAGCTGTTACTATCAAGTGTGTGAAAGCAGTTTCTGCTTATTGAAAATGATAGTGCCTAAAACATGGAATTATTCTGCAAAATGTATGTCAAATAAAGGACAATTTCTGATTGTTTTGCCATTAGAAAGATCACTGAAGACTGAGAAGAAACGAGAAATGTATTTATATGTTAGTAACAAAATATGTCTAGTAAATATCTTTTTCCAGTATTATATTCATTGTGAGAGTAAGGTTACAGTAATGGCAATCAGGTGATAAGGGACAAGAGATTATGGGGAACCTACAAAAACTCAATGCAGCCAATTGATCAAAACTTTTACCCCAGAAAACTGTTGTGAAAGCTTTGAAAAGTCACCAAACTCTTTGCCTTTTGGCACTTTCATACGAGTTTGAATCAGTTCCACTGAAATGGGAGGAGACAAAACAGGACAGGGGCATGGCCAGACGCCACCCACCAAATTCATCAAGAGTGCTGGTGTTTTGTATGCCAAAAATGCTACTCAAGGCCCATGGCTGTTGTCACCACCCGGGTAAGCGCCGGGGCCCTGAGCAAGCGGTTTGGCCCATTCGCTGTCGGGGACATCGGCACACTATGGGGCTTGTGCCAGCGCCATGCTTTAAATTGTTTGCAATACTTACCTCTTCTCATTTCCCACTGGCCCTAGCTCCGATCACTTCTACGTCTTGTGACTCAAAGACATCTCAGGGCAGAGGGCGTGTTGACATCACTAAAGCATGCCCTCTGTCCTGAGCACTGCAGAGAGACAGAAGTCGCTGAAGACATGGGAGCTGAAGGGACAGGACCTGCAGCCAACGGGGAATGAGGAGAGATTTTTTTTTAATGCATGGAGCTTTATATGGGGTCCACTCTGTATGTGATTGTGACGCCCAGGAGACCGGGATACCCAGCACCGGACCAATGGAGTCTGTCTCTTGAGGGGGATGTCACGGGTGGCTTGACCCGGTGCTGTGGCCTCAGGCAATGCACAGTGTAAGGGGTATCGTGAGGGGACAGGCACTTACTTGATCAGCAGCAGGTTCTCCCAGCGGCGATGATCCCGATCCTGGATAGATGGCTATTGTCCAAATGAAAGACTGAGGCACTGAAACGTTTAACCAGTTTACTTTAACATAAAAGGATTTACAACCAGTCCTGTCACCGGAGTCTGTATGGGAACTCTGAGTTACTTTGACCCTGCCGGGGTCTTCGCCTCTTATTGTGCGCAATTTCTGTGTGGCCCTGCTGCTGTATGTGAACTGGCTGCCGGCCCAATCTGTCCCCTCCGGGTCCTGGTTCGACGGGCAACCCGAGTCCTTTTATCGGTTTACCCCCTCTGGGAGTACCGCTGAACTCTGTGTCTGTTGCTGCGTCCGGCCCTAGTGAAGCTGATATCACCTCACGTTTTTCCGGTTGCTGTATTATATATAATGAATACAGCCACGGATCCGGTATCCGTCTTTGCGCCTGTTCTGGGTAGTGATTAATGCTACCCGGTTCTCACAATGTCCTTTTTCTCTATCCCTCTTCTCCTCAGGCCGGTGATTTAGGCCTGGTAACAGTCACAGGGCTGTTAGAGATTCAACTGTATGACCTCTCACTTTCAGCTCCTTAGCCCAACTGCCATTTCTTCTCTCAGACCAGAATGGATCAAGGGGAGTCTCTGGAGCTCCCCCTTCTGGCCGGAGGTGGTAGTGCAGTCTTGCTATTTTAGTATTTGTACTTACTGTCAGTAACTATTTTTGTGGCAAATACCCCTAGGGGTGCCACATTCCCCCTTAGTTAAGAACAGTACTCCGGGACTGTGGGACAATAACATTTTGAAATAACAATTAATATGTACAGAGTCTTAAAAATGAAAAGTTACAAAAACCACTCAAGGAAACAAAAATAGAGTTCTGTAAAAAGTCACTTCAAATAGCGTCCATTAATACAGTTCTATCCTTGAAGGTATTAGGAAAGGCACTGTACTTAGTGTCCAGGAATTTAGTTCCATTTTTCCAACGGAGTTATCAATATAAAGTCTAAAGAAAGTTCAAAAAGAGCAAAAAGCAAAGTTCAAAAAGCAGTCTTTCCGGAGCTTTGATTTAGTGCCTCCGGGCTGATAAAAAGTTCAAGAATATGCAAGAAGTTCATACAGACAAGTCTCTGTAGGCACTGGGCTTAAACGTTGCAGACTGATAACAATGACTATACTACATTTTCTGTTTAACTATATATGGCATAACATATATACAATTCACATTATGAGCTTTATAGTTGGTAATCTGCATACCTGGCCGGTAATTGACCCTGGGTACTACGCTGTGATCTACGTAATAGCGGTGTCTCTTCATGTGGTGTACTACTGTCTACTGCGGATGTAGTATCTGCCCGCTCTGCTAAAGATAATTCCACGACTATGGAGTTGGCAAGTCCACCGTGAATGGGATTACTCTGACCAGGAATCTGTTCTTCCTGGCCTGGAACCTCCTGTAGTACGGGGTCAGCCTCTTCCTGTCTTGGGACTTCTGGTATTGGGTTCGGTGTTGGGTAAAAGGCCACCATGGGAACCACTACTGCACCATGGTATGTTAGTAGGGTTTTGGGAAAGTCTCCTATACAGGTATGATACACTTCCTCTTCTTTTTCCTTTACTGGTTGAACCTGTATGGGTTGAATAACTTCTGGTTCTGGCTGGACAACGTCTGGCTCTTTCAATGCTTCCGGACATAATTTAAGATTGTCTCTTGACACTAGTACAGATGTTAAGCCTCCGTTTTTGCTAATGAGACACATTTTCGGATTATCCACTCTTGTTGGTAAAACTGTGTAGGGTACGGCTTCCCACTGATTGTCCAGTTTATTGGTTCGACGATTTCTCTTGAGCACTTGGTCACCCGGTCTTAATGGGGTCGCTAGAGCATTCTGGTTGAAAGTTCGCTCTTGTCTTTCTCTAGTTTGCTGAAGGCTTCTTTCCACACTCTCTTGCACTTGGCGATACTGCTTTTGCCGTATGATATCCCAATTGGAGTCTTGAACTTCTGCGTCTGGTTTCAGAATTCCCATTTCTAGATCGATTGGTAATTGGCCGGGTCTTGCACGCATAAGGTAAGCTGGGGTGCAGTTGGTGGAGCTCACCGGGACATGATTATACAGATCCACCAAGTCAGGCAATTTCTCTGGCCATTGATTCCTTTCTGTCTCAGGTAAAGTCTTTAGTAGGTCTATTACAATATGGTTCATCTTTTCGCATAAGCCGTTTGTTTGTGGATGATAGGCCGTCGTCCGGATCTTTTTGCAACCATACATATTACAGAATTCTCTGAAGATCTCTGATTCAAAGGCTGTACCTTGGTCGGTGAGAACCTGTTCCGGATATCCATGGGGTCTACAAAAGTACGTTTGGAACGCTTTGGCTGCTGTTTTTGCTGTCAGATCTTTTACGGGTACTACTACCAAGAAGCGTGAATAATGGTCCACGATGGTCAAGGCATAGACATAGCCGGACCGGCTTGGTATTAACTTCACGTGGTCTATGGCTACAAGTTCAAGTGGTTGTTTGGTGATTATGGGCTGCAGTGGTGCTCTTTGGTTCTTTTGATCGTTTCTTCTGAGGTTGCACGGGCCACAATTTCTGCACCACTGTTCGATTGATTTTCTCATCCCGACCCAATAAAATCTTTCTCTTAGAAGTACTTCTAACTTTTTCCAACCAAAGTGACCAGCACCATTATGGTAAGCTTCGAGGACCATCTTGACATCTTGTTTAGGCACGATAATCTGCCAAACCAATTCATGTGTTTTCGGATTGGTGTACCTTCTACAGAGCTTCCCTTGATACAGGAACATTTTGCCTCTCTCTTTCCAGAGTTGATGCGTCTCTTCTGGGGCATCCTCATCGGGATATGCACTTTGCTCAGTTAACAGTTCCTTCACCAACTTCACAGCCGGATTGCTGTCTTGGGTGTCAGCCCATCTATGGTGTGCTAACGGATTAAAATTCACCTCTTGTTGTTTCTGATAGGTACTTGACTGATGATGTTTTGCCTTGGGACGATGGAAGGCTGGTAGTTCAATTTCTTCAAGCTCCCCTGTTTCCTCTTCTACATCTCTCAAGTGTGGCATCCGGGATAGGGCATCGGCATTTCCATTCTTGCGACCTGCTCGATACTTGATTATGAAGTTGTAATTAGATAACCGGGCTATCCATCGCTGTTCTAACGCACCTAATTTGGCTGTGTCCAGGTGGGTCAACGGATTGTTGTCAGTATAGACAATAAATTCTGCAGCGGCCAGATAGTGTTTGAAACGCTCCGTCACAGCCCAAACTACTGCCAGTAGTTCCAATTTGAAGGAGCTGTAATTTTCTGAATTTCTTTCAGTAGGCCGGAGCTTTCTACTTGCAAAGGCGATGACTTTCTCTCGACCTTCTTGCTTTTGTGACAGCACCGCTCCTAGTCCCACATTACTGGCATCGGTGTAGAGGATGAAAGGTTTATGGTAATCTGGGTATGCCAGAACCTCTTCTCCGGTTAGTGCCTTCTTTAGTTGTTCAAAGGAGTCTTCCCTTTCGTCGTTCCACTGAAAAGGAGGGTTTCGGTTTGAAGGTTTCTTCGTCTGCCCTACCAAGGTGTCTTGCAAGGGTGCTGCCAACTTGGTAAATCCTTTTATAAATCTGCGATAGTAACCCACCAATCCCAGGAATTGTCTCACTTCTTTTGCGCTGGTAGGTCTTGGCCAATCCCTTATGGCGCTTATTTTCTCGGGATCTGGTGCTACTCCCTCCGAACTCACGATGTGTCCCAGGTACTGTACCTTTGGCTTGAGAAGGTGACATTTGGATGGCTTGACTTTCATGCCATACCTGGATAAGGCTTCGAACACTTCTGCCAGGTCTATTAAGTGTTGTTCGTAAGTCTTTGAGTAGACGATCACATCATCTAGGTACAGGAGGACGGTCTCGAAGTTCTTGTGTCCGAGGCAGCATTCCATCAGCCGCTGGAAGGTACCGGATGCGTTGCAGAGTCCGAACGGCATGCGATTAAAATCACATAGACCCATTGGTGTGGTGAATGCCGTCTTTTCCTTATCTCTCTCAGCCACAGGGACTTGCCAATACCCGCTTGTTAAGTCTAAGGTGGAAAAATAATTAGCAGATTTCAAAGCAGTTAAGGACTCTTCTATCCTAGGCAAGGGGTAGGCGTCTTTATGGGTGATGTTATTAATCTTCCGGTAGTCTACGCACATTCTCATGGTTCCGTCCTTTTTTTTGACAATCACTAGAGGGGCCGCCCAGGGGCTACAGCTATCTCTTATTACCCCGGCCTGTTTCATTTCCCTCAGCATATCTTTTGCACATTGATAGTGAGCGGGCGGTATGGGTCTATATCTTTCTTTTATTGGGGGATGGTCACCTGTGGGGATTGTGTGTTCTACCCCTTCTATCCGTCCGAAGTCCAATGGGTGTTTACTGAAGACTTGTTCATATTCCGTCACTAGCCTATACACCCCTTGTTTTTGATGGGTAGGTGTTGAATTTATGCCCACGTGTAGCTGTTGGCACCAATCCTCCATTTCTCCATCTGAGCCATTGCCTTCCACCTGACAGGTTGGTTCTAAGGGCTCAATGGTTGTGATGGCATTGTTGTCAACAGTATATAGCTTTGCCATTGTAGCATACCTTGGCAAAGTGACCTCTTCCTCTCCACAGTTCAAAAGTCGTACCGGCACTCGTCCCCAGTGTACCTCGACTATCCCTCGTGCTGTGAGTATAGTGGGCCTGCTGTCGGTGTACACTGGTTCTATTAAGGCTTGATAATCTCGTCCCTTAGTACCAATGGCTGCTCTACACCATACCAGCATTTCTGTTTTTGGTGGGATTACAATAGACGTTGGATCACTTACCCTCACACTGCCGATTTCTCCACCTGCAACTTCTACCTGTTGCCTTAACATCAATACTTTTATTTCCCTCCGGAGAACTCTCTGCTGGCAGGATTGGGCAGTTTCAGCAATTTGCTGTAAGACAGAAATGACTTCGGAAAAGCAGTTCTCTAACACATTCATTCCTATCAATACAGTTGGTTCACAGTTCCGCCGGTCAACATCAACAACAATTATACCCTGTTTCTTCAGTTCTACTTTACCAATCTTTATGGTCATCTCCCTGAATCCTAGTTTCGGTACCAACTTACCATTACTGGCCCATATATCTAGTTCAACATCAGAGGGCCCTTTATCAATATCTGCATCAGCCCAGTACCTCTTATAAAGGATATACGGTATAGATGAAATCTGGGAACCTGTGTCCAGCAAAGCGTTGAGGGGAATTCCGTCCAGCACGATAGGGATAATGGGTCGTCCTCCGATGTACCTGTCGTGCCAGGGTGTTGGGCCTTGAAAGTTCATTCCTGCGAAGCGGCCCGCATTCCCAGGGGATTCCCGTTTAAATCACAATCTCGTGCAAAGTGGCCCGGCTGCTGGCAACGGCGGCAAATGGGCTGTCCATCCGGTTGGTAGCGGTCGCGGGGTCCTCCTCTCCATGTCGGGTATCTCCGGGGTCTCATCCATGGAACATCCTCTCTACAGTTTGCCAACTCCATCTTGTGTCCTCTCATCTCCTGCATGGTTTTAGCCATTGAAGCAACAACATCAGCTAAAGAGTCAAGCTTTTGTTGAAGAGCCTCATTAGTACTGGGCCCCAGGGGCTTAGCAATGGCCCCAGACATAGCTGATGTCACTGGCACTCCCTGTTGTTGAGGTGCCTCTGCCATGGGTTGCGCAGGATCCTGATCCCGAGGTGCCTCTGCCAGCTGGAGACGTATAGCGCTCTCCTTTAATTGGGCAAATGTCAATTCAGGGTTCTTAAAAACAAGCATGCTCACATGCCCCCGGTGAGAAGGGGTGTAGAGTCCCTCAATAAATTGATCTCTTAGCAGTTTATCCGCTCCGGTGTTAAAAATGGGTTCAGCCAGTGTAAGTGATTTAAGGGCTTCCTGCAGGTTTAAGGCAAAGTCTCTCACGCCCTCATTAGCTTTTTGTTTGCAACTAAAGAATCGTATTTTAGCTTTGCTGCTGGCCGTGGTTTCAAATGTAGCTTTTAATCCAGCAAATATGCGTTCAACAGTGCCTTTTAGATCAGCTGCCCATGCTGTGACTTCTCGCTTAGCATGGCCACTTAACTGCATCATCAGGAGACTAACACGCTGAACTTCACCCACAGGGAACATGTCAAAATGGGCCAGCATCTTTTCTCTGAAATCGTCAAGGGTATTAGGCTCACCTTCATACATTGGAAGCCATGGGCCACCCGGGGTATATGGCATCAGCACCGGCATGATGGGCGCCACTCCTTGCACCGCTGCGCTGCCGGACTCTCTATTGACACTCTGTCTTTCAGCTGCATTAGCGTTGCCGAGTGCTGCGGCGTCTCCGTGCTGCGACATACTGTGCCCCCTTAGTTAATCCGGACCCTTCCGGTCCTCCGCTTCCGTCGGGATAGTGTAGATTCGTTCCGCTGTGCAGCAGGATCGATTTTCCCCTTGCTCTGATGTCAGAGCGCTCAGCTTGGTGCCGCCCACAATGACACGCCCCCTGCTGCTTCCACCCACCGCGCTCTGTAATGGCGGATTCTGAAGTTTTTCAGTCAGACTGGGGCTCAGGTAATGGCGTAGCTCAATTAACAGTCTCGTGCCTAACGGTTATGAGGTGATGGCGGCCATCTTTACTCCATTATAACCAATGGGGAAAAGTCACTTTCAATAGTTTTCAATGGGGAATGGATTTTTCTTTAATAAAGTCAATTTTCAAGATTTTTCATCCCAGTTTTCACAGTTTTGGGCTCCAATCACGGCACACAATACCCGGTATACGGGCTGGCTAGATCCTGTTCGTGACGCCAATTGTGACGCCCAGGAGACCGGGATACCCAGCACCGGACCAATGGAGTCTGTCTCTTGAGGGGGATGTCACGGGTGGCTTGACCCGGTGCTGTGGCCTCAGGCAATGCACAGTGTAAGGGGTATCGTGAGGGGACAGGCACTTACTTGATCAGCAGCAGGTTCTCCCAGCGGCAATGATCCCGATCCTGGATAGATGGCTATTGTCCAAATGAAAGACTGAGGCACTGAAACGTTTAACCAGTTTACTTTAACATAAAAGGATTTACAACCAGTCCTGTCACCGGAGTCTGTATGGGAACTCTGAGTTACTTTGACCCTGCCGGGGTCTTCGCCTCTTATTGTGCGCAATTTCTGTGTGGCCCTGCTGCTGTATGTGAACTGGCTGCCGGCCCAATCTGTCCCCTCCGGGTCCTGGTTCGACGGGCAACCCGAGTCCTTTTATCGGTTTACCCCCTCTGGGAGTACCGCTGAACTCTGTGTCTGTTGCTGCGTCCGGCCCTAGTGAAGCTGATATCACCTCACGTTTTTCCGGTTGCTGTATTATATATAATGAATACAGCCACGGATCCGGTATCCGTCTTTGCGCCTGTTCTGGGTAGTGATTAATGCTACCCGGTTCTCACAATGTCCTTTTTCTCTATCCCTCTTCTCCTCAGGCCGGTGATTTAGGCCTGGTAACAGTCACAGGGCTGTTAGAGATTCAACTGTATGACCTCTCACTTTCAGCTCCTTAGCCCAACTGCCATTTCTTCTCTCAGACCAGAATGGATCAAGGGGAGTCTCTGGAGCTCCCCCTTCTGGCCGGAGGTGGTAGTGCAGTCTTGCTATTTTAGTATTTGTACTTACTGTCAGTAACTATTTTTGTGGCAAATACCCCTAGGGGTGCCACATGATTATATATGGAGCTCATTCTGTATCGAGCTATATATGATATATATGGGGTCCATTCTGCATGGAGTATTATATGGGGCCCATTCTGTATGGATTTATATATGGTGCACATTTTGTATGGAGCATTATATGGGACCCATTCTGTATTGAGCATTATATGGGGCCCATTCTGTATGGAGCATTATGTGGAGCCCATACTGTATGGAGAAATATATGGGACCCATTCTGTATGGATTTATATATGAGGCCCATACTGTATTGAGCTATATATGGGGCTCATACTGTATGGAGCATTATATAGGGTCCATACTGAATGGAGCAATATATGGGTCCCTTTCTGTATGGAGCATTATACAGGGCCCATTCATTATGGAGAATTAAGTTTGGCCCATACTGTATGGAGAAATATATGGGGACCATTCTGTGTGAAGCAAAATACGGGGCCCATTATACTGTATGTAGCATTATACAGTGGGGAAAAAAGGTTTTTAGTCAGCCACCAATTGTGCAAGTTCTCCCACTTAAAAAGATGAGTGTTAGGGGTCGAGTTCCCGCTTCTGCACAGGGGGAATCTCGGGCCGCTTCTGCTGCGGTCTCCCATTCTTCTCCTGCCGCAGGTAAACCTGCTCAGCGGAGACATCGGTCCTTGCGTCTGGCTCAGTCTCACTCTGTGCTTAGGCTTGCTGTTGCTTCTCCAGCTTTTGCCATTAAAGCCAGTGCTGGGCAGCAGCGAGCGGACGCTTTTGGGACTAAGTCCTCCTTTTTCCCTTCTGAGCATGCCCAGGGTGAGATCTCCCTTTGGAGATCAAGGGTCACATGCTCAGATGCTGCAGTGGTTCCCATTGGTCCTCCTGGCAGGTCCTGAAAGGGCTAACTTCTGTGGCAGCTGCTCATTGGTCCTTTATTGGAAGGTCCTGAAAGTACTACAGCTATATAAGCTTCACATGACCGCACGGCCATGCGCTAGTGTACAATTGTATACGTGTGTTTGTTGTGAGTGCAAGTCGTTCATTAAATACCCCTACCCTATTGTATGACTGTTCGCGTATGGAGTATGGCTGCTATCTAGCGCCCGACTAACCACTCAACGTGTCACACATGTATCAGCGTCTATTGTTGTGTCCGCCAGTGCGGCGCCACGCGCCAGTAGTGCTCTTCCTGACCCACGTCTGGGTGCTTAGTGGTGTCTGCCAGCACGGCACAGTTCGCACTTCGGTGCTCTAATTATAATAGTTACCTAACACACCCAGTTGCGGTGTTATGTCAGCAAGTGGTCTAATCAGACTTCAATCCTGAGTCTTGGGGTTGTGTTCGCTGACTCCTTGCTTGCACTCTTTAGTGCGGTATTGCGGACCTGTGGCTTTACCGGGTTCGCTTCCACCGCCATGTTACGCTGCCATTTACTAGCAGCAGGTTTTCACCTGCACGGTGGACCCCGGACTGCGAACGCATCTATTACATCTTTCTTGGTGCGTTCCGCCAGTCCTAACAATGAGTGAGGCCTGTAATTGACATCATAGGTAGACCACAACTATGAGAGTCAAAACTGAGAAAACAAATCCAGAAAATCACCTTGTCTGATTTGGCAAAATATATTTTGCAAATTATGATGGAACATAAGTATTCGGTCATTAACAAAAGTTCATCTCAATATTTTGTTATATATCCTTTGTTGGCAATGACAGAAGTCAAACGCTTTCTGTAAGTCTTCACAAGGTTGGCGCACACTGATGGTGGTATGTTGGCCTATTCCTCCATGCAGATCTCTTCTAGAGCAGTGATGTTTTGGGCCTGTCGCTGGGCAACACGGACTTTCAACTCCCTCCAAAGGTTTTCTATGGGGTTGAGATCTGGAGACTGGCTAGGCCACTCCAGGACCTTCATATGCTTCTTACGAAGCCACTCCTTTGTTGCCCTGGTGGTGTGCTTGGGATCATTATCATGCTGAAAGACCCATCCACGTTTCAACTTCAATGCCCTTGCCGATGGAAGGAGGTTTGCACTCAAAATCTCATGATACATGGCCCCATTCATTCTTTTATGTACACGGATCAGTCGTCCTGGTCTCTTTAAAGAGAAATAGCCCCAAAGCATGATATTGCCACCCCCATGCTTCACGGTAGGTATGGTGTTCTTTGGATGCAACTCAGCATTCTGTCTCCTCCAATCATGACATGTTTTGTTTCTACCAAACAGTTCTACGTTGGTTTCATCAGACTATAAAACATTCTCCCAATACTCTTCTGGATAATCCAAATGCTCTCTAGCAAACTACAGACGGGCCCGGACATGTACTGGCTTAAGCAGGGGAACACGTCTGGCACTGCACAATGCAGTGTGTTGCTGATGATAGACTTTGTTACGGTGGTCCTAGTCCTATGCAGGTCATTCACTAGGTCCTCCCGTGTGGTTCTGGGATTTTTGCTCACCGTGACCTCACGGGGTGATATCTTGTGTGGAGCTCCAGATCGAGGGAGATTATCAGTGGTCTTGTATGTCTTCCATTTTCTTATTATTGCTCCCACAGTTGATTTCATCACACCAAGCTGTTTGCCTATTGCAGATTCAGTCTTCAATTTTGTTTCTGATCTCCTTCGACAGCTCTTTGGTCTTCACCATAGTGGAGTTTGGAGTGTGACTGTTTGAGGTTGTGGACAGGTGTCTTTTATACTGATGACAAGTTCAAACAGATGACAGTAATACAGGTAATGAGTGGAGGACAGAGGAGCCTCTTAAAGAAGAAGTTACAGGTCTGTGAGAGCCTGAAATTTTGCATGCTTTTAGGTGACCAGGATCCAAGAAGTATCATTTCTCCTTGCGGAGAGTGACATGATAAGCATGTCGAGGTGACGAGACTTAAAGCCGCCATACTCCTCTGGGAAATATGCTAATTGTCTCTTCAGAGAGGAAGAGGACTAGAATTTTAGTGCCACCTATTGGAAGTAGCAATCCTAAAAGTCAGTGTCGACTAGTGTTGAGCATTCCGATACCGCAAGTATCGGGTATCGGCCGATATTTGCGGTATCGGAATTCCGATACTGAATTCCGATACTTCCCGCGTATCGGATACCGGAATCGGAAGTTCCCAGAATTCAAATTGAACGCAGCAGCCAATGAGGAATGAATGAAAGTGTGGGCACATCCTGTTTAGCATGGTGGGCATGTAAGTACTGGCAAGGCTTGGATTGGCTGCTGAAATGATGTCACTCTGCACTATAAAAAAGCGCTGCCGCCATTTTGCGCTCACTCTGCTGTGATTTCAGTTAGGGACAGGACGCTGTGTTCTAACTGAGGGCCAGTCGAGCTAGCTAATTGCTTTATTTTCCTTTCCAAAGGCTAATTTAGCAAAACGCTGTGTGTTCTTCACTGTTCACCTTGCTCTTGCCTTGCAGCGCTGTTTTAACAGCGTTCTGCAAGGTCTCTGTGTGTGTGTGTGTGTGCAGCTCACTCTGTAGTCTGTGTGCAGCCATATACCCGGTTGTATTCAGCTCAGGGGGGGTTCACACTGCCTCACACAGTTGTTCTTTTTTGCTCTTAGTGCAGCCTGCTGCACATTTTTTCTCAAATTTCCTATTAGTGTTTTTCCACCAGTCTCCAGCTCTATTGTGGAAAAACACTACATAGGATAACCTAGAGGGGGGTTTTTGGGCCTTGCAGCGCCGTTTACGGCTGTCTGCACGGTCTCCGTGTGAGCCCAGCTCGCCCTGTAGTCTGTGTGCAGCCATAGCCGGTTGGATTCAGCTCAGGGTTCGTTACTGGCTCATACCTTGAGAAAAATTTTCCTTTTTTTCAAATAGTGCAGCCTGTTTAAAATTTGAAAAAAAAAATTCCTATTAGTGTCTTTCCACTCGTATCCAGCTAAATAGTGGAAAAACACTATATAGGATAACCTAGAGGAGGGTTTTTTGGCCTTGCAGCGCCGTTTACGGCTGTCTGCACGGTCTCCGTGTGAGCCCAGCTCGCCCTGTAGTCTGTGTGCAGCCATAGCCGGTTGGATTCAGCTCAGGGTTCGTTACTGGCTCATACCTTGAGAAAAATTTTCCTTTTTTTCAAATAGTGCAGCCTGTTTAAAATTTGAAAAAAAAAAAAATTCCTATTAGTGTCTTTCCACCAGTCTCCAGCTCAATTGTGGAAAAACACTACATAGGATAACCTAGAGGTTTTTTTGGGGGCCTTGCAGCGCCGTTTACGGCTGTCTGCACGGTCTCTGTGTGAGCGCAGCTCGCCCTGTAGTCTGTGTGCAGCCATAGCCGGTTGGATTCAGCTCAGGGTGCGTTACTGCCTCATACCTTGAAAAACAATTTCCTTTTTTTCAAATAGTGCAGCCAGTTTAAAATTTGAAAAAAAAAATTCCTATTAGTGTCTTTCCACTTGTATCCAGCTAAATAGTGGAAAAACACTATATAGGATAACCTAGAGGAGGGTTTCTTGGCCTTGCAGCGCCGTTTACGGCTGTCTGCACGGTCTCCGTGTGATTTAAACTAGCTCTGTAGCCCGATCTGCACCAAAAAAAAGGTTAAGTTCACCAAACACAACTTACACTTGTGTAGGCCACATTTGAAAAATAATAAAGTTTAGTCCACAATTTACAACATTAGTGTTTCTTACACCTGTTAGGAGGAGCATTACAGGAATAAGCACACTAAGGCCTTAGTACTTTTCTGCTTATCTTTATCTGTCAACCAAGATGAAGAGGGCAGGGAGTAAGGCACGTGGGCGTGGGCGCGGAGCAGGGAGAGGAGCAGGGAGAGGACGTGGTGATTCTGTGCCTGCTGCGGGCGCCGGTGACTCGTCGTCACTCAGTTTCAGCAGGGAACAGTCCTTCATGCGCAGCTTTGTCGGAGAGCGCCGTGCACCGCTGCTGCGTGAAGACCAAATTGAAGCCGTTGTCGGGTGGATGGCAGCTAACGCCTCGGCATCGACTTCAGTTAGTGCCACATCCTCTCAGGCACAGAGCACTGGAGAGCAGCCATCTGTCTCTTCACCACCTGCCAAATTGGCCAGGCAGTCAGAGAGCCCAGGACAGGAGCCGTCTCTACTTCTGTTCTCTGAATCTCTTGGCTTGGAAACAGGGGGCCAGCCAAGCAGCATTGGAGAAATGGAAGAAGAGGCAGTGTGCAGTGATGCCCAACACCTTTTTCTCTCTGACTCTGAAGAGGCAGGTGGGCCAGTGCCTCCGGTGACCACAGCGCAGTACGCATCTGATGATGAAACTCAGGTGCCGCTTTCTCGTGCGTACTGTGCTGCTGAGACTACCCAGGAGGAGCAGTTGGTGGCAGAGGGTAGTGGAGATGATGAGGTCCTTGACCCATCGTGGCGTGAGGAACAGGAAGGTGGTGGGAGCAGCTCAGAGGAAGAGCTTCCTCTTACGGGCCAAAGAGGGAGAGGGAGGGGGAAGACTGCGGAGCCTGTAGCCTCCACTTTGGCACCCGTTAGGAGCCTGTCTCTTTCCAAAGCCAAAAAGGGCGCTCCCAAGACTTGCAGTGCCTGGTCCTTTTTTGACACAGTTGCAGATGACATTTGTTTTGTCAAATGCAAGCTGTGTCATCATAAAGTAAAAAGAGGGAAAAATGTCAGCAACCTCAATACCACAAATATGTGGAAACATGTGCGGACCAGGCACGCGGTGGAGTTACAGAAACACACTGAAGATGTAGGCCAACCAACAGCGGCAGCTACCACCTCTTCAGCTCGTGTTGCCTCTTCCTCCAGCTCACGCACAGCTGGTTTGGCTTCCTCCCAGAGACCTTGTGTAATTCCACCCACAGCACCACCTTCCCAGTCATCCTCACACTCCCAGTCTACTCTACAGCCATCGGTAGTACAGGCATGGGAGAAAAGGCGGGCATTCTCGGCCAACCACCCCCGAGCACAGGCTCTGAATGCAGGCATTGCCAAACTGTTGTCCCTGGAAATGCTCTCGTTCAGGCTGGTGGAGACTGACAGCTTCCGTGACTTGATGGCATTGGCAGTCCCACAGTACAAGGTGCCCAGCCGCTTTTACTTCAGCAGGCAGGCTGTCCCTGCCCTGCACAGGCATGTTGAGGCAAACATAAAACATGCGCTACTGAACGCCGTCAGTAGCAAGGTCCACCTCACCACCGATGCGTGGACCAGTCAGCATGGACAGGGGCGATATGTTTCCCTCACTGCCCATTGGGTTAATGTTGTTGAGCCAGGTACAGATCGTGCGAGTGGCGCAGGACGTGTCCTGCCCACTCCAAGGATTGCAGGAATCCAGTCTGTACGCATCGACTCCTCCTCTTACACCAGTTCCTCTGATTCCTCTCTGCAGGATCCGTCACAGTCCACCCCCACATGGACCCGTGAACGTTTACCTATGACCGACATGAGCACAGCCGTGGCCAAACGTCAGCAGGCCGTCTTGAAACTAGTTTCATTGGGGCATCGAAGCCACACAGCGCAGGAGCTCTGGAATGCCATAAAGCAGGAGAGCGATGTGTGGTTACTGCCAGCGAATCTCCAGCCAGGCATGGTAGTGTGTGACAATGGCCGAAATCTGGTGGCAGCTTTGGCCCTTGGCAACCTCACTCACATCCCATGTCTGGCACATGTGCTCAATTTGGTTGTGCAGAGTTTTCTGAGGGACTATCCGGATCTTGATGCCCTGCTGCACAAGGTCCGCCTAGAGTGTGCTCACTTGCGGCGTTCCAGCTTGGCCAGATCCCGCATTGCTGCTCTGCAGCGCCGATTCCGCCTTCCGGAACACCGCATCATATGTGACCTACCTACCCGGTGGAATTCCACGTTACATATGTTGGAGCGGTTGTGTGAGCAGCAGCAAGCAGTTATGGAGTACCAGCTGCATCAGGCGCAAAGAAGTCGCAGTCAGCGCCGATCAGACTTCACAACCACAGAGTGGGCCACTATGAAGGACGTCTGCCAGGTTTTGCGTCCTTTTGATTATTCCACGCGGATGGCAAGTGCAGATGATGCACTAGTCAGCATGACTGTCCCCCTTATCTGCCTGCTTCAGCAAACTTTGCAAGGGTTAAGGGATGATGTGGTGGAAGAGGTGGAGGATGAGGAGTCACCTTTTCCATCAGCTTCTGGAGAGTCAGCGCCACGTGGTTCCTCACAAAGGGGTACGCAGGGGCCAATTTGTGAGGAGGATGAGGAGGAGTCAATGGAGGAGGAAGAGCTCCGTCCAGAGGAGGGAGCGACACAATTGTCCAGTGGTCAGTGTGTACAGCGAGGGTGGGGTGATGACGAGCGGGCAGAGATCATGTCTCAAGCAGGGGACAGCGTTTCTGGGCCGGTTGGCACTCTGCAGCACATGGTGGATTTCATGCTGCAGTGCCTGAGAAACGACCGCCGCATCGACCACATTCTCAACATGCCTGATTATTGGGTGTTCACCCTCCTCGATCCTCGCTACCGGGACAACGTCCAAAACCTCATCCCTGCGTTGACCCGGGAGCGTAAATTGCGGGAGTACCACGACACACTGGTGAATTCCATCATCTTCTCCTGTCCAACTGAGAGGAGTGCTGCTAGTGCTTTACAAAGCAGCTCAGTGCGTCGAGGCAGTGGGGGAGGCTCTGCCCAAAGAGGGAGCAGAAGCAGTGCCTCTGCCCAAGGCAAGCCCAGTATGGCACAACTCTGGCACACTTTTGTGTGCCCGCCCCAAATGTCTACACCATCACCGGCGGCTCCAGTCAGCAGGAGGCAACGGTTCCGTCAGATGGTGACAGACTACATGGCTTGCCCTCTTACTGTACTCCCAGACGGCTCTTCCCCGTTCAAGTTTTGGGTCTCTAAGCTGGATACATGGCCAGAGCTAAGCCAGTATGCATTGGAGGTGCTGGCTTGCCCTGCGGCTAGTGTCTTATCGGAACGTGTCTTTAGTGCCGCAGGTGGTGTACTAACAGACCGTCGCATGCGACTATCCTCCGATAACGTTGACCGGCTTACTTTCCTGAAAATGAACCAGGCCTGGATCTCGCAGGAATTTGCCACTCCTCTGCCTGATTAAGTAATTGGGTGTCATCCAGGTCTCCTGCTGTGTTCATCTTTCTACCACCTGAACTGCTATTCCTGGGCTCCAACACCGCCAGTTGCGGCTCAGAAGTGCAGGCTGCACAGTAAAAACATACGACCCAGTGTTATTGGGTTTCAGTAACGTCAGCTGATCCCCAGCTGTGTAGCCGGCAATGTGTCCTGCGACCGCCACGCTGGCACAACAACCTAAATGTAAGGGAACCTGTCCCCCCCCCCCGTCGTTTGTTACTGAAAGAGCCATCTTGTGCAGCAGTAATGCTGCACAAGGAAAAGGTAGCTCTTTTTTTTTAGCTCTTTGCACACGCAGAACTTAACACTTATAAAATGTGTTCACTGATACCGTTATACCGTCCCGGAGCTGGGACTTTCCTTCGTAATGTGACGCAGCACAGCCGTCATTCCTACCCCCTTGGTGCCATGCGCTGCCTCCTCAGCGTTGTTTTAAGCTGTCACGGAGCCTGCGCTGTTCTGTTATCCCTTGGGCATGCCCTATTTGCGCTGCCTGTCTTCTGACATAATTTGGTGTCAGGCTGGCTGCGCCTGTGCGGCCGCGGTGCCCGAGATCCCGCCTCGCAGTGTCTTCTGATTGAGTCACACTGCGGGCCTGGGATCCATGGGCATGCGCAGTGCATATCTTCCCCTCGGGCTCTCGCTCATTTCCCTCCGCCTTCTTTAGACTGTGCGCCGTCAGCTGATCCCTAGCATGCCACGGCCGTGACACCGCACAGTCTGAAGAAGAGGGAAGGAGGGGAGTGAGAGTCGAGGTTATGCACTGTGCATGCCCATGGTTCCAAGGCCCGCAGTGGGATTACGTTAGATGAGACTGCGAGGTGGGATCTGGAGCAGCGTGGACGCACAGGCACTGACAGCCTGACACCAAATTATGTCAGAAGACAGGCAGCGCTAATTGGGCATGGCCAAGGGCTAACAGAACAGCGCAGGCTCCGTGGCAGCTTAAAACAACGCTGAGGAGGCAGCGCACGGCATCAAGGGGATAGGAATGACAGCTGTGCTGTGTCCCATTACGAAGGAAATTCGCACCTCCGGAACGGTTTAACGGTATAAAGGGACACATTTTTAGTGTTTACTTCGGTGTTTGCAAGGAGCATAATTAAAAGAGCAACCTTTTCCTTTTGCATCCTTAGTGCTGCACAACATGGCTCTTTCAGCTACAAACGTCTTGGGGGGGGGGTTAAAGGTTTCCTTTCAACTTGCTCCAATCAGGCTTCGGCCTACACTCTGTTCCTCTGCTCCTCCTGCTGTCCCTGGGCTCTAACACCGCCAGTTGGTGCCTGGAAGTACTGTGTGCACAGTCAACAGTCGCTCCTCTGTTATTGGGGTTCAGTAACGTCAGCTGATCCCCAGCTGTGTGTGCGGCAATACCTCCAATCTGCTCCTCCTGCTGTCCCTGGGCTCTAACACCGCCAGTTGGTGCCTGGAAGTGCTGTGTGCACAGTCAACAGTCGCTCCTCTGTTATTGGGGTTCAGTAACGTCAGCTGATCCCCAGCTGTGTGTGCGGCAATACCTCCAATCTGCTCCTCCTGCTGTCCCTGGGCTCTAACACCGCCAGTTGGTGCCTGGAAGTGCTGTGTGCACAGTCAACAGTCGCTCCTCTGTTATTGGGGTTCAGTAACGTCAGCTGATCCCCAGCTGTGTATCCGGCAACGTGTCATGCGACCGCCACGCTGGCACAACTAAAATGTAAGGGGACCTGTCCCCCCCCCCCCTAGGCGTTTGTTACTGAAAGAGCCACCATGTGCAGCACTAATACTGCACAAGGGAAAGGTCGCTCTTGAAATTATGCTCCTTGCAAACGCTGAACTACACACTCATGTAATGTGTCCCCTCACACCGTCCAACCGTCCCGGAGGTGGGACTTTCCTTTGTAATGTGACGCAGCACAGCCGTCATTGCTACCCCCTTGGCACCGTGCGCTGCCTCCTTAGCGTTGTTTGATTCCGTCATGGATCCTGCGCTGTTATGTTATCCCTTGGCCATGCACAGTTTGCGCTGCCCGTCCTCTGACATCATTTGTTGTCGTCCTGGCTGCGCCTGTGCGTCCACGCTGCCCGAAATCACACCTCGCAGTGTCGTCTAATGTGATCCCACAGTGGGCCTGGTATCCATGGCCATGCGCAGTGCATATACTAGCCTCTCACTCCCCTTCTTCACGCTTCTTCAGACTAGGCGGCGTCAGCTGATCCCTAATAGCATGCCACGGCCGTGACGCCGCACAGTCTGAAGAAGCAGGAAGGAGGTGAGTGAGAGGCGATGATATGCACTGCGCATGCCCATGGATCCCTGGCCCGCAGTGGGACTACATTAGATGACACTGCAAGGTTGGATCTCGGGCAGCTTGGACGCACAGGCACTGCCAGCCTGACACCTACATGATGTCAGAAGACGGGCACCGCTAACTGTGCATGGCCAAGGGATAACATTACAGCGCGGGCTCCGTGACAGAACCAAACAACGTTGAGGAGGTGGCGCCCGGCACCAAGGGGGTTGGAATGACGGCTGTGCTGT
Organism: Ranitomeya imitator; assembly: GCF_032444005.1. Taxonomy (NCBI): domain Eukaryota; kingdom Metazoa; phylum Chordata; class Amphibia; order Anura; family Dendrobatidae; genus Ranitomeya; species Ranitomeya imitator. The sequence continues at coordinate 177,510,286 of NC_091284.1, forward strand.
GTCACATTACAAAGGAAAGTCCCACTTCCGGGATGGTTTGACGGTGTGAGGGGACACATTATATGAGTGTGTACTTCAGCGTTTGCAAGGAGCATAATTTTCGGAGACACCATTTTCCATGTGCAGTATTACTGCTGTACAAGATGGCGGGGGGTTAAAGGTTCCCTTTCAACTTGCTCCACTGCAGGCTTCGGCCTACACTCTGCTCCTCTTTGATTCCCTGGGTTTCAACACTGTCAGTTGCCACCTGGAAGTGTTGTCTACACAGAAAAAAACACTAGGTGATGTGTCAGTGGGGTTCAGCACCGCCAGCTGTTCCCCTGCTGTGTAGTCGGCAACGTGTCCAGCACAAGCCACGCTGGCACAACAGAACAAAAGCTGCCACCAGTGCAGGCTTCGGCCTACACTCTGCTCCTCTCCTCCTCCTGCTGACCCTGGGCTCAAACACCGCTAGTTTTTGCCCGGAAGTGCTAGCTGCACAGAGAAAAACACCAGCCAATGTGTTAGTGGGGTTCAGCAACGCCAGCTGTTCCCCTGCTGTGTAGCCGGCAACGTGACCTGCAAACGCCATGCAGGCACAGGAACTGAAATTAAAAGGGAACCTGGCCCCACCCCCCCAGGTGTTTCTATGTATAACAGCCACCTAGTACAGCAGTACTGCTGCATTTGTACAAGGTGGCTGACTTTTTCTCCTTGCCCACGTGGAACTCAACACGTACAAAATGTGTCTCATTGAGACCATTCCACTGTCCCTGAGGTGTGACTTTCCTTTGTAATGATACGCAGCACCCCCCTTGGTAGCGTTTCCCGTCTTTTGTCATCATGGTTAGCTGGCTGCGCCTGTGCATCCGCCCTGCTAGAAACAACGCCCCTCGTTGTCATATTTATTTTGTCAGCGAGGGTGTGGTTTATGGGCACGAGCAGTGCATATGTTCGCCTGTCTTAACTCATCTCCTTCCGCCTTCTTCAGACTGTGCGGCCTCCTGGCCGTGGTAGGCGATAAGGGATCAGCTGAGGCCGCCCAGTCTGGAGCAGGTGTAAGGACATGTGTAAGCGGCAAACCTATTTACTGCACAAGGCCACGAATCCCAGCCACGCAGTGTGATTTTTTGAAAACACACTGTGGGTCTGGGATTCATGTCCATCGCTAACCGCAACGGCCGACATGAAATGAGGTCAGAAGACAGGAAGCGCTCACAGCGCATGGCCAAGGGATCACAATAGCGCAGACTCCTGTACAGCAAATAACAACGCTCAGGAATCTGCGCCCAGTACCTAGGTGCAAATTTTGACACCTGTGCTGCGTCTCGTTAAAAAGACAAGTCACGCCTCCACAACTGTTTGACAGTATAATGGGCTAAATAGTGTACGTGTTTTAGTCAGCGTGTGCAAGGAGCAAAACAAATAGAGCAACCTTTTACTTGTGCAGCATTAATGCTGCACAAGGTGTGGCTCTTGTACCTTGCAACACCTGAGGGGGGGGTTAAAGGTAACCTTTGAAATTGGTTCAACTAGGCTTCGGCCTACACTCTGCTCCTCTACTCCTCCTGCTGACCCTGGGCTCAAACACCGCTAGTTTTTGCCCGGAAATGCTAGCTGCACAGAGAAAAACACCAGCCAATGTGTTAGTGGGGTTCAGCACCGCCTGCTGTTCCCCCGCTGTGTAGCCGGCATCGTGTCCAGCACAAGCCACGCTGGCACAACCGACCAAAAGCTGCCACCAGTGCAGGCTTCGGCCTACACTTTGCTCCTCTCCTCCTCCTCCTGCTGACCCTGGGCTCTAACACCGCTAGTTTTTGCCCGGACATGCAATCTGCACAGAGAAAAACACCAGTCAATGTGTCAGTGGGGTTCAGCAACGCCAGCTGTTCCCCTGCTGTGTAGCTTGCAACGTGACCTGCAAACGCCACGCAGGCACATGAACTGAAATTGAAGGGAGCCTGCCCCCCACCCACAGGTGTTTCTATGTATATCAGCCACCTTGTACAGCAGTACTGCTGCATTTGTACAAGGTGGCTGACTTTTTCTCCTTGCCCACGTGGAACTCAACACGTACAAAATGTGTCTCATTAGAGACCATTACAATGTCCCTGAGGTGTGACTTTCCTTTGTAATGACACGCAGCACCACCCTTGTTAGCGCTGCCCGTCTTTTGACATCATTGGTTAGCTGGCTGCGCCTGTGCATCTCCCCTGCTCGAAACAACGGCCCTCGGTGTCTTATTTTTTTGGACAGCGAGGGTGTGATTGATGGGCATGTGCAGTGCATATGTTTGCCTGTGTTCACTCATCTCCTTCCGCCTTCTTCAGACTGGGTGTCCTCATGGCCGCGGCAGGCGATAAGGGATCAGATGAGGCCGCCCAGTCTGAAGCAGGTGTAAGGACATGTGTGAGCGGCAAACATATTTAGTGCACCAGGGCACGAATCCCAGCACCGCAGTGTGATTTTTTAAAAACACACTGTGGGTCTGGGATTCATGTCCATCGCTAACCGCAACGGCCGACATGAAATGAGGTCAGAAGACAGGAAGCGCTCACAGCGCATGGCCAAGGGATCACAATAGCGCAGACTCCTGTACAGCAAATAACAACGCTCAGGAATCTGCGCCCAGTACCTAGGTGCAAATTTTGACACCTGTGCTGCGTCTCGTTAAAAAGACAAGTCACGCCTCCACAACTGTTTGACAGTATAATGGGCTAAATAGTGTACGTGTTTTAGTCAGCGTGTGCAAGGAGCAAAACAAATAGAGCAACCTTTTACTTGTGCAGCATTAATGCTGCACAAGGTGTGGCTCTTGTACCTTGCAACACCTGAGGGGGGGGGTTAAAGGTAACCTTTGAAATTGGTTCAACTAGGCTTCGGCCTACACTCTGCTCCTCTACTCCTCCTGCTGACCCTGGGCTCAAACACCGCTAGTTTTTGCCCGGAAATGCTAGCTGCACAGAGAAAAACACCAGCCAATGTGTTAGTGGGGTTCAGCACCGCCAGCTGTTCCCCTGCTGTGTAGTCGGCAACGTGTCCAGCACAAGCCACGCTGGCACAACAGAACAAAAGCTGCCACCAGTGCAGGCTTCGGCCTACACTTTGCTCCTCTCCTCCTCCTGCTGACCCTGGGCTCAAACAACGCCAGTTTCTGCCCGGACATGCTAGCTGCACAGAGAAAAACACCAGCCAATGTGTTAGTGGGGTTCAGCACCGCCTGCTGTTCCCCCGCTGTGTAGCCGGCATCGTGTCCAGCACAAGCCACGCTGGCACAACCGACCAAAAGCTGCCACCAGTGCAGGCTTCGTCCTACACTTTGCTCCTCTCCTCCTCCTCCTGCTGACCCTGGGCTCTAACACCGCTAGTTTTTGCCCGGACATGCAATCTGCACAGAGAAAAACACCAGTCAATGTGTCAGTGGGGTTCAGCAACGCCAGCTGTTCCCCTGCTGTGTAGCTTGCAACGTGACCTGCAAACGCCACGCAGGCACATGAACTGAAATTGAAGGGAGCCTGCCCCCCACCCCCCCAGGTGTTTCTATGTATAACAGCCACCTTGTACAGCAGTACTGCTGCATTTGTACAAGGTGGCTGACTTTTTCTCCTTGCACACGTGGAACTCAACAAGTACAAAATGTGTCTCATTACAGACCATTACAATGTCCCTGAGGTGTGACTTTCCTTTTTAATGACACGCAGCACCCCCATTGTTAGCGCTGCCCGTCTCCTGACATCATTGGTTGGCTGGCTGTGCCTGTGCGTCCCCCCTGCCCGACACAACGCCCCCCGTTGTCTCATATATTTTGACTGCGAGGGTGTGATTGATGGGCACGAGCAGTGCATATGTTCCCCTGTTTTCACTCCCCTCCTTCCGCCTTCTTCTGACTGTGCGGCCTCATGGCCGCGGCATGCGATAAGGGATCAGCTGAGGCCGCCCAGTCTGAAGCAGGTGTAAGGACATGTGTGAGCGGCGAACATATTTACTGCACAAGGCCACGAATCCCAGCACCGCAGTGTGACTTTAGGAAAAGCCACTGTGGGTCTGGGATTTATGGCCATCGTTAACCGCACCGGCCAACATGAAATGAGGTCATGAGACGGCCTGCACTAACAGGGTATTGCCAAGGGATAACACAAGAGCGCAGTTTCCTGTACTGCAAATAACAACGGTAAGGAATCTGCGCACAGCACCTAGGTGTAAATTTGTACACCTGTGCTGCGTCTCCTTAAAAAGACTAGTAGTCACGCCTCCACTACTGTTTGACAGTATAATGGGCTAAATAGTGTACGTGTTTAATTCAGCGTGTGCAAGGAGCAAAATTAAATAGAGCAACCTTTGACTTGTGCATCATTAATGCTGTTCAAGGTGTGGCTCTTGTACCTTGCAACACCTGAGGGGGGGGTTAAAGGTAACCTTTGAAATTGGTTCAACTAGGCTTCGGCCTACACTCTGCTCCTCTACTCCTCCTGCTGACCCTGGGCTCAAACACCGCTAGTTTTTGCCCGGAAATGCTAGCTGCACAGAGAAAAACACCAGCCAATGTGTTAGTGGGGTTCAGCACCGCCAGCTGTTCCCCTGCTGTGTAGTCGGCAACGTGTCCAGCACAAGCCACGCTGGCACAACAGAACAAAAGCTGCCACCAGTGCAGGCTTCGGCCTACATTTTGCTCCTCTCCTCCTCCTGCTGACCCTGGGCTCAAACAACGCCAGTTTCTGCCCGGACATGCTAGCTGCACAGAGAAAAACACCAGCCAATGTGTTAGTGGGGTTCAGCACCGCCTGCTGTTCCCCCGCTGTGTAGCCGGCATCGTGTCCAGCACAAGCCACGCTGGCACAACCGACCAAAAGCTGCCACCAGTGCAGGCTTCGGCCTACACTTTGCTCCTCTCCTCCTCCTCCTGCTGACCCTGGGCTCTAACACCGCTAGTTTTTGCCCGGACATGCAATCTGCACAGAGAAAAACACCAGTCAATGTGTCAGTGGGGTTCAGCAACGCCAGCTGTTCCCCTGCTGTGTAGCTTGCAACGTGACCTGCAAACGCCACGCAGGCACATGAACTGAAATTGAAGGGAGCCTGCCCCCCACCCCCCCAGGTGTTTCTATGTATAACAGCCACCTTGTACAGCAGTACTGCTGCATTTGTACAAGGTGGCTGACTTTTTCTCCTTGCACACGTGGAACTCAACAAGTACAAAATGTGTCTCATTACAGACCATTACAATGTCCCTGAGGTGTGACTTTCCTTTTTAATGACACGCAGCACCCCCATTGTTAGCGCTGCCCGTCTCCTGACATCATTGGTTGGCTGGCTGTGCCTGTGCGTCCCCCCTGCCCGACACAACGCCCCCCGTTGTCTCATATATTTTGACTGCGAGGGTGTGATTGATGGGCACGAGCAGTGCATATGTTCCCCTGTTTTCACTCCCCTCCTTCCGCCTTCTTCTGACTGTGCGGCCTCATGGCCGCGGCATGCGATAAGGGATCAGCTGAGGCCGCCCAGTCTGAAGCAGGTGTAAGGACATGTGTGAGCGGCGAACATATTTACTGCACAAGGCCACGAATCCCAGCACCGCAGTGTGACTTTAGGAAAAGCCACTGTGGGTCTGGGATTTATGGCCATCGTTAACCGCACCGGCCAACATGAAATGAGGTCATGAGACGGCCTGCACTAACAGGGTATTGCCAAGGGATAACACAAGAGCGCAGTTTCCTGTACTGCAAATAACAACGGTAAGGAATCTGCGCACAGCACCTAGGTGTAAATTTGTACACCTGTGCTGCGTCTCCTTAAAAAGACTAGTAGTCACGCCTCCACTACTGTTTGACAGTATAATGGGCTAAATAGTGTACGTGTTTAATTCAGCGTGTGCAAGGAGCAAAATTAAATAGAGCAACCTTTGACTTGTGCATCATTAATGCTGTTCAAGGTGTGGCTCTTGTACCTTGCAACACCTGAGGGGGGGGTTAAAGGTAACCTTTGAAATTGGTTCAACTAGGCTTCGGCCTACACTCTGCTCCTCTACTCCTCCTGCTGACCCTGGGCTCAAACACCGCTAGTTTTTGCCCGGAAATGCTAGCTGCACAGAGAAAAACACCAGCCAATGTGTTAGTGGGGTTCAGCACCGCCAGCTGTTCCCCTGCTGTGTAGTCGGCAACGTGTCCAGCACAAGCCACGCTGGCACAACAGAACAAAAGCTGCCACCAGTGCAGGCTTCGGCCTACATTTTGCTCCTCTCCTCCTCCTGCTGACCCTGGGCTCAAACAACGCCAGTTTCTGCCCGGACATGCTAGCTGCACAGAGAAAAACACCAGCCAATGTGTTAGTGGGGTTCAGCACCGCCTGCTGTTCCCCCGCTGTGTAGCCGGCATCGTGTCCAGCACAAGCCACGCTGGCACAACCGACCAAAAGCTGCCACCAGTGCAGGCTTCGGCCTACACTTTGCTCCTCTCCTCCTCCTCCTGCTGACCCTGGGCTCTAACACCGCTAGTTTTTGCCCGGACATGCAATCTGCACAGAGAAAAACACCAGTCAATGTGTCAGTGGGGTTCAGCAACGCCAGCTGTTCCCCTGCTGTGTAGCTTGCAACGTGACCTGCAAACGCCACGCAGGCACATGAACTGAAATTGAAGGGAGCCTGCCCCCCACCCCCCCAGGTGTTTCTATGTATAACAGCCACCTTGTACAGCAGTACTGCTGCATTTGTACAAGGTGGCTGACTTTTTCTCCTTGCACACGTGGAACTCAACAAGTACAAAATGTGTCTCATTACAGACCATTACAATGTCCCTGAGGTGTGACTTTCCTTTTTAATGACACGCAGCACCCCCATTGTTAGCGCTGCCCGTCTCCTGACATCATTGGTTGGCTGGCTGTGCCTGTGCGTCCCCCCTGCCCGACACAACGCCCCCCGTTGTCTCATATATTTTGACTGCGAGGGTGTGATTGATGGGCACGAGCAGTGCATATGTTCCCCTGTTTTCACTCCCCTCCTTCCGCCTTCTTCTGACTGTGCGGCCTCATGGCCGCGGCATGCGATAAGGGATCAGCTGAGGCCGCCCAGTCTGAAGCAGGTGTAAGGACATGTGTGAGCGGCGAACATATTTACTGCACAAGGCCACGAATCCCAGCACCGCAGTGTGACTTTAGGAAAAGCCACTGTGGGTCTGGGATTTATGGCCATCGTTAACCGCACCGGCCAACATGAAATGAGGTCATGAGACGGCCTGCACTAACAGGGTATTGCCAAGGGATAACACAAGAGCGCAGTTTCCTGTACTGCAAATAACAACGGTAAGGAATCTGCGCACAGCACCTAGGTGTAAATTTGTACACCTGTGCTGCGTCTCCTTAAAAAGACTAGTAGTCACGCCTCCACTACTGTTTGACAGTATAATGGGCTAAATAGTGTACGTGTTTAATTCAGCGTGTGCAAGGAGCAAAATTAAATAGAGCAACCTTTGACTTGTGCATCATTAATGCTGTTCAAGGTGTGGCTCTTGTACCTTGCAACACCTGAGGGGGGGGTTAAAGGTAACCTTTGAAATTGGTTCAACTAGGCTTCGGCCTACACTCTGCTCCTCTACTCCTCCTGCTGACCCTGGGCTCAAACACCGCTAGTTTTTGCCCGGAAATGCTAGCTGCACAGAGAAAAACACCAGCCAATGTGTTAGTGGGGTTCAGCACCGCCAGCTGTTCCCCTGCTGTGTAGTCGGCAACGTGTCCAGCACAAGCCACGCTGGCACAACAGAACAAAAGCTGCCACCAGTGCAGGCTTCGGCCTACACTTTGCTCCTCTCCTCCTCCTGCTGACCCTGGGCTCAAACAACGCCAGTTTCTGCCCGGACATGCTAGCTGCACAGAGAAAAACACCAGCCAATGTGTTAGTGGGGTTCAGCACCGCCTGCTGTTCCCCTGCTGTGCAGCTTGCAACGTGACCTGCAAACGCCACGCAGGCACATGAACTGAAATTGAAGGGAGCCTGGCCCCCACCCCCAGGTGTTTCTATGTATAACAGCCACCTTGTACAGCAGTACTGCTGCATTTGTACAAGGTGGCTGATGTTTTCTCCTTGCCCACGTGGAACTCAACACGTACAAAATGTGTCTCTTTGAGACCATTCCACTGTCCCTGAGGTGTGACTTTCCTTTCTAATGATACGCAGCACCCCCCTTGGTAGCGCTTCCCGTCTTCTGACATCATTGGTTGGCTACTTGCGCCTGTTCGTCCGCCCTGCCTGAATAAAATGCTCCTCGTTGTCTTAATTATTTTGACTGCGAGGGTGTGATTGATGGGCACGAGCAGTGCATATCTTCGCCTGTCTTAACTCATCTCCTTCCGCCTTCTTCAGACTGTGCAGCCTCATGGCCGCGGCATGCGAGAAGGGATCAGCAGAGGCCGCCCAGTCTGAAGCAGGTGTAAGGACGTGTGTGAGCGGCCAAAATATTTACTGCTCAAGGCCACGAATCCCAGCACCGCAGTGTGGCTTTATGAAAAGACACTGTGGGTCTGGGATTTATGGCCATCGTTAACCGCACCGGCCAACATGAAATGAGGTCATAAGATGGGCAGCGCTAACAGGGCATTGCCAAGGGATAACACAAGAGCGCAGACTCCTGTACAGCAAATAACAACGCTCAGGAAGCTGCGCCAAGCACCAAGGCGTTATTTTGGACACCTGTGCTGCGTCTCATCAAAAAACCAAGTCACGCATCCACTACAGTTTGACTGTAGAATGGGGTAAATTGTGTATGTCTTTCATTCAGCGTGTGCAAGTAGACAAATTAATAGAGCAACCTTTCACTTGTGCAGCATTAATACTGCACAAGGTGTGTCTCTTGTACTTTGTAACACCTGAGGGGGGGGTTAAAGGTTTCCTTTGAAATTGGTTCAACTAGGCTTCGGCCTACACTCTGCTCCTCTCCTCCTCCTCCTGCTTCAACACGGGCTCTAACATCGCTAGTTTTTGCCCGCAAGTGCTAGCTGCACAGATAAAAACACACGCCATTGTGTTAGTGGGGTTCAGCAACGCCAGCTGTTCCCCCAGTGTGTAGCCGGCAAAGTGTCCTGCAAACGCAACGCAGACACAAAGCTGCCTCCAGTGCAGGCTTCGGCCTACACTCATCTCCCCCTGCTTACCCTTTGCTCCAACACCGCTAGTTGGGGCTCTAGGAAGACAATCTTTAATAGGCAAGGCAACGCATCCGGGTTCCAGCACCGCCAGCTGGTTCTCGGCAGTGTTCTTGTCACAGGTACTCCCTCGTGCCAAGCCTGGTTTCAGCACCGTCAGCTGTTTCCGGGTTGTGTCAACTTCACTGAGACGCCTATGCTTGCCCCGTCGTGGGGCGGTCGAGTTAGCCAACTCCAGGGTGCCTCCAGTTTAGGAGCTTCCTATGTGGGCTGCGTGAACTGGTAGTCAAGGCTGGTTCTGTAGTGCCAGTAGGCCCAGCTCCCCCTGTAGGACTGTTGGGGTTCGGTAACTGCGGCTGCCTCGCGGCCTAGCTGTTCTCTCCTCTCCTGTGGGCCTTGGGGTCCACCACCTGGTTCCAGCACCGTCAGCTGGTTCCGGGCCGAGCCTTTGGCTTAGGTGCCTCCTCCTGGGTATCCGAGTTCCGCCAACGCCAGGCGGTCCTTGGTAGTGCTTTTAAGCGCGGGCACCTACAGCTTAGTAACCGGGTTCCAGCACCGTCAGCTGGTCCTCGGTCGTGCCATTGGCTCTTGCACACTGGGGCAACGCATCCGGGTTCCAGCACCGCCAGCTGGTTCTCGGCAGTGTTCTTGTCACAGGTACTCCCTCGTGCCAAGCCTGGTTTCAGCACCGTCAGCTGTTTCCGGGTTGTGTCAACTTCACTGAGACGCCTATGCTTGCCCCGTCGTGGGGCGGTCGAGTTAGCCAACTCCAGGGTGCCTCCAGTTTAGGAGCTTCCTATGTGGGCTGCGTGAACTGGTAGTCAAGGCTGGTTCTGTAGTGCCAGTAGGCCCAGCTCCCCCTGTAGGACTGTTGGGGTTCGGTAACTGCGGCTGCCTCGCGGCCTAGCTGTTCTCTCCTCTCCTGTGGGCCTTGGGGTCCACCACCTGGTTCCAGCACCGTCAGCTGGTTCCGGGCCGAGCCTTTGGCTTAGGTGCCTCCTCCTGGGTATCCGAGTTCCGCCAACGCCAGGCGGTCCTTGGTAGTGCTTTTAAGCGCGGGCACCTACAGCTTAGCAACCGGGTTCCAGCACCGTCAGCTGGTCCTCGGTCGTGCCATTGGCTCTTGCACACTGGGGCAACGCATCCGGGTTCCAGCACCGCCAGCTGGTTCTCGGCAGTGTTCTTGTCACAGGTACTCCCTCGTGCCAAGCCTGGTTTCAGCACCGTCAGCTGTTTCCGGGTTGTGTCAACTTCACTGAGACGCCTATGCTTGCCCCGTCGTGGGGCGGTCGAGTTAGCCAACTCCAGGGTGCCTCCAGTTTAGGAGCTTCCTATGTGGGCTGCGTGAACTGGTAGTCAAGGCTGGTTCTGTAGTGCCAGTAGGCCCAGCTCCCCCTGTAGGACTGTTGGGGTTCGGTAACTGCGGCTGCCTCGCGGCCTAGCTGTTCTCTCCTCTCCTGTGGGCCTTGGGGTCCACCACCTGGTTCCAGCACCGTCAGCTGGTTCCGGGCCGAGCCTTTGGCTTAGGTGCCTCCTCCTGGGTATCCGAGTTCCGCCAACGCCAGGCGGTCCTTGGTAGTGCTTTTAAGCGCGGGCACCTACAGCTTAGTAACCGGGTTCCAGCACCGTCAGCTGGTCCTCGGTCGTGCCATTGGCTCTTGCACACTGGGGCAACGCATCCGGGTTCCAGCACCGCCAGCTGGTTCTCGGCAGTGTTCTTGTCACAGGTACTCCCTCGTGCCAAGCCTGGTTTCAGCACCGTCAGCTGTTTCCGGGTTGTGTCAACTTCACTGAGACGCCTATGCTTGCCCCGTCGTGGGGCGGTCGAGTTAGCCAACTCCAGGGTGCCTCCAGTTTAGGAGCTTCCTATGTGGGCTGCGTGAACTGGTAGTCAAGGCTGGTTCTGTAGTGCCAGTAGGCCCAGCTCCCCCTGTAGGACTGTTGGGGTTCGGTAACTGCGGCTGCCTCGCGGCCTAGCTGTTCTCTCCTCTCCTGTGGGCCTTGGGGTCCACCACCTGGTTCCAGCACCGTCAGCTGGTTCCGGGCCGAGCCTTTGGCTTAGGTGCCTCCTCCTGGGTATCCGAGTTCCGCCAACGCCAGGCGGTCCTTGGTAGTGCTTTTAAGCGCGGGCACCTACAGCTTAGCAACCGGGTTCCAGCACCGTCAGCTGGTCCTCGGTCGTGCCATTGGCTCTTGCACACTGGGGCAACGCATCCGGGTTCCAGCACCGCCAGCTGGTTCTCGGCAGTGTTCTTGTCACAGGTACTCCCTCGTGCCAAGCCTGGTTTCAGCACCGTCAGCTGTTTCCGGGTTGTGTCAACTTCACTGAGACGCCTATGCTTGCCCCGTCGTGGGGCGGTCGAGTTAGCCAACTCCAGGGTGCCTCCAGTTTAGGAGCTTCCTATGTGGGCTGCGTGAACTGGTAGTCAAGGCTGGTTCTGTAGTGCCAGTAGGCCCAGCTCCCCCTGTAGGACTGTTGGGGTTCGGTAACTGCGGCTGCCTCGCGGCCTAGCTGTTCTCTCCTCTCCTGTGTGCCTTGGGGTCCACCACCTGGTTCCAGCACCGTCAGCTGGTTCCGGGCCGAGCCTTTGGCTTAGGTGCCTCCTCCTGGGTATCCGAGTTCCGCCAACGCCAGGCGGTCCTTGGTAGTGCTTTTAAGCGCGGGCACCTACAGCTTAGCAACCGGGTTCCAGCACCGTCAGCTGGTCCTCGGTCGTGCCATTGGCTCTTGCACACTGGGGCAACGCATCCGGGTTCCAGCACCGCCAGCTGGTTCTCGGCAGTGTTCTTGTCACAGGTACTCCCTCGTGCCAAGCCTGGTTTCAGCACCGTCAGCTGTTTCCGGGTTGTGTCAACTTCACTGAGACGCCTATGCTTGCCCCGTCGTGGGGCGGTCGAGTTAGCCAACTCCAGGGTGCCTCCAGTTTAGGAGCTTCCTATGTGGGCTGCGTGAACTGGTAGTCAAGGCTGGTTCTGTAGTGCCAGTAGGCCCAGCTCCCCCTGTAGGACTGTTGGGGTTCGGTAACTGCGGCTGCCTCGCGGCCTAGCTGTTCTCTCCTCTCCTGTGGGCCTTGGGGTCCACCACCTGGTTCCAGCACCGTCAGCTGGTTCCGGGCCGAGCCTTTGGCTTAGGTGCCTCCTCCTGGGTATCCGAGTTCCGCCAACGCCAGGCGGTCCTTGGTAGTGCTTTTAAGCGCGGGCACCTACAGCTTAGCAACCGGGTTCCAGCACCGTCAGCTGGTCCTCGGTCGTGCCATTGGCTCTTGCACACTGGGGCAACGCATCCGGGTTCCAGCACCGCCAGCTGGTTCTCGGCAGTGTTCTTGTCACAGGTACTCCCTCGTGCCAAGCCTGGTTTCAGCACCGTCAGCTGTTTCCGGGTTGTGTCAACTTCACTGAGACGCCTATGCTTGCCCCGTCGTGGGGCGGTCGAGTTAGCCAACTCCAGGGTGCCTCCAGTTTAGGAGCTTCCTATGTGGGCTGCGTGAACTGGTAGTCAAGGCTGGTTCTGTAGTGCCAGTAGGCCCAGCTCCCCCTGTAGGACTGTTGGGGTTCGGTAACTGCGGCTGCCTCGCGGCCTAGCTGTTCTCTCCTCTCCTGTGGGCCTTGGGGTCCACCACCTGGTTCCAGCACCGTCAGCTGGTTCTCGGCAGTGTCTTTTGCTCTTGTACCTTCTGCTCCCCATCCTGGTTCCAGTACCGTCAGCTGGTTCCGGGCAGAGCCTTTGGCTTAGGTGCCTCCTTCTGGGTATCCAAGTTCCACCAATGTCAGGTGGTCCTTGGTAGTGCTTTCAGGCACGGGTACCTCCTGCTTAGTAACCGGGTTCCAGTAACGTCAGCTGGTCCTTGGTAGTTCCATTGGCTCTTGGACATTCGGCTACCCATCCGGGTTCCAGTACCGTCAGCTGGTTCTCGGCAGTGTCTTTTGCTCTTGTACCTTCTGCTCCCCATCCTGGTTCCAGTAACGTCATCTGGTTCCGGGCAGAGCCTTTGGCTTAGGTGCCTCCTTCTGGGTATCCGAGTTCCGCCAACGTCAGGCGGTCCTTGGTAGTGCTTTTTAGCACGGGTACCTCCTGCTTAGTAACCGGGTTCCAGTAACGTCAGCTGGTCCTCGGTAGTTCCATAGGCTCTTGAACCTTCGGGTAGCCATCCGAGTTCTAGTTCCATCAGCTGGTTCTTGGCATTTTCTCAGCCTTCTTGTACCTTCTGCTACATTTCCAAGTTGAAGACCCTAACGTCGACAACCCGGAAGACCACCCCGATGACGACGACCCGGAAGACCACCCCGATGACGACGACGACGGCGGAGACGACGACGGCTGAGACGACGACGGCGGAGATGACGACACTGGAGACGAAGACCCTGGAGACGACAACATGGAAGACCGAGAAGCAGAAGAACAAGAGGCTGCAGAACAAAGAGCAGAAGAACATTAAGCATAAGACTTAATATCAGAGCAAAAGATATTATCTAAATTATATGCAGAAGAAGACTAAGCAGTGTATGGGGGTGAGTCCGTTCCTCCTCGTGGTGCCCCTGGATAAAGCCTGATGCTGCAGGCCAAACTGAACGCGGACAAATGTAACTTTTGTGACTGGCAGAACGGAAGGTGTAATCTTCCAACTTTTATAGATAACAACTACGGGAATGCCTGTCACAAATGAGAATATGATGAAGAAGTAGAATAGGAAGAATAATAACAGTGGAATAAAAAGAATATGTAGAATAGGAAGAATAATAATAGTTGAAGAAAATGAATATGAAGAATGTAATAAAAAAAAAAATAGGTAGAAGATGAAGAAGAAGATGAATAAGGTGAAGAAGTTGATGTCAAGGATGCTGATGATGATGAAGATGAAAGTGTGGGAAAAGAAAAAAAAAAAAGAAAAAAAAGAAGGGGAAGGGCGTGGAATAGTGAAACATCAATATCTGACAAAATAAAAAAAATTTACATACTCAATATCTTTTTCAATCCGAACGTCTTTAAAAAAAAAAAAAAAACATGCTATTCTATTTGATTGGACTAATCCTCATTGCCTTTAATGTCTCCGCCACCTCCCCCATACATCCTACATTATTCTTAGTTGTTTTCCTTCAGGTAGAATGAACCTACAAGGAAAGAAAGGGTTTATTTTAATTCCGATATTTTGGTCCCATTGACTTGCATTGGGATCGGGTATCGGTATCGGCGATATCCGATATTTTTTGAATATCGGCCGATCCAAACCGATACCGATACTTTCCGATATCGGAAGGTATCGCTCAACACTAGTGTCGACCCTTTAACGAGCCTTGTCACATGACTTAGGGATTCTGGTTTGGCTTTTATCCTAAGTCATGTGACAAGGCTTGTTAAAGGGTCGACATTGACTGTTAGGATTGCTACTTCCAATAGGTGGCACTAGAGTTCTAGTCCTCTTCCTCTCTGAAGACACAATTTAGGTGACCAAATACTTATTTTCCACCATAATTTGCAAAATATCAGTATCGGCCCTTTAACAAGCCTTGTCAAATGACTTAGAATTATAGCCAAACCAGAATCTCAATTTGCAGACACTGTGTTTCTGGGTACCGCCCCTCGTCAGTGCAAAGTGGAGAACTTGTTTGGCTGATTGAGAGGGGTCTGACCAGGATCCAAGAAGTATCGTTTCTCCTTGTGGAGATTGACATGATAAGCATGTCGAGGTGAGGAGACTTAAAGCCGCAATGCTCCTCTGGGAAATATGCAAATTGTCTCTTCAGAGAGGAAGAGGACTAGAACTCTAGTGCCACCTATTGGAAGTATCAATCCTAACAGTCAATATTGACCCTTTAACGAGCCTTGTCACATGACTTAGGGATTCTGGTTTGGCTTTTATCCTAAGTCATGTGACAAGGCTCGATAAAGGGTCGACATTGACTGTTAGGATGGCTACTTCCAATAGGTGGCACTAGAGTTCTAGTCCTCTTCCTCTCTGAAGAGACAATTTAGGTGACCAAATACTTATTTTCCACCATAATTTACAAAATAAATCTTGCCAAATCAGACAAGGTGATTTTCTGGATTTGTTTTCTCATTTTGACTCATAGTTGTGGTCTACCTATGATGTCAATTACATGCCTCTCTCATCTTTTTAAGTGGGAGAACTTGCACAATTGGTGCCTGACTAAATACTTTTTTTCCCCACTGTACTGTATGTGGCCCATTATTCTGTATAGAGCATTATATGGGGCTCATTGTACTGTATGGAGGACTATATGGAACTCATACTGTATTTAGCAATATATGAGGCCCATTCTGTATGGAGCAATATAGGGGGCCATTCTGTATGGAGCACTATATGTGGATCATTCTGTATGAAGCATTATATGGGTCAATTTTTGTATCCAATCAAAAAAGAGTGTATCTAGCAACCAGTGAAGGTATTAAATTTTACTTTTAATCCACATAGACAAAAAATAATCCAACATATGGTATGCAGCATTTTAAAACACTAGCAGAAACCGTGAACCATCAACGCGTTTCGACTTTACGTCTTATTCATGATCTAACTTTTAGGACACAATGTCAGAGGTTTTATAGTGTTTCCATGATATCTCATTGGTTGACTCATAGCATGTAATTAAACGTGCCAATTAGTAATATAAGCATACATATGTGGTTACTAAAAAAAATGATTACGGTATATGGACAAATTAAAAACCCAGGGATTTTTTTTGTGAGAAAAATGCAAGAAAGAGGTCAAGGCAAAATGAACTGGTGAGCTAACTTATTTGTGCTATTTTCTAATTTCAAGTTTTTTGTCATGCTTACCATTACCTATACGACCCCTTAATCTTAACTAAAATTATTGCTTTCATTTTTTCTAACATATGAGTAGTCCTTGCACCAGCCCTCCATAAACCATGGAACCTCAGCTAAATAACTTTGGTGATATCGAACACTGCACAGCCAGACTGAATAAATTAGCATCTACAGTATATTCAGTGGCGACACACCAGTGAACACTTGTGAACCTAACAATCTAAAGGACTTAATGATACAACTAGAAAATAAGATGGCAAAAGAAATGCGTATTTGTGAGATCTTACTACTCTAAAAACGTATGAATCCAAAAATATGGTTCTGAGAAGATTACGTTTGAAGAAAACTGCGACCACCATATATAATGAAGATTTTGAGAAAGATTGGTATATCTTAAGTCAATGTTCACTTCAATTAATTTATTTGATTAAAAAACATGAGGACATGGAACTAACAAATGTAAGGAAAGATATTAAAACCTTACAAAAATCTTTGGAGGTACACACAGTGCTTAAAGATTTTAACTTCTATAATGATAGACTTAAAACAAAATTTATCCAAATGAGAAAACTCCATTATGGACATGAAAAAAAGAAAATTTAAAAGGGATACAGAGGATTACACCCTGATTCAAGTATAGACCTGGAAAAAAGCTCCACATCCAAGCTAGTGTGAACAGGTGCCAACCAAAAAAAGCATATAATTTGAAAAGCAATAAAGGTTGCACCATGGTTTACCAAGAATGATTACTCTAGAACATTGAAACTGCATTACTGCCATAGAAAATGGGAAAAAAAGGAAAAAACGCTTTATAATGTATATATGAAATATTCATCTGCAAAAATTGCTATGAAAAAATACAGTAAGAAAGAAGTTACTTAGCACATAGATTGTCCAATGTATGTGAACCCAATTGCCATGTCAATGCGTCCTTCGAAAATTGGGTCCCTATCTTGATATGTCACCTCTCCTGGGCAAAAAAGCCTACCATTTATGGGGCAGAAATGGACTAGCTAACTATTTAAAATCACCTGTTGATGATAGGAGTGCACATGTCCAAAAAGGCTTTGAAACAATTAGAAAAAAAGACCAGCACATCCAAGCTAGTGTGAACAGGTGCCAACCAAAAAAAACATATAATTTGAAAACCAAAAAGGTTGCACCATGGTTTACCAAGAATGATTACTCTAGAACATTGAAAATGCATTACTGCCATAGAAAATGGGTTATGAAATGCATAGTTATTGAGAGATGGAGGGAACATAGTTTAAACTAATGCATGCTGCCTTGTATGGTTTCAGTATTTGGCCCATCCTTAACCACCCAGATTGGCCTGCCTAAAGTGTCAGACTACCATCACCAACTTATGGCATGGGGAATGGGAGTGTACATTCAAACAAGAACACAGTAAGGAGTTATCAGAATATATGCACGGACTTTGAATGCTAAATGTTCCCCTTACAGTAGATGCAATTATTTGTCAAAAGCGTAGACCCCCCAGAGGATGGCACAGCAGGCTGTGCCACTGTGCTCAAAATGGTTCCTATAATTTTAGTGGTGGCTTTACAATATCTTTCCCAGCAGTGATTATGGCCATAGGCACCGAATTTGGCAGCTATCATATTGCAATTGAAACTATTGTTTGGTATAGACCACCTCGACGCAGAGAGACCTAAAGAAAGAGATGCAAGAAAATTCTTTAAAAAGTGGAAAAAGTTTGGTGCAATCCACTAGAACAGGAAAATGAAAGTTTAGTCTGCCCATTTCAATACACAATGGTACAGTACTCAAGACTTGTGGGGTCAGGTATGGAACTTTGGGAATCCTTAGACTGAAGACCAAACAGGACTAAGGGTACCATCACACAGTGGCACTTTGGTCGCTAGGACGGCACGATCCGTGACATTCCAGCGATATCCTTACGATCTCGCTGTGTCTGACACGCTACTGCGATCAGGGACCCCGCTGAGAATCGTACGTCGTAGCAGATCGTTTGAAACTTTAGTTCGTCGCTGGATCTCCCACTGACATCGCTGAATCGGCGTGTGTGACGCCGATTCAGCAATGTCTTCACTGGTAACCAGGGTAAACATCGGGTTACTAAGCGCAGGGCCGCGCTTAGTAACCCGATATTTACCCTGGTTACCAGTGTAAATGTAAAAAAAAAAAACACTACATACTTACATTCCCGGTGTCTGGTCATGTCCCTCGCCTTCAGCTTCCCGCACTGACTGGTGATCGCCGGCCAGCCGTAAAGTACAGCGGTGACGTCACCGCTCTGCTTTCCGACTGTCCGGCGCTCACTGTCAGTGCAGAGAAGCACAGCGCCGAGGGATGCGACAGGAATGTAAGTATGTAGTGTTTGTTTTTTTTACGTTTACGCTGGTAACCAGGGTAAACATCGGGTTACTAAGCGCGGCCCTGCGCTTAGTAACCCGATGTTTACCCTGGATACCGGGGACTTCGGGATCATTGGTCGCTGGAGAGCTGTCTGTGTGACAGCTCTCCAGCGACCGAACAGTGACGCTGCAGCGATCGACATCGTTGTCGTATTGCTGCAGCGTCATTTTAGTGTGACGGTACCCTTAGACAAAGGAATGGCATTTAAGTTTTTGAGTAGAAGGCACATTGTTAGATGTAAACGTTTTTGATTCTGTTAAAGGGTTTTCCTGTGCAAGACAGGCGCTTGCAATGTATTTTTATCATCCGGGGGTTATATTTCAGAAATCCTCATATATATTCGTGTAATGTGATGTGATTAGGTGGCTAAGCTACAAGGTTCTGTAACTTGTGCAATGTGCAACTTTTTTGATATTCCAGTATTTTGAAACCTGTAATAAGCATTTTACTTTTTTTTTGCTTTGCTTGTGCGTTACTTTAACACGATTAAAAATAAAATAAACACATTTTTTTATTTTTAATGAAGGCAATAACCTCTAGGTGAATGATCTGTTGGAATCCAGACAGAGAATAAGCAATATTTCATATAATTGTAAAACGTGTACTGCAGACATTACACAGACTTTAGAGCTTGTTCCTGACAGATTAAGTAAAGACATTTAAAGTAAATTGTCAATGATAGTTAGGGAATCTCTGAACTGCCGTGTCATCCACTTAAGGTTAATTTAAAATTGAAGGTACTTTAGTTACTTATGGAGACTCATTACAAAAATAATATAGCAAAGTGAAGGTAGTTCCTGCTTCTCATTTCTCCAATTTATTGTAGAAAAAAATCTCTCAAAGCTGGAGTAGTACAGAGAGATCATGCTGTCGGTCAGTTCTCAAGTCTTGGTCAACGATAACGACATTGTCAAAATTGATTAAGATGCAATAGGAGATGGAACATCCCTGAGGATATTTTCTGCCTGTGGGAAAATATCAGGGGTAATGCAGGGACTCAAAGGCATCAGTAGTTATTCATAGATTTCTAGGTATTACAGGTAGTCTTCAACTCGTTACCATCCATCCAGTATAACTTTGATGGCTGCAGTAGTGGGCCCCAGTGGGAAATATTTAGTGGAAATATATCTGACATTCAGTGGCACACGGTTCTGTCATATACATAAGGTAAAGATGAATGACCTCGGGGAGATCAAAACATCCAACACCGCGGAGACACCATCACGTGTTTCTCAACGCAGTGATCCAGAACACTGCCCCCATCCCTTGTGGGAAATATGCAAATGCATGTAGAAAAGTCGCGGAGACACCATCGCGTGTTTCTCAACGCAAGCAATAAATAGCCAGGTCTTTCACTGGGAAGGAACAACCACGGGAAGGGAAGCATCCCAAAAGGGAAAACCACCTATGCCAAAACATGGTATCCATCCATAAACAGCTGTTTCGGGGTATTTGCCCCTCATCAGTGTGTAGTAGGAAACTGGCTATTAGGAGCAGTGCCTAGTAAAAGGACTATAAACATAAGGATGAATGACCTCGGGGAGATCAAAACATCCAACACCGCGGAGACACCATCACGTGTTTCTCAACGCAGTGATCCAGAACACTGTCCCCATCCCTTATGGGAAATATGCAAATGCATGTAGAAAAGCCGTGGAGACACCATCACATATACATAAGGTAAACTTAAGATGGTACTCACCAAGCTCATTGCTACAAGAACAGTTATTCCAAGAAATAACCAGCAGCACACATAAATCTCTTCATAACTTGTTTGCATTAAAGTATTCTTTAGTATATATATGTAAACGCCGATATACTCACCATAGTGAAATCTGTATTTTGTAAAGATTCACTGGTTATCATCTTTAACCCCTTACCTACATGACCATTTGTTTTTTGAGAGTTGCTTTTACGGTATACATTATTTGGTAAAAATCACCTGGCAACATGATTTTCCTTATCAAACAGGTCGCTGGACCTGTTTGACAACTTATTTTTTTGGGACAAGACAGCGTTTTTATTGATGCTATTTTGGGATAAATATCACATTTTAATTACTTCTTACAGCATGTTTTCGTGGTGCTGAGTCGATGAAAAAAACATTTTGGCATATGTTGAACAATTTTCTGTTCACAGTGTTTACCAATCAAGTTAATTATTTTGATATTTTGATAATTTGGATATTTATGGATGAAACGATACCATAAGTGTATATTTTTGTATTATTTTTATTTTTAATGGAAGAAAAGAGAATGATTTGAATGTTTTTATTTTTAAAAATTTTTCTTTTCCAGATTTCTTAAAACTTTCTTACTCTTTACTGAATTTATTAGTCC
This sequence comes from Ranitomeya imitator, assembly GCF_032444005.1. NCBI lineage: Eukaryota > Metazoa > Chordata > Amphibia > Anura > Dendrobatidae > Ranitomeya > Ranitomeya imitator. The sequence goes on from NC_091284.1 coordinate 177,530,917, forward strand.
CCTTAAGGGACTTGAACGTATAATGATTTGATCTCGTGTGCTATATACAGCAATGCCACAGTATTGCTGCCTATAGTAAAAATCACGGTCTTATTTGGAGCCCAGCCACAACTGGGTTTGGACACAGCTCAGTGACGACAACCCATCAGTGCCCTGCTATTGTGTCACAGGTTCACTAATGGGCTTATAGAATGAATATGACCCCATACTGGTGAGCTGCCATAGATTGACAGTGGTACTCCGCACCACCCTCGGCTATTAGAGGTGGGTCTTGGCTGTCACAGCCATTAACTGCAAGGTATGGGCAGGTTCACCCAGTGAGCCCACTTCATACACTCGCTACTGGCTCGCGCTGTACACGAATGGTGGATGTCGGTAAAGGGTTAAGACATAGAGCCATCATAGACACCTGAAAGATGGAGTAGAGCATCCTAAACTGTTGTGTGAAGTTGCATGGAACCTCCCTTTTTATGACTTCCCCAAAATGAAAAACAAGCTTTGAAAAGATTTATGTGGGCTGCGTTTTATTTCTTGAAATTCACAGTGGGGGCTTATGCAGAAAGCCTAGCAGAAGCAATGGCCAACTGCTCAGTATTTCTGAAAGGATCATGATTTATTTGAACAGAAACTATGGTTTCCAGTTATGCAATCTGAGTGTGTTATATGGGTAAGCTATGTAAATTTCTATTGAAAGAGTACATGTTCTTTCAACATGTATACAGGTGTTTCAACTCTCTCTAAAATTTTCTGTTGGAAGAGAACAAAACTGTGTGGGATTATTGTATTACCAAACAACAACAAAAAAACATTTTATTGTACAATTTGTATTTACTAAGATTAAGTTTGGATAGGACTTCTATTATTTGTAATTGAAAAACATTACTGGAAATGGCCTCAAACTGTTTTACTGATTTACTTTGAAACACAATACTCTTCTACCTTCTGCTATGTTTGTCCATCAATATCTAAATTATCCGGAAACCATTTGCTGGAAACAACTTATCTTCAGTTGGATCATGTCCCAAGCTTGGAGTGGCTTAATCTTTGAGAAAGTAAGCTATGAATCACCATGTTTTCCAATTGAACTCTTGCCATTTTAATGCTATATATACAGCTCTCCAAATCATTAACTTGACACAGCCTTTGTCTGGAGGTATATTTGATCAATTGAAAATTTATAGTAAGTGTTCGGAATGGCTTTTAGTTTTACCAATGTGATTTATTTCTTTTCAGTTCATCATGGGAGTGGTTCAGTTGTAGAATAATAAGTTCTAATTAATTACAAAAACAGAAATGAGAAAATGTGCAGTCCTTGATTCAATAGGGATTGTGCTGGATCTGTAATTGTTGAGGATATAAATATTGCCTTTTTATAATAAAAATACATGAATACAATGTACAGATTTTTTAAACACTTTATACTGATAGGATTGGTTGATGGATATTCTGTATTTCATTGTTCTTTGTTTTCTGAATCTTGTGCGCCTCCATTTTGAAGATTCTAAAGCTTCAGTGCAGCAAATGTCCGTAATCAAGATTTATTTTTCAGAGGGACCTTGAATTTACTCAACCTTGTGCCATTCAGTAAACGAGTATGTCTTTTCTCGCTTAGCTAAAAGTCCTTTCTTTACCTTTGTTTTCCAGATAACACTATAGCAACTATTATTTTATGTTCACATGAATCAGACAGTGCAACATATTATGTTTCAGCTAAAAGAACATTGACCGTTTTCCGATTACTACCTTGTAAATTGTGCAATGGCTCCCAGACTTGTTTAAAGACCCTATTTGTGTTCCTAAATTCCCTACTTCTTTTCTGATTAATGTTTTCTCTGATAGCAACTTGGATGATTATATTATGAATATGTATATCATGTTTTTGATAATATTGAGAAATGTGGGCATGTACACTGCAGAAGGAAAGCAAAAGGAAAAAAGGAAAATTTAAATTTTCATCTAAAAAATGTTGCTTTAGCCTTAATTTTTTATATTCACAAGGATAACAGGATTAAATGGACAGTACAATTTGTTGTGCAATTTCTCATTACTATAGCAATACACTTTATGTGGTGAAAAGCTACTGTTTGGATGCATGGCATGGCTCGGAAGGGAAGGAGCAGCATTTGAGTTTTGGATTGCAAAATTGGTTGGAATAGATAGTGGATACCATGTCGCTTTTTCAGAGCCCCTGATGTGCATAAACAGTGGAAGCCCCCCCACAAGTGACCCATCAAGGAATATATCTAGAGGTGTGGTGATTATCTTGAATCCACAGGTGCTTCACAGAATTTTAAAACGTTGAGCTGAGAAAATGGAAAAATACATTTTTTCCCCAAACTAACAGGGGAAAATGAATCATACAATTTATTGTGCAGTTTCTCCAGATTACACCAATACCCCATATATGGTGGAAAACTACTGTTTGGCTGCACAACAGTGATCAGTACGGAAGAAAACTATTTGACTTTTGCTGAGCAAAATTGGCTGGAATAGATAGCGGACGCCAAGTCTCATTTGCAGAGCCCCTGATATTACTAAACAGTGGAAACCCTCCCACAAGTGGCCCAATTTTGGAGACTACACCTTCCAAGAAATTTATGTAGATGTGTGGCATCCTGAACCCACAGGTGTTTCATGGAATTTTAAAACATTGGACTGTAAAAATTATGTTTTTCCACCAAAAATGTTGTTTTAGCCCCAAATTTTTAATTGTCATAAGGGTAACAGGAGAAATTGAACCACATAATTTGTTGTGCAATCTCTCCTGAATACCGTGATACTCAATATGTGTCAATATGAAACTCATGGCACAGGGCAGGATTCAAAATGGAAAGAGTGCATTTTGATTTTACCACATACCTTGTGTTGCAGTTTATATATGAATTAATCTAAAACTCCTTTTTATTTGCAGAAGAGACAAAAGTTTTGGTGTTTTTCATAAACTTGCAACAGGTGCATACATTGTGCCCGCATTTGTATGATCCTCTGGTACTAAGCCAATTGTTCTTTTTATTATTATCACTAAGATAGAGGCTGGGGACAGAATATCACCCAGAGTAGAGGCTTTTTTGGCAATAAATTTCACAGGATTTGTCAGAATTTTCTCCAGTTTTTTGTCCTGATATAATATAGGTACCGTATATACTTGAGTATAAGCCGACCAGAGTATAAGCCGACCCCCCCTAATTTTGCCACAAAAAACTGGGAAACACGGGTATTACATACCTGGTAATGTGTTTTTTCATGAGACATGACGGCACCACGAGAGAGGGGATCCGCCCATCAAGGACAGGAAACCTTCAAGATAAAAGGGGCGGCTCCTCTCTCCACATCAGTTGTTTTACAGAGTACGAGAGGAACTCCGCTGGTTAGTGTACACATAAATAATACATCCTATACAGTTCTATTCACCAATACCCCAGGGAGTGTATAATACAAATAATGCTAATAATGCACCCAACTAATGACGTGATCAAAAGGGTGGGAATATAAGGGTGCCGTCATGTCTCATGAAAAAACAAATTACCAGGTATGTAATACCCGTGTTTTTCCATCATACATGACGGCAGCACGAGAGAGTTACAGAGATTTGTATTCTCTTCTAGGGAGGGATCACTGCTTGTAACACTCTTCTCCCAAAAGTGAGATCAGAGGTAGCAGATAGGTCTAGTCTATAATGTTTAAAAAATGTAGACGGAGAGGACCAAGTGGCCGCCTTACAGATTTGGTCGATGGTAGCATCTGCTCTCTCCGCCCACGACGTCGCCATGGCCCTCGTGGAGTGGGCTTTCAGACCCTGTGGAACAACCCTGCCTGCACTAAAATATGCTAGAATAATGGCCTCTCTCACCCATCTAGCTATAGTCTGTTTTGAGGCTTTAAGGCCCTTCCTTGACCCCTGGAATGAAACAAATAAAGCCCTCTGTTTCCTCCAGGATTTAGTCACCTCTAGATACTGTAGGATACATCTCCTAACGTCTAGGCAATGGAGTCTCTCCTCTTTTTTGTTACTGGGATTGGGACAGAAAGAGGGTAGGGTTATATCCTGAGCTCTATGGAATCTCGATACCACTTTGGGGAGATATGCCGGATCTAATTTTAATACAACCCTATCGTCCATAATTTGTGTGTAAGGGGGGGCAGCTGACAACGCGTGTAAATCCCCCACCCTATGGGCCGACGTAAGTGCCACAAACAAAGCTGTTTTTAATGTTAGTATTTTATCAGAAGTTGTATTTAACGGCTCAAAGGGGCTTTCCGTCAGGGCAGTGAACACTAGATTTAGATCCCATGGTGGAGGAGTAGGAGATGGGACAGAGTCAGCTCTACTACAGGCTCGGATAAACCTCACCACCCACCTATTACTTGCCAGGTCACAGTTGAATAGGGCTGCTAAGGCTGAAATGTGTACTTTGAGGGTACTAACAGCTAACCCCAGATCTAAGCCCTTCTGCAGGAACTCCAGTATTGCCACTATCGGGACCTCCCCTTCCCGTATTGGCCCTGAGCTGGACAGGAATTTCTTCCATATCCTCCCATAGATCTTGGTCGTTACTGGTTTTCTGCTGCAGAGCAAGGTGGATATTAACCCAGCTGAGAACCCTTCTTTCTCTAGTAACGACCGCTCAAATGCCAGGCTGTCAAATGAAGCCCGGAGTTCTGCGGGTGGTTGAAGGGACCCTGAGTTAGAAGGTCCTGGTCTTCCGGGAGAACCCACGGGTCCGTCACTGACATCACTCTCAGCCAGTAGAACCACGGTCTTTTCGGCCAGAAGGGCGCTATCACAATCACTCTGGCCTTGTCTTCCCTGATCTTCCTCAGAACCACTGGGATTAGACATATCGGTGGGAAGGCATACAGGAGTCCAGATGTCCATTTTATGCTGAAGGCGTCTACTGCCAACGGCCTGTCTGTAGGGTTCAGGGAGCAGAATTTTTGGACTTTCTTGTTGACTTATGAGGCAAAGAGGTCCACCCTGGGTTTTCCCCACATGTGCACTATCCGTTGAAAAACGGACTTTTTTAGGGACCATTCCCCTTGCCTCAAGTGGTTCCTGCTTAGAAAGTCTGCCTTTATGTTGTCCACACCTCGGATATGCAGGGCCGATAATGACAGGAAGTGCTTTTCGGCTAGAGACATGAGTCTTGTGGTTATGTGCATCAGTGCCCGAGAGCGGGTGCCTCCCTGGTGGTTCACGTATGCGACCGCTGTTCGGTTGTCCGATAGGACTCTCACATGATGCCCTGCCAAGTGTGGAAGTAATCTCTCTAGCGCCCTTTCTATTGCTAGGAGCTCCCACTCGTTTGAGGATAGATCTTTCTCCTCTTGAGCCCAGGGGTCTTGGACCCATAGTGTGTCTGAGTGAGCTCCCCATCCCCATGGACTGGCGTCCGTTGTGATTACCATGGAGGCTGTGAATGTCCAGGGAACTCCTCTGGGGGATGACTATCTGTAACCACCATCTGAGAGATTGGAGCACAGAGAGTGGGAGAGTGAGCTTCTGCTCTAACTGTCCCTGAAGTTCTCGGTCGTTCTGCAGCACACACCATTGCAGTTCTCTTGCATGGAACTGGGCCCATTTTACTGCCGGTATGCAGGAGGTTAGGGACCCAAACACCGACATGGCCCTTCTTAAGGTCATTTCCGGCTTTTTTAATGTGGCCATAATCATCCGTTTGATTTTTTCTTCTTTTTCTTCTGGGAGGCGGCACTCCTGTGCCACGGAGTCCACCGTTATCCCCAGGAAATTCTGGACCATTGCCGGCTCTAACTTGGACTTCTTGAGATTTAGTTGCCATCCCAGTGTCTGAAGAGTGTCCATCACTATCCTGACCTGCTCCTGACAGTGAGAAAAGTTCTTTCCCACTATCAGGAAGTCGTCCAAGTAGGGAATTATTAGAGTGTCCTTTTCCCTGAGATGTGCTGTGACCTCTGCAATCAGCTTCGTAAATACGCGTGGGGCGGTTGCTATCCCAAAGGGCAGAGCCCTGTACTGGAAGTGACGCAGCTGGGACCCCATCTGAACTGCCACTCTGAGGAACTGACGATCTTGTTGTCTGATTGGGACGTGATAATAAGCGTCCTTGAGGTCGAGGACGGACATGTAGCACTGGGGATAGAGAAGTTTCACCGCCGATTTTATGGTTTCCATCTTGAATGATGGTACTACAAGAAATTTGTTAAGGCCTTTTAGATTTATAATTGTCCTCCAAGAGTGGTCCGGTTTTTTTATGAGAAAAAAAGAGGGGAATAAAATCCTTCCCTCCTTTCGTCTATAGGAACTTCTTCCAAGACGTGCTTGTCTAGGAGTGATGTTACTTCCCCCTCCAGACTGTCTTGCTTCTCTTGGGAGGACTGTACCGGGGTCTGCATATACCTTCTTGGAGGCCAGTGGTGAAACTTTATTCTTAGGCCTGATCCTACGATCTGCCGGATCCATATGCTGGAGGAGATCCTCTCCCAGGCTGGAAGGAAGTGAGAGAGCCTCCCTCCCACCAGAGAAGGACCGTCACTGGGAGGGTTTTTTGGTGTCTCTGGGGGACTTGCCGAAATAGAAGCCCTTTCCTCCCCTGGGTCGCTTGTCCAGGTTGCTTCTGTCTCGGTCCCTGTACTGCTGTCTTCGGAATATTTGGCCTCTCCGAAAGGAGCGACGAAAGGGCTGAAACGGCTGTCTTGGAAAGTTGTTCTTTTTATCACCGGCCTTCTCCAATACCTCATCTAATGCTGGTCCGAACAGGGCAAAGAACAAAGCTTCATTTTGGCCTGAGTGTCCCCTGGCCAGCATTTAAGCCATACGGCACGGCGTCCAGTGTTAGCTAACGCTGCTGATTTTGCTGCTAGCCTAGCAGAGTCTGCTGGCTGCTTCAGCCAGAAACATAGCCGCTGCCCTCATAGTTGGAAGTGACTCTAAAATAGCTTCCCTGGGAGCTTTTTGCTCCACCTGTTCCTCCAGGTTGTCTATCCAGATCTTAAGGGATCTGGCGACACAAGTGGCCGCGATAGCTGGCCTTAGTGCTCCCGCTGAGGCTTCCCAAGCTGTCTTCAGGGAACTGTCCACCTTCCTGTCCAGAGGTTCTTTTAGAGAACCTAGGTCCTCGAACGGCAGGGAGGATTTCCTGGCCACTTTTGAGACCGCCACATCGATTTTTGGGGCTCTGTCCCAAGATGAGGATGCTTCCTCTTCAAAGGGATACCTTCTTTTTAGGGAGGTAGTTATCTGGGACCTTTTTTATGGCTTTTGCCATTCCCTTTTGATCAGTTATTGTATTTGATTGTTAACAGGGAATGATCTCCGTTTCTTCTTTTGTAGGCCACTGAACATGAGTTCTTGGGCTGTCTTTTTGGCCTTCTCCTCTACCAGCCCCATGGTAGAGCGAACAGCTTTAATAAGTTTATCTGTAGCCTCTGCTGGAAAGGTGTCTTCCTCCTCAGAGCTACTATCAGAAGAGCGGGCCGTATCAGAATCCTGCTCTGACCCCGAGGAATCCCTTTGGGATGCTATAGAGGGGCTGGTTCTGTCTCTAGATCTGGCATCTGTGTCAGGTGTCTGTAATGCTCTTACGGACTTAGAGACTTCGGACTGAATCAGAGATCTTAGGCTGTCCGTAAAGGAGGGTGTTTCCTCCGCCACAGTCTGGTTAATACAGTCCTGACACAGTCTTTTACCCCAAGATGAAATTAAAGGCTTTTTACATAAGGGACATTCTCTATTTTTAGTCTTCGCCTTATACTTTTTGGGGACCTCCGGATCCGGAGGTTGGCTGGTTTTCTCCGTGTCTCCCAATGAGACTAGGGACCCCTCCTTGTTACGCCGATCCGTCCGTATACTGTCCGAGCGGCTTTTGCTGCTGACATGGCGGGTCTGGCTCTTTTCGCTTGAGCGAGACCGCCTCTCCTGCACCTCCTGCTGTGGCATCAAATGCTCTGGCGAGAAACTCTCCATTATACACACCAGCACACAACAAGAGTAGTCACCTTCAACCTGACCTGGTTTTAGTGACACAGGGCAGCACTTCTAGCTCGTTTAAATAGATTCACTTTTTTTTTTTTTTTAATGAATCACCTGGTTGATCCTGCCTTTATTGGCTGCTCAGCACCAGGTGTATTTAATCCAATTAACTACCTGGCTGATCGTGCCTGCACCACCTCCGTGCATGTAATCAATCAAAAACCTGGTTAATCCTGCATCTGCCACCGCTAGCGCAATGCTGCTGTATAAACAAAGCGTGCCCCTGGCACCACTTCCGGGGCGCGCTCTTAATCATTCACCTGGTTGATCCTGCCTCTGACCCAAGTGCCACCGCTGGGTTCTGCGCGCGCACCCTGCACTTACTTCCGGTGCGCGCTGCTCTGTCGCCCTCCAGCGTCCATGCACTCACCTTCCTGGCGCGCATCCGGCCCTTACTTCCGGTGCGTGCCGAAGATTCCTGTCCTCCTGCCCCAGTGCCCTGCACAAACGTTCCGAGTGCTGCTGCCCAGCGATGTGCGCACGCGCGGCCGCCTCCTGGAATCATGGCGCCGGCAAGGCAGGAAACTCTGCAGTGTCCCCTCCGTCCGACACGCCACGCTCACCTCCAGATCCATGCTGTCAGATACCGCTCCACACCTCTCCGCTTGTCTCAGGTACCGATCCAGGAAGGAAGGAGAGGGGGGAAGGGGAGGGGGTGGGCTGGGGGGACCATCTGCAGTGCTCAACAAGGATGGCATAAAACCTCCAAGGAGCCTTACCTAGCCTGGGCACCGATGTGTCTCACAGGCTGCATGGCCACCATAGTCAACAGGGAGGGAGCACCTTTGTGACCTCCGAGGACAATTGGTAGGTGGATTTTTTTTTTTTTTTTGGTAAAAGGGAAGGCCTCCGAGGCTCCAACTTCACCCGGGCATTCGCCTCGCGGGCTGTGGCCATGCTTCGCTCAGGGGGGGCATGGTATACATTGACCCCCGAGGCGACTACGGGTACCTGGTGACGGGTGCAGCAGACAGTGCCTGCCCAAATCCACCCGACCCAGATCCCGGCATCCTCTTCAATCTTCATCAGATGTCTTCCATCTTGAGGGTTCCCCGTCAAGGACAGGAAACCAACTGATGTGGAGAGAGGAGCCGCCCCTTTTATCTTGAAGGTTTCCTGTCCTTGATGGGCGGATCCCCTCTCTCGTGGTGCAGTCATGTATGATGGAAAAAACTTAATGACTCGAGTATAAGCCTAGGGTGGAAAATGCAGCAGCTACCGGTAAATTTCAAAAGTAAAAATAGATACCAATAAAAGTAAAATTAATTGAGACATCAGTAGGTTAAGTGTTTTTGAATATCCATATTGAATCAGGAGCCCCATATAATGCTCCATAAAGTTTGATGGGCCCCATTACATGCTCCATATTAAAATATGCCCCATATAATCCTGCATAAAGGGTAATAAGGGCCCCATAAGATGTTCCATAGAGATATTTGCCCTATATAGTGCTGCACAAACATTTTGGCCCCACAAAATTCTCCATACAGATAATTGCCCCATATAATGCTGCACATGGCCCCAGAAGATGCCCCATACAGACACTTGCCCCATATAATGCTGCACATGGCCCCAGAAGATGCCCCATACAGACACTTGCCCCTTATAATGCTGCACAAACGTTATGGCCCCATAAAATGCTCCATACAGTCACTTGCCCCATATAATGCTGCACATGGCCCCATAAGATGCTCCGTACAGACACTTGCCCCTTATAATGCTGCACAAACGTTATGGACATAAAGTTTGATGGGCCCCATTACATGCTCCATATTAAAATATGCCCCATATAATCCTGCATAAAGGGTAATAAGGGCCCCATAAGATGCTCCATAGAGATACGTTATGGCCCCATAAAGTTTGATGGGCCCCATTATATGCTCCATATTAAAATATGCCCCATATAATCCTGCATAAAGGGTAATAAGGGCCCCATAAGATGCTCCATAGAGATATTTGCCCTATATAGTGCTGCACAAACATTTTGGCCCCACAAAATTCTCCATACAGATAATTGCCCCATATAATGCTGCACATGGCCCCAGAAGATGCCCCATACAGACACTTGCCCCTTATAATGCTGCACAAACGTTATGGCCCCATAAAATGCTCCATACAGTCACTTGCCCCATGTAATGCTGCACATGGCCCCATAAGATGCTCCATACAGTCACTTGCCCCATATAGTGCTGCACAAGCGTTATGGCCCCATAAGAGTGTCCATACAGTCACTTGCCCCATATAGTGCTACACAAACGTTTTGGCCCCATAAAATGCTCCATACAGATAATTGCCCCATATAATGCTGCACATGGCCCCATACAGACACTTGCCCCTTATAATGCTGCACAAACGTTATGGCCCCATAAAATGCTCCATACAGTCACTTGCCCCATATAATGCTGCACATGGCCCCATAAGATGCTCCATACAGTCACTTGCCCCTTATAGTGCTGCACAAACGTTATTGCCCCATAAGATGCTCCATACAGTCACTTGCCCCATGTGCTTTTGCTGCAATTAAAAAAAAAATCACATACTCACCTCTCGTCGCTCAGGACCCCCGGCACTTTCAATAGTTACCTGCTCCTCATTCCGGTGCGGCTCTGTCTTCAGCACTGACGTTCACGCAGAGAGTGCGTACTGACCACGTCGCCGTGCCCTGTGACCTGAGCATTACAGCCAGAGGACGCTGAAGACGGAGCCGGCCCTCGGTGAATATCACGCAGTGCAGCGCAGTGCTCCCCTCCCCGTATACTCACCTACTCCTGCACGTCCCTGCTTCTTCCAGCGCTGCATTTTCTTCCTGTAATGAGCGGTCACTGTTACTGCTCATTACCGTAATGAATATGCGGCTCCACCTCTATGGGAGGTGGAGCCACATATTCATTACCGTAATGAGCGGTACCATGTGACCGCTCAGTACTGGAAGAAGCTGCAGCACTGGAAGAAGCAGGGAAGTTTTTACACAGCCCCCCTCCCCCTCCCCTGCTAACCCCTGGGTATGACTCGAGTATAAGCCGAGAGGGGGACTTTCAGCCCCCAAAAATGGGCTGAAAATCTCAGCTTATACTCGAGTATATACGGTAATAGTATTTTAATGATGTTGGTTTTAAAATATGGGCTGTACATAGTTGAAAAAAGCTACTCCATCATTTTTATTACCTACATACTTAGATCTATATTTATGACATATTTTTCTTTTTCCTGTTTCTTTTAGCATCTTTGCTCTATCTTTATTACTGATTATGTCCTCAGCCTTATCTAACATCCACTTGAAGTAACCCCTTCCTGTCAGTCTGACACATACTTCATCTTTTACTTTTTCAAAAGTTTCATGTAAAGATGAATTCCTTTTGAACCTATACAATTCTCCAAGAGGAACATTCTTAATAACATTCTTCTGATGACAGGACTGTACCAATAAAGTGGAGTTTGTGGCTGTACTTTTACAGTAGGGGAACACTATGATTCTGTTTGTAGAATCCAAACTGAGCGTCACATCCAGAAAATTAATAGAGCTGATTCCAATTGAATAGGTAAATCTCAGATTCATTTCATTGTCATTACAATGTTGAATAAATTCTGACGCGGATTCCACCGTCCTGTCCCACACCAGGAGGATGTCATCCATATAACGACCCATCCATCTGATGTGGGTGGAAAGGGGATCTGTGCCAGAAAAAAAAAAATCTTGTTCCGAGGCTGCCAAATATAAATTTACAAGAGACGGCGAGAACCCTGCACCCATCGGTGCCCCTCGGACCTGTAAATAAAAATCTTTATTGAATGAAAAATAGTTATACTTAAGTAGAAACTCTACCCCATCACGATAAACTCTTGAATTGATTTTTTATAATTACTAAATTTATTCAAGTCATCTGATAGAATCCTTAAAGACAGGTCGTGGAGCAGCAAAAGATACAGGGCCTCAACATCACAAGCAATAAACATGCAATTTTCAGGCAATTTAAAACCATCAAGCGATGAAATAAGGTGTATAGAGTCTCTTATGTATCCTGGGATTTGTTGCACTAGAGGCTGCAGGTTCAAGTACTTAATTTTTCTCTTACACTCCCTATCCCAGTCACAATCAGTCTCAATGGAGGAGGAAAAATCTCCTTGTGAATTTTGGGAAGGGAATGTAGGATTGGAATAATAGGGCATTCAACATATAAATCTTCTGAGAATTTCAGGCTGATTGCCCCCAATGCTACACCTCCCAATAGGAGAGTTTTTAATTTATTTTGGAAGACTTCTGTAAGATTGTTATTCAGAGGTTTATATATGTCCTCATTTTGTAGGATGTTCTGATTCAACTTTTCATAAAGAAATGAATCCAAGAGTACCATAGCTCCTCCTTTGTCTGCCCTTCTGATGGTTGGGTTAGTATTTGACTTTAACTCTTCCAGAGCCTGCTTCTCGCCTCTGCTGAGATTATGTCTTATCTTCTCTTGGCCAGCATTTTCCTTCAAGCTAATCAAATCCCGTTCAACAATTTCCTGGAATGTGTCCAAAATCTGGGGTCTTGATTTTATTGGATAGTAAAAAAGACTTTTTCACATAAAAATATCTGTTGAGATCTTCATCCTGAGTCAGAGATTCTGCACCCAGTATTTTAAGAATTTGATAAAGACATACTTCCTCAAACGTGGGAATTGAAGACAATGGTGGAGTTTGATCACTATAGGTGGAAATTTCTATATCATTTTCACTGGTCTCATTCAGAAAATGACATTTTAGTGTCAAATTCCTCACAAATTTATTTAAGTACAGGAGTGTATGGTATATATCAAGTTCTTTAGTTGGAGAAAAGGAGAGTCCTTTGGAGAGGCGTTTTTGCTGCATTTCAGATCCAATATAGCTAGAAAGGTTTATCACTGTGTTTTCCCTTCTTTTTCCTCAGGGAATACCTTCATGTGTCTCTTCCCAGCTCTCCTGCCCCTTCTCCTTCTCCTCCCTCATTTTTTGAGATTGAATGTTGTAAATCAATTCTCCTCTGTGATGTAATTTGTTGATTCTCCATGGGAGTTGTTGTAACTCCACTTGATCTCCTTTCAAAGGGGCCTGATGAGTCATTCGTATCATTGTCCTCAGAATTCTCACGTGAAGTGTGTGAAGTATCCGTGTCGGAAAATACCACTCTACGTTGTCCGTCCTCAGATTTATCCCCACTCTGTTTGAGGATTGATTTTTTTATATCTCCTCCGACGCTTACTAGACCAGGAATATACCTCATTGCAATTATAGTCATTACAGTCTCTTTGATATTTAGAGTTTTTAATATTGGTGATCAGGTCTTCCAACTTTGCCAGGTTGGTTTTATTATTATCAGACCATTGATGAATTTTTTCAAGAGACTTCTACTGCTGTAATGCCTTTTTAGTCTCTTGGATCTCAAGTTTAATAAATGATAGCAAGGGTTCCTCCTCTTTTACAATGAGGTCCATCAGTTTAAAAGAACATTCGCTGAGGATATTAAACCATTTTTTCTCAAACTCCTCAGAAAATTGAGTGGTGGACGATTTTTTAATTCTCAGTTCCCTAGGGATCATATTCTGGTCGAGATAGAATTTTAGAGTGGTGCAATCCCACCAAATACGAAGCTCTTTAACTCTCTGTTTTTCCCACAGTTTCATAAGTTTGTCTACTTCTTGGGTGTCAGGAGTAGAATCAGATCTGGTGTTTGAAAAAATAGCAGATGCTCTTAAATTTCTAGCATCATAATTATCATCATCCAGTTCAGAGGTAGTAACACCTGTCCAATCTGAAATCTCTTGGACTTGTGACATTTTCTCTTTAATAAGAAGTATGGAAAAATTGTTATATGTTGATAGGATTTGTTCATTCCCACAACAATCAGATTTATCTAAGGGGAAATGGACTTCTGGAGGGGGAGCTAGACTTCACAAAACACTCAAAATATACAGAAATGTTCAGTCTACCACTAGATTCTTGCCAATGATTAAGACGCACGTTTTTGTGTTGAAACGCATATGATTTTAATGTCTGGACTATGACTTAATTGTTTTATTGTTATTTGAAGTTATGGATTAAAAGAAAATGGATTTTATGGACTTACAGTGCTGGACTTATTCCTTTCAAGTTCTGAAAAACTTGCTGCACAGCAGGATCCGCGCGCTCTACGAGGTGGTGAGCAGACATTAAACTTTTTTGTATATTTTAAATAAAATGTACATACAATAAATTAAGGTTCTTAGCGCTTAAATTGACCAATTCATGTATGCCCATCAACCACGGCAAGGTGACTTCCCTCTGATGGACCTATCCTAACATGCCTCTCTCGGGCTATAAGCCTAAAATTTAAATGGCCAAACATGCCTCTCTTGGGATATAAGTCTGCAATTTAAATGGGCAGGTATGAACCAGCACTAATTAAAAGCACCCTTGGACTGATGGGAAGAATGCAGAGTCAGAAAAGAGGCAGTCACGACCTCCAATAGTAAACTATTAAAAAACAGAAAACCAGACCAGCACTTCTGTAACGAATGAAAGCGGAGGCACAGGTGATGAAGTTCACATTCGCTTTTTATTTTTAGAGTGGAACCTTGGGACCTCGGTCCGGGGGGCTCCAAAGGGGGCGTAACTAGTGACCCCAGGTATTTGTAGTAAGATCTCTCAAACAGGACCAGAATGGAATACCTGGGGTACACAGGTGCTACCTCCAGTTAGACCCTGTCCCAGCTGAACAAACAGGTAAACAAATATAACAGAGATGATGGAGCAGACTGACGGACACTGGGTATGAGATGTGGAGCTGGCTCTGGTGAGGGTAGTCAGATTCCGAGTAGATGGGAGGAAGCTGGCTCTGGAACCTTCAGCGTTGTCCAGGGGTATGGATGGCGGGTGGCGGAAAGGGATGGCACTTGAGTATAAAGGTGCAAAAGTCCTCTTAGGATTGCCGAACAACTGGACACTGATATCCTGCAGAAACAAACAGTATAAGCAGAGTGCAAAATGGAATGCTATTACAGCGCAGACAGAACAGGAACAGAACCAGAAATAGCAAGAGTAGATACTCATTGCTTCGGCACCCTCCCTATGACGGAGGGGCCAGAAGTAGAAATCTGTGCGCTGCCATTGGTTAATTTAGATTTTCAAAAAATGTGCGCTGTCCCTTTAACCCTCCGTCACATACAACTGATCTGACAGGCGCTTCTCTTTTACTTTAATTTCTCCTTCCTCACCAGATTGTGAGGAAACCCCCTCCCTCCAGGTAGTCTCCTGTCTCTTGAAGGTCTGTGAAACCTGATATCACAGTTGGATTTCAGAGCTTCAGGGGAGAGGATATAGCTGCACAGATCTCTCAGGCTCATTGTATGTGAATACGTCACATTCAGTAAGGTTGGTATTTTATGTTTTTATTCATAGTAACATAGTAACATAGTAACATAGTTAGTAAGGCCGAAAAAAGACATTTGTCCATCCAGTTCAGCCTATATTCCATCATAATAAATACCCAGATCTACGTCCTTCTACAGAACCTAATAATTGTATGATACAATATTGTTCTGCTCCAGGAAGACATCCAGGCCTCTCTTGAACCCCTCGACTGAGTTCGCCATCACCACCTCCTCAGGCAAGCAATTCCAGATTCTCACTGCCCTAACAGTAAAGAATCCTCTTCTATGTTGGTGGAAAAACCTTCTCTCCTCCAGACGCAAAGAATGCCCCCTTGTGCCCGTCACCTTCCTTGGTATAAACAGATCCTCAGCGAGATATTTGTATTGTCCCCTTATATACTTATACATGGTTATAAGATCGCCCCTCATTCGTCTTTTTTCTAGACTAAATAATCCTAATTTCGCTAATCTATCTGGGTATTGTAGTTCTCCCATCCCCTTTAATTTTGTTGCCCTCCTTTGTACTCTCTCTAGTTCCATTATATCCTTCCTGAGCACCGGTGCCCAAAACTGGACACAGTACTCCATGTGCGGTCTAACTAGGGATTTGTACAGAGGCAGTATAATGCTCTCATCATGTGTATCCAGACCTCTTTTAATGCACCCCATGATCCTGTTTGCCTTGGCAGCTGCTGCCTGGCACTGGCTGCTCCAGGTAAGTTTATCATTAACTAGGATCCCCAAGTCCTTCTCCCTGTCAGATTTACCCAGTGGTTTCCCGTTCAGTGTGTAATGGTGATATTGATTCCCTCTTCCCATGTGTATAACCTTACATTTATCATTGTTAAACCTCATCTGCCACCTATTCATCACAATAGTTTATTTAGCTTGTTTTATGAATGTATAGCACAAAATGTGAGGATATTTCATAGAAATAAGGGAGATTTTATAAAAGAAAGTGTGCTGCTCAGGCATATACAGTAGTTCCCTAACATATTCCTTCTCTTGCTTCAGATTATCTGCTGAAATGGAGAGGAAAATGTACAATTTATCCAAACAACTTGATGTTGAGGAAGTAACAAAGATGCTGTTAGATGATAGAGACCTCACACTGAATGAGGATTTAGGAGAAGAAAGTGAGATTGATTCTCATGATGAGGTGGAAGAATGTGTCCTGGATTCTGAAACAGAGCAAGATGGTGACAGTGGTGAGGATGAAGAAGTTGGATCATATTATATTGGAAAAGATAAAAATACTAAATGGAACAAGAAGCCATTCCAGAAAAAACGTAGGGAACCTTTAAACATTACTCACCTTCCTGCAGTAATAGGAACTGCACGTAATGCAAAAACTGCAGTTGAATGCTGGAACAGTATATTTACAGATGACATTCTGGACTCTATTGTCACATATACCAACCAATATATAGACATTATAAAGGACAAGTACATCTGCAACAGAACCATCAAGCCCACAGCTGAAATAGAACTGCGTGCTTTTTTTTGATTACTGTACCTTGCAGGAGCTTATAGGGCAAATAGGCAAAGTTTGGAGGAACTTTGGGGTAAAGATGGGGATGGAGTTGAAAAATTTAGCCTTGTTATGTCCATAAACAGATTCAAGATTCTAATTCGTTGCCTTCGGTTTGACGACAGAACTACCCGAACCGAACGCAAAACACATGACCGACTTGCTCCAATTCGTGATATATTTCAAAGATTTGTTGTAAACTGTAAACAAAGTTATTACCTTGGAGAGAATCTCACTATTGACGAAATGCTCCCTGGTTTTCGTGGTAGATGTGCCTTTCGTCAATATATTCCATCAAAGCCAAACAAATATGGAATAAAAATTTATGCCCTTGTTGATGCCAGTAAGACCTACACTTACAACCTGGAAGTTTATGCAGGAAAACAACCAGAAGGTCCTTACTGTGTGAGCAACAAACCCATTGATGTTGTAAAAAGACTGGCTGAACCCTTATTTGGATCGGGTCGCAATATTACAGCTGACAATTGGTTTACAAGTTGTGATCTGATTGATTATCTGAAAATTCAGAAGCTGTCATATGTGGGAACTGTAAGAAAAAACAAAAGGGAATTGCCGCCACAGTTTGTAAGTGTGAAAGAGAGACAACAGTACAGCAGTATGTTTGCATTCCATAATGGAAAGGCTTTAGTTTCCTATGTACCACATGCCAAAAAAATCGTACTTCTTCTATCAACACTTCATGATGATGCTGCCATCGATCCTGGGACTGGGGCAGAAAAAAAACGGAGATAATTACATTTTACAATGCCACCAAAGGGGGTGTGGATACAGCAGATCAGATGTGCTCCACTTTCAACGTCAGCAGAAACATCAAACGCTGGCCAATGGTCATATTTTTTGCTATGTTGAATTTGGGTGGTATAAATTCACAAGTAATTTATCTTGAAAACAAGCTTGAACCACTCCGTAGACGATTGTATCTGAAAAAATTGGCCCATGAACTAGTACTTGGAGAGCTACGCAGGAGAAGCGTGAAAACAATCACGGTTCCGCCCAGAAGATGATGGTGAAAAGTCACCATCTGCACCACCTCACAAAAGAAGGAGATGCACCACCTGCCAAACGGAAAGCGGAACCAGAAGGCTTTCAAATTATGAATGTCTCAAATGTCATAAAGCAATTTGCCTGACACATGCAAAAATGGTGTGTAATTCTTGCTATTTGCTCTGCAAGTGTGACTTTTCTGGGGAAACCTCAGCATCTACTTCTGATTGAATATGTTTTTAATAGTACTTAAGGTACCTTAAAATTAAGTTTGCGTTCAAAAATTTTCTTTGTACATTTTTTTGAGAGAGTCGAACTGGGGACTATTTGGCGGGAGTTTTGAAAAGTTTGTATTTCATAGTTATTAGTTTTATGTTAAGTAAATGTTTTTTTTTGCAACTGATTATGTGTAGTCTCTTTTATTACATCCCTATGAAGGTCACTGATCACTTTTAGAGCACTGAAATTGCAAACATTAGATATTATAGGTATTTTTCCAGCAGGCGCCTGACAGGCACATTGTATGTGAACTCGTTAGTCCGAATAATGTATGTGACGGAGGGTTAAGAGACCGGAGGTACGCGTGCGCATGTCCTAAGCATTCTCCCTGGAGATCTGATAGCAGTGTGCCAGGAAGTGGGGGAGGGAGATGCCGCTACAGGATGCCGAGGAACAGACTGAGAGCGAGGATCCAGGCAGAGACCTCGCAGAGGTGCAGGGATTGCCTCTGGAGCAGGAGCAGGTAAGGGACCAGAACTGGGGGCAGCGCCAGAACCGGGTGTAACAACCTCCATGTAGTATGTGCAGGTGCAAGCTGTAATGACTGCATAACATACAAAAAAGCAGCACTCTCTAAGGGCAAAGATATATGCAAACACTGAATATATGACATATAAACTACATTGTTACTAAATAAAATGTACTCACAAAAAATTAGGGTTCTTAGTGCATAAATTTTCCAATTCATGTACACCAATCAAAGATGGCAAAGTGACCTCCCTCTGATGGGAACCGATCCTAACATGCCTCTCTTGAGCTATAAGCCCATATCTGCAGGATATCTACCTATCAATCTATCTATTTCTTTATATAATATTGCTTAATTAGTCTAGAAAGTTACTTAGAGTATTATAGTATGTAAAAGATGATGTTAAAAATGCATTGCATATGGATTGCGTACAGATGCTAAGCAAGAAAAAAAATTGCGCACTACCATTGCACTCACATGACATATGCAGGTGTGGCGCCCCAGGGTCCTGGTCGTCACAGTAGCATTGCTTTCCTCACGGGGAGAGTGATGTTACGTTTGGAAGCGATGAAGGATATCTTTTATCAGGTAATCACCATACACACAATATGGTCACACTCCAGGCCACAAGGGGGAGCTTTTGATTCTATTTCTAGGTGACTCCCATATAAATATATATATATATACATATATATATATAGTACTTTCTCGTGGCTGCACGGCCCCTCATGCGTTCTCCCTACCTCAGACTGCTCCAGTCTGCTTCCTGCCACTTTCTGACTGAAAACTGAAAGGAAAGTTAGTTTCGTTAGTTAGCCACGAGAAAGTACTGCAGCTTCTGGAAAGAGATATACAGAAGGAAAGGACATTGTTCAGTGATCGTGCAGGAGAGCGAAGCACAGGAGAGTGACATCAGGGGAGATCAGCTACGAGCAGGCTGCCTCCCTCTGAGGCGCAGATTACCGGTAGCCGGACCACCGAGGTTGTAAGGGACTCTAAGACTTACATCAGAAACCGGCAGGACAGCTGAACTGCAAGTTACCTGTCCGCCAGACACACCTGAGACACAGTAACACATAGAGCCTGGGGCATGCTAGAGTCCCTGTAAAAAGGCTCGAGTTACCTGTCATGCAGGTATTGTCCTATCCTATATGGGGGACAGAGAGAAGAACCGTGAGGACCTTATCTGAAGCCAAAGGCAGTAAGGGACTACAACACCACTGCACAGGAGACATTTCTTTTCTACATATAAGGCTATTGCAAAGAAACATATACCATGCAGAACACATTTTTTTTTTACTGTCGGTATTTATAGTGGATTGATTCCTTGGTATCCATCTTGATTTTGGCCACTGTCATGTAGACCGTGTACCAGGGTGGTTTCCCAAGGATACATCAAAGTATGCATTGTGCACTTATCATATTCACTAGTATAGGACACATGTATAATACTTGCTGATAGTCAGTAGCGTAGCTGCCGGGGGGCAGAGGGTGCGGGTGCCCCGGGCCCGGTGCTCTGAGGGGGCCCACCCGGAGCTACGCTACTGTTACTGTATGGGCGCGCACAGCGCGCCGATACAGTTACTTTCTGCGGCAGAGCAGGGAGAATCGAACTCCCTGCTCTGCTGCTGGCCACTTTGGGCCCCTGAGCAGGCGGGGGGCCGGTACCAGCAGTGGGTCCCCCGCCGTCATTGGAAGATCAGCTATACCGGCATCTTGCTGATACAGCTGATCACATTGATGGGAGAAGGAGTGCTGCGCTTCTTCTCCCATCATCCTCCTGTCAGCGTCGGCGTCTGATGCCACCAACACTGACAGCGGGAGCGATGACATCACTTCCCGGCACCCGCTATCAGGAGATCAGCGGGAGCAGCGCAAGAACCAGGAAGAAGAGAGGTGAGTATTTATTTTTTTAATGGGTGCTGCTGCCTTATTACAGGGTCTGCCTATGGGAGGCTGCCTAATTACAGGGTTTGAATATGGGGGGGCTGCCTTATTACAGGGTCTGCCTGTGGGGGGGGTGCTGCCTTATCACAGGGTCTGCCTATGAGGGGTGCTGCCTTATTACAGGGTCTGCATAGGGGGGGCTGCCTTATTACAGGGTCTGCCTATGAGGGGTGCTGCCTTATTACAGCGTCTGCCTATGAGGGGGCTGCCTTATTACAGGGTCTGCCTATGGGGGGGGGGGCTGCCTTATTACAGGGTCTGACTATGGGGGGCTGCCTTATTACAGAGTCTGACTATGGGGGTGCTGCCTTATTACAGGGTCTGCCACCTTATTACAGGTTCTGCCTATGGGGTGCTGCCTTATACTACAGAGTCTGCCTATAGGTGCAGTAATAGGGACACATATGGCAGCAGCGGCTCAGTATTCGGCTATCAGGTGCAGTAATAGGGTCACATACGGCAGCAGCGGCTCAGTATTGGGGTATCAGGTGCAGTAATAGGGACACATACAGCAGCAGCGGCTCAGTATTGGGGTATCAGGTGCAGTAATAGGGACACATACAGCAGCAGCGGCTCAGTATTGTAGTATCAGGTGCAGTAATAGGGACACATACGGCAGCAGCTGCTCAGTATTGGGGTATCAGGGGCAGTAATAGGGACACATACAGCAGCAGTGGCTCAGTATTGGGGTATGAGGTGCAGTAATAGGGACACATATGGCAGCAGAGGCTCAGTATTTGGGGTATCAGCAGGATGAGGCGTTTGTGCAGGTTGGGAATAGATGGTGATGGGGCTGGAATATGAGAAGTGAATTGTGTCTTTGTTGTATTCTCTGCAGACGAGTTGTAGCTGGAAGACGTCATGTCGGTCTGGGCCAGATGGAAAAGACGGGAAAAATAAACAATTCCATCAGAGAACGTCAGCGGTAAGTCATTATCTGTAACTGTGCAGTGATATGTTATATGTTCTGTAGGGCCGGTATCTACCACTGACCATATTGCGGTAATATCTATGTTGGTCTTTATATAAAGACTAGATGGTGGCCCGATTCTAACGCATCGTGTATTCTAGAATATGTATGTATGTATGTATATAGCAGCCACATAGTATATAGCACAGCCCACGTAACACAGACAGCCACGTATTATATAGCACAGCCATGTAGTATATAACACAGCCCACGTAATATATAGCAGCCACGTAGTATATAACACAGCCAAGCCATGTAGTATATAGGAGCCACGTAGTATATAGCACAGCCACGTAGTATATAACACAGCCCACGCAGTATATAACACAGCCCACGCAGTTTATAACACTGCCCATGCAGTATATAACACAGTCCACGTAACACAGACAGCGACGTAGTATATAGCATAGCCACGTAGTATATAGCAGCCACTTAGTGTATAACACTGCCCACGTAGTATAGAGCACAGCCTCGTAGTATATAACAGAGCACACGTAATATATAGCACAGCCCACGTAGTATATAACACTGCCCACATAGTATATAACACTGCCCACGAAGTATATAACACTGCCCACGTATATAACACAGCCCATGCAGTATATAACACTGCCCACGCAGTATATAACACAGCCGACGCAGTATATAACACTGCGCACGCAGTATATAGCACAGCCCACGCAGTATATAACACTGCCCACGCAGTATATAACACAACCCACGTAGTATATAACACTGCTTATGCAGTATAAAACAGCCCACGTAGTATAACACAGGCACACAGTATATAACACTGCCCACGCAGTATATAACACTGCCCACGTAGTATATAACACTGCCCACATAGTATAAAACACTGCCCACACAGTTTATAGCGCAGCCCACACAGTATATATCACAGCCTATGTACTATATAACACAGCCCATGTAGTATATAACACTGCCCACGTAGTATATAACACTGGCCACGCAGTTTATAGCACAGCCCATACAGTATGTAACACAGCTCATGCAGTATATAACACTGCCCACGTAGTATATAACACTGCCCACGTAGTATAACACAGGCACGTAGTATGCAACACTGCCCGCGCAGTATATAACACTGCCCACAAAGTATATAACACTGCCCACGCAGTATATAATACAGCCCACGTAGTATAACACAGTCACGTAGTATATAACACTGCCCACGTAGTATATAACACTGCCCATGCAGTTTATAACACTGCCCACGCAGATTATAGCACAGCCCACATAGTATATACCACAGCCCACATAGTATATAACACTGCCCACATAATATATAACACTGCCCACATAGTATATAGCACTGCCCACATAGTATATAGCACTGCCCATATAGTATATAACACTGCCCACATAATATATAGCACAGCCCACGCAGTATATCACGCTGCCCACGTAGTATATCACACTGCCCACGTAGTATATAACTCTGCCCACGTAGTATATAACACTGCCCACGTAGTATATAACACTGGCCATGCAGTTTATAGCACAGCCCATGCAGTATGTAACACAGCTCATGCAGTATGTAACACTGCCCACGTAGTATATAACACTGCCCACGCAATATATAACACAGCCCACGTAGTATAACACAGGCCCGTAGTATGTAACACTGCCCATGCAGTATGTAACACTGCCCACGTAGTATATAACACAGCCCACGTAGTATATAACACAGCCCACGCAGTATATTGTTGTGAATTCTGTTGTCGGGCTCTCTCCTGTGGTCATGAATGATACTTCGGCTGGTTCTGTCCATGGACTTCCTCTGGTGGGTGTTTCTGAGTTTCCTTCCACAGGTGACGAGGTTAATTCGTTAGCTGGCTACTCTATTTAACTCCACTTAGATCTTTGCTCCATGCCACCTGTCAATGTTCCAGTATTGGTCTTGTTCACTCCTGGATCGTTCTTGTGACCTGTCATCCCAGCAGAAGCTAAGTTCTTGCTTGTATTTTCTTTGGTTTGCTATTTTTCTGTCCAGCTTGCTATTTTTATTGTTGTCTTGCTTGTTGGAAGCTCTGGGACGCAGAGGGAGCGCCTCCGCACCGTGAGTCGGTGCGGAGGGTCTTTTTGCGCCCTCTGCGTGGTCTTTTTGTAGGTTTTTGTGCTGACCACAAAGCTACCTTTCCTATCCTCAGTCTGTTCAGTAAGTCGGGCCTCACTTTGCTAAATCTATTTCATCTCTGTGTTTGTATTTTCATCTTTACTCACAGTCATTATATGTGGGGGGCTGCCTTTTCCTTTGGGGAATTTCTCTGAGGCAAGGTAGGCTTTATTTTTCTATCTTCAGGGCTAGCTAGTTCCTTAGGCTGTGCCGAGTTGCATAGGGAGCGTTAGGCGCAATCCACGGCTATTTCTAGTGTGTTTGATAGGATTAGGGATTGCGGTCAGCAGAGTTCCCACGTCCCAGAGCTCGTCCTTTATTATCAGTAACTATCAGGTCATTCCGTGTGCTCTTAACCACCAGGTCCATTATTGTCCTGACCACCAGGTCATAACAGTATATAACACTGCCCACGTAGTATATAACACACTGCCCACGTAGTATATAACACTGCCCACATAGTATATAACACTGCCCACGCAGTTTATAGCACAGCCCATGCAGTATGTAACACAGCCCACGTAGTATATAACACTGCTTATGCAGTATAAAACAGCCCACGTAGTATAACACAGGCACACAGTATATAACACTGCCCTCCTAGGGCCCCCCTCCTTGAGCCTCGCTACGCTCAAAAGCTGCAATGAGCAGCGGAGCCCGAATGTCGTCAGTGGATGAGTCGTCAGTGGATGCTCCCGGTCAGGAACAAGTCGCTTCCTTGTGTCCTTCACCCAAAGCAAAAGTGAAGGATGCGGCAGGCGACACTACAGTTTACTCCATGGAGCTCTTTACATATACCGTGCCAGGGTTAGAAAGGGAAATAGTTAACAGCCCATTACAAGATGAATCGGACATGGAGTGCACAGATGCACAGCCACAGCTAGAATATTATGCTGTTCCATTGACTCAGATCACTACATTGCCCTCGCAGTGTACTGAGCCAGAATCTGAGCCATTGGGGGAAGAGGGTGCCGCTGCCACTAGCTCAGAAGCGGAGGAGGATGATCCGCATCAGCCATCTACATTGCAACAGCTGTCATCTGGCAGGCCCGTATCAGGCCAAATATGTTTGCGAAAAACAAAAACAGTGTTAGGAGAGCGTGGTCATTCGGTGAAAGTAGCACAGTGCACAATGCCTGAAAAGGTTTTCGATAGTAGGAAGAGTGTAGCATAGCAATTTTTTCACCAAGATCAGAATGATCAGTCAAAAGTTATCTGTAAGAAATGCTCCAAGACCTTTAACAGAGAAGAATCTTCAAAATTTAAATACAACGTGCATGCTTAGACATTTAACCACCATGCACTTGCAAGCCTGGACTAACTACGAAACGTCCCGTACCGTTGGTTCACCTGCTCGGAGTGAAGGTAGTCAGCAATGCTACATTGCTTCCCTCACTGTAAGCCCACCGGTTAGGACACCACCAGCAGCAAATGTGGAGGTATCGTCGTAAGGCCAAAGCAGTCAGGGAATCACAAGGTTATTGGTAGGAAAGACTCTATGTTGGGCAACAACAAGAATACCATAACAAACTCTCTCTCAATCCGCCATGTCCACCACCACCACCACCGCTAGTTCCGCCATATGCAGCTCTCCAGTCCAGCTCACCCTACAAGAGACTCTCGTTAGGATAAGAAAGTACTCATCCTCTCATCCGCGTACACAGGATTTGAATGCCCACATTGCTATACTAATCTCATTACAGATGATGCCCTACCGTTTGGTTGAAAGCGAAGCTTTCAAAGACCTGATGGCCCACGCAGTACCATGCTATGACCTACCCAGTCGACATTTCTTTGCGAGAAAAGCCATCCCAGCCCTCCACCAGCATGTCAAAGACCGCATTGTCCATGCCTTGAGGCAATCAGTCAGTGGAAAGGTGCACCTCACAACAGATGCATGGACCAGTAGGCATGGCCGGGGACGTTACGTGTCCATCACGGCGCACTGGGTTAATGTGTAGGATGCAGGGTCCACAGGGGGCAGCCATAGTGCGACAGTTCAGCCTATCCCACAGTCTCAGGAAAAAGTTGGCATACGGCGTTCGCAACTCCTCCTCCTCCTCCAGAAGCGAAAGCTCGTGCACAGAGCGCAGTCGCCCTACCACTCCATCCGCAGCTGCCAGTGTTGCACACGGGGTGTCCCATTATCGAACAGCTAGTGGTAAGCGTCAGCAGGCTGTGTTGCAAATGAAGTGTTTGGGCGACAACAGACACACCGCGGAAGTACTGGTAGAGTACTTGCAGCAACAAACTCAGTCATGGCTGGGCAGTGTACATCTTGAGGCAGGCAAGGTATTCAGTGAAAACGGAAGGAATTTTATGGCTGCCATAGCCCTTTCAGAACTGAAACACATACCTTGCCTGGCTCACACCTTTAACCTGGTGGTGCAGCGCTTCCTCAAAAATTATCCAAAGTTACCAGCCCTGCTCCTGAAGGTGCGAAGACTTTGCTCGCACATCCGCCGGGTGCCCATACACTCCAGCCGTATGCTGAACCATCAGCGATCGCTGAATCTTCCCCAGCACCACCTAATAATCGACATTGCAACAAGGTGGAACTCCACACTGCACATGATTCAGAGGCTGTGCGAACAGAGGCGTGCTGTTATAAATTTGTGGGAGGATACACATACACGGGCAGGCACTTGGATGGCAGACATGGAGTTGTCTGGTGTGCAGTGGTCGACGCCATCATAAGCATTAACATCCCACTTATGCGTCTGCTGATGCAAAGTTTGACGCACATTAACCCCTTCCCGACCTTTGACGCACCGTATGCGTCATGAAAACCTGTGCCATTCTGACCTGTGACGCAGCATATGCGTCATGGCCGGATTGGGCTCCTGCAGGCCGGGTGAAAGGGTTACCTGTAATTTCACCCGGCCTGCAGGAACAGGGGGAGTTGTACTTTAGCCCAGGGGGGGGGTGGCTTCACCCCCCCCCCCCCCCGTGGCTACGATCGCTCTGATTGGCTGTTGAAAGTGAAACTGCCAATCAGAGCGATTTGTAATATTTCACCTAAAAAACTGGTGAAATATTACAATCCAGCCATGGCCGATGCTGCAATATCATCGGCCATGGCTGGAAACACTGATGTGCCCCCACCCCACCGATCGCCCCCCCAGCCCTTTGATCTGTGGTCCGCTCCACTCCGTCCTGTGCTCCGCTCCCCCGTCCTCCTGTCCGCTCCCCCCGTGCTCCAATCCCACCCCCCGTGCTCCAATCCCACCCCCCCGCACTTCAATCCACCCCCCGCACTCCGATCCACCCCCCCGCACTGCGATCCACCCCCCCGCACTGCGATCCACCCCCCCGCAATGCGATCCATCCCCCATGCTCCGATTAACCCCCCCAGTGCTCCCTCCACCCCATCATACTTACCGAGCCTCCCGAGGTCCGTCCGTCTTCTTTCCTGGGCGCCGCCATCTTCCAAAATGGCGGGCGCATGCGCAGTGCCCCAGCCGAATGTGTCGGCCGGCAGATTCGTTTCAAGTGCATTTTGATCACTATGATAAAACCTCACAGTGATCAAAATAAAAAAAATATTAAATGACGCCCCCCTTTGTCACCCCCATAGGTAGGGACAATAATAAAATAAAGAATTTTTTTTTTCTTCCACTAAGGTTGGGATTAGAACTAGGGTTAGGATTAGGGTTAGGGTTAGGGTTTCGGTATGTGCACACGTATTCTGGTCCTCTGAGGATTTTTCCGCAGCGGATTTGATAAATCCGCAGTGCTAAACCGCTGCGGATTTATCGCGGATATACCGTGGTTTTTCTACGCATTTCACTGCGGTTTTACAACTGCGGTTTACTATTGGAGCAGTTGTAAAACCGCTGCGGAATCCGCAGAAAGAAGTGACATGCTGCAGAATGTAAACCCCTGCATTTCCGTCCAGTTTTTCTGCAGCATGTGTACAGCGATTTTTGCTTCCCATAGGTTTACATTGAACTGTAAACTCATGGGAAACTGCTGCGGATTCCGCAGTGTGTGCACATACCTTTAGAATTAGGCTATGTGCACACGGTGCGGATTTGGCTGCGGATCCGCAGCGGATTGGCCGCTGCGGATTCGCAGCAGAGTTCCATCAGGTTTACAGTACCAAGTAAACCTATGGAAAACCAAATTCGCTGTGCCCATGGTGCGGAAAATACAGCGCGGAAACGCTGCGTTGTATTTTCCGCAGCATGTCAATTCTTTGTGCGGATTCCGCAGCGTTTTACACCTCTACCTCAATAGGAATCTGCAGTTGAAATCCGCACAAAAAACACTGGAAATCCATGGTAAATCCACAGGTAAAACGCAGCGCCTTTTACCCATGGATTTTTCAAAAATGGTGCGGAAAAATCTCACACGAATCCGCAACGTGGGCACATAGCCTTAGGGTTAGGGTTGGAATTAGGGTTGTGATTAGGGTTGTGATTAGGGTTATGGCTACAGTTGGGATTAGGGTTAGGGGTGTTTTGGGGTTAGTGTTAGAGGTAGAATTGAGGGGTTTCCACTGTTTAGGCACATCAGGGGTCTCCAAACGCAACATGGCGCCACCATTGATTCCAGCCAATCTTGTATTCAAAAAGTCAAATGGTGCTCCCTCACTTCCGAGCCCCGACGTGCGCCCAAACAGTGGTTTACCCCCACATATATGGGGTACCAGCATACTCAGGATAAACTGTGCAACAATTATTGGGGTCCAATTTCTCCTGTTACCCTTGTGAAAATAAAAAATTGCTTGCTAAAACATCATTTTTGAGGAAAGAAAAATGATTTTTTATTTTCACGGCTCTGCGTTGTAAACGTCTGTGAAGTACTTGGGGGTTCAAAGTGCTCACCACATATCTAGATAAGTTTCTTGGGGGGTCTAGTTTCCAAAATGGGGTCACTTGTGGGGGGTTTCTACTGTTTAGGCACACCAGGGGCTCTGCAAACGCAACGTGACGCCCGCAGACCATTCCATCAAAGTCTGCATTTCAAAAGTCACTACTTCCCTTCTGAGCCCCGACGTGTGCCCAAACAGTGGTTTACCCCCACACATGGGGTATCAGCGTACTCAGGAGAAACTGGACAACAACTTTTGGGGTCCAATTTCTCCTGTAACCCTTGGGAAAATAAAAAATTCTGGGCTAAAAAATTATTTTTGAGGAAAGAAGACGTATTTATTATTTTCACGGCTCTGCGTTATAAACTTCTGTGAAGCACTTGGGGGTTCAAAGTGCTCACCACACATCAAGATAAGTTCCTTTTGGGGTCTAGTTTCTAAAATGGGGTCACTTGTGGGGGGTTTCTACTGTTTAGCCACATCAGGGTCTCTGCACACGCAACGTGACGCCCACAGAGCATTCCATCAAAGTCTGCATTTCAAAACGTCACTACTTCTCTTCCTAGCCCCGGCATGTGCCCAAACAGTGGTTTACCTCCACATATGGGGTATCACCGTACTCAGAAGAAACTGGACAACAACAATTGGGGTCAAATTTCTCCTGTTACCCTTGGGAAAATTAAAAAATTCTGGGCTAAAAAATTATTTTTGAAGAAAGAAAACGTATTTATTATTTTCACTGCTCTGCGTTATAAACTTCTGTGAAGCACTTGGGGGTTCAAAGTGCTCACCACACATCAAGATAAGTTCCTTTGGGGGTCTAGTTTCCAAAATGGGGGCACTTTTGGGGGGTTTCTACTGTTTAGCCACATCAGGGTCTCTGCAAACGCAACGTGACGCCCGAAGAGCATTCCATCAAAGTCTGTATTTCAAAACATCACTACTTCCCTTCCAAACCCCGACGTGTGCCCAAACAGTGGTTTACCCCCACATATGGGGTATCAGCATACTCAGGAGAAACTGGACAACAACTTTTGGGGTCAAATTTCTCCTGTTACCCTTGGGAAAATAAAAAATTGCGGGCTAAAAAATCATTTTGAGAAAAGAAATGTTTTTTTTTATTTTCATGGTTCTGCGTTATAAACTTCTGTGAAGCACTTGGGGGTTCAAAGTGCTCGCCACACATCTAGATTAGTTCCTTTGGGGGTCTAGTTTCCAAAATGGGGTCATTTGTGGGGGATCTGCAATGTTTAGGCACACAGGGGCTCTCCAAACGTGACATGGTGTCCGCTAATGATTGGAGCTAATTTTCCATTTAAAAAGCCAAATGGCGTGCCTTCCCTTCCGAGCCCTGCCGTGCGCCAAAACAGTGGTTTACCCCCACATATGGGGTATCAGCGTACTCAGGACAAACTGGACAACAACATTTGGGGTCCAATTTCTCCTATTACCCTTGTCAAAATAGGAAATTCCAGGCTAAAAAATAATTTTTGAGGAAAGAAAAATTATTTTTTATTTTCATGGCTCTGCGTTATAAACTTCTGTGAAGCACCTGGGGATTTAAAGTGCTCAATATGCATCTAGATAAGTTCCTTGGGGGGTCTAGTTTCCAAAATGGGGTCACTTGTGGGGAAGCTCCAATGTTTAGGCACAAAGGGGCTCTCCAAACGCGACATGGTGTCCGCTAACAATTGGAGCTAATGTTCCATTCAAAAAGTCAAATGGCGCACCTTCCATTCCGAGCCCTGCCGTGTGCCCAAACAGTGGTTTACCCCCACATGTGAGGTGTCGGCGTACTCGGGAGAAATTGCACAACAAATTTTAGGATCCATGTTATCCTATTGCCCATGTGAAAATGAAAAAATTGAGGCAAAAAGAAATTTTTTGTGAAAAAAAAGTACTTTTTTATTTTTACGGATCAATTTGTGAAGCACCTGAGGGTTTAAAGTGCTCACTAGGCATCTAGATATGTTCCTTGGGGGGTCCAGTTTCCAAAATGGGGTCACTTGTGGGGGAGCTCCAATGTTTAGGCACACAGGGGCTCTCCAAACGTGACATGGTGTCCGCTAACGATGGAGATAATTTTTCATTCAAAAAGTCAAATGGCACTCCTTCCCTTCCGAACCTTACCATGTGCCCAAACAGTGGTTTACCCCCACATGTGAGGTATCGGTGTACTCAGGAGAAATTGCCCAACAAATTTTAGGATCCATTTTATCCTGTTGCCCATGTGAAAATGAAAAAATTGAGGCTAAAATAATTTTTTTCTGAAAAAAATAGTACTTTTTCATTTTTACAGATCAATTTGTGAAGCACCTGAGTGTTTAAAGTGCTCACTATGCATCTAGATAAGTTCCTTGGGGCATCTAGTTTCCAAAATGGGGTCACTTGTGGGGAAGCTCGAATTTTTAGGTACACGGGGGCTCTCCAAACACAACATGGTGTCCGCTAAAGAGTGCAGCCAATTTTTCATTCAAAAAGTCAAATGGTGCTCCTTCCCTTACAAGCCCTGCCGTGCGCCCAAACAGTGGTTTACCCCCACATATGAGGTATCAGCGTACTCAGGACAAATTGGACAACAACTTTCGTGGCTCAGTTTCTCTTTTTACCATTGGGAAAATAAAAAAAATGTTGCTAAAAGATCATTTTTGTGACTAAAAAGTTAAATGTTTATTTTTTCCTTACATGTTGCTTCTGCTGCTGTGAAACACCTGAAGGGTTAATAAACTTCTTGAATGTGGTTTTGTGCACCTTGAGGGCTGTAGTTTTTAGAATGGTGTAACTTTTGGGTATTTTCAGCCATATAGACCCCTCAAACTGACTTCAAATGTGAGGTGGTCCCTAAAAAAATGGTTTTGTAAATTTCGTTGTAAAAATGAGAAATCGCTGATCAAATTTTAACCCTTATAACTTCCTAGCAAAAAAAAATTTTGTTTCCAAAATTGTGCTGATGTACAGTAGACATGTGGGAAATGTTATTTATTAACTATTTTGTGTCACATAACTCTGGTTTAACAGAATAAAAATTAAAAATGTGAAAATTGTGAAATTTTTAAAATTTTCGCCAAATTTCCGTTTTTATCACAAATAAATGCAGAATTTATTGACCTAAATTTACCACTATCATGAAGCCCAATATGTCACAAAAAACAATCTCAGAACCGCTAGGATCCGTTGAAGCGTTCCTGAGTTATTACCTCATAAAGGGACACTGGTCAGAATTGCAAAAAACGGCCAGGTCATTAAGGTCAAAATAGGCTGGGTCATGAAGGGGTTAAGGAGCAGGCGTCTGCAGCCGAGGAGGAGGGAAGCCTTGATGACAGTCAGCCATTGTCTGCTCAGGGAACTGTACAGGACGAATTGGCTTGGCAGATGAAGAGGATGAAGAGGAGGATGATGGGGATGAATATGTATGGGAGGAGGATGATTCTCAGGTGGCAATAGAAACTGGTGGCATTGCAAGGTCTGGTACAGGTTTATTGCGGGACACTTGTGATGTTGATTTGCAAGAAAGTGGGCCTCAACCCAGCAGAAACAGTTAATTCACACCTGGAACATTGGCCCACATGGCTGAGTATGCCTTGCGTATCCTAAAAATGGACCCCCGCATTTTTAAAATGATGACCGATGACGACAACCGGTTGGCCTGCCTCCTGGATACAAGATATAAAGGAAAACTGCAAAATATCATGCCACATGAGAACCTAGGTAAAATATTGGCTACCAAACAAGCAACTCTTGTAGACCGTTTGGTTCAGGCATTCCCAGCACACAGCGCCGGTGATGGTTCTTACACGAGCTGCAGGGGGCAACATGGCAGAGGTGCTAGAGGTGCAGAAATCCGAAGTGGCGATGGACAGAGGAGTTTTACGACAAGGTTGTGGAATGATTTTGCAATGAACGCTGACACGACAGGGACAGCTGCATCGATTCAAAGTGACAGGAGACAGCATTTGTGCAGTATGGTTACAAACTACTTTTCCGCCCTTATCGATGTTCTCCCTCTCAGGTCATTCCCCTTTGATTACTGGGCATCTAAACTAGACACCTGGCCTGAATTGCCAGAATATGGATTACAGAACCTCGATTGCCCTGCTGTCAGTGTGCTTTCAGAAAGAGTGTTCAGTGCTGCTGGTTCAATACTGACCAAAAAAAGGACACGTCTGGCTACCAAAAATGTTGATGATCTAACCTTCATTTAAATTAATCACTCATGGATTTCACATTCTTTTGCCCCACCTTCCCCTGCTGACACGTAGCTTGCCTGAAAGATGACTTGCTTTTGGGGAGAGACACAGAACCCCAACTCTGGCCCTGTGGGATAACACAACACTATGAACGTGGAAGAAAGTGTCTGCCTGATATACGACGCACTAGCAGTACAGCTGAAAATGCACTGTGTGAGAATTTGAATCTCCATTTTTGGGGGGGAGACACTGAACCCTAGCTCTGGCCCTGTGGGATAACACAACACTATGAACGTGGAAGAAAGTGTCTGCCTGATATACGACGCACTAGCAGTACAGCTGAATATACACTGTGTGAGAATTTGAATCTCCATTTTTGGGGGGGGAGACACTGAACCCTAACTCTGGCCCTGTGGGATAACACAACACTATGAACGTGGAAGAAAGTGTCTGCCTGATATACGACGCACTAGCTGTACAGCTGAATATACACTGTGTGAGAATTTGAATCTCCATTTTTGGGGGGGGAGACACTGAACCCTAACTCTGGCCCTGTGGGATAACACAACACTATGAACGTGGAAGAAAGTGTCTGCCTGATATACGACGCACTAGCAGCACAGCTGAATATACACTGTGTGAGAATTTGAATCTCCATTTTTGGGGGGGAGACACTGAACCCTAACTCTGGCCCTGTGGGATAACACAACACTATGAACGTGGAAGAAAGTGTCTGCCTGATATATATGACACACTAGCAGTACAGCAGAATATACACTGTGTGCGAATTTTAATCTCCCTTTTTTTTTTGGGGGGGGGGGGGGAGACACAGAAGCACAACTCTGGCCCAGTGGTATAACAGTAAACTATGAACGTGGCAGAAAGTGGCTGCCTGATATATATGACACACTAGCAGTACAGCAGAATATACACTGTGTGCGAATTTTAATCTCCCTTTTTTGGGGGGGAGACACAGAAGCACAACTCTGGCCCAGTGGTATAACAGTAAACTATGAACGTGCTAGAAAGTGGCTGCCTGATATATACGACACACTAGCAGTACAGCAGAATATACACTGTGTGCGAATTTTAATCTCCCTTTTTTTGGGGGGGGAGACACAGAACCACAACTCTGGCCCAGTGGTATAACAGTAAACTATGAACGTGGCAGAAAGTGGCTGCCTGATATATACGACACACTAGCAGTACAGCAGAATATACACTGTGTGCGAATTTTAATCTCCCTTTTTTTTTTGGGGGGGGGGAGACACAGAACCACAACTCTGGCCCAGTGGTATAACAGTAAACTATGAACGTGGCAGAAAGTGGCTGCCTGATATATACGACTGTTATGACCTGGTGGTTAGGAGCACCCGGAATTACCTGATAGTTAAACCTCATACAGGACGAGCTCTGGGATGTGGGAGCTCTGCTGACCGCAAGCCCTAATCCTATCACACACACTAAAAATAGCCGTGGAGCGCTCCTGACCAGACCTAGGCACCTCGTCACAGCCTAAGAACTATCTAGCCCTAGAGATAGAAAATAAGCCTACCTTGCCTCAGAGAAATTCCCCAAAGGCAAATGAAGCCCCCCACATATATTGACTGTGAGTAAAGATGAAAGTCACAAACACAGAAATGAAACAGGTTTCAGCAAAGGGAGGCCAGACTTACTAAATAGACAGAGGATAGGAAAGGTAACTTTGCGATCAGCACAAAAACCTACAAAAGACCACGCAGAGTGTGCAAAAAAGACCTCCGCACCGACTCACGGTGCGGAGGGGCCACTCTGCATTCCAGAGCTTCCAGCTAGCAAGACAAAATCATGAAAACCAGCTGGACAAGAAAACAGTGAACAAATAAAGACTATCAGGAACTTAGCTTCTGCAGGAGAAGGCAGGTCACCAGAGAGATCCAGGAGCGAACTGAACAAATGCAAAAACATTGACAGCTGGCATGAAGTAACGATCTGAGAGGAGTTAAATAGAGCAGCCAACCAAAGGATAACCCACGTCACCTGTGTAAGGAACCTCAGAAGCAGCAGCTTCACTCATAGCCACCAGAGGGAGCCCATAGACAGAACTCGCCGAAGTACCATTCACGACCACAGGAGGGAGTTCGACAACAGAATTCACAACATACGACACACTAGCAGTACAGCAGAATATACCCTGTGTGCGAATTTTAATCTCCCTTTTTTTTGGGGGGGAGACACAGAACCACAACTCTGGCCCAGTGGTATAACAGTAAACTATGAACGTGCCAGAAAGTGGTTGCCTGATATATATGACACACTAGCAGTACAGCAGAATATACACTGTGTGTGAATTTTAATCTCCCTTTTTTTGGGGGGGAGACACAGAACCAAAACTCTGGCCCAGTGGTATAACAGTAAACTATGAACGTGCCAGAAAGAGGCTGCCTGATATATACGACACACTAGCAGTACAGCAGAATATACACTGTGTGCGAATTTTAATCTCCCTTTTTTTGGGGGGAGACACAAAACCACAACTCTGGCCCAGTGGTATAACAGTAAACTATGAACGTGGCAGAAAGTGGCTGCCTGATATATACGACACACTAGCAGTACAGCAGAATATACACTGTGTGCGAATTTTAATCTCCCTTTTTTTTTTGGGGGGAGACACAGAACCACAACTCTGGCCCAGTGGTATAACAGTAAACTATGAACGTGGCAGAAAGTGGCTGCCTGATATATACAACACACTAGCAGTACAGCAGAATATACACGTTGTGCGAATTTTAATCTCCCTTTTTTTTGGGGGGGGGAGACACAGAACCACAACTCTGGCACAGTGGTATAACACAACACTATGAACGTGCCAGAAAGTGGCTGGAATTATTATTTCAAAAAAATAAAAAAATTTAAAAAAAAACAAGCTCCCTACAATGAGCTCAGGACAAGTATGGCAGCAATAAAACGGACTGCTTAACACAAAAATGTGGACAAATAAACAAGATAGGTAACTGTGCAGAAAGGAGCAACAGGAATTTTGCTTTAAAAAAAGCAGTTGGTTTGCACAGCACCGTGCACACAGCTATGCAGCTGCTGCACTAAAATACGACCTCCACTGTCCCTGCACAAAAAGGTGGTGTGGGACAGTGAAAATCGCTCCAGCACAAGCGGTTTGGGGGTTTATATTTCCTCCCTAACTCTGTCCCTGCTTCTGACTAACTGCAGCAACACCTCTCCCTATGCTCAGATCGGCAGAAGTAAGATGGCGGTCGGCGTGCACGCCTCTTTATACCCCCTGTGACGCCACAGACAGCAAGCCAATCACTGCCATGCCCTTCTCAAAGATGGTGGGGACTGAGACCTATGTCATCACGCTGTCCACACTCTGCGTCCTCCTTCATTGGATGAAAAACGGCGGTGACAGCGTCATATGAAACGCGACTTTGGCGCTCTGATCGTGTACCGCATGGCCGATCCCACTGTAGGATCGGTTCGGGTTTCATGAAACCCGACTTTGCCTAAAAGTCGCCGATTTATCAAAATGACCGATCCGTTTCGCTCAACCCTACCCAGCACACAGCAGCGGTGATGGTTCTCACACGAGCTGTAGGGGGCAACAGGGCAGAGGTGTTAGAGGTGCACAAATCAGAAGTGGCGTTGGATAGAGGGGTTTTATGACCAGGTTGTGGAGTGATATCGCAATGACCGCAGACACGACAGGTACTGCTGCATCAATTCAAAGTGACAGGAGACAAGATTTGTCCAGTATGGTTACGAACTATTTTTCCTCCCTTATCGATGTTCTCCCTCACAGGTTATTCCACTTTGATTACTGGGCATCAAAAATAGACACCTGGCCTTAATTGGCAGAATATGCATTGCAGGAGCTCACTTGCCCAGCTGCTAGTGTGCTATCAGAAAGATTCTTCAGTGCTGCTGGTTCAATACTGACCGAAAAAAGGACTCGTCTGGCAACCCGAAATGTTGATGATCTAACCTTCATTAAAATGAACCAATCATGGATTTCAAATTATTTTGCCCCACCTTCCCCTGCTGACATGTAGCTTGCCTGAAAAATGTCTTGCTTTTGGCCTCCTCTTACTGACTGCTCCAATTCCTCCATTTGCAGCTGTTGAATGTCCACCATAGGCCATTTTTATACCTCCCTAAATGGGCTGACTCCCCACAGGGCCGTGGTCACCACTTGGTGCAAGCACCCGTGCGAGTGCCGTTTGCCTAAACAGGTGGGTGTGCCCACTTTTGGGCGACGGCACTGGCACAGGGTGGTGGTGCACACCCAATGTCAGACACACCGTCATAATAGGGGCCCTGTGCCAGTACCGCCGCCCACGAGAGAGTGTTTGCCCCCAGCTCGAACAGTGCTCTAACACTTGCAATACTTATCTCTCCCTGCTCCACCACTGTGTAGTCTGTGCTGTTAAATCCTTCAATGGCACTGCCAATACAAATTTGTTGAAATGATAGATGATAATTAAAATATACAGGGGCCCTGGCCTCCATTTAGACCAGTTAATACTTTGCGCCTACTACCACTGTCTGCTACTCAGCAGAGGAGTCCACCCCAGTACCTAGCTATGTTGCCTGGTTAGTCCTGTTACCAATTTTGAACTGCATTTAGCCTACTTTACTATTTGGGCCTACTAACTGTGTCTGCGCTACTCATTACAGTTGTCCTCCACTGAACAAAGCTATGCCGCCTGTTTAGTCCTGTTACCAATTTTGAACTGGTTTTAGCCTACTTTTTTATTTTAGGCCTACTAAGTCTGTCTGCGCCACTCATTACAGCTGTCCTCCATTGAACAACGCTATGCCGCCTGTGTACTCCAGTTACCAATTTTGAACAGCATTTAGCCTACTTACTTATTTAG
Source organism: Ranitomeya imitator (assembly GCF_032444005.1). NCBI lineage: Eukaryota > Metazoa > Chordata > Amphibia > Anura > Dendrobatidae > Ranitomeya > Ranitomeya imitator. The sequence goes on from NC_091284.1 coordinate 177,568,501, forward strand.
GCCTACTAACTGTGTCTGCCTCCCATTACAGTTGTCCTCCACTGAACAAAGCTGAGCCGCCAGTTTACTCCTGTTTCAAATATTAAACTGCATGTGGCCTACTTGTTTGGTTGGGCCTACTAATGGTGTCTGCCGCTCCTTGCTTTTCTCCTCCACTGAACAAAGCTGAGCCTCAATTTTCATTCTGTTTTGGATATTAAACTGCATTTGGCCTACTTGTTTGGTTGGGCCTACTAACGGTGTCTGCCGCTCCTTGCTTTTCTCCTCCACTGAACAAAGCTGAGCCTCAATTTTCATTCTGTTTTGGATATTAAACTGCATTTGGCCTACTTGTTTGGTTGGGCCTACTAACGGTGTCTGCCGCTCCTTGCTTTTCTCCTCCACTGAACAAAGCTGAGCCTCAATTTTCATCCTGTTTCAGATATTAAACTGCATTTGGCCTAATTGTTTGGTTGGGCCTACTAATGGTGTCTGACGCTGCTTGATGTTCTCCTCCACTGTACAAAGCTGAGCCTCAATTTTCATCCAGTTTCGGATATTAAACTGCATTTGGCCTACTTGTTTGGTTGGGCCTACTAACGGTGTCTGCCGCTCCTTGCTTTTCTCCTCCACTGAACAAAGCTGAGCCTCAATTTTCATCCTGTTTTGGATATTAAACTGCATTTGGCCAACTTGTTTGGTTGGGCCTACTAACGGTGTCTACCGCTCCTTGCTTTTCTCCTCCACTGAACAAAGCTGAGCCTCAATTTTCATCCTGTTTCGGATATTAAACTGCATTTGGCCTACTTGTTTGGTTGGGCCTACTAACGGTGTCTGACGCTGCTTGTTGTTCTCTTCCACTATACAAAGCTGAGCCTCAATTTTCATCCTGTTTCGGATATTAAACTGCATTTGGCCTAATTGTTTGGTTGGGCCTACTAACGGTGTCTGACGCTGCTTGTTGTTCTCCTCCACTGAACAAAGCTGAGCCTCAATTTTCATCCTGTTTCAGATATTAAACTGCATTTGGCCTACTTGTTTTGTTGGGCCTACTTATGGTGTCTGCCGCTCCTTGCTTTTCTCCTCCACTAAACAAAGCTGAGCTTCAATTTTCATCCTGTTTTGGATATTAAACTGCATTTGGCCTACTTGTTTGGTTGGGCCTACTAACGGTATCTACCGCTCCTTGCTTTTCTCCTCCACTGAACAAAGCTGAGCCTCAATTTTTATCCTGTTTCAGATATTAAACTGCTTTTGGCCTACTTGTTTGGTTGGGCCTACTAACGGTGTCTGCCGCTCCTTGCTTTTCTCCTCCATTGAACAAAGCTGAGCCACCTGTTTACTCATGTTACCAATTTTGAACTGCATTTAGCCCACTTTATTATTTGGGCCTATATCTGTGTTTCCTCCTCATCCTGCCCATTGGCCAGCCACTGCTAGATGAGGCTGCTGGTAGATTGACCCAGACCACTACATTCCCCTTGCACTCTACACAGCCAGAATCTGACCCTGCTGAAAGTCAGGTTCCCCTTCCTGCATACTATACCACCTTACACGGGGACAAAGAGGAAGGTGCAGATGAAAGTGCAGGTTCCTTCATCAGGTAGAGGGGCATACTCGTTGGCACTGGCACAGGGCCCCTCATAGTACGCAAAAGTGTCTCTGGCAGTGGGAGGCGCCTCCCGCTGTCAAACACACCGCCGTACTATGAGGGGCCCTGTGCCAGGGCCAACTAGTGCCCCCCCCCTGCTTGCTCAGGATAGCAACACTTGCAAAGTTGAAATACTTACCTCTCCCTGCTCCACCGCCGTGACATATTCCACGTTTCCCGGGCCCACGGAAAATCTTGAGCCAGCCCTACCCCCCACAACTTTAGCCAAATGAGCCCCTGTTTTCAATACCTAACTATTATTATAAAGTAAATTAAGATTGACAAGCTTCAGTAATATGAATTGATATTTTTGGCATTAAAATGGACACTCTAGGTATTTTCCTGTCCTCCACTCACTGCCGACTTTGATTCCCTATTGACTTGCATTGTGTTTCGTGTTTCGGCCGACCCCCGACTTTTCGTAATAATCGGCCGATTTCACCTGACCCGACTTTTGAGAAAGTCGGGTTTCGCGAAACCCGAAACGATCATAAAAAAGTGAAAGTCGATCAACTCTACAGAAAACCTTCAGCTGTATGCTAAGAAAAAAAACAAGCTTATGTTTGGTATCATCATGTATGGAAGTGATGAGCATGTCTTATGAGGTAATTTTATCCAATTACTAGTAGTTTGTGCAACATATGACTTGAAATTACAAATTTATATTTTTTCTAAATTTGCTGGTACTGATTAGTGATGAGCGAATATACTCGTTACTCAAGATTTCCCGAGCACGCTCTGGTGTCCTCCGAGTATTTGTAAGTACTCAGAGATTTAGTTTTCCTCACCTCAGCTGAATGATTTACATCTCTTAGCCAGCTTGATTACATGTGGGGATTCCCTAGCAACCTGGCAACCCCCACATGTACTTATGCTGGCTAACAGATGTAAATGATTCAGCTGAGGAAAACTAAATCTCCGAGTACTTACAAATACATGGAGGACACCCTAGCGTGCTCGGGAAATCTCGAGTAACGAGTATATTCGTTCATCACTAGTACTGATTTATCAAGACTGGCATTTTGTACATCAATCTTGAAGAATGTACATTGTATTTGGTTCATATTTCAGTTGCCATATGCCACTGCAAGAAATGCCTGACCGTTTGGGACTTATGTACATTTCTCCACTAATGTATGCCACTTTTGTTGGGTAAATTATAAATAATTTATTGGGCAAGCTCAGCATCCACCCATTTATCAAAAAGTTGCCCCGAGTTGGCCAGGCCTGGTATAAAAATAACAAAGCTCGCTGACTCACTTCAGTCGCTATTGATGTGATGTCAGTACTGCATACAATAACGGACAGCGCAGACTCAACACTATAATCCTCTTGTTCACATTTTATTTTGCACTGAATTGAAAAAAGTTTAACTTTTCCGACAGCTTATGCCACTGGCGTTTTTTTTTTTAGGTATTTCATATGGTTTTTGTAAAGTCTTTTTTAATGTTGTTTTCCAGTCATTTTATTTTTTCAGTCAATAGAATTATGATGAAAGCGCCTGCATATTTTAGGAAAACCAATAGCAAAATGCTCCGTAAGACGTCCGGGTGTCTCTTGAGCCTCTTTTCACTTGTTGCATTGTCTTGTTTTGTAAAGTACAGAGTGACTTCCTAGTGCAAAATGCCTGAAGAATGGACTTGTCATTTCTTTAAACTGCTTCTCAGTTAGAACCTGAGGCAAGTCGTTTTTACATTGAAATTCATATGACCATTTTTTCTAGCATTTTCAGATGATTTGCACAGTGAAATCTTCCTGAAAAAAAGTTACGTAAGAGGAGCCAGACAGAAAAGCTGTTCTACACAATATTGCCTCATAGCAATTTCAACTTGATTTCTTGTTAGGGCTTTTTCAGACATCCATGGATGTCAGTCCGATCACTGACTTCAATGCGTGGTATGGCCATGGGCATCCTGACCTGACAGTGACAGCCTCATAGAAATTTATGAAGCTGCCATGCCCCAGCCCCGGTCTGGAGACCTGTGGTCAATCCGTGCATTGCGGTCCATGATCGGACCAATACCCACAGATGTCTGCATGAGCCCTTAATTTTATAAAAGTTACCTTAATTGAAATGGATTTATTTAATACTAGCTGAAGAGCCCGGCGTTGCCTGGGCATAGTGCCTAACTATAGTTAGTTATAACAAAGTATAAAGATTATATTGCACATAAAAACATTTCACATAATATATTCAACACTACAGATTTGCAACACAAATGAACTAAATGGTTACCCAATTATTGATAGTATTTTATTTTCAACTCATTCAAGAGCCTTTGATAAACATTTTGGGGTTTTCCTTCCGGTGCAAAAGTGAACAGACTTTTGGCAGTTCCAACTCTTGAACAGGCCGCATAAAGTTGACCATGAGAGAAGCATGGAGTTTCCAAATCGATCCCTACTACTTTCAAGGACTGTCCCTGAGCCTTGTTAGTGGACATTGCAAATGCCAGTTGAACTGGACACTGGAGGCGTTTAACATCAAAAGGCATATCAGATGGAATGAGTGGAATTCTTGGAATTAAAATGTCCTCTCCTTTGGCACATCCTGTCAAAATGGTTGCTTCAATTACGTGTGTAAACAGGTTCTTAATCAAGAATCTTGTTCCATTACACAGCTTTGGTGGATCTAAATTTCTCAACAGCAGAATAGGTGCTCCAGGTTGCGGGCTGTGTATCTAATAATAATAAGTGTATTTTTATGGCACCGACACATTCCGCAGCACTTTACATTTTAGAGGAGACTTGTACATACAACAGATCTTACAGCATAACAATAAACACATAGATCAAAACAGATACCAAGAGGAATGAGGGCCTTGCTTGCACGCTTACAATCTATGAGGAAAAAGGGAGACAAGAAAGGTGGATGGTAACAATTGGTTTTGTTGTTTGGACCAGCTAAAGTGTAAGAATCGGGTGTTCATGTAATGCTGCATGAATCGGGTATCAGCCTAAGTATGTAACAGTACATACACAGAGGGTTATAAATATATAAAGCATGTGAGAAAATGATGTGATGAACCTGGTTATGGTAAAAATTTTGAATGGGCCACACAGGGATAGTTAGGTTAATGTGTTGAGACTGTAGGCCAGTCTGAACAAATGCGTTTTTAGGGCACTCTTAAAACTGTGGGGATTGGGGATTAATCGTATTAACCTGGGTAGTCCATTCCAAAGAATTGGCACAGCACGATAAAAGTGGGAGACGGGAGTGGGAGGTTCTGATTATTGAGGATGCTAACCTCAGGTCATTAATAGAACGGAGGGCACGGGTAGGGTGGTAGATCGAACCGAAGGAGGAGATGTAGGGTGGTGCTGAGCCATGGAGTGCTTTGTGGGTGAGGGTAATAAGCTTGTACTGGATTCTGGAGTGGATGGGTAACCAGTGTAGTGACTGACACAAGGTATCTAATCCTATTCTGTGTGATACATCTGCTGAGCTGTGTATCTAATCCTATCCTGTGTGTTACTGTCTGTTGAGTTGTGTATCTAATCATATCCTGTGTGCTACAGTCTGCTGAGCTGTGTATCTAATCCTATCCTGTGTGATAGTCTGCTGAGCCATGCATCTAAACCTATCCTGTGTAATAGTCTGCTGAGCTGTGTATCTAATCCTATCCTGTGTGATACTGTCTGCTGAGCTGTATATCTTATCTTATCCTGTGTGATACTGTCTGCTGAACTGTGTATCTAATCCTATCCTGTGTGATACTGTCTGCTGAGCTGTGTATCTAATCCTATCCTGTGTGATACTGTCTGCTGAGCTGTGTATCTATTCCTATCCTGTGTGATGTTGGATCGCCCCCAGACACGGGGCCACAGGTTACTTGGTACCGGTCCTTTCTGTCTCAGTTCTGGGGTTGTCACGGTGGCTGGACCCGGTCCGTGACCCTGCTAAGGGGCGTCCAATAAAGAGTGATGGGGTGTAGTGCGAGGAAAAACGAGGACACAGGGTTCAGTTTCTTTACCTTTTACTGAAGGTTTCAGGATCCTCAATCCAGGGCACTTTCAACAGGGCTGTCTGAGACCGGCCGGTCTGAAGGCACATCCAGAGTTCCCTTTGCAGGTGGAAATCAGTGTCTACCCACTAGCGCCTGTGTGTTGTAGTGCTTCCCTGCTGAGCATTCAGGATAGTCCTCACAACTTCTGTTCTCGTTCGTTCTAGATCTTTCTCTTCTCCGTCCCCCAGGTATGTTATGGCTAGGACGCACCTTTATGACAGGTAAGCCTGGAGTTATTCTGGAACCCTAGTGTCGCCCCTCTCCCACGACTGCCTCCTATGTCCTTCTTAGGTGTTGTATGGTAGACAGCCAACCTGTAATTAACTGTCCTGCCGCTGTTTGAAGTAATGCGTGGAGACTGTTACTTCTTCGGTGCTCCGGTCACCGACTACGCGCCTCAGTAAGATGTTGCCGTTCTCGGGGCACGACTCCTACTGGATCTCCTTTGTGCTGATCTCGTTTCTCACTATTCCACAATATCCTTCCTTTCTTGTCTCTTTCTTAGGATACCGCCGCAAGGTAGTGCAGGTGCGGTTCTGTAACAATCTGTCCTTTCGCTAAGTACCTGCCAGATTTCCCAGTTCTGACAGGTCCTCCCTGGACCTCTCCCAGGCTTCGTTCTGCTTAACTTCCTGTCCAACCCCTAGTTTTACCAATGTGAGAAGTGGCCCAGTAAATAAGCCTTTTGCTCCCCCTTGTGGCCGGAGTGTGAAATGTAGTGTGTGCTTGGTGATACCTGGTCAGTAGAACTCCTTTAGTGCCATCAGACGTACCATCACTCCCCTTAGTGGCAGAGCGACGTTACTGCAATGACCAGATCTCTGGGGCGCTGCAATACTGTCTGCTGAGCTGTGTATCTAATCCTACACTGTGTGATATTGTCTGCTGAGCCATGTCTCTAATCCTCTCCTGTGTGATACTGTCTTCTGAGCTGTGTATCTAATCCTATCCTGTGTGATACTGCCTGCTGAGCTGTGTATCTAATCCTATCCTGTGTGATACTGCCTGCTGAGCTGTGTATCTAATCCTATCCTGTGTGATAGTTTGCTGAGCCGTATATCTAATCTTATCCTGTGTTACTGTCTGCTGAGCTGTGTATCTAATCCTATCCTGTGTGATAGTTTGCTGAGCCGTATATCTAATCCTATCCTGTGTGATACTGTCTACTGAGCTGTGTATCTACAGTCAGGGCCAGAAATATTTGGACAGTGACACAATTTTCGCGAGTTGGGCTCTGCATGCCACCACATTGGATTTGAAATAAAACCTCTACAACAGAATTCAAGTGCAGATTGTAACGTTTAATTTGAAGGGTTGAACAAAAATATCTGATAGAAAATGTAGGAATTGTACACATTTCTTTACAAACACTCCACATTTTAGGAGGTCAAAAGTAATTGGACAAATAAACATAACCCAAACAAAATATTTTTATTTTCAATATTTTGTTGCAAATCCTTTGGAGGCAATCACTGCCTTAAGTCTGGAACCCATGGACATCACCAAACGCTGGGTTTCCTCCTTCTTAATGCTTTGCCAGGCCTTTACAGCCGCAGCCTTCAGGTCTTGCTTGTTTGTGGGTCTTTCCGTCTTAAGTCTGGATTTGAGCAAGTGAAATGCATGCTCAATTGGGTTTAGATCTGGAGATTGACTTGGCCATTGCAGAATGTGCCACTTTTTGGCACTCATGAACTCCTGGGTAGCTTTGGCTGTATGCTTGGGGTCATTGTCCATCTGTACTATGAAACGCCGTACAATCAACTTTGCAGCATTTGGCTGAATCTGGGCTGAAAGTATATCCCGGTACACTTCAGAATTCATCCGGCTACTCTTGTCTGCTCTTATGTCATCAATAAACACAAGTGACCCAGTGCCATTGAAAGCCATGCATGCCCATGCCATCACGTTGCCTCCACCATGTTTTACAGAGGATGTGGTGTGCCTTGGATCATGTGCCGTTCCCTTTCTTCTCCAAACTTTTTTCTTCCCATCATTCTGGTACAGGTTGATCTTTGCCTCATCTGTCCATAGAATACTTTTCCAGAACTGAGCTGGCTTCTTGAGGTGTTTTTCTGCAAATTTAACTCTGGCCTGTCTATTTTTGGTATTGATGAATGGTTTGCATCTAGATGTCAACCCTTTGTATTTACTGTCATGGAGTCTTCCCTTTACTGTTGACTTAGAGACAGATACACCTACTTCACTGAGAGTGTTCTGGACTTCAGTTGATGTTGTGAACGGGTTCTTCTTCACCAAATTAAGTATGCGGCGATCATCCACCACTGTTGTCATCCGTGGACGCCCAGGCCTTTTTGAGTTCCCAAGCTCACCAGTCAATTCCTTTTTTCTCAGAATGTACCCAACTGTTGATTTTGCTACTCCAAGCATGTCTGCTATCTCTCTGATGGATTTTTTCTTTTTTTTCAGCCTCGGATGTTCTGCTTCACCTCAATTGAGAGTTCCTTTGACCGCATGTTGTCTGCTCACAGCAACAGCTTCCAAATGCAAAACCACACACCTGGAATCCACCCCTGACCTTTTAACTACTTCATTGATTACAGGTTAACGAGGGAGACGCCTTCAGAGTTAATTGCAGCCCTTAGAGTCCATTGTCCAATTACTTTTGGTCCCTTGAAAAAGAGGACGCTATGCATTACAGAGCTATGATTCCTAAACCCTTTCTCCGATTTGGATGTGGAAACTATCATATTGCAGCTGGGAGTGTGCACTTTCAGCCCATATTATATATATAATTGTATTTCTGAACATGTTTTTGTAAACAGCTAAAATAACAAAACTTGTGTCACTGTCCAAATATTTCTGGCCCTAACTGTATTCCTATACTGTGTGATACTGTCTGCTGAGCTGTGTATGTAATCCTATCCTGTGTGATACTGTCTGGTGAGCTGTGTATCTAATCCTATCCTGTGTGATACTGTCTGCTGAGCTCTGTGTCTATTCCTATCCTGAGTGATACTGTCTGCTGAGCTGTGTATCTATTCCTATAGTGTGTGATACTGTCTGCTGAGCTGTGTATCTAATCCTATCCTGTGTGATACTGTGCTGAATAGTGTATCTAATCCTATCCTGTGTGATACTGTCTGCTGAGCTGTGTATCTAATCCTATCCTGTGTGATACTGTCTAGTGAGCTGTGTATCTAATCCTATCCTGTGTGATACTGTCTGCTGAGCTGTGTATCTAATCCTATCCTGTGTGGTACTGTCTGTTGAGCTGTGTATCTAATCCTATCCTGTGTGATACTGTCTGCTGAGCTGTGTATCTAATCCTATCCTGTGTGATACTGTCTGCTGAGCTGTGTATCTAATCCTATCCTGTGTGATACTGTCTAGTGAGCTGTGAATCTAATCCTATCCTGTGTGATACTGTCTGCTGAGCTGTGTATCTAATCCTATCCTGTGTGATACTGTCTGTTGAGCTGTGTATCTAATCCTATCCTGTGTGATACTGTCTGCTGAGCTGTGTATCTATTCCTATCCTGTGTGATACTGTCTGCTGAGCTATGTATCTATTCCTATAGTGTGTGATACTGTCTGCTGAGCTGTGTATCTAATCCTATCCTGTGTGATACTGTGCTGAATAGTGTATCTAATCCTATCCTGTGTGATACTGTCTGCTGACCTGTGTATCTATTCCTGTACTGTGTGATACTGTCTGCTGAGCTGTGTATCTTATCCTACCCTGTGTGGTAGTCTGCTGAGCCGTGTATCTAATCCTATCCTGTGTGATACTGTCTGCTGAGCTGTGTATCTAATCCTATCCTGTGTGATACTGTCTGCTGAGCTGTGTATCTATTCCTATACTGTGTGATACTGTCTGCTGAGCTGTGTATCTAATCCTATCCTGTGTGATAGTCTGCTGAGTTATGTATCTAATCCTATCCTGTGTGATACTGTCTGCTGAGCTGTGTATCTAATCCTATCCTGTGTGATACTGTCTGCTGAGCTGTGTATCTAATCCTATCCTGTGTGATACTGTCTGCTGAGCTGTGTATCTAATCCTATCCTGTGTGATACTGTCTGCTGAGCTGTGTATCTAATCCTATCCTGTGTGATACTGCCTGCTGAGTGGGCGGGGCTATGTGGAGTACACACACATACACTCAGTTTTATATATATAGATAAATATAATATAAATAAAAATGATAAAATCAATCTACAGTTACCCTCTGAAACTAGATTTGATGATCAGAATTTGTGGCATTTTCACCCAGGAGTTTATTATTCATGAAAGTATGTAAGAGAAGGAGAAACAATCACAAAGCATGCTTTCAGGGTTTCCATATATTTATATTTAGAAGCCAATAGTAATAAAAAATAATCAGTAGAATGTGCAGAAGAAGAAAACAATACATTTAGTGCATGTTCCTGACCTCACACTAACTGCTTGAATAGTTAGGACAGATTTAGTTCAGTCGTGATTTCAGCTAACTTCTCGCCTTCCTGATAGTGTTGCATGGCCCGCAGCTACAATGTGCAGTGTCCTGTAATTCTTTATTCAGCATGAGAGCAGCAAATAGATCCTCCTTAATTTACATGTCTTATGTGTGTTAGGAGAGATAGAATGAGCTTTATGCTGCAATTGATTCAAATACTGTAGCAGTCCATGGAGCGCTTTATTAACAAGCAAAATAGAAAGTATTTAATATTATTATTTTTTTAAAGGGACACTGTCACCTGAATTTGGAGGGAACAATCTTCAGCCATAGAGGCGGGGTTTTCGGGTGTTTGATCCACCCTTTCCTTACCCGCTGGCTGCATGCTAGCTGCAATATTGAATTGAAGTTCATTCTCTGTCCTCCGTAGAACATGCCTGCACAAGGCAATCTTACCTTGCACAGGCGTGTACTATGGAGGACAGAGAATGAACTTCAATCCAATATTGCAGCCAGCATGCAGCCAGCGGGTAAGTAAAGGGTAGATCAAACACCCGAAAACCCCGCCTCTATGGCTGAAGATTGTTCCCTCCAAATTCAGGTGACAGTGTCCCTTTAAATGTTTTATTGTTTTGCTGGCCTACTTATTATTCCATTGGCATCAGTCATACAATGTTTAGTTACTTGTCAATACTTTGTGTTTAGTTCTCAAGTTGTATGTGTCACGGGGTCCTTCTCCGGTATCACACAATCAGCAGCGCAAGAGAATAGTGAACAATTCCAAGACCTTTATTTAGGCAAAAATAGGAAAGGTCCATATACAATCCACCACACAAAGGATAAGATAGTCCAGAAGCAGAATGCAGTTCATTAACATGATAAAATCCCTGAGATATGAGGGTCCAACAATCCAGCAGACAGAGGATAACAGTCCATATACTCTTCTTTCTCTCTCAGGTGCTGTGTTCACATCACAGTTCCACACAAGATCTGAGATTGTGTCTCACCTCACTGATATTTTAAAAGTCCCCCATCTCATTCACAGGTCAGGGTGGGAAAGGTTGCAGGGGCTCATTGTTTCAACAAGCTAGGTCAATATGTCATTAGCATATTAGGCTACTTTCACACTGGCGTTTTTTGCCAGACGTCGCAATGCGTCGTTTATGGCAAAAAACGCATCCTGCAAAGTTGTTTGCAGGATGCGTTTTTGCCCCATAGATTAACATTAGCGACGCATTGCGACGCTTTGCCACACGTCGCAACCGTCGTGCGACGGTTGCGCCGTGTTGTGGCGGACCGCCGAGAGCAAAAAACGTTAAATGTAACGTTTATTGCTCCTGACGGACCGCTTTTTCCGACCGCGCATGCGCGGCCGGATCTCCGCCCCCACCTCCCTGCACCTCACAATGGGGCAGCGGATGCGCCGGAGAAATGCATCCGCTGCACCCGTTGTGCAGTGCGTCAAACGCTAGCGTCGGAATCTCTGCCCGACGCATTGCGATGGGGAGATTCCGACGCTAGTGTGAAAGTAGCCTTAGCATACAATACAGTACTGTGGGGGCTGATATCAGATGGCAACAACAGCCATTCATCAATAAGCAAATAACAACTCATCCTACAAGAGAACACCATGAAAATCAATAAAATATGAAAACAAACAAAATGATCCCCACATACCATATCCCACCATCACAGTATGGACCAAAATATTCTGACATTAAAGAGCTTTTAAAAATCACATCAGTGGTAAATTAAAACTGCTTGGTGCCCAATAAAATCCTTGACAGACATATAACTAACGTTTTATTTGTCTTACTATATGAGATTTTCTTTGTGCATGATATCTTTTGTGCATAAATTTCTCATCATTTGTAGGGGCATAAATATGAATGGTTCTCACAAAAGTAAGTTTCAGACATCGGTATCCAGTCTTTTCAGTCTTATATCAGCACAATGCCCTATATCCCAAGCTGATAGTGATAGCCTATGATAGTGATAGCCTAAGGCACCCATACACTTTAGATAAAAGTCAGTTGAACCCGCTGGTATTGGTTGGAATGACCAACAGTCTAATACTGGATCTGTTTATACCAAGGAAGGTGACGGTCACAGGGAGGCATTTTCTGCGTCTGGAGGAGAGAAGGTTTTCCACCAACATAGAAGGGCAGTGAGAATCTGGAATTCCTTACCTGAGGAGGTGGTGATGGCGAACTCAGTCGATGGGTTCAAGAGTGACCTGGATGTCTTCCTGGAGCGTAACAATATTCCATCTTACAGTTATTAGGTTCTTTAGAAGGACGTAGATCTGGGGAATTATTCTGACGGAATGTAGGCTGAACTGGATGGACAAATGTCTTTTTTTCGTCTTGCTAACTGTAACTATGCTACTATGTTACTAATGTGAGCAGGGACCTCCCTACTCTCTCTTGATAAATGATGTCACATGAAACTTGAATTTTACAATTTGTTCTTCAAGAGATAAGCTGCTGCCACAGCCATTTGGCAGTGGCGTTCTCTCCTCCCTGTGAAAACACATGAATGCTTGGCCAAGTTGAAAATTCATGTATTTAGTGGAATCAGGAAAAATGGCTGACAGCTGAATGAGCACTCGGCTGACAGCTATCAAATTTGTATTTACAGCTTTATTTGATAGGAATTTATCAAGTATAAAAGACAAAAACTGGGATTTTGGCATACTATAAAATAAATATTAACTGTAAATGACTATACATTTTCCAGACTATGGGCCTCAATCTATAAGCCATTACACAGAAGTGTTCTGTGATGGCACTGCACTGCATCCTTATTTCTGATGTCTGTCTCTTCACAGAAATCATGTGCATCTGATGAAGGTCCATAGGACAGAAACGTTATGCATACACTGTGAAAGGGTCTTTTATTGAATAAATCACAAGCATTTTAGATGGATTCATAACTGGCTCAGTTGTTATAAATGGTTGTACATTCAATTGGAAGAGTGTTTCAAGTGGGGTACTAAAAGGCTCTGTCCTGGCCTCAGTGTTGTTCTACATTTTTATAAATGAGTTAGATAAGGGAACTGAAGGTAAACTGATGAAACTTGCAGAACATGCAAAGCTAGGAGAGATAGATAAAACTAGAGAAGACAGAGAAAGGATTCAGAAGGATCTAGATAAGCTTGAACAATGGGCGGCGACTAGTGTTGAGCATTCTGATACCGCAAGTATTGGGTATCGGCCGATATTTGCAGTATCGGAATTCCGATACCGAGTTCCGATACTTTCATTGTATCGGATACCGGAATCAGAAGTTCACATAATTCAAACAGCCAGAATTCAGCCAATGAGGAATGATTAGAAGTGTGGGCACATCCTGTTCTGCATGGTAGGCATGCAGCTACTGGCATGGCTGTGATTGGCTGCTGAAATGATGTCATGATGCACTATAAAAGTCACCGACGCTATTTTGGGCTCACTCTGCTGTGAATTCAGTTAGGGACAGGACGCTGTGTTCTGACTGAGGGCCAGTTTAGAGATAGTGATTTGCTTCATTGTGCTTTACCGAGGCTAATTTAGCAACCGCTGTGTGAGAACCTTGCTTTTGCCTTGCAGCGCCATTCACGGCTGTCTGCAAGGTCTCTGTGTGAGTGCAGCTCAGGCTGTTGTCTGTTCTACAGCCACCGCTGGCTGTAGTCAGCTCAGCGTGCGTCACTGCCTCATACTGTTCAATTGTCCTTTTTTGCATTAGTGCTGCCTGCAGCACATTTTTCCTGTCTTTCTCCTATTAGTGGGTTTCCATCCGTATCCTGCTAGATTGTGGAAAAACACTATATAGGATTACATTGAGGAGCTTTTTTTAGCCTTGCAGCGCCATTCACGGCTGTCTGCACGGTCTGTGTGTGAGTGCAGCTCACTCTGTAGTCTGTTCTGCCGCCACAGCCGGTGGTAGTCAGCTCAGGGTGCGTCACTGCCTCATACTGTTCCATTGTCCTTTTTCAATTAGTGCTGCCTGGGTGCACATTTTTTCAAATTTATCCTATTAGTGGGTTTCCATCCGTTTCCTGCTAGATTGTGGAAAAACACTATATAGGATTACATAGAGGAGCTTTTTTTGGCCTTGCAGCGCCGTTCACGGCTGTCAGCACGGTCTGTGTGTGAGTGCAGCTCACTCTGTAGTCTGTTCTGCGAAAAAAACACAAAGTTAATAAAGTTCACCAAACACTCGACTTTACAGTTGTATAGGCCACATTAGCTCATATAAAAGTCTAGTCCACACTTTATAAAATTAGTGTTTCTTATACCTGTTAGGAGCTGTTCAGGAATAAGCACACTAAGCCCTTAGTACTTTTCTGCCTATCTTTATCAGTTTACCAAGATTAAGAAGGCAGGGAGTAAGGCACATGGTCGTGGGCGTGGAGCAGGGAGAGGACGTGGGGATTCTGTGCCTGCTGCGGGCACCGGTGACTCATCATCCCCCAGTTTCAGCAGGGAACAGCCCTTCATGCGCAGCTTTGTAGGAGATCGCCTACAGGAGGAACAAATTGAATCCATTGTCGGATGGATGGCAGTTAATGCATTGACTTCAATTAGTGCCACATCCTCTCAGGCACAGAGCACTGGAGAGCACCCATCTTTCTCTTCACCACCTGCCAAATTGCCCAGGCAGTCAGAGAGCCCAGGACAGCAGCCATCGCTACTTCTGTTATCTGAATCTCTTGGCTGGGAAAGAGGGGGCCAGCAAAGCAGCATTGGAGAAATGGAAGAAGAGGCAGTATGCAGTGATGTCCAATGGCTTTGTCTCTCTGAATCTGAAGAGGCGGGTGGGCCAGTGCCTTCTGTCACCGCACACAACACCGAGGAGGCGGCGCCCGGCGCCAAAGGGGGGAGGAATGACGGCTGTGCTGTGTCTCATTACAAAGGAAAGTCCCACCTCCGGGACGGTTTCACGGTATGAGGGGACACATTTTATAAGTGTTTAGTTCTGCGTTTGCAAGGAGAATAATTAAAAGAGCCACCGTTTCCTTGTGCAGCATTAGTGCTGCACAAGGTGGCTCTTTCAGTTACAAACGCCTGGGGGGGTTAAAGGTTCCCTTTCAACTTGCTCCAATTAGGCCTCAGCCTACACTCTGCTTCTCCTGCATTCCCTGGGCTCCAACACCGCCAGTTGCTGCCCGGAAGTGCCGTTTGCACAGTCAACACTTGCTGCCGTGTTATTGGGTTTCAGTAACGTCAGCTGAACCCCTGCTGTGTGTGCGGCAATAACTCTAGTCTGCTCCTCCTGCTGTCCCTGGGCTTCAACACCGCCAGTTGCTGCCTGGAAGTGCTGTCTGCACAGTCAACAGTTGCTCCTCTGTTATTGGGGTTCAGTAATGCCAGCTGCTCCCCTGCTGTGTGTGCGGCAATAACTCAAGTCTGCTCCTCCTGCTGTCCCTGGGTTCCAACACCACCAGTTGCTGCTCGGAAGTGCTGTCTGCACATTCAACAGTTGCTCCTCTGTTATTGGGGTTCAGTAATGCCAGCTGCTCCCCTGCTGTCTGTGCGGCAATAACTCAAGTCTGCTCCCCCTGCTGTCCCTGTGCTCCAACACCTCCAGTTGCTGCTCAGAAGTTCCGTTTGCACAGTCAACACTTGCTGCCGTGTTATTGGGTTTCAGTAACATCAGCTGATCCCCAGCTGTGTATCCGGCAATGTGTCCTGCGACCGCCATGCTGACACAACAACAGATATTAAACTGCCTCAAGTGCAGGCTTCGGCCTACACTCTGCTCTTCCTGCTGTCCCTGGGCTCCAACACCGCCAGTTGCTGCTCAGAAGTGTTGTCTGCACAGTCAACAGTTGCTCCTCAGTTATTGAGTTTCAGTAACGTCAGCTGATCCCCAGCTGTGTATATGGCAATGTGTCCTGCGACCACCACGCTGACACAACAACAGATATTAAACTGCCTCGAGTGCAGGCTTCGGCCTGCACTCTGCTCCTCCTGCTGTCCCTGGGCTCCAACACCGCCAGTTGCTGCTGGAAAGTGCTGTCTGCACAGTTAACAGTTGCTCCTCTGTTATTGGGGTTCAGTAACATCAGCTGCTCCCCTGCTGTGTGTGTGGCAATAACTCAAGTCTGCTCCTCCTGCTGTCCCTGGGCTCCAACACCGCCAGTTGCTGCTGGGAAGTGCTTTCTGCACAGTCAACAGTTGCTCCTCTGTTATTGGGGTTCAGTAAAGACAGCTGCTCCTCTGCTGTGTGTGTGGCAAGAATCCAAGTCTGCTCCTCCTGCTGTCCCTGGGCTCCAACACCACCAGTTGCTGCTCGGAAGTGCTGTCTGCACAGTCAACAGTTGCTCCTCTGTTATTGGGGTTCAGTAACGCCAGCTGTTACCCAGCTGTGTGTGCGGCACTTTCACTTGCTCCCTCCACATTCACACTACTACAGATTTGAAACTTGCTCCAATAAGGCCTCGGCCTACAATGCGTTTCTCATGTAATCCCTGGGCTCCAACACTACCAGTTGCTGCCCAGAAGTGCCGTTTGCACAGTCGACACTTGCTGCCATGTTATTGGGGTTCAGTAACATCAGCTGCTCCCCTGCTGTGTATCTGGCAATGTGTCCTGTGACCTCCACGCTGACACTAAAACAGAAATTAAAGGGAACCTGTCCCTCCCAGTCGTTTGTAACTTAAAGAGCCACTTTGTGCAGCACTAATGCTGCATTTGGACAAGGTGGCTATTTTAGTTATTCTCCTTGCACATGCAGAACTAAACACTTATAAAATGTGTCCCCTCATCCCTTCAAACTGTCCTGGAGGTGGGACTTTCCTTCTTAATGAAACGCAGCACAGCCGTCATTCATACCCACTTGGCGCCGGGCGCCGCCTCCTCAGCATTGTTTGAATCTGTCCCAGAGCCTGCGCTGTTATGTTATCCCTTGACCATGCGCAGTTAGCGCTGCCTGTCTTCTGATATCATTTGTTGTCAGGCTGGCTGCGCCTGTGCGGCCGCCCTGCCCGAGATCATGCCCTGCAATGTCTTATTTATTCACACTGCAAGCCTGGGACTCATGGGCATGCGCAGTGCATATCTTGTCCTCTCACTCATCTCTTTCCACCTTCTTCAGACTGTGCCGCATCACGGCCGTGGCATGCAATTTGGGATCAGCTCACGCAGCACAGTCTGAAGAAGGTGGAAAGAGATGAGTGAGAGGCGAAGATATGCACTGCGCATGCCCATAAATCCCAGGCCCGCAGTGTGAATAAATCTGATACCGCAAGTATTGGGTATCGGCCGATATTTGCAGTATCGGAATTCCGATACCGAGTTCCGATACTTTCATTGTATCGGATACCGGAATCAGAAGTTCACATAATTCAAACAGCCAGAATTCAGCCAATGAGGAATGATTAGAAGTGTGGGCACATCCTGTTCTGCATGGTAGGCATGCAGCTACTGGCATGGCTGTGATTGGCTGCTGAAATGATGTCATGATGCACTATAAAAGTCACCGACGCTATTTTGGGTTCAGTCTGCTGTGAATTCAGTTAGGGACAGGACGCTGTGTTCTGACTGAGGGCCAGTTTAGAGATAGTGATTTGCTTCATTGTGCTTTACCGAGGCTAATTTAGCAACCGCTGTGTGAGAACCTTGCTTTTGCCTTGCAGCGCCATTCACGGCTGTCTGCAAGGTCTCTGTGTGAGTGCAGCTCAGGCTGTTGTCTGTTCTACAGCCACCGCTGGCTGTAGTCAGCTCAGCGTGCGTCACTGCCTCATACTGTTCAATTGTCCTTTTTTGCATTAGTGCTGCCTGCAGCACATTTTTCCTGTTTTTCTCCTATTAGTGGGTTTCCATCCGTATCCTGCTAGATTGTGGAAAAACACTATATAGGATTACATTGAGGAGCTTTTTTTAGCCTTGCAGCGCCATTCACGGCTGTCTGCACGGTCTGTGTGTGAGTGCAGCTCACTCTGTAGTCTGTTCTGCCGCCACAGCCGGTGGTAGTCAGCTCAGGGTGCGTCACTGCCTCATACTGTTCCATTGTCCTTTTTCAATTAGTGCTGCCTGGGTGCACATTTTTTCAAATTTATCCTATTAGTGGGTTTCCATCCGTTTCCTGCTAGATTGTGGAAAAACACTATATAGGATTACATAGAGGAGCATTTTTTGGCCTTGCAGCGCCGTTCACGGCTGTCAGCACGGTCTGTGTGTGAGTGCAGCTCACTCTGTAGTCTGTTCTGCGAAAAAAACACAAAGTTAATAAAGTTCACCAAACACTCGACTTTACAGTTGTATAGGCCACATTAGCTCATATAAAAGTCTAGTCCACACTTTATAAAATTAGTGTTTCTTATACCTGTTAGGAGCTGTTCAGGAATAAGCACACTAAGCCCTTAGTACTTTTCTGCCTATCTTTATCAGTTTACCAAGATTAAGAAGGCAGGGAGTAAGGCACATGGTCGTGGGCGTGGAGCAGGGAGAGGACGTGGGGATTCTGTGCCTGCTGCGGGCACCGGTGACTCATCATCCCCCAGTTTCAGCAGGGAACAGCCCTTCATGCGCAGTTTTGTAGGAGATCGCCGTACCCTGCTGCTACGGGAGGAACAAATTGAATCCATTGTCGGATGGATGGCAGTTAATGCATTGACTTCAATTAGTGCCACATCCTCTCAGGCACAGAGCACTGGAGAGCACCCATCTTTCTCTTCACCACCTGCCAAATTGCCCAGGCAGTCAGAGAGCCCAGGACAGCAGCCATCGCTACTTCTGTTATCTGAATCTCTTGGCTGGGAAAGAGGGGGCCAGCAAAGCAGCATTGGAGAAATGGAAGAAGAGGCAGTATGCAGTGATGTCCAATGGCTTTGTCTCTCTGAATCTGAAGAGGCGGGTGGGCCAGTGCCTTCTGTCACCGCACACAACACCGAGGAGGCGGCGCCCGGCGCCAAAGGGGGGAGGAATGACGGCTGTGCTGTGTCTCATTACAAAGGAAAGTCCCACCTCCGGGACGGTTTCACGGTATGAGGGGACACATTTTATAAGTGTTTAGTTCTGCGTTTGCAAGGAGAATAATTAAAAGAGCCACCGTTTCCTTGTGCAGCATTAGTGCTGCACAAGGTGGCTCTTTCAGTTACAAACGCCTGGGGGGGTTAAAGGTTCCCTTTCAACTTGCTCCAATTAGGCCTCAGCCTACACTCTGCTTCTCCTGCATTCCCTGGGCTCCAACACCGCCAGTTGCTGCCCGGAAGTGCCGTTTGCACAGTCAACACTTGCTGCCGTGTTATTGGGTTTCAGTAACGTCAGCTGATCCCCTGCTGTGTGTGCGGCAATAACTCAAGTCTGCTCCTCCTGCTGTCCCTGGGCTTCAACACCGCCAGTTGCTGCCTGGAAGTGCTGTCTGCACAGTCAACAGTTGCTCCTCTGTTATTGGGGTTCAGTAATGCCAGCTGCTCCCCTGCTGTGTGTGCGGCAATAACTCAAGTCTGCTCCTCCTGCTGTCCCTGGGTTCCAACACCGCCAGTTGCTGCTCAGAAGTGTTGTCTGCACAGTCAACAGTTGCTCCTCAGTTATTGGGTTTCAGTAACGTCAGCTGATCCCCAGCTGTGTATATGGCAATGTGTCCTGCGACCACCACGCTGACACAACAACAGATATTAAACTGCCTCGAGTGCAGGCTTCGGCCTGCACTCTGCTCCTCCTGCTGTCCCTGGGCTCCAACACCGCCAGTTGCTGCTGGAAAGTGCTGTCTGCACAGTTAACAGTTGCTCCTCTGTTATTGGGGTTCAGTAACGTCAGCTGCTCCCCTGCTGTGTGTGTGGCAATAACTCAAGTCTGCTCCTCCTGCTGTCCCTGGGCTCCAACACCACCAGTTGCTGCTGGGAAGTGCTTTCTGCACAGTCAACAGTTGCTCCTCTGTTATTGGGGTTCAGTAAAGACAGCTGCTCCTCTGCTGTGTGTGTGGCAAGAATCCAAGTCTGCTCCTCCTGCTGTCCCTGGGCTCCAACACCACCAGTTGCTGCTCGGAAGTGCTGTCTGCACAGTCAACAGTTGCTCCTCTGTTATTGGGGTTCAGTAACGCCAGCTGTTACCCAGCTGTGTGTGCGGCACTTTCACTTGCTCCCTCCACATTCACACTACTACAGATTTGAAACTTGCTCCAATAAGGCCTCGGCCTACAATGTGTTTCTCATGTAATCCCTGGGCTCCAACACCACCAGTTGCTGCCCAGAAGTGCCATTTGCACAGTCGACACTTGCTGCCATGTTATTGGGGTTCAGTAACATCAGCTGCTCCCCTGCTGTGTATCTGGCAATGTGTCCTGTGACCTCCACGCTGACACTAAAACAGAAATTAAAGGGAACCTGTCCCTCCCAGTCGTTTGTAACTTAAAGAGCCACCTTGTGCAGCACTAATGCTGCATTTGGACAAGGTGGCTATTTTAGTTATTCTCCTTGCACACGCAGAACTAAACACTTATAAAATGTGTCCCCTCATCCCTTCAAACTGTCCTGGAGGTGGGACTTTCCTTCTTAATGAAACGCAGCACAGCCGTCATTCATACCCACTTGGCGCCGGGCGCCGCCTCCTCAGCATTGTTTGAATCTGTCCCGGAGCCTGCGCTGTTATGTTATCCCTTGACCATGCGCAGTTAGCGCTGCCTGTCTTCTGACATCATTTGTTGTCAGGCTGGCTGTGCCTGTGCGGCCGCCCTGCCCGAGATCATGCCCTGCAGTGTCTTATTTATTCACACTGCAAGCCTGGGACTCATGGGCATGCGCAGTGCATTTCTTGTCCTCTCACTCATCTCTTTTCACCTTCTTCAGACTGTGCCGCATCACGGCCGTGGCATGCAATTTGGGATCAGCTCACGCAGCACAGTCTGAAGAAGGTGGAAGGAGATGAGTGAGAGGCGAAGATATGCACTGCGCATGCCCATGAATCCCAGGCCCGCAGTGTGAATAAATCTGAAGACACTGCGGACCTGGGATTCATGTGCATGCGCAGTGCATATCTTGGCCTCTCACTCATCTCCTTCCGCCTTCTTGAGACTGTGCTGCGTCACGGCCGTGGCATGCGATTTGGGATCAGCTGACCCGGCACAGTCTGAAGAAGGTGGAAGGAGATGAGTGAGAGGCGAAGATATGCACTGCGCATGCCCATGAATCCCAAGCCCGCAGTGTGAATAAATCAGAAGACTCTGCAGGCCTGGGATTCATGGGCATGCGCAGTGCATATCTTGGCCTCTCACTCATCTCCTTCCACCTTCTTGAGACTGTGCTGCGTCACGGCCGTGGCATGCGATTTGGGATCAGCTGACCCGGCACAGTCTGAAAAAGGTGGAAGGAGATGAGTGAGAGGCGAATATATCCACTGCGCATGCCCATGAATCCCAGGCCCGCAGTGTGAATAAATCAGAAGACACTGCGGGGCAGGATCTCTGCCGTACAGGCGCGCCTGTCAACAAATGATGTCTGAAGATGGGCAGCGCTAACTGCACATGGCCAAGGGATAACATAACAGTGCAGGCTCCGGGACAGATTCAAACAATGCTGGGAGGCAGCGCACGGTGCCATGGGGTGTAAATGATGCCTGTGCTGCGTCTCATTAAGAAGGAAAGTGCCGCCTCCGGGACGGTTTCAGGGTATGAGGGGACACATTTTATAAGTGTTAACTTCAGCTTGTGCAAAGAGCATAATGAAAAGAGCCACCTTTTCCTTGTGCAGCATTAGTGCTGCACAAGCTGGATCTTTTAGTTCCAAACACCTGGGGGGGTTAAAGGTCCCCTTTCAACTTGCTCCAATTAGGCCTCAGCCTATACTCTGCTTCTCCTGCAATCCCTGGGCTCCAACACCACCAGTTGCTGCTCAGAAGTGTCTTTGGCACAGGTACTCCCTCCTGCCCAGCCCGGTTCCAGCACGCCAGCTGTTTCCGGGTAGTGTCAAGGTCACTTTGCCTCCAATACATTGTCCTGTCGTGTTGCGGTCTGGTTAGCCGACTCTATGGTGCCTGCAGTTTAGGTGCTTCCTATTTGGACTGCCGGAACTGGCAATGAAGGCTGGTTCTGTTGTGCCAATAGGATAAGCTCCCCCTGTAGGACTGTGGGTTTTCGGTAACTACGGCGGCTCACGGTCTAGCAATTTTTTTTCATCCTGTGGACCTTCTGCTGCCTATCTGAGTTTCAGCACCATTAGTTGGTTCTTAGGAACACAAGCTTGAATTGGTCCCCCTGGTTCCAGTACCATCAGCTGGTTCCAGGCAGAGCCTTTGGCTTAGGTGCCTCCTTCTGGGTATCCGAGTTCCACCAACATCAGGTGGTCCTTAGTAGTGCTTTCTGGCACGGGTACCTCCTGCTTAGTAACCGGGTTCCAGTAACATCAGCTGGTCCCCGGTAGTTCCATTGGCTCTTGTACCTTCGGCTAGCCATCCGGGTTCCAGTACCGTCAGCTGGTTCTCGGCAGTGTCTTTTGCTCTTGTACCTTCTGCTCAACATCCTGGTTCCAGTACTGTCAGCTGGTTCCGGGCAGGGCCTTTGGCTTAGGTGCTTCCTTCTGGGTATCCGAGTTCCACTAACGTCAGGTGTCCTTGGTAGTGCTTTCTGGCACGGGTACCTCCTGCTTAGTAACCGGGTTCCAGGAACGTCAGCTGGTCCTCGGTAGTTCCATTGGCTCTTGTACCTTTGACTAGCCATCCGGGTTCCAGTACCGTCAGCTGGTTCTCGGCAGTGTCTTTTGCTCTTGTACCTTCTGCTCCCCATCCTGGTTCCAGTACCATCAGCTGGTTCCGGGCAGAGCCTTTGGCTTAGTTGCCTCCTTCTGGGTATCTGAGTTCCACCAACATCAGGTGGTCCTTAGTAGTGCTTTCTGGCACGGGTACCTCCTGCTCAGTAACTGGGTTCCAGTAACGTCAGCTGGTCCTCGGTAGTTCCATTGGCTCTTGTACCTTCGGCTAGCCATCCAGGTTCCAGTACCGTCAGCTGGTTCTCGGCAGTGTCTTTTGCTCTTGTACCTTCTGGAAATTTAAATATGAAAATAGCCTCTTCATTGACGAAGAGGACAGAAATTCTAGAGCCACCTATTGAAGGTAGCAATCATAAATGTCAATATCAACCCTTAAAAGGACCTTACCACTAGAAATGAGCAAAATTGTTTGGAAAACATTAGCCAATCTCAGATTCGGTACAAACATTGCACATTCGGATTCGTGTTCATATTTCCGAGCATTTTCGCTAAAATTGGCAAAAATTTGGCCAAAGTTTGGTAAATGTTGGAATTTCCACTTTTGCTTTTGTTGGGACTTTGGGGCGGGAACATGTTTGATGATGGGAGAGGGTGGGGACTGTTGAAAACACAGTCGCTTTGTGCTCACTTCAGATCATCAACTTGTATCGCTACAGAGGTCTTTCGGCCTGACGGTTAACTGGTTGATATGCGATGTGCCGACAGGGTGGAATTCCACTCTGCAAATGAATTGTAGTGACATTGGTGAGAGCACCGCTAGCACAGGGAGACTTTTTCTCACTACTGTATGCTAGCGGTGATCTCACCGGATGGAGGTCACCGCAGTTCATTTGCCCAGCTGGAAATACAGCCTCACTGACTGGCAGTAACCTTAATGATGTCACCGCTGGTCACTGATGCTGCACTCACAGTAGCTAATTCATCAGTGGTTCTCAGCCTGGACAGTTGCATCTTGGCATCATCCAGGTTGAAAATTGCTTATCCCCCAGACATGGATTACGGCATGGCACAGAGCGACAGACAGATGAGGGATATTGTTGTTTTTTCTTTTTGTTTTATTAGAGGAAATAGAAGGCTTGGGTGGAATTAGGCGAGGTCGTAAGTATGGTTTAATTGAGAATAATAAATAAGTCTGTGTCAAGCCGTTTTTTCAAAATTATTTATTTAAATAATTAAAAAAACAGCATGGGGACCCCTCTATTCTTGATAACCAACTTTGCTGAAGCTGACAGCTGAGGGTTGCAGCCCAAAGTTGTGAGTTTTGCCTGGTTGGTTCAAGAAAAAAGTGGGGAACCCACGCCGGGTTTTTTCCTTCATTTATTTTATTATATCGCAGGTGGCGGCTGAGGAATACCCTGATCATCCGCTCCTGCTGTCACTGTTATTAGCGGCAGCAGGTGTCGGATGATGGGAATAAGAGTCCCAAAGCCCCCACCTGCTGTGATCACTCTGACTTTAATATAACGCTCATCATTCTCTTCTGCTTGCGCCGATTGCTGGCAGAGCAGGGGAGAATGATGAGTCGTCTTCAGCACCTGCCTCCGGGGAACAGCGCTTACTGTAGTGCTTTTTCCACGGTGCCGATTCATGTCACATGGGTTACATCAATTTGTGTTCTCCATGTGCACGTGTGAGGGACATTTTGCCACCTGTGCTGATGCTAAAAAATGGACATGTCTACGTGTGGGGTACACGTACACATGGTCCGTGGAAATACTCTGACTTGCACAGACCCATTCATTTGAATGGGTCTACGTGTGTCTGTGTCTCGGGTACGTGTGAAAACTGTCACCACACATACTGGAGACATGGATGTGTGAAAGAGGCCTAAGCTGGTAGGAACCAGAGTTGATTATAAACACCCTTGGGCTGATGGGTGGGGTGCAGAGTCAGAAAGCAGGTGGTAGCAATCGCCAATGGATAACTGCATAGAATAAAAACCTGACTAGCCCCTCCATATAGTGTGAACAGGTGCCTTGCCTACTGCAATGAATGCATAACTTGCAAAAAGGAGGAACGCAGCAGCACTCTGTAGAGACCAATATATATGCGAACCAGGGGCGGACACAGACAGCTTGGGGCCCCTATGCAGGAAATGTGTCTGGGTCTCCCTCCTTTTAAGGCGACAAAGCTAAGGGACTGTGCTATACATAAGTGAGTACACTTTATACTAAAGGACTGTGTTAGACATAATAATCAATAATAATGTCTTCCACCACCTCCCCCTGTTCTTAGACCCATTATAAATCCCCCGAATCCCATTATTGCCCTCTCCCCCACCCCCATGATTGCCCTCTTCACCACTTCCTTTATTGCTTTCTCCCCCACCACTCCATATCATTACCCATTCCACCACCTCCATCATTGCCTCCTCGCCACCACCCCCATCATTGTCCTTTCCACTGCCACCATCATTTCCTCCTGCCCCACCACCCGTATCATTGCCCTCTCCATCAACCCAATCATTGCCTTCGGCCCCATCACCCCCATCATTGCCCTCTCCTCCACCTACACACACACACAGCACCATTCACCTCTCTGCACACACACAGCACCATTCACCTCTCTGCACACACACACACACCTCACCACTGCTCGCACGGTATCTTGAAGCTGCACGATCGCCGGCAGCTTCCAGTCTCGCACAGCCGCGGCGCTGAATGATGATGTCATGATGCTGTGTGACAGGAAGCGCGGGCAGGAAGCCAGATGGATCCATTCCTTGCAGCTCCGCTGCCTTTTTCTCTTGCAAGCAGCGGAGCTGCAATCCCATGATGGCAATCTGGCCAGGGGCCCCACGGAGCCAGGTAAACTGGCCAGTTTGCCCTCATTATTAGCCACCCTGCAGGCAGGGATGGTTTTAGATAAAGTGGGGCCCTAGGCAAAGTTTAAAATGGGGCCCAAAATGCTAACATATTGCACAACACACAGATGCATTTCGGGTGTATTTACATTCCCTGAGTTCAGGCCGCTAAAGGAGTGTGATCGATGATATTGAAATCGTTCAACGCTTGTTTCCCGGCCTCATTACACCATCTGAGAAAGAATGATGGGGACAGAATGATCACAAATAGATCACTAACACATCACCATACAGTATCAGCAGCACATCTACAGTTTACACTGGTGATGTGCTGCTGAGAACAATGATTTCTGTTCCAGCATAAACAATCCAATCACTCAATGAATATGCAGCATTGTGTTTGTTTAGTATAATACACCTCATAGTCCTCAATATATTATAATAGTAACATAGTAACATAGTTAGTAAGGCCGAAAAAAGACATTTGTCCATCCAGTTCAGCCTATATTCCATCATAATAAATCCCCAGATCTACGTCCTTCTACAGAACCTAATTGTATGATACAATATTGTTCTGCTCCAAGAAGACATCCAGGCCTCTCTTGAACCCCTCGACTGAGTTCGCCATCACCACCTCCTCAGGCAAGCAATTCCAGATTCTCACTGCCCTAACAGTAAAGAATCCTCTTCTATGTTGGTGGAAAAACCTTCTCTCCTCCAGATGCAAAGAATGCCCCCTTGTGCCCGTCACCGTCCTTGGTATAAACAGATCCTCAGCGAGATATTTGTATTGTCCCCTTATATACTTATACATGGTTATTAGATCGCCCCTCAGTCGTCTTTTTTTCTAGACTAAATAATCCTAATTTCGCTAATCTATCTGGGTATTGTAGTTCTCCCATCCCCTTTATTAATTTTGTTGCCCTCCTTTGTACTCTCTCTAGTTCCATTATATCCTTCCTGAGCACCGGTGCCCAAAACTGGACACAGTACTCCATGTGCGGTCTAACTAGGGATTTGTACAGAGGCAGTATAATGCTCTCATCATGTGTATCCAGACCTCTTTTAATGCACCCCATGATCCTGTTTGCCTTGGCAGCTGCTGCCTTGCACTGGCTGCTCCAGGTAAGTTTATCATTAACTAGGATCCCCAAGTCTTTCTCCATGTCAGATTTACCCAGTGGTTTCCCGTTCAGTGTGTAACCACTAATGTGCACCACAGTCCTCCATATTGTAAAATGCACACTGTATAGTCCTCAATATAATATAATGTGCCCTATAGTCCTCCATATGGTATAATACACTCCCCATAGTCCTCCATATACTATAATACACTCCTCATAGCCCTCCATATATGAAAATACACTGCTCAGTCCTCCCCATAATATAATGCAATCATAGTGCTCCATATAGTATAATGCACCGCCATAGTCATCCATATAGTACAATTCATTTCCCATAGTATAATGCACCCCATTTCCCATAGTATAATGTATTCCCCATAGTCCTCGATAGAGTATAATGCAGCCCACATATAGTATAATGCAGCCACCCCATAGAGCATAATGCAGCCACCCCACAGAGTATGATGTAACCCCCATAGAGTATAATGCAGCACCCCTCATATAGTATAATGTAGCCCCCTCATAGAGCAGCCTCATTGTATACAGCGCAGCCTCATGGTATACAGCACACAGCCTCATTGTATACAGCACACAGCCTCATAGTATACAGCAAACAGCCTCATAGTATACAGCACAGCCTCATAGTATACAGCGCAGCCTCATAGTATACAGCGCAGCCTCATAGTATACAGCGCAGCCTCAGAGTACACTCCCTGACAGAAGTTATGTCGCTTATCCATGTTATGTAAATAAAAGCTTTTAACCTGACATTAAATTCATCCATTGGTTGTATAAATTATTCTTTTGAAACCTGAAACCCTCCAAAATGTGGTTTAGGCTAAGAAAATAAATTGGCATCAATGCAGAAATATTGATCAGTTAATGGACACAGAATGGTCAGATTTGGGCAAGACAAAAGTTTTATCACCTAGTCATATAATGCACCCAATCTTAGTTTACATCCTCACCTGTGCTCAGTAAATGATCGGTTAATTAGTGTGTGTGTATAAAAAGAAACCAAGCACCCCAGACCTTCACTTGAACTGCAACTTGAGCTCTGACAACATGCCAAAAATCCACCCTGCGACCAAAGCCTGGATTATCAAGAGGCTGAAGACCAGATCCACTGCAAAGGTGGCTGGCACCTTTAATGTATCTCAGCGTCAAGTACAAAGAATTAAAAAAAGATTTGAAGAGACTGGAGATATGTTTGACAAGCCCAGGTCCAGCAGACCCCGCAAGACAACTGCTCAGGAGGAACGTTTGTTGGTTAGAAAATCCAAAGCAAGCCCCTCTTCCACTGCAGCAGAGCTCCAACAGGCTTGGTCATCTCAAGTCCCTGTGTCAACTAGAATAGTTTGCAGGATTCTGTCTCAAAATAGCCTCTATGGTCCAATCAGTGCCCAGAAGCCAGCACTAAACAAAAGGCAAATAATAAACCGTAGAGGCATTTGCAAAGTCCCACAGCCTGCTAAACAGGTGGACACTGGAAAAGTGGCAGAAGGTGGATTTCTCTGATGAATCTTCAGTAGAATTACACCACAGCCGCAGCCAATACTGCAGGAGACCTACTGGAGCTCGTATGGATCCAAAATACACAGAGAAAACAGTTAAATTTGGTGGTGGAAAGATCATAGTCTGGGGTTACATTCTCTATGGGTGTGTGTGAAACATTTGCAAGGTGGAAGGCAATATCAATAGCCTAAAACATCAAGAAGAATTAGCTACCTCTTATATTCCAAATCATAAAAGGGGTCAAATTTCCTCCATTCAAAAAAGGTCAAGCTGCTCAAGGACTGGCCAGCCAAGTCACCAGACATGAACATCACTGAGCATGTTTAGGGTTGGATGAAAGAGGAAGCTTGGAAGACAAAACCAAAGAGTCTAGATGCCTCTGGGAGGCATGTAAGACTGCATTCTTTGCTATTCCTGATGACTTCATTAATAAATTGTATGAATCATTTTTGAGCCGCATGGATGCAGTCCTTCAAGATCATGGAAGTCACACAAAATATTAAATTTGACTCTAATAGCACCACAACTTCATTCACCAATGTTATGCAATATATATTTGTATTTTAAGTTAATTATTTGTTTGAATATCACATTATTTTCTGTGGGCGACAAACCTTTTGTCTTGCCAAAATCTGCCCATTCTGTGTCCATTACCTGATCAATATTTCTGCATTGATGCCAATTTATTTTCTTAACCTAAACCACATTTCAGAGGGTTACAGCTTTCAAAAGAATAATTTATACAACCAATGGATGAATTTAACGTCAGGTTATGAGCTTTTATTTACAGAAGATGGATAAGCGACATAACTTCTGTCAGGGAGTGTATACAGCACTGCCTCATAGTATACAGCTCTGCCTCATAGTATACAGCACTGCCTCATAGTACACAGCACTGCCTCATAGTATACAGCACAGCTCCTCTCCCCAGAATGGCCCCACAGTCCAGTACTCACTGTTATAGTTTAAAAAAAAACAAAAAAAAAGCACACTACTCACCTCTCCTTGTGCCCGCGCTGCTTCCAGTTCCTGCTCCTGTTGGCACACAGTGTGTGCGCGGCAGTGTCTGTCAGAGGCAGAGCGGGGAATGATGGGAGAGGGAGTGTCAGGTGACGCTCTCTCCTCTATCATTGCTTTGAACTGTACCGGCAGTCGGCGCTGGCGACAGGCGGACCCCCTGCCTCACAGGGTCCCCATAGCAGCTGCGTTATGTGTCGCTAGCTGGGGGCCCCTGTGGGAGTGGGGACCTAGGCAGCTGCCTGCCCCTAACGCCGGCCCTGCCTGTAGGGGCCCCTGGAGCCTCTGGGCCTCGGTTCAGCTGCACAGGTTGAATCGGCGGTATGTCCGCCCATGATGCGAACACAAAATCTATCATAATTGCTGAGTAAACTGTAATAAAAAGTTTACAGTTTACTCAGCAATTTTGATAGATTTTTTGTTTGCATATACTGTATATTGGTCTCTACAGAGTGCTGCTGTGTTCTTCCTTTTTGCAAGTTATGTATTCATTGCAGTAGGCATCTGTTCACACTATATGGAGGTGCTGGTCAGATTTTTTCTTCTATGCAGTTATCCTTTAGCAGTTACTTCTGCCTCCTTTCTGACTCTGCACCCCACCCATAAGACCAAGGGTGTTTATAATCAACTCAGGTTCCTACCAGCTTACTTAAATGTGCAGGTTTGGAACACAGGAGAGGCATGTTGTACATTCACACAGTAGACTTTTAGGTTATGTGCACACATTGCGGATTGGTGTGCGAATTTTTCCATACTGTTTTTGCAAAATCCGCAGGTAAACTGCACTGCGTATTACCCGATGATTTACCACAGATTTACCATGGTTTTTGTGCGGATTCCTATTGAGGAGCAGGTGTAAACCACTGCAGAATCCACACAAAGAATTGACATGGAAAAAACACCGCTGTGTTTCCGTGCGTTTTTTTCTGCAGCATGTACACTGCGGATTTTGTTTTCCATACGTTTACATGGTACTGTACAGCTGCAGATCCTCAGTGTCAAATCCGATGCGGAACCGCAGTAAAATACGCAACGTGTGCACATAGCCTAATAGCACAAGAGGGGCATATTTTAGATGATAAGTAGAGATGAGCGGTGTTCGAGTCGAACTGTTCGCCAATTTCAAATTCGAGCTGTTTTGGGCGGTGTTTGAGTCGTTCGACGAACCCGAACAATTTGCTTAAAATTCGGCTGTTCGAGTTTCTGTTCGATAACTGTTCGTCACCAAAAGCCTAGCTTGATTTGCACATTAAAACTGTTTATCATTGTTAATAGACTGTTTCAGTGTATAGTGGGCGGGGGAGGGGGATAGATCTATGCTGAAATAACGCTGATCTCCATTTTTTTTTTCTTTCCTGCAATTACAGTGGGGCGGTGCAGTCTCTCAGCCTATCAGCAGTGCACACACACACACAGCAATGTGCATGTGATGCATACAAGCAAGGACATGTGTCATTGGCTGTGTATGTCACATGTCCTTGCTCTATAAGAACCAGCCATTTGCCCCATCGCCACCATTTCCTCACTGCTGCAGCTTAGTGTTAGATGGCACCGCTGCTGCTGTGGGTGCTATAGAGACTAAGAGTGTTTTTTTGGAGCGAATTGTCAGAGAGGTTTAGGGAGTCGGGACTAGTTGTAATATCAGCCCTTTTCAGGGTAGGTTACAGCAGTTCATAGCACTGTTTGCCAGGCAGGTCTGTGCCAGTGCTGTGCAAGTGTTTGTCACAGCATTTGGTGTAATCCAACTCAGCCAATCCTTTTGGGCTAGTAGCATTGTCTGATAGTCATCTGAGTAGCCCACCTGTGAAGCTAGCTACACTGCCTGTGTATCTCAATTTTTACTGCATCTAACCCAGTTAATAGTTTTGGGCCTAGGAGCAGTGTCTGTAAGTCAGCAGAGTAGCCCGCCTGTGAAACTAACTACACCGCCTGTGTATCACTATTTTCACTGCATCAAATCCAGTTAATAGTTTTGAGCCTAGGAGCAGTGTCTGCACGTCAGCAGAGTAGCCCACCTGTGAAACTAACTACACCACCTGTGTATCTGTATTTTTACTGCATCTAATCCAGTTAATAGTTTAGGGCCTAGGAGCAGTGTCTGCACGTCAGCAGAGTAGCCCGCCTGTGAAACAAACTATACCGCCTGTGTATCTCAATTTTCACTGCATCTAATCCAGTTATTAGTTTTGGGTCTAGGAGCAGTGTCTGCACGTCAGCAGAGTAGCCTGCCTGTAAAACTAACTACACCGCCTGTGTATCTCAATTTTCACTGCATATAATCCAGTTAATAGTTTTGGGCCTAGTACCACAGTTTGGCCACTCACTTCTGCTTGGTTTTCATCCATTGGTTGTTGTGCCAACAACTACAGATACAGAGTTGCCAATTAGTTAAGCACTAAAATGAGTGGCAAAAGGCCTGCTGCTGGTGGAAAGGGGAATAGGCGTGTTGGAAAGGGAAAAAAAGGTTGTGTCCGTGGGGTAGGTGGTCAAGCAACAGTAACATCTGCAGAAGAAAGACCATCTTCCAGCCAAAGTAAGATGTCTACTTCTTTTCGTGGACAATCTGATATAATCCCTTTCTTATGACCATCGCTACAAGCATCGCCAAGAATTCCAGATGAGGCACAAAAACAGCAGGTGTTTGAACGGATATCAAGTGCTCATTCAAGTGGGCTCTCCTCCATGTCAACTTCAACATCACAACTACTCCAGTCCTCAGAGTTGTCACCCAAATCGCACTTGTTTCCTCACAGCTCCCAAGTCTCCAGCTGCCCATCTGAGCATGGGGTAACACACATGGTTGAGTCTGTAGAGCTGTTTACGCATACTTAGCCTGGGAATCAGAGGTCTGCTCCAGAGCTTCTGTGAATCCAGATGAGGAAATGATCTGCACTGATGCCCAGAATCTTTGTGAGTCGGATCCAGGCCCAGATGAAGAAGGTTCTGAGCATAATGTAGACCCTCGTTCCCAAACTGTAACTCCTGTTGGTGGAGACAATGAGGAAGATGATGATGAGACTGAGATACCTGATTGGAACGAAAACTTGACTTTTCGGTTGGGGCAGGAAGAGGTTGGCTCTGAGGATGACGGGTGTGAGAACACACAGGATGATGATGACGAGGTTGTAGACCCCACTTACTGTTAAGCCCCAGTCTGCCAGTCCATGAGGTAAGCAGATGGAGGTGGAGGAAGATGCTAGTGATGAGTCTGATGACGAGGTAACGGTGCGCCTTCCTGGACAGAGACGGAGTACTGGAAGCACGTCAACAACTGCATCCTCAACCCCAACTGTGCCTCAGACCAGAAGTCGTGGTGACTCTTCAGGTCACACGGGCTCTAAGCCTTGCATAGCCTGGGCATTTTTTGACATCGCAAAGGATGACCCAACTCATGTTGTCTGTAAGATTTGTCAACAAAATCTCAGTAGAGGCCAAAAAATCACTAGCTTGAGTACTTCATGCATGAACCGTCAGATGGATATGAGGCATAAGTTGCAGTGGGAAGCTCACTGTGCTACAATGTGGCCTAGTGGGCCGGGTCAACCACCGTCTGCCCCATCAAGTGCATCCGTGTCCTCTTCATCCTCTGTCACTGTGGGGACAGCAGTCGCACATGGTTTTGGATGCAGACCTTCCACCTCTTTACCCGCAACAGCCAGTGTGATTGGCAGGTCGTCAGGACATTTGCAAGTGGAAACACCTGCTGGTGTTGAGCGCTCTCCAACATCGACACCACATTTTGATCAAGGCAACATAACATCTCCGCCTGCACCTTCTTCATAGACCAGCAGTTTGCCGGGGACACCCTACTCAATTCTGTCTAAGCACGGCAGCTAGCCCTCAGTCCCTCAGATGTGGACATGTAAAAGACCATTTCCTCCTAGCCATGACAAAGCTAAGAGGTTGAATTTCTCCATCTGCAAGCTGTTGGCTACAGCAATGCTGCCTTTCCGCCTGGTGGACACAGAGGATTTTTGAGACCTTATGTCCGTCGTAGTGCCCCAGTACCAGATGCCCAGTCGCCACTACTTCTCAAAGAAAGCTGTGCCTGCACTAAACCAGCATGTCACACACAATATCACCGCTTCCTTGAGAAACTCTGTGTGTGACAGGGTGCATTTCACCACAGACACTTGGACGAGTAGACATGGACAGGGGCGTTACATGTCGTTGACTGGGCACTGGGTAACTACGGCGACATCAGGAGAAGGGGCTGCTGTCCAAGTTTTGCCATCCCCACGAGTTGCTCATCGATCCTCTGTATCTAGAAGTTCCTCCTTTGCTTCTGCCTCCTCAACCTCCTCTCGGTCCTCCACCTGCACCCAAAGCCTGTCTGGTAATGCCACCCGCGTTGTAACTGCGCAGAAGGAATCATGCACACCTCCTCACTATGCTGTCACCAGGGCTCAACGGCATCAGGCAGTGTTTACATTGAAATGTCTGGGAAATGTGAGTCACACAGCTGAGGAGTTGTGGTCAGCTCTGGAGACCGAGTTCCATCAATGGTTGTCCCCACTCAACCTGCTGCCAGGGAAGGCTGTGTGCGACAATGCTACAAACCTGGGTGCGGCCCTTCTCCGGGGCAATGTCACACATGTGCCTTGTATGGCTCATGTTTTGAACCTTGTTGTCCAGCAATTTTTATCCCACTATCCCGGACTAGATGGGCTTCTGCAGAGGGCACGGTCGCTCTGTGCTCACTTCCGCCATTCTCATCCCGCAGCTTGACGACTTGCATCTCTACAGAAGTTGTTGGGCCTTCCAGTTCACCGGCTGAAATGCTATGTGCCCACACAGTGGAATTCAACTCTGCACATGTTGCAGCGACTGTGGCAGCACCGACGAGCCCTGGTGCAATATGTTATGACGTATAGCCTGGGCCAATGAGATCAAGAGGTGGGGCAAATCACGATGCAGGAGTGGTCTCAGATCAGGGACCTATGCACCCTTCTGCACAGTTTTGAAATAGCAATGAAGATGTTTTAGTGCTGACGATGCCATTATCACCATGACCATTCTGGTGATTTACATGCTGGAGCACACCTTACACAGTGTTCGGAGTCAGGTGGTGGAACAAGAGGAGGAGGAGGAGGAACAGGAGGAGTCGTATGTGGAAGGGATCATATCTCCAAGGTCAAGAAGGTTGGCAGCACCAAGGCGGCTGGCATTGGAGGCTGGGGGAGAGGGATTACAGAGGGCGCATGGTAGCAGCCAAACTGTTGAGGAAGCTGCAGGAGGCGAGGAAGAAGTGGAGGACAAACTGGCGCTGGGCATGGAACACTCATCAGATGAGGGAGACCTTGATCAAATTTCTGCTGTGCGAGGTTGGGGGGAGAGGGCAGACGAAGGAAGCATGATTCTCACCTCGTCACCACCAAGACAACAAGGACTTGGTCCTCCTGGATGCGCAAGACACATGAGTGCCTTCTTGCTGCACTACCTGCAACATGACCCTCGGATTGTCAGAATCCGAAGTAATGCAGACTACTGGGTTGCCACACTCTTAGATCCCCGGTACAAAAGCAAATTTGGCGAAATAATTCCTGCCATAGAAAGGGATTCACGCATGCAGGAGTATCAGCAGAGACTGTTACAGAATCTAACATCTGCTTTTCCACAAAACACCAGTGGTGCACGTAGTGAATCTCTGAGTTCTAACTTGCCAACCGTGGGACTATCGAGTCATCACTCAAACCGTAACAGTAACATCGTATCTGGTGGTAACAGCAATTTTTTCCAATCGTTTCAACATTTTTTTAGACCATCCTTTGCAAGGCCACAGAAGACAAGAAGTCTGACGCACAGCCAACGCCTAGAGAGGATGGTACAAGAGTATCTCCAAGTTAACATTGAGGCCATGACTGTGGAACTGGACCCTTGCTCATTTTGGGCTTCCAATCTTGAAAAATGGCCTGAGCTCACCACTTACGCCATGGAGATCTTGTCGTGCCCCGCAGCCAGCGTTCTCTCTGAACGTGTGTTCAGCGCTGCTGGTGGTGTGCTGACAGATAAGCGCACGCGGCTGTCCAGTGACAATGTAAACAGACTAACGTTCATCAAGATGAACAAATCCTGGATCCGCAAGGACTTTTCTACCCCTGTGTCATCTTGGGGAGATAAAAAGCTTGATGATTTTTGAAAATCACCTCACCAACCGTTTTAAAAAACTCTGGCGAAATTGATGCCACTTAATGGTGTCTGTGGCTGAATTTTTGGAAAAAATGGAGACTCTTTTATTTAGTCCCCTTGCTGAGTTTTACATGACGTTGCCATCATCAATTCCAGGTGGGTGAGGTCGTCTGCAGAGTTGTTTACCCATACTATGGCTTGGGATTCAGAGGTCTGCTCCAAAGCTTTAGTGTCTGCTAGTCAGCAGAGTAGCCCAGCCACCCACCACCTGTTTACCTAAGTACTATTTTTAACGGCATCTGGCACAGGAAATCCTTTTGGGCCTAGTAGAATTTGGTGCTACTCAGCAGCATACCCCACCCATGAAGCAAGCTACACCACCTGTTTACCTAACTACTATTTTGTAACAGCCCTATAGATAAAGATGTAAATCTATGTAGCAGTATAATGTTCTTGTAGTATTCAAGTAGAGAAAATGCTCCTTGGCATTGCTGCCTGTGGTTCAATGCTACAGCTGCTGCCTGTCATGGAAGTGGTTGGATGTTCAAAGCCCATGGAAAACGAAACTGAAAGAAAACTGAAGAATTAACTACCGTATATACTCGAGTATAAGCTGAAATTGCCCCTCTCGGCTTATACTCGAGTCATTTCCAGAGGTCGGCAGGGGAGGGGGAGTAGCAGCTGTCTAATCATGCTCATTTGCTCCTGGCACTGTCCCTGCAGGTCCCTGGTTCTCCAGGCGCTGACAGCTTCTTCCTGTGTTGAGTGGTCACATGGTACCGCTCAATACATCATTACCGCGATGACGTGTTATTGTGCGCACAGCCCTCTGCCTGAACAGTCACTGCGGAGGACGCTGAGGAGCAGAGGGCAGCGACGAGAGGTATGTCTTTTTTTTTAAATTGCAGCAGCAGATATACTGTACAGTTAATAATATCAGCATAAACTGCATTTTATGGGGCCATAATCTACTTTTATGCAGCATTATATGGGGCAAATGTTTCCATGGAGCATCTTATGGGACAATAATCAACTTTTAAGCAGCATTATATGGGGCAAATATCTGTATGGAGCATCTTATGGGGCCCTTATTAACCTTTGTGCAGCATTATATGGGGCATAGTTTAATATGGAGCATCTTATGGGGCCCATCATAAACTTTATGGAGCATTATATGGGGCGTATTTTGTATGGAGCATCTTATGGGGCCCATCATGAACTGTATGGAGCATTATATGGGGCTCCTGATTCAATATGGATATTCAAAAACACTTAACCTACTGATATCTCAATTTATTATACTTTTATTGGCACCTATTTTTATTTTTGAATTTTACCAGTAGCTGCTGCATTTTCCAACCTAGGCTTATACTCGAGTCATTAAGTTTTCCCAGTTTTGTGGCAAAGTTAGAGGTCTCGGCTTATACTCGGGTCGGCTTATACTCGACTATATATGGTAATTTTATTAATTTCAGTCCCATTGTTATAAATACTTGCTACATTCAATGTTGATCTCTTAAAAGTTCAATCCTACAAAAGGAAAGTTCCACCCATTAATGCAGCTAAACTCCACTCTATTCTAAGGGACTACAAATTATTCTCTAAAAACAGCTTAGTGATGAGCCCTCCTGCCTTTTAGTCCCTTGGGCAGCTGCACTGACTTCAGAGGCAATGTGTCCACCTATGGATTGATGAAACCCAATGGAGTCCACTTAATTACAATGTTGTCTTTTGATTTGGTGAGAAGAATAGCAATGTCCACCCATTGCACACAGCAAGTGTAACCTTTACCAGTAGAACACTAAAGAAATCTGATGCAGAAAAATATATTAACCCCTTATCGATCTGTAATTTTTCGTCTTATTTGCTTTATACTTATATGGTGCTTACAAATTACTGTGTGATTTATATACATTTTTTCAAACTGGTTATTGAAAACAGTGATTTTGCTATTACTTTTCTTTTGTTGATTTTTTTAAAACTGCTGTATGAACTTGAGTATAAGCCGACCCGAGAATAAGCTGAGGCCCCTAATTTTGCCACAAAAAACTGGGAAACTTATTGACCCGAGTAAAAGCCTAGGGAGGGAAGTGCAGCATCTACTGGTAAATTTCAAAAATAAAAATAGATACCAATAAAAGTAAAATTAATTGAGACATCAGTAGGTAAAAGGTTTTTGAATATCCATATTGAATCAGGAGCCCGATATAATGCTCCATACAGTTCATAATGGGCCCCATAAGATGCTCCATACAAAATATGCCCCATGTAATGCTGCACAAAGGTTAATGATGGCCTCATAAGATGCTGCATATTAAAATATGCCCCATATAATGCTGCACAAAGGTTCATGATGGCCCCATAAGATGCTCCATATAAAAAATATGCCCCATATAATGCTCCACAGAGGTTAATGGCCCCATAAGATGCTCCATAAAATAATATGCCCCTTATGCTGCTGCTAATGCAATAAAAAAAAAATGACATACCTCTCGTCGCTGGGGCAGAGGTGCCGGTGTCCTGAGAAGGCAGGGACACCGGTGTGCTAGGGGGGCCAGGTGCCGAGTCGCCACTGGCTCATGCCCCCGGCACTTGTGATATTCACCTGTCCCCATTCCACCGCCGCACATCACTGTGTCTTCCGTCTCTCTGCAGTGGCTGTTCAGGCAGAGGGCACGCACTATCCACGTCATCATGCCCTCTGACCTGAACACAACAGCCAGAGGATGTGGAAGACAGAGCCCGGAGGTGGAACTCGGACAGGTGAGTATCGCATGGCTCACCCCCCGTCATACTCACCCTCCTGGTGTGGTCTCTGCACTTCCCTGCTTCTCCATCATCCCGGGGTCGGCAGCTCTTCCAGTGCTGAACGGTCACATGGTACCGCTCATTAAAGTAATGAATATTCACTCCACGCCTATGGGAGTGGAGTAGTGTCCATATTCATCACCTTAATGAGTGGTACATGTGACCGCTGAGCACAGGAAGAGCTGCCAGCACTGAGACCATCGGAGTTGCAGGCACCACTGGAGGAGGGTGAGTATGATGTCTTCAAGAAGGATTTAGAGCGGCCGACCAAGACATAAAAAAATTGCTCAAGTGCCGCCCCCCACATCCTGGCAAATGTGGCCCTGGATATATTAGTTTCAAGGGAAGAAAATATCCTCAAAAACACAAGCATGGGTAACAATAATCAACATGGATTTAGTGATTCTATTGACCACAACGTAAAGGGTGTACATGAGGTACCTAAACTGTACAGGAAAAGAGAGATGAAGGAAAAGATGTCAATATTCGTTACTTTAATGAGCGGTACCACGTGACCGCTGAGCACTAGAAGAGCTGCTGTGTCGGGACAACAGAGTGATGCAGGGAGAACTTGCAGTGATCACGCCAGGAGTGGGTATGATGTGACAGCCGCCAGCTCCTGCCGCTCCCCCTCCCCCTGGGACCCTCTGGGACCCCTTGGGACCCCCTGGGACAATGACTCGAGTATAAGCCGAGAGGGGCACTTTCTGCCCCAAAAAATAGGCTGAAAATCTTGGCTTATACTCGAGTATATACGGTAAATATTTTTTTTTATTTTTTTTTTAACCAATTGTTTTTTATTAAAGAATTCCAATAACAAAAGTAACCAATAGTCACTAATTACAATATACCAAGAAAACAAACAATTTAACCATTGGGAATGGGAAAAGGGAGGAGGGGGAGGAATGCAGATTAACAATTTACCACATATAAGATAGGTAGTGGACTAATGGCAGCTCCAATTACAAAGTGTAGAGTTTACCGTAAAACAAGACATAATGAAAATCAGGGCGATACATCAACTGTGTTATAGGTAGAGGAAATCCATGGGTCCCACCAGTTCAGAATTTTTATTTTCTGGTTCAAGTCATGGGCCAGCATAATCTCATATGCGCAGTGTAAATTTAAACGAGATATAGTCTCTTGTAGAGTCAGTAGAACCGGTGTTTTCCAATGAGCTGCTATAGTCTGACGGGCCGCTATGAGAGTGTTTGTTATGATAGGACTTAAGCTGAGGGGGAAAGATTCCAGGTCCAAGCCAAGTAAAGCTAAAGATGGCGTTAATACCATGGGAAGCCCCGTCAGAGATGAAAGAAGGGAGCTCACCTCAGTCCAGAACTGATTCACACCCGGACAGGACCACCACATATGAGCTTCTGAACCCGGATCAGAACATCCCTTCCAACAGAAGGGGGAGAGGGAGGATCCCGGTCCACCAAACCTTGCAATTCGAGTCGGGGTTAGGTACCAGTTAAACATAAGTTTTTTCGATTGCTCCAGATGGTTAATGCAGCGCGTAAAATGAGAAGCATGACCCGAGGCTGTCAGCCATTGTTCTAAAGAAGCTGAGAAAGCAAGTCTGGACTCCCACCTAAGCATATAAGGGAGTTTAGTAGTGAGACGTGATGCGAGAAGAGCTTTATAAATGATAGAAATCCCACGGCGAGCTTGACTGGGTTGTCCAAAGAGTGCTTGCAACGAGAAATTAATCTCCAGGGGATCGTAAACTGGGATTGTCACTGTATTAAGAAAGTGTCGGAGCCGGAAGTAGGAAAACAAAGATGAAGGAGAGAGGGAAAATTTGGAGATTAGGGCATTATAAGGAGGAAGACGACCCTGATCTAATAGGTCGTCAAGTAAAGATATGGGTGTGGATCCGCTGCCCCAAGTTGTAAAGGAGATCTCTCCCATAAGGGTTTCTACAGCTCGCATGGAAATATGCTTATAAAGGAAAGGGAAATGTGAGTTTTTAAATTTATGCCAAATCGAAAGAAGGTTTTGGATAGAGCGTAGGGTGGAGGGTGGAGAGAAAAAGCGAAGAAGATTCATCTCCAAAAGAAGTCTGGTCGATCCACGAGGAGCAAAACACGCCTCAATCTGTAACCATAGCGAAGTAGGAGACCCGAGCCACCAAATCCTCGCCACGTCCATGCCAACTGATGAATGGTATGATGCAATGTCGGGAACTCCGAAGCCACCCCTGGTTATATGGGAGGGTCAGAGTGGACATGGCGACCCGGTGTGGTTTATTACTCCAAATGAACCGACTCAGAACCGATTGGAAAAGGTTAAGATACTTTTTGGGAAAGGGAAGGGGGATGCAGCGGAGAAGGTATAGGATCTTAGGGAGGAGCATCATTTTAACAGTTTGGATTCGAGCGACCCAGGATAATTGGTGAGCAGAATATTCTGAACATAACAAACGGATGGAGGAAAGTAAAGAGTCGCAGTTTTTTCTAATAATGGTTTTAATAGAGGAGATGTGGATCCCTAGGTAGCGAAAGCCATCAGTGGTCCAGCTGAAGGGAAATTGCGCAGAGAGCACCTGTTGGGAAGATGAGGGGAGGTTGACCGGGAAGATCGAGGACTTGGAAAGGTTGAGCTTATAGAAAGAAGCATTAGAAAAGTCGGAGAGAACAGACATAATAGCTGGGATAGAGATAGATGGGTTCGTGCAAGTGAGGAGAACATCATCAGCATATAGACTGATTCTATGGTCTACAGGGCCCACAGAAATACCTGAAATATCAGGGTGAGTGCGAATAATAGCTGCCAGCGGCTCCATAACAAGGGCAAAAATGAGGGGGGAAAGGGGGCAGCCCTGACGCGTCCCGTTGGATATTGAAAAAGTGGAGGAAGAAAAGCCACCCGCCTTAACAAAAGCACAGGGGGACGAGTATAAGGCCATAATGGCTGATTTAATATTGCCACAAAAGGCAAATTTGTCTAGGACTGCCGCTAGGTACCCCCAATGCACACGGTCAAAAGCTTTTTCCGCATCTAGGGACACGAGTACACCAGGGGAACCTCTCCCTTCCAGAACCTCTAAGAGATCTATGACCCTTCTTGTGGCATCCCTTGCTTGACGGTCAGGAATGAATCCCACCTGATCCAAAGCAATTAATGATGGAAGTACAACTTTGATGCGGTCCGCTAGCAGCTTAGAATAGATTTTCAAATCACAGTTAAGCAAAGCTATCGGGCGATAGCTGCTCGGGTCTGTAGGAGGTTTCCCCGGTTTTGGAATTGTGGAGATAGCCGCTTTTAGTCCCTCTGGTTTGATGTGTCCCTCACGCTGCCAGAACTGGAAAAGAGATAATAGATGAGGAGCAAGGAGGGAAGAGAAAGAAGAATAATACTGATAGGGGAAACCGTCTGGGCCCGGGGCAGAACGTTTTTTGGTGGAGCGAATGACTTCTAGAATTTCAGGGAGAGTGAAAGGTTTATTTAGATATTCTAGTTGATCCGCAGACAGCGAAGGGAGTTTGGCTTTTGCGAGGAAGGCAGAAATGGCTTCAGGGGAGGGTTGAGGTGTAGAAGGAGAGGAGGACAGATTATAGAGATCATTATAGTAATTGCGGAATTGTTCAGCAATTAGAATAGGGTTACGGA
This sequence comes from Ranitomeya imitator, assembly GCF_032444005.1. Taxonomy (NCBI): domain Eukaryota; kingdom Metazoa; phylum Chordata; class Amphibia; order Anura; family Dendrobatidae; genus Ranitomeya; species Ranitomeya imitator. The sequence goes on from NC_091284.1 coordinate 177,610,228, forward strand.
TTGTGTCTCCATTGGAGGAGATAGTGTGCGAAATTCTGGAACGGATCTCTGCTTTTTTAATTCTACGAGCAAGGAGGGCTCCAGCTCTGTCCCCCATGCTATAGTAGAAGGATTTGGTTTTTTTCAGTTGGAGTTCGACTCGCGACAGAAGGAATGCGCGTAGTTGGTTCCGACTTTTCAATAAGTCTGAAAGAGTCATGGAATCCTGAGAGGACAAGAGAGACTTTTCAAGCGTTTTAATCCTGGTTAGGAGGGAGTCCAGAGTCGCATTATACTGTCTTTTGGTGTGGGCTGCTAGTTTGAGGAAGTGACCCCGCATTACAGCCTTATGGGAAAACCATAACACATCTGGAGCAATGTCATCAACATTATTAAATTGAAAAAACTCTTTCAGGTGGGTAGAAAGGGCGTCATGATTGGTCGGAGATGTCAGGAGGTGTTCGTTCATTTTCCAGGAAGTCAAGGGGGAGTGGGGAGTAGAGTCCGAAATAGTTAAAGTAATAAGGGCATGATCTGACCAAGAGATAGTGTCAATGTCGGCCGTCATACATAAGGGAAGGAGAGAGTCATTAACTAAAAAGTAGTCTATACGGCTAAAAGATTTGTGTCTGGGGGAAAAGAAGGTGTAGTCTCGTTCATTGCTGTGAAGGTATCGCCAAATGTCGTGTAGGTGAAAGGAGGAGGTGATAGGGGCTAGGTCAGATCTAAAAGTCAGGGGATTCGAGCAGTCGAGGGATTTGTTTAAGGGGGCATTCAGGTCACCCGCAATTAGTTTATGTCCCACCATAGAAGGAATAAGGTCAACTAATAGCGAGTTGAGGAAGGTAGATTGTTTTGAGTTTGGGGCGTATATCGCTAATAAGGAGAACAGAACCTCATTTAAGCGGCAGGTCAGGAGTAGATATCTTCCCTCAGGATCAGTTAAAACTTTAATCAATTCAAACGACAAGTTGGCGCTAATAAAAATTGCAACCCCAGATTTTTTATCCTGAGCGTTAGAAAAAAAACGCTGGGGATAAAAGCGGGAGGTTATGCGGTAGTTATCAGCTTCTAGAAGATGAGTCTCCTGTAAAAAGACAATATCCGCACGTGATTTTTTTAATTGGCCATATAAAAGAGAACGTTTTTGAGGGGAGTTAAGGCCATTCACATTTAAAGCTAATGTCGAGAAAGGCATGATCAGAATCGGTAATGGACCACTAGTTCACATGTTGGAGCAATATAGAGCGCAGGAGATAATCTGCATACAAAGGAGGGTAGTGGGGGGAAGGGGTAAAAGGTACACACAATCAGGATAATAATAACGAACATTTCAGACAATGACATTCCATAACAAAAACCAAACCAAAAAAGAAGAAAATAAGGCATTAATAGCAGAACAAGGACCGCAGAACCCCTGAAAATAGGACATGAGGGGTCCGCGATGCTCCCGCCGCTTACCAACAATATTTACAAAGAAGAAAAATAAAATAAAAAGTGGAAAAAAATCTAAAAGTCCAGAGCGAACAGAAATCGCTCGATGGGGCCACATTCCCAGGTGTATTTATTAGAGGAAAAAGGAAGGGCGAACGAGGGAATCAAGGAGAGAACGGAAAGGGGACAGGTACAAAAATACAACCTGAGAAGTGAGAAGAAAAACAAAAAAAGCTACCAGGAAGACGGTCCCCTGGGCATATTATCCAGCAGGAATGAAATCCAGATCAGCAGGAACGATATCAGGCAATTCTCCATTCTGGGTCGATTCTTTTCCCGCGAGGTCCCTTCTTAACAATGGAGTCTTGTCCGGAACGCTGAGACGTTGCAGAAGGGGACGCTGGAAGGAAGTTCCAGTTTTCCAAGAGTCGTGCCGCTTGAGCGGGAGTAAGGCAGACGTGGGTGGTATTGTCTCTGCGTATAATCAGGCGTGTAGGATGACCCCATCTGTATGCGACTTCTTTGTCACGCAGGAGCGTTGTGTATGGTTTGAACGCACGACGCTGGGCCAATGTGCCTGGAGATAAATCCGGATACACCTCCAGCTTCACAAAGCGATCAGAAAGGGCAGGGGCTGCTCTTAGTGCTTTCAAAATGTCCTCCTTAGCTTCAAAGAAATGCACTCTTGCAAGTACGTCTCGAGGAAGGTCTGAACGGACGCCAGAGGGCTTCTGTACCCTGTGGATGCGGTCAATTTTTAGATCTCTAGGCTCTAATCCTGGTAAAACTTCCAGCATGAAATCCTGAAGAAAGGCTCTCAGCTCCTCGGGAGGGATCGACTCTGGGACGCCTCTAAGGCGGACGTTGTTCTGTCTATGTCTATCCTCCAGGTCATAGTTCTTGGTCTGTAATGCCTCTACCGAGAGCTGAAGCTGTTCATGTTCATCCAAGAGAGTGTTATGGGATTGAACAAGTTCAGCCATTTTGGATTCAAGGTGGTCCGTGCGGTTACCCAAGTCCACCACCTCCCCCCTGAGCTCCGCCACCATAATCTTCATATCGTCTTGAATGGAGACTCTAAGCTCCGACAGTAGCCCCTTCATCAGGGTGAGGGTGACTGGCGAGTCTGGGGAAAGGACCGCCGAAACTGCATCCTGTGCCTGGGAGTCGCGACGAGAAGCGCGGGCTGCACGGGGGGAGGGAGGCGCCATGTTGGGGAGAGGTGCTGCGTCTGAGCGGCCTGGAGGGAAGTAATCTGAGACCCGTTTAGAGAGCGCAGACTGCAGGTGTTTTACCTTTCCCATCAGATGAGGATCGGTTAATGAGGCTCTGCGGTAAGAATTAGCAGGATATAGGCGATCTGGACGCTTTTATAGATGCTTTAGTGCCCAGGGGAACGGGAGCTCCTGGATCAAGCAGCCTCCACCATGAGCAGTCAGGCCACGCCCCCCTATACGGTAAATATTAATCTCCTTTTGTACTGTGTTTTAGAGTTCTACATTTAATGTTTGTTTTTTCATGACATGTTTAAAGTTACTTTTTTATATTGATTTAAATTTTTCTAAATAATATATTTTTCAAGGAGTCATCAAAGATCTTTGATGAACATTTAATTGCCGGGAGTCGGGACCAATAGAAGCATTAGCATTGTGGATTCTTTGTCTTACTACATAGCACTTACTGAGCGCAAATTAGTTGACAAAACAAAAGACAGAACCAGTGATATACCGCTCCTATCTTCATCACAGCATGGCTGTCTCTGAAAGGCCAGGTTCACACAAGCATATTCATCTAGGAAACAAAAGACATATTTAATCCATGCTAATTTGATTGTCATCCGTCTGTCATCCATAAATGTATGTATCTATATCTGTGTGTAAATAAATCAGTTTTTGATATGCATATGGAATCTGGATGATATCCATTTTTCACAATAAAAAATAATAAAAGGTATAATGCACCTTTCTAAGAAATCTTCCGAGTGAATGCATTAACATGAAAGCAAAAGGGATGGTGTACGTTCTTCTGGCATTTTTTTTGCGCACCTATTAAAATGTATTGGCAAGCTTATTCTAAAAAAAATGGAGTCTACTGCGTGCTGCAATTTATTTTTTTTCCACACAGACCTATTGCCCATGTGGAAAAATGGTTATGTGATCTAACACATTAATAAACATTGCTCCATGTGCTGTTTGTGCTCAGTTATTTTTCCATATGGACAGTACACAGACAAAAAGTACATTAATATGAACTAAGCAGAACAGAATCAGACCTGCTCCTTTTACATTGCAGGAGCATCAATACAACAACATGAAAAGATGTCATTGTAGACTGGAGATTCACACCCCCCATCATCAAAAAGCAGTGGGCGGTTGGGAACAAGATAAAAGAACTCATATAAAGTACTAGCAATATAGCCATTTACAAAGTGTCATCAGGATCATGAATGCTTTTCTTACATTTATTAACAAAATGTCGTTGAAAAAAAACATAATTTAGAATATTTGCTAAGCCAATAAATTCATATCTGTATATTATTTCTAGTTATGAAAGACTGAAGGTTAAAGGTGGATTTCAATTTCAGCAAATACAGTAAATGTTATTCTTTCCATGATGAAAAAGATCAATTTCTAAGATACTTTTTGTATCAATTCCTCAGATTTTTAATGATCTCTGCTGGCAGCAATTCCTGTGAGAACCTCAAATGTTTACTCCAAAGAAATAAAAATTGGACCAGGTAATGTGATTGACACACAGGTGTTGGCTTGTTATGTCTGCTACACATACTGTTACTGTACTGTAACTAATTCTGTGACTATGTGCAGAGCCGTATTTGGCGTTCATGCTGCCCTAGTCACTTTAAGTGGCCATGTCTTCCACTGATGAGTAGTGTTGAGCATTCCGATACCGCAAGTATCGGGTATCGGCCGATATTTGCGGTATCGGAATTCCGATACCGAACTCCGATACTTCCCGCGTATCGGATACCGGAATCGGAAGTTCCCAGAATTCAAACTGCACGCAGCAGCCAATGAGGAATGAATGGAAGTGTGGGCACATCCTGTTTAGGATGGTGGGCATGTAAGTACTGGCAAGGCTGTGATTGGCTGCTGAAATGATGTCACTCTGCACTATAAAAAACGCTGCCGCCATTTTGCGCTCACTCTGCTGTGATTTCAGTTAGGGACAGGACGCTGTGTTCTAACTGAGGGCCAGTTGAGATAGCTAATTGCTTTATTTTGCTTTCCCAAGGCTAATTTAGCAAAACGCTGTGTGTTGTTCACTGTTCACCTTGCTCTTGCCTTGCAGCGCTGTTTTAACAGCGTTCTGCAAGGTCTCTGTGTGTGTGTGTGTGTGTGCAGCTCACTCTGTCGTCTGTGTGCAGCCATATACCCGGTTGTATTCAGCTCAGGGGGGTTCACACTGCCTCATACAGTTCTATCCATTGTCCTTTTTTGCTCATAGTGCAGCCTGCTGCACATTTTTTCTAAAATTTCCTATTAGTGTTTTTCCACCCGTCTCCAGCTAAATTGTGGAAAAACACTACATAGGATAACCTAGAGGGGGGTTTTTGGGCCTTGCAGCACCGTTTACGGCTGTCTGCACGGTCTCCGTGTGAGCGCAGCTCGCCCTGTAGTCTGTGTGCAGCCACAGCCGTTTGTATTCAGCTCAGGGTAAGTCACTGCCTCATACCGTGAAAAAACTTTTCCTTTTTTTCAAATAGTGCAGCCTGCTGAAAATTTTTCCAAAAATTTCCTATTAGTGTCTTTCCACCTGTCTCCAGCTAAATAGTGGAAAAACACTACATAGGATAACCTAGAGGAGGGTTTTTGGGCCTTGCAGGGCCGTTTACAGCTGTCTGCACGGTCTCCGTGTGAGCGCAGCTCGCCCTGTAGTCTGTGTGCAGCCACAGCCAGTTGGATTCAGCTCAGGGTGCGTTACTGCCTCATACCGTTAAATAACTTGTCCTTTTTTTCAAATAGTGCAGTGCTATGAACAGGTGATTCAGAACCACAATGGACCTAGTGTTTAAGAGCACACAAAGTGACCTGATAGTTACTAACATAGGACGAGCTCTGAGACGTGGGAACTCTGCTGACCGCAATCCCTAATCCTATCATACCACACTAGAGGTAGCCGTGGATTGCGCCTAACGCTCCCAGCTTGGCAAGATCCCGCATTGCTGCTCTGCAGCGCCGATTCCGCCTTCCGGAACACCGCATCATATGTGACCTACCTACCAGGTGGAATTCCACGTTACATATGTTGGAGCGGTTGTGTGAGCAGCAGCAAGCAGTAATGGAGTACCAGCTGCATCAGGCGCTAAAAAGTCTTGCCTGCTTCAACAAAGTTTGCAAGCGTTAAGGGATGATGTTGTGGAAGAGGTGGAGGATGAGGAGTCACCTTTTCCATCAGCTTCTGGAGAGTCAGCGCCACGTGGTTCCTCACAAAGGGGTACGCAGGGGCCACTTTGTGAGGAGGATGAGGAGGAGTCAATGGAGGAGGAAGAGCTCCGTCCAGAGGAGGGAGTGAGACAATTGTCCAGTGGTCAGTGTGTACAGCGAGGGTGGGGTGATGACGAGCGGGCAGAGATCATGTCTCAAGCAGGGGACAGCGTTTCTGGACCAGTTGGCAGTCTGCAGCACATGGTGGATTTCATGCTGCAGTGCCTGAGAAACGACCGCCGCATCGACCACATTCTCAACATGCCTGATTATTGGGTGTTCACCCTCCTCGATCCTCGCTACCGGGACAACATCCAAAACCTCATCCCAGCGTTGACCTGGGAGCGTAAAATGCAGGAGAACCACAACACACTGGTGAATTCCATCATCTTCTCCAGTCCAACTGAGAGGAGTGCTGCTAGTGCTTTACAAAGCAGCTCAGTGCGTCGAGGCAGTGGGGGAGGCTCTGCACAAAGAGGGAGCAGAAGCAGTGCCTCTGCCGAAGGCAAGACCAGTATGGCACAACTGTGGCAAACTTTTGTGTGCCCGCCCCAAATGTCTACACCATCACCGGCGGCTCCAGTCAGCAGGAGGCAACGGTTCCATCAGATGGTGACAGACTACATGGCTTGCCCTCTTACTGTACTCCCAGACGGCTCTTCCCCGTTCAAGTTTTGGGTCTCTAAGCTGGATACATGGCCAGAGCTAAGCCAGTATGCATTGGAGGTGCTGGCTTGCCCTGCGGCTAGTGTCTTATCGGAACGTGTCTTTAGTGCCGCAGGTGGTGTACTAACAGACCGTCGCATGCGACTATCCTCCGATAACATTGACCGGCTTACTTTCCTGAAAATGAACCAGGCCTGGATCTCGCAGGAATTTGCCACTCCTCTGCCTGATTAAGTAATTGGGTGTCATCCAGGTCTCCTGATGTGTTCATCTTTCTACCACCTGAACTGCTATTCCTGGGCTCCAACACCGCCAGTTGCGGCTCAGAAGTGCAGGCTGCACAGTCAAAACATACGACCCAGTGTTATTGGGTTTCAGTAACGTCAGCTGATCCCCAGCTGTGTAGCCGGCAATGTGTCCTGCAACCGCCACGCTGGCACAACAACCTAAATGTAAGGGAACCTGTCCCCCCCCGGCGTTTGTTACTGAAAGAGCCATCTTATGCAGCAGTAATGTTGCACAAGGAAAAGGTAGCTCTTTTAGTTTAGCTCCTTGCACACGCAGAACTTAACACTTATAAAATGTGTTCACTGATACCGTTATACCTTCCCGGAGCTGGGACTTTCCTTCATAATGTGACGCAGCACAGCCGTCATTCCTACCCCCTTGGTGCCATGCGCTGCCTCCTCAGCGTTGTTTTAAGCTGTCATGGAGCCTGCGCTGTTCTGTTATCCCTTGGCCATGGCCAATTTGCGCTGCCTGTCTTCTGACATAATTTGGTGTCAGGCTGGCTGCGCCTGTGCGCCTGCGCTGCCCGAGAACCCGCCTCGCAGTGTCTTCTGATTGAATCACACTGCGAGCCTGGGATCCATGGGCATGCGCAATGCATATCTTCACCTCGGGCTCTCGCTCATCTCCCTCCGCCTTCTTTAGACTGTGCGCCGTCAGCTGATCCCTAATAGCCTGCCACGGCTGTGACGCCGCACAGTCTGAAGAAGAGGGAAGGAGGGGAGTGAGAGGCGAGGATATGCACTGTGCATGCCCATGGATCCAAGGCCCGCAATGGGATTACATTAGACAACACTGCGAGGTGAGATCTGGAGCAGCGTGGACGCACAGGCACTGACAGCCTGACACCAAATTATGTCAGAAGACAGGCAGCGCAAATTGGGCATGGCCAAGGGATAACAGACCAGCGCAGGCTCCGTGACAGCTTAAAACAACACTGAGGAGGCAGCGCACGGCACCAAGGGGATAGGAATGACAGCTGTGCTGCGTTCCATTACGAAGGAAATTCCCACCTCCGGGACGGTTTTACGGTACAAGGGGACACATTTTTAGTGTTTACTTCTGTGTTTGCAAGGAGCATAATTAAAAGAGCAACCTTTTCCTTTTGCATCCTTAGTGCTGCACAAGATGGCTCTTTCAGCTACAAACGTCTTGGGAGGGGGGTTAAAGGTTTCCTATTAACTTGCCCCAATCAGGCTTTGGCCTACACTCTGTTTCTCTGCTCCTCCTGCTGTCCCTGGGCTCTAACACCGCCAGTTGGTGCCTGGAAGTGCTGTCTGCACAGTCAACAGTCGCTCCTCTGTTATTGGGGTTCAGTAACGTCAGCTGATCCCCAGCTGTGTGTGCGGCAATACCTCCAATCTGCTCCTCCTGCTGTCCCTGGGCTCTAACACCGCCAGTTGGTGCCTGGAAGTGCTGTCTGCACAGTCAACAGTCGCTCCTCTGTTATTGGGGTTCAGTAACGTCAGCTGATCCCCAGCTGTGTGTGCGGCAATACCTCCAATCTGCTCCTCCTGCTGTCCCTGGGCTCTAACACCGCCAGTTGGTGCCTGGAAGTGCTGTCTGCACAGTCAACAGTCGCTCCTCTGTTATTGGGGTTCAGTAACGTCAGCTGATCCCCAGCTGTGTATCCGGCAACGTGTCATGCGACCGCCACGCTGGCACAACAAAAATGTAAGGGAACCTGTCACCCCCCCCCCCCCCCCCTAGGCATTTGTTACTGAAAGAGCCACCTTGTGCAGCACTAATACTGCACAAGGAAAAGGTCGCTCTTGAAATTATGCTCCTTGGAAACGCTGAACTACACACTCATGTAATGTGTCCCCTCACACCGTCCAACCGTCCCGGAGGTGGGAATTTCCTTTGTAATGTGACGCAGCACAGCCGTCATTCCTACCCGCTTGGCTCCGTGCGCTGCCTCCTTAGCGTTGTTTGATTCCGTCATGGACCCTGCGCTGTTATGTTATCCCTTGGCCATGCACAGTTTGCGCTGCCCGTCCTCTGACATCATTTGTTGTCGTCCTGGCTGCACCTGTGCGTCCACGCTGCCCGAAATGCCACCTCGCAGTGTCGTCTAATGTGATCCCACAGTGGGCCTGGTATCCATGGCCATGCGCAGTGCATATACTAGCCTCTCACTCCCCTTCTTCACGCTTCTTCAGACTAGGCGGCGTCAGCTGATCCCTAATAGCATGCCACGGCCGTGACGCCGCACAGTCTGAAGAAGCAGGAAGGAGGTGAGTGAGAGGCGATGATATGCACTGCGCATGCCCATGGATCCCTGGCCCGCAGTGGGATTACATTAGATGACACTGCGAGGTTGGATCTCGGGCAGCTTTGACGCACAGGCACTGCCAGCCTGACACCTAAATGATGTCAGAAGATGGGCACCGCTAACTGTGCATGGCCAAGGGATAACATTACAGCACGGGCTCCGTGACAGAACCAAACAACGTTGAGGAGGTGGCGCACGGCTCCAAAGGGGTTGGAATGACGGCTGTGCTGTGTCACATTACAAAGGAAAGTCCCACTTCCGGGACGGTTTAACGGTGTGAGGGGACACATTATATGAGTGTGTACTTCAGCGTTTGCAAGGAGTATAATTTTAGGAGCCACCATTTTCCATGTGCAGTATTACTGCTGTACAAGATGGCTCTTTCAGCAACAAATTCCTGGGGGGGGGGGGTTAAAGGTTCCCTTTCAACTTGCTCCACTGCAGGCTTCGGCCTACACTCTGCTCCTCTTTGATTCCCTGGGTTTCAACACTGTCAGTTGCCACCTGGAAGTGTTGTCTACACAGAAAAAACACTAGCTGATGTGTCAGTGGGGTTCGGCACCGCCAGCTGTTCCCCTGCTGTGTAGTCAGCAACGTGTCCAGCACAAGCCACGCTGGCACAACAGAACAAAAGCTGCCACCAGTGCAGGCTTCGGCCTACACTCTGCTCCTCTCCTCCTCCTGCTGACCCTGGGCTCTAACACCGCCAGTTTTTGCCCGGACGTGCTAGCTGCACAGAGAAAAACACCAGTCAATGTGTCAGTGGGGTTCAGCACCGCCAGCTGTTCCCCTGCTGTGTAGCTGGCAACATGTCCTGCAAATGCCATGCAGGCACCTGAACTGAAATTAAAGGGAAGCTGCCCCCACCCCCCCCAGGTGTTTCTATGTATAACAGCCACTTTGTACAGCAGTACTGCTGCATTTGTACAAGGTGGCTGACTTTTTCTCCTTGCCCACGTTGAATTTAACACGTACAAAATGTGTCTCATTACAGACCATTACAATGTCCCTGAGGTGTGACTTTCCTTATTAATGACACGCAGCACCCCCCTTTGTAGCGCTGCCCGTCTTCTGACATCATTGGTTGGCTGCTTGTGCCTGTCCGTCCGCCCTGCCCGACACAACCCCCCTCGTTGTCTCATATATTTTGACTGCGAGGGTGTGATTGATGGGCATATGCAGTGCATATGTTCGCCTGTCTTCACTCATCTCCTTCCGTCTTCTTCAGACTGTGCGGCCTCATGGCCGCGGCATGCGATAAGGGATCAGCTGAGGCCGCCCAGTCTGAAGCAGGTGTAAGGACATTTGTGAGCGGCGAACATATTTACTGCACAAGGCCATGAATACCAGCCCCGCAGTGTGAATTATTGAAAACACACTGGGGGTCTGGGATTCATGGCCATCGATAACCGCAACGGCCAACATGAAATGAGGTCATAAGACAGGCAGCGCTCACAGCGCATGGCCAAGGGATAACAAGAGCACAGACTCCTGTACAGCAAATAACAACGCTCAGGAGGCTGCGCCCAGCACCAAGGCGTTATTTTTGGACACCTGTGCTGCGTCACCTTAAAAAGACAAGTCATGCCTCCAATACAGTTCTACTGTACAATGGGCAAAATTGTGTACGTCTTTCATTCTGCGTGTGCAATGAGCAAAATTCAAAGAGCAACCTTTCACTTGTGGAGCATTAATGCTGCACAAGGTGTGGCTCTTCTACTTTGTAACACCTGAGGGAGGGTTAAAGGTTACCTTTGAAATTGGTTCAATTAGGCTGCGGCCTACACTCTGCTCCTCTCCTCCTCCTGCTCACCCTGGGCTCTAACACCGCCAGTTTTTGCCCGGACGTGCTAGCTGCACAGAGAAAAACACCCGCCAATGTGTTAGTGGGGTTAAGCACCGCCAGCTGTTCCCCCGCTGTGTAGCCGGCATCGTGTCCTGCAAACGCAACGCAGACACAAAGCTGCCTCCAGTGCAGGCTTCGGCCTACACTATGCTCCCCCTGCTTACCCTTTGCTCCAACACCGCTAGTTGGGGCTCTAGGAAGACAATCTTGAATAGGCAACGCATCCGGGTTCCAGCACCGCCAGCTGATTCTCGGGCAGTGTTTTTGTCACGGGTACTCCCTCGTGCCCAGCCTGGTTCCAACATCGTCAGCTGTTTCCGGGTAGTGTCAAGCTCACTGAGACGCCTATGCATTGCCCCGTCGTGTTACGGTCGGGTTAGCCAACTCCAGGGTGCCTCCAGTTTAGGAGCTACCTATGTGGGCTGCGTGAATTGGCAGTCAAGGCTGGTTCTGTAGTGCCAGTAGGCCAAGCTCCCCCTGTAGGACTGTTGGGGTTCGGTAACTGCGGCTGCCTCGCGGCCTAGCTGTTCTCTCCTCTCCTGTGGACCTTCTGGTCCACCACCTGGTTCCAGCACCGTCAGCTGGTTCCGGGCAGAGCCTTTGGCTTAGGTGCCTCCTCCTGGGTATCCGAGTTCCGCCAACGCCAGGCGGTCCTTGGTAGTGCTTTTAAGCGCGGGCACCTACAGCTTAGTAACCGGGTTCCAGCACCGTCAGCTGGTCCTCGGTGCCATTAGCTCTTGCACACTGGGGCAACGCATCCGGGTTCCAGCACCGCCAGCTGGTTCCCGGCAGTGTTTTTGTCACGGGTACTCTCTCGTGCCCAGCCTGGTTCCAGCACCGTCAGCTGTTTCCGGGTAGTGTCAAGCTCACTGAGACGCCTATGCGTTGCCACGTCGTGTTGCGGTCGGGTTAGCCAACTCCAGGGTGCCTCCAGTTTAAGAGCTACCTATGTGGGCTGCGTAAATTGGCAGTCAAGGCTGGTTCTGTAGTGCCAGTAGGCCAAGCTCCCCCTGTAGGACTGTTGGGGTTCGGTAACTGCGGCTGCCTCGCGGCCTAGCTGTTCTCTCCTCTCCTGTTGACCTTCTGGTCCACCACCTGGTTCCAGCACCGTCAGCTGGTTCCGGGCAGAGCCTTTGGCTTAGGTGCCTCCTCCTGGGTATCTGAGTTCTGCCAACGCCAGGCGGTCCTTGGTAGTGCTTTTAAGCGCGGGCACCTACAGCTTAGTAACCGGGTTCCAGCACCGTCAGCTGGTCCTCGGTGCCATTGGCTCTTGCACACTGGGGCAACGCATCCGGCTTCCAGCACCGCCAGCTGGTTCCCGGCAGTGTTTTTGTCACGGGTACTCCCTCGTGCCCAGCCTGGTTCCGGCACCGTCAGCTGTTTCCGGGTAGTGTCAAGCTCACTGAGACGCCTATGCGTTGCCCCGTCGTGTTGCGGTCGGGTTAGCCAACTCCAGGGTGCCTCCAGTTTAGGAGCTACCTATGTGGGCTGCGTGAATTGGCAGTCAAGGCTGGTTCTGTAGTGCCAGTAGGCCAAGCTCCCCCTGTAGGACTGTTGGGGTTCGGTAACTGCGGCTGCCTCGCGGCCTAGCTGTTCTCTCCTCTCCTGTGGACCTTCTGGTCCACCACCTGGTTCCAGCACCGTCAGCTGGTTCCGGGCAGAGCCTTTGGCTTAGGTGCCTCCTCCTGGGTATCTGAGTTCCGCCAACGCCAGGCGGTCCTTGGTAGTGCTTTTAAGCTCGGGCACCTACAGCTTAGTAACCGGGTTCCAGCACCGTCAGCTGGTCCTCGGTGCCAATGGCTCTTGCACACTGGGGCAACGCATCCGGGTTCCAGCACCGCCAGCTGGTTCTTGGCAGTGTTTTTGTCACGGGTACTCCCTCGTGCCCAGCCTGGTTACAGCACCGTCAACTGTTTCCGGGTAGTGTCAAGCTCACTGAGACGCCTATGCGTTGCCCCGTCGTGTTGCGGTCGGGTTAGCCAACTCCAGGGTGCCTCCAGTTTAGGAGCTTCCTATGTGGGCTGCGTGAATTGGCAGTCAAGGCTGGTTCTGTAGTGCCAGTAGGCCAAGCTCCCCCTGTAGGACTGTTGGTGTTCGGTAACTGCGGCTGCATCGCGGCCTAGCTGTTCTCTCCTCTCCTGTGGACCTTCTGGTCCACCGCCTGGTTCCTGCACCGTCAGCTGGTTCCGGGCAGAGCCTTTGGCTTAGGTGCCTCCTCCTGGTATCCGAGTTCCGCCAACGCCAGGCGGTCCTTGGTAGTGCTTTTAAGCGCGGGCACCTACAGCTTAGTAACCGGGTTCCAGCACCGTCAGCTGGTCCTCGGTGCCATTGGCTCTTGCACACTGGGGCAACGCATCCGGGTTCCAGCACCGCCAGCTGGTTCCCGACAGTGTTTTTGTCACGGGTACTCCCTCGTGCCCAGCCTGGTTCCAGCACCGTCAGCTGTTTCCGGGTAGTGTCAAGCTCACTGAGACGCCTATGCTTGCCCCGTCTTGTTGCGGTTGGGTTAGCCAACTCCAGGGTGCCTCCAGTTTAGGAGCTACCTATGTGGGCTGCATGAATTGGCAGTCAAGGCTGGTTCTGTAGTGCCAGTATGCCAGGCTCCCCCTGTAGGACTGTTGGGGTTCGGTAACTGCGGCTGCCTCGCGGCCTAGCTGTTCTCTCCTCTCCTGTGGACCTTCTGGTCCACATCCTGGTTCCAGCACTGTCAGCTGGTTCGCGGCAGTGTCTTTTGCTCTTGTACCTTCTGCTCCCCATCCTGGTTCCAGTACCGTCAGCTGGTTCCGGGCAGAGCCTTTGGCTTAGGTGCCTCCTTCTGGGTATCCAAGTTCCACCAACGTCAGGAGGTCCTTGGTAGTGCTTTCAGGCACGGGTACCTCCTGCTTAGTAACCGGGTTCCAGTAACGTCAGCTGGTCCTCGGTAGTTCCATTGGCTCTTGTACCTTCGACTACCCATCCGGGTTCCAGTACCGTCAGCTGGTTCTCGGCAGTGTCTTTTGCTCTTGTACCTTCTGCTCCCCATCCTGGTTCCAGTAACGTCAGCTGGTTCCGGGCAGAGCCTTTGGCTTAGGTGCCTCCTTCTGGGTATCCGAGTTCCGCCAACGTCAGGCGGTCCTTGGTAGTGCTTTTTAGCACGGGTACCTCCTGCCTAGTAACCGGGTTCCAGTAACGTCAGCTGGTCCTCGGTAGTTCCATAGGCTCTTGAACCTTCGGGTAGCCATCCGAGTTCCAGTTCCATCAGCTGGTTCTTGGCATTTTCTCAGCCTTCTTGTACCTTCTGGTACATTTCCAAGTTGAAGACCCTAAAGACGACGACCCGGAAGACCACCCCTAAGATGACGACGACACCAGAGACGACAACCAGTGAGATGACGACGACCCTGGAGATGACGACCCTGAAGACCACCTCGATGATGACGACGACGGCGGAGACGACGACGGCGGAGACGACGACGGCGGAGACGACGACGACCCTGGAGACGACGACATGGAAGACCGAGAAGCAGAAGAACAAGAGGCTGCAGAACAAAGAGCAGAAGAACATTAAGCATAACACTTAATATCAGAGCAAAAGATATTATCTAAATTATATGCAGAAGAAGACTAAGCAGTGTATGGGGGTGAGTCCGTTCCTCCTCGTGGTGCCCCTGGATAAAGCCTGATGCTGCAGGCCAAACTGAACGCGGACAAATGTAACTTTTGTGACAGGCAGAACGGAAGGTGTAATCTTCAAACTTTTATAGATAACAACTACGGGAATGCCTGTCACAAATGAGAATATGATGAAGAAGTAGAATAGGAAGAATAATAATAGTTGAATAAAATGAATATGTAGAATAGGAAGAATAATAATAGTTGAATAAAATGAATATGAAGAATGTAATAAAAAAAAAAAAAATAGGTAGAAGATGAAGAAGAAGATGAATAAGGTGAAGAAGAAGTTGATGTCAAAGATGCTGATGATGATGAAGATGAAAGTGTGGGAAAAGTAAAAAAAAAGAAGGGGAAGGGCGTGGAATAGTGAAACATCAATATCTGACAAAATAAAAAAAAATTTACATAGTCAATATCTTTGTCACTCCGAACATCTTTAAAAAAAAAAAAAAATCATGCTATTCTATTTGATTGGGCTAAACCTCTATGCCTTTAATGTCTCCGCCACCTCCCCAAATACATCCTGCATTATTCTTAGTTGTTTTCCTTCATGTAGAATGAACCTACAAGGAAAGAAAGGGTTTATTTTAATTCCGATATTTTGGTCCCATTGACTTGCATTGGGATCGGGTATCGGTATCGGCGATATCCGATATTTTTTGAATATCGGCCGATCCAATCCGATACCGATACTTTCCGATATCGGAAGGTATCGCTCAACACTACTGATCAGTCACAGTATGGGTATATGCTCACAACATCTTTTTCAGGCTGGTACACCTCCACAACCTACCTGATACAGTGCTTAATAAAGTGGCATGTGAATGTATGGGCACCCCTGATCAAAATGACTGTTATTGTGAACTGTTAAGAAAGTTGAATATGAAATGATCTCTAAAAGGCTTAGGGTATGTGCACATGCTGCGGATTTTGCTGCGGATCCGCAGCGGATCCGCAGCTGCGGGTCTGCAGCGGTTTCCCATGCGTATAATGTAAACCTATGGGAAACGAAATACGCAGTGCACATGCTGCGGAAAAGAACGCGCTGAAACTCAGCGGTTTACATTCCGCAGCATGTCAATTCTTTGTGTGGATTCCGCTGCGGCTTTACACCTGATCCAATAGAAAACTGCAGATGTAAACCCGCACCGGAAACCGCAATAGAAACCGCGATAAATCCGCAGGAATAACCGCAGCCCTCACAGATATGTGTGCACATACCCTTAAAGTTAAAGATTTCTTTTGTATTTTAAGCAAAAAAGACATTTTTTTTTTCATTTTAAAAATTACAAAAAGGAAAATGGGTCAATGCAAAAGTTTGGGCACCCTTGGAGATTTGTGTGCTCAGAAAACGTTCACCAAGGTTTTAGACCTTAATTAGCCTGTTAGTTAGGGTTATGGCTTGTTCACTATCATCACTGCCCTGGATGAAGCTGCTCCTCCTATACATAAAACAACTCGGCACAGACGGCAACAACCGTGGCACACGCTGCAAACACGTTTCCTGCAGCGGTGCTCCAGGTGCGCAGAACGTCTGTGGAGAAAATCTAATCTACCCGAAGATTTCATCCATTATAAGTTCATGCTAAAGACATACAATTCTGCCCTTCACCTCTCCAAACAAACCTACTTCAACACCCTCATCACCTCCCTGTCCAATAACCCTAAACGTCTCTTTGACACGTTCCAGTCCCTACTCAACCCAAGAGCGCAGGCCCCAACCACGGATCTCCGTGCTGACAATCTGGCCAATTACTTCAAAGAAAAAATTGACCATATTCGACAGGAAATCATCTCCCAATCTCTTCATACCATGCACTGTCCTCCCTCCCCCACTGCATCTAGTTCACTCTCTGACTTTGAACCAGTTACAGAAGAAGAAGTAAGCAGGCTCCTTGCATCTTCTCGCCCGACCACTTGCACCAGTGACCCCATTCCGTCACATTTCCTCCAGTCCCTTTCCCCGGCTGTCACCTCTCACCTAACAAAAATATTCAACCTTTCCCTCACTTCCGGTATTTTTCCCTCCTCATTTAAGCATGCCATCATACATCCATTACTTAAAAAACCATCCCTCGACCAAAACTGTGCCGCTAATTATAGACCTGTCTCTAATCTTCCCTTCATCTCTAAACTCCTCGAACGCCTGGTCCACTCCCGTCTTACCCGCTATCTCTCAGATAACTCTCTTCTCGACCCTCTTCAATCTGGTTTCCGCTCTTTACACTCTACTGAAACTGCCCTCACTAAAGTCTCTAATGACCTACTAACAGCTAAATCTAATGGTCACTACTCCATGCTAATTCTCTTGGATCTCTCTGCAGCATTTGATACTGTGGATCATCAGCTCCTCCTCACTATGCTCCGCTCCATCGGCCTCAAGGACACCGTTCTCTCCTGGTTCTCCTCCTATCTCTCTGACCGATCCTTCACTGTATGTTTCGCTGGTTCCTCCTCCTCTCACCTTCCCCTTACTGTTGGGGTTCCTCAAGGATCAGTCCTAGGCCCCCTCCTCTTCTCTTTGTATACTGCCCCTATTGGACAAACAATCAGTAGATTTGGCTTCCAGTACCATCTCTATGCTGACGACACCCAACTATACACTTCTTCTCCTGATCTCACGCCTGCCTTATTAGAAAACACCAGTGATTGTCTTACCGCTGTCTCTAGCATCATGTCCTCCCTCTATCTGAAACTAAACCTGTCAAAAACTGAACTCCTCGTGTTCTCTCCCTCTACTAACCTACCTTTGCCTGACATTGCCATCTCCGTTTGCGGTTCCACCATTACTCCAAAGCAACATGCCCGCTGCCTTGGGGTCATCCTTGATTCTGACCTTTCATTCACCCCCCACATCCGATCACTGGCTCGCTCTTCTTACCTGCATCTCAAAAACATTTCTAGAATTCGCCCTTTTCTTACTTTCGACTCTGCAAAAACTCTTACTGTTTCACTTATTCATTCTCGTCTGGACTATTGTAACTCTCTACTAATCGGCCTCCCTCTTACCAAACTCTCCCCGCTCCAATCTGTCCTGAATGCTGCTGCCAGGATCATATTCCTCACCAACCGTTACACCGATGCCTCTACCTTGTGCCAGTCATTACACTGGTTACCCATCCACTCAAGAATCCAGTACAAAACTACTACCCTCATCCACAAAGCACTCCATGGCTCAGCACCACCCTACATCTCCTCCCTGGTATCAGTCTACCACCCTACCCGTGCCCTCCGCTCCGCTGATGACCTCAGGTTAGCATCCTCAATGATCAGAACCTCGCACTCCCGTCTCCAAGACTTTACACGTGCTGCGCCGATTCTTTGGAATGCACTACCTAGGATAATACGATTAATCCCCAATCCCCACAGTTTTAAGCGTGCCCTAAAAACTCATTTGTTCAGACTGGCCTACCGCCTCAATGCATTAACCTAACGATCCCTGTGTGGCCTATATTAAAAAAAAAAAAAAAAAAATTAATTAACTGGTTCATGCAGCTTTACATGAACACCCAAGCCTTACACTATGGCTGGTCCGAATAACTATAGCAATTGTTACCATCCACCTCTCGTGTCTCCCCTTTTCCTCATAGTTTGTAAGCTTACGAGCAGGGCCCTCACTCCTCTTGATATCTGTTTTGAACTGTATTTCTGTTATGCTGTAATGTCTATTGTATGTACAAGTCCCCTCTATAATTTGTAAAGCGCTGCGGAATATGTTGGCGCTATATAAATAAAAATTATTATTATTATTATTATTATCACTAGGAACAGGCCAGGTGATGCAAATTTCCCAGCTTTATAAAAACCCAGCTTCCTCTAACCTTGTGCCAAAAACTAGCAGCCATGGGTTCTTCTAAGCAGCTGCCTAGCACTCTGAAAATGGTTGAGGCCCACAAAGCAGGAGAAGACCGTTTGAAGATAGCAATGCGTTTTTAAGATGCCATTTCGTCAGTTTTGTCATTAAGAAATGGCAATTAACAGGAACAGTGGAGGTCAAGATAAGGTCTGGAAGACCAAGCAAATTAGAGTTATGGTATGCTGTTCTACTGTTCAGGGACACCTGCACAAATATGGTCTTCGTGGAAGAATCATCAGAAGAAAACCTCTCCTGCCTCTTTTCCATAAAATTCAGCATCAAATACTGTATTTGTAAAAGAACACCTAAACAAGCGTGATGCTTTTTGAAAACAAGTCCTGTGGACCAATGAGTTTAAAATAGAATTCTTTGGCCACAATGATCAAAGGTATGTGCGGAGAAAAAAGGGCACAGGAAAGACTATCTCGCCAATAGAGATGGGCGCACCCCTGTATGTTCAGGTTCAGTGAGTTATGCCGAATAGTTAAAAAAAGTTCGGGTTCCTATTTCAGAACTGTACCCGAACCCAAACCTGGACACTATTCACTTGAATGGAGGGCACAAACAACCAGTGTTTTGCCATGCTGTCATTTGCATGACAGTGCGGCAAACACTGCTTCTGATCGGCTGTAAAATCATTACTGACGGTCAGACAGCCGTGGTTCTTACACTATCAAAAAAGACTAGCTCTGGTCACTGGCGTCGGCTGATGGGACTATTGCTCCCATCAGCCTATACCTGCTGTCAACAATAACAGCGAGAGCAGGCGGTGGCTTATGGGAGCATTCATCAGCTGGCGCCTGCTCTTAAATAAATAATGAAAAAACAAACCAGCTTGGGTTCCCCTATATTTTTGATAACCAGCCAGGCAAAACTCACACCTGGGGGCTGCAACCTTCAACTGTCAGAGTTAGCAGGCTGGTTATCAAGAATAGAGAGGTTGCCATGCTGTTTTTAAATTATTTAAATAAGTAATTTAAAAAAAATGGCAAGAAGTTCCCCCCATTTTTGACAACCAGCCAAGCTAAAGCAGACAGCTGAGGGCTGGTATTCTCAGGCTGGTAAGGGATCATGGATATTGCCCCCCCCCAGCCTAAAAATAGCAGCCTGCAGCTGCGCATAAAAGGAGCATCTATTAGATGTACCTATTCTGGCGCTTTGCACGGCTCTTCCCAATTGCCCTGTGGCAATGGCAAGTGTGGATAATATTTGTGGGGTTGATGTCACCTATGTATTAATAGTGTGACGGCAGCCTAATAGAAACACATGCACCACTTCTGTTTTTGTCACCCACTCCTGGTCTTGGCTTACAAATACTGATGTAAAATACTGACAGAATACTGAAAATGTGAACGTGGCTTAACACCTTCACCCCAAAGCTTGTTTTCACCTTCCTGAGCAGGGCAATTATTACAATTCTGGTCACTGTCACTTTATGAGATCATGACACTGGAACACTTCACTGGATCCCACTGATTCTGAGAGTATTTTCTTGTGACATATTGTACTTCATGATAGTGGTAAAATTTATTTGATATAACTTGTGTTTATTTGTGAAAAAAATGGAAATTTGGCAAAAATTTTGAAAATTTCTCAATTTTCAAATTTTCAATTTTATACCCTTAAATCAGAGAGTCATATTGCACAATATAGTTAATAAGCAACATTTCCCACATGTCTACTTTACATCCCCACAATTTTTGAAACACATTTTTTTTTGCTAGGAAGTTATAAGGGCTAAAAGTTAATCAGCTATTTCCCATTTTTACAACAAAATTTTCCCCAAAATTTTTTTAGGAACCATCTTACATCTTAAGTGACTTTGAAGGGGCCTATATGACAGAAAATACCCAAAAGTGAACCATTCTAAAAACTGAACCCCTCAAGGTACTCAAAACCACATTCATGAAGTTTATTAACCTTTCAGGTGCTTCACAGGAATTTTTGGAATGTGGAAGGAAAAAATAAACATTTACTTTTCTTTCACAAAAATTTTCCTTTAGACCAATTTGTTTTCACTTTCGCAAGGGTAACATCAGAAAATAGACCATACAATTTGTTGTGCAATTTCTCCTGAGCATGCTGATACCCCATATGTGGGGGGAAATCTACTATTTGGGCACACAGCAGGGCTCGGAAGGAAAGGAACGCCATTTCCCTTTTTGAATGTAAAATTTGCTGGCATAATTAGTGGAAGCCATGTCATGTATGGAGAGCCCCTGATGTGCCTAAACAGTGGAATCCTCCAGCAAGTGACATTATTTTGGAAATTAGACCCCTTAGGGAACTTATCTAGTGGTGTGGTGAGCACCATGATCCCACAGGTGCTTCACCGAAGTTTATAATGTTAAGCCGTGAAAATAAAATAATCACATTTTTCCCAGATAAATCTTTTTAGCTCCAAATTTTGCATTTTCATAAGGATTGCTCCATGCAATTTGTTTTGCAATTTCTCCTGAAAACAATTTCTCCTGAGTGTGCAGATACCCAATATGTGGAAGAAAACAACTGTTTTTGTGCATGACAGGGCTTGAAAGGAGTGCCATTTGACTTTTTGAATGTAAAATTTGCTGGAATAATTAGAGCATGCTATGTTGCATTTGGAGAGCCCCTGATGGGGCCATTTTGGAAACAAGAACCCCTTGGAAACTTATCTAGAAGTGTATTGAACACCTTGAACCCCCAGGTTTTTCACAGAAGTTTATAACGTTAAGCTCTGAAAATACAAAAATCTAATTTTTCCCACAAAAGTCTTATTTACTGTATATACTCAAGTATAAGCTGAGATTTTCAGCACATTTTTTTAGGCTGAAAGTGCCCCTCTCAGCTTATACTTGAGTCATTATCCCAGGGGGTCGGAGGGGGAGCGGCAGGATTGGCGGCTGTCACATCATACTCACCATGTCCTGGCACGGTCATTGCTTCTCAGATGGTCTCCAGCGCCGGCAGCTCTTCCTGTGTTCAGCGGTCACATGGCACCACTCATTAAAGTAATGAACATGGATGCGACTCCACTCTCATAGGCCTGGAGCCCATATTCATTACTTTAATGAGTGGTACCATGTGACCGCTCAGCACTGGAAGGAGCTGCAGGCCCTGGGACAAAGCAGGGAAGTGCAGAGACCACACCAGGAGGGGGTGAGCATAACGGGGGAGGGTGAGCCATGCGATATTCACCTGTCCCTGTTCCACCGCGGGGCTTTGTCTTCCGCATCCCCTGGCTGTGACGTTCAGGTCAGAGGGTGCGATGATGTGTTTAGTACATGCCCTCTGCCTGAGCAGTCACTGCAGAGACCCGGAAGTCACAGCGGTGTGCGGCGGTGGAACGGGGACAGGTGAATATCGCAAGTGTTGTTTAAGCACACAGGGGTTCAGAAGGGAGGGGGGGCATGTGAATTTTGGAGCTGAGAATTTGCAGAATTTCTTTTGGGAGTTGCAAGCAGCCATTTCTCTTTTCCAGAGCCTTTGTGCTACCAGTAAGGTGGAAGCCCACTATATTTCCATTAACAGATGACAGACCTGAGTGATGGCATGCTTTTTTTGTGGATTGAGTTGAAGCTTTTATTAGGAACATTTTACATAACAACTTTGGTCACATTTATCTGGTGCTCTGCGCTGAGCACTAAGATCTGGGTTTCCATTTAAATCTCCGAAGTATCGTTTCTCCTTGTTGAGAGTGATATGTTAAGCATGTCGAGATGAAGAGACTTAAAGTCGCAATGCCTCTCTGGGAAATAGGCAAATTGTCTTTTCACAGAGGAAGAGGACTAGAACTCAAGTGCCACCTATTGGAATTTGCAATCCTAACAGTGAATGTCGGGCTCGTTAAAGGGTCGACATTGACTGTTAGGATTGCTACTTACAATAGGTGGCACTTGAGTTCAAGTCCTCTTCCTCTAATAGTGGATGTCAGGCTTGTTAAAGGGTCGACATTGACTGTTAGGATTGCTACTTACAATAGGTGGCACTAGAGTTCTAGTCCTCATCCTCTCTGAAGAGACAATTTGCATTTAAATCTCCGTGTGACGTGACGATGGAAAACCCCCGGTGAATCCATTTACTATAAAGAGGCAGCGGAATTACTCTGGACTCCGTCTGGCCTCTGTTTAGCGGTGTCCTTCTTTTCAGAAGTGCACAAAACTGTGGCCGGTGGCACTTTTATGGAATGCTAAAAAGACGGACACCGCCGGATCACAGGCCCTATGGCATCCACAGTGCATACATCTGCCTCATGATAGGGAATCTTCCACGGGGGTTTTTTGTCAGAATCATATATTTCAGAGATTTACAAGGAAACCCTGGTGAAATTGCTCAGCGCAGAGCGCACAATAAATATGCTCCAAGCCTTAGGGTATGTGCATACGTTCAGGATTTCTTGTAGAAATTTCCTGACAAAAACCGAACATTTCTGCCAAAAATCCACACGTGTTTTTTTCGCGTTTTTTATGCATTTTTACTCGTTTTTTTGCACGTTTTTGTGCGTTTTTTTGTATTTTCTCCGGAGCTTTCCCAATACATTAAATAGTGGGAAAAACGTGAAAAATCTGCAAAATTAATGAACATGCTGCTTTTTTATGGCGGAAAAAAATGCATCATGTGCACAAAAATTGCGGAATGCATTCTGATAGGATGCATATGTATGCGTTTTTAATGTGTTTTTATCGTGAAAAAACGTGAAAAATCCTGAACGTGTGCACATACCCATACTGCGATCTTTTAGAGGCCGAATAAACAAGATCAACAGCATGTGAAGAATTGGTTTTATTTATTTTTTCCTAAAAAGATGCTTTTTTGCAGAAAATAGTTTTTGCATCACCATATTTTGAGAGCTATAATTTTCCATACTTCGTCGACAGAGTCATGTTATGGTTTATTTTTTGTGGTACCATTCTCGGGCACATGTTGTTATTTTTTGATTGCTTTCTATTCCTATTTTTGGGAGGTGGAATGAGCAAAAAACAGCAATTCAGGAATTTTTATTGGGGGGGGGTTTACTGTATATACTCGAGTATAAGCCGAGATTTTCACCCCATTTTTTGGGCTGAAAGTCCCCCTCTTGGCTTATACTCGAGTCATACCCGGGGGTCGGCAGGGGAGGGGGAGCGG
Organism: Ranitomeya imitator; assembly: GCF_032444005.1. NCBI lineage: Eukaryota > Metazoa > Chordata > Amphibia > Anura > Dendrobatidae > Ranitomeya > Ranitomeya imitator. Next base: position 177,633,777 of record NC_091284.1, read on the forward strand.
GGGCTGTCTAGTTATACTTATGGATCGCTCCCAGGCGCAGGGAAATGGGGTAATCAGTACCGGGTCCTGCGGTCCTTTCTGCGGGGATGTCACGGTGGCCCGACCCGGTCTGTGGCCCTGCTAAGGGACGCCCAATTAAAGGTGATGAAAGTTTGTCAAGTGTTCATGACGCCACCTGTGGTATTCGGTCAGGGTGACCGACGCTGCTTAGGGGTCCACTGGGGTGATGTTATGGCAGCTAGATGGAATACCTTCCCACAGGTGAAGTGTTTCCCCAGGGCTTCCCAGTAGTGTAGATGGTGATGATGTGAGGCGCAGTTAATAACGAGGACCCAAAGGGTGCAGTCTCTTTGCCTATACTGAAGGCTTTTGCATCCGCAGTCCAGAGTACAGGATTACAGGGTAGGCAGGGTCCAGCCGGTCCAATGACGCTTCCAGAGTCCCCCTTGTTCAGGTGGAAGTCAGAAGCCTACCTACTAGCGCTCGGGCGTTGTAGTACCCCCCTTCTGAGCAACTTGGTGAGGTCCTCACAACTGTTGTAGATGTTTCTCCTCTATCTGTCCCCCAGATGGATAGGACAAACCCGTATGATGGTGGTGGCCTGAGGCTATTTTATAGGGGACCTAGTGTCGCCCCTCCTCCACGTTGCCACCTTGTCTGCTTAGGTTCTTAGGTTGGACAGCCAACTTGGAATTCACTGCCCTGCCGGTCTCTGAAGTAAAGCATAGAGTCTATTACTCCCTCGGTGCTCCGGCTACCGGTCCGCGCTGCAGAAAGAGGCAGCCTCTCACAGGACAGAACTCCTTCTGGTTTTCTATACTCCTTTGCCGTGACTTCGTGTCTCACTCCCTACGAACACACTTCGCTTCATGTCCTTTCTAGGGATACTGCCGCAATGTAGTGCAGGCGCAGCTCCGTGTCTTTCTATCTTGCTGAGCCTTCAATGTCCTTTCTTTCTCCTCTGCCTGCTTGACTGATGTCTCCTGGGCCGAGCCCAGGCAGCTCCTTCCCTCTCACTCCTTCTCCTAGCTTTCTCCTTCCCTTTCTCTTTCTACCCAACCCACCAGTTTTTACTCATTTGTGAGGAGTGGCCTAGTAGATAGAACCCTTAACTCCCCCTGGTGGACTGGAGTGTGAAGTGTGCTGTGGGTCTTGTGATACCTGGCAGGGTGGACTCCTTTGGTGCCATCAGACGTAACATCACTCCCCGTGGTGGAACAGCGACATTACTGCAGCAACCAGGACTCTGGGGCGCTGCACTCCCTCCCCCCCGTTAAATCCAGCACTCCCGGGCTGGGGAAAGAACACAGCAATTACAGGTTAGCAAAAGACATGCAAAATTTTTGAAATGCTGTAAACAAATTAATTTAACAGTGCTTTCCTTTATGGGAGGTGAGAACACTTGAACGTTGCAAACAAGAACATATTTACATTGTGCATTTGCCTTTTCAAGGCAAATTGGAAAAGAGACAATTACTATCTATCTATGGAACATAATTACCCATACAGGTATTCTATTCTACTGAGTGCAATTACCCTCTAAGGGTATACTATCATCAACCCTTAAGTACAAATCAACGTTTTCTTTATCTTTCTTCTTCATATGCAGGACTATCTGTCTAACCCTATGGGCCTACTGCATCTTTTCCTTCCTAAAACCTCAAGTTTAAAGTAAATCACTAAACATTCTATCATTTACTAACTTTCTAGCTACATACTATCTACTATGTAAACATTATCAAAGTGCAACAAGTAAACATTCCCTTTAAGAGGAAAACTAGTCTTTTCTGAGGTAGTGCAAACAATCAACAAGTCAGTTATAAACTTTAAGACAATAGAAACTTTCACGTCGACAGCAGGAACAGTTTCTTCGCAAAGTCTTCTTTCTTTGTAAAACCAGTAGACAGCACCTTTAAGAAGGTGCAAACTATATACAGGAACAGTTTGTGAATCATTCACCGTCCATGATTCGGTAGTCTCTTGATAACCATAAAACTTAGAAACAATAGGGATCCCGGGTAAACTAAGGGATCCCTTTAAGAGTTAACCCTGAATGGGTTTAAGCAGCACAAGAGCAGGAGAACAAACAGTTAACTATATACATTTTCAGGTTTCTGAGGCTTATGGGAATTCTGGGGGTAGCACAGGTGGAGGCAGCTCAGCTGGACACCGGCGGCTACCAGGTGCTACATAAGGGGCTCCCTCACTCCATACAGGGGTCTGCATACCCACAGTTCTCTGTTTAGGAGCAGCTGGAGCACGGTCATCACGGCAGTCAACTCCTTGGCAACTACATTGGTAGTGATGGCGACGGTACAGGTGGTGGTCCTGACGATTGTACATGTCGGGGTGACTATGGTGGTCTTTGTAACAGCAGAAGTCTGGCCGCAATGGGACACTGTCGCCACCGGAGATGGTTGGGCTGGGGCTTTGGCCCGGGGCACCTCAGTGCCTCTCTTTTTGTGCACGTTTAACGCAAACCAGCCCTTCTCACCGAAGTGTCTAGTATAGGTGACAATGTCTCCTGGGTAAAGATCTCGGTCAGGGTGTCCCTCCAAGAGATGCGACTCTACATCCCGGCGGTTGACGAACACCTCTGCGCATAGTCCGGGCTCCTTAATAAAGCCCCAACCTCCACGGAGCCTGAAGGCTACGACTTGGCCCTGTTTACGCGGGGCCGGGTGAGTACTGCGGCCCTTGCGGGCCTTGGCCTTGACCGCCAGGTCTTTCTGGTCGTAGGCCTGATGCTGGGCCTGGTATTCGGCGTCTTTTCTTCCCACTTCCGGGCAAGTTGGGCCTGATACTCTTCCCAGCTGAGGACCTCCACTCTCTCTCCCTCTTGCTTTTCGGCCCCAGGGAACCCCATGAAATCCGACCCGGGGTTCACCCAGCGGTATACAGTCCGCTCAGTGTAGACTTCACCCGGCAGGGTGGTGGGCGCAATCGGGGCCTTTAGGAATTGCTCCATACTCGTGGCCTGGTCCCAGGGGTCGAGGCGCTGGAGGCGGTGAGTACCGTGGGGGGGTGGCGCTGTGACAGGGCCCACTAACAGGTCCTCAGTCACCGGGGCAGGGTCAGCGTCCTTCCCTGCCACCACGGTGTCCTGGGGCAGCTGGCTTTGCCGGTGGTGGGCTCTGCGATGCTGTCAGCAGGGGTTTCAGTTGCGGTACAAGGGGCGGCATCAGCATCGATGGATCTTCCGCAGGCGCCACCTGGTACGAGGACTTGGTTTCCACCTGCAGCTGCAGGAGTTGATCGATCAGCTCCTCCATTCCAAGCTGCAGGGGATCAGCATCAGCAGTGAAGGCTTGGCCACGGGGCTCCTCCGGGTAGCTGGGGGAGTCTCCTGCTTCGACCCCACGCTCCGGCTCCGGGTGACTTGTCATGGCGTCCTCCACGTGGCTGCTGTCCTCTTTGTCCTTTTCCCGCGCTCTTCTCCTTGGGCGGTTTCGTTTTCTTTGTCTCCGCCCGCCATAGAGAATCAGGAGGCGGATTTCGGCTGCTGACGGACATGTCCTCAAGGTACAGAGATATTTAGACTGGGCGGCCATTGTTTTTCGCGCTTCTCAGTTTGTTCACGCCCACAACTCCACGCCCTTCTTCTTCTCCAGCGCTCCTCTTGGCACGGCAATGGCGGCGGTTTTGGCGGGAATCTTTGGCGGTACTTAGCAATACACAATCTTGGCAATAAATCACAGTTCAAGCACTATTCTGACACAGTTCTAAGGCACACATGACCCGATTCTTCAGGCTTAAGTATATCCTGTTCGTGACGCCAAAATGGATCGCCCCCAGGCGCAGAGCAATGGGGTACTCGGTACCGGGTCCTGCGGTCCCTTCTGCGGGGATGTCACGGTGGCCCGACCCGGTCGGTGGCCCTGCTAAGGGGCGCCCAATTAAAGGTGATGAAAGTTTGTCAAGTGTTCGTGACGCCACCTGTGGTATTCGGTCAGGGTGACCGACGCTGCTTAGGAGTCCACTGGGGTGATGTTATAGCAGCTAGATGGAATACCTTCCCACAGGTGAAGTGTTTCCCCGGGGCTTCCCAGTAGTGTAGATGGTGATGATGTGAAGCGCAGTTAATAACGAGGACACAAAGGGTGCAGTCTCTTTACCTTTACTGAAGGCTTTTGCATCCACAGTCCAGAGTACAGGATTAAAAGGGTAGGCAGAGTCCAGCCGGTCCGATGACGCTTCCAGAGTCCCCCTTGTCCAGGTGGAAGTCAGTAGCCTACCTACTAGCGCTCGGGCGTTGTAATACCCCCCTGCTGAGCAACTCGGTGAGGTCCTCACAACTGTTGTAGATGTTTCTCTTCTCTCTGTCTCCCAGATGGATAGGACAAACCCGTATGACGGTGGTGGCCTGAGGCTATTTTATAGGGAACCTAGTGTCGCCCCTCCTCCACGTTGCCACCTTGTCTGCTTAGGTTCTTAGGTCGGACAGCCAACTTGGAATTGACTGCCCTGCCGGTCTCTGAAGTAAAGCATAGAGTCTATTACTCCCTCGGTGCTACCGGTCCGCGCTCCAGAAAGAGGCAGCCTCTCACAGGACAAAACTCCTTCTGGTTTTCTATACTCCTTTGCCGTGACTTCGTGTCTCACTCCCTACGAACACACTTCACTTTGTGTCCTTTCTAGGGATACTGCCGCAATGTAGTGCAGGCGCAGCTCCGTGTCTTTCTATCTTGCTGAGCCTTCAATGTCCTTTTTTTCTCCTCTGTCTGCTTGACAGGTGTCTCCTGGGCCGAGCCCAGGCAGCTCCTTCCCTCTCACTCGTTCTCCTTCCAGCTTCTCTCAGCTTTCTCGCTCCCTTTCTCTTTCTACCCAACCCACCAGTTTTTACCCATTTGTGAGGAGTGGCCTACTAGATAGAACCCTTAGCTCTCCCTGGTGGACTGGAGTGTGAAGTGTGCTGTGGGTCTTGTAATACCTGGCAGGGTGGACTCCTTTGGTGCCATCAGACATAACATCACTCCCCCTGGTGGAAGAGCGACATTACTGCAGCAACCAGGACTCTGGGGCGCTGCACTTACCTACTGCCGGCACAGTCCCTGCAGTCCCTGCTTCTTCCAGCGCTGCCGCTTCTTCCTGTATTGAGCGGTCACATGGCACAGCTCATTACAGTCATGAATATGCGGCTCCACCTCCCATAGAGGTGGAGCCGCATATTCATGACTGTAATGATCAGTAACTGTGACCGCTCAATACAGGAAGAAGATGCAGCGGTGGAAGAAGCAGGGACGTGCAGGGACCGCACCAGGAGCAAGTAAGTATACGGGGAGGGGAGCGCTGCACGATATTTACCGCTCCTCGTTCCGGTGCAGCTCCATCTCCAGCATCCTCTGGCAGTGACGCTCAGGTCAGAGGGCGCGGTGACATAGTCAGTGCGCGCCCTCTGCTGAGCGTCAGTGCTGGAGACGGAGCCGCACGAGGAGCAGGTAAATATTGAGAGCGCTGGCGTCCTGAACGAAGAGAGGTGAGTATGTGATTTTTTTTTTATAGCAGCAGCAGCATTATATATGGCACAGCTTCATAAGGAGCATCTATGGGGCTATAATGAATGGTGCAGAGCATTCAATATGGGGCACAGCTTTCTATGGAGCATCTATGGGGCCATAATGAAAGGTGCAGAGCATTATATATGGGGCACAGCTTTATATGGAGCATCTATGGGGCCATAATGAACGGTGCAGAGCATTATATGTGGCACAGCTTTATATGGGGCCTGTTGTGAATTCTGTTATCGAACTCCCTCATGTGGTCATGAATGGTACTTCGGCGAGTTCTGTCCATGGACTCCCTCTGGTGGCTGTGAGTGGAGCTGCTGCTTCTGAGGTTCCTTCCACAGGTGACGTAGTTTATTCTTTGGCTGGCTGCTCTATTTAACTCCACTCAGATTGTTACTCCATGCCAGCTGTCAATGTTCTTGTACTGTTCAGTTCGCTCTTGGATCTTTCTGGTGACCTGTCTACTCCAGCAGAAGCTAAGTCCCTGCTAGTTAATTATTTGTTCATTGTTTCCTTGTCCAGCTTGCTTTCTTGATTTTGCCTTGCTAGCTGGAAGCTCTGGGATGCAGAGTTGCACCTCCGCACCGTGAGTCGGTGCGGAGGTCTTTTTGCACACTCTGCGTGGTCTTTTTGTAGTTTTTTGTGCTGACCGCAAAGATACCTTTCCTATCCTCTGTCTGTTTAGTAAGTCTGGCCTCCCTTTGCTGAAACCTGTTTCATTTCTGTGTTTGTGACTTTCATCTTAACTCACAGTCAATATATGTGGGGGCTGCCTTTTTCTTTGGGGAATTTCTCTGAGGCAAGGCAGGCTTTATTTTCTATCTCTAGGGCTAGTTAGCTCTTAGGCTGTGAAGAGGCGTCTAGGCAGAGTTAGGTACGCTTCACGGCTATTTCTAGTTGTGTGATAGGATTAGGGGTTGCGGTCAGCAGAGCTCCCACTTCCCAGAGCTTGTCCTGTGTGAGTTTAACCATCAGGTCATTCCGGGTGCTCCTAACCACCAGGTCCATAACAGGGGCCATAATGAACGGTGCAGAGCATTATATGTGGCACAGCTTTATATGGGGCCATAATGAACGGTGCAGAGCATTATATGTGGCACAGCTTTATATGAGGCCATAATGAACGGTGCAGAGCATTATATGTGGCACAGCTTTATATGGGGCCATAATGAACGGTGCAGAGCATTATATGTGGCACAGCTTTATATGGGGCCATAATGAACGGTGCAGAGCATTATATGTGGCACAGCTTTATATGGGGCCATAATGAACGGTGCAGAGCATTATATGTGGCACAGCTTTATATGGGGCCATAATGAATGGTGCAGAGCATTATATGTGGCACAGCTTTATATGGGGCCATAATGAACGGTGCAGAGCATTATATGTGGCACAGCTTTATATCGGGCCACAATGAACGGTGCAGAGCATTATATGTTGGGCACAGCTTTATATGGAGCATCTATGGGGCAATAATGAACAGTATGCAGCATTATATGTGGCACAGCTTTATATGGAGCATCTATGGGGCAATAATGAACGGTATGGAGCATCTATTTTTATTTTTGAAATTCACCGGTAGCTGTTGCATTTCCTACCCTAGGCTTATACTCGAGTCAATAAGTTTTCCCAGTTTTTTGTGGCAAAATTAGGGGCTTCGGCTTATACTCTGGTCGGCTTATACTCGAGTATATACGGTATGTCGTTCTGTGTGTGGTAAAATTAATAAGGCAATTTTATTCACTGAGTCAGGACGATTACAGCGATACCTCATTTATATTGTTATTTTTTATTTTTATGCTGATGAAGCTGTATGATGGCTTGTTTTTTGCTGGACAAGATGGCGTTTCCAGGACATCAGAGTTGTCCTGATGGAAGCACGCAGGGTATGAGATCCCTGCGCTATTCTCCTCTATGTCGCTGTCAGTACTGACAGCGGCATCAAAGGTGTTAAATGCCAGCACCAATCGTGAGCTTTGCTATGGGGTGTCAGCACTCACACAGAGCTGATACCCACACCCGATCATCACGGTCCTCAGTGTGAGGCTGCGCGATCGTGCCGCCATACATGTACTGCTATTTGCGGGGACGCAGCTCACACAGATCAGTACATTTATAAGGTGCATGTTGTAAAGGGGTTAAGAGTGTGCATATGTATACAACTACATTATTTAAGTGCTTTATTTTTCTTTTTCCATCTGAAAATATTTCAGTTTAGTTTGTTATTGAATTCTACAGATTTTCGGTGAGATTAAGGGTGGAAAAAGTTTTGAAATGATTTTTATTAGTATGATTTTTTTACATGACAAAAATCTGGGCATGTAGATGTAGACTTTTTATTTCCAATGTATATGGTAAACCTAGAAATGTCCCGTACTTAATCATTTAGTTATTAGAAAAACTATTGCTATGACAGATCAGCTTTATAATAAAATGCGTAGGATATATCTTTAGTTTAATGTTCTTGAAAGACTTATGAAACAAATGTTTTACAATTTAAAAAAGTACAAAGCTATTGCAGCCCCAAAGCTTCACATTGATAGGAAGACCACATGATTACAAACTATGCTAGAGGAATATAAATAGTACTTTTCTGTATACAAAGCCAGGAATTTGTCCACCACCCATAATCCGTTGAGCATTATTCATTTGCTTCAGGTAAGGGTGACATCAAACTAATTTCTCTCATTAGCTTTATTATGTTTTATTGATTATGCGTTTATGAGGATGACTAGGGCTTTTAACAGTTTACAATTATCTTCCCTTTGAAGTGGTAGTTATTCAGGTAGAGCATTAATAATTTAAAGAGATCTGTGAACCAGAACAAATACAAAACAAACTACCGTAACTTAAATTATTTGTCTCAATGCATATATTTATTTCTGTGAATTTCCTTACTTTATATTGTACAGAACAACATTATAAATCTCAACCTATTTATTGAAAATAACCAAAATAGTGAATAGTTAATAACCCTAATTACACAAGAGTCTAGGACAGCGGCGGACATACTACATTTGCAGCAGTTGCGGCTGCACCTGGGCCTGGATGTGGAGGGGGCTCTGCAATGATAGAGGTGGTGGAAAGGACAATGATGTGGCTGTTTGGGGAGAAGGCAATGATGGAGGTGGTGGGGGAGAATGCAATGATGGAGGTGGTGGAAAGGTCAATGATAGAGGTGGTGGGGGAGAAGGCAATGATGGAGGTGGCGGAAAGGGCAATGATGGGGGTGGTGGGGGAGAAAGCAATAATGGAGGTGGGGGTGAGAACAATAATGGGATGTGGGGGGGAAGACAATGAGGGATGTGGGAACCCCCTTCTTATAAGTCCCCCCGACTTACAATGGACTTACGAACAGGGGGAGGTGGAGGAAGACGTTACATATGGATGTAAGATGAAATGGGTGGTGGTGAAGGGTTCTAAGCCCCTGAAAGTGTCCACCCTCATCTCACAATTTATTGTGATGCTATCGGGGATTTAAAATGTATTGGGGAGTGGGAGAGGAGGCGATAAGGTACATAGGACACTTTATAATGAACTGAAAGGCGGGAGAAGACGCTGTAAGGGACTTGTAAAGAACTAGGAGGTGGCGAAGGATGCTCAGTACCTGGTGGCGTCTTCTCCCACTCCCAAATTCATTTTGATGCTATCAAGGACTTATACTGATTGGAGGGATATAGGACAGGGACTTCAGGATTTGCAGGAGAAAATTCTGCTGCATATCCTAATGTGTTGGCAGGAAGAAATTTGCGTAAAATACATTTATTTTTCTTCCACATTTTTGCCATGCTTTGGTTACATATTTTTCCCCATTAGTACAAGTTAAATACACTGCAAGAACTGAAATTATGCAGATTTTAATCTGCTGCAAATCTGCAAGGAAAAAATAAGCAACGTGTGCATGAGACTTCAAGGATCTCATTCACTTCGCTTATACTGTAAAAATTTGCATATATTCCGTGTGCACATAACCTTACAGGTAATTGGGGAGAGTCACAGACTGAATCATTTCTATTATTTGGAGTCAGAGATTAAAGTTAATGGGGGACACAGTACTGCTTATCACTTTATATTTTTAATGGTGCGTGGCTAATAGTATAGTAATGATGGGGTGCATATCTGTATTCCGTGGGGAGACACCTGTATGTATACAATGTATGTGACCTTGTTATTTTCAGGACTGCGAAGATCATTGTGAGAAGACGAGTCGTGGCTGGGAGATGTCGACATGAAGGTTTGACCAGATGGAGAGGAAACAGGAGAAAGTGGCTCTAATCAGACGAGAAGTCAGCGGTAAGTGCCTGGATGTAGATATTATTCTGTATCTGCACTGTGTGACGTGGAATGTTATCTGTAAAATCCCTTATTCTGCATTTTGACATTTGTGTGAAATGTCCATGTGCATACAGGTTTTTTTATGTGATAGTACATGGACTCAGAGTTTTATAGGTCCATTCACACATAAAAAAAATCAAGAATGTGAGATCCGTGAGGGTCAGAGAATGTTCTGTTCTGATCCGATTTTGAGGATCATAATAGGACATGCTCAATGCGCCTCTAAAAGCTCGCAGCACACTGACACTGCGCACAGATACTGAATTTAGCCTTATTATGTATAGCACAGTCCCTTAGTTTATGGTGTATTCACTTATTATGTATAGCACAGTCCCTTACTATATAGTGTACTCACTTATTATGTATAGCACAGTCGCTTAGTATACAGTGTACTCGCTTATTATATCTTAACACAGTCCTTTAGTATATAGTGTACTCACTTACTTCTTTATGTACAGCATAGTCCCTTAGTATATAGTGTGCTCACCTATTATGTATAGCACAGTCCCTTAGTATATAGTGTACTCACTTATTATGTATAGCACAGTTCCTCAGTACAGTGGAGGAAATAAGTATTTGATCCCTTGCTGATTTTGTAAGTTTGCCCACTGACAAAGACATGAACAGTCTGTAATTTTAAGGGTAGGTTAATTTTAACATTGATAGATAGCATATAAAAATTTAAATCCTGAAAATCACATTGTATAAATTATATATATATATATATATATATATATATATATATATATATATATTTGCATTTTGCAGTGAGAAATAAGTATTTGATGCCTCTGGCAAACAAGACTTAATACTTGGTGGCTAAATCCTTGCTGGCAAGCACAGCAGTCAGATTTTTTTGTAGCTGATGATGAGGTTTGCGCACATGTCAGGAGGAATTTTGGTCCACTACTCTTTGCAGATCATCTCTAAATAATGAAGATTTTGGGGCAGTGGCTTGACAATTCGGAACTTCAACTCCCTCCGTAAGTTTTCTATGGGATCGCTTATAATGGCTTATAAGGCATATCCGCATATTATAAACAGTCATAATGTCGAAGCCAGATACCCATAAATGCAGAGGACAATGTGACCTATCATCACGGTTGTTCACAACACCACCATATAAAAGATGATACTCTAGTCCCAATTAATCAGGAAATGCAAAGTTTTTATTATTTAAAATTTACAGACATAAGTGAGAGGGAATGAAAAACATAACCATCAGAGACGTAGCAAGGGGTTTAGGGTAGGGGGGGGGGCGAAACATCTTAGTGGGCCCCTAGCCAGGTAACCCTGATTACAACTAATTGTCAGCATAGGGGAACTTCTGCTGATGATCATTGTATTAGTGAAAATAAATCTCTATAAAAAAACAGCACTGTTATTACCACCATATGGTGCTAGATAGGAGATTACAATACAGTCAGGCTCGGACTGGCCCATAGGGGAACTGGGGAATCCCCCGGTGGGCCTCTGTGCAGATACAGGTCCCCAAACCAACTCTATGGGCAGTACTTGGCATAATTCACTTGATTTACTGTGTACAGAAAAAACAGCATATAACTCCTTAATCAAACTACCCAGTTTACTATTATATAGAAGCATAGGTAAATTTGTGAACGAGGGAAGTGTAATATTGAAATGCATGTGAAAAAGTGGGCTCCCCAAAGTCAATGTTACTGGGACCTGTCTGTAGGACTAGTGCACTGCGCCGCTCACTAGGCAGCAGCTATTAGCATGTTTTTCAATTAAAGGCACAAGTACACAGAGTTCTACCCACAGCATTTACTGACCGTGTGAACCTACCCTCACAGAGACAAACATGTCCGTCTGGTACACTACAGCCGATGCTGATAGACGCTGTACAAACCATGAGCAGCCTGTCAGGAGAACTTTATTAACTTTATTTATAACAAAACAACAATAAGTCACTTGCCATAACAGTATTACATATAACACAGCTCAGGTCGTGGTTACTGTATGGGAGCTTGTTATACTAAGGGTATGTTTCCACGTTAAGGAAACGCTGCGTGTTTGATGCTGCGTTGAGTCGCAGCATCAAACACGCAGCGTACAGATGTTACAGCATAGTGGAGGGGATCTTATGAAATCCCATCTCCACTATGCATGGTAACACGCACGCGGCGGCCCTGCGACTCCGGACATGCGGCGTGTCTTTTTAGATGGCAGTATGTCCGTATACCTTGCGGCGACGCTGCGCCGCCGCAAGGTATAACACAGGGCCCTATGTGTGGGGTGCGATGATTCCAGATGTGTGCAATGAACACATCCAACATCATCGCGTCTACGAAGGGGGCGGAGCTTTGGGCGGAGCGAGTTCGCCGCTCTGTCAAAACCGCCGGCCATCCTGAAGGTGGACATGTACCTATCAGGCTGAGATTATAATAAGACCCCATCTGTAAGAATAATAAGCCCCCAATCTCCTCATCAGCCCCCCAAACAGCACTTATTACATGTGATGCAGTGCTGAGCAGACACTGTAATAATAAGTAATAATACGTATAATAAGGAAGGACCCCCGAACTGTACTCCCACCACCACCCATTCAGTCCCCACCCTGCCACCATGCTCTCACATTCACCCACAGTGACCTTTACCTGAATTTAATTGGCCTAATACATCCTGGCCCCCTCAGATGATGTTTGCAGGCACTGCAGCTAGTTCATGGAGGGCACCAGCAATTTCTGATCCAAGTACTGCAGGCGAAGAGCAAGAGATGACGTTCAGACATGGCCTGGCAGTGTCTGAGGTAAATCAAGGGAGAGCACTAGGACCCAGGGGAGCTCCAGCATGCATGAACGGGCACACAGGAGAGGAGCTGACTGCAGAGCCTGTCAGAAACTTATCAGGTGAACTCCGGCTACACACAGTACACTGCACTGAGGACTCTGCCACTGTGCCAGCGTCTCAGGAAGATAGGGGAGCAGGCAATTGCTGTGCTCTCCCTCAGTGCTGCCTGATAACAGAAGCGGCCATGGGTGCGGGTGGGCCCCTTCATGACACTGGGCTCGGGGCGATGGCCCCCTCTGCCCCCCCAGTAGCTACGCTACTGATAACCATAGCACTAAAAAGCATGCTGTGCAAAAAGTAAGGGAGCACATCTCCCTGGGCATCTACTAAAGGTATATAATACTGGTAACTGGCCTCTCTCAATATTAATAAACAATTACCGCCATATATGGAAAACCAGTCTTCTGAAGATCACTCATTACCCATCATGATCACATCTCAAAATAGCTGAACTTAGTTTTTCATTAATATTACCTTAGAGTAAGCGCAGGGTAATTTATTGAACAGGACCAGATGACACATCTTACTAAACCGGTCCACAACAACCCAGATAACAGAAAAACCCTCAGAGACCGGCAGGTCGGTGATAATATCCATTGCAAGATGCATCTATGGAGAACTAGGAACCTCTAACGGGCAAAGCAACCCTGCCGCCGGAGCATGAGAAGCCTTAGACCTAGCGTACACAGTACACTAACGCACCCACTTGACAATTTCTCTTAGCCACCCCGGCCACCAGAAACTCTGACTGATCGACTTTCTTGTTTCGGCAATCCCTGGATGACCCGCCAAACAAGACTCATGACATTGTGTAAACAAAGCTCTCCTCAGGGCTTTAGTCACAAATAATTTCCCATACGCAGTGTTAGTTGGTGCCGCATCCTGGTCTTTAAGAATGCTATTTTCCAACTCAGAACCTAATGCTGCCACCACCACCCCTCCTCTCTGGAGAATAGATTCTTCCTTTTCAGTATTAACTGCTGGGGAGAAACTTTGAGACAAAGCATCAGGTTTAACATTTTTTGTCCCAGGGATATATGTCACAGAGAAATGGAACAAGGCCGACCTAGCTTGACGGGTGTTCAAACGTTTAGCAGCATCCAGATAGATCAGGTTCTTATGATCAGTAAAGACTTGTATAGGATGTCTAGCACCCTCCAAAAAATGTTGCCAATGCTCAAACGCAAGCTTAATAGCCAGCAATTCTCGGTTCCCAACATTGTAGTTGAGCTCAGCCTCTGAAAATTTCTTAGAAAAGAAAGCACAGGGATGCACCCCATCCTCTCCCTCCTGGGACAGAACAGCCCCCACTCCTACTGATGAGGCGTCCACCTCTACCAGAAAGGGCTCAGTCTGGATCAAAACAGGAGCAGAGCTAAACAGGTGCTAAAAAGCCTTGACAGCCTCAGGGGACCATTGGACAGTATTGGAACCCTTCTTAGTTAGATCAGTAAGGCGTTTTGACATAACAGAAAAATTCTTTATGAATTTAATAATTAGCAAACCCCAAAAATCTCTGAATCGACTTCAAGCATTCAGGTCTAGGCCACTCCAATACCGCTTGAACCTTTACCGGGTCCATCTCAAAATCATCACTGGAAACAAAGTACCCCCCCAAAAATAATTTTCTGTACCGCAAACTCGCATTTCTCCAGTTTGGCAAAGAGTGTGTTTTCTCTCAGAATCTGCAGAACCTCACGGACTCTCTGCCAATGCGACTCCAGATCGGGAGAATAGATCAAAATATCATCCAAATAAACAATCACACTCCTACCGATCAAAGGCCTCAGGATGTCATTAATGAAATTTTGAAAGAACGCCGAAGCATTTGTAAGACCAAAGGCATAACTAGACACTCGAAATGACCTTCCGGGGTATTAAAGGCTGTCTTCCATTCATCGCTTTCTTTAACCCGCAGCAAATTATATGCCCCACGGAGATCGATCTTAGAAAACCACTTGGCTCCAGCTAATTGGTTAAACAAATCCGGAATTAGCGGCAAGCTGTAAGGATTGCGCACAGTGATCTTATTAATATCCCTGAAATCCAGACACGGCCTAAGACCCCCATTTTCTTTTTGACAAAAAAGAACCCCACAGCCACAGGGGACTTAGAGAGTCTAACATTTGTGGCTAATTGCATAGCAGCCTCAAGCGTAGCAGGTGCAGGATATGCAATGAGCAAATCTTTAACCCTGTCATTCAAACCGGCTAAATACTGACTCGAGTGCTGGATCATTCCAGCTGACCTCTGCAGACGATCGTCTGCACTGGGTACAATATCTCTCAGCGTTGCCAGAACCCTGTTTCAGCCACCTGAGTTCTGCCTCGGCTGCAGTGACCCGATCAGGATCATCATTTAATATCCCCTTAGCAGAAAATATCGTAGTTTTTTCTCTGATCCCATGACGGCACCACGGAGAGAGAGGGATCCGCCCTCAGGGACAGGAAACCCACAGGTTAAAAAGGCGGGACCTCTCTTCCACCTCAGTTTGTTTTATAGATCCTTGACAGGACTTCAGCTGTAACTTAAGTAGTTATTTACACACACAGAAAGTCTTTCAAGTCATCATTTATCATCATTATATTAAAAAAAATTTTTTTTTTCTCCACCGCGTGGCTAAGCATTAATGGCTAACTAGAAGTGTGCACACCCATATGTGAAGGGAGGGAATATACGGGTGCCGTCATGGGATCAGAGAAATACCGTTATCGGTGAGTAACTACGATATTCTCTTACTCCCATGACGGCACCACGGAGAGAATTTCATAGGATGTGAGTTTTAGGGTGGGATTACTGCCTCCAGAACCCTTCTCCCGAAGAGGAAGATAGGTCAAGCTGGTAGTGCTTAAAGAAAGTAGAGGAAGGGACCAAGTGGCTGCTCTACATATCTGGTCAAGTGATGCTCCAGCTCGCTCTGCCCAAGAGGTCGCTACCGATCTGGTTGAATGAGCCTTAATTCCTTCTGGAGTGGCTTCCTTGGATGAGGCGTATGACAGGGCAATAGCGTCCCATATCCATCTTGCCAACGTGGCTTTTGATGCTGTGTCCTTTGTTTGGCCCCTGAAAATAGAGAAACAGAGACCTCCCTTTCCTACACTCCCTCGTGGCTGATATATATTGGGTGAAACATCTCTTCACATCTAGTGTGTGCAAGGTTTTTCCCCTTTTTATTTATTTATTTATTTATTTTATTTTTATTTTTTTTTGGGGGGGGGGGGTTTGGACAAAAGCATGGTAAGGATATCTCCTAGGATCTATGGAAGCGTGATGCCACTTTAGGAAGGGAGGATGGATCAGTTTTAAGGACTACACGGTCCTTTTATATCTGGGTTAGAGGCAGATAAGCTGATAGAGCCTGTAAGTCACTGATCCTGCAAGTCGAGGTTAGTGCTACCAGTAGGAAGGTTTTCAGGGAAACTATTTTTAAGGAAGCCTGTAATAAGGGTTCAAAAGGCGCTTGGTTAGTGCAGAAGGTACTACGTTCAGATCCCAGGAAGCGTAGTATGATGTACAACTGGCCTAGATCTAGTTAAAGCTTTAACAAACCTTTAAATCTAGTGGTTCCCTTCCCAGTCACAGTTATAAAGGGCACCCAATGCTGCGACTTGAATTTTTAGATTGCTCGTTGTCAAGCCTTTCTCTAATCCTTTTTGGAAGAATTCTAGTATTTCCTGAACTGGGGTCTCTCCCGATAAGCTGATACCTGAATTAGAGAGGAATCTTTTCCAGACTTTGCCATACGCTCTGGTAGTTACTCGATTCCTACTGGTTAACAGAGTTCAGACTAAATTTGGAGAAAACCCTTTCCTGGTCAAAAATTTCCTCTCAAATTCCAGGCTGCCATATGCAAGTTTTTTTTTTTTTTGTGTGTATGGTTTATTGGCCCCTGGCGCAGAAGATTCTGGATATCTGGGAGGACCCAAGGGTCTGTTACCGACATCAGGCGTAGCCATGGGAACCGCGTTCTTTTTGGCCAAAAAATGGCCTATCATGATCATCTTTGCTCTGTCGTCCTGGATTTTCCTCAGGACTAACGGAATCAATGCTATCGGGGGAAAGGCGTATGCTATTTGGAAATTACAGGGAATTAGAAAGGCGTCTAGGGTCACTGGATTCCCCCGTGGATCTATTGGACAGAAGTTCTCTGTTTTCTGGTTTTGACTGTTCTCGAATAGAACTATATCCGGGGTCCCCCAACGGTCCACTATGTGATTGAATATTTGCTGGCTTAATTCCCATTCCCCTTGTTTTAGCTGTGTTCTGCTAAGAAATCTGCTGTCTGATTTTCTGTCCCTTTGATATGAAGGGCTGATAGGGAGGATAGGTTGGATTCTGCTTGTAAAAGAATGGATTTCGTTACTTCCATCAGGGATTGGGACCTCGTACCCCCCTGGTGATTCAAATACGCCACTACCATCCTGTTGTCTGTCAGTACCCTTACGTGATGGGAACGGAGGGAAACTAAGAAATGGTTTGGCGCGTATTTACTGCCACAAAACTCTTTCATGTTTGAAGTGACGAGCTTTCCCCCTCTGACCATGGGCCCTGGGCAATTTGATCTTTTAAGTGAGCTCCCCAACCCCATGGAATTGCATCCGTGGTGAGGGTTACTGAGACCGGCCATATCCATGGAACCCCCCTGGCGAGATTGGTCGAGTCTATCCACCAGGCTAGGGAAGTCATTGTTTGCGAGGAGATTTTCAAGCGTTTTTCTAAATCTCCCTCTAGGCGGGATTTCCCACTGGAGATCTCTGGAATGATACTGAGCCCCCTGGACCGCTGGGATGCAGGCTGTCATCGATCCTAATATGGACATTGCTTTCCTTAAAGAAATGACTGGAGAATGTTATAAGTGCTCCACTAGTTGTGTCATGTTGGAAATTTTTAACTCTGTTAGACGACTCTGGTTTTTTTTTTTTTGAGTCTATTATTGTCCCCCAGTACTGCTGTACTTGTGTTGGGATAATTTTGGATATCTCTAGGTTCAAAAACCAACCCAGATTTGATAGGGCTGTCGTCACTTTGTCCGACTGCCGACTGCAATGGCGAGAGGATCTGCCCATCACTAGGAGGTCATCCAGATAAGGAACAATTAACCCATCTTGTTCCCTTATGTGAGCCATCACTTCTGCCATTAATTTTGTAAACACCCTCGGGGCTATGGCAAGACCAAAGGGGAGAGCTTTGAATTGATAATGCCTCAGTTCCCCTCGCATCACTACCGCCACTCAGATATTTTCGGTGATCCGGATGGATCGGCACATGGTAGTATGCGTCTTTTAGGTCTATTACAGTCATAAAGCAAAACGGATGAAGGGTTCTGACACATGAGTTTATTGTTTCCATCTTGAAGCTGTCTATCACCAGGTATTTGTTTAATTTCTTCAGGTTTATTATTGTCCTGAAAGTCCCATCTGGCTTTGCCCATAGAAAAAGAGGGGAGTAGAAACCTGTTGTCTCCTCCTGCTGTGGGACCTCCTGTAGGACGTTCTTTAAAAAGGAGACTGTAGACTTACTTTTGAACGGCCAGCTGTTTGATCTCTGATTCCCTCTGTGGTGTTGCGACAAATTGATGATGTGGCATCGTATGGAAATTTAACTTCAGACCCGTCTTAATTATGTTTAAAGACCATGTGCTTACTGATTTTTTTTCTTTTTTTTTCTTTTCCCAGGCTTGGAGAAAGTATGTCAGTCTCCCTGCTACCTGAGGCGCACCTTTATTGGGGCCACTTATTATCCTGTTTGTTAAACATGAAGCCTCTGCCTTTAAATCTCTTATCCTCCCATCCTCACCCTTGAAAGGGCCGTCTATAAGACTGATTGGGAAAACCTAGGAAGGCTTTTTTTTTTTTTTTTCACAGCTTTTCCAAGAATATCATCCAGGGTGGCCCGAATAAAAATTCGCCCTGACATGGTATGGAGCATAGCTTGGCCTTAGTTTGTAGATCACCTGGCCAGCACTTCAGTCATAGCGCTCTTTTTGCTGTGTTTGAGAATGAGGCTGAACTTGCTGTCAGTCTCACAGAATTTATGGAGGCGTTTGCTATACATGCCGTGGCTCCCCTCATTACTGACACCGAGACTAGTATAGATTCTCTTGAAGTCTTATCTTTTAATTGGGTCTCCAGGTGATCTAGTCATGCTCTGGCAGTACATGTAGCAGCTATCCCGGGATTTAACCCCCCGCTAGCTGCTTCCCAGGAGCCTTTTTAAGAAGATGTCGGCCCTTTTATTCATAGGGTCTTTGAGAGCTCCTATGCTTTCAAAGGGCAATGCAAAAAAGAAATTTTTTTTTTTTTTTTTTTTTAGAGGTCTTCGCAATTGCGACATCTAATTTTTGTCAAAATGGGTATTTTCTCTTAGGTGTTAACAGACTTTTATCTGGCCTTTACCACTCCTTTTTTATTAGGGCCCGAATTTTTTCATTTAACAGGAACGCCCTGCTTTTCCTTTGTTCTAGTCCGTCAAACATAAGATTCCGCCCTCTGAGGATGCAGAGGAGGACGTAGAGCTATCTGAACTATAATTAACGCTAGACTCCGGGGATTTATATCTGGCCTTGCGTTTCTTTTTACGGTTCTTTACGCTTTTCTGCGCATCTTTCACTTGAGACTTAATTAAGTCCTTAAGATCAGAAGTGAATCTTCGGGTTTCTTCACTTATGGTGTTCTCTATGCATGTCGCATAGAGTTTCTTTACCCAGGTAGCGAGTAAATTTGTGGAGCAAAGTGGCCACACTTTATGTTTGATTTTCGATGTGCCTTTCCACAATGAATCCCTATTTGGAATATATACATTCACGGAGGTCACTTACCCTCCTAATGTGGGGGAGATACCGGTTCTGGTGTTTGGGGAAGCCTCCTCCATTTGAACCGTTGATTTTCTCCAGGATCCGCTGGAGCCTCTGCTGCATTGGGATCCCGAGTTGTGGCATTGCACAGGTTCGCCCTGCTGTTGCGGTCTCCGCTGCGGGCGTTTCTTCTGCGGGGATTGCAGAGTTTCCTCTGCTAGCTGCTTTTTTTTTTTTCACATTGTGAAACTTGTTGATCAGCGGCTTCGCCCATAGCGCTCTTCTTCTGCCGCTTTCATATTGTAGCGTACGGCGCAAAGCAGCATCCGGATTCCCAGAGGTGCCCTGCGCCGACCCGGAAATGACCCCCGCACATGTGCCGCCAGCCCCACGTGCGCACGTGCTTCGGTCGGCTCCCAGGAGGGACGGAAGCCTTGCAGCAGCCGCCGCTGCTGTCTCCTGTTGGCGCTTCCTGCTGGTGACCGCCGCCACCTCCTCCCAGGGCCCTAAGCCGGCGGTAACATACCAGGTAGCCGCCGCTACCTATTACCAGCTGCTGCTGAAGGAAAGAGGCAGACTGGTGTCCTCTTCACTGCCTCTTCCCTGCACATTCGTACAAGGCCCGCCGACCCCGGATTGTGCCTTCAGGGAGAACCTCCACCTACAACCGCGGCAGGGCCCCCCGCTGCCTGAATTCGGCCAGATGGTCCCCGGTATCCCGCGACGTCAGGTAACTGTGGATTCCCCGTCAGGGACAGGAAACCGAACTGAGGTGGAAGAGAGGTCCCGCCTTTTTAACCTGTGGGTTTCCTGTCCCTGAGGGCGGATCCCTCTCTCTCCGTGGTGCCGTCATGGGAGTAAGAGAAAAACGCTTCTACTGACATCAAACAAGGGTCATCCGGACGCAATGAAAATGCCCAAACTTGTGGCTCACCTCGCAATAATGACATAATAATCCCCACACACTGTAATTCAGCCTCTGAAGACCTAGGTCTAAGCCGAAAATAAAGTAAACATGCATTTTTAAACTAAAAAAAATCCTGCCGTTTACCAGAAAAACATTCAGACAAACCCACCTTAGATTCTGCAGAGCGGATTCCAGGGCAATTACTCATGTGCAGCTGTAAGCTGCCAACTTCCAATGTTAACCCTTGAAGACGCTGAGCAAGATCTTGAATGCTGTTCATATTGCAGAAATCTGGGAGGAGTGTTATTTTTTTATACTTCTTTCTGGCTGGACAAACTGTTACGGATCTGCAACACAGGACTAAGGTAGAAGGGGGAAAACTGACCCTTAACTATGACTAGGCTGGACTAGGCTGAAACCCTATGATGGAGTGGGCAACCCATTCCTTGCGAATAGATCCACTGATGATTCTAGGTTAATCTCAAGCGAAGACCTATAGATAAGGGGAAGGGGTTCCCTAAAAGAACTAAGGACTGGGTACAAAAACGAGTCACCTCCTAATAGAAAACAAAGAGAAGGCTGCAGAAGCCAATAGAAAACAGAAACTAAGGCTAGCAGAACCAGAGGTACCAGCATTGCACAAATAACACACACAGAAGACAAAGCAAAGCACCAAGCTAGAGTTCAAGCAGATAAACATTGTTGTCCAGCAAGGACTGGGAGGCAGGTGCTTGTTAATAAAGAGTGATACAAACACCTGACCCAAGACAAACCCAGCACCAGAGGAAAAAGACCAGCAGCCAGAACTCTACAAGAAAATGGCGGATAGTCACAAACTATACAGATTCTAACATTAAGGCATTAAGGTCTGGAGACTGACTAGGCCATGACCTTAATGTGCTTCTTTTTGAGTAATTCCTTTGTTGCCTTGGCTGTATGTTTTGGGTCATTGCTTTGCTGGAAGGCCCAGCGACAACCCATTTTTAACCTCCTGGAGGAGGGAAGGAGGTTGTCACTCAGAATGGCTTCATCCATTCTCCCATTGATGCGGTGTAGTAGTTCTATGTCCTTAGCAGAGAAACACCCCCAAAACATAATGTTTCCACCTCCATGCTTGACAGTGGGGATGGTAGTCTTTGGGTCATAGGCAGCATTTGTCTTATTCCAAACGCGGTGAATTGAGTTAATGCCAAATACCTCAATTTTTGTCTAAACTCACCACAGCACCTTCTCCTAATCACTCATAGAATCATCCAGGTGTTTATTGGCAAACTTCAGATGGGCCTACACATGTGCCTTCTTGAGCAGGTGGACCTTGGGGGCACTGCAGGATTCTAAACCTTTACGGCATCAGGTGTTACCAATTGTTTTCTTGGTGACTGTAGTTCCATCTGCCTTGATATCATTAACAAGTTCCCCCGTGAAGTTTTAGGCTGATCTCTCACCTTCCTTATGATCAAGGATACCACGAGGTGAGATTTTGTCAATCGATGTCGATTGACAGTCATTTTGTTTTTCTTCCATTTTCTGACTATTGCACCAACAGTTGTCTCCTTTTCACCCAGCATCTTACTTATGGTTTTGTAGCCCATCCCAGCCTTCTGCAGATATATGATCTTGTCCCTGACATCCTTATAAAGCTCTTCGAATTTGCCCGCATTGTAGAGGTTAGAATCTGACTGAGTCTGTGGACTGGAGTCTTTTATAAAGGTGACTATGTAAGACAGCTGTCTTTAAAGGGAACCTGTCACCCCCAAAATCGATGGTGAGGTAAGCTCACCATCATCAGTGGCTTATCTACAGCATTCTGTAATACTGTAGATAAGCCCCCGATGTAACCTGAAAGAGGAGAAAAAGAAGTTAGATTATACTCACCCAGGGGCGGTCCTACTGCTGGTCCGGTCAAATGGGTGTCTCAGGTCCGCTCCGGCGCCTCCTATCTTCATTCCATGATGTCCTCTTCTGGTCTTCACGCCACAGCTCTGTTGCAGGCGTACTTTGTCTGCCCTGTTGAGGGCAGAGCAAAGTACTGCAGTACGCCGGGCCTCTCTGACCTTTCCGGCGCCTGCACACTGTAGTACTTTGCTCTGCCCTCAACAGGGCAGACAAAGTACGCCTGCGCCGGAGCCGCGGCGTGAAGACCAGAAGAGGACGTCATGGAATGAAGATGGGAGGCGCTGTTCCGGACCTGAGACACCCATCGGAGCAGCACCGCCCCTGGGTGAGTATAATCGAACCTCTTTTTCTCCTCTTTCAGGTAACATCAGCGGCTTATCTACAGCATTACAGAATGCTGTAGATAAGCCCCTGATGACAGTGAGCTTACCTCACCATCGATTTTGGGAATGACAGGTTCCCTTTAATGCAGGTAATGAGTTGATTAGGATCGTCTAACTGGTCTGTAGGAGCCAGAAGTCTTAATGGTTGGTAGGGGATCAAATACTTATTTCTCACTGCAAAATGCAAATAAATTTATATAATTTATACAATGTAATTTTCAGGATTTTATTTTTTATATTCTATCTCTCAATGTTAAAATTAACCTACCCTTAAAATTATAGACTGTTCATGTCTTTGTCAGTCGGCAAAATTACAAAATCAGCAAGGGATCAAATATTTATTTTCCCCATTGTGTTTACTCACTTATTATGTATAACATCGTCCTTAGTTACATCATTTCCTCTTTTATTATGTATAACACCGTCCCTTGTTGCGTACCATCCTCTCTATTTATATGTAATGCCATCCTTATTATATAGCTTCCTCTGCTGTTATGTGCAGTGCTGTCTCTTACATAGTTTATTCTTGTTGTTTTTGTTATTCACAGTGCCTTCTTTTATTACATAGGCATTGCATTATACATCAATCAAGACAGGACAGTATGTAATAAAAACAGGGGCTCTATATACCATAATCCAATATGTAAGGGATGGAGCTGTATATAACAAGAGAGGGCACTGCAATATACATAATATATACGTGTGTGTATGTGTGTGTGTGTCGCTATATAATATTATGATTATATTGCACATAAAGCACAGATTTTCTCCTTTATAGTTGCCTCCTCCGGCTGCACCCCACACTTTTCTTCCATATACAATTGGAAACACTTGATCCCGAGAGAAACTGCACTAATTGCAATAAAGCATATCATATACCCATGTCTGCATTTGAGGATGTGATTTTCCTCACCAACTCTTGTCATGATCCTATAGGCATAGTCCATGGCCGACAATTTTTTCCCTGAACGGGTTGCCTGTTGCAAAATTTGTCTGAGGTATTTCAAAGTGATAGCTATCCTGTCTCTGCCAAAAGATAATTGGATATTGCAGTGCATCATAGGACCTGTGAGTTTCTGCCACCCGTTGCAAACCACTGCTACTTTTCTGAAGCACAATGTCACAGATGTGAAACTCGTTACCCACAAGCAAAATAGCTACTCCATCAAATGTGGGGGCATCGAAACGCCGCTGATGCTCACCCTGTGGTGTTTTGTCAGCTCTGATTACAACTTTGTAATCGTCACTTTGCATGCATTCAAGTGCAGTCTTGAAAAGTTGAACTTATGGATTGTTTAAGTGAAAGAACTGCTGCAAGTTAGTGACAATATTGAGGTGAGTGTTTGGAATTAAAGAGCATCTCTGCTGAGCCTCTGCTCCTACATTTCCCATGAAGTAGAGTTGAAGAAATGAGGTTCTTTTCCTTGTAATGGAAGCAGTGAGCCAATTGAGTGGTAAATCTGTCCTTGAACTTTGAACGTGGGCATAAATCCAGTTGAAAAACTTCTTTTTGCCCCAAATGATGTATTGTGGAAGCAGGAGTTGTACTTCCTGATGGGGCTATGTGAAGTGGGCGTTGCTTGAAACACACACACACATACATACACTCAGCTTTATATATATATACATATATATGTGTGTAGCTTTGTCGCCATAAAAGGAGGGGGCGCAGACACATTTCTTGCACAGGGGCCCTAAGCTGTCAGTGTCTGCCCCTGGTCTAGGATATAGGCCCTACTGCACTGGAGTAGTCCGATACGCCTTTTTCATTGACATCCCATGTTAGGATAGGTATGCATCACATTTTGGGTCAATGCTCTATATATACACTTCTATCAATCTTGATAAGCTTGGAGGACATCCCATTCAAAACCATGAGCAGGAATATGTTTCCTCCAATGTATACTCTATTTTTAGACAATAAGATAAATCTAAAAGAGCAAAGGTTTGGAGAAAATAAGAAAAAATACTATATGTATTATATCTATAGTGTTAATGAAGCCTGACATATGCCAGAATTTTAGCTAGATGTATATTTTTTTACTCACTTGCTGATTGGAGGACTACTTAACCACAATACCATCTACTATATAATTGTCTAAGGGTCACTTCAGTCTGTCTGTCTGTCTGTCCCAGAAATCCCGCGTTGCTGACCAATCAGCGACGGGCACAGTCCGGCCAAGAATTAGTCCCTCCCTACTCCCTAGCCATCAGTGCTCACTCCATACTCCTCTCCAGTCAGCGCTCACACAAAGTTAATGGCAGCGTTAACGGACCGCGTTATGCCGCGGTGTAACGCACTCCCTTAACGCTGCTATTAACCCTGTGTGACCAACTTTTTACTATTGATGCTGCCTATGCAGCATCAATAGTAAAAAAATCTGTTAAAAATAATTAAAAAAAATAAAAATTAGTTATATACTCACCGTTCGTCGGCCCCCCAGATCCAGAACAGGCCTTTTCCGCTCCTCGCGATGCTCCGGTGACCGCTCCATGCATTGCGATCTCGCGAGATAATGACGTAGCGGTCTCGCGAGACCGCTACGTCATCATCTTGCGAGACTGCAATGAACTCTTGGAACCGGAGCGCGCGAGGAGCATCTATAAACGCTTCGCCTGGATCCGGGGGCCGACGGAAGGTAAGTATATAACTATTTTTTTATTTTAATTCTTTTTTTAACAGGGATATGATGCCCACATTGCTATATACTACGTGGGCTGTGCAATATACTACGTGGGCTGTGCAATATACTGCGTGGGCTGTGCAATATACTACGTGGCTGTGCAATATACTATGTGGCTGTGCAATATACTATGTGGCTGTGCAATATACTACGTGGCTGTGCTACATACTAAGTGGACTGTGCTATATACTACGTGGCTGTGTTATACACCACATGGGCAGTTATATGCTACGTGGGCTTTGCTATATACTACGTGGGCTGTGTTATACAGTATGTGGGCTGTGTTATACAGTACGTGGGCTGTGTTCTACACTACGTGGGCTGTGTTATACACTACGTGGGCTGTGTTATACACTGCATGGGCTGTGTTATATACTGCGTGCGTGGGCTGTTATATACTACATGAGCTGTGTTACATGCTACGTGGGCTGTTATAAACTACGTGGCTGTGTTATATGCTATGTGGGCTGTTATAAACTCCATGGACTGTGCTATATACTCCGTGGGCTGTGTTATATGCTACGTGGCTGTGCTATATACTCCATGGGCTGTGTTATATACACTGTGGGCTGTGCAATATACTATGTGGCTGTGCAATATACTACGTGAGCAGTGTTATATACTACATGGCCATGCTATATACTCCGTGGGCTGTGCTATATACTCCGTGGGCTGTGCTACTGTATATACTATGTAGCTTTGCTATGTACTATGTCGCTGTGCTATATACTACGTGGCTGTTTTATTTACTACGTGGGCTGTTCTATTTACTACATGGGCTGTTATATACTACGTGGCTGTGCTATATACTACGTGGCCGGCCGCGAACAATCAGCGACAGGCGCAGTCCGGCCACGAATTGGAGCGGGATTTGAACCATGCTTCGCTAATTGGTCGCGGTTGGCTGAATCCTGTGTATTCAATGTATTATTCTAAAATCTTCATAAAAAAACTACATTCATATTCTAGAATTACCCAATGCGATAGACTCTGGGCACCATCTAGTAGTTATGATAATTGTGTAATAGTTGTATTTACTTGAGGAATTATCTGTGTTTGTGGGTGGGTTTAATCTTGTAGGAAAAAAATGAATCTTATGATTGGTGCATGTAATTGTCTGTGAGTTAAAAGTTTCTAGTAGCTTCTATTAGGCTACGTTCACATTTGCGTTGCGTCGTGCGCAACCGCGACAACGCATGCGTCATGCGCCCCTATATTTAACATGGGGAGCGCATGGACATGCGTTGCACTTGCGTTTTGTGACGCATGCGTCACTGCAGCGCATGCGTCAGGGCACAGAGGACGGTGCATGATGCAGTTTTTTCTGCACCAAAAACCATGAAAAAGTGAACGCATGCATCACAAAACGCTGCATTGTGCATGCGTTTACATTTGCGTTGTGCGTTGCGTCGCCGACGCAGCACCGCACAACGCAAATGTGAACGTAGCCTTAGCTACACTTGTGCTTGCTGGTTGGAGCACTACAAGAGCCGTATACTGTAAGCGAGGGCTGCTGAGTGGAGAGAGGGTTGTATTTAAGTACAGGTCTTCAGGTAAGTACCAAGTTAAACACAATATCATAGTTTAACTCAAGTGCATAGTTTGGTGTTTTTCTGCTTTTATCTTTACCATTTACCCTCATTAGTATGTGCTCCATGGACAATGCTCCCCTGTGGGCATGCCTTGAACAGCCATTTGAGGGTGAATATATCTGCACTCGATGTCAGCGAGTTACATGTTTGGAAGCCCAGTTAATGGATCTAAATGTGCAACTTGTAACACTCAGGAGCATTGCAAACCTGGAGAGATGTTTAGAGCTCACTGAGCTTGCACTGGCTGGGGCCAGTAATATGGAGGAGGTTGGAGGTGGAGAAGAACAGGTCAGAGAAGTATGTAGCTGGGTAATGTTACAAGAAGGGGTAGGGAAAAAGTGCCAGGGAGCCCAGTCCTGATCTGGCACAACCTAGTAAATATGCCTGTTTGGCTGATATTAGCAATGCAAGCCCAGGACTGGGATCACAACAGCAGGATGTTGCTCCTAGCAACCAGGTAAATGATAGCTATAGAAAGAAGGGAGATATGAATGCAGCAAAGAACAGACAGATGTTGGTGGTAGGGGTCTCTATAATTAGAAGGACAGTCAGGGTCATGTACTACGGAGTCTGTAAATGCAGAACAGTGTGTTGTCTGCTGGGTGCTCGGGTTTGGCATTATGCGGATCAGATAGACAGATTGCTGGGAGGAGCTGGGAAAAACCCTGCAGTCATGGTACACATCAGTATCAATTACAAAGTTAGAGGAAAGTGGAAGGGCCTTAAAAATGATTACAGGGAACTAGGAGAGAAGCCAAAAGCCTGATGGCAAAAACCTGATGTGTGAAAGCAGCCAGATATATCTATAGATACATCTATATATCTATAGATATATCTATCTATAAATATATCTATAGATAGATATATCCATAGATATATAATAGAAAGGCCGATGTTTCTAAGGCTACTTTCACACTTGCGTTTTTAGCAATCCATCGCAATCCGTCGTTTTGTGAAAAAAACGGATCCTGCAAATGTGCTCGCAGGATGCGTTTTTACCCATAGACTTGTATTAGCGATGGATCGTGACGGATGGTCACACGTCGCGTCTGTCGTGCAACAGATCCGTTGTTTTTTGGCGGACCGTAGGCATGAAAAAACGTTCAAGTGAAGGTTTTTTGTCCGTCGTGTCCGCCATTTTCTACCGCGCATGAGTGGCCGAAACTCCGCCCCCTCCTCCCCGGACTTCAGAATGGGCAGCGGATGCGTTAAAAAAACTGCATCCGCTGCCCACGTCGTGCACAAATTTTACAACGTTCGTCGGTACTTCGGCCCGACGCATAGCGACGGACCCGTACTGAAACAAGTGTGAAAGAGGCCTTAATGAGCGTTTAATTTAAAAAAAACAAACAGAAAAAAAGGTGTGGGCTCCCGCGCAATTTTCTGTGCCAGAGGGGGAAAGCCGACAGCCGGGGGTCAATATTTGTAGCCTGCTATGAATATCAGCCCGCAGTCTGCATAGCCTTTACTGGCTATTAAAATAGGGGGACCCACCCAAAAATGACGTGGGGTCCCCCTATATTTTATAGCCAAAAAGGCTATGCAGACGGCTGATATTCATAGCCTAGAGAGGGGCCATGGATATTGCCCCCCACCAGTCCGCAGCCGCCCCAGAAATGGCGCATCTATAAGATGCGCCAATTCCGGCACTTAGCCCCTCTCTTCCCACTCCCGTGTAGCGGTGGGATATGGGGAAATAGGGGGTTAATGTCACTTTGCTATTGTAAGGTGACATTAACCCGGGTTAATAACGGAGAGGCATCAATAAGACGCCTATCCATTATTAATCCAATAGTAATAAAGGGTTAATAAAACACACACACATTAGGAAAAAAGTATTTTAATATTCTTCATTTAACCATACTTACCATACTTCAGCGCCTGCAAAAAACATAAAATAATCAACCGCATACTACCTGTCCGCCGTAGTCCAATTAATAACGAGTGACCCACGACGATCTCCCCTATAGAACAGTGACATCAGGTGATGTCACTGCTCTATAGGACCCTCAGTGACAGACTGACAGGAGACAATGGCTCCTGTAGTACATCACTGAGGTTGCTATAGTTCAAAGTTTCACTTTATGGCAATTGCTGTGTGGGAAAATTTCTCACACAGCAATGCCAAAAGTGAGACTAGGGACTATTTTTTTTACAGCGGCGGAGGAATACAGTGCGGAAGGATACCTTCCTCCCGTCATTGTGTTCCTGGAGCTCCTAGAGAGCGGTCGCATCAGCTGATGCTGCCGTTCTCCACGGGAGATCGTCGTGGGACACTCGTGGATTTCTGCGGACAGGGAGTATATTGGTTGTTTGTTATTTTCATATTTTTTTTACAGATGATACTGACTTCGGGGAACAAAGTGAAAAGTAATGGTGAGTATGAACTCTATGTTTAATGTACTGTATGCCTGTATGCATGTATTGTATGTAATGTATGAATGTACTGTATGGAGTATGTATGTATGTATGTACTGTATGTAGTATGTATGTAGCATGTATGTATGTATGTAGTATGTATGTATGTATGTATGTAGTATGTATGTAGTATGTATGCATGTAGTATGTATTTAGTATGTAGTATGTATGTAGTATGTATGTAGCATGTAGTATGCATGTAGTATGTATGTAGCATGTATTATGTATGTAGTATGTATGTAGTATGTATGTAGTATGTATGTAGTATATATGTAGTATGTAGAATGGTGTTCAAAAGTCCTGCATAGGCGTGAAGAAAACTATGTTTCATACTTCTGCATCTCTACAGTGAAACTGGTGGAGCATTATGTTTTTGTAATCCCTCATTGTATGCCATACTCATTTTTGAATGTCCCAAGTGTATAAATTGTTATGGTATGCACATTTTTGATAATTATTTTTACAGCATAACCATACCTACACCAGTACGGTGTGTAGAATGGTGAACAGGTTTCTAAGTTCATTATCTTAAAATGTAAGTTCACACAGACTTAAATTTTACTTTTTAAGATTTATTATTTTTTATTTAATTCAGAGTGTTGAGCAGAAAGCAGCATTTTCTTACTAAGGATGTCTATGTATTTTTTTGCATTAACCATAGCCTCCACAATATGAAGCCTTCCAACACCATTGGCTGCCATACAGCCCCAGACCATCACTTTCATCGGATGTTTCACAGAGAAGCTCAAACACTCTGGCTTGTGCTCTTCATGTGGGAACCTTCTCACATAAGACTTGCCATCATTTCCTAAAATGCAAAAAGTGCGTTCATCACTAAATAGCACTTTTTCCCACTCCTCCTTCCTCCATTTTAAATATTTCAATGCCCCCAGTTTTCGCCTTTGTCTTTGTATGGCTGTCATCAATGGCTTCTTTCGGGCCTTGCACCCTCTCAATCCTGCTTCCAAACATCTCTTCCTAACAGTTGATGTTGCTACCTCAATATTGCACTTTTCTTGCCATTCCAAGCTGCTTATGTTTCTGCAAAATTCTTACGACTGTACTCTGATTACAGCCAACTTTCCTTGCGATCTGGGGGCCAGTATAACCCTCTTCATGTAGCACCACAACTCGCACACGATCCTCCGCTGACAAAAATATGAAGGCTCCCATCATAAAACTCTACAGTATGATTCACTAGATAGACCAACAGATAAAACAAACAAAGCAGCAGATGTGATGCAATGTAATGCAATGTGATTGGCTGCCATATCCAGGTTATGATTCGTCACAAGAACCTCATCTGTGATTGGCTAATTTTGGATCTGAAGCTGTATAATATTTAGTTCTGCTTTCAATTCCCATATTGTTGCAATAATTTCAGGCAAAACTGCTTCAAAAGCTAAAAATATTACAGGGAGAGAATGCAATATTGTATTCTGAACAAAACCATATATGTCATATTAGCATCGAAGATATTCGACAGAAAACGTTTAAAACTTGAAAAATCAATCAATTTATCCTATGCCTATGCAGAACTTTTGAACACCACTGTATGTAGTATGTATGTAGTATGTATGTAGTATATATGTAGTATGTATGTAGTATGTATGTAGTATGTATGTTTTTTTTTTTTTCATTCAAGACATTAGCCGGATGATGGTACTACTACTGTCCCCTCATTGGCTAATGTGTAAATCACTGTCACTGTAGTAGGCATCGTCCGATGGGACTTGTAGTCCCATCGGACGATGCCTGCACACACGCACAGAGCCCAGGCACGCCGCACAGAGTGCCGGGACGCCGCAAAGAGCCCCGGCACACACGCACAGGGCCCAGGCACACACGCACAGAGCCCCGGCACGCCACACAGAGCCCCGGCACGCCGCACAGAGCCCCGGCACACATGCACAGAGCCCCGGCATGCCGCACAGAGCCCCGGCAGGCCTGCTCAGAGCCCCGGCAGCCCACACAGAGCCCCGGCACGCCGCACAGAGCCCCGGCACACATGCATAGAGCCCCATTACGCCGCACAGAGCCCCGGCACACCGCACAGAACCCCGGCACGCCGCACAGAGCCCCGGCACATACGCACAGAGCCCCGGCATGCCGCACAGAGCCCCGGCACACACGCACAGAGCCCCAGCATGCCACACAGAGCCCCGGCCACCGCACAGAGCCCCGGCAGGCCTGCACAGACCCCCGGCAGGCATGCACAGACCCCCCACGGTCACGCACAGACCCCGCCCGCATATCGGCTGATACCCGATATTTGCAGTATCGGAATGCTCAACACTATCAATCAAACATTCAAAAGGGGAAATGACGGAACCTGGAACTAAGCAAAGCTGATTTCAACAAATTAACAAAAGAGCTTAATTGTGTAGACTGGGACATCTCATTGTAACTGGGGATCTGGGGATACTGAGCATAAATGGGACATTTTTAAGGATATACTACTAGAATCCTGTAGAAAACGTATATAGGTGGCACCCCAGGAGTCTGGTTGCCACAATGGTATTCCCTCCCACACAGGAGGTGATTACATTCCTGGAAGCAAGAAGGGTTTAAACCCAGTTTCAGCGTAGGTTTACTATAAGTTCTGACCTGGAGGCAGAGTTAGAGAGTTCAGTGTGACACAGTGAACAGAGAGGAAGCATGTGAAGAGAGCCTGGGAGTGGAGCTGCGACTGAGCTCACCCCAGGATTGAGCGCAACAGAGCGGACACCGGAGTCCGTGGTTGTGTGGGAACTGCATGCCCTGCAGCCAAATCCGGAGGACAGGAGATTGCAGGTCTCCTGGCCACAACTGACACCCAAAGGCACAGCCACATATCAGAGCCCAGAGTCACCACGAGGGAGTGACACCCGGAAAAGTCTCAAGCTGCCTGCCATGCAAGTAGCATTTCACTAAGTGAACTACAAGCATCAGGAACCCAGAGATCAGAGAAGTAAGGAGGCTTCCATCCCCACCTGGCTAGGGGAATTCTGAACTGCTTCCAGACTGCCCGGATCTCTAATACCACCTCCTACCTGTGCTCTGGACTGCAGGTAAAGAAACTACAGTCCCTCTGTCCTCCAATTATTCTTGCACCCCAACTGTTGTGAATTCTGTGGCAGAGCTCCCTCCTGTGGTCACAAGTGGTACTTCGGCTGATTCTCTCTGTGAGCTTCCGTTGGTGGAGGGAAGTGGTACTGCGGCTTCTGAGTTTCCTCCCTCAGGTGATGTGGTGAGGTCGTTAGGTGCTGCTCTACTTAACTCCACCTAGTGCTTTGATCCTGGCTTCCTGTCAATGTTCCAGTATTGGACTTGTTTTCCTCCTGGATCGTTCCTGTGGCCTGCTGCTCTGCATAGCTAAGTTTTCCTTTGCTATTTTGTTTGCTTTTCTTCTGTCCAGCTTATCTATTTGTTTGCTGGAAGCTCTGGGACGCAGAGGGTGTACCTCCGTGCCGTTAGTTCGGTGCGGAGGGTCTTTTTGCCCCCTGTGCGTGGTTTTTAGGGTTTTGTGTTGACCGCAAAGTTACCTTTCCTATCCTCGCTCTGTTCAGATAGTCGGGCCTCACTTTGCTAGATCTATTTCATCTCTACGTTTGTCTTTTCATCTTAACTCACAGTCATTATGTGTGGGGGGCTGCCTTTTCCTTTGGGGTATTTCTCTGAGGCAAGGTAGGCTTATTTTCTATCTTCAGGCTAGCTAGTTTCTCAGGCTGTGCCGAGTTGCATAGGTAGCATTAGGCGCAATCCACGGCTGCCTCTAGTGTTGTTGGAGAGGATCAGGGATTGCGGTCAACAGAGTTCCCACGTCTCAGAGCTCGTTCTATATTTTTGGATTATTGTCAGATCACTGTATGTGCTCTGACCTCTATGTTCACTGTGGTACTGAATTGCCTAATCACAACAGTACAGGAAGCCAAAAGTACTAATGATTCTCAATAGAGGGAAAAAAGAAGTTCTGAGACCATTTTTTTTTTCTCTGCACTGTGTTTTGCCTTTTTTTTTCCCTAGACATTTGGGTGGTTCAGGACACAGGTGTAGCAATGGACATTAGAAGTCTGTCTTCATGTGTGGATCAGCTCTCGGCAAGAGTACAAAAGATTCAAGACACTATTGATCAGAAATCTATGTTAGAACCAAGAATTCCTATTCCTGATTTGTTTTTTGGTGATAGAACTAAGTTTCTGAGTTTCAAAAATAATTGTAAACTATTTCTGGCCTTGAAACCTCGCTCCTCTGGTGATCCAGTTCAACAGGTTTTGATCATTATTTCTTTTTTGCGTGGCGACCCTCAGGACTGGGCATTTTCTCTTGCGCCAGGAGATCCTGCATTAAGTAATATCGATGCGTTTTTCCTGGCGCTCGGATTGCTGTACGATGAACCTAATTCAGTGGATCAGGCAGAAAAAAAATTGCTGGCTCTTTGTCAGGGTCAGGATGAGATAGAGTTATATTGTCAGAAATTTAGAAAGTGGTCCGTGCTCACTCTATGGAATGAATCTGCGCTGGCAGCTATGTTCAGAAAGGGTCTCTCTGAAGCCCTTAAGGATGTCATGGTGGGATTTCCTATGCCTGCTGGTTTTAATGAGTCTATGTCTTTGGCCATTCAGATTGGTCGACGCTTGCGTGAGCGTAAATCTGTGCACCATTTGGCGGTATTACCTGAGCTTAAACCTGAGCCTATGCAGTGCGATAGGACTTTGACCAGAGTTGAACGGCAAGAACACAGACGTCTGAATGGGCTGTGTTTCTACTGTGGTGATTCCACTCATGCTATCTCTGATTGTCCTAAGCGCACTAAGCGGTTCGCTAGGTTTGCCACCATTGGTACAGTACAGTCAAAATTTCTTCTGTCCGTTACCTTGATCTGCTCTTTGTCATCGTATTCTGTCATGGCATTTGTGGATTCAGGCGCTGCCCTGAATTTGATGGACTTGGAGTATGCTAAGCATTGTGGGTTTTTCTTGGAGCCCTTGCAGTGTCCTATTCCATTGAGAGGAATTGATGCTACACCTTTGGCCAAGAATAAGCCTCAGTACTGGACCCAGCTGACCATGTGCATGGCTCCTGCACATCAGGAGGTTATTCGCTTTCTGGTGTTGCATAATCTGCATGATGTGGTCGTGTTGGGGTTGCCATGGCTACAAGTCCATAATCCAGTATTAGATTGGAAATCCATGTCGGTGTCCAGCTGGGGTTGTCAGGGGGTACATGGTGATGTTCCATTTCTGTCAATTTCGTCATCCACCCCTTCTGAGGTTCCAGAGTTCTTGTCTGATTACCGGGATGTATTTGATGAGCCCAAGTCCGACGCCCTACCTCCGCATAGGGATTGTGATTGTGCTATCAATTTGATTCCTGGTAGTAAGTTCCCAAAAGGCCGATTGTTTAATTTATCTGTGCCTGAGCACGCCGCTATGTGCAGTTATGTGAAGGAGTCTCTGGAGAAGGGGCATATTCGCCCGTCATCGTCGCCATTAGGAGCAGGGTTCTTTTTTGTGGCCAAGAAGGATGGTTCGCTGAGACCTTGTATAGATTACCGCCTTCTAAATAAGATCACGGTTAAATTTCAGTACCCCTTGCCGTTGTTGTCTGATTTGTTTGCTCGGATTAAGGGGGCTAGTTGGTTCACCAAGATAGATCTTCGTGGTGCGTATAATTTTGTGCGAATTAAGCGAGGCGATGAATGGAAAACTGCATTTAATACGCCCGAGGGTCATTTTGAGTATCTAGTAATGCCATTCGGACTTGCCAATGCTCCATCAGTGTTTCAGTCCTTTATGCATGACATCTTCCGAGAGTACCTGGATAAATTCCTGATTGTGTACTTGGATGACATTTTGATCTTCTCGGATGATTGGGAGTCTCATGTGAAGCAGGTCAGAACGGTTTTTCAGGTCCTGCGTGCTAATTCTTTGTTTGTGAAGGGATCAAAGTGTCTCTTTGGTGTGCAGAAGGTTTCATTTTTGGGGTTCATCTTTTCCCCTTCTACTATCGAGATGGATCCTGTTAAGGTCCAAGCCATCCATGATTGGACTCAGCCGACATCTCTGAAAAGTCTGCAAAAGTTCCTGGGCTTTGCTATTTTTTATTGTCGCTTCATCTGCAATTTTTCTAGTATTGCTAAACCATTGACCGATTTGACCAAGAAGGGTGCTGATGTGGTCAATTGGTCTTCTGCTGCTGTGGAAGCTTTTCAAGAGTTGAAGCGTCGTTTTTCTTCTGCCCCTGTGTTGTGTCAACCAGATGTTTCGCTTCCGTTCCAGGTCGAGGTTGATGCTTCTGAGATTGGAGCAGGGGCTGTTTTGTCGCAGAGAGGTTCTGATTGCTCAGTGATGAAACCGTGCGCCTTCTTTTCCAGGAAGTTTTCGCCTGCTGAGCGAAATTATGATGTGGGCAACCGAGAGTTGCTGGCCATGAAGTGGGCATTCGAGGAGTGGCGTCATTGGCTTGAAGGAGCTAAGCATCGCGTGGTGGTATTGACTGATCATAAGAACTTGACTTATCTTGAGTCTGCCAAGCGGTTGAATCCTAGACAGGCTCGTTGGTCGCTGTTTTTTGCCCGTTTTGACTTTGTGATTTCGTACCTTCCGTGCTCTAAAAATGTGAAGGCGGATGCTCTGTCTAGGAGTTTTGTGCCCGACTCTCCGGGTTTGTCTGAGCCGGCGGGTATCCTCAAGGAAGGAGTAATTGTGTCTGCCATCTCCCCTGATTTGCGGCGAGTGCTGCAAAAATTTCAGGCTAATAAACCTGATCGTTGTCCAGCGGAGAAACTGTTTGTCCCTGATAGGTGGATGAATAAAGTTATCTCTGAGGTTCATTGTTCGGTCTTGGCTGGTCATCCTGGAATCTTTGGTACCAGAGAGTTAGTGGCTAGATCCTTTTGGTGGCCATCTCTGTCGCGGGATGTGCGTACTTTTGTGCAGTCCTGTGGGATTTGTGCTCGGGCTAAGCCCTGCTGTTCTCGTGCCAGTGGGTTGCTTTTGCCCTTGCCGGTCCCGAAGAGGCCTTGGACACATATCTCTATGGATTTTATTTCAGATCTTCCCGTTTCTCAAAAGATGTCAGTCATTTGGGTGGTCTGTGATCGCTTTTCTAAGATGGTCCATTTGGTACCCTTGTCTAAATTGCCTTCCTCCTCTGATTTGGTGCCATTGTTCTTCCAGCATGTGGTTCGTTTGCATGGCATTCCAGAGAATATCGTTTCTGACAGAGGTTCCCAGTTTGTTTCGAGGTTTTGGCGAGCTTTTTGTGGTAGGATGGGCATTGACTTGTCTTTTTCCTCGGCTTTCCATCCTCAGACTAATGGCCAGACCGAACGAACCAATCAGACCTTGGAAACATATCTGAGATGTTTTGTTTCTGCTGATCAGGATGACTGGGTGTCCTTTTTGCCTTTGGCTGAGTTCCCCCTTAATAATCGGGCCAGCTCGGCTACCTTGGTTTCGCCATTTTTCTGCAACTCTGGGTTCCATCCTCGTTTCTCGTCAGGACAGGTTGAGTCTTCGGACTGTCCTGGTGTGGATACTGTGGTGGACAGGTTGCAGCAGATTTGGACTCAGGTAGTGGACAATTTGACCTTGTCTCAGGAGAAGGCTCAACGTTTTGCTAATCGCAGACGCTGTGTGGGTCCCCGACTTCGTGTTGGGGATCTGGTTTGGTTATCATCTCGTCATATTCCTATGAAGGTTTCCTCTCCTAAGTTTAAACCTCGTTTCATTGGTCCGTATAGGATTTCTGAGGTTCTTAATCCTGTGTCTTTTCGTCTGACCCTTCCAGATTCTTTTTCCATACATAACGTATTCCATAGGTCATTGTTGCGGAGATACGTGGCACCTATGGTTCCATCTGTTGACCCTCCTGCCCCGGTTTTGGTGGAGGGGGAGTTGGAGTATATTGTGGAGAAGATTTTGGATTCTCGTGTTTCAAGACGGAAACTCCAGTATCTGGTTAAGTGGAAGGGTTATGCTCAGGAAGATAATTCCTGGGTCTTTGCCTCTGATGTCCATGCTCCCGATCTTGTTCGTGCCTTTCATGTGGCTCATCCTGGTCGGCCTGGGGGCTCTGGTGAGGGTTCGGTGACCCCTCCTCAAGGGGGGGGGTACTGTTGTGAATTCTGTGGCAGAGCTCCCTCCTGTGGTCACAAGTGGTACTTCGGCTGATTCTCTCTGTGAGCTTCCGTTGGTGGAGGGAAGTGGTACTGCGGCTTCTGAGTTTCCTCCCTCAGGTGATGTGGTGAGGTCATTAGGTGCTGCTCTACTTAACTCCACCTAGTGCTTTGATCCTGGCTTCCTGTCAATGTTCCAGTATTGGACTTGTTTTCCTCCTGGATCGTTCCTGTGGCCTGCTGCTCTGCATAGCTAAGTTTTCCTTTGCTATTTTGTTTGCTTTTCTTCTGTCCAGCTTATCTATTTGTTTGCTGGAAGCTCTGGGACGCAGAGGGCGTACCTCCGTGCCGTTAGTTCGGTGCGGAGGGTCTTTTTGCCCCCTGTGCGTGGTTTTTAGGGTTTTGTGTTGACCGCAAAGTTACCTTTCCTATCCTCGCTCTGTTCAGATAGTCGGGCCTCACTTTGCTAGATCTATTTCATCTCTACGTTTGTCTTTTCATCTTAACTCACAGTCATTATGTGTGGGGGGCTGCCTTTTCCTTTGGGGTATTTCTCTGAGGCAAGGTAGGCTTATTTTCTATCTTCAGGCTAGCTAGTTTCTCAGGCTGTGCCGAGTTGCATAGGTAGCGTTAGGCACAATCCACGGCTGCCTCTAGTGTTGTTGGAGAGGATCAGGGATTGCGGTCAACAGAGTTCCCACGTCTCAGAGCTCGTTCTATATTTTTGGATTATTGTCAGATCACTGTATGTGCTCTGACCTCTATGTTCACTGTGGTACTGAATTGCCTAATCACAACACCCAACGTCCACAACCCCTCATAGACTGTTCTGGTAGCCCTGGGGCCCCTCTCCACCTGTGGGGAGTCAAACCATCTCAGCTGCAACACCACTGGTCCCAGCAGTCCTCTTAATCGCGTCAGCCATCTCTAGCTGAATACCACAGGTAGCATCACAAATTATCCCGTACAAACATTTCCCTCATTCCTTTTATTGCACACCCAGGGCCACGGACCGCATCACTGCTGCCGTAACCACCCCTTTAAGAACCGTCAGACCCGGTTCCGAATACCCCACAGCTCTAGCAGATGTTGCATTTCTGGCGTCACGAACAGAATGGACCGACGCAGCAAACTGGGTCCTGTGCGCCATAAACTGTATTGAACTGTTTGATTGTCGCCATTTTCACGCCACATGGCATGAGAGAAGCAGAGGCGGTGTGTCTTCATGGGCAGAGCAAGAGAAACAGTGCGAAGAGGAGCTGAGCTCCGTGTTCTGCTGTCAGCGGGCAAAAAAGCATTAGGCCCCAGACTTGAAAACCGGAAGCAGCACCATCCAGACCGCCGGTGGAGCAGCCGCTGAATCCAGTAACGAAATGCAGGGCCTGGCTGAAGTTAACTATTGGGGGAGGAGAAAATGTCCAATCCGGATGGAAATTCCGCGGTGGCTGCAGCCGCAGCCCCCATGATGCAGCAAGATCCAGCGGCAGCCACAGCTTTGTAATGCCATTATCAATGCCGTACACAGTGTTGGACTGGGGTAACAAGGGCCCACCAATAACTGACTTTAGGGGGGCCTACTTTTCACCTGCATGCAAATATTATACTACCTTAGTTCAAACAAATTTACCTATATCTCTATATAATAATAAACTGGGTAGCGCGGTTAATGAATGATGAGATGCTTTTTTTTTGTACAGAGTGAATCAAGTGAATTATTCCAAGTACTGCCCATAAAGTGGGGTTGGAGCCCCAGATCTACACAGGGGACCACCGGGGGATTCCCCTGTTACCCTGTGGGCCAGTCCGAGCCTGACCGTATATACCGGAGCAGCCTGATTACTGCAGTACTCAGGGGAGTCACACAACCTGAGCGATTTTAAGGAGAGACTCTGCAGTTTGTTTGAAGTGTACCCCTTGTCTGAGAATCAAAAGGTCAGCATACTCATTGGCCAGTTAACTGGTGCTGCTCAGAGGGAAATAGAGTCCTGGCTGGACACCGATAAAAGAACTGTCAAACAAATCTTAGCCAGGCTGAAGGACACCTTTGACACCGGCACTGCAGCAGAGACAAAAATGAGATTCTTTGGGTGTAAACAAAGGGTGCAGGACAGTATACGGGACTATGCCCTTAATCTCCAGGAGGCGTTGCGGTCCATTAAGCAAGTTGACCCAGACAGCGTGCAAGATGGTTACAGATTGTTAAAGGAGCAGTTTTGTTGTTGGACTCCTGTCCAGCACTCCCAGGACACAGCTGCACATCTTGGCCCTACAAAACACTAACCTTGACATTGCACACTTTAAAGATAGGTGCAGTGTTATGATCTGGTGGTTTAGGAGCAACATGGGACGAGCTCTGAAGGAAGTGGTACCTGTACTGACCGCAGTCCCTAAGCTCAACACAACACTAGAAGTAGCCGTGGGATGCTCCTAACACTCCCTAGGCACCTCGTCACAGCCTGAGAACTAACTACCCCTAAAGATAGAAACAGGAAAACTATCTTGCCTCAGAGAAAATCCCCAAAGGATATATAGCCCCCCACAAGTAATGACTGTGAGTGGAGAGGGAAAAGACATACACAGAATGAAACCAGGATGAGCACAGGAGGCCAGTCTAGCTAAATAGACAGGACAGGATGGAATACTGTGCGGTCAGTATAAAACACTACAAAAAATCCACACAGAGTTTACAAAAATCTCCACACCTGACTAAAGGTGTGGAGGGTAAATCTGCTTCCCAGAGCTTCCAGCATCACTGAATTAATTCATACTGTGTCTTCATGGGCAGAGCATACAAGCTGGACAAACATAGAAAGCACAGAACGGATAAGTCCACAACCTGTGGAATGAAAAGAGCAAGCAAGGACTTAGCTTTGCTGAACTGGTCAGGATAACAGGGAAATCCAAAGAGATGTGAATCCAACCAGGAACCATTGACAAGTGGCACAAGCTGAAGGAAAGAGCCAGGCTAAATAGCCGAGCAGAATAGACAATCAGTGGAAGCAGCTGCTGACAGCTAAATCCAAGGAGCAGCCACTCCACTTAAAACCACCGGAGGGAGCCCAAGAGCAGAACTCACAAAAGTGCCACTTACAACCACCGGAGGGAGCCCAAGAGCGGAATTCACAACAGTGCAGCGCCCCGGAGTCCTGGTGGTTGCAGTAATATCGCTCTGCCACTAAGGGGAGCGATGTTATGTCTGATTGCACTAAAGGAGTTCACCTGACCAGGTATCACAGTCACACAC
Organism: Ranitomeya imitator; assembly: GCF_032444005.1. Classification (NCBI taxonomy): domain Eukaryota; kingdom Metazoa; phylum Chordata; class Amphibia; order Anura; family Dendrobatidae; genus Ranitomeya; species Ranitomeya imitator. The sequence goes on from NC_091284.1 coordinate 177,674,448, forward strand.
TACACTTCACACTCCGGCCACCAGGGGGAGCAAAAGGCACTATGTACTAGGCCACTCCTCACACTGGTAAAACTGGGGGTTGGATAGGAAGTTAGGCAGAACGTAGCCTGGGAGAGCTCCAGGGAGGACCTGTCAGAACTGGGAATCTGGCAGGTATCTAGCAGAAAGTACAGATTGGTACGGGACCGCGCCTGCACTACCTTGCGGTGGTAACTCAAGAAAGGACACGAAGAGAAGGATATTTTGGAGAAGTGAAAAGTGGGATCATAGCAGAAGGAGATAGAACCAGAAGGAGTTGTGCCCCGAGATTGGCAACATCCTTCTGAGGCGCGTAGCCGGTGGCCGGAGCACCGAGGAAGTAACATAGGAGGCAATCGTGGGAGAGGGGCGTCGCTAGGGTCCCAGAATAACTCCAGGCCTACCCGTCATAAAGGTGCTTCCTAGCCATAATATCTGGGGGACGGAGAGAGAGAAGGAACAGATACGACAGTTGTGAGGACTATCCCGTGGTGCTCAGCAGGGAAGGACCACAACACACAGGCGCTAGAAGGTAGACACTGATTCCCACCTGCAAAGAGAACTCTGGATGTGCCTTCGGACCGGCCGGTCTCAGCCAGCACCATTAGCAGTGCTCTGGACTGCGGACCCCGAAGCCTTCAGTAAAGGTAAAGAGACTGCAACCCTGTGTCCTCGTTGTTCCTCGCACCTTGCACCACGTTCCATCACCTTTCATTGGATGCCCATTAGCAGGGTCTCGGACCGGGTCTAGCCACCGTGACAACCCCGGATCGAGTACCCCGTGGCCCTGTGTCTGGGGGCGCTTCAACTTGGAATCACAAACAGGATGTACTTAAGCCTGAAGAATCAGGTCATGTGTGCCTTGGAACTGTGATTGAACTGTGACTTATTGCAAAGACTGTGTATCGCTATTTGCCGCCAAAAATCCGCCATTGCCGCGCCGTGTGGAGCGCGAGAGGAGGAGCCATAGCTTCATGGGTGGAGCTGGCTGGAAAAGAGCGCGCAGCGGAAGACGCGGTGAGGTGCCGATCCCGGAAGAAGAGCCCCGACCCCGGCACCGATCCCGGAAGGAGAACCCCGACCCCGACAGGTTAGCAAGGGGAGAAGAACGGCCATGTTGGATCCCAGAGGAGCGGAGGCGGCGGCCACAGCTGCAGACTCGGGAGCCCTTTCAGCTTCCGTGGTAGACGTAGCCACGGGTCTGGTATCACCACCGGATGCCGCGGGGCTTGCCGCTCCTATTAACCAGCCGTATACTGCCGCCGTTACAACAGCCATAATGCCCTTCTCTATGCCGTACCTACCAGGAGCCGCCTGGCTCCCGCGATACTCCAGAGAAGCTCATACGTTAACTGACTTTAAAGAGGGGATTTGTAGCCTGCTGGAGTTTTATGACTTGACGGAGCCTCAGAAAGTTCATATGATAATCAGCCAACTCTTTGGAGCGGCATTGAGGGAAGTGAAGTCCTGGCCCATTGCAGACAAGAAAACTGCGCAACAGGTATTTGCAAAGCTTAAAACCACCTTTGATACCCGCACCGCTACGGAAATTAAATTGACGTTCTATGGGTGCAAGCAGAGGCCGCAGGATAGCTTACGGGACTATGCCCTTAATCTTCAGGAGGCGCTGCGGGCCATCAAGCAAAGTGACCCAAACAGCATGCAAGATGAAGATAAACTCCTGAAAGAGTGGTTCATCGAGGGGCTCCTGTGCAGTAACCAAAGGGCCCAGCTACACTTCCTGGCCATGCAGAATCCAGACCTGACTTTTGCGCAATTCAAAGATAAAGCCATCCAGGCACTACCAGAGTGACAGCCCAGCCGCGCCACACTTCCCAGGCCTCAAGCCCTCACGTACCACCAGGAGGTGGCGCCGGACGCACCCGTCTCCGCCTCGGCCGATGCCCAGATCCTGGCAGACGACTCCCCTGAAGGACTGCGCCTCCAGGTACAGGAACTGACCAGGAGCGTTGCTGCCCTAGCCCGGACCGTCCAGTCCCTAGAGGAGGCCCCCAAGGAGACGATCCAGCTGGCTTCCAGACCGGAAAATATCCCCTGGCAGCGACCAAGGAGAGTTCCGCCGACCAGAGGCAGAGACGACGACCGCATTCATCGGGATGGACGACCTATCTGCCGCCGATGCCACCAGGTGGGCCATCTTGCAAGGTACTGTCAGTTAAACGAGCAACCCCTGGGGCCAAGGGCCGACCCCCAGGAGTAGAACGCCCAGGCCCGCAAAATTGGAGAGCCAAATACATTGGGGGACGACCCGTTCTCCCCATCGTGATCGACGGTATCCCCATGAACGCTTTGCTGGACACCGGTTCCCAGGTGACAACTAGGGATGAGCGACCTTTACTTTTATAGGATCGGGTCGGGTTTCACGAAACCCGACTTTTTCAAAAGTCGGGTCGAGTGAAATCGGCCGATCCTATAAAAAAGTCGGGGTCGAGGTCGGCAGAAACTCGAAACCCAATGCAGTGCATTGGGTTTCCATGGTTCCCAGGGTCTGAAGGAGCGGAAACTCTCCTTCAAGCCCTGCGATCCATATTTTAGTGTAAAATAAAGAATTAAAATAAAAAATATCGCAATACTTACCCTCTGACGCGCCCTGGTACTAACCGGCAGTCTTCCTTCCTTAGAATCAGCCTTCCAGGACCTGGCGGTGACGTCGCGGCTTGTAATTGGCCGCGCGGCCGCCCATGTGACCGCTCGCGCGACCAATCAGAAGCCGTGACGTCACCGAAGGTCCTTCAAGCGCTGATTCTTAGGAAGGAAGGCTGTCGGAAGGAAGCAGGGCGCTTCCGAGGGTGAGTATATACCTAATAGGAATATACCTAATAGGAATATACTCACCCTCGGAAGCGCCCTGCTTCCTTCCGACAGCCTTCCTTCCTAAGAATCAGCGCTTGAAGGACCTTCGGTGACGTCACGGCTTCTGATTGGTCGCGCGAGCGGTCACATGGGCGGCCGCGCGGCCAATCACAAGCCGCGACGTCACCGCGACGTCACCGCCAGGTCCTGGAAGGCTGATTCTAAGGAAGGAAGACTGCCGGTTAGTACCAGGGCGCGTCAGAGGGTAAGTATTGCGATATTTTTTATTTTAATTCTTTATTTTACACTTTAATCTGAATTCCGATACCAATTCCCGATATCTTAAACATATCGGGAATCGGTATCGGAATTCCGATTCCAGATTCAAAAGATCGCCGACTTCATGGCCGACCACACACTGGGGTCGGGTCGGGTTTCATGAAACCCGACCTTGCCAAAAGTCGGCAACTTTTGAAAAATCTCGACTCGTTTCGCTCAACCCTAGTGACAACTATGCCCTACATTCTTTATAGACGTTATTGGGAGGACACCGACATTACCCATGCCCCCGATGATGATTTTACCACAATAGCTAGTAGTGGCCAGCCGCTGCCGCAAGTGGGGTATAAAGAGGTCACTATTAAGGTGGGGCGGGTAGAATTGGAGGCCCAGGGAATTGTCATTGTTGATATTGACCGACATGAATGTAACTCCATGATGACCATCGGTACTAATGTCATAGAAAATTGTCTTGCAGAAGTTATTGTCTTGTTGCAGCAAGTAGCAGAGACAGCTGGTTACAGTGAACAACGTGCCTTGCAGAAAGAAATCAGAGCCCTAATGCGGAGACAGCAGGTGGAGCTGACTGGTGGTGAAATTGGCCGGGTCACAGTGAGTGATTCGAACGCCATTCCAATACCCCCCAGGAGTGAAATGTTAATATGGTGTCGGGCAGCCATAGGCCTTGGGGGTAAAGACTATCAGGCCCTGGTAGAACCCGTGTATTCGGATAATAGGCCTACCCTCCTGACAGCCAGAGGGGTGGTTGATGTCCGCAAGGGGAGGGTGCCGGTACGTGTTCTTAACTGCGGGGAGGAGGAAGTCCACCTAACCAAATATGTCACACTTGCCAAGCTGTTTACTGTTAATAATAGCGTGATACAGGCAACCGGGCCCTTGGCTCCGTCCAAGTCGGCGGAGGACAACGGCTCTGCAGAGCAATCAAAAGATTGGTGTCAAGAATTACATGTGGGCACTGATTCTACTCCATCTCACCAGATACAGGGGGCCTACAGGGTATTCAGCAAACACCCCCTTGATTTCGGGCGGGTAAAAGGGATTCAACATCACATCCCCACAGGAGATCACCCACCCGTAAAAGAAAGATACCGTCCTGTACCCCCAGCTCATTATCAGTGTGCCAAAGGCATGTTGCGAGAGATGAAGGAGGCTTGGGTAGTGAGAGACAGCTGTAGCCCCTGGGCAGCTCCATTAGTCCTCGTTAGGAAGAAAGATGGCACCATGAGGATGTGTGTGGATTATAGGCAATTAAACCGCATTACACATAAGGACGCATACCCCCTGCCTAGGATAGAGGAGTCCTTGGCTGTGTTAAAGTCTGCTAATTACTTCTCTACCTTAGATCTCACCAGTGGGTACTGGCAGGTTCCCGTGGCAGAGGCGGACAAGGAAAAGACAGCCTTCACAACGCCAATGGGTCTCTGCGAGTTCAACTACATGCCCTTTGGATTGTGTAACGCCCCGGGGACGTTCCAGAGAATGATGGAGTGCTGTTTGGGACACAAGAACTTTGAGACCGTGCTGCTATATCTGGACGATGTCATTGTCTTCTCTAAGACCTATGAAGACCATTTGAAGCGCCTGGCTGAGGTATTTGAAGCGCTGTCCAACTTTGGCTTAAAGGTGAAACCGTCCAAATGCCATCTGCTAAAACCCAAAGTACAGTACCTGGGCCATGTGGTGAGTGCCAAAGGAGTGGCCCCAGACCCCGACAAGGTCACGGTGATCAAGGACTGGCCGCAGCCCGGTAACCTTCATGAAGTCTGGCAGTTCCTTGGGTTGGTGGGCTACTACCAGAGGTTTATCAAGGACTTCACCAAGAAGGCCGCGCCGTTGCAAGACCTGTTGGTGGGCCAGCCCAAGAAACCCAAGGGTAAGAATACCCCGTTGGATTGGAACGACGGACTGGAAGGATCGTTCATTTGCTTAAAATCGGCACTGACAGAAGAAGTACTAGCCTACACTGAATACGACCAACCGTTTGTATTGTATACGGATGCCAGCAACGTGGGGCTGGGAGCTGTGCTATCCCAGGTCCAGAAGGGCAAGGAACGAGTATTCGCTTACGCCAGCAGGAAGCTTCGCCCCACTGAAAGGAACTCGGACAACTACAGTTCCTTTAAGCTGGAGTTCCTCACCGTCGTTTGGGCCATGACGGAGAGGTTCAAGCACTATCTGGCCTCAGCAAAATTCACCGTCTTCACGGATAATAATCCAGTAATGCACTTGGACACAGCGAAACTCGGTGCCTTGGAGCAGCGGTGGATGGCCCGGTTGTCCAATTATGACTTCACCATCAAGTAGCGGGCGGGGCACAGGAATGCAAATGCCGATGCATTGTCCCGAATGCCTCACCTGCCCGAAACAGAGGAAGATCCAGAAGCATTTGAAGAAGTAGAGCTGCCCGCCTTCCTTCGCCCCAAGTCAACTCAGTGTTCCCATCAGGTGGAGAACAGGCGCAGAAACAAATAGGGCGCCCCATTGAATCCCCTGCCCCACCACGGGTGGACAGAGAACCAGGATGGTGACCCTGCGGTCCGTCGGGTGAAAGAGCTCCTGACGCAGGCAGGTTTGCATCCCGGCCCGGATGATCCACCGGAGGCATTACAGTTGTGGAAGGAGAGTGGCAAACTGTTTATTCACAAGCTGTACCGAAGGAGCATCGACCCCCGCACTCACGAATTGGTATGGCAGATCGTGGTTCCAAGACAAGATGTGCCAATGGTCCTGGGAGAGTACCACGATGGGGCAGGACACTTCGGATGGAAGAAGCTGGAGAGGCTACTCCGTGGGAGGTTCTACTGGATCGGCATGAAGAAAGCCATCGAGAAGTGGTGTCAAGAGTTTGGCCCCTGTAGCCTACGCCAGAAGGATCGTGACAGCCAGCGGGCTCCCTTGCAGCCCGTCATCACCAAACGGCCGCTAGAGTTGGTCGCGCTGGATCACGTAAAGCTAACACCTAGCCGGTCAGGTTATATCTACGCTCTCACCATTGTGGACCACTATTCCAGATTCCTGGTAGTCGTACCAGTCAAAGATCTAACGGCTAGGGCGGCTGCCAAAACCTTCCAGCAGTACTTCTGTATACCTCATGGGTACCCAGAGAAGGTGTTGACTGATCAGGGGCCAGCATTTGAAGCGGAGGTGTTCCAGGAGTTCTGCAATTTGTACAGGTGTAAGAAGATCAGAACCACGCCGTACCATCCACAGACCAACGGGATGTGTGAGAAGATGAACCAAATGGTGATCGACTTACTGAAGACCTTACCTGTAAAGGAGCGGAACTTGTGGCCCACAAAGTTACCAGACTTGGTAGATATGTACAACCACATCCCGGGGAATTCCACCAACTGCACCCCAGCGTACCTGATGCGAGGAAGGTCTAGCAAGTTACCCGTCGATCTGGACATGGGGGTCCTGACCCCCGAAGATATATCGCCAGATGCGGATTGGGATACTGAGAGGCTGCAAAGGTACCGCAAAGTACAGGAATGTGTAGAAAGGAATCTCGCTCAAGCCAGACAAAAGCAAGAAAGGGACTACAACCAGTATGCTCCCGCGGCTCCATTGTCACCTGGTGAGCAGGTACTCAAACGAAAGAGGAGACTACACAAGCTTGATGATCAATGGGAAGGGGAACCGTATACCATTCTGCCCTCCGATTTCGACAATACGAAGGTCTGTCTCATCAGTAAAGACGGAGGGGAGACCTCAATGGCCATATCCAGAGACCACCTGAAAATATGCCCTGATAAGCTGAAAGATGGGGAAACAGATCCCAGGACTTATCCGCCCGTGGAAGAGGAGAAGATGATACACACTGTTCTTGGTGATTTTCCCCAGTCCTGGACTCAAATAAATCAGGCCATTGTGGTACCTGTCTTAATGTTTCGTCAACTGAGACCGCCAGAACTAAATGTGGTGCCAGGGCATCTGGACCCACAAGCGCAGCCGACCCCACCAGAAGATGCGATGCCAAAGGTCAAACCAGCGGGCCCTCCCTCTGCCATCGGTGAATCTGCCATGCCCACCGCTAGTAGTGGCAGCACTGAGAACTCCAGCATGCTAGTGCTGCCCAGACTCACTAGAAGTGTAGCTAGAAGACAGTGCACTACACCAGCGATAGCAAGCGTAGCGGACCCGGTTAAGCCAATAGCCACCCCTGCTCTGCGAAGTCTACACATAGCACCCAGAATCAGACTCCACTTCACTATAAAACGTGGAGATATTAACGATAGTTGCTATTTGGTTGAAAATGCTTGTGTAAATATCTGTTTTATAGGTTTAAAAATGGAAAACGGCGTGATGGACAGTGAATCACTCCAAAACTTTCACAGGGGCCCCGTTGTTTACCCGGGGTCCCTGCTGTTCTATGGTTGCACTGTTATGATCTGGTGGTTTAGGAGCAACATGGGACGAGCTCTGAAGGAAGTGGTACCTGTACTGACCGCAGTCCCTAAGCTCAACACAACACTAGAAGTAGCCGTGGGATGCTCCTGACACTCCCTAGGCACCTCGTCACAGCCTGAGAACTAACTACCCCTAAAGATAGAAACAGGAAAACTATCTTGCCTCAGAGAAAATCCCCAAAGGATAGATAGCCCCCCACAAGTAATGACTGTGAGTGGAGAGGGAAAAGACATACACAGAATGAAACCAGGATGAGCACAGGAGGCCAGTCTAGCTAGATAGATAGGACAGGATGGAATACTGTGCGGTCAGTATAAAACACTACAAAATATCCACACAGAGTTTACAAAAATCTCCACACCTGACTAAAGGTGTGGAGGGTAAATCTGCTTCCCAGAGCTTCCAGCTTAACTGAATTAATTCATACTAACAAGCTGGACAAACATAGAAAGCACAGAACGGATAAGTCCACAACCTGTGGACAGAAAAGAGCAAGCAAGGACTTAGCTTTTCTGAACTGGTCAGGATAACAGGGAAATCCAAAGAGATGTGAATCCAACCAGGAACCATTGACAAGTGGCACAAGCTGAAGGAAAGAGCCAGGCTAAATAGCCAAGCAGAATAGACAATCAGTGGAAGCAGCTGTTGACTGCTAAATCCAAGGAGCAGCCATTCCACTTAAAACCACCGGAGGGAGCCCAAGAGCAGAATTCACAACAGTACCCCCCCTTGAGGAGGGGTCACCGAACCCTCACCAGAGCCCCCAGGCCGATCAGGACGAGCCAAGTGAAAAGCACAAACCAAATCGGTGGCATGGACATCGGAGGCAACAACCCAAGAATTATCCTCCTGGCCATAACCCTTCCACTTGACAAGATACTGAAGCCTCCGCCTCAAAAAACGAGAATCCAAAATTTTCTCAACCTCATATTCCAACTCTCCCTCAACCAACTCCGGGGCAGGAGGATCAACCGAGGGAACAACGGGCACCACATATCTCCGCAACAAAGATCTATGGAAAACATTATGAATTTCAAAAGAGGCTGGAAGAGCCAAACGAAAAGACACCGGATTGATAATTTCAGAAATCTTATAAGGACCAATAAACCGAGGCTTAAACTTAGGGGAAGAAACCTTCATAGGAACATGACGAGAAGACAACTAAACCAAATCCCCCACACGAAGCCGGGGACCAAGACACCGACGGCGGTTAGCAAAACGTTGAGCCCTTTCCTGAGACAACGTCAAATTGTCCACCACATGAGTCCAAATCTACTGCAGCCTGTCCACCACAGAATCCACACCAGGACAATCAGAAGGCTCAACCTGCCCAGAAGAAAAACGAGGATGAAAACCAAAATTACAAAAGAAAGGTGAAACCAAAGTAGCCGAACTAGCCCGATTATTAAGGGCAAACTCGGCCAACGGCAAGAAAGCCACCCAATCATCCTGATCAGCAGACACAAAACATCTCAAATAGGTCTCCAAGGTCTGATTAGTTCGCTCAGTTTGGCCATTAGTCTGAGGATGAAATGCCGAAGAAAAAGACAAATCAATGCCCATCCTAGCACAAAAGGCCCGCCAAAACCTAGAGACAAACTGAGAACCTCTGTCAGACACAATATTCTCCGGAATGCCAGGCAAACAAACCACATGCTGAAAAAACAATGGAACTAAATCTGAGGAGGAAGGCAACTTAGGCAAAGGTACCAGATGGACCATTTTAGAGAACCGGTCACAAACAACCCAGATAACAGACATCTTCTGGGAAACAGGAAGATCTGAAATAAAATCCATGGAAATGTGCATCCAGGGCCTCTCAGGGACCGGCAAAGGCAAAAGCAACCCACTAGCGCGGGAACAGCGAGGCTTGGCCCGGGCGCAAGTCCCACAGGACTGCACAAAAGCACGCACATCGCGCGACAAGGAAGGCCACCAAAAGGACCTAGCAACCAAACCTCTGGTACCAAAAATCCCAGGATGACCAGCCAACACTGAACAATGAACCTCAGAAATCACCTTACTTGTCCATCCATCAGGAACAAACAGCTTCCCCACTGGACAGCGGTCAGGCCTATCAGCCTGAAATTCCCGAAGCACCCGCCGCAAATCAGGGGAGATGGCAGAAAGAATCACCCCTTCCTTAAGAATGCCAACCGGCTCAAGGACTCCAGGAGAATTAGGTGAAAAACTCCTAGAGAGGGCATCAGCCTTAACATTCTTAGATCCCGGAAGATACGCGGGAGAAAAACAGGGACCATCGAGCCTGTCTAGGATTCAGCCGCTTGGCCGACTCGAGGTAAATCAGATTCTTATGATCAGTCAAGACCACAACTCGGTGCTTAGCTCCCTCAAGCCAATGTCGCCACTCCTCAAACGCCCACTTCATAGCCAACAACTCCCGATTGCCGACATCATAATTGCGTTCCACAGGCGAAAACTTTCTGGAAAAAAAAGCACACGGTTTCATCAAAGAACCATCAGAATCCCTCTGAGACAAAACGGCCCCTGCCCCAATCTCAGAAGCGTCAACTTCAAACTGAAAAGGAAGAGAAACATCCGGCTGACGCAAAACAGGGGCAGAAGTAAATCGGCGCTTAAGCTCCCGAAAGGCCTCAACAGCCGCAGAGGACCAATTCGTCACATCAGCGCCTTTCTTCGTCAAATCAGTAGGGGGCTTAACCACACTAGAAAAGTTGGCAATGAAACGGCGATAGAAATTAGCAAAGCCCAAAAATTTTTGAAGGCTCTTCACAGATGTGGGTTGAATCCAGTCATGAATAGCTTGGACCTTAACAGGATCCATTTCCATAGACGAGGGAGAAAAAATAAAACCCCAAAAAGAGACCTTCTGAACTCCGAATAGGCACTTAGACCCCTTCACAAATAAAGCATTATCACGAAGGATATGGAACACCATCCTGACCTGCTTCACATGAGACTCCCAATCATCGGAAAAAATCAAAATATCATCCAAATATACAACTATGAATTTATCAAGATAATTGCGGAAAATATCATGCATGAAGGATTGGAACACAGATGGAGCATTAGAGAGCCCGAATGGCATCACAAGGTATTCAAAATGGCCTTCGGGCGTATTAAATGCAGTTTTCCATTCGTCACCCTGTTTAATACGAACAAGATTATATGCCCCTCGGAGGTCAATCTTAGTAAACCAACTAGCCCCCTTAATCTGAGCAAACAAATCAGAAAGCAAAGGCAAGGGGTATTGGAATTTGACCATGATCTTATTAAGAAGACGTTAATCTATACAGGGTCTCAAGGAGCCATCCTTCTTAGCAACAAAAAAGAAACCCGCTCCCAATGGTGACGAAGACGGCCGAATATGCCCCTTCTCCAAAGATTCCTTAACATAGCTTCGCATGGCGGCATGCTCTGGCACAGACAGATTGAAAAGTCGGCCCTTAGGGAACTTACAACCAGGAATCAAGTTAATAGCACAATCACAGTCCCTATGTGGAGGAAGGGAACTGGACTTGGGCTCATAAAATACATCCTGGAAATCTGACAAAAACTCAGGGACCTCAGAAGAGGGGGAAGAGGAAATTGACATCAAAGGAACGTCACTATGTACCCCTTGACAACCCCAACTAGTCACAGACATAGTTTTCCAATCCAGCACCGGATTATGTTCCTGTAACCATGGAAAACCCAGTACAACAACATCATGCAGGTTATGCAACACCAGAAAACGGCAATTTTCCTGATGTGCAGGAGCCATGTACATGGTCATCTGCGTCCAGTACTGAGGTTTATCCTTGGCCAATGGTGTAGCATCAATGCCCCTCAAAGGAATAGGGCTCTGCAAAGGCTGCAAGGAAAAACCACAGCGCCTGGCGAATTCTAAGTCCATTAAGTTCAGGGCAGCTGTTATGACCTGGTGGTCAGGACAATAATGGACCTGGTGGTTAAGAGCACACAGAATGACCTGATAGTTTCTGATAATAAGGACGAGCTCTGGGACGTGTGAATTCTGCTGACCGCAATCCCTAATCCTATCAAACACACTAGAAATAGCCGTGGATTGCGCCTAACGCTCCCTATGCAATTCGGCACAGCCTAAGGAGCTAGCTAGCCCTGAAGATAGAAAAATAAAGCCTACCTTGCCTCAGAGAAATTCCCCAAAGGAAAAGGCAGCCCCCCACATATAATGACTGTGAGTAAAGATGAAAATACAAACACAGAGATGAAATAGATTTAGCAAAGTGAGACCCGACTTACTGAACAGACCGAGGATAGGAAAGGTTACTTTGCGGTCAGCACAAAAACCTACAAAAAGACCACGCAGAGGGCGCAAAAAGACCCTCCGCACCGACTCACGGTGCGGAGGCGCTCCCTCTGCGTCCCAGAGCTTCCAGCAAGCAAGGCCACAATAAAAATAGCGAGCTGGACAGAAAAATAGCAAACCAAAGAAATACAAGCTGGAACTTAGCTTCTGCTGGGAAGACAGGTCACAAGAACGATCCAGGAGTGAACTAGACCAATACTGGAACATTGACAGGTGGCATGGAGCAAAGATCCAAGTGGAGTTAAATAGAGCAGCCAGCTAACGAATTAACCTCGTCACCTGAGGAAGGAAACTCAGAAACACCCACCAGAGGAAGTCCATGGACAGAAATAGCCGAAGTACCATTCATGACCACAGGAGGGAGCCCGACAACAGAATTCACAACAGTACCCCCTCTTGAGGAGGGGTCACCGAACCCTCACCAGAGCCCCCAGGCCGATCAGGATGAGCCAAATGAAAGGCACGAACCAGATCGGCAGCATGAACATCAGAGGCAAAAACCCAGGAATTATCTTCCTGACCATAACCCTTCCACTTGACCAGGTACTGGAGTTTCCGTCTCGAAACACGAGAATCTAAAATCTTCTCCACCACATACTCCAACTCCCCCTCAACCAACACCGGGGCAGGAGGATCAACGGATAGAACCACAGGCGCCACGTATCTCCGCAATAACGACCTATGGAACACATTATGGATGGCAAAAGAAGCAGGAAGGGCCAAATGAAATGACACAGGATTGATAACCTCAGAAATCTTATACGGACCAATAAAACGAGGCTTAAACTTAGGAGAGGAAACCTTCATAGGAACATAATGAGACGACAACCAAACCAAATCCCCAACACGAAGTCGGGGACCCACACAGCGCCGGCGGTTAGCGAAACGTTGAGCCTTCTCCTGGGACAATGTCAAATTGTCCACCACATGAGTCCAAATCTGCTGCAACCTATCCACCACAGTATCTACACCAGGACAGTCCGAAGACGCAACCTGCCCTGAAGAGAAACGAGGATGGAAACCAGAATTGCAGAAAAACGGCGAAACCAAAGTAGCCGAGCTGGCCAGATTATTAAGGGTGAACTCAGCCAACGGCAAAAAGTACACCCAATCAACCTGATCAGCAGAAACAAAGCATCTCAGATATGTTTCCAAAGTTTGATTAGTTCGTTCGGTTTGGCCATTTGTCTGAGGATGGAAAGCCGAGGAGAAAGACAAATCAATGCCCATCCTAGCACAAAAGGATCGCCAAAACCTCGAAACAAACTGGGAACCTCTGTCAGAAACGATGTTCTCCAGGATACCATGTAAACGAACCACATGCTGGAAAAATAATGGCACCAAATCAGAGGAGGAAGGCAATTTAGACAAAGGTACCAAATGGACCATCTTAGAAAAGCGATCACAAACCACCCAAATGACCGACATCTTTTGAGAGACGGGGAGATCCGAAATAAAATCCATAGAAATATGCGTCCAGGGCCTCTTCGGGACCGGCAAGGGCAAAAGCAACCCACTGGCACGAGAACAGCAGGGCTTAGCCCGAGCACAAGTCCCACAGGACTGTACAAAAGAACGCACATCCCGTGACAAAGACGGCCACCAGAAGGATCTAGCCACCAAATCTCTGGTACCAAAGATTCCAGGATGCCCAGCCAACACTGAACAATGAATCTCAGAGATAACTCTACTAGTCCATCTATCAGGGACAAACAGTTTCTCCGCTGGGCAACGGTCAGGTCTATCAGCCTGAAATTTTTGCAGCACCCGCCGCAAATCAGGGGAGATGGCAGACAAAATTACCCCCTCTTTGAGAATACCCGCCGGCTCAGGAACACCCGGAGAGTCAGGCACAAAACTCCTTGACAGGGCATCAGCCTTCACATTCTTAGAGCCCGGATGGTACGAAACCACAAAATCAAAACGAGAGAAAAATAACGACCATCGAGCCTGTCTCGGTCTCAACCGTTTGGCAGACTCAAGATAAGTCAAATTCTTGTGATCTGTCAAGACCACCACGTGATGCTTGGCTCCTTCCAGCCAATGATGCCACTCCTCGAATGCCCACTTCATGGCCAGCAACTCACGATTACCAACACCATAGTTACGCTCAGCAGGTGAAAACTTTCTAGAAAAGAAAGCACATGGCTTCATCACCGAGCCATCAGAACTTTTTTGTGACAAAACAGCCCCTGCTCCAATCTCAGAAGCATCAACCTCAACCTGAAACGGAAGCAAAACATCTGGCTGGCACAACACAGGGGCAGAAGAAAAATGACGCTTCAACTCCTGAAAAGCCTCTACAGCTGCAGAAGACCAATTGACCACATCAGCACCCTTCTTGGTCAAATCAGTCAATGGTTTAGCAACAGTAGAAAAATTAGCGATGAAGCGCCGATAAAAATTAGCAAAGCCCAGGAACTTTTGCAGGCTCTTCACAGATGTCGGCTGAGTCCAATCGTAAATGGCCTGGACTTTAACAGGGTCCATCTCGATAGTAGAAGGGGAAAAAATGAACCCCAAAAATGAAACCTTCTGAACTCCAAAGAGACACTTTGACCCCTTCACAAACAAGGAATTCGCACGAAGGACCTGGAACACCATTCTGACCTACTTCACATGAGACTCCCAATCATCCGAAAAGACCAAAATATCATCCAAATACACAATCAGGAATTTATCCAGGTACTCTCGGAAGATATCATGCATAAAGGACTGAAATACTGATGGAGCATTGGAAAGCCCGAATGGCATAACCAGGTACTCAAAATGGCCCTCGGGCGTATTAAATGCTGTTTTCCATTCATCGCCTTGTTTAATACGCACAAGATTATACGCCCCTCGAAGATCTATCTTGGTGAACCAACTAGCCCCTTTAATACGAGCAAACAAATCAGACAGCAACGGCAAAGGATACTGAAATTTGACTGTAATTTTATTAAGAAGGCGGTAATCAATACAAGGTCTCAAAGAACCATTCTTCTTGGCCACAAAAAAGAAGCCTGCTCCTAATGGTGATGACGACGGGCGAATATGGCCTTTCTCCAAGGATTCCTTTATATAACTCCGCATAGCGGCGTGTTCTGGCACAGATAAATTGAACAATCGGCCCTTAGGAAACTTACTACCAGGAATCAAATTAATTGCACAATCGCAATCCCTATGAGGAGGTCGGGCACTGGCTTTGGGCTCCTCAAATACATCCCGATAATCCGACAAGAACTCTTGAACTTCAGAAGGAGTGGAAGACGAAATAGACAAAAATGGAACATCACCATGTACCCCCTGGCAACCCCAGCTGGACACAGACATAGATTTCCAGTCCAATACTGGATTATGAACCTGTAGCCATGGCAACCCCAAAACGACCACATCATGCAGATTATGCAACACCAGAAAGCGGATATCCTCCTGATGTGCAGGAGCCATGCACATGGTCAATTGGGTCCAGTACTGAGGCTTATTCTTGGCCAAAGGCGTAGCATCAGTTCCTCTCAATGGAATAGGATACTGCAAGGGCTCCAAGAAAAAACCACAGCGCCTAGCATACTCCAAGTCCATCAAATTCAGGGCAGCGCCTGAATCCACAAATGCCATAACAGAATAGGATGACAAAGAGCAAATCAGAGTAACAGACAAAAGAAATTTAGACTGTACCTTACCAATGGTGGCAGACCTAGCGAACTGCTTAGTGCGCTTAGGACAATCGGAGATAGCATGAGTGGAATCACCACAGTAAAAACATAGCCCATTCCGACGTCTGTGTTCTTGCCGTTCAGCTCTGGTCAAAGTCCTATCACATTGCATAGGCCCAGGCCCATGCTCAGATAGTACCGCCAAATGGTTCACAGCTTTACGCTCACGCAAGCGTCGATCGATCTGAATGGCCAAGGACATAGACTCATTCAGACGAGCAGGCATGGGAAACCCCACCATGACATCCTTAAGGGCTTCAGAGAGACCCTTTCTGAAGATTGCTGCCAGGGCACATTCATTCCACTGAGTGAGCACAGACCACTTTCTAAACTTCTGACAATATATCTCCGCTTCATCCTGACCCTGACACAGAGCCAGCAAGATTTTCTCTGCTTGATCCACTGAATTAGGTTCGTCATAAAGCAATCCAAGCGCCGGAAAAACGCATCAACATCACGCAATGCCGGATCTCCTGGCGCAAGGGAAAATGCCCAGTCTTGAGGGTCACCACGTAACAAAGAAATAATGATCTTTACTTGTTGAACAGGGTCACCTGAGGAGCGAGGTTTCAAGGCAAGAAACAATTTACAATTATTTTTGAAATTCAAGAACTTAGATCTATCACCAAAAAACAAATCAGGAATTGGAATCCTAGGCTCTGACATCGGATTCTGAACCACAAAATCTTGAATGTTTTGTACCCTTGTAGTGAGATTATCCATCCAAGAGGACAGACCTTGAATGTCCATGTTTACACCAGTGTCCTGAACCACCCAGAGGTAAAGGGGAAGTGAGAGACAAAACACACTGCAAAGAAAAAAAAATGGTCTCAGAACTTCTCTTATTCCTCTATTGAGATGCATTAGTACTTTGGGCCACCTGTACTGTTATGACCTGGTGGTCAGGACAATAATGGACCTGGTGGTTAAGAGCACACGGAATGACCTGATAATAAGGACGAGCTCTGGGACGTGGGAACTCTGCTGACCGCAATCCCTAATCCTATCAAACACACTAGAAATAGCCGTGGATTGCGCCTAACGCTCCCTATGCAACTCGGCACAGCCTAAGGAGCTAGCTAGCCCTGAAGATAGAAAAATAAAGCCTACCTTGCCTCAGAGAAATTCCCCAAAGGAAAAGGCAGCCCCCCACATATAATGACTGTGAGTAAAGATGACAATACAAACACAGAGATTAAATAGATTTAGCAAAGTGAGGCCCGACTTACTGAACAGACCGAGGATAGGAAAGGTTACTTTGCGGTCAGCACAAAAACCTACAAAAAGACCACGCAGAGGGCGCAAAAAGACCCTCCGCACCGACTCACGGTGCGGAGGCGCTCCCTCTGCGTCTCAGAGCTTCCAGCAAGCAAGACCACAATAAAAATAGCGAGCTGGACAGAAAAATAGCAAACCAAAGAAATACAAGCTGGAACTTAGCTTCTGCTGAGAAGACAGATCATAAGAACGATCCAGGAGTGAACTAGACCAATACTGGAGCATTGACAGGTGGCATGGAGCAAAGATCCAAGTGGAGTTAAATAGAGCAGCCAGCTAACGAATTAACCTCGTCACCTGAGGAAGGAAACTCAGAAACACCCACCAGAGGAAGTCCATGGACAGAACCAGCCGAAGTACCATTCATGACCACAGGAGGGAGCCTGACAACAGAATTCACAACAGGCAGCGCCTGAATCCACAAATGCCATGACAGAAAAGGACGACAATGAGCAAATCAGGGTCACAGATAAAAGAAATTTAGGCTGTACAGTACTAATGGTAACAGACCTAGCGACCCTCCTAGTACGTTTAGGGCAATCAGAAATAATATGAGCAGAATCACCACAGTAAAAACACAGCCTATTCTGACGTCTGAATTCCTGCCGTTCTGTTCTAGTCAAAATCCTATCACATTGCATAGGTTCAGGACTCTGCTCAGAGGACACTGCCATATGGTGCATAGCTTTGCGCTCGCGCAGACGCCGATCAATCTGAATGGCTAGAGACATAGATTTGCTCAAACCAGTAGGCGTAGGGAAGCCCACCATAACATCTTTAAGGGCTTCAGAAAGACCTTTTCTGAAAATAGCAGCCAGAGCATTCTCATTCCATTTAGTGAGCACAGACCATTTTCTAAATTTCTGGCAGTATAATTCTGCCGCTTCCTGACCTTGACACAGGGCCAACAGGGTTTTTTCTGCATGATCCACAGAATTAGGTTTGTCATATACAATATTTTGAGCACTTGAAAAAATGCATCTACATTCAGCTATGCCGGATCCCCTGATTCAAGGGAGAATGCCCAGTCCTGAGGGTCACCACGCAGCAAGGATATGATGATTTTAACTTGCTGAATGGGATCACCAGAAGAACGGGGTTTCAAAGCAAAAAACAATTTGCAGTTATTTTTAAAGTTCAAAAACTTGGATCTGTCCCCAAAAAACAAATCAGGAGTAGGAATTCTAGGCTCCAAAGCCGGAGTCTGGACAACATAATCTTGGATACTCTGTACTCTTGCAGCAAGTTGATCCACACGAGAAAACAAACCCTGAACATCCATGCCAGAGCATAAATCCTGAACCACCCAGAGATCAAGAGGAAAAAAAAGACAAAACAGAGCACAGAAAAAAAAAATGGCTCCGAATTTTTTCATTCTTTTGAGATGCATTTAATTCATTTTTGGCCACTTGTACTGTTATGATCTGGTGGTTTAGGAGCAACATGGGACGAGCTCTGAAGGAAGTGGTACCTGTACTGACCGCAGTCCCTAAGCTCAACACAACACTAGAAGTAGCCGTGGGATGCTCCTGACACTCCCTAGGCACCTCGTCACAGCCTGAGAACTAACTACCCCTAAAGATAGAAATAGGAAAACTATCTTGCCTCAGAGAAAATCCCCAAAGGATAGATAGCCCCCCACAAGTAATGACTGTGAGTGGAGAGGGAAAAGACATACACAGAATGAAACCAGGATGAGCACAGGAGGCCAGTCTAGCTAGATAGATAGGACAGGATGGAATACTGTGCGGTCAGCATAAAACACTACAAAATATCCACACAGAGTTTACAAAAATCTCCACACCTGACTAAAGGTGTGGAGGGTAAATCTGCTTCCCAGAGCTTCCAGCTTAACTGAATTAATTCATACTGACAAGCTGGACAAACATAGAAAGCACAGAACGGATAAGTCCACAACCTGTGGACAGAAAAGAGCTAGCAAGGACTTAGCTTTTCTGAACTGGTCAGGATAACAGGGAAATCCAAAGAGATGTGAATCCAACCAGGAACCATTGACAAGTGGAACAAGCTGAAGGAAAGAGCCAGGCTAAATAGCCGAGCAGAATAGACAATCAGTGGAAGCAGCTGCTGACTGCTAAATCCAAGGAGCAGCCATTCCACTTGAAACCACCGGAGGGAGCCCAAGAGCAGAACTCACAAAAGTGCCACTTACAACCACCGGAGGGAGCCCAAGAGCGGAATTCACAACATTGCACTACTGAACTGGGAGTCATGGACTGTGCATGACCAATCTTTTGCAACGTTCAAGCGTCCTTACCTTCCATAATGGAAAGCACTGTTATATTTACTTGTTCATAGTATGTAAAAATTTTGTGTGTTTTCTATTAACATGTATTGTTATTCTTCTTTTCCCAGTCCGGGAGTACTGGATTTAACCAGGGAGGAGTGCAGCGCCCCAGAGTCCTGGTCGTTGCAGTAATGTCGCTCTGCCACTAAGGGGAGCGATGTTATGTCTTATTGCACTAAAGGAGTTCACCTGACCAGGTATCACAGTCACACACTACACTTCACACTCCGGCCACCAGGGGGAGCAAAAGGCACTATGTACTAGGCCACTCCTCACACTGGTAAAACTGGGGGTTGGATAGGAAGTTAGGCAGAATGCAGCCTGGGAGAGCTCCAGGGAGGACCTGTCAGAACTGGGAATCTGGCATGTACCTAGCAGAAAGGACAGATTGTTACGGGACCGCACCTGCACTACCTTGCGGTGGTAACTCAAGAAAGGACGCGAAGAGAAGGATATTGTGGAGAAGTGAGAAGTGGGATCATAGCAGAAGGAGATAGAACCAGAAGGAGTCGTTCCCCGAGATTGGTAACATCCTTCTGAGACGCGTAGCCGGTGGTGGAGCACCGAGGAAGTAACAGACTCCACGCATTACTTCAAACAGCGGCAGGACAGTTGATTACAGGTTGGCTGTCTGATTTAAATCACCTAAAAGGACATAGGAGGCAATCGTGGGAGAGGGGCGTCGCTAGGGCATCCTAGCCATATTATCTGGGGGACGGAGAGAGAGAAGGAACAGATGCGACAGTTGTGAGGACTATCCCGTGGTGCTCAGCAGGGAAGGACTACAACACACAGGCGCTAGAAGGTAGACACTGATTCCCACCTGCAAATGGAACTCTGGATGTGCCTTCGGACCGGCCGGTCTCAGCCAGCCCTGTTAGCAGTGCTCTGGACTGCGGACCCCAAAGCCTTCAGTAAAGGTAAAGAGACTTCAACCCTGTGTCCTCATTATTCCTCGCACCTTGCACCTCGCACCATCACCTTTCATTGGACGCCCCTTAGCAGGGTCACGGACCGGGTCTAGCCACCGTGACAACCCGAGATCGAGTACCTTGTGGCCCTGTGTCTGGGGGCGCTTCATAGGGCCATCCGAATGTTGCATGAACCAAATTTTAGCTGCACAGTGCCCCCTAGGCGCCCAGCAATTACCTACCACCAGGAAGCAACATCCTTCCCCAGACCTTTGTGGAAGCCTGATGTGCAGACCCTAGATAATAACTATTCTACAGACCTATGTTTACAGGTCCAGGAGCTGACCAAACATATGGCTGCATTAACTAAAACTGTGCAGTCTCTGCAACTGTCCCCAATGGAGAAATTCCAGCTGGTTTCCAGTCCAGATAACATCCCATGGCGGCGGCAGAAGAGGATCCCACCGACCAGAGAGAGAGACAATGACCGCTACGACCAGGACCAACAAGGTGGGACACATCGCATGATTCTGCAATTTAAAGGAGCAAGCTCTGGGGCAGAGGGCCAATCCCCAGGAGTAAGACGACAAGGCCCACAAAGCTGGTGAAACAAGTACATGGAAGGACGGCCGGTCCTCCTAGTTGTGATTTCTCGATTAACGCTTTACTGGACATCGGCTCTCAGGTGACGACTATACCATATATTCTTTACAAACGGTACTGGGCTGACTGATATTATCCACGGCCCTGATAATGATTTGACAACAGTTACCAGTAATGGTCAGCCTTTGCCAGAAGTAGGGTATAAGGAGGTGACCATTAAGAATTGCAGTAACAAGGTTTGATTATAGTTGATATTGACAAAGGAGAATGCCATCTTATGATCACTTTAGGCACCAATGTAATAGAACATTGTATTGCAGAAATTATTAATTTGTTGAAACAGGTAGCGGAGACTGCCAGTTCCAGTCAGCAATGAGTCCTGCAAAAGGAGATCAAAGCACTGATGCAGAGACAACAGTTAGAGTTCCCTGGTGGAGAAGTCGGCAGTGTCAGAGTGAGTGATCCGTTCCCCATTGCAGTACCCCCAAGGAGTGAAATATTAATTTGGTGTCGGGCAGCCATAGGCCTCAGGGGTCAAGATTACCAGGCCCTGGTAGAACCACTGTACTCTGATAGTAGGCCCGCTGTCCTGACAGCTAGGGGGGTAGTCGATGTCCACAAGGGGAGCGTACCGATACGCATCTTGAATTGTGGGACCTCTTTGGTCCATTTACCCCGATATGGCACCTTTGCTAAGTGGTTCACTGTAAGTAACAATGCAATAGAGACAGCAGAACCCTTGCTTCTGTCCAACCAGGTGGAGGACAATGACTCTGAGGTGCAGCTGGAGGATTGGTGTCAACAGCTACACTTAGGCACTGACTCCACTCCTTTGCCCCACAAGCATTGGGCTTACTGGGTGGCTCGAGAGTATGAGCGGGTCTTCAGCAAACATCCTCTAGACTTTGGGCAGATAAAAGGGTCCAAAACCATGTGGATAACCGCATCAGCCATGATCGATTCTGGGGCCAGCGAGACTTTCATGGATTCTGCGTTTGCTCAAAAACATGGCATAGAGGCGCAGAAAAGACGTTCACCTATTGTGATGGAGACAGTAGATGGATCACCACTGAATTTGGGGCCAGTGGACCATGAGACAGGACTTTTGGAGATCTATATTGAGCCACAGCACCGCGAGATGTTGACATTCCTAATTATTTCTGTCCCACATTTTTCCATTATTTTAGGTCTGCCCAGGTTACAGAAGCAAAATCCTTGCATCGACTGGGAGATGAAAAACATCAGTTTCCCCGTAATGGACATTCGGGCGGAAGTTCCAAGTGAGTCAACATTAGAAACAGCCCAGAATTCAGAATTACCTCAGCTACCAGCGGTGTATGAAGATTTTCTAGATGTCTGTGACAAGAGGGGGGCAGATACACTTCCCCCGCATCGACCATACGACTGCCCAATAGAGCTACTCCCGAGGGCGGCTATACCGTTTGGAACTATCTACCCTCTAGCAGGTCCTGAACTAAAGGCTCTCAAAGAATTTATTGAAGACAATCTAAACAAAAAATTCATTCGTCCATCATCCTCGCCCGCTGGAGCTACTATATTCTTTGTTAAAAAGAAGGATGGAACACTTCTGCCAGTAGTGGACTACAGGGAGCTTAATAAAGTGACGATTAAAAATCGTTATCCCTTACCGTTGATCCCGGAACTCCTAGAAAAGGTGCGATGTGTGAAGATCTTCACTAAGTTAGATTTTCGTGGGGCATATAACTTAGTACGTATAAGACCTGGGGATGAGTGGAAAACAGCTTTCCGTACCCGTGTGTAACAAACTTTCTTTTCTGCACAATTACTTTCTGAACAACTCTCTGAATCTGTTGGCCCTCGCTGAAACCTGGATTCAGGATTCTGACACTGTCTCCCCTGCTGCCATTTCCCATTGTGGCCTACAATTCTCCCATTCCCTGATACACACAAACAGATATGGTAGTGGAGTCGGCATACTACTGTCTCCACAATGCACCTTCCAGGTCATCCCCCCAGTTCCATCACTCTCATTCCCTTTTGAGGTCCACACCATCAGGCTCTTCCATCCCCTCTCCCTCAGAGTACCGGTCATATATTGACCCCCAGTTCCTTGACCATTTCTCAGCCTGGCTGCCCCACTTCATGTCCTCAGAACTCCCAACCATTATGCTGGGAGACTTCAACATCCCCATAAACAGTCCCACTTCCACATCTGCATCCCAGCTTCTATCACTAACCACTTCTCTCATCCTCTCACAGCTCTCAACCTCTGAAACACACAAAGACGGTAACACCCTTGACCTGGTCTTCGCCCGGCTCTGCTAATCTCCTACTTAGATAACTCACTGCTTCCCCTCTCTGACCCCAACAATCTCTCCTTTGTGCTCACAAACCCTCGCCCACCCCAGTACACTGCTACCTACCACACTTTCAGAAATCTACACGCCATTAACTCTCATACACTTTCAGACTCCTTACACTCATCACTGTCCCCAATCTCCCCTTTTTCTTGTCCTGATATGGATATACACCACTACAATGACACTCTCAGAAGCCCCCTGGACCAAGTAGCGCCCCTCACCCTCAGAACTTCCAAGCACAGAGTAAAACAGCCCTGGCTCACATCGCAAACTCCGCTTCTCCCGGATGCTCTAGAAGTGCTGAACGCTTATGGAGCAAAACACACACCAGAAGACTTCATCCACTTCAAATTTATGCTAAGAACCTATAATTCTGCCCTTCACCTCACCAAACAGACCTACTATACCACCCTGATCTCCTCACTACCCAACAACCCCAAGAACCTTTTTGACATCTTTCACTCCCTCCTCAGGCCAAAAGCCCAAGCCCCTATCACAGACATTTGTGCTGATGACCTGGCCTCCCGCTTTCTAGAGAAAATAGATGATATCCGACAGTAAATCTGCTCCCAGCCACAAAGTGCAGTGACTCCCATCCCTCCCTGCATTTCCCCTGGCTAACTATCCACATTTGATCCCATCACAGAAGAAGACGTCTCCAAGCTCCTCTCTCTCATACTTATCCGACTACATGCACTACTGACCCCATTCCCTCTCATCTCCTCCAGTCTCTCTCTCCAGTTGTCACAACTCACCTAACTACAATCTTTAATCTCTCTCTCTCCTTGGGCATCCTCCTGCATACACTCTATCATTACTCCACTATTAAAGAAACCCTCTCTTGATCCGTTCTGCACAAATAACTACAGACCAGTCTCTAACTTCCCCTTCATCTTTAAACTCTTGGAGCGCCTTGTCTGCTCCCGCCTTACCCGTTTCCTCTCCACTCACTCCCTCCTAGACCCTTCACAATCCGGCTTCCGCCCTCTACACTCGACAGAAACTGCACTCATCAAAGTGACCAATGACCTTCTGACAGCAAAGTGTAATGGTGACCACTCTCTGCTCATTCTTATCGACCTCTCTGCAGCTTTCGGCACTGTTGACCACCGTCTCCTATTCTCTAGGCTCTTTAGGCTCTAGGCACTAGGCATTAAAGACACTGCTCTCTCCTGGTTCTCTTCATATCTTTCTGATGGCTCCTTCAGCGTATCGTTCGTTGGCTCTCCTTCATCCCCTCGTCCCTCACTGTTGGGGTACCTCAGGGCTCATTCCTTGGCCCACTTCTCTTCTCTACACGGCCCCAATTGGATAGACTATCAGCAGATTTGGCTTTCAGTACCATCTTTATGCCGATGACACACAACTTTATACGTCATCCCCTGACCTTACTCCCGCTGTTCTACAGAACACCAGTGACTGTCTGTCCGCAGTCTACGACATCATGTCTATCTGTAACTCAACCTCTCCAAAACTGAGCTTCTTCTGCTCCCACCGTCTACTAAACTCCCGAAACTTGACATTTCCCTCTCTGTGGGTGGCATCAGAATAACACCCCGGCAGCAGGCGCGCTGTCTGGGTGTTACGTTTGACTCCAATCTCTCCTTCACTTCCCATATACAATCTCTTCCCTGCTCTTACACCTATAGAACATCTCTAGAATCCGCCCTTTCATCACCATGGAAACAACAAAAACCCTCACTGTTGCCCTGATACACTCCCGCCTGGACTACTGTAATGCTCTATTAATTGGCCCCCCTCACTTGACTTTCCCCTCTTCAGTCTATCCTTAATGCAGCAGCCAGGGTCATATACCTGGCTAATCGGTATTCAGATGCAGCCGCTCTTCACAAGTCATTACACTGGCTGCCCATTCATTATAGGATCCAATTCAAATTACTTGTTCTCACCCACAAAGCTCCTCACAGTGCAGTACCCCCTTACATCTCCTTCTTTATTTCTGTCTATAGGCCTAGCCGACCGCTACGCTCTACAAATGACTTTCGACTAACCTCTACACTAATCCGTACCTCCCACTACTGTCTCCAAGACTTTTCCTGCACTGCGCCAATCCTCTGGAATGGTCTAACCCAAGAAATTAGGACCAGTCACAATTTGCATAGTTTTAGGCACACCCTCAAAACATATTTGTTCAGAGCGGCCTATCACGTTCCCTAATAAAAGTCATTTTATGTGTAAGGGCACGTGTGTAGCCCAATTCACTATCTCCATCTAACCCCCACCCCCTGAAGATGGCTGGACCATCATTGTAAATGCATCATTGTAAATAAGCTCCTGTACTTTGTATCTCCCCACCTCATTGTAGATTGTAAGCTCTCACTAGCAGGGTCGTCTTATTGTGCTTTAATTATTGTATTGTTAATGTTATTACTTATGACTTGCATTTGAAACTGATAAACTGTAAAGCGCTGCGGAATATGTTGGTGCTATATAAATAAAGATTGTTATTAGTATTATTATAGAAGATGAGGAAGAGAAAATCCATACCATTCTTGGAGACTTTCCCCAGTCACAGACACAGGTAAATCAAGCCATCGTAGAACCCGCCCTGACCTTTCCCCAACTAGTAGTGCCAGAAAGAGATGCGACCCAAGACCAACCTGAAGACCACTGGGCTCAAGCAGCAGATGCCACACCAGCAGCAGAGCGAGAGAATCCACCCCCTGCCAGCAGTGAATCTGTCATGCCCACAGTGAGGAGGAGTAGTCGTAGAAAATCAAGTATACCTGTGCTACATAGAGTCACCCGTAGCGTAGTCAATAGAGAGTGCACTACACCAGTGGTAGCAAGCATAGTGAATCCGGTCAGGAAGCTATCAATACCTGTACTGCATAGATCCACCCGTAGTACCAGAGATCAAATCCCAGCCCAGTATAGGGACTAAAGTATAAAAGTATTAATAATGTAAATAAGTTAATAATATGTGTAACTGCAATCGTTAAGTGTATGAGCCTACAGAGACTCTGTATGAACTTTTAAAAGCACTCTAATATAACCTGTTGAAGGACAATTGGGCCACAGGACTATGTGTGGTCAGGACCTTCATTGTATATAGTTCCCTGACCTGATGTAAATATAAACCGTCGGCATGCAAAGGTGGGTTGGGGCGGTTCCCACAAAGAAACTGAAAAGTCCGGAGGGTAATGCAAATGGACCAGTATTGACCTCAGGAACTTAATTGACAATTTCTTATCATTCTTTTTGGTTTTTGTAATTTTTATATTTTTGAAATCCTTTAAACTTTTACAATTGTTCACCTGTTTATCCTGTTTATGTTTCCCCAGTCCGGCAGTACTGGATTTCACTTGGGGGGACTGTGGCACCCCAGGAGTCTGGTTGCCACAGTAGCATTGCCTCCCTCACAGGGGGTGATGCCATGCCTGGAAGCAAGAAGGGATTCCCTGAGCAGGTACGCTGGCATGCAACAAGTTTCCTGACTCCAGACCAGAAGGGAGAGCTCTAAACCCGGTTTCAGGGTAGCTTCCCTATAACTTCTGGCCTGGAGGCAGGGTTAGAGAGTTCAGTGTGAGACAGTGAACAGAAAGGAAGCATGTGAGGAGAGCCTGGGAGTGGAGCTGCGACTGAGCTCACCTCATAATTGAGTGCAAAAGAGCGGACACCGGAGTCCATGGTTGTGTGGGAACTGCATGCCCTGCAGCCAAATCCGGAGGACAGGAGATTGCAGGTCTCCTGGCCACAACTGACACCCAAAGGCACAGCCGCATATCAGAGCCTGGAGTCACCACGAGGGAGTGACACATGGAAAAGGCTCAAGCTGCCTGCCATGCAGGTAGCATTTCACTAAGTGGACAGGCTGAGTGAGGGACTTGATGAGAACTACAAGCATCAGGAACCCAGAGAGCAGCGCAGTAGGGAAGCTTCCAAACCCACCTGGCTAGGGGAATTCTGAACTGCTTCCCGGAGACTGCCCAGATCTTTAATACCACCTCTTTCCTGAGCTCCGGACTGCATCTACAATTAAACGTAAAGAAGCTACAGTCCCTGTGTCCTCCAATTATTCTTGCACCCCAACATCCACAACCCCTCATAGACTGTTCTGGTAGCCCTGGGGCCCCTCTCCACTTGTGGGGAGTCAAACCATCTCAGCTGTAACACCACCGGCTCCTGCGGTCCCCTTAAGCAGCGTCGGCTATCTGTAGCCGAACATCCCAGGTGGCATCACGAATAATCCCCTTCAGACATTTCGCTCATCATTTTTATTGCGCGCCCAGGGCCACGGTCCGGGTCACTGCTGCCGTGACCCCCCCTTTAAGAGCCGCATGACCCGGTTTCGAGTACCCCATGGCCCCAGCGTATGTTGCATATACCCTCTGTTAAAAAAATGTCCAGGAATAAAAATAAACCATTATGGATAAATAAGACACTACGACGTTTAGTAAAACTAAAACAAAGGGAATTCAAAATCTACAGAAATAGCATTTCAGGAGTATAAAGATCTAGGTAAGAAATGTAAAAAAAAAAATCATGCTGGCAAAGTTATCCACAGATAAACAAATCGCTAGCTACATTAAAATAAATCCCAAAAATGTTATAAATACATCAATGCCAAAAAGAAAAAAAAATGGCATAGGCCCTTTAAAAATGATAATAACAAGATAATACTAGAGGACAAAGAAAAGGCTAAGAGATTAAACAGGCAGTTTTAGTCTGTGTTCACCAATGAACTGTTTCAGGGATTATTCAACAACGCAAAAATCAAAGTTCACTGCTTGATATAACTATTTTAATGCAAGAAAAAGTACGCTTGCGTCTTAGCAAATTAAACATTGACAAATCACCCAGCTCAGATGGCATTCATCCATGGATACTGAGGGAATTGAGCTCAGTAATTGAGTGACAGACCACTGTATTTTATATTGTTAGACTCTCTTGTAACAAGGGTGGTGCCACAGCATTGAAAGATGGCTGATGTGGTACCAATATTTAAGAAAGGTAAAAAGGTATAGCCAGGCAACTACCATCCAGTAAGTATGACATCAGTATTGTGCCAAATTTTTGAGGGCATTTTAAGAGATGACCTGGTGTAATATATTGCAGAGAATAATATAGTAACTGACAACTAGCATGGATTAATGAACGATAGGTTGTGTCTAACTAACATGTTGGGTTTCTATGAGGAGGTAAGTACAAATCTGGATGTTGGTAATGCAGCTCATGTGATTTATCTGGACTTTGCAAAATCATTTGATACTGTACCACATAACAGCCTTATACTGAAGCTCCATAAACACATAAACATGGATGTGGAAAACTATATGCAGATGGGTAAGGAATTGGCTAAATGACAAGAAAGAAAGATTCGTCATAAATTGTACGTTCTCTAAATGGGATATAGTCAGCAGTGGGGTACCGCAAGGATATGTTCTAGGACAGATTCTTTTTACTATTAATTTGGATGGGATTGAGAGTAAAGAGTCAGTCATTGCTGATGACACCAAACTATATAAAATACTAAAATCTGACCTTGAAAGTACAATTTTGGAAAATGATCTGGATAAGATGTCTGAATGGGCAAACACTTGGCAAATGAGGTTTAATGTAGAGAAACGTAGAGTAATGCATCTAGGACGGAGTAATCCTATTGCTGCATATACATCAAATGGGACCATACCTGGGACTACAGAACAGGATATGGACTTGGGTATTCAGGTTACAAGTAAGCTGAGCCATAGTACTCAATGTCAATATGCAGCCGCAAAAGCAAGCAAGATTTTAGAGTGAATAAAAAGAGTGATAAAATCCCATGATCCCAATGTATTGTTACCTCTTTATAAATCACTTATGAGGCCACATCTAGAATATCCAGTTTTGGGCTCCACATTTAAAAAAGGACTTTCAGAGATGAAAACCAGTTCAAAGGCGGGCAACTAGATTATTACAAGAGATGTAGATCACTGTATTGAGTCAAACACTGTTTCTTCTGCAAAGACTGACTCTGTGATAATTGTTTATCAGTATGTCTTATGTCTTTATAGATGATAAATCAAAATGTTGATCTTTACACTCAACATAAAAAATGCCACTGTGCTTCGCAATCAAAGATTGTACTTTATCGATTCAGGCAGCCTAAATCACAGGCAGCATCATTCACAGCATGGATGCACGATTGCACCCAGGTATGTTGTTCTTTCAAAGCCTCTGAAACATTTCAGAGAAAGCATAGCTTGACAAGCCAGCTGGTGATCATAGGAAGATTGCAGACTAGCCCAGTGCCGCCCTCGGCCTGCTTTTCCCAACTCCATTTCAAGTGATTGATAGATCTCTTCTTATTTACACACATAGGAGAAACCTGCCAATTAACTAGAGCAGTAGAGCTGGGTTCCTGCCTTCTCCCTATGGTCTCTAATCAGGTTTTCAAGGTAGCTTTCCTCTGAAACACTAGAGCATTTCAGAGAAATACCTACCTGGCTATACAAATTCACAGAGCATGAGAAACAAACAAGGAAAATTGGAGCTGCTAACACATGAAAGAGATATGATGTCATAGGATGTCACTAAAACTTGGGATGATACACATGATTTGAATACAGACATTGAAAGCTACAACTTATTTATTAGAAACAGTATTAGCAAGAAGGGAGGAGGTGATGCATTGTATGTTAGGAAAACATATATCACCACAGAAATCCAAGCTTCAGAGAATGGTAGCTCTGTAGTAACTGTTAGGGTAAAAATACAAGGAGAGAAGAACAGAAAGGACACTATTGTTGGTGTTTACAATAGACCACCTGGACAGACTGAAGATATGGATGAACTCTTTTTACATCAGATGTCTCTGTTTTCAAAAAAGTATGACATAGTGGTCATGGAAGATTTTACCTATCCAGATATTTGATGAGAATCTCTCCGAGGCAAAAACAATGGGTCTAGAAAATTCTTATCTTCTCTTGCTGACAATTTTATTTTTAAAAAAGAAGAAGAGAGAACAAGAGGATATGCAATCTTGGGCCTAAATCTTACCAACAGAGAGAAAATGGTTGAGGAAATAAAGATGGCTGGGAATTTAGGAGACAGTAATCATGCGAGCCTCAATTTTTGGATTACAAGAGGAGAAAGACCAGCGAGGACTCAGACTTTAAGATTAGACTTCAGAAAG
This sequence comes from Ranitomeya imitator, assembly GCF_032444005.1. Lineage (NCBI taxonomy): Eukaryota > Metazoa > Chordata > Amphibia > Anura > Dendrobatidae > Ranitomeya > Ranitomeya imitator. The sequence goes on from NC_091284.1 coordinate 177,704,577, forward strand.
GCAGATTTTAATGGACTCAGAAACAAGGTAGGAAAGGTCCAATGCCTAGATGTTCTAAAGGACAGAAATGTCCAAGAAGTATGGGAGATTTTGCTAAATGAAATTCTCACTGCACAATCGATAACAATCCCGAAAAGAAGGAAGAATTGGAAGAATTTAAGGGGACTAGGATGGATGGACACAGAACTTAAACACTTGTTAAAAAGGAAAAAAAATGTATGTTTAATAGAAAGAGGGGGGTTTCATCTAAAGATGAATATAATGCTGTTTGCAGGGAATGTAGGACAAGCATTAGAAGAACTAAAGCCAGTAATTAAGTAACGCTGGCAAGGGAGACCAAAAGCAGTAAAAAAGATTTTGGGGGTATGTCAAGAGTAGGGTTGAGCGACCTTTACTTTTATAGGATCGGGTCGGGTTTCACGAAACCCGACTTTTGAAAAAGTCGGGTCGAGTGAAATCGGCCGATCCTATAAAAAAGTTGGGGTCGGGGTCGGACGAAACCCGAAACCCAATGCAGTGCATTGGGTTTCCATGGTTCCCAGGGTCTGAAGGAGCGGAAACTCTCCTTCAGGCCCTGCGATCCATATTTTAGTGTAAAATAAAGAATTAAAATAAAAAATATCGCAATACTTACCCTCTGACGCGCCCTGGTACTAACCGGGAACCTTCCTTCCTTAGAATCAGCCTTCCAGGACCCTGCGGTGACGTCGCGGTGACGTCGCGGCTTGTGATTGGCCGCGCGGCCGCCCATGTGACCGCTCGGAAAGAAGCAGGGCGCGTCCGAGGGTGAATATATACCTAATAGGAATATACTCACCCTCGGACGCGCCCTGCTTCTTTCCGGTAGCCTTCCTTCCTAAGAATCAGCCCTTCCAGGACCTTCGGTGACGTCGCGGGTGACGTCGCGGCTTGTGATTGGCCGCGCGAGCGGTCACATGGGCGGCCGCGCGGCCAATCACAAGCCGCGACGTCACCGCGACGTCACCGCAGGGTCCTGGAAGGCTGATTCTAAGGAAGGAAGGTTCCCGGTTAGTACCAGGGCGCGTCAGAGGGTAAGTATTGCGATATTTTTTATTTTAATTCTTTATTTTACACTTAAATCTGAATTCCGATACCAATTCCCGATATCTTAAACATATCGGGAATCGGTATCGGAATTCCGATTCTAGATTCAAAAGATCGCCGACTTCATGGCCGACCCCACACTGGGGTCGGGTCGGGTTTCATGAAACCCGACCTTGCCAAAAGTCGGCGACTTTTGAAAAATTTTGACCCGTTTCGCTCAACCCTAGTTAAGAGCAAAGGAACAGTCAAAGATGCTATAGGATTTTTACAAGATGAAAAGGGTGAAGTGTTCAAAAATGATGTTGAGAAGGCCGAACTTTTAAATTCCTATTTTGCATCTGTGTTCTCTAAGAAAGCATATGTAACATCATCTGATCTTTGCTGTGCCATCCAAGGAATAAAAGAATACACCAGAGAGATGATGAGGGAACACTTAGTTAATTTAAATGAATTTTAAACCTCCTGGTCCAGATGAATTACATCCTTGAGTACTGTAAGTGTTAGTAGAGGAAATTGCAGAACCACTAGACAGAATCTTTGTTCCTGTGGTACTCCTGATGAAGGAGTCTTGAATAGGGTTGAGCGACTTTTACTTTTTTAGGGTCGAGTCGGGTTTCGCGAAACCCGACTATCTCAAAAGTCGAGTCGAGTGCAATCGGCCGATTATCTCGAAAAGTCGGGGATCGACCGACACACGAAACCCAATGCAAGTCAATGGGGAAGCAAAGTCGGCAGTGAGTGGGGGCCAGGAAAACACCTACAGTGCCCATTTTAATGGCAAAAAAATCCATTCTTGTTACTGAAGCTTGTCAATCTTAATTTACCTTATAATAATAGTTAGGCATTGGAAATTGGGGGTCATTTGGCTAAAGTTGTGGGGGGTAGGGCTGGTTCAAGTATTTAGTGGGCCCAGGAAATGTGGACCACGTCACGGCAGTGGAGCAGGGAGAGGTAAGTATTTAAACTTTGCAAGTGCTGTGATCCTGAGCAAGCAGGGGGGGCCCACTCGTTGGCATTGCCACTGGCACAGGGCCCCTCAAAGTACGGCGATGTGTTTGCACGGCAGGGGCGCCTCCCACCGGCAGCGACAATTTTGTGTACTATGAGGGGCCCTGTGCCAGTGACGTCGCCAATGATTATTCCCCCTTCCCTTCCGAGCTCTGCTGTGTACCCAGAGGTCCCCCACATATAGGGTATCGGCATACTCAGGACAAACTGGACAACAACTTTTGGGGTCCAATTTCTCCTGTTACCCTTGTGAAAGTATATAATTGCGGGCTAAAACATCATTTTTGAGGAAAAAAAAAAGATTTTTTATTTTCACCGCTCTACGTTATAAATTTCTGTGAAGCACTTGGGATTTAAAAGTGCACGCCACACATCTAGATAAGTTCCTTAAGGGGTCTAGTTTCCAAAATGGTGTCACTTGTCGGGGGTTTCCACTGTTTAGGCACATCAGGAGCTCTCCAAATTCAACATGGAGTCCGATCTCAATTCCAGCCAATTCTGCATTGAAAAAAGTCAAACGGCGCTCCTTCCCTTCCGAGCTCTGCCGTGCGCCCAAACAGTGGTTTACCCCCACATATGGGGCATCGGCGTACTAGGACAAATTGCACAACAACTTTTGCAGAGTAATTTCTCCTGTTACCCTTGTGAAAATAAAAATTTAGGGGCAAAAATCATTTTTGTGGAAAAAATGTGATTTTTAATTTTAACGGCTCTACGTTATAAACTCATGTGAAGCACTTGGGGGTTCAAAGTGCACACCACACATCTAGATAAGTTCCTTAAGGGGTCTAGTTTCCAAAATGGTGTCACTTGTGGGGGGTTTCCACTGGTTAGGCACATCAGGGGCTCTCTAAACACAACATGGCGTCTGATCTCAATTCCAGCCAATTCTGAGTTGAAAAAGTCAAACGGCACTCCTTCTCTTCCAAGCTCTACCTTACCCCCAAAAAGTGGTTTACCCCAGCAAAGGGTATATCGGCATATTCAGGAGAAAGCAAAAAACAATTTGCAGTTATTTTTAAAGTTCAAAAACTTGGATCTGTCCCCAAAAAACAAATCAGGAGTAGGAATTCTAGGCTCCAAAGCCGGAGTCTGGACAACATAATCTTGGATACTCTGTACTCTTGCAGCAAGTTGATCCACACGAGAAAACAAACCCTGAACATCCATGCCAGAGCATAAATCCTGAACCACCCAGAGATCAAGAGGAAAAAAAAGACAAAACAGAGCACAGAAAAAAAAATGGCTCCGAATTTTTTCATTCTTTTGAGATGCATTTAATTCATTTTTGGCCACTTGTACTGTTATGATCTGGTGGTTTAGGAGCAACATGGGACGAGCTCTGAAGGAAGTGGTACCTGTACTGACCGCAGTCCCTAAGCTCAACACAACACTAGAAGTAGCCGTGGGATGCTCCTGACACTCCCTAGGCACCTCGTCACAGCCTGAGAACTAACTACCCCTAAAGATAGAAACAGGAAAACTATCTTGCCTCAGAGAAAATCCCCAAAGGATAGATAGCCCCCCACAAGTAATGACTGTGAGTGGAGAGGGAAAAGACATACACAGAATGAAACCAGGATGAGCACAGGAGGCCAGTCTAGCTAGATAGATAGGACAGGATGGAATACTGTGTGGTCAGCATAAAACACTACAAAATATCCACACAGAGTTTACAAAAATCTCCACACCTGACTAAAGGTGTGGAGGGTAAATCTGCTTCCCAGAGCTTCCAGCTTAACTGAATTAATTCATACTGACAAGCTGGACAAACATAGAAAGCACAGAACGGATAAGTCCACAACCTGTGGACAGAAAAGAGCTAGCAAGGACTTAGCTTTTCTGAACTGGTCAGGATAACAGGGAAATCCAAAGAGATGTGAATCCAACCAGGAACCATTGACAAGTGGCACAAGCTGAAGGAAAGAGCCAGGCTAAATAGCCGAGCAGAATAGACAATCAGTGGAAGCAGCTGCTGACTGCTAAATCCAAGGAGCAGCCATTCCACTTGAAACCACCGGAGGGAGCCCAAGAGCAGAACTCACAAAAGTGCCACTTACAACCACCGGAGGGAGCCCAAGAGCGGAATTCACAACATTGCACTACTGAACTGGGAGTCATGGACTGTGCATGACCAATCTTTTGCAACGTTCAAGCGTCCTTACCTTCCATAATGGAAAGCACTGTTATATTTACTTGTTCATAGTATGTAAAAATTTTGTGTGTTTTCTATTAACATGTATTGTTATTCTTCTTTTCCCAGTCCGGGAGTACTGGATTTAACCAGGGAGGAGTGCAGCGCCCCAGAGTCCTGGTCGTTGCAGTAATGTCGCTCTGCCACTAAGGGGAGCGATGTTATGTCTTATTGCACTAAAGGAGTTCACCTGACCAGGTATCACAGTCACACACTACACTTCACACTCCGGCCACCAGGGGGAGCAAAAGGCACTATGTACTAGGCCACTCCTCACACTGGTAAAACTGGGGGTTGGATAGGAAGTTAGGCAGAATGCAGCCTGGGAGAGCTCCAGGGAGGACCTGTCAGAACTGGGAATCTGGCATGTACCTAGCAGAAAGGACAGATTGTTACGGGACCGCACCTGCACTACCTTGCGGTGGTAACTCAAGAAAGGACGCGAAGAGAAGGATATTGTGGAGAAGTGAGAAGTGGGATCATAGCAGAAGGAGATAGAACCAGAAGGAGTCGTGCCCCGAGATTGGTAACATCCTTCTGAGACGCGTAGCCGGTGGTGGAGCACCGAGGAAGTAACAGACTCCACGCATTACTTCAAACAGCGGCAGGACAGTTGATTACAGGTTGGCTGTCTGACTTAAATCACCTAAAAGGACATAGGAGGCAATCGTGGGAGAGGGGCGTCGCTAGGGCATCCTAGCCATATTATCTGGGGGACGGAGAGAGAGAAGGAACAGATACGACAGTTGTGAGGACTATCCCGTGGTGCTCAGCAGGGAAGGACTACAACACACAGGCGCTAGAAGGTAGACACTGATTCCCACCTGCAAAGGGAACTCTGGATGTGCCTTCGGACCGGCCGGTCTCAGCCAGCCCTGTTAGCAGTGCTCTGGACTGCGGACCCCAAAGCCTTCAGTAAAGGTAAAGAGACTTCAACCCTGTGTCCTCGTTATTCCTCGCACCTTGCACCTCGCACCATCACCTTTCATTGGACGCCCCTTAGCAGGGTCACGGACCGGGTCTAGCCACCGTGACAACCCGAGATCGAGTACCTTGTGGCCCTGTGTCTGGGGGCGCTTCATAGGGCCATCCGAATGTTGCATGAACCAAATTTTAGCTGCACAGTGCCCCCTAGGCGCCCAGCAATTACCTACCACCAGGAAGCAACATCCTTCCCCAGACCTTTGTGGAAGCCTGATGTGCAGACCCTAGATAATAACTATTCTACAGACCTATGTTTACAGGTCCAGGAGCTGACCAAACATATGGCTGCATTAACTAAAACTGTGCAGTCTCTGCAACTGTCCCCAATGGAGAAATTCCAGCTGGTTTCCAGTCCAGATAACATCCCATGGCGGCGGCAGAAGAGGATCCCACCGACCAGAGAGAGAGACAATGACCGCTACGACCAGGACCAACAAGGTGGGACACATCGCATGATTCTGCAATTTAAAGGAGCAAGCTCTGGGGCAGAGGGCCAATCCCCAGGAGTAAGACGACAAGGCCCACAAAGCTGGTGAAACAAGTACATGGAAGGACGGCCGGTCCTCCTAGTTGTGATTTCTCGATTAATGCTTTACTGGACATCGGCTCTCCGGTGACGACTATACCATATATTCTTTACAAACGGTACTGGGCTGACTGATATTATCCACGGCCCTGATAATGATTTGACAACAGTTACCAGTAATGGTCAGCCTTTGCCAGAAGTAGGGTATAAGGAGGTGACCATTAAGAATTGCAGTAACAAGGTTTGATTATAGTTGATATTGACAAAGGAGAATGCCATCTTATGATCACTTTAGGCACCAATGTAATAGAACATTGTATTGCAGAAATTATTAATTTGTTGAAACAGGTAGCGGAGACTGCCAGTTCCAGTCAGCAATGAGTCCTGCAAAAGGAGATCAAAGCACTGATGCAGAGACAACAGTTAGAGTTCCCTGGTGGAGAAGTCGGCAGTGTCAGAGTGAGTGATCCGTTCCCCATTGCAGTACCCCCAAGGAGTGAAATATTAATTTGGTGTCGGGCAGCCATAGGCCTCAGGGGTCAAGATTACCAGGCCCTGGTAGAACCACTGTACTCTGATAGTAGGCCCGCTGTCCTGACAGCTAGGGGGGTAGTCGATGTCCACAAGGGGAGCGTACCGATACGCATCTTGAATTGTGGGACCTCTTTGGTCCATTTACCCCGATATGGCACCTTTGCTAAGTGGTTCACTGTAAGTAACAATGCAATAGAGACAGCAGAACCCTTGCTTCTGTCCAACCAGGTGGAGGACAATGACTCTGAGGGGCAGCTGGAGGATTGGTGTCAACAGCTACACTTAGGCACTGACTCCACTCCTTTGCCCCACAAGCATTGGGCTTACTGGGTGGCTCGAGAGTATGAGCGGGTCTTCAGCAAACATCCTCTAGACTTTGGGCAGATAAAAGGGTCCAAAACCATGTGGATAACCGCATCAGCCATGATCGATTCTGGGGCCAGCGAGACTTTCATGGATTCTGCGTTTGCTCAAAAACATGGCATAGAGGCGCAGAAAAGACGTTCACCTATTGTGATGGAGACAGTAGATGGATCACCACTGAATTTGGGGCCAGTGGACCATGAGACAGGACTTTTGGAGATCTATATTGAGCCACAGCACCGCGAGATGTTGACATTCCTAATTATTTCTGTCCCACATTTTTCCATTATTTTAGGTCTGCCCAGGTTACAGAAGCAAAATCCTTGCATCGACTGGGAGATGAAAAAGATCAGTTTCCCCGTAATGGACATTCGGGCGGAAGTTCCAAGTGAGTCAACATTAGAAACAGCCCAGAATTCAGAATTACCTCAGCTACCAGCGGTGTATGAAGATTTTCTAGATGTCTGTGACAAGAGGGGGGCAGATACACTTCCCCCGCATCGACCATACGACTGCCCAATAGAGCTACTCCCGAGGGCGGCTATACCGTTTGGAACTATCTACCCTCTAGCAGGTCCTGAACTAAAGGCTCTCAAAGAATTTATTGAAGACAATCTAAACAAAAAATTCATTCGTCCATCATCCTCGCCCGCTGGAGCTACTATATTCTTTGTTAAAAAGAAGGATGGAACACTTCTGCCAGTAGTGGACTACAGGGAGCTTAATAAAGTGACGATTAAAAATCGTTATCCCTTACCGTTGATCCCGGAACTCCTAGAAAAGGTGCGATGTGTGAAGATCTTCACTAAGTTAGATTTTCGTGGGGCATATAACTTAGTACGTATAAGACCTGGGGATGAGTGGAAAACAGCTTTCCGTACCCGTGTGTAACAAACTTTCTTTTCTGCACAATTACTTTCTGAACAACTCTCTGAATCTGTTGGCCCTCGCTGAAACCTGGATTCAGGATTCTGACACTGTCTCCCCTGCTGCCATTTCCCATTGTGGCCTACAATTCTCCCATTCCCTGATACACACAAACAGATATGGTAGTGGAGTCGGCATACTACTGTCTCCACAATGCACCTTCCAGGTCATCCCCCCAGTTCCATCACTCTCATTCCCTTTTGAGGTCCACACCATCAGGCTCTTCCATCCCCTCTCCCTCAGAGTACCGGTCATATATTGACCCCCAGTTCCTTGACCATTTCTCAGCCTGGCTGCCCCACTTCATGTCCTCAGAACTCCCAACCATTATGCTGGGAAACTTCAACATCCCCATAAACAGTCCCACTTCCACATCTGCATCCCAGCTTCTATCACTAACCACTTCTCTCATCCTCTCACAGCTCTCAACCTCTGAAACACACAAAGACGGTAACACCCTTGACCTGGTCTTCGCCTGGCTCTGCTAATCTCCTACTTAGATAACTCACTGCTTCCCCTCTCTGACCCCAACAATCTCTCCTTTGTGCTCACAATCCCTCGCCCACCCCAGTACACTGCTACCTACCACACTTTCAGAAATCTACACGCCATTAACTCTCATACACTTTCAGACTCCTTACACTCATCACTGTCCCCAATCTCCCCTTTTTCTTGTCCTGATATGGATATACACCACTACAATGACACTCTCAGAAGCCCCCTGGACCAAGTAGCGCCCCTCACCCTCAGAACTTCCAAGCACAGAGTAAAACAGCCCTGGCTCACATCGCAAACTCCGCTTCTCCCAGATGCTCTAGAAGTGCTGAACGCTTATGGAGCAAAACACACACCAGAAGACTTCATCCACTTCAAATTTATGCTAAGAACCTATAATTCTGCCCTTCACCTCACCAAACAGACCTACTATACCACCCTGATCTCCTCACTACCCAACAACCCCAAGAACCTTTTTGACATCTTTCACTCTCTCCTCAGGCCAAAAGCCCAAGCCCCTATCACAGACATTTGTGCTGATGACCTGGCCTCCCGCTTTCTAGAGAAAATAGATGATATCCGACAGTAAATCTGCTCCCAGCCACAAAGTGCAGTGACTCCCATCAGTCCCTGCATTTCCCCTGGCTAACTATCCACATTTGATCCCATCACAGATGAAGACGTCTCCAAGCTCCTCTCTCTCATACTTATCCGACTACATGCACTACTGACCCCATTCCCTCTCATCTCCTCCAGTCTCTCTCTCCAGTTGTCACAACTCACCTAACTACAATCTTTAATCTCTCTCTCTCTCCTTGGGCATCCTCCTGCATACACTCTATCATTACTCCACTATTAAAGAAACCCTCTCTTGATCCGTTCTGCACAAATAACTACAGACCAGTCTCTAACTTCCCCTTCATCTTTAAACTCTTGGAGCGCCTTGTCTGCTCCCGCCTTACCCGTTTCCTCTCCACTCACTCCCTCCTAGACCCTTCACAGTCCAGCTTCCGCCCTCTACACTCGACAGAAACTGCACTCATCAAAGTGACCAATGACCTTCTGACAGCAAAGTGTAATGGTGACCACTCTCTGCTCATTCTTATCGACCTCTCTGCAGCTTTCGGCACTGTTGACCACCGTCTCCTATTCTCTAGGCTCTTTAGGCTCTAGGCACTAGGCATTAAAGACACTGCTCTCTCCTGGTTCTCTTCATATCTTTCTGATGGCTCCTTCAGCGTATCGTTTGTTGGCTCTCCTTCATCCCCTCGTCCCTCACTGTTGGGGTACCTCAGGGCTCATTCCTTGGCACACTTCTCTTCTCTACACGGCCCCAATTGGATAGACTATCAGCAGATTTGGCTTTCAGTACCATCTTTATGCCGATGACACACAACTATATACGTCATCCCCTGACCTTACTCCCGCTGTTCTACAGAACACCAGTGACTGTCTGTCCGCAGTCTACGACATCATGTCTATCTGTAACTCAACCTCTCCAAAACTGAGCTTCTTCTGCTCCCACCGTCTACTAAACTCCCGAAACTTGACATTTCCCTCTCTATGGGTGGCATCAGAATAACACCCCGGCAGCAGGCGCGCTGTCTGGGTGTTACGTTTGACTCCAATCTCTCCTTCACTTCCCATATACAATCTCTTCCCTGCTCTTACACCTATAGAACATCTCTAGAATCCGCCCTTTCATCACCATGGAAACAACAAAAACCCTCACTGTTGCCCTGATACACTCCCGCCTGGACTACTGTAATGCTCTATTAATTGGCCCCCCTCACTTGACTTTCCCCTCTTCAGTCTATCCTTAATGCAGCAGCCAGGGTCATATACCTGGCTAATCGGTATTCAGATGCAGCCGCTCTTCACAAGTCATTACACTGGCTGCCCATTCATTATAGGATCCAATTCAAATTACTTGTTCTCACCCACAAAGCTCCTCACAGTGCAGTACCCCCTTACATCTCCTTCTTTTTTTCTGTCTATAGGCCTAGCCGACCGCTACGCTCTACAAATGACTTTCGACTAACCTCTACACTAATCCGTACCTCCCACTACTGTCTCCAAGACTTTTCCTGCACTGCGCCAATCCTCTGGAATGGTCTAACCCAAGAAATTAGGACCAGTCACAATTTGCATAGTTTTAGGCGCACCCTCAAAACATATTTGTTCAGAGCGGCCTATCACGTTCCCTAATAAAAGTCATTTTATGTGTAAGGGCACGTGTGTAGCCCAATTCACTATCTCCATCTAACCCCCACCCCCTGAAGATGGCTGGACCATCATTGTAAATGCATCATTGTAAATAAGCTCCTGTACTTTGTATCTCCCCACCTCATTGTAGATTGTAAGCTCTCACTAGCAGGGTCGTCTTATTGTGCTTTAATTATTGTATTGTTAATGTTATTACTTATGACTTGCATTTGAAACTGATAAACTGTAAAGCGCTGCGGAATATGTTGGTGCTATATAAATAAAGATTGTTATTAGTATTATTATAGAAGATGAGGAAGAGAAAATCCATACCATTCTTGGAGACTTTCCCCAGTCACAGACACAGGTAAATCAAGCCATCGTAGAACCCGCCCTGACCTTTCCCCAACTAGTAGTGCCAGAAAGAGATGCGACCCAAGACCAACCTGAAGACCACTGGGCTCAAGCAGCAGATGCCACACCAGCAGCAGAGCGAGAGAATCCACCCCCTGCCAGCAGTGAATCTGTCATGCCCACAGTGAGGAGGAGTAGTCGTAGAAAATCAAGTATACCTGTGCTACATAGAGTCACCCGTAGCGTAGTCAATAGAGAGTGCACTACACCAGTGGTAGCAAGCATAGTGAATCCGGTCAGGAAGCTATCAATACCTGTACTGCATAGATCCACCCGTAGTACCAGAGATCAAATCCCAGCCCAGTATAGGGACTAAAGTATAAAAGTATTAATAATGTAAATAAGTTAATAATATGTGTAACTGCAATCGTTAAGTGTATGAGCCTACAGAGACTCTGTATGAACTTTTAAAAGCACTCTAATATAACCTGTTGAAGGACAATTGGGCCACAGGACTATGTGTGGTCAGGACCTTCATTGTATATAGTTCCCTGACCTGATGTAAATATAAACCGTCGGCATGCAAAGGTGGGTTGGGGCGGTTCCCACAAAGAAACTGAAAAGTCCGGAGGGTAATGCAAATGGACCAGTGTTGACCTCAGGAACTTAATTGACAATTTCTTATCATTCTTTTTGGTTTTTGTAATTTTTATATTTTTGAAATCCTTTAAACTTTTACAATTGTTCACCTGTTTATCCTGTTTATGTTTCCCCAGTCCGGCAGTACTGGATTTCACTTGGGGGGACTGTGGCACCCCAGGAGTCTGGTTGCCACAGTAGCATTGCCTCCCTCACAGGGGGTGATGCCATGCCTGGAAGCAAGAAGGGATTCCCTGAGCAGGTACGCTGGCATGCAACAAGTTTCCTGACTCCAGACCAGAAGGGAGAGCTCTAAACCCGGTTTCAGGGTAGCTTCCCTATAACTTCTGGCCTGGAGGCAGGGTTAGAGAGTTCAGTGTGAGACAGTGAACAGAAAGGAAGCATGTGAGGAGAGCCTGGGAGTGGAGCTGCGACTGAGCTCACCTCATAATTGAGTGCAAAAGAGCGGACACCGGAGTCCATGGTTGTGTGGGAACTGCATGCCCTGCAGCCAAATCCGGAGGACAGGAGATTGCAGGTCTCCTGGCCACAACTGACACCCAAAGGCACAGCCGCATATCAGAGCCTGGAGTCACCACGAGGGAGTGACACATGGAAAAGGCTCAAGCTGCCTGCCATGCAGGTAGCATTTCACTAAGTGGACAGGCTGAGTGAGGGACTTGATGAGAACTACAAGCATCAGGAACCCAGAGAGCAGCGCAGTAGGGAAGCTTCCAAACCCACCTGGCTAGGGGAATTCTGAACTGCTTCCCGGAGACTGCCCAGATCTTTAATACCACCTCTTTCCTGAGCTCCGGACTGCATCTACAATTAAACGTAAAGAAGCTACAGTCCCTGTGTCCTCCAATTATTCTTGCACCCCAACATCCACAACCCCTCATAGACTGTTCTGGTAGCCCTGGGGCCCCTCTCCACTTGTGGGGAGTCAAACCATCTCAGCTGGAACACCACCGGCTCCTGCGGTCCCCTTAAGCAGCGTCGGCTATCTGTAGCCGAACACCCCAGGTGGCATCACGAATAATCCCCTTCAGACATTTCGCTCATCATTTTTATTGCGCGCCCAGGGCCACGGTCCGGGTCACTGCTGCCGTGACCCCCCCTTTAAGAGCCGCATGACCCGGTTTCGAGTACCCCATGGCCCCAGCGTATGTTGCATATACCCTCTGTTAAAAAAATGTCCAGGAATAAAAATAAACCATTATGGATAAATAAGACACTACGACGTTTAGTAAAACTAAAACAAAGGGAATTCAAAATCTACAGAAATAGCATTTCAGGAGTATAAAGATCTAGGTAAGAAATGTAAAAAAAAAAATCATGCTGGCAAAGTTATCCACAGATAAACAAATCGCTAGCTACATTAAAATAAATCCCAAAAATGTTATAAATACATCAATGCCAAAAAGAAAAAAAAATGGCATAGGCCCTTTAAAAATGATAATAACAAGATAATACTAGAGGACAAAGAAAAGGCTAAGAGATTAAACAGGCAGTTTTAGTCTGTGTTCACCAATGAACTGTTTCAGGGATTATTCAACAACGCAAAAATCAAAGTTCACTGCTTGATATAACTATTTTAATGCAAGAAAAAGTACGCTTGCGTCTTAGCAAATTAAACATTGACAAATCACCCAGCTCAGATGGCATTCATCCATGGATACTGAGGGAATTGAGCTCAGTAATTGAGTGACAGACCACTGTATTTTATATTGTTAGACTCTCTTGTAACAAGGGTGGTGCCACAGCATTGAAAGATGGCTGATGTGGTACCAATATTTAAGAAAGGTAAAAAGGTATAGCCAGGCAACTACCATCCAGTAAGTATGACATCAGTATTGTGCCAAATTTTTGAGGGCATTTTAAGAGATGACCTGGTGTAATATATTGCAGAGAATAATATAGTAACTGACAACTAGCATGGATTAATGAACGATAGGTTGTGTCTAACTAACATGTTGGGTTTCTATGAGGAGGTAAGTACAAATCTGGATGTTGGTAATGCAGCTCATGTGATTTATCTGGACTTTGCAAAATCATTTGATACTGTACCACATAACAGCCTTATACTAAAGCTCCATAAACACATAAACATGGATGTGGAAAACTATATGCAGATGGGTAAGGAATTGGCTAAATGACAAGAAAGAAAGATTCGTCATAAATTGTACGTTCTCTAAATGGGATATAGTCAGCAGTGGGGTACCGCAAGGATATGTTCTAGGACAGATTCTTTTTACTATTAATTTGGATGGGATTGAGAGTAAAGAGTCAGTCTTTGCTGATGACACCAAACTATATAAAATACTAAAATCTGACCTTGAAAGTACAATTTTGGAAAATGATCTGGATAAGATGTCTGAATGGGCAAACACTTGGCAAACGAGGTTTAATGTAGAGAAACGTAGAGTAATGCATCTAGGACGGAGTAATCCTATTGCTGCATATACATCAAATGGGACCATACCTGGGACTACAGAACAGGATATGGACTTGGGTATTCAGGTTACAAGTAAGCTGAGCCATAGTACTCAATGTCAATATGCAGCCGCAAAAGCAAGCAAGATTTTAGAGTGAATAAAAAGAGTGATAAAATCCCATGATCCCAATGTATTGTTACCTCTTTATAAATCACTTGTGAGGCCACATCTAGAATATCCAGTTTTGGGCTCCACATTTAAAAAAGGACTTTCAGAGATGAAAACCAGTTCAAAGGCGGGCAACTAGATTATTACAAGAGATGTAGATCACTGTATTGAGTCAAACACTGTTTCTTCTGCAAAGACTGACTCTGTGATAATTGTTTATCAGTATGTCTTATGTCTTTATAGATGATAAATCAAAATGTTGATCTTTACACTCAACATAAAAAATGCCACTGTGCTTCGCAATCAAAGATTGTACTTTATCGATTCAGGCAGCCTAAATCACAGGCAGCATCATTCACAGCATGGATGCACGATTGCACCCAGGTATGTTGTTCTTTCAAAGCTTCTGAAACATTTCAGAGAAAGCATAGCTTGACAAGCCAGCTGGTGATCATAGGAAGATTGCAGACTAGCCCAGTGCCGCCCTCGGCCTGCTTTTCCCAACTCCATTTCAAGTGATTGATAGATCTCTTCTTATTTACACACATAGGAGAAACCTGCCAATTAACTAGAGCAGTAGAGCTGGGTTCCTGCCTTCTCCCTATGGTCTCTAATCAGGTTTTCAAGGTAGCTTTCCTCTGAAACACTAGAGCATTTCAGAGAAATACCTGGCTATACAAATTCACAGAGCATGAGAAACAAACAAGGAAAATTGGAGCTGCTAACACATGAAAGAGATATGATGTCATAGGATGTCACTAAAACTTGGGATGATACACATGATTTGAATACAGACATTGAAAGCTACAACTTATTTATTAGAAACAGTATTAGCAAGAAGGGAGGAGGTGATGCATTGTATGTTAGGAAAACATATATCACCACAGAAATCCAAGCTTCAGAGAATGGTAGCTCTGTAGTAACTGTTAGGGTAAAAATACAAGGAGAGAAGAACAGAAAGGACACTATTGTTGGTGTTTACAATAGACCACCTGGACAGACTGAAGATATGGATGAACTCTTTTTACATCAGATGTCTCTGTTTTCAAAAAAGTATGACATAGTGGTCATGGAAGATTTTACCTATCCAGATATTTGATGAGAATCTCTCCGAGGCAAAAACAATGGGTCTAGAAAATTCTTATCTTCTCTTGCTGACAATTTTATTTTTAAAAAAGAAGAAGAGAGAACAAGAGGATATGCAATCTTGGGCCTAAATCTTACCAACAGAGAGAAAATGGTTGAGGAAATAAAGATGGCTGGGAATTTAGGAGACAGTAATCATGCGAGCCTCAATTTTTGGATTACAAGAGGAGAAAGACCAGCGAGGACTCAGACTTTAAGATTAGACTTCAGAAAGGCAGATTTTAATGGACTCAGAAACAAGGTAGGAAAGGTCCAATGCCTAGATGTTCTAAAGGACAGAAATGTCCAAGAAGTATGGGAGATTTTGCTAAATGAAATTCTCACTGCACAATCGATAACAATCCCGAAAAGAAGGAAGAATTGGAAGAATTTAAGGGGACTAGGATGGATGGACACAGAACTTAAACACTTGTTAAAAAGGAAAAAAAATGTATGTTTAATAGAAAGAGGGGGGTTTCATCTAAAGATGAATATAATGCTGTTTGCAGGGAATGTAGGACAAGCATTAGAAGAACTAAAGCCAGTAATTAAGTAACGCTGGCAAGGGAGACCAAAAGCAGTAAAAAAGATTTTGGGGGTATGTCAAGAGTAGGGTTGAGCGACCTTTACTTTTATAGGATCGGGTCGGGTTTCACGAAACCCGACTTTTGAAAAAGTCGGGTCGAGTGAAATCGGCCGATCCTATAAAAAAGTTGGGGTCGGGGTCGGACGAAACCCGAAACCCAATGCAGTGCATTGGGTTTCCATGGTTCCCGGGGTCTGAAGGAGCGGAAACTCTCCTTCAGGCCCTGCGATCCATATTTTAGTGTAAAATAAAGAATTAAAATAAAAAATATCGCAATACTTACCCTCTGACGCGCCCTGGTACTAACCGGGAACCTTCCTTCCTTAGAATCAGCCTTCCAGGACCCTGCGGTGACGTCGCGGTGACGTCGCGGCTTGTGATTGGCCGCGCGGCCGCCCATGTGACCGCTCGGAAAGAAGCAGGGCGCGTCCGAGGGTGAATATATACCTAATAGGAATATACTCACCCTCGGACGCGCCCTGCTTCTTTCCGGTAGCCTTCCTTCCTAAGAATCAGCCCTTCCAGGACCTTCGGTGACGTCGCGGGTGACGTCGCGGCTTGTGATTGGCCGCGCGAGCGGTCACATGGGCGGCCGCGCGGCCAATCACAAGCCGCGACGTCACCGCGACGTCACCGCAGGGTCCTGGAAGGCTGATTCTAAGGAAGGAAGGTTCCCGGTTAGTACCAGGGCGCGTCAGAGGGTAAGTATTGCGATATTTTTTATTTTAATTCTTTATTTTACACTTAAATCTGAATTCCGATACCAATTCCCGATATCTTAAACATATCGGGAATCGGTATCGGAATTCCGATTCTAGATTCAAAAGATCGCCGACTTCATGGCCGACCCCACACTGGGGTCGGGTCGGGTTTCATGAAACCCGACCTTGCCAAAAGTCGGCGACTTTTGAAAAATTTTGACCCGTTTCGCTCAACCCTAGTTAAGAGCAAAGGAACAGTCAAAGATGCTATAGGATTTTTACAAGATGAAAAGGGTGAAGTGTTCAAAAATGATGTTGAGAAGGCCGAACTTTTAAATTCCTATTTTGCATCTGTGTTCTCTAAGAAAGCATATGTAACATCATCTGATCTTTGCTGTGCCATCCAAGGAATAAAAGAATACACCAGAGAGATGATGAGGGAACACTTAGTTAATTTAAATGAATTTTAAACCTCCTGGTCCAGATGAATTACATCCTTGAGTACTGTAAGTGTTAGTAGAGGAAATTGCAGAACCACTAGACAGAATCTTTGTTCCTGTGGTACTCCTGATGAAGGAGTCTTGAATAGGGTTGAGCGACTTTTACTTTTTTAGGGTCGAGTCGGGTTTCGCGAAACCCGACTATCTCAAAAGTCGAGTCGAGTGCAATCGGCCGATTATCTCGAAAAGTCGGGGATCGACCGACACACGAAACCCAATGCAAGTCAATGGGGAAGCAAAGTCGGCAGTGAGTGGGGGCCAGGAAAACACCTACAGTGCCCATTTTAATGGCAAAAAAATCCATTCTTGTTACTGAAGCTTGTCAATCTTAATTTACCTTATAATAATAGTTAGGCATTGGAAATTGGGGGTCATTTGGCTAAAGTTGTGGGGGGTAGGGCTGGTTCAAGTATTTAGTGGGCCCAGGAAATGTGGACCACGTCACGGCAGTGGAGCAGGGAGAGGTAAGTATTTAAACTTTGCAAGTGCTGTGATCCTGAGCAAGCAGGGGGGGCCCACTCGTTGGCATTGCCACTGGCACAGGGCCCCTCAAAGTACGGCGATGTGTTTGCACGGCAGGGGCGCCTCCCACCGGCAGCGACAATTTTGTGTACTATGAGGGGCCCTGTGCCAGTGACGTCGCCAATGATTATTCCCCCTTCCCTTCCGAGCTCTGCTGTGTACCCAGAGGTCCCCCACATATAGGGTATCGGCATACTCAGGACAAACTGGACAACAACTTTTGGGGTCCAATTTCTCCTGTTACCCTTGTGAAAGTATATAATTGCGGGCTAAAACATCATTTTTGAGGAAAAAAAAAAGATTTTTTATTTTCACCGCTCTACGTTATAAATTTCTGTGAAGCACTTGGGATTTAAAAGTGCACGCCACACATCTAGATAAGTTCCTTAAGGGGTCTAGTTTCCAAAATGGTGTCACTTGTCGGGGGTTTCCACTGTTTAGGCACATCAGGAGCTCTCCAAATTCAACATGGAGTCCGATCTCAATTCCAGCCAATTCTGCATTGAAAAAAGTCAAACGGCGCTCCTTCCCTTCCGAGCTCTGCCGTGCGCCCAAACAGTGGTTTACCCCCACATATGGGGCATCGGCGTACTAGGACAAATTGCACAACAACTTTTGCAGAGTAATTTCTCCTGTTACCCTTGTGAAAATAAAAATTTAGGGGCAAAAATCATTTTTGTGGAAAAAATGTGATTTTTAATTTTAACGGCTCTACGTTATAAACTCATGTGAAGCACTTGGGGGTTCAAAGTGCACACCACACATCTAGATAAGTTCCTTAAGGGGTCTAGTTTCCAAAATGGTGTCACTTGTGGGGGGTTTCCACTGGTTAGGCACATCAGGGGCTCTCTAAACACAACATGGCGTCTGATCTCAATTCCAGCCAATTCTGAGTTGAAAAAGTCAAACGGCACTCCTTCTCTTCCAAGCTCTGCCTTACCCCCAAAAAGTGGTTTACCCCAGCAAAGGGTATATCGGCATATTCAGGAGAAATTGCACAACAAATTGTGGTTCATTTTCTCTTTTTACACTTGTGAAAGTAAAAAAAAAGTTAAATGTTATTTTTTTCCTTCCACATTACTTCACTTCCTGTGAAGCACATAAAGCAAATAAAATTCTTGAATGTGGTTTTGAGCAACTTGAGGGGTGTAGTTTTTAGAATGGTGTCAGTTTTGAGTATTTTCTGTCATAAACACCCCTCAGAGTGACTTTAAATGTGAGATGGTCCCTAAAAAAAATGGTTTTGTAAATTTTTTTGTAAGAATTAGAAATTGCTGGTCAACTTTTAACCCTTATAACTTCCTAAAAAAAAAAATGGTTCCAAAATTGTGCTGATGTAAATATGACATGTGGGAAATGTTATTTATTAACTATTTTGTGTGACATCTCTCTGATTTAAGGGCATAAAAATTCAAAGTTTGAAAATTGCAAAATGTGAACATCTTTTTGCTATATTTCCATTTTTTCATAAATAAACGCAAGTAATATAGAAGAGATTTTACCACTAACATGAAGTACAATATGTCACGAAAAAACAGTCTCAGAATCAGTGGGATCCGTTAAAACTTTTCAGAGTCATAACCTCATAAAATGACAGTGGTCAGAATAGTAAAAATTGGCTTGGTCATTAAGTATCAAATTGGCTCTGTCACTAAGGGGTTAAGCTACTAACACTGACCTACAAAACCTTTTATAACCTTTCTCCCCCACAAAACTCTGAACTAATCTCCCGATCTCTCCCATCACGTATATTCTGGTCCTCTCAAGACCTCTTTATCACCTCCACAATCATATGTTCCTCATCCAATCGATTTCAAGACTTCTCCTGAGTATCCCCCATCCTGTAGAAATCTTGCTGCCCAGCACATCCTTTTATCCCCTACAATTAGAAATTTCAAGCGGATCTTGAAAACCCATGTCTTCAAAACAGCTTACAGCTAGTGATGAGCGAATATACTCGTTACTCGAGATTTCCCGAGCACACTCAGGTGTCCTCCGAGTATTTTTTAGTGCTCGGAGATTTAGTTTTCTTCTCCGCAGCTGAATGATTTACAGCTATTAGCCAGCTTGATTACATGTGGGGATTCCCTAGCAACAGGCAACCCCTACATGTACTTAGCCTGGCTTATAGCTGTAAGTAATGAGTATATTCGCTCATCACTACTTACAGCCTGTGATGACCACTGCTGCCACCTTACTAACACCAGAGCTGCTGCAGCCCCCAAACCTACTGTCTAATCCCCATTATCCTGTAGAATTTAAGTTTGCAAGGGTAGGGTTCTCTCCTCTCTGTGCCTGTCTATCACTACTAGTTTCTTCATTGAAATTTCAGTCAATGATTTGTATGTAACCTCTCCTCATGTACAGCACCATGGAAACAATGGTGCTGAAAGCTGCAGCAGTTGGCACTTGTGTTTAATCATCATCAGAGATATGTTGCGGTGGTTCTCTGAACATTTGCACTACACTTCCCACGTACTCAAACTCCAACAGAACAGAAAAGGTTGGGCATCAGTGCTCTCAATCTCTTACAATTGTTGGCCAGGGCAAGGTGGATGGCTCATGGAACCACAGCCAGAGATTAATCTTGGGCCGTAGGTGCCATATCTGCTCTTTCAGCATGGTACCTGGTGAGAGACAAAGCAAAGGCACTAAAGGCACTCCTAGCCAACCAATCTAAAACCACCTCTACTTGTTCTGGCCTCACAATTCATATAGCAGTAGTCATGCCTATGAAATTACGCAGAACATCCTGATGTCTGTGTGCACCAAAGCAAGGTGTTTCATTTTTGCGGGTAGCAGGCACAGATAGACCACATCTTCTCTATCCCTGCATCATCTTCACCATAAACCACCATCAGCAACTTGACCACATCCCTTATTTGATACTCTCCTCATTGTTTTGAACCCAAAAAAGTGCAGAGTATTACATGGACTGTATAGAGAGAAACATTGACCAGCAGGTTATTACCCTGCCTGTTTTCCGAAAACCCTCTCCTCAAAAAATAAAAAATAAACACAAAACCAGTGTTGGTTTTCCACCTACATCTCAACCTCTTCCTCCACATGGACCACCGCCTCCTGGTTCTAGATTGGTATTTTATTATGTTTTTCAGTTCTATGTTCTTTTTAGTCAGTTTTCTAACAAAAACATATGAACCCCACAAAAACCGTCTTAGATACCTTTTCCATTGCCTCTGTCACCTACACCGCTACGTCCACCTCCTGCTCTAAATCTGCGCTTTTAGAAAAAAAAGAGTGGAGAGACAAGGGCACAAAGGGTTACATTGAAAGGTACAGATGAGAAGGGAGTTATGGAGCTCCTTACCTGAAAGGGTTGTAATTGTCACGCCTCCAATAATTGTCCATTAATTTTACAGCTGCTACAGTCATGTCGGCAAATGCATGTAAACCCTGTTTTGTATATCAATTAATAAAAAAGGAGATTTGACATTTCAGAGTAGACCATGCTGCCAATAGGATATGTAGTCTGTTTTTGAAAAAGAGTTTGGTGCGAGCACGAAGCGCATAAAAATAAAAATGATGAAATTGCTATTTCACTCTGGAACTGCTTCCAGCAGCGCGGTCTACTCTGAAACATCAAATCTACCCTTTTCTATAAATCTGCGCTTTAAACAGGGGGCTGGATGGAAGACAAAGGGAAGAGAATGAAGGCACTCTCAGCCAGCCAATCTAAAACCACCTCTACTTGCTCTGGCCTCGCCATTCATCCAACATTACTCGGGCTTACGAAATTACACAGCACGTCCTGTTGCTTGCTTGCAGCAGAGGAAGGTGTTTCATTTGGGCACTTAGCAGACACACATTGACCAATCCCTCTCTCTCCCTGCAACAGCTACTCACCACCACCAGCAACATGGCCACATCCCTTATTTGATGCCCTCCTCATTGTTTTCAACCCCAAAAATGTAAGAGTATTACATGGCCTGTATACAGAGAGAGAGAGAGTGGCCAGCAGATTATTACACTGCCTGTTTACAGAGTACCCCACTCCCCCCAAAAAAAACAAAAAACAGTGTTGACTATCTCCTCCTACTCCGCCTCTTCCACCTACACCATCACTTCCTCTTCAACCTTCTCCTCAACCTCCTGCTTCACTTGGACCTCCGCCTCCTGGTTCAAGATTTTAATTGTTTATTCAATGTTATTTTAAGTATTTTCCCTATCCACATTTATTTGCAGGGCACTTGTCCTTGCTCTTACTTACATTTTTTACCTTTTGCAGCCACCTATACCTGACTATGACCATTTTAAAGCATTGAAGTTTGGATCCCCATTGACTTCTATTGAATTTGGGTATGGGGTCAAGTTCGAGGTCAAGTTCAGCAAACATCTCCTGGTTCGCTCATCACTATTCATTAGATTTTGCTTTCTTTCTTGCATCTCAAGTGGCAGGTTCTCCATTTCCAGAATAAAGAGTGAGTGAAAAAATAAAGGCTGTGACAGATATGCTGTGTGTTGTGATTGCTGCAGGACATATGAGTGAAGCTGCCTAAGGTCATGTGATTCTTCTATAGCTAATGCAATCTTCTGCATTATGAAAAATGGTGCTGGCAATTTTAGGTGACTTGCACAAAGAAAATCTCAAATTGTCTCAATTAATTTTTTTCTAAAAAAAATTGGTACACATTCTATTTGTGCTGAATTGATTTACTCAACTCTAATGTAAATCTAAACAAAACATGGAAAAAATGACAGTACATTCCAGTGGGGTGTTGTACTGAGGAAGCTGCTGTAAGTTCCGTGTTTTTTTCATAATAATATACCCTCTTACTGTACAATGTTATAGCTTGCTGATAATTCTTAAGACTCTGAAGCCAAAATGACTGAATGAGAACAATGTTCCTCACGAGGCTGTCATAGCTCTTGGAATATTAGAAATTAGGTATTCAGCATGGTTGCACATTTTTATGGAGGGATTTAGGACTTAGCTTATTAAATTATAAAATTGTCAATCTTTCTACCTTTTTTTTAGTTGGGACTTAACCCCATATACCTTCAAAGAACCCCCTCTACTTCAATAAAGCAAACAATACACTTATCGGGGGTATCGGAGAAGTGCCTAGTGCTATCCAATGGGCAAGACTTCATTTTTTCCAGCATTTGCCCTTTTATGACAATATGTGTATATCCACTTTGGATTTCTGCTCTGGTCGTTTAGCACGTCCTATACACTGAGTAAAGGAATAGGTTGGTCGTCATTATGTATAGCCCACCCGCATGTATATGTCTCTTATTGGGGTCGCTCAGCTGTGATACTTTCTTCTAAATAAATACACTGTTACTGGTTGAGCACCCCCGTATTACGGATAGCCTGTCACTGCCTGTATGCATCGTCATATAACTTTTACCTGTCCTGGATTGTTTGGATTTTATTGTGTAAATTTATTTGCCTGGTTTTTTTGTATTTTTGTATTATTGCTCTAATAAACTTTTGTATATATTTTTCATAAAAAAATCTCTCATGGAATATGTTACTAATTCTATATAGGTAATTATATTTGGGAACTTTAGGCTCTTTTCTTTTTTTATGGTTATCACATTTGAGTTATTGTATGGCAGGCACCCGAGGAGACTGCTGGATGTAGCCAACAAGAGTTGGGAGCAGGAGCCCACTCCGCATAAGGATGTCATCGAGCATGTGGCAAGCATGCAGGACCAGATTGCGATGGTACCGCCCACAGTAAAGGAGCATCTGATGGATGCCCAGGCCACACAGAGCTGTGTTTATAATAAAAGAGCCAAGACCTTTAAAGAAGGGGACTGGATGTTGGTAAAAGTGCCCACCCCAGAGCGTAAGCTCATGGCCAAGTGGCAAGGGACATATGAGATATAGGGGAAGGTGGGAGAAGTAAATTATAGAGTTTACCAGCTCAGGAAAACAAAACCCGAACAACTGTATCATGTCAACCTGTTGAAAGCGCGGAAGGACCAGGTATGTCTGGCCACAGAGGTGACCCCGGTTGTACCAACAGGGAACCCAGTGTCACCGGTCAAGGCCAAGGCCGAAATAGAGGTAAAAATAGGAGACACTCTCTCAAAACATCAGCATCTAGGGGTTCAGAAATTTGTCCAAGAGAATGCAGACTTATTCTCGGAATTACCCAGTCTTACCTCCATCATCCTGCATGAAATTGTCACCGAGCCTCATGTAAGGGTACAAATGAAACCATACCATGTGCCCAAAGGCCCGGAGACAAGCCATCGCAAGTGAGGTAAGACAAATGCTCCAGCTGGGAGTAATTGAGGAATCCCGAAGTGACTGTGCTAGCACCATTGTGCTAATTCCCAAGCCGGATGGATCATTACGGTTCTGTAATGACATCTGTAAATTGAATGAGGTGTCGAAGATCAACTTTTACCCAATGTCCTGGGTGGACAAGCTGATTAAGTGCCTGGGTCAGGCCAGTACTTCATCACACTCGATCTAGCCAGGGGTTATTGGCAGGTGCCTCTTACAGAGTCGGCATAGTGTTGGAACCCCATCGGTAGTATGCCTCAGCGTACTTAGATGACATCATCTTTAGTAATGACTGGCATACCCACTTGTCTCAGGTTCAAGTGGTGGTAGATTCGCTCAGAGCCACAGGCTTGACGGCGAATGTGCGATAGGGCTTGAGGAAGCCCAGTACTTAGGTTTCGTGATCGGCTGTGGGGTTATCAAACCCCAAATAAATAAAATGGAGGCCATTCATATCTGGCCTCGACCTGTTAACACCAAAAAGATGAGAGCGGTTTTCGGAATCATCGTGTATTACTGGAAGTTTATACCTAATTTTTCAGGGAGTACAACACCATGAACCGATCTCCTCAAGGGAAAAAAGTCAGTCATGGTTCAGTGGAACCCTCAGGTGGAGGAAGCGTACCAATCCATGAAGGTGGTGCTGTGCAGACATTAGCCCAAACTTTCAGAAACACTTCATTGTGCAGACAGATGCCTCTAATGTGGGCCTAGGAGCAGTCTTGTCGCAGGAGGTGAACGGAGAGGAGCATCTGGTCACTTACCTAAGTAGGAAACTCACCACGGCCGAGAAAAACTATAGCGTAGTGTAGAAGGAGTGCCTGGCCATTAAGTTGGCCTTGGAGTCCCTATGCTACTATTTGCTCGGTCGACCACCCTTGGTCTGGATGAGGAACGCCAAGGATAGGAATGCTCGGGTCACCTGATGGTTCCTGTCTTTGCAAAATTTCAATTTTACCATGGAACATCAGTTGGGAAGTCACAGGGAAATGTGGATGCTCCGTCACGGGCCCCATGTATGGTGACAAATGTTCAACCCCACAAGTTTTAACAAGGGAGTGTGTGGGGAGGTGACTGGGGATGGTATGCACACCCGTAAGTAGCTAGAAAAAATCAAAAACTTTTATTACACCTCAAAAAAGACAGACACACAATAAAACCATTTAAAAATGCCTAAATATAGGACCAATAGCCCTTCACTCCTGTATAAATCATGCACAGTATGACATAACCGAAGCATAAATTAAAAATACAGATCAATTTGAATAATACAGTTGGTTATACAGATATAATATATGGTGGCATACTGAGAAAAACACAATAATGCAAAACAAATGAGACTAAATAGTGGCACACAGTATCTTGTGAACATATATAAATATTGTGGCAGCTCCATAAAGCACAGATAAAGTGCAATGCAAAGACAAACCAAGTGCGACAGTATGGGCCCCATATGTTAAATACAACTATATGGCAGATTACAGTGTACTTTAAGCTTGCTAAATTTCTAATGCTTATAAGGAACCCTAAGCCCAAATATCAATGCCGTAATGTGAACCTTAGATGTAGGCATAGACCCCCAAAAATATCTAGGGATCTATACTGGCTTGGTCCAATGAAGGAACAAGGGTATAATACAAATAGTAATGAAAGGTGCACAAACCCGCAGAGTTGAGCGAGATAAAGAAATATACCAAAGGTGAAAGGTACAGGGCCAACTGCTGGGAAATACGGTGGGCTGAAGGCGCCCAAAAGAGTCAAGAGAGGAAGGGTGAGGCAAGAGCCCCACGCGTATCGGTGCGACTGCAGCTTCGTCAGCGGAAGTGAGGTCGTCAGTCAAGTCTGAGGCTAATATACAAAGGTATAAATTAAATAAATATGAACCGGTGTGCAATCATGGCCCCGCACACCCGTCACAGCCACCGTGGAGAGCGCAATATGTGTGGTTATAGCCGGAAGTGTTGCCGATGTCATGGTGCCCAGGCACATGCGCAATGACAACCCTGGAGGGAACGCACCACGCAGGCGCCGGTCAAACACATAGTAGATTGCAGGCGCCGTATGTAATGGAGTAACAGAACAATTTCATTAGCGCACCGCACAGGCGCCGATCAAGAGCATGACACACTATAGACGCCGTAAAGTATGTGAGTGCAGAAACAAATTCATGGATATGTAAATAAGAAACAGCAGTAAATGCTGTGTCGTCAAAAAGATTAACCTCCCATGATAACATAAAGTAGAGTAAAAGGCCCCCAAAATACCAAGGATAAATCTACAGATGTCACCAGACTTATTAACTTTATGTTGACTATGTGTCAACAGTGATATTTGTCGGCATGACGCATAGAAAAAGCTTGAGGAACATTGAGGCAAGCCCACACCCTGAAAGATACCAGCCCTGCGGAGGGGCAGATAGGAGGTTGTTATAGACACAATGCTATTAAGGCAAGGAACATTATGGCAAGCCCACAGCCTGAAACATACCAGCCCTGCAAAGGGGCAGGGGAAAGGTTGTTGTAGGTACAATGCTATTAAATTAAGAGGTAATATATATAGCTTATAAATCTAGGACCCCGGATACATGACCCCTATCTACCTAAATTGACGAGTTTGTAGATGACTACAGGGATGCCAAAAAAACACCATTTATTATATGTCCAATATATCAATTGTTGTACAATGAGGGACTAATGGTGGCCCAACTGGGCTACCTGAAGGTGTTAAACTGCAATAGTACAAAAACCCATAGCAACTATATGTGGAAACAGGAAGTCTCCCAAGGTACAAGGAAGGGGCCAAAAGAAATGCGTCAAAAAGCGGTAATAGAAGTCCTAAACATGGCACGCATGTGTTAACATCCCTGGATTGCAGTAAGCCAAGACAGGCCCACTAGGGCTAATACATAGTCCTGGGGTAATACACATCAAAGTCCATAGTCTTCAAGATTGCCAAGTTCCCAGAAGGTCCATAACAGAGTCCATAATCCTCTGAAGTCCTGAATAGTCACTGAGGTTGTCCAGGTTGGTATAATTGAATGATGCTGATACCGAATAAAACATCCAAAACCATACATTCCATTGAAGGATGAGTGGACCCTGAATGCAAAATGGACAAAAGGCGGTCCTTGAAAAATAATCCACGAGAAACTGAATACAAAGACATCTGTTTATCAAAAAGAGAGAAAGAAGGGGGATTATGTTTAGAATAAAAAACATGTTCGAAAACAGGTGCCTACACCCCATACTTCAACCTAAAAATCCTGTGAACAAAAGTTCTTCATTGAGCCCCTGTGGCGCTACTGACCGAAGGTTAAAAATCCACCTGGATTCTATCTGAAGAAGTCACCTACGTGGATTACCCCCCCCTGACACCATAAGGAACCTTTTGCAGGCCCACGATCCTGATATTAGAGGTGAAACCCCCATGAGCTGCCAAAAAATGCGCAGTTACCGGGGTAAGGGGCTTGCCCTTGCGCTGGTCTGGGGCTACCAAATGGATGGTAGACATATGCTTCTGAATTCTTTTTCTCAGTTCCTGGGAGGTTTGTCCAACATACGGCTTGCCACATGGACAGATTATCATATAAATCACATCCCTTGTCTTGCAATTAATGTACTGTTTAAGAGAGTTTTTTTCTCTTGTGTTGTACCAGTTTTGCCCTCGCAGACTAGGTTTTGCACCCTGCATCATCAGTGTCATAGGGGTGCACCCTATCTATGTATATTCACAGGAGGTGACTGGGGTCCAGAGGCGTAGCTAGAGCTTTTGCCGCCCGGGGCTGTTCCCGAGTTTGGCCCCCCCCCCCAACCCCTCCCCCCAACCCCCCCCCAGCTCAATACACACAAAGGTTGCCAAAAATGGTTTTCCTGTTTTGTAGAACTTAAACTGGGCCTAATGGTGTCACCCCAACATGCCACACGTGTGACTTAATACCACCACACCATGACCAGGCCACATAGTGACCGAATAATACTACATACAAGGGACAAATACCACCGCACCATTTCCAGACCACATATTACCACCACATAGTGACTGAATACTACAATACTGATCAGTAATAAAAAAAAAACCACAATACTATCACCATAAGTGCCAGTATTCACAGGAGATCTGTACTTAGTATGCAGTGTCTGTGTAGAGGTAATACAGAGATCACTGGTGACATTATACACAGGACCTCTATATAGTATACAGTGTATAGTGTCAGTGTATAGGTAACACTGACTCACCAGTGACGTCTCTAGGTGAAGTCCTTCATCTTTCATCCAGCACAGACCGCCATCATTCCTTCCAGCCAGGACTCGTTTCTGCAGGAAATAACACAGTTATCTCGAGCTCCACTTGCAGAACACATTACTTAATTTTTCACAACTTCTACATTACACCACATGAAGAAAAAAAGGTGATATAGTGTCACTCTGCACAGTAACAGGACCGCCCCCCCATTTAAAACAGTATACTCAAAAAATAAAATAAATACATCACTGCAGTAACAATATCCCTTAATTATCCCCTATGGTAATAATATTCCCCACCCTGGCCCCGTTTATCTCATTCCTGGCTCCAGCCATATGTTGTCATATCCTGCCCTCATGAGTATCCATTCTACCCCATATGATCTCCCCATCCTGCCCCACCAGCCTCCATCGTATCCGTCCTGCCCCATGATCCAATCCTGCCCCGTGTCTCCAATCATGCCCCGTATCTACATTCTGCCCATGCCTCAAGTCCTGCCCCCAGTGTGTCCAGCATATTACCCCCATGTTGTCCAGCAATCTGCCCCAGTGTGTCCAGCATATTACCCCCATGTTGTCCAGCAATCTGCCCCAGTGTGTCCAGCATATTACCCCCAGTGTGTCCAGCAATCTGCCCCAGTATGTCCAGCATATTACCCCCAGTGTGTCCAGCAATCTGCCCTCAGTGTGTCCAGCAATCTGCCCCAGTGTCCAGCCTTTCCCCAGTGTGTCCAGCAGTCTGCCCCAGTGTGTCCAGCATATTACCCCCAGTGTCCAGCATTGCCCCAGTGTGTCCAGTATATTACCCCCAGTGTGTCCAGCAATCTGCCCCAGTGTCCAGAAGTCTGCCCCAGGGTCTCCAGCATTGCCTCAATGTGTCCAGAAATCTGCCCCAGGGTCTCCAGTATTGCCCCAGTGTGTCCAGCAATCTGCCCCAGGGTCTCCAGTATTGCCCCAGTGTGTCCAGCATTCTGCCCCATAGTCTCCTGTACTGCCCCAGTGTGTCCAGCATTCTGCCCCATGGTCTCCAGTATTGCCCCAGTGTGTCCAGCAATCTGCCCCATGGTCTCCTGTATTGCCCCAGTGTGTCCAGCATTCTGCCCCATGGTCTCCAGTATTGCCCCGGTGTGTCCAGCAATCTGCCCCATGGTCTCCAGTATTGCCCCAGTATGTCCAGAAGTCTGCCCCAGGGTCTCCAGCATTGCCTCAATGTGTCCTGAGATCTGCCCCATGGTCTCCAGTATTCAGTGTGTCCAGCATTCTGCCCCATAGTCTCCAGTATTGCCCCAGTGTGTCCAGCATTCTGCCCCATGGTCTCCAGTATTGCCCCAGTGTGTCCAGCATTCTGCCCCATGGTCTCCAGTATTGCCCCAGTGTGTCCAGCATTCTGCCCCATGGTCTCCAGTATTGCCCCAGTGTGTCCAGCATTCTGCCCCATGGTCTCCAGTATTGCCCCAGTGTGTCCAGCAATCTGCCCCATAGTCTCCTGTATTGCCCCAGTGTGTCCAGCAATCTGCCCCATGGTCTCCTGTATTGCCCCAGTGTGTCCAGCAATCTGCCCCATGGTCTCCTGTATTGCCCCAGTGTGTCCAGCAATCTGCCCCATAGTCTCCTGTATTGCCCCAGTGTGTCCAGCAATCTGCCCCATGGTCTCCTGTATTGCCCCAGTGTGTCCAGCATTCTGCCCCATGGTCTCCAGCATTGCCCCAGCCCCAGACAGTCAGAAATAAAGAAAAATCCTCACCTCTCCCGTTCCCAGCGCAGGTCCGGTGCAGTCAGCGTCTCTCCGGCTCTGCGACGCTCAGGACAGAGAGGCAGAGCGGCGCGCACAGTAGTGACGTCATCGCACCCTCTGCTCTGAGACGTCGCAGAGTCAGAGGACGCTGAAGCCGCAGGAACCAGGAGAGGTGAGTATTAGAGCGGGGGGCGGGGGCGGGGGCGGGACCCGGGGGTGGGGGGAGCTGGCCCTGGTCGTGGCGGCGGACGGCGCCGCCCGAAGATTTAAAGGGGCGTCTTTTTTTTTTTTTTTTATCTTCTTCTCCTGCAGCGCCGGCCGCCCCCAGCATTGTGCCGCCCGGGGCGGACCGCCCCCCCCGCACCCCCCTTCCTACGCCACTGCTGGGGTCATATGCGAGGGTTGCTATATATCCCCCAGGATGTGCAAAGAAGCATATTGAGGCCGTGGGAGTGCATTGCAATCACAGGTGTAGCTTTTATTTTTGAAACTGAGTACAGGAAGGTAGCGGGGCGGTTTGTTTACTCCTCTGTCCTGGGTTTTCCATGTGGGCTACGGCCACAAGTTCTTTGTAAGAACCCATGCAGCAGAGGGTTGGGTGTGTCAGTATGGAGTTTGCAAGATGCAGAGCAGGCAGCTCTTCAAAAGCTCAGCCTATGTGAGGGAACACAGCACCAAGCAGAGCGAACTCCCGGCACCCCGCAGCATTATACGGTTATGCAGTCGCTCTCAGCAAATCAGCCACATTTATGGACTGTCTTGTCTTCTGGCTGCGATCCGGAGGATACCGTATGTTTTGGACATAAAACCTGTGTTTACTTTGAACTCTTCTGGGTCACTGGCTCTTCACTGCACAGTGAGGACACCACTGCACTGCAATATGCCTAATGTGTCATTGATGACCGAACTTGACCACAATAACCAACCCAATAGAGGTCAATGGAGACCTGAACTTTAGTGCTTTAGAATGGCTGTCAAATGGTCATAGTAATGGCAGGGAGCTGCAAAAGGAAGCCAAATGGGGGTAACAGCAGGACAATTTCCCTGCAAACAAATGTGAATAGGAACATGACTTAAAATAACATAGAATACAAAAAACAGAAAAATTTATAATCTTGAACCAGGAGGTGGAGGTCCAAGTGAAACAGGAGGTGGAGGGGGTGATGGTGTAGGTGGAAGAGGTGGAGTATTCTGAGGTAGACAACACTGTTTTTTGTTTTTTGGGGGGTGTGGGGTACGCTGAAAACAGGCAGTGTAATAATCTGCTGGCCACTCTCTCTCTGTATACAGGCCATGTAATATTTTGCAATTTTGGGGGTTGAAAATAACTAGGAGAGCATCAAATAAGGGATGTGGCCATGTTGTTTGTGGTGGTGATGTAGCCGCTGCAGGAAGAGAGAGGGAATGGTCAATCTGTGCCTGCTGTGTGCCCAAATGAAACACCTTCCTCTGCTGCAAGCAACAGGACGTCCTGTGTAATTTTGTACGCCTGAGCACCGTTGGATGAATGGTGAGGCTAGAACAAGTAGAGGTGGTTTTAGATTGGTCGGCTGAGAGTGTCTTTGGCCCCTTCCCTTAGTTTTCCATCCAGCCCCTGCTTAAAGAGCAGATTTATAAAAAAAAGGAGATTTGATGTTTCAGTGTAGACCGTGCTGCTGGAAGCAGTTCCAGAGTGGAATAGCAATTTCACAGTTTTTATTTTTACGTACTTCGTGCTTGCGCCAAGCTCTTTTTGAAAAACAGACTACATACTGTAGCTTATGGGCAGCGTGGTCTACTCTGAAATGTCAAATCTTCTTTTTCAATTAATTCTTCTTATCTGTACCTTTCAATATAATTATTCGTGTGCTTGTCTCTCTCAATTTTTTTTTTCTAAAAGTGCAGATTTGGCACCTGTGACCCATGGGCTTCTGCCTTCCATCTCACCCCCTTGCAAATCAGGCAAGCAGTCTGAGTTCCAAGCCATGCAGCAGTCACTTCTGCTTTTTGATGACTTTGCTGGCTGTGGTTCTCTGGGCCATCCACCTGTCCCTGCCCCACAATTCAAAGAGATTGAGTGCACTGATGCCCAACCACATGTTATGTTGGAGAATGAGTACTTGGGAGGGGTAAGGCAAATGTTCTGCGGACCACAGCAGCACATCTCTCATGATGCTGATGACGAAACCCATGTGTCAACTGCTACGTGTAAACCGGCAAGGAGGGCAGAGGGTAAAGAATGGGTGGAACATCATGGGGCTGATTATTCATTAATATATATATATATATATATATATATATATATATGTATATATATATATATATATATATATATATATATATATATATATATATATATATACTGCTCAAAAAATAAAGGGAACACTTAAACAACAGAATATAAATCCAAGTAAATCAAACTTCTGTGAAATCAAACTGTCCACTTAGGAAGCAACACTGTTTGACAATCAATTTCACATGCTGTTGTGCAAATGGAATAGACAACAGATGGAAATTATTGGTAATTATCAAGACACACTCACTAAAGGAGTGGTTCTGCAGGTGAGGACCACAGACCACATCTCAGTATCAATGCTTTCTGGCTGATGCTTTGGTCACTTTTGAATGTTGGTTGTGCTTTCACACTCGTGGTAGCATGAGATGGACTCTAGAACCCACACAAGTGGCTCAGGTAGTGCAGCTCATCCAGGATGAAGGTTAGCTGTGTCTGTCAGCGTAGTGTCCAGAGGCTGGAGGTGCTACCAGGAGACAGGCCAGTACACCAGGAGATGTGGAGGGGGCCGTAGGAAGGCAACAACCCAGCAGCAGGACCGCTATCTCAGCCTTTGTGCAAGGAGGAACAGGAGGAGCACTGCCAGAGCCCTGCAAAATGACCTCCAGCAGGCCACAAATGTGCATGTGTCTGCACAAACGGTTAGAAACCGACTCCATGATGATGGTCTGAGTGCCTGACGTCCACAGATGAGGGTTGTGCTCACAGCCTAACACCATGCAGGACACTTGGCATTTGCCACAGAACACCAGAATTGGCAAATTCACGACTGGCGCCATGTGCTCTTCACAGATGAAAGCAGGTTCACACTGAGCACATGTGACAGACGTGACAGAGTCTGGAGATGCCATGGAGAGCAATCTGCTGCCTGCAACATCCTTCACTTTCAGCATGACCGGTTTGGCAGTGGGTCAGTAAGGGTGTGGGGTGGCATTTCTTTGGAGGGCCCGCACAGCCCTCCATGTGCTCGCAAGAGGTAGCCAAACTGCCATTAGGTACTGAGATGAGATCCTAAGACCCATTGTGAGACCATATGCTGGTGCGGTTGGCCCTGGATTCCTCCTAATGCAGGACAATGCCAGACCTCATGTGGCTGGCATGTGTCAGCAGTTCTTGCAAGATGAAGACATTGAAGCTATGGACTTGGCCCATCCATTCCCCAGACCTGAATCCGATTGAACACATCTGGGACATCATGTCCACCAACGTCACGCTGCACCACAGACTGTCCAGGAGTTGGCGGATGCTTTAGTCCAGGTCTGGGAGGAGATCCTTCAGGAGACCATCTGCTGTCTCATCAGGAACATACCCAAGCATTGTCGGGAGGTCAAACTGGCACGTGGAAGCCACACACTACTGATCATCATTTCCTTGTCTTGAGGCATTTCCACTGAAGTTGAATCAGCCTGTAATTTGATTTTCCTCTTTGATTTTGAGTATTATTCCAAATCCAGACCTTCGCGGGATATTAGTTGTGATTTACTGTATGTTGATCATTTTTAGGTTTTATTGTTCTCAACACATTCCACTATGTAATGAATTAATATTTGCAACTGAAATATTTCATTCAGTGATATCTAGGATGTGGTATTTTAGTGTTTCTTTTATTTTTTTGAGCAGTATAGTATATATATATTGTGGTGCAGTGACCAATGTTACAGCCAGGGGGCGCTGCGTGTGCACTTCAAGATGCACTTGGAGGCATAGTTGTGATGAGACAAAGTCCGGCAGAATTGTAGATGGCCGGTATGTGTGTCGCAGAGGAGGACACTCTGCGCTGTCAGTCTAAAGTTATGTTGTGGTCTGGGACCTGTAGTCCCACATGTAAATGTGTAAGTTCTAATGGGAGATTGGCAGGGCTAGTCATGAGAGATGGGAGGGTCAGACTAGCCACACACACCCACACTCCCACCCAGGGGAGTGGTTACAGGTATGTAATGTGACCAGGGTGTGGGTCACATGGTTCCTGTGTTTGGATCTGAATGGTGCAAGTGCAAGGCCCTGGAAGCCTGTGTTGGATAATCCTGGGATTTCCTGAATAGAACATGGTGGGACTTTGCTACTGGTGGCCTGGGTATTGGATGGTCCCAGCTGGGGATGGACGTCCTGAATAGTACCCGGACTGGCCACCTGTGTGATCCTGTGTAACCTGGGTGTTGGGACCGGTTCCCTGAATAGCACGAGGTGAGGACCGGGATCTGAAGAGCCAGTGACAGCTACTGTTTGGGGAAGCTACAGTCCTTCAGTGGCTCTGGACTGACTGATGTGTGCCGGCCAGGCAAGTTGGTGAACCCCGTAAGGCAGCTTTCCCAGACGACTGACAAGGAGTCAGCAGGTGGAGCAGGAGCTCCCGTCAGGTACCTTCATAAACTGTTAGGTGCTTGTTGTATCATGGAATGTATTGCAATGGACTGTACGTCATGTGGTTTATGAAGTTTAATAAACCAGATTCATGTGAGGTACCGTGCCTGAGTGCTTGAATCTTGTGCCAAGCGAGTGTCCCCCAACACACTCAGGTAGTGTATCCTCACAATATGTATAGTATATAAAATTATTTTTAAAGCATCATTGATTCAATGGTGCTGTGCATGATGAGGCGTTACATAGAAAACAGAAATAGAAATTACAATGAACAAACTAATAGTGACAGATAGGTACAGAGGGAAGAGGAGCCTACCCTTGCAGCCTAACATTCTACAAGATAATGGAGAAGGAGACAGTACGTTGAAGGGTTACAGCAGCTCTGGTGCTGGTCAGGTGGCAGTGGGTCATTGCAGGTTGTAATCTGTTCTGACCACATGAGCTTTCAAGTTTGAAATGTAGGGGATAATCGGATGTGGTGGGCCACAGAATTCTACAGGCAACTAATTGAGGCATGTACGATTATGGAGGAGAGAAGGAGGTCTCGGTAGGATCAGAGATTACGTGGTGGAAGAAATTGGGAGATAAGTTCATAGTTTGTGGTTGTTGCCGATAAACCTCAAGCCCGGCTTGGTGGTGTGCTATAACGGGCAAAATCTTGCAGAGGCTCTGGGTCTAGCCAATTTGATGCACATTCCTTGCCTGGCGCATGTGTTGAATTTGGTGGTGTAGAGCTTCCTTAAAAATTACACAGATATACAGAGGGGATAAACATATTTAGTCAGCCACCAATTGTGCAAGTTCTCCCACTTAAAAAGATGAGAGAAGCCTGTAATTGAAATCGTAGGTAGACCACAACTATGAGAGTCAAAATGAGAAAACAAATCCAGAAAATCACCTTGTCTGATTTGGTAAGATTTATAGCAAATTATGGTGGAAAATAAGTATTTAGTCACCTAAAAACATGCAAGATTTCTGGCTCTCACAGATCTGTAGCTTCTTCTTTAAGATTCTCCTCTTTCCTCCACTTATTAACTGTAGTAATGGCACCTGTTTGCACTTGTTAATCAGTATAAAAGACACCTGTCCACAACCTCAAACAGTCACACTCCAAACTCCACTATGGTGAAGACGAAAGAGCTGTCAAAGAACACCAGAAACAAAATGGTAGCCCTGCGCTAGGCTGGAAAGACTGGAAAAAATCTGGAATAGGCAAGCAGCTTGGTGTGATGAAATCAACTGTGGGAGCAATAATAAGAAAATAGAATACATACAAGACCACTGATAATCTCCCTTGATCTGGGGCTCCATGCAAGAGCTCACCCCGTGGGGTCAAAATGATCACAAGAACGGTGAGCAAAAATCCCAGAACCACACGGAGGGACCTGCATAGAGCTGGGACCACCGTAACAAGGGATACTATCAGTAACACTCTATCCAGCAGTACCAGACACATACTTAAGTTAGTATGTGTCTGAGCCCAGCAGAAGTTTGCTAGCGATCATATGGATTATCCAGAAGAGTATTGGGAGAATGTCATATGGCCTGATGAAACCAAAGTAGAACTGTTTGGTAGGAACAAAACCCATTGCGTATGGAGGAGACAGAATGCTGAGTTGTATCCAAAGAACACCATACCTAATGTGAAGCATTGGAGTGGCCACATCATGCTTTGGGGTTGTTTCTCTGCACAGGGACCAGGACGACTGGGGCCATGTATCGTGAGATTTTGAGTGCAAACCTCCTTCCATCAGCAAGGGCATTGAAGATAAAACATGGATGGGTCTTTCAGCATGATAATGATCCCAAGCACACTGCCAGGGCAATGAAGGAGTGGCTTCGTAAGAAGCATATGATGGTCTTGGAGTGGCCTAGCCAGCTTCCAGATCTCAACCCCATAGAAAACCTTTGGGGGGAGTTGAAAGTTCGTGTTGCCCAGTGGCAGGCCCAAAACATCTCTGATCTAGAGGAGATCTGCATGGAGGAATGGGCCAACATGCCACCAACAATGTGTGCCAACCTTGTGAATACTTACAGAAAAAGTTTGACCTCTGTCATTGCCAGCAAAGGATATATAACAAAATATTGAGATGAACTTTTGTTAATGACCAAATACTTACAGTAGGTACGGAAAGTATTCAGACCCCTTTAAATTTTTCACTCTTTGTTTCATTGCAAACATTTGGTATATTCAAAAAAGTTATTTTTTTTATCTCATTAACGTACACTCTGCACCCCATCTTGACAGAAAAAATAGAAATGTAGCAATGTTTGCAAATTTATTAAAAAAGAAAAACTGAAATATCACATGGTCATAAGTATTCAGACCCTTTGCTCAGTATTGAGTAAAAGCATCCTTTTGAGCTAGTACAGCCATGAGTCTTCTTGGGAATGATACAACAAATGTTTCACAACTGGATTTGGGGATCCTCTGCCATTCTTCCTTGCAGATACTCTCCAGTTCCATCAGGTTAGATGGTGAACGTTGATGGACAGCCATTTTCAGGTCTCTCCATAGATGCTCAATTGGGTTTAGGTCAGGGCTCTGGCCAGTCAAGAATGGTCACAGAGTTGTTCTGAAGCCATGCCTTAGTTATTTTAGCTGTGTGCTTAGGGTCATTGTCTTGTTGGAAGGTGAACCTTTGGGCCAAGTCTGATGCTGCCACCACCATGTTTCAGTGTTGGGATTGTATTGGGCAGGTGAAGAGCAGTGCCTGGTTTTCTCCACACATACCACTTAGAATTATCACTAAAAAGGTCTATCTTCGTCTTATCAGACCAGAGAATCTTATTTCTCATAGTCTGGGAGTACTTCATGTGTTTTTTAGCAAACTCTATACAGGCTTTCATATGTCTTGCACTGAGGAGATGCTTCCGTCAGGCCACACTGCCATAATGGCCTGACTGGTGGAGGGCTGCAATGATAGTTGACTTTGTGGAACTTTCTCCCATCTCCCTACTGCATCTCTGGAGGTCAGCCACAGTGATCTTGGGGTTCTTCTTTACCTCTCTCACGAAGGCTCTTCTCCTATGATTGCTCAGTTTGGCTGGATGACCAGGTCTAGAATGAGTTCTGGTGGTCCCAAACTTCTTCCATTTAAGGATTATGCAGGCCACTGTACTCTT
Organism: Ranitomeya imitator; assembly: GCF_032444005.1. NCBI lineage: Eukaryota > Metazoa > Chordata > Amphibia > Anura > Dendrobatidae > Ranitomeya > Ranitomeya imitator. Next base: position 177,741,908 of record NC_091284.1, read on the forward strand.
AGGAACCTTGAGTACTAAATAAATTCTTTTGTAACCTTAGCCAGATCTGTGCCTTGCCACAATTCTGTCTTTGAGCTCCTTGGCCAGTTCCTTTGACATCATGATTCTCACTTGGTCTGACATGCACTGTGAGCTGTGTTGTGAATTCTGCTCTTGGGTTCCCTCCAGTGATTGTAGGTGGGAATGCAGTTGTCTCTGAGTCACAGACCTGGCCATGTGTATCGGATGATTACAATTCTGACTGGGATATTTAAGTGGGCAGGATTCTTTAGCCCTTGCCAGTAGTCAATGTTCCTTGTGAAGTGTTGGATCACTTTCTGGCTTCTCCTGCTCGCTGCCAATTTCAGCAAAGATAAGTGTTTGGTTTTTGTTTCTGTGGCACACTGCCGGTGTGCTTGTTTCAGTTTTATTCCTGCTCTGATTGTAGGATTCACTGGAGTTGCAGATTTACGCTCCTACATCTTTTAGTAAGATGTAGGAAGTTTTTGTATATTCTGCTGTGGATGTTTTGAAGGGCTTTTATACTGCCCGCACAGAACTCTGTCCTATCCTGTCCTATCTAGCTAGAGTGGCCTCCTGTGCTAATCCTGTTTTTCTGCCTGTGTATGTTTTTTCCTCTCCGACTCACCACCAATATTTGTGGGGGGCTGTCTATCCTTTGGGGATTTTCTCTGAGGCAAGATAGTATTCCGATTTCCATCTTTAGGGGTATTTAGTTCTCCGGCTGTGACGAGGTGTCTAGGTGTGTTAGGTACACTCCACGGCTACTTCTAGTTGCGGTGTTAAGTTCAGGATTGTGGTCAGTACAGTGGCCACTTTCTCCAGTGAAAGTTCTCATGCAGCTCCTAGGCCATAAGAGTGCTACTGGCCAACAATGAGTTAAATGCATCTCAGAAGAAGGGAAGGAAGCTCTTGAGCCATTTTTTTTTCTCCAGTCTGTTTTGTCTTCTCCTCCCTCTTTATCTCTGTGTGGCTGAGGAGCCTGGTGCAAGCATGAATGTTCAGGAATTAGCGTCTCGTGTAGACCAGCTTGCTGCTAGGGTGCAAGGTATTTCTGATTATATTGTTCAAACTCCTGCTTTAGAACGGAAGATTCCAACTCCTGATTTGTTTTCTGGTGACAGGTCTAAATTTTTGAGTTTTAAGAACAACTGTAAACTGTTTTTTGACCTGAGACCTCGATCCTCTGGTGATTCCATTCAGCAGGTAAAAATCGTAATCTCCCTGCTGCGTGGCGACCCGCAGGATTGGGCGTTTTCCCTGGAATCTGGGAATCCGGCTTTGCTTAATATTGACTCCTTTTTTCAGGCTTTAGGACTATTATATGATGAACCTAATTCTGTGGATCAAGCTGAGAAAACCTTGTTGGCCCTGTCTCAGGGTCAAGAGGCGGCAGAATTGTATTGTCAGAAATTCAGAAAATGGTCTGTGTTGACTAAATGGAATAATGATGCTTTGGTGGCAATTTTCAGAAGGGGGCTTTCTGAATCCGTTAAAGATGTTATGGTGGGGTTTCCCACGCCTTCCGGTCTGAGTGATTCTATGTCTCTGGCCATTCAGATTGACTGACGCCTGCGGGAGCGCAGAACTGTGCGCGCTGTGGCGTTATCCTCAGAGCAAATTTCTGAGCCTATGCAATGTGATAGAATTCTGTCTAGAACGGAACGACAAGGTTTCAGACGTCAAAATAGGTTGTGTTATTATTGTGGCGACGCTTCTCATGTCATTTCTGTCTGCCCTAAGCGGACAAAGAGGATCGCCAGTTCAATTACCATCAGTACTGTACAACCTAAATTTCTGTTATCTGTGTCCTTGATCTGCTCATTGTCATCATTTTCTGTCATGGCGTTTGTGGATTCAGGCGCTGCCTTGAATTTAATGGATTTTGAGTTTGCCAAGCGTTGTGGTTTTCCCTTGCAGCCTTTGCAGAACCCTATTCCTTTAAGGGGCATTGATGCTACACCCTTGGCTAGAAATAAGCCCCAGTTTTGGACACAGGTAACCATGCGCATGGCGCTAGCCCATCAGGAAGATTGTCGATTTCTGGTGTTGCATAACTTGCAAGATGTTATCGTGCTGGGTTTTCCATGGTTGCAGGTACATAATCCTGTGTTGGACTGGAAGTCCATATCTGTGACTAGTTGGGGTTGTCAGGGGGTTCATAATGATGTTCCTTTGATGTCAATCTCCTCTTCTTCACCTTCTGAGATTCCAGAGTTTTTGTCTGATTTTCAGGATGTATTCGATGAGCCCAAGTCCAGTTTTCTTCCACCGCACAGGGACTGCGATTGTGCTATTGACTTGATTCCAGGCTGTAAGTTTCCTAAGGGCCGACTTTTCAACCTGTCTGTGCCTGAACATACCGCCATGCGGAGCTATATTAAGGAGTCTTTGGAGAAAGGGCATATTCGGCCATCTTCTTCACCGTTGGGAGCGGGGTTCTTTTTTATTGCTAAAAAAGATGATTCCTTGAGACCCTGTATAGATTATCGCCTCTTGAATAAAATCACGGTCAAGTTTCAATACCCTTTACCTTTGCTTTCCGATTTGTTTGCTAGGATTAAGGGAGCTAGTTGGTTTACCAAGATTGACCTTCGAGGGGCATATAATCTTGTTCGTATTAAGCAGGGTGATGAATGGAAAACTGCGTTTAACACGCCCGAAGGCCATTTTGAATACCTTGTGATGCCATTCGGACTCTCTAATGCTCCATCTGTTTTCCAGTCCTTCATGCATGATATCTTCCGGACTTATCTTGATAAATTCTTGATTGTATATTTGGATGATATTTTGATTTTTTCCGATGATTGGGAGTCTCATGTGCAACAGGTCAGGATGGTATTTCAGATCCTTCGTGACAATGCCCTGTTTGTGAAAGGGTCTAAGTTTCTCTTTGGGGTGCAGAAAGTCTCTTTTTTGGGCTTCATTTTTTCTCCTTCGTCTATAGAGATGGATCCGGTTAAGGTTCAGGCCATTCATGATTGGATTCAGCCCACATCCGTGAAGAGCCTTCAGAAATTTTTGGGTTTTGCAAATTTTTATCGCCGTTTCATTGCTAATTTTTACAGCGTGGTTAAACCCTTGACCGATTTGACGAAGAAGGGCGCTGATGTGGCGAATTGGTCCTCTGTGGCTGTCTCTGCCTTTCAGGAGATTAAACATCGATTTACTTCTTCTCCAGTGTTGCGCCAACTGGATGTTTCTCTTCCGTTTCAGGTTGAGGTTGACGCTTCTGAGATTGGGGCAGGGGCCGTTTTTCTCAGAGGGATCCTGTTGGTTCCTTAATGAAACCGTGTGCCTTCTTTTCCCAGAAGTTTTCGCATGCTGAACGCAATTATGATGTCGGCAATCGGGAGTTGTTGGCTATGAAGTGGGCGTTTGAGGAGTGGCGACATTGGCTTGAGGGAGCTAAGCAACGTATTGTGGTCTTGACCGATCATAAGAATTTGATTTACCTCGAGTCTGCTAAATGGCTGAATCCTAGACAGGCTCGATGGTCCTTGTTTTATTCCCGTTTTGATTTCGTGGTCTCGTACCTTCCGGGTTCTAAGAATATTAAGGCTGATACCCTCTCTAGGAGTTTTTTTCCTGATTCTCCTGAGGTCTTAGAGCCGGTTGGTATTCTGAAAGAGGGGGTGGTCCTTTCTGCCATTTCCCCTGATTTACGATGGGTTCTCCAGGAATTTCAGGTTGACAAACCTGATTGCTGTCCTGTGGGGAAATTGTTTGTTCCTGACAGATGGACTAGTAGAGTGATTTCTGAGGTTCACTGTTCCGTGTTGGCCGGTCATCCTGGCATTTTTGGTACCAGAGATTTGGTTGGTAGGTCCTTTTGGTGGCCTTCATTGTCACGTGATGTGCGTTCTTTTGTGCAGTCCTGTGGGACTTGTGCACGGGCTAAGCCTTGTTGCTCCCGTGCTAGTGGGTTGCTTTTGCCATTGCCAGTCCCTGAGAGGCCCTGGATGCATATTTCGATGGATTTTATTTCTAATGTTCCGGTCTTCCAGAAGATGTCTGTTATCTGGGTTGTTTGTGACCTGTTCTCTAAGATGGTTCATTTGGTGCCCTTACCTAAATTGCCTTCCTCTTCTGATTTGGTTCCGTTGTTCTTTCAGCATGTGGTTCGTTTGCATGGTATTCCGGAGAATATTGTTTCCGACAGAGGTTCCCAGTTTGTTTCTAGGTTTTGGCGGGCCTTTTGTGCTAGGCTGGGCATTGATTTGTCTTTTTCTTCTGCATTTCATCCTCAGACAAATGGCCAGACCAAGCGTACTAATCAGACCTTGGAGACTTATTTGAGATGCTTTGTGTCTGATCAGGATGATTGGGTGGCCTTCTTGCCATTGGCCGAGTTTGCCCTTAATAATCGGGCTAGTTCGGCTACCTTGGTTTCGCCTTTCTTTTGTAATTTTGGTTTTCATCCTCGTTTTTCTTTTGGGCTGGTTGAGCCTTCTGACTGTCCTGGTGTGGATTCTGTGGTGGACAGGTTGCAGCAGATTTGGGCTCATGTGGTGGACAAGTTGGTGTTGTCTCAGGAGGAGGCTCAACGTTTTGCTAATCGTCGTCGGTGTGTTGGTTCCCGGCTTCGGGTTGGGGATCTGGTCTGGTTTCCCGTCATGTTCCTATGAAGGTTTCTTCTCCTAAGTTTAAACCTCGGTTTATTGGTCCTTATAGGATTTCTGAGATTATTAATCCGGTGTCTTTTCGACTGGCGCTTCCGGCCTCTTTTGCTATCCATAATGTCTTCCATAGATCTTTGTTGCGGAAATATGTGGAGCCGGTTGTTCCCTCTGCTGATCCTCCGGCCCCTGTGTTGGTTGATGGAGAGTTGGAATATGTTGTTGAGAAGATTTTGGATTCCTCTTTTTCGAGGCGGAAGCTTCAGTACCTGGTCAAATGGAAGGGTTATGGCCAGGAGGATAATTCTTGGGTTTTCGCCTCTGATGTCCATGCTGCTGATTTGGTCCGTGCCTTTCATCTGGCTCATCCTGATCGTCCTGGGGGCCCTGGTGTGGGTTCGGTGACCCCTCCTCAAGGGGGGGTACTGTTGTGAATTCTGCTCTTGGGTTCCCTCCAGTGGTTGTTGGTGGGAATGCAGTTGTCTCTGACTCGCAGTCCTGGCCAGGTGTATCGGATAATTACAATTCTGACTGGGATATTTAGGTGTGTAGGATCCTTTAGCCCTTGCCAGTTGTCAATGTTTCTTTGGAAGTGTTGGATCTCTGCCTGGCCTCTCCTGCTTATCTGCCAGTTCAGCAAAGATAAGTGTCTGTTTCTTTTCCTGTGGCACACATGCAGTGTGCTTATTTTCAGTACTGTTTGTTTGTTTTTCTTTTGTCCAGATTAGACTGTGTCTGTGTTTTCTCAGTCTTGTTGGTTTCACTGGAGTTGCAGATATATGCTCCTACATCTTTAGTTAGATGTAGGAAGTTTTTGTCTATTCTGCTGTGGATTTTTTGAAGGGTTTTTAATACTGACCGCACAGAACTCTGTCCTATCCTGTCCTATCTAGCTAGAGTGGCATCCTGTGCTAAATCCTGTTTTTTCTGCCTGTGTATGTTTTTTTCCTCTCCGACTCACCGCCAATATTTGTGGGGGGCTGTCTATCCTTTGGGGATTTTCTGTGAGGCAAGATAGTATTCCGATTTCCATCATTAGGGGTATTTAGTCCTCCGGCTGTGACAAGGTGTCTAGGTGTGTTAGGTACACTCCACGGCTACTTCTAGTTGCGGTGTTAAGTTCAGGATTGTGGTCAGTACAGTGGCCACTTTCTCCAGTGAAAGTTCTCATGCAGCTCCTAGGTCACTGGATCATAACAGCTGTGCTTACAACTGCAATGTTTCAACTATCCTCTGACTTTCAAAGCAGCACAAAATTGTGCATGAAAAGCTACATGATTTTTCTCTGACCTAGGAGCTTCATGCAAGCTTTACATCACCAAGCACAATGCAAAGTGTAAGACAGAGTAGTTTAAAGCATGTCAACTCTGAACTCTGGAACAGTGTAAAAGTGTTCTGTTGAGTGATGATGAATCATGTTTCTCTGACAATCTAACAGAAGAGTCTGGGTTTGGGAAATGCTTGACTAACGCTATGGGCTCATTTTTCATGAGTTTTTCTAGGCCCCTATGTTCCAATAAATGGAATTTCTTACACATTACATTGTAACAGTAATTTTAATTTTTATATAATAAATCAATAGTACACATGAAAATAAGCAACTTTGCAATATATCTTATCAGAGAAATCTGCTTGTTTATCTGCCAAAATTCATCAGTCACTATCAAAATTCTCAATTTTGAGGTAAAATCTGTATTTAGTGAAGACAGACTTTCCCATTACTGAGATAGGAGACAACAAGACATTTTGGACAAATGTTTGCTTCCTATTTTGTGGGAATAGTTTTGGGAAGACCCTTTTCTATTCAAGCATGTATGTGGCACTATGCCTAAATCAATGAAAAGCATAGCTCTCAGAAAAGCCATGGGTGGAGTAACCCATGACTTGGTTTGTAGGCCAAGCGGAGATTAAAAATAAATATGTGTACAAGTGCAGGCCCTGTGGGGTTAATGTTGTGAAAGGTAATTCAGTACCACAATGGACATAGAGGTCAGAACACATACAGTGACCTGACTATAACCCAAAAACATAGAACGAGCTCTGAGACGTGGGAACTCTGTTGACCGCAATCCCTAATCCTCTCCAACCACACTAGAGGCAGCCGTGGATTGCGCCTAACGCTCCCTATGCAACTCGGCACAGCCTGAGAAACTAGCTAACCTGAAGATAGAAAATAAGCCTACCTTGCCTCAGAGAAATACCCCAAAGGAAAAGGCAGCCCCCACATATAATGACCGTGAGTTAAGATGAAAAGACAAACGTAGAGATGAAATAGATTTAGCAAAGTGAGGCCCGACTTTCTGAACAGAGCGAGGATAGGAAAGGTAACTTTGCGGTCAACACAAAACCCTACAAAAACCACGCAAAGGGGGCAAAAAGACCCTCCGTACCGAACTAACGGCACGGAGGTACACCCTCTGCATCCCAGAGCTTCCAGCAAGCAGGAAAAAACAAATAGACAAGCTGGACAGAAAAAACAGCAAACAAAATAGCAAAGCGGAACTTAGCTATGCAGAGCAGCAGGCCATAGGAACGATCCAGGAGGAAACAGGTCCAATACTAGAACATTGACTGGAGGCCAGGATCAAAGCACTAGGTGGAGTTAAATAGAGCAGCACCTAACGACTTCACCACATCACCTGAGGAAGGAAACTCAGAAGCCGCAGTACCACTTTCCTCCACCAACGGAAGCTCACAGAGAGAATCAGCCGAAGTACCACTTGTGACCACAGGAGGGAGCTCTGCCACAGAATTCACAACAGTACCCCCTCCTTGAGGAGGGGTCACCGAACCCTCACCAGAGCCCCCAGGACGACCAGGATGAGCCATATGAAAGGCACGAACAAGATCGGGAGCATGGACATCAGAGGCAAAGACCCAGGAATTATCTTCCTGAGCATAACCCTTCCACTTAACCAAATACTGGAGTTTCCGTCTTGAAACACGAGAATCCAAAATCTTCTCCACAATATACTCCAACTCCCCCTCCACCAAAACCGGGGCAGGAGGATCAACAGATGGAACCATAGGTGCCACGTATCTCCGCAACAATGACCTATGGAATACGTTATGTATGGAAAAAGAATCTGGAAGGGTCAGATGAAAAGACACAGGATTAAGAACCTCAGAAATCCTATACGGACCAATGAAACGAGGTTTAAACTTAGGAGAGGAAACCTTCATAGGAATATGACGAGAAGATAACCAAACCAAATCCCCAACACGAAGTCGGGGATCCACACAGCGTCTGCGATTAGCGAAACGTTGAGCCTTCTCCTGGGACAAGGTCAAATTGTCCACTACATGAGTCCAAATCTGCTGCAACCTGTCCACCACAGTATCCACACCAGGACAGTCCGAAGACTCAACCTGCCCTGAAGAGAAACGAGGATGGAACCCAGAGTTGCAGAAAAACGGCGAAACCAAGGTAGCCGAGCTAGCCCGATTATTAAGGGCGAACTCAGCCAAAGGCAAAAAGGACACCCAGTCATCCTGATCAGCAGAAACAAAGCATCTCAGATATGTTTCCAAGGTCTGATTGGTTCGTTCGGTCTGGCCATTAGTCTGAGGATGGAAAGCCGAGGAAAAAGACAAGTCAATGCCCATCCTACCACAAAAGGCTCGCCAAAACCTCGAAACAAACTGGGAACCTCTGTCAGAAACTATATTCTCTGGAATGCCATGTAAACGAACCACATGCTGGAAGAACAATGGCACCAAATCAGAGGAGGAAGGTAATTTAGACAAGGGTACCAAATGGACCATCTTAGAGAAGCGATCACAGACCACCCAAATGACTGACATCTTTTGAGAGACGGGAAGATCTGAAATAAAATCCATAGAGATATGTGTCCAAGGCCTCTTCGGAACCGGCAAGGGCAAAAGCAACCCACTGGCACGAGAAAAGCAGGGCTTAGCCCCGAGCACAAATCCCACAGGACTGCACAAAAGTACGCACATCCCGCGACAGAGATGGCCACCAAAAGGATCTAGCCACTAACTCTCTGGTACCAAAGATTCCAGGATGACCAGCCAACACCGAACAATGAACCTCAGAGATAACTTTATTCGTCCACCTATCAGGGACAAACAGTTTCTCCGCTGGGCAATGATCAGGTTTATTAGCCTGAAATTTTTGCAGCACCCGCCGCAAATCAGGGGAGATGGCAGACACAATTACTCCCTCTTTGAGGATACCCGCTGGCTCAGATAAACCCGGAGAGTCGGGCACAAAACTCCTAGACAGAGCATCCGCCTTCACGTTTTTAGAGCCCGGAAGGTACGAAATCACAAAGTCAAAATGGGCAAAAATCAGCGACCAACGAGCCTGTCTAGGATTCAACCGCTTGGCAGACTCGAGATAAGTCAAGTTCTTATGATCAGTCAAGACCACCAGGCGATGCTTAGCTCCTTCAAGCCAATGACGCCACTCCTCGAATGCCCACTTCATGGCCAGCAACTCTCGATTGCCCACATCATAATTTCGCTCAGCAGGCGAAAACTTCCTGGAAAAGAAGGCGCATGGTTTCATCACCGAGCAATCAGAACTTCTCTGCGACAAAACAGCCCCTGCTCCAATCTCAGAAGCATCAACCTCGACCGGGAACGGAAGCGAAACATCCGGTTGACACAACACAGGGGCAGAAGAAAAACGACGTTTCAACTCTTGAAAAGCTTCCACAGCAGCAGAAGACCAATTGACCACATCAGCACCCTTCTTGGTCAAATCGGTCAATGGTTTAGCAATGCTAGAAAAATTGCAGATGAAGCGACGATAAAAATTAGCAAAGCCCAGGAACTTTTGCAGACTTTTCAGAGATGTCGGCTGAGTCCAATCATGGATGGCTTGGACCTTAACAGGGTCCATCTCGATAGTAGAAGGGGAAAAGATGAACCCCAAAAATGAAACCTTCTGAACACCAAAGAGACACTTTGATCCCTTCACAAACAAAGAATTAGCACGCAGGACCTGAAACACCGTTCTGACCTGCTTCACATGAGACTCCCAATCATCCGAGAAGACCAAAATGTCATCCAAGTACACAATCAGGAATTTATCCAGGTACTCTCGGAAGATGTCATGCATAAAGGACTGAAACACTGATGGAGCATTGGCAAGTCTGAATGGCATTACTAGATACTCAAAATGGCCCTCGGGCGTATTAAATGCAGTTTTCCATTCATCGCCTCGCTTAATACGCACAAGATTATACGCACCACGAAGATCTATCTTGGTGAACCAACTAGCCCCCTTAATCCGAGCAAACAAATCAGATAACAACGGCAAGGGGTACTGAAATTTAACCGTGATCTTATTTAGAAGGCGGTAATCTATACAAGGTCCCAGTGAACCATCCTTCTTAGCTACAAAAAAGAACCCTGCTCCTAATGGCGACGATGACGGGCGAATATGCCCCTTCTCCAAGGACTCCTTCACATAACTCCGCATAGTGGCGTGCTCAGGCACAGATAAATTAAACAGTCGACCTTTTGGGAATTTACTACCAGGAATCAAATCGATAGCACAATCACAATCCCTATGCGGAGGTAGGGCACTGGACTTGGGCTCATCAAATACATCCCGGTAATCAGACAAGAACTCTGGAACCTCAGAAGGGGTGGATGACGAAATAGTCAGAAATGGGACATCACCATGTACCCCCTGACAACCCCAGCTGGACACAGACATGGATTTCCAATCTAATACTGGATTATGGACTTGTAGCCATGGCAACTCCAACACGACCACATCATGCAGATTATGCAACACCAGAAAGCGAATAACCTCCTGATGTGCAGGAGCCATGCACATGGTCAGCTGGGTCCAGTACTGAGGCTTATTCTTGGCCAAAGGCGTAGCATCAATTCCTCTCAATGGAATAGGACACTGCAAGGGCTCCAAGAAAAACCCACAACGCCTAGCATACTCCAAGTCCATCAAATTCAGGGCAGCGCCTGAATCCACAAATGCCATGACAGAATACGATGACAAAGAGCAGATCAAGGTAACGGACAGAAGAAATTTTGACTGTACCGTACCAATGGTGGCAGACCTAGCGAACCGCTTAGTGCGCTTAGGACAATCAGAGATAGCATGAGTGGAATCACCACAGTAGAAACACAGCCCATTCAGACGTCTGTGTTCTTGCCGTTCAACTCTGGTTAAAGTCCTATCGCACTGCATAGGCTCAGGTTTAAGCTCAGGTAATACCGCCAAATGGTGCACAGATTTACGCTCACGCAAGCGTCGACCGATCTGAATGGCTAAAGACATAGACTCATTCAGACCAGCAGGCATAGGAAATCCCACCATGACATCCTTAAGGGCTTCAGAGAGACCTTTTCTGAAAATAGCTGCGAGCGCACCTTCATTCCATTGCGTGAGTATGGACCACTTCCTAAATTTCTGACAATATACCTCTATCTCATCCTGACCCTGACACAGAGCCAGCAAATTTTTCTGTGCCTGATCCACTGAATTAGGTTCATCGTACAGCAATCCGAGCGCCAGGAAAAAAGCATCGATATTACTTAATGCAGGATCTCCTGACGTAAGAGAAAATGCCCAGTCCTGAGGGTCGCCACGTAAAAAAGAAATAATGGTCCTAACTTGTTGAACTGGGTTACCAGAGGAGCGAGGTTTCAAAGCCAGAAATAGTTTACAATTATTTTTGAAACTCAGAAATTTAGTTCTATCTCCAAAAAACAAATCAGGAATAGGAATTCTCGGTTCTAACATAGAATTCTGAACCACAAAGTCTTGAATATTTTGTACTCATGCCGTGAGCTGATCCACACATGAAGACAGACCTTTAATGTCCATCGCTACACCTGTGTCCTGAACCACCCAAATGTCTAGGGAAAAAAAAGGCAAAACACAGTGCAGAGAAGAAAAAATGGTCTCAGAACTTCTTTTTTCCCTCTTTTGAGAATCATTAGTACTTTGGGCCTCCAGTACTGTTGTGAAAGGTAATTCAGTACCACAATGGACATAGAGGTCAGAACACATACAGTGACCTGACTATAACCCAAAAACATAGAACGAGCTCTGAGACGTGGGAACTCTGCTGACCGCAATCCCTAATCCTCTCCAACCACACTAGAGGCAGCCGTGGATTGCGCCTAACGCTCCCTATGCAACTCGGCACAGCCTGAGAAACTAGCTAACCTGAAGATAGAAAATAAGCCTACCTTGCCTCAGAGAAATACCCCAAAGGAAAAGGCAGCCCCCACACATAATGACTGTGAGTTAAGATGAAAAGACAAACGTAGAGATGAAATAGATTTAGCAAAGTGAGGCCCGACTTTCTGAACAGAGCGAGGATAGGAAAGGTAACTTTGCGGTCAACACAAAACCCTACAAAAACCACGCAAAGGGGGCAAAAAGACCCTCTGTACCGAACTAACGGCACAGAGGTACACCCTCTGCGTCCCAGAGCTTCCAGCAAGCAGGAAAAAACAAATAGACAAGCTGGACAGAAAAAACAGCAAACAAAATAGCAAAGCGGAACTTAGCTATGCAGAGCAGCAGGCCACAGGAACGATCCAGGAGGAAACAGGTCCAATACTAGAACATTTCAAAAACCTGACCTGCACATCCAAACATAGACTGAGTGTGAACAGGTGCTGAACCCAGAGTCGCCAACTCGTATATAGTTAAATAAATAGGGCAGCACACTGCAGCGCCAAAACATGCAAACTTGAAAAAACGAAATTTGAACTGCATTACTGCACTAGAAATATGAAAAATGAGAGCTTTTAGCGCACAAAAATACCCAATTTTATGTGTACCTCGTAGCCACGTTAAGGCATCTCTCTTATACGAGGTCCTACGTTTGACCTACCTCACTGAGAATAAACGTCTCCATCTGAATGGGTACATGTAAAAACCTCTTCTTGGACTCAAATTCTCTCTCTATGTGGAGGGGTATTGGACCTACTATAATTAAAACACCTGAAGCTAGGAGGCGGGGAGTGCACGATCAGAAGGCTAGAGAATACATTTCAAAAACCTGACCTGCACATCCAAACATAGACTGAGTGTGAACAGGTGCTGAACCCAGAGTCGCCAACTCGTATATAGTTAAATAAATAGGGCAGCACACTGCAGCGCCAAAACATGCAAACTTGAAAAAACGAAATTTGAACTGCATTACTGCACTAGAAATATGAAAAATGAGAGCTTTTAGCGCACAAAAATGGCCAATTTTATGTGTACCTCGTAGCCACGTTAAGGCATCTCTCTTATACGAGGTCCTACGTTTGACCTACCTCACTGAGAATAAACGTCTCCATCTGAATGGGTACATGTAAAAACCTCTTCTTGGACTCAAATTCTCTCTCTATGTGGAGGGGTATTGGACCTACTATAATTAAAACACCTGAAGCTAGGAGGCGGGGAGTGCACGATCAGAAGGCTAGAGAATACATTTCAAAAACCTGACCTGCACATCCAAACATAGACTGAGTGTGAACAGGTGCTGAACCCAGAGTCGCCAACTCGTATATAGTTAAATAAATAGGGCTCTCATTTTTCATATTTCTAGTGCAGTAATGCAGTTCAAATTTCGTTTTTTCAAGTTTGCATGTTTTGGCGCTGCAGTGTGCTGCCCTATTTATTTAACTATATACGAGTTGGCGACTCTGGGTTCAGCACCTGTTCACACTCAGTCTATGTTTGGATGTGCAGGTCAGGTTTTTGAAATGTATTCTCTAGCCTTCTGATCGTGCACTCCCCGCCTCCTAGCTTCAGGTGTTTTAATTATAGTAGGTCCAATACCCCTCCACATAGAGAGAGAATTTGAGTCCAAGAAGAGGTTTTTACATGTACCCATTCAGATGGAGACGTTTATTCTCAGTGAGGTAGGTCAAACGTAGGACCTCGCATAAGAGAGATGCCTTAACGTGGCTACGAGGTACACATAAAATTGGCCATTTTTGTGCGCTAAAAGCTCTCATTTTTCATATTTCTAGTGCAGTAATGCAGTTCAAATTTCGTTTTTTCAAGTTTGCATGTTTTGGCGCTGCAGTGTGCTGCACAATACTAGAACATTGACTGGAGGCCAGGATCAAAGCACTAGGTGGAGTTAAATAGAGCAGCACCTAACGACTTCACCACATCACCTGAGGAAGGAAACTCAGAAGCCGCAGTACCACTTTCCTCCACCAACGGAAGCTCACAGAGAGAATCAGCCGAAGTACCACTTGTGACCACAGGAGGGAGCTCTGCCACAGAATTCACAACAGGTTAAAAGTTTAAAGGGGTTGGACAGTAAGGGGGGATGTTTACAGTTGAGCAGAGTTTATCTGTCTGAAAAGGGGTGGCTGATAGCAATCACCATGAGGCACCAACAGGAAAGGTCCCGCCGTCCCGCCCTTTAATTTAGAAGTTCAAGTAAGGTAAAATATAAAAATGTTGGAAGATGGTGTCATTGGGTTCTTTCTGTGCATGGTGGTGAGAAGGCCCTTGAAGCTGGTGGCAAAATTGTGGTGGTCGGGTTGTACATCAGGTGAATAGCAATCACTCCTTGATGTTTGGATTTTGGTTACTTGCCTGGTGGATTTTGTGACTCTATAGGGTGGGGTCCCTGGGAGTTGTTGTTATGGAAAAGGTTTTCTGGCAACAATGGTGTCCACAAGCCTGTGGTTGTGGCTGGGGGTAATGCTGGATGGGTAAATATTATTTACTGGTTTCCGTCAGGTTATCGAGCTCCAAGAACCTCTTTACTTAAAATGTTTTATTGTAATGTTTTGTTAATAAAAGGTCTAATTGACCAATTTACCCAAATAAAAAGGTGTTGTGAGGGTTCATTTGGGGAGTAAGGGGTGTTTGTTGGAGCAGGGTGGTGTTGTAAAAGGGTGGGGTTGGTATAAAAGGGGGTCAGTTGGAAGGAAGCCTCTACAATATCTTAGTCATGGTCCATAAAGGCATGCCTGGATTAGTTTGGTGTGAAAGAACAGGAGCGGCTAACACAGAACCCTGACCTCAACCCCACTTGGGCTGGAATAGAACAGAGATTGTGAGCCAGACCAACTCATCCAACATCACTATCTGACCTCATAAATGCTCTTCTGGATAAATGAGCAAAAATCCCCACATTCACACTCCAAAATTTGGTTGAAGGCTATCCCATATAAGTGGAAGGTTTTTGGATAAAAAGTTTAACCAACTCCATACTAATGCTTTTAGATTTATACTGGTACCTTTATAAAAACTCATGTAGGTGTAATTTGCAATGAACTCAATACTTTTGTTCATATAGGGTGTAATTTTATTGTGGTATTTCAGCTAAAAATTATTTATTGGGATGACTAGTGAAACATTTTTTAAAAAGTATTTACTTGCAGGATGAGTAGGTCATATGTTTTCATTTACCTGACCATCACTCATGATTTTTCCATTATGTTAGCTGGTCCCGATTGCCTCTGATTTGCTACAGATATTCAGAAATTGTTTTTTTTTATTTTTCACGGTAATTTTCAAAACTCCTTAGCACATCCAGGCTTTTCCAGTGTTATAAAAATATACAAGTACAAGCTTCATGTATATAATACAGCAGAGAAGTGGTTTTCTAATTACCGTATTTTTCGGACTATAAGACGCACCGGACCATAAGACGCACCCCAAATTTGGGGTGAAAATTGCAGAAAAAAAGATTTTTTATAACATGGGGGTCCGTCTTATTGTCCGAATTTACAGTATCTTATGGCGGTGGCAGAGCAGGGTCACAGGAGGCAAGGTGGGGTGATGCTGGGATGAGGAGGTGCTGGGATGAGAAGGTGCTGGGATGAGAAGGTGCTGGGATGAGGAGGTGCTGGGATGAGAAGGTGCTGGGATGAGGAGGTGCTGGGATCAGGAGGTGCTGGGATCAGGAGGTGCTGGGATCAGGAGGTGCTGGGATCAGGAGGTGCAGTGAGAGGTATGGCGTGAGAGGGGTCCCTGGCGTACCATGCAGGCTTACCTAGGTGGCAGAGGTCCGGTGGCAGAGGTGCGGTGGCGGGGGTGTGGCAGCAGAGGAGGCGCAGGAAGCGGGGTCCCTTTCCCCGGTATGGTGATGCAGCAGGCCCGGTATGCAGCAGAGCCGGGTGAATCCTCTTGTTATCGGTGGGCGCGGCCATCTTCCTGAGGCCGCGCGTGTGCAGATGAAGCGCTCTGCTCCCGGGGCTTCAGGAAAATGGCCGCGGGAGGCCGTGCGTGCGCAGATGGAGATCGCGGCGGCCATTTTCCTGAAGCCCTGGGAAGCAGAGCGCTCCATCTGCGCACGCGCGGCCTCCGGAAAATGGCCGCCACCACCGATAACAAGAGGATTCACCCGGCTCTGCTGCATACCGGGCCTGCTGCATCACCATACCGGGGAAAGGGACCCCGCTTACTGCGCCTCCTCTGCCGCCACACCCCCGCAACCGCACCTCTGCCACCGGACCTCTGCCACCGCACCTCTGCCACCTAGGTAAGCCTGCATTGCGACTATTAGACGCACCCCCCATTTTCCCCCCTTTTTTGGGGGGGAAAAAGTGCGTCTTTTAGTCCGAAAAATACGGTATTTTGAAACAAAGCTGTTAGAGAGCTAGAGAACCTATCTTTGCACTCTTGCCTTTTAGGCTGCAATAAGTATATGACTCAAGGTATTATGCTTAGACAGAAAGACAGGAGAAAAAAAATGAATGAACAATATATTTTTATGCTTCACATAATCAAAACAATAAATTGTGCTAAAATGCCCTCAGCCTAATGAACCTCTGTTCATGGTAGCCCGCCTGTTCTTAAAAGGGCTTTCATGGGTAGGTTCTGGTGTATAAAAGGGTAGGTATAAAGCCCAAATTACTCTGAAGCAAGGAGATTATGAGTCCCACATACTGGTTCTCAGAAGCAGATGAATGTGGGTAGAGCCTAAAGTGCGGGAGACAAAAAATTTTTACGATCACCCAAAAAATAGTCACGTAGATTTGCCTTGGGTTCGGTAATGGACAAAGAAAGTGCTGCAGTGGCTTGTGCCTGGACGGTTTCACGATGCTGAACCCGATTTGCATCACCTGGACCATCTGGACAAGATCTTGCAATTGAATGACCAACGCTTTGAGGTGATCTATAAGTATGGACCAGTTATACTGTAATTAAAGTCTGTTTATAGTAGCTTGTCATCTCTTAATAGGATTTCACACAAGACACTCCATTTAGCCGGTCTAAGGGATCCTTAAGGCTTTAACAACTATATGCAGGGATCTGGACTTACACAGGGCTCCCCCTGGGTTACAGCCACAGTGGCTGCTGGCTGGTGAATAAAGCTGGCAGTGAGAAGGGTTGTCAAACCGAGCCATTACTGAGATGTCAAAGTCAGTGACAAAAATCATGAAACAATAAGTAGTCAAAATGAAAATCAAGGTCAGGAACTAAAGAGAAGTACGAAAAGGCAGGAGCAAAACAAAAAAGAAGACCATGGTAAGTTCAACTTATAACTGGCAGATAGATGTAGCTGCTAAGAGTTTCAATAAGAAGTGGCTTCATGCAAGGCTCACCGCAGAGAGCGAATTACAAGAAATAATCAGCACTATACATTAAAACATAGACATGCTGCCTGTACATGAACAAAAGTTCCAGACTTATATAGTCAAATCTAGACCTTAACCCCTTCATGATCTGTGCCCCAAACAGCCGGGGGAGCAATCAGATCAACCCCCAACTACCATTACCCCAATTGCCACTGCACCTAGGCAATCGGGAAGAGCGAAGCATCTCATGTCATGCACCACTTCTGGGGTGGCTGTAGGATGGTATTTTTAGGCTAGGAATGGTCTAAGAAATAGGGACCTTCCCAGACTGATAATATGAGCTCACAGCTGTCTGCTTTACCTTTGCTGGTTGTCAAAAATAGGGGGGACCACATGTCGTATTTTTAAATTATTTATTTATTAGGTTAAACCAGCCGAAATAGCCTTTAGTACCACCTGAAAGGCACTAAAGGGTGCTAGTTTATTAATATGTAGGGGGGCTTGTGAAATTGTATATGAACAGAGTATGTATCTAGCTACATCTATCTTTAGTAGCCCAAAAAAGGAAGCAGCACACCAATGTCTGTGAATAAGGAGCTATTTTATTTAGGACATGATGGTGACGTTTCGGTTCAGTGTAGCGAACCTTTTTCAAGCAGCGAACAAAGTGCACAGGATTGAATATTTAAAGCATGTGCATAATTAGAAATATTTAACAACATTAGTAAAAAAACGGTACATTGCCCTTCTATGTGAAATACAAAAAGTGTAGAGCATTATATAAGTCAGCATAAATCACATAAAGTGCAGTGCAAATGTGCAAACATACAGAGGCATATACAGTGCGTATCAAAGCACTAATTGTCAATGAAAGCACAGATGTGTGACATTATAGTGAATCAA
This sequence comes from Ranitomeya imitator, assembly GCF_032444005.1. Classification (NCBI taxonomy): domain Eukaryota; kingdom Metazoa; phylum Chordata; class Amphibia; order Anura; family Dendrobatidae; genus Ranitomeya; species Ranitomeya imitator. Next base: position 177,759,919 of record NC_091284.1, read on the forward strand.
CTCCATGGTCTACCCCATAGCATACGATGAGTCAAGCACATAGTGGCGTCCTTTAGTGCTAAATGCGCATGTCAGGAAAAGCAATTCAAGTATGATATTGAAAGCGCTTACTAGCGCGTGCACAGTAGGAACTAAACAAGTTCTGATGCCATATTAGTTAAAGGCAAACAAATATAAAGGAAATGCACATGTCCGCATATTTGTTTGCGCACGCGAGCTGACTATTGTACAAAGTAGCACTGAATACGCATGTCATACAGATGGCATACAGATGCTAGGTGAGAAAACAATCCATTCAACCATATGAAATCCACTCGTCGAACTTTTCAGGAGCAGATTTGGACTGTTTTTTTTGGTACACTAGTGTGAGCGAGCCCTTATAATGTAAGTCTTTGGGGCCTCGTTCTATAAAAGCAACTTCTAGTGCACAGAGCGCATTGTGATCCAGATAGTCCGAAAAGCGGTGATGTCACTCAGATATGTAGCAGATAAGACAGGTGAGATAACATAAGTAGGTGAGTATATTAACATACTACACTACATACACATATACTGAGGTTCAGGGAAAAAAAGTTCATGGAAATTCTTCTTTAATTTGCCTGCCTCAATCCTTGATCAAATTTGCTGGACATGTTTATATGTTTTTTTTATAAATCCTCAGCATATGGTGAATGTCAAGCTGTTTTGTAAAATAGTGTATACATTAGACTTAATATAACCCTACAATTGACCTGTTTTAATTCTTTCTCATGTATTAAATGTCATCTAATCTAAAGCTGTAGATATCTTTGATACACAAATCTTACAAGCCAGAAGAAAAATGCACCCTTTTTAATTTCATTTGTTACTTTAGTTCCATTTTATCCTGAATTAGTTTGCATGACTTTACAGTATTTGCATCAAGTTTACACATAGCCAAGTCAATATATGGTATATACTACAGCTGTTACCTATTTTGTTTGGCCCTAAATAAAAGTTTTTGGCAAACAGTGAGTATGTAAGGTGTTAAATGGAATTTTGCTGTTTCTAGAGGTTTTTGGCGCAAGAAAGGATCTAGTTATGTGATTGATTTACTTTAATATTTAAGATGGTGTTTTGATTTCAGGTGGAGTGTTCGATGAAGACATGACTTATATGCTAACATTAACAAGCTGGCAAGTAAACAGTGAATGGCTAGCCGCTCACAGGCAGAAACAGGAAAACACAGACTGGCACTGTAGAGTATCCTGGCATAAAGACATTAGTTGGCACAATGTCACAGACTTGCTGGCAAACACACAATCATGATATGGCTCCCAGAGTAATAGGCTGGCACAAATATTGAAACCATGAAACCTAAGCCGAAAGTCTCAGAGCCACATAAACAGTTATTGTGATCCAGACTGGCATCTAGAATGATGTACAGAACAGCTCATAAGTTGGTGATTCACATACACAGTGGGATAAATTGTTAATTACTACTAATATTTAATGAAAAATAGAGTTCCACTTGTTTGTTACATTTATTGTATTTTTCTCTGTTTAAGAGAGGAGTTTTCACATTTTGATATTTTGCTATTGCATAAAAATACAAATTTCCATTCTCTTTTCCATTCCTGGATTGAATTCACTTTTATAATTGGAAAACCATATAAGGGAAGAATAACAATAAGCAAAATGCAGAGATATCATTAAAGAAGCACTCCTCACTTCAAAGTTTTCATCATCCTAATATAGTACAATCATTATATTATAAAACACTGTGCGTACAATTGCTCATTTTGCCTTTCTAGTTAATTATTCTCTTTTCCATTAGGTCTATAACATTATGTGATTAAAAAGTAATTAGTGGAATATAGAGCTCTATATAGAAACAGAAGCTGTATTTTGTCTGTATGAGTCTGAGTCACTGCAAAAGTCCCTGGCAGAGAGAGGAGAACCAGGGTCAGGAGTTGAAGAGGGGTTGACTCAATCAAGGAATAGAGACTTCCTGTTTTTACATATAACAGAGAAAAGAAGAATTAGCTGTGTAGAAAAGCAAAATGAGCAATAGGAAGTACACATTGCTATATAATATGATGATTGCAACATATTAAGAGGATAAAAACTTTGATGAGAGTGCTTCTTTAAGGGTTTAAAGGGTTATACAGGATTAGAAAAACATCTGCTTTCTACAAAACAGTGTTATGCCTGTGCACAGGTTGTGTGCAGCACTGCATATCAGTCCCATTCACTTCTTCAGGATGCGCTGCATTAACAGACACAATCCATGTGTAGGTGCAGCATTATTTATGAAAAATTTAGCTGTGCCTCTGTTTTGTAGGGTCGACCACTTACAAAACGAACGGCCTGTGAGTAGGCACAGCTCCAACATTTTTCTCCTCAATATACCAACTATAATGACGCTGCCTGGTGTCGTAGAGAGGCAGCCTAAGGAGGCGCTAGCGGGAGCACAGGGAGAGGGCGGAATGAGGCATGCTGTGCACACAGGACCAGAACTAGGCAGGTCACTTGATCACTGCAGGGATGATGGGGCAGAGCTACCATGTGAGAACAGAGGGTCTCTCAAAAAACTCAGGACTTAAGGTACCATTACACTTAGCGATTTACCAACGATCACGACCAGCGATACGACCTGGCCGTGATTGTTGGTAAGTCGTTGTGTGGTCGCTGGAGAGCTGTCACACAGACAGCTCTCCAGCGACCAACGATGCCAAAGTCCCCGCGTAACCAGGGTAAACATCGGGTTACTAAGCGCAGGGCTGCGCTTAGTAACCTGATGTTTACCATTGTAAAAGTAAAAAAAAACCACTACATACTTACATTCCTGTCGCGTCCCCCAGCGTCAGCTTCCCTGCACTGTGTAAGCGCTGGCCGGAAAGCAGAGCGGTGACGTCACCGCTGTGCTCTGCTTTACGGCCGGCCAGCGCTGACACTGGGGGACGCAGGGAAGCTGACGCTGAGGGACGTGACAGGAATGTAAGTATGTAGTGTTTTTTTTTTTAGTTTTACGATGGTAACCAGGGTAAACATCGGGTTACTAAGCGCGGCCCTGCGCTTAGTAACCCGATGTTTACCCTGGTTACCAGTGAAGACATCGCTGAATCGGCGTCACACACGCCGATTCAGCGATGTCAGCGGGTGATCCAGCGACGAAATAAAGTCCTGATCACTCCCCAGCGACCAACGATCTCTGTTGTGAATTCTGTTATCGAACTCCCTCCTGTGGTCATGAATGGTACTTCGGCGAGTTCTGTCCATGGACTCCCTCTGGTGGCTGTGAGTGGAGCTGCTGCTTCTGAGGTTCCTTCCACAGGTGATGTGATTTATCCTTTGGTTGGCTGCTCTATTTAACTCCACTCAGATCATTACTCCATGCCAGCTGTCAATGTTCTTGTATTGGTTCAGTTCGGTCTTGGATCTTTCTGGTGACCTGTCTACTCCAGCAGAAGCTAAGTCCCTGCTAGTTTATTATTTGTTCATTGTTTTCTTGTCCAGCTTGCTATCATGATTTTGCCTTGCTAGCTGGAAGCTCTGGGATGCAGAGTGGCACCTCCGCACCGTGAGTCCGTGCGGAGGTCTTTTTGCACACTCTGCGTGGTCTTTTTGTAGTTTTTTGTGCTGACCGCAAAGATACCTTTCCTATCCTCAGTCTGTTTAGTAAGTCTGGCCTCCCTTTGCTGAAACCTGTTTCATTTCTGTGTTTGTGACTTTCATTTTAACTCACAGTCAATATATGTGGGGGGCTTCCTTTACCTTTGGGGAATTTCTCTGAGGCAAGGTAGGCTTTATTTTCTATCTCTAGGGCTAGTTAGCTCTTAGGCTGTGAAGAGGCATCTAGGGAGAGTCAGGAACGCTCCACGGCTATTTCTAGTGTGTGATAGGATTAGGGGTTGCGGTCAGCAGAGCTCCCACTTCCCAGAGCTTGTCCTTTGTTAGTTTAACCATCAGGTCTTTTCGGGTGCTCCTAACCACCAGGTCCATAACAGTACAGCTGGCCCAAAGTATTAATGCATCTCAATAGAGGGATAAGAGAAGTTCTGAGACCATTTTTTTTTCTCTGCAGCGTGTTTTGTCTTTCTTTTCCCCTTAACCTCTGGGTGGTTGAGGACACAGGTGTAGATATGGACATTCAAGGTCTGTCCTCTTGTGTGGATCATCTCACTGCAAGGGTACAAAAAATTCAAGATTTTGTGGTTCAGAATCCGATGTTAGAGCCTAGAATTCCTATTCCTGATTTGTTTTCTGGGGATAGATCTAGGTTCCTGAATTTCAAAAATAATTGTAAACTGTTTCTCGCTTTGAAACCCCGCTCCTCTGGTGACCCCGTTCAACAAGTAAAAATCATTATTTCTTTGTTGCGTGGTGACCCTCAAGACTGGGCATTTTCCCTTGCGCCAGGAGATCCTGCATTGCGTAATGTAGATGCGTTTTTTCTGGCGCTTGGATTGCTTTATGATGAACCAAATTCAGTGGATCAGGCAGAGAAAATCTTGCTGGCTTTGTGTCAGGGTCAGGATGAGTCGGAGGTATATTGTCAGAAATTTAGAAAGTGGTCTGTGCTTACTCAGTGGAATGAGTGTGCCCTGGCGGCAATTTTCAGAAAGGGTCTTTCTGAAACCCTTAAGGATGTCATGGTGGGATTTCCCACGCCTGCTGGTCTGAATGAGTCTATGTCCTTGGCCATTCAGATCGATCGGCGCTTGCGGGAGCGCAAAGCTGTGCACCATTTGGCGGTATTCTTTGAGCATAGGCCTGAGCCTATGCAATGTGATAGGACTTTGACCAGAGCTGAACGGCAAGAACACAGACGTCGGAATGGGCTGTGTTTTTACTGTGGTGATTCCACTCATGCTATCTCTGATTGTCCTAAGCGCACTAAGCGGTTCACTAGGTCTGCCACCATTGGTACGGTACAGTCTAAATTTCTTTTGTCCGTTACTCTGATTTGCTCTTTGTCATCCTATTCTGTTATGGCATTTGTGGATTCAGGCGCTGCCCTGAATTTGATGGACTTGGAGTTTGCCAGGCGCTGTGGTTTTTTCTTGGAGCCTTTGCAGTATCCTATTCCATTGAGAGGAATTGATGCTACGCCTTTGGCCAAGAATAAGCCTCAGTATTGGACTCAATTGACCATGTGCATGGCTCCTGCACATCAGGAGGATATTCGCTTTTTGGTGTTGCATAATCTGCATGATGTGGTCGTTTTGGGGTTGCCATGGCTACAGGTCCATAATCCAGTTTTGGATTGGAAATCAATGTCTGTGTCCAGCTGGGGTTGTCAGGGGGTACATGGTGATGTTCCCTTGTTGTCAATTTCGCCTTCCACTCCTTCTGAAGTCCCTGAATTTTTGTCGGATTACCGGGATGTATTTGAAGAGCCCAAATCCAGTGCCCTACCTCCCCATAGGGATTGCGATTGTGCTATTAATTTGATTCCTGGTAGTAAGTTTCCTAAGGGCCGACTGTTCAATTTATCTGTGCCAGAGCACGCCGCTATGTGGAGTTATATAAAGGAATCCTTGGAGAAAGGTCATATTCGCCCATCGTCATCACCGTTGGGAGCAGGGTTCTTTTTTTTGTGGCCAAGAAAGATGGTTCTTTGAGACCTTGTATTGATTACCGCCTTCTTAATAAGATCACAGTCAAATTTCAGTACCCTTTGCCGCTGCTGTCTGATTTGTTTGCTCCGATTAAGGGGGCTAGTTGGTTCACCAAGATAGATCTTCGAGGGGCGTTTAATCTTGTGCGTATTAAACAGGGCGATGAATGGAAAACAGCATTAATTACGCCCGAGAGCCATTTTGAGTACCTGGTTATGCCATTCGGCTTTCTAATGCTCCATCTGTATTTCAGTCCTTTATGCATGACATCTTCCGAGAGTACCTGGATAGATTCATGATTGTATATTTGGATGATATTTTGGTCTTTTCGGATGATTGGGAGTCTCATCTAAAGCAGCTCAGAATGGTGTTCCAGGTCCTTCGTGCAAATTCCTTGTTTGTGAAGGGGTCAAAGTGTCTCTTTGGGGTTCAGAAGGTTTCATTTTTGGGTTTCATTTTTTCCCCTTCTACTATCGAGATGGACCCTGTTAAAGTTCAGGCCATTTATGATTGGACTCAGCCGACATCTGTGAAGAGCCTGCAGAAGTTCCTGGGCTTTGCTAATTTTTAACGTCGCTTCATCGCTAATTTTTCTAGTGTTGCTAAACCGTAAGAAAGGTGCTGATGTGGTCAATTGGTCCTCTGCGGCTGTAGAGGCTTTTCAGGAGTTGAAGCATCGTTTTTCTTCTGCCCCTGTGTTGTGCCAGCCAGATGTTTCGCTCCCGTTTCAGGTCGAGGTTGATGCTTCCGAGATTGGAGCAGGAGCTGTTTTGTCGCAAAGAAGTTCTGATGGCTCGGTGATGAAACCATGTGCTTTCTTTTCTAGAAAGTTCTCGCCTGCTGAGCGCAATAATGATGTTGGCAATCGAGAGTTGTTGGCCATGAAGTGGGCATTCGAGGAGTGGCGACATTGGCTTGAAGGAGCCAAGCATCGCGTGGTGGTTTTGATGGATCACAAGAATTTGACTTATCTTGAGTCTGCCAAATGGTTGAATCCGAGACAGGCTCGATGGTCGCTGTTTTTCTCCCGTTTTGATTTTGTGGTTTCGTACCTTCCGGGCTCTAAGAATGTGAAGGCTGATGCCCTGTCAAGGAGTTTTGTGCCTGACTCTCCTGGTGTTCCTGAGCCGGCGGGTATTCTCAAAGAGGGGGTAATTTTGTCTGCCATCTCCCCTGATTTGCGGCGGGTGCTGCAGAAGTTTCAGGCTGATAGACCTGACCGTTGTCCAGCAGAGAAACTGTTTGTCCCTGATAGATGGACTAGTAGAGTTATCTCTGAGGTTCATTGTTCGGTGTTGGCTGGTCATCCTGGAATCTTTGGTACCAGAGATTTGGTGGCTAGATCCTTTTGGTGGCCTTCTTTGTCACGGGATGTGCGTTCTTTTGTGCAGTCCTGTGGGACTTGTGCTCGGGCTAAGCCCTGCTGTTCTCGTGCCAGTGGGTTGCTTTTGCCCTTGCCGGTCCCGAAGAGGCCCTGGACGCATATTTCCATGGATTTTATTTCAGATCTCCCTGTCTCTCAGAGGATGTCGGTCATTTGCGTTGTTTGTGATCGCTTCTCTAAGATGGTCCATTTGGTACCCTTGTCTAAATTGCCTTCTTCCTCTGATTTGGTGCCATTGTTTTTCCAGCATGTGGTTCGTTTGCATGGCATTCCGGAGAACATCGTCTCGGACAGAGGTTCCTAGTTTGTTTCGAGGTTTTGGCGGTCCTTTTGTGCTAAGATGGGCATTGATTTGTCTTTTTCTTCGGCTTTCCATCCTCAGACAAATGGCCAAACCGAACGAACTAATCAGACTTTGGAAACATATCTGAGATGCTTTGTTTCTGCTGATCAGGATGATTGGGTGTCCTTCTTGCCTTTGGCCGAGTTCGCCCTTAATAATCGGGCCAGCTCGGCTAATTTGGTTTCGCCGTTTTTCTGTAATTCTGGTTTTCATCCTCGTTTCTCTTCAGGGCAGGTTGAGCCTTCGGACTGTCCTGGTTTGGATACTGTGGTGGACAGGTTGCAGCAGATTTGGACTCATGTGGTGGACAATTTTCACATTGTCCTAGGAGAAGGCTCAACGTTTCGCTAACCGCCGGCGCTGTGTTGGTCCCCGACTTCGTGTTGGGGATTTGGTTTGGTTGTCGTCTCGTTATGTTCCTATGAAGGTTTCCTCTCCTAAGTTTAAGCCTCGTTTCATTGGTCCGTATAAGATTTCTGAAGTTCTCAATCCTGTGTCATTTCGATTGGCCCTTCCAGCTTCTTTTGCCATCCATAATGTGTTCCATAGGTCGTTGTTGCGGAGATACGTGGCGCCTATGGTTCCCTCCGTTGATCCTCCTGCCCCGGTGTTGGTTGAGGGGGAGTTGGAGTATGTGGTGGAGAAGATTTTGGATTCTCGTATTTCGAGACGGAAACTCCAGTACCTGGTCAAGTGGAAGGGTTATGGTCAGAAAAATAATTCCTGGGCTTTTGCCTCTGATGTTCATGCGGCCGATCTAGTTCGTGCCTTTCATTTGGCTCGTCCTAATCGACCTGGGGGCTCTAGTGAGGGTTCGGTGACCCCTCCTCAAGGGGGGGTACTGTTGTGAATTCTGTTATCGAACTCCCTCCTGTGGTCATGAATGGTACTTCGGCGAGTTCTGTCCATGGACTCCCTCTGGTGCCTGTGAGTGGAGCTGCTGCTTCTGAGGTTCCTTCCACAGGTGATTTAGTTTAATTCTTTGGCTAGCTGCTCTATTTAACTCCACTCAGATCATTACTCTATGCCAGCTGTCAATGTTCTTGTACTGGTTCAGTTCGGTCTTGGATCTTTCTGGTGACCTGTCTACTCCAGCAGAAGCTAAGTCCCTGCTAGTTTATTATTTGTTCATTGTTTTCTTGTCCAGCTTGCTATCATGTTTTTGCCTTGCTAGCTGGAAGCTCTGGGATGCAGAGTGGCACCTCCGCACCGTGAGTCCGTGCGGAGGTCTTTTTGCACACTCTGTGTGGTCTTTTTGTAGTTTTTTGTGCTGACCGCAAAGATACCTTTCCTATCCTCAGTCTGTTTAGTAAGTCTGGCCTCCCTTTGCTGAAACCTGTTTCATTTCTGTGTTTGTGACTTTCATCTTAAGTCACAGTCAATATATGTGGGGGGCTTCCTTTACCTTTGGGGAATTTCTCTGAGGCAAGGTAGGCTTTATTTTCTATCTCTAGGGCTAGTTAGCTCTTAGGCTGTGAAGAGGCGTCTAGGGAGAGTCAGGAACGCTCCACGGCTATTTCTAGTTGTGTGATAGGATTAGGGGTTGCGGTCAGCAGAGCTCCCACTTCCCAGAGCTTGTCCTTTGTTAGTTTAACCATTAGGTCTTTTCGGGTGCTCCTAACCACCAGGTCCATAACAGATCTCCCAGCAGGGGCCTGATCGTTGGTCGCTGTCACGCATAACGATTTTGTTAATGATATCGTTGCTACGTCACAAAAAGCAACGATATCATTAACAATATCGTTGTGTGACAGTACCTATAGAGTACTAAGACAGAGACATAGTCAAAGGACAAGCCAAGGGTCAGGAGCCAGACGGGAGCGAGGTACCAAGGGGCAAAACAGCAGAACAGTCATAGACAAGCCAAGGGGTCAGAAAGCCAGGACCGACAGAGAAGTACCAAGCAGAAAACAGGGGCAGCAGTCAGGGGGCAAACCGAGTCGTACACAGCAAGGCACACATGCACAGAGGCACAACGATTACAAATGAACAACCTGGGTCAGCTATCTCAGACAGAGTAGATGGAATTATTACCGACTCAGAACCCAGGAACTACCAGCATTAAATACCTGCTCCAGAACCAAAGAGAGGCAGACTAATTTAACCCAGACCTGACCAGGAAGAAGTCGGAACCAGCCCATCCAGAGTAGTGACAGTACCCCCTCTCAATGGGGGGCCACCGGACCCCCAGGTTTCTCAGGAAACTGAGCAGGAAAAAACTGAACCAGACGGTCGGCATGAACTGATCAGGCAGGAACCCAAGAATGATCCTCAGGACCATACCCTTTCTAGTGCAACAGATACTGGAGTGTAAGACAGACCATCCGAGAATCCACAATGTGCTCCACCTTATACTCCTCTTGACCATCAACCAACATGGGTCGTGTGGGACCCAATGACCCCTCATCCACGGCCCCCAAAAGTTTCAGCAGGGACCTATGGAACACATTAGAGATCTCAAAGGAAGAAGGGAGATGCAAACAAAAAGCCACAGGGTTGACCACTTTCATGATTTCATAGGGGCCAATAAACTGAGGTCCCAATTTTGCCGAAGGAACCCTAAGTTTAATGTTCCTGGTGGACAACCACACTTTATCACCAACCCGGAGAGAAGGTCCCACAGCCTGTCTCCTGTCTGCAAAATCTTTAAACTTCCTCTGAGCCTCCTCAATGTTCCTTTGACCTCCTGCCATAAATCGCTCAACCGTTGTACAGCAACATCAGCCCCAAGGCACCCAGAGTCCAAACGAGAGAACTTCCAAAGTGTGGATTGAACCTGTAATTGCAGAAGAAAGGGTAGATGCCTGTCAAGTAATTCACTTGTGTAAGATAGCGCTTACTGCATGTCTTGGGGGACACTCGCTTGGCAACAGGATAAATGCACAGGGGCATGGTTTTTAACACAAAACAGTCTATCCGGTTTATTTTATTATTAAAAACGTCAAAACAATGCTGAATACACACTACCACTTCAATCAAGTGTAGGAAAGACGATAAATGCAAAATTTAAAACATGATGAGTGACCGCATGCCGCACAGTTCATCAATGATCATGGAACACAACAAGCACCAACAGACTGTTCCACTGGCAGATACTTCTCTGCCGTTATAATAGCCCCCTTCCCGGGTGTTACCTTTCTAGAGCTCCTGCTCCACATGTTGACCTCCTGTCAGTCCTTTCTCCTGGGAACCTGCCAAACTGGGATCCCAGTCACGGACAATGCCTTGCTCACCAGGACACCTGACAGTCCAGATCCCCAGAGGGGCTGTAGCTTCCCCAATGCAGTGCCGTTGTAGACTCTGCATACATTCGGCCTTTCCGTGCGCTCTTCAGGACGTCCATCTCCACCTAGGACCATCCAACAAACAGGCCACTGAGTGTGCTGTTCAGGACGCCCATCCCTACCTGGGACCGTCCAACACACAAGTCTCTCAGTGCGCTATTCATGGATCCGATCCTACTCCCAGGATCTCCCAACACATAAGACTTCAGATCCACGGCCTCTCAGTGTGCTATTCAGGGATCTGGTCCACACACAGGACCTCCCAACACACAAGCCATCCAGGATCTACACACTCTCCATTACAGAGCATGTGACCACTACCATGGTCACATTATGCAGTTGTTGTAACCACTCCCATAGATGGGTGGTGTGTGTGGTTAGCCAGACCCATGCAGCTCTCCAGCTAACCCTGCAAGCCTCCCTTTACAAACTATACACACACCAAACACTTGTGGTACTACAGGTCCGAGAACAACAACATTACTGGCTTACAGCGCAGACTCCCTCTGTGACACATACTAGCCATTTACAATCCTGCTGGTCACTGTTTTACCCTCATAATCACAGATACGCCTCCATGCACATCCAGAGGAGCACCTATAGCACCCCTAGCTGTAACAAGGGGTCACTGCATCACACATGGTTATTAAAAGTAAACTCCACTAACTGCAAGGCATCACACCATTCCTCCTGTCTGAAAGTGGAGATACAACTCAAAATTTGTTCCAACGACTGGTTGGTCCGTTCCGTCTGACCGTAGGTCTCCGGATGGTATGCGGACGAATAAGACAACACAATACCCAATTTTTGGCAAAATGCCCTACAAACCTGGACACAAACTGCACTCCACGATCAGACACCACACTCAAGGGCACACCATGCAAATTAACCACATGTTGTACTAGCAACCTAGACAGGGTTTCTGTAGAAGGTAAAGCCACCAAGGGTATAAAGTGTGCTTGTTTAGAAAACCTGTCCACCACTACCCATATGACAGTATTACCCTTAGAAGTGGGAAGATTGGTGATAAAACATGGACAAATGTGTCCATAGTCTATCAGGAACTGGCAAAGGCACCCATTCCCCGGCTGGCTGATTATGAGAGCACTTAGCGTGGACACAAACTTCACCACATCAGACAAAAATGAGGACCACCAGGACACCCTCGCAATGTCCCCATGAGCAGCCGAGATCCCAGGATGTCCACCCAATGTCGAGTCACGAAACTCCTCAAGAACCCTGAGATGGAATTGAATTGAGATAAACAGCTTATCAACTGGTTTGGACGGGTGGGGGGGGGGGGGGTAGTGGCACGAGATTGGGCCTCCCGAATCTTCCATTCCAACCCGGATGACACATCAGCCACCACCACCCCAGATTGAAAAATGGAGGATGGAGATTCGGGAGGAGAAACTGGATCCAGGCTCCGGGACAAGGCATAGGCCCTAACATTTTTGGATCCAGGATGAAAAGTGATCGAAAACTGGAACTGGGGGAAAAACAGAGACCATCTAACCTGCCTAGGGGTCAACCTCTTAGCCGATTCAATGTACGTCAGGTTTTTGTGATCAGTAACCACTGTAATGGGATGAGCCACTCCTCCAAAAAATGCCTCCAATCCTTAAAAGCAAACTTGACAGCAAGAAGTTCCCAATTACCCACATCATAATTTCTTTCTGCTGGGGAGAACTTTTTGGAGAAGAAGGCGCATGGTCTCAGATTGGTCAATGTGGCGGACCCCTGGGACAACATCGTCCCCACCTCAACCTCCGAGGCATTAATCTCTACAATAAAGGGCTCAGATGCATCTGGCTGTACCAAAACCGAGGCAGTCATTAAACTTTTTTTTAACAATAAAAATGCTGCTACCGCTGAGGCAGGTCAGTTCTTAATGTCAGCCCCCTTCTGTGTCAAATCGGTGAGGGGCTTGACTACCTGTGTGAACACCTTAATAAACCTCCAGTAGTAATTGGCGAATCCCAAAAAGCATTGCAGACCTTTCAGGTCTCGAGGCTGAACCCAATCTACAATGGCTTCAACCTTCTTGGGATCCATGTGAAATCCGTGCGGCAGCCTCCTAAGAAAGGACACGAAAGGAATTGTGCTGTAGTGAGTGAGAAAAGAAGTCATAGCAACAGGAGTGAAACATCAGTGGGAGACCAGCTAGAAGCAGGCTGCCTCCAACTGAAGCGCAGATCCAGTGGCCAGAATACAGAGGGAGTAATAGACTCTACGCTTTACTTCAGAGACCGGCAGGGCAGTCGATTCCAAGTTGGCTGTCCGACCTAAACACCTAAGCAGACACGGTGGCAATAGCGGAGGAGGGGCGTCACTAGGGTCCTTATAAAATAGCCTCAGGCCATCACCGCCATATGGGTTTGTCCTATCCATCTGGGGGACAGAGAGAGAGAAGTAACAACAGTGAGGACCTTATGGTAGCTAATGCAAGTAGGGACCTACTACGTTACTGTGTGCAAGGGGAAGGCTACTGATTTCCACCTGGATAAGGGGACTCTGGAATTGCCATCAGACCGGCCAGACCCTGCCTACCCTGTCATCCGGCACTCTGGACTGTGGATGCTGAAGCCTTCAGTAAAGGTAAAGAGACTGCACCCATTGTGTCCTCGTTATTTGCCGCGCCTAACATCATCCACCATCAACATCTAGAATCCCTGGGGAAATACTTCACCTGTGGGAAAGTATACCATCTAGCTGCCATAACATCACCCCAATGGACCCCTAAGCAGCATCGGTCACCCTGACCAAATACCACAAGTGGCGTCACAAACACTACCGTTATCTACGAACTCTGCCTTGTATTGGGCGCCCCTCATAGGGCCATGGTCCGGGTCGGGCCACCGTGACATCCTCACTGAGGGAACTGAAGGACCCGGTACCAAGTACCCCATTGCCCTTACGTGGGGGCGATCCACTCGGACTGTCCCCTACGGAATAGTCCTCTGAGCGTTGATAAATATGTGATTCTTCAGAATTTACTGTATTTTAGTCTTTGCCTGATGAAGAGACCTGTGTAGTCTCGAAAGCTTGCAATTTATTACCATCTTTTCAGTTAGCCATTAAAAGGTATCAACCACTGAGGACTCTCAATTCTAAATATGAGTCATTACAAGATACTTCTGGTGCCCACCACCTGTAATCAGAACAGTACCACTCGGCAGAGAGCTTCCCCTGAGTGAGACCCATTATCGTGTCCTCAGCCAATCTCACTCGATCGGGTTCATCGTAAATGAGACCCAAGGCCTCGAAGAACTGATCCACAGACATTCTCTCAGGGAAGGTAGGGGGCAGGGAGAAAGCCTAGGACTGCGGGCCCTCATGTAACAAACACATCACAATCCCTACCCTTTGAATCTCGTCCCCTGAAGACCTAGGACGCAGGGAAAACAATAACTTGCAACTCTCCCTAAAGATCCCAAATTTACTTTTATCCCCAGAAAAGGTATCTGGTAATTTTACAGAGGGTTCAGGAGAAGAAAGGGAAACATCTGAGACAGCCCCATCCATACTGCCAGACGGAGAGGTGACACCCCGAACCGCACTAACCGTATCTGCAGAATCTCCTTTAATGCTTTGGGTCCGTTATAATGTAATGATGCTGCCCGGTGTCATAGAGAGGCAGCCTAAAAGGGCACAAGTGGGAGGGCAGGGAGAGGGAGGAATGAGGCACACAGGACCTGAACTAGGCAGGTCACGTGATCACTGCAGGGATGATGGGGCGGAGCTACCGTGCAAGACCGGAGGGTCTACCAAAAAACGCTGGACACAGAGTTCTAAGACAGAGACATAGTCAAAGGACAAGCCGAGGGTCAGGAGCCAGACGGGAGCAAGCTACCAAGGGGCAAAACAGCAGATTAGTCAGAGACAAGCCAAGGGGTCAGAAAACCAGGACAGGCATAGGAGTACCAAGCAGAAAGCAAGTGCAGTAGTCAGGAGCAAACTGGGTCATACACAGCAAGGCACACACGCACAGAGGCACAGTGAATACAGATGAATAACGTGGGTCAGCTGTTGTGAATTCTGTGGCTGAATTCACTCCTGTGGTCACAAGTGGTACTGCAGCTTCTGAGCTTCCTCCCTCAGGTGTTCTGGTGAGCTCGTTAACTGCTTCATTACTTAACTCCGCCTGATGCTGCTATCCTTGCTCCTTGTCAATGTTTCAGTGTTGGATCTGAGCTTCTCTTGATTGTTCCTGTGACCTGCTGCTCTGTATAGCTAAGTGCTTTTTGTTTTTTTGTTGCTTTTTTTCTGTCCAGCTTGTCTTTTGTTTTGCTGGAAGCTCTGAGACGCAAAGGGTGTACCGCCGTGCCGTTAGTTCGGCACGGTGGGTTTTTTTTGCCCCCCTTGCGTGGTTTTGCTTTAGGGTTTTTTGTAGACTGCAAAGTTCGCTTTACTGTCCTCGCTCTGTCCTAGAATATCGGGCCCCACTTTGCTGAATCTATTTCATCCCTACGTTTTGTCTTTTCATCTTACTCACAGTCATTATATGTGGGGGGCTGCCTTTTCCTTTGGGGAATTTCTCTGGGGCAAGTCAGGCCTATTTTTCTATCTTCAGGCTAGCTAGTTTCTTAGGCTGTGCCGAGTTGCCTAGGTAGTTGTTAGGCGCAATCCACAGCCGCTTTTAGTTGTGTTTAGGATAGGATCAGGTGTGCAGTCTACAGAGTTTCCACGTCTCAGAGCTCGTTCTTGTATTTTTGGGTATTTGTCAGATCACTGTGTGCGCTCTGATCGCTAAGCACACTGTGTTTCTGGATTGCCTTCATAACACCTGTCATTAGCAAACATAACAGTACAAGGAGCCAAACTAATGATTCTCAATAGAGGGAAAGAAAAAGTTCTGACATCATTTTTTTTTTTTTTCTGCTCTGTGTTCACTTTTTTTTTTTCCCCTAGACATTTGGGTGATTCTGGACACAGGTGTGGACATGGATATTCAGGGTCTGTGCTCTTCAATGGATAATCTCGTTATAAATGTACAAAAAATTCAAGATACTATTGATCAGTAATCTATGTTAGAACCAAGAATTCCTATTCCTGATTTGTTTTTTGGAGATAGAACTAAGTTTCTAAGTTTCAAAAATAATTGTAAGCTATTTCTGGCCTTGAAACCTCATTCTTCTGGTAATCCTATTCAACAGGTTTTGATTATTATTTCTTTTTTGCGCGGCGACCCTCAAGACTGGGCATTTTCTCTTGCGCCAGGAGACCCTGCATTGAGTACTGTCGATGCGTTTTTCCTGGCGCTCGGATTGCTGTACGATGAGCCTAATTCAGTGGATCAGGCTGAGGAAAATTTGCTGGCTTTGTGCCAGGGTCAGGATGATATAGAAGTATATTGTCAGAAATTTAGGAAATGGTCAGTACTCACTCAGTGGAATGAATCTGCGCTGGCAGCTTTGTTCAGAAAGGGTCTCTCTGAGGCTCTAAAGGATGTCATGGTGGGATTTCCTATGCCTGCTGGTTTGAATGAGTCTTTGTCTTTGGCCATTCAGATCGGTCGACGCTTGCGCGAGCGTAAATCTGTGCACCATTTGGCGGTACTGCCTGAGGTTAAACCTGAGCCTATGCAGTGCGATAGGACTATGACTAGAGTTGAACGGCAGGAATACAGATGTCTGAATGGTCTGTGTTTCTACTGTGGTGATTCCACTCATGCTATTTCTGATTGTCCTAAGCGCACTAAGCGGTCCGCTAGGTCTGCCGTCATTGGTACTGTACAGTCCAAATTCCTTCTGTCCATTACCTTGATATGCTCTTTGTCGTCGTTTTCTGTCATGGCGTTTGTGGATTCGGGCGCTGCCCTGAATCTGATGGATTTGGATTATGCTAAACGTTGTGGGTTTTTCTTGGAGCCTTTGCGGTGTCCTATTCCATTGAGAGGAATTGATGCTACACCTTTGGCCAAGAATAAACCTCAATACTGGGCCCAGCTGACCATGTGCATGGCTCCTGCACATCAGGAAGTTATTCGCTTTCTGGTGTTGCATAATCTGCATGATGTGGTCGTGTTGGGGTTGCCATGGCTACAAACCCATAATCCAGTATTGGATTGGAATTCCATGTCGGTATCCAGCTGGGGTTGTCAGGGGGTACATGGTGATGTTCCATTTTTGTCGATTTCATCATCCACCTCTTCTGAGGTCCCAGAGTTCTTGTCTGATTATCAGGATGTATTTGAAGAGCCCAAGTCCGATGCTCTACCTCCGCATAGGGATTGTGATTGTGCTATCAATTTGATTCCTGGTAGTAAATTCCCTAAAGGTCGATTATTTAATTTATCCGTGCCCGAACACGCCGCTATGCGCAGTTATGTGAAGGAATACCTGGAGAAGAACATATTCGCCCATCGTCATCACCACTGGGAGCAGGGTTCTTCTTTGTAGCCAAGAAGGATGGTTCGCTGAGACCGTGTATTGATTACCGCCTTCTTAATAAGATCACTGTTAAATTTCAGTATCCCTTGCCATTGTTATCTGACTTGTTTGCTCGGATTAAGGGGGCTAGTTGGTTCACTAAGATAGATCTTCGTGGTGCGTATAATCTGGTGATAATCAGGCAAGGAGATGAATGGAAAACTGCATTCAATACGCCCGAGGGTCATTTTGAGTATCTAGTGATGCCGTTCGGACTTGCCAATGCTCCATCTGTGTTTCAGTCTTTTATGCATGACATCTTCCGTGAGTATCTGGATAAATTCCTGATTGTTTACTTGGATGACATTTTGATCTTCTCAGATGATTGGGAGTCTCATGTGAAGCAGGTCAGAATGGTTTTTCAGGTCCTGCGTGCTAACTCTTTGTTTGTGAAGGGATCAAAGTGTCTCTTCGGTGTGCAGAAAGTTTCATTTTGGGGGTTCATCTTTACCCCTTCTACTATCGAGATGGATCCAGTTAAGGTCCAAGCCATCCAGGATTGGATTCAGCCGACATCTCTGAAAAGTCTGCAAAAGTTCCTGGGCTTTGCTAATTTTTATCGTCGCTTCATCTGTAATTTTTCTAGCATTGCCAAACCATTGACCGATTTGACCAAGAAGGGTGCTGATTTGGTTAATTGGTCTTCTGCTGCTGTGGAAGCTTTTCAGGAGTTGAAGCGTCGTTTTTGTTCTGCCCCTGTGTTGTGTCAGCCAGATGTTTCTCTTCCGTTCCAGGTCGAGGTTAATGCTTCTGAGATTGGAGCAGGGGCGGTTTTGTCACAGAGAGGTTCTGATTGCTCAGTGATGAAACCATGTGCTTTCTTTTCCAGGAAGTTTTCGCCCGCTGAGCGTAATTATGATGTGGGCAATCGAGAGTTGCTGGCCATGAAGTGGGCATTCGAGGAGTGGCGTCATTGGCTTGAAGGAGCTAAGCATCGCGTGGTGGTATTGACTGATCATAAGAACTTGACTTATCTCGAGTCTGCCAAGCGCTTGAATCCTAGACAGGCCCGTTGGTCGTTATTTTTTGCCCGCTTCGACTTTGCGATTTCGTACCTTCCGGGCTCTAAAAATGTGAAGGCGGATGCTCTGTCTAGGAGTTTTGTGCCCGACTCTCCGGGTTTATCTGAGCCAGCGGGTATCCTCAAGGAAGGAGTCATTGTGTCTGCCATCTCCCCTGATTTGCGGCGGGTGCTGCAAAAATTTCAGGCGAATAAACCTGATCGTTGTCCAGCAGAGAAACTGTTCGTCCCTGATAGGTGGACTAATAAACTTATCTCTGAACTTCATTGTTCGGTGTTGGCTGGTCATCCTGGAATCTTTGGTACCAGAGAGTTAGTGGCTAGATCCTTCTGGTGGCCATCTCTGTTACGGGATGTACGTACTTTTGTGCAGTCCTGTGGGATTTGTGCTAGGGCTAAGCCCTGCTGTTCTCGTGCCAGTGGGTTGCTTTTGCCCTTGCCGGTCCCAAAGAGGCCTTGGACACATATTTCGATGGATTTCATTTCTGACCTTCCCGTTTCTCAAAAGATGTCAGTCATTTGGGTGGTCTGTGATCGCTTTTCTAAAATGGTCCATCTGGTGCCCTTGGCTAAATTGCCTTCCTCCTCTGATTTGGTACCTTTGTTCTTTCAGCATGTGGTTCGGTTGCATGGCATTCCTGAGAATATTGTTTCTGACAGAGGTTCCCAGTTTGTTTCAAGGTTTTGGCGAGCCTTTTGTGGTAGGATGGGCATTGACCTATCCTTTTCCTCGGCTTTCCATCCTCAGACTAATGGCCAGACCGAACGAACCAATCAGACCTTGGAAACATATCTGAGATGTTTTGTTTCTGCAGACCAGGATGATTGGGTGTCCTTTTTGCCGTTGGCTGAGTTCGCCCTTAATAATCGGGCCAGCTCGGCTACCTTGGTTTCTCCATTTTTTTGCAATTCTGGGTTCCATCCTCGTTTCTCTTCAGGACAGATTGAGTCTTCGGACTGTCCTGGTGTGGATTCTGTGGTGGATAGGTTGCAGCAGATCTGGACTCAGGTAGTGGACAATTTGATCTTGTCCCAGGAGAAAGCTCAACTTTTCGCTAATCGCAGACACCGTGTGGGTCCCCGACTTCGTGTTGGGGATCTGGTTTGGTTATCTTCTCGTCATATTCCTATGAAGGTTTCCTCTCCTAAATTTAAACCTCGTTTTATTGGTCCGTATAGGATTTCTGAGGTTCTCAATCCTGTGTCTTTTCGTTTGACCCTCCCAGACTCCTTTTCCATACATAATGTATTCCATAGGTCGTTGTTGCGGAGATACGTGGCACCTATGGTTCCATCTGTTGAGCCTCCTGCCCCGGTTTTGGTGGAGGGGGAATTGGAGTATATTGTGGAGAAGATTTTGGATTCTCGTGTTTCTAGACGGAAACTCCAGTATCTGGTTAAATGGAAGGGTTATGCTCAGGAAGATAATTCCTGGGTTTTTGCCTCTGATGTTCATGCTTCCGATCTTGTTCGTGCCTTTCATGCGGCTCATCCTGGTCGGCCTGGGGGCTCTGGTGAGGGTTCGGTGACCCCTCCTCAAGGGGGGGGTACTGTTGTGAATTCTGTGGCTGAATTCACTCCTGTGGTCACAAGTGGTACTGCAGCTTCTGAGCTTCCTCCCTCAGGTGTTCTGGTGAGCTCGTTAACTGCTTCATTACTTAACTCCGCCTGATGCTGCTATCCTTGCTCCTTGTCAATGTTTCAGTGTTGGATCTGAGCTTCTCCTGATTGTTCCTGTGACCTGCTGCTCTGTATAGCTAAGTGCTTTTTGTTTTTTTGTTGCTTTTTTTCTGTCCAGCTTGTCTTTTGTTTTGCTGGAAGCTCTGAGACGCAAAGGGTGTACCGCCGTGCCGTTAGTTCGGCACGGTGGTTTTTTTTTGCCCCCCTTGCGTGGTTTTGCTTTAGGGTTTTTTGTAGACTGCAAAGTTCGCTTTACTGTCCTCGCTCTGTCCTAGAATATCGGGCCCCACTTTGCTGAATCTATTTCATCCCTACGTTTTGTCTTTTCATCTTACTCACAGTCATTATATGTGGGGGGCTGCCTTTTCCTTTGGGGAATTTCTCTGGGGCAAGTCAGGCCTATTTTTCTATCTTCAGGCTAGCTAGTTTCTTAGGCTGTGCCGAGTTGCCTAGGTAGTTGTTAGGCGCAATCCACAGCCGCTTTTAGTTGTGTTTAGGATAGGATCAGGTGTGCAGTCTACAGAGTTTCCACGTCTCAGAGCTCGTTCTTGTATTTTTGGGTATTTGTCAGATCACTGTGTGCGCTCTGATCGCTAAGCACACTGTGTTTCTGGATTGCCTTCATAACACCTGTCATTAGCAAACATAACAGTCAGCTATCTCAGACCGAGTAGATGGAAGTATAACTGACTCAGAGCCTAGGAACTACCAGCATTAAATAGCCGCCCCAGAACCAAAGAGAGGCGGACTAATTTAACCCAGACCAGAAGAGGAAGAAGCCAGAGCCAGCCCATCCAGAGTCATGACGCCAACATGCTGGCCTTCATGGACCATTCTGTTCATTAGTCATCCCTCATGTCCCTTGCTTGCCATTTTAGCCATATGTAAATTGCTGCTCTCTTCCAATATTCTGCTCTTCAGTCTATCTCTTCAAGATTACAGTGGTTCCAATTCCTAAAGATCCTGCTGCCATCCTTTTCATATTTTCTGTGGCTCAGTATAGACATAAAATACCTTTAGCATGTTATCTCCTTACGGCCAACAAAACTGTTATTCCTAGACTTTGCAAACTCGTAGACTCATTGACACTGAAGGAGTGGTATAGTGAGACACAGACGCAGCAAATAAAAGATCTGATGACAAAATCCCCTATGGAATTTCACTACTATTAATCCTCCCAAACAATATGTTGGGCTCAATATACTTAATAATTTGCCCATCTATAATCAGTTAACCTTCTGCTATCAAAATCTTTTTTATCCAGCAGCATCTTTTGGTTGTGTTGGAACATATACGCTCCTCTATTCATTGTTTTTTAAAGTTGAGGGTAGACATAAGTCCATCAAGTTGAGCCCATTGCCTAACATGTTAATCCAGAGGAAGACAAATACACAATGAGGCAGATGGTAAATGCCCCATACTAGGGGAAAAATTCCTTACCGACCTGACATAGAGCGACAGCCTCAAAATCTTAATGATTTAGAGATGATCTGCAAAGAGGCAAAGAGGAGTTGACTAAAATGCCTCCTGACGTGCACAACCCTCATCATCAACTACAAAAAATGTCTGACTGCTGTGCTTGCCAACAAGGATTTTGCCACCAAGTATTTAGCCTTGTTTGGAGAGGGATCTAATACTTATCTCTCACTGCAAAATGCAAATACATTTATATAATTTATGCAATATGATTTTCTAGATTTCATTTTTCATATGCAATCTCTCAATGTTAAAGTTAACCTACCCTTAAAATTATAGACTGTTCATGTCTTTGTCAGTGGGCAAACTTACAAAATCAGCAAGGGATCAAATAATTATTTCCATCATTGTATTTCTACATTGTAATAAGAATATATTTTATAGAGGCAAAACTATGTTCTCGTCATGGGCATTTGTGGAGACACAGGGGTCAGCGAGTGCTCTAGTCTGCTGGCTCGAGACCGCATGGACCAGGGATCATCTAATTGAACGCCCGCTCTCCTTTTACTGTGGGCATAATACTACTCAGACAACACAGGGTGAGGGTAAAACAGTGTGGCAATACTTTATTCCACCATAAAACAGGCAAATAACACATAGAACAGTCCCAGCAAAATACCATAGATGGTGCAAAATTATAGAGTCTCACCCTGACTCACCAGGATTAAAACCAGCTGCGACTTCCAGAGTTGACTACTTCACCTGTGGCACAAGCTTAGGAAACTGACAGTCCATTGAGATACAAGTCTAGGTGACCGGAGGGTCACAGCCTAGCTTCTCCCAACATCTCGATGGAGCAAGGTGACCAGTGGGTCCAAATCCTGACTTCCCCAATCTTATTCATGGGTTCAGTGATGGTCAATAGGGCTGATCTGTATTCTTTCAGCCGGGGTCATGGTCCTCTAAGCCGGCATCCTGTAGAATGTCAAATCTCTGTCCCTCGTGATGAAGCCATGATGTTCTGGCAGCTGTCTTGTAGAGTGTTCCTGGCTCTGTTTTTGTAAAGAGTCCCTGGGTCTCTGGATCTCTTGGTACAGAGGCTTATGCCCATTATACAGTTCACAACTGTTGTCCTTCAAGTCATCATCCTGAGGTCAAGAGGAAGATCTGATGAGATTAACTCGCATTGTTTGAGTATTTTATCAATTCGCATAGTTTTTACTTCTTTGTTTTGCAACAAGTTCCCACAAAATGGTCAATTAACATATTATCAAATATCCAATGTTAAATGACCCTGCATCTTGTTCTTGCAAAGATAGCAGACAATAAGCTGTAGGAGCAGATAAAAGAAGCAAACAACATAAATTCAAACATATCAAAGATCAATGTTTAAGACTCATGCGACAACAGTATACATTGTTACTAACCAACTAATAATAATAATTAACCTCTTTCCGACAATGGGCATAAATTTACGCCGATGTCGGACTCCCTCCCTTTGATGTGCTCCGGTGGTGAGCCCACATTTTTCCCAGCACATATCAGCTGTTTTAAACAGCTTACATGTGCCCGCAAGATTGCGATCCACCCGCGGCTATTAAATCGTTAAATGCCGCTGTCAAACTCTGACAGCAGCATTTAACATGTGCTTCTGGCAATCAAGCCGGAAATCCCGCCACCGGTGACCCCGTCACGTGATCATAGGTTACCGATGGGTCGGATTGCTGTGAGCACCGCCTGTATGTAGCAGAGCCGATTGGGTTAGGGCAGCTTTTAGTCTTCTATAGAGACTATTGAAGCATGCCAAAAGTAAAAAAAAGTTTTTAAAAATATAAAAAAATTTAAAAAATCCAAAAGTTCAAATCACCCTCCTTTTACCCCATTCAAAATAAAACAAAAAAATCAAACATACACATATTTGGTATCACCAAGTTCAGAATCGCCCAATCTATCAATAAAAAGGATTAACCTGATCGTTAAATGGCTTAGCGAGATAAAAAGTCAGAATGCCAGAGTTACGGGTTTTTTTGGTTGCCGCGACATTGCATTAAAATGCAATAATGGACGATCAAAAAATCTTATCTGCACCAAAATTATATAATTAAAAACATCAGCTCAGCACACAAAAATAAGACCTCACCCAACCCCAGATCACGAAAAATGGAGACGCTAAGGATATCGGAAAATGGTGCAATTTTTTTTAAACAAAGTTTGGAATTTTTTTTCACAACTTGGGTAAATAAGAACCTAGACATATTTGGTGTCTATGAACATGTAATAAAGGCACAGATGATTGGCCTCGGGGAGACCAAAACATCCAACACCGCGGAGACACCATCACGTGCTTCTCAACGCAGTGATTCCAGAACACTGCCCCCATCCCTTATGGGAAATATGCAGATGCATGTAAAGAAGCTGCGGAGACACCATCACGTGTTTCTCGACGCAAGCAGTGAATAGCCAGGCCTTTCCCCGGGAAGGAACAACCACGGGAAGGGCAGCATCCTATGAAGGAAAGCCACCTATGCCAAGCATGGTATCCATCCACAGACAGCTGTTTCGGGGTTTTTGCCCCTCATCAGTGTGGAGTAGGAATCTGGCTATTAGGAGCAGTGCCTAGTAAAAAGGCTATAAAGGCACAGATGATTGGCCTCGGGGAGACCAAAACATCCAACACTGTGGAGACACCATCACGTGTTTCTCAACGCAGTGATTCCAGAACACTGCCCCCATCCCTTATGGGAAATATGCAGATGCATGTAAAGAAGCTGCGGAGACACCATCACGTGTTTCTCGACGCAAGCAGTGAATAGCCAGGCCTTTCCCCGGGAAGGAACAACCACGGGAAGGGCAGCATCCTATGAAGGAAAGCCACCTATGCCAAGCATGGTATCCATCCACAGACAGCTGTTTCGGGGTTTTTGCCCCTCATCAGTGTGGAGTAGGAATCTGGCTATTAGGAGCAGTGCCTAGTAAAAAGGCTATAAAGGCACAGATGATTGGCCTCGGGGAGACCAAAACATCCAACACCGCGGAGACACCATCACTTGCGTCGAGAAACACGTGATGGTGTCTCCGCAGCTTCTTTACACGCATATGAACATGTAATGACCTGGAGAATAATAATGGCAGGTCAGTTTTAGCATTTAGTGAACCTAGTAAAACAAAACAAAAACAACTGTGGGATTGCACTTTTTTGCAATTTCATTGCACTTGGAATTTGTTTCCCATTTTCGAGTTCATGACATGGTAAAACCAATGGTGTCATTCAAAAGTACAACGTGTCCTGCAAAAAACAAGCCCTCACATGGCTATTTTGACCAAAAATAAAAACTGAAAATGCAAATCCCTTTCCAGACCTGTGACACAGCATATGCGTCATGAAAGTTGGTGTCAATCCGACCTGTGACGCATATGCTGCATCACAGAATAATCGCGTTCCTGCAGATTGGGTGAATGGGTTAACTCAAATTTCACCCGACCTGCAGGGACAGGGGGAGTGGTACTTCAGCCCAGGGGGGCGGCTTTGCCCCCACGTGACTACGATTGCTCTGATTGGCTGTTTCAACTTCAACAGCCAATCAGAGCAATTTGTAATATTTCACCTATGAAACTTGGTGAAATATTACAATCCAATGCAATATCATCGGCCACGGCTGGAGACCTCGATCTGCCCCCGCCACCAACTGACGGAGGTGATTTGCCGCCGCCGTCAGTCTTTCTTCCCCTCTGTCCTGTCCTCTGCTGCCCTCCTCTCCCCTCCGCCCCCCTGCTGTCCGATCCCACTACCCCATACTTACCGAGTCCCGGTGTCCCTCCGTCTTCTCCTATGGGCACCGCCATCTTCCAAAATGGCGGGTGCATGCGCAGTGTGCCTGCCGAATCTGCCGGACGGCAGATTTATTCCAGGTACATTTCTAAGACCGTGATCAAAATAAAAAAAAATAGTAAATAAACCCCCCCTTTATCACCCCCATAGGTAGGGAACATAATAAAATAAAGAAAATATATATATTTTTATTTTTCTGCTAGGATTAGTGTTAGAATTAGGATTAGGGTTAGAATTAGGGTTAGGGTTGGAATTAGGGTTAGAATTAGGGTTAGGGTTAGAATTAGGCTATGTGCACACGGTGCAGATTTGGCTGCGGATCTGCAGCGGATTGGCCGCTGCAGATTCATAGCAGTTTTCCATCACGTTTACAGTACTATGTAATCCTGTGGAAAACCAAATCCGCTGTGCCCATGGTGCGGAAAATACCACTCAGTATTTTCCACAGCATGACAATACTTTGTGCAGATTCCGTACCGTTTTACACTTGTTCCTGTATAGGAATCCGCAGGTGAAATCTGCACAAAAAACACTGGAAATCTGCGGTAAATCCGCAGGTAAAACACAGCTTTTCAAAAATGGTGCAGAAAAATCTGCACACAAATTCGCAACGTGGGCACATAGCCTTAGGGTTAGGGTTGGAATTAGAGTTAGGGTTGGAATTAGGGTTAGGCTTGTAGTTAGGGTTATGGTTAGGGTTGGGATTAGGGTTAGGGGTGTGTTGGGGTTAGGGTTGTGGTTAGGGTTGGGATTAGGGTTAGGGGTGTGTTGGGGTTAGGGTTGTGGTTAGGGGTTTGTTGGGGTTAGGGTTGTGATTAGGGTCATGGCTAGAGTTGGGATTAGGGTTAGGGATGTGTTGGGGTTAGTGTTGGAGTTAGAATTGAGGGGTTTCCACTCTTTATGCACATCAGGGGGTCTCCAAACGCGAAATGGCGCCACCATTGATTCCAGCCAATCTTGCATTCAAAAAGTCAAATAGTAGTTTACCCCCACATTTGGGGTACCAGCATACTCAGGATAAACTGAACAACAACTTTTGGTGTCCAATTTCTCCTGTTACCCTTGTGAAAAAATAAAATTGCGGGCTAAAAAATCATTTTTGAGGAAAGTAAAATGAATTTTTATTTTCACGGCTCTGATTTATAAACTTCTGTGAAGTACTTGGGGGTTCAAAGTGCTCACCACACATCTAGATAAGTTCCTTGAGGGGTCTAGTTTTCAAAATGGGGTCACTTATGGGGGGTTTCTACTGTTTAGGCACATCAGGGGCTCTGTAAATGCAACGTGACACCAGTAGACCATTCCACCAAAGTCTGCATTTCAAAATGTCACTACTTCCCTTCCGAGCCCCGACATGTGCCCAAAAAGTGGTTTACCCCTACATATGATTAGATTAGTTCCTTGGGAGGTCTAGTTTCAAAAATGGGGTCACTTGTAGGGGAGCTCCAATGTTTAGGCACACAGGGGCTCTCCAAACGTGACATGGTATCCACTAATGATTGGAGCTAATTTTCCAATCAAAAAGTCAAATGGCGCTCCTTCCCTTCCGAGCCCTGCCGTGCAACCAAACAGTGGTTTACCCGCACAAGTGAATTATCGGTATACTCAGGAGAAATTGCCCAACAAATTTTAGGATCCATTTTATCCTGTTGCCCTTGTGAAAATGAAAAACTTGAGGCTAAAAGAACTTTTTTGTGAAAAAAGTACTTTTTCATTTTTATGGATCAATTTGTGAAGCACCTAGGGGTTTAAAGTGTTCACTATCATCTAGATAAGTTCTTTGGGGGGTCTAGTTTCCAAAATGGGGTCACTTGTGGGGGAGCTCAAATCTTTAGGTGTCTGCTAAAGATTGGAGCCAATTTTTCATTCAAAAAGTCAAATGGCGCTCCTTCCCTTCCGAGCCCTGTTGTACGCCCAAACAGTAGTCCCCCCCACATATGGGGTATCGGCGTACTCAGAACAATTTAGACAACAACTTTTGAGGTTGAGTTTCTCCTTTTACCCTTGGGAAAATAAAAAAATTGTTGGCTAAAAGATCATTTTTTGGGACTAAAAAGTTAAATGTTCATTTTTCCCTCCATGTTGTTTCTGCTGCTGTGAAACACCTGAAGGGTTAATAAACATCTTGAATTTAGTTTTGAGCACCTGCAGTTTTTTTAGAATGGTGTCACTTTTGGGTATTTTCAGCCATATAGACCCCTCAAACTGACTTGAAATATGAGGTGGTCCCTAAAAAAAATGGTTTTGTAATTTTTTTAGTAAAAATGAGAAATCGCTGGTCAAATTTTAACCCTTATAACTTCCTAGCCCCCCCAAAAAATTGTGCTGATGTAAAGTTGACATGTGGGAAATGTTATTTATTAACTATTTTGTGTCACATATCTCTCTGGTTTCACAGAATAAAAATTCAAAATTTGAAAATTGTGAAATTTTCAAACTTTTCGCTAAATTTCCATTTTTTTCACAAATAAACGCAAAAATTATTGACTAAATTCACCACTAACATGAAGCCCAATATGTCATGAAAAAACAATCTCAGAATCGCTTGGATCCGTTGAAGCGTTCCTGAGTTATTACGTCATAAAGGGACACTGGTCAGAATTAGTGATGAGCGAATATACTCATTACTCGAGATTTCCCGAGCACGCTCGAGTGTCCGCCGAGTATTTTTTAGTGCTTGGAGTTTTAGTTTTTTTGCACCGCAGCAGAATGATTTACATCTGTTAGCCAGCATAAGCACATGTGGGGATTCCCTAGCAACCAGGCAACCCCCACATGTACTCGGTGTCTCAGCTTATACTCGAGTATATATGATAATTCTCATATTTTTATTTGTTAGGAGCATTAAAGGGAATATCCAGGTTTGTAATGAGTCTGCAGTCATTCTTTGTGACTGCAAACTTCTAAATTCTCACAGTGCGCACTGCACACTGTCAGGATTCTCTTGTGCTGGCGATTTACATACATGCAGTCATGCGCTGACTAGACATGTGTGGGCTCACTCAATGAAAATGAACTGAGTGAGGCTGGGCACGTCTAGTTGGAATGTGGTCAGAGGTATTCAAATCACATGCTTGTGCTGACATGACTGTCCACCGGCAAGGGAGAATCCTAAAAGTGTGCAGTGCATTACTTGTGAGAATTCAGAAGCCTGAGGTGCCAGGATTCAGCTCTGCAGGTTCCAGTAGTCATCACATGGACACTTCACTCATATGCAGCTTTCATACTTGTGGTCATGTGACAACGAGCTTCTCTTCCTGCTTCTCTCATATTTTCACTGAACATTGAGAGCATTAGGGAGAGGAGCTCGTTGGTACATGACTAAATGTGCAAATCGCATATGTCCTTGGGAAGGGTGGGCACCAAAATGAATTCTTGCCCCGGTGCCAGAAAACCTAGATACACATCTGACGGTATGCTACTGTGAGTGGTGATTACCGGGTCCGGTGGAGGGATGTCTGTGCACAACATAGGCAGTGAGGCAGGGACTGAGGGTGTGCACAGAGAGAGAATGGAGACCCGGAGACTACCCATCCTAGTCTACGCCGTAGCCTGGAGCCCTCATTATCATAGGAATATGTAAGTTAATAAATTGTTTTCCTAAAGCTTTATAGTGTAGTTTTAGGTCAGAGAGGTAGTGATGGCTACTTGCGGATATGTGCAGCACTTGCAGTTTTGCACCTGCGGTTAGATAAAAAAACACTGCTAGCAGCATTTTTTTCCCATTGCTGCAAGTACCGTATTTGCCAGATTGCAGCAAAACCGCAAGTGCCGCACATGTCCGCAAGTCCCATAGGGAATGAATGAGGCCGAACGCAGTGTTGCCGTAAGTGATCCATCACGCGGCAGATGTGGAAAAGCTGCCAGATCTGCTACAAAAGGCTACTTTCACATTAGCGATTTTTGCCAAAGTCACTGCCGATAGTGTCATACTCACCAAAGGGGGAGGCAGCACTAAAAGTGCCTAGGGCAGCATAAACTCTAAATACGGCTCATGTGATTGTTCCTGAAGTTTCCTCTTCCTTCTATAAAGTAAATAAAAAATGCAGCCTTGTTTTTCTATGACTGTAATAATTTGTAAGGGCAAGAAATTTTTAATAATAATATGGAAGTGTAATACAAATTAAAATTATCTCTTAAATATATAAATAAAGCTATGGTACAAACTCCATCAAAGATACACACTTCAGCAAATGTCAACTTTTATGACTACTGGGGTCTTCTGGTCTACTTAATAATAAGTTAAAGGTTTGCTTCTGAACAACATTAATTTCTTATCCTCATCTAAACACATCCTTATTTTTATTTGATGTAATCATGTTGCTAGGATGTGCATTATTATTAAAAAAAGTATATTGAAGTGATCAGTACAATGGCATCTTCTTTAAGCAAATCAAAGGTTTAAACTGTGTAATGCCCTTTTTTCAATTAACCTGTTTTAGTTGAAAGCCCTGAACACATTTATTGCTATAGCAAGCATATTCTTATGTTTAAAGCAGTCTATATGATCTAAGACTGTTTCACTGAATGTATCTGTGAAAGAAGAGAAGCTGTCATCAGGTTTTAGGCTCAGTTCACACCAGGGGCGGATTATCAGAGGGTCAATATGGGCGGTAGCCCAGGGCCCAGTGGTCTGGGGGGGGCCCTGGGCTACCGCAGAGATTGACCCTCTGCTAATCATCTGTGAATGCCCACCGCCGCCGGCATGTATGTGCCGCCGGCATGTATGTGCCCCCGGACCCGGTGGGCAGAGAGAGGGGGCCCGCATCGGGCCCCTTCTCATCTGCTCACCGGGCCCTGCCCCCTTCCAGCGCTGCGGCGGTTTCCTATTGACGTGCGGGCGCGCACCCGCACGTCAATAGTTAACAACAGCCGCCAGCCAATTGGAGGCTGGCGGCTGATGTCGGCCGCAGGCGCACACGTAGCCGGCGTCTGACGTCATTGTCAGTCGCCGGCGAGTGTGCTCTGTTGGAGGGAGCTCGTCGCTGGAGCGCGGACAGGTGAGGAGACTATTTGTTTTTTTTTTGTTTTTTTTTATAACGGTGGACAATGTTGGAGGACACTGGGGGCAATGTTGGAGGACACTGGGGGCAATGTTGGAGGACACTGGGGGCAATGTTGGAGGACACTGGGGCAGATTGCTGGAGGATGCTGGGGCAGATTGCTGGAGGACGCTGGGGCAGATTGCTGGAGGACGCTGGGGCAGATTGCTGGAGGACACTGGGGCAATGCTGGAGGACGCTGGGGCAGATTGCTGGAGGACGCTGGGGCAGATTGCTGGAGGACGCTGGGGCAGATTGCTGGAGGACGCTGGGGCAGATTGCTGGAGGACGCTGGGGCAGATTGCTGGAGGATGCTGGGGCAGATGGCTGGAGGACCCTGGGGCAGATGGCTGGAGGACACTGGGGCAGATTGCTGGAGGACACTGGGGCAATGCTGGAGGACACTGGGGCAGATTGCTGGAGGACGATGGGGCAGATTGCTGGAGGACGCTGGGGCAGATTGCTGGAGGACGCTGGGGCAGATTGCTGGAGGACGATGGGGCAATGCTGGAGACACTGGGGCAATGCTGGAGACACTGGGGCAATGCTGGAGACACTGGGGCAATGCTGGAGACACTGGGGCAATGCTGGAGACACTGGGGCAGATTGCTGGAGGACACTGGGGCAGATTGCTGGAGGACACTGGGGCAGATTGCTGGAGGACACTGGGGCAATGCTGGAGGACACTGGGGCAGATTGCTGGAGACACTGGGACAAATTGCTGGAGACACTGGGGCAGATTGCTGGAGACACTGGGGCAGATTGCTGGAGACACTGGGGCAGATTGCTGGACACACTAGTGGTAATATGCTGGACACTGTCTGGGGGTAATGCTGCACACACTGGGGCAATATACTGGACATACTGGGGCAGATTGCTGGACACACTGGGGGTAATATGCTGGAGACACTGGGGCAGATTGCTGGACACACTGGGGCAGATTGCTGGACATACTTTCTGGGGGCAATGCTGGACACACTGGGGCAGATTGCTGGACACACTGGGGCAGATTGCTGGACACTGGGGCAATATGCTGGACATACTGGGGCAGATTGCTGGACACACTGGGGGCAGGACTGGTGGCATGGTGTTGTGAATTCTGTGGCTGAATTCACTCCTGTGGTCACAAGTGGTACTGCAGCTTCTGAGCTTCCTCCCTCAGGTGTTCTGGTGAGCTCGTTAACTGCTTCATTACTTAACTCCGCCTGATGCTGCTATCCTTGCTCCTTGTCAATGTTTCAGTGTTGGATCTGAGCTTCTCCTGATTGTTCCTGTGACCTGCTGCTCTGTATAGCTAAGTGCTTTTTGCTTTTTTGTTGCTTTTTTTCTGTCCAGCTTGTCTTTTGTTTTGCTGGAAGCTCTGAGACGCAAAGGGTGTACCGCCGTGCCGTTAGTTCGGCACGGTGGGTTTTTTTTGCCCCCTTTGCGTGGTTTTGCTTTAGGGTTTTTTGTAGACTGCAAAAGTTCGCTTTACTGTCCTCGCTCTGTCCTAGAATATCGGGCCCCACTTTGCTGAATCTATTTCATCCCTACGTTTTGTCTTTTCATCTTACTCACAGTCATTATATGTGGGGGGCTGCCTTTTCCTTTGGGGAATTTCTCTGGGGCAAGTCAGGCCTATTTTTCTATCTTCAGGCTAGCTAGTTTCTTAGGCTGTGCCGAGTTGCCTAGGTAGTTGTTAGGCGCAATCCACAGCCGCTTTTAGTTGTGTTTAGGATAGGATCAGGTGTGCAGTCTACAGAGTTTCCACGTCTCAGAGCTCGTTCTTGTATTTTTGGGTATTTGTCAGATCACTGTGTGCGCTCTGATCGCTAAGCACACTTTGTTTCTGGATTGCCTTCATAACACCTGTCATTAGCAAACATAACAGTACAAGGAGCCAAAACTAATGATTCTCAATAGAGGGAAAGAAAAAGTTCTGACATCATTTTTTTTTTTTTTCCTGCTCTGTGTTCACTTTTTTTTTTTTCCCCTAGACATTTGGGTGATTCTGGACACAGGTGTGGACATGGATATTCAGGGTCTGTGCTCTTCAATGGATAATCTCGTTATAAATGTACAAAAAATTCAAGATACTATTGATCAGAAATCTATGTTAGAACCAAGAATTCCTATTCCTGATTTGTTTTTTGGAGATAGAACTAAGTTTCTAAGTTTCAAAAATAATTGTACGCTATTTCTGGCCTTGAAACCTCATTCTTCTGGTAATCCTATTCAACAGGTTTTGATTATTATTTCTTTTTTGCGCGGCGACCCTCAAGACTGGGCATTTTCTCTTGCGCCAGGAGACCCTGCATTGAGTAGTGTCGATGCGTTTTTCCTGGCGCTCGGATTGCTGTACGATGAGCCTAATTCAGTGGATCAGGCTGAGAAAAATTTGCTGGCTTTGTGCCAGGGTCAGGATGATATAGAAGTATATTGTCAGAAATTTAGGAAATGGTCAGTACTCACTCAGTGGAATGAATCTGCGCTGGCAGCTTTGTTCAGAAAGGGTCTCTCTGAGGCTCTTAAGGATGTCATGGTGGGATTTCCTATGCCTGCTGGTTTGAATGAGTCTTTGTCTTTGGCCATTCAGATCGGTCGACGCTTGCGCGAGCGTAAATCTGTGCACCATTTGGCGGTACTGCCTGAGGTTAAACCTGAGCCTATGCAGTGCGATAGGACTATGACTAGAGTTGAACGGCAGGAATACAGACGTCTGAATGGTCTGTGTTTCTACTGTGGTGATTCCACTCATGCTATTTCTGATTGTCCTAAGCGCACTAAGCGGTCCGCTAGGTCTGCCGTCATTGGTACTGTACAGTCCAAATTCCTTCTGTCCATTACCTTGATATGCTCTTTGTCGTCGTTTTCTGTCATGGCGTTTGTGGATTCGGGCGCTGCCCTGAATCTGATGGATTTGGATTATGCTAAACGTTGTGGGTTTTTCTTGGAGCCTTTGCGGTGTCCTATTCCATTGAGAGGAATTGATGCTACACCTTTGGCCAAGAATAAACCTCAATACTGGGCCCAGCTGACCATGTGCATGGCTCCTGCACATCAGGAAGTTATTCGCTTTCTGGTGTTGCATAATCTGCATGATGTGGTCGTGTTGGGGTTGCCATGGCTACAAACCCATAATCCAGTATTGGATTGGAATTCCATGTCGGTATCCAGCTGGGGTTGTCAGGGGGTACATGGTGATGTTCCATTTTTGTCGATTTCGTCATCCACCCCTTCTGAGGTCCCAGAGTTCTTGTCTGATTATCAGGATGTATTTGAAGAGCCCAAGTCCGATGCTCTACCTCCGCATAGGGATTGTGATTGTGCTATCAATTTGATTCCTGGTAGTAAATTCCCTAAAGGTCGATTATTTAATTTATCCGTGCCCGAACACGCCGCTATGCGCAGTTATGTGAAGGAATACCTGGAGAAGAACATATTCGCCCATCGTCATCACCACTGGGAGCAGGGTTCTTCTTTGTAGCCAAGAAGGATGGTTCGCTGAGACCGTGTATTGATTACCGCCTTCTTAATAAGATCACTGTTAAATTTCAGTATCCCTTGCCATTGTTATCTGACTTGTTTGCTCGGATTAAGGGGGCTAGTTGGTTCACTAAGATAGATCTTCGTGGTGCGTATAATCTGGTGAGAATCAGGCAAGGAGATGAATGGAAAACTGCATTCAATACGCCCGAGGGTCATTTTGAGTATCTAGTGATGCCGTTCGGACTTGCCAATGCTCCATCTGTGTTTCAGTCTTTTATGCATGACATCTTCCGTGAGTATCTGGATAAATTCCTGATTGTTTACTTGGATGACATTTTGATCTTCTCAGATGATTGGGAGTCTCATGTGAAGCAGGTCAGAATGGTTTTTCAGGTCCTGCGTGCTAACTCTTTGTTTGTGAAGGGATCAAAGTGTCTCTTCGGTGTGCAGAAAGTTTCATTGTTGGGGATCTGGTTTGGTTATCTTCTCGTCATATTCCTATGAAGGTTTCCTCTCCTAAATTTAAACCTCGTTTTATTGGTCCGTATAGGATTTCTGAGGTTCTCAATCCTGTGTCTTTTCGTTTGACCCTCCCAGACTCCTTTTCCATACATAATGTATTCCATAGGTCGTTGTTGCGGAGATACGTGGCACCTATGGTTCCATCTGTTGAGCCTCCTGCCCCGGTTTTGGTGGAGGGGGAATTGGAGTATATTGTGGAGAAGATTTTGGATTCTCGTGTTTCTAGACGGAAACTCCAGTATCTGGTTAAATGGAAGGGTTATGCTCAGGAAGATAATTCCTGGGTTTTTGCCTCTGATGTTCATGCTTCCGATCTTGTTCGTGCCTTTCATGCGGCTCATCCTGGTCGGCCTGGGGGCTCTGGTGAGGGTTCGGTGACCCCTCCTCAAGGGGGGGGTACTGTTGTGAATTCTGTGGCTGAATTCACTCCTGTGGTCACAAGTGGTACTGCAGCTTCTGAGCTTCCTCCCTCAGGTGTTCTGGTGAGCTCGTTAACTGCTTCATTACTTAACTCCGCCTGATGCTGCTATCCTTGCTCCTTGTCAATGTTTCAGTGTTGGATCTGAGCTTCTCCTGATTGTTCCTGTGACCTGCTGCTCTGTATAGCTAAGTGCTTTTTGCTTTTTTGTTGCTTTTTTTCTGTCCAGCTTGTCTTTTGTTTTGCTGGAAGCTCTGAAACGCAAAGGGTGTACCGCCGTGCCGTTAGTTCGGTACGGTGGGTTTTTTTTGCCCCCTTTGCGTGGTTTTGCTTTAGGGTTTTTTGTAGACTGCAAAGTTCGCTTTACTGTCCTCGCTCTGTCCTAGAATATCGGGCCCCACTTTGCTGAATCTATTTCATCCCTACGTTTTGTCTTTTCATCTTACTCACAGTCATTATATGTGGGGGGCTGCCTTTTCCTTTGGGGAATTTCTCTGGGGCAAGTCAGGCCTATTTTTCTATCTTCAGGCTAGCTAGTTTCTTAGGCTGTGCCGAGTTGCCTAGGTAGTTGTTAGGCGCAATCCACAGCCGCTTTTAGTTGTGTTTAGGATAGGATCAGGTGTGCAGTCTACAGAGTTTCCACGTCTCAGAGCTCGTTCTTGTATTTTTGGGTATTTGTCAGATCACTGTGTGCGCTCTGATCGCTAAGCACACTGTGTTTCTGGATTGCCTTCATAACACCTGTCATTAGCAAACATAACAGCATGGGCAGAATGTAGACACGGGGCATGATTGGAGACACGGGGCAGAAAGAAAGACATGGGGCAGGATTGGATCCTGGGGCAGGATGGATACGATGGAGACATATGGGGCAGGATGTGGAGATCATATGGGGTAGAATGGATACTCATGAGGGCAGGATGCGAGAACATATGGCTGGAGCCAGGAATGAGACACACGGGGCCAGGGTGGGGAATAGTATTACCATAGGGGCTAATTAAGGGATATTATTACTGCAGTGATGTATTTATTTTATTTTTTGAGTGTACTGTTTTAAATGGTGGGGGCGGTCCTGTTACTGTGCAGAGTGACACTATATCGCCTTTTTTTCTTCATGTGGTGTAATGTAGAAGTTGTGAAAAATTAAGTAATGTGTTCTGCAAGCGGAGCTCGAGATAACTGTGTTATTTCCTGCAGAAACGAGTCCTGGCTGGAAGAAATGATGGCGGTCTGTGCTGGATGAAAGATGAAGGACTTCACCTAGAGACGTCACTGGTGAGTCAGTGTTATCTATACACTGACACTATACACTGTATACTATATACAGTGGTCCTGTGTACAATGTCACCAGTGATCACTGTATTATCTATACATTATATACAGAGCTCCTGTGTATAATACCACCAGTGATCTCTGTATTACCTCTACACAGACACTGCATACTAAGTACAGATCTCCTGTGAATACTGGCACTTATGGTGATAGTATTGTGTTTTGTTTTGTTTTGTTACTGATCAGTATTGTAGTATTCAGTCACTATATGGTGGTAATATGTGGTCTGGAAATGGTGTTGTGGTATTTGGTCACCAAGTGGTGGTAATATGTGGTCTTGACATGGTGTGGTGCTTTTTTTTCCTTGTATGTGATATTATTCGATCACTGTGGTTGTAATTTGTGGTCTGGTCATGGTGCGGTGGTATTTGTTCCTTGTATGTGATATTATTCGATCACTATGGTTGTAATTTGTGGTCTTGACATGGTGAGGTGGTATTTGTTCCTTGTATGTGATATTATTCGATCACTGTGGTTGTAATTTGTGGTCTGGTCATGGTGCGGTGGTATTTGTTCCTTGTATGTGATATTATTGGTCAAAATATACCTAAATTGTATTGCAGATTTTAACAAATATTTAATAGGTTACAGTAGAGTAGGGCCCGGCCATTTTTCTGGAATAATCTGGTTCGGGTATATCATGACCCCCGTCACATGACCCCCGTCACATGACCGGGGGGGCCCACAGTGTCTGAACAGCCTGGGGCCCTGGCTACCCTTAATCCACCCCTGGTTCACACCAGTATTTTTGAATGATGGATGAAAATTGAAGCCAAAGAACCCCATTGATAAAGAAATGGAATTTAAAAATTCAGGTGTAAACAGAACCTACCACCTATGAACAGCTTTCACTACACTATGCCTTCAAAATACTTTTATAAAGTATATTATCAATTCCTGAACCCTGCATAAATTATAAAAAGAAGTTTGATGTGTCCCCAAACTATTTGTAAATTAATCTACAAAGAGGGTTTGTTACCAGAGCAAAAGTGACTGTCATCGAGGATGAGGTTGTTCCTTTTCCGTACAGCTCATGACGTTCAGGGTTGATTTAATTCGCCTCTCTCTGGTTCAGGAGCGGCTATTTAGTGATGGTACATCCTGCGTTCTATGTCGGTGATACTTCCGTTCACTCGGCTTGAGCAGCTGACCCAGGTTACTTTGCTATAATCGTTGCTCCTCTGTATGTCGTTACTGTGAATGACCTGGTTTGTTCCCTGGCTTCCGTCTTCCGTTTTGGTACCATTCAGTTCTCTATGGTTTCCTAACCCCTTGGCTCGCCCCTGACCACGCTCACGTCTTATCCTTTGGATCCCATGCTCCCATCTGGCATTTTGACCCTCTTGCTTGTTTCTGAGAGCATTCCGTTCTCTCCCTCTCTGTACCGCAGCCTCGCTTCCATCCTCCCGGTTGCTAGCTGGTTCCGCCTCCATTGTCTCTACAGGAGGAGAGAGGACCCTGCCCGTGAGGGCTCACAAGCTACAAAGGATGGGTGAGGATACAGTAGATAAGGATAGAGCTGGTTGTGCAGTGGTTTGGTCGATTGGTGATTACTGCAGGTTGTAGGCTTGCTGGAAGAGGTAGGTCTTCAGGTTCTTTTTGAATGTTTTGATGGTAGGTGAGAGTCTGATATGTTGTGGTTGAGAGTTCCAGAGTAGGGGTGATGTGCGAGAGAAATCTTGTATGCGATTGTGGGAAGAGGAGATGAGAGGGGAGTAGAGAAGGAGATCTTATGAGTAGTGTTGAGCGATACCTTCCGATATCGGAAAGTATCGGTATCGGATAGGATCGGCCGATATTCAAAAAATATCGGATATCGCCGATACCGATACCCGATCCCAATGCAAGTCAATGGGACCAAAATATCGGAATTAAAATAAACCCTTTCTTGCCTTGTAGGTTCATTCTACATGAAGGAAAACAACTAAGAATAATGTAGGATGTATTGTGGGAGGTGGCGGAGACATTAAAGGCAATGAGGTTTAGCCCAATCAAATAGAATAGCATGTTTTTATTTTTTTTTAAGACGTTCGGAGTGAAAAAGATATTGAGTATGTAAATTTTTTTTTATTTTGTCAGATATTGATGTTTCACTATTCCACGCCCTTCCCCTTCTTTTATTTTCTTTTTTTTTTTTACTTTTCCCACACTTTCATCTTCATCATCATCAGCATCTTTGACATCAACTTCTTCTTCACCTTATTCATCTTCTTCTTCATCTTCTACCTATTTTTTTTTTTATTACATTCTTCATATTCATTTTATTCAACTATTATTATTCTTCCTATTCTACATATTCTTTTTATTCCACTGTTATTATTCTTCCTATTCTACTTCTTCATCATATTCTCATTTGTGACAGGCATTCCCGTAGTTGTTATCTATAAAAGTTGGAAGATTACACCTTCCGTTCTGCCAGTCACAAAAGTTACATTTGTCCACGTTCAGTTTGGCCTGCAGCATCAGGCTTTATCCAGGGGCACCACGAGGAGGAACGGACTCACCCCCATACACTGCTTAGTCTTCTTCTGCATATAATTTAGATAATATCTTTTGCTCTGATATTAAGTATTATGCTTAATGTTCTTCTGCTCTTTGTTCTGCAGCCTCTTGTTCTTCTGCTTCTCGGTCTTCCATGTCGTCGTCTCCAGGGTCGTCGTCTCCAGTGTCGTCATCTCCGCCGTCGTCGTCTCAGCCGTCGTCGTCTCCGCCGTCGACGTCGTCGTCATCGGGGTGGTCTTCCGGGTCGTCGACTTTAGGGTCTTCAACTTGGAAATGTAGCAGAAGGTACAAGAAGGCTGAGAAAATGCCAAGAACCAGCTGATGGAACTGGAACTCGGATGGCTACCCGAAGGTTCAAGAGCCTATGGAACTACCGAGGACCAGCTGACGTTACTGGAACCCGGTTACTAAGCAGGAGGTACCCGTGCTAAAAAGCACTACCAAGGACCGCCTGACGTTGGCGGAACTCGGATACCCAGAAGGAGGCACCTAAGCCAAAGGCTCTTCCCGGAACCAGCTGACGGTACTGGAACCAGGATGGGGAGCAGAAGGTACAAGAGAAAAAGACACTGCCGAGAACCAGCTGACGGTACTGGAACCCGGATGGGTAGCCGAAGGTCCAAGAGCCAATGGAACTACCGAGGACCAGCTGACGTTACTGGAACCCGGTTACTAAGCAGGAGGTACCCGTGCCCGAAAGCACTACCAAGGACCACCTGACGTTGGTGGAACTTGGATACCCAGAAGGAGGCACCTAAGCCAAAGGCTCTGCCCGGAACCAGCTGACGGTACTGGAACCAGGATGGGGAGCAGAAGGTACAAGAGCAAAAGACACTGCCGAGAACCAGCTGACGGTGCTGGAACCAGGTGGTGGACCTGAAGGTCCACAGGAGAGGAGAGAACAGCTAGGCCGCGAGGCAGCCGCAGTTACCGAACCCCAACAGTCCTACAGGGGGAGCTGGGCCTACTGGCACTACAGAACCAGCCTTGACTACCAGTTCACGCAGCCCACATAGGAAGCTCCTAAACTGGAGGCACCCTGGAGTTGGCTAACCCGACCGCACCACGACGGGGCAAGCATAGACGTCTCAGTGAGCTTGACACAACCCGGAAACAGCTGGCGGTGCTGAAACCAGGCTTGGCACGAGGGAGTACCTGTGACAAGAACACTGCCGAGAACCAGCTGGCGGTGCTGGAACCCAGATGCGTTGCCCCAGTGTGCAAGAGCCAATGGCACGACCGAGGACCAGCTGGCGGTGCTGGAACACGGTTACTAAGCTGTAGGTGCCCGCGCTTAAAAGCACTACCAAGGACCACCTGACGTTGGCGGAACTCGGATACCCAGGAGGAGGCACCTAAGCCAAAGGCTCGGCCCGGAACCAGCTGACGGTGCTGGAACCAGGTGGTGGACCCCAAGGCCCACAGGAGAGGAGAGAACAGCTAGGCCGCGAGGCAGCCACAGTTACCGAACCCCAACAGTCCTACAGGGGGAGCTGGGCCTACTGGCACTACAGAACCAGCCTTGACTACCAGTTCACGCAGCC
Source organism: Ranitomeya imitator (assembly GCF_032444005.1). NCBI lineage: Eukaryota > Metazoa > Chordata > Amphibia > Anura > Dendrobatidae > Ranitomeya > Ranitomeya imitator. The sequence goes on from NC_091284.1 coordinate 177,799,717, forward strand.
CACATAGGAAGCTCCTAAACTGGAGGCACCCTGGAGTTGGCTAACCCGACCGCACCACGACGGGGCAAGCATAGGCGTCTCAGTGAGCTTGACACAACCCGGAAACAGCTGACGGTGCTGAAACCAGGCTTGGCACGAGGGAGTACCTGTGACAAGAACACTGCCGAGAACCAGCTGGCGGTGCTGGAACCCAGATGCGTTGCCCCAGTGTGCAAGAGCCAATGGCACGACCGAGGACCAGCTGGTGGTGCTGGAACACGGTTACTAAGCTGTAGGTGCCCGCGCTTAAAAGCACTACCAAGGACCGCCTGACGTTGGCGGAACTCGGATACCCAGGAGGAGGCACCTAAGCCAAAGGCTCGGCCTGGAACCAGCTGACGGTGCTGGAACCAGGTGGTGGACCCCAAGGCCCACAGGAGAGGAGAGAACAGCTAGGCCGCGAGGCAGCCGCAGTTACCGAACCCCAACAGTCCTACAGGGGGAGCTGGGCCTACTGGCACTACAGAACCAGCCTTGACTACCAGTTCACGCAGCCCACATAGGAAGCTCCTAAACTGGAGGCACCCTGGAATTGGCTAACCCGACCGCACCACGACGGGGCAAGCATAGGCGTCTCAGTGAGCTTGACACAACCCGGAAACAGCTGACGGTGCTGAAACCAGGCTTGGCACGAGGGAGTACCTGTGACAAGAACACTGCCGAGAACCAGCTGGCGGTGCTGGAACCCAGATGCGTTGCCCCAGTGTGCAAGAGCCAATGGCACGACCGAGGACCAGCTGGCGGTGCTGGAACACGGTTACTAAGCTGTAGGTGCCCGCGCTTAAAAGCACTACCAAGGACCGCCTGACGTTGGCGGAACTCGGATACCCAGGAGGAGGCACCTAAGCCAAAGGCTCGGCCCGGAACCAGCTGACGGTGCTGGAACCAGGTGGTGGACCCCAAGGCCCACAGGAGAGGAGAGAACAGCTAGGCCGCGAGGCAGCCGCAGTTACCGAACCCCAACAGTCCTACAGGGGGAGCTGGGCCTACTGGCACTACAGAACCAGCCTTGACTACCAGTTCACGCAGCCCACATAGGAAGCTCCTAAACTGGAGGCACCCTGGAGTTGGCTAACCCGACCGCAACACGACGGGGCAAGCATAGGCGTCTCAGTGAGCTTGACACAACCCGGAAACAGCTGACGGTGCTGAAACCAGGCTTGGCACGAGGGAGTACCTGTGACAAGAACACTGCCGAGAACCAGCTGGCGGTGCTGGAACCCAGATGCGTTGCCCCAGTGTGCAAGAGCCAATGGCACGACCGAGGACCAGCTGGCGGTGCTGGAACACGGTTACTAAGCTGTAGGTGCCCGCGCTTAAAAGCACTACCAAGGACCGCCTGACGTTGGCGGAACTCGGATACCCAGGAGGAGGCACCTAAGCCAAAGGCTCGGCCTGGAACCAGCTGACGGTGCTGGAACCAGGTGGTGGACCCCAAGGCCCACAGGAGAGGAGAGAACAGCTAGGCCGCGAGGCAGCCGCAGTTACCGAACCCCAACAGTCCTACAGGGGGAGCTGGGCCTACTGGCACTACAGAACCAGCCTTGACTACCAGTTCACGCAGCCCACATAGGAAGCTCCTAAACTGGAGGCACCCTGGAGTTGGCTAACCCGACCGCACCACGACGGGGCAAGCATAGGCGTCTCAGTGAGCTTGACACAACCCGGAAACAGCTGACGGTGCTGAAACCAGGCTTGGCACGAGGGAGTACCTGTGACAAGAACACTGCCGAGAACCAGCTGGCGGTGCTGGAACCCAGATGCGTTGCCTATTAAAGATTGTCTTCCTAGAGCCCCAACTAGCGGTGTTGGAGCTAAGGGTAAGCAGGGGGAGCAGAGTGTAGGCCGAAGCCTGCACTGGAGGCAGCTTTATGTCTGCATTGCGTTTGCAGGACACTTTGCCGGCTACACAGTGGGGGAACAGCTGGCGTTGCTGAACCCCACTAACACAATGGCGTGTGTTTTTCTCTGTGCAGCTAGCACTTGCGGTCAAAAACTAGCGATGTTAGAGCCCGTGTTGAAGCAGGAGGAGGAGTAGAGGAGCAGAGTGTAGGCCGAAGCCTATTTGAACCAATTTCAAAGGAAACCTTTAACCCCCCCTCAGGTGTTACAAAGTACAAGAGACACACCTTGTGCAGTATTAATGCTGCACAAGTGAAAGGTTGCTCTATTAATTTGTCTACTTGCACACGCAGAATGAAAGACGTACACAATTTAGCCCATTCTACAGTCAAACTGTAGTGGATGCGTGACTTGGCTTTTTAAGGAGACGCAGCACAGGTGTCCCAAATAACGCCTTGGTGCTTGGCGCAGCTTCCTGAGCGTTGTTATTTGCTGTAAAGGAGTCTGCGCTCTTGTGTTATCCCTTGGCAATGCCCTGTTAGAGCTGCCCGTCTTATGACCTCATTTCATGTTGGCCGGTGCGGTTAACGATGGCCATAAATCCCAGACCCACAGTGCCTTTTCATAAAGTCACACTGCGGTGCTGTGATTCGTGGCCTTGAGCAGTAAATATTTTGGCCGCTCACACACGTCCTTACACCTGCTTCAGACTGGGCGGCCTCTGCTGATCCCTTCTCGCATGCCGCGGCCATGAGGCTGCACAGTCTGAAGAAGGCGGAAGGAGATGAGTTAAGACAGGTGAAGATATGCACTGCTCGTGCCCATCAATCACACCCTCACAGTCAAAATAAGACAACGAGGAGCATTGTTTCAGGCAGGGCGGACGCACAGGCGCAACAAGCCAACCAATGATGTCAGAAGACGGGCAGCGCTAACAATGGGGGTGCTGCGTGTCATTAGAAAGGAAAGTCACACCTCAGGGACAGTGGAATGGTCTCAATGAGACACATTTTGTACGTTTTGAGTTCCACGTGTGCAAGGAGAAAAAGTCAGCCACCTTGTACAAATGCAGCAGTACTGCTGTACAAGGTGGCTGTTATACATAGAAACACCTGGGGGGGTGGGGGGCAGGCTCCCTTCAATTTCAGTTCATGTGCCTGCGTGGCGTTTGCAGGACACGTTGCCAGCTGCACAGCAGGGGAACAGCTGGCGGTGCTGAACCCCACTAACACATTGGCTGGTGTTTTTCTCTGTGCAGCTAGCATGTCCGGGCAGAAACTGGCGTTGTTTGAGCCCAGGGTCAGCAGGAGGAGGAGAGGAGCAAAGTGTAGGCCGAAGCCTGCACTGGTGGCAGCTTTTGTTCTGTTGTGCCAGCGTGGCTTGTGCTGGACACGTTGCCGACTACACAGCAGGGGAACAGCTGGCGTTGCTGAACCCCACTAACACATTGACTGGTGTTTTTCTCTGTGCAGCTAGCATGTCCGGGCAAAAACTAGCGGTGTTTGAGCCCAGGGTCAGCAGGAGGAGTAGAGGAGCAGAGTGTAGGCCGAAGCCTAGTTGAACCAATTTCAAAGGTTACCTTTAACCCCCCCCTCAGGTGTTGCAAGGTACAAGAGCCACACCTTGAACAGCATTAATGATGCACAAGTCAAAGGTTGCTCTATTTAATTTTGCTCCTTGCACACGCTGAATAAAACACGTACACTATTTAGCCCATTATACTGTCAAACAGTAGTGGAGGCGTGACTACTAGTCTTTTTAAGGAGATGCAGCACAGGTGTCAAAATTTACACCTAGCTGCTGTGCGCAGATTCCTGAGCGTTGTTATTTGCTGTACAGGAGTCTGCGCTATTGGGATCCCTTTGCCATGCGCTGTGAGCGCTTCCTGCCTTCTGACCTCATTTAATGTCTGCCGTTACGGTTAGCGATGGACATGAATCCCAGACCCACAGTGTGTTTTCAAAAAATCACACTGCGTGGCTGGGATTCGTGGCCTTGTTCAGTAAATATGTTCGCCGCTCACACATGTCCTTACACCTGCTTCAGACTGGGCGGCCTCAGCTGATCCCTTATCGCATGCCGCGGCCATGAGGCCGCACAGTCAGAAGAAGGCGGAAGGAGGGGAGTGAAGACAGGGGAACATATGCACTGCTCGTGCCCATCAATCACACCCTCGCAGTCAAAATATATGAGTCAACGGGGGGCGTTGTGTCGGGCAGGGGGGACGCACAGGCACAGCCAGCCAACCAATGATGTCAGGAGACGGGCAGCGCTAACAATGGGGGTGCTGCGTGTCATTAAAAAGGAAAGTCACACCTCAGGGACATTGTAATGGTCTGTAATGAGACACATTTTGTACTTGTTGAGTTCCACGTGTGCAAGGAGAAAAAGTCAGCCACCTTGTACAAATGCAGCAGTACTGCTGTACAAGGTGGCTGTTATACATAGAAACACCTGGGGGGGTGGGGGGCAGGCTCCCTTCAATTTCAGTTCATGTGCCTGCGTGGCGTTTGCAGGACACGTTGCCAGCTACACAGCAGGGGAACAGCTGGTGGTGCTGAACCCCACTAACACATTGGCTGGTGTTTTTCTCTGTGCAGCTAGCATGTCCGGGCAGAAACTCGCGTTGTTTGAGCCCAGGGTCAGCAGGAGGAGGAGAGGAGCAAAGTGTAGGCCGAAGCCTGCACTGGTGTCAGCTTTTGTTCAGTTGTGCCAGCGTGGCTTGTGCTGGACACGATGCCGACTACACAGCAGGGGAACAGCTGGCGGTGCTGAACCCCACTAACACATTGACTGGTGTTTTTCTCTGTGCAGCTAGCATGTCCGGGCAGAAACTGGCGGTGTTTGAGCCCGGGGTCAGCAGGAGGAGGAGAGGAGCAGAGTGTAGGCCGAAGCCTGCACTGGTGGCAGCTTTTGGTCGGTTGTGCCAGCGTGGCTTGTGCTGGACACGATGCCAACTACACAGCAGGGGAACAGCTGGCGGTGCTGAACCCCACGAACACATTGACTGGTGTTTTTCTCTGTGCAGCTAGCAGTTCCGGGCAGAAACTAGCGGTGTTTGAGCCCAGGGTCAGCAGGAGGAGTAGAGGAACAGAGTGTAGGCCGAAGCCTAGTTGAACCAATTTCAAAGGTTACCTTTAACCCCCCCCTCAGGTGTTGCAAGGTACAAGAGCCACACCTTGAACAGCATTAATGATGCACAAGTCAAAGGTTGCTCTATTTAATTTTGCTCCTTGCACACGCTGAATTAAACACGTACACTATTTCGCCCATTATACTGTCAAACAGTAGTGGAGGCGTGACTAGTCTACTAGTCTTTTTAAGGAGACGCAGCACAGGTGTACAAATTTACACCTAGGTGCTGTGCGCAGATTCATTACCGTTGTTATTAGCAGTACAGGAAACTGCGCTCTTGTGTTATCCCTTGGCAATACCCTGTTAGTGCAGGCCGTCTCATGACCTCATTTCATGTTGGTCGGTGCGGTTAACGATGGCCATAAATCCCAGACCCACAGTGGCTTTTCCTAAAGTCACACTGCGGTGCTGGGATTCGTGGCCTTGTGCAGTAAATATGTTCACCGCTCACACATATCCTTACACCTGCTTCAGACTGGGCGGCCTCAGCTGATCCCTTATCGCATGCCGTGGCCATGAGGCCGCACAGTCAGAAGAAGGCGGAAGGAGGGGAGTGAAGACAGGGGAACATATGCACTGCTCGTGCCCATCAATCACACCCTCGCAGTCAAAATATATGAGACAACGGGGGGCATTGTGTCGGGCAGGGGGGACGCACAGGCACAGCCAGCCAACCAATGATGTCAGGAGACGGGCAGCGCTAACAATGGGGGTGCTGCGTGTCATTAAAAAGGAAAGTCACACCTCAGGGACATTGTAATGGTCTGTAATGAGACACATTTTGTACTTGTTGAGTTCCACGTGTGCAAGGAGAAAAAGTCAGCCACCTTGTACAAATGCAGCAGTACTGCTGTACAAGGTGGCTGTTATACATAGAAACACCTGGGGGGGTGGGGGGCAGGCTCCCTTCAATTTCAGTTCATGTGCCTGCGTGGCGTTTGCAGGACACGTTGCCAGCTACACAGCAGGGGAACAGCTGGCGGTGCTGAACCCCACTAACACATTGGCTGGTGTTTTTCTCTGTGCAGCTAGCATGTCCGGGCAGAAACTGGCGTTGTTTGAGCCCAGGGTCAGCAGGAGGAGGAGAGGAGCAAAGTGTAGGCCGAAGCCTGCACTGGTGTCAGCTTTTGTTCAGTTGTGCCAGCGTGGCTTGTGCTGGACACGATGCCGACTACACAGCAGGGGAACAGCTGGCGGTGCTGAACCCCACTAACACATTGGCTGGTGTTTTTCTCTGTGCAGCTAGCATGTCCGGGCAGAAACTGGCGTTGTTTGAGCCCAGGGTCAGCAGGAGGAGTAGAGGAGCAGAGTGTAGGCCGAAGCCTAGTTGAACCAATTTCAAAGGTTACCTTTAACCCCCCCCTCAGGTGTTGCAAGGTACAAGAGCCACACCTTGAACAGCATTAATGATGCACAAGTCAAAGGTTGCTCTATTTAATTTTGCTCCTTGCACACGCTGAATAAAACACGTACACTATTTAGCCCATTATACTGTCAAACAGTAGTGGAGGCGTGACTACTAGTCTTTTTAAGGAGATGCAGCACAGGTGTCAAAATTTACACCTAGCTGCTGTGCGCAGATTCCTGAGCGTTGTTATTTGCTGTACAGGAGTCTGCGCTATTGGGATCCCTTGGCCATGCGCTGTGAGCGCTTCCTGTCTTCTGACCTCATTTAATGTCTGCCGTTACGGTTAGCGATGGACATGAATCCCAGACCCACAGTGTGTTTTCAAAAAATCACACTGCGTGGATGGGATTCGTGGCCTTGTTCAGTAAATATGTTTGACGCTCACACATGTCCTTACACCTGCTTCAGACTGGGCGGCCTCATCTGATCCCTTATCGCCTGCCGCGGCCATGAGGACACCCAGTCTGAAGATGGCGGAAGGAGATGAGTGAACACAGGCAAACATATGCACTGCACATGCCCATCAATCACACCCTCGCTGTTCAAAAAAATAAGACACCGAGGGGCGTTGTTTCGAGCAGGGCAGTCGCACAGGCGCAGCCAGCTAACCAATGATGTCAAAAGACGGGCAGCGCTAACAAGGGTGGTGCTGCGTATCATTAGAAAGGAAAGTCACACCTCAGGGACAGTGGAATGGTCTCAATGAGACACATTTTGTACTTGTTGAGTTCCACGTGGGCAAGGAGAAAAAGTCAGCCACCTTTTACAAATGCAGCAGTACTGCTGTACAAGGTGGCTGTTTTACATAGAAACACCTGGGGGTGGGGGGCAGGCTCCCTTCAATTTCAGTTCATGTGCCTGCGTGGCGTTTGCAGGTCACGTTGCAAGCTACACAGCAGGGGAACAGCTGGCGGTGCTGAACCCCACTGACACATTGGCTGGTGTTTTTCTCTGTGCAGCTCGCATGTCCGGGCAAAAACTGGCGGTGTTAGAGCCCAGGGTCAGCAGGAGGAGGAGAGGAGCAATGTGTAGGCCGAAGCCTGCACTGGTGGCAGCTTTTGGTCAGTTGTGCCAGCGTGGCTTGTGCTGGACACGATGCCGGCTACACAGCGGGGGAACAGCTGGCGGTGCTGAACCCCACTAACACATTGGCTGGTGTTTTTCTCTGTGCAGCTAGCACTTCCGGGCAGAAACTGGCGGTGTTTGAGCCCAGGGTCAGCAGGAGGAGGAGAGGAGCAGAGTGTAGGCCGAAGCCTGCACTGGTGGCAGCTTTTGGTCAGTTGTGCCAGCGTGGCTTGTGCTGGACACGATGCCGACTACACAGCAGGGGAACAGCTGGCGGTGCTGAACCTCACTAACACATTGACTGGTGTTTTTCTCTGTGCAGCTAGCAGTTCCGGGCAAAAACTAGCGGTGTTTGAGCCCAGGGTCAGCAGGAGAGGAGCAGAGTGTAGGCCGAAGCCTAGTTGAACCAATTTCAAAGGTTACCTTTAACCCCCCTCAGGTGTTGCAAGGTACAAGAGCCACACCTTGTGCAGCATTAATGCTGCACAAGTAAAAGGTTGCTCTATTTGTTTTGCTCCTTGCACACGCTGACTAAAACACGTACACTATTTAGCCCATTATACTGTCAAACAGTTGTGGAGGCGTGACTTGTCTTTTTAAGGAGACGCAGCACAGGTGTCAAAATTTGCGCCTAGGTACTGGGCGCAGATTCCTGAGCGTTGTTATTTGCTGTACAGGAGTCTGCGCTATTGTGATCCCTTGGCCATGCGCTGTGAGCGCTTCCTGTCTTCTGACCTCATTTCATTTCGGCCGTTGCGGTTAGCGATGGACATGAATCCCAGACCCACAGTGTGTTTTCAAAAAATCACACTGCGTGGCTGTGATTCGTGGCCTTGTGCAGTAAATAGGTTTGCCGCTTACACATGTCCTTACACCTGCTCCAGACTGGGCGGCCTCAGCTGATCCCTTATCGCCTACCACGGCCAGGAGGCCGCACAGTCTGAAGAAGGCGGAAGGAGATGAGTTAACACAGGCGAACATATGCACTGCTCGTGCCCATAAACCACACCCTCGCTGACAAAAATAAATATGACAACGAGGGGCGTTGTTTCTAGCAGGGCGGATGCACAGGCGCAGCCAGCTAACCATGATGACAAAAGACGGGAAACGCTACCAAGGGGGGTGCTGCGTATCATTAGAAAGGAAAGTCACACCTCAGGGACAGTGGAATGGTCTCAATGAGACACATTTTGTACGTGTTGAGTTCCACGTGGGCAAGGAGAAAAAGTCAGCCACCTTGTACAAATGCAGCAGTACTGCTGTACTAGGTGGCTGTTATACATAGAAACACCTGGGGGGGTGGGGCCAGGTTCCCTTTAACTTCAGTTCATGTGCCTGCGTGGCGTTTGCAGGTCACGTTGCCGGCTACACAGCAGGGGAACAGCTGGCGTTGCTGAACCCCACTAACACATTGGCTGGTGTTTTGCTCTGTGCAGCTAGCACTTCCGGGCAAAAACTAGCGGTGTTTGAGCCCAGGGTCAGCAGGAGGAGGAGAGGAGTAGAGTGTAGGCCGAAGCCTGCACTGGTGGCAGCTTTTGTTCTGTTGTGCCAGCGTGGCTTGTGCTGGACACGTTGCCGACTACACAGCAGGGGAACAGCTGGCGGTGCTGAACCCCACTGACACATCACCTAGTGTTTTTTCTGTGTAGACAACACTTCCAGGTGGCAACTGACAGTGTTGAAACCCAGGGAATCAAAGAGGAGCAGAGTGTAGGCCGAAGCCTGCAGTGGAGCAAGTTGAAAGGGAACCTTTAACCCCCCCCCCCAGGCATTTGTTGCTGAAAGAGCCATCTTGTACAGCAGTAATACTGCACATGGAAAATGGTGTCTCCGAAAATTATGCTCCTTGCAAACGCTGAAGTACACACTCATATAATGTGTCCCCTCACACCGTCAAACCATCCCGGAAGTGGGACTTTCCTTTGTAATGTGACACAGCACAGCCGTCATTCCAACCCCCTTGGTGCCGGGCGCCACCTCCTCAACGTTGTTTGGTTCTGTCACGGAGCCCGCGCTGTAATGTTATCCCTTGGCCATGCACAGTTAGCGGTGCCCGTCTTCTGACATCATGTAGGTGTCAGGCTGGCAGTGCCTGTGCGTCCAAGCTGCCCGAGATCCAACCTTGCAGTGTCATCTAATGTAGTCCCACTGCGGGCCAGGGATCCATGGGCATGCGCAGTGCATATCATCGCCTCTCACTCACCTCCTTCCTGCTTCTTCAGACTGTGCGGCGTCACGGCCGTGGCATGCTATTAGGGATCAGCTGAAGCCGCCTAGTCTGAAGAAGCGTGAAGAAGGGGAGTGAGAGGCTAGTATATGCACTGCGCATGGCCATGGATACCAGGCCCACTGTGGGATCACATTAGACGACACTGCGAGGTGTGATTTCGGGCAGCGTGGACGCACAGGCGCAGCCAGGACGACAACAAATGATGTCAGAGGACGGGCAGCGCAAACTGTGCATGGCCAAGGGATAACATAACAGCGCAGGGTCCATGACGGAATCAAACAACGCTAAGGAGGCAGCGCACGGCAGCGCACGGTGCCAAGGGGGTAGCAATGACGGCTGTGCTGCGTCACATTACAAAGGAAAGTCCCACCTCCGGGACGGTTGGACGGTGTGAGGGGACACATTACATGAGTGTGTAGTTCAGCGTTTGCAAGGAGCATAATTTCAAGAGCGACCTTTCCCTTGTGCAGTATTAGTGCTGCACATGGTGACTCTTTCAGTAACAAACGCCTAGGGGGGGGGGGGACAGGTCCCCTTACATTTTAGTTGTGCCAGCGTGGCGGTCGCATGACACGTTGCCGGATACACAGCTGGGGATCAGCTGACGTTACTGAACCCCAATAACAGAGGAGCGACTGTTGACTGTGCACACAGCACTTCCAGGCACCAACTGGCGGTGTTAGAGCCCAGGGACAGCAGGAGGAGCAGATTGGAGGTATTGCCGCACACACAGCTGGGGATCAGCTGACGTTACTGAACCCCAATAACAGAGGAGCGACTGTTGAGTGTGCACACAGCACTTCCAGGCACCAACTGGCGGTGTTAGAGCCCAGGGACAGCAGGAGGAGCAGATTGGAGGTATTGCCGCACACACAGCTGGGGATCAGCTGACGTTACTGAACCCCAATAACAGAGGAGCGACTGTTGACTGTGCACACAGCACTTCCAGGCACCAACTGGCGGTGTTAGAGCCCAGGGACAGCAGGAGGAGCAGAGGAACAGAGTGTAGGCCGAAGCCTGATTGGAGCAAGTTGAAAGGAAACCTTTAACCCCCCCCCCCAAGACGTTTGTAGCTGAAAGAGCCATCTTGTGCAGCACTAAGGATGCAAAAGGAAAAGGTTGCTCTTTTAATTATGCTCCTTGCAAACACCGAAGTAAACACTAAAAATGTGTCCCTTTATACCGTTAAACCGTTCCGGAGGTGCGAATTTCCTTCGTAATGGGACACAGCACAGCTGTCATTCCTATCCCCTTGATGCCGTGCGCTGCCTCCTCAGCGTTGTTTTAAGCTGTCACGGAGCCTGCGCTGTTCTGTTAGCCCTTGGCCATGCCCAATTAGCGCTGCCTGTCTTCTGACATAATTTGGTGTCAGGCTGTCAGTGCCTGTGCGTCCACGCTGCTCCAGATCCCACCTCGCAGTCTCGTCTAACGTAATCCCACTGCGGGCCTTGGAACCATGGGCATGCACAGTGCATAACCTCGACTCTCACTCCCCTCCTTCCCTCTTCTTCAGACTGTGCGGTGTCACGGCCGTGGCATGCTAGGGATCAGCTGACGGCGCACAGTCTAAAGAAGGCGGAGGGAAATGAGCGAGAGCCCGAGGGGAAGATATGCACTGCGCATGCCCATGGATCCCAGGCCCGCAGTGTGACTCAATCAGAAGACACTGCGAGGCGGGATCTCGGGCAGCGCGGCCGCACAGGCGCAGCCAGCCTGACACCAAATTATGTCAGAAGACAGGCAGCGCAAATAGGGCATGCCCAAGGGATAACAGAACAGCGCAGGCTCCGTGACAGCTTAAAACAACGCTGAGGAGGCAGCGCATGGCACCAAGGGGGTAGGAATGACGGCTGTGCTGCGTCACATTACGAAGGAAAGTCCCAGCTCCGGGACGGTATAACGGTATCAGTGAACACATTTTATAAGTGTTAAGTTCTGCGTGTGCAAAGAGCTAAAAAAAAAAGAGCTACCTTTTCCTTGTGCAGCATTACTGCTGCACAAGATGGCTCTTTCAGTAACAAACGACGGGATGGGGGGGGGGGACAGGTTCCCTCACATTTAGGTTGTTGTGCCAGCGTGGCGGTCGCAGGACACATTGCCGGCTACACAGCTGGGGATCAGCTGACGTTACTGAAACCCAATAACACTGGGTCGTATGTTTTTACTGTGCAGCCTGCACTTCTGAGCTGCAACTGGCGGTGTTGGAGCCCAGGAATAGCAGTTCAGGTGGTAGAAAGATGAACACAGCAGGAGACCTGGATGACACCCAATTACTTAATCAGGCAGAGGAGTGGCAAATTCCTGCGAGATCCAGGCCTGGTTCATTTTCAGGAAAGTAAGCCGGTCAACGTTATCGGAGGATAGTCGCATGCGACGGTCTGTTAGTACACCACCTGCGGCACTAAAGACACGTTCCGATAAGACACTAGCCGCAGGGCAAGCCAGCACCTCCAATGCATACTGGCTTAGCTCTGGCCATGTATCCAGCTTAGAGACCCAAAACTTGAACGGGGAAGAGCCGTCTGGGAGTACAGTAAGAGGGCAAGCCATGTAGTCTGTCACCATCTGACGGAACCGTTGCCTCCTGCTGACTGGAGCCGCCGGTGATGGTGTAGACATTTGGGGCGGGCACACAAAAGTGTGCCAGAGTTGTGCCATACTGGGCTTGCCTTGGGCAGAGGCACTGCTTCTGCTCCCTCTTTGGGCAGAGCCTCCCCCACTGCCTCGACGCACTGAGCTGCTTTGTAAAGCACTAGCAGCACTCCTCTCAGTTGGACAGGAGAAGATGATGGAATTCACCAGTGTGTCGTGGTACTCCCGCAATTTACGCTCCCGGGTCAACGCAGGGATGAGGTTTTGGACGTTGTCCCGGTAGCGAGGATCGAGGAGGGTGAATACCCAATAATCAGGCATGTTGAGAATGTGGTCGATGCGGCGGTCGTTTCTCAGGCACTGCAGCATGAAATCCACCATGTGCTGCAGAGTGCCAACTGGCCCAGAAACGCTGTCCCCTGCTTGAGACATGATCTCTGCCCGCTCGTCATCACCCCACCCTCGCTGTACACACTGACCACTGGACAATTGTGTCGCTCCCTCCTCTGGACGGAGCTCTTCCTCCTCCATTGACTCCTCCTCATCCTCCTCACAAATTGGCCCCTGCGTACCACTTTGTGAGGAACCACGTGGCGCTGACTCTCCAGAAGCTGATGGAAAAGGTGACTCCTCATCCTCCACCTCTTCCACCACATCATCCCTTAACCCTTGCAAAGTTTGCTGAAGCAGGCAGATAAGGGGGACAGTCATGCTGACTAGTGCATCATCTGCACTTGCCATCCGCGTGGAATAATCAAAAGGACGCAAAACCTGGCAGACGTCCTTCATAGTGGCCCACTCTGTGGTTGTGAAGTCTGATCGGCGCTGACTGCGACTTCTTTGCGCCTGATGCAGCTGGTACTCCATAACTGCTTGCTGCTGCTCACACAACCGCTCCAACATATGTAACGTGGAATTCCACCGGGTAGGTAGGTCACATATGATGCGGTGTTCCGGAAGGCGGAATCGGCGCTGCAGAGCAGCAATGTGGGATCTGGCCAAGCTGGAACGCCGCAAGTGAGCACACTCTAGGCGGACCTTGTGCAGCAGGGCATCAAGATCCGGATAGTCCCTCAGAAAACTCTGCACAACCAAATTGAGCACATGTGCCAGACATGGGATGTGAGTGAGGTTGCCAAGGGCCAAAGCTGCCACCAGATTTCGGCCATTGTCACACACTACCATGCCTGGCTGGAGATTCGCTGGCAGTAACCACACATCGCTCTCCTGCTTGATGGCATTCCAGAGCTCCTGCGCTGTGTGGCTTCGATGCCCCAATGAAACTAGTTTCAAGACGGCCTGCTGATGTTTGGCCACGGCTGTGCTCATGTCGGTCATAGGTAAACGTTCACGGGTCCATGTGGAGGTGGACTGTGACGGATCCTGCAGAGAGGAATCAGAGGAACTGGTGTAAGAGGAGGAGTTGATGCGTACAGACTGGATTCCTGCAATCCTTGGAGTGGGCAGGACACGTCCTGCGCCACTCGCACGATCTGTACCTGGCTCAACAACATTAACCCAATGGGCAGTGAGGGAAACATATCGCCCCTGTCCATGCTGACTGGTCCACGCATCGGTGGTGAGGTGGACCTTGCTACTGACGGCGTTCAGTAGCGCATGTTTTATGTTTGCCTCAACATGCCTGTGCAGGGCAGGGACAGCCTGCCTGCTGAAGTAAAAGCGTCTGGGCACCTTGTACTGTGGGACTGCCAATGCCATCAAGTCACGGAAGCTGTCAGTCTCCACTAGCCTGAACGAGAGCATTTCCAGGGACAACAGTTTGGCAATGCCTGCATTCAGAGCCTGTGCTCGGGGGTGGTTGGCCGAGAATGCCCGCCTTTTCTCCCATGCCTGGACTACCGATGGCTGTAGAGTAGACTGGGAGTGTGAGGATGACTGGGAAGGTGGTGCTGTGGGTGGAATTACACTAGGTCTCTGGACAACAGTGGAGGAAGAGGCAACACGAGATGAAGAGGTGGTAGCTGCCGCTGTTGGTTGGCCTACGTCTTCACTGTGTTTCTGTAACTCCACCGCGTGCCTGTTCCGCACATGTTTCCACATATTTGTGGTATTGAGGTTGCTGACACTTTTACCTCTTTTTACTTTCTGATGACACAGCTTGCATTTGACAAAACAAATGTCATCTGCAACTGTGTCAAAAAAGGACCAGGCACTGCAAGTCTTGGGAGCGCCCTTTTTGGCTTTGGAAAGAGACAGGCTCCTAACGGGTGCCAAAGTGGAGGCTACAGGCTCCGCAGTCTTCCCCCTCCCTCTCCCTCTTTGGCCCGTAAGGGGAAGCTCTTCCTCAGAGCTGCTCCCACCACCTTCCTGTTCCTCACGCCACGATGGGTCAAGGACCTCATCATCTCCATTACCCTCTGCCACCAACTGCTCCTCCTGGGTAGTCTCGGCAGCACAGTACGCATCAGAAAGCGGCACCTGAGTTTCATCATCAGATGCGTACTGCGCTGTGGTCACCGGAGGCACTGGCCCACCTGCCTCTTCAGAGTCAGAGAGATAAAGCTTTTGGGCATCACTGCACACTGCCTCTTCGTCCATTTCTCCAATGCTGCTTGGCTGGCCCCCTGTTTCCAAGCCAAGAGATTCAGAGAACAGAAGTAGAGACGGCTCCTGTCCTGGGCTCTCTGACTGCCTGGCCAATTTGGCAGGTGGTGAAGAGACAGATGGCTGCTCTCCAGTGCTCTGTGCCTGAGAGGATGTGGCACTAACTGAAGTCGATGCCGAGGCGTTAGCTGCCATCCACCCGACAACGGCTTCAATTTGGTCTTCACGTAGCAGCGGTGCACGGCGCTCTCCGACAAAGCTGCGCATGAAGGACTGTTCCCTGCTGAAACTGAGTGACGACGAGTCACCGGCGCCCGCAGCAGGCACAGAATCACCACGTCCTCTCCCTGCTCCTCTCCCTGCTCCGCGCCCACGCCCACGTGCCTTACTCCCTGCCCTCTTCATCTTGGTTGACAGATAAAGATAAGCAGAAAAGTACTAAGGCCTTAGTGTGCTTATTCCTGAAATGCTCCTCCTAACAGGTGTAAGAAACACTAATGTTGTAAATTGTGGACTAAACTTTATTATTTTTCAAATGTGGCCTACACAAGTGTTAAGTTGTGTTTGGTGAACTTAACTTTTTTTTTGGTGCAGATCGGGCTACAGAGCTAGTTTAAATCACACGGAGACCGTGCAGACAGCCGTAAACGGCGCTGCAAGGCCAAAAAACCCTCCTCTAGGTTATCCTATATAGTGTTTTTCCACTATTTAGCTGGATACGAGTGGAAAGACACTAATAGGAATTTTTTTTTTCAAATTTTAAACAGGCTGCACTATTTGAAAAAAAGTAAAATTTTTCTCAAGGTATGAGGCAGTAACGAACCCTGAGCTGAATCCAACCGGCTATGGCTGCACACAGACTACAGGGCGAGCTGGGCTCACACGGAGACCGTGCAGACAACCGTAAACGGCGCTGCAAGGCCAAAAAACCCTCCTCTCGGTTATCCTATATAGTGTTTTTCCACTATTTAGCTGGATACGAGTGGAAAGACACTAATAGGAATTTTTTTTTTCAAATTTTAAACTGGCTGCACTATTTGAAAAAAAGGAAATTGTTTTTCAAGGTATGAGGCAGTAACGCACCCTGAGCTGAATCCAACCGGCTATGGCTGCACACAGACTACAGGGCGAGCTGCGCTCACACAGAGACCGTGCAGACAGCCGTAAACGGCGCTGCAAGGCCAAAAAACCCTCCTCTAGGTTATCCTATATAGTGTTTTTCCACTATTTAGCTGGATACGAGTGGAAAGACACTAATAGGAATTTTTGTTTTTCAAATTTTAAACAGGCTGCACTATTTGAAAAAAAGTAAAATTTTTCTCTAGGTATGAGCCAGTAACGAACCCTGAGCTGAATCCAACCGGCTATGGCTGCACACAGACTACAGGGCGAGCTGGGCTCACACGGAGACCGTGCAGACAGCCGTAAACGGCGCTGCAAGGCCAAAAAACCCTCCTCTAGGTTATCCTATATAGTGTTTTTCCACTATTTAGCTGGATACGAGTGGAAAGACACTAATAGGAATTTTTTTTCTTCAAAGTTTAAACAGGCTGCACTATTTGAAAAAAAGTAAAATTTTTCTCAAGGTATGAGCCAGTAACGAACCCTGAGCTGAATCCAACCGGCTATGGCTGCACACAGACTACAGGGCGAGCTGGGCTCACACGGAGACCGTGCAGACAGCCGTAAACGGCGCTGCAAGGCCCAAAAACCCCCCTCTAGGTTATCCTATGTAGTGTTTTTCCACAATAGAGCTGGAGACTGGTGGAAAAACACTAATAGGAAATTTGAGAAAAAATGTGCAGCAGGCTGCACTAAGAGCAAAAAAGGACAACTGTGTGAGGCAGTGTGAACCCCCCCTGAGCTGAATACAACCGGGTATATGGCTGCACACAGACTACAGAGTGAGCTGCACACACACACACACAGAGACCTTGCAGAACGCTGTTAAAACAGCGCTGCAAGGCAAGAGCAAGGTGAACAGTGAAGAACACACAGCGTTTTGCTAAATTAGCCTTTGGAAAGGAAAATAAAGCAATTAGCTAGCTCGACTGGCCCTCAGTTAGAACACAGCATCCTGTCCCTAACTGAAATCACAGCAGAGTGAGCGCAAAATGGCGGCAGCGTTTTTTATAGTGCAGAGTGACATCATTTCAGCAGCCAATCCAAGCCTTGCCAGTACTTACATGCCCACCATGCTAAACAGGATGTGCCCACACTTCCAATCATTCCTCATTGGCTGCTGCGTTCAGTTTGAATTCTGGGAACTTCCGATTCCGGTATCCGATACGCGGGAAGTATCGGAATTCGGTATCGGAATTCCGATACCGCAAATATCGGCCGATACACGATACTTGCGGTATCGGAATGCTCAACACTACTTATGAGGATCGAAGGTTGCGAGCAGGAAAGTACCGGGAGACGAGGTCACAGATGTATGGAGGAGACAGGTTGTGGATGGCTTTGTATGTCATGGTTAGGCTTTTGTACTGGAGTCTCTGGGTAATGGGGAGCCAGTGAAGGGATTGACATAGGGGAGAGGCCGGGGAATAGCGGGGGGACAGGTGGATTAGTCGGGCAGCTGAGTTTAGAATAGATTGCAGGGGTGCGAGAGTATTCGAGGGGAGGATACAAAGCAGGAGGTTACAGTAGTCGAGGCAGGAGATGATGAGGGCATGGACTAGGGTTTTTGCAGATTCTTGGTTTAGGAATGCACGGATCCATGAAATATTTTTGAGTTGAAGGCGGCAGGAAGTGGAAAGGGCTTGGATATGCGGTTTGAAGGAGAAATCAGGGTCAATGATTACCCCGAGGCAGCGAGCTTGTGGGACTGGGGAGAGTGGGCAGCCGTTTACTGTAATTGATAGGTTCGTTGGGGGGGGTTGCATGAGATGGGGAAAGACAATGAATTCTGTTTTGTCCATGTTAAGTTTTAGAAATCTAGCGGAGAAGAAGGATAAAATAGCAGATAGACATTGAGGGATTCTGATTAGTAGGGTGGTGATAGCATGGTTCAAAGTAGAGGTTAAGTACCTCTAGGAGTAGTCCAGACAGTGCGTGTGGCGCCCACCCTGATGCAGGTTTCAGTTTGAACCTTCATCATGAGTGATGGAGTGAGCTCACCCTATACCTGGCAGGTAACTACTGTGTGTTACAACACCCATGGGCGGAATGGAGCTTGGCCCATGACTGTTAGGCTGCCGTCACGCTAGCAGTATTTGGTCAGCATTTTACATCAGTATTTGTAAGCCAATACCAGGAGTGGAACAAATAGAGGAAAAGTATAATAGAAACACATGCACAACTTCTGCATTTATCACCCACTCCTGGTTTTGGCTTACAAATACTGATGTAAAATACGGACCAAATACTGTTAGTGTGACGGCAGCCTTAACCTGTTAAATGCTGCTGTTACACTCTGACAGTGGCATTATCAGTGCACCGGGGTGGGGGTGCGTCCTTCTATGCACCCATTGGCACTCCCATGACATGATTGCGGGACACGGATCGGTTGCTGTGATAGCCAGGGGTCTCCTCAAAGGAGACCGTGATTCTTACTGTATGAAGCACTACTGTGGTATTGTTGTATATAGAAGAAGTGATCAGACAAGCGCAAGTTCAAGTCCCCTAATGGGAATAAGTACAGCAAAAAGTAAAAAAAAAGTTTTTTTAAATATGAAAAAATAAAAATAAAGGTAATACACATATGTGGTATCACAGCCTCCAGAAAATCATATATATCTAATATAAAAATAATCATATTTTTTTTTTCAAATTACCGTATTTTCTGGCGTATAAGACGACTGGGCGTATAAGATGACCCCCAACTTTTCCAGTTAAAATATAAAATCTTCTCAAAAGTCGGGGGTTAAATAAATAATCTTTATTTTTATATAGCGCTAACATACTCCGCAGCGCTTTACAGGTTGCACACATTATCGTTGCTGTCCCCCGTTGGGGCTCACAATCTAAATTCCCTATCAGTATGTCTTTGGAATGTGGGAGGAAACCCACGCAAACACATAGAGAACATACAAACTCTTTGCAGATGTTGTCCTTAGTGGGGCTTGAACCCAGGACTCCAGCACTGCAAGGCTGCTGTGCTATCCACTGCGCCACCGTGCTGCCTGGGTTGTCTTATATGCCGGGTGTCGTCTTATAGGGTGGGTGCGGAGCACTCAGCGGTCGACGTATATAGTGGGGGGGAGTGGTCCCGATGACGAGGTAAGGGAGCGCCTCACCAGGAAGGTGTAAGGGTGGTTTCACACTTGCGTTTTTGTCTGCAGCGTTTTTTTTCCTATATTTAACATTGAAAACGCATGCATTTTTAGTGGTACGCATTTGGTCACGTTTTGAAACGCATGCGTTTTTTTTACTGCATGCGTTCATTTTTCAAAATGCAACTTGTAGTATTTTTGAGGGGCGTTTTTTGGACCAAAAAAAAAGCATGCGTTTTCATGCGTTTTTTTTGGACCAAAAATGTATTGGAGTCAATGGGGATGCATGCGTTTTTTTGTGCATGCGTTTGCATGCGTTTTTTTGACGCATGCGTTTTTTTAAACAATGGTTGAATAGACTGTAGATAAGGCTGTCTAGACACTGATAAGCCTCCCCCATAGCAGCATGGTTATAAAAGGAAGGTTGGGGGAAGTTTCTGGTCACTTCTCATCAGACTCCAAAGAAGACCAGACCCTGCTCGGACGCATTGGTGGACAAGACCCAGAGCAATGTGAGTATATCCTAGCCAATGCATTTATTTTTAATTTTTTGGATCTACATGTCCTAATTTCTTCTTTTTTTTTTTCAATATGCATCAGAATGTCTTCTGTGGAGTCTTCATCTGATGAGGAGTTTGAGCCACGCCAGTCAGAAGTGGATCACGTCAGTGAGGTTAGTTTTTTGTCCTTCAGCTTGGTAAGTATTGACTGTCGCATCGACACATGAGACAATTTGATTTTTTTTTTTTATAGAGCACTTCAACTGAGGGACAGAGAGGGACGGAGCAGCGGAGTCAAGGGTCGGTGGGAAGACGTCAGCGGGTATGTATACAAGGCAGACTGTCCTCATTGTAATATTCTTGAATCTTCCTTTCTGTACCCTTGATTTTCTTTTAATTTTTCTTTTATGATCCTTTTCTTAAAGTTATAGAGAATTACAGAAGGCTAGCACTCGACAGTTCTGAAGGTGACGGTGCAAATGAACGGAACCCGTGGTCCTCTCAATCATAGAACGTAAAATCACTGCACTCGTACGATGAAGAGATTCAATTCATGTGGATGCTTTTATTAAGTAAATGTTCAGGTGAGGCGATAAGTACAAAACGTTTCGGCCAGCCCGTGGCCTTGATCACTAAATCGCTGAAACAAATAGAGCGAAAAAAAAAAAAAAAAAAAATACTAAATACCTATTCTCAGGACAAAGACAAGATTACATATACATATATACATATATACAGTTCAGAAAACATGCCAATGCTTGTGTTTGAGAAAATAGAAGCCATTTTAGGCTTGACCTAAACATCATTAACAAGGAACCAAAAAGCAAAGGAACAAGAGAGATACAGTACATAATTGGATATAGTAGAGACGGTATGAAAAGATGGTTCAGCGTACCCTAAGGTAGTGGATTCTTCCCTTGTAAGCGCAGATGTTGCTGCTGGGGTGTTCAGCCAAGAGGAAAAAAAGGGGGTTAACAACCTGAAAAGGGTAATGGGAGAGATGAGCGAGGGTGCTTTTATGACCTCAGGTATAGTTATAGGTAGGTATAGTGTGGCCACCATAGGGTGTATGTACTTCACCTTAGTATTAATAATGTTGTGGTTGCCGTGATGAAGGGCAGACTGGTAAATTTCAACGGCTGTATGGGTAGACATGGATAGATATAGATATATTAGATATTCTGGTGTGTAAAATGAATCAATAAATGATAGAAGGTTACAAGTACATAACTACCTCTGTGCTTTAAGGGACCAGCCTGAGTACAAGTAGGATACCTTGGGAAAGTACAACCAATGATGTAAGGAAATTCGTATGGCTTAGAGGTACAGGTGCTGTAGTTGCCGTGGTATAGGGCAGACAAGTCTACGTACCATATGCTGTATTGACAGATAAAATAACATAAAGCTCTCAGCGTGTAGGTAGAAAAAAGGTTATTTGGGGTATGTTTTACAAATCTATATATACATACATATATGTATAGCTACCTGTGCGCTATAGGAGACCAACCAGAGCAACGCTCGAATTTCTTAGAGGAGTACACCCAGTATTGTGGGAAGATTTGTGTAACTGTGAAGAAGGGCAGTAGGGAGTACGTAAGTCTCTAAGATGCTATTATTAACATGTATGCAGCAGAGAGAAGGAAGAAAAAACTACCTGCTGGGTTGTGGAGCCAGTCAAAGCCAGTGTATAATGAACTAAGCCACCGGAGTAGGGGACCCAATGTCACTAGAAAGAGGAAGGAGTCATGAATATGGCGCTTGGCTAGTGTTTATATAGCATAGGAAACTTATCTGTAAATGGTTGCTCACATCCGTCCTCGGGAGTCCGTGGAGACAGGTAGCCAGGACCAGCGTTGGTGGTCAAGTGAGAAGAGCAGACACTAACCGTGTCACTGCATGGGGTAGCGCTTGTCTAAAGGAGCCCAAAAGGCTCCTATTTATGGTCCCGGGTGAAGATGCGTCCGGGACCAGTGTAGGGACGCCGGCGCATGCGCAATGGCGATTCTGGCCGCTCGCGCGTGCGCAGTAGAAGCGGAACGCATCAGTCTGCCACAGAATGGCTGGGCCTGCGCAGTATATGCAAGCCCAGGCCAGTCGATGACCGAATGGAAGGAGCGCTTGTCCTGTAAGGACAGAAGAGAAAGGGGCAGCGCCGTAGGCGCTGTAGATAGAACGCTACTGTGAAAGGACATAGGTGCTAGTGCGGTGCCTTGTATGTGGACACTTATTAGAAAATGCTGTAGAGATGTGGGGGAGCGCTATGATGAGATAGATTAAGCGCTGTGTATTGAAGCATATTTCATGAGGATACATAATGGGCAGTATAACACGGTCACATAATTAAACATACAAATGCATGGTAGGAGTCCAAACTTAAATGAAATAAATGAAATAAAAGAAATGAACCCATGAAAGAAAAAGGAAAAGAATGAAAAGAATGAAATGAATGAAATAAATAAGAATGGATGAACTAAATGGAAATAAATAAAACTAATGGATACTTCAATGAATGAAGTAATGAAAAAATGAAAAAATAATAATGAAAATGAAATGAAAAATAAACTAAAAAATAAAAATTGATAAAAAGAATTGAAAAAATAATAGAAAAATAAAAATAAAACTGGGTATTAATAAACTGGCTATGGAGGAACACAATCTTACCGTCTCTATTGTGCCGAAAGGTGAGGCTACTAGTGCAGATGATTAAGTCTAGAGAAAATAAATGAATATATTAAGTCATATTAACCAGTCTATCTCTCGGTTCAATCCCCTAGGGTGAAGGCTATCAAGGGTATAGATCCAGAACGTTTCTCGCTGTTTTAGTAATCGAACATGGTTTCCTCCCCTTCTAGGGCGAGGTACTCTTTCTATAATCTGAAACCTAAGTTGTGACACATTGTGTCTTGCCTCCTTGAAATGCAGTGGTAATGGTAACCAGGTTTTTTCGCATCTAATGGTGGATTTGTGGCTAGATATTCTATCTTTAATGGCCTGAGTCGTTTCTCCCACATATAGTAATCCGCATGGGCACTTGATGATGTAGACCACATAGTTTGTGTCACAAGTATAGTGTTCCTTAATGGGATATGACTTCCCGGTCCGTGGGTGGACCACCTCATTGCCTTTAATAACGTTGGAACAGCAGCGACAGCTCAAACAGGGGAAAGTACCTGTTCTGCTGTGGCCCGTCAGAGTTCTGTTTTGAGCCGTTTTTTGTGACCCTAAATCTGCTCTTACTACTTTGTCCCTTATATTCTTGGGTCGTCTAGTGCACATCAACGGTGGATCTTTGAAAATGGGGATGTTGGGATAGGCCTTGTTGAGAAGAGGCCAGTGTCCTCGAATCAAGTTATGTATTTTGTTTATTGTGGGGTGATAATTATGTACAAAGGGTAGACGAGGATTTTTTTGTTTCTGTGTCCCTGAGTTTAGGTTGTCAGAGTCATGGAGTGCTCTAGAGGATTCCGTGTTCAGGAGATCCAATGGGTACTGGCGGGCTTTGAACTTGTCAGACATTTCATGTAGCCTCGATTCTAAGGTGGAAGGATTAGACACAATTCTGGTTACCCTTTTAAACTGTGATCTGGGGAGACTGTTTTTGGTAGATCTGGGATGACAGCTATTATATAACAAAAGGCTGTTGCAATCAGTCGGTTTAGTAAAGATATCAGTGCTTAAATTACCGATAGAGTCTTTGATAATCTTAGTGTCTAGGAAGGTCACTTCGTTACTGTGGTGAACTAGTGTAAAGGACAGTTCCGGTCTGACAGTGTTAATAGTGTCATAAAATTCTAGGAGGCTCGTCAGGTTGCCCCGCCATACGCAAAAGACATCGTCTATGTACCTATACCAGGCGAGAGCGTGTTGTTGAAAGCCAGGGTTAGTGTACACGAAGTCACGTTCAAAACGATCCATATACAGGTTCGCGTAGGCAGGGGCCACGTTGGACCCCATTGCCGTGCCGCATGTCTGTAGGAAAAAATCATCCTCAAATATAAAAAAGTTCTCCCTGAGCACTAAACTAAGGAGATCAATACAAAGATCTTGAGTTCCCTTGTCAAGTCTGGCCTCACTGAGGGTTTGAGATACTGCTTCAATGCCCATATCGTGAGTAATGGATGTATATAGGCTATTCACATCTAGTGTACATAGGATGCTGTCACTGGGTATTCTCTTCATGTTACGGATTTTACCTAGGAAATCTCCAGTGTCCAGTATAAAGGATTTTGTAACCTTGGTATAGGGTGTGAGGAGCTTTTCAAGGAACATGGATAATGGATTAAGGATGGAATCGGTCGATGCTACAATGGGGCGACCGGGGGGATTACGGAGATTTTTGTGGATTTTGGGTAAGATGTATAGGACAGGGGTCACAGGGTGAAGGTTAATGAGGTATGTCTTTGTTTTGTTGTCAATAGTCTTGAGTTGTAGGTGTTTGTCAACTATCCTAGCGATTTTTTGGCGTATGGTATGGGTAGGATCATTCTGGATCTTTTTATATGTTGTCGTGTCAGCGAGCTGTCTCCTTACTTCAGAAACATAGAAGCTTCTATCCATAACCACGATGGCTCCCCCCTTGTCCGCCGGTTTAATAATGATATTTTTATTCTCACATAGTGAGTTTAAGGCTTGTTTTTCTAGCGGATCCAGATTGTGGCGGACAGGGAGGAAGCCTAATCGTTGGTCATGCAGAGTTTTCTTGATGTCCCTGTCCAAGAGATTGACAAAAGTCTCTACAGCGTGGTTCGATTTAGATGGAACAAAAGTACTGGGATTTCTAAGACCAAGTTGGTCAATTGTAATACTGGGTCCCCCGGTGTGTGATGATGCAGAGATAGGTCTGATAGAATTGTTAGAGCCTTCAAAGTGCACCTTCAGTCTGATATTTCTATAGAACTGCTGAAGATCCCTTTCAAGTTGAAAGGAATCCCACCTAGGAGTCGGGCAGAAGGATAGACCCATGTTGAGCACTTTGAGTTCTAAGGGAGAAAGAGTATAGTTAGAAATGTTTACTACCGAGTTTGGACTCCTACCTGTGATCTGAGAGTCATGTGGCGATCCCCGTCCCTTCTTCCTTGACCTCCGGGTTGGCGTGCGTTTTGTCCTAAAAAACGGGGACCGGATGTCTGTGCCCCGCCAGTTTCGCTGCCGGATCCTGCAGAGGAACCCCCTGCAGGTGAGGAGCCCCCGGAGTGGTAGTTCCCTCCCGGTGTTTGGCGGTATCTTTGCCGCTGGCGCCTGGGAAACGGGTCCTCCCATTTGTAGACGTTGTTCGTGAGGTAGTCCTCCGTGTCTCTCTGGAACTTGGTTCGTTTTCTTTCTTCCAGGGTTTTCTGATGTGTTATAAGTATGGAGTCCACCTTATTTTTTAGTGTGGTGAATTCAGTAGTACTCAAGGTAGTGGTTAGTTGGGTCTCAATGCTCTCAATTTTCTCCTCTGTGCTTTTAATCGCTTCCTGGAGGTACTCAATTGTCAATAGTATAATATCAAAGGAACACTTATTCAAAATCTTCTGGAATGTCGTACAGTACTTTTCGTTGTCCGAAAACAGTGTTGGACGAAGATTGCAACGTAGACCTCTGGGTATTTTCCCTTGACGGTGGTATTCACCTAAAGTTGCACAGTGTAAATCGTAGCCAATGAGTTTTTTCTTTTCTTTCTCCCAGTCCCTTGACTTGACGTCCTTGCTGGGTAGGTGGAGAAAGTCCGTTTTGGTCTTTATCCTAGATAAGATGGTGGTGCCTGTGGCCTCGTCGTAAACATAGGTATCTGTTGACATGGATTCGGTCGGTGCTGAAAGCCCAGAGCCAATGGTATAGAGAATTACAGAAGGCTAGCACTCGACAGTTCTGAAGGTGACGGTGCAAATGAACGGAACCCGTGGTCCTCTCAATCATAGAACGTAAAATCACTGCACTCGTACGATGAAGAGATTCAATTCATGTGGATGCTTTTATTAAGTAAATGTTCAGGTGAGGCGATAAGTACAAAACGTTTCGGCCAGCCCGTGGCCTTGATCACTAAATCGCTGAAACAAATAGAGCGAAAAAAAAAAAAAAAAAAAATACTAAATACCTATTCTCAGGACAAAGACAAGATTACATATACATATATACATATATACAGTTCAGAAAACATGCCAATGCTTGTGTTTGAGAAAATAGAAGCCATTTTAGGCTTGACCTAAACATCATTAACAAGGAACCAAAAAGCAAAGGAACAAGAGAGATACAGTACATAATTGGATATAGTAGAGACGGTATGAAAAGATGGTTCAGCGTACCCTAAGGTAGTGGATTCTTCCCTTGTAAGCGCAGATGTTGCTGCTGGGGTGTTCAGCCAAGAGGAAAAAAAGGGGGTTAACAACCTGAAAAGGGTAATGGGAGAGATGAGCGAGGGTGCTTTTATGACCTCAGGTATAGTTATAGGTAGGTATAGTGTGGCCACCATAGGGTGTATGTACTTCACCTTAGTATTAATAATGTTGTGGTTGCCGTGATGAAGGGCAGACTGGTAAATTTCAACGGCTGTATGGGTAGACATGGATAGATATAGATATATTAGATATTCTGGTGTGTAAAATGAATCAATAAATGATAGAAGGTTACAAGTACATAACTACCTCTGTGCTTTAAGGGACCAGCCTGAGTACAAGTAGGATACCTTGGGAAAGTACAACCAATGATGTAAGGAAATTCGTATGGCTTAGAGGTACAGGTGCTGTAGTTGCCGTGGTATAGGGCAGACAAGTCTACGTACCATATGCTGTATTGACAGATAAAATAACATAAAGCTCTCAGCGTGTAGGTAGAAAAAAGGTTATTTGGGGTATGTTTTACAAATCTATATATACATACATATATGTATAGCTACCTGTGCGCTATAGGAGACCAACCAGAGCAACGCTCGAATATCTTAGAGGAGTACACCCAGTATTGTGGGAAGATTTGTGTAACTGTGAAGAAGGGCAGTAGGGAGTACGTAAGTCTCTAAGATGCTATTATTAACATGTATGCAGCAGAGAGAAGGAAGAAAAAACTACCTGCTGGGTTGTGGAGCCAGTCAAAGCCAGTGTATAATGAACTAAGCCACCGGAGTAGGGGACCCAATGTCACTAGAAAGAGGAAGGAGTCATGAATATGGCGCTTGGCTAGTGTTTATATAGCATAGGAAACTTATCTGTAAATGGTTGCTCACATCCGTCCTCGGGAGTCCGTGGAGACAGGTAGCCAGGACCAGCGTTGGTGGTCAAGTGAGAAGAGCAGACACTAACCGTGTCACTGCATGGGGTAGCGCTTGTCTAAAGGAGCCCAAAAGGCTCCTATTTATGGTCCCGGGTGAAGATGCGTCCGGGACCAGTGTAGGGACGCCGGCGCATGCGCAATGGCGATTCTGGCCGCTCGCGCGTGCGCAGTAGAAGCGGAACGCATCAGTCTGCCACAGAATGGCTGGGCCTGCGCAGTATATGCAAGCCCAGGCCAGTCGATGACCGAATGGAAGGAGCGCTTGTCCTGTAAGGACAGAAGAGAAAGGGGCAGCGCCGTAGGCGCTGTAGATAGAACGCTACTGTGAAAGGACATAGGTGCTAGTGCGGTGCCTTGTATGTGGACACTTATTAGAAAATGCTGTAGAGATGTGGGGGAGCGCTATGATGAGATAGATTAAGCGCTGTGTATTGAAGCATATTTCATGAGGATACATAATGGGCAGTATAACACGGTCACATAATTAAACATACAAATGCATGGTAGGAGTCCAAACTTAAATGAAATAAATGAAATAAAAGAAATGAACCCATGAAAGAAAAAGGAAAAGAATGAAAAGAATGAAATGAATGAAATAAATAAGAATGGATGAACTAAATGGAAATAAATAAAACTAATGGATACTTCAATGAATGAAGTAATGAAAAAATGAAAAAATAATAATGAAAATGAAATGAAAAATAAACTACCCCACCCCACAATAAACAAAATACATAACTTGATTCGAGGACACTGGCCTCTTCTCAACAAGGCCTATCCCAACATCCCCATTTTCAAAGATCCACCGTTGATGTGCACTAGACGACCCAAGAATATAAGGGACAAAGTAGTAAGAGCAGATTTAGGGTCACAAAAAACGGCTCAAAACAGAACTCTGACGGGCCACAGCAGAACAGGTACTTTCCCCTGTTTGAGCTGTCGCTGCTGTTCCAACGTTATTAAAGGCAATGAGGTGGTCCACCCACGGACCGGGAAGTCATATCCCATTAAGGAACACTATACTTGTGACACAAACTATGTGGTCTACATCATCAAGTGCCCATGCGGATTACTATATGTGGGAGAAACGACTCAGGCCTTTAAAGATAGAATATCTAGCCACAAATCCACCATTAGATGCGAAAAAACCTGGTTACCATTACCACTGCATTTCAAGGAGGCAAGACACAATGTGTCACAACTTAGGTTTCAGATTATAGAAAGAGTACCTCGCCCTAGAAGGGGAGGAAACCATGTTCGATTACTAAAACAGCGAGAAACGTTCTGGATCTATACCCTTGATAGCCTTCACCCTAGGGGATTGAACCGAGAGATAGACTGGTTAATATGACTTAATATATTCATTTATTTTCTCTAGACTTAATCATCTGCACTAGTAGCCTCACCTTTCGGCACAATAGAGACGGTAAGATTGTGTTCCTCCATAGCCAGTTTATTAATACCCAGTTTTATTTTTATTTTTCTATTATTTTTTCAATTCTTTTTATCAATTTTTATTTTTTATTTTTTAGTTTATTTTTCATTTCATTTTCATTATTATTTTTTCATTTTTTCATTACTTCATTCATTGAAGTATCCATTAGTTTTATTTATTTCCATTTAGTTCATCCATTCTTATTTATTTCATTCATTTCATTCTTTTCATTCTTTTCCTTTTTCTTTCATGGGTTCATTTCTTTTATTTCATTTATTTCATTTAAGTTTGGACTCCTACCATGCATTTGTATGTTTAATTATGTGACCGTGTTATACTGCCCATTATGTATCCTCATGAAATATGCTTCAATACACAGCGCTTAATCTATCTCATCATAGCGCTCCCCCACATCTCTACAGCATTTTCTAATAAGTGTCCACATACAAGGCACCGCACTAGCACCTATGTCCTTTCACAGTAGCGTTCTATCTACAGCGCCTACGGCGCTGCCCCTTTCTCTTCTGTCCTTACAGGACAAGCGCTCCTTCCATTCGGTCATCGACTGGCCTGGGCTTGCATATACTGCGCAGGCCCAGCCATTCTGTGGCAGACTGATGCGTTCCGCTTCTACTGCGCACGCGCGAGCGGCCAGAATCGCCATTGCGCATGCGCCGGCGTCCCTACACTGGTCCCGGACGCATCTTCACCCGGGACCATAAATAGGAGCCTTTTGGGCTCCTTTAGACAAGCGCTACCCCATGCAGTGACACGGTTAGTGTCTGCTCTTCTCACTTGACCACCAACGCTGGTCCTGGCTACCTGTCTCCACGGACTCCCGAGGACGGATGTGAGCAACCATTTACAGATAAGTTTCCTATGCTATATAAACACTAGCCAAGCGCCATATTCATGACTCCTTCCTCTTTCTAGTGACATTGGGTCCCCTACTCCGGTGGCTTAGTTCATTATACACTGGCTTTGACTGGCTCCACAACCCAGCAGGTAGTTTTTTCTTCCTTCTCTCTGCTGCATACATGTTAATAATAGCATCTTAGAGACTTACGTACTCCCTACTGCCCTTCTTCACAGTTACACAAATCTTCCCACAATACTGGGTGTACTCCTCTAAGATATTCGAGCGTTGCTCTGGTTGGTCTCCTATAGCGCACAGGTAGCTATACATATATGTATGTATATATAGATTTGTAAAACATACCCCAAATAACCTTTTTTCTACCTACACGCTGAGAGCTTTATGTTATTTTATCTGTCAATACAGCATATGGTACGTAGACTTGTCTGCCCTATACCACGGCAACTACAGCACCTGTACCTCTAAGCCATACGAATTTCCTTACATCATTGGTTGTACTTTCCCAAGGTATCCTACTTGTACTCAGGCTGGTCCCTTAAAGCACAGAGGTAGTTATGTACTTGTAACCTTCTATCATTTATTGATTCATTTTACACACCAGAATATCTAATATATCTATATCTATCCATGTCTACCCATACAGCCGTTGAAATTTACCAGTCTGCCCTTCATCACGGCAACCACAACATTATTAATACTAAGGTGAAGTACATACACCCTATGGTGGCCACACTATACCTACCTATAACTATACCTGAGGTCATAAAAGCACCCTCGCTCATCTCTCCCATTACCCTTTTCAGGTTGTTAACCCCCTTTTTTTCCTCTTGGCTGAACACCCCAGCAGCAACATCTGCGCTTACAAGGGAAGAATCCACTACCTTAGGGTACGCTGAACCATCTTTTCATACCGTCTCTACTATATCCAATTATGTACTGTATCTCTCTTGTTCCTTTGCTTTTTGGTTCCTTGTTAATGATGTTTAGGTCAAGCCTAAAATGGCTTCTATTTTCTCAAACACAAGCATTGGCATGTTTTCTGAACTGTATATATGTATATATGTATATGTAATCTTGTCTTTGTCCTGAGAATAGGTATTTAGTATTTTTTTTTTTTTTTTTTTTCGCTCTATTTGTTTCAGCGATTTAGTGATCAAGGCCACGGGCTGGCCGAAACGTTTTGTACTTATCGCCTCACCTGAACATTTACTTAATAAAAGCATCCACATGAATTGAATCTCTTCATCGTACGAGTGCAGTGATTTTACGTTCTATGATTGAGAGGACCACGGGTTCCGTTCATTTGCACCGTCACCTTCAGAACTGTCGAGTGCTAGCCTTCTGTAATTCTCTATACCATTGGCTCTGGGCTTTCAGCACCGACCGAATCCATGTCAACAGATACCTATGTTTACGACGAGGCCACAGGCACCACCATCTTATCTAGGATAAAGACCAAAACGGACTTTCTCCACCTACCCAGCAAGGACGTCAAGTCAAGGGACTGGGAGAAAGAAAAGAAAAAACTCATTGGCTACGATTTACACTGTGCAACTTTAGGTGAATACCACCGTCAAGGGAAAATACCCAGAGGTCTACGTTGCAATCTTCGTCCAACACTGTTTTCGGACAACGAAAAGTACTGTACGACATTCCAGAAGATTTTGAATAAGTGTTCCTTTGATATTATACTATTGACAATTGAGTACCTCCAGGAAGCGATTAAAAGCACAGAGGAGAAAATTGAGAGCATTGAGACCCAACTAACCACTACCTTGAGTACTACTGAATTCACCACACTAAAAAATAAGGTGGACTCCATACTTATAACACATCAGAAAACCCTGGAAGAAAGAAAACGAACCAAGTTCCAGAGAGACACGGAGGACTACCTCACGAACAACGTCTACAAATGGGAGGACCCGTTTCCCAGGCGCCAGCGGCAAAGATACCGCCAAACACCGGGAGGGAACTACCACTCCGGGGGCTCCTCACCTGCAGGGGGTTCCTCTGCAGGATCCGGCAGCGAAACTGGCGGGGCACAGACATCCGGTCCCCGTTTTTTAGGACAAAACGCACGCCAACCCGGAGGTCAAGGAAGAAGGGACGGGGATCGCCACATGACTCTCAGATCACAGGTAGGAGTCCAAACTCGGTAGTAAACATTTCTAACTATACTCTTTCTCCCTTAGAACTCAAAGTGCTCAACATGGGTCTATCCTTCTGCCCGACTCCTAGGTGGGATTCCTTTCAACTTGAAAGGGATCTTCAGCAGTTCTATAGAAATATCAGACTGAAGGTGCACTTTGAAGGCTCTAACAATTCTATCAGACCTATCTCTGCATCATCACACACCGGGGGACCCAGTATTACAATTGACCAACTTGGTCTTAGAAATCCCAGTACTTTTGTTCCATCTAAATCGAACCACGCTGTAGAGACTTTTGTCAATCTCTTGGACAGGGACATCAAGAAAACTCTGCATGACCAACGATTAGGCTTCCTCCCTGTCCGCCACAATCTGGATCCGCTAGAAAAACAAGCCTTAAACTCACTATGTGAGAATAAAAATATCATTATTAAACCGGCGGACAAGGGGGGAGCCATCGTGGTTATGGATAGAAGCTTCTATGTTTCTGAAGTAAGGAGACAGCTCGCTGACACGACAACATATAAAAAGATCCAGAATGATCCTACCCATACCATACGCCAAAAAATCGCTAGGATAGTTGACAAACACCTACAACTCAAGACTATTGACAACAAAACAAAGACATACCTCATTAACCTTCACCCTGTGACCCCTGTCCTATACATCTTACCCAAAATCCACAAAAATCTCCGTAATCCCCCCGGTCGCCCCATTGTAGCATCGACCGATTCCATCCTTAATCCATTATCCATGTTCCTTGAAAAGCTCCTCACACCCTATACCAAGGTTACAAAATCCTTTATACTGGACACTGGAGATTTCCTAGGTAAAATCCGTAACATGAAGAGAATACCCAGTGACAGCATCCTATGTACACTAGATGTGAATAGCCTATATACATCCATTACTCACGATATGGGCATTGAAGCAGTATCTCAAACCCTCAGTGAGGCCAGACTTGACAAGGGAACTCAAGATCTTTGTATTGATCTCCTTAGTTTAGTGCTCAGGGAGAACTTTTTTATATTTGAGGATGATTTTTTCCTACAGACATGCGGCACGGCAATGGGGTCCAACGTGGCCCCTGCCTACGCGAACCTGTATATGGATCGTTTTGAACGTGACTTCGTGTACACTAACCCTGGCTTTCAACAACACGCTCTCGCCTGGTATAGGTACATAGACGATGTCTTTTGCGTATGGCGGGGCAACCTGACGAGCCTCCTAGAATTTTATGACACTATTAACACTGTCAGACCGGAACTGTCCTTTACACTAGTTCACCACAGTAACGAAGTGACCTTCCTAGACACTAAGATTATCAAAGACTCTATCGGTAATTTAAGCACTGATATCTTTACTAAACCGACTGATTGCAACAGCCTTTTGTTATATAATAGCTGTCATCCCAGATCTACCAAAAACAGTCTCCCCAGATCACAGTTTAAAAGGGTAACCAGAATTGTGTCTAATCCTTCCACCTTAGAATCGAGGCTACATGAAATGTCTGACAAGTTCAAAGCCCGCCAGTACCCATTGGATCTCCTGAACACGGAATCCTCTAGAGCACTCCATGACTCTGACAACCTAAACTCAGGGACACAGAAACAAAAAAATCCTCGTCTACCCTTTGTACATAATTATCACCCCACAATAAACAAAATACATAACTTGATTCGAGGACACTGGCCTCTTCTCAACAAGGCCTATCCCAACATCCCCATTTTCAAAGATCCACCGTTGATGTGCACTAGACGACCCAAGAATATAAGGGACAAAGTAGTAAGAGCAGATTTAGGGTCACAAAAAACGGCTCAAAACAGAACTCTGACGGGCCACAGCAGAACAGGTACTTTCCCCTGTTTGAGCTGTCGCTGCTGTTCCAACGTTATTAAAGGCAATGAGGTGGTCCACCCACGGACCGGGAAGTCATATCCCATTAAGGAACACTATACTTGTGACACAAACTATGTGGTCTACATCATCAAGTGCCCATGCGGATTACTATATGTGGGAGAAACGACTCAGGCCATTAAAGATAGAATATCTAGCCACAAATCCACCATTAGATGCGAAAAAACCTGGTTACCATTACCACTGCATTTCAAGGAGGCAAGACACAATGTGTCACAACTTAGGTTTCAGATTATAGAAAGAGTACCTCGCCCTAGAAGGGGAGGAAACCATGTTCGATTACTAAAACAGCGAGAAACGTTCTGGATCTATACCCTTGATAGCCTTCACCCTAGGGGATTGAACCGAGAGATAGACTGGTTAATATGACTTAATATATTCATTTATTTTCTCTAGACTTAATCATCTGCACTAGTAGCCTCACCTTTCGGCACAATAGAGACGGTAAGATTGTGTTCCTCCATAGCCAGTTTATTAATACCCAGTTTTATTTTTATTTTTCTATTATTTTTTCAATTCTTTTTATCAATTTTTATTTTTTAGTTTATTTTTCATTTCATTTTCATTATTATTTTTTCATTTTTTCATTACTTCATTCATTGAAGTATCCATTAGTTATATTTATTTCCATTTAGTTCATCCATTCTTATTTATTTCATTCATTTCATTCTTTTCATTCTTTTCCTTTTTCTTTCATGGGTTCATTTCTTTTATTTCATTTATTTCATTTAAGTTTGGACTCCTACCATGCATTTGTATGTTTAATTATGTGACCGTGTTATACTGCCCATTATGTATCCTCATGAAATATGCTTCAATACACAGCGCTTAATCTATCTCATCATAGCGCTCCCCCACATCTCTACAGCATTTTCTAATAAGTGTCCACATACAAGGCACCGCACTAGCACCTATGTCCTTTCACAGTAGCGTTCTATCTACAGCGCCTACGGCGCTGCCCCTTTCTCTTCTGTCCTTACAGGACAAGCGCTCCTTCCATTCGGTCATCGACTGGCCTGGGCTTGCATATACTGCGCAGGCCCAGCCATTCTGTGGCAGACTGATGCGTTCCGCTTCTACTGCGCACGCGCGAGCGGCCAGAATCGCCATTGCGCATGCGCCGGCGTCCCTACACTGGTCCCGGACGCATCTTCACCCGGGACCATAAATAGGAGCCTTTTGGGCTCCTTTAGACAAGCGCTACCCCATGCAGTGACACGGTTAGTGTCTGCTCTTCTCACTTGACCACCAACGCTGGTCCTGGCTACCTGTCTCCACGGACTCCCGAGGACGGATGTGAGCAACCATTTACAGATAAGTTTCCTATGCTATATAAACACTAGCCAAGCGCCATATTCATGACTCCTTCCTCTTTCTAGTGACATTGGGTCCCCTACTCCGGTGGCTTAGTTCATTATACACTGGCTTTGACTGGCTCCACAACCCAGCAGGTAGTTTTTTCTTCCTTCTCTCTGCTGCATACATGTTAATAATAGCATCTTAGAGACTTACGTACTCCCTACTGCCCTTCTTCACAGTTACACAAATCTTCCCACAATACTGGGTGTACTCCTCTAAGATATTCGAGCGTTGCTCTGGTTGGTCTCCTATAGCGCACAGGTAGCTATACATATATGTATGTATATATAGATTTGTAAAACATACCCCAAATAACCTTTTTTCTACCTACACGCTGAGAGCTTTATGTTATTTTATCTGTCAATACAGCATATGGTACGTAGACTTGTCTGCCCTATACCACGGCAACTACAGCACCTGTACCTCTAAGCCATACGAATTTCCTTACATCATTGGTTGTACTTTCCCAAGGTATCCTACTTGTACTCAGGCTGGTCCCTTAAAGCACAGAGGTAGTTATGTACTTGTAACCTTCTATCATTTATTGATTCATTTTACACACCAGAATATCTAATATATCTATATCTATCCATGTCTACCCATACAGCCGTTGAAATTTACCAGTCTGCCCTTCATCACGGCAACCACAACATTATTAATACTAAGGTGAAGTACATACACCCTATGGTGGCCACACTATACCTACCTATAACTATACCTGAGGTCATAAAAGCACCCTCGCTCATCTCTCCCATTACCCTTTTCAGGTTGTTAACCCCCTTTTTTTCCTCTTGGCTGAACACCCCAGCAGCAACATCTGCGCTTACAAGGGAAGAATCCACTACCTTAGGGTACGCTGAACCATCTTTTCATACCGTCTCTACTATATCCAATTATGTACTGTATCTCTCTTGTTCCTTTGCTTTTTGGTTCCTTGTTAATGATGTTTAGGTCAAGCCTAAAATGGCTTCTATTTTCTCAAACACAAGCATTGGCATGTTTTCTGAACTGTATATATGTATATATGTATATGTAATCTTGTCTTTGTCCTGAGAATAGGTATTTAGTATTTTTTTTTTTTTTTTCGCTCTATTTGTTTCAGCGATTTAGTGATCAAGGCCACGGGCTGGCCGAAACGTTTTGTACTTATCGCCTCACCTGAACATTTACTTAATAAAAGCATCCACATGAATTGAATCTCTTCATCGTACGAGTGCAGTGATTTTACGTTCTATGATTGAGAGGACCACGGGTTCCGTTCATTTGCACCGTCACCTTCAGAACTGTCGAGTGCTAGCCTTCTGTAATTCTCTATACCATTGGCTCTGGGCTTTCAGCACCGACCGAATCCATGTCAACAGATACCTATGTTTACGACGAGGCCACAGGCACCACCATCTTATCTAGGATAAAGACCAAAACGGACTTTCTCCACCTACCCAGCAAGGACGTCAAGTCAAGGGACTGGGAGAAAGAAAAGAAAAAACTCATTGGCTACGATTTACACTGTGCAACTTTAGGTGAATACCACCGTCAAGGGAAAATACCCAGAGGTCTACATTGCAATCTTCGTCCAACACTGTTTTCGGACAACGAAAAGTACTGTACGACATTCCAGAAGATTTTGAATAAGTGTTCCTTTGATATTATACTATTGACAATTGAGTACCTCCAGGAAGCGATTAAAAGCACAGAGGAGAAAATTGAGAGCATTGAGACCCAACTAACCACTACCTTGAGTACTACTGAATTCACCACACTAAAAAATAAGGTGGACTCCATACTTATAACACATCAGAAAACCCTGGAAGAAAGAAAACGAACCAAGTTCCAGAGAGACACGGAGGACTACCTCACGAACAACGTCTACAAATGGGAGGACCCGTTTCCCAGGCGCCAGCGGCAAAGATACCGCCAAACACCGGGAGGGAACTACCACTCCGGGGGCTCCTCACCTGCAGGGGGTTCCTCTGCAGGATCCGGCAGCGAAACTGGCGGGGCACAGACATCCGGTCCCCGTTTTTTAGGACAAAACGCACGCCAACCCGGAGGTCAAGGAAGAAGGGACGGGGATCGCCACATGACTCTCAGATCACAGGTAGGAGTCCAAACTCGGTAGTAAACATTTCTAACTATACTCTTTCTCCCTTAGAACTCAAAGTGCTCAACATGGGTCTATCCTTCTGCCCGACTCCTAGGTGGGATTCCTTTCAACTTGAAAGGGATCTTCAGCAGTTCTATAGAAATATCAGACTGAAGGTGCACTTTGAAGGCTCTAACAATTCTATCAGACCTATCTCTGCATCATCACACACCGGGGGACCCAGTATTACAATTGACCAACTTGGTCTTAGAAATCCCAGTACTTTTGTTCCATCTAAATCGAACCACGCTGTAGAGACTTTTGTCAATCTCTTGGACAGGGACATCAAGAAAACTCTGCATGACCAACGATTAGGCTTCCTCCCTGTCCGCCACAATCTGGATCCGCTAGAAAAACAAGCCTTAAACTCACTATGTGAGAATAAAAATATCATTATTAAACCGGCGGACAAGGGGGGAGCCATCGTGGTTATGGATAGAAGCTTCTATGTTTCTGAAGTAAGGAGACAGCTCGCTGACACGACAACATATAAAAAGATCCAGAATGATCCTACCCATACCATACGCCAAAAAATCGCTAGGATAGTTGACAAACACCTACAACTCAAGACTATTGACAACAAAACAAAGACATACCTCATTAACCTTCACCCTGTGACCCCTGTCCTATACATCTTACCCAAAATCCACAAAAATCTCCGTAATCCCCCCGGTCGCCCCATTGTAGCATCGACCGATTCCATCCTTAATCCATTATCCATGTTCCTTGAAAAGCTCCTCACACCCTATACCAAGGTTACAAAATCCTTTATACTGGACACTGGAGATTTCCTAGGTAAAATCCGTAACATGAAGAGAATACCCAGTGACAGCATCCTATGTACACTAGATGTGAATAGCCTATATACATCCATTACTCACGATATGGGCATTGAAGCAGTATCTCAAACCCTCAGTGAGGCCAGACTTGACAAGGGAACTCAAGATCTTTGTATTGATCTCCTTAGTTTAGTGCTCAGGGAGAACTTTTTTATATTTGAGGATGATTTTTTCCTACAGACATGCGGCACGGCAATGGGGTCCAACGTGGCCCCTGCCTACGCGAACCTGTATATGGATCGTTTTGAACGTGACTTCGTGTACACTAACCCTGGCTTTCAACAACACGCTCTCACCTGGTATAGGTACATAGACGATGTCTTTTGCGTATGGCGGGGCAACCTGACGAGCCTCCTAGAATTTTATGACACTATTAACACTGTCAGACCGGAACTGTCCTTTACACTAGTTCACCACAGTAACGAAGTGACCTTCCTAGACACTAAGATTATCAAAGACTCTATCGGTAATTTAAGCACTGATATCTTTACTAAACCGACTGATTGCAACAGCCTTTTGTTATATAATAGCTGTCATCCCAGATCTACCAAAAACAGTCTCCCCAGATCACAGTTTAAAAGGGTAACCAGAATTGTGTCTAATCCTTCCACCTTAGAATCGAGGCTACATGAAATGTCTGACAAGTTCAAAGCCCGCCAGTACCCATTGGATCTCCTGAACACGGAATCCTCTAGAGCACTCCATGACTCTGACAACCTAAACTCAGGGACACAGAAACAAAAAAATCCTCGTCTACCCTTTGTACATAATTATCACCCCACAATAAACAAAATACATAACTTGATTCGAGGACACTGGCCTCTTCTCAACAAGGCCTATCCCAACATCCCCATTTTCAAAGATCCACCGTTGATGTGCACTAGACGACCCAAGAATATAAGGGACAAAGTAGTAAGAGCAGATTTAGGGTCACAAAAAACGGCTCAAAACAGAACTCTGACGGGCCACAGCAGAACAGGTACTTTCCCCTGTTTGAGCTGTCGCTGCTGTTCCAACGTTATTAAAGGCAATGAGGTGGTCCACCCACGGACCGGGAAGTCATATCCCATTAAGGAACACTATACTTGTGACACAAACTATGTGGTCTACATCATCAAGTGCCCATGCGGATTACTATATGTGGGAGAAACGACTCAGGCCATTAAAGATAGAATATCTAGCCACAAATCCACCATTAGATGCGAAAAAACCTGGTTACCATTACCACTGCATTTCAAGGAGGCAAGACACAATGTGTCACAACTTAGGTTTCAGATTATAGAAAGAGTACCTCGCCCTAGAAGGGGAGGAAACCATGTTCGATTACTAAAACAGCGAGAAACGTTCTGGATCTATACCCTTGATAGCCTTCACCCTAGGGGATTGAACCGAGAGATAGACTGGTTAATATGACTTAATATATTCATTTATTTTCTCTAGACTTAATCATCTGCACTAGCAGCCTCACCTTTCGGCACAATAGAGACGGTAAGATTGTGTTCCTCCATAGCCAGTTTATTAATACCCAGTTTTATTTTTATTTTTCTATTATTTTTTCAATTCTTTTTATCAATTTTTATTTTTTATTTTTTAGTTTATTTTTCATTTCATTTTCATTATTATTTTTTCATTTTTTCATTACTTCATTCATTGAAGTATCCATTAGTTTTATTTATTTCCATTTAGTTCATCCATTCTTATTTATTTCATTCATTTCATTCTTTTCATTCTTTTCCTTTTTCTTTCATGGGTTCATTTCTTTTATTTCATTTATTTCATTTAAGTTTGGACTCCTACCATGCATTTGTATGTTTAATTATGTGACCGTGTTATACTGCCCATTATGTATCCTCATGAAATATGCTTCAATACACAGCGCTTAATCTATCTCATCATAGCGCTCCCCCACATCTCTACAGCATTTTCTAATAAGTGTCCACATACAAGGCACCGCACTAGCACCTATGTCCTTTCACAGTAGCGTTCTATCTACAGCGCCTACGGCGCTGCCCCTTTCTCTTCTGTCCTTACAGGACAAGCGCTCCTTCCATTCGGTCATCGACTGGCCTGGGCTTGCATATACTGCGCAGGCCCAGCCATTCTGTGGCAGACTGATGCGTTCCGCTTCTACTGCGCACGCGCGAGCGGCCAGAATCGCCATTGCGCATGCGCCGGCGTCCCTACACTGGTCCCGGACGCATCTTCACCCGGGACCATAAATAGGAGCCTTTTGGGCTCCTTTAGACAAGCGCTACCCCATGCAGTGACACGGTTAGTGTCTGCTCTTCTCACTTGACCACCAACGCTGGTCCTGGCTACCTGTCTCCACGGACTCCCGAGGACGGATGTGAGCAACCATTTACAGATAAGTTTCCTATGCTATATAAACACTAGCCAAGCGCCATATTCATGACTCCTTCCTCTTTCTAGTGACATTGGGTCCCCTACTCCGGTGGCTTAGTTCATTATACACTGGCTTTGACTGGCTCCACAACCCAGCAGGTAGTTTTTTCTTCCTTCTCTCTGCTGCATACATGTTAATAATAGCATCTTAGAGACTTACGTACTCCCTACTGCCCTTCTTCACAGTTACACAAATCTTCCCACAATACTGGGTGTACTCCTCTAAGATATTCGAGCGTTGCTCTGGTTGGTCTCCTATAGCGCACAGGTAGCTATACATATATGTATGTATATATAGATTTGTAAAACATACCCCAAATAACCTTTTTTCTACCTACACGCTGAGAGCTTTATGTTATTTTATCTGTCAATACAGCATATGGTACGTAGACTTGTCTGCCCTATACCACGGCAACTACAGCACCTGTACCTCTAAGCCATACGAATTTCCTTACATCATTGGTTGTACTTTCCCAAGGTATCCTACTTGTACTCAGGCTGGTCCCTTAAAGCACAGAGGTAGTTATGTACTTGTAACCTTCTATCATTTATTGATTCATTTTACACACCAGAATATCTAATATATCTATATCTATCCATGTCTACCCATACAGCCGTTGAAATTTACCAGTCTGCCCTTCATCACGGCAACCACAACATTATTAATACTAAGGTGAAGTACATACACCCTATGGTGGCCACACTATACCTACCTATAACTATACCTGAGGTCATAAAAGCACCCTCGCTCATCTCTCCCATTACCCTTTTCAGGTTGTTAACCCCCTTTTTTTCCTCTTGGCTGAACACCCCAGCAGCAACATCTGCGCTTACAAGGGAAGAATCCACTACCTTAGGGTACGCTGAACCATCTTTTCATACCGTCTCTACTATATCCAATTATGTACTGTATCTCTCTTGTTCCTTTGCTTTTTGGTTCCTTGTTAATGATGTTTAGGTCAAGCCTAAAATGGCTTCTATTTTCTCAAACACAAGCATTGGCATGTTTTCTGAACTGTATATATGTATATATGTATATGTAATCTTGTCTTTGTCCTGAGAATAGGTATTTAGTATTTTTTTTTTTTTTTTTTTTTCGCTCTATTTGTTTCAGCGATTTAGTGATCAAGGCCACGGGCTGGCCGAAACGTTTTGTACTTATCGCCTCACCTGAACATTTACTTAATAAAAGCATCCACATGAATTGAATCTCTTCATCGTACGAGTGCAGTGATTTTACGTTCTTTTCTTAAAGTTGACTTTCATATTACTGCCCTTTCTCATCTTTTTTTTTTTTCTTTTTTCCCAATGTGATTGAGCAAACTTATATGATTTTCTTTTACTTTTAGGTTTCACAACGGGACGACGACCGGATTGATAATGATCTCCTTATCACTCTGGTCCAGGAGCGAGTCCCGTTGTGGGACGGCCGGGATCCACAGCACGCCGTCAATAGTACGCTACGTCTTTTGTGGAGTGAGGTGGCCCAAGCGTTGTGGGATGGCTGGGAGAATGCCCCGCCACGGGTCCGTAATGCATTTGGTAAGTATTGCACTGCAGTGTGAAGCAGCAGAGACCTTGGCCGGGCTCTCTTGACTGTGTATGATGAAAGAAACTTTTTGGAGTTTCTGTCATCACACACAGTCAAGAGAGCACGGCCAAAAGTACTTTTTCTGACCATTATATGTTTTTGTTATTTCACAGTTGAGAAAATAAGAACACGTTGGCGTTCCATGAATGACCGCTTCAACAAGGACCTGCGTGCAGAGAAGAGTGCAGCTAGTGGTTCCGGAGCAAGGCACCGGCTCTACAAATATCACCGTGTGCTGGCCTTTTTAAGACCGGTCCTTCTCATGAGAACGTAAGTATTTCTCACATGCTTCCGGTTGTATTGCATTGACATAATCTGTAATTTTAAATTCCACAGGATGTACCATCTTGCTATATTTTGGTATAAATTTTCTGTGTTCTTTTTTCACAGCACACACTGCACGACTGTCGCACCAGGTTCTGGAGCGGTCCTTCAGCCGGCAGCCACGGACCCGTCCCAGCCATCCAGCAGCGCAGCACCAGGTGGGTCTTCCACACTCACTGGAGACCAGGGGGCTGGCCCATCAGGTCTTCCCCTTTCGCAGTCCTCTTTCGCTGCACCCATTTTTGCGGGCTCATCCCGGCAGCGACAGAGGGCTTCGGATAGGTCCCTCATGCCCGAGTTTTTGCACTTGAGCTCGGTTTTACACGAAGCTATCAAGGCTTTAGGTGACAGAATGGATGTGTCCCATAACCTGTTAGAGTGCCGCATCCAGGATGTCGCCAAAAGCGTTGATCAAGTGAAAGCCGACCTCCAGAAGCCAGCTCATCATTTTTTTAATCAAATCCAACAGGGCATGTCAGAACACCTTAGCCCTGATCTCCAGCTGAGTGTGATGCAGGCCTGCAATGTTGCTTTTGTGCAGGCTATGCAGCAGAGTCAGAGTCGTAATGTGGCGGCATATCCAACTGTGCCGTCACTGTCACAAGTAAACACCATTCCTACCTCTGCTGCATACCACTGCACGGCCACCTCTATTCCCTCTACAGGTGTACTCCACTACAGCGCCAACACGATGACGAGTGCTGTTGGACATCCCACCGCCACCACCGTGACAACCGCTGCTCCGGCTTGGACCTCCTCCGCTGACACCACGATGACGCAGGACCCTGGTGTGGCTTATCGGCCCGGCCCCCTCCCGATGCAGCAGGACCCATCCATGGCATATCGGACCGGCCCACCCCCGATGCAGCAGGACCGAGGCCTGGCATATCGGACCGCCCCCCCCGATGCAGCAGGACCGAGGCGTTGCTTTCCGGGCAGGACACCCCCCCCATGCAGCAGGACCCAGGCCAGGCATATAGGACGGCCCACCCCCCCATGCAGCAGAACCCAGGCATGGCGTATCGCACCAGATCCCCCATGATGCAGCAGGACCAAGCCATACCTTTCCGGGCAGGACCAACCCCGATGCAGCAGGACCCTGCCACGGCTTTATGTTCCCCCCCACCAGCAATGCAGCAGGACACTGGTATGGGCTTTGTTTCCCCCCCCCCCAACGAGGCACCAGGACCCTGGGAGGGTTTTATGTTCCCCCCCAACGAGGCACCAGGATCCTGGGAGGGTTTTAGTTTCCCCACCCCCAACGAGGCACCAGGACCCAGGCGGGACTTTATCTCCCCCCCCCACTACAATGGTGTTGGACTCAGACGTTGCCGAGCGCTCCACAATGGAGACGGACTGTGTTATTGTGGAGCCGGGTCCTGACGGGTCTCCCACCCACACTCTACAACCTAGCCCAAGAAGACATCCCACAACCAGGAAAACCCAAAGAAAAACCGGCAAAACTCATAAAAAACAAAAAACTCTGATTATTCCTCCCCCATCACCTACCGATGTGTCTCAATTGTCTGTTGTGTCTCACCCTTCCAGTGTGTCTCAAGGCCCTCATGTTTTAAGCCCCATCCCCGAACTTCCAGACCCTTCCAGTTTTCTTGCCCCTTCTCCTGCCACCTCTGCCTCCTCCACGGTGAGCCAGGCTTCAGTTCTGAACACCCCCCAGTTACGTCACTCAACCCCAAGCCGGCGCGGTACAACCCGTCGGGGTACAAAAAAATAAATTTGTTTGTGTTAATAAAAAAAAAGTTTATTTGCAACAATTATGCTTGGTTTATTGTGTCTTTCACCGCTCTCAATACACACCAATACACTTCGCCACACACTTATTCTTTTGGCCAAAACATATCTCCAGTAGTATATCAATATGTGTTTCTTTAGTATACAGATATGAGTTGGCCAAAAAAATAGTAGTTATTTCCATACTCTCATACTCTTATTTTTGTACCTAGTGTAGTGTCACTGTACAAAGAGAAAATGGTGGAAATCAAGTTCAGTACTCAACTGAACCGGTCAGATGTCAAAATAGACACCTGACCGATTTAGTTGATTACTGACTTGTATATTCACCATATTCTATATAGCACATTATGTGACAATGGTTGTCAAACTGATGGGACAATGGTTGTCACACGCTACATATCTATGCTCACCTGGCCAGGTGTAAGAAATTGTGAATTCATGATCATGTATATGTTTATCATGAATTCATTATTTCTTACACTTGACTTGATGGGTATAGAGAGCGTGACAGTCTTGACGCAATGACGTCAACAAGATTACCATTAAATAAATAAAAAATTGGTTCCATTATTATAAGTATGCGGCCCGTGTTTTATATCATTCTTTGTAAAGCAAAATAGGGAGTGCAACAGAGGTCAATTATGATGAAAAAATAAAAATTATTACCTCATCAACTATTACCCACTTCTGGTTTTGGATTACAAAATATGATATACATATCTACTGCCCATCTTTGGTCAACCTTTGTTTAGAGAGTAAAAAGATAGGAGACATGGTCAACACAACCAACACTAAAGTTTATTAATTAGAAAAATTTGGATCAGTATTTAAT
Organism: Ranitomeya imitator; assembly: GCF_032444005.1. Lineage (NCBI taxonomy): Eukaryota > Metazoa > Chordata > Amphibia > Anura > Dendrobatidae > Ranitomeya > Ranitomeya imitator. The sequence goes on from NC_091284.1 coordinate 177,844,179, forward strand.
AATTAGTAAACATAAACATACAACAGGACATTTAAACAACATTGTCCTGCCATGACACCCGTCCAATATCGGACACAAAATAGGCCGCAAATTGGTCCCGCATAAGACCAACGGCTGCAGTTGATCGCATCGGGTGATGCTGAAAATCAGGCAATGGATGTGAAACTGGTTCATCAAGTTCAATGTGGGGTCGCTCCTTAGCCATTATATAATTGTGTAGAACCACACAGGCTTTAACCACCTCGTCCACTGTTTCAACTTTTAGATTGATGGCTGTTGCAAGAATGCGCCATTTAGCAACCAGAATGCCAAAGCTGCACTCTACGGTTCTTCGGGCCCTGGTCAGTCTGTAGTTGAATATTCTTCTAGTGTGGTCCAAGTCCCTACTAGAATAGGGCTTCAGGAGATTTTCACACATCTGGAAGGCCTCATCCCCAACCATAACAAATGGCAGCGGTGGGCCTTGAGTGTTGGGGAGAGGCTGTGGAGGGGGAAAATTAAAATTGTTGCCATACACCCAACGGCCGATATCTGAGCTCTTGAAGGTCTGGGAATCATTGCCACGGCCAAAACCTCCAATATCCACGGCGATGAAGCGACACTCCGCATCCGCTATTGCCATGAGCACTACAGAAAAATATTTTTTATAATTATAAAACTCTGATCCGGTTCTGGCAGGTTTGACAATGCGGATGTGCTTTCCATCCACCGCCCCTAAACAGTTGGGGAAATCACACACGTTGAAAAATGTATTTGAAATTTCCTGCCACATGTCCACGGTGGGTACGGGTATAAACTCCCGGAGTACATTCCATAACGAACGACAGGTGTCCGCAACAATTCCGGACAGGGTTGAGATTCCAAGGCGGTATTTGAAGTGCAGGGAAGATAAACTCTCTCCTGTGGCCAGAAATCTAGAAGAAAAAGAAACAAAAAAAACATTTAAAATCGGATCTTAATGGTGTTTTTCAATAAGAAAAAGGTAAAAAAAACAACAAAAAATACATGTCATAACCAAAAAATTGGACTGTCATTGGTTTAGTTTTGGAACGTACTGTAATGTCACTAACAGACGTTCCTCGGGTGGAATTGCTCTACGGAGCCGTGTGTCCTGTCGCCGTATGGAACCTCCTACACAAGACAGTAAATCCCGGAAAGAATCTTGAGACATTCTGGTGTAATCCTGGAATTTCTCTGGGTTGGCATTCAGCTCCGCAGAGAGCGTGTGATATGCTCCACGGGTCTCACGCACTTCAATGATGGGGTGCCTCCAAAAACGCCGACGCTGTCTCCTTCTCCATCTTTGGCGGTTTCGGTCTTGCTCCCAAGCAAAAACACAGGCAAGGAGAATCTTGAAGCTGAACTCCAGTTTGAAATAAAAGTTCTCCATTGAAAGATCCATCATGACACCGGAAACAGTAGCAAGCTCTGAAAATTTCTGTACCCCTAGGGTCTATATATTGAGAGCCAATCATGTACGCCCTCTCTATTCCCATTGGTTGTGTCTGGTAACCTTTTTTTTTAATTTTTTTTTTTTGGAAAATGCCCAAAAAAAGCAAATGCATGCAAAAACGCATGTAAACGCGTGTAAACGCTGCGTTTTTGCACCATGCGTTTTTTTAAAAAAGCGCATGCATTCAAAAACGCAAGTGTGAAACCAGCCTTAGTGAAGCAAATTGTCAGCATCTGGGATGCCAGGGGTATGCAAAAAAGAGAGAGCGGTGCTGTGCCTAGAAAAACACTCCTCTTTCACTCATCTGGCTCGCCCTTGTATCCTATTATCTCCTTCTCTGCCACTGCTTCACTTACACCTTCCTGGTGAGGCGCCTCCTTACCTCGTCATTGGGACCGCTCCCCCCACAATATGCGGCGACCGCAGATTACTCCGCATCTGCCCTATAAGACGACACCTGGCGTATAAGACGACACCCGACTTTTGAGAAGATTTTCAGGGGTTAAAAAGTAGTCTTTTACGCCAGAAAATACAGTACTAATTTTTTCACTATTACAATAATAAAAAACTGTACAAGTTTGGTATCACCGTACTAATACTGAAGAGGAGAATCATATTGTTGGGTCACACAATGTACAGCATAAAATCAATTCCCCAAAACATATCACAATTTTTTTGCAATTTCACCACACTTAGAATTTTTTTACAGGTTTCCAGTACACTATGTGGTAAAATATCTGGTGTCACTCAGAAGTACAACTTATCTTGCAAAAAGTAAGCCCTCATGAGTCTATGTGGACAGAAGAAATTGAAAACTAATGGCTCTTGGAAGAAGAGGAGGAAAAGATGAGAATGAATCAACAGAATTTTTTGTCAGGAAGGGGTTAATTGAGCACAGGGGCAGATTATCAGAGGGTCAATATGGGCGGTAGCCCAGGGCCCAGTGGTCTGGGGGGGCCCTGGGCTACCGCAGAGATTGACCCTCTGCTAATCATCTGTGAATGCCCGCCGCCGCCGGCATGTATGTGCCGCCGGCATGTATGTGCCCCCGGACCCGGTGGGCAGAGAGAGGGGGCCCGCATCGGGCCCCTTCTCATCTGCTCACCGGGCCCTGCCCCCTTCCGGCGCTGCGGCGGTTTCCTATTGACGTGCGGGCGCGCACCCGCACGTCAATAGTTAACAACAGCTGCCAGCCAATTGGAGGCTGGCGGCTGATGTCGGCCGCAGGCGCACACGTCGCCGGCGTCTGACGTCATTGTCAGTCGCCGGCGAGTGTGCTCTGTTGGAGGGAGCTCGTCGCTGGAGCGCGGACAGGTGAGGAGACTATTTGTTTTTTTTTTGTTTTTTTTGATACCGGTGGACAATGTTGGAGGACACTGGGGGCAATGTTGGAGGACACTGGGGGCAATGTTGGAGGACACAGGGGGCAATGTTGGAGGACACTGGGGCAGATTGCTGGAGGACGCTGGGGCAGATTGCTGGAGGACACTGGGGCAATGCTGGAGGACACTGGGGCAGATTGCTGGAGGACACTGGGGCAGATTGCTGGAGGATGCTGGGGCAGATTGCTGGAGGACGCTGGGGCAGATTGCTGGAGGACGCTGGGGCAGATTGCTGGAGGACACTGGGGCAATGCTGGAGGACACTGGGGCAGATTGCTGGAGGACGCTGGGGCAGATTGCTGGAGGACACTGGGGCAGATTGCTGGAGGACACTGGGGCAGATTGCTGGAGGATGCTGGGGCAGATTGCTGGAGGATGCTGGGGCAGATTGCTGGAGGACGCTGGGGCAGATTGCTGGAGGACACTGGGGCAATGCTGGAGGACGCTGGGGCAGATTGCTGGAGGACACTGGGGCAGATTGCTGGAGGACGCTGGGGCAGATTGCTGGAGGACGCTGGGGCAGATTGCTGGAGGACGCTGGGGCAGATGGCTGGAGGACACTGGGGCAGATTGCTGGAGGACACTGGGGCAATGCTGGAGGACACTGGGGCAGATTGCTGGAGGACGCTGGGGCAGATTGCTGGAGGACACTGGGGCAGATTGCTGGAGGACACTGGGGCAGATTGCTGGAGGATGCTGGGGCAGATTGCTGGAGGACTCTGGGGCAATGCTGGAGGACACTGGGGCAGATTGCTGTAGGACGATGGGGCAGATTGCTGGAGGACGCTGGGGCAGATTGCTGGAGGACACTGGGGCAGATTGCTGGAGGATGCTGGGGCAGATTGCTGGAGGACGCTGGGGCAGATTGCTGGAGGACGCTGGGGCAATGCTGGAGGACACTGGGGCAATGCTGGAGACACTGGGGCAATGCTGGAGACACTGGGGCAGATTGCTGGAGGACACTGGGGCAGATTGCTGGAGGACACTGGGGCAGATTGCTGGAGGACACTGGGGCAATGCTGGAGGACACTGGGGCAGATTGCTGGAGACACTGGGGCAAATTGCTGGAGACACTGGGGCAGATTGCTGGAGACACTGGGGCAGATTGCTGGAGACACTGGGGCAGATTGCTGGAGACACTAGGGGAAATGCTGGACATACTGGGGCAGATTGCTGGACACACTAGTGGTAATATGCTGGACACTGTCTGGGAGTAATGCTGGACACACTGGGGCAATATACTGGACATACTGGGGCAGATTGCTGGACACACTGGGGGTAATATGCTGGAGACACTGGGGCAGATTGCTGGACACACTATCTGGGGGCAATGCTGGACACACTGGGGCAGATTGCTGGACACACTGGGGCAGATTGCTGGACACTGGGGCAATATGCTGGACATACTGGGGCAGATTGCTGGACACACTGGGGGCAGGACTGGTGGCATGGGCAGAATGTAGACACGGGGCATGATTGGAGACACGGGGCAGAAAGAAAGACATGGGGCAGGATTGGATCCTGGGGCAGGATGGATACGATGGAGACATATGGGGCAGGATGTGGAGATCATATGGGGTAGAATGGATACTCATGAGGGCAGGATGCGAGAACATATGGCTAGAGCCAGGAATGAGACACACGGGGCCAGGGTGGGGAATAGTATTACCATAGGGGCTAATTAAGGGATATTATTACTGCAGTGATGTATTTATTTTATTTTTTGAGTGTACTGTTTTAAATGGGGGGGGGGCGGTCCTGTTACTGTGCAGAGTGACACTATATCGCCTTTTTTTCTTCATGTGGTGTAATGTAGAAGTTGTGAAAAATTAAGTAATGTGTTCTGCAAGCTGAGCTCGAGATAACTGTGTTATTTCCTGCAGAAACGAGTCCTGGCTGGAAGAAATGATGGCGGTCTGTGCTGGATGAAAGATGAAGGACTTCACCTAGAGACGTCACTGGTGAGTCAGTGTTATCTATACACTGACACTATACACTGTATACTATATACAGCGGTCCTGTGTACAATGTCACCAGTGATCACTGTATTATCTATACATTATATACAGAGCTCCTGTGTATAATACCACCAGTGATCTCTGTATTACCTCTACACAGACACTGCATACTAAGTACAGATCTCCTGTGAATACTGGCACTTATGGTGATAGTATTGTGTTTTGTTTTGTTTTGTTACTGATCAGTATTGTAGTATTCAGTCACTATATGGTGGTAATATGTGGTCTGGAAATGGTGTTGTGGTATTTGTCCCTTGTATGTGCTATTTGGTCACCAAGTGGTGGTAATATGTGGTCTTGACATGGTGCGGTGCTTTTTTTTCCTTGTATGTGATATTATTCGATCACTGTGGTTGTAATTTGTGGTCTGGTCATGGTGCGGTGGTATTTGTTCCTTGTATGTGATATTATTCGATCACTATGGTTGTAATTTGTGGTCTTGACATGGTGCGGTGGTATTTGTTCCTTGTATGTGATATTATTCGATCACTGTGGTTGTAATTTGTGGTCTGGTCATGGTGCGGTGGTATTTGTTCCTTGTATGTGATATTATTGGTCAAAATATACCTAAATTGTATTGCAGATTTTAACAAATATTTAATAGGTTACAGTAGAGTAGGGCCCGGCCATTTTTCTGGAATAATCTGGTTCGGGTATATCATGACCCCCGTCACATGACCGGGGGGGCCCACAGTGTCTGAACAGCCCGGGGCCCTGGCTACCCTTAATCCACCCCTGATTGAGCATTATAAGTTTGGTTGCAAATCTGAATGGTATAGACCTATTTATAATGGAAATTTCTCATGACTGGAGTACATTTCTATAATAATTTACTCCTCTTTTTTTAGAGTCAATTGTAAATGAATTTTTTGTCAATGCCTTCTCTCTGCTAAGCTTTACCCACATTTAGAATATGTATGAACCTGGTTTGTACTGGTGAAAAAAATGCAAAAAATCACAAATTTTATGTGCAATTATGAGTTGTCTCAAATTTTGCAGCATTTCAAGCAATTTTATTCTAGAGAACTGGGGAAAACGGCTTTATGTATTGATACCACATAGTAGAGTGTGTGAAGCGTTCCTCTTTGGTATCTATGACATTACCGGAAATACTCTAGGTGCTGTATTGGAGGATTTAACATCTCTTTGTTGTTTTAAGTGGTATTGTGAATTTTCCTATTTGTTTTATTAGTTATATACTATTCAAATGATCTTGTGTGTAATAGTTTCTTTGTATACCTTTTTGTTGGTGTAATTTTTTTTTTTACCATCCCCTACAACGTTCATGGAGATATTTTTTAAAATTGTTTATTGTTGGAATTTTATATACAAATTGATAATAATAATAATTGTAATGAATTATTATTATTATTACACAAGCAGATTTTTACTGGCAACTCTCCCTTCCGGCTCATAGAGGGGCTACCAAGTAGTGAGCTCTCTTTTATGATGTTCATTTGTGCTATTCGGACATTTGTTCAAAGGTTATTCTTGTGAGACAGATGCTTTCATTACCATATAATATCCGGTACATGCTAATCATTTAGTTATTTTTTTTGTCACTTTATTTGTTATTGAAGAGCATTATACAGAACCTACTTATTACTCTGTATTAAATTCCTGATTTAAGTCCTTATTTTCTTTCCGCTGTGAAAAAAAAATCTTGGTTTGGATGCCATGATAAGCATAATGTTCTGTCTTTTTTTAATGTGTTGAGGTCTTTAGAGATAATATCCGAAATCAATATTTCTTTTAAGTTTTATGCCACTACAAGATATTTGATATATTTATTTTTCTTTTCACTATGCAATTAAAATGTGTAATGGATGAAAGAATAATGAATTTCTAAGCAGACAACATCATGAATTTCAGAACAATTTATGAGTTAAAGACTGTACTTGGCTTTAATAAAAATGAAGAAAATGTGGAAGATCATTAATCACAGAGGAAATAACAAACAGACAAAAGGATGTGGTTGGATTCAAGTACACAGATGTCCGCATAAAAAAAAAATGGAAAATGTATAAAAGGTTTCTGTTTAATCCCATGTGTTCAGAAAGAACATATTGTGGGTACAGATGTGGCGCATCTTTCTTACTCACCGTCTATTGATACAAGGGAGGGTCAATGTAAATATACGCAATTCCACTTCAGGATGGAGAATCAAAAGGGCTATGAATCATTAGTGTTAGGTAACAGGCATCAGTAAACGAGAATAAATGAGCCCAGGCAAAGTTATGTATGAACAATAAATGCTACTCAAGAGCCGTTTAGGGACACGCAAAAATGGAATGTAATGAAAATCTTGTGAACAGAAGGTTTCTAAATTGACCCTTATTATTCTATTAAAGAACAGCAGTGCTTGTATTTATGGCATTATAATACTGGGACCAAGCATAAAACTAAATTGCATGAATATGCCGTATGGGGAGACGCGGACGTCTAAATGTAAATGAGTTTACAACATTTACAAATAGCACAGAGCATAATTCAGACGCTTTATTTGTGCACTTTACGGTTGTGAGCAAGCATATGTTAAATCCATGAGAGTTGTGAAAATCTTTCAAATAAAGACTGCAGGTGCCCTATGCTAGTAATACATTTCAAAGGGGATAGATTTACCCCAAATATTGCTTTATATTAACTCCTACCCTTGCACTAATTATTTTCCCAAACTCATGTCCTGAATGCCAAATGAGGGCTTGATTTTGTTATGGATTAAAAAGTTAACTTTCAAGTGGCACCATTTAATTTACCATAAATTTAAAGAAAAAGAAAATATGGGTTATATATTACATTTTTCTCTTTTTAGAAAAAAAAACACTTGGTTTGCGATGCATAACTATGATGACACTATGAGTGGGCTTTTTTTGCTTGAAGGAGAGTTATATTTTTACTTGCACCCTTTAGAGGTATATACAGTACAACTTTTCTATAAATTTTAGTTTTAATATGCACTGAGTGGGATAAATAAGATATTAGTTAATAGTACAATTTTTTACTGATGTGGGTAAAGCCATGCAAATTATTTTTAATTGATGATTTAAGGTTTTATACTTAGTCATGGGCTGTTTAAAACCTTGGGATTTAAAAAACAACTACTTTAAACATTTTTTTAAATCCTATTTTATTCCTAGAGAACTAATGGGGCAGATGTGGGGGGCCTTCATCAGGCGGCCAATCAGCACTAGGACCTGAGGTGATAACACAACAGACTGTGGTTACCCCTCTGTTATGTAGGTGTCATGATTAATTTAAACTGCTGAATTTAATGGATTAAAATAACTCAAGCAGAGTAATCTCCTATTTGCGTTGTTGCAGACAATTGTCAACTACTTAATCCAGTTGGCACTTGCCGCCTATAAACCTTTCTTCTGGGCCCACTCCCATTTGACAGGTGACATACAAGTATGTCCATATCTGGAAATGGTTAATAAAAGCAGTACTCACTGAGACATTATAATTTTTCAATTTTTTGCATTACAGGGATACTCCAGGTAAAAAAAAGTGTTCATATTGAGAGATTTCAGATATCATGGGGTTGGGAAAGCAAAGCACAGAAACACACTGGATATCATGTTCATTCTGGGATCATGGCTTGCATTACAAGCATAATGAGCCACACCCTCAGATCTGTGACTGCATGGAATCATGCATGTTATCAAGAGGACTTTTTTTTTTAAAGAGCCAGGAGCAGACCACACCCCCTGTTATAGTCCCAGAATTGAGGAAGAGCACTCAGCTGAGTTTCCATCACAGTGAATATTGTAGTTCTCAATAACAGATGGTGTAATGATTGACAGCAGCAGTATACATAAAAGCCTTTTTAGTTTATGAAGATATATTGATTTGAATAAAACTTTCTTTTATCTCCCTGGGGTACCCCTTTTAAGGTACCGTCACACATAGCGACGCTGCAGCGATACCGACAACGATCCGGATCGCTGCAGCGTCGCTGTTTGGTCGCTGGAGAGCTGTCACACAGACAGCTCTCCAGCGACCAACGATCCCGAGGTCCCCGGTAACCAGGGTAAACATCGGGTAACTAAGCGCAGGGCCGCGCTTAGTAACCCGATGTTTACCCTGGTTACCATCCTAAAAAGTAAAAAAACAAACGCTACATACTTACCTTCCGCTGTCTGTCCTCGGCGCTCTGCTTCTCTGGTCTGGCTGTGAGCGCCGGGCAGCCAGAAAGCAGAGCGGTGACGTCAGCGCTCTGCTTTCCGGCTGACCGACGCTCACAGCCAGAGCAGGAGGAGTGCAGAGCACAGCGCTGGAGGACAGACGGCTGTAGGTAAGTATGTAGTGTTTGTTTTTTTACTTTTAGGATGGTAACCAGGGTAAACATCGGGTTACTAAGCGCGGCCCTGTGCTTAGTTACCCGATGTTTACCCTGGTTACCAGCGAAGACATCGCTGAATCGGTGTCACACACGCCGATTCAGCGATGTCTACGGGGAGTCCAGCGACGAAATAAAGTTCTGGACTTTCTTCCCCGACCAGCGATCTCCCAGCAGGGGCCTGATCGCTGCTGCCTGTCACACTGGACGATATCGCTAGCGAGGACGCTGCAACGTCACGGATCGCTAGCGATATCGTCTAGTGTGACAGTACCTTAAGACAAGTATTACTAATGTTATACTGTATTTCAATTGTCAGCTGTGGATACTCTAAGCTACAATGGGTTTGACACTAACTAGACAGGGGTAAAGACAATCTGCTTTCTCTTAACCAACAGTCGGAATGTACATTCTCAGCCACATATCCTGGCTGCAAACTTCAAATTAATTAACATTTGGTGGCAACACAGATGATTTAGCAATAGTGTATTCAAGAATGTCACCCAAAGTCCCAAAGACATCTCCAGCAGAGCGGTCAAAATGTGAAAGAATGGAACAACAGATACCAGAAGGGTAATCTCATTAGTATGCTGGGAGCAATATCAAGGAACAAAACTGGGTTTAAGCTAAGGATCAAACATCAGTCAAGACCAGGTAGCAACATATCCAAGAGTCAAGAACAAGTATAAACCTCAATCAACAGACAAGGCAGGTTGATTGCCCTTTAAACAGCCAATCAAGCCGGACATCATCCCTGAGCACTAGTTACTTGAAAATCCAGAAATTCAAATTACAGAGTTACTGAACACCGCAGACAAACTGCCTAGTTACTATAAATTGTAGGCAGATTGCAGAGTTACTGAAGACCTTAGGCAGACTGAAGACTCAAGGACTGGGAGCTCCAGGCAGACAGGAGCTATAATGGAGACCACAGACAGATAGTAGACAAAACTCATGAGTAACAAGAAAGTCCAAATACTATGGAAGCCGCAGGCTGCTAGGAGACCTCCTGGAACCCACCGGGTTCCGCAAGGAGAAACGATACTTCTTGGATCCCTGTCAGACGCCTCTCACTCAGCCAAACCAGATCTCCACTTTTCACTGACGAGGGACAGTACCCTGAAACACAGTGTTTGCAAACTGAGATTCTGGTTTGGCTTTTATCCTAAGTCATGTGACAAGGCTCGTTAAAGGGTTGACATTGACTGTTAGGATTATTACTTCCAATAGGTGGCACTAGAGTTCTAGCCCATTTTGAGATTTGCATGGAAACTCCAGTGTACGTGTTCAGCGCACAGCACAGGATAAATGTGAGCCAAGCCTTAGGCTGCCATCACACTAGCAGTATTTGGTCAGTATTTTACAGCAGTATTTGTAAGCCAAACCCAGGAGTGGAACAATTAGAGAAAAAGTATAATAGAAACATATGCACCACTTCTGCATTTATCACCCACTCCTGGTTTTGCTTTACAAATACTGATGTAAAATACTGACCAAATACTGCTAGTGTGATGGCAGCCTTACTGTGATCTTTGGGGGCTGGAATGAAAAAATCAACAGCATGTGAAGAATTGGTTTTATTTTTTTACGCCATTCCTCGTGCGGTATAAGTGATTGAGCGATAACAGATTTATCACGTGCTTTTATGTTTGGCTGCTGTCACACACTAAAAGACTTTTTTATTGTGAAAACTAGTTTTAGCATCACCACAGTTTGAGAGCTATAATTTTTCAGAGAGTCATATGATGGCTTGTTTTTTGAGGGATGAGCTGAAATTTTTATTGGTACCATTTTTGGGTGCATGACTTTTTTTTTTATTGCTTTCTATTCCGATTTTTGGGAGACAGAATGAACAAAAATTAGCAATTCTGGATTAGCTTTTTTTTATACCGATCCGCTGATAGTGAAATTGGTAAGGCAGCTTTATTGTTCTGATCAGTACAATTACAGCGATATGCAATTTATATTTTTTCCAAGTTTTAGTGCTTTTAAACAATAAAAACTTTTTTATAGTAAAAATAATTATTTTTGCATTGCTTTATTCTGAGAGCTATACCTTTCTTATTTTTCAGCTGATGGAGCTGTTTAATAGCTTGTTTTTATGTGGGACAACATGCCATTTTCAGCGATACCATTTTTATTTACATTTGTCTTTTTGATTGCATTTTATTGCACTTTTTGTTTGGCAGTATGATGATACAGCATTATTTTTTGCCTCCTTGTTAATTAATGTTTTTTTACGGTGTTTACTGAAGGGGATAACTAGTGGGACAGTTTTATAGAGTGGATCGTTATGGACGCGTTGATTCCAAATATGTGTACCTTTAATTATTTATTTATTATTTCTATAAATAAAAGTATTTATTGGAAAATATTTGATTCTTTTTTTTTATTTAGGGAATTTGTAAAAAGTATTTTAACCCTTTTAAATATTTAAAAAAAAAACTTTTTTACATTGTCTCAGTATGGGACATTACAGCACTACATCAAATTGCTGATCTGATGTTCTGTAAAGCAGAACATTGGAGCAGCATCTGACAGGCAGGGAAAGAGGCGTCTCAGGTCCTGTTCTCTGCAGGCACTGTGATGCCACCTTCTCTGCAGGACTTGGAAGGACCCTGCAGCCATCTTGGGGCCGGGGGCCTCTATGGAGACCATCAGTCTCTCATTGCATTGTCCTGATGGAAGTACGCAGAGAGACCCCTTGACTAGGGTTGAGCGACTTTTACTTTTATAGGATCAGGTCGGGTTTCACGAAACCCGACTTTTTCAAAAGTCGGGTCGAGTGAAATCGGCCGATCCTATAAAAAAGTCGGGGTCGGGGTCGGCCGAAACTCGAAACCCCATGCAGTGCATTGGGTTTCCAATGGTTCCCAGGGTCTGAAGGAGAGGAAACTCTCCTTCAGGCCCTGGGATCCATATTTAAGTGTAAAATAAAGAATTAAAATAAAAAATATTGCTATACTCACCCTCTGACGCGCCCTGGTACTAACCGGCAGCCTTCCTTCCTTAGAATCAGCGCGTGAAGGGCCTTAGATGACGTCACGGCTTGTGATTGGTCGCGCGACCGCCCATGTGACCTGTTATGGCTGGTAATTCAGTACCACAATGAACATAGAGGTCAGTGCACATACAGTGACCTGGCAATAACCCAAAAAATAAGAACGAGCTCTGAGACGTGGGAACTCTGTTGACCGCAATCCCTAATCCTCTCCAACACAACTAGAGGCAGCCGTGGATTGCGCCTAACGCTACCTATGCAACTCGGCACGGCCTGAGAAACTAGCTAGCCTGAAGATGGAAAATAAGCCTACCTTGCCTCAGAGAAATACCCCAAAGGAAAAGGCAGCCCCCACATATAATGACTGTGAGTTAAGATGAATAGACAAATGTAGAGATGAAATAGATTTAGCAAAGTGAGGCCCAACTTCCTGAACAGAGCGAGGATAGAAAAGGCAACTTTGCGGTCAACACAAAACCCTACAAAATCCACGCAAAGGGGCAAAAAGACCCTCCGTACCGAACTAACGGCACGGAGGTACACCCTCTGCGTCCCAGAGCTTCCAGCTAGCAGAAAAAAACAAATATACAAACTGGAAATGAAAAAACAGCAAACAAATAGCAAAGAGGAACTTAGCTATGCAGATAAGCAGGCCACAGGAACACTCCAGGAGGAAACAGGTCCAACACTAGAACATTGACTGGAAGCAAGGATCCAAGCACCAGGTGGAGTTAAATAGGGTAGCACCTAACGACTTCACCATATCACCTGAGGAAGGAAACTCAGAAGCCGCAGTACCACTTTTCTCCACTAACGGAAGATCACAGAGAGAATCAGCCGAAGTACCACTTGTGACCACAAGAGGGAGCTCTGCCACAGAATTCACAACAGTACCCCCCCCTTGAGGAGGGGTCACCGAACCCTCACCAGAGCTCCCAGGACGACCAGGATGAGCCATATGAAAGGCACGAACAAGATCGGGAGCATGGACATCAGAGGCAAAGACCCAGGAATTATCTTCCTGAGGATAACCCTTCCACTTAACCAGATACTGGAGTTTCCGTCTAGAAACACGAGAATCCAAAATCTTCTCCACAATATACTCCAACTCCCCCTCCACCAAAACCGGGGCAGGAGGATCAACAGATGGAACCACGGGTGCCACGTATCTCCGCAACAATGACCTATGGAATACGTTATGTATGGAAAAAGAATCTGGAAGGGTCAGACGAAAAGACACAGGATTAAGGACCTCAGAAATCCTATACGGACCAATAAAACGCGGTTTAAACTTAGGAGAGGAGACCTTCATAGGAATATGACGAGAAGATAACCAAACCAAGTCCCCAACCCGAAGTCGGGGACCCACACAGCATCTGCGATTAGCGAAACGTTGAGCCTTCTCCTGGGACAAGGTCAAATTGTCCACTACATGAGTCAAAATCTGCTGCAACCTGTCCACCACAGTATCCACACCAGGACAGTCCGAAGACTCAACCTGCCCTGAAGAGAAACGAGGATGGAACCCAGAGTTGCAGAAAAACGGTGAAACCAAGGTAGCCGAGCTGGCCCGATTATTAAGGGCGAACTCAGCCAAAGGCAAAAAGGACACCCAGTCATTCTGATCAGCAGATACAAAGCATCTCAGATATGTCTCCAAGGTCTGATTGGTTCGTTCGGTCTGGCCATTAGTCTGAGGATGGAAAGCCGAGGAAAAAGACAAGTCAATGCCCATCCTACCACAAAAGGCTCGCCAAAACCTCGAAACAAACTGGGAACCTCTGTCAGAAACGATATTCTCTGGAATGCCATGTAAACGAACCACATGCTGGAAAAACAATGGCACCAAATCAGAGGAGGAAGGCAATTTAGACAAGGGTACCAAATGGACCATCTTAGAGAAGCGATCACAGACCACCCAAATGACTGACATCTTTTGAGAGACGGGAAGATCTGAAATAAAATCCATAGAGATATGTGTCCAAGGCCTCTTCGGGACCGGCAAGGGTAAGAGCAACCCACTGGCACGAGAACAGCAGGGCTTAGCCCGAGCACAAATCCCACAGGACTGCACAAAAGTACGCACATCCCGCGACAGAGATGGCCACCAAAAGGATCTAGCCACTAACTCTCTGGTACCAAAGATTCCAGGATGACCAGCCAACACCGAACAATGAACCTCAGAGATGACCTTATTCGTCCACCTATCAGGGACAAACAGTCTCTCCGCTGGGCAACGATCAGGTTTATTAGCCTGAAATTTCTGCAGCACCCGCCGCAAATCAGGGGAGATGGCAGACACAATTACTCCCTCTTTGAGGATACCCGCCGGCTCAGATACACACGGAGAGTCGGGCACAAAACTCCTAGACAGAGCATCCGCCTTCACATTTTTAGAGCCCGGAAGGTATGAAATAACAAAGTCAAAACGGGCAAAAAACAACGACCAACTAGCTTGTCTAGGATTCAACCGCTTGGCGGACTCGAGATAAGTCAAGTTCTTATGATCAGTCAAGACCACCACGCGATGCTTAGCTCCTTCAAGCCAATGACGCCACTCCTCGAATGCCCACTTCATGGCCAGCAACTCACGATTGCCCACATCATAATTTCGCTCAGCAGGCGAAAACTTCCTGGAAAAGAAGGCACATGGTTTCATCACCGAGCAATCAGAACTTATCTGCGACAAAACAGCCCCTGCTCCAATCTCAGAAGCATCAACCTCGACCTGGAACGGAAGCGAAACATCTGGCTGACACAACACAGGGGCAGAAGAAAAACGACGCTTCAACTCTTGAAAAGCTTCCACAGCAGCAGAAGACCAATTGACCACATCAGCACCTTTCTTGGTCAAATCGGTCAATGGTTTAGCAATACTAGAAAAATTGCAGATGAAGCGACGATAAAAATTAGCAAAGCCCAGGAACTTTTGCAGACTTTTCAGAGATGTCGGCTGAGTCCAATTATGGATGGCTTGGACCTTAACAGGGTCCATCTCGATAGTAGAAGGGGAAAAAATGAACCCCAAAAATGAAACCTTCTGAACACCAAAGAGACACTTTGATCCCTTTACAAACAAAGAATTAGCACGCAGGACCTGAAACACCGTTCTGACCTGCTTCACATGAGACTCCCAATCATCCGAGAAGATCAAAATGTCATCTAAGTACACAATCAGGAATTTATCCAGGTACTCTCGGAAGATGTCATGCATAAAGGACTGAAACACTGATGGAGCATTGGCAAGTCCGAATGGCATTACTAGATACTCAAAATGGCCCTCGGGCGTATTAAATGCAGTTTTCCACTCATCGCCTCGCTTAATACGCACAAGATTATACGCACCACGAAGATCTATCTTGGTGAACCAACTAGCCCCCTTAATCCGAGCAAACAAATCAGAAAACAATGGCAAGGGGTACTGAAATTTAACCGTGATCTTATTCAGAAGGCGGTAATCTATACAAGGTCTCAGTGAACCATCCTTCTTGGCTACAAAAAAGAACCCTGCTCCCAATGGCGACGATGACGGGCGAATATGCCCCTTCTCCAAAGACTCCTTCACATAACTCCGCATAGCGGCGTGCTCAGGCACAGATAAATTAAACAGTCGACCTTTTGGGAATTTACTACCAGGAATCAAATCGATAGCACAATCACAATCCCTATGCGGAGGTAGGGTATCGGACTTGGGCTCGTCAAATAGATCCCGGTAATCAGACAAAAACTCAGGAACCTCGGAAGGGGTGGATGACGAAATAGTCAGAAATGGGACATCACCATGTACCCCCTGACAACCCCAGCTGGACACAGACATGGATTTCCAAACTAATACTGGATTATGGACTTGTAGCCATGGCAACCCCAACACGACCACATCATGCAGATTATGCAACACCAGAAAGCGAATAACCTCCTGATGTGCAGGAGCCATGCACATGGTCAGCTGGGTCCAGTACTGAGGCTTATTCTTGGCCAAAGGCATCAATTCCTCTCAATGGAATAGGACACTGCAAGGGCTCCAAGACAAACCCACAACGCCTAGCATACTCCAAGTCCATCAAATTCGAAGCAGCGCCTGAGTCCACAAAAGCCATGACAGAATACGATGACAAAGAGCAGATCAAGGTAACGGACAAAAGAAATTTTGACTGTACCGTACCAATGGTGGCAGACCTAGCGAACCGTTTAGTGCGCTTAGGACAATCAGAGATAGCATGAGTGGAATCACCACAGTAGAAACACAGCCCATTCAGACGTCTGTGTTCTTGCCGTTCAACTCTGGTCAAAGTCCTATCGCACTGCATAGGCTCAGGTCTAAGCTCAGGTACTACCGCCAAATGGTGCACAGATTTACGCTCGCGCAAGCGTCGACCGATCTGAACGGCCAAAGAAATAGACTCATTCAGACCAGCAGGCATAGGAAATCCCACCATGACATCCTTAAGGGCTTCAGAAAGACCTTTTCTGAAAATAGCTGCGAGCGCACCTTCATTCCACTGAGTGAGTACGGACCACTTTCTAAATTTCTGACAGTATACCTCTATTTCATCCTGACCCTGACACAGAGCCAGCAAATTCTTCTCTGCCTGATCCACAGAATTAGGCTCATCGTACAGCAATCCGAGCGCCAGGAAAAATGCATCGATATTACTTAATGCAGGATCTCCTGACGCAAGAGAAAATGCCCAGTCCTGAGGGTCGCCACGCAAAAAAGAAATAACGATCCTAACTTGTTGACCTAGGTCACCAGAGGAACAAGGTTTCAAAGCCAGAAATAGTTTGCAATTATTTTTGAAACTCAGAAATTTGGTTCTATCTCCAAAAAACAAATCAGGAATAGGAATTCTCGGTTCTAACATAGAATTCTGAATCACAAAGTCTTGAATACTTTGTACTCTTGCCGTGAGCTGATCCACACATGATGACAGACCTTTAATGT
This sequence comes from Ranitomeya imitator, assembly GCF_032444005.1. NCBI lineage: Eukaryota > Metazoa > Chordata > Amphibia > Anura > Dendrobatidae > Ranitomeya > Ranitomeya imitator. Next base: position 177,861,314 of record NC_091284.1, read on the forward strand.
CCATTGCTACACCTGTGTCCTGAACCACCCAAATGTCTAGGGGAAAAAAAAAAAAAAAAACACAGTGCAAAGAAAAAAAAAATGGTCTCAGAACTTCTTTTTTCCCTCTATTGAGAATCATTAGTACTTTTGGCTTCCAGTACTGTTATGGCTGGTAATTCAGTACCACAATGAACATAGAGGTCAGTGCACATACAGTGACCTGGCAATAACCCAAAAAATAAGAACGAGCTCTGAGACGTGGGAACTCTGTTGACCGCAATCCCTAATCCTCTCCAACACAACTAGAGGCAGCCGTGGATTGCGCCTAACGCTACCTATGCAACTCGGCACGGCCTGAGAAACTAGCTAGCCTGAAGATGGAAAATAAGCCTACCTTGCCTCAGAGAAATACCCCAAAGGAAAAGGCAGCCCCCACATATAATGACTGTGAGTTAAGATGAATAGACAAACGTAGAGATGAAATAGATTTAGCAAAGTGAGGCCCAACTTCCTGAACAGAGCGAGGATAGAAAAGGCAACTATGCGGTCAACACAAAACCCTACAAAATCCACGCAAAGGGGCAAAAAGACCCTCCGTACCGAACTAACGGCACGGAGGTACACCCTCTGCGTCCCAGAGCTTCCAGCTAGCAGAAAAAACAAATAGACAAGCTGGAAATGAAAAAACAGCAAACAAATAGCAAAGAGGAACTTAGCTATGCAGATAAGCAGGCCACAGGAACACTCCAGGAGGAAACAGGTCCAACACTAGAACATTGACTGGAAGCAAGGATCCAAGCACCAGGTGGAGTTAAATAGGGTAGCACCTAACGACTTCACCATATCACCTGAGGAAGGAAACTCAGAAGCCGCAGTACCACTTTTCTCCACTAACGGAAGATCACAGAGAGAATCAGCCGAAGTACCACTTGTGACCACAAGAGGGAGCTCTGCCACAGAATTCACAACAGTGACCGCTCGCGCGACCAATCACAAGCCGCGACGTCACCGAAGGTCCTTCAAGCGCTGATTCTTAGGAAGGAAGGCTGCCGCAAAGAAGCAGGGCGCGTCCGAGGGTGAGTATATTCCTATTAGGTATATACTCACCCTCGGACGTGCCCTGCTTCTTTCCGGCAGCCTTCCTTCCTAAGAATCAGCGCTTGAAGGACCTTCGGTGACGTCGCAGCTTGTGATTGGTCGCGCGAGCGGTCACATGGGCGGTCGCGCGACCAATCACAAGCCGCGATGTCATCTAAGGCCCTTCACGTGCTGATTCTAAGGAAGGAAGGCTGCCGGTTAGTACCAGGGCGCGTCAGAGGGTGAGTATAGCAATATTTTTTATTTTAATTCTTTATTTTACACTTAAATATGGATTCTGATACCGATTTCCAATATTGCAAACATATCGGAACTCGGTATCGGAATTCCGATACCAGATTCAGAAGATCGCCGACCTCATGGCCGACCCCACACAGGGGTCGGGTCGGGTTTCATGAAACCCGACTTTGCCAAAAGTCGGCGACTTCTGAAAATGGCCGACCCGTTTCGCTCAACCCTACCCTTGACCAGTTTTGTCAGGAGGAATGGGCCCAAATTTTGACTTACTATTGTGAGAAGCGTTTGACCTAAGTCATTCAGTTTAAGGGCGATGGTACCAAATACTAATAAGATGTATGTAAATTTGTGACTTTGCAGTAAGTAATAAAAATGCCTTAAAACATTCTCGATCTCTCTCTCATTATTCTGACATTTGGCAAATATTAATAATTATGGTAATCCTAATTGACCTAAAACGGGAAAGGTTTATTCTGAATTCATGTCAGATATTGAGAAAAACATACATATGTGTCTTTTTATATAGTCCATGGAAACTTCTGGTTTCAACTGTACATGTTTAACTGTTTGTGGACCGCCCATAGATTTTAAAAGTCTGGATGGTCTTGCTCTTACACTGCAGTGATGTTTTGAAATGCCACTGCTTAAAGGGACTGTCACCTGAATTTGGAGGGAACAATCTTCAGCCATAGGGGCGGGGTTTTCGGGTGTTTGATTCACCCTTTCCTTACCCGCTGGCTGCATGCTGGCTGCAATATTGGATTGAAGTTCATTCTCTGTCCTCCATAGTACACGCCTGCGCAAGGCAAGATTGCCTTGTGCAGGCATGTACTACGGAGGACAGAGAATGAACTTCAATCCAATATTGCAACCAGCATGCAGCCAGCGGGTAAGGAATGGGCGAATCAAACACCCGAAAACCCCACCCCTATGGCTGAAGATTGTTCCCTCCAAATTCAGGTGACAGAGTCCCTTTAAGAGTGCAGCTACACCTAATTGTGCAGCTGTAAAAGCAGGGTTTTGGCTATCACAGACAGTCAAAGTCTCCATAGAGAATAAATAGACTGCTTATTACCATCTGTGCCTTCTTCACTGCTATATACACAGAGCTAAGCAAGCATTTGTGTATGCAGTAAATGCAGTAATAGGATGCACTAACAGTGTATCCTCCACCATGTATAGACGTCATGTGATTGTAACGTGTGGGAGCAGGAGCTCCTTGGTTATAGGAGACCCAGACAGCACTGCTATGTAGCCATTGTAATTGGAGATAATATATTTGCTCCATTACAGTAATAAAGATGAAAGTAAAAATATTTTAATATTTAAATACCCCTGATTAGTCTTTTATGGGTGGCACATGTGAAAAATAAATGAAAAATAAAATGCCACCATCAAATTGCTACTACTAACCCCATCCTCATAAAAACCTGTGTACAATGTTAAATGTATTTTATTGGTCCTGTGTGGTCATAACAAATATTCGTGGTCTTCCATCAGGCACATATGGGAAGTTATTGGTTGGCAATTCCTGATGGAGCTGCTAGCATCAGCTCTTAGCATTTTGTGTGCCAAAGTGCATTCAACATGGCAGACCATTCCTCACATACTGTAAGTGCGGGTCTTTCTTTGCATTACGCTCATACTCAGTTGTGAATAAATAAAAATGTTTTGAAAACTTTTTTCCATTTTTTCATCATTTGCATATCATTATTATATCTACCGATCCTGTGGTTTTGATAGTCCCTTTACTTTCACTCCTTGGTGTTGCCATTTTAACCCCTTAAGCCCCGAGAGTGGTTTGCACGTTAATGACGGGCCAATTTTTACAATTCTGACCACTGTCCATTTATGAGGTTATAACTCTGGAACGCTACAACAGATCCTGCTGATTCTGACAATGCTTTCTCGAGACATATTGTACTTCATGATATTGGTAAAATTTATTTGATATTACCTGCGTTTATTTGTGAAAAAAATGGAAATTTGGGGAAAATTTTTTAAATTTCGCAATTTTCCAAGTTTGAATTTTTATGCCCTTAAATCACAGAGATATGTCACACAAAATACTTAATAAGTAACATTTCCCACATGTCTACTTTACATCAGCACAATTTTGGAAACAACATTTTTTTGTTAGGGAGTTATAAGGGTTAAAAGTTGACCAGCAATTTCTCATTTTTACAACACCATTATTTTTTAGGGACCACATCACATTTGAAGTCATTTTGAAGGGTCTATATAATAAAAAATGACCAAGTGTGACACCATTCTAAAAACTGCACCCCTCAAGGTGCTCAAAACCACATTCAAGAAGTTTATTAACCCTTAAGGTGTTTCACAGGAATTTTTGGAATGTTTTAAAAAAAAATAATAATTTTTTTTCACAAAAAAGTTACTTCGGCTCCAATTTGTTTTATTTTACCAAGGGTGACAGGAGAAAATGGACCCCAAAAGTTGTTGTACAATTTGACCTGAGTACCCAGATACTCCATAGGTGGGGGTAAACCACTGCTTGGGCGCATGGCAGAGCTCGGAAGGGACTATTTGACTTTTCAATGCAAAATTGGCTGGAATTGAGATGGGACGCCATGTTGCATTGGGGAGCCCCTGATGTGCCTAAACATTGAAACCCCCCACAAGTGACACCATTTTGGAAATTAGACCCCCTAAGGAACTTATCTAGATGTGTGGTGAGCACTTTGACCCATCAAGTGCTTCACAGAAGCTTATAATCTAGAGCCGTAAAAATGAAAAATAATATTTTTCCACAAAAATGAACTTTTTGCCCCCAATTTTTTATTTTCCCAAGGGTACCAGAAGAAATTGTACCCCAAACGTTGTTCTGCAATTTGTCCTGAGTATGCTGAAACCCCATATGTGGGGGTAAACCATTGTTTGGGTGCATGGCAGAGCTCGGAAGGGAAGGAGCGCCGTTTGACTTTTCAATGCAAAATTGGCTGGTTTTGAAATGGGACGCCATGTTACGTTTGGATAGCCCCTGATGTTCCTAAACATTGAAACCCCCCAAAGTGACACCATTTTGGAAAGTAGACCCCCTAAGGATCATATCTAGACATGTTGTGAGAGAATTAAACCCCCAAGTGTTTCACTACAGTTTATAACGCAGAGCCGTGAAAATAAAAATTCTTTTTTTTTCACAAAAATTATTTTTTAGCCCCCAGTTTTGTATTTTCCCTTGGGTATCAGGAGAAATTGGACCCCAAAAGTTGTTGTGCAATTTGTCCTGAGTACGATGATACCCCATTTGTGGGGGTAACCACCATTTGGGCGCATGGCAGAGCTCGGAAGGGAAGAAGCGCCATTTGGGTTGCAGACTTAGTTGGATTGGTCTGCAGGCGTTACGTTGCATTTGCAGAGCCCCTGTTGTACCTAAACAGTAGAAACCCCCCACAAGTGACACCATATTGGAAACTAGATCCCCAAGGAACTTATCTAGATGTGTTGTGAGAACTTTGACCCCCAAGTATTTCACTACAGTTTATAACGCAGAGCAGTGAAAATAAAAAATCATTTTTTCCCACAAAAATTGTTTATTAGCCCCAAATTTTTTTTCCCTAGGGTAACAAGAGAAATTGGACTCCAGAAGTTGTTGTCCAATTTGTCCTGAGTACGCTGATACCCGATATGTTGGGGTAAACCCCTGTTTTGGCGCACGGGAGAGCTCGGAAGGGAAGGAGCAATGTTTAACTTTTTCAACGCAGAATTGGCTGGAATTGAGATCGGACGCCATGTCGCATTTGGAGAGCCCTGATGTGCCTAAACAGTGGAAAACCCCAATTCTAACTGAAATTCTAACCCAAACACACCCCTAATCCCAACCACACCCCTAACCCCAACCCTAACTACACCCCTAACTCCAACACACCCCTAACCCTATTCCCAACCGTAAATGTAATCCAAATCCTAACCCAAACCCTAGCCCCAACCCTAACCCTAACCTTAGCCCCAACCCTAAATCTAACTCTAACCCTAGCCCTAACCTTAACCCTAGCCCCAACCCTAAATTTAACCCAACCCTAACCCTAGCCCTTACCCTAACCCTAGCCCCAACCCTAGCCCCAACCCTAACCCTAGCCCTAACCCTAACCCTAGCCCCAACCCTAGCCTTAACCCTAACCCTATCCCCAACCCTAACCCTAGCCCTAACCCTAACCCTAACCCAAACCCTAGCCCCAACCCTAACCCTAACCCTAGCCCTTACTCTAACCCTAGCCCCAACCCTAACACTAGCCCCAACCCTAACCCTAGCCCTAACCCTAACCCTAGCCCCAACCCTAGCCTTAACCCTAACCCTATCCCCAACCCTAACCCTAGCCCTAACCCCAACCCTAGCCCCAACCCTAACCCCAACCCTAACCCTAGCCCTAACCCTAGCCCCAACGATAGCCCTAACCCTATCCCCAACCCAAGCACTAACCCTAGCCCTAACCCTAATGGGAAAATGGAAATAAATTCTTTTTTTTTTTTTTTTACCTATGTAAGGGGGTGATGAAGGGGGGTTTGAAATATTTTTTTTGCGTTACCACATTTTGAGAGCTATAATTTTTCCATATTTTGGTCCACAGAGTCATGTGAGGTCTTGTTTTTTTGCGGGATGAGTTGATGTTTTTATTGGTAACTTTTTCGTGCACGTGACATTTTTTGATCGCTTTTTATTCCGATTTTTGTGAGGCAGTATGACCAACAACCAGCTATTCATGAATTTCTTTTGGGTGGGGGTGTTTATACCGTTCCGCGTTTGGTAAAATGGATAAAGCAGTTTTATTTTTCGGGTCAGTACGATTACAGCGACACCCCATTTATATTTTTTTATGTTTTGGCGCTTTTATACGATAAAAACTATTTTATAGAAAAAATAATTATTTTTGCATCGCTTTATTCTGAGGACTATAACTTTTTTATTTTTTCGCTGATGATGCTGTATGGGGCTTGTTTTTTGCGGGACAAGATGACATTTTCAGCGGTATCATGGTTATTTATATCTGTGTTTTTGATCGCATGCTATTCCACTTTTTGTTCGGCGTATGATAATAAAGCGTTGTTTTTTGCCTCTTTTTTTACGGCATTCACTGAAGGGGTTAACTAGTGGGACAGTTTTATAGGTTGGGTTGCTACGGACGCGGCTATACTAAATATGTGTACTTTTATTATTTTTTCTTTTATTTAGATAAAGGAATGTATTTATGGGAACAATATTTTTTCTTTATTTAGGATTTTTTTTTTTTTTTTACACATCTAAATATTTTTTTTACTTTATAACATTGCCCCAGGGAGGATGTCATGTTATAAGGTCAGATCGCTGATCTGAAACATTGCACAGCAGTGTTTCAGATCAGCAATCTGACATGCAGGGCTGTAGACTTACCAGGTAAGCCACCTCCCTGGAGGACCCAGATGCAGCCCCATGGCCATTTTGGATCCAGGGCCTGCAGGGAGGAGACGCTCGGTACAAGGTGAGCACATCGCCTTGTACCGAGGGTCTCAGGGAAACACGCAGGGAGCCCCCTCCGTGCACGATGCTTCCCCGTAGCCCCTGAAAGCTGAGATCATGTTTGATCGCAGTGTGCCGGGGGTTAATGTGCTGGATGTCAGCTGCGATAGTCAGCTGACACCCGGCCGCGATCGGCCGCGCTCCCCCCGTGAGCGCGGCCGATCGCTATGACGTAGTATCCCGTCCCTGGGAATTAAGTCCCAGGTCACCTTGACGGCATAGTACGTCATATGGGATTAAGGGGTTAATGTTGAGGAGTGTATTAGAGGCCACCTCCCTCTGACCGTTGGTCCTCCTGATGTGGCTGTAACAGCCAGAGACCTAACAGAGGCTCCCAGGCAGACTGAACATTGGTATCTTCTGATTAGGCCTATTAAGTTGAAATTTCACTGTATCAGTGAAACACAGTAATATTATAAATACATAGCATTATGTGGGTGATCAAGATTGCTGATTCATGTCCTCTAGTAGTGGAAAAAAAAGAAAATTACTTTCAATATTGTTTCATAAAAAGTCACCTCTCCTCAAAATTGTTAATTAAAAATGCAATTAAAACTAATTTTATTTGTTTACAAATGTTTCATCATATGAAAATTAACATATTTAAACACCATTGTGATTGTATTGACCCATAGAATAAAAATAAAAGATTACAATAGAAGGATAGAAAATTAACATATTTAACACCATTGTGATTGTATTGACCCATAGAATAAAAATAAAAGATTACAATAGAAGGATGGCAGATGTATCGTTAATTTTCAAATTCCACCTATAACAAACTTGAATTACTAAATTGATAATATGACCCTCACAATGATACCAAGAAACCTACACCTATTCCACTAGTCCTCATATGACTGTGTTGTTGAATTATTATGCTCTTACAATGCCCCATAAATGAAAATAGGCACCATACTGTGCTTCCTGATTAAAAATTACCCGCACTGTGTCCCTTGACCATAAATATGCTCCAACATGTGCCCCCTGCTATAGCGATACAGACTCAGAGTACAACTTTAATTGTTAGCTACAGTAAATATGGAGGTGACTACCCTTAGTATGCACCTGTTCACACCAGTTCTGTTTGGAAGTGATGTTCAGTCATTGATATTTGTATGCATAGGCTCTTTGAGCGAGCACTCCACCCATCATCCCGTGGCTGTTTTAATCACAGCAGGATCCTAGCTACCCATAAAAATGTAGGCTATCAGCCAAAGAGAGAAAACACATTAGGTTAGGTTCCCAGCAAAGAGGATCGCCTTGTCGCGGCTGCTGGACAGAGATGAAATGGCCAAGTTATGCGCTAAGTATCTTCTTTTTTCCTATTTTCTAGAGCAGTATTGCAATTCCAATTTCAAATATTTCATGTTTACATGCCATAGAGTTACAGACTGCAACTTTAGTTTGCTGGTTGGATGTGAATGTTAGATCGAATTGTTAGGAATCAATATTTTTGCATATACCTGTGCAATATCCTTTTAGAGCTTACAGGAAAAAAATGTAAACCTCTTAAAAAAAAGGTCAGATTCGTCATAGCAATGACAATTGTAGGCAATTGTCAGGTACTGTATAATTTGTGTCTCTTGACCGGGCTGGGAAGTGACAACTGATTAATGCGAACTATATGTGCAGTGAAGCAGTTGTCACTTTTTTATATCCTCAAGCCATTTCCCTCTGGTACTGTAGTATAAATTTCATTCATTTCACTGGATCTAGATTTATAGTATGGATTGTGTCCCTAGTTTGGCATAAACTTGAATTATAATGATGGATATTGCCTTCAGAATAATAAGCAAGGATATGCTGTTGCATCTTATGGACCCTTCCTCTTGGCGATAAGACGGTACTCTGGGATTAAATTGCACAAAATATTTCAGACATTTGTTCAATATATGTCAGGTTTATTGGTGCTGACCTGATTGTCAAAGCTCAGAAATCTTAATTTTAAATCCAGAAATATTTTTCCTATTTCACAGAAAATCAAAAGAAGGATTTGGCTAAAGCACATAAAAGGTTTTATCTCCCTGAGATTTTCTTGCCCACGTAGTATTTCTTAAAGCCATCCTTGGTAGTTATCCAACACTGTGAAATATGAAACACATTACAAATAAAAGAATTAAAATGCTACAAGCAATGCAATATATGAATGCTCTTCTTGTGATATGACCTCATTAACTGCTCCAATTGAGATTCTCTGAAATAAATGACAAGGAGGGATAGTGACAATTGGGTCAGTCCGAAGAAAAAAAAACTACACTATGTAATCTTATAGGAAAGAAATGGACTCTGCTAGGGACATTTTCACATTCAAACACAAATGCAGATATTCGTCTTGAAGGCAGAAAAAAACCCAATATTTAACAAAAGAGTTTTTATAAATTATTAAATCAATTGGAAAAAAGTGTATCTTCAGATACTATTCATTCTATGTGTTTTTAACATGCCATCTTCAAACGACCCCAAAAATTGTTGTAGACAGAAAAACACAAAATGAATAAAATGTTAAATCATACTGAATTTTTTTTCACTACATATTCACACAGCTTGTTAATTTTATATATTTGTTTATTAAAATATTTTGTTGAAAACTGTCACTAAAGGAATCATATATACTTTCAACGAGGGTATGTAATAAACACTGACAGTGGAATTTATTATTAAATGCACAGCAAAACATCCTCAAACAACCAACTAAAAATCATTTGAATTAGTCTAGAAAGCAAAAGCAAGGATCTGACTGGCAGATATTAGATTTTCTTATTTTAATAAATTATCTATATTTTCTAGAGAAAAAATTAATTGCCTATAGTTTCTCAGGCCTAGGTACTGACCACTACTATAATGTTTGCATTTTTCCACCAATAGAACTGTAATGGGGTTTTTTTTTTTTTTTGGGGAGGGGGGCTGATTTGAAATTTTAATTTGCACCACTTTGGGGTACATAATATTTTTCGATCACTTTCTATTTCAACTTTTGGGAAACAGAATGAAGCTAAAAAAAATTTTTTTAATTCGATTTTATTATGAAATATTAACAAAAAACTAAAAAGTCTGGTTTTTAAATGTACCTTTTACTTGTTAGTTTATTAAAAGGAGGTCCATAACCTCCCCTCTAAATAAAGGGATAACTCTACATAGCATTCCCCTCCCATTAACCTCACTGATATATCCTCATGATATGATGGAATATAATAATGTGTACTAAGTATGGTATCTATGAAGAATTTTCGTTATGGACCGTGTTATAATTCGTTTGGGTATGACATGGTAAGATAATGATCAAAATAATCAGAATATTTAGATTATATATACCTTGACTATACATATGCCCCATTAATGGAAATGAGGTATTTTGGAGCACTATGAAACTACGGTAAGTAATCCGGAACTAGATCTGGGGGATACGATGCAGCCACTGGTGGAACACATGCAAAGAACCCAGAAGTGGTCTGGATGAGGACATGCGTCTCATAAACTGGAAATGAAGCGCTCCAGTGGTATAATGGAAAATATACGTTCCAGGGACCGGAAGTGAGGTAACTGAAGCGCTCTTGTAGTTCAACAAACCGGAAATGAATGCTTGAGATGCGGGAGAACTCATTACATGCGGAATATTACTACATTCAGAACAGGATGAGATCAGGGAATAATAACAGGTGAGAGATATAATTGGGATTAATCTATGTAAGTGTCCATACCCCTGTATAGATGCTGTTACACCTATGATGATGGATTACAGGTGTCCTAACTCTTTCACTAATGATGTATATTATCTAAAAGAGGTGGTGACCAATATGGATGCCACTGCCTTTTTCTCCTGACTGAAGGGAGATGTGGCCCATAAACTACTGACAAGGATTAATGTGCCAATTCCCTGATGAATCACTTTGCTGAAGAAACGCGTCGGGATGCACACAGGGTCAGTCCAGGGTTGGCTAGTATTAGGGCTAGTTGTGGACTGCCCTTGTAAGGGTGGAAGTCTTTTGGGATACCAGGGTCAGCCAAAACTAGGGTCTGACAGTGACTATGTTGGGACCCAGGCTCCATAATTTGCATTGAAAGGAGGAAAAAGGAAAAAAGGAAGGAAACAACAAATGGTGAGAGTGTTCCATTTTTATTTTCTATATGGCACAAAAGATGATATGTGACAGACAAATCCTCCTGATAGAAAGATATATGTGAATAACATTGATAAGTTCTATCTCAAATTAATTGCCACAGGTGGGCCTTTGGGTTCTATATTATTTCATTGGAATACTTATGAGGTGAAAATATTCATGTATCTCTGATTGAGAATTGGGATTTGAACTACATTCCCCAAACAGGGGGTTGAGATATCTTAATACAGTGCCTTGCGAAAGTATTCGGCTCACTGGAACTTTTCAACCTTTTCCCACATATCATGCTTCAAACATAAAGATACCAAATGTAAATATTTGGTGAAGAATTAACAAGTGGAACACAATTGTGAAGTTGAACGAAATTTATTGGTTATTTTACATTTTTGTGGAAATTGAAAAACGGAAAAGTGGGGCGTGCAATATTATTCGGTCCCTTTAACTTAATACTTTGTTGTGCCACCTTTTGCTGTGATTACAGCTGCAAGTCGCTTGGGGTATGTCTCTATCAGTTTTGTACATGGAGAGACTGAAATTCTTGCCCATTCTTCCTTGGCAAACAGCTCGAGCTCAGTGAAGTTTGATGGAGATCGTTTGTGAACAGCAGTTTTCAGCTCTTTCCACAGATTCTCGATTGGATTGAGGTCTGGACTTTAACTTGGCCATTCTAACACCTGGATACGTTTATTTGTGAACCATTCCATTGTAGATTTTGCTTTTTGTTTGGGATCATTGTCTTGTTGGAAGACAAATCTCTGTCCCAGTCTCAGGTCTTTTGCAGACTCCAATAGGTTTTCTGTCATGGTCCAAACAGGCAAGATCCGGGGTCCAGCGGGATCCATGGCCTGAGCAAACTGTCATGGATGTGGTTTGTGGAACCACTGTGCCACGGACCATGGAGAGCCTGGAGGGGCATGACTAAGTGAACACCTGACTGTTCACTAGAGCCTGTGATGGTGAGGATAGACTTGGCAACAGGAGTACACAGGTGGCATTGCTTTCTTCAGTGGAAGACAACTGCAATGAGAGGCTCACACAGACTGAGTAGGCCTAAAATAAAAAAGTAGGCTAAATGCAGTTCAAAATTGGTAAGAGGAGTACACAGGCGGCATAGCTTTGTTCAGCGGAGGAGGACAACTGTAATGAGAGGCTGACACATTTACTAGGCCCAAATAAGTAAGTAGGCTAAATGCAGTTCAAAATTGGTAACAGGAGTACACAGGTGGCATTGCTTTGTTCAGTGGAGGACAACTGTAATAAGTGGCTCAGACAGACTGAGTAGGCCTAAAATAAAAAAGTTGGCTAAACACAGTTCAAAATTGGTAACAGGAGTACACAGGCAGCATAGCTTTGTTCAGCGGAGGAGGACAACTGTAATGAGAGGCTGACACAGTTACTAGGCCCAAATAAGTATGTAGGCTAAATGCAGTTCAAAATTGGTAACAGGAGTACACAGGTGGCATTGCTTTGTTCAGTGGAGGACAACTGTAATGAGAGGCTCACACAGACTTAGCAGGCCTAAAATAAAAAAGTAGGCTAAATGCAGTTCAAAATTGGTAAGAGGAGTACACAGGTGGCATTGCTTTGTTCAGTGGAGGACAACTATAATAAGTGGCTCAGACAGACTGAGTAGGCCTAAAATAATAAAGTTGGCTAAATGCAGTTCAAAATTGGTAACAGGAGTACACAGGCAGCATAGCTTGGTTCAGCGGAGGAGGACAACTGTAATGAGAGGCTCACACAGACTTAGTAGGCCTAAAATAAAAAAGTAGGCTAAATGCAGTTCAAAATTGGTAAGAGGAGTACACAGGTGGCATTGCTTTGTTCAGTGGAGGGCAACTGTAATAAGTGGCTGACACAGTTAGTAGGCCAAAATACTAAAGTGGGCTAAATGTCTGCCAATAAATTTTTCATAAATAAAATGGTGGCATAGCTAGGTACAGAGGTGGGCTCCTCTGCTGAGTAGCAGACAGTGGTGGTTGGTGCAAAGTATTAACTGGTCTAAATGTAGGCCAGGGCCCCTGAATATTTTTACTATCATCTATCATTTCAACAAATTTGTATTGGCAGTGCCATTGAAGGATTCAACAGCACAGACTACACAGTGGTAGAGCAGGGAGAGGTAAGTTTTGCAAGTGGTAGAGCACTGTTCGAGCTGGGGGGGAACACACTCTCGTGGGTGGCAGTGGGTGGCAGTACCCTCATATTATGACGGTGTGTCTGATGTTGGTTGTGCACCACCACCATCAGAGACAATTCATTGTACTATGAGGGACCCTGTGCCAGTGCCGTCGCCCAAGAGTGGGCACACCCACCTGTCCAGGCAAACGGCACTCGCACGGGTGCTTGCGCCAAGTGGTGACAACGGCCCTCTGGGAGGAGTCAGCCCATTGAGGGATTTATAAAAATGGCCTATGGTGGACATTCAGCAGCTGCAAATGGAGGAATTGGAGCAGTCAGTAAGAGGAGGCCAAAAGCAAGACATTTTTCAGGCATGCTACGTGTCAGCAGGGGAAGGTGGGGCAAAATAATTAGAAATCCATGGTTGGTTCATTTTAATGAAGGTTAGATCATCAACATTCTGAGTAGCCAGAAGTGTCCTTTTTTCGGTCAGTATTGAACCAACAGCACTGAATACTCTTTCTGATAGCACAGTAGCAGCTGGGCAAGCGAGCTCCTGTAATGCATATTCTGCCAATTCAGGCCAGTTGTCTATTTTAGATGCCCAGTAATCAAAGGGGAATGACATGTGAGGGAGAACATCGATAAGGGAGGAAAAATAGTTAGTAACCATACAGGACAAATGCTGTCTCCTGTCACTTTGAATCGATGCAGCAGTACCTGTCGTGTCTGTGGTCATTGCGAAAATACTCCACAACCTGGTCATAAAACCCCTCTGTCCAATGCAACTTCGGATTTGTGCACCTCTAACACCTCTGCCATGTTGACCCCTACAGCTCATGTGAGAACCATCACCGCCGCTGTGTGCTGGGAATGCCTGAACCAAACAGTCTACAAGAGTTGCTTTTTTGGTAGCCAATATTTGCTCAAGGTTCTCATGTGGCATGATATTTTGTAATTTTCCTTTGTATCATTGATCCAGGAGGCAGGCCAACCAGTAATCGTCATCGGTCATCATTTTGATAATTCGGGGGTCCCTTTTTAGGATACGCAAGGCATACTCTGCCATGTGGGACAATGTTCCAGGTGTCAATTCACTGCTTGTGCAGGGTTGAGGAGCAATTTCTTGCAAATCAACATCACTTGTGGCCCGCAAAAACCCTCTACCTGACCTTGCAATGCTACCAGTTTCTATTGCCCCCTGAGAAGCATCCTCCTCCCATAAATATTCATCCCCATCATCCTCCTCCTCCTCTTCATCCATCACCTCGTCTAGGAGCGTTCCCTGAGCAGACAATGGCTGACTGTCATCAAGGCTTCCCTCCTCCTCGACTGCAGACGCCTGCTCCTTGATGTGCATCAAACTTTGCATCAGCAGACGCATTAGTGGGATGCTAATGCTTATGATGGTGTCGTCTGCACTTACCAGATGTGTGCATTCCTCAAAACGCTGAAGGACTTGACAGAGGTCTTGTGGCTTCGACCACTGCACACCAGACAACTCCATGTCTGTCATCCAACTACCTGCCCGTGTATGTGTATCCTCCCACAAATACATGACAGTACGCCTCTGTTTGCACAGCCTCTGAAGAATGTGCAGTGTGGAGTTCCACCTTGTTGCAATGTTGATTATTAGGCGGTGCTGGGGAAGATTCAGCGATCACTGATGGTTCTGCATACGGCTGGAGTGTACGGGCGACCGGCGGATGTGCGAGCAAAGTCTTCGCACCTTCAGGAGCAGGGCTGGTAACTCCGGATAATTTTTGAGGAAGCACTGCACCACCAGGTTCAAGTTGTGAGCCAGGCAAGGTATGTGTTTCAGTTCTGAAAGGGCTATGGCAGCTATAAAATTCCTTCCGTTATCACTGACTACCTTGCCTGCCTCAAGATGTACACTGCCAAGCCATGACTGAGTGCCTTGCCACAAGTACTCGGCCAGTACTTCCACGGTGTGTCTGTTGTCGCCCAAACACTTCATTTGTAGCGCAGCCTGCTGACGCTTACCACTAGCTGTTCCATAATGTGTACAACACTGGCAGCTACGGATGGAGTGGTCGTGCGACTGCACTCTGTGGACGAGCTTTCTCTTCTGGAGGAGGAGGAGAAGGAGGAGGGGTGGCGAACGCCTACAGCAAACTGTTTCCTAGACCGTGGGCTATGCAGAACTGTCCCACTATGGCTGTCCCCTGTGGACCCTGCATCCACCACATTAACCCAGTGCACCGTGATGGACACGTAACGTCCCTGGCTATGCCTACTGGTCCATGCATCTGTTGTGAGGTGCACCTTTCTACTGACTGATTGCCTCAGTGCATGGACAATGCGCTCTTTGAATTGTTGGTGGAGTGCTGGGATGGCTTTTCTCGCAAAGAAGTGTCGACTGGGTAGGTCTTAGCGTGGTACAGCGTAGTCCATCAGGGCTTTGAAAGCTTCGCTTTCAACCAACCGGTACGGCATCATCTCTAACAAGATTAGTCTAGCAATGTGGGCATTCAAACCCTGTGTATGCGGATGACAGGATGAGTACTTTCTTTTCCTAACGAGAGTCTCTTGTAGGGTGAGCTGGACTGGAGAGCTGCATATGGTGGAAGTAGCAGGGGTGGTGGTGGATATGGCAGATTGAGAGAGGGTTGGTGATGGTATTCTTGATGTTGGCCTACGTATGGTGTTTCCTACCAAGAACCTTGTGATTCCCTGACTGCTTTGGCCTTGCGACGATACCTCCACATTTGCTGCTGGTGGTGTCCTAACCGGTGGGCTTACAGTGAGGGAAGCGATGTAGCGTTGCTGACTACCTTCATTCTCAGCGGGTGCACCAACGGTACGGGACGTTTGGTAGTTAGTCCAGGCTTGCAAGTGCATGCTGGTTAAATGTCTGCGCATGCACGTTGTATTTAAATTTAGGAGATTCTTCCCTCTGCTAAAGGTCTTTGAGCACTTCTTACAGATAACTTTGCACTGATCATTTGGATCTTTGTTTAAAAAATTCCCACACTGCACTCTTCCTACTATGGATTACCTTTTCAGGCATTGCACGCTGTGCTACTTTCACTGGATGGCCACGCTGTCCTAAAACTGTTTTTGGGTTTGACAAACATTTTTGGCCAGATACGGGCCTGCCAGATGAAAGCTGCTGCGATGTAGATGGCTGCTGCGGATCATCCTCCTCCGCTTCTGAGCTACTGGCAGCGGCACCCTCTTCACTCAATGGCTGCCAATCTGGGTCAACAACTGGGTCATCTATCACCTCCTCTTCAATGTCATGTGCACCTTCCTCTGTGTCACCGTGTAAGGTGCTATAGCGTTCGTGACGGGGCACCATAGTCTCATCAGGGTCAGATTCTGGCTCAGTACACTGCAAGGGCAATGTAGTGATCTGAGTCAATGGAACAGCATAATAATCTAACTGTGGCTGTGCATCTGTGCACTCAATGTCCGATTCATCTTGTAATGGGCTTTTAACAATTTCCCTCTCTAACCCAGGCATAGTATGTGTAAAGAGCTCCATGGAGTAAACTATAGTGTCGCCTGCCGCATCCTTCACTTTTGGTTTGGGTGAAGGACACAAGGAAGCAACTTGTTCCTGACCGGGAGCATCCACTGACGACTCACGGCTTTTAGATTTCGAACCTTCTGAAGAGGAGGCGAAAGAGCTAGAGGCTGAGTCAGCAAGGAAAGCCAAAACTTTTTCCTGCTGCTCCAGCTTTAGAAGCTGTTTTCCTACTCCCAGATAAGGGAGCCTTCGAGGCCTTGTGTAGCCAGACGATGATGCTGGCTCAACACCTCGAGCCTTTGGTGCTATTTTGCTTTTCCCACTACCACCAGATGTTCCACCACCACCACCACCATCAGTACCAGCTGGCAACAACCGCCCACGGCCTCTTCCACCAGACTTCCTCATTTTTGGAGAAATCTAACCAAAAAAAACAACCATTATATGTTACTGTACTGTACGACAAACTAACAGAACTGTGACGTAGATCCACTTAGTGTCAATTTAAATCTCCCTTTTTTTGGGGGGACAGCAACAAAACTCAGGCCCACTGTATTACACCTTTGGTTTTCATGCCAACCCATCGGTGACCCGCGATCATGTGACGGGGTAACCGACGGCTGGGATTTACGATGCACTTCCGGGAAGCGCGAGTTAAATGCCGCTGTCAGAGATTCACAGCAACATTTAATTGGTTAACAGCCGTGGGTGGATCGCGATTCCACACGTAGTTGTTGCAGGCATATTTGCGCTGTACACAGCAGCTGACTTGTGCCCGGAAAGGTGGTGCAGACTCTGGCGCTGAGGGGGATTCTGACGTGGGTGTATTATTACACCCAATGTCAGAAAGGGGTTAAATATGTAATAGCAAAGAATAAAAAAATGGAATTTATAAATAATATAGATGATCTCCACACAGCAATCCACACAGTATAGAGTCCTCCACACAGCCCTCCATACAGTATAATGGGCCCCACATTGCCCTCCACACAGTATCATGGTACCCACATAGTCCTCTATATAATAATAATAATAATCTTTATTTATATAGCGCCAACATATTCCGCAGCGCTTTACAGTTTAACAGTTTCAAACACAAAAGTCATAAGTAACAACGTTAACAATACAATAATTAAAGCAAAATAAGACGACCCTGCTCGTGAGAGCTTACAATCTACAATGAGGAGGGGGAGATGCAAAGTACAGATGTGTATTTACAATGATGTATTTACAATGATGGTCCAGCCATCTTCAGGGGGTGGGGAATAGATGGGGATAGTGAATGGGCAACACACACACACAAACATAACATAACTTTGATTAGTGAACGTGATAGGCCGCTCTGAACAAATGTGTTTTGAGCAAGCCTAAAACTATGCAAATTATGGATGGTCCTAATATCTTGGGGTAGAGCATTCCAGAGGATTGGTGCAGCACGGGAGAAGTCTTGGAGTCGGGAGTGGGAGGTACGGATTAGTGCAGAGGTTAATCGAAAGTCATTTGCAGAGCGCAGTGGTCTGCTAGGCTGATAGACAGAAATGAGGGAGGAGATGTAAGGGGGATCCGCACTGTGGAGAGCTTTGTGGGTGAGAACAAGTACTTTGAATTGTATCCTGTAATGAATGGGTAGCCAGTGTAACGACTGAGTCTATATAGTATAATGGACCTCACATTGCCTTTAATGTAGTGTAATGAGTGCCACATAGTTCTCCATACATTATAATGGGCCACACATTACCTTCCATACAGTATAATGGGCACCTATAGTCCTCCATACAGCAGAATGGACCCCACATAGTCCTCCATACAGTATAATGGGCCCCACACAATTCTCCATACAGCATAATGATCTACATAGTTTTCCATACACTATAATGACCAGTCATCCGTACAGTATATAATAGAATCATAGAATGTTAAAGTGCAAAGAGAGAATTTTAGTCTAAGAAGAGGTTTCACATGTACCCATTCAGATGGAGACGTTTATTCTCAGCGAGGTAAGGCAAGCGTAGGACCTGGTATAAGAGAGATGCCGTAAAGGGGCTACCAGGTACACATAAAATTGGCCATTTTTATGCGCTAAAAGCTCTCATTTTTCATATTTCTAGTGCAGTAATGCAGTTCAAATTTTGTGTTTTCAAGTTTGCATGTTTTAGCGCTGCAGTGTGCTGCCTTATTTACTTAACTATATACGAGTTGGCGACTCTAGGTTCAGCACCTGTTCACACTGAGTCTATGTTTGGATGTGCAGGTCAGGTTTTTGAAATGAACCCCCTTGTAATGACCCCACATATTCCTCCATACATAATAAAGGCTTCACATAGTCCTCCATACAGTATAATGAGTCCACATATTCCTGCATACAGGCCCCATTTAGTCTTCCTTACAGTATATTGGTCCCACATAGTCCTCCACACAGTATAGAGGCCCCACATAGTCTTCCATACAGAATAATGGGCCCCAAATTGTTTTACACATAGTATAATGGGCCCCACTTTGACTTTCATACAGCTTAATGGGCCCCACATAGTTCTCTATACAGTATAATGGGTCCTGCATTGCCTTCCATACAGTATAATAGGCCCACATAGTCCTCCATACAGAATAATGGCCTGATTTAGTCCTCCATACAATATAAGGGGCCCACATAGTCCTCCATACAGTATAATGGCCCCACATAGTCCTCCACACAGTATAATGGCTCCACATTAAATAAATTAAATATGCACCTCTCATTATTTCCCCCTGCTCCAGTCTTGGCATAAAGCGCTCTGATCCTCTTCACCGCACAGCACAGCTGGCACATTGCAATGATATCAGATGCAGAGGGAGATTGATGGGGAGGAAGTTCAAATGATAACCCTCTGCACTAAGATGTCAGATGCAAAAGAAGAATGAAGAGGGAGGGAGCATCAGCTGATGGCTCCCTATTCCATATTTTCTTTCAACTGTATTGGCATCCATAAGATTATGGCAGTTTTAATCACAACAGGAGCCTATGTACCAATGTAAATGTAGGCTATCAGCCCTAGAGAGGAAACACATTAGGTTAGGTTCCAAGCAAAGACGAATGTCTGGTTGTGGCTGCTGGACAGGGCCGGTGTCAGCTCCCGGTGCATCCGGGCAAGTGCCGGGGCTCTGGCGAGACAGTGGGCCCATTAACGGTATGGTACACTAAGGCTCCTGGGGGCCCCTGCAGGCAGGGCTGGCATTACGGGTGGGCAGCTGCCTAGGGCCCTGCTTCCCCAGGGGCCTTCAGCTAGCATCATATCACGCAGCTGCTATGGGGCCCCTGTGAGGCAGGGGGGCCTGCCTGCCACCAGCGCCGACACCCCCGCTGCTGCCGCATTGAACTATACCGGCGTCTGCCGCTGCAGGTACAGTTCAATGCAATGATGGAGGAGAGAAAGTCAGCTGATGCTCCCTCTCCCATCATTCCCCGCTCTGCCTCTGACACTGCGGGTGTGTGATGACATCATCGAGCACTCACTGTGTGCCAGGCAGTGCAGCCGCTGAGACAGGAGCAGGAAGCAGCACGGCACCGGCATGAGGAGAAGTGAGGAGTGTGTTTTTTTTTTTTTTAGTATAACAGTGAGTACTGGACTATGGGGCCATTCTCGGGGGGCAGGAGATGCGGGCTGTGCTATATACAACATGGCTTTGCTATATGCTACGTGGGCTGTTTTATATGCTATGTGGGCTGTGTTATATACTACGTGGCTGTGTTATATACTATGTGGCTGTGCTATATATTACGTGGCTGTGCTATATACTACGTGGGCTGTGTTATATACTATTTAGATGTGTTATATACTACGTGGCTGTGCTATATGCTACATGTCTGTGTTATATACTACATGGCTGTGCTATATACTACGTGGCTGTGCTATATACTACATGGCTGTGCTATATGCTATGTGGGCTGTGTTATATACTACATGGCTGTGTTATATGCTACGTGGGCTGTGTTATATACTACGTGGCTGTGCTATATACTACATGGCTGGGCTATATGCTCTGTGGCTGCTATATGCTACGTGGGCTGTGTTATATTCTATGTGGGCTGTGTTACTACGTGGCTGTGTCTATATACTACATGGCTGGGCTATATGCTACGCGGCTGCTAAATGCAATGTAGCCTGCGTTATATTCTACGTGGACTGTGTTATATACTACATGGCTGTGCTATATGCTACATGGCTGTGTTATATACTATGTGGATGTGCTATATACTACGTGACTGTGCTATATACTACACGGATGTGCTATATACTACGTGGCTGTGTTTTATACTATGTGGCTGTGCTATATACAACTTGGCTGTGTTATATACTACATGAACTTTGTTATATGCTATGTGGCTGTGCTATATACTATGTAGCTGTGCTATATACTATGGGGCTGTGCTATGTACTATGTTGGTTGTGTTACATACGACGTGGGTTGTGTTATATACTATGTGGGCTGTGCTATATACTATGTGGCTGTGCTATATACTACGTGGCTGTGCTATATACTATGTGGGTTGTGTTATATGCTACGTGACTCTGCTATATACTACGTGGCTGTGCTATATACTACGTGGCTGTGCTGTATACTACATGGGCTGTGTTATATACTACGTGGGTTTTGTTATATGCTACGTGGACTGTGTTATGTACTACGTGGCTGTGCTATATACTACGTGGCTGTGCTATATGCTACCCATTTTGTACTTTTACAAATGTTCTACGTTAATACTTTCTAATGTTTACTTTAAAAAGTTTTCCACTAAAAATTGTCATATTCAATGCATGCAGTTTTTTCTTTGCAGCAAATTCAGCTAATAATAAAATGCCTACTGGTAACTGAGGAAGAGGGAGTAGGTCACAAAAATTGGCAGATAAGGGGTTGACTTATATAAAGACCCTCTGCTGTGTGATATTGTAAAATTTACTATAGCTATCACTCATGTAAGAAGAGAAATATATCTGTGCATCATGAATCGTGGTATGTGTTAAAGGGGGGGGGGGGCACTGAAACTCTTTTGACCGGGGCCCTCAAAAACCTGGAGCAGGCCCTGCTGCTGGGCATAAATAAATTGCCAGTTTATGCCCTAAGTGTTTTCATTTTTCCTATTTTCTACAGCAGTAATGCAATTCCAATTTCATATATTCCATGTCTACATGCTATAGCATTACAGACTGCAATTTTAGTTATTAGTTATCTATAAAGATGGCTATTCTTAGTTTGCAACTGTTCATACCTGTTCTGTTTGGAAGCGATGTTTAGTCTTTTGATTTTTGAACTGCAAATCATCTATCTTAAAGGAACACAAACAGTGAAGGAGCAAATAGCAATCTCAATGCATAAAACAATACAAATCTTTTCTGGAAACAGTGCATCAATTTAACTATTTAAAGGCATACAGTGGCATATAAATGTTTGGACACCCCTGGTCAAATTACTGTTATTGTGAGCACTTAAGCAAGTTGAAGATGAAATGATCTCTAAAAGGCCTATAGTTATAGACAGGGTCGGACTTGGGTGTCTGGGGCCCACCAGGGGAATGGATGCTAGGGGCCCACCCTACAGCTATATGCAAATATCTGTCAGTCGTTATCCCCATTATAGTGGAGCATCGACTTTAAAATACAGGGGACTCCAGCACATCTACTGTGCACCCCCATAACTGGGATGTACAATTACGGTATTTTACATTAAAGGTTCTATGGTTAAAACAAGTTATCACCTTATGAAAACGAAAATATTGGAATGTACTTTTTCTGTACTTTTTCCATATCTTTAAAACGATATGAAGCATTTGATACGCTTAAAATTGTTAATGAAACAATACAAAGTCTTATAAACACCCATTATATGTCAAATGTCTATTATAATATGGAATATTATATGTTATATGTTACCTAATGACAAACAATACCTTCAAACCTGAATCTTGTTATGTTGCTAAAATGAAAATAAAAACATTGGAAAAAAAACAAAAAAAAAAAACAAGTTATCACCGATCCATGGGCACCACAGGATAGGTGATCGCTTAGGTCCGACCATTAGAAACTACACTGATCAGAAGAATGGAGAAGTTTTATCCATGACAGGACACTTGTCCGCATTTTAAAATGCAGCAGCAGTTCAGATGTCTGACCGCAGCTCCATTTATTTTCTTTGGGGTTTCCAGAAAAAAACCAGTAGAGCTCGCAGCCACAGAGTGAATGAATGGATCAGTGGTCAAGTCGGACATCCAGCTCCAATCTGATGGTGATAAAAGTTCCACTTTGTGGTGACTGGATCTCAGCAGTCAGACACACCACCACCCCCAATCAATAAGTTATCACTAATCTTGTGGAGAGGTGATTACTTTTTTCACAAGAGAATCCCTGCAAGTGCATCTCTGACGCTGGGATCCAAGAATCTAATCTCTAATGGAAATAAAGAATCTTCTCCCAATTAATATCAGAGAGAACAGATGACTGCTATATACAACACAATCCACTATACCAAGATCAATAATACCCCATACAGGGATGAAATACCACCACACCATGAACAGATCACATGGTGACTGAATAATACCACATACCAGCATATAGGCACCAAATAACACCACATACAAGGAGAAACATCGCCACACCATAACTAGACTACATATTCCACCATAGTGACTGAATAATACCACATACAGGGGATAAATACTGCCATACCATGACCAGACCACAAATTACCACCACATAGTGACCAAATAATACCACATATAGGGGATAAATACCACCACACTGTGACCAGACCACATATTACAATCACCTAGTGACTGAATACTACAATACTGATCATGAATGCAAACCACAATACTAACAACACTGTTATTACCACCAGTGACATTATACACAAGAGGTCTGTACATACTGTCAGTGTACATGTAATATAGGGATCACCAGTGACATTATACACAGGTGTTCTGTATATAGTGTCAGTGTACAGGTAATTCAGTGACCACCAGTGAAATTATACACAGGAGCTCTGTATATAGTGTACATGTAATACAGTGATCACAGGTGACATTATACACCGGAGCTCGGTATATAGTGTCAGTGTACAAGTAATACAGTGACCACCAGTGACATTATACTCAGGAGCTCTGTATGTAGTGTACAGGTAATACAGTGATCATCAGTGACATTATACACAGAAGCTCTGTATATACTGTCATTGTAAATGTAATACAGGGATCACCAGTGACATTATACACATGAGCTTTGTATATAGTGTCAGTGTATAGGTAATACAGTGACCACCAGTAACATTATACACAGGTGTTCTGTATATAGTATATAGTGTCAGTGTAAACGTATTACAGTGATCACCAGACATTATACACAGGAGCTTGTAGTATATAGTGTCAGTGTACAGGTAATACAGGGATCACCAGTGACATTATGCAGAAGAGCTCTGTATATAGTGTCAGTGTACAGGTAATACAGTGATCACCAGTGACATTATATACAGGAACTCTGTACACAGTATATAGTGTATAGTGTGCGTGTACATGTAATACACTGACTCACCGGTGACGTCTTTAGTTGAAGTCCTTCTTCCTCGCTATTCTTCTTCAGCCAGCACAGACTGCCATCACTTCTTCCAGCCAGGACTCATCTCTGCAAAAAATAACACAGTCATCAATTGCTGATCGCTTCCAGAAAACTTTCCCCACTTTTTTCTGTGACTTCTACATTACATCAGATGAAGAAAATAAGTGATGTAGTGTCGCCCTGCACAGTAACAAGACCCCATTTTGTTCCCTCCATGAAAAACTGTTTCCTAAAAAGTAAGAAATATTAGAGTAGTAATAATGTCCCTAATTGGACACTAAAGAAATTATGCTCCCCATTTGTCACCAAAAACTAATATAGCATGTTCCTCATTCTGGCCCCCAAACAGTAATTAAGTCCCTTATCCTGGCCCCCTTTATTTAATAAACTCGCCCAGCCTGGTCCCCTTTATTTTATAATATGCCCCAGCCTTGCCCCCTATGTCCCTTGTGCAGCCTGGCCCCCAGATATTCATCTTGCCCCCCAGCTATCCATACTGGCCCCCATATGTACCTTGTCCTGCACCCCATATATCCATACTGGTCCATTGTCCAGGCCTCCTCCCGATTAATCCATCCTGGCTCCCCCATATATCCATCCTAATTCCACTTATACAGTATATGAATCCTTACTCCCCCATATAGCCATCCTGGCCCCCCTTCATATATAACTATCTTGGCTACCCCATATATATAACTATCCTGGCTATATACAGTGGGGCAAAAAAGTATTTAGTCAGTCAGCAATAGTGCAAGTTCCACCACTTAAAAAGATGAGAGGCGTCTGTAATTTACATCATAGGTAGACCTCAACTATGGGAGACAAACTGAGAAAAAAAAATCCAGAAAATCACATTGTCTGTTTTTTTAACATTTTTTTTGCATATTATGGTGGAAAATAAGTATTTGGTCAGAAACAAACAATCAAGATTTCTGGCTCTCACAGACCTGTAACTTTTTCTTTAAGAGTCTCCTCTTTCCTCCACTCATTACCTGTAGTAATGGCACCTGTTTAAACTTGTTATCAGTATAAAAAGACACCTGTGCACACCCTCAAACAGTCTGACTCCAAACTCCACTATGGTGAAGACCAAAGGGCTGTCAAAGGACACCAGAAACAAAATTGTAGCCCTGCACCAGGCTGGGAAGACTGAATCTGCAATAGCCAACCAGCTTGGAGTGAAGAAATCAACAGTGGGAGCAAAAATTAGAAAATGGAAGACATACAAGACCACTGATAATCTCCCTCGATCTGGGGCTCCACGCAAAATCCCACCCCGTGGGGTCAGAATGATCGCAAGAAGGGTGAGCAAAAATCCCAGAACCACGCGGGGGGACCTAGTGAATGAACTGCAGAGAGCTGGGACCAATGTAACAAGGCCTACCATAAGTAACACACTACGCCACCATGGACTCAGATCCTGCAGTGCCAGACGTGTCCCACTGCTTAAGCCAGTACATGTCCGGGCCCATCTGAATTTTGCTAGAGAGCATTTGGATGATCCAGAGGAGTTTTGGGAGAATGTCCTATGGTCTGATGAAACCAAACTGGAACTGTTTGGTAGAAACACAACTTGTCGTGTTTGGAGGAAAAAGAATACTGAGTTGCATCCATCAAACACCATACCTACTGTAAAGCATGGTGGTGGAAACATCATGCTTTGGGGCTGTTTCTCTGCAAAGGGGCCAGGACGACTGATCCGGGTACATGAAAGAATGAATGGGGCCATGTATCGTGAGATTTTGAGTGCAAACCTCCTTCCATCAGCAAGGGCATTGAAGATGAAACGTGGCTGGGTCTTTCAACATGACAATGATCCAAAGCACACCGCCAGGGCAACGAAGGAGTGGCTTCGTAAGAAGCATTTCAAGGTCCTGGAGTGGCCTAGCCAGTCTCCAGATCTCAACCCTATAGAAAACCTTTGGAGGGAGTTGAAAGTCCGTGTTGCCAAGCGAAAATCCAAAAACATCACTGCTCTAGAGGAGATCTGCATGGAGGAATGGGCCAACATACCAACAACAGTGTGTGGCAACCTTGTGAAGACTTACAGAAAACGTTTGACCTCTGTCATTGCCAACAAAGGATATATTACAAAGTATTGAGATGAAATTTTGTTTCTGACCAAATACTTATTTTCCACCATAATATGCAAATAAAATGTTAAAAAAACAGACAATGTGATTTTCTGGATTTTTTTTTCTCAGTTTGTCTCCCATAGTTGAGGTCTACCTATGATGTAAATTACAGACGCCTCTCATCTTTTTAAGTGGTGGAACTTGCACTATTGCTGACTGACTAAATACTTTTTTGCCCCACTGTATATATATATATATATATATATATATATATCCATCCTGCCCCCCAATATATACCCATCTGGCTCCCCAATATATATCCATCCTGGCTCCACAATATATATCCATCCTGGCTCCCCACATGCATACATCCTGGCCCCCCATATATGTGCATTCTGGCAACCCATATATATGCATCCTGGTCCCTTGTCCTGCCCCCCCCCATAAATCCATACTGCCCTCATATATATGCATCTTGGCTCTACCATATATCCATCCTGGCTCCAGCATATTCATTCATCCTTGTCCTGCCCTCATACTGTATATCCCTCCTGGCCCCCCATATATATCCATTCTGGCCCCTCATATATATGCATCCTGTTCTCTTGCCCTGGCTCCCCTATGAATCCACCCTGGCCCCCCATATATTGATCCTGGACCCTCATATACTGTATATGCAGCCTGGCTCTACCATATATCCATCCTGGCTTTCCATTTATATGCATACTTGCTCCCCCATATGTCTGCATCCTGGCCCCCATATATATGCATCCTGTTCCCTTGTCCTGCCCCCCATAAATCCATCCTGACCCCCCATATATAGATCCTGACCCCTCATATACTGTATGCTCTACCATATATCCATCCTGGTCGCCCATAAATCTGCATCTTGGCCCCCCATATATATGCATCCTGGTCCTTTGCCCTCCCCCATATGTATCCTGGCCTTCCCATATGTATCCATCCTGGCCCCTCACATGTATCCATCCTAGTCCTTTGTCCTGCCGCCCCCCTTATATCCATCCTGGTCCTTTTTTTCTGCCCCCCTCATATATCCATCCTGCAGTCCCCCTTACATTAATCCTGGTCCTTTTTTCCTGACCACTCCCATATATCCATCCTGCCGGTCCCCTTATATCCGTCCTGGTCCTTTTTTCCTGCCCCCATATATAAATCCTGTTGCCCCTTTTATCCATCCTGGTCCTTATTTCCTGCCCCCCCATGTATCCATCCCGCCGCCCCCCTTATATCCATCTTGGTCCTTTTTTCCTGTTCCGATATATCCATCCTACTGCCCCATATATCCATCCTGGTCCTTATTTCCTGCCCCCCATATATCTATCCTGGCGCCCCCCTCATATCCATCCTGGTCCTTTTTTCCTGCCCCCCATATATCCATCTTGCAGCCCCCCTTATATCCATCCTTGTCCTTATTCTTGCCCCCCATATATCCATCCTGCCACCCCCTTGTATCCATCTTGGTCCTTTTTTTCTGCCCCCCATATATCCATCCTGCTGCCCCCCTTATATCCATCCTGGTCCTTTTTTCCTGCCCCCCATATATCCATCCTGCAGCCCCCCTTATATCCATCCTTGTCCTTATTCCTGCCCCCATATATCCATCCTGCCGCCCCCTTGTATCCATCTTGGTCCTTTTTTTCTGCCCCCCATATATCCATCCTGCAGCCCCCTTATATCCATCCTCGTCCTTATTCCTGCCCCCATATATCCATCCTGCCACTCCCTTGTATCCATCTTTTTCCTGCCCTTTAATATCCCTCTTGCTGCCCCCCTTATATCCATCCTGGTCCTTTTTAACTCCTCCCCATATATTCATTCTGCAGCCCCCATTATATCCATCATGGTCCTTATTCCTTATTCCTGCCCCCCATATATCCATCCTGCTGCCCCTTTATATCCATTCTGGTCCTTATTTCCTGCCCCCATATATCCAACCTGCTGCCCCCTTTATAACCATCTTGGCCCTTTTTTCCTGCACCCCTTATATCCATCCTGGTCCTTTTTTACTGCTCCCATATATCCATCCTGCAACCCCCCTTATATCCATCCTGGTCCTTATTCCTGCCCACCATATATCCATTCTGCCACCCCCTTACAGTACAGAGCAAAAGTTTGAACACACCTTCTCATTTAAAGATCTTTCTGTATTTTCAAGACTATGAAAATTGTAAATTCACACTGAAGACATCAAAACTATGAATTAACACATGTGGAATTATATATTTAACAAAAAAGTGTGAAACAACTGAAAATATGTCTTACTGTATATTCTAGGTTCTTCAAAGTAGCCACCTTTTGCTTTGATGACTGCTTTGCACACTCTTGGCATTCTCTTTATGAGCTTCAAGAGGTAGTCACCGGGAAAGGTCTTCCAACAATCTTGAAGGAGTTCCCAGAGATGCTTAGCACTTGTTGGCCTTTTTGCCTTCACTCTGCGGTCCAGCTCACCCTAAACCATCTCGATTAGGTTCAGGTCTGGTGACTGTGGAGGCCAGGTCATCTGGCGTAGCACCCCATCACTCTCCTTCTTGGTCAAAAAGCCCTTACACAGCCTGGAGTTGTGTTTGGGGTCATTGTCCTGTTGAAAAATAAATGATGGTCCAACTAAACGCAAACCAGATGGAATAGCATGCCGCTGCAAGATGATGCGGTAGCCATGCTGGTTCATTAAATGCCACTGGGCATTAAATTTAGAGAGCAGCATTTGGATTCAGGTAATAGGAAGGAAGGAGTTATAACCCCTGATAAACACATATTACCTGAATCCAAATACTGCTCTCTAAATGTAATGCCCAGTGGCGCGCTATGCCTCCGAAACAACCCTGACGCGCGTTTCACGTCTGCTTCTTCCTGGGGTCGTGACGCTGACGTGGGTGTGACGCACTGGGCAGTAAATTTAGAGAGCAGCATTTGGATTCAGGTAATATGTGTTCATCAGGGGTTATAACTCCTTCCTTTTATGCTAATAATTTCATGTATACTCTGTGGATAATGGTGCGGTGATATGTATTTTTCCACATGATTCAGCTGCTACTAATTGGGACTTGTATAATATGCATCTGTATTTTGAGCATATGCTCTTATATATGACACAGTGGATTATCCTATATAACTAATCTGTCACGTGTAATGCGATTTGGATATTGAGGTATTAATATTTTTCACACTTTAATGTTTAAATTTCATTCACATTAGTGAACTTTTGGTATAAATTTTGAGGACTTGGTAGTGTATATGACGTGTATTTTATCCTTAATATCCCGATCAGCATTTGCAAAACTTTGCATTGTTAAGGAGTAAAAGGAGGTTTATAAAATGTTTCTGTATATTAGGACAATTTTTATCCATATGCTGTAGCTGGCCTCGTATATATATTTGCACTTGGTTAGAGGCACTATTTTAATTCATGTACGTTTTCTATGTATGTTTAAATAAAGTTGTATTTTTAATAAAAAAAACAAAGACACTTTTTGACTCGGTATAGTCTAATAACTATCTGGCCAGTATGTTTAAACATTTAGTGGAGTGTTGCCCACCCTTGGTGTAGGAGAATGGGCTTGGGTTGTATGCTTAACATATACTGTATATATATATATATATATACATATGTATGTATATATATATATATATATATATATATATATATATATATATATATATATATATTGTCATACTTTACATTTTAAAAATTACATAAAGGAAAAGGGGCCAATGCAAAATTTTGGTCACCTTGCATGTTTAGTACCCTGTAACACTCCCTTTTGAAAGTATCATGGTGAGGTTCTGATCAGGGAACTGTAACGGCCATTGTAAAACCTTCAGCTTGCTCCTTTTGAGGTAGAATTTTGTGGATTTTAACTTGCGTTTAGGACCATTATCCATTTGTAGGAGCCATACTCCTTTCAATTTCAGCTTTTTTACAGATGGTTTTATGTTTGCATCAAGAATTTGTTGAAATTTAATTGAATCCATTCTTCCCTCTATCCGTGAAATGTTTCCCATGTCTGCAACACAACCTTAAAGCATGATTGTTCCACCCTCATAATTAATGGTTGGTGAGATATTCTTTTCCTGAAATTCTGTGCCCTTTTTTTTTCCACACATACCTTTCATCATTCTGGTTAACATCGGTTAACAGGACTTGTTTCCAAAATGCATCAGTCTTGTTTAGATGTTCTTTTGCATACTTCTAAAGCTGAATTTTATGGTGAGGATGCAGCAGATGTTTTCTTCTGATGACTTCCATGAAGGCCATAGTTGTGCAGGTGTCTCTGAACAATAGAACAATGAAACACAACTCTAGAGTCTGCTAAATCTTTCTGAAGGTCTTTTGTAGTCAAGCGGAGGTTTGGATTTGCTTCTCTACAATTCTGTGAGATCTTACTGAAATTTTGCTTGGTCTTTCAGACCTTATCTTGACCTCCACTGTTCCTGTTAACTGCCATTTCTTAATTGCATTTCAAATTGAGGAAAGGGCAACTTGAAAACGCTTTGCTACCTTCTTATAACCTTCTCCTTCTTTGTGGGCCTCCTCCATTTTCATTTTCAGAGCGCTAGGCAGCTGCTTAGAAGATTCCTTTGCTGCTGTGTTTTGGCACAAAGTTAGAGAAGGCTGGGTTTTTATAAAGATGGAAAATTTACATCAGCTGGCCTTTCATAATGATGATATTGAACAGGCCATAACCTTAAGAGGCTAGTTAAGGTCTCAAACTTTGGTCAAAGTTATTTGAGCATACAAATCTCCAGAGGTGCAAAACTTTTGCAAATGACCATTTTCCTTTTTGAAATTTTTAAAATGAAAAAATATATATATCTATTATTTTATTATTTAAAATGTAAAAAATTATTTTCTTTTGCCTAAAATACAATGGAAGTTTTTGGCCTTTTAGAGATCAGTAACAGTAATCTTGACCAGATGTGCCCAACTTTTACATGCCACTATATATTGTATCAAATGTACTTCACAACATTATAAAATATTAATATATTCCCCAACTTTGGGGCACTACATCTAATTAATATATATAACAGTGAGCAGCTAACAACTGGAGTGAAAATCTGGCCTTATGAATTTATTTGTAAGTCACATCATCCCACTCCTCTGTTTTAAACAATGTAATCAGAAAAGTGCTGACAAAAATATGGCAAAAACAGAAAAAATAATATGGCTAAAGCAACAATTATCATCCACCAAATAAAATGGCAGCATACCTGCCATTCAGTAATATAATTTATGAGATATTGATCTTGTGATATGTTTGATTCTGTCTTACTAAGGGGAGGGGAGGTTTCTCTAACAGTCCTGACTGCAAATTCTGATACAGGTTCACAATGGCACAATGGCTCCTTTAAATAAATGAAGTTTAAAGCAACTAACTTTAAGATGCTTGATATCTTCTTCTGTTTAATGTCCACAGGCAGATGTGCTTAATTTCATTTATTAGCATTTTAAAAACAGTTCCATTGGAATAAGCCAGAAGGTAATTCCTAATGTTTTATTAGTCTTAAGAAATAAACAAACTTATTGCATATTTTATAGTCAGCACATTCTTTTCATGGACCCTTCAAGCATTCTTTTCTAGGTCTAGTACATTTCTTAATTAGGCCCTAAAAGTAATGCCTATGAACTTTGCTGTTCTGCGATATTTACATAGTGGAAGAAGTTATCAACAGTTAGAAACTATTCCATATGTTTCAAACAAAATGAAGGATTTGAAATTCACATTAAGTTTAATTTATATTGAATTCTAGACATAACAGAAATGTAAAATATATGAATGTATTCAAGATGCTCGGCTAGGCTTGAACAGATCCTATGTCATGTACTAGTTCTCATTTGCAGTGAAAGCACTTCTTTCTCTAGAGTATATTGAGCGAGTTAATGTTATCCTTTCAGTAGAAAAATATTTTGTCATTTGTCACTTTTCTTATTGGCAACATACGACAAATCTTTGAGTTTACAGTATAATGATTTCTGCTATGTATATTTAAGGAAAGCACAAGCTATTCCACCAAAGAAATTAAATAGCTGTTTTTTGCTTACATGGAATCTGACAGCAGGTTTTTGCTTTCATATTACATAGCAAAACCCAGTGACAGATTCTCTTTAAGCACCATTAGATTTTTTTTACAGTTTTTTTAAAATTTAACACAGCATAGGATCTAAAAACAAGGAACAATTATAAAATAATGACTTATAGTGCTTGTTTACAAATTGCATTTTTACAGAATTTATTCTGTTCATTTTGCCATGGAAAAAAATGCAGCATTTTACAGTAAGCCAAAAGCCAGCAAACCCCTGGGCCTGTTGATGTCAGTGACCATAAAAAAGCTGACATCAACCCCAACCCTATTACCACATTTGCCACTGCACCAGGGTAAGTAGGAAGACTGAGGCTAAGCACCACATGTGACACATTTTATGGATGCGCCTGGGGCTGATGTTGTTAGCCTGGGAGGAGAGTGTATATCCATGGCCCCTTCCCTGGCTATTAATATCAGCCGACAGCTGCCTGTTTAGCCTTTGCTGATTAGAATTTATAGTGGGACCCTAAGCCATTTTTTCTCTGGATTCCCTATAAACTAACCAGTAAAGGCTAAGCAAACAGCTGTGGGCTGTTATGAATAGCCTGGGAACATTTACAGCTAATAGCCCCTTACCCAGATTATTAATATTAGCCCCCAGCAGTCGGCTTTCCCTCTACTGGTTATAAAAAATACACTGGAGCCCACACTGTTTAAAATTTATTAATTACTCGATAGATACACACCGGTCATGGACTACAACAAGCATCAGATTCACTTGCTCTCACTGATCGCAGGAAGAGCAGGCGATGATGATGAGAGCTGCTTTCAGTGCTGGGGAACAGAGCGAACTGTACAGCTTTTCCCAGGTGCCGGTACGTGTCACACAGATGACACACGGATGTAATCTATGTGCACTTGTGTGGCATGCATTTCATCTGTGGTACTGGTTAAAAATGGACATGTCTGCAGGTTTTGAACATGGACACACGGTCAGAGTGAAAAATCTGACATTTGCGCACCATCATTGAATATAATGGGTGTGCGTGTGTCCATATTTGAGGTCCTTAAAAAATGGATGCATAGCATACGGACATAAAAAAAAGGACATGTGAAGGGGGCCTTAAGTGAAGAATATAGTGACGTTGCAGAATTTTATGCAGCCTTTCTTTAACAATTATCTAAACTAGGTTGCTTGCTATTTGTCATGGCATTTTTTGGTGCATTTGTTTACATATGTTTTTATAACAGTTTTTCAGCTGCCTGTTTTGTCCCTTTTTGGTATGTCATATTTTAAATAAAACTGCTTTATTTTGGAAGACTCCTGTTATTTAGCTTTGATGAAATGCATAACATTTTTTTTTACCTGAGGATTGTCCACATCTCATGTTAGGCTATGGAAAAAATTTGCACATAAAATTCAGCGTACATGCACTAAAAACGAATGGAGGACAACCATTAAGTTTTGTTAAGCCAAATATCAAGAAGTATTAAAAAATTTAATTTAAAACATGACATACCAAAAAGAGACACAAAATAAAGATAAAAGACATAAAAATGCATTAAAACAGCACACAAAAAACACCTGCGGTGTGTTTTTCAAATCCGCAACATGTCAATTTCTGTTGCGTGTACTCTGAGCTTTCTATGCGAAATTTCCTCATAGATTATCTTTTATTGCTAAAATTCCGCAGATAAGAAATGCACATACACCATGAAGTATAACAAATAAAGTAGTTTTATTTGCAGTATGACACACCAAACATAG
Source organism: Ranitomeya imitator (assembly GCF_032444005.1). Taxonomy (NCBI): domain Eukaryota; kingdom Metazoa; phylum Chordata; class Amphibia; order Anura; family Dendrobatidae; genus Ranitomeya; species Ranitomeya imitator. The sequence continues at coordinate 177,895,355 of NC_091284.1, forward strand.
ACAAAAAATGCAGCATGAAAAATAGGATAAAAACTCATGTTAAAAAGATGCAATGAAAAAAAGCAAATAACCTAATTTAAATAATAGGCGCAGAAATGGTGCAGAAATTTAGCAATATCAAAAACGTACCAAAAGCTCATTGTGGGAACGTACCTTAAGGCCGGAGTCACACTAGCTTATGGCATCCGATGTGAGAGCATTGAATGCAATATGCTAATGACTCTTGGCACCTGCTCTGCTGCGAGCTGGAGCCAAGTGTCATGCTACCGTGCAGCTGTGGAGGAGATGGAGGAAGTAATTTCTGCAGCCTTGCAGTGCTGGAGTCCTGGGTTCAAATCCCACTAAGGGAATCAAATCTATGCATGGAGTTTGTATGTTCTCCCAATGTTTGCATGAGTTTCCTCCCATATTCCAAAGATATACTGACAAGGAATTCAGATTGTGAACCCCATTAGGGACAGCAATGATAATGTATGTAAAGCGCCGCAAAATATGATAGCGCTTTTAAAGAAAAGCATAATAATAATAATAAAAAAAAATTGACTGAAGAATTTGAAATGTTATTAACCATTTTCAAACATGTGTCGTAATAGCTCGCACATGTTGGACTCTCCCTGTTTGGTGCGGGCTCCAGTGCTGAGCCTGCACTTTTCGTGGCACATGATAGCGGATCTATACAGCTGACATGTGCTCGCAACAGACGCGGGTGGAATCGTGATCCACTCGTGGTTGTTAACTAGTTAAATGTCGCTGTCAATCTATGAACCTCTATGATTTTGCTAAGTAGATTTTTTTTCAAGCAAGACAATCTCTTTGTGAGGTTGTCGAGTAGTGTGGGTACCCTTGACTTAGCCACCTGGGCATCTACAACCCTCTATGTTACCCTGAGGAACATGAAATGAGTACAGATGTGCCTCTTTCTTTCTTTGTTTTCTGTGTAACTAAAGTATTAAGAAAACCACAGTCCATCAGAAAGAACATAGATTAATTGCTAAACATGGCCAAGCTAAGATCATGATTTACACAGCTACAATACCCCACTTTCCTGCAATTCAAGTATATCAACCTTATGTACATCACCATAGGATTCTTTGAGAGAAGAGTAACCACTCTATAGCTGGAATGTATTAATTGTTAATTTAGGAACGCAATAAGGGTATGTGCACACGTCAGGTTTTTTTCCTGACAAAATCCGGAGAATTCTGGCAGAAAATCGCGTTTTTTTCCGCGCGGATTTCTCGCGGTTTTTGCGTGTTTTTTGCGCGGATTTTTTGCGGAATTTTTGCGTTTTATTATTTTTTTTTCCTGAAAGTCATTTTGGCTTATAAATCCGCAAAAAATCCGCAAAAAGAATGAGCATGTCCATTTTTTTTGCGGAATGCGTTTTTTTTTTGCGGTAAAAAACGCATCCATCCAACAAAAAATCTGGAATGCATTCTAAATGATAGGATGCATATTTTTAGCGTTTTTGATGCGGAATTATAGCGTTTTTATAGCAAAATTCCGCAAAAAAAACGCTAAAAATCCGGACGTGTGCACATACCCTAACTCTGGATTGGATCCCCATGAGGCCTGACACTACTAATTTGTTAAGGGACATTTGTCTGAGTGTTTTTTGTGTTTCTACATAACTTTTTCAATTTTGCTTTGATCAAAACTTTATTAGGATTAATTTTTGTGAGATGAATTGTATTTTAAATTGCACCAATTTTGGGTTTAGATATTTTTTAATGTAAATGTATTTAAGTAATCATATACATTTATTATCAGTGATGCTAACTTTCATAATATAGGCCTGGCAACTCCACTTCCAACTTGTGCTGGACACAAGAGAGCGTTTCCTATGCTGCCATGTATGCAGTTATCTGTTTGAATGGGGCTTATTTTTTTGCTACGCCAGCCACCTTCTTGGTCATAGCTGATGGCACAAATAAGAAAGGGTGCCAGATCAGTATTGGTTACATTGCACACTGTTTTCTAGTTCAAAACATGAAGAGAAATGTATATAATTTTCAACTGCTTTACAGAAAATAACAAAAAATAATCATTGGGTTGTTCTAAAAAATAGGTGTGTCTGCATTTGTCTTTACAATCTCACAATATGTACTATTTTTTTTTTTTGAAGATTTAACATTCTTGTGAATCACTAATCTAATATTTAGTTGTATACAGACTTTTTTTTTAGAACTGCTTCACATCTATGTTGCATAGAGTCAGCCAACTTCTGGCACCTCTCAACTGTTATTCCAGCCCAGGATTCTTGGACTACATCCCACAATTTTTTGGCATTTGTTGGCTTTGCCTCCCAAATGGCATCTATGATGTCACCCCACAAGTGTTCTATCGGATTAAGGTCCGGGGATTGGGCTGGCCACTCCATAACCTCAATGCTGTTATTTTACTGGTGTGTTTAGGGTCTTTGTCTTGTTGAAACACCCATTTCAAGGGCATATCCTCTCCAGCGTCAGGCAACATGACCTATTCAAATATTTCACTATATGCAAACTGATCCATGATCATTGATATGCGGTAAATAGATCTGGCATCATAATAAGAGAATCATGCCCATATCATGATGCTTGTACCATCATGCTTCGCTGTCTTCAGCATGTACTGTGGATTGAATGGCAAGTTTGGGGGTCATCTGACAAACTGTCTATGGTCCTTGGACCGAAAAAGAACAATTTTACTTTCATCTGTCCACAAAATGTTTCTCCATTTCTCTTTAGACCAGATTGGCAAATTGCATCTGCTCCAGTACATGTCTGATTTTTTATCAATGGGACTTTGAAGATAATCTCTCAGCAACATGTCCCTGCACACAGGCATCTTCTAAGGGTACCGTCACACAGTGAAATTTTGATCGCTACGACGGCACGATTCGTGACGTTCGAGCGATATATCTGTGACGTTCGAGCGATATCGCAATGTCTGACACGCTCCTGCGATCAGGGACCCCGCTGAGAATCGTACGTCGTAGCAGATCGTTTGAAACTTTCTTTCGTCGTCTAGTGTCCCGCTGTGGCGGCATGATCGCATGGTGTAACATATATCGTATACGATGTGCGCATAGTAACCAACGGCTTCTACATCGCACATACGTCATGAAATTATCGCTCCAGCGTCGTACATTGCAAAGTGTGACAGCAGTCTACAACGCTGGAGCGATATTGTTACGACGCTGGAGCGTCACGGATCGTACCGTTGTAGCGATCAAAATTTCACTGTGTGACGGTACCCTTAGTGTCACAGTACTTACAGGTTACTTGAGATTGTCTTTGATCCTCCTGGAGCTGATCATTGGCTGAGCTCTGCCATTATTGCTTTCCTCCATCTATTTGAATGGTAGTCTTTCGGTTTCTTCCATGTCTCTCTGGTTTGGCTTTCCATTTTAAAGCATTGGTGATCATTTTATCTGAACAGCCTATTATTGACTTTTTTATAAGTTGTACCCTCTCCAATCAACTTATTAATCAAAGTACGCTATTCTTCTGAACAATGTCTCGAATGACCCATATTTCTCAGGCTTTCAAGGAGAAATGCATGTTTAACATGTCCTGGCTTCACCCTTAAATAAGAGCCACCTGATTCACACCTGTTTCTTCAGATAATGATTGACCTCACTAATTGAACTCCACACTGCTATTATTTTGAATACACCTCCTTTCAATTAACTATTCTAATACACAGACTCAAAAACATGCAGATCATGAATACGGAGTCTTTTGGTTTTCTTAAGGTACCGTCACATTTAGCGACGCTGCAGCGATCTAGACAACGATCCCGATCGCTGTAGCGTCGCTGTGTGGTCGCTGGAGAGCTGTCACACAGACAGCTCTCCAGCGACCAACGATGCCGAAGTCCCCTGGTAACCAGGGTAAACATCGGGTTACTAAGCGCAGGGCCGCGCTTAGTAACCCGATGTTTACCCTGGTTACCAGTGTAAATGTAAAAAAAAAAAAACACTACATACTTACATTCCGGTGTCTGTCCCCCGGCGCTCTGCTTCCTGCACTGACTATAAGCGCCAGCCGGAAAGCAGAGCACAGCGGTGATGTCACCGCTGTGCTTTCTGGTCGGCGCTTACACAGTGCAGAGAAGCACAGCGCCGGGGGACAGACACCGGAATGTAAGTATGTGGTGTTTGGGTTTTTTTACATTTACACTGGTAACCAGGGTAAACATCGGGTTACTAAGCGCGGCCCTGCGCTTAGTAAACCGATGTTTACCCTGGTTACCAGTGAAGACATCGCTGAATCGGCATCACACACGCCGATTCAGCGATGTCTGCGGGAGTCCAGCGACGAAATAAAGTTCTGGACTTTCTGCTCCGACCAACGATGGCACAGCAGGATCCTGATCGCTGCTGCCTGTCAAACTCAACGATATCGCTAGCCAGGACGCTGCAACGTTTTAATAATAATCTTATAAAAATAAAAATTATTATTATTATTTAGAATTGTCACTTTGTTACTGATAAGCATGAGGGATCCATAGTATATAGAACATTTTGTAATTCTAAATATTAGAGAATTACAGTTGTCTTTTAAGACCTGTGGGGACATTATAAAGATCTACACATAGATAATCGCCTACTGATTTGTTCAATTTCCTCAATTTATTAAAAGTGTTCATCCTCCATTTATTAGAATTGGAATAAGCTACACTATTTCCAATCCCTGTCAGCACTAATTAACTTGGAGCTTTTCATTTTTTATGTTACCAACTGCAGTTAACTTGTTTATTCACAAAGTACATCTAAGCTATATAACTATTAAACTGGAGGCACAAAGTGTTGGTGTGTGAGACCTAAGCTGTGAAATTGCCTCACTTTTGATAGACAGGTCTTGGTTCCCAAAATGAAATAAAGGGAACTTGAAAACAAAATATACCCCTGTATGATGCTGTAGTATATTTAAAAAAGATATTTAATGTTGGGTATGTGAACCAGGACTAGTTCAGGACCTATGTCACACATTCCTACATCGCACTGGTATCATGCCAACGACGGCATGATTGACATCTCAGCAGAGAAAGCAGGGAGGAAGTCCAATAATGCAATATGCTGAAAAAATATGCAATTTGCTGGAAAAGGAAATGGACAGCATCTCCAAAACTCATGCATTAATCTAATGCCGCTAGGCAAAAATATATATAAGTGAATATGATGTTCTTAGTGTAACATTCTGATCAGACTGTATGAAGCCCACTGCCACGTCACCACAAACCTCTCAGTGGGTCCCTATCATCCTAACCGAGTGGAGTTGTGCACTGACCGCCGCAGCGACAATGCACTGACAGGGCGGTGGCCTGGTGCCTCACAGCGCCCATGCTGCAAGACTCAGTCTCCATGACTCTAGACCACACCGCACCGCCCCACCAGCACAAAATCACAGCAACAATGGTCGCCACACAGCAACCACTTCAAAAGAAAGTAGCATTAAAACTCACTTTCCTCAAGCTCTCCAGTGAGCAAAATGGGCTAGACCACTTTCTTTGTAGTCTCCTGCTAATTTAAAATCACCTGTGTCAAATGGGAGGAGTGCTCATCCAAAGAAAAAAAGACAAATCATGCAATATGCTGAAAAAGAGAATGGACAGCATCTCCAAAAATCATGGTGCCTCACAACGCCCATACTGCAAGACAAAGTCTCCATGACTCCAGACCGCGGAGCTCCACCAGCACAAAACCAGATCAATCTATGACATACCAGCACAAAACCAGATCAATGTATGATTTTTGAAGGTGCTCTCTGTTCTGTTTTTCAAGATAAAAAGTGCGATTTCTCCTCCTCGTCGCATCCTGGGATATCAATCATGGCACAGTGGATGTGATACCAGCGCACTGCTTACATGAGTGACAGCAGTCCTTGACTACTCTTGGCACATTCATACATTACACATTTTTTTAAAACATATTGCTAATGTCCTTAAGCAAAAATGCTTAGTCATAATAAAAGTAGGACCACGTTAAGTCATCATATTCCCTACTGATGAATCAGACAGGTGCCCATAAACTGTAGATAGCTCTGAGGTAAACTCTAGTTAAAGATGTTCTCCACTTCTGGACAACCTCTGCTTAAAGGGAACCTGTCACCCCATTTTTTCAGATTGAGATATAAATACTGTTAAATAGGGCCTGCGCTGTGCGTTACAATAGTGTATGTAGTGTACCCTGATACCCCACCTATGCTGCGAAATACATTATCAAAGTCGCCGTTTTCGCCTGTCAATCAGGCTGGTCTGGTCAGGTGGGCGTGTTGACATCGCTCTTTTCTTCACCAGCTTTCCGTTGGTGGCGTAGTGGTGTGCACATGTCGCAGTGACGAATCCACTGCGCGCACGTGAAGAAGCAGCGCGCGATCTGCGCTATTACCCCCTGTCATCGGTGGGGGCGGCCATCTTCCTGGGGCCGTGCATGCGCAGATGGAGTGCTCTGCTGCACGGGGCTTCAGGAAAATGGCCGCGGGATGCCGCGCATGCGCAGAAGAGATCGCGGCGGCCATTTTCCTGAAGCCGAGATGCAAACTCGGCTTTGGGAAAATGGCCACCGCGATCTCTTCTGCGCACGCGCGGCATCCCACGGCCATTTTCCTGAAGCCCCGTGCAGCAGAGCACTCCATCTGCGCACGCGCGGCCCCAGGAAGATGGCCGCCCCCACCGATGACAGGGGGTAATAGCGCAGATCGCACGCTGCTTCTTCACGTGCGCGCAGTGGATTCGTCACTGCGACATGCGCACACCACTACGCCACCAACGGAAAGCTGGGGAAGAAAAGAGCGATGTCACCACGCCCACCTGACCAGACCAGCCTGATTGACAGGCGAAAACGGCGACTTTGGTAATGTATTTCGCAGCATAGGTGGGGAATCAGGGTACACTACATACACTATTGTAACGCACAGCGCAGGCCCTATTTAACAGTATTTATATCTCAATCTGAAAAAACGGGGTGACAGGTTCCCTTTAATCAATTCAGGATCCTAATTTTAAAAAGAAAAACAATCTATAGTACCTCCCATAGCAGTGCCGTTCCAGTGATGTCAGTGTGGCACCCCAGGAGTCCAGTTGCCACAGTAGCATTGCCTCCCTCACAGGAGCTGATGTCATACCTGGAAGCAGGGAGGGGTCCTATTACCAGGTAATACCAGCATCCAACACCTTTCCTATTACAGACCAGAAGGGGGAGCTCTAACACACAGTTTCAGGGGAGCTTCCCTATAAGTTCTGGCCTGCAGGCGGAGTTAGTTTAGTGAATCATCTGAGAGTAAGAGGAGAGGGAGGAAGTCAAGGAGAACCTGGGGAGTGGAGCTGTAACCAGGCTCACCCCAGAACAGAGCTCTGACAAACAGGACGCCAGAGTCCTTGGTTGTGTGGGTGCTGTATGCCCTGACAACCAAATCTCAAGGGCAAGTAACTGCAAGCTCCCTGGCCACACCGAACACCCGGAGGCACCACAGCAGATCAAGAGCCCGAGGCTGCCAGAGAAAAGGCAGTGCTCTTGAAAGGCTCACGCTGTCTACCATACAGGTTAGAAGCAACACGCAGGAGAGGGACTTGTGCAGAGCTTCAGGCAGCAAGAACCTTACAGAATAGTGCAGAAGGAATGCCTCCAAACCCATCTGGCTAAGTGGATCCTAAGTTGCTTCCAGGCTGCTCGGGCCCCATCATCACCTGTTACCCATGCCCCGGACTGCATCTGCAACTACCAAGTAAAGGTAAAGAATACTACAATCCTTGTGTCCTGAGAAAAAGGAGAAACGGGAGCATATAGTCAATATGTAAAACGAACAATCTTTATTTATACAAAAAGACTGGAGTAATATGGTGTGAAAGGGAATTCACTGCAGTGGTGATTCCCTTTCACACCATATTACTCCAGTACTCTTTTACAAATGATACGTTTTCTGGTGTGGTAGGGACCATGATCGTTAGCATAGATTATTTGTCTAGCTCTGCATACAGGTAGCCACTTGTGAGCTAGGCATTACCATTGCTGCAGAAATCTCTGCCTATTGCCAGTGTGTATTTGGTTTTCACCTTTTTGGTGTCTCTATGTAGTCACCCACATAGGTGCCCATCTGGTGTTAGATTACAACCATCTGATTACTTTACGTCGGGGTGGCGGGATGTGGGATGTTTTTCTCCCCTGTTCATGTTATGTCATGGTCACATTGTTACGCATATCTATGTCCTATACCCTTCTTTTAATCTTTTTGTATAAATAAAGATTGTTCGTTTTACATATTGACTATATGCTCCCGTTTCTCCTTTTTTCTCATATCTGATATTTGGAGCGATTATATAGAGTCTGGGGGATTATAATACATACTTGTTCATTTTTTCCAGATTTCTGTTAATATGTACTCAGTATCTTGGTTGGTATTAATCCTTGTGTCCTCCAGTAATTTCCCGCACCCTCAGTCCTGCACCCCAATGTTCACGATTCCTTACAAAGCTATACCGGTAGCCCTGGGACCCGCTCCACCTGTGTGGAGCAGAGCCATCCCAGCTGCATCACCATCGGCCCCAGCGGTTCCCTTAAGTAGTGTCGGCCCCTCATTACTGAACACCACAGGTGGCATCATGTTAAATCCCCTACAATCTTTCCCTCATCGTTTTTATTGGATGCCCAGGGCCACAGACCAGGTCACAGCTGCCATCGGACTCGGCCTGAGTACCCCACTGCCCTAGCGGGCGCTCCATCAGCACAGCTGGTCCCAGAATGTAACTTGTTGTATCATGTGCCAGCTGTAGCCAGTGAGTGGCAACTAGGGTTGAGCGAAACGGGTCGGCCATTTTCAGAAGTTGCCGACCTTTGGCAAAGTCGGGTTTCATGAAACCCAACCCGATCCCTGTGTGGGGTCGGCTATGAGGTCGGCGATCTTCGCGCAACAGTCGCGATTCATTCTGATACCGCAAGTATCGGATATCAGCCGATATTTGCGGTATCGGAATCCATATTTATGTGTAAAATAAAGAATAAAAATAAAAAATAGGGATATACTCACCCTCGGACGCGCCCTGGTACTAACCGCTGTAACCGGCAGCTTCCATTCCTAAGAATGAGCGCGTGAAGGGCCTTTGATGATGTCGTGGCTTGTGATTGGTCGCGTGAGCGGTCACATGAGCGGTCACGTGACCAATCACACGCCGCGACGTCATCGAAGGTCCTTCACGCGCTCATTCTTAGGAAGGAAGGCTGCCGGATAGTACCAGGGCGCGTCCGAGGGTGAGTATATCCCTATTTTTTATTTTAATTCTTTATTTTACACATAAATATGGATCCCAGGGCCTGAAGAAGAGTTTCCTCTCCTTCAGACCCTGGGAACCATTAGTATCCAATTGCACTGCATTGGGTTTCGTGTTTCGGCCGACCCCGACCCCGACTTTTTAATAAGATCGGCCGATTTCACTCGACCCGACTTTTGAGAAAGTCGGGTTTCGTGAAACCCGACCCTAAAAAAACAAAAGTCGCTCAACCCTAGTGGCAACCACTTTGCCACCACCCACAACCTGATGCACTAGGCATCGGACCTCAAGTATATAGTGACAAATACTGAGGTGAGTGAAAATGGAAAATCCTACTGTAGGGTTCCCTTTAAAAGTGGGAACTGGAAATTGAAAGGGTCATTGAAACTCAAATCAAAACAGATTATTATTTCTGACTGTTGTTTTTCCTTTTATGTTGTTTACCTTGTGTAGCTGGAAGAACAAATTAATTAACTCTTGTCTTTTATACTGTTGTGCTCAAAAGTTTACATACTCCAGCAGAATCTTTGCTTTCTTGACCTTTTTTCAGAAAATATGAATGATAACACCAAAACTTTTTCTCCATTCATGGTTAGTGGTTGGTTGAAGCCATTTATTGTCAAACTACTGTGTTTTCTCTTTTCAAATCACAATGACAACCCAAAACATCCAAATGACCCTGATCAAAAGTTCACACATCCCATTTCTTAATACCGTGTATTGCCCCCTCTATCATCAATGACAGCTTAAAGCTTTTTGTGGTAGTTGCGGATGAGGTTCTTTATTTTCTCAGATGGTAAAGCTGCTCACTCAGGTGAGATGCCCGAAGGGCCCCGACCCAGAGGGGAGGAGGAGGAGGAAGAAGGAAAAAAAAAAAGAGATGTGGGCCCTTTAAATCTTCGGGCGTCGCCGACCGCCGCCACGACCAGGGGCCCCCCGGTGCCAGCGCTGGCATCGGGCACCCCTTCTAATACTCACCTCTCCTGGTTCCTGCGGTAGCTTCAGTGTCTTCAGCACCCTCTGACTCTGCGACGTCTCAGGGCAGAGGGTGCGATGACGTCATCACTGCACGCTCAGCCTCTCTGTCCTGAGCGTTGCAGAGCCGGAGAGATGCTGAGTGCACCGGACCTCTGCTGGGAACGGGAGAGGAGAGGATTTTTTTTAATGTCTGACTGGGGCCCATAATAATTTATGAAGGAGCAGGGGGGGGGGCATAATACTGTGCGGGGGGAGGGGGGCATAATACTGTGTGGGGGCATAATACTGTGTGGAGGAGCTGGGGGGAAAAAAACTGTGTGGGGCATAATACTGTGCAGGGGCCAATAATACTGTGCAGGGGCATAATACTGTGCAGGGGATGGGCATAATACTGTGCGGGGGGCATAATACTGTATGGAGGAGCTGTGGGAAATATTGTGCGAGGGCATAATACTGTGTGGAGGAGCTGGGGGAAATACTGTGCAGAGGCATAATACTGTGTGGAGGAGCTGGGGGGGAAATACTGTGCAGGAGCATAATACTGTGTGGAGGAGCTGGGGGGAAAAAAACTGTGTGGGGCATAATACTGTGCAGGGGCCAATAATACTGTGCAGGGGCATAATACTGTGCAGGGGATGGGCATAATACTGTGCGGGGGGCATAATACTGTATGGAGGAGCTGTGGGAAATATTGTGCGAGGGCATAATACTGTGTGGAGGAGCTGGGGGAAATACTGTGCAGAGGCATAATACTGTGTGGAGGAGCTGGGGGGGAAATACTGTGCAGGAGCATAGTACTGTGTGGAGAAGCTGGGGGGGGGAATACTGTTCAGGGGCATAATACTATGTTGAGGAGCTGGGGGGGGAAATACTGTGCAGGGGCATAATACTGTGTGGAAGAGCTGGGGGGAACTACTGTGCGGGGCCCAGGGCATAATACTGTGTGGAGGAGCTGGGGGGGGGATACTGTGCAGGGGCATAATACTGTGTGAACGAGCTGGGGGTGAAATACTGTGCAGGGGCATAATACTGTGTGGAGGAGCTGGGGGGAAATACTGTGCAGGGGCATAATACTCTGTGGAGGAGCTGAGGGGAAATACTGTGGAGGGGCATAATACTGTGTGGAGTAGCTGGGGGGGGGGGAATGATGTGCAGGGGTATAATACTGTGTGGAGGAGCTGGGGGGGAATACTGTGTGGGGCCCAGGGCATAATACTGTGTGGAGGAGCTGGGGGGGAAATACTGTGCAGGGGCATAATACTGTGTGGAGGAGCTGAGGGGGGGGGGAATACTGTGTGGGCCTGGGGCATAATACTGTGTGGAGGAGCTGGGGGGGAAATACTGTGCAGTGGCATAATACTGTGTGGAGGAGCTGGAGGGAATACTGTGCAGGGCATAATACTGTGTGGGGCAAAATACTGTGTGGAGGAGCTGGGGGGAATACTGTGCGGGGTGTGACTAATAATTAAAAAATAACTTTTAATGTATAATACTAAAATTGGTATAATAAACCACGTACAAACAAACAGAAAGGACTCACAGAACAAATTCCCATATATAGAGAATCTGCGAATAATAAAATCCCTAAGACTGTCCACATAGACGCCTCAGTGTCAGTCTACAAAGGGAAGAAAACACAAACACCTCCTCGAAGGAGCATGTAAATGATAACTCTCACCGCATACAATGAAATCCCATCAATCTAGTGGGAATGCAGTACCGATACATATATCCTGTCTCTATCACTCAGAGACGTAAACCGTGTATAGAAAAAATTGGAACGATCTCACCTCCAGTTTCCTTATCTTTGTAACGGCCAGATCACTTACGTCCACAGCATTTTGGGAGGGTGGGGGGATCCACAATTCTGCCCACACATGTACCCATCCAAGCTGTCAGGAGTGCAAATTAACCCCAGAATACCACGCACATTTTTCCCTACGCGTTTCGTTTTATGAACTCATCAGGGGAAATCGATGTAAAACCCCTCCACCTCCGTGGGGGATTCTCAACCTAGGGGTATGCCAATGATCGCTGTATAGCGGCATTCCTGTTACTTAAATAGCCCGCCCCATGCTACCTAGGACCGGGTTGTTTGGCGTCATATCCTGTGCGCCCTCGTGGAGCGCAAGTCTTGGACCGCACGCGTCATTTCCGGCGACGCATGCTGTCCAGTTACCATGGCAGCGTACTGCCGGTGTTATGGCGTCTCCTTGCGCCGTGCGCTTCACTTCCTGTGTAGCGTCCCTGTCCGGTTGCTATAGCAGCGCGACGCCCGACCGCAAGCTCAGGTCCAGGCGACTCCGCTGTCTGTTAGCGTTCCGGAGTCCTGAAATAGCGCTGCGCTAGGTTATATAAAAATCCATCTGCAGCACAGTGTAGAGAAGTTTAATAGTCCCTTCCTAGATGCTACACATGCCAATCATGGCATGCTGCACTATTTTTCCATGCTGGGACACTTTTAAATTCAAAAAAATAGATCCTACTGTAACCTCCTCTCGGGAGGGAGGATCCTAACCATGGACACATGCTGACTACATCCTCTAGGGGGGGAAAAAACACCTATCACGGAGGGCAAAGGAAAAAAGACCCTATCCTTTGTCCAGGGTCGTCCCAATAAAAGGTTATAAGGAGGTCCTAATAGATGACAGAGAAGGACTAATTGGATATCAGGATCAAAACAAAGGAAAAATAAATAAACGTAATAAAAAAAAAAAAACGTAATTGAAAAAACGTAATTTGAAAAAACGTAATTTGAAAAAACATAATTTGAAAAAACATGGATGCGGCCTACTGGAGAGATGGAAATAGGGGGGGGGGTTATGACAGGAAAGGTGCCCAGGAAAAAATCAGGAAGAGGGATAGAGTTATGTGTCCCCCCATATTCCCTAACCAGGCTCCTATCCTCCAAAGCCTACCTACCAATGGAGGTTGGCACCCTAAGACAGAATAACGCAAGACTGGCGCCCCCATTCCGCGACGGCTGTCCCTATTAATGGCCCTATAAAGGCCCTAATGAAAAGAGACAGAGGGGGGAAGGAAGAAAAGAGTCAATATATATGTATTTAACTATCCAGAAAGCAGCTGTAAGTCAAAATCTCATTTAAGCCTCCTGGTGTTTGTGTTTTCAGACGGAAAATCCATCTTGTCTCACATTGTAACAGCATTTGGTCCCAATTACCTCCCCTCTTTGGTGCACCAATCCTGTCAATCCCCATGAATTTAAGCCCTCGATTATCACCACCATGTTCCGTGTTGATATGTCTGGCCAGGGGTGTATCCCTATTCAGGGCAATATCTCTCAGATGTTCCCCAACTCGTCTTCTAAATTCGCGTATTGTCTTGCCAATGTATTCTAGACCGCATTGGCAAACTGCTCTATAAATAACTCCCTTGGACCTACAGTTTATGAAGTGGTAGATCTCGTATTCCTTCCCCGTCACTCCGCTTTTAAACTTTGGGCCCCCTGCGATTACAGGACATGCTATGCACCCACTGCACTTGTAACATCCCTTTGGTGGTTTTGGGAGCCATGTGTCATTCACCGGCGGGGAGTAGTGACTATGTACAAGTCTATCGCCTACGGACCTACCCTTCTTGAAAGTGATCCTCGGGGAGTCTCCCACCATCTCTCCAATGTCCTCATCCATGTTTAGAATGGACCAATACTTCTGCAATATTGTCCGTACCTTTTGAGCCCCATTATTGTAGGTGGTGATGTATCTGCAAACCGGCCTTTCCTCTTTCGTTGGAGCTGGTACCAATAGACTATTTCTGTTAATGTCTTTCACCTCATTGAAAGCCTTTCTTAGGATCCCCTCCGGGTATCCCCTGGCCAAAAATCGTGTCTTTAACTCATCAGCCTGTGTCTTATACTCTTCGTTCGAGGAACAATTCCGTCTTGCTCGTAGATATTGTCCCTTAGGAATGCCCTTCTTCAGGGACACCGGATGGTGGCTGTCCCATCTCAGAAGGGCATTCGTGGAGGTGGGCTTTCTGTAGGTCTTAGTATCCAGATGTCCATCTGGCATTTTTTGAATATATAGATCCAAGAACGGTAATTTGTCTTTATGATATTCAAAAGTAAAAGACAAACCTAACTGGTTGTTGTTTAGTTTAGAAACGAAGTTTGTCAAGGTTACAGCATCTCCGTTCCAAAACAGTAGCACATCATCTATATATCGGGCCCAAAAGGCTATATTGGCCTGTTCTTCCAAGAATGTGTCCCCAAAGACCTCGGATTCCTCCCACCAGCCCAGGAGCAGATTTGCGTACGCGGGCGCACATGAATTGCCCATAGCGGTGCCCCTGAGCTGGTGGAAGATGGAACCGTTGAATAGAAAAAAGTTCCTGGTAAGACAAAATTCAAGTAGGTCCAAAGTGAACTTATTATGCCCTGAATATTGTTGGCCTCTACTCTTAATGAAATACTCCACTGCCCTTAGACCGTCACAGTGTCTTATTGACGAGTAGAGTGCCTCCACATCGATGCTACAAAGTAGGGCCTCTGGTTCCAGGGTCAGTCCGTCTATTTTTCTCAAAAGGTCCATGGAGTCTCTAGTATATGAATTAAGCGATGTCACATGTGTTTTAAGGATCTCATCAAGGTAAATTCCCACATGGTGACATAGGCTATTAATTCCTGAGACGATGGGTCTCCCCCTAAGAGGTACCAGACCCTTATGGACCTTTGGGAGGCAATAGAACGTTGCCACTACCGGGTACTGTGGGAGTAGGTATTCATATTCGTTCTTGTCAATTAGGCCATTACTCAACCCTCCATCCAAAATCAATTTAAGCTGTTTTCTATACAATGAGGTAGGATTTGAGGAGATTCTTTCATAGTTTGCCGGATCATCAAGAATCCTTTTACACATATTTACGTAGTCCTCGTGGTTCATGACTATTGTGTTGCCCCCCTTATCTGAGGGCTTGATTATGATCTTGGGGTCCTTCTCTAGGCCCTTCAAAGTCTCCATCTCTGATCTGGACAAGTTGTACTTCCTTCCCATTGGTTCGTTTTCCAACTTCTCCAGATCTCTGGTCACCAGCTCCTCAAAAATGTCAATTGCAGAACGATCACCCTGTATTGGGGGCATTTTTTTACTTTTGTTTTTTAAAAACGTAAACGGGCCCCTCCCCGTATTCTCCGGGGTTGAATCTGCCAAGTCATACAAGAACCTAACATCTGCTAACAAAGCATCGGGTATATCCATGTCCCTACACGTCCTCTTATCCTCTCTCACGAAAAACTTCTTCCACTTAAGCCTTCTTGTGAAGAGATGTAAGTCTTTCACACTTTCAAATGCTTGGAAGTTAGATGTGGGTATGAAATTGAGGCCTTTATTCAAGACCCCAACCTCTAAATCACTGAGATTCCTTGATGAGAGGTTAATAACTTGTGGGGCCAGGGGTTGTGTTAATTCCCGTTGGGGTTGGGCCGATTCCTCAGGAAGTATTCTCGGTCTAAAAAACGAGCCCCTCCTGACCTATCGCTAGTCCGCCCCCTTTGGTTCCCCCTTCCCCTATGTTTACCTTTGGTATTTCTTGGACGTGTATCAGAATCAGATAAATCTGTGTCTGTGGACGAAATATCTGTTTCAAATGTCCTGTTTGCTTGTCTATTCTGTGGGAGTTGGTATGCCTTATTATCTTTAAACTCCTGTAAGTCCCTTACAAAATTTCGGTGCTTCCTCTCCTTTAAGTGGAACTGATATCGTTCCACAGAGTTTTGCAGGACTGTCTCTTTTGATGCAAAATCAGGTTCTGCCGCGAACTTTTTAGTAATACTTATTTGCTCTTTCAAACTCTCATTCAGTTTTATTAATGTCTTTTTTTCTTCTTCCAGAAGGAGGTTCATAAACCTCAAGGAGCTCAAAGTAGCTTCCTTCTCCCACTGTTCACTTAGGTTAGAATTTCTATACCTAAAACCAGGCTGTAATGTAATCCTTAAGTGGCGGGGAACTATGCCAGCTTTGATGTAATTTTCTAGGCTTTGTACCTCCCACCAACTGCAGATCTGGTTCTTGTAGACTTTGGTCAGTTCCTTAAAGGCACTATTATATGTTGGCATGTACTTAGTCTGCACAAAGTTGCGATCCGAAAAAACCTCCTTGGCCTCAACCACCCATGATTCAGTGTCGACCCCCCTTTCCAGGAAGCCAGCCATGCCCCCAAGAATGACAAAAAATCAAAAACAGCGGTATATCACCAGTCAAAAAGATATCTATCAAAGCAGGGTGTGACTAATAATTAAAAAATAACTTTTAATGTATAATACTAAAATTGGTATAATAAACCACGTACAAACAAACAGAAAGGACTCACAGAACAAATTCCCATATATAGAGAATCTGCGAATAATAAAATCCCTAAGACTGTCCACATAGACGCCTCAGTGTCAGTCTACAAAGGGAAGAAAACACAAACACCTCCTCGAAGGAGCATGTAAATGATAACTCTCACCGCATACAATGAAATCCCATCAATCTAGTGGGAATGCAGTACCGATACATATATCCTGTCTCTATCACTCAGAGACGTAAACCGTGTATAGGGGAAATCGATGTAAAACCCCTCCTGTTACTTAAATAGCCCGCCCCATGCTACCTAGGACCGGGTTGTTTGGCGTCATATCCTGTGCGCCCTCGTTTATTTATTTTTCCTTTGTTTTGATCCTGATATCCAATTAGTCCTTCTCTGTCATCTATTAGGACCTCCTTATAACCTTTTATTGGGACGACCCTGGACAAAGGATAGGGTCTTTTTTTCTTTGCCCTCCGTGATAGGTGTTTTTTCCCCCCCTAGAGGATGTAGTCAGCATGTGTCCATGGTTAGGATCCTCCCTCCCGAGAGGAGGTTACAGTAGGATCTATTTTTTTGAATTTAAAAGTGTCCCAGCATGGAAAAATAGTGCAGCATGCCATGATTGGCATGTGTAGCATCTAGGAAGGGACTATTAAACTTCTCTACACTGTGCTGCAGATGGATTTTTATATAACCTAGCGCAGCGCTATTTCAGGACTCCGGAACGCTAACAGACAGCGGAGTCGCCTGGACCTGAGCTTGCGGTCGGGCGTCGCGCTGCTATAGCAACCGGACAGGGACGCTACACAGGAAGTGAAGCGCACGGCGCAAGGAGACGCCATAACACCGGCAGTACGCTGCCATGGTAACTGGACAGCATGCGTCGCCGGAAATGACGCGTGCGGTCCAAGACTTGCGCTCCACGAGGGCGCACAGGATATGACGCCAAACAACCCGGTCCTAGGTAGCATGGGGCGGGCTATTTAAGTAACAGGAATGCCGCTATACAGCGATCATTGGCATACCCCTAGGTTGAGAATCCCCCACGGAGGTGGAGGGGTTTTACATTGATTTCCCCTGATGAGTTCATAAAACGAAACGCGTAGGGAAAAATGTGCGTGGTATTCTGGGGTTAATTTGCACTCCTGACAGCTTGGATGGGTACATGTGTGGGCAGAATTGTGGATCCCCCCACCCTCCCAAAATGCTGTGGACGTAAGTGATCTGGCCGTTACAAAGATAAGGAAACTGGAGGTGAGATCGTTCCAATTTTTTCTATACACGGTTTACGTCTCTGAGTGATAGAGACAGGATATATGTATCGGTACTGCATTCCCACTAGATTGATGGGATTTCATTGTATGCGGTGAGAGTTATCATTTACATGCTCCTTCGAGGAGGTGTTTGTGTTTTCTTCCCTTTGTAGACTGACACTGAGGCGTCTATGTGGACAGTCTTAGGGATTTTATTATTCGCAGATTCTCTATATATGGGAATTTGTTCTGTGAGTCCTTTCTGTTTGTTTGTACGTGGTTTATTATACCAATTTTAGTATTATACATTAAAAGTTATTTTTTAATTATTAGTCACACCCTGCTTTGATAGATATCTTTTTGACTGGTGATATACCGCTGTTTTTGATTTTTTGTCATTCTTGGGGGCATGGCTGGCTTCCTGGAAAGGGGGGTCGACACTGAATCATGGGTGGTTGAGGCCAAGGAGGTTTTTTCGGATCGCAACTTTGTGCAGACTAAGTACATGCCAACATATAATAGTGCCTTTAAGGAACTGACCAAAGTCTACAAGAACCAGATCTGCAGTTGGTGGGAGGTACAAAGCCTAGAAAATTACATCAAAGCTGGCATAGTTCCCCGCCACTTAAGGATTACATTACAGCCTGGTTTTAGGTATAGAAATTCTAACCTAAGTGAACAGTGGGAGAAGGAAGCTACTTTGAGCTCCTTGAGGTTTATGAACCTCCTTCTGGAAGAAGAAAAAAAGACATTAATAAAACTGAATGAGAGTTTGAAAGAGCAAATAAGTATTACTAAAAAGTTCGCGGCAGAACCTGATTTTGCATCAAAAGAGACAGTCCTGCAAAACTCTGTGGAACGATATCAGTTCCACTTAAAGGAGAGGAAGCACCGAAATTTTGTAAGGGACTTACAGGAGTTTAAAGATAATAAGGCATACCAACTCCCACAGAATAGACAAGCAAACAGGACATTTGAAACAGATATTTCGTCCACAGACACAGATTTATCTGATTCTGATACACGTCCAAGAAATACCAAAGGTAAACATAGGGGAAGGGGGAACCAAAGGGGGCGGACTAGCGATAGGTCAGGAGGGGCTCGTTTTTTAGACCGAGAATACTTCCTGAGGAATCGGCCCAACCCCAACGGGAATTAACACAACCCCTGGCCCCACAAGTTATTAACCTCTCATCAAGGAATCTCAGTGATTTAGAGGTTGGGGTCTTGAATAAAGGGCTCAATTTCATACCCACATCTAACTTCCAAGCATTTGAAAGTGTGAAAGACTTACATCTCTTCACAAGAAGGCTTAAGTGGAAGAAGTTTTTCGTGAGAGAGGATAAGAGGACGTGTAGGGACATGGATATACCCGATGCTTTGTTAGCAGATGTTAGGTTCTTGTATGACTTGGCAGATTCAACCCCGGAGAATACGGGGAGGGGCCCGTTTACGTTTTTAAAAAACAAAAGTAAAAAAATGCCCCCAATACAGGGTGATCGTTCTGCAATTGACATTTTTGAGGAGCTGGTGACCAGAGATCTGGAGAAGTTGGAAAACGAACCAATGGGAAGGAAGTACAACTTGTCCAGATCAGAGATGGAGACTTTGAAGGGCCTAGAGAAGGACCCCAAGATCATAATCAAGCCCTCAGATAAGGGGGGCAACACAGTAGTCATGAACCACGAGGACTACGTAAATATGTGTAAAAGGATTCTTGATGATCCGGCAAACTATGAAAGAATCTCCTCAAATCCTACCTCATTGTATAGAAAACAGCTTAAATTGATTTTGGATGGAGGGTTGAGTAATGGCCTAATTGACAAGAACGAATATGAATACCTACTCCCACAGTACCCGGTAGTGGCAACGTTCTATTGCCTCCCAAAGGTCCATAAGGGTCTGGTACCTCTTAGGGGGAGACCCATCGTCTCAGGAATTAATAGCCTATGTCACCATGTGGGAATTTACCTTGATGAGATCCTTAAAACACATGTGACATCGCTTAATTCATATACTAGAGACTCCATGGACCTTTTGAGAAAAATAGACGGACTGACCCTGGAACCAGAGGCCCTACTTTGTAGCATCGATGTGGAGGCACTCTACTCGTCAATAAGACACTGTGACGGTCTAAGGGCAGTGGAGTATTTCATTAAGAGTAGAGGCCAACAATATTCAGGGCACAATAAGTTCACTTTGGACCTACTTGAATTTTGTCTTACCAGGAACTTTTTTCTATTCAACGGTTCCATCTTCCACCAGCTCAGGGGCACCGCTATGGGCAATTCATGTGCGCCCGCGTACGCAAATCTGCTCCTGGGCTGGTGGGAGGAATCCGAGGTCTTTGGGGACACATTCTTGGAAGAACAGGCCAATATAGCCTTTTGGGCCCGATATATAGATGATGTGCTACTGTTTTGGAACGGAGATGCTGTAACCTTGACAAACTTCGTTTCTAAACTAAACAACAACCAGTTAGGTTTGTCTTTTACTTTTGAATATCATAAAGACAAATTACCGTTCTTGGATCTATATATTCAAAAAATGCCAGATGGACATCTGGATACTAAGACCTACAGAAAGCCCACCTCCACGAATGCCCTTCTGAGATGGGACAGCCACCATCCGGTGTCCCTGAAGAAGGGCATTCCTAAGGGACAATATCTACGAGCAAGACGGAATTGTTCCTCGAACGAAGAGTATAAGACACAGGCTGATGAGTTAAAGACACGATTTTTGGCCAGGGGATACCCGGAGGGGATCCTAAGAAAGGCTTTCAATGAGGTGAAAGACATTAACAGAAATAGTCTATTGGTACCAGCTCCAACGAAAGAGGAAAGGCCGGTTTGCAGATACATCACCACCTACAATAATGGGGCTCAAAAGGTACGGACAATATTGCAGAAGTATTGGTCCATTCTAAACATGGATGAGGACATTGGAGAGATGGTGGGAGACTCCCCGAGGATCACTTTCAAGAAGGGTAGGTCCGTAGGCGATAGACTTGTACATAGTCACTACTCCCCGCCAGTGAATGACACATGGCTCCCAAAACCACCAAAGGGATGTTACAAGTGCAGTGGGTGCATAGCATGTCCTGTAATCGCAGGGGGCCCAAAGTTTAAAAGCGGAGTGACGGGGAAGGAATACGAGATCTACCACTTCATAAACTGTAGGTCCAAGGGAGTTATTTATAGAGCAGTTTGCCAATGCGGTCTAGAATACATAGGCAAGACAATACGCGAATTTAGAAGACGAGTTGGGGAACATCTGAGAGATATTGCCCTGAATAGGGATACACCCCTGGCCAGACATATCAACACGGAACATGGTGGTGATAATCGAGGGCTTAAATTCATGGGGATTGACAGGATTGGTGCACCAAAGAGGGGAGGTAATTGGGACCAAATGCTGTTACAATGTGAGACAAGATGGATTTTCCATCTGAAAACACAAACACCAGGAGGCTTAAATGAGATTTTGACTTACAGCTGCTTTCTGGATAGTTAAATACATATATATTGACTCTTTTCTTCCTTCCCCCTCTGTCTCTTTTCATTAGGGCCTTTATAGGGCCATTAATAGGGACAGCCGTCGCGGAATAGGGGCGCCAGTCTTGCGTTATTCTGTCTTAGGGTGCCAACCTCCATTGGTAGGTAGGCTTTGGAGGATAGGAGCCTGGTTAGGGAATATGGGGGGACACATAACTCTATCCCTCTTCCTGATTTTTTCCCGGGCACCTTTCCTGTCATAACCCCCCCCCCCTATTTCCATCTCTCCAGTAGGCCGCATCCATGTTTTTTCAAATTATGTTTTTTCAAATTACGTTTTTTCAAATTACGTTTTTTCAATTACGTTTTTTTTTTATTTTTTTTTTATTACGTTTATTTATTTTTCCTTTGTTTTGATCCTGATATCCAATTAGTCCTTCTCTGTCATCTATTAGGACCTCCTTATAACCTTTTATTGGGACGACCCTGGACAAAGGATAGGGTCTTTTTTCCTTTGCCCTCCGTGATAGGTGTTTTTTCCCCCCCTAGAGGATGTAGTCAGCATGTGTCCATGGTTAGGATCCTCCCTCCCGAGAGGAGGTTACAGTAGGATCTATTTTTTTGAATTTAAAAGTGTCCCAGCATGGAAAAATAGTGCAGCATGCCATGATTGGCATGTGTAGCATCTAGGAAGGGACTATTAAACTTCTCTACACTGTGCTGCAGATGGATTTTTATATAACCTAGCGCAGCGCTATTTCAGGACTCCGGAACGCTAACAGACAGCGGAGTCGCCTGGACCTGAGCTTGCGGTCGGGCGTCGCGCTGCTATAGCAACCGGACAGGGACGCTACACAGGAAGTGAAGCGCACGGCGCAAGGAGACGCCATAACACCGGCAGTACGCTGCCATGGTAACTGGACAGCATGCGTCGCCGGAAATGACGCGTGCGGTCCAAGACTTGCGCTCCACGAGGGCGCACAGGATATGACGCCAAACAACCCGGTCCTAGGTAGCATGGGGCGGGCTATTTAAGTAACAGGAATGCCGCTATACAGCGATCATTGGCATACCCCTAGGTTGAGAATCCCCCACGGAGGTGGAGGGGTTTTACATCGATTTCCCCTGATGAGTTCATAAAACGAAACGCGTAGGGAAAAATGTGCGTGGTATTCTGGGGTTAATTTGCACTCCTGACAGCTTGGATGGGTACATGTGTGGGCAGAATTGTGGATCCCCCCACCCTCCCAAAATGCTGTGGACGTAAGTGATCTGGCCGTTACAAAGATAAGGAAACTGGAGGTGAGATCGTTCCAATTTTTTCTATGCACGGTTTACGTCTCTGAGTGATAGAGACAGGATATATGTATCGGTACTGCATTCCCACTAGATTGATGGGATTTCATTGTATGCGGTGAGAGTTATCATTTACATGCTCCTTCGAGGAGGTGTTTGTGTTTTCTTCCCTTTGTAGACTGACACTGAGGCGTCTATGTGGACAGTCTTAGGGATTTTATTATTCGCAGATTCTCTATATATGGGAATTTGTTCTGTGAGTCCTTTCTGTTTGTTTGTACGTGGTTTATTATACCAATTTTAGTATTATACATTAAAAGTTATTTTTTAATTATTAGTCACACCCTGCTTTGATAGATATCTTTTTGACTGGTGATATACCGCTGTTTTTGAATACTGTGCGGGGCATAATACTGTGTGGGGGCATAATACTGTGTGGAGGAGCTGGGGGCATAATACTGTGCGGGGCATAATACTGTGCAGGGGGGCAATAATACTGTGCAGGGGGCAATACTGTGTGGGGGGCATAATACTGTGTGGAGGAGCTGGGGGGAAATACTTTGCAGGGGGCATAATACTGTGTGGAGGAGCGTGGGAGCCCATAATACTGTATGGAGGAGCTGGGGCATAATACTGTGTGGAGGAGCTGGGGGGCGTGATACTGTGTGGAGGAGTGGAGGTCCCATAATACTGTGTGGAGGAGCTGGGAGGCATATTACTGTGTGGAGAAGCGCAGGGCCCACAATTCTGTATGTAGGAGCAGGGGGCCCATGATGTGCTGTATGGAGGAGCATTACATGGGGCCCATAATACTATATGGAGGACTATGAGGTGCCCATAATACTGTATGGAGGAGCATTATATGGGGCCAATAATACTGTATGGAGGAGCATTATATGGGGCCAATGATACTGTATGGAGTACTATGTGGTGCCCATTATACTGTATGAAGGACTATGAGGTGCCCGTAATACTGTATGGAGCACTATGTATTGACCATAATAATGCATGGCAGACTATGAGGTGCCCATAATACTGTATGGAGGACTATGTGGTTGACCATAATACTGTATGGAGGACTATGAGGTGCCCGTAATACTGTATGGCGCACTGTGTGGTGCCTACATTTTGTACTATATCTGTTTTTTTATCTGTGCATCAGGAATCGTGGCATGTGTTAAAGGGGCCCATGAAAACCTGGAGCCGATCCTGGCGACAACGCACATCAAGATGAATACCGGCTGCTACTGTGACAGGGCGCTCTGCTCTGTGACAGGCCATGTATTGAAGTCACATAGCAGTTTTGTTAAATGACTCCTGCAGCCTTTGATAGGCCGGCGGCCTTTCAATGTTACTGCTATGTGACGTCAGCACGCGCCCTGTCACAGCTGCAGTCGGCAGCCATTGTAACGACCACACTGAATATGAATCCAAAAGAGGATGCTGGCGAGCGCAAGAAGGTGAGAAGAATCCCCCCCTCTGTAGTTGGGCAAGTTAGTGGCCATAGGGACGGACATAGGGGCCCAGGGAGGGTACATTAAATGAAGGGGCCCAGTATGAGGACATTATTACTAGACGGGGCCCAGGATTGGGACCTTATTAAGGTGGTGTCATGTCGGACGCTATTCACACTAGGGCATCCGACAGACAGCGGTAATTCAGCATTCGTCCACTATGCACTCAGTGGCGCCGGCTAGATTTTATCTAGGTTGTCCGGGGTTAATCTAGCTGGTACTCGGATTGGAGGCTGGGTCATGCCCACGGCCTTTAAATAGTTCTTCTGAACTTTGGGCGTCGCCGATTATAGCTTGTGTCTTGTACCTGGTGATCTCGGTTTGGAGTGGTGGTCTTGGAGTGGAAGTATCATATCTGGTGGTGTATGATCCTTTGTCATATTTCCCCTTCCTATTTGTGTTTTGTTTTGCCCTGTGCACATTATAGTGTTTTCCTAAGTGTGTTTGTGGCGTGGTGCGTTTTTGATTTTTCCTGTCTGTGCTTTCTGTAGGGGTTGGTGTGAGGAATTATCACTGGCTGGAGGGTGGAAGTTTCAGATTAGTACTGAAACAGGAATCAGGGTCAGGCCTGTCGGCTCAGACAAGCACACCATCAGTGTAATCTCTGGGAGAGGGACAGGCAGGGTTTCCCTAGTCTGAGGGATATCGCAGGGGCCCGGGTTATTAGCTTTGCCTACCTAGGCTCCCCGTGACATTATAATCGGCCCATATTTTTGTTTTCCATGGATCCCATGACTTCCATAACCCACCAGTTGGAGGCGCTGTCCCTACAGGTCACTGAGTTGAAGGGGGCAGTTCAACAACAGGGTCTAGTAGTAGCTAATGTGCAAGCTGAATCTACAGGTAGAGTTGCTGAGCCTAAGTTTCCTTTACCTGAAAGGTTTGCTGGGGAACGCAGTAAATTTGTTACTTTTCGTGAAGCTTGCAAACTTTATTTTCGTATGCGCCCGATCTCCTCAGGTAATGAGGCTCAGCGTGTGGGCCTGGTGTTGTCATTACTCAACGGGGACCCCCAAGCATGGGCGTTTTCGTTACCATCTGATTCAGCTGCATTTAACTCAGTGGAGAGTTTTTTTTCTGCTCTTGGACTCATTTATGATGATCCTGACAGAATGGCTCTAGCTGAATCTAAAATTCACGCTATCCACCAGGAGGAGCGTATGGCAGAGGATTACTGTTCTGAATTTCGCCAATGGGCGGTTGACACACAATGGAATGATCCCGCGCTGCGGAGTCAGTTTATTCATGGGGTTTCAGGAAGGGTTAAAAAAACCCTTCTGATGTACGAGACTCCTGCTTCTCTAGAATCCGCTATGAGTCTTGTTGTCCGCATTGATCGCCGGTTGCGTCAGGGGGAGCAAGAGACACCGCCGATGGGAGAGGGCGTAGGTACACGTGAGGTTGCTGCAGGTGAGCCCACGGAGCCTATGCAAATCACAGGGGTGTCACATGTTAAACATCGAGCCCCTCTGCTCAGGAAGCAGGGAGCCTGTTTTTGCTGTGGTAAAACTGGTCATTATGTAAATACTTGTCCTCTGCCATCTAAGAAAAGCGCAACGGCGGAAAACTGCTAAGCTCAGAGGGTGTGGAGGAGGCCAATCTGAGCTTATGCATATCCTCCATGGTGGTTTCTCAATGCATGCTCCCTGCCAAAGTTATGATCGCTGGCAGAGAGCTGCCAATCACTGTTTTTTGTGGATAGTGGTTCTGCCACTAATCTCATTGATGAGGAGTTTGCGCACACGGCCGGTTTCAGGATCGAAAAACTGCCTCATCCTATCCGTGTGGTTACCATCAATGTTGCTCCTCTCCCACAGGGGGAGATTACTGAGTTTGTGGCTGAGGTGAAACTCCACGTTGGGGTCCTACATTTCGAGCAGGTTACATGTAGGGTACTCAGGAATCTTCCTGCACAAATGGTTTTGGGTTTTCCATGGTTATCTATGCACAACCCGGTGATTGACTGGAAAACTCAAGACATAATTCAGTGGAGCGAATTGTCTGGCCACATGTGTGTCCGCTGTGACTCCTAGCATTCCTGAGTCACTGCTGGATTTCGCGGATGTGTTTTCAGAGAAGGGTTGTTCTGAATTGCCACCACATCGCCCCTATGACTGTACTATCCGGTTTAAACCAGGGGCCAAATTGCCGAAAGCAAGGATGTTTAACATCTCTGGTCCTGAGAGGCAAGCGATAAAGGACTACATTGCTGAAAGTTTGAGCAAAGGGCACATCAGGCCTTCGTCCTCGCTGGTGGCAGCGGGGTTCTTCTTCGTTAAGAAGAAAGATGGCAGACTACGCCCGTGTCTGGATTTCAGGGAGTTAAACCAGATTACGGTTCGTGATCCATACCTTATGCCACTGATACCTGATTTGTTCAACCTGGTGGCAGGTGCTAAGTGGTTTACCAAGCTTGACCTCAGGGGGGCGTACAACCTCATAAGAGTTTGTCAAGGTGATGAGTGGAAGACGGCTTTTAATACTCCAGAGGGTCTGTGATGAGGGAACAGCCGCCATCTTTGGACGGGCATTCTAACACAGATTGGCGTGACTCCATTTTGTCTCCTGGTCACAAGTCTGCAGAGAGGAGTGCTCCTGGCCCCCACCTTTTCTAATGAATAAAGTTCCTATTAGTATGGTAATGGATTGAGCTCAGTGAGGAAACCACGCCAGCAGGGGGCTTGGAAATGCTTGGGGGCTTAATTAAAACATGAGTAGTGTATAATCGGGTGGTTTAGTCAAACTCAATCTGACAGGTGCCCCGCCCCTATCAAAGTGTATCAAAGTGTGTAACCCCTCCCCTTGTCTGACGGCTGGTATCCAGCTTATAGATATAAAACCTGGTGCACAGCCAAAGGACAAGAGGTGCTCAGGTAGGTTCCAACACCATACCATATGTAAACAAAACCTGGCACTCAACTTTATATGTCTGAGGAGATTTTATTGTTCAGCAACAAGACGCGTCTTCCCAGCACGAGCGCTAGGACTAGCGGTGGACACCGCGTCTACTCTAACAACGGCATCTGGATTTAGCCGTTGCACTGACATTGTCAGCATTCTTGGGTCTTCTTCCCACACCCTTTCCCTGCCATTTGCCGTCCATTCATGGGATCTGCAGCATTACTTTAGCCTTTGTGGCCTTTTGGCTCCCAGGGATTTTATCCCATATTCAGCTGAGTATACTTTTGGCACATGCCACTTTTCATCTCCTGCTGGGGAGCTTTGATTGGATCTCTCTATGCCCTTTCTTGGACATTTTATATATTACCAGCTGAGAGATAGGTTTTTCTTTACACTATACTTCGGGGTATTTGATCGCCTACAGGTGATTTGGGGCCTTTATATATACCTCTTTATATATACCTCTCCTGGTACTGAGCATCACTTTGATCTCCCAGTGTTGTGTGGTATGTATATCACTGTTATTATGTGACATTATATATATATAGGCCTGGCTATATATATATGTATATTTGCTGCAGTTCTATTAGGATGTATTAGGGTGTTATATACATTTTGTATTTTTAAGTGTTTTTATATGTTGTTTTTGTGGTGTTTAAATAAAATGTGTTGTTTATCTTCTATATTATACGGTTGTGCAGGCCTTGTTTAGTCCATTCTTTTCTCTTTTCTTTGGTTATATATACTTATATATACTATTGGACTTGGCACTGCACCCGATTTATCTTACGATATACAGCAAGGGTGCACCCTTAATTTATAATTTGTACCAGCGTTCTGACAGCCATCTCTATTAATGCGCACTCATAGAAGCACACTGCCCACAACTATATGCTCAATAGCACGTAACTGATGAAGGTCCAACTTGTAAAGGACCGAAACGTTTTGTTGCTGAACAATAAAATCTCCTCAGACATATAAAGTTGAGTGCCAGGTTTTGTTTACGGCTGGTATCCAGCTGTCCCTCCTTGTTTGATTTCCCCTTTTGATATAGTTTGATATAGTTTGATATTATTCCCGTATTTGTTTTATATTAGATTTTATACGTAGCCCGAGCTTGATTCTGTAAGCTGTGTTTTATTCACAGTGTACACATATAGTGCAGAACTTTGTTTTATAACACACCCAGCTGTTTATTTGTGTCTCTACTGACCATTAACTAAATGATGGTCACCTTATTTACACAAACAGAAAAGACAGATTTTCTGTTTGTGCCTCAGAGGTCATTTGCCGGGCAGTGTGTTTTATTTATGTTTTTATAATGCAGCATGTTTGATATTGTTAATTTGATTCTGGGAAAAGGTAGTTGTTATCTGAGGGGTCATTTGTTTTTGTATTCACTTTCTCTTTGTTCCTGATGTGGCTGTAGTTGTTATCTGAGGGGTCATTTGTTTTTGTATTCGCTTTCTCTTTGTTCCTGTAGTTGTTATCTGAGGGGTCATTTGTTTTTGTATTCGCTTTCTCTTTGTTCCTGATGTGGCTGTAGTTGTTATCTGAGGGGTCATTTGTTTTTGTGTTCGCTTTCTCTCTGTGCCTGTAGATGTTATCTGTGGGTCATTTGTTTTTGTATTTGCTTTCTCTTTGTAGCTGTAGGTGTCATTTGAGGGTCAGTGGTTTATAAGCGTTGTGTTTTATACGAATATAAAACCAAAGACACGTTATTGTAAAATTTAAAAAGATTTTATTTCTCACAATAAAACAACATCTAAAAGACATTTCAATACTATAAAAATTCTTACAGAATATAAAAAGTAAAAACATTAAATAGTACAATGAACATACATCATTACACTTCTTACAAAATAAATTAGCTTTTTGATAATCCACTATTAGATGACCGTGGTATATAATTATATCCTAGGATCTGTACGATTACATACGGTATTCTGTACAGCGTGTTATGTTCATTAAAATGTTTTATTGTCAGAACTAATTGGAAATAAAGAACACATTTTAAGCTAACCGCACTCACTTTACACAATCAGAAAAAAGGAAACACACTTTAAGTTAGCTAACAGCAACGGCCTTACTAGGGATCTCATAGGACTTATTTATGTTATCATGTTTTTGCACTTTATTAATATGCTGACCACATAGGTCAGTGATTTTTTTGCACTTTATTAATATGCTGTCCACATAGGTCAGTGATTTTTGCACTTTATTAATATGCTGTCCACATATAGTATTTTTGATATCTCAAAAGGGTGTGACACATTCCCATATATTATTCCAGCTTTCTTTAATTCTACATTATTTTAGCACATATTAATTTTACAGGTGCCTGTGCTGTCTATAATTTGACTCCTTTTTATTCAAAGACATCTAACATATACGGACTTTTAAAGCTTTTTTACATTTCTATTGGTGTTACATTTCTATTGGTGTTACTTTTGCACATGTATTACTGGCTTCTTTAAAAATATGAATATTATCTAGTTTAGTTATGTTGCAGATTATGTTGCAGTATTTTATTTTCCTGGTGTTACTTTTGCACATGTATTACTGGCTTCTTTAAAAATATGAATATTATTTAGTTTACTTATGTTGCAGTATTTTATTTTCCTGGTGTTACTTTTGCACATGTATTACTGGCGTCTTTAAAAAATACGAATATTATTTAGTTTACTTATGTTACAGTATTTTATTTTCCTGGTGTTACTTTTGCACATGTATTACTGTTTTTCTTGTTTTTGTGTAAAATCTCGGTCAGGCAGGCACGAACACACACACACAACACAGAACCCACACACAACAAACACACATAACATACAAAACACACACAACACATACAACACACACGACAAACATACACACACAACATACAGAACACATACAACACATGCGACACACACACACACAACACAGAACCCACACACAACAAACACACATAACATACAAAACACACACAACACATACAACACACACGACAAACATACACACACAACATACAGAACACATACAACACATGCGACACACAACACACACACATCAAACACACAGAACACACACACACACAAGAAATAGGCATTTAGGACTTATTTATGTTATTATGTTTATGCACTTTGCCTGTGCTGTCTATAATTTGACTCCTTTTTATTCAAAGACAGCTAACATATGCAGACTTTTAAAGCTTTTTTTACATTTCTATTGGTGTTAAATTTCTATTGGTGTTACTTTTGCACATGTATTACTGGCGTCTTTAAAAAATATGAATATTATTTAGTTTACTTATGTTACAGTATTTTATTTTCCTGGTGTTACTTTTGCACATGTATTACTGGCGTCTTTAAAAAATATGAATATTATTTAGTTTACTTATGTTACAGTATTTTATTTTCCTGGTGTTACTTTTGCACATGTATTACTGTTTTTCTTGTTTTTGTGTAAAATCTCGGTCAGGCAGGCACGAACACACACAGACACAACACAGAACCCACACACAACAAACACACATAACATACAAAACACACACAACACATACAACACACACGACAAACATACACACACAACATACAGAACACATACAACACATGCGACACACACAACACACACACAACAAACACACAGAACACACGCACACACAAGAAATAGACATTTAGGACTTATTTATGTTATTATGTTTATGCACTTTGCCTGTGCTGTCTATAATTTGACTCCTTTTTATTCAAAGACAGCTAACATATGCAGACTTTTAAAGCTTTTTTACATTTCTATTGGTGTTACATTTCTATTGGTGTTACTTTTGCACATGTATTACTGGATTCTTTAAAAATATGAATATTATCTAGTTTACTTATGTTGCAGTATTTTATTTTCCTGGTGTTCCTTTTGCACATGTATTACTGGCGTCTTTAAAAAATATGAATATTATTTAGTTTACTTATGTTACAGTATTTTATTTTCCTGGTGTTACTTTTGCACATGTATTACTGTTTTTCTTGTTTTTGTGTAAAATCTCGGTCAGGCAGGCACGAACACACACACACACACAACACAGAACCCACACACAACAAACACACATAACATACAAAACACACACAACACATACAACACACACGACAAACATACACACACAACATACAGAACACATACAACACATGCGACACACACAACACACACACAACAAACACACAGAACACACACACACAAGAAATAGGCATTTAGGACTTATTTATGTTATTATGTTTATGCACTTTGCCTGTGCTGTCTATAATTTGACTCCTTTTTATTCAAAGACAGCTAACATATGCAGACTTTTAAAGCTTTTTTACATTTCTATTGGTGTCTGGCACACAGGTATATTGAGGGGGTCTATGGGTGACCACATACCCTCGGAGAGCTGTTCAATTTCTCTGTTTTCAGGAGTAACTTGCGGTATGGCGACTGCGCTATTGGCGTCCCGAGTTATGCAGGGACTAGCGTTCTGCGATGGACGTCTCTCTCTTGAAACGTTCGTATATTTCTGATGGGGAATCTTGGGGCTTGGATTCCCGGGTTGTTTTGGTGCCGCGTAGCATTCATCACGATCCACAACACAGATGGGCGAAAGAGATGTTGTTCTCGCCGCCGTATTAGCTCTTTGTGGTTGATTCTCTGCAGCTCCGTAATTACGCCGGTGCAAAACTCGTTGCTGAAGAGGCGACGTATCTAAAAGAAAAGATACAAGTGGCGGTTAGCCGCGAAACGGAGCAAAATTGGAAGAGCTAAACGGCGACGCTTAGCTATGATCCTGCGTAATATTTGAAAAGTTAACGGGGACAGTTACCCATGAAATCATTTGTAACAATATTTACATAAACCTGTATAGAGCAGCCCAGATATATACTTACAAGTATGAAGCGGGAATTGCCCCACAACAGCTCCTGGTTTAACGAGCGGCGCAATGCTCAAAATCGCCGAGATGGGAATGTTCTCTTTTTCAAGCTGTATTTTCCGGGCAACTAGATTAGCGGGTGTAAGTAAAAATATAACGATTAGCTAACACAGAATTGATTTTCTACACAAAACTGCAGCGTTGTTTCTACACAAAACTGCAGCGTTGAGACGGATATATATATATATATATATTTTTTTTTTTTCAAAATGAATTTTCTGACAGTTAGTTAGCAGCTGTGAGTAAATATGAGCATTACACAAAAGTGAGAATCGCCTGTATTTCAAGTGAACAGATACATTTTCTATTCTTGAAACACCTGCATAACGAGCTGCCGCGTCTTTTAGGCGCATCGGGTATCAATGAAATTGCAGGGTTCATGACATCTATGATCTCCACGTCTGAACCCAGCGTATCGCATGGCTCGGGAACACACCAGTTTTCAGCCATATCGGCCGATGTCTTCGTGTCAGTATCTGTATGAGAAATTGCGCGTAGTTCGTGTTTACATACAGAGGATTAAAGCAACTGACATAGTATAATATAGTTTTACGGCATAAACATATTTGCGGTGTAAAATTAATATAGCAAGACTTATGCCGCTATATATTAATAATTCAGTATTATATTGCTGGCTACCGCTATTATTTGTTTTATTAATTTAATCATATATTTATTATGACATAATTTGTGTAATACAATAGTTAATAGATGCTATAGTTTTACGCCATAAACAGTATATATTAACATAGATAATGTATATATATTTAGCTTTCTTACATGTGATACATGAAAGATAAATATCTTTGTACCGTGTTACAATGACATTTTTCCCTATCTAAAAGCAAAAAGGCGCGCCTAATTACCCATGATGAGGTGAAGAGCAGGCCCATTATCGGCTAGCGGCTCCATGGCTTCAATGCGCTCATAATTCTGCGTTATGAAATTATTGCGCCAATCGGGCGACATACACGGCTCTTAAATAAGAAAGAATGCATGAATATATAATTAATATAAATTACTTATAATATAATGACACAATCAGAATGAGTCAATACTCTGTACATTATACGTGTATAATACTGAGTTAATACATGCTTTAATTGCATGTATGGTTGTGTTCTGGGTGTTAACAGAAGGCGTGTGGTGGGGCGTAACTGGGTGTGTTTCTGGGTGTTAACAGCGGGCTTGTTTTCTGACACTCAGGATAAATCGGTGGGTGGTAATTTCTCTTTAAATACATGGATAGTTCCTCCAAGCTTGAGAAGCAGAATCTTAAACACCATTTTTCTGGGACTCTGATCAGCTGCGCTACTCTCTGAAAAAGTAAGTGTTTACTGTTTTATTTGCGGCCTAATATTATCATTGCCTGTAATGCATATTTTTGTAACGTAGTTTTAACCCCTTCCCGACCTTTGACGCATACGCTGCGTCATGAAAGTCGGTGCCATTCCGACCCATGACGCAGCATATGCGTCATGGAAAGATCGCGTCCCTGCAGGCCGGGTGAAAGGGTTAACTCCCATTTCACCCGATCTGCAGGGACAGGGGGAGTGGTAGTTTAGCCCAGGGGGGGTGGCTTCACCCCCTCGTGGCTACGATCGCTCTGATTGGCTGTTGAAAGTGAAACTGCCAATCAGAGCGATTTGTAATATTTCACCTAAAAAACTGGTGAAATATTACAATCCAGCCATGGCCGATGCTGCAATATCATCGGCCATGGCTGGAAACACTTATGTGCACCCACCCCACCCCTCCGATCGCCCCCCCAGCCCCCCGATCTGTGGTCCGCTCCCCTCAGTCCTGTGCTCCGCTCCCCCGTCCTCCTGTCCGCTTCCCCGTGCACCAATCACACCCCCTGTGCTGCAATCAAACCCCCCCGCACTCCGATCCCCCCCCCCGCACACAGCGACCCCCCCGTGCTCCAATCCACCCCCCCCCGCACAGCGATCCCTCACCCCGTGCTCCAATCCTTCCCCGTGCTCCAATCCTCCCTCCCGTGTTCCGATCCACCCCCCCATGATCCGATCCACCCCCCCGTGCTCCGACGCCCCCCCCGTGCCCTGATCTCCCCCCCCTTATACTTACCTGGCCGCCCGAGGTCCGTCCGTCTTCTTTCCTGGGCGCCGCCATCTTCCAAAATGGCGGGCGCATGTGCAGTGCGCCCGCCGAATCTGCCGGCCGGCAGATTCGTTCCAGAGTGAATTTTGATCACTGAGATATATCCTATCTCAGTGATCAAAATAAAAAAAATAGTAAATGACCCCCCCCTTTGTCACCCCCATAGATAGGGACAATAAAAAAAATAAAGAATTTTTTTTTTTTTCACTAAGGTTGGGGTAAGAACTAGGGTTAGGGTTAGGGGTAGGGTTAGGGGTAGGGTTAGGGTTAGGGGTAGGGTTAGGGTTAGGGGTAGGGTTAGGGGTAGGGGTAGGGTTAGGGCTAGGGTTAGGGGTAGGGTTAGGGCTAGGGTTAGGGTTAGGGTTAGGGGTAGGGTTAGGGCTAGGGTTAGGGTTTCGGTATGTGCACACGTATTCTGGTCCTATGCGGATTTTTCCGCAGCGGATTTGAAAAATCCACAGTGCTAAACCGCTGCCGATTTATCGTGGATTTACCGCGGTTTTTCTGCGCATTTCACTGCGGTTTTACAACTGCGATTTTCTATTGGAGCAGTTCTAAAACCGCTGCGGAATCCGCAGAAAGAAGTGACATGCTGCGGAATGTAAACCGCTGCGTTTCCGTGCAGTTTTTCCGCAGCATGTGTACAGCGATTTTTGGTTCCCATAGGTTCACATTGAACTGTACACTCATGGGAAACTGCTGCGGATCCGCAGCGTTTTCCGCAGCGTGTGCACATACCTTTAGAATTAGGCTATGTGCACACGGTGCGGATTGGCCGCTGCGGATTCGCAGCAGTGTTCCATCGGGTTTACAGTACCATGTAAACATATGGAAAACCAAATCCGCTGTGCCCATGGTGCAGAAAATACCGCGCGGGAACGCTGCGTTGTATTTTCCGCAGCATGCCAATTCTTTGTGCGGATTCCGCAGCGTTTTACACCTGTTCCTCAATAGGAATCCACAGGTGAAATCCGCACAAAAAACACTGGAAATCCACGGTAAATCCACAGGTAAAACGCAGTGCCTTTTACCCGCGGATTTTTCAAAAATGATGCTGAAAAATCTCATACGAATCCGCAACGTTGGCACATAGCCTTAGAGTTGGGTTGGAATTAGGGTTGTGGTTAGGGTTAGGGGTGTGTTGGGGTTAGGGTTGTGGTTAGGGGAGTGTTGGGGTTAGGGTTGTGATTAGGGTTACGGCTACAGTTGGGATAAGGGTTAGGGGTGTGTTGGAGGTAGAATTGAGGGGTTTCCACTGTTTAGGCACTTCAGGGGGTCTCCAAACGCAACATGGCGCCACCATTGATTCCAGCCAATCTTGTATTCAAAAATTCAAATGGTGCTCCCTCACTTCCGAACCCCGACGTGTGCCCAAACAGTGGTTTACCCCCACATATGGGGTACCAGCATACTCAGGACAAACTGCGCAACAATTACTGGGGTCCAATTTCTCCTGTTACCCTTGAGAAAATAAAAAATTGCTTGCTAAAACATCATTTTTGAGGAAAGAAAAATGATTTTTTATTTTCACGGCTCTGCGTTGTAAACGTCTGTGAAGCACTTGGGGGTTCAAAGTGCTCACCACATATCTAGATAAGTTCCTTGGGGGGTCTAGTTTCCAAAATGGGGTCACTTGTGGGGGGTTTCTACTGTTTAGGCACACCAGGGGCTCTGCAAACGCAACGTGACGCCCGCAGACCATTCCATCAAAGTCTGCATTTCAAAAGTCACTACTTCCCTTCTGAGCCCCCACGTGTGCCCAAACAGTGGTTTACCCCCACACATGGGGCATCAGCGTACTCAGGAGAAACTGGACAACAACTTTTGTGGTCCAATTTCTCCTGTAACCCTTGGGAAAATAAAAAATTCTGGGCTAAAAAATTATTTTTGAGGAAAGAAAACGTATTTATTATTTTCACTGCTCTGTGTTATGAACTTCTGTGAAGCACTTGGGGGTTCAAAGTGCTCACCTCACATCTAGATAAGTTCCTTTCGGGGTCTAGTTTCCAAAATGGGGTCACTTGTGGGGGGTTTCTACTGTTTAGCCACATCAGGGGCTCTGCAAACGCAACGTGACGCCCGCAGAGCATTCCATCAAAGTCTGCATTTCAAAACGTCACTACTTCACTTCCGAGCCCCAGCATGTGCCTAAACAGTGGTTTACCCCCACATATGGGGTATCAGCGTACTCAGGAGAAACTGGACAACAACTTTTGGGGTCAAATTTCTCCTGTTACCCTTGGGAAAATAAAAAATTGCGGGCTAAAATTCATTTTTGAGAAAATAATTTTTTTTTTTTATTTTCATGGCTCTGCGTTATAAACTTCTGTGAAGCACTTGAGGGTTCAAAGTGCTCACTACACATCTAGATTAGTTCCTTTGGGGGTCTAGTTTCCAAAATGGGGTAATTTGTGGGGGATCTCCAATGTTTAGGCACACAGGGGCTCTCCAAACGCGACATGGTGTCCGCTAATGATTGGAGATAATTTTCCATTTAAAAAGCCAAATGGCGTGCCTTCCCTTCTGAGCCCTGCCGTGCGCCCAAACAGTGGTTTACCCCCACATATGGGGTATCTGCATACTCAGGACAAACTGGACAACAACATTTGTGGTCCAATTTCTCCTATTACCATTGGCAAAATAGGAAATTCCAGGCTAAAAAATCAATTTTGAGAAAAGAAAAATTATTTTTTATTTTCATGGCTCTGCATTATAAACTTCTGTGAAGCACCTGGGGGTTTAAAGTGCTCAGTATGCATCTAGATAAGTTCCTTGGGGGGTCTAGTTTCCAAAATGGGGTCACTTGTGGGGGAGCTCCATTGCATAGGCACACAGGGGCTCTCCAAATGCGACATGGTGTCCGCTAACAATTGGAGCTAATTTTCCATTCAAAAAGTTAAAAGGCGCGCCTTCCCTTCCGAGCCCTGCCGTGTGCCCAAACAGTGGTTTACCCCCACATATGAGGTATCGGCGTACTCGGGAGAAATTGCTCAACAAATTTTAGGATCCATTTTATCCTATTGCCCATGTGAAAATGAAAAAATTGAGGCGAAAATAAATTTTTTGTGAAAAAAAAGTACTTTTTCATTTTTACGGATCAATTTGTGAAGCACCTGAGGGTTTAAAGTGCTCACTAGGCATCTAGATAAGTTCCTTGGGGGGTCCAGTTTCCAAAATGGGGTCACTTGTGGGGGAGCTCCAATGTTTAAGCACACAGGGTCTCTCCAAACGCGACATGGTGTCCGCTATCGATGGAGATAATTTTTCATTCAAAAAGTCAAATGGCGCTCCTTCCCTTCCGAGCCTTACCATGTGCCCAAACAGTGGTTTACCCCCACATGTGAAGTATCGGTGTACTCAGGAGAAATTGCCAAACAAATTTTAGGATCCATTTTATCCTGTTGTCCATGTGAAAATGAAAAAATTGAGGCTAAAAGAATTTTTTTGTGAAAAAAAAGTACTTTTTCATTTTTACGGATCAATTTGTGAAGCACCTGGGGGTTTAAAGGGCTCACTATGCATCTAGATAAGTTCCTTGGGGCGTCTAGTTTCCAAAATGGGGTCACTTGTGGGGGAGCTCCAATTT
This sequence comes from Ranitomeya imitator, assembly GCF_032444005.1. NCBI lineage: Eukaryota > Metazoa > Chordata > Amphibia > Anura > Dendrobatidae > Ranitomeya > Ranitomeya imitator. The sequence goes on from NC_091284.1 coordinate 177,932,989, forward strand.
TTAGGCACACGGGGGCTCTCCAAATGTGACATGGTGTCCGCTAAAGAGTGCAGCCAATTTTTCATTCAAAAAGTCAAATGGCGCTCCTTCCCTTCCAAGCCCTGCCGTGCGCCCAAACAGTGGTTTACCCCCACATATGAGGTATCAGCGTACTCAGGACAAATTGGACAACAACGTACGTGGTTCAGTTTCTCCTTTTACCATTGGGAAAATAAAAAAATTGTTGCTGAAAAATCATTTTTGTGACTAAAAAGTTAAATGTTCATTTTTTCCTTCCATGTTGCTTCTGCTGCTGTGAAGCACCTGAAGGGTTAATAAACTTCTTGAATGTGGTTTTGTGCACCTTGAGGGGTGCAGTTTTTAGAATGGTGTCACTTTTGGGTATTTTCAGCCATATAGACCCCTCAAACTGACTTCAAATGTGAGGTGGTCCCTAAAAAAAATGGTTTTGTAAATTTCGTTGTAAAAATGAGAAATCGCTGGTCAAATTTTAACCCTTATAACTTCCTAGCAAAAAAAAATTTTGTTTCCAAAATTGTGCTGATGTAAAGTAGACGTGTGGGAAATGTTATTTATTAACTATTTTGTGTCACATAACTCTCTGGTTTAACAGAATAAAAATTCAAAATGTGAAAATTGCGAAATTTTCAAAATTTTCGCCAAATTTCCGTTTTTATCACAAATAAACACAGAATTTATTGACCTAAATTTACCACTAACATGAAGCCCAATATGTCACGAAAAAACAATCTCAGAACCGCTAGGATCCATTGAAGCGTTCCTGAGTTATTACCTCATGAAGGGACACTGGTCAGAATTGCAAAAAACGGCAAGGTCTTTAAGGTCAAAATAGGCTGGGTCATGAAGGGGTTAAACTGTATTTATTGGCGGAGCAGTTATAGATAAAACTTTTCCCCTATTTATTTAAGATGGAAGTCCAATACCCTCGCGATCAATGCAGCCCACTTCTTGCAAGCACACAATTAGGTATTATACGCGTATAATGTACAGAGTATTGACTCATTCTGATTGTGTCATTATATTATAAGTAATTTATATTAATTATTTATTCATGCATTCTTTCTTATTTAAGAGCCGTGTATGTCGCCCGATTGGCGCAATAATTTCATAACGCAGAATTATGAGCGCATTGAAGCCATGGAGCCGCTAGCCGATAATGGGCCTGCTCTTCACCTCATCATGGGTAATTAGGCGCGCCTTTTTGCTTTTAGATAGGGAAAAATGTCATTGTAACACGGTACAAAGATATTTATCTTTCATGTATCACATGTAAGAAAGCTAAATATATATACATTATCTATGTTAATATATACTGTTTATGGCGTAAAACTATAGCATCTATTAACTATTGTATTACACAAATTATGTCATAATAAATATATGATTAAATTAATAAAACAAATAATAGCGGTAGCCAGCAATATAATACTGAATTATTAATATATAGCGGCATAAGTCTTGCTATATTAATTTTACACCGCAAATATGTTTATGCCGTAAAACTATATTATACTATGTCAGTTGCTTTAATCCTCTGTATGTAAACACGAACTACGCGCAATTTCTCATACAGATACTGACACGAAGACATCGGCCGATATGGCTGAAAACTGGTGTGTTCCCGAGCCATGCGATACGCTGGGTTCAGACGTGGAGATCATAGATGTCATGAACCCTGCAATTTCATTGGTACCCGATGCGCCTAAAAGACGCGGCAGCTCGTTACGCAGGTGTTTCAAGAATAGAAAAGGTATCTGTTCACTTGAAATACAGGCGATTCTCACTTTTGTGTAATGCTCATATTTACTTACAGCTGCTAACTAACTGTCAGAAAATTCATTTAAAAAAAAAAAAAATATATATATATATATATATCCGTCTCAACGCTGCAGTTTTGTGTAGAAACAACGCTGCAGTTTTGTGTAGAAAATCAATTCTGTGTTAGCTAATCGTTATATTTTTACTTGCACCCGCTAATCTAGTTGCCCGGAAAATACAGCTTGAAAAAGAGAATATTCCCATCTCGGCGAGTTTGAGCATTGCGCAGCCCGTTAAACCAGGAGCTGTTGTGGGGCAATTCCCGCTTCATACTTGTAAGTATATATCTGGGCTGCTCTGTACAGGTTTATGTAAATATTGTTACAATGATTTCATGGGTAACTGTCCCCGTTAACTTTTCAAATATTACGCAGGATCATAGCTAAGCGTCGCCGTTTAGCTCTTCCAATTTTGCTCCGTTTCGCGGCTAACCGCCACTTGTATCTTTTCTTTTAGATACGTCGCCTCTTCAGCAACGAGTTTTGCACCGGCGTAATTACGGAGCTGCAGAGAATCAACCACAAAGAGCTAATACGGTGGCGAGAACAACATCTCTTTCGCCCATCTGTGTTGTGGATCGTGATGAATGCTACGCGGCACCAAAACAACCCGGGAATCCAAGCCCCAAGATTCCCCATCAGAAATATACGAACGTTTCAAGAGAGAGACGTGCATCGCAGAACGCTAGTCCCTGCATAACTCGGGACGCCAATAGCGCAGTCGCCATACCGCAAGTTACTCCTGAAAACAGAGAAATTGAACAGCTCTCCGAGGGTATGTGGTCACCCATAGACCCCCTCAATATACCTGTGTGCCAGACACCAATAGAAATGTAAAAAAGCTTTAAAAGTCTGCATATGTTAGCTGTCTTTGAATAAAAAGGAGTCAAATTATAGACAGCACAGGCAAAGTGCATAAACATAATAACATAAATAAGTCCTAAATGCCTATTTCTTGTGTGTGTGTGTTCTGTGTGTTTGTTGTGTGTGTGTTGTGTGTGTCGCATGTGTTGTATGTGTTCTGTATGTTGTGTGTGTATGTTTGTCGTGTGTGTTGTATGTGTTGTGTGTGTTTTGTATGTTATGTGTGTTTGTTGTGTGTGGGTTCTGTGTTGTGTGTGTGTCGCATGTGTTTTATGTGTTCTGTATGTTGTGTGTGTATGTTTGTCGTGTGTGTTGTATGTGTTGTGTGTGTTTTGTATGTTATGTGTGTTTGTTGTGTGTGGGTTCTGTGTTGTGTGTGTGTGTGTCGCATGTGTTGTATGTGTTCTGTATGTTGTGTGTGTATGTTTTTCATGTGTGTTGTATGTGTTGTGTGTGTTTTGTATGTTATGTGTGTTTGTTGTGTGTGGGTTCTGTGTTGTGTGTGTGTGTGTGTTCGTGCCTGCCTGACTGAGATTTTACACAAAAACAAGAAAAACAGTAATACATGTGCAAAAGTAACACCAGGAAAATAAAATACTGTAACATAAGTAAACTAAATAATATTCATATTTTTTAAAGACGCCAGTAATACATGTGCAAAAGTAACACCAGGAAAATAAAATACTGCAACATAAGTAAACTAAATAATATTCATATTTTTAAAGAAGCCAGTAATACATGTGCAAAAGTAACACCAGGAAAATAAAATACTGCAACATAATCTGCAACATAAGTAAACTAGATAATATTCATATTTTTAAAAAAGCCAGTAATACATGTGCAAAAGTAACACCAATAGAAATGTAACACCAATAGAAATGTAAAAAAGCTTTAAAAGTCTGTATATGTTAGATGTCTTTGAATAAAAAGGAGTCAAATTATAGACAGCACAGGCACCTGTAAAATTAATATGTGCTAAAATAATGTAGAATTAAAGAAAGCTGGAATAATATAGGGGATGTGTCACACCCTTTTGAGATATCAAAAATACTATATGTGGACAGCATATGAATAAAGTGCAAAAATCACTGACCTATGTGGACAGCATATTAATAAAGTGCAAAAAATCACTGACCTATGTGGTCAGCATATTAATAAAGTGCAAAAACATGATAACATAAATAAATCCTATGAGATCCCTAGTAAGGCCGTTGCTGTTAGCTAACTTAAAGTGTGTTTCCTTTTTTCTGATTGTGTAAAGTGAGTGCGGTTAGCTTAAAATGTGTTCTTTATTTCCAATTAGTTCTGACAATAAAACATTTTAATGAACATAACACGCTGTACAGAATGCCGTATGTAATCGTACAGATCCTAGGATATAATTATATACCACGGTCATCTAATAGTGGATTATCAAAAAGCTAATTTATTTTGTAAGAAGTGTAATGATGTATGTTCATTGTACTATTTAATGTTTTTACTTTTTATATTCTGTAAGAATTTTTATAGTATTGAAATGTCTTTTAGATGTTGTTTTATTGTGAGAAATAAAATCTTTTAAAATTTTACAATAACGTGTCTTTGGTTTTATATTCGTATAAAACACAACGCTTATAAACCACTGACCCTCAGATGACACCTACAGCTACAAAGAGAAAGCGAATACAAAAACAAATGACCCACAGATAACATCTACAGGCACAGAGAGAAAGCGAATACAAAAACAAATGACCCCTCAGATAACAACTACAGCCACATCAGGAACAAAGAGAAAGCGAATACAAAAACAAATGACCCCTCAGATAACAACTACAGGAACAAAGAGAAAGCGAATACAAAAACAAATGACCCCTTAGATAACAACTACAGCCACATCAGGAACAAAGAGAAAGCGAATACAAAAACAAATGACCCCTCAGATAACAACTACCTTTTCCCAGAATCAAATTAACAATATCAAACATGCTGCGTTATAAAAACATAAATAAAACACACTGCCCGGCAAATGACCTCTGAGGCACAAACAGAAAATCTGTCTTTTCTGTTTGTGTAAATAAGGTGACCATCATTTAGTTAATGGTCAGTAGAGACACAAATAAACAGCTGGGTGTGTTATAAAACAAAGTTCTGCACTATATGTGTACACTGTGAATAAAACACAGCTTACAGAATCAAGCTCGGGCTACGTATAAAATCTAATATAAAACAAATACGAGAATAATATCAAACTATATCAAACTATATCAAAAGGGGAAATCAAACAAGGAGGGACAGCTGGATACCAGCCGTCAGACAAGGGGAGGGGAGGGGTTACACACTTTGATACACTTTGATAGGGGCGGGGCACCTGTCAGATTGAGTTTGACAAAACCACCTGATTATACACTACTAACATGCATGCCAAGTGGCCGCTGGATACACATCTATTATGGCAGTCCAGTCGAACCGTCTCCAACATGGAATTGTGAATTATGGACGCATCGTCCGAGGTACCGGCTCATAAATATATTCTCCTCGCCCTAAAGAAATTGTGCATCTAACAGTGCGACTCCCGTGGCGGTGGGAGGTCTGAAACCCGAGATATAGGGATCAGCCTCCCACAGGGACCAAATGGGTCCAGGTTTGATCCCAGTACGACCGGCAGAACAAACCACAGGCGCTGGTACTGCCCGTGTGCTGATCCGATCATCCTGAGAGAAGTTATCCCATTTATTAGATATTGGAATAAATCTTGCAGGGAGGCAGAGGGGGTGGAGATTGCTAAGCCCACCCAGCTGCAGGTGGGGGGGCTCAGCCAGGTTTAAGAAGAGCTGAGGTCACTGGGAGTGTCTCACTCCACAGAAGAAGATGATGATGATATCTTAAGGAACAGGGTATGCCAGCCAGAGGGGAGCAAGCACATGCTTTCTGGGGGCTGCACGGCAACTAAGTTTTGGACCTGCGGAATGCTGCGCCCCCCCGGCTTCCACAAGCGACCTTCAACCTGGTAAATTGACCTCCAGCTTTATACCATTAAGCCTTGTATTATTATTGTTATATTGTACTCTGACTGTAACTCTTGATATAGTTTGATTGTATATTTCTTGTAATTACCTAGTGAGCCCTTAAGGCAATTAAATCATAAATTAATTTTGGGCTGATCCTTTTACTCTGATTGCGAATCTTAGAATACCCAGTGTGGGTAACAGGGCAGTCTCCCCGGTGGCCATTTGCTCTAGGTGCAGTTCCTTTACTGACCTGAAAGACAAAGGGGGCGCTGGAGAGTTGGGCCTGGGTAGTGACGTCACGGATTGGTGACATGGGAGGAAGGGATAATCCTTCACAGGGTCATTTTGAAAATTTGGTGATGCCATTTGGGTTGACAAACGCGCCTGCAGTATTTCAACATTTCATAAATGATGTGTTCTCGCATGTTTTGGGGAAATTCGTTATTGTGTACCTTGATGACATTCTCATATATTCTTGCGACAGTGATACTCATTTAGAGCATGTCAGGCAGGTGTTACAGCTTCTCAGAGAGAATAAGCTTTATGCAAAACTTGAGAAATGTGTATTTTCGGTTCAGGAGTTGCCTTTCTTGGGTTATATTGGGCCGCTTCTGGTTTTAAAATGGACGCCGCTAAGGTGCAAGCGGTGCTGCGTTGGGAACGGCCTGATAACCTAAAAGCGCTTCAGCGGTTCCTTGGGTTTTCTAACTACTATAGGAAGTTTATCAAAGATTTTTCTACCATTGCTAAACCGCTTACTGACATGACGAAAAAGGGTACCAATTTCTCCGTCTGGCCTGAAGCTGCTGTGCGCGCATTTGAATTTCTTAAGAACAGTTTTGCTTCGGCCCCCATTCTGGTGCAGCTGGACATATCAAAACCATTTACCGTGGAAGTCGATGCGTCTGAGGTTGGTTTGGGGGCGGTGCTGTCACAAGGCTCATCCTTGAGCGAGTTGCAGCCTTGCACCTATTTCTCCAAGAAACTGTCGCCTGCCGAATGTAACTACGATATCGGCAACAGGGAGTTGTTGGCTATCAAGTTGTCCTTTGAGGAATGGTGACACTTTTTGGAGGGGTCGGTTCACCAGGTTACTGTTATTACCGACCATAAGAATTTGCTCTATTTGGAGTCTGCCAAGCGTCTGTCCTCCAGGCAGGCTCGCTGGGCATTGTTTTTCTCGCGGTTCAACTTTTTTGTTACTTACTGACCTGGGTCTAAGAACACTAAAGCGGATGCTTTGTCCAGGTGTTTTCCGGGGGGAGAACCTCGGGAATAACCCGTACCCATCCTCCAAAAGGGTGTAGTGGTCTCGGCTCTCAAAACCGAGGTTGAGGCTGAGATTGCCAAGGCTCAGGAGGAGGTACCACCTGAGCTTCCCATTAACAAATACTTTGTACCGCTCCATCTTCGCCTAAAGGTATTGGCGGAGCATCATGATGCTGTCCTGGCTGGCCACCCAGGGGTTAGGGGTACTTTGGCGTTGGTGTCACGTCGGTTTTGGTGGCCCAAAATCCGACAGGACGTGGTCTCATACGTGTCAGCATGCACCACGTGCACTAAGGCTAAGACGCCCCGCTCCCGTCCTGCTGGCACACTACTTCCTCTCGAGGTACCCAGTAGGCCGTGGACGGAGATCTCCATGGATTTTATCACAGACTTGCCCTCCTCAGCTGGGAACACGGTCATCTTGGTGATTGTTGATCGGTTCTCAAAGATGTCGCACTTTGTGTCCTTACCTTCGTTGCCTAACGCTAAGACTCTAGCTCAGTCATTTGTGCAGGAGGTGGTCAGACTTCATGTGGTCCCGTCTGACATCGTGTCTGATAGGGGTTCTCAGTTTGTGGCAAAATTTTGGAAAGCATTTTGCTCACGGCTGGGGATCAAGTTGTCACAATCTTCGGCGTTTCATCCTCTGTCAAATGGTCAGACCAAGCGGATGAACCAAAATTTGGAGCAGTACTTATGCTGCTTTGTTTCTGACAACCAGGAGGAGTGGTCGACGTTCCTTCCTTTGGCTGAGTTTGCCATAAATAATCACCGCCAGGAATCTTCTGGGGAGTCTCCATTTTTTTGTGTTTACGGGCACCATCCTCAATTTTGTACTTTGAGTCCGGCGTCCCGGGGGAGGACCAGTTAGGAGCACAACTGTCATCAGTCTGGAGGAGAGTGGGAGCAAGGTACAAACGTGTGGCTGACAGTAGACGTGTGCCAGGTCCGGACCTGAGTGTGGGAGACTGGGTGTGGTTGTCCACAAAAAACATAAGACTCAAAATACCATCCCTTAAATTGGGTCCAAGGTTTATTGGTCCATTTAGGGTCACTGCCATCATTAACTCGGTAGCCTACCGTTTGGAGCTCCCTACGGTAAATAAGATTCACAATGTGTTCCACAGGTCTTTATTAAAAAGGTGGTGGGTTCCGTAAATGAGGCGCCGATGCCACCTCCAGTTTTGGTGGATGGCAATTTAGAGTTTGAAGTTTCCGAGGTGGTTGACTCTTGAGTAGTGCGCCACACTTTACAATACCTGGTACACTGGCGTGGTTATGGGCCTGAGGAGAGGTCTTGGGTACCAGCCTCGGACATTCATGCGGACCGGCTGGTCAGTATGTTTCACCGCCGCCATCCGGACAAGCCGGGTCCTATAAGTCATGAGGGCCCTGGGGTCCCTCGTAGAAGGCGGGGTACTGTCATGTTGGCTGCTATTCACACTAGGGCGTCCAACAGACAGCGGTAATTCAGCATTTGTCCACTATGCGCTCAGTGGTGCCGGCTAGATTTTATCTAGGTTGTCCGGGGTTAATCTAGCTGGTACTCGGATTGGAGGCTGGGTCACGCCCATGGCCTTTAAATAGTTCTTCTGAACTTTGGGCATCGCCGATTATAGCTTGTGTCTTGTACCTGGTGATCTCGGCTCTGAGTGGTGGTCTTGGAGTGGAAATATCATATCTGGTGGTGTATGATCCTTTGTCATATTTCTCCTTCCTATTTGAGTTTTGTTTTGCCCTGTGCACATTATAGTGTTTTCCTAAGTGTGTTTGCGGCGTGGTGCGTTTTTGGTTTTCCCTGTCTGTGCTTTCTGTAGGGGTTGGTGTGAGGAATTATCACTGGCTGGAGGGTGGAGGTTTCAGATTAGTACTGAAACAGGAATCAGGGTCAGGCCTGGCGGCCCAGACAAGCACACCATCAGTATAATCTCTGGGAGAGGGACAGACAGGGTTTCCCTAGTCTGAGGGATATCGCAGGGGCCCGGGTTATTAGCTTTGCCTACCTAGGCTCCCCGTGACAGGTGGACATTGGTGTCCAAGATGGAGACATTAAATAAAGGGTGACATAATTACTGTATTGAGGTCAGGATGAGGAACATACATTATTGGTTTATGGTGGCAAATGGGGACATAATTGCTGTAGGGGCCAATCAGGGGACATTATTACGGCTGTAATTTACTTTTGATCTTACTGTCTTCCATGGGGAGAACAAAAGGGTCCTGCGACTGAGCAGGGTGGCACTATGTCTTTTTTTCTTCATCTGACATAGTATAGAAGTCGAGGAAAATAGTGGGAAATGTGCTCTGGAAGCGATCAGCTATAGCTAGCTGTGTTATTTTCTGCAGAGACGAGTCTTTGCTGGAAGAAGTAATGGCGGTCTGCACTGGATGAAGAAAAAAGGCCTCAACTACAGATGTCACCGGTGAGCCAGTGTGTTGCTTGTACACTTACACTATATACTGTGTACAGAGCTCCTTTGTATAATGTCACTGGTGATCACTGTATTATGTGTACACTGACACTATATTATTATTATTATTTATTTATATAGCACCATTGATTCCATGGTGCTGTACATGAGAAGGGGTTACATACAAGTTACAAATATCACATACAGTAAACAAACTAACAATGACGGACTGATACAGAGGGGCGAGGACCCTGCCCTTGCGGGCTTACATTCTACAGTATATACAGAGCTCCTATGTGTAATGTCACTGGTGGTCACTGTATTACCTGTACACTGACACTATATACAGAGGTACTGTGTACATTGTCACTGGTGGTAATAACAGTGTTATTAGTATTGTGGTTTGTATTCATAATCAATATTGTAGTATTCGGGCACTATGTGTTGGTAATTTGTGGTCTGGTCACGGCGTGGCACTATTTCTCCTTGTATGTGGTATTATGTGGTCCCTATATGCTGGTAATATTAATTTTTATTTATTTTTAGTCATTTATATAGCGCTATTAATTTCACAGCGCTTTACATACATTATTGCCACTGTCCCGATGGGGTTCACAATCTAGATTCCCTAGCAGTATGTCTTTGTAAATGTGGGCGGAAACTAGAGTACCCAGAGGAAACTCACGCAAACACGGGGAGAACATACAAACTCATTGCAGATGTTGTCCTTGGTGGGATTTGAACCCAGGACCCCAGCGCTGCAAGGCAGCAGTGCTAACCTCTGAACCGTGCTGCCTTAATATGTCATATTATTCGGTCACTTCCCCATTCTTCCAATTGGTTTCTAATGGTTGGATCTAAGCAATCACTTATCCTGTGGAGCCCATGGCGGTGATAACTTGTTTTAACCAAGAACCCCATTAATGTAAATTACCGTAATTATACATCCCAGTTATTGGGGCACACGGTAGATGTGCAGCAGCCGCCGGTGTTTTACAGCCAATGCTCCACTATAATGACAGAAATTTGCATATAGCTGTAGGGTGGGCCCCTAAAGTCCATGCCTCTGGTGGCCCCAGACACCCCAGTCTGACCTTGCTTATAATTCACCCCCACTAAACTGGTGATTGGACTCGCTCTCACCCTCGGTGGTTTTTGAGCCCGTGCCTGAGGACACCCTGAGTCAGATGCTGAGTCCAAGCGGGAATTCCCACCCTACACTAACCGGTAGTTAGGACAGAACTAACTGAACATTTACCGCACAGAGCATGCACAGCGCTGCTCTGGCAAACACCACTATCCACCCTAACTAGGGTCAGGAAAGTGCACGGCGTCGCACTGGCGGTTGCTGCTCAAGGACTGTAAGCTCGTGCCTTGTGCTGGATAGCACAGTCTGGCGCTAGGTAGCTCAATGATCCAATAGCAACCAACAACACTAGGGATGGGTATGATTAAGGAGATTTCACCAGAAACAGTCATACATCCACACACACACAATTTCAGTTTTATACTAGCGCTTGCGAGCCTTTTATAGATGTAGCCTTCCGGGACCTTCCTATTGGTCCAATCAGAGCCGCTACAGAACCTGAGCATGTGACCTCTGGCCTCCAATGAGAGGTCGTCCCATGGGCATGCTCAGTAGATGAAAAGCAGGACTTTGTCCCTGGAATGTCTGCTCGCTGCTGATCAATGCTGGTTACAAAGGCTGAACCTGGGGTGGCAGCTGTAATCAGATGCTCAGTATAAGCTTGAACCAGATGCTGGGACTGACATCTCTGCTGAGCAGAATGGGAGACTGCAGAGGAAGTGGTTTGAGATTCCCCCTGTGCAGCGGTAGGAACTTAACACCTAACAATGTGTCTGATCATGTCTCACACACAACGTGGGCAGTTAAGGTGATAAAATTAAATTTCCTGTTTAATGTTATTTCGCTCTTTTTTACAAACATGCAAAAAAGCAGCAAAAACACTGCGTGTGAACATAGCCCAAGGTGTGGAGAAGCATTTTTTTCCCTCTTATTTATTTTGCCTTATATACAAGTCATTATCCTGGAAACAATGTTTCTTAACATTTTTTCCCATCAAATCCATTTCACTCCCCATGCTGTTCCCATGTCATTTCAGCACTTTTTCTATCATTTTCAGCAATTTTTAGACCCCCTCCAGACCTTCGGGGGGTAGACTGCCGGAAAAATGCTCGAGTTTCCATTGACTGCCATTATACTCTTACTCTGGTCGAGCACACGAGCATTATGATCTGCTCAAGTTGAGTAACGACTTGAGTACCCAAACATTTTAGTGCTTGCTCATCACTATCATCTAACTTTTCAGGATGAACATCGGAGTGCTGTTGCATACACTTGTGTGACTGCAGCTTTAATCAATAGATCCCAAGAGGAGTAAGGGCCCTGCTAGCAAGCTTACCAACTATGAGAACTAACAATCTCTCGCTATGTGTTCTAAATCAGCACCCACCTTGACGTGGACATGGAGTCACTTATTCCGTTATAATATTTAATTGTCATACAGCATAAAACAGGCAGTGGTGAAGATATTATACACACTAGGGTCAAAGAGGGTACTAGTAGAGCCCAGGGGGCCACTATCTTCAATCACTGACACGTTTTCCTCCAGGCAATTCATGAAAGACATTCCTGGTACTATTTAAAACATTACCTATATGAATGCATTAAATATTATCAGGTGGCAAAATTCTTCCTCTCTCTATTATTATCTGAAACCGAACCCCCACAGTGCATGAACCATTTGAAGACATACAACTTGAACACTTCTACTCATCTATTTGATACAAGGCTGACTTTGCCTGGCTTCTAACCCCTTTTGAAAGATTGTGTATTGCCCCCTTATGTCCCTCGCATGCTATTTGAGCTATTTATAGAGTACTACAGTGCAGTGGCTCAGTGGTTAGCACTAATGCTTTGCATCACAGCGTCATGGGCTCAAATGCCACCAAGGAAAACCTCTACAAGAGGTTTGTATGTTCTTCCTGTGTTTATGTGAGTTTCCATCCATACTCTGACAGAAAATTTAGGTTGTAAGCCCCAGTGGGGTCAGATGATGTTTTCTGTAAAGTGCTGTGGAATGTAAAAGCGCTATATAAGGCAATACATAATAAATAATACTACTTGAATCAACTCCCTCACTTTCATAAGGTATGGGAAAGTGAGCATGAACACAAATTCACTATGGAACAATAGGCAAAATGCTTCAATCTGTCGCACAAATGAGAAACCAGTGATAAAATTTTATCCAGGTGGTACTGTGTTCCTATGGTTCTATATAAATGGTTCCCAGAAGTCTAAGATCATTTTGGGAAGGGTCATTCGGTTTTGTCAATAAGTGACCAGAAATGTGCTTACTAGAGAGCCAGCGGTTATTTTATTATCTATGTTTCCTATAGCTAGACTAGGTTATAGGCTATTACATCACCTTCTCCAGATTGCCAAAACAGTCATTCCGTGCCATTGGGAAACAACGTATACCCATCTTTGGAGGGATGGTTCTCAGAGAGAGCTTTGACATAACGTATGAAGGAACTATTGGCTCAATCCCAGGGTGAAATGAATGTTTCCCAGGAATTCAAACTTCAGTCTTAAGGTACCGTCACATTAAGCGACGCTGCAGCGATATAGACAACGAGCCGATCGCTGCAGCGTCGCTGTTAGGTCGCTATAGAGACGTCAAACACGGCAACACCAGAACGATGCAGGAGCGATCCAGTGACGTACTTATCGTTCTCGCTGGTTGTTAGCTCCATGTAAAAACATTGCTGGCATTGTTGCTTTTGCTGTCAAACATGACGAATCACGCCGACCTGACGACCAAATAAAGTTCAGGACTTCTAGCTCCGACCAGCGATGTCACAGCGGGATCCTGATCACTGCTGCGTGTCAAACACAACGAGATCGCTATCCAGGATGCTGCAACGTCACGGATCGTTGTCGTTATCGTTGTAAAGTTGCTCAGTGTGAAGGTACCTTTAGAGAGGTATTCACACTAGACACGTTAGGACCCATCAGTATTGAGACCACCTTGTTTTTGGTTGATGGACATGCATGAATTGGCCAAACTATGTGCTAAGCATCTTATTTTCTCCAAGTATCCAGAAGCAGTTTCTATTCATATTTCAAATATTACACATTGAAATGCTTTAGCACGACAGAGTGCAGCTTTTTTTGTTTATTGTAATGAATATGTTTGTAACTAAATGATCTTACTGGGAGACCTTTCTCTTTTCCCCTCTTTATAAGAGTTTATTGAGATGTTTACTTCACAATTCCCTTTGCATTTTGTTTTCTTAGCAGAATAAGACACCCCATCTCATTACCACTTCAAATTTTTGCAGCTATTTTATTCTTATCCTTGCTTCCTATGGATGTTCCTCCTACAGTTGTGCTCAAAAGTTTACATACCCTGGCAGAATTTTTGCTCTCTTGGCATTTTTTCAAAGAATATGAATGATAACACTCAAAAAAATTTCTCCACTCATAGTGGTTGGTTGAAGCCATTTATTGTCAAACTACTGTGTTTCCTCTTTTTAAACCATTATGATAACCCAAAACATTTAAATGACACTGATACCAAGTTTACTTACCCTGGTAATTTTGGCCTGGTAACATGCACAGAAGTTGACACAAATGGGTTTGACTGGTTACTAAAGGTAACATCCTCACCTGTGACATGTTTGCTGGTAATCACTGTGGGTGCATAAAAGCTGATTGAGTTTCTGGGATCCAGACAGACTCTTGCATCTTTCATCCAGCCACAGATGTTTCTGGATTGTGTGTCATGGGGAAAGCAAAAGAATTGTTAGCGAATCTATGGGAAAAGGTAGTTGAACTGTATAAAACAGGAAAGGGATACAAAAAGATACCCAAGGAAATGATAATGCCAGTCGGCAGCGCTCAAACTGTGATTAACAAATTAAAACTCAGGGTCTCTGTAAAAACAACGCCACGGTCAGGTAGACCAACAAAAATTGCCAGGAAAATTGTTTGGGATGCAAAGGAAAACCCACAAACAATATCGGCTGAAATACAGGACTCTCTGAAAACTAGCGGTGTGGCTGTTTCAAGAGGAACAATAAGGAGGCACTTGAAGAAAAATGGGCTGTATGTTGCAAAAGAAAGCCATTACTGCGCAAATGCCACAAAATATCTCTCTTACAATACACAAAACAGCACAGGGACAAGCCTCAAAACATCTGGAACATCTGGAACAAGGTAATTTGGAGTGATGAGACCAAAATTGAACTTTTTGGACACAACTATAAACATCACATTTGGAGAGAGGTCAACAAGGAGGTGGATCACTGATGTTTTGGGAATATGTGAGCTTCAAAGGCACAGGAAACGTGGTCAAAGTTGAAGAAAAGATGAATGCAGCACGTTGTCAGCAAATACTGGAGGCAAATTTGCAATCATCAGCCAGGAAGCTGCGCACGGGACGTAATTGGACATTCCAACATGACAACGATCCAAAACACAAGGTCACATCAAACAAAGTGAAGAGTCTGGAGTGGCCATCTCAGTTTCCTGACCTCAATATCATTGAACCACTCTGGGGAGATCTCAAGTGTGCAGTTCATGCGAGACAGTCCAGGAATTTATAGGAACTGGAGGCCAAGAAGAGTGGGCAGCTTCAAGCTGTCATTGATATTAGAGGGAGCAATACACGGTATTAAGAAATGTGTTATGTAAACTTTTGATCGGGGTCATTGAAATGTTTTGGGTTGTCATTAAGTTTTGAAAAGAGAAAGCACAGTAGTTTGACAATAAATGCTTCACCCAACCACTAACCATGAGTGGAGAAAAAGTTTTGGTGTTATCATTCATATTCTCTGAAAAAGGGCCAAGAAAGCAAAAATTTTGCCCGGGTATGTAAACTTTTGAGCACAAATGTATATTATAAAGTTCCAGGCTCCCCTTGTATCTTTTACCACGTCTATGTTCTCTCTCTGTATTCATTTTGAATCTAATGTATTCT
Organism: Ranitomeya imitator; assembly: GCF_032444005.1. Lineage (NCBI taxonomy): Eukaryota > Metazoa > Chordata > Amphibia > Anura > Dendrobatidae > Ranitomeya > Ranitomeya imitator. The sequence goes on from NC_091284.1 coordinate 177,948,363, forward strand.
TTTCTCTAATTGTTACCTGCATTTCAAGGTTATTTATATGACGAGACACATGTGGTTCACATATGGAAGTCCTATTATTATTATTTGTTGAAATGAAATGTTGTGAAGAATTTGTTCCATGGTATTGGATCTCATGAATCCTTTTCTTTTGTTTATTATTATATAATAGTAATAATTTTTATTTCTATAGCGCCAACATATTTCACCACTTTACATTTTAGAGGGGACTTGTACAGACACTACAGAATAAAGACAATTAGAAACACACAGAAAAAACCCTTAGAGGATCATAAGAAATAAATCTAACTCTAAAGTACATATATCACAAAAGAAAAGACCTCAAAAATTGCACAAAGAGGTCTATCTCCTTATACTCTGCATAAGTCTCCAAGCATTTTGCACTTTACTTTTTCATGGACAACTTGTGCAATAGCCTTTTACTATATTAGTCCCTTTGGACATCTGATTATGGTGTACAGCTGTGCTACAATAGATTCCCGTGCACATGCACTTTATATGATTGTCGGGATTAACTATGCAATAAGCCGGTATATATTACTATATGTAAATTTACAATTAACTACATTCTATGCAATATTTCATATAGTGTACATAATTTATTTATTTATTATTATTTTTTTCATATATAGTGATTGAGTACCTTCCTATCCTGCTTGGTTAGCTAACTCTGATTAATGTTCATAAATACTGTATTCTATATAATAAAGATATTAATTTTTCTATAAGATACTCTGGATTTGACCTCTTTTTGCCATTTTTGAGGTCTTTTATTTTGTGATATAGAATAAAGACAATTCAAAATAATACATAACAGATACCAAAAGGAGTGAGGATTGTGCTTGCAAGCTTAGCGCTATGAGGAAGTAGGGAGAGGCAAAAGGTAAAAGAAAACAGTGGTTGTATTGTATGGTCCAGCAATCAATATGATAGTGTATTCACATAATACTGTATTGACTCGGTCACCACCAGAATGTTTACAAGTACACACACAGAGTGCATGGAGGTGTGTGTGTGTGTGTGTGTGTGTGTGTGTGTGTGTGTGTGAACAGAAGCTACAAGGGTCCTGATTTTGAAGAAAATTTTACATGGACAAAATGGGGATAGTTAGATAAATGAAGCGAGGCGATAGGTCAGTCTGAAAAAATGTGATTTTAGTCCACGCTTAAAACTGGGTATTGAGGATTAATCAAATTCTTCTGATTCTTCAGAATTGGTGCAGTACACAAGAAGTCTTAAAAATGGTAGAGGAATTCGGACTAATGAAGATGTAGGTCTTAGGTCATTAGCAGAACGAAGGGCACGGGTAGGGTAGTGAGATGAGGGAAGAGATGTAAGGTGTTGCTAAACTATGGAGCACTTTGTTGGTGGGACTGTTTATGATGAACTCTGTAGTGGATGGGCAACCATTGCAATCACTGGCACAGGGTAGAGACATCGGTGTAGTAGGTTGGAAAGAAATATGATCCTGGCTGCTGCATTTAGGACGGATTGGTGAGAGGAGAGTTTAGTAAGAGGGAGATCAATTAGTAGAGCGTTTCAATAGTCCAGACAAGAATGAATCAGAGTAAGAGTAACATTCTTTGTAGAGTCAAGGGTGAGAAATGGTTGAATTCTAGAGATGTTTTTGAGGTGTAGGTGTCATGAACAAGCAAGTGATCAGATTAGGGAGGTACCTAGGTTGATCCTTGAGAAGCCTTGACAGTAAAGGTACCTTCACACATAACGATATTGTTAACGATATCGTTGCTATTTGTGACGTAGCAACGATATCGTTAATGAAATCGTTATGTGTGACAGCAACCAACGATCAGGCCCCTGCTGGGAGATCGTTGGTCGCTGAACAAAGTCCAGAACTTTATTTCGTGGCTGGACTCCCTGGAGACATCGCTGGATCGGCGTGTGTGACACCGATCCAGCGATGTCTTCACTGGTAACCAGGGTAAACATCGGGTAACTAAGCGCAGGGCCGCGCTTAGTAACCCGATGTTTACCCTGGTTACCATGCTAAAAGTAAAAAAAAAAAAAACAGTACATACTTACCTACCACTGTCTGTCCTCCAGCGCTGTGCTCTGCTCTCCTCCTGTACTGGCTGTGAGCCGGAAAGCAGAGCGGTGACGTCACCGCTCTGCTTTCCGGCTCCCAGACAGTACAGGAGGAGAGCAGAGAAGCAGAGCGCAGCGCTGGAGGACAGACGGCTGTAGGTAAGTATGTACTGTTTGTTTTTTTTTACTTTTAGCATGGTAACCAGGGTAAACATCGGGTTACTAAGCGCGGCCCTGCGCTTAGTTACCCGATGTTTACCCTGGTTACCGGCATCGTTGGTCGCTGGAGAGCGGTCTGTGTGACAGCTCTCCAGCGACCAAACAGCGACGCTGCAGCGATCCGGATCGTTGTCGGTATCGCTGCAGCGTCGCTAAATGGGAAGTGGCCTTAAGGGGAGGAGGAGAAGAAGAGGAGCCAGCAAAAGATTCAGTGAAAGAGTGGTCAGAGAGGTAGGAGATGGACCAGGAGAGAACAGTGTCTTTGAGGCTGAGAAAACAAAGCAAAGCGAAGAGGAGCTGGTGATCCACTGTGTCAAATGCTGCAGAGAGATCCAGGAGATTCAGAAGGGAATAGTGGCCATTATAATCAGTTGTTAGTAGATCATTGTGTAAGGAGCGGAAACCAGATTGCAAAGGGTCAAGAAGAGAGTTTGTGCGTGATAGTGAGAGATAGCAGATCAGACGGGACTGGATCAAGCGTTCCACAAGTTTAGAGATGAAGGGAAGATTAAAGACAGTTCTGTAGTTTGCAAACCAGTTCTGGTCGTGGGATAATTTTTAAAGCAATGCTGGCGTGTTTAAATGAGGAGGTAAAGATACCAGATTAGAAAAAGGTTAAATATTTTAGCTAGGTGAGTGGTGACAGCTGGAGTGAGGGACTGGAGGGAATACGTTTACTGATGCAGGTAGTAAGGAAAGAAGTCTTCAGTGACCAGTTCAAAGACTGAAAGTGAGCTAGATGCAGTGCAGTGGGAAGGACAGTGCATGATATAAAGGGATAGGGAGAAAAATTCCAGTCAGATATGGAATTTTTTTTCTCTGAAATAATTGGCCAGATTGTCATTGGTGAGGGACCACACTCTTGGACTGAGGAGAGAATAAAAAGTGTCAAAGAGTCACTTAAGATTGTTGAATAGTGCGGTCGAGTTGTTTTAAATGGTGGCGTTGCATCTTCATCCAGGGCACTTTGCAATGTTTCATTAAAATGTTTTAATACAGAATCAGGACATCAGAGGGAATAGATTGGGGCCAATGATGGCTGTAAATTCTTCACAAGTTTCTTGGTATTAATTACACATACAGTGGTGGGAAAAAGTGTTTGCCCCTTCCTGATTTCCTATTTTTTAGCATATTTGTCACACTGAAATGTTTCAGATCATCAAAAAAATGTAAATATTAGACAAAAATAACACAAGTAAACACAAAATGCAGTTTTTAAATAAAGGTGTTTATTATTAAGGTTAAAAGAAATCTAAACCTACAGGGCCCTGTGTGAAAAAGTGATTCCTCAATCCCTTAAAACATAAATTTAATGTGGAATGCCACATCTTTGGGAAACTGAGTTCAAATTCCCTAGCCACACCCAGGCCTGATTACTGCCACATCTGTTCTCAATCAAAAATCACTTAAATAGGACCTGCCTGACAAAGTGAAGTAGACCAAAATACCTCGACCTCAAAAGCTAGACATCATAACGCGATGCAAATAAATCCTGGAACAAATGAGAAGCAAAGTAATTAAGATATATCAGTTTGGAAAAAATTATAAAACTATTTCTATAGCATTGGGATTTCAGTGAACCTGTTGTGAATTCTGCTTTTGGGTTCCCTCCAGTGGTTGTAGGTGGGAATGCAGTTGTCTCTGAGTCGCAGTCCTGGCCAGGTGTATCTGCTGATTGCAGTTCTGACAGGGATATTTAGGTGTGCAGGATTCATTGGTCCTTGCCAGTTGTCAATGTTTCTTATGAAGTGTTGGATCACTTTCTGGCTTCTCCTGCTTAGCTGCCAATTCAGCAAAGATAAGTATCTGTTTCTTTTTCTGTGGCACACAAGCAGTGTGCTTATATTCTGTGCTATTCATTTGTTTATCTCTTGTCCAGCTTAGACTGTGTCAGTGTTTTCTCAGTCTTGAAGGATTCTCTGGAGTTGCAGATATACGCTCCACATCTTTAGTTGGATGGTGGAGTTTTTGTATTTTCTGCTGTGGATATTTTTGGAAGGATTTTTAATACTGACCGCTTAGTATCCTGTCCTATCCTTTCCTATTTAGCTAGTGTGGCCTCATTTGCTAAATTCTGTTTCCTGCCTGCGTGTGTCTTTTCCTTTACTACTCACAGTCAATATTTGTGGGGAGCTGCCTATCCTTTGGGGTTCTGCTCTGAGGCAAGGTAGAATTCCTATTTCCATCTATAGGGGTATTTAGTCCTCCGGCTGTGTCGAGGTGTCTAGGTTTTGTTAGGCACACCCCACGGCTACTTCTAGTTGCGGTGTTAAGATCAGGGTATGCGGTCAGTATAGTTACCACCTACTCCAGTGAAAGTTTTCATGCTGCTCCAAGGTCACCAGATCATAACACTAACCACAGTGAGAGCCACTATCCAAAAATGGCAAAAAATATGGAACAATGGTAAACATTCCCAGCAGTGGCCCGGCCGACCAAAATTACCCCAAGAGCGTGGTGACGACTCATCCAATAGGTCACAAAAGGCCACATAACAACATCCACAGAACTGCAGGCCTCACTTGCCTCAGTTAAGGTCAGCATTCATGACTCCACCATAAAAAAGTGACTGGGAAAAAATGACCTGCTTGACAGAGTTCCAAGACAAAAACCACTGCTGAGAAATAAGAACATAAAATATCGTCTCAGTTTTGTCAGAAAACATCTTGATGATCTCCAAGACTTTTGGGAGAATACTCTGTGGACTGACGAGACAAAAGTTGAACTTTTTGGAAGGTGTATGTCCCATTACATCTGGCCTGGAAGTAACACAGATTTTCAGAAAAGGAACATCATTCTAACAGTAAAATATGGTGGGGGTATTGTGATGGTCTGGGGCTGTTTTGCTGCTTCAGGATCTGGAAGACTTGCTGTTGTAAATGCAACCATGAATTCTGCTGTGTACCAAAAATCCTGAAGGAGAATGTCTGTCCATCTTCTGTTCATAACCTCAAGCTGAAGTGCACTTGGGTTATGCAGCAGGACAATGATCCAAAACACACCAGCAAGTCTACCTCTGAATGGCTTAAGAAAAACTAAATTAGAGACTTTGCAATGGCCTACTCAAAGTCCCGACCTTAATCCGATTGAGATGCTGTTGCATGATCTTAAATTACAACAATTCTGCAAAGATAAATGGGCTAAAATTCCTCCAGAGAGTTGTAAAAGACTCCTTGCCAGTTATCGCAAATACTTGATTACAGTTGTTGCTGTTAAGGGTGGTCCAACCAGTTATTAGGTTCAGGGGACAATCACTTTTTCACACATGGCCCTGTAGGTTTGGATATATTTTTCCCTTAATACTAAAGACCCTCTTATAAAAACTGCATTTTGTGATTACTTGTGTTATTTTTGTCTATTATTTAAATATGTTTGGTGATCTGAAACATTTAAGTGTGACAAACATGCAAAAAGGATATGACATCAGGATGGTGGCAAAGACTTTTTAACACCACTGTATATCAATTCTATTCTATTCTGAATTGTCACGCTGTGATTTTACTGTACTCGGTCGATGAAATATTCTGGTTTTCTAGGAGATGGATGCGAAAAAATCAGACGTCACATGCATGGTCCATATGCTGTGCAATTTTTTTTCTCGCACCCATTGACTTGCATTTGATATATGAGGATAATCGCAGCCTGCTGTGATTTTTTTTCTCTGAAGGCATTTTTTTTCTTTGCTGCAACAAACACTGCAAAACTGTATATATCCTGCAAACACAAAATGTACCTCTGTTGCTTCTATATACCTTTTTCACAATTAAACATGTGTTGACTAACTTTTTGCTGAAGATAAACTCAGTCAATTTAATGAGCTGGTTTGGAAATGTTGCTAAGATGGATTTGCAGTGAAAAAAATGATTACTTTGCTTTTGCAGGCACTTAGAATATAACCCAAAGGAATAAAGAAAAAATCATCTAAGTAACTGTCTGGAACACAAAAATATGCACATTATCGGGCAGAACAGAACTATGTTAATTTGCAAACTCTGGTAAAGTCAGTGAATGGAGAAATGAACAATACCTATTGAGGTTTCTCATCAAGTACACACTACAGCAGACTCTGACCTTGACAAAGCCTGAACAAAATGGTGATTTGAACACAGAATTTTCCCTTCACCTGTTAGCAGAAGCAAATATTGATGTAGTGTGATGAAAATGTTATAGTGCTGGTACCAGAGGCGTAGCTAGGGTTTCAACTTAGGGGGGGGGGAAATATCTGAGTGGGCCCCTAACCAGCTAACCCTGATTACAGCTACGGTTGCGCACTCTAATTATGACTATAGTGGAACCTCAGAATATGACCGCACTGTTATTGAAAATAAATCTATATACAAAAACGAACATCGACTTTACCGCCATATTGTGACCATATGCAACTCTGATGGTCACAATACTCTGAGTGCCCCTATAACAGTGATGCTTAAGTGCCCACTTAACATTTAATAATGTCCCCTAAGTTCCCCCATGTACTGCTCCATTATACACATTATGGTGAGCTCAAAGCTTCCATATACAGTCTAAGGCCCCCTTATACCCAGTATGATGATTCTATAACTCCCTGATACACCGTATGATGTTCCCACTGCTCCCCTATAGATAGTATGAGCCCAAGGCTCCCCTATACACAGTATAATGCTGACAGAACTCCACTATAGAAAGTATAATGTCCCCCAGAGCTCCCCTATATACAGTGTAATGGGCCCATATGCACAATATGCCTTCACAGTTCCCTATACACAGTATGATGGGCCCGCAGCTCCTGTCAAACAGTATGATGTCCCCACAGTTCCCTATACACAGTATGATGGGCCCACAGCTCCCTTATACACAGTATGATGGACTCACAGCTCCCTTATACACAGTATGATGGACTCACAGCTCCCTTATACACAGTATGATGTGTGCACAGCTCCCTTATACACAGTATGATGGACTCACAGCTCCCATATACACAGTATGATGGTCCCACAGCTCCCTTATACACAGTATGATGGGCCCGCAGCTCCCTTATACACAGTGTGATGGGCCCGCAGCTCCCATATACACAGTATGATGGGCCCGCAGCTCCCTTATACACAGTGTGATGGGCCCGCAGCTCCCTTATACACAGTTTGATGGGCCCGCAACTCCCTTTTACACAGTATGATGGGCCCACAGCTCTCTTATACACAGTATGATGGGCCCGCAGCTCCCTTATACACAGTGTGATGGGCCCGCAGCTCCCATATACACAGTATGATGGGCCCGCAGCTCCCTTATACACAGTGTGATGGGCCCGCAGCTCCCTTATACACAGTATGATGGGCCCGCAGCTCCCTTTTACACAGTATGATGGGCCCGCAGCTCCCTTATACACAGTGTGATGGACTCACAGCTCCCTGTCATGATTTGGATGTCCCGGTCATTTACTCATCCTCCGGCGTATTCACTATTTTGTGGCACTGCTGCAGTGCCGCTGCTCAAACTTATGAGCGCAGCTTCTGACAGGCCAGAAGTTATTATATAGATAAAACGGAGTAAATGTCCATAAAAATATCAAGTTTATTGAAATTACATAAACAATTAATCGAATATCGAACAACACAATAAATACTAATACACAATAGGTATTGTAGATAGAAGGAATGGTTAAGGTAGCACAGATAAAAAACAACGTGGTGAACTACTGATGCTAGTTAATACTTTCACAAGGTGCATAGTGCAACAGTTAAGCAAAGGGGGAAAGGAGACAGGGTATATCAGATCTAAAGAGGTAAATCAAGTCCGTGTGGACGGGTCCCAGAGCCCTTTACACAAGCTCTAACCATTAACAGTATAATGAACGGTCACATGAAAAACCCTGAGTCCTTACCCCGCAAAAATGGCACACAGGAGAACACCACGCTGTAGCCCCAACGCGCGTTTCGCGTCAGCTTTGTCAGGGGGCGGAAGTTAGTAGCTATGTCACAAGCGCTCAGTGTAAGACTATGAGGCTATGTGCACTTGTTGTGGATTTTTGTGTGGAATTACCATGGATTTCTTGTGTTTTTTGGGCAGATTTCACATGCATTTTTACACCTGCGGATTCCTATAAAGGGGCAGGTGTAAAACGTTGTAGAATCTGCAAAAATAATTGACATGCTCCGGAAAATACAACGCAGCATTTCCGCGCGGTATTTTCTGCACCATGTGCACTGCGGATTTGGTTTTCCATAGGTTTACATGGCACTGTAAACCTGATGGAAAACTGCTGTGAATCCGCAGTGGCTAATCCGCACCGTGTGCACATAGCCTGAGAGTGAGAAAGAGGCCAGAACGAGGCTCCCATAGACTCACATTGATTAGTGACCTCTGCGCTGCTCCATGAAACACTGGGGCATGGACAGGTCACAAACTGCAGGAGACGGAGCCGAGCGGAGACAAAAACAGATGAAAACGCCAGAAGGTGAGTATCAGACAGAGGGCAGGGGACATGGATTTTCAGCACCGCTCCGGCAACGAAATAAAAAATAATGCTGGAGTGGTGCTGTAAATGTGATGCAGCTCTTGGTTACTGTATGCGGGCTCCTTATACTAATACTCATAAAAGACCCAGGTGGTATGTATCAAAAGCCCCCTACCCTCCATCTCCAGCCTCCCCAGACAGCAAATATTACATGTGATGGAGTACATATAATATCATAACAAAACATTATAATATTCAGCCCCCAGTGTCCTGTCTCCCCTCCCCCACTTCAGCCATAATACCCCATCATCTCACATCCACCCCCTCAATGCCCTGTCCCACCTCACCCAGCTTCTGCCCTCACAACACCCCCATGGTCTCACATTCACCCCCCAGTGCCCTGTCTCCCCTCCCCCACAATATCCACATGGTCTCACATTCACCCCCCAGTACCCTGTCCCCCCTCACTCACTTTCAGCCCTCACAATACCCCAACAGTCTCACAGTGACATACCTGAACTTAATAAATCTAATAAGTTCCATCCCCACTACTGATAAAGTTTGCAGGCAGGACCAGGAAGTGAGTGAAATGCAGGTGGGCACTAGGACCCAGCGTGCCTAAGCCAATCCTAGGTGCACAGAGTGGAGAAAAACTGCAGCCAGGAAAAGCTTCAGGATCAGGTCAGACAGGCGAAACCATTCCCTGCAGGAGGGAGACAGCAGCCACCACTAGCAGCGTGCAGACATCAGACAGGAGCAGACATTATACTGCTCTGCTCCTATGCGGTGTTCTGCCTCGTCACAGAAGTGGCCCTGCCCTGGCTCCCAGTGGGCCCCTTCATGTGACTGGGCCCGTGGCCCCCTCTGCCCCCCCAGTAGCTACGCTACTGGCTGGTACTATACATAAAATATAAGCGAGATTGATATAAAGCAAGATAGTAGAAAAAATATCTACTGCATTAATGTATAATGCATGTGTACTATTGCAATAGCCTATATGTACTTGTTTTATTGTAATGCAAAAAGCTTGGACTCTAGGTAAGTGGGCAGACTATGTTGTATAAAAGTTCTTGCCAAAGTAAGGCTAAGTGCACATTTGCATTCGGCAGCCCTGCATAGGGCTGCATACTTTTTCCCTTCATGTCCGCACAGCTGCACATGCATCCTGCGTACCTATTTTTAACATTGGTTTCGCAGGGACATGCGTTTGTCTGTGGGTGCGTCATTTTGACGTGCCGCCAAATGCAACATGTTGCATTCCCATGCGGTCGGCGGGCACATCAAATTGACACATGCGGACACATCCCCGGACAAACGCATGTCCCTGCATACCCAATGTTAAAGATTGGTACGCAGGAAGCATGCGCAGCTGTGCGGATATGAAGGGGAAAATTACGCAGCCCTATGCAGGGCTGCCGAATGCAAATGTGCACTTAGCCTAAAGGTACCTTCACACATAACGATTTCGTTAACGATATTGTTGCTTTTTGTGACGTAGCAACGATATCGTTAACAAAATCGTTATGCGTGACAGCGACCAACGATCAGGCCCCTGCTGGGAGATCGTTGGTCGCTGGGAATGATCAGGACCTTTTTTTGGTCGCTGATCACCCGCTGTCATCGCTGGATCGGCGTGTGTGACCGCTGTGCTCTGCTTTACGGCCGGCGCTGACACAGTCAGTGCGGGAAGCTGACGCTGGGGGACGTGACAGAAATCGGAATGTGAGTATGTTTTTTTTTTAACTTTTACAATGATAACCAGGGTAAATATCAGGTTACTAAGCACGTTGAAGACAGTTTCAACGATGCCGAAGTCTTTCCCCTGATCGTTGGTCGCTGGAGAGCTGTCTGTGTGACAGCTCCCCAGCGACCACACAACGACTTACCAACGATCACGGCCAGGTCGTATCGCTGGTCGTGATCGTTGGTAAGTCGTTTAGTGTAACGGTACCTTAAGAGAGGTAATTTTCATTCAATTTTATCTGGTATGAGTTGTTAACCGCTGAAATACCACTCTCAATCTCTGACAGGTGTTCACTATTTCACAAACTGGCAATCATTGGCGACCTTGATTTTAGCTAAGTAATGCAAAACAATTGTGTGGCAGCATATAGAATGAAAGATGAAATGAATACAGGTTTAAGTTGCAAAAGGCACTAAAAATAAAGGCACACTATAGCTTAAAAAAATAAGAAAATAAGACTATAAAAATTCAAATCACACCGTCTCTCTGTTAAAAAAAGGACTGTCATAAAACAAAGTACAGACCCATAATTTGGCTATAAACTGGAGACCGCTAGATTAACCTGAGGCAAAAAATCAAATTTAAATGCCACAAAAAGTGTATTATTTACATTACCAATCATACAGCGCCAACGTTTCAGCCATATGGCCTTTGTCAAGGTTATTATCTGTATGATAAGATGTGTTGATATGCTGGTTATGATGTAGACAGGGAGCAGGGACGTACTGCTGTGGTGACGAGGTGCCTCTTTTGAGCAAGTGACAGGTTCTCTTTAAGACATTTTTTCTAGAAGATAGCATTTAAAATAGGGATCAAAACAGTAAAAAATCAGACACAAATAATGTTATTTACCAATTCCAAGCATGTATCAGTAACATCCAGGTACACTTTATGGACACTGATGTTATTCATTTACAGCATTTTTACCACTATTTGACTGTAATATTGCAGATACAACTTCTGAAATGGGAATTTAGGACTTTTCTGCAATATATGAGGCCAGTCAGTATGTCCTCAATACATGTTCAAGCTGTTCCGACTATTTCTTCTATCAGCACACCTTCTTTAAAGCCGTTAAAATCAAGTGCCTACTGTGTCATGTAATGTCAGGATTAGTCCTCAAACTGAGTCTGACTTTTCCCACATTCCTACTAGCGTTTGTCTTTGAAGTTTCAAAAATCATATATTGAATGTAAAAAATAAGGTTACACAATCAACTATTGAAGACCCACAGGGAGTAAACCATAATAAAAAAGGAAAAACAAGTACAGTCATGAGAACAAAAAAAGAAAAGAAAAGGGCAATAGTTTACAATATAGACAATAATTAACTATCATCAAACAAAACATTATTAAAGACTACGGACTCCAGTAAGGTGGAAGCTATGTTGTCACATTTCATCACATTTACCTCTACAGTCATTTAATTAAGCTTCTGTTTTTCATACATCATAATTTTATTTATATTCTAATGGGCATCTTTTTTAGTTATATAAATTATAATATTTATTTACACACAGTTTAGCTATAAATACAGCTGAGTCAAAACAATCCTATAAAATGTGCTTTTCGCATTCCTGAAGGAGGACTACGGATGTCTGATTTGTCTGAAGGTTGGGAGACTAAAGCCAGTGCTGATTGGCAGCAGGGATCATCTGACATAGTAAAAAAAGGTGCTCATTGTATAATTGAGGTGCAGATTGGAGCACGGAGTTCTTCAGCCCAAATGCCACAATAGGAAAAATGGAAGGATGATTCCAGCTTCACGAACCATCAATATTTATTTGAATGTAGGTACAAAATGGATAACATGTTATCATTTTTATAACATCTACTCATTTTAGGTGCTCATGGCACTCTTAATCACGATGTCAAGATTCTATTGCCGGTGCACTTCAATAGTTCCCCGTTCCAGTCCACACATTGGCAACATAATTACATAGAATTAAGTTAAAATAAATAGACACTTACTTACAATAAAAAACTTACTAGAAAGTGATACAAAATGAAAGAACACATTATTTATCCATTTCATTACATGAATTAACAGGCATTAATATAAAACATTGTGTGTAATGTATGCGGTATCGTAGAGATATATGTAACTTGGTTAAGATTGCCTTATAGTAGAACACTGAATTTGTATTAGTTTGTAAACTTTTAGAAATCAATGGGTGTTTGGTGGGGGAAGGCTCTTAGTTAGTAGTGCAACATTATGTCCTAACAAAAATTTAAAAGGAATACATCACTTATAAGACACACTTTTTTCCACAAAATTTTTGGGGAAAAATGGGGGTGCGTCTTATAATGCGGTTATACCTTACCGGCCGCAGGCTGGGATGAGGGGGTGTTCGAATGTGCAGTGCGGTGCACCGCTGTGGGTGTCCGGTACAGTGTGTGTCCGGTGCTGCGGGGGGCTCTGCTAATATCCTGTGAAAACCTAGAGGCCCTGAAGTTACTTGGTTTCCTATGTGGTGGACTGGACTCCGGGAAAATGGCTGCCAGCCAGGGGTGGCACATGCGCAGATGGAGTTCTCCCAGAACTGGACACCAGCAGCGGTGCGCCGCACCGCAAATCTGAATACCCCCTCATCCCAGCCTGCGGCCTGCAGCAATGCTCCACTCTTACCTCCTCCAGCGGTGACCCGAGGACCCCGCTTCACTGCAGCCACCACCCCCGGTAAGCAATAAGGCACATGAATTCTAAGAAGCACCACCTTTTTATTAACCCCTTCATGACCCAGCCTATTTTGACCTTAAAGACCTTGCCGTTTTTTGCAATTCTGACCAGTGTCCCTTTATGAGGTAATAACTCAGGAACGCTTCAACGGATCCTAGCGGTTCTGAGATTGTTTTTTCGTGACATATTGGGCTTCATGTTAGTGGTAAATTTAGGTCAATAAATTCTGCGTTTATTTGTGATAAAAACGGAAATTTGGCGAAAATTTTGAAAATTTCGCAATTTTCACATTTTGAATTTTTATACTGTTAAACCAGAGAGTTATGTGACACAAAATAGTTAAGAAATAACATTTCCCACATGTATACTTTACATCAGCACAATTTTGGAAACAATTTTTTTTTTGCTAGGAAGTTATAAGGGTTAAAATTTGACCAGCGATTTCTCATTTTTACAACGAAATTTACAAAACCATTTTTTTTAGGGACCACCTCACATTTGAAGTCAGTTTGAGGGGTCTATATGGCTGAAAATACCCAAAAGTGACACCATTCTAAAAACTGCACCCCTCAAGGTACTCAAAACCACATTCAAGAAGTTTATTAACCCTTCAGGTGCTTCACAGCAGCAGAAGCAACATGGAAGGAAAAAATGAACATTTAACTTTTTAGTCACAAAAATTATCTTTTAGCAACAATTTTTTTGTTTTCCCAATGGTAAAAGGAGAAACTGAACCACGAAAGTTGTTGTGCAATTTGTCCTGAGTACGCTGATACCTCATATGTGGGGGTAAACCACTGTTTGGGCGCACGGCAGGGCTTGGAAGGGAAGGAGCGCCATTTGACTTTTTGAATGAAAAATTGGCTCCACTCTTTAGTGGACACCATGTCACGTTTGGAGAGCCCCCGTGTGCTTAAAATTGGAGCTCCCCCACAAGTGACCCCATTTTGGAAACTAGACGCCCCGAGGAACTTATCTAGATGCATAGTGAGCACTTTGAACCCCCCAGGTGCTTCACAAATTGATCCGTAAAAATGAAAAAGTACTTTTTTTTCACAAAAAAATTCTTTTAGCCTCAATTTTTTCATTTTCACATGGGCAATAGGATAAAATGGATCATAAAATATGTTGGACAATTTCTCCCGAGTACGCCGATACCTCACATGTGGGGGTAAACCACTGTTTGGGCACATGGTAAGGCTCAGAAGGGAAGGAGCGCCATTTGACTTTTTGAATGAAAAATTATCTCCATCGTTAGCGGACACCATGTCGCGTTTGGAGAGACCCTGCGTGCCTAAACATTGGCGCTCCCCCACAAGTGACCCCATTTTGGAAACTAGACCCCCCAAGGAACTTATCTAGATGTCTAGTGAGCACTTTAAACCCTCAGGTGCTTCACAAATTGATCTGTAAAAATGAAAAAGTACTTTTTTTTCACAAAAAAATTCTTTTAGCCTCAATTTTTTCATTTTCACATGGGCAATAGGATAAAATGGATCATAAAATATGTTGGACAATTTCTCCCGAGTACGCCGATACCTCACATGTGGGGGTAAACCACTGTTTGGGCACATGGTAAGGCTCGGAAGGGAAGGAGCGCCATTTGACTTTTTGAATGAAAAATTATCTCCATCGTTAGCGGACACCATGTCGCGTTTGGAGAGACCCTGCGTGCCTAAACATTGGCGCTCCCCCACAAGTGACCCCATTTTGGAAACTAGACCCCCCAAGGAACTTATCTAGATGTCTAGTGAGCACTTTAAACCCCCAGGTGCTTCACAGAAGTTTATAATGCAGAGCCATGAAAATAAAAAATAATTTCTCTTTCCTCAAAAATGATTTTTTAGCCTGGAATTTCCTATTTTGCCAAGGGTAATAGGAGAAATTGGACCCCAAATGTTGTTGTCCAGTTTGTCCTGAGTACGCTGCTACCCCATATGTGGGGGTAAACCACTGTTTGGGCGCACGGAAGGGCTCGGAAGGGAAGGCACGCCATTTGGCTTTTTAAATGGAAAATTAGCTCCAATCATTAGCGGACACCATGTCACGTTTGGAGAGCCCCTGTGTGCCTAAACATTGGAGATCCCCCAGATATGACCCCATTTTGGAAACTAGACCCCCAAAGGAACTAATCTAGATGTGTGGTGAGGACTTTGAACCCCCAAGTGCTTCACAGAAGTTTATAACGCAGAGCCATGAAAATTAAAAAAAAAAATTATTTTCTCAAAAATGATATTTTAGCCTGCAATTTTTTATTTTCCCAAGGGTAACAGGAGAAATTTGACCCCAATATGTGTTGTCCAGTTTCTCCTGAGTACGGTGATACCCCATATGTGGGGGTAAACTACTGTTTGGGCACATGCTGGGGCTCGGAAGTGAAGTAGTGACGTTTTGAAATGCAGATTTGATGGAATGCTCTGTGGGCGTCACGTTGCATTTGCAGAGCCCCTGATGTGGCTTAACAGTAGAAACCCCCCACAAGTGACCCCATTTTGGAAACTAGACCCCGAAAGGAACTTATCTAGATGTGTGGTGAGCACTTTGAACCCCCAAGTGCTTCATAGAAGTTTATAATGCAGAACCGTGAAAATAATAAATACCTTTTCTTTCCTCAAAAATAATTATTTAGCCCAGAATTTTTTATTTTCCCAAGGGTTACAGGAGAAATTGGACCCCAAATGTTGTTGTCCAGTTTCTCCTGAGTACGCTGATACCCCATGTGTGGAGGTAAACCACTGTTTGGGCACACGTCGGGGCTCAGAAGGGAAGTAGTAACTTTTGAAATGCAGACTTTGATGGAATGGTCTGCGGGCATCACGTTGCGTTTGCAGAGCCCCTGGTGTGCCTAAACAGTAGAAACCCCCAACTGACCCCATTTTAGAAACTAGACCCCCCAAGGAACTTATCTAGATATGTGGTGAGCACTTTGAACCCCCAAGTGCTTCACAGACGTTTACAACGCAGAGCCGTGAAAATAAAAAATAATTTTTCTTTCCTCAAAAATTATGTTTTAGCAAGCATTTTTTTATTTTCACAAGGGTAACAGGAGAAATTGGACCCCAGTAATTGTTGCGCAGTTTATCCTGAGTATGCTGGTACCCCATATGTGGGGGTAAACCACTGTTTGGGCACACGTCGGGGCTCGGAATTGAGGGAGCACCATTTGACTTTTTGAATACGAGATTGGCTGGAATCAATGGTGGCGCCATGTTGCGTTTGGAGACCCCTGATGTGCCTAAACAGTGGAAACCCCTCAATTCGAACTCCAACACTAACCCCAACACACCCCTAACTCTAATCCCAACTGTAGCCATAACCCTAATCACACCCCTAACCACAACCCTAATTCCAACCCTAACCCTAAGGCTATGTGCCCACGTTGCGGATTCGTGTGAGATTTTTCAGCATCATTTTTGAAAAATCCGCGGGTAAAAGGCACTGCGTTTTACCTGCGGATTTACCGCGGATTTCCAGTGTTTTTTGTGCGGATTTCACCTGTGGATTCCTATTGAGGAACAGGTGTAAACCGCTGCGGAATCCGCACAAAGAATTGACATGCTGCGGAAATACAATGCAGCGTTTCCGCGTGGTATTTTCCGCACCATGGGCACAGCGGATTTGGTTTTCCATAGGTTTACATGGTACTGTAAACCTGATGAAACACTGCTGCGAATCCGCAGCGGCCAATCCGCTGCGGATCCGCAGCCAAATCCGCACCGTGTGCACATAGCCTAATTCTAAAGGTATGTGCACACGCTGCGGAAAACGCTGCGGATCCGCAGCAGTTTCCCATGAGTTTACAGTTCAATGTAAACCTATGGGAAACAAAAATCGCTGTCCACATGCTGCGGAAAAACTGCACGGAATCGCAGCGGTTTACATTCCGCAGCATGTCACTTCTTTGTGCGGATTCCGCAGCGGTTTTACAACTGCTCAAATAGAAAATTGCAGTTGTAAAACCGCAGTGAAATGCGCAGAAAAAACTCGGTAAATCCGCCATAAATCCGCAGCGGTTTAGCACTGCGGATTTATCAAATCCGCAGCGGAAAAATCCGCAGAGGACCAGAATACGTGTGCACATACCGAAACCCTAACCCTAGCCCTAACCCTAGCCCTAACCCTAGCCCTAACCCTACCCCTAACCCTAGCCCTAACCCTAAACCTAGCCCTAACCCTAGCCCTAACCCTAGCCCTAACCCTAACCCCACCCCTAACCCTACCCCTAACCCTAGCCCTAACCCTAGCCCTAACCCTATTCTAACATTAGTGGAAAAAAAAAATTCTTTATTTTTTTATTGTCCCTACCTATGGGGGTGACAAAGGGAAGGGGGGTCATTTATTATTTTTTTATTTTGATCACTGAGATATAATCTATCTCAGTGATCAAAATGCACTTTGGAACGAATCTGCCGGCCGGCAGATTCGGCGGGCGCACTGTGCATGCGCCCGCCATTTTGGAAAATGGCGGCGCCCAGGGAGAAGACGGACGGATCCCGGCAGGATCGGTAAGTATGATGGGGTGGGGGGGAGCACGGGGGGGGGGGGGATCGGAGCATGGGGGGTGGATCGGAGCGTGGGAGGGGTGGAACGGAGCACGGGGGGGAACGGAGCACGGGGGGTGGAACGGAGCACGGGGGGTGGAACGGAGCACGGGGGGGTGGATCGGAGTGCAGGGGGGGTGATTGGAGCACGGCGAGGGTGATTGGAGCACAGGGGGAGCGGACAAGAGCACGGGGGGAGCGGAGCACAGGACGGAGGGGAGCCGGAGCAGTGTACCGGACAGATCGAAGGGCTGGGGGGGCGATCGGTGGGGTGGGGTGGGGTCACATTAGTGTTTCCAGCCATGGCCGATGATATTGCAGCATCGGCCATGGCTGGATTGTAATATTTCACCAGTTATAATAGGTGAAATATTACAAATCGCTCTGATTGGCAGTTTCACTTTCAACAGCCAATCGGAGCGATCGTAGCCACGGGGGGGTAAAGCCACCCCCCCTGGGCTAAACTACCCCTCCCCCTGTCCCTGCAGATCGGGTGAAATGGGAGTTAACCCTTTCACCCGATCTGCAGGGACGCGATCTTTCCATGACGCCACATAGGCGTCATGGGTCGGATTGGCACCGACTTTCATGATGCCTACGTGGCATCATGGGTCGGGAAGGGGTTAAAAAGACTTTTTTTCCTATTTTTCTCCTCAAAATTTGGGGTGCGTCTTTTAATCCGGTGTATCTTAAAAAACAAAAAATATGGTATATAACGCTGAAAATAATCCTCCCTGTGTGTCTCATATCAGATGTGTTGTTGCTGAGAAATCATCGCTTCTCACTTTGTATAAAGACCTCTGCCAGGCTGTAGAAAGGATGTTGCCTGAAAGATAACTCTGCCTCCATAGCTTATTTTACATGAAGGAGAGGTAACAGTGTGATGTGTAATTGTTACCAGGTTACCAGTGTGATGCGCTCTCTACTCTCCTGATCTCACTGCAGAGCTGTGTGTGATTATAACTGATACCATCTACAGGTTCCACTCAGCTTTAGCTTCCATCTCACAGGCAGACAGGGCTGCAATAAAGCAGAGCTGAGAGAGAAGCAAAGAATGTGTTTGCAAGAAGACAAATTAAATTTCTCCTGTTCAGTGTTAGTTAAGGTACCGTCACACTAGAAGATATCGCTAGCGATCCGTGACGTTGCAGCGTCCTCGCTAGCGATATTGTCCAGTGTGACAGGCAGCAGCGATCAGGCCCCTGCTGTGCTGTCGCTGGTCGGGGAAGAAAAGTCCAGAACTTTATTTGGTCGCTGGACTCCCCGCAGATATCGCTGAATCGGCGTGTGTGACACCGATTCATCGATGTCTTCACTGGTAACCAGGGTAAACATCGGGTAACTAAGCGCAGGGCCGCGCTTAGTAACCCGATGTTTACCCTGGTTACCATCCTAAAAGTAAAAAAAACAAACAGTACATACTTACCTACCGCTGTCTGTCCTCCAGCGCTGTGCTCTGCACTCCTCCTGTACTGGCTGTGAGCGTTGGTCAGCCGAAAAGCAGAGCGGTGACGTCACCGCTCTGCTTTCCGGCCGCTGTGCTCACAGCCAGTACAGGAGGAGTGCAGAGCACAGCGCTGGAGGACAGACAGCGGTAGGTAAGTATGTACTGTTTGTTTTTTTTACTTTTAGGATGGTAACCAGGGCAAACATCGGGTTACTAAGCGCGGCCCTGCGCTTAGTTACCCGATGTTTACCCTGGTTAGCGGCATCGTTGGTCGCTGGAGAGCTGTCTGTGTGACAGCTCTCCAGCGACCAAACAGCGACGCTGCAGCGATCCGAATCGTTGTCGGTATCGCTGCAGCGTCGCTAAGTGTGACGGTACCTTTACTTTTCTAACAGGTAACTCCTCCTTAATGTAAAATAAGCTCTGGAGGCAGAGTTATATTTCCAGACAACATCCTCCCCAGAGCCTGGAAGAAGTCATTTATATAAAGTGATAAAAGATGATTTCTCACCAACAACACATCTGATATGAGGCATGCAGTTAAGATTTTTTCAGCATTTTATAACCTGTATGCACTATTAATAGTTTACATAGGTCAAATGTGGTGATAGATTCCCTTTAATTCAAAGAACACAATTGTATTTCATTTGAAGATCCACCATGCTTCCCTCTTTTTTAGTATTTGTTCCATATCAACTCCTCTCTTATGTTTTTTTAATTTGTTCCACTGCACAAATTTTAAAGGATGGCAAATTACTATTAGAACAATTAATAAAATGCTTGGATGCTTGTGACATATTTTTAGTGCTGTTCCAATATTCTGTATCATAAAAATGTTCTTGAATGCGTGTTTTAAATTGTTGCTTAGTGCAACCAATATATTTCAGTTTGCAAGCAACACATTGAATCATAGAGACTACATATGTTGAGTAGTAATGAGCGAATATACTCATTACTCGAGATTTCCCGAGCACGCTCGGGTGACCTCCGAGTATTTTTTAGTGCTCGGAGTTTTAGTTTTTCTTGCCGCAGCTGAATGATTTACATCTGTTAGCCAGCATAAGTACATGTGGGGATTCCCTAGGAACAAGGCAACCCCCACATGTACTTATGCTGGCTAACAGATGTAAATCATTCAGCTGCCGCAATAAAAACTAAATCTCCGAGCACTAAACAATACTCGGAGGTCACCCGAGCGTGCTCGGGAAATCTCGAGTAACGAGTATATTTGCTCATCACTTATGTTGAGTTTTAATTTATAAATGTTTTTGAAAATTTTCAGAATAGTCATTCCTGAAGCTGAACTCATCCTTGTTTTCCCATCGTGTGACATAACAGTGTCACATGAGCCCCGGAAGAGACAGTCCCAAAACTGATAGAACAGCTGCAACATTGAAAACACTGAATATGGTCTTTCTCCCACTGAGAGGGTCAAAAGAAAGGGTTCTGTCAACAGATAATATTTGCTTATATAAAATGATACAACGTGAACTAGTAATAAAAATAGAAATGCAGTCGGTTAAATCAACTCATAAAAAAATGATACGGCAAACTATAAACAAATTAACATAAGTTCTGTATACCTGTGGCTTGGTCTCTTAGAATAATTTCCTGCCAGGGTGTTGGAGTAAGGGTGCATAAATTGAGCAATGGAACTGAGCCTCGCTAGGGAGCTTGAAAGGGTTCTATGTCTCACCTGCAGACACTATTAATATAAATGGTATATGGTAGGTGGGGGAACTGGTTAGTTTTGTCATTAGAGCCTGGTACTTTAAAGGGACACTGTCACCTGAATTTGGAGGAAACAATCTTCAGCCATGGAGGCGGGGTTTTTGGGTTTTTGATTCACCCTTTCCTTACCCGCTGGCTGCATGCTGGCTGCAATATTGGATTGAAGTTCATTCTCTGTCCTCCATAGTACACGCCTGCGCAAGGCAAGATTGCACCTTGTGCAGGCATGTACTACAGAGGACAGAGAATGAACTTCAATCCAATATTGCAGCCAGCATGCAGCTAGCGGGTAAGGAAAGGGTGAATCAAAAACCCCAAAACCCCGCCTCCATGGCTGAAGATTGTTCCCTCCAAATTCAGGTGACAGTGTCCCTTTAAGCTATACCCTAAATGTCCTATAGTGAATTCAATGCACCCTAATCTGAAATTGTAGAAAACTGATGAAGACTATATAGACTGTTAAGGACTGGCGGAACGCACCAAGTATAGATGATATGAAACTAGGTGCGTTCGCAGTCCGAGGTCCACCGTGCAGGTAAAAACCCTGCTGCTAGTAAGACGGACTATATGACGGTACTATAAGTATACACGCACGGGTTAACTTCACCCTGCGTGAAGGAAGCGATCCTGTTGAGTCACAGGACCGCGGTACCGCACATAGAGCACGAGCAAGAAGTCAGCGAACACAACCCCAACACAGGATTGAAGTCCGATTAGACCACTTGCTGGCACAACACCGCAACTAGGTGTGTAAAGAAACTATTAAAATAGTAAATAAAGGCACGAGAGTGCATGCAGTGCCGCACTGACGGACGCCACTAACCACCCAGCCTTGGGTAAGGAAAGCGCAGAGGAAGCGCACGGCGCCGTACAGGCGGTCACAGCAACTAGACGCTGTTATGTGAGTAACGTGCTGTTGGATAAGTCGGGCGCTAGATAGCAAACATACACCTTCCGCGAACAGTCATCCAATAGGGAGGGTATTTTAAAGAGCGACTTTCACTCACAACACACACACATATTATCAAGACAATACTAGCGCATGGCCATGCGGTCATGCGCAGTTTATATAGTTGCAGCACAGGAAGCTGCTACAGAAGTTTTGCCCTTTCAGGACCTGCCAAGAGGACCAATGGGATGTGCTGCAGCACCTGAGCATGTGACCCTCGATCTCCAACGGGAGATCCTGTCCTGGGCATGCTCAGTGTGTGCAAATAAGGACTTAGTCCCAGGGAAGCCCGCTCGCCGCAGATCAGTGCAGTGTACAACAGGAGAGCCAGAAAAGGCAGCAGTAACCCTTTGCACAGAATCAGTCCCAGCGAGACGCTGGGAGCGACGCCTCCGCTGAGCAGAGCCCACTGCGGCCGAAGCAGAATGGGAGACCGCAGCAGACACGGGTCGAGATTCCCCCTGTGCAGCAGAGGAAACTCGACTCCTAACATAGACTTTCTTCAAATCCCATGTATCAGAGAACTGTTGCAATATGTTATTAAATGTTATGGGTAAATTAAAATCTAATTGGTGTGAGTTAAGACATATGTAT
Source organism: Ranitomeya imitator (assembly GCF_032444005.1). Taxonomy (NCBI): domain Eukaryota; kingdom Metazoa; phylum Chordata; class Amphibia; order Anura; family Dendrobatidae; genus Ranitomeya; species Ranitomeya imitator. The sequence continues at coordinate 177,970,761 of NC_091284.1, forward strand.
TAAAATCATTTTTCTAGCATAGAAAAAAACAAAATGGAACAGTAGAGAGCTCAATCACTAATAATGCTATTGCAGAAAGCCAAGAATATATTGCTAGTATCCAGGTATGATCTATGGACACCATATTTCATTTACAGTATTTGTACCAGTAATCTTGCCGTAATATTGCACAAGTAACTAATGAAAATGTGAACTTAGAACTGTTCTGCAATATTCAAGGCCAGTATGTCCTCATCTCCATTTTTTCAAGGTTTCATTTGCAATTCTTTCATATATAAATTGAAATGAATGGTGTATGATATAATATCAAAATCCCATGCAGGTGAAATTTGAATTTTGTTATTTAATTTAATATACAAGTACCGTATATGGTAAACACATCTTCAATTATGCTGACAGCTTTAGGTGACATTAATATATAAAATAAACAAATTAACAAATAAATACCGTACATTACTAAATATATTTATCGCAAAATAACATTGTATTTTCTCGGTTTTATAATTGTATCTGTTTCTTTTCAAATTAAAGCAATTGCTGGCTCATAACTTTAGCTAGAATAAATTACCTTTAAGTGGGTTTAAAGGCTTGCTGATTATGTAGTGCAAAAGCCACGCAGAATGAATACAGTTGGCATTTCCTACCCCCGGTTGGCACATAAAGGAGAATGTGACAGCTGCTTGCATGTAGACAAATAAATTAGGAAACCGTGTATGCATATGGGATAGATTGGCAATATAAGAAATCTGGTTATCTGACAGATTAATGCTGAATAAGATACGACAGTGTATCAATAAAGGACACTTAAATGAATGTTAATCAGGCTCTCAACGGACACTGAGAAAAACTTCAAGCAAGTTTTCAAATTTCATCTTCATGGCAAAAAAAAATTGTCCCCCTTTAACCCCTTTACCCTCCAAAGTGGTTTGTATGCTAATTACCAGGCTAATTTTTACAATTCTGACCAGTTTCACTTTATGAGGTAATAACTCTGAAATGCTTCAATGGATCCCAGTGATTCTCAGATGGTTTTTTCGTGATATACAGTGGGTATGGAAAGTATTCAGACCACTTTAAATTTTTCACTCGTTGTTTTATTGCAGAGATATGGTAAATTCAAAAAAGTTCATTTTTTTCTCATTAATGTACACTCTGCACCCCATCTTGACTGAAAAAATGTTCCCGAGTGAAAATTGCAAATTGCCGTTGTAGTGGCCAGTACGCTGCGGTCACCTGTAAGTTATGCCCAGCTCATGCCTCTGGAGACATGCAAGTTAGGCAGCCTCTCATTGCTTCAGAAATGCTAAATATGTGGATGCTATATGTGATTTAGGTACACCATGTGGCTCAGACGCGAGGGGGTATTTAGATTTGGGAGCGCTGAACATCTTTTGAGGGGCGAAGAGCCATTTTGCTTTTCCAGAGCCTTTGTACTACTGGTAACGTGGAATCCCACTATATTTCTATAACATATGACAGACCAGAGTGGGGGCTTCCTTTTTTTGTGAAAGTTGAAACGTTTATTGGGAACATTTTATATAACGTTTGCGATCACATTTATCTGGCGCTCTATCCTGAGCAATTACTTTGGGGTGTCCATCTAAATCTCCGAGTGACATGACTCAGATGATCCATTCACTATATTGAGGCAGCAGAGTTACTCTGGACTCCGTCTGGCTTCTATTCAGCGCTATCCTTCTTTTCAGAAGTGCGCAAAACTGTAGCAGACAGCACTTTTATGAAATCCTAAAAGGACACACACTAAAAGATGCTTTTTATGGCAAAATCTAGTTTTTGCATCACCATATTTTGAAAGCTATAATTTTTCCATATTTTGACCCACAGAGTCGGGTCCAGTTGACATTTTTATTGATACCATTTTCAGACAGATGACATATTTTGATCACTTTCAATTCTGATTTTTGGTAGGCAGAATAAACAAAAAACAGCAATTCAGGAATTGCTTGGGGGTGTTATGCAATTCCTCATGTGGTAAATTGATAAGGCAGTTTCATTCTATGGGTCAGCTTGATTACGGCGATATCCCATTTATATCTTTGTTTATGTTTTGTTGCTTCTACACAATAAAAACTATTTTATAGAAAAAATAATTATTTTTGAATTGTTTTATTCTGAGAGCTATAACTTTTTTGCTTTTCTGCTGATGGAACTGAATCATGGCTTGTTTTTTGTGGGACAAAATGGTGTTTTCAGCTGTACCATGTTTTTTGAGATTCGTATATTTATTGCATTTTATTGCACTTTTTGTTCAGCGGTATGATGATAATGCATTGTTATTTGCCTTATTTTTTATGTTTTTTTTTCTGGTATTCATTAAATGGGTTAAATAGTGAGACAATTTTATAGGCAGGGTCATTCCGGATGTGTTGATACCAAATATTTGTACTTTTATTAGTAATATTTTTTTTTTCAGAAAAATAATTATTTATAGGTACAACATATTTAGATATAACTAGATGGTGCTTGCATAAGCCAAAAAAACCATGCTGTGCACTATGACATGGTGGCTAATACAAACCAGATGCAGCAAATAGTGTATGTAAAAAGCCTGGGAACAGGGGGGCATGTGGAGATGCCCGACGTGTGTCGCTACTGTACTTTTTCAGCCAGTCTATTTAGTGTTTGTGTGTTCATCATCAGGCGCATTTGTGTATAGTAGTTATGGTACTTTAGACCTATTGCTAGTTTTTAGTTATTTATGTATGTTTACCATTTATGTGCGTTATTGGTTTCCACATTACTGTTGGTATATACATATAGTGTCCTAAATTAGCAATTCTTGTTACTTAACTATTGCACTAATCATGTTATTTGGATTCTCTATTTTGCCTTGGGAAAGGTGGCCTCAAGCTTCATTATAAGCATTTTGGATTTTCTCATGTCAAAGTCTTTTTTGACTTTTAATTGTTTTTAATATGTTTGTAGGCTTTGTATTCAATAAAACTATTATACTTTGCACTTGTGCTTGCTGATCCCCATTTTTGGTCTGCAGCTTTCTCTTTGTATGTATTGTATAATTTTTGCATTGACCTTGGGTGTATCCCTCTACATTTATTGTGGTGCCCTCCTAAAACAAATTTGGTACTTGAAGAGAATAAACACTCATTTCCATCAGATGATACCAATATGAGACAAGAGAGACAACAAGATGGCAAAAAGCAAGAATTTGATGGCCACAGCCATGTCCATGTCCCTTATTTGATGCTCTCATAATTTTTTCAAGTGGTTTTTAGGCAAAGTACTCCCATATACACGGTTAGGCTACGTTCACATTTGCGTTCTGCCGGGCTGCGTCGGGTGCAGCCGTGGCAACGCATGCGTCATGTGCCCCTATATTTAACATGGGGGCGCATGGACATGCGTTGCATTGCGTTTTGTGACGCATGCGTCTTTTTTGGCGCACGTGTCAGGGCGCAGAGGAAGCAGCAAGTTGCATTTTTTTTGCGTCCAAAATCATGCCAAAAAAGGACGCATGCGTCGCAAAACAATGCGTTTTGCATGCGTTTTGGTGTGCGTTGCGTCGCCGACGCATCACCGCACAACGCAAATGTGAACGTAGCCTTACAGATTAGAAAAATGTATTTTATGCATATTATTAAGCACAGTACAGTCAGAGACATGGATGCATAAGAGCAGAAAAAATTGTTTGTATGCAAAGTACTATCGGACATAGGTACATAAGAGTGGAAAAAAAATTTTTATGCACAGGGATAAGCAAACCCAAGCTGTAAAACCAAACCCAGAACACAGACTTTTAACAGGATATAAGGTTTGCTGTTCTGATTTGGATGAATAATAAAGTTTGATGAAAGACTGCGCCGCAGCCAATCAACAAGCTTTTAGGCTGTGGGCACTTCAGGAGCCATCACAGCCATGCAAAGTACTCGCGCTCAGCTTTCTCGTGATGTTCTACTGCTGCTATGAGGGTTTCATAAGTGGCTTTGTCTCAAGCCTGGAGACTGACCAAGGCAGCTTGAAGGAGTGTATCCGAGCCTGCCTTGCTGGGGGGATGGATAGGTGGTGAGAGGCCCACTGTGGGACTGACCGCTGGCGACTCCCAGCTGGACTTCCCCTCTGCACAACATCGTCTTCCACCTCCTCCCCACTGTCCATAGCATTGGACATCTCTCTGGCTCTGCCCTTTGTGCCACTTGCCATTTTTGCAATCCTTGACCACTGACACAGAGCTGCAACCTGATGCACCCACACACCTTACAGTATTTTCACACAGACTGCCTAGCACTGAGCTCATCTTAAGACCCCAGCAGCAAAAAGCTACGGCTGGTAGTCTTTAGTGTCTGGGAGTGTGGGTCCCACACTCACTCACACTATTATCTCGATCCCACCTTGCTGCCACAACTTGTGAAGGTTGACACCAGAGAGATCACGCAGAATGCCTCCGCCGCCACCACATGTGATTGCACTGTTGTGTCAGTGAAATCATTTGGCATGGTCTCTGCACTTGCACCAACGTGACATTTCGCACCCCCTAGGTCAGCTTAGCGCAGTTTCAGACACACCCCATGTCCACACAGGTCCAGGAAGGCACGGGAATTGAGAGGATGTGGCTCCAAAGTCACTGACTGGTTACTACACTTACTCACAACCCTGACTGGCTAATAGGCCCCTTTCACGAGCACAGAAACAGAGCACTGCCAGCTCAGTAGGACTTCCACCAATTCCGTTAAATGGACATGTGGATTCATGGATCAAGATAAGAGAGCAGCCCAATGTTAAATTATGCATTTAATTACCTTAAGGGGGCACTAGACAATACACTACAGTATATACAGGATAGTTACACATATACAATGGTCAAATTTTCAAGTACAGATAATGGTAGGCCAAAAGATATAAGCAGAATATATGTCAATTACCAGGTGATGTTAGACAATGAATGGGCTGGGCCACAGGGGGAAGGGGCTACCAGTTGTCTCCTTGTTCCCTTCTCAGCAGGTTACTCAATGCGGCCCTGCACTTTAGAAGTGAACACTATCCTTTATCCTCTTTGAGTCACTCCCCTCCTGCCCTCTAGCCTGAACCTAAATCCCCTCCCCTTGCCTCTGCAACCACAAACTCCAAAACCTACAGTATGAAAGATCATAACTCCTTTCTGGACGGTCCTAGGGCATCAGTTCTGGTGCCATTTGATCCAGCTGGGCCCCCGCTATGCATTAAGACCAACACAGCTTTTCTATTTCTGGTTTTTACTGGCTATTCTCTGTTTCGCCATACCCATGAGTGGTATTATGGGGTGAGACCTAGTAAAGCGCTCGGCATGATCTGGGGATCTCGGAAATGTATCCAGTGTGTGACCCGGACATATGGTAAGTCCATTCTCCTTATGAATTCATACTTGACTAAACAAAGCAGTTAGACTGCATGGTTTGGATCCACATGGCAAGAAGCCTCTTGTTCTGCTCTGAGCTGACTCAAGGCATAATACCTGTCACTCATAGAGTATAAGGCTTGATCCTCCTGCTGAGATAGCTGCACTCTGAATGGGTTTTCATAATGACATGCAAGATAAGATACAAATGATGGGCATAAAATTATATCTCCGATATTCTTCACACTGCCATGTCCACCTCTTCTTCCACTTGGACCTATGTCTCCATCTAGATTGCTAGTTTTAGTTTTGTAAATTCTTGGTTGTTTTAAGTCAGTTCCATAAAAAAAATAAAAAAAATAAAAAAAATTGAAAAGAAAAAAAATAAATACAAAAAAATGCAAAAAAACAGTGTTAGATTACTCTCCATTGCCTCTTCCACCTATAACGGCACATCTACTTCTTCATCCACTTGGACCTATTCCTCCTGATTCTAGATTGGTAGTTTTAGTTCTGTTAATTCTAGGATGTTGTAAGTCAATACAATAAAAAAAAAATAAAACAAAAACACTGAAGAAAAGAAAAAAGTACAAGAAACACAAAAAACTTTCTGGATTACTCTTCCCTTCCCTCTTCCACCCACACCACCACGTTTACTTCTACTTCCTCTTCCACTTGGACCTCCGCCTCCTGGTTCAAGATTATTATTTTTAATCGTTTACCTATACAAATTTGTTTGCAGGTGCATAAGAATAGAAAAAAAATGTTTTTGCGCAGCGTACTATCTCAGACATGGGTGTATAAGAGTAGAAAAATGTGTTTTTGCTCACAGTACTATAGGAGACATTGATGCATAAGCGTATAAAAATGTGTATAAAGTGCATAAGAGTAGAATTTTTTTTTAAGTAATTGACTTAAAAGAATCGAGAATTAGCAAAACTAAAAATAGCAATCTAGAACCAGGAGGCGTAGGTCCAAATGGAGGAGGAGGTGGACATGGTGGTGTAGGTGGAAGAGTCAACAGAAGATTAATCCAACATTGTTTTGTGTGTTTGTTTGTTTTTTGGGGGGGTGGTTGTTTTTTTCTTGCTCTTTTATTTTTTGTCTACTTTTTTTAGGGAACTGACTTAAAGGCACAGTATTCCTACAGACTGGGTGCACAGTACGCACAGAGACTATTGGCACACTACTCCCACAGGCAGTGGAGCAGAGGACACACGGGGCTTTTTGGCATAGTACTCCCACAAGCGGGAGTACAGAGTACACACAGGCTTTTTGCACAGTACTCTCACAGGCATCTGGTGCAGATTACGCAGAGACTTTTTGGCACAGTACTTCTAGATGCAGGGGTGCAGAGAACACATAGAGGCTTAAAGACACAGTACTTCCACAGATATGGGTGCTGAGTACACACAGAGGCTTTTTGTCACAGTACTCCCACTGAGACATGTGCAGAGTGTACACACAGAGGCTTTTTTGCAGAGTGTGCACACACAAAGTCTAATAAAGTCCCTCATTTCTGCTGCGTCCTGTCCCTACACTAATCAGAGCAGAATGGCAGTGGCATCTGTGATACGGCATTCATACAGGTCAGGACACGTGGTGCACAAGCCAATCACAGCCCTGCCAATACTTAGCTGTAATGGCTCTGGAAGTGCCCACAGTCTAAATGCTTGTTGATTGGCTGCACTGCTGTCTTTCAACAAACTTTATTTGGCATCCAAACCCGAACAGTAAACCGGACATCCGGTAAATACCTTATTTTTCGGACTACAAGACGCACTTTTCCCCCCCAAAAAAAGGGTGGGAAATGGGGGGTGCGTCTAATAGTCGAAATGCAGGCTTACCGTGGGGGCAGAGGTGCGGTGGCAAAGGTGCGGTGGCAGAGGTGCGGCGGCAGAGGTGCGGCGGCAGAGGAGGCGCAGTAAGCTGGGTCCCTTTCTCCGGTGAGGTGATGCAGCAGCCCGGTAAGCAGGAGAGCCGGGTGAATCCTGTTGTTAGCGGTGGTGGCGGCCATTTTCCTGAGGCCGCGCGTGCGCAAATGGAGCGCTCTGCTTCCCGGGGCTTCAGGAAAATGGCGGCCGCGATCTGCGCCTCCCACGGCCATTTTCCTGAAGTCCCGGGAAGCAGAGCGCTCCATCTGCTGGTTGTCCTCATATGAACTCGAGCCTAGGAGATTTCTAGGAAAGTTCCCACGATCTACCGTGTTTCCCCGAAAGTAAGACCCTGTCTTACATTAATTTTACCCCAAAAAGTCCCACCCTGTCTTACTTTCGGGGGAGGTCTTACATTAGCCGGAAAAAAAAATGACAATTTTCAAATTCAGTACAGTATTTAACGTTACACCGTTCAACTGGAAAGCAGACAACAAATCAAAGTACGGTAACAGTAACACACTACGGTACGGTACTGTACGGTAATTGCCGTATACCCTCTGCCTGCATACCATAACAGTGCCGTATCCCACTGCACACAGCCCCATACCCCATAACAGTGCCGTATCCCACTGCACACAGCCCCATACCCCATAACAGTGCCGTATCCCACTGCACACAGCCCCATACCCTATATAGTACATGTTTCCCTACTTGGTTTTTAAATGCTGGACGTTTTCCTCTGCGGTGCGGCTGTGGGTGCGGAAGGCCTGTGCTGCAGGGAACGCTGTGCCAATCAGCAGGGAAACAGCGGTGACGTGGGGCTGGGGCGGCCAATTACAGCCCGAGCTGCTGGGCCAATCAGCACTCGAGCTGATTGGCCAATCAGCGCTCGAGCCGGGGGCCGGCGGTGACGTGGGGAGCAGGGGCGGCCAATGAGCTGTTGAGCTGGGCGGATTGCGGGGTTAACACGGCGAGTTAACCCCATGAGCGCTGGACCCGCCCAGCTGCACCTGAGGACACCTCTGGAGCCTGGGGACCCAATGGGGGACAGCGGCGGCCCAAAGGTAAGGGCCTTACATTTCACAGCGGCCCCCCCAACCCTGCCTTACATTCGGGGGAGGCCTTACATTGGAGGACCCCCCCGAAACCCCCACCCTGTCTTACTTTCGGGGGGGTCCTACTTTCATGGAAACAGGGTAGGAACATCCAGCAGAGGGCGCCTCACCGCAAATGAAGGTAAATATAGGTCATTGACCTACTTTACCTTCATTTTCCGGGGTTTTTGCAGCCATGAGCATCATTGCATTAGCAGAGCTCGTGGATGCAAATTATTTTAACCCCTTCAGATTGATTTACATCGTTGGACGTTACAGATCTGCGGAGGGTAAGGATATTGTTGGTTTATTATGTTTTTTTGTTACAGATCGAGGGTCTTCAGTGACTGGATTGGGCGTAGAATAAAATACTCCAACAACCATTGTTTTTATTTCATTAAACTAATTTTAAATAATGTGTTTGTGTATTTTTTTAACCCTTTACTACAATTGGATTAATAATGGATAGGTGTCATAATTGACGCCTCTCCATTATCAATTTGGCTTAATGTCACCTTACAATAGCAAGGTGGCATTAACCCTTCATTACCCCATATCCCACCGCTACACAGGAATGGGAAGAGAGTGGCCAAGTGCCAGAATAGGCGCATCTTACAGATGTGCCTTTTCTGGGGTGGCTGGGGGCAGGTGTTTTTAGCCAGGGGGGGGGGGGGCAATAACCATGGACCCTCTCCAGGCTATTAATATCTGCCCTCAGTCACTGGCTTTACTACTCTGGCAGAGAAAATTGCGCGGGAGCCCACGCCAATTTTTTCCGCCATTTAACCCTTTAATTTAGTAGATAGAACGGCCAAATTTTGCAGATACACACTACTAACATTAGTAGTGTGGAATCTGCAAAAAAAATGGAGAGAAGACATGGTTTACTGTATGTAAACCATGTCTCAAATCATGTCGGGTTTAGGAAGGAGAAAGAAAAAGCCGGTAATTGAATTACCGGCTTTCAAGCTGTATAGCGCTGGAATAAATATTAATATATATACATATATGTGTCTACTGATATATATATATATATATATATATATATATATATAGACAGTATATATATATATATATTTTTTTTTTTTTTTTTGGGACAAATGGATCACTTCTATAGCGGTATGTTGGTTTTGCAAGCTTGCGAGAAAACCACGCAGTACGGATGCCATACGGATTACATACAGAGGATGCCATGCGCAAAAAACGCTGACACACCCTGCCTACGGAGGAGCTACGGACCACTATTTTCGGGACTTTTCAGCGTATTACGGCCGTAATATACGGACCGTATTGTTTTACGCTGTGTGTGACGCCGGCCTCACCCCAAATTATGGTCCGGTGCATCTTATAGTCCGAAAAATACGGTAGTCTGTGTTTGAGGGTTGGTAACGGGGTTCGTTCATTCCTAGCCCCAATTTCAGTTAAAAAAACTGTGGCTTAAAGGACAATTTTCATGGCACAGCATGAATCTGGTTTCTAGTGTGAATTATTCTTAATGCCAGATGTACTGTTTGTTTGCTCAGTAGGTTTTAACCCCTTAGTGACAGAGCCAATTTGGTACTTAATGACCGAGCCAATTTTTGCAATTCTGACCACTGTCACTTTATGAGGTTATAACTCTGGAACGCTTCAACGGATCCTGCTGATTCTGAGATTGTTTTTTCGTGACATATTGTACTTCATGTTAATGGTAAAATTTCTTTGATATTACTTGCGATTATTTATGAAAAAAACGGAAATATGGCGAAAATTTTTAAAATTTTGCAATTTTCAAACTTTGTATTTTTATGCCCTTAAATCAGAGAAATATGTCATGAAAAATAGTTAATAAATAACATTTCCCACATGTGTACTTTACATCAGCACAATTTTGGAAACAAAATTTTTTTTTGTTAGGGAGTTATAAGGGTTAAAAGTTGACCAGCAATTTCTCATTTTTACAACACCATTTTTTTTTAGGGACCACATCACATTTGAAGTCATTTTAATAATAATAATAATAATAATAATCTTTATTTATATAGCGCCAACATATTCCGCAGCGCTTTACAGTTTAACAGTTTCAAACACAAAAGTCATAAGTAACAACGTTAACAATACAATAATTAAAGCAAAATAAGACGACCCTGCTCGTGAGAGCTTACAATCTACAATGAGGTGGGGGAGATACAAAGTACAGGTGTGTATTTACAATGATGTATTTACAATCATGGTCCAGCCATCTTCAGGGGTTGGGGAATAGATGGGGATAGTGAATGGGCTACACACAAACATAACATAACTTTGATTAGTGAACGTGATAGGCCGCTCTGAACAAATGTGTTTTGAGCGAGCGCCTAAAACTATGCAAATTATGGATGGTCCTAATATCTTGGGGTAGAGCATTCCAGAGGATTGGCGCAGCACGGGAGAAGTCTTGGAGTCGGGAGTGGGAGGTACGGATTAGTGCAGAGGTTAGCCGAAAGTCATTTGCAGAGCGCAGTGGTCTGTTAGGCTGATAGACAGAAATGAGGGAGGAGATGTAAGGGGGTGCCGCACTGTGGAGAGCTTTGTGGGTGAGAACAAGTACTTTGAATTGTATCCTGTAATGAATGGGCAGCCAGTGTAACGACTGGCGAAGAGCGGACGCGTCCGAGTAACGATTAGCCAGATGGACGACCCTGGCTGCTGCATTAAGGATGGACTGAAAATTTTGAGGGGTCTATATGATAGAAAATAATGAAGTGTGACACCACTCTAAAAACTACACCCCTCAAGGTTCTCAAAACCACATTCAAGAAGTTTATTAACCCTTTACGTGCTTCACAGGAACTGAAACAATGTGGAAGGAAAAAATGAACATTTAACTTTTTTTTGCAAACATCATAATTCAGAACCATTTTTTTTATTTTCACAAGTGTAAAAACAGAAATGTAACCATAAATTTTGTTATGCAATTTCTCCTGAATACGCCAATACCCCATATGTGGGGGTAAACCACTTTTTGGGCGCACCGCAGAACTTAGAAGTGAAGGAGCGCCGTTTGACTTTTTCAATGCAGAATTGGCTGGAATTGAGATCGGACGCCATGTCACGTTTAGAGAGCCCCTGACGTACCTAAACAGTGGAAGCCCCCCACAAGTGACACCATTTTGGAAACTAGACCCCTTAAGGAACTTATCTAGATGTGTGGTGAGCACTTTGAACCCCCAAGTGCTTCACAGAAGTTTATAACTTAGAGCCGTGAAAATAAAAAAATCGCTTTTGTTTACACAAAAATGATCTTTTCGCCCACAAATTCTTATTTTCACAAGGGTAACAGGAGAAATTAGACCACAAAAGTTGTTGTGCAATTTCTCCTGAGTACGCTGATACCCAATATGTGGGAGTAAACCACTGTTTGGGCGCACCGCAGAGCTTGGAAGAGAAAGAGTGCCGTTTTACTTTTTCAATGTAGAATTGGCTGGAATTGAGATCGGACGCCATGTCGCCTTTGGAGAGCCCCTGATGTGCGTAAACAGTAGAAATCCCCCACAAGTGACCCCATTTTGGAAACTAGACCCCCCATGGAACTTATCTAAATGTGTGGTGAGAACTTTGAATGCCCAAGTGCTTCACAGAAGTTTATAATGCAGAGTCGTGAAAATAAAAAATATATTTTTTTTCCACAAAAAAGATTTTTTAGCCCCCAAGTTTTTATTTTCACAAGGGTAACAAAAGAAATTTGACCCCAAAAGTTGTTGTCCAATTTGTCCTGAGTATGCTGGTACCCCATATGTGGGGGTAAACCACTGTTTGGGCGCACGGCAGAGCTCGGAAGGAAGGAGCGCCGTTTTGGAATGCAGACTTTGATAGAATGGTCTGCGGGCATTATGTTGTGTTTGCAGAGCCCCTGATGTACCTAACCAGTAGAAACCCTCCACAAGTGACCCCATTTTGGAAACTAGACCCCCCAAGGAACTTATCTAGATGTGTGGTGAGAACTTTGAATGCCCAAGTGCTTCACAGAAGTTTAGAATGCAGAGTCGTGAAAATAAAAAATATTTTTTTTTCCACAAAAAAGATATTGTAGCCCCCAAGTTTTTATTTTCACAAGGGTAACAGGAGAAATTGGACTGCAATAGTTGTTGTCCAATTTATCCCGAGTACGCTGATGCACCATATGTGGGGGTAAACCACTGTTTGGGCGCACGGCAGAGCTCAGAAGGGAAGGAGCGCCTTTTTGGAATGCAGACTATAATAGAATGGTTTGTGGGCATTATGTTGCGATTGCAGAGCCCCTGATGTACCTAAACTGTAGTAACCCCCCACAAGTGACCCCATTTTGGAAACTAGACCCCCCAAGGAACTTATCTAGATGTGTGGTGAGAACTTTGAATGCCCAAGTGCTTCACAGAAGTTTAGAATGCAGAGTCGTGAAAATAAAAAATATTTTTTTTTTCACAAAAAAGATATTGCAGCCCCCAAGTTTTTATTTTCACAAGGGTAACAGGAGAAATTGGGCCAATAAAGTTGTTGTCCAATTTATCCTGAGTATGCTGATGCCCCATATGTGGGGGTAAACCACTGTTTGGGCGCACGGCAGAGCTCGGAAGGGAAGGAGCGCCGTTTTGGAATGCAGACTTAGATAGAATGGTCTGTGGGCGTTATGTTGCGTTTGCAGAGCCCCTGATGTACCTAAACAGTAGTAACCCCCCACAAGTGACCCCGTTTTGGAAACTAGACCCCCCAAGGAACTTATATAGATGTGTGGTGAGAACTTTGAATGCCCAAGTGCTTCACAGAAGTTTATAATGCAGAGTCATAAAAAAATATATATATATATTTTTCCACAAAAAGGATTTTGGAGCCCCCAAGTTTTTATTTTCACAAGGGTAACAAGAGAAATTGGACCCCAGAAGATGTTGTCCAATTTATCCCGAGTATGCTGATGCCCCATATGTGGGGGTAACCCACTGTTTGGGCGCACGGCAGAGCTCAGAAGGGAGGGAGCACCATTTGACTTTTTGAGCGCAAAATTAGCTATCGTGTTTGGAGACCCCCTGATGTACCTAAACAGTGGAAACCCCCCCAATTCTAGCTCCAACCCTAACCCCAACACACCCCTAACCCTAATCCCAACCTGATCCATAATCCTAATCACTAACCCTAACCATAATCACAACCCTTACCCCAAAACAACCCTAATGTCAACCCTAACCATAACCCTAATCAAAACCCTAAATCCAACACACCCCTAATCCTAATCTCAACCCTAACCTCAAACCTAACCCTAATCCCAATACACCCCTAATCACAACCCTAACCTTAACCCTAATCCCAAACCTAACCCTAATCCCAAGCGTAACCCTAATGCCAACCCTAACCCTAATACCAACCCTAATCCAAACTCTAACCCTAATCCCAACTCTAACCCTAACTTTAGCCCCAACCCTAGCCCTAACTTTAGCCCCAACCCTAACCCTAGCCCTAAGGCTACTTTCACACTTGCGTTATTTGGCATCCGTCACAATCCGTCGTTTTGGACAAGAAACGGATCCTGCAAATGTGCCCGCAGGATGCGTTTTTTGCCCATAGACTTGTATTGCCGACGGATCGTGACGGATGGCCACACGTCGCGTCCGTCGTGCACTGGATCAGTGTTTTGGTGGACCGTCAGCACAAAAAAACGTTCAATGTAAGGTTTTTTTGTACGTCGCATCCGCCATTTCTGACCGCGCATGCGTGGCCGTAACTCCGCCCCCTCCTCCCCAGGACATAGATTGGGCAGCGGATGCGTTGAAAAACTACATCCGCTGCCCACGTTGTGCACAATTTTCACAACGTGCGTCGGTATTTTTGGCCGATGCATTGCGACGGCCCCGTACCGACGTAAGTGTGAAAGGAGCCTAACCCTAAATTTAGCGCCAACCCTAACTCTAAATTTAGCCCCAACCCTAACCCTAAATTTAGCCCCAACCCTAACCCTAAATTTAGCCCTAACCCTACCCCTAACCCTAGCCCTAACCCTACCCCTAACCCTACCCCTACCCCTACCCCTACCCCTAACCCTAACCCTAGCCCTAACCCTAGCCCTAACCCTAGCCCTAACCCTACCCCTAGCCCTAACCCTACCCCTAGCCCTAACCCTACCCCTAACCCTAACCCTACCCCTAACCCTAACCCTACCCCTAGCCCTAACCCTACCCCTAACCCTAGCCCTAACCCTACCCCTAACCCTAACCCTACCCCTAACCCTACCCCTACCCCTACCCCTGACCCTAACCCTAACCCTAATTTTAGCCCCAACTGCTCTTCTCCTGCCGGCCGGCAGATGGAGACAGATGGCGGGCGCACTGCGCAGGCGCCCGCCATTTTCTTTTGCCGGCGGCCAGGAGGAGCAGCAGGAGGATCCAGGGACGCAGGTGAGTATTGTAGGGTCCCCGAATCCCCCTATTTCTCTGTCCTCTGATGTGCGATCACATCAGAGGACAGAGAATTACACTTTGACTTTTTTTTTTTGCGCTCGCCGGTAAACAGTTAATTACCGGCGATCGCAAAACAGGGGTCGGTAAAACCGACCCCGATCATGCTCTTTGGGGTCTCGGCTACCCCCGGTAGCCGAGACCCCAAAGATTATCGCGGGGCCGGCGGGCGCACTGCGCATGCGCCCGCCATTTTCAAGATGGCGGCGCCCACCGGGAGCCACGAGGAGCACCGGGGGAGATAGGTAAGTATTGGGGGGCCACCTGGGACCCCTTTTCTCTGTCCTCCGATGTGCGATCACATCGGAGGACAGAGAAATTAAAAAGAGATCGCGTTTTTTTTGCGATCGCCGGTAAACGGTTAATTACCGGCGATCGCAAATGCGGGGTGGGTTCAAACCCCCCCGAATCATGTTCTCTGGGGTCTCGGCTACCCCCGGCAGCCGAGACCCCGGAGAAAATCCGACTCTGGGGGGCGCTATTTACTTTTTCCACAGCGCCGTTAATTAACGGCGCTGTGGTTTAAGTACCCTTAGCGGCCGCCGTTAAAAGGCGTATCGGCGGTCGCTAAGGGGTTAAACATGAGCCAATGTTTTATGTGGGTCTGTCCATTGACCCTTGTTACATGTAAATTTTTGAAATGCCTATTAATTATAACTGCAAGTATGCATAACTTGGAGAACAAATGTGCCATCTAACTGAACAATTGAGCATTGAAGGATTACCTTTCCCCACCTTCCTCCAAGCCTGTGGGAAAATGCCCTGAATGAGAGCTGTGCAACATAAGAGGGGGCTGCATCTATCTCCAGACATCAGGACATCAGCTGAAGAACTACAGTATGGCCCCAGGTGATGGAATACCGATCTGCTCCACTGCCCATCAGTGTACACAAAAATGTTTGGAGAACCCAGGTTGGGATAATGAGGTCACCTGGCCACATACCTCACTGTGCTAGGTCTGCTTGCTTGTCGCTACCTCCATTCTGTGTGTGCCTGCCAAAAGTGGTGTGCTACTGGTTGGGGTAGTTGGCCATGGATGCCCCAATGTCACAAAGGTTCTATTCCCAGCCAGCAGAAGGATGAGACTCATTCATTTGTACCATCTTGTGTACTCGCTGGGAATGTACTATATATTGTTGACTGTTGGTGATCCAGTGATCCAAGAAAGTATTAACGCAGAGTGTTACTCTCATACTTGTTTTGTCTGATCAGTTTTCTGCCCATGAGAAAGGAGAACAGGTGTTTAGGGGATGTACAATTCCATCCATGTGACCTGGGAATTAATTCCCAGGAATAAAATAGTATGTCTAAGTGATCAGACGCGCTCAATGGGGGAGCGGAGCTGATTGCGCCCGGGTGTCAGCTCATTCTCACAGCTGATACCCGGCACTAAGTGCCAGAAGCGATCACGCACCACTCCTAGCACTGTAACCCAGGAACACTGCGATCAAACATGATTGCAGCGTTCCGAGCCGGCACAGGGGCTGTCAGCTCCTCTGCCTTTGGATCGGAGACCCCGCGGCTTGCCGCAGGGCCCAATCGCTGCCACGGAAACCCGATGTCATCATGACAACATCCAGGTCTCCAGAGCTGAGAGACTTCCTGTCATGCGCAGTGCATGCCATGGAGTCTCTAAGGTCAGTGTGTAGAATCTGCAGCGCTGACAGCTTCTATAGCATGCAGATCTGCTATAGAAGCAATCAGCCTGCACAAAATGATTGTCCCATAGTGAGACAAAAGGAAGAATGAATAAAAAAAAAATTAAATAATTGTAAAAATATTTTAAAAAATAATAATAAAAAAATCAATATTTATTCTATCAATAAATAAATATTTAAATGAAAAAAAAATCTAAACAATAAAAGTACACATATTTAGTATTGCCGCATCCGTAAACAATATAAACCTATAAAACTGTCCCACTAGTTAACCTCTTTAGTGAACACCATTAAAAAAACAAAAAAAAGGCAAAAAAAATGCTTTGTCATCAAACTGCCGAACAAAAAGTGGACTAACACGCGATCAAAAAGACGGATATAAATAAACATGGTACCACTGAAAACGTCATCTTGTCTCGCCAAAAACAAACCACAATACAGTTCCATCACTTAAAAAAATAAAAAAGTTATAGCTCTCAGAATAAAGTGATGCAAAAATAATTATTTTTTATAGACAAGAGTTGTTCGATCTTGGATCTTTCTGGTGACCTGTCTACTCCAGCAGAAGCTAAGTCCCTGCTAGTTAATTATTTGTTCATTGTTTCCTTGTCCAGCTTGCTATAATGATTTTGCCTTGCTAGCTGGAAGCTCTGGGATGCAGAGTGGCACCTCTGCACCGTGAGTCGGTGCGGAGGTCTTTTTGCACACTCTGCGTGGTCTTTTGTAGTTTTTTGTGCTGACCGCAAAGATACCTTTCCTATCCTCAGTCTGTTTAGTAAGTCGGGCCTCCCTGTGCTGAAAACTGTTTCATTTCTGTGTTTGTGTCTTTCATCTTAACTCACAGTCAATATATGTGGGGGGCTTCCTTTTCTTTTGGGGAATTTCTCTGAGGCAAGGTAGGCTTTATTTTCTATCTTTAGGGCTAGCTAGCTCTTAGGCTGTGAAGAGGCGTCTAGGTCGTGTTAGGTACGCTCCACGGCTATTTCTAGTTGTGTGATAGGATTAGGGGTTGCGGTCAGCAGAGCTCCCACTTCCCAGAGCTTGTCCTTTGTGAGTTTTACCATCAGGTCTTTCCGGGTGCTCCTAACCACCAGGTCCATAACAGCGGACACAGACAGCTTGGGGCCCCTGTGCAGGAAATGTGTCTGGGCCCCCCCTTCTTTAAAGGCGACAAAGCTACATTATATATATATATATACAGTGGGGCAAAAAAGTATTTAGTCAGTCAGCAATAGTGCAAGTTCCACCACTTAAAAAGATGAGAGGCGTCTGTAATTTACATCATAGGTAGACCTCAACTATGGGAGACAAACTGAGAAAAAAAAATCCAGAAAATCACATTGTCTGTTTTTTTAACATTTTATTTGTATATTATGGTGGAAAATAAGTATTTGGTCAGAAACAAAATTTCATCTCAATACTTTGTAATATATCCTTTGTTGGCAATGACAGAGGTCAAACGTTTTCTGTAAGTCTTCACAAGGTTGCCACACACTGTTGTTGGTATGTTGGCCCATTCCTCCATGCAGATCTCCTCTAGAGCAGTGATGTTTTTGGCTTTTCACTTGGCAACACGGACTTTCAACTCCCTCCAAAGGTTTTCTATAGGGTTGAGATCTGGAGACTGGGTAGGCCACTCCAGGACCTTGAAATGCTTCTTACGAAGCCACTCCTTCATTGCCCTGGCGGTGTGCTTTGGATCATTGTCATGTTGAAAGACCCAGCCACGTTTCATCTTCAATGCCCTTGCTGATGGAAGGAGGTTTGCACTCAAAATCTCACGATACATGGCCCCATTCATTCTTTCATGTACCCAGATCAGTCGTCCTGGCCCCTTTGCAGAGAAACAGCCCCAAAGCATGATGTTTCCACCACCATGCTTTACAGTAGGTATGGTGTTTGATGGATGCAACTCAGTATTCTTTTTCCTCCAAACACGACAAGTTGTGTTTCTACCAAACAGTTCCAGTTTGGTTTCATCAGACCATAGGACATTCTCCCCAAACTCCTCTGGATCATCCAAATGCTCTCTAGCAAACTTCAGACGGGCCCGGACATGTACTGGCTTAAGCATTGGGACACGTCTGGCACTGCAGGATCTGAGTCCATGGTGGCGTAGTGTGTTACTTATGGTAGGCCTTGTTACATTGGTCCCAGCTCTCTGCAGTTCATTCACTAGGTCCCCCCGCGTGGTTCTGGGATTTTTGCTCACCGTTCTTGTGATCATTCTGACCCCACGGGGTGGGATTTTGCGTGGAGCCCCAGATCGAGGGAGATTATCAGTGGTCTTGTATGTCTTCCATTTTCTAATTATTGCTCCCACTGTTGATTTCTTCACTCCAAGCTGGTTGGCTATTGCAGATTCAGTCTTCCCAGCCTGGTGCAGGGCTACAATTTTGTTTCTGGTGTCCTTTGACAGCTCTTTGGTCTTCACCATAGTGGAGTTTGGAGTCAGACTGTTTGAGGGTGTGCACAGGTGTCTTTTTATACTGATAACAAGTTTAAACAGGTGCCGTTACTACAGGTAATGAGTAGAGGAAAGAGGAGACTCTTAAAGAAGAAGTTACAGGTCTGTGAGAGACAGAAATCTTGATTGTTTGTTTCTGATCAAATACTTATTTTCCACCATAATATGCAAAAAAAATGATAAAAAAACAGACAATTTGATTTTCTGGATTTTTTTTTCTCAGTTTGTCTCCCATAGTTGAGGTCTACCTATGATGTAAATTACAGACGCCTCTCATCTTTTTAAGTGGTGGAACTTGCACTATTGCTGACTGACTAAATACTTTTTTGCCCCACTGTATATATATACTGTAGAATATGCCCATGCATAATAAACACCTGTGTCTACTGTATATGTGACATAGTATACATTAATGTATAAGGGTATGGTTCCACGGTCAGGAATCGGCAGCGCTTTGGATGCAGCACATGTCCGCTCGGTCCAAAGCGCTGCCGGCTTTTGAACGAGTGATGCTTCACCGCATCCTATACATTGGACTGTGATATTTATCTTGTGGAGACTGAGCGTCTCCGCAAGATAAATAGACATGCTACGGTCTAGAAAGATGTGCCGCATGTCCGTCTCTGCAGGGAAGCTGCGGGTGCCGCTGCATACATAGTGGACATTGGATTCCTTGAAATCTCATGCACTATGCTATAACATCAGGACGCTGCGGACTGGATGCTGCGGATGTACACAGCGTCCAATCCGCAGAGTTTACTGACAGTGGAAACATACCCTTATATGTGTCTATGTATTGTACCTGTGTGTTTAATGCAACAGATACAGTATATGTGAAAAAGTCTTCACTGGGGGATGGGCTCAGGGGTCAGTCCCAGCCTGGATCTGATACTGCAGTGATGACTGGAGTCCCGTCAGAGAATAGACGCAGTGATTTAGTGACTGTGTTCCTGAGCTCTGAGCTCTCTGGTCCCTGCTGTGTGTGGATGACAATCCTGCACTGACCAGAGAACACAAAGCTCCGGGGGTCACAGTCAGTAAATCTCTGCTTCTAGTCTCTGACTTCAGCCCCTGCCTCCCCTCTGTACTCTGCAAACAATCCATCACATTCAGGCCGTTCTTTACCTCCTGTTCAGGGGGTGATTGAGGTCCTGCACAGCTGCAGCTTCCTTCCAGGCATGAGTGTACAGACGCCGTTCTGCACAGGCTGGAAGTGTGTGCAGGGAGAAGGTGCCAGACAGGACGAGCCGGGAGGAGGAGCAGCCGTGAAGAAGACAGGAGATGTCTCACCTCTGCGCACGGATCCTATCCTGAAGCTGCACGCTGGCAGCTTCCTGTCTCGCACAGCCGCAGCGCGGAATGATGATGTCATTCAGCTGAGCCTCTGCTGTCTGTGTGAGAAAGGAAGCAGGAAGCATCCATTCCCTGCAGATCCGTTGCCATTTTCTCTTGCAGGCAGTGGAGCTGCAGGGATTGCTCCATGCCTGCCGCACATGAGGGCAATCTGGCCAGGGGGCCCCCGGAGCCTCGGGGCCGGATAGACTGGCCAGATTGCCCTCTATATTAGCCGCCCTGCAGGGGCCCCCAGAGCCTCCGGGCCCCGGTGCAGCTGCACCGGTTGAACCGGCGGTATGTCCGCCCATGCAATAAACAAAATAATAATGACAGATTGGAACAGAAAGTAGAGGGCACTGCCTTCACGGGCTTGCATTATAAAGCTGGAATCACACTAGCGTATGCGAGAGCATTGGATGCTATATGCTAATGACCCTCGGCTCCTGCTCTGCTGCAAGCTGGAGTCGAGTGTTATGCTACTGTGCTCCGATCCTGTTGGAGAATGAGGATTTTTGCACAACTGTGGAGGAGGCGCAGAAAGTAATTTCTCCATCTCCTCCACTGCCGTCATTGGCATATATCACAAACGCACTCAGATAATATTATATGGGTGTCGAATAGACTTACATGGGTGCGCGTGAGCCGAGACTCGACCAAGTCTCAGTGCCAATCGCAGCATGCTGCGATTGTTCTTGCATGCTGATTCGGCTTGAGAAAAAAATCGCAGATGTAAGCTAGCCCATAGAGTAACACTGGGCCGAGTGCTATGCGATGTTTGATCGCATAGCACTTGGCTGTATTGTATGGTAGTGTGACTCCAGCCTAAAGGATAATGTGGAAGGAGACAGTAGGTTAGAGGGGTTGAGAAATCTTCAGTGAGATGGGTTATTGCAGGCTGTAAGCTTTCTTGAAGAGATGGGTTTTAAAGTTCCATGTGAAAGTTCTGAATGTGGTGGACATCAGGTGAGTTGGGGTACACAATTTCAGAGGACTGGAGATACTCTGGAGAATTCTTTGAGGTGATTAGGAAAGGAATGTACAAATGTGGACCATAGAAGGAGGTCTTGGAAGGACAGAGATTTTGTGTGGGAAGATATTGGGAGATTAGTTCAGAGATTCATGGAGGAGACAGATGACTCAGCAGAAGACCATGTGAATGGATAATTATACACGCCTCACTAAAGCCAAAATTGCCCAGTCTGTGCTCTGGTACAGTATATGTCCAGACTCTTAGGGTACCGTCACACTATACGATTTACCAACGATCACGACCAGCGATATGACCTGGCCGTGATCGTAGGCAAATCGTAGTGTGGTCGCTGGGGAGCTGTCACACAGACAGCTCTCCAGCGACCAACGATGCCGAGGTCCCTGGGTAACCAGGGTAAACATCGGGTAACTAAGCGCAGAACCGCGCTTAGTTACCCGATGTTTACCCTGGTTACAAGCGTTAAACTAAAAAAAAACAAACAGCACATACTTACATTCTGGTGTCCGTCAGGTCCCTTGCTGTCTGCTTCCCGCACTCAGTGACTGCCGGCCGTAAAGTGAAAGTGAAAGCACAGCCGCTGTGCTCTGCTTTCACTTTACGGTCGGCAGTCACAGTGCTGGAAGCAGACAGCAAGGGACCTGACGGACACCAGAATGTAAGTATGTGCTGTTTGTTTTTTTTTAGTTTAACGCTTGTAACCAGGGTAAACATCGGGTAACTAAGCGCGGTCCTGCGCTTAGTTACCCGATGTTTACCCTGGTTACAAGCGAACGCATCGCTGGATCGCATCGCTAGATCGCTAGATCGGTGTCACACACCGATCTAGCGATGACAGCGGGAGATCCAGCGATGAAAGAAAGTTCTAAACGATCTGCTACGACGTACGATTCTCAGCAGGATCCCTGATCGCTGCTGCGTGTCAGACACAGCGATATCGTAACGATATCGCTGGAACGTCACGAATCGTACCGTCGTAGCGATCGAAATGGTATAGTGTGACGGTACCCTTAGAAGAGAGTAACTATATTTAAAATAAGCATAGCATTTGGCTGATTTCTTCTAGCATTTTAGGCTTGGTGTATGTATTGTCATGTTTATAGGATCTGTTATTCTGAAAAGTAATATCAATGGGCTGTTTATTTGCAGTTAGTCATTATTATTATTACTTCCAAGAGATATTAATGCTTTAGCTTTGTGCTGTGCTATATTCTTAGTAATACATTTGTACATCCTATATATGTGACCAGCCTATACCTTTTATTATATAAATTACAACCCAGGTTTACAAAGATTTTTATTTTTACTATACTGTAATGAGGTTCTGAGCTCTATTTATTTTATACTGGGATCATTACTGTGAATGCCCAGTTTTCTTCGGTGTATACATTTCTGTAGGTGAAGGCTGCTCAGTTTAGGGACTCTGCTATTAGCACAGTCATTTTGCAGATGTATTGCTTGGCACTGCAGGGGAAGTGCATGTTTTATTGCAACGTACTTTAGCAGTTGAAGCTGATTGCTGGAATTATCTGGTGCCAGACTCACAGCAATCAACTGGAGGTAAAGCCTAATTTTAAAAATAACACGTTGTTATGGTAACGCTTTCATTTTTGTACTTTAGTTTGTCTCTTTAAGACTTAAAATGGATTAAAATAACCAACTTTTTAGCACAAGTTATACTTGGGAGGGAAAAGAAAATAACCTGCATGTGTTTTGTGTTTCCTTTTTTCGTACCATTGGGTAATCCATTCACTGGTGATCGCAGACAGATAATGGCCCCTGTGCAAAAGCAGTATATAGGCCCTTTGCAGTCCAATAGCTCATCATAATGTACAATCACACCTGTTTTGGAGGTGAAAATAGGAGTTATGAAAATTACCTATTTGCTGTCCCTAATGGAAATCTTATATACTTTATTTCTATAGCAAATATTCAGTTTAAAGTTGAGCTACATTATGTAATAATGTAGTGAGGTTCAATAGAAGACAAATAAAACAAAGTCCATCTGGCTTGCTAGCAGGCACAAAGTTGTCCATATGGCTTAAGCCTAAAGGAGAAGCCATTGTGCATAACCACGATTTTCTTACACATCGTTTTCCTTCTTTTGTATATTTTTTTTTATTCACACTATAAATTATTGGTCCAAATTTAGATTTAAGAATTCCGACAATGAATTTTGTATTAGTAATTAAATTCAGCATGACAACATCTTTCTGGAATGCACAGATGTTTTTAAAGGTTGTTTAATACCCTTGGGCTTTCTTTGTACAGACTCATGCACCTAAGGCCGGCTTCACACTCAGCGTATGAAAATACGGTCCGTATATTACGGCCGTAATACGCTGAAATGTCCCGAAAATAGTGGTCCGTAGCTCCTCCGTAGGCAGGGTGTGTCAGCGTTTTTTGCGCATGGCATCCTCCGTATGTAATCCGTATGGCATCCGTACTGCGTGGTTTTCTCGCAGGCTTGCAAAACCAACATACCGCTATAGAAATGATCCATGTGTCCTAAAAAGAAAAAAATATATATATATACTGTCTATATATATATATATATATATATATATATATATATATATATATATATATGTCATTAGACACATATATGTATATATATTAATATTTTTTCCAGCGCTATACAGCTTGAAAGCCTGGGAGCTTTCTAGGAAATTTCCCACGATCTATGAACATCCAGCAGAGGGCGCCTCACCGCAAATGAAGCTAAATATAGCTCATTGATCTATATTTAGACTCATTCCCCGGGGTTTTGCAGCGAGGAGCAGCCTGCATTAGCAAAGCTCCTTGCTGCAAAATGTTTTAACCCCTTCAGAAGGATTTACATCGTTGGACGTTACAGATCTGCGGAGGGTAAGTATATTGTTGGTTTATTATGTTTTTTCTTTCACAGAACGAGGGTCTTCAGTGACTGGACTGGGCGTAGAATAAAATACTCCAACAACCATTGTTTTTATTTCATTAAAATAATTTTAAATAATGTGTTTGTGTTTTATTTAACCCTTTCATTCAATTGGATTAATAATGGATAGGTGTCATAATTGACGCCTCTCCATTATAAAATTAGGCTTAATGTCACCTTACAATAGCAAGGTGGCATTAACCCTTCATTACCCCATATCCCACCGCTACACGGGAATGGGAAGAGAGTGGCCAAGTGCCAGAATAGGCGCATCTTCCAGATGTGCCTGTTCTGGGGTGGCTGGGGGCAGATATTTTTAGCCAGGGGGGGGCCAATAACCGTGGACCCTCTCCAGGCTATTAATATCTGCCCTCAGTCACTGGCTTTACTACTCTGGCGGAGAAAATTGCGCGGGAGCCCACGCCAATTTTTTCCGCCATTTAACCCTTTATTTTAAGAGCTAGAACGGCCAAATTTTGCAGATACACACTACTGACATTAGTAGTGTGGAATCTGCAAAAAAAATGGAGAGAAGACATGGTTTACTGTATGTAAACCATGTCTCAAATCATGTCGGGTTTTAGGAAGGAGAAAGAAAAAGCCGGTAATTGAATTACCGGCTTTCAAGCTGTATAGCGCTGGAATAAATATTAATATATATACATATATGTGTCTCACTGACATATATATATATATATACCTATTCTATGTGTACACATTTATTCTACCTATTCTACTGTAAGCTGTCAGTGTGATTTTACTGTACACCGCACTGAATTACCGGCTTTTCTCTCTAACAGCGCTGCGTATTTCTCGCAAGTCACACTGCTTGTCCGTGTGAAATCCGTATTTTTCACGCTTCCATAGACTTTCATTGGCGTATTTCTTGCGCAGTACGGTGACAAACGCAGCATGCTGCGATTTTGTACGGCCGTAGAAAGCCGTATAATACTGATCAGTAAAATACGGCAGATAGGAGCAGGGGCATAGAGAATAATTGTGCCGTATTTTTTGCGAGTTTTACGGACGTAGTTTCTGCGCTCTTACGTCCGTAAAACTCGCAAGTGTGAAGCCGGCCTAATACTTAATTTCTGTTACGGATCTGCAACACAGGGCTAAGGTAGAAGGGGGAAAACTGACCCTGCACTATGACTAGGCTGAAACCCTACGATGGAGTGGGTGACCCATTCCTTGCAAATAGACCCACCGACGATCCTAGGTTAATCTCAAGCGAAGACCTATAGATAAGGAGAAGGGGTATCCTAAAAGAACTTAGGACTGGGTACAAAAACGGGTCACCTCCTGGTAGAAAACACAGAGAAGGCTGCAGAAACCAATAGAAAACAGAAACTAACGCTAGCAGAACCAGAGTTACCAGCAATGCACAAATAACACACACAGAAGACAAAGCAAAGCACCAAACTAGAGCTCAAGCAGATTAACACTGTTGTCCAGCAGGGACTGGGAGGCAGGTACTGGTTAAAAAAGAGTAATACAAACACCTGACCCAAGACAAACCCAGCACCAGAGGATAAAGAGCCACAACTCCACAAGAAAATGACGGATAGTAACAAACTAAACAGATTCTCACAGTACCTCACCTTTAATGAGGATCCCCCGGATCCTCTAGGCCGGGCCTTATTCGGAAATCTCCTGTGAAAAGCCTTAATTAACCTTGAGGCTGAGACTTCCACAGCTTTTACCCAGGAATTGTCCTCGGGACCGAAACCCTTCCAGGACACAAGATACTGTAACCCTCCTCTATGCCACCTGGAATCAAGAATGCGTGAAATCTCAAATTCACAGTCCTCATCAATTGGCGAGGAAGGCTGCCGAATTGACAATGTGAACCAATTTGAAAGGTCCTACAAACTTCGGCCCCAACTCTTTAGAAGGGATCTTCAAATGCAGATTCCTAGAGGACAACCAAAACCATGTCCCCAACAACAAATCTCGCCTCCCTTCAACTCTTGTTAAAAAAAATTCTTAGACCTCCCATTAGCCTGTTTAAGATTATGGCACACACTGGTCCAAACCCTTTCCAAATTTCCAGAAAAACTCTCCTCCTCAGGCACCGCTGCCCCAATCCTAGAAAAAGGACCGGAAGATGTATTCTTCCCAGTACAACAAAAGAAAGGAGAACACCCAGCCGAAGAAGATGTATGATTATTGAGAGCAATCTCAGCTAATGGTAAATATTCCGACCACATCTCCTGATTGTCCGCTTCAAAACATCTCAAAAACTGCTCAACGTTCTGGTTCTTCCTCTCGGTCTGTCCATTGGACTGCAGATGATAGCCCGACGAAAATGACAAACCTTAAGTCTGTCACAAAAGGCACGCCAAAAGCGAGCCACAAACTGTGGTCCCCTATCGGAGACAAGGGAACACCATGGAGTCTGACAATCTCTTTCACAAATGCCCTGGCAATGTCTTAGCGCAGGGTAATTTATTGAACAGGACCAGATGACACATTTTACTAAACCAGTCCACAACGACCCAGATAACAGAAAACCCTTAGAGACCGGCAGGTCGGTGATAACATCCATTGCAAGATGCGTCCATGGAGAACTAGGAACCTCTAATGGGCATAGCAGCCCTGCCGCTGAAGCATGAGAAGCCTTAGACCTAGCACACACGGTACACTGACGCACCCACTTGACAATTTCTCTTAGCCACCCCGGCCACCAGAAACTCCGACTGATCAACTTTCTTGTTTCGGCAATCCCTGGATGACCCGCCAAACAAGACTCATGACATTCCATAAACAAAGCTCTCCTCATGGCTTTAGGCATAATTTCCCATACGGAGTGTTAGTTGGTGCCGCATCCTGGGCTTTAAGAATGCTATTTTCCAACTCTGAACCTAATGCTGCCATGACCACCCCTCTCTGCAGAATAGATTCTTCCTTTTCAGTATTAACCGCTGGGGAGACAAAGCATCAGCTTTAACATTTTTTGTCCCAGGGATATATGTCACAGAGAAATGGAGCCAGGCAAAAAACAATGCCCACTTAGCTTGACGGGCATTCAAACGTTTAGCAGCATCCAGGTAGATCAGGTTCTTATGATCAGTAAAGACTTGAATAGGATGTCTAGCGCCCTCCAAAAAATGTCACCAATGCTCAAACGCAAGCTTAATAGCCAGCAATTCTCAGTTCCCAACATCGTAGTTGAGCTCCGCCTCTGAAAACTTTTTAGAAAAGAAAGCACAGGGATGCACCCCATCCTCCCCCTCCTGTGACAGAACAGCCCCCACTCCTACTGATGAGGCATCCACCTCTACCAGAAAGGGCTTAGTGTCATCTGTCTGGATCAAAACAGGGGCAGAGCTAAACCTCTCCTTGAGATGCTCAAAAGCCTTAACAGCCTCAGGGGACCAGTGGACAGTATTGGAACCATTCTTGGTAAGATCAGTAAGGGTTTTGCGATAACAGAAAAATTCTTTATGAATTTTCTATAATAATTAGCAAACCCCAAAAATCTCTGAATCGACCTCAAGCATTCAGGTCTAAGTCACTCCAATACCGCCTGATCCTTCACCGGGTCCATCTCAAAACCTTCACTGGAAACAAAGAACCCAAAAAAACAAATTTTCTGTACCACAAACTCGCATTTCTCCAGTTTAGCAAAGAGTGTGTTTTCTATCAGAATTTGCAGAACCTCACGGACTCTCTGCCAATGCGACTCCAGATCGGGCGAATAGATCAAAATATCATCCAAATAAACAATCACACTCCTACCGATCAACGGAGTCAGGATGTTGTTAATGAAATTTTGAAAGAATGCCAGAGCATTTGTAAGGCCGACAGGCATAACTAGACACTCAAAATGACCTTCCGGGGTATTAAAGGCTGTCTTCCATTCATCGCCATCTTTAACCCGCAGCGAATTATATGCCCCACGGAGATCGATCTTAGAGAACCCCTTGGCTCCAACTAATTGGTTAAACAAATCCGGAATTAGCGGCATGGGGTAATGATTGCGCACAGTGATCTTATTAATCTCCCTGAAATCCAGACATGGCCTAAGACCCACATCTTTTTTTTGGCAGGGGACTTAGAGGGTCTTACATGACCTGCAGCAAGACTAGTCTGCAGGTATTCCTTTAAGGCCTCCCTCTCCGTAATCGTCAGATTAAATAAACGACTCTTAGGGAGAGTGGCACCTGGGACAAACTCAATAGCGCAATCGTAATCTCTATGCTGTGGGAGAGCTTGTGACTCCACTTCTGAAAAGACTTTCCAGAATTCCTGAATAGCTTTAGGTAGCTCTTTTTTCACAACAGCAGCAATGTGTACCTCACAACATTTCCCATAACACTCCTGACCCCAGTATCTTATCGTACTTGATGACCATTCCAGTACAGGGTTGTACATTTTTAACCAGGGTAACCCCAGGACAACTGGAAAAGGCAATTTATCAAGTACAAACAAATCTAAAGATTCCTGGTGTTCCATATTCACAGTGAGTGGAAGCCTGGTGACCTTTTGAGAAATGCACCCATGCTCTAGAGGAGTGTTATCAATCACCACTAAAGGAAAAGGGCATGATAAAGGTACAGAATCAATCTTATACTTGCCTAGAATTTGTTGATTAATCAAATTAAGTGCAGAACCACAGTCCAATATCACTTGAAAATAAATCGAATGACCACGACAGGTAGAACTACCAGAAAAAGAAACTCCTGCCGACCAAAAAAAATGCAATGCGAAAGGGAGGGTTATTCTGATTGACCTTTTTTTCCTCTTTTTTTTCTCTTTTTTTTGTCTATGCATCCTTCCCATTGCTTAATAAAATGGTCAGCCTTACCACAATAAACACATAACCCCTCTGAGAATCTTCTCTGTCTTTCCTGGGAACGAGAGGACATCGCCCCAAGTTGCATCTGCTCCCCACAGTCAACGGGGCTCTCCAGCAAAATTGAAACCTTCTCCACATTCTGTCTACTTTTTAATCTTCTATCCACCCGGATAGCTAATTGCATAGCAGCCTCAAGCGTAGCAGGTGCAGGATATGCAATGAGCAAATCTTTAACCCTGTCATTCAAATCTGCTAAAATCTGACTCTTGAGTGCTGGATCATTTCAGCTGACCTCTGCAGACCATCATCTGAACTGGGTACAATATCTCTCAGCGTCGCCAGAACCCTGTTTCAGCCGCCTGAGTTCTGCCTCGCCTGTAGTGACCCAATCAGGATCATCATATAACACCCCCATAGCAAAAAAAACGCTTCTACAGACATCACACAAGGGTCATCCGGACGCAATGAAAATGCCCAAACTTGGGGCTCACCTCGCAATAACGACATAATAATCTCCACATGCTGTAATTCAGCCCCTGAAGACCTGGGTCTAAGCCAAAAATAAAGTAAACAAAAAAAATTCCTGCCGTTCACCAGAAAAACATTCAAGCAAAACCACTGTCATGATTCCAATGGCAGGGAATCACAAAAGGACAAGCACCAACGAGCTCTAGGGTGATGGAACCTGAGCTGACCGCGACCCTAAACCTGAACACACAAATAACAATAGCCGGGGAACGTGCCTACGTTGATCCTAGACGTCTCGCACCAGCCGAAGATCTAACTTCCCCTATTAGAAGAAACACAGACCTCTCTTGCCTCCAGAGAAATACCCCACAGAAATAGCAGCCCCCCACATATAATGACGGTGAAATGAGAGGAAGGCACATACACAGTATGAAAACAGATTCAGCAAAATGAGGCCCGCTAAAACTAGATAGCAGAGGATACAAAAGTAAACTGCGCGGTCAGCAAAAAACCCTTCAAAAAACCATCCTGTAATTACTTGAACTCATGTTCCAACTCATGGAACATGAGGAGCAATTACAGCCCACTAAAGCAACCAGCAGCAAAGAGACAATTATATGCAAGCTGGACAAGACAAAAATAAAGCAAAACGTGGAACAAGAAAATCAAAACTTAGCTTGTCCTGAAGATTACTGAAGCCAGAAGCTGAGGTAACAAAACACTCTGATAACCTTGATAGCCGGCGGGGAAATGACAAGAAAGCCCGGTTAAATAGGAAACTCCCAAATCCTAATAGAACAGGTGGACACCAGAGACAGCAGAACACAAATCACCCAGTACCATCAGTAACCACCAGAGGGAGCCCAAAAACAGAACTCACAACAGTACCCCCCCTTGAGGAGGGGTCACCGAACCCTCACGAGAACCACCAGGGCGACCAGGATGAGCCCTATGAAAAGCGCGGACCAAATCATCAGCATGAACATCAGAGGCAACCACCCAAGAATTATCCTCCTGACCATAACCCTTCCACTTGACCAAATATTGGAGTTTCCGTCTGGAAACACGAGAATCCAAGATCTTCTCCACAACATACTCCAATTCTCCCTCCACCAGCACCGGAGCAGGAGGCTCAAGCGAAGGAACAACAGGTACCTCATACCTCCGCAACAACGACCGATGGAACACATTATGAATAGCAAACGATGCCGGGAGATCCAAACGAAACGACACAGGGTTAAGAATTTCCAAGATCCTATAAGGACCGATGAACCGAGGCTTGAACTTAGGAGAAGAGACCTTCATAGGAACAAAACGAGAAGACAACCACACCAAGTCCCCAACACGAAGTCGAGGACCCACGCGGCGACGGCGATTAGCAAACTGCTGAGCCTTCTCCTTGGACAACTTCAAATTGTCCACCACATGACTCCAAATCCGATGCAACCCATCCACCACCATGTCCACTCCAGGATAATCAGAAGGCTCCACCTGACCAGAGGAAAAACGAGGATGAAACCCCGAATTACAAAAGAAAGGAGAAACCAAGGTAGCAGAACTAGCCCGATTATTAAGGGCAAACTCGGCCAGCGGCAAAAAGGTAACCCAGTCATCCTGATCAGCAGAAACAAAACACCTCAAATAAGTTTCCAAGGTCTGATTAGTTCGCTCCGTCTGGCCATTCGTCTGAGGATGGAATGCAGACGAAAAGGACAAATCAATGCCCATCTTAGCACAGAACGTCCGCCAAAATCTAGACACAAACTGGGATCCCCTGTCAGAAACGATGTTCTCCGGAATCCCATGCAAACGAACCACGTTCTGGAAAAACAGAGGGACCAACTCAGAGGAGGAAGGCAACTTAGGCAAGGCTACAAGATGAACCATTTTAGAAAAGCGGTCACACACAACCCAGATGACAGACATTTTTTGAGAGACAGGGAGATCCGAAATAAAGTCCATGGAAATGTGCGTCCAAGGCCTCTTCGGGATAGGCAAAGGTGACAACAATCCACTGGCTCGAGAACAGCAAGGCTTAGCCCGAGCACAAACCTCACAAGACTGCACAAAAGAACGCACATCCCTCGACAAGGAAGGCCACGAAAAAGACCTGGCCACCAAGTCTCTAGTACCAAATATTCCAGGATGACCTGCCAACGCAGAAGAATGGACCTCGGAGATGACTCTACTGGTCCAACTATCCGGAACAAACAGTCTCTCAGGCGGACAACGATCAGGTTTACCCGCCTGAAACTCCTGCAAAGCACGTCGCAAGTCTGGGAAGACGGCCGACAAAATCACCCCATCCCTAAGGATACCAGTGGGCTCAGAATTTCCAGGGGAGTCAGGCACAAAACTCCTAGAAAGAGCATCCGCCTTCACATTCTTTGAACCTGGCAGGTATGAAACCACAAAATTGAAACGAGAGAAAAACAGTGACCAACGAGCCTGTCTAGGATCCAGACGCCTGGCAGACTCAAGGTAAATCAGATTTTTGTGATCAGTCAAGACCACCACACGATGTCTAGCACCCTCCAGCCAATGACGCCACTCCTCAAATGCCCACTTCATGGCCAAAAGTTCCCGATTACCCACATCATAATTCCGCTTAGCGGGCGAAAATTTTCTAGAAAAGAACGCACATGGCTTCATCACCGAGCAATCGGAGCTTCTCTGTGACAAAACCGCCCCCGCTCCAATCTCGGAAGCATCAACCTCAACCTGGAAACGAAGCGAAACATCAGGCTGACGCAACACAGGAGCAGAAGAAAACCGGCGTTTAAGTTCCCGAAAGGCCTCCACAGCCGCAGGAGACCAATCAGCAACATCAGCACCCTTCTTAGTCAAATCCGTCAAAGGCTTAACAACACTAGAAAAATTAGTTATAAAACGACGATAGAAATTAGCAAAGCCTAAGAACTTCTGCAGACTCTTAAGAGATGCAGGCTGCGTCCAGTCACAAATAGCCCGAACCTTGACGGGATCCATCTCAATAGTAGAAGGGGAAAAAATATACCCCAAGAAAGAAATCTTCTGGACTCCAAAGAGACACTTTGAGCCCTTTACAAACAAGGAATTAGCCCGCAGGACCTGAAACACCTTCCTGACCTGCTGAACATGAGACTCCCAGTCATCAGAAAAAACCAAAATATCATCCAAATACACAATCATAAATTTATCCAGATATTCACGGAAAATATCGTGCATAAAGCACTGGAAGACTGAAGGAGCATTAGAAAGTCCGAAAGGCATTACCAAATACTCAAAATGGCCCTCAGGCGTATTAAATGCGGTTTTCCACTCATCACCTTGCTTTATTCGTATAAGATTATACGCACCCCGAAGATCAATCTTAGTGAACCATTTAGCCCCCTTAATGCGAGCAAACAAATCAGTCAACAAAGGCAAAGGATACTGATATTTTACGGTAATCTTATTCAAAAGACGATAATCTATACAAGGCCTCAAGGACCCATCTTTTTTGGCCACGAAAAAAAAAACCTGCTCCCAAAGGGGACGAAGATGGACGGATATGTCCCTTTTCCAAGGACTCCTTAACATAATCCCGCATAGCAGTATGCTCTGGCACTGACAGATTGAACAAACGACCTTTAGGAAATTTACTACCAGGAATTAAATCTATAGCACAATCGCAATCCCTGTGAGGAGGAAGCGAACTGAGCTTAGGCTCCTCAAAAACATCCCGATAATCAGACAAAAATACAGGAACCTCAGAAGGAGTATATGAAGCGATAGAAATCGGAGGTGCATCATCATGAACCCCCTGACATCCCCAGCTTAACACAGACATTGTTTTCCAGTCAAGGACTGGATTATGAGTTTGTAACCATGGCAGACCAAGTACTAGAACATCATGTAAATTATACAATACCAGGAAGCGAATCACCTCCTGATGAACGGGAGTCATACGCATGGTCACTTGTGTCCAGTACTGAGGTTTATTCATAGCTAAAGGTGTAGAGTCAATTCCCTTCAAAGGAATAGGGACTTCCAGAGGCTCAAGACTAAACCCACATCGCTTGGCAAATGACCAATCCATAAGACTCAGGGCAGCGCCTGAATCTACATAGGCATCGACGGAAATGGATGATAATGAGCAAATCAGAGTCACAGACAGAATGAACTTAGACTGTAACGTACTAATGGCAACAGACTTATCAACCTTTTTTGTGCGTTTAGAGCATGCTGATATAACATGAGCTGAATCACCACAATAAAAGCACAAATCATTTTTCCGCCTATAGTTTTGCCGTTCACTTCTAGACTGAACTCTATCACATTGCATTTTCTCAAGTGCCTGTTCAGAAGACACCGCCAAATGGTGCACAGGTTTGCGCTCCCGTAAACGCCGATCAATCTGAATAGCCATAGTCATAGACTCATTCAGACCCGTAGGCGCAGGGAACCCCACCATAACATCTTTAATGGCCTCAGAAAGGCCATCTCTGAACTTGGCAGCCAGGGCGCACTCATTCCACTGAGTAAGCACTGACCATTTCCGAAATTTTTGACAATATATTTCTGCTTCATCTTGCCCCTGAGAGAGAGCTAATAAAGCTTTTTCAGCCTGAATCTCCTGGTTAGGTTCCTCATAGAGCAAACCCAATGCCAGAAAAAACGCATCCACATTAAGCAACGCAGGATCCCCTGGTGCCAATGCAAATGCCCAATTTTGAGGGTCACCCCGCAGGAAAGATATAATAATCTTAACCTGCTGAGTAGGGTCTCCAGAAGAGCGAGATTTCAAAGAAAGGAACAGCTTGCAATTGTTCCTAAAATTCAGAAAACTAGATCTATCTCCAGCAAAGAACTCTGGAATAGGAATTCTAGGTTCAGACATAGGAGCATGTACAACAAAATCTTGTATATTTTGAACCTTAGCAGCAAGATTATTCAAGCTGGAAGCTAAACTCTGGACGTCCATGATAAACAGGTAAAGTCAGAGCCATTCAAGGATTAAGAGGAGGAAAAAAAAAAAAAAAAAATCAGCCTGGCTGCAATTAAGGCTAGGCAGCAACCTCAGAGGAGAGAGAGAAAAAAAAAAAAAACTTCCTCAGACTACTTTTCCTCCTACTTCAGCCCAAACATTTTGGCCGGCTATACTGTCATGATTCCAATGGCAGGGAATCACAAAAGGACAAGCACCAACGAGCTCTAGGGTGATGGAACCTGAGCTGACCGCGACCCTAAACCTGAACACACAAATAACAATAGCCGGGGAACGTGCCTACGTTGATCCTAGACGTCTCGCACCAGCCGAAGATCTAACTTCCCCTATTAGAAGAAACACAGACCTCTCTTGCCTCCAGAGAAATACCCCACAGAAATAGCAGCCCCCCACATATAATGACGGTGAAATGAGAGGAAGGCACATACACAGTATGAAAACAGATTCAGCAAAATGAGGCCCGCTAAAACTAGATAGCAGAGGATACAAAAGTAAACTGCGCGGTCAGCAAAAAACCCTTCAAAAAACCAATCCTGTAATTACGTGAACTCATGTTCCAACTCATGGAACATGAGGAGCAATTACAGCCCACTAAAGCAACCAGCAGCAAAGAGACAATTATATGCAAGCTGGACAAGACAAAAATAAAGCAAAACGTGGAACAAGAAAATCAAAACTTAGCTTGTCCTGAAGATTACTGAAGCCAGAAGCTGAGGTAACAAAACACTCTGATAACCTTGATAGCCGGCAGGGAAATGACAAGAAAGCCCGGTTAAATAGGAAACTCCCAAATCCTAATAGAACAGGTGGACACCAGAGACAGCAGAACACAAATCACCCAGTACCATCAGTAACCACCAGAGGGAGCCCAAAAACAGAACTCACAACAAACCACCTTAGGTTCTTCAGAGCGGATTCCAGGGCAATTACTCACGTGCAGCTGTAAACTGGCAACTTCCAACGTTAACCCCTGCAGACGCTGAGCAAGATCTTGAACGCTGTTCATGTTGCAGAAGTCTGGGAGGGGCTTTTTTTTATACAATTTTCTGGCTGGACAAACTGTTATGTATCTGCAACAGGACTAAGGTAGAAGGGCGAAAACTGACCCTGCACTATGACTAGACTGAAACCCTACGATGGAGTGGGCGACCCATTCCTTGCAAATAGACCGACCGACGATCCTAGGTTAATCTCAAGCGAAGACCTATAGATAAGGGGAAGGGGTACCCTAAAAGATCTAAGGACTGGGTACAAAAATG
Organism: Ranitomeya imitator; assembly: GCF_032444005.1. Taxonomy (NCBI): domain Eukaryota; kingdom Metazoa; phylum Chordata; class Amphibia; order Anura; family Dendrobatidae; genus Ranitomeya; species Ranitomeya imitator. The sequence goes on from NC_091284.1 coordinate 178,006,387, forward strand.
GGTCACCTCCTAGTAGGAAACACAGAGAAGGCTGCAAAAACCAATAGAAAACAGAAACTAAGGCTAGCAGAACCAGAGGTACCAGTACTGCACAAATAACACACACAGAACACTAAGCAAAGCACTAAGCTAGAGCTCAAGCAGATTAACACTGTTGTCCAGCCAGGACTGGGAAGCAGGTGCTGGTTAATAAAGAGTGAAACAAACACCTGACCCAAGACAAACCCAGCACCAGAGGAAAAAGACCAGCAGCCAGAACTCCACAAGAAAATGGCGGATAGTAACAAACTAAACATATTCTAACAATTTCATGCATAACTGTAGAAATCCTAATGTCTCCAGTAGAGATGAGGGAACTTGGTTGAAAAACGTTCACCAATCTCAAATTAGGCACAAACATAGCACATTCAGATTCGTGTTCGGTTTCACGAGCATTTATATTCAAAGTCGGCAAAATTCAGTCACAAGTCGATAAATCAGTGTGCTTCCGCTAAGGCTTCTGTTAGGATAGTGGTGCTGTACGATGAGCGGTGGGTGACGGGGGGACAAGTTTGATGAGGGAATGCATTTAGGTCAGAGGAGCTGCAGAGAGTAATTTTTTTCTTTTTCATTTTTTTTTGTACTTAATAACTTAATGTGTGCACATTGCGGCAGCCAATCAGGGCACAGAAACCATCCACAACAAGGTCTTCTGTGATTATCTTCCAAAGTCATATGTCCCTGTACATATATAAAGTACACATCTTGTTTTTCTGGTGCCATTTTCTCAGTGTCCCAGTGCAGAGAAGGTGCTCCTGTTAGTGCTGCTGCTGAAAGTGAACTAGTCAGTTAGATATGATCTTGTCCTGTGTGAAATTGATCTTCCTGCATCTAACTAGATTGTGCTAAAACTGTGTTGCAGTCCCAGGGGGCTCCATTTGCTAATCAAAATCGTTTGGGCAAAAACTGTGTTGCAGTGCGAAATCAGAAGGCCAGGTTTCCTCTTTAAAATTGTTAGGCCTAATATAGGTGTTCAGCCAGGAGGCCCAATGTGCTAATCCAAATAATTTGTGATATCACTGTTGCAGTGAGAAATCAGAAGGTCACATTTCCTCTTAAAAATCATTAGGTATAACAGTGTTGTTCAGGCACACTATCTAAGAAAATAAAAAGTGATTGTTCATTTTGTGACAGGTGACTGACAGGTGTGGGTTTAAGGTTGTGGACCAACAGATTACTAGAGGGGGAGGGTACAAGCAACATGAGTGGGGGAAAAGTGAGGTCTTGGTAGAAGGGGGAATAGGCTTGGTGTTCAACGAGTATGTGGGTTAGGGTACCGTCACACTATAACATTTCGATCGCTACGACGGTACGATTTGTGACGTTCCAGCGATATCGTCACGATATCGCTGTGTCTGACACGCAGCAGCGATCAGAGATCCTGCTGAGAATCGTATGTCGTAGCAGATCGTTTAGAACTTTCTTTCATCGCTGGATCTCCCGCTGTCATCGCTAGATCGGTGTGTGTGACACCGATCTAGCGATGCGATCCAGCGATGCGTTCGCTTGTAACCAGGGTAAACATAGGGTAACTAAGAGCAGGACCGCGCTTAGTTACCCGATGTTTACCCTGGTTACAAGCGTTAAACTAAAAAAAAACAAACAGCACATACTTACATTCTGGTGTCCGTCAGGTCCCTTGCCGTCTGCTTCCCGCACTGTGACTGCCGGCCGTAAAGTGAAAGCAGAGCACAGCGGCTGTGCTTTCACTTTCACTTTACGGCCGGCAGTCACTGAGTGCGGGAACCAGACTGCAAGGGACCTGACGGAAACCAGAATGTAAGTATGTGCTGTTTTTTTTTTTTTATTTTAACGCTTGTAACCAGGGTAAACATCGGGTTACTAAGCGCGGTCCTGTGCTTAGTTACCCGATGTTTACCCTGGTTACCCAGGGACCTCGGCATCGTTGGTCGCTGGAGAGCTGTCTGTGTGACAGCTCCCCAGCGACCACACTACGATTTACCTACGATCACGGCCAGGTCATATCGCTGGTCGTGATCGTAGGTAAATCGTATAGTGTGACGGTACCCTTAGGTGTTAATGTTAATGAAAGCTCAAATGAACAAACGCTGTCTCATCCTATCTAAAGACCACTGAAAACATCTGCTACTAGATGGGCTACTCCACTCTCTTTCTTTGGCAGCTACACAGTGGTATGCCTGGTAGATGAGGGCCAGAAAGAGCATGTGCTCCAGTGGATGGCAAGAGCTGCATCAAGTAGCCTCTCCTCTTCCTCCACCTTAACATCACACACAGTACAATCCTCAGAGGTGGCAACCCAATCACCCTTGTTTCTCCCTGCATCACAAATATCCAACTGTCCAACTGATGGTGGGGAACCATAGATGGGCCAATCTGCAGAGTTGTTCACGCCTTCTACTCCATGGGCATCAGAGGTCTGCTCCGAAGATTCACTGAATCCTGAAGAGGAAAGCGCCTGTATCAATGCCTGAAATCTTTTTATGTTAGATCCAGGGCCGGACGAAGTGGGGGCCGAGCAGACCCTTGTCACCAGACTTTTACAACCGGGGGTGAAGCTGATCCTGATGAGACTCAAATACCAGAGGCACACACGGACTGTACTGTGATGTCAGGGCAGGAAGAAGAGGAGGGTGACTCTCAGGGTGAGGAGTGTGAGAATAGAGAAAATGATAAGATACGCAGCTGAGTAGCTCAGCAGAGGAGGTGGAAGAGGAGGATGAGGAGGTTACTTTGTGGCTTACTGCACAGACATGAAGTAATGCAACCATGAAAAGTACTGCATCCTCAGCTACAACTATGGCTGTGGCCAGCACAGGTTGTGAGAGTGCAGTTCACAGGGGTGGCAGGGGTTGCCTACCTTTGGGTTTTTTTGAGACCGCAAAGGATGACCAAACTCACGTTATCTGCCAAATTTGCAAAAAAAATTCAGTAGAAGCAAAAATTGCAATAACTTGACAGCTACATGCATGAACCACCACATGCGCAATCAATATGCCTTAGTCTGGGAATCACACTGCGCTAAAATGCTGACTAGAGGGCATCGCCAACCACCAGCCACCCCATCAACTTCATCTGCTTCTTTCTACTCCATCACCATGGCAAGTGCTCTAACATAGGTCTCTGACCGCAGAAACTCCACTTGTTTACTCTCTACAGTTGGGGTAAGTGAGAATCAGCAGTTATGGCAGTAGACATGACTGCTGGTTTTGTGTCACCTAGCACAACACGTTTCTCAATCCACCATAACATCTCCTGCACCTCACTCAGAGTCCAGCAGTTTGTCCTGTTCACCCTACTGCATCCTCTCTAAGCACAGCAGCCAGCCTTCGGTCCCACAGCTGTGGTCACATAAAATAATGTTTCCTCCTGCATTTGCCAAAGCTAATAGCTTGAACTTTGCCATCTCCAATCTGTTGGCCATGGAAATGCTGACTTTCCACCTGGTGGATTCAGATGGATTCCAAAAGTTGATGGCCATCACAATCCCCCAGTTGCCCAGCAGCTATTACTTCTCTAACAAAGCTGTGCCTGCGCTACATCAGCATGTTGCAGACATCACCTGTTCCCTGAAAAAAATCTCTGTCTGCCAGGGTGCAATTCACCACTGACACCTGGATGAGCAAACATGGTCCCCAGCTCGAGAGTTGTGGACAGCTATCCAGTCCGAATTAGAGCAATGGCTGTCTTCACTGGACTTGGAGCCAGGGAAGGCTGTATGCGATAATGGTGCAAACCTGGTTGCGGCCCTACACCGGGGCAACCTCACACACTTGCCTTCCTGGCTCACATCCTCAACCTGGTGGTACAGCAATCTCTGTCCCACTATCCTGACCTGGATGGGCTGCCGTAGAAATCCTCACTTCTGACAGTCACCCCAAAGGTCATCGACTTGCATCCCTACAGAGGTCTTTTGGCCTTCTGGTTAATTGTTTGATTTGATATTTTCTGATATGGTGGAATTCTACTCTACACATGTTGCAGTGACTGAGCAGCAGCGACGAGCCCTGGTACAGTATGTCTTTTTGCATAGCTTATATCAATGCAGTATGGACGTGGTGCAAATCACGCTTGTGGGGTGGACACAGATGAAGAACCTCTGCACCCTTCTGCTCAGAAGCTGACTACTTCTGTGCCATTACAAAATGTTACATACCATTAGTACTCTATGAATGCCATCTGAATGTGTGTTTATTTCAGCGTGGACAGGGAGTATAACTAAAAGAGCCACCTTGTCAGAATGCTGCATTAGTGCTGCACAAAGTGGCTCTTTTAGTTACAATGCCTGAGGGGGGTGACAGGTTCCCTTTAAATGTAATGGGGTTCAGGGACGTTTGTCGAAATGTTCGGTGAACATAATCGGCGAATGTAAAAATGTTTGGCAAATCAGACCTTAAAAGGTTTGCTCATCTCTAGTCTCCAGGTTTCCCTAGTAGAAAGGTTTTAAAAATGAATTTATAATGCTGGAGGAGATTTGAAGCTCTGTATCAGGAAAACAAGATCTCTATTTCATTAGTAGGCATCTTTTGACCAGTGTATCCCTTAAAGAGAACCTGTCACCCCCAAAATGGAAGTTGAGCTAAGACCACCGGCATCAGGGGCTTATCTACAGCATTCGGGAATGCTGTAGATAAGCCCCCGATGTAACCTGAAAGATGAGAAAAAGAGGTTAGATTATACTCACCAAGGAGCAGTCCCGCTGCGGTGGGCGTCGCAATCCGATCCGGGGCCTCCCATCTTCTTACGATCACGTCCTCTTCTTGTCTTCACGCCGCAGCTCCGGCGCAGGCGTACTTTGTCTGCCCTGTTGAGGGTAGAGCAAAATACTGTAGTGCGCAGGCACCAGGAAAGGTCAGAGAGGCCCGGTGCCTGCGAACTGCAGTACTTTGCTGTGCCCTCAACAGGGTAGACAAAGCCTGCGCCGGAGCCGCAGTGTGAAGACAAGAAGAGGACATCATCCTATGTAGATGGGACGCCCATCGGACCAGACCGCAACGGGAACGCCCCTGGGTGAGTATCATATAAACTCTTTTTCTCATCTTTCAGGATACATCGGGGGCTTACTGTAGATAAGCCCCTGATGCTGGAGGGCTTAGCTCAACTTCCATTTTGGGGGTGACAAGTTCCCTTTAAGTTGCTTGACTGGGGGACAGTGGAGCTTCTGAACTCTACTGTCTGAGTTGTATTGACCACTTGCTCTCCCAGTGAATTAGAAATGATATGCTTCAATTGAGGCAGCACATAACAAACTTTTGGCTCCAAAGCATGCTTAGATACTGTCTCAGCAATGGAAGGAAGTTCGTCCTATCACTTACTTAGGCAGGTTCACATTAGCGTATCTGTGTGCAGCATAGACCTGCGTACTCCTTTCCTAAGATCCGCATGTGTCTTGCATACCTATATTTAACATTGTGTACACAGGGACATGCGTTGGCATCAGTTTGTATGCGGATGCATCCCCGTGTGTCGCTTCGCGGTGCAAGCCAAACGCAATTTGTAGCATTTTTTGAGCCGTGAAATATGTGCAGGCATGCACATGCAGATGAGTACGTCAAAACAACGCATTACTGTCTATGGGAATGCATTGTTACGCAAGGACATGAGCATGGATGCGTTCGATGCCCATGCATACTTCAGACTGAGAATGTCCAGGAACTGATTTCAGCACAACCCAAATCCCTGCTGTATAAAAGGGGGTGTTGACACTGGAAGTCCAGTACTCTCAAGAATCTGGATGTGATCTCAAGACTCTATGTAAGTTTAGAAGCTTTGAAAATGTCTGTCTGTCTCTCTCACTGCTGTCTATACTCTGTCTCTCTCACTGCAGTCTGTACTCTGTACTTATGTTTTGTTTTCTGTTCCTTGTACACTGCAGTGTTCCTGTCCCGGATTTCTCCTGTCCGGTGGTGTGGCACTGGCCCTTTCGGCTGTTACTTAATGCAAGTGAGAGTGTCTGTACTTTTAAATTACTATGTTGCTCTGCCCAGTCTCACACTCTGCCCAGTCTCACTCTCTTCGTCACTTTGTGCCTTTTGTTTTGTCTTTCTGTTCCTTGTAGACTGTGCAGTGCTCCTGTCGTGGATTAGTCCAGTCCCGAATTTCTCCTGTCCCTGATTTCTCCTGTCCGGTGGTGTGGTACTGGCCCTCTCAGCTGCTACTTCCGTATTTTTTAGACTTTAAGACGCACCGGACTATAAGGCGCACCCAGGTTTTAGAGGTGGAAAATAGGGAAAAAAATATTTGAAGCAAAAAAATGTAAAATATTTAATAACATACTATTATATATAATAACACCACATATAATAGTATGTTGGAAGCTGCGGGACCAGTGTGGTGTCTGTAAAGTACTATATGAAGATGCTGGAGGGTGAGTATAAGAATGGGGGCACAGGGCTTATATTTAAAGCACCACTCCAGCACTGCAAAATAACACTGGAATGCTGCTTTAAAATCCAAAGGGAGAACTATAACTCCCAGCATGTCCTGCAGATCCTATGACATGCTGGGAGTTATAGTTCACTAAAGAAGTGGCAGAGTGCTTTATTGTGTTTTGGAAAGACTTACCTCTTAGTTGTGGCAGCCAGCCACACTGTGGTGAGGTAAAAGCATCCCATGACTGCACACAGAGCACTCCCTCTTGTTGCCTTTCCACAGCACAGGTAATGGAAGCCAGCAGATTCTAGTGTTGGAGTCTGAAGGACCTGTGATGATGTCAAGAAGAGGGAGGGCTCTGTGCTGCCATGGGATGCTCCAGCCCGCCCACTTTTGACATCATCACAGGTCCTCCTTGTGCACACTGCACAGCACTCACCTCCAGCCCAGGAAGGTACAGCGATCTCCTCTCCCCCGGACCCTGCTGCTGCTGCCTCCTCTTCCCTGGACACACGGATCTCCCCAGCAGCTGCAGGAATCAGTGCTGGGGAAGCCATGTGTGTCCCTGCTTAAGTGCAGTATTCATTTGCCTCTCCTGGCTCACTGCTCAGCTGATGGGCGGGGAGTAGCTAATGAATATTCACTGCACTTAAACATCGGGACCACATGGTTTCCCCAGCACTGATTCCTGGGGAAACCGTGGGATAACAGTGCGATTCCACTCACTGCTGCCCCCCTCGCCACATGCTACATCCGTACCATAAGACGCACCTACACTTTCCTCCCAAATTTGGAGGAAAAAAAAGTGCGTCTTATGGTCAGAAAAATACGGTAAGTATGAGTGTCTGTACTTTTCTATTGCTACATTGCTCAGCCCAGTCTCACATTCTGCCCAGTCTCACACTCTTTATCACTTTGTGTCTTATGTTTTGCTTTCTGTTCCTTGTAGACTGTGCGTTGCTCTTTTCCTGTACTAGTCCTGTCCCGGATTTCTCCTGTCCCTGATTTCTCCTGACCAGTGGTGTGGTACTGTCCCTCTCAGCTGCTACTTAATGTAAGTATGAGTGTTTGTACTTTTCAATTACTATGTTGCTCTGACCAGTCTCACACTCTGCCCAGTCTCACACTCTTGGTCACTTTGTGCCTTATGTTTTGTCTTTCTGTTCCTTGTAGACTGTGCGGTGCTCCTGTCCTGGATTAGTCCTGTCACAGATTTCTCCTGTCTTGGATTTCCCCTGCCCTGGATTTCTCCTGTCCCTGTTTTCTCCTGACCAGTGGTGTGGTACTGTCCCTCTCAGCTGCTACTTAATGTAAGTATGAGTGTTTGTACTTTTCAATTACTATGTTGCTCTGCCCAGTCTCACACTCTGCCCAGTCTCACACTCTTGGTCACTTTGTGCTTTATGTTTTGTCTTTCTGTTCCTTGTAGACTGTGCGGTGCTCCTGTCCTGGATTAGTCCTGTCACAGATTTCTCCTGTCTTGGATTTCCCCTGTCCTGGATTTCTCCTGTCCCTGTTTTCCCCTGTCTGGTGGTGTGGTATTGGCCCTCTCATCTGCTACTTATTGTAAGTATGAGTGTCTGTACTTTTCAATTGCTATATTGCTCTGCCCAGTCTCACACTCTGCCCAGTCTCACACTCTTCATCACTTTGTGTCTTATGTTTTGCTTTCTGTTCCTTGTAGACTGTGCGTTGCTCTTGTCCTGTACTAGTCCTGTCCCGGATTTCTCCTGTCCCTTTTTTTTTCCTGTCCAGTGGTGTGGTACTGGCCCTCTCAGCTGCTAATTAATGTAAGTATGAGTGTTTGTACTTTTCAGTTACTATGTTGCTCTGCCCAGTCTCACACTCTTCGTCACTTTGTGCCTTATGTTTTGCTTTCTGTTTCTTGTATACTGTGCAGTGCTCCTGTCCTGGATTAGTCCTGTCCCGGATTTCTCCTGTCCCAGATTTCCCCTGTCCTGGATTTCTCCTGTCCGGTGGTGTGGTACTGGCCCTCTCAGCTGCTACTTAATGTAAGTAGGAGTTTCTGTACTTTTCAATTACTATGTTGCTCTGCCCAGTCTCACACTCTTTGTCACTTTGCATCTCGTGTTTTGCTTTCTATTCCTTGTACACTGTGTGGTGCTCCAGTTCTGGATTAGTCCTGTCCCGGATTTCTCCTGTCTCGGATTTCTCCTGTCAATGATTTCTCCTGTCCCGGGGGTGTGCTGCTGTCCCGGTGTTGTGCTGTTGTTCCGGTGTTGTGCTGCTGTCCTGGTGCTGCCTGACTGTTGTGCTGTTGGACTACTGCCTGTGATGTAAGTCTTGGCGTCCATTGTGTTTTTAATTTTGCCTTTTTTTTCTTTTTTTTTCTTTGGCTATATTGTTGTCTGCTCTTTTAACAAGTTCAATTTTTCTTATCTGTTCTTTCCTGTTATGTTATCTAGTGTTTCACTTGATTGCTGCCTGCTATTCCAACATGTCCTCCAGTGAAGACCAGAATGCTTCCTAATGTGGACATGACACTGATGGAGTAATCACATTTGCTATACTGATTGGTATGTATTGACTGTCAATATTACACATGTGGTAAATGATATATTTTTTTTACAGGAACCTTCCAGTGCGGAAGAGCAGGAGCAGTCCAGTGGAAATTAATCTTCCCAGGGTAGTAGTGCTCAAGATCCTGAGGAGGAAAGACAGGGTGTAAGTAGTCTTTTCATTATCAGAGTTGTCATTGAATTTGGTTTAAGTTTTGTATCTTTAAAACTATATGACTCATAATTTATTTTTTGCTTTGTCTTTTTTTGTTTCTTAGATGTATAGGTTCCACAGCGTGAGGATGGCAAACCATTCATTGACAATGACAAACTGATTCCTCTTGTGCAAGAGCGAGTAGCGTTGTGGGACACCCATGATCGTCAGCATTCCGACTCAGAATTGATTCGATGACTCTGGGAAGAAGTGGGCAGATTGATGTTGGCTGATTGGGACCACACCACCCCACAAGACAGAAAGGATTTCCATAAGTATTGCAATGTGGTCTGACGCATCAGTGACCCTGTAAATATAGGTGCCTTGTTTTGGAATTTTTTATTTATTTATTTTCTTCCCCCTTCACAGTGAATCGGGAGCCCCATATAATGCTCCATACAGTTCATGATGGGCCCCATAAGATGCTCCATACAAAATATGCCCCATTTAATGCTCCATAAAATTTATGATGGGCCCCATAAGATGCTCCATATTAAAATATGAACCATATAATGCTGCACAAATGCTGATTATGGTCCCGTAAGATGCTCCATACAAATATTTGGCCCATATATTGCTGCACAAATGCTGGTTATGACCCCATAATATGCTCCATATAAAAATGTGCCACATATAGTGCTCCATAAAGTACATTATGGCTCCATAAGATGTTCTATATAACAATGTGCCACATATAATGCTCCATGCAGTTCATTATGGCCCCATAAGATGCTTCATATAACAATGTGCCACATATAATGCTCCATACAGTTAATTATGGCCCCATAGATGCTCCATATAACAATGTGCCACATATAATGCTGCATACAGTTCATTATAGCCCCATAGATGCTCCATATAACAGTGTGTCCCATATAATGCCCCATATAATGCTCCATACAGTTCATTATGGCCCCATAGATGCTCCATATAACAATGTGCCACATATAATGCTGCATACAGATCATTGTGGCCCCATAGATACTCCATATAACAATGTGCCCCATATAATGCTCCATACAGTTCATTATGGCCCCATAGATGCTCCATATAACAATGTGCCACATATAATGCTGCATACAGATCATTGTGGCCCCATAGAGGCTCCATATAACAATGTGCCCCATATAATGCTCCATACAGTTCATTATGGCCCCATAGATGCTCCATATAACAATGTGCCACATGTAATGCTTCATGCAGTTCATTATGGACCCATAAGATGCTCCATATAACAATGTGCCACATATAATGCTCCATACAGTTCATTACGGCCCCATAGATGCTCCATATAACAATGTGCCACATATAATCCTGCTGCTGCAGTAAAAAAAAATGATGGAAGAAGCTGCCGGCGCCGGAGACCATGGGACATGCAGGTACCGCGTCAGGAGCACCAGGAGCTGGTGAGTATGTAACCGTAGTCACTACCCCTCACCTGCCGACCCCCCGCCAATCATGACTCGAGTATAAGCCGAGAGGGGCACTTTCAGTCCATTTTTTTTGGCTGAAAATCTCGGCTTTTGTTCGATTATATACGGTAGTTTATATAGTAAAAACATTGCACATGGCCATGCATACAGTTTATAGTAATACAACACAAAATATACTCATATTCACTGAGCAACCGCTGGCCTCAGGAAATATACCATGTGATGGTATTTGTATTTCGTGACTTTTGGAGCAGCACCACTTCAAACCTGAATCTCCTCTCTCATATCCTTATTGAAGCGATCCTTCATCGAACGCCAATGGACTTTTACTTCAGCTGAATAGACAGACGCTGTAAGGCGGGGGACCTGGGTGACAGTCTGACACATGCAGTACGCATGGCCAGGAATCCTAGCCCTGCACTGTGCATAATGCATAACACAGTGCGGGGCAGGGATTCCCAAGGTGGGTGGCCGCACTGCCCGCACAGGCGCAGTCTGCAAGCCTGGCTGTTACGTCAGACGGCCAGAGCTTACTGCGCCTGCCCCACACAGTTCCACACAGCGCAGGCACCGGTTTTGAAGCGAAAACAGCGCGGAGGGGCGGCGCTGAAAGCCCCTGAAGATTGGAGTGACGGCAGAGTACTAGTTCAAGCTGGGGAGTGAGGACCCGCCTCCATGGACAAAGACAGGTATTTTGGATTAATTTCAAAGCACTTTATTTTGGGAATACATGAACAAAAAATTAAAAGAGCCACCTTGTTAGAATGCAGCATTACTGCTGCACAAGGTGGCTCTTTTAGTTTATAACGGCTGGAGGGGGGTGACAGTGGCCCTTTAACCGACTGATGTCTCAATTAATTTTACTTTTATTGGTATCTATTTTTATTTTTGACATTTACCGGTAGCTGCTGCATTTTCCACCCTATACTTGAGTCAATAAGTTTTCCCAGTTTTTTGTTGCAAAATTAGTGGCGTCGGCTTATACTCGGGTCAGCTTATACTCGAGTATATACGGTAATTATTTTTTTTTTTGTAATGTTTTTAATTTATTTTACATACAGAACCTGGAGCAACACCACAGAACCTGGATCATCATCAGTTGTAACGAACCCTTTTTGACCAGCCAACAAACAGTCCCAGTCATCCACCAGTGATGGAGCAACCAGGCAGTTTTCACAGGCTGGGGAACCGGCAGATGGTGCATCAGGTTTTCCCCGCTCCCAGCCCTCCACCACTGGTTTTATTGGGTATTGTCATTACGAAAAAGAGGGCCTGGGAGAGGTCAATCATGCCCAAGTTTATTCACTTAAGCTCGATCTTACAGGATGGGATGAGGGCAGTTGTAGAAAGACTAGATAGTGGGTTCACTCAGGTGAACACACTTTTCCAGGAAGTCCATAGACGCCTTGACCACCTGGAAGCTGACCTTCAGAGACCGTCTCGACATTTTTTTCTGCAATAGAGCAGGGCGTGTTAGAGAACCTGCTGCCTGAACTCCAGCTGTATATAATGAAGGCCTGTCAGGCTGCTTACAGCGAGGCCTTGTAGCAGTCCCAAACCTACCATCCACAGGCAGGAAATCACCAGCAGGCACACTTTCATTTGCCTACACAGCAACAAGGGCCAGCACAGCATCAGTGGCAGAAGATGCCAGCACCACTGCACACATCTCAAGGAGTTGGATACACATCAGATAAACAACTGATGACAGCACAAGACAACTATCCTCCACCACCACCACTGGACATTATGGTAGTTCCTCCAGTTCCCAGCTACATCACATTGCACAGTGCAGCACCCCTGCAGCATGCAGCTTCCACCACACAGTCAAGTGCAGCGCCTCTGCAGCATGCAGCTTCCACCACGCAGCCAAGTGCAGCACCCCTGCAACATGCAGTTTCCACCACACAGCTGAGTGCAGCACCCCTGCAGCATGCAGCTTCCACCACGCAGCTGAGTGCAGCACCCCTGCAGCATGCAGCTTCCACCACGCAGCCGAGTGCAGCACCCCTGCAACATGCAAGTAAGAAACACCGAGGGAACACCAAACACCAGGTGCCCAGTACTGACTCTGCTCAACACCCGAAAGTAAAGACCGGGAGAAGAAAAGGTCACCAAAAAATTACCCACCACCTCCACCCTCACCTCCCATTGTGTCTTTATTTTCCAATCTGTCTCCACCTTCTCTTGGATTTCTCCCTTCTAATGTGTCTATCCCTACCAATTTATGTTCAACTCCTAATATGTCGTCTTCTCCCAAAATTCCATCTGCTCCCAATGTGTCATCTGCCCAATTATTTAGTCCCATCCGTGACATCGTAGACCACACCATCTGTGACCCAGTCCTACATTTTATTGCCCAATCATCCCAGCCCAACACCCCCAGGTTTAGAATATCACACTATCGGACAGACCCCGAACCTAAACCCGATTGTAATTTATTGGTTAAATTAATGTATGTAAAAGAAACAATTTTTTGTATTTTTGTTAATAAAAATTTACTTTTGTGTTCACAATACCTGTGTTTTCTTTGTCTCTTTATTTGAAAACACACATGTATGTATTGTATTGTTGAGTGAAGTAGTAACGGGTGTTCCAGTGGAGGTGTTGTTATTATTAAAGTCAGCAAACATTACAGGTACATTTACTTACAAGCGGATTAAACCATTTCGTCTTGCCATGCCACACTTCCAATATCCGAAACAAAGTAAGCAGCAAAGTTATTCCTCATTTGGACAACTTCCACTGTAGTCCTCAGAGGGTGATCTTGGTAATCCTGCAATGTGCTAGCAACAGGTTCCTCAAGTTCTAAGTTGTGTTGCTCTTTTGCCAGGGTGTAATTGTGCAGAGCAACACATGCTTTGACAACCTCATCTATTGGCTCAGTTTTTAGATTGATGGCTGTTCCCAAAATGCGCCATTTAGATGCCAGCAAACCAAATGCACACTCCACAGTTCTTTGTGCCCTTGTAAGTCGGTAGTTGTAAATCCTTTTGGTGTGATTAAAGTCCTGAGTTGAGTACAGTTTTATGAGGTTGGCACACATTTGAAATGCCTCATTCCCAACCACAACAAACGGCATTGGCGGTCCTTCAGTGTTTGGAAGAGGTCGAACATTGGCCCATGTCAGAGTCTTTGAAAGTCTGAGAGCCATTTCTTCATCCAAATGAGCCAACGTCCACGGCAACACATCAACAGTCAGCATCTGCAATCGCCATGAGAACAATGGAAAAGTATTTTTTGTAATTGAAATACTTGGATCCACTTCCAGCAGGTTTCATAATTTAACTCTGTTTGCTGTCCACAGCACCCAAAGAGTTTGGAAAATTACAAATGTCCTGGAATTTTGCAGCATTTTCCAGCCAGAGTTCAGTTGTGGGTTGGGGGAGGAATTCTTCACTCAGAATGTCACATAAAGCACAGCTGCAACTATCCCAGAAAAGGTGGACACTCCATTCCGGAATTGAAAATGTAGAGATGATAAGGTCTCTCCGGTAGCCAGGAATCTGACGAACAGAAAATAGAAAAAAAAATCAGTACGTGGCTTTTATAACAATAATACTAATGACATGTGTTTCTTTTTCAAAATTACGTACCTCAGGGTCACCAACACACGTTCCTCAGCAGGAATTGCTTGACATAGTTGTGTGTCCTGCCTGGTGATGGATCCTCAGACACGTAGCAGCAAGTCATTGAAGCTCTGCTCTGACATCTTCGTGTAGTTGAAAAACTTCTCTGGGTTTTCACGCAGCTAGGTGTACAACGAGTAGTAGGCTCCACGACTCTCTCAGGCTTCAATGATGGGGTGCTACCAATAGCAACGATGACATCTTTCTTCTTCACAAGACACAGCAAAGGCAAAAGCCAATTTCAATTACAAATCAATATTAAGATTGAAGCTTTCCACATAGACTTCTTACCTCTACTTCTAGTGTTCACTTGGTATGTCACTCAGCTTTCCACACAGACTTCTTACCTCCGCTCCTAGTATTCACTTGGTACATCTATCAACTAACCCCAGCTTTACCCCAGTGTTATTTATGACATTGTTTACTTTAGCTTGATCATATGCATCTGGTCCACTCTTAATTCTCTGAACAAGAGGAGCACAGGCCATTCCTCTCTGCTTCACACCTGAATGCACTTTGCTGCACATATATTGCACAGCACAAATCTGCCAAGACTTTAGTCTGCAGTGTGTATATTATAAGCATGATTCATTCAAGTGTGAAGATCAGAATTAATTCCAGAATTGAACCAGAAGGGAACTGAATGTAACTGGATACAGTCACTCTAAGCAATGTTTCTGTTTGTTTTCACTCTCACCCCTATAATCCTTCACTTTCTGATAACCCCCCTCATCCTTACACCAAGTAAGGAACTGTTCATCTCTTCAATCCTCCCCATCCATCTCACTTCCTCCTCAGAACTGTTCCTCAGCATACAATCCTCTGTCTCCAAACACAGACAGTCTCCTCATGCTTTCTCCTGCTCCCACCTGCTAACACTTTCTCTGCTCCTCCTCACTGCCAATGATATTGCTCCAAATCCTGGTCCTACTCACCACATTCCCACAGTCATTTCTACCTCCCATCCATGCTCTATCACAACTTCCTGTAACCTCTCTAAACTTATACCCATTTGCCCAGCCCCCGCTTCCCCAGTCCCACTAGCAGGAGCTCTATGGAACGCTCGCTCTGTTTGCAGCAAACTTTCCTACATCCACGATCTTTTCAATACCCATAAACTTTCCTTCCTCGCCATCACTGAAACCTGGCTCACCCCCTCTGACACTGTCTATCCTGCTGCACTCTCGTATGGTGGATTCCACCTTTCCCACACCCCCCGCCCCAGCTGTAAGCATGGTGGAAGGAGTTGGTTTTCTCCTGTTAGATAGCTGCTCCTTCACTCCAATCCCACCGCCACCCTCTGTTACCCTCCCTTCCTTTGAGGTGCACTCTGTGAGCATCTACTCCCCCTCCAACCTCCAACTGGCTGTCATTTACCGCCTCCCAGGGCCAGCCACCACCTTCTTCGACCACTTCATCTCCTTGCTACTTAATTTCCTCTCCACTGACATCCCCACTATCATCTTGGGCGACTTCAACATCCCGATTGACACTTCCCTCTCAGCTGCCACTAAGCTTCGATCTCCCACTTCCACCTTAGGCCTCACTCAATGGTCTTCTGCAGCCACTCACTGGACCTCATCTTCACCCGCCTCTTCTCCCTATCCAATATCTCTAACTCACCTCTTCCTCTTTCTGACCACAATCTACTTACATTCTCTTTCCTCTCCTCTCCAGGTCCACAATCCCTACTTCACAAACTCACATACCCTTGCAGAAATTTAAAATCCTTGATCTACACTTACTCTCTGAATCCCTTCTACCTCTTACAGACATAAGTTGCTTACACAATACGGATGCAGCTGCCACTATATAACATCACAATAGATGCAGCTCTGGAATCGGTTGCCCCTCTCACACATACCAAAGCCATACACATACCATAGACAACCCTGGCACGCCAGCCTGACCAAAGAACCGAGACAGGCTTCCAGGCTCGAAGAGCAGAGATGGAAAAAATCCCACTCCAACGAGGACTTCATTGCATTCAAACAGTCCCTCACTACTTTCAAGGCCACACTCGCCACAGCTAAACATCTCTCTCATCTCTCATATCCTCCCTGTATCACAACCCTAAACAGCAATTCAATACCTTCAATTCTCTCCTCCGTCCCACAGCACCTCCTCCCTCTCCACTCATCTCAGCTGAAGACTTTGCCTCATTTTTCAAGCAGAAGATTGATAACATTAGAGACAGTTTTGGTCGACAACCCCCAAAGCCCTTCCTCCTAACTGCCCAGCCCTCCACCTCCAAAACCAACTTCTCCACCATTACAGAAGATAAACTCTCCACTCTAATCTCAAGATCACATCTCACCACCTGTGCACTTGACCCAATCCCATCCCACTTCATCCCAAATCTCACCACAGTCTTCATCCCAACCCTAAGTAAATAAGGCAGCACACTGCAGCGCTAAAACATGCAAACTTGAAAACACGAAATTTGAACTGCATTACTGCACTAGAAATATGAAAAATGAGAGCTTTTAGCGCATAAAAATGGCCAATTTTATGTGTACCTGGTAGCCTCTTTATGGCATCTCTCTTATACCAGGTCCTACGCTTGCCTTCCTCGCTGAGAATAAACGTCTCCATCTGAATGGGTGCATGTGAAACCTCTTCTTAGACTAAAATTCTCTCTCTCTCTGTGGAGGGGTATTGGACCTGCTGTAATTAAAACACCTGAAGCTAGGGGGCGGAGTGCACGATCAGAAGGCTAGAGAATACATTTCAAAAACCTGACCTGCACATCCAAACATAGACACAGTGTGAACAGGTGCTGAACCTAGAGTCGCCAACTCGCATATAGTTAAGTAAATAAGGTAGCACACTGCAGCGCTAAAACATGCAAACTTGAAAACACGAAATTTGAACTGCATTACTGCACTAGAAATATGAAAATTGAGAGCTTTTAGCGCATAAAAATGGCCAATTTTATGTGTACCTGGTAGCCTCTTTACGGCATCTCTCTTATACCAGGTCCTACGCTTGCCTTCCTCGCTGAGAATAAACGTCTCCATCTGAATGGGTGCATGTGAAACCTCTTCTTAGACTAAAATTCTCTCTCTCTCTGTGGAGGGGTATTGGACCTGCTGTAATTAAAACACCTGAAGCTAGGGGGCGGAGTGCACAATCAGAAGGCTAGAGAATACATTTCAAAAACCTGACCTGCACATCCAAACATAGACACAGTGTGAACAGGTGCTGAACCTAGAGTCGCCAACTCGCATATAGTTAAGTAAATAAGGCAGCACACTGCAGCGCTAAAACATGCAAACTTGAAAACACGAAATTTGAACTGCATTACTGCACTAGAAATATGAAAAATGAGAGCTTTTAGCGCATAAAAATGGCCAATTTTATGTGTACCTGGTAGCCTCTTTACGGCATCTCTCTTATACCAGGTCCTACGCTTGCCTTCCTCGCTGAGAATAAACGTCTCCATCTGAATGGGTGCATGTGAAACCTCTTCTTAGTCTAAAATTCTCTCTCTCTCTGTGGAGGGGTATTGGACCTGCTGTAATTAAAACACCTGAAGCTAGGGGGCGGAGTGCACGATCAGAAGGCTAGAGAATACATTTCAAAAAAGCCTCCACAGAGAGAGAGAGAATTTTAGTCTAAGAAGAGGTTTCACATGCACCCATTCAGATGGAGACGTTTATTCTCAGCGAGGAAGGCAAGCGTAGGACCTGGTATAAGAGAGATGCCATAAAGAGGCTACCAGGTACACATAAAATTGGCCATTTTTATGCACTAAAAGCTCTCATTTTTCATATTTCTAGTGCAGTAATGCAGTTCAAATTTTGTGTTTTCAAGTTTGCATGTTTTAGCGCTGCAGTGTGCTGCCTTATTTACTTAACTATATGCGAGTTGGCGACTCTAGGTTCAGCACCTGTTCACACTGTGTCTATGTTTGGATGTGCAGGTCAGGTTTTTGAAATGTATTCTCTAGCCTTCTGATCGTGCACTCCGCCCCCTAGCTTCAGGTGTTTTAATTACAGCAGGTCCAATACCCCTCCACAGAGAGAGAGAGAATTTTAGTCTAAGAAGACGTTTCACATGCACCCATTCAGATGGAGACGTTTATTCTCAGTGAGGAAGGCAAGCGTAGGACCTGGTATAAGAGAGATGCCGTAAAGAGGCTACCAGGTACACATAAAATTGGCCATTTTTATGCGCTAAAAGCTCTCATTTTTCATATTTCTAGTGCAGTAATGCAGTTCAAATTTCGTGTTTTCAAGTTTGCATGTTTTAGCGCTGCAGTGTGCTGCCTTATTTACTTAACTATATGCGAGTTGGCGACTCTAGGTTCAGCACCTGTTCACACTGTGTCTATGTTTGGATGTGCAGGTCAGGTTTTTGAAATGTATTCATCCCAACCCTAACCCATCTCTTCAACCTACCACTAACAACTGGTGTTTCCCCCTCAAGCGTTAAACATGCCTCAATTACATATATCCTCAAAAAGCCCTCTCTTGACCCATCCTCTGCATCTAGCTATCACCCCATATCACTTCTCCCCTATGCCTCAAAACTATGGAACAACACGTCCATCTTGAACTGTCCACCCACCTCTCTTTTTGCTCCCACTTCGACCGTTTACAATCTGGCTTTCGGCCACACCACTCCACTGAAACTGCCCTAACTAAGGTCAGCAATGTCCTATTAACCGCCAAGGCCAAGTGACAATACTCTGTCCTCCTCCTCTTGGACCTGTCCTCTGCCTTTGATACAGTGGACCATTCCCTATTACTTTAGACTCTCTCATCTATTGGCATCACAGACTTGGCCCTATCTTGGATCAAATCATACCAGACATTCAGTGTTTCCCACTCGCACGCCACCTCCTCACCGCACCCCCTATCTGTCGGAGTCCCGCAAGCTTCAGTAAAAGGGCCCCTGCTCTTATCCATCTAAACATTTGGCCTGGGACAGCGCATAGAATCTCACGGCTTTCAGTATCACCTCTATGCTGATGACACACAGATCTACATCTCTGGACCAGATATCACCACCCTACTAACCAGAATCCCACAATGTCTGTCCACTATTTCATCCTTCTTCTCTGCTAGATTTCTAAAATTTTATATGAATAAAACAGAACTCATCATCTTTCCCCCATCTCACTCAATCCCCCCCAACAGACCTATCCATTAAAGTAAACTGCTGCCCACTCTCCCCAGTCCCAGAAGCTGACTGCTTTGGGGTTATCCTTGACACTGATCTCTCTTTCAAACCACATATACCATCCCTTTCCACTTCCTGCCAACTTCACCTCAAAAATATTTCACGGATCCGTACATTCCACAACCAAGAATTTGCAAAAACCCTGGTCCCTGCCCTCATCATCTCCCGCCCTGACTTTCTGCTCTGTGGCCTCCCTTGTAACACTCTTGCACTCCTCCAATCTCCACCTGTTCCCCCGCCATTCCCTTGCTCTCCCTTCTGTCAATCCCTGCACTCGCTCCCCATTACCCAAAGACTCCAGTTCAAACCCTAACAATGACATACAAAGCCATCCACAACCTGTCTCCACCATACATCTGTGGCCTCGTCTCCCGGTACTTACCTGCACGCAAACTTCGATCCTCACAAAATCTCCTTCTCTACTCCCCTTTTATTTCCTCTTCCCACAATCGCATACAAGATTTCTCCCGCACATTACCCCTACTCTGGAACTTTCTACCACAACATATTAGACTCTCGCCTACCATCAAAACCTTCAAAAAGGACCTGAAGACCCCCATCTTTCATCTGTGCAGGGTCTATACAGTTATATGAAAAAGATTGGGCACCCCTATTAATCTTAAGCTTAATGTTTTATAAAAAATTTTTTTTATAAAACATTAAGCTTAAGATTAATAGTGGTGCCCAAACTTTTTCATATAACTGTATATAGAAATCCCATGAGACACACCCATTGTGTGTGGATTGTGTCAAGGAAATTCTACTGGAACAGAATTTTCTGCATACCCAAATTCTCCTGGAAATATCGAACACATGCACATAAACAACGCAAATGCATGCAAAATCGCATGCACAAGCAGCAGTTTTTTGGAGTCATGCTTAAGCTGATGCAGATAAAAAACACAGTGTAAGCATGCATGTAAATGCGTTTTGGCATGCGTTTGTGTATGCAGATGATACGTCGCGCACAGAAACACTAATGTGAACCTAGCCTTGGACTTTGAAACAACAACCCACTTGTTTCATACAGTATAATCAGCATGATTAGGGGCAAGTAAAGCAGTTTGCAGAAAAATTAGTTTTGTTGTACTATGGGCCTGCTACTACCTAACTGAAGATGTATGTGTCCTGCCTGCAAGGGAAAGCAGTTATTACATCATGACTGATGTTTGAAAAAGTTTAGTTTATGTTTGTAATGCATAATATTTGTAGAATTTTACCAACATATGCATTAATGAGTTTGACTAAAGTTTGCTACTTGTCAGAGAAGAGAATAGAGGCTTCAGGAATATGGCATATGGTCTTCTGTTAATAACGTCCCTATTAGGGTATGTGCTAACAGTGTTTTAGGAGTCTTTTGTAGCAAATTCACTCAAAAAGATACTTGAAATATTATGCTTGAAATATTCTTCCAGTTCATGTCTGTTGTAAAACCACATTGCTGTTCACATGTTCAGTCTATGAAATATTTTATTCTGCTTCAGGGTTTTGAAAAAAGTCTCATGGAAGAAAAGAAAGTGCATATTACTTTGTTGAACTGCTACATGATGGAAAATCCTACAAACTTGGCACTGTCCAGTCAACAGGATGCAAAAAATGCTTCAGAGAAAAAAAATCTCCCCAAAAAAGCCTATAGAAACTCTTCCAAACCGCTTTGGAAAATAAAAATTTCCTCCAAAACTCCTCAAGAAGGCGTTTCCTAAAGCAGATTCCACTAGAAAACTTATCTAAAAAAATATACATTTACATTTACTATTAGGGTGGTAATAATAATAGTTTTAATAATTCTGTCTGAAGAAAACAAAGAAAAAAATTAAATCACAAAAAAAAAATCAGAAAATGTATTAAAAATCAAAGATGAATACAAATGTTGGATATTTATAATTTGTTACATTTCACATCTGTAACTGTACAGTTTCTAGTCTGCTTTCACTTAATCTTAGAGCTGCAGTACACAGTAGAATGCCTGGCAGTAAATCCTTATAATTACATGTCCACCAATCCTTATATAAACACCCACTGTCAAGGAAAGGATTTACTTGATTACACTGGAAACTCAAGGTTATTTATTGGAAGTTTTGGCAATACACTGATATTTCATAATTGTACCCGAATGGCATCTAACTTAGAGAAAAAAGGTAGCTTACAGCTATCTCTGTGTTTTCTTAACAACTTGTATTGTTCGTCAGACAAACATTTTTATAAGAAAATTTATCTAGCAATATGCAAAACTATTTGAATATCCGGAGATTATGTATTTGCAAATATATTAGAATGTGCAGCAAATTGAATGCATATTTCCGATGTTTACTTAATTAGGAAACTGTGCCATATATGTCCATTCAAATAAACAGGATTAACTTCTAAGGTGCGGGAACAAGCCTCATTTTCTAATCTGTATGAAATTTTGTATTGCCCATTTTTAACTGTTTACTTTGATGTGTTCTGCTATTTGTTAGGTGCATACCTGTCTTCCCATCTTTGAGCAGATGTTGGGTGGGCTGCTGTTTGTGCCTGATGCTAACATCAATGATTAGTATAGAATTTCGTAGTTCAAAATCAAGTGGCTGTGTGCTCACACTGAGATTTTAGTGAGTTTTTGTATTTTCGCTCCATCAGAAAAGCAGCAATTTACAGTCTCAACAAAGTAGATGGATTTACAGAAATCTCATGCCAACTGTGCCTTTTTTTAAACACAAACTAACCTGCGGTACAAGTTTGAAGAAGTTTGTAATAAGCAACATGTGAATTTCTCTTGCGGTTATGCTGAGTTTTATTTTAAAATTTTACCCATAGACTTACATTTGTTGCAAAAACTTGCCAAGGTAAATATTGTATATGCGTTTATAGTGCTTTTGCAGTGGAAACGCTTCAAAAACACTCGCAATCCATGACTATCATTAAAGTTTCAACAAAGCCAAATATCAGAATGAAAGCAGCTCTGTTTAAAACATGACATGCTAACAAGAAAGAAAAAAATGCTGTTTCAAAAACGCAGTAAAAATGCACGTAAAAAAATATCACACTAAAAAAGCAATGAAAACCTAATTTACATTGGTTTACATAGAAATGCTGTCGAAAACCTGCAAAATAAAAACACCAAAAGCTAATTGTGGGAACTGTCATGCTGCAGTGCAGTATAACGCAACCTCCACCAGAAGTAGCTTGAAAGGGAAGTGAGACTGCGTATGCAGAGAAGCACTACAGAGCAGCAGTCAGAAGGCAGAAGCAAGTCCGAATACGAGCCAAGTCAGGAACCAGAGAATCAAACAGACAAACAGGGAAACGCTGGGAAAAGAGCAGACAGAGGGAGTCAACAGACATTGGGCTAGTCAGGGATCATAGCAGGACAAATCAAGAGCTAACAGACTCAGGTTCACATGCCAAAGGCAGAACTGTAGCTGACACTGCCAACAGGATGCATTGGAGCTAAATTGCAAACCTGAACCCAGAATGAGGCAGAGCAAAGTTAACCCTTGACATGATCCGCCTGGAAAAAGGTCAGACAGGTTTAAACCCTGGAGCGGATCATGACAGGAACTTTATTAACCAGCCGAGGGAAAACAGACACCTGGAGGCTAGTGTTATTATTCTGGGAAAGGGTCAATATCCATAAAGGTAACCAGCCTATTAATATCAGCTTACAGATGTCTGCATTGCATTTACTGGTTAGTAAAAAGGAGGGACCCAAAAAAATGACCCGTAGTGAGCTGTGAACTGCTATTAATAGGCTGGGAACTTTTGTGGATATTGGCCCCTTCCCAGAATAATAACGCTAGGCCCCAGCTGTCTATTTTCCCTCAACTGGTTAATGAAAATAAGGGGACCTTCATAAGCAGAGCACTGATTATATATCACACTGACATATTTCTATCTATCTATCTATCTATCTATAGAAAAAAGAAGACAAAAGCAGCACCAGCAAATGCAGGGTGCAGAGCCTCCCTGGTATATACCAGTCCTTCGATACTTTCCAAAAAATGGAGGCAGCACACCATATATAGATGAAAAATGTAAGTGGCATTCAATAGCCCATATGGTGACGTTTCAGTCCAGAAATGTTAATATATGGGCTATTAAATAGCATTTAAATGTTTTGCCTCTATTTTTTGGACTATCTATCCTTGTATCTATACAACTATCTACCTAGGTTCCTCATCACTATCTATCTCCATCTTTGAACATCTTTAATACATAAAACTCATTAACCAGATGACATGTAAATGAGGGCTTAGACTAGTCGAGGGGCGTTAGGGTACCCAGACTAGTCAGCCCACTATGCATGTTATTGTAAGGGGCCGGGCCAGAGCAGTAGCTGTGGCTGAGGATAACTGGTTACGCGTGCCCTGGCCCCCAGTTGCATACAAACAATTTCCTTCCTGCAGCATACCTTTCACTTCACCCTCTACACCATCTGGGTCCCATCGGCCTGGCTGAAGTTCTGCTGCTTCCATAGTACAATAAGAGACAGAGTCATTTTCAACTTAAAAGGATGAACTTTACTATTTGCTTGTCGCAGCACATTCTTGTCAGTTACATCATCATCATCAGCATTAGGTTCCATGCAGTTCACGTTCTCCGCTCTCCTTATGCTTTCTCCTATGTCCTGCAGTATATTATGGGGTTGTATCGCCTCTTGCGATAACACAGCATCCTCTCTGTGCGAGCTCACTATGCCTGAGGATTCCCTTGTCCATTTTGCCCCGGTACAGAGGGTGTCAGCCCAAGCAATGATCTGCCACATGGCGAGCGACCAGTGTCCCTGTACTGGTCAAGGACCGCTTCTCAAGCTCCTGCCCCAAACTGCGGTAATGCTGCTGCTTCAGCTGCACTTCTGTCCATCCAGACTCTGAATGGCTGGGTACCTTGCTTAACGTTGCAGAGCTGTCACTGTGCGGTCCTAGGCATTAAGCCCCTAGGGACTATCTGGGCACTAAGGCCCCTGAGCTGTTCAGCTCCCAGGTTCTAGCAAACTATAAACAGGAAATGCTTTCCTTCTTATCCCACAGTGGCCCCTCCTATGTTAAATATGTAAAGTGTGCAAACTACTAACAGAGTACTAGCTGCTAAACTATAAGGTGCTCCCTTTAGTGGACCTGTTAGTTCACTACGCTTTTCCTAGCCAGATGATATAAAAATATATATACTGTATACACGGGTGGATTAAGGGTAGCCAGGGCCCCGGGCTGTTCACACACTGTGGGCCCCCCGGTCATGTGAGGGGGTCATGTGACGGGGGTCATGTGACGGGGGTCATGTGACGGGGGTCATGATATACCCGAACCAGATTATACCAGAAAAATGGCCGGGCCCTACTCTACTGTAACCTATTAAATATTTGTTAAAATCTGCAATACAATTTAGGTATATCTTGACCAATAATATCACATACAAGGAACAAATACAACCGCACCGTGACCAGACCACAAATTACAACCACAGTGATCGAATAATATCACATACAAGGAACAAATACCACCGCACCATGACCAGACCACAAATTACATCCACAGTGATCGAATAATATCACATACAAGGAACAAATACCACCGCACCATGTCAAGACCACATATTACCACTTGGTGACCAAATAGCACATACAAGGGACAAATACTACAACACCATTTCCAGATCACATATTACCACCACATAGTGACTGAGTACCACAATACTGATCAGTAATAAAAAAACAAAAACACAATACTATCACCATAAGTGCCAGTATTCACAGGAGATCTGTACTTAGTATGCAGTGTCTGTGTAGAGGTAATACAGTGATCACTGGTGACATTATACACAGGAGCTCTGTATATAATGTATAGGTAATACAGTGATCACTGGTGACATTGTACACAGGACCTCTGTATATAGTATACAGTGTATAGTGTCAGTGTATAGGCAACACTGACTCACCAGTGATGTCTCTAGGTGAACTCCTTCATCTTTCATCCAGCACAGACTGCCATCATTTCTTCCAGCCAGGACTCGTTTCTGCAGGAAATAACACAGTTATCTCGAGCTCCACTTGCAGAACACATTACTTAATTTTTCACAACTTCTACATTACACCACATGAAGAAAAAAAGCAACAACGAAAAAAAGGATGATAAATGACCAAAAAAGTATCATCAAAAATGTATAAACTTTATTCATATTAAAATCCAGCAAGTATATGAAACGTGACACATAGCATGGCGCCAGAGGACTAGACCCTGCAGTAAATGCAGCAGGAGGCACGCGCACAGGAATATCAGTCCACAGAGTACATTGATCACATATTGCCTGACATGGTTTCAGAAAAAATAAACAAAATGAAGAAAATAAGCCTAAAAACTCAGCATACATAAATAAATACGGCAATACATGAGAAGACCAATTGACGTGGGAGGCGACAACATCAACGGTGACCTAAATAGTACACCGCAGACTACAGACCCAGGAGAGTTAATCAAATGACAGTGCAGTGTAAAGGTAATAATAAACCTGGGGCTGCCGATATATACATTTACTTGTAAGTACTACAATACAGCTATACGGCCGACATCACCACCGAATAATACCCACCGCAATGTGGACTGAAGATCCCGGGAGCGCGCTATTTAGGTCACCGTTGATGTTGTCGCCTCCCACGTCAATTGGTCTTCTCATGTATTGCCGTATTTATTTATGTATGCTGAGTTTTTAGGCTTATTTTCTTCATTTTGTTTATTTTTTCTGAAATCATGTCAGGCAATATGTGATCACTGTACTCTGTGGACTGATATTCCTGTGCACGTGCCTCCTGCTGTATTTGCTGCAGGGTCTAGTCCTGTGGCGCCATGCTGTGTGTCATGTTTCATATACTTGCTGGATTTTAATATGAATAAAGTTTATACATTTTTGATGATACTTTTTTGGTCATTTATCATCCTTTTTTTCGTTGTTGTTATGTATTTGATGATAGGCCGTTTAGGTCCTGTTGTGACTAGTGGTACAGATTTCTGACTTTTATTAGTGCTACCATGGTAGTTGTCTATATATATTTGTATGAAGAAAAAAAGGCGATATAGTGTCACTCTGCACAATAACAGGACCGCCCCCCCATTTAAAACAGTATACTCTAAAAATAAAATAAATACATCACTGCAGTAATAATATCCCTTAATTAGCCCCTATGGTAATAATATTCCCCACCCTGGCTCCGTTTATCTCATTCCTGGCTCCAGCCATATGTTCTCCCATCCTGCACTCATGAGTATCCATTCTACCCCATATGATCTCCACATCCTGCCCCATCTGTCTCCATCGTATCCATCCTGCCCCATGATCCAATCCTGCCCCATGTCTCCAATCATGCCCCGTGTCTACATTCTGCCCATGCCTCCAGTCCTGCCCCCAGTGTGTCCAGCATATTACCTCCAATGTGTCCAGCATATTACCCCCAGTGTGTCCAGCAATCTGCCCCAGTATGTCCAGCATATTGCCCCCAGACAGTGTGTCCAGCAATCTGCCCCAGTGTGTCCAGCATATTACCACCAGTGTGTCCAGCAATCTGGCCCAGTGTCTCCAGCATTGCCCCAGTGTGTCCAGCAATCATCTGCCCCAGTGTATCCAGCATTGCCCCAGTGTGTCCAGCAATCATCTGCCCCAGTGTCTCCAGCAATCATCTGCCCCAGTGTCTCCAGCAATCTGCCCCAGTGTCTCCAGCAATCTGCCCCCAGTGTCTCCAGCAATCTGCCCCCAGTGTCTCCAGCAATCTGCCCCCAGTGTGTCCTCCAGCAATCTGCCCCAGTGTCTCCAGCATTGCCCCACTGTCTCCAGCAATCTGCCCCACTGTCTCCAGCAATCTGCCCCACTGTCTCCAGCAATCTGCCCCACTGTCTCCAGCATTGCCCCCAATGTGTCCTCCAGCATTGCCCCCCAGTGTGTCCTCCAGCAATCTGCCCCACTGTCTCCAGCATTGCCCCACTGTCTCCAGCATTGCCCCACTGTCTCCAGCATTGCCCCCAGTGTGTCCTCCAATCTGCCCCAGTGTCTCCAGCATTGCCCCCCAGTGTGTCCTCCAATCTGCCCCACTGTCTCCAGCATTGCCCCCAGTGTGTCCTCCAATCTGCCCCAGTGTCTCCAGCATTGCCCCCCCAGTGTGTCCTCCAATCTGCCTCACTGTCTCCAGCAATCTGCCCCACTGTCTCCAGCAATCTGCCCCACTGTCTCCAGCAATCTGCCCCACTGTCTCCAGCAATCTGCCCCACTGTGTCCTCCAGTATTGCCCCCCCCAGTGTCCTCCAATCTGCCCCACTGTCTCCAGCATTGCCCCCAGTGTGTCCTCCAATCTGCCTCACTGTCTCCAGCATTGCCCCCAGTGTGTCCTCCAATCTGCCCCAGTGTCTCCAGCATTGCCCCCCAGTGTGTCCTCCAATCTGCCCTACTGTCTCCAGCATTGCCCCCAGTGTGTCCTCCAATCTGCCCCAGTGTCTCCAGCATTGCCCCCAGTGTGTCCTCCAATCTGCCCTACTGTCTCCAGCATTGCCCCCAGTGTGTCCTACAATCTGCCCCAGTGTCTCCAGCATTGCCCCCCAGTGTGTCCTCCAATCTGCCCTACTGTCTCCAGCATTGCCCCCAGTGTGTCCTCCAATCTGCCCCAGTGTCTCCAGCATTGCCCCCAGTGTGTCCTCCAGCATTGTCCCCCAGTGTGTCCTCCAATCTGCCCCAGTGTCTCCAGCATTGCCCCCAGTGTGTCCTCCAATCTGCCCCAGTGTCTCCAGCATTGCCCCCCAGTATGTCCTCCAATCTGCCCCAGTGTCTCCAGCATTGCCCCCAGTGTGTCCTCCAGCATTGCCCCCCAGTGTGTCCTCTAATCTGCCCCAGTGTCTCCAGCATTGCCCCCAGTGTGTCCTCCAATCTGCCCCAGTGTCTCCAGCATTGCCCCCCAGTGTGTCCTCCAGCATTGCCCCCCAGTGTGTCCACCGCACCGGTAACTGATCCAAAAAAAAAACAAAACAAAAAAAAAACAAGCAGTCTCCTCACCTGTCCGCGCTCCAGGCGGCGAGCTCCCTGCAGCAGCGCACACTCGCCGGCGACTGACAATGACGTCAGACGCCGGCGACGTGTGCGCTGCGGCCGACATCAGCTGCCAGCCTCCAATTGGCTGGTGGCTGTTGTTAACTATTGATGTGCGGGCGCGTGCCCGCACATTAATAGGAAACCGCCGCAGCGCCGGAAGGGGCCCGGTGAGCAGATGAGAAGGGGCCCAATGCGGGCCCCCTCTCTCTGCCCACCGGGTCCGGGGGGCACATAAACGCCGCCCGGCGGGCAGTCACAGAGGATTATCAGAGGGTTAATCTGCGGTAGCCCAGGGCCCCCCAGACCACTAGGCCCTGGGCTACCGCCCATATTGACCCTCTGATAATCCGCCCCTGACTGTATATGCATTACATCTAGCAGCACACAGGAAAATGATAATATTTTCAATAGATTAACTAGTAAAAGGGAAAGGGTATGAGACAGTCTTGGCACACCCCTTACATCATCATGCCTCTGTGTGCCCAGTAACATAACTTACAAGTGTCAGCAACATTGAAAGCATACTTACCTTGCACATGCACGCGGCTTCTTCCCCACTCATCAATGACACTTTGAAGCCGGGTGAATGTATCCCAACTTCAGAGAGGCAAACTGCATTTTTCCACAGCAGAAACACACTAAAAATGCACATGATTTTTTTACCTGTGGTTTTTCCTGTTTTTTGACTCATTTAATGCAATTCTGTGGTGAAAATCCATAAATACAGAAAAGTTAACACGTTGCAGATTTGAAACACGCACCGCATGTTCAGATTACGTTAAGTAAAAAAAAAGCACAGTGGGTATGAGATATCTATAAATTCCATCCACTTTGCTGTAGCATGCTGCTTTTTTATGCAATGAAAATACCAAGTGTCAAAAACTCGAAAAACTCATCATGGGTATGTAACATGGTGGCACGGGGTGGTAGTCATAGGCAAGTCCACTAGTTCACAGTCAGTGAGCACCCCAGGCCCTTGCACATGAAAAGACAGTTCCAATCCCAGCCTTATAGCAGAGTTGGTCACCTCTGGCGCACGGTTTCTTTCCATACTCGGATGGCGCCCTCTGGATGCACCACACATCACACTTCGGCTACAACAGTGGCAAAACTTTAATAACAATGAAATGGAGAAGATAATATTTCCTGCGCTGTCCCTGTCCAGATATTCTGTCCCAACAGCTCTCGTCCAGTTCTGAGGAGCAGACAGTCCTCTATGGGGCACTCGCACAGTCCTAGAGCCTTTTCCAGCTGCCCAGTAGTCCTTTGGCAGCACTTCCTCCCCTCCGGGGGTTTGTTATGCTTTCATCGCTGGAGCTCATCCTGCCATGGGCAGGCCTGCCCAAGCTCTGCTCCAGAAGCAGGAAATTGCTGCTTCTTCCAGGCTGCTAACTCAGGACCTTTTGGTTAACCTGTTCTAACCCTGAACTATTTACATACATGTTGTATAATACAGTACACACACAATAGTACAACATCAGTCATACAGACACATTAATAAAGCAGTGATACACAATG
This sequence comes from Ranitomeya imitator, assembly GCF_032444005.1. Lineage (NCBI taxonomy): Eukaryota > Metazoa > Chordata > Amphibia > Anura > Dendrobatidae > Ranitomeya > Ranitomeya imitator. Next base: position 178,036,319 of record NC_091284.1, read on the forward strand.
TAAATACATTAACTTAGATTCAAACCGTCAGGGCTCCGCATGGGGAACATATATAGGAGAGAGTACACACAAAAGGGGTGGAGGGCACCATCCATCTGGGAATCACACTAAAGAATAAGAAAGGGGGGTCAACCCAAGCTTGACAATCTAAGTACAGTTAAACAAAAAGAAGAGAAGCAGCATCAAGCTATGAAATGGGGACCACCACTCGTATAATACAAATATAATTTATTAGTCAACCAAAAAAACCACACAAACACCGACAATTAAAAACATTTAAAACCTCAACTCAAAAGAGTCCTGAGTACCAAAAAAGGAACCACCACCCCTGGACATGGTGAATAAGGTAAATATAATGGAATATACAGATAATAAGCACACTGTGCAAAATGCAATTATACGGCTTATGTGGTAATGGATACAACTAGTACACAGATATGTATAACCTATGGATAGGTCTCAAACACTTATAGCAGCATGGCACAGCTCGCTTAGAACAGAATGTAAATGGGGTAAAGTTGTCATTATATGGATACAGACATACATTATGTTATAACAAGACTATGCACACAATATCGCCCATATGATAGATGAATAAATGATAGAACCGGTGCTGAATGAATATTTAACATATACACATATCCATAACCATATGCGCACCATGGGCTGGTCAGACTGGTGACAAAGTCAGATACCCTAAATTACATAGATGTAATAGAAAAACCCCAGCATATATACCAAACCCTATAAGGTTCTTTAGCCAGAAAGTGCGCACATATAACAGATGGAAATCACGAGACCGTGTCAGGTAAGACCCATATAACCATGTTGAAAGAACATGACCATTACCACCTATCACCAGAGGTCCAGGGGGCAGGAGGATATAGGAGAGAGGAGGCAACTGAGGGTCTCCACCACCTCCTTACAGGCACACAGCCATAGAAAACTGTATTTCCAAGCAATTAGCTTGAAGGAGGAGTTCAACATCATCTCAGGCCAATGCATGGTCTTGGCTCTGCCATTGGTAATGTATTATTGTCAAGAATAGAGATGAGCAAACATCGACACCTCCCTCCTTATCCGAATAGCTACAGTGATTACCGAAGAAGGCTGTATGTTGTGACTGTCACACAGCCACGACACATGCAGCTGTGGTACAGAACACCTGATTATCTGGAAGCGTTACAGATATCCCGGTAACCGATGCAGATTTTTTGGTAAGCGATATAGCTTGCCGAATAAGGAGGAAACCAACGATGTTCACTCATCTCCAGTCAAGAATGGCGTACAATGAAATTTCTCTGAAGAGAGGGACCAATAGTAGGGTATATTAGGCAGAAGAAGAAAATGAGCAGAAATGTGATAGTGGCAACATGTAATACTTGCGCAAACTGCTGTATGCATTGCAGATAAACACACCTGTTTGCATTCACTGAGACAAGAAGGTGGCTTGATACTAGAGACTTAGAGTCTTAAAAGGGTTGTCCGATATCCAGCGCCGAACTGTCCATTGGGCAAATCTGTTGAATGTCTGATGGGCCGATCCAGCCCTGAGCCGCATTTTCTGCTACATTGTGAACAGTTGGCGACAGGAAGCTCATACTGTTCACAGTTGTAACAGAATGTAAACCAACTTGCTAAGTGCCACATCACTTATTCTTTTATAAAAATAAAAAAAACTGTATGTCACTTACACAGCGACGTCTGTTATTCTAACTAACTAAAAAAAGAAAAAGTTTGATCAGCAGCGATACTCTTCAGAGCGCTGCAGCCATGGGAAAAGCACAAATGCACAGCCCAGGAAGTTGTGCCCATGAAAAAAGTGAGCAACAAATTAAATTGGGAGTGGGTGGGTTAAGGTTTCTTGGATGGGGGTAACTGGGACAGGGATTGGAGAACTGCTGCTGCTGTGAATGATCACAGATCTGTCACACAGCAGCCAGCACATAGCACAGGAGCAGATTGCAGCACAGGATAAGATAGCAGCACAAGATTTCAGGAGGCAGATTGCAGCATACAGAAGCAGGAGGCACAGCACATGAGATGGTAGGAGGCACAGATCGCAGGAGGATCGCACTGGCCACCAATGAATCTCTCTCAGAGTGACACAGGGGTGTTGTGAATTCTGCTCTTGGGTTCCCTCCAGTGGTTGTAGGTGGGAATGCAGTTGTCTCTGAGTCGCAGTCCTGGCCAGGTGTATCTGCTGATTACAATTCTGACTGGGATATTTAGGTGTGCAGGATTCATTAGCCCTTGCCAGTTGTCAATGTTCCTTGTGAAGTGTTGGATCACTTTCTGGCTTCTCCTGCTAGCTGCCAAATTCAGCAAAGATAAGTGTTTGGTTTTTTGTGTCTGTGGCATACTGCTGTGTGCTTGTTTTTGTTTGTATTCCTGCTCTGATTGTAGGATTCGCTGGAGTTGCAGATATACGCTCCTACATCTTTAGTTAGATGTAGGAAGTTTTTGTATATTCTGCTGTGGATATTTTTGAAGGGTTTTAATACTGACCGCACAGAACTCAGTCCTATCCTGTCCTATTTAGCTAGAGTGGCCTCCTGTGCTAAATCCTGTATTTCTGCCTGTGTATGTTTTTTCCTCTCCGACTCACCGTCAATATTTGTGGGGGGCTGTCTATCCTTTGGGGATCTGCTCTGAGGCAAGATAGTATTCCTATTTCCATCTTTAGGGGTATTTAGTCCTCTGGCTGTGACGAGGTGTCTAGGATTGTTAGGTACACTCCACGGCTACTTCTAGTTGCGGTGTTAAGTTCAGGATTGCGGTCAGTATAGTGACCACCTTCTCCAGTGAAAGTTCTCATGCTGCTCCAAGGTCACCGGATCATAACACAGGGGGGTCTCATAACCACTCTGCACACCAATTCTGAGGAAAAGATGAGGTGCAGAGTGGGGATCGCTATTTTAGATTAACCCCTTTGGTGCTGATTGGTCAGAAACTATTGTTCAGCCAATCAGCACCAAAAATGTTATTCAGGCGAGGTGACATCGCGATCACCCAATCCATTGTGACGGCTGTGATTGGTGCTGTGTCAGATAGCACTGATCACACCATGCCACTTTTTTAAAACTTTGTCACATTGCTGTGATTGGCTGGTCAGAATATTCTTCTCTTTGTGGGAACGCAGCTCCTGCAGAGCCGTATATATACGGCGCATGTCGGAAGGGGTTAAGTGCATACAATTTAAAAGTTTGAAAATTGCAAAACTTTGTAACTTTCTAAATTTTTGCCAAATTTCTGGGGGGTTTTTCACAAATAAATGTAAGTCATATTAAACGAATCTTACAACTATCATGAAGTACAATACATCACAAGAAAACAATCTCAGAATCAGTGGCATACGTTGAAGCATTCCTGAGTTATTACCACATAAAGTTACACTGGTCAGAATTGTAAAATTTGTTCATGAAGGTAAAAACAGGCTGGACGATATAAGCGGTTAAGCTGAGAGACTTGGCTGATCAGTGTGAGCAGCGATTGATTGAATAGTGGACTAAGGGCCCAATAGGGAAGCAAAAATTAGTCTAACTCAGTAACAGGTGTGTGCACCTTAATAAATTAGGTGCATTTTAACACTGGCATGTACGTCCATCCACCTTGCCAGAAATGTTACAGGTTTTCATGAACTTATTGGGCTGGCTTTGCCATAGTCAAAGATGTTTTGCTCCAGAATTCTGGTGTATGTATCTTTCAATCTAATATTAAGCTTGCTGTTTCATATGTCGGTTTTTATTAAAGGCGGGCAGGAGTAAGATGCTCCTAATTCATTAAGAGGTGTATGCCACCCAATTAATTATTTGCATGTTATCAGTAGGGATGGGCGAACCTGAATAGTAACATTTGTGGTCCGCACCAAACATTTACTGTTTTGGCATGGACCCCGAACACGGACTTCCCCAAGAAGTCTGTGTTACTGTTTGGGTTTGGCACCCTAAACACCAGGTGTTTCTCGAGCAAGAAACACCAGCAGTTCTGATCGGCGGTAAGATTAATACCACAGTCAGAGTGCTGCTGTCAGATGACAGCATGAGCCCGCAGCCATGACTGGAGGTAAATAATTAACCTCTGGTCACTGGCCACGGCTGATGGTACTATTACTTCCATCGGCCTGCTGCCACTAATAACAGCGAACATTCTCATTGTGAACTATGGTGAATTCACTGAGCTCAGTGCTTCACTGTGAGACTTTTTCTCACTGTGCGAGCGGTGATCTCCCAGAGGTCACCGCATTTCAGGGGCCCGGCTGGGAACACAGCCTCAGCAGCCTGTGGTAACCTCGATGTCACCAATGGTCACTCCCTCTGCTCATTCTCCCGTGGTTTTCAATCTGAACGGTCACATCTTGGCACCTTCCAGTTTGAAAACTATTTATCCCAGACATGGATTACGGTGTGGAACCCAACAACGGACAGGTGAAGAATATGGTTGTTTTATATTTTTGTTTTGTAACAGGAGACAATGGCTTCAGCAGAATGGGCGTTAGGTGTGTGTAACTGTGTTTGTTATATTTAAATAAAAAAGTAAAAGAATGTTTTTTTATTTCAAATAAAGAACCTTATCCTGGCTGCTTGTTTATGTACAATAATCTATAGAATTACTAATGGATAGACATCCTACAGATGCCTCTCAATTACTAAGCCATGGGCTTGATGTCATTGGACAATACAATGGTGACATAAACCCTAGAAATATGAATCCCACTTGCCACCGCCACATGGCAAGTGGGAAGAGCCAATCAAAGCACCAGAATTGGCACATCTGATAGATGTACCTTTTTTGGGGTGGCTGCAGGCTGCTATTTTTAGGCTGGGGAGACCAGTATTCATGGCCCAATTTTGACACCAATCTTTCCTTCATCTCCCATATAAAATCTCTTGCACGCTCTTGCTACTTACACCTAAAAGAACATCTCTAGAATCCGCCCTTTTCTCACCATGGAAACAACAAAAACCATCATTGTCACCCTGATCTACTCCCGCCTGGACTACTGTAATGTTCTATTAATTGGCCTCCCCCTCAGTTGCCTTTCCCCTCTCCAGTCCATCCTTAATGCAGGATCCAGGGTCGTCCATCTGGCTAATCGGTACTCGGACGCATCTGCTCTTCGCCAGTCATTGCACTGGCTGACCATTCATTATAAGATCCAATTCAAACTGCTTGTTCTCACCCACAAAGCTCCTTACAGTGCGGCACCCCCCTACATCTCCTCCCTCATTTCTGTTTATCGGCCTACACAATCATTATGCTCTGCAAGCGACTTTCAACTAACCTCTGCACTTATCCGTACCTCCCACTCCCAGATCCAAGACTTCTCCCATGTTGTGCCAATTCTCTGGAATGCTCTACCCCAAGAAATTAGGACTATCCACAACTTGCACAATTTTAGGCGTTCCCTTAAAACACATTTGTTCAGAGCGGCCTATCACATTCCCTAATCAAAGTCATTTTATGTGCAAGTATGTGTGTAGCCCATTCAGTATCTGAGAATAAACCTCCATCAAACTCCACTGCACCCAACAGAACCACAAATACTGGCCGGTGACCAGCTCATACGGCCTTTATCTATCCCCCACTCTCTCAAAATGGCTGGACCATCATTGTTAATACGCACCTGTACTTTGTGTCTCCCCCACCTCATTGTAGATTGTAAGCTCTCATGAGCAAGGTCATCTTATTTTGCTTTATTTTATTATTGTTAACGTTGTCACTTATGACTGTTGTGTATGAAACTGTTAAACTGTAAAGGGCTGTGGAATATGTTGGCACTACATAAATATTATTATTATTATTATTATTATCATGGCCCCTTATCAGCCCCCAGCTGTCTGCTTTAGCTTGGCTGGTTGTCAAAAATAAGGGGAGATCCCACGCTGTTTTTTAAACTATTTATTTAAATAATTAAAAAAAAATTGCGTTGGAACCCTTCTATTGCTGATGCCAACCTTGCAAAAGCTGACAGCTGAGGGTTGCAGCCCGTAGCTGCCAGTTTTCCCTCTATGGTTATCAAAAATACAGGGGAACTCAACGCCATTTTTAAAATGTATTTATATATTTAAAGTTTGATGGTGCAGCGCTGAGCTCAGAGAGTTCATTGCAGTTCACCATAAGACTTTTTCTCACCTTGCTAGCGGTGTTCTCATTGAGGTGACTACAGTTCAGGGGCCTGGCGGGGACCACAGCCTCAGTGACCTGTGGTAACCTTGATGATGTCACTGCTAGTCACTGAGACTGAGTTCACAGCAGCTCATTCTCCCATGGTTTTCAGCCTGGATGGTCACATCTTTGCATTGTCAAGGTTGAAAACAATCTATTCCAGACAAGGATTATGGCATGGGACAGAACGACAAACAGGTGAGGGATATGGTTGTTTTTTATGTTTTTTTTTTTACTTGAGACGATTGCTTCAGTGGAATGGGCATTAGGTGAGTATTTTTGCTGTTTATTATTTCCTGTTTTTTTTTTACAGGAGATCATGGCTTCAATGGAATGGGCATTTGGTGAGTATAACCGTTTGTTATTTTTAAATATAAAAGTAAAAGTATGTTTCTTTATTTCAAATAAAGTACATTATTCTAGCTATGTGTTTATTTACAATATGATTATGGAGTTAATAATGGATAGACGTCTTATAGACAACACAAAGGTGGCATCAACCCCACAAATATGAACCCCATTTGCCACTGCTACTGGTTAAAAGGGAAGAGCTCCACAAAGCACCAGAATTGGAGCATCTAATAGATGTGCCTTTTCTGGCGTGGCTGTGGGCTGTTATTTTAGGCTGGGGGGCATCATTCATTGCTCCTTACCAGCCTGAGAATACCAGCCTCAGTTGTCTGCATTAGTCAAAAATAGGGGGGACCCCACACTTTTTTTTAATTAATTTATGTAAATAATTTGAAAAAATGGCTTGGGGACCCCTCTATTCTTGATAGCTAATGCTGACAACTGAGAGTTACATCCCACAGCTTTCAGTTTGCCTTGCTGGTTATCAAAAATACAGGGAAACCATCAACTTTTTTTTATTATTTATTTTGAGTGCAGGTGGCAGCTGATGAATACTCCCATCAGCCGCTGTCTGCTCTCGCTGTCATTAGCTGCAGCAGGTATAGGCTGATGGGAGTAGTAGTCTCATCAATTGATGCCAGTGACTGGAGGTAAACTTTTTACCTCCGGTCACAGGTGCGGGCTCACACTGTTATTTGACAGATCTGTGATCGGCAGCAATAATTTTGCTCCTGATCAGAGGAAGGGGCAAACACTGCATATTTGGGCCCCCATTCAAGTGCATATGGTCCGGGTTCAGGTACTGTTCTGGTACCTGAACCAAACTTTTTTGAACTGTTCAGCCGGACCTGAACATCCAGGGATTCACCCATCACTACTTATCAATGGTGTGCACCTAGCCAGAATTGTTACTTCAGTCTGAGATTAGAACATGAAGAAAGAGCAAGAAAAAGATCATGCCCACATAGACAGGAACACCTTCATATATAATCCAGTATCAAAAATAGTTTTTATTATTAAATTGGCAAAAAAACTCAAGACTGCACATAAGTACACACACAAAACAACAACACAAAAACCATTAAAAACACTTAAAAAATGCAAACATGCAAGAAAACATGCCTATATATATATATATATATATACAGTTAGGGCCAGAAATATTTGGACAGTGACACAAGTTTTGTTATTTTAGCTGTTTACAAAAACATGTTCAGAAATACAATTATATATATAATATGGGCTAAAAGTGCACACTCCCAGCTGCAATATGATAGTTTCCACATCCAAATCGGAGAAAGGGTTTAGGAATCATAGCTCTGTAATGCATAGCGTCCTCTTTTTCAAGGGACCAAAAGTAATTGGACAATGGACTCTAAGGGCTGCAATTAACTCTGAAGGCGTCTCCCTCGTTAACCTGTAATCAATGAAGTAGTTAAAAGGTCAGGGGTGGATTCCAGGTGTGTGGTTTTGCATTTGGAAGCTGTTGCTGTGAGCAGACAACATGCGGTCAAAGGAACTCTCAATTGAGGTGAAGCAGAACATCCTGAGGCTGAAAAAAAAGAAAAAATCCATCAGAGAGATAGCAGACATGCTTGGAGTAGCAAAATCAACAGTTGGGTACATTCTGAGAAAAAAGGAATTGACTGGTGAGCTTGGGAACTCAAAAAGGCCTGGGCGTCCACGGATGACAACAGTGGTGGATGATCGCCGCATACTTAATTTGGTGAAGAAGAACCCGTTCACAACATCAACTGAAGTCCAGAACACTCTCAGTGAAGTAGGTGTATCTGTCTCTAAGTCAACAGTAAAGAGAAGACTCCATGACAGTAAATACAAAGGGTTCACATCTAGATGCAAACCATTCATCAATGCCAAAAATAGACAGGCCAGAGTTAAATTTGCAGAAAAACACCTCAAGAAGCCAGCTCAGTTCTGGAAAAGTATTCTATGGACAGATGAGACAAAGATCAACCTGTACCAGAATGATGGGAAGAAAAAAGTTTGGAGAAGAAAGGGAATGGCACATGATCCAAGGCACACCACATCCTCTGTAAAACATGGTGGAGGCAACGTGATGGCATGGGCATGCATGGCTTTCAATGGCACTGGGTCACTTGTGTTTATTGATGACATAAGAGCAGACAAGAGTAGCCGGATGAATTCTGAAGTGTACCGGGATATACTTTCAGCCCAGATTCAGCCAAATGCTGCAAAGTTGATTGGACGGCGCTTCATAGTACAGATGGACAATGACCCCAAGCATACATCCAAAGCTACCCAGGAGTTCATGAGTGCCAAAAAGTGGAACATTCTGCAATGGCCAAGTCAATCTCCAGATCTAAACCCAATTGAGCATGCATTTCACTTGCTCAAATCCAGACTTAAGACGGAAAGACCCACAAACAAGCAAGACCTGAAGGCTGCGGCTGTAAAGGCCTGGCAAAGCATTAAGAAGGAGGAAACCCAGCGTTTGGTGATGTCCATGGGTTCCAGACTTAAGGCAGTGATTGCCTCCAAAGGATTTGCAACAAAATATTGAAAATAAAAATATTTTGTTTGGGTTATGTTTATTTGTCCAATTACTTTTGACCTCCTAAAATGTGGAGTGTTTGTAAAGAAATGTGTACAATTCCTACATTTTCTATCAGATATTTTTGTTCAACCCTTCAAATTAAACGTTACAATCTGCACTTGAATTCTGTTGTAGAGGTTTCATTTCAAATCCAATGTGGTGGCATGCAGAGCCCAACTCGCGAAAATTGTGTCACTGTCCAAATATTTCTGGCCCTAACTGTATATATGTCATATCCTAGAATGAGGAAAATGACAGCCCACAAAACATGTGCTTCCCACCATAATGTTATCACAAGAATCTGACTGCACAAGCGAAGATAATGCAAGGATAAATGACCACTCCATGAAATGGGTGTAAAGATGTTAATATTGCAATACCATACATCCCTATAATAAGGCACATAATATGCGTGCAGGACACTTCAATAATATAGAAACTTTAGTCATATGGCAAAAAGAAAAAATGTAACTGATGAAAAAAGGCGTACAACAAAAATGGTGATGAATGAGACAGTAGAAAAAATAGAAAAGCAATACGGTCCGTATATTACGGCCGTAATACGCTGAAAAGTCCCGAAAATAGGGGTCCGTAGCTCCTCCATAGGCAGGGTGTGTCAGCGTTTTTTGCGCATGGCATCCTCCGTATGTAATCCGTATGGCATCCGTACTGCGTGGTTTTCTCGCAGGCTTGCAAAACCAACATACCGCTATAGAAGTGATCCATGTGTCCCAAAAAGAAAAAAAATATATATATATATACTGTATATATATATATATATATATATATATGTCAGTAGACACAAATATGTATATATATTAATATTTTTTCCAGAGCTATACAGCTTGAAAGCCGGTAATTCAATTACCGGCTTTTTCTTTCTCCTTCCTAAAACCCGACATGATTTGAGACATGGTTTACATACAGTAAACCATGTCTTCTCTCCATTTTTTTTCACATTCCACACTACTAATGTCAGTAGTGTGTATATGCAAAATTTGGCCGTTCTAGCTAGTAAATTAAAGGGTTAAATGGCGGAAAAAATTGGCGTGGGCTCCCGCACAATTTTCTCCACCAGAGTAGTAAAGCCAGTGACTGAGGGCAGATATTAATAGCCTGGAGAGGGTCCATGGTTATTGGCCCCCCCCGGCTAAAAACACCTGCCCCCAGCCACCCCAGAAAAGGCACATCTGGAAGATGCGCCTATTCTGGCACTTGGCCACTCTCTTCCCATTCCCGTGTAGCGGTGGGATATGGGGTAATGAAGGGTTAATGCCACCTTGCTATTGTAAGGTGACATTAAGCCTAATTAATAATGGAGAGGCGTCAATTATGACACCTATCCATTATTAATCCAATTGTAGTAAAGGGTTAAATAAAACACAAACACATTATTTAAAATTATTTTAATGAAATAAAAACAATGGTTGTTGGAGTATTTTATTCTACGCCCAATCCAGTCACTGAAGACCCTCGTTCTGTAAGTAAAAAAACATAATAAACCAACAATATCCTTACCCTCCGCAGATCTGTAACGTCCAACGATGTAAATCCTTCTGAAGGGGTTAAAACATTTTGCAGCAAGGAGTTCCGCTAATGCAGGCTGCTCCTTGCTGCAAAACCCTGGGGAATGAGGCTAAATATAGATCAATGATCTATATTTAGCTTCATTTGCGGTGAGGCGCAATCTGCTGGATGTTCATAGATCGTGGGAACTTTCCTAGAAAGCCTGGGAGCTTTCTAGGTAAGTTCCCACGATCTATGAACATCCAGCAGAGGGCGCCTCACTGCAAATGAAGCTAAATATAGATCACTGATCTATATTTAGCCTCATTCCCCGGGGTTTTGCAGCAAGGAGCAGCCTGCATTAGCGGAACTCCTTGCTGCAAAATGTTTTAACCCCTTCAGAAGGATTTACATCGTTGGACGTTACAGATCTGCGGAGGGTAAGGATATTGTTGGTTTATTATGTTTTTTTACTTACAGAACGAGGGTCTTCAGTGACTGGATTGGGCGTAGAATAAAATACTCCAACAACCATTGTTTTTATTTCATTAAAATAATTTTAAATAATGTGTTTGTGTTTTATTTAACCCTTTACTACAATTGGATTAATAATGGATAGGTGTCATAATTGACGCCTCTCCATTATTAATTAGGCTTAATGTCACCTTACAATAGCAAGGTGGCATTAACCCTTCATTACCCCATATCCCACCGCTACACGGGAATGGCAAGAGAGTGGCCAAGTGCCAGAATAGGCGCATCTTCCAGATGTGCCTTTTCTGGGGTGGCTGGGGGCAGGTGTTTTTAGCCAGGGGGGGGCCAATAACCATGGACCCTCTCCAGGCTATTAATATCTGCCCTCAGTCACTGGCTTTACTACTCTGGTGGAGAAAATTGTGCGGGAGCCCACGCCAATTTTTTCCGCCATTTAACCCTTTAATTTACTAGCTAGAACGGCCAAATTTTGCATATACACACTACTGACATTAGTAGTGTGGAATGTGCAAAAAAAATGGAGAGAAGACATGGTTTACTGTATGTAAACCATGTCTCAAATCATGTCGGGTTTTAGGAAGGAGAAAGAAAAAGCCGGTAATTGAATTACCGGCTTTCAAGCTGTATAGCGCTGGAATAAATATTAATATATATACATATATGTGTCTCACTGACATATATATATATATATATATACAGTGGGGCAAAAAAGTATTTAGTCATTCAGCAATAGTGCAAGTTCCACCACTTAAAAAGATGAGAGGCGTCTGTAATTTACATCATAGGTAGACCTCAACTATGGGAGACAAACTGAGAAAAAAAAATCCAGAAAATCACATTGTCTGTTTTTTTAACATTTTATTTGCATATTATGGTGGAAAATAAGTATTTGGTCAGAAACAAAATTTCATCTCAATACTTTGTAATATATCCTTTGTTGGCAATGACAGAGGTCAAACGTTTTCTGTAAGTCTTCACAAGGTTGCCACACGCTGTTGTTGGTATGTTGGCCCATTCCTCCATGCAGATCTCCTCTAGAGCAGTGATGTTTTTGGCTTTTCGCTTGGCAACACGGACTTTCAACTCCCTCCAAAGGTTTTCTATAGGGTTGAGATCTGGAGACCGGCTAGGCCACTCCAGGACCTTGAAATGCTTCTTACGAAGCTACTCCTTCGTTGCCCTGGCGGTGTGCTTTGGATCATTGTCATGTTGAAAGACCCAGCCACGTTTCATCTTCAATGCCCTTGCTGATGGAAGGAGGTTTGCACTCAAAATCTCACGATACATGGCCCCATTCATTCTTTCATGTACCCGGATCAGTCGTCCTGGCCCCTTTGCAGAGAAACAGCCCCAAAGCATGATGTTTCCACCACCATGCTTTACAGTAGGTATGGTGTTTGATGGATGCAACTCAGTATTCTTTTTCCTCCAAACACGACAAGTTGTGTTTCTACCAAACAGTTCCAGTTTGGTTTCATCAGACCATAGGACATTCTCCCAAAATTCCTCTGGATCATCCAAATGCTCTCTAGCAAACTTCAGACGGGCCCGGACAAGTACTGGCTTAAGCAGTGGGACACGTCTGGCACTGCAGGATCTGAGTCCATGGTGGCGTAGTGTGTTACTTATGGTAGGCCTTGTTACATTGGTCCCAGCTCTCTACAGTTCATTCACTAGGTCCCCCCGCGTGGTTCTGGGATTTTTGCTCACCGTTCTTGTGATCATTCTGACCCCACGGGGTGGGATTTTGCGTGGAGCCCCAGATCGAGGGAGATTATCAGTGGTCTTGTATGTCTTCCATTTTCTAATTATTGCTCCCACTGTTGATTTCTTCACTCCAAGCTGGTTGGCTATTGCAGATTCAGTCTTCCCAGCCTGGTGCAGGGCTACAATTTTGTTTCTGGTGTCCTTTGACAGCTCTTTGGTCTTCACCATAGTGGAGTTTGGAGTCAGACTGTTTGAGGGTGTGCACAGGTGTCTTTTTATACTGATAACAAGTTTAAACAGGTGCCATTACTACAGGTAATGAGTGGAGGAAAGAGGAGACTCTTAAAGAAGAAGTTACAGGTCTGTGAGAGCCAGAAATCTTGATTGTTTGTTTCTGACCAAATACTTATTTTCCACCATAATATGCAAAAAAAATGATAAAAAAACAGACAATGTGATTTTCTGGATTTTTTTTCTCAGTTTGTCTCCCATAGTTGAGGTCTACCTATGATGTAAATTACAGACGCCTCTCGTCTTTTTAAGTGGTGGAACTTGCACTATTGCTGACTGACTAAATACTTTTTTGCCCCACTGTATATATATACCTATTCTATGTGTACACATTTATTCTACCTATTGGACTGGAAGCTGTCAGTGTGATTTTACTGTACACCGCACTGAATTGCCGGCTTTTCTCTCTAACAGCGCTGCGTATTTCTCGCAAGTCACACTGCTTGTCCGTGTGTAATCCGTATTTTTCACGCTTCCATAGACTTTCATTGGCGTATTTCTTGCGCAGTACGGTGACAAACGCAGCATGCTGCGATTTTGTACGGCCGTAGAAAGCCGTATAATACTGATCAGTAAAATACGGCAGATAGGAGCAGGGGCATAGAGAATAATTGTGCCGTATTTTTTGCGAGTTTTATGGACGTAGTTTCTGCGCTCTTACGTCCGTAAAACTCGCAAGTGTGAAGCCGGCCTAAGAGATGTTAATATATGAAGTGTCTCAGTAATAGTACGCATAGGACCTGCGGGAGGGGGTGGGAGAGGGGTAACTAGACAATGCAAGAGCCCAAAACCTCAATCCCATGGGGAAAAAAAAAAAAAAAAATGTCATACCCACAGTCCAAAGCCATAGAGAAAAATCTTGTGAAGTGGGGAAGCAGAATGTGGGATAGGCTCCAAGTCTGAGATTAGAGTAACATTCCTAGTGTAACGTAAGCGACAATTTTTGAAGAATATATTGGGTGGACTTCTCTTTCCCTGTCCTGTCCCAGGTAAGCCTTATTTGGCAGAGCGGGCCAAAGTGGTGTGAAAATTCCAAAATTTGGGATTTTTTTTTTTTAAACTGTTTATTTTTTAAAGATTTTCCTTTTTCTCATACAAATAACATCATAAACATAAGTATAAGTTATAGTTATAAATTATGCAAAACAACGCAAAACATTTTAGATGTTTCTTCCAGTGGCACAGTGCACAGCACTGCTGCTCCTACTAAAGGTAAGGCAAACATCTAATGCATCATCTAAGAGTAGGTGGGGTACAGGGAAGGGATAGGGAGAATGTCATGAAGGTTAAAAGACACAGAAAGAAAGAAAAAAGGCACGTAACATCAGATGGTTAGCTTAGTTACATAGTCATCCCATGGAACCCAGATGCGATTGAACAAATCAAGATGATTATTAACCCCTTCATGACCCAGCCTATTTTGACCTTAAAGACCTTGCCGTTTTTTGCAATTCTGACCAGTGTCTCTTTATGAGGTAATAACTCAGGAACGCTTCAACGGATCCTAGCGGTTCTGAGATTGTTTTTTCGTGACATATTGGGCTTCATGTTAGTGGTAAATTTAGGTCAATAAATTCTGCGTTTATTTGTGATAAAAACGGAAATTTGGCGAAAATTTTGAAAATTTTGCAATTTTCACATTTTGAATTTTTATTCTGTTAAACCAGAGAGATATGTGACACAAAATAGTTAATAAATAACATTTCCCACATGTTTACTTTACATCAGCACAATTTTGGAAACAAAATTTTTTTTTGTTAGGAAGTTATAAGGGTTAAAATTTGACCAGCGATTTGTCATTTTTACAACGAAATTTACAAAACCATTTTTTTTAGGGATCACCTCACATTTGAAGTCAGTTTGAGGGGTCTATATGGCTGAAAATACCCAAAAGTGACACCATTCTAAAAACTGCACCCCTCAAGTTACTCAAAACCACATTCAAGAAGTTTATTAACCCTTCAGGTGCTTCACAGCAGCAGAAGCAACATGGAAGGAAAAAATGAACATTTAACTTTTTAGTCACAAAAATTATCTTTTAGCAACAATTTTTTTATTTTCCCAATGGTAAAAGGAGAAACTGAACACAAAAGTTGTTGTCCAATTTGTCCTGAGTACGCTGATACCTCATATGTGGGGGTAAACCACTGTTTGGGCGCACGGCAGGGCTTGGAAGGGAAGGAGCGCCATTTGACTTTTTGAATCAAAAATTGGCTCCACTCTTTAGCGGACACCATGTCACGTTTGGAAAGCCCCCGTGTGCCTAAAAATTGGAGCTCCCCCACAAGTGACCCCATTTTGGAAACTAGACATCCCAAGGAACTTATCTAGATGCATAGTGAGCACTTTGAACCCCCAGGTGCTTCACAAATTGATCCGTAAAAATGAAAAAGTACTTTTTTTTCACAAAAAAATTCTTTTAGCCTCAATTTTTTCATTTTCACATGGGCAACAGGATAAAATGGATCCTAAAATGTGTTGGGCAATTTCTCCTGAGTACACCAATACCTCACATGTGGGGGTAAACCACTGTTTGGGCACATGGTAAGGCTCGGAAGGGAAGGAGCGCCATTTGACTTTTTGAATGAAAAATTATTTCCATCGTTAGCGGACACCATGTCGCGTTTGGATAGCTCCTGTGTGCCTAAACATTGGCGCTCCCCCACAAGTGACCCCATTTTGGAAACTAGACCCCCCAAGGAACTTATTTAGATGCCTAGTGAGCACTTTAAACCCTCAGGTGCTTCACAAATTGATCTGTAAAAATGAAAAAGTACTTTTTTTTCACAAAAAAATTATTTTCGCCTCAATTTTTTCATTTTCACATGGGCAGTAGGATAAAATGGATCATAAAATTTGTTGGGCAATTTCTCCCGAGTACGCCGATACCTCACATGTGGGGGTAAACCACTGTTTGGGCACTCGGCAGGGCTCGGAAGGGAAGGCGTGCCATTTGACTTTTTGAATGGAAAATTAGCTCCAATTGTTAGTGGACACCATGTCGCGTTTGGAGAGCCCCTGTGTGCCTAAACATTGGAGCTCCCCCACAAGTGACCCCATTTTGGAAACTAGACCCCCCAAGGAACTTATCTAGATGCATATTGAGCACTTTAAACCCCCAGGTGCTTCACAGAAGTTTATAACGCAGAGCCATGAAAATAAAAAATAATTTTTCTTTCCTCAAAAATGATTTTTTAGCCTGGAATTTCCTATTTTGCCAAGGATAATAGGAGAAATTGGACCCCAAATATTGTTGTCCAGTTTGTCCTGAGTATGCTGATACCCCATATGTGGGGGTAAACCACTGTTTGGGCGCACGGCAGGGCTCGGAAGGGATGGCACGCCATTTGGCTTTTTAAATGGAAAATTAGCTCCAATCATTAGCGGACACCATGTCACGTTTGGAGAGCCCCTGTGTGCCTAAACATTGGAGATCCCCCAGAAATGACACCATTTTGGAAACTAGACCCCCAAAGGAACTAATCTAGATGTGTGGTGAGGACTTTGAACCCCCAAGTGCTTCACAGAAGTTTATAACGCAGAGCCATGAAAATAAAAAAAAAAATTATTTTCTCAAAAATGATCTTTTAGCCTGCAATTTTTTATTTTCCCAAGGGTAACAGGAGAAATTTGACCCCAAAAGTTGTTGTCCAGTTTCTCCTGAGTACGCTGATACCCCATATGTGGGGGTAAATCACTGTTTGGGCACATGCCGGGGCTCGGAAGTGAAGTAGTGACGTTTTGAAATGCAGACTTTGATGGAATGCTCTGTGGGCGTCACGTTGCGTTTGCAGAGCCCCTGATGTGGCTTAACAGTAGAAACCCCCCACAAGTGACCCCATTTTGGAAACTAGACCCCCAAAGGAACTTATCTAGATGTGTGGTGAGCACTTTGAACCCCCAAGCGCTTCATAGAAGTTTATAATGCAGAGCCATGAAAATAATAAATACGTTTTCTTTCCTCAAAAATAATTATTTAGCCCAGAATTTTTTATTTTCCCAAGGGTTACAGAAGAAATTGGACCCCAAAAGTTGTTGTCCAGTTTCTCCTGAGTACGCTGATACCCCATATGAGGGGGTAAACCACTGTTTGGGCACATGCCGAGGCTCGGAAGTGAAGTAGTGACGTTTTGAAATGCAGACTTTGATGGAATGCTCTGTGGGCGTCACGTTGCGTTTGCAGAGCCCCTGATGTGGCTTAACAGTAGAAACCCCCCACAAGTGACCCCATTTTGGAAACTAGACCCCGAAAGGAACTTATCTAGATGTGTGGTGAGCACTTTGAACCCCCAAGCGCTTCATAGAAGTTTATAATGCAGAGCCGTGAAAATAATAAATACGTTTTCTTTCCTCAAAAATAATTATTTAGCCCAGAATTTTTTATTTTCCCAAGGGTTACAGGAGAAATTGGACCCCAAAAGTTGTTGTCCAGTTTCTCCTGAATACGCTGATACCCCATGAGTGGGGGTAAACCACTGTTTGGGCACACGTCGGGGCTCAGAAGGGAAGTAGTGACTTTTGAAATGCAGACTTTGATGGAATGGTCTACGGGTGTCACGTTGCGTTTGCAGAGCCCCTGGTGTGCCTAAACAGTAGAAACCCCCACAAGTGACCCCATTTTAGAAACTAGACCCCCCAAGGAACTTATCTAGATATGTGGTGAGCACTTTGAACCCCCAAGTGCTTCACAGACGTTTACAACGCAGAGCCGTGAAAATAAAAAATCATTTTTCTTTACTCAAAAATTATGTTTTAGCAAGCATTTTTTTAGATTCACAAGGGTAACAGGAGAAATTGGACCCCAGTAATTGTTGCGCAGTTTGTCCTGAGTATGCTGGTACCCCATATGTGGGGGTAAACCACTGTTTGGGCACACTTCAGGGCTCGGAAGTGAGGGAGCACCATTTGACTTTTTGAATACGAGATTGGCTGGAATCAATGGTGGCGCCATGTTGCGTTTGGAGACCCCTGATGTGCCTAAACAGTGGTAACCCCTCAATTCTACCTCCAACACTAACCCCAACACACCCCTAACTCTAATCCCAACTGTAGCCATAACCCTAATCACAACCCTAACCGCAACACACCCCTAACCACAACCCTAACCCCAACACACCCCTAACCCTAACCACAACCCTAATTCCAACCCTAACCCTAAGGCTATGTGCCCACGTTGCGGATTCGTGTGAGATATTTCCGCACCATTTTTGAAAAATCCGCGGGTAAAAGGCAATGCGTTTTACCTGAGGATTTTCCGCGGATTTCCAGTGTTTTTTGTGCGGATTTCACCTGCGGATTCCTATTGAGGAACAGGTGTAAAACGCTGCGGAATCCGCACAAAGAATTGACATGCTGCGGAAAATACAACGCAGCGTTTCCGCGCGGTATTTTCCGCACCATGGGCACAGCGGATTTGGTTTTTCATATGTTTACATGGTACTGTAAACCTGATGGAACACTGCTGCGAATCCGCAGCCAAATCCGCACCGTGTGCACATAGCCTAATTCTAAAGGTATGTGCACACGCTGCGGAAAACGCTGCGGATCCGCAGCAGTTTCCCATGAGTTTACAGTTCAATGTAAACCTATAGGAAACAAAAATCGCTGTACACATGCTGCGGAAAAACTGCACGGAAACGCAGCGGTTTACATTCCGCAGCATGTCACTTCTTTTGTGCGGATTCCGCAGCGGTTTTACAACTGCTCCAATAGAAAATCGCAGTTGTAAAACCGCAGTGAAATACGCAGAAAAAAACGCGGTAAATCCGCCATAAATCCGCAGCGGTTTAGCACTGCGGATTTATCAAATCCGCAGCGGAAAAATCCGCAGAGGACCAGAATACGTGTGCACATACCGAAACCCTAACACTAGCCCTAACCCTAACCCTACCCCTAACCCTAGCCCTAACCCTACCCCTAACCCTACCCCTACCCCTAGCCCTAACCCTAACCCTACCCCTAACCCTACCCCTAACCCTACCCCTAACCCTACCCCTAACCCTAACCCTACCCCTAACCCTAACCCTATTCTAACATTAGTGGAAAAAAAAAATGTCTTTATTTTTTTATTGTCCCTACCTATGGGGGTGACAAAGGGGGGGGGGTCATTTATTATTTTTTTATTTTGATCACTGAGATAGATTATATCTCAGTGATCAAAATGCACTTTGGAACGAATCTGCCGGCCGGCAGATTCGGCGGGCGCACTGCACATGCGCCGCCATTTTGGAAGATGGCGGCGCCCAGGGAGAAGACGGACGGGACCCCGGCTGGATCGGTAAGTATGATGGGGTGGGGGGGGGACCACGGGGGGGGGTATCGGAGCACGGGGGTGGATCGGAGCACGGGGGGGGAATCGGAGCGCGGGAGGAGTGGAACGGAGCACGGGGGGGCTGGAATGGAGCACGGGGGGGCTGGAATGGAGCACGGGGGGTGGAACGGAGCACCGGGGGGGTGGATCGGAGTGCAGGGGGGGTGATTGGAGCACGGGGGGGTGATTGGAGCACGGGGGGAGCGGACAAGAGCACGGGGGGGAGCGGAGCACTGGACGGAGGGGAGCCGGAGCAGTGTACCGGCCAGATCGGGGGGCTGCGGGGGCGATCGGTGGGGTGGGGGCACATTAGTATTTCCAGCCATGGCCGATGATATTTCAGCATCGGCCATGGCTGGATTGTAATATTTCACCCGTTATAATAGGTGAAATATTACAAATCGCTCTGATTGGCAGTTTCACTTTCAACAGCCAATCAGAGCGATCGTAGCCACGAGGGGGTGAAGCCACCCCCCCTGGGCTAAACTACCACTCCCCCTGTCCCTGCAGATCGGGTGAAATGGGAGTTAACCCTTTCAACCGGCCTGCAGGGATGCGATCTTTCCATGACGCCGCATAGGCGTCATGGGTCGGATTGGCACCGACTTTCATGACGCCTACGTGGCGTCATGGGTCGGGAAGGGGTTAATACAGGCTGTAAGATTCTCCATACGTCTCTCTTCTTTAATCTTCATCCGGAGTTTTTTACTTAGTGGGAGCTGATCTTTTCTTCCAGTACGAGGATAATAGACACTTTGCCGATGTTAGGATATGGAGGAGCAGCCCGGCAGGGCCCTTTGTCATGGGCACGGGGGGAACATTAAGCAAAAAAGTCACAGGATCCAGAGGAATCTCTACATCTAACACTTAAGAAATCAACCCCTGTACTCTCTTCCAGAATGGGGATATAGTCTGGCAATCCCAGAATATATGTGGCAATGAACCCACAGTCCCCAGGCATCTCCAGCATTTATCCGACGTGGCAGGGTAAATATTATATAAAACCTTCGGCGAATGATACTACTGCATCAGTATCTTGTACTGATTTTCCTATAGTGTTATGCATGGTAACGATTTAGCTGCCTTAGACCATATGACCTGCCAGATAGGAAGCGGAAGTTCCCTCCCCAGGTATCTCTCCCACTTTATCATGTAAGCATGTTTAGGAGGGGGTCTGATGGCGGAGTGAACAGTATACTATAAATGTCCATGATCAAACCCTTTGTAGAGGGATTCCCTTTACAGAGTCGCTCAAGGGGAGTGGGGGTGGAGAACATTGTGTTTTTATATAAAGTTAAGGCCAGGTGGTGGATTTGTAAGTATGAGAAGTAGGTCCTAAGTAGGAGTTTAAACCGCTCTCTAAGAGTCTGAAAAGGAAGAATATTTCTAGTAAAGGGGTCTACAATATCTGCGTAATAAAATAATTGTGCTTGAAGCCATGGTTCTGTCGTAGCTGCAGTAAGACTATCAGGTATGGAGGGTGTAAAAAGGAAGGAGATCATAGGGGACTTGGGGGAGATCAATGGAAAGGCCTTGCTGCTTATCCTCCAAATTTTCAAATTTTCATTGTAAATGCCATAGAGCCCAGCAGAGGCATTGAGGGGCATGTACTCCCATCTCCCCATAGCAATGAATTGGGATGTGCTGGAGCCATCCAAAGTTTCTCGATTTCTACCAATTTGCTATAAGCCCGCAAGGAGGCCCAAGCTGGTATCCTTCTAAGGTGCACGGCCCAGTAATATCTCCAGATGTCTGGAAAGGCAATACCCCCCTGCGTTTTTGGAGATGTGAGGACTGACTTAGCTATTCGATGTCGTCTCTGACCCTCAAAAAAATTAAGAAGCACAGTCTGAAACCTCAATACCGCTCGTGCGATCAGCACCAGCAAAACCTCCTCCACCATGTATAAGAACTTAGGTATACAGTAATAGACATCTTTATCGCATTTGCTCTGCCAAAAAGTGAGAAAGGAAGTTTAGGCCATCTAGAAAGTAACCCATTAATCTTTTGAAAGAAGGCCGGGAAATTATGTCTAGAAAGGGAGTTGTAAGAGCTAGAGTTGAGCGACCTTGACCTTTTTAGAGTCGAGCCGGGTTTCGCGAAACCCGACTATCTCAAAAGTCGGGTCGAGTGAAATCGGCCGATTATGACGTAAAGTCGGGATCGACCGAAACACGAAACCCAATGCAAGTCAATGGGGCAGCATAGTCGGCAGTGAGTGGGGGCCAGGAAAACACCTAGAGTGCCCATTTTAATGTCAAAACCATCCATTCTTCTTAATGAAGCTTGTCAAGCGTAATTTACCTTATAATAATTGGAAGGCATTTGAAATTGGGGGTCATTTGGCTAAAGTTGTGGTGGGTAGGGCTGGTTCAAGTAATTAGTGGGCCCAGGAAATCTGGACCACGTCACGGCAGTGGAGCAGGGAGAGGTAAGTATTTCAACTTTGCAAGTGCTGTGAACCTGAGCAAGCAGGGGGGGCCCACTCGTTGGCATTGGCACTGGCACAGGGCCCCTCAAAGTACAGCGGTGTGTTTGCACAGCGGGGGCGCCTCCCACCGGCAGCAACACTTTTGCGTACTATGAGAGGCCCTGTGCCAGTGACGTCGCCAACTAGTATTCCTCCCCCCACCTGATGAAGGAACCTGCACTTTCATCTGCACCTTCCTCTTTGTCCCCGTGTAAGGTGGTATGGTATGCGGGAAGAGCAACCTGACTTTCAGCAGGGTCACAATGTTGTTGTGTAGCGTGCACGGGGAATGTTGCGTTATGGGTCAATGTACCAGCAGACTCATCTATCACTGGCTGGGCAATAGGCAGGATGAGGAGGAAACACAGATATAGGCCCAAAGAATAAAGTTGGCTAAATGCAGTTCAAAATTGGTAACACAGGAATAACCAGGGGGCATTGCAGTGGAGGACAACTGGAATGAGAGGCAGACACCAATAGTAGGCCCCAACCCAACTAGTAGGCCAAATGCAGTCTAACATTAACAACTACTTAACGAGCGCCTGAAAACGGAATTTCAGGACAGGAAACCAGGAGAACAGCAAGGAGCGGCAGACACTGTTAGTAGTCCCCAAACCAACTAGTACGCCAAATGCAGTTGTTCCATTTAACCACAATTTAACGAGAGCCTGAAGATAGAAGCTCAGGAAAGGCAACCTGGAGAACACCTTGGAGTGGAACACACCATCTCTCTCCACCCCATACCCATTTTGTAGGCCTAATGCAGTGTAGTTTTCTACAACTACTAAACGAGAGTCGGAAGACCGAAGTAATGGCAAGGAAACCTGGGGAACACCTTGGAGTGTAACACACCATCTCTCTCCACCCGATACCCATTTTGTAGGCCTAATGCAGTGTAGTTTTCTACAACTACTAAACGAGAGTCGGAAGACTGAAGCAATGGCAAGGAAACCTGGGGAACACCTTGGAGTGTAACACACCATCTCTCTCCACCCGATACCCATTTTGTAGGCCTAATGCAGTGTAGTTTTCTACAACTACTAAACGAGAGTCGGAAGACCGAAGCAATGGCAAGGAAACCTGGGGAACACCTTGGAGTGTAACACACCATCTCTCTCCACCCGATACCCAATTTGTAGGCCTAATGCAGTGTAGTTTTCTACAACTACTAAACGAGAGTCGGAAGACCGAAGCAATGGCAAGGAAACCTGGGGAACACCTTGGAGTGTAACACACCATCTCTCTCCACCCGATACCCATTTTGTAGGCCTAATGCAGTGTAGTTTTCTACAACTACTAAACGAGAGTCGGAAGACCGAAGCAATGGCAAGGAAACCTGGGGAACACCTTGGAGTGTAACACACCATCTCTCTCCACCCGATACCCAATTTGTAGGCCTAATGCAGTGTAGTTTTCTACAACTACTAAACGATAGTCGGAAGACCGAAGCAATGGCAAGGAAACCTGGGGAACACCTTGGAGTGTAACACACCATCTCTCTCCACCCGATACCCATTTTGTAGGCCTAATGCAGTGTAGTTTTCTACAACTACTAAACGAGAGTCGGAAGACCGAAGCAATGGCAAGGAAACCTGGGGAACACCTTGGAGTGTAACACACCATCTCTCTCCACCCGATACCCAATTTGTAGGCCTAATGCAGTGTAGTTTTCTACAACTACTAAACGAGAGTCGGAAGACCGAAGCAATGGCAAGGAAACCTGGGGAACACCTTGGAGTGTAACACACCATCTCTCTCCACCCGATACCCATTTTGTAGGCCTAATGCAGTGTAGTTTTCTACAACTACTAAACGAGAGTCGGAAGACCGAAGCAATGGCAAGGAAACCTGGGGAACACTTTGGAGTGTAACACACCATCTCTCTCCACCCGATACCCAATTTGTAGGACTAATGCAGTGTAGTTTTCTACAACTACTAAACGAGAGTCGGAAGACCGAAGCAATGGCAAGGAAACCTGGGGAACACCTTGGAGTGTAACACACCATCTCTCTCCACCCGATACCCATTTTGTAGGCCTAATGCAGTGTAGTTTTCTACAACTACTAAACGAGAGTCGGAAGACCAAAGCAATGGCAAGGAAACCTGGGGAACACCTTGGAGTGTAACACACCATCTCTCTCCACCCGATACCCATTTTGTAGGCCTAATGCAGTGTAGTTTTCTACAACTACTAAACGAGAGTCGGAAGACCGAAGCAATGGCAAGGAAACCTGGGGAACACCTTGGAGTGTAACACACCATCTCTCTCCACCCGATACCCAATTTGTAGGCCTAATGCAGTGTAGTTTTCTACAACTACTAAACGAGAGTCGGAAGACCGAAGCAATGGCAAGGAAACCTGGGGAACACCTTGGAGTGTAACACACCATCTCTCTCCACCCGATACCCATTTTGTAGGCCTAATGCAGTGTAGTTTTCTACAACTACTAAACGAGAGTCGGAAGACCGAAGCAATGGCAAGGAAACCTGGGGAACACCTTGGAGTGTAACACACCATCTCTCTCCACCCGATACCCAATTTGTAGGCCTAATGCAGTGTAGTTTTCTACAACTACTAAACGAGAGTCGGAAGACCGAAGCAATGGCAAGGAAACCTGGGGAACACCTTGGAGTGTAACACACCATCTCTCTCCACCCGATACCCATTTTGTAGGCCTAATGCAGTGTAGTTTTCTACAACTACTAAACGAGAGTCGGAAGACCGAAGCAATGGCAAGGAAACCTGGGGAACACCTTGGAGTGTAACACACCATCTCTCTCCACCCGATACCCAATTTGTAGGCCTAATGCAGTGTAGTTTTCTACAACTACTAAACGAGAGTCGGAAGACCAAAGCAATGGCAAGGAAACCTGGGGAACACCTTGGAGTGTAACACACCATCTCTCTCCACCCGATACCCATTTTGTAGGCCTAATGCAGTGTAGTTTTCTACAACTACTAAACGAGAGTCGGAAGACCGAAGCAATGGCAAGGAAACCTGGGGAACACCTTGGAGTGTAACACACCATCTCTCTCCACCCCATACCCAATTTGTAGGCCTAATGCAGCCTACTTTCCGACAACTACTAAACGAGAGCATGAAGATCGAAGCTCAGGAAAGGCAACCTGGGGAACACCTTGGAGTGTAACACACCCTCTCTCTACACCACGGAAGGGCTGATTCTTAGGAAGGAAGGCTGTCGGAAAGAAGCAGGGCGCGTCCGAGGGTGATTATATTCTTATTAGGTATATACTCACCCTCGGACGCGCCCTGCTTCTTTATTTGTAATGAATGTTTATTTGCAATGTGGTTTTGACTTACTCTATTTTTTTGGTAAATAATGATTTTATTATTTTCATTGTTTTGCATCTTCTTGGCAATAATATAAAGAAGACGCGACAGGACAACACTCGGTGGATGCCATATCTGTGTTTTAAATTGAAAAAAACTTTCAGTTAACTACTTGCAGGAGAAAGTTATTGTAGCTGGTGGCCATTTTTAGTACTGTACCAGATTTTTGTTGTATGTGTTTGTTTTTAATGTTAAAATGTCTGCATTTGATATCTCTCCAGTATTTTCTTTTTTATAAGCAAAATACTTATTTTCATATTTTCTGATGTTGGTTCAAGGGGTACACGGGCAGCAGTAGACAGGTCAGTGGAGGCCTAGTGGAAGGAGGGACCGCAGACAGGCTTCGAAGCCCTAACATAATAAATTGGGCTGGCTGTAGGCAATTTAAAATTGGTTCCAGGGGAACCCGGGCAGCAGTAGACAGGTCAGTGGAGGCCTAGTGGAAGGAGGGACCGCAGACAGGCTTCGAAGCCCTAACATAATAAATTGGGCTGGCTGTAGGCAATTTAAAATTGGTTCCAGGGGAACACGGGCGGCAGTAGACAGGTCAGTGGAGGCCTGGTGGAAGGAGGGACCGCAGACAGGCTTCGAAGCCCTAACATAATAAATTGGGCTGGCTGTAGGCAATTTAAAATTGGTTCCAGGGGAACACGGGCGGCAGTAGACAGGTCAGTGGAGGCCTAGTGGAAGGAGGGACCGCAGACAGGCTTCGAAGCCCTAACATAATAAATTGGGCTGGCTGTAGGCAATTTAAAATTGGTTCCAGGGGAACACGGGCGGCAGTAGACAGGTCAGTGGAGGCCTAGTGGAAGGAGGGACCGCAGACAGGCTTCGAAGCCCTAACATAATAAATTGGGCTGGCTGTAGGCAATTTAAAATTGGTTCCAGGGGAACACGGGCGGCAGTAGACAGGTCAGTGGAGGCCTAGTGGAAGGAGGGACCGCAGACAGGCTTCGAAGCCCTAACATAATAAATTGGGCTGGCTGTAGGCAATTTAAAATTGGTTCCAGGGGAACACGGGCGGCAGTAGACAGGTCAGTGGAGGCCTAGTGGAAGGAGGGACCGCAGACAGGCTTCGAAGCCCTAACATAATAAATTGGGCTGGCTGTAGGCAATTTAAAATTGGTTCCAGGGGAACACGGACAGCAGTAGACAGGTCAGTGGAGGCCTAGTGGAAGGAGGGACCGCAGACAGGCTTCGAAGCCCTAACATAATAAATTGGGCTGGCTGTAGGCAATTTAAAATTGGTTCCAGGGGAACACGGGCGGCAGTAGCCAGGTCAGTGTAGTAGTAGTGGAAAGAACGGGCCGCAGACAGGCTTCGAAGGCCTAACATAACAAAAATTGGGCTGTAGGCAATTTAAAATTGGTTCCAGGGGAACACGGGCGGCAGTAGACAGGTCAGTGGAGGCCTAGTGGAAGGAGGGACCGCAGACAGGCTTCGAAGCCCTAACATAATAAATTGGGCTGGCTGTAGGCAATTTAAAATTGGTTCCAGGGGAACCCGGGCAGCAGTAGACAGGTCAGTGGAGGCCTAGTGGAAGGAGGGACCGCAGACAGGCTTCGAAGCCCTAACATAATAAATTGGGCTGGCTGTAGGCAATTTAAAATTGGTTCCAGGGGAACACGGGCGGCAGTAGCCAGGTCAGTGTAGTAGTAGTGGAAAGAACGGGCCGCAGACAGGCTTCGAAGGCCTAACATAACAAAAATTGGGCTGTAGGCAATTTAAAATTGGTTCCAGGGGAACACGGGCGGCAGTAGACAGGTCAGTGGAGGCCTAGTGGAAGGAGGGACCGCAGACAGGCTTCGAAGCCCTAACATAATAAATTGGGCTGGCTGTAGGCAATTTAAAATTGGTTCCAGGGGAACCCGGGCAGCAGTAGACAGGTCAGTGGAGGCCTAGTGGAAGGAGGGACCGCAGACAGGCTTCGAAGCCCTAACATAATAAATTGGGCTGGCTGTAGGCAATTTAAAATTGGTTCCAGGGGAACACGGGCGGCAGTAGACAGGTCAGTGGAGGCCTAGTGGAAGGAGGGACCGCAGACAGGCTTCGAAGCCCTAACATAATAAATTGGGCTGGCTGTAGGCAATTTAAAATTGGTTCCAGGGGAACACGGGCAACAGTAGACAGGTCAGTGGAGGCCTAGTGGAAGGAGTGACCGCAGACAGGCTTCGAAGGCCTAACATAAGAAAAATGTCAATACAATGGTATTGACAGTGCCAGGCATTGAAGGATGTCAGCGCATAGACTAAACATTGGTGGAGCTGTGAGAGAAAATTTTGCAAGTGGTAGAGCACTGTTTGACCTGGGGGGGGGGACTGTCTTGTGGCCGGCGGTACAGGCCCAGGGCCCCTCATATTACAACGGTGTGTCTGACGTTGGGTGCGCACCACCACCGCCAGACACTTTATTGTACTATGAGGGACCTAGTGGCAGTGCCGTCGACCAAAAGCGGGCACACCCACCTCTTCAGACAAACAGTACTCTCACGGGTGCTGGCGCCAAGTGGCGATACCACGGCCCCGTGTGGGGACTTTGGCCATTTAAGGAGGTGTTAACATGTCGGATGCTGGACAATCAGGTGCTGCAAATTACGAGATTGGAAAAGTCGTTCAGAATAGTCCACAGGCAAGACCTTTACATAGGAAAGCTAGGTGTCAGCCGGGCAAGGTGGGGCAAAAGATTTCGAAATCCAGTTGTGGTTCATTTTAATGAAGGTTAGATCATCTACATTTTGGGTAGCCAGACGAGTCCTTTTTTCTGTTAGTATTGAACCTGCAGCACTGAATACTCTTTCTGATAGGACACTAGCTGCCGGGCAAGCAAGCTCCTGCAATGCATATTCTGCCAATTCTGGCCAGGTGTCTAATTTTGATGCCCAGTAATCAAATGGGAATGACGGTTGAGGGAGAACGTCGATAAGGGATGAAAAATAGTTAGTAACCATACTGGACAAATGTTGTCTCCTGTCACTTTGAATTGATGCTGCAGTACCTGTCCTGTCTGCGGTCATAGCAAAATCACTCCACAACCTGGTCAGAAAACCCCTCTGGCCAACGCCACTTCTGATTTCTGCCCCTCTAACACCTCTGGTCTGCTGGCCCCTGCAGCTCGTGTTAGAACGATCACGGGCGCTGTGTGCAGGGAATGCCAGAAGCAAACGGTCAATAAGAGTTGATTGTTTGGTTGCTAATATTAGTTCCAAGTTCTCATGTGGCATTATATTTTGCAATTTGCCTTTATAGCGAGGATCAAGGAGGCAGGCCAACCAGTAATCGTCATCATTCATCATTTTTGTTATGCGTGTGTCCCTTTTGAGGATACGTAAGGCATAATCCGCCATGTGGCCCAATGTTCCAGTTCTCAAATCTGTGGTTGTGCTTGGTTGAGGGGCAGTTTCAGGCAAATCCACGTCACTTGTGTCCCTCCAAAAACCAGAACCCGGCCTTGCCGCGCCAACAATTTCCACTGGCCCCGGAAAAGCTTCCTCATTAAAAATATAAATATCCCCATCATCCTCCTCGTCCTCCTCCTCCTGTTCGCCCGCTACCTCGTCCTGTACACTGCCCTGGCCAGACAATGGCTGACTGTCATCAAGGCTTTCCTCTTCCTCAGCTGCAGACGCCTGATCCTTTATGTGCGTCAAACTTTGCATCAGCAGACGCATTAGGGGGATGCTCATGCTTACTATGGCGTTGTCTGCACTAACCAGCCGTGTGCATTCCTCAAAACACTGAAGGACTTGACACATGTCTTGAATCTTCGACCACTGCACACCTGACAACTCCATGTCTGCCATCCTACTGCCTGCCCGTGTATGTGTATCCTCCCACAAAAACATAACAGCCCGCCTCTGTTCACACAGTCTCTTAAGCATGTGCAGTGTTGAGTTCCACCTTGTTGCAACGTCTATGATTAGGCGATGCTGGGGAAGGTTCAAAGAACGCTGATAGGTCTGCATACGGCTGGAGTGTACGGGCGAACGGCGGATATGTGAGCAAAGTCCACGCACTTTGAGGAGCAGGTCGGATAACCCCGGATAACTTTTCAGGAAGCACTGCACCACCAGGTTTAAGGTGTGAGCCAGGCAAGGAATGTGTTTCAGTTGGGAAACGGAGATGGCAGCCATGAAATTCCTTCCGTTATCACTCACTACCTTGCCTGCCTCAAGATCTACAGTGCCCAGCCACGACTGCGTTTCTTTCTGCAAGAACTCGGAAAGAACTTCAGCGGTGTGTCTGTTGTCGCCCAAACACTTCATAGCCAATACAGCCTGCTGACGTTTGCCAGTAGCTGCCCCATAATGGGAGACCTGGTGTGCAACAGTGGCAGCTGCGGATGGAGTGGTTGTGCGACTGCGGTCTGTGGACGAGGTCTCGCTTCTGCAGGAGGACGAGGAGGAGGAGGAGGGGGTGCGAACGGCTACAGCCAACTGTTTCCTAGACCGTGGGCTAGGCAGAACTGTCCCAAACTTGCTGTCCCCTGTGGACCCTGCATCCACCACATTTACCCAGTGTGCCGTGATGGACACGTAACGTCCCTGGCCATGCCTACTGGTCCATGCATCTGTTGTCAGGTGCACCTTTGTGCTCACACATTGCCTGAGTGCATGGACGATGCGCTCTTTAACATGCTGGTGGAGGGCTGGGATGGCTTTTCTGGAAAAAAAAGTGTCGACTGGGTAGCTCGTAGCGTGGTACAGCGTAGTCCATCAGGGCTTTGAAAGCTTCGCTTTCAACTAACCGGTAGGGCATCATCTCTAACGAGATTAGTCTAGCTATGTGGGCGTTCAAACCCTGTGTACGCGAATGCGAGGCTAAGTACCTCCTTTTTCTAACCATAGTCTCATGTAGGGTGAGCTGGACTGGAGAGCTGGAGATCGTGGAACTAGCGGGGGTGTCGGTGGACATGGCAGACTGAGAGACGGTGGGAGATGGTATTGTTGCCGCCGGTGCCCTAGATGCAGTGTTTCCTACTACGAAACTGGTGATTCCCTGACCCTGACTGCTTTGGCCTGGCAAAGAAACCTGCACAGATACTGCAGGTGGTGCAGAAAATGGTGGCCCTACACTGCCGGAAGGGATGTTGCGTTGATGACTAGCTTCATTGGCCGAGGGTGCTACAACCTTAAGGGATGTTTGGTAGTTAGTCCAAGCTTGCAAATGCATGGTGGTTAAATGCCTATGCATGCAACTTGTATTGAGACTTTTCAGATTCTGCCCTCTGCTTAAGGTAGTTGAACATTTTTGACAGATGACTTTGCGCTGATCAATTGGATGTTGTTTAAAAAAATGCCAGACTGCACTCTTTCTAGCATCGGATACCTTTTCAGGCATTGCAGACTGAGCTTTAACCGGATGGCCACGCTGTCCTCCAACAGGTTTTGACTTTGCCACGCGTTTTGGGCAAGATACGGGCCCGGCAGATGGAACCTGTTGCGATGTTGATGCCTGCTGCGGCCCCTCCTCCTCCGCTTCAGAACTGCTGCCGCCTGCACCCTGTTCCCCCAATGGCTGCCAATCGGGGTCAAGAACTGGGTCATCTATTACCTCTTCTTGTAGCTCGTGTGCAACTTCGTCTGTGTCACCGTGTCGGTCGGTGGTATAGCGTTCGTGATGGGGCAACATAGTTTCATCAGGGTCTGATTCTTGATCAGCACCCTGCGAGGGCAATGTTGTGGTCTGAGTCAAAGGACCAGCATAGTAGTCTGGCTGTGGCTGTGCATCAGTGCACTCCATGTCAGATTCAACTTGTAATGGGCATGGACTATTAACTGCTTCACTTTCTAAGCCAGGGACGGTATGTGTAAAGAGCTCCATGGAGTAACCCGTTGTGTCGCCTGCTGCATTCTTCTCTGTTGTTGTTTTTGCTGAAGAGGACAAGGAAGCGACTTGTCCCTGACCGTGAACATCCACTAACGACGCGCTGCTTTTACTTTTACCAGTTTCACGAGAGGAGGCAAAAGAGCTAGAGGCTGAGTCAGCAAGATAAGCCAAAACTTGCTCTTGCTGCTCCGGCTTTAAAAGCGGTTTTCCTACTCCCAGAAAAGGGAGCGTTCGAGGCCTTGTGTAGCCAGACGACGAACCTGGCTCCACAGCTCCAGACTTAGGTGCAATATTTTTTTTCCCACGACCACCTGATGCTCCACCACTACCACTACCCTCATTACCAGCTGACAATGAACGCCCCCGGCCACGACCTCTTCCACCAGACTTCCTCATTTTTTTAAAAACATTACCAAACTAACGGTATTTGTTGCTGTCACACAACTGTCATCCTTCTTCTCCACTAGATTTCTAAAACTTAACATGGACAAAACAGAATTCATCATCTTTCCCCCATCTCACGCGATCTCCCCAACGAACCTATCCATTACAGTAAACGGCTGCCCACTCTCCCCAGTCCCACAAGCCCGCTGTCTTGGGGTAATCCTTGACACTGATCTCTCCTTTAAACCACATATCCAAACCCTTTCCACTTCCTGCCGCCTCCAACTCAAAAATATTTCACGGATCCGCACATTCCTAAACCAAGAATCTGCAAAAACCCTAGTCCATGCCCTCATCATCTCTCGCCTTGACTACTGTAACCTCCTGCTCTGTGGCCTCCCCTCTAACACTCTTGCACCCCTCCAATCTATTCTAAACTCTGCTGCCCGACTAATCCACCTGTCCCCCCGCTATTCCCCGGCCTCTCCCCTCTGTCAATCCCTGCACTGGCTCCCCATCACCCAGAGACTCCAGTACAAAAGCCTAACCATGACATATAAAGCCATCCACAACCTGTCTCCTCCATACATCTGTGACCTCGTCTCCCGGTACTTTCCTGCACGCAACCTCCGATCCTCACAAGATCTCCTTCTCTACTCCCCTATTATCTCCTCTTCCCACAATCGCATACAAGATTTCTCTCGTGCATCCCCCCTACTCTGGAATGCTCTACCACAACATATCAGACTCTCGCCTACCATCGAAACCTTCAAAAAGAACCTGAAGACCCACCTCTTCCGACAAGCCTACAACCTGCAGTAACCACCGATTGACCAAACCGCTGCACGGCCAGCTCTACCCTCACCTACTGTATCCTCACCCATCCCTTGTAGATTGTGAGCCCTCGCGGGCAGGGTCCTCTCTCCTCCTGTACCAGTTGTGACTTGTATTTTTCAAGATTATTGTACTTGTTTTATTATGTATACCCCTCCTCACATGTAAAGCGCCATGGAATAAATGGCGCTATAATAATAAATAATAATAATAATAATAACTTACACGGTGAGCTATAACTTCAGTATGATTTAGCTACCCCTTTACAGGTGGGTGAGACCACAACGAAAATCAGGCACAATGTTACACACTCTGTTGTTGGTGGCAACAAATGAGAGAGATGCCACACATGCAGGACTGTCACTGAAGCGCAAATGTAAATATTAATCTCCCACTGATTTGTTTTTTTTTTTTAACAGGGAGACTTTAGAAGAAAAAAAAATAATTAAAAAAAATGATTTTTTAAGGAAGAATTTATAAACCAAATAAAATGAAATGATTGTTTCAGGGAGAATTTAGAAAACTAATAAAAAAAAAATAGGCTTTCTATGGCCCACTGAGTGAGAGAGGACGCACACAGGAGTCAGGAGTGGCACACAAGCCCAGAGGCCAATATTTATCTCCCACTGATTGATTTAGTGATTTTTTCAGGTAGATTTTGGAACCCAAATCAAGCAAAAAAATAAATAGGCTTTCTATGGCCCACAATTGGAGACAGAGAGAGAGATGGCACACCCAGGAGTCAAGACTGGCACACAAGCAGAAAGGGCAATATTAATCTCCCACTGATTTGATTTTTTTTTTTTTTCAGGGAGACTTTAGAAAAAAAAAATACAAAAAAATGAATTTTTCAGGAAGAATTTAGAAACAAAATAAAATAAAATGATTGTTTCAGGGAGAATTTAGAAAACAAATAAAAAAAAATAGGCTTTGTAGGGCCCACTGAGTGAGAGAGGACGCACACAGGAGTCAGGAGTGGCACACAAGCCCAGAGGCCAATATTTATCTCCCACTGATTGATTTAGTGATTTTTTCAGGTAGATTTTGGAACCCAAATCAAGCAAAAAAATTAATAGGCTTTCTATGGCCCACAATTGGAGAGAGAGAGATGGCACACCCAGGAGTCAAGACTGGCACACAAGCAGAAAGGGCAATATTAATCTCCCACTGATTTGTTTTTTTTTTTTTTTTTTCAGGGAGACTTTAGAAAAAAAAAATACAAAAAAAAGAATTTTTCAGGAAGAATTTAGAAACAAAATAAAATAAAATGATTGTTTCAGGGAGAATTTAGAAAACAAAAAAAAAAATAGGCTTTGTAGGGCCCACTGAGTGAGAGAGGACGCACACAGGAGTCAGGAGTGGCACACAAGCCCAGTGGCCAATATTTATCTCCCACTGATTGATTTAGT
Organism: Ranitomeya imitator; assembly: GCF_032444005.1. Taxonomy (NCBI): domain Eukaryota; kingdom Metazoa; phylum Chordata; class Amphibia; order Anura; family Dendrobatidae; genus Ranitomeya; species Ranitomeya imitator. The sequence goes on from NC_091284.1 coordinate 178,069,998, forward strand.
GATTTTTTCAGGTAGATTTTGGAACCCAAATCAAGCAAAAAAATTAATAGGCTTTCTATGGCCCACAATTGGAGAGAGAGAGATGGCACACCCAGGAGTCAAGACTGGCACACAAGCAGAAAGGGCAATATTAATCTCCCACTGATTTGATTTTTTTTTTTTTTGTTTCAGGGAGACTTTAGAAAAAAAAATACAAAAAAAATGATTTTTTCAGGAATAATTTAGAAACCAAATAAAATAAAATGATTTTTTCAGGGAGAATTTAGAAAACAAATAAAACAAAAAATAGGCTTTCTAGGGCCCACTGAGTGAGAGATGACGCACACAGGAGTCAGGAGTGGCACACAAGCCCAGAGGCCAATATTTATCTCCCACTGATTGATTTAGTGATTTTTTCAGGTAGATTTTGGAACCCAAATCAAGCAAAAAAATAAATAGGCTTTCTATGGCCCACAATTGGAGAGAGAGAGAGAAAGATGGCACACCCAGGAGTCAAGACTGGCACACAAGCAGAAAGGGCAATATTAATCTCCCACTGATTTGATTTTTTTTTTTTTTTCAGGGAGACTTTAGAAAAAAAAATACAAAAAAAATGATTTTTTCAGGAATAATTTAGAAACCAAATAAAATAAAATGATTTTTTCAGGGAGAATTTAGAAAACAAATAAAACAAAAAATAGGCTTTCTAGGGCCCACTGAGTGAGAGATGACGCACACAGGAGTCAGGAGTGGCACACAAGCCCAGAGGCCAATATTTATCTCCCACTGATTGATTTATTGATTTTTTCAGGTAGAATTTAGAACCCAAATCAACCCAAAAAATAAATAGGCTTTCTATGGCCCACTATTTGTGAGAGAGATGGCACGCTCAGGACTGGCACACAAGCCCAGAGGCCAATATTAATCTCCCACTTTTTTTTTTTTTTTCCAGGGAAAATTTATAAACCCAATAAAAAAAATAATAAATAGGCTTTCTATGGCCCACTATCTGAGAGAGAGAGATGGCACGCTTAGGACTGGCACACAAGCCCAAAGGCCAATATTAATCTCCCACTGATTGATTTATTGATTTTTTCAGGTAGAATTTAGAACCCAAATCAACCCAAAAAATAAATAGGCTTTCTATGGCCCACTATTTGTGAGAGAGATGGCACGCTCAGGACTGGCACACAAGCCCAGAGGCCAATATTAATCTCCCACTTTTTTTTTTTTTTTCCAGGGAAAATTTATAAACCCAATAAAAAAAATAATAAATAGGTTTTCTATGGCCCACTATCTGAGAGAGAGAGATGGCACGCTTAGGACTGGCACACAAGCCCAAAGGCCAATATTAGTCTCCCACTGATTGATTTATTGATTTTTTCAGGTAGAATTTAGAACCCAAATCAAGCAAAAAAATTAATAGGCTTTCTATGGCCCACTGAGTGAGAGATGGCACACACAGGAGTCAGGAGTGGCACACAAGCCCTGAGGCCAATATTTTTCTCCCACTGATTGATGTTGTGATTTTTTCAGGTAGATTTTGGAACCCAAATCAAGCAAAAAAATAAATAGGCTTTCTATGGCCCACTGAGTGAGAGATGGCACACACAGGAGTAAGGAGTGGCACACAAGCCCTGAGGCCAATATTTTTCTCCCACTGATTGATGTAGTGATTTTTTCAGGTAGATTTTAGAACCCAAATCAAGCAAAAAAATAAATAGGCTTTCTATGGCCCACTGAGTGAGAGATGACACAGACAGGGATGGCACTCTAGCAGAAATGCCAATCTTAATCTCCCACAAAAAAAAAAAAAAATTACTATCTCCCTGCAGTAATCTCAGCCAGGTATGGCAGGCAGCAATAAGGAGTGGACTGATGCACAAATTAAATAAAAAGTGTGGACAAACAAACAAGATAGCTGTGCAGAAAGGAAGGAACAAGAGGATTTGTGCTTTGAAAAAAGCAGTTGGTTTGCACAGCGGCGTACACACAGCAATGCAGCTATCAGGGAGCCTTCTAGGGCAGCCCAATGAGCTACAGCGCTGAGGAAAAAAAAAAAATGTAGCTTCCACTATCCCTGCACACCGAAGGTGGTGTTGGGCAGTGGAAATCGCTACAGCACAAGCGGTTTGGTGGTTAATGGACCCTGCCTAACGCTATCCCTGCTTCTGACGAAGCGGCAGCAACCTCTCCCTAAGCTCAGATCAGCAGCAGTAACATGGCGGTCGGCGGGAACGCCCCTTTATAGCCCCTGTGACGCTGCGGACAGCAAGCCAATCACTGCAATGCCCTTCTCTAAGATGGTGGGGACCAGGACCTATGTCATCACGCTGCCCACACTCTGCGTTTACCTTCATTGGCTGAGAAATGGCGCTTTTCGCGTCATTAAAACGCGACTTTGGCGCGAAAGTCGCGTACCGCATGGCCGACCCCGCACAGGGGTCGGATCGGGTTTCATGAAACCCGACTTTGCCAAAAGTCGGCGACTTTTGAAAATGAACGACCCGTTTCGCTCAACCCTAGTAAGAGCCAGTCAGGAAAATACCAAAATATTTAATTTTGGTGTCCTTCCAAGCACATTTAAACTTTGATTTCAGAGCGTCCACCATTGCGCACGGTAAGTTAATTGTGAGAGCTTCAGTCTTTGTTGTATTTACCTTGTACCCTGAGAGTAGTCCATATTCTGTCAAGGTAGATTGAAGATTAGGAAGGGAAATGTGTGGGTTGGCGAGGGTGAGGAGAATATCACCCGCAAATAGAGACAACTTGAACTCTCTCTCCCGTACCTTAATGTCCTGGATATCTGGATTATTCCTTATTTTGGAAGCCAAAGGCTCCATACAGAGGACAAACAGCAGGGGAGAGAGAGGACACTCCTGTCTAGATACATTTGAGATATTGATACGAGAGGAAGACGCATGGGGGAGTTTAACCACAGCATTGGGCAAGAAATATAAAGCTTGTATAGCCTGAAGAAATGGATCCGATAGGCCATACCTGCGTAAAGACGCAAATAAAAAAGGCCACCTCAGTCGGTCGAACGCCTTCTCAGCATCTAAACTGAGCAGAAGACCAGATTGCCCATTTCTTTCAAGGACATCAACAAGATCTATAGTACGTCTAGTGTTATCACCCACTTGCCTATTTGCCACAAAACCGACCTGATCTTTATGGATTAAAACTCAATCTATTAGCCAGGATTTTAGTAAATATTTTAAGATCGGCATTTAGTAGGGATATAGGACGATAGCTGGCACAATCAGCAGGGTCCTTTCCCTGTTTATGTATTACTGTGATATGTGAACTTAGCATAGAGGGGGGAATGGGAGAACCCGACATGAAGGAATTATAGAGCGTAACATAAAGGCCATTAATTCTTTCTGGAATGTTTTGTAGTATAAATATGTGAGCCCATCAGGTCCTGGGGCTTTACCCTGGGGCAATTCTTTAATTGTATTCTCCAGTTCTTCTTCGGTTATTATGTTGTTTAGTGTTAAAAGGGCTTCCGGACTCAAGGTTGGTAATTGACAGGAGTCCAAGTAAGTTTTGAGTTTTTCAGATCTATCAATCTGGTCTATGGGTAGAGTGGAGGTTAATGAATATAGACGGGAATAGTAATCCTGAAATATGTTTGCTTGTTTCTGTGGGTCATATATGAGGTGTCCCTGTTTATTTTTGATTGCAAAGGGGGAAGCCTGAACCAATCTCTCCCTCAACTGAGCTGCCAAGAGAGAGTGGGCCTTATTACCCCTCTCATAGTATTTTTGCTTAGCATACACCATCATTTTTTCAACTTTCTGGATAGCAAGATCCCTCAGTCCACCCCTTACCTCAACAATTTTTTTAAGTGTATGTTTAGAGGGATGCACAGACATTCTTTGTTCCAACTTTTTGAGACGTGCCAAAAGGGTCATCTGTTGATGATTACTGTCTCTTTTTAAGTGTGATGCTAATGAAATGCAGTTCCTTCTCATTACAACTTTATGCGCCTTCCAAACTGATTAGAGCAAAGGGACAGAGTCTTTATTTAGAATAAAGTAATCCTCCAACTGTTCTTAGAGTTTCGCTTTATGCATTGGGTGTTTGAGTAAATAATGATTTAGCCTCCAATGACATTCCCGTCTTGGCGAGGAGGCCGGGCGGAAATCTAGTATAACTGGCGCATGATCCGACCACGTAATTTGGCCAATGTCTGCTGTTGCAGTTCCTCGCAAAGCCAAGAGATTGCCAAAGAAAGAGTCTATCCGCGTGTGGGTTGAGCGTGGATGTGAATAGAATGTGTATTGCTTTGCTGTCGGGATTGAGGTACGCCACAGGTCATAGAGGCCATGCTTTCGAATTAGCGCACGGAACGACTTCGTTTGTCTAGTCAAAGTCAATGGGGTTGGGACGCCACTTACAGAAAGCCTGTCCCTTAATGCTGAAAAAATCAAATTAAAATCACCCCCCAAATATAGCGTATGTGATGGGGTTTGACGTAATTTAGCTTATACCTTATTTAGGAAAAGTAACTGACCAGAATTGGGGACATATACGTTACATAGTATCACAGGGACTTCCTTCAAAGTTCCCGTTAGGATCAAGTATCCTTCATTAGGATCTGAGTCCAAGCTAATAACCTGAAAAGGGCAATTTTGAGCTATCATAATCGCCACTCCCTCTTTTTTCCTATTTTGGGTGGCTGTATATACTACTGGGAATCTTCCCCTATCAAGGTTGAAGGATCCTGTTCCATCATGGTGCGTCTCCTGCAGAAACACAATATCTGCCTTTGAAGACTTCAATTCTCGTAGAAGGAGGCATCTCTTAACATCCGAGTTTGGCCCCTTAACATTTAATGACATGAGACGCACCATGATAGAGCCATTGTCTCAAAAAAAAACAATATATACGAGATGAAGCAATATATCTCACCCCCTTCCAGGTCCACTGGCCCCCTCTCTTGACCAAGTAGTGGCCCACCAAGCTGTCCACTCTATACTGGGATAGATACATGATGCTGTTACCTAGGAGAAGAAAAAGAAAAGAAGGAAGACAAGAAGGGAGGGGGGAGAAGGGAAGGTAGGGAACTAATAAACACTTGGTCACGTTACCAAGTGTGATCCCATTCGAAATTAGACTCCAAAAACAAGTCCAGAGCCTGATTACTTTTTGAACCGCGGTAAAAATCCTACGTTGACCATATTCCTTCTCTGACGCCCGAAATGACACCAGGAAACTGGAAATGTCAATACGGGGGTAAAAAACAGGAAAAAAAAAAAGTCGAACTAGCAGATTCTGGAGATTTCAAGTAGTCTGAGCTGTTAGAGTGTCTTTTTGCACTCCCTGCCAGCCTTGCAGTTGAGGCAGTATTATCTTATGCGGTCATATTTCTGTAGATATAAGATGATCCATAGTGCAAGTTCCAGGGTCTGTTCATGTTGATAACACAGGCAAAATAGTCCTCTTAATTTTCAATCAGCGCCTAGAAGGGTGGTGGTTTTCCTCCTGAGATAGGACCGGAGGCGAGGCACGTCGTTTTTTAGCTGAAACTTGCTGCCAAACTGGGAACAGCGGTGGAGCGCGGGGGGGGGGGGGGGAAGTTTGGTTGTTTTGGGACCGGAATTTCCAAGGTTGAGCAAAACTGGTGCAGATCTGCTGCAACTCTAAGGGTGTTTGAGCGGCCATTTCTTCTGGCTGTAAGGCTGAATGGGAACCCCCATCTGTACATGATTTGGTTATCTTTTAATGTTGTTAGAAGAGGACGTAGCAAACGTCTCCTTTGCAAAGTGACCCAGGAGAGGTCTGGCAGGATCTGGAGTTGATTTCCCTCAAACTCATTGCTCCGTTTTCTCCTGGCATGGAACATTATTTTTTCCTTTAGTCCATAATCTGTGACACAGCATAAGATATCACGGGGCAGTGGAGATGATTCTTTTGGATGTAGCGCTCTATGTGCCCTGTCAAGTTTGATCTGTTGAGCAGGAGGAGCATCCATTATTTTGTTAAAAATATTCTGTAAAATCTTAGGAAGATTTTCCTCGCCGTGAGGTTCTGGCAAGCCACGAACCCTAATATTATGTCTGCGACCCTTATTGTCCAAATCCTTCAGGTGTATTTGATAGTCACAAATTGCTTCATGCTGCGCCATAACCGTGGAATGGAGCTGAGAAACATATGTACGGGTTAGATGATGGTCATCTTCTAGGGTCTCAACTCTGTGTGAAATAAGTTGAATAACCCTCCTTACAGTCGCAATCTCTACTCTGCATGCATCATGCACTTCAGCTATAAGCAATTTAAAATCTGCTTTTGTGGGAAGCTGTTTCATATATGTGCTCCATTTATCATGAGCATCATCAGGTACTGTAAACTCAGAGTCTGAAGATAATTCCTGGTCTGTATTACTAGCAAATTGAGACAGGCAGGGAGTACTTGATATATCAGCCTTATTCCCTTCTGAATCTGCTACATATGGATCTTGCCTGTAGTCAGGGGCGCCGCTATTCATGGGGCAAGTTGAGCCCTTTGCTTCAGGCGGCAGTCGTCACTGAAAGATAGGGGGTGGCAGAGCGGCGGTCAGAACACCTGGTGCCGACTCTCCATAATCCCTGACATTTGCTTAGTGTCACTAATGCGGTGCGCGTGCCCCTGCACACAACCCACAACCTAACCGTTAGGTTAGTCACAACCCACGGTGTGCAATATCAGCCAGTCATCCCTGCACCCGCAGAGCAGCACACCACATATTGGCTGCTCTGTGCATACAGGACCTGTGATAAGGTCACAGGAGGGGAGGAGTCAGGGGTCACATGATTGGGACCTCTGCTGTGCTGGTTGCCATGGTAAGCTGCCTTATGTGTGGGGTCAGGAGGGGTTTACAGTGTGGATGTAGCAGAGCCGTGTGTGTACGAGGTGTACGGAGCGGAACTGAATGTGTATGAGATGTACGGAGCTGAGCCGTGTGTGTATGAGGTGTACGGAGCAGAGCCACGTGTGTATGAGGTGTATGGAGCAGAGGCGCGTGTGTATGAGGTGTACGGAGCAGAGCCGGGTGTGTATGAGGTGTACGGAGCAGAGCCGGGTGTGTATGAGGTGTACGGAGCGGAGCCGGGTGTGTATTCAGTGTACGGAGTGGAGCTGCATGTGTATGAGGTGTACGGAGTGGAGCCGGGTGTGTATGAGGTGTATGGAGCGGAGCCAGGTATGTATAAGGTGGATGGAGCAGAGCCGGGTGTGTGTGAGGTGTATGGAGCGGAGCCGTATGAGTACAGAGTGGAGCCCTGTGTGCAAGGTGTACGGAGCGCAGCCGCGTGTGTAGGAGTAACTATGTGTGGCCATTATACAGTATGGAGCACTGTGTGGCCATTATACAGTATGGAGCATCATGTGAGGTCATTATACAGTATGGAGCATCATGTGTGACCATTATACAGTATGGAGCATTATGTGTGGCCCTTATACAGTATGGAGCACTGTGTGGCCATTATACAGTATGGAGCATCATGTGTGGCCATTATACAGTATGGAGCACTGGGAGGCCATTATACAGTATGGAACATCATGTGGGATCATTATACAGTATGGAGCACTGTGTGGCCATTATACAGTATGGAGCACTGTGTGGCCATTATACAGTATGGAGCACTGTGTGGCCATTATACAGTATGGAGCATCATCTGTGGCCTTTATACAGTATGGAGCAATGTGTGGCCATTATACAGTATGGAGCACTGTGTGGCCATTATACAGTATGGAGCATCATCTGTGGCCATTATACAGTATGGAGCAATGTGTGGCCATTATACAGTATGGAGCACTGTGTGGCCATTATACAGTATGGAGCATCATCTGTGGCCATTATACAGTATGGAGCACTGTGTGGCCATTATACAGTATGGAGCATCATGTGAGGTCATTATACAGTATGGAGCATCATGTGTGACCATTATACAGTATGGAGCATTATGTGTGGCCATTATACAGTATGGAGCGTTATTTGTGGCCATTATACAGTATGGAGCACTGTGTGGCCATTATACAGTATGGAGCACTGTGTGGCCATTAAACAGTTTGGAGCACTGTGTGGCCATTATACAGTATGGAGCATCATGTGGGGTCATTATATAGTATGGAGCACTGTGTGGCCATTATACAGTATGGAGCATCATCTGTGGCCATTATACAGTATGGAGCAATGTGTGGCCATTATACAGTATGGAGCACTGTGTGGCCATTATACAGTATGAAGCATCATGTTAGGTCATTATACAGTATGGAGCATCATGTGTGACCATTATACAGTATGGAGCATTATGTGTGGCCATTATACAGTATGGAGCACTGTGTGGCCATTATACAGTATAGAGCATCATGTGTGGCCATTATACAGCACTGTGTGGCCATTATACAGTATGGAGCATCATGTGGGGCTCATTATACTGTATGGAGCAATATATCTGGCTCATTATACTGTATGGAGCAATATATGGGGCATGTTATTCTGTATTGGGCGCTGTGCGGTGCCAATACTGTATGGAGCAATATATGGGGCTCATTATACTGTATGGAGCAATATATGGGGCTCATTATTCTGTAAGGAGCACTGTGGTGACTAGAATACTGTATGGAGGAATATTCTGTCTGATTTATGACCTATTGTAGAATGTACAATAGTTATCACTCATGTAATGTATGGGGGGACTGTATATGAGATGGGAGCCCTATAGGGGGGCTGTATTGTATATGTGTTTGGGGGGGGCGCCATTTTGAAGTTCGCCTCAGGCAGCAGTGTGGCTAGGTTCACCCCTGCCTGTAGTTAGAGCCCTGATCTGGCTCTGGAATGGGAGATGTCTCCTGTGCTGCCGGCTGAGCTAATACACAGCTCTGCTTGGAAAGTTGCTTTTGCATGTGTAACTCTGGGAGGGGGTGCAGGTGTGGACCTAAGAGGGGATGCAGACTCTTCTGCTCCTGTCTCACATCCACATGACCCTCCAGTGTCTCAGGGGAAAGTTCACTCACCCATGTGCATAATTCCCTCTGGTTCCCCTCTAATGCTCCAGGGATCTCGCCACTGCCCTCTTGTTCCTGTATAGTGGCCTTGGGCGCCATTGCTCCATGGGCAGCTGCTGAGGCTGAGGTGTCTGCCTGTAAATAAACATCCAGCAGTCCCTGGGTCACGGTGCCGGCATTGTCATCATTCTTGTCTGTGCACGCTGTGCGGTCTTTCTGACCATAATTTATGGTCCTGGGGCTGCCTTTTCAGATATAAAACCGTTATTTTAGGGCTGACAGGGAGCAAAACTCAGCACCATGCGTCCTACTCCATCCACTTCCGGGAACGCCCCCGGGATTTTTTTTTTAATCAACTTTATGTTATGCAAATTTTTGTGACAGTTGTGAAGATATTTTACACCAATATTCTGGTGAAAACAACTTGATGAATTGGCTCTAGGGATAATTCCAAATGTTTTACTCCTTTTTCTGGGATCTTCTGCAACCATTCATAATCATATTGCATGACTAAAGTAAAATAAAAACAGTATATTCATCAAATTCAACCATAGAAGGGAAAGAGATGTGTAGGAAGGGAAGGGATATTGATTTCTCCTTTCCTTTTGTTCTAAAGGATGGTAAAAAAAGATATAAGTCATGAGTCACTACTGATTACAAAAGAGATACAGACTGGATCAACAAAGAAACAACAATTCTATGCATCTACTTAGAGTAGATGTTCTTTTCTTCTAAGAAATCATGAAAACCTTTTTTGTAGTCATCAACTGATTTTGCTGTGGCCAGCTCCTGGAGTTCACAGATGCATAGCTCTTTATGGTAAAGAAGTTTCTGTTTCCGTTTAAGACTAGAGTACAATGATTTTTCTACTGTTTGAGGGAAGGCCTTTTGTTTTTTTAAGAGGGTCTTACAACAACTTATATAAATTAATAATGTACTAAAAATGTACTTAGTTAATATTTTTTTAGACTTTTTTAGATGTCTCTTCTGATGCAAAAATAATTGTAATTCTTTAAAGTGAACCTAATTCATTATGTAAACTAGGGGCAGGTCAGCGAGGGATCAGTGACCTGTCAGAAGCCATACTGGTGAATACCTAATCAGAGCACCACATGAAGACCCCCACAGGCCGTCCCAAAGCACGAGCATATCATTAACTCAAAACTGAAAATAAAGATTAAACAACCACAAGACGGATTTCATCAACCAAGATATCATATTAATCAGTATAACGGCGCCGACCTGACACTGTGTAGGTTACTGTGCATAATCCTCCTGACAGGTTCCCTTTAACTCAAATCACAACTAAGATCATTCATGCCTCTTCTTTTTAACTTTCCTAACTCCATTGCATCCCTTTTTTAGCACTAAAGCCCATATTTAGCACCCCTCTATTTAAAGTTACTATTATGATGTTATGATGTTGCTGCAAAATTGAGTGGCCCTTTAAAGAAGACTTTGGCCATTATAAAGCATTTAGAGTAGAATTTAATCTGCTATCGTTAAGTATAAGATTGAGTCCTCTAATGTTGCAGATAATTTATTGAGATGCACTTACACAAGCCAGGATTCATGAAATTTAGTGACTATAAAGGAAAACTTGAGGTGCCCATCAATTCATCAATAGGTTACTGATGAATAAAATAGGCAGGTCTCATTGGCCCCACAGTGGCACAAAGGATAGGCTGTGAGCCAAAATCACATTGACACAGTATGTTATATGGTGTTATGAATAATTACTGTAGAGAGGTTGTACTACTGTAAATTAAAGAAACTTGTTTAGCTTTATAATTTGTGTTAATCTGAAGCGTCCCCCTGACTAAGCTGTAATATTAACTAGAGTTGAGCAAATTTGTTCAGGTTCCTGCTCATTCGGCAAGTTATAGAGTTTATCGAATAAGCTGCGGAGGGGACCCAAATACATGGAGAGCGCCAGCTGATCAGCTGATTGTCGCCGCAGCTGTATGTGTCGCGGCTGTGTCACAGTCACAGCACATGCACGGAGAGCCCAACACACAGGTCCTCCATGCATGTGCTGTGACTGACACAGCTGCGACACATACAGCTGCGGAGCCGATCAGCTGATTAGCCCATGTATCCGGGTTCCCGATGCAGCTTATTCGGGAAGTGCTATATCTTGCCAAATAAGCAGGGACCCAAACAAATTCTCTCAACTCTAAGGTCGGGGTCACATTTAGCGTAGGAAAATGCGGTCCATTTTTTACGGGTGAGATACGCAGAAAAGTTCCCTAAACAGTATTCCGTATGTAATCCGTTGGCAAGGTGTGGCAGCGTATATTGCGCATGTAATCCTGCGTATGTAATCTGCATGGCATCCGTACTACGTTTTTTTTCTCGCAACCTTCCAAATTGGACAGTTATCGGTTTTCAGGCCTGAAATTAAATGAAATCATCATCAGCAACCCTATTTAAGGCCTCTAAAACAGGTGGCACCCTCCAATCTGGCCATTTTGTTGCTGTGCTTCTGTTGGTGTGTTGGTGGTTCTTTGGCCACATGTCTGACCTTCTGCATTTCACCCCAACTGAGCGGGTGTTATATAACTGGGTGTTGTCAAGTCGCTTTGGCCAGCCATACCCAGTGATAGTGGATCTGCGGAGGAGGAGAAGAATGTGGGTACATCCGCTTTTGAGGCAACGCCTCACAAAAGGCCATTTTCACCGGCTATATGCATCTCTGCGGACACATCCTGACAAATTTTAGCAGTACTGTCCCATGACTATATCCACATTTGATATTTTGATGGAGACAGTAAGACCAGGCATTACGTATCAGAACACCAGGATGCGGAAGTGTATATCCGCAGAGGAGCGTCTTCTTACTTTACAGTATGTATTCACCATCCTCTCATACTCTATATATAATATATATAAATGTGTTATTTAGTTTTGCAAAGCAACTGAAGTAAATTAATTTACGGTATATTATATGTAAAAATTTTAATAAAATGTAACTTACAATATGTAGTTAATGTTAAATTTCTATAGCCAGTGTAAATTTTGTAAGGTACTGGTATCCTGCCTTTTTAGTTCCACACATTACTTATGTTGTATATGATTTTTCGTAAGCATTAAAGCATTGGTAATAATTGATATTTTTGTCTGCTTTCAGTTTCCTGTCAACTGGAATATCATATGCTGGCCTACATCTGGAATTTTTAATTGGGAGGCCAACTATCTCCGGCATAGTGCGGGCTACATGTGTGGAAATTTGGTCCAGACTACATGAACTGGTCATGCCTGTGCCCAAGATTGAAGACTGGAGGAAGATTGCGTGTGGCTTTCAAGAGCATTGTGATTTCCCAAATTGTATTGGAGCCCTTGATGGGAAACACATACGTGTGCGTAAGCCGCTGAACTCAGGGTCCCAATTCTACAATTATAAACAATATTTTTCTGTAGTGCTGTTAGCTGTAGTTGACAGTCACTACAGGTTTATAATTGTAGATATTGGGGCCTATAGGAGAACTGGAGACTCTAGAGTCTTCAATTCTTCCATTATGGGTCGGTGGCTGTGCGATTACCAGTTGGACCTACCACCACCACGTCAACTTCCTGGCTCCAATGTAGAAGCTGTGCTGTATGTGGCAGATGAGGCCTTCCAGTCGACAAGGCATGTCATGAGGCCATATCCCCGTCGAAACCTGGACCACCGGCGGCGGATATTTAACTTGAGGTTATCACGGGCACGGTGACTGGTGGAGTGCGCCTTTGGCATTCTTTGTGCCAAATGGCGGGTCCTCCAGTCTGCAATTCAGTTGAGTGAAGCAAACGTCAATGAAGTTATAAAAGCTTGTGTAGTATTACATAACTTCACCAGACTGCATGAGTGCTCCTCATCTAATGGTGCTGAAGGTGTGTGGCCCAATGTGGGCAGGCCTACACCACATGTCATACCTCAGTGTCGTCCACTTTCTGGACTCAAAGTTCATGATATTTTCACAAATTATTTTCTTTCACCTCTGGGTGCTACTCCCTGGCAAGATAATGCTGTATATATGTTGTAATTTCAAAATTTATATATATATCTAAATAAAAAAAATCTTATGCTAAGTTACTGTGTGTGTTGAATTTACTTATTTAAGAGATGGTTAAGAATCTAGTAATAATAATAATAATAATAATAATAATTTTATTTATATAGCGCCAACATATTCCGCAGCGCTTTACAAATTATAGAGGGGACTTGTACAGACAATAGACATTACAGCATAACAGAAATACAGTTCAAAACAGATACCAGGAGGAGTGAGGGCCCTGCTCGCAAGCTTACAAACTATGAGGAAAAGGGGAGACACGAGAGGTGGATGGTAACAATTGCTTTAGTTATTCGGACCGGCCATAGTGTAAGGCTCAGGTGTTCATGTAAAGCTGCATGAACCAGTTAACTGCCTAAGTATGTAGCAGTACAGACACAGAGGGCTAATACTGCATAAAGTGTATGAGAACATGATGCGAGGAACCTTTTTTTTTTTTTTTTTTTTATTATAAATAGGCCACACAGGGATCGTTAGGTTAATGCATTGAGGCGGTAGGCCAGTCTGAACAAATGAGTTTTTAGGGCACGCTTAAAACTGTGGGGATTGGGGATTAATCGTATTAACCTAGGTAGTGCATTCCAAAGAATCGGCGCAGCACGTGTAAAGTCTTGGAGACGGGAGTGGGAGGTTCTGATTATTGAGGATGCTAACCTGAGGTCATTAGCGGAGCGGAGAGCACGGGTAGGGTGGTAGACTGATACCAGGGAGGAGATGTAGGGTGGTGCTGAGCCATGGAGTGCTTTGTGGATGAGGGTAGTAGTTTTGTACTGGATTCTGGAGTTGATGGGTAACCAGTGTAATGACTGGCACAGGGTAGAGGCATCGGTGTAACGGTTGGTGAGGAATATGATCCTGGCTGCAGCATTCAGGACAGATTGGAGCGGGGAGAGTTTTGCAAGAGGGAGGCCGATTAGTAGAGAATTCTGTATGGTGTATTGATTGCTCAAACAAACTTAAATTGTCTTTTAATTTTTTTTTTATACATGCAAAAGCCAAATACTTATTTGTAAAAACCATATTACCGTCATATGGCTTTTGTGGCCGAACATAACTCACTAACCTTCATTTGCTATCACAGCAGATTAACAAATATGTTTAAAAAAACAAAATTTAACAAAAAACAACTTAAAGGTTGTGATATATTGGTGGAGGTGATGGCGGCAGTTCGGGTTCTTGGTCTTGCGGCATTTGTTGCCCCAATTGTCCTTCTGTTGGCCATGCTCTAAACATTGGACATGTTGGTATTGGCCACTTGCAGATTGGCCATAAAGATTGATATTATGGGCCTCGAGAGGATGATAGAAGCCACGTGACTCATACCCCCCATATCGTCCAAACCCAGGTTGGGACTGGCCTCCAACACTGGGTTTGTACAAGTCGCCATATTGGGAAGGTTGCTGGTAGGATGGCATTTGGATAGGTGGCTTTATTGTTTTGTTTTGGGGGGAAAGGGTTGAGGTGTAGGCACACATGGAGGAGGTGCATCAGATCCCTCTTGAGCATGCACTTGTTGGGTTGTTTGAATACGCATGAGGTTACATGGTAACAGCTGCCACCTCTCTAAGTATCTAACTATTCAAATAACTCATAAGGGCTATTTGGGGGGGGGGGGTGCATGCATCTAGAATGATCTGAAAGCACCCTCTCACACGTAGCCTCACCTTACGGAGTAGGGGACCGAGGTACTGGGCCAGGCTGCACGAATATGCCTCCTCACCCTCATCCTGAGCAGCCCTGGCCAGATAATTTAGGACACCAGTATCCACATGCCTCCTGCTTTCCAAAAGCTTTCTCCTTCTGCTGCCACGGTGTGAACTAACATCAGGCTGTGGGGAGGTCTCCAGCGGGACAGTCGGGCTGCTGCTGTTCCCAGGATCTTCCTGGCTGACGAGAGCTGGTGCAGCTGTGGGTGGTGGAGCATCATCTGGGCCAGTTGTTGCCGGAGCAAGTGGTGCAGCAGAAGATGGACCAGGAGGGATGGACCTGGAAGGATCCAAAGATGGGCCAGCCATCTCTTCACCTTCCCCGACCGGATCAATCACAGCCTCTGGGTCGGACCCGGTCTCCCTCTCAGTGAGGTTGGACTGAGTTCTGTTAAGAAAGAATGACAATAATAAAATCAAATTTAATATATGAGCATTCAATACATATGTGTAATGTAGTTTGAGGTTTGAACTTACGGTCTCAGATCCATACTGGGAACCAGAAATAACAACTGGTCAAAATAAATATATTTATGCAGTGCACCACTCCTGGCCCGCTGCTGTCTTTCTTGGCGATACCGGTCCCTAATGCTGCGCCATCATTTCATAACATCTTCCACTGCAATGACAGAGAAGAAAATAATGTATAAGGCCATTGTGCACAGTGGTACAACAAGGTGCCAGTCATTTTACATATTAATGTGGCCTAGTAAGCTGCATTTATAACAAAATATCTTCAGTAATAATAATAACACTACAAACAGCACAATAGGATTTAAGGGGATAGTGTGAAAACCTGTTAGTTACTGCAGTTTAGAATATTATTTGAGAAACTTTCTTACTTATTTGCTTCTGTCCCTTACGTGGCTGCTGTTCAAAATCCTGAAAAAGGAGGCCACAGATGCTCCTCCATGTAGCCTCTTTTCTGGCCCGGTTTGAATAATGGGCATGTCTCTGATCCCAGATTTCTGGCCTTTCTTGCACCAAGACCAGAAGCATATCAACATTAATTATGGAAGCCAGTACTTCCGGGATGTCTTAGCATGTCTAAGCTTCCTGATTGAGGGCTTGGCACATTTCCTGTCACCTGGAAAAGTCTTGCGTATTTCTCGCAAGTCACACTGATGGTCCGTGTGTAATCCGTATTTTTCTCGCACCCATAGACTATCATTGGTGGATTTTTGGCGCAATATGCTGACAAACACAGCATGCTGCAATTTTTTCAGCCCATAAAATATGGCTGAGAAATATATGGCTGATGGGAGCTGCCCCATAGAGAAACATTGGTCCGTGTGCAATGCGTTGTTTTTGCGCCTCTCACTCGTCCGTATTCCTCTCTAGTGTGACCTGGCCTCTTACTAACCACAATGAATGAATTTATTACAAGCATACAGAGGTACCACAAATTCTAAAAGTAATTGCTTCAGAGACTAACATTTTAAATATAAACCATTGCAATTTGAAATGAAAACTCCATAGAAAAGAAGTAATTAGTTGGGTACTTCCCAAAATGTCAAAGGAAAATGAAAAACAAAAGAAGATTAACCCCTTTACCCCCAAGGGTGGTTTGCACGTTATGGACCGGGCCAATTTTTACAATTCTGACCACTGTCCCTTTATGAGGTTAACTCTGGAACGCTTCAACGGATCCCGGTGATTCTGACACTGTTTTCTCGTGACATATTGTACTTCATGATAGTGGTAAAATTTCTTTGATATTACCTGCGTTTATTTGTGAAAAAAAACGGAAATTTGGTGAAAATTTTGAAAATTTCGCAATTTTCCAACTTTAAATTTTTATGCAATGAAATCACAGAGATATGTGCAGCGCCCCAGAGACCTGGTCGTTGCAGTATAGCGCTCTGCCACTAAGGGGAGCAGCGGTACGTCTGATGGCACTAAAGAGTTCTCCTGACCAGGTATCACCAGAACACATTACACTTCACACTCCGGCCACTAGGGGGAGAAAAAGGCTTTATTTATTGGGCCACTCCTCATACTGGTAAAACTAGGGGCTGGGGAGGAAGTTAGTCAGAAGCTGACTGGGTTGGAACCAGGCAACATCCCGTGGCAGGGGGTGTTGCAGGGAGAAGACACAGGGGGGTCCCTGTCAGGCGTGGGAACCTGGCAGGTGCCTAGCGAACAGAACAGAACGTAACGGAACCACGCCTGCACACCTTGCGGCGGTATCCTAAGAGAGAGACAAGAAGGGAAGAATATTGTGGAACAGTGTAAATGAGACCAGCACAAAGGAGAGCCAGTAAGAGTCGTGCCGAGAGAGGAAGGCAACATCTTACTGAGGCGCGTAGTCTGTGGCCGGATCACCGTAGGAGTAACTGACTTCAGGCCTTACTTCAAATTCCGCTGGACAGTTAATCATAGGTTGGCTGTCTACCTTCTACACCTACGAAGACATAGGGGGCAACATTGGGAGAGGGGCATCTCTAGGGTCCCGGAAGACCTCCAAGCCTTCCTGTCAAACGGGTGGCGTCCTAGCCAAAACATATCTGGGGGACGTTAGAATCTAGCAACATCTGGAAACAAAGAACGAGAGAGAGAAAGAAAGCTGTAGAGAACGAACGAGAGCAGCAGTTGTGAGGACTATTCCGAATGCTCAGCAGGGTAGGACTACAACACACAGGCGCTATTGGTAGGCAACGATTTCCATCTGCGAGGGAAACTTTGGATGTGCCCATCGGACCGGCCGGTCTCTGATAGCCTGGTTGAACGTGCTCTGGACTGAGTATATTGAAGCCTTCAGTAAAAAGGTAAAGAGACTGCAACCTTGAGTCCTCGTTATTGCCTGCACCTCACACCATCACCATCCCCCTTAGTGGGAAGCCCTGGGAACATACTTCACCTGTGGGAAGTTATACCACCCAGCTGCCATTCCATCACCCCAGCGGACCCCACGACAGCGTCGGTCATCCTGACCGAACACCACAGGTGGCGTCACGAACCCCTGACAGACTGTTCCACTAGTTTCATTGGATGCCCCTTAGAAGGGTCGCGGACCGGGTCTAGCCACCGTGACTGCCTCAGAACCGAACCAGAGAGGCCCGGTACCGAAACGCGTGGCCCTTTGTCTGGGGGCGCTCCAACTGTCACACAAAATACTTAAAGGGACACTGTCACCTGAATTTGGAGGGAACAATCTTCAGCCATGGAGGCGGGGTTTTGGGGTTTTGATTCACCCTTTCCTTACCCGCTGGCTGCATGCTGGCTGCAATATTGGATTGAAGTTCATTCTCTGTCCTCCGTAGTACACGCCTGCGTATTTTTTAGCCCCCAGTTTTGTATTTTCCCGAGGGTAACAGGAGAAATTGGACCCCAAAAGTTGTTGTGCAATTTGTCCTGAGTGCGCTGATACCCTATATGTGGGAGGGAACCACCGTTTGGGCGCATGGGAGGGCTCAGAAGGGAAGGAGCGCCATTTGGAATGCAGACTTAGATGGAATGGTCTGCAGGCGTCACATTGCGTTTGCAGAGCCCCTAATGTACCTAAACAGTAGAAACCCCCCACAAGTGACCCCATATTGGAAACTAGACCCCCCAAGGAACTTATCTAGATATGTTGTGAGAACTTTGAGCCCCCAAGTGTTTCACTACAGTTTATAACGCAGAGCCGTGAAAATAAAAAATCTTTTTTTCCCACAAAAATTATTTTTTAGCCCCCAGTTTTGTATTTTCCCAAGGGTAGCAGGAGAAATTGGACCCCAAAAATGTTGTCTAATTTGTCCTGAGTACGCTGATACCCTATATGTTGGGGTAAACTCCTGTTTGGGCACACGGGAGAGCTCGGAAGTGAAGGAGCACTGTTTTACTTTTTCAACACAGAATTGGCTGGAATTGAGATCGGACGCCATGTCGCGTTTGGAGAGCCCCTGATGTGCCTAAACAGTGGAAACCCCCCAATTATAACTGAAACCCTAATCAAAACACACCCCTAACCCTAATTCCAACGATAACCCTAACCACACCTCTAACCCAGACACACCCTTAACCCTAATCCCAACCCTATTCCCAACCGTAAATGTAATCCAAACCCTAACCCTAACTTTAGCCCCAACCCTAACTGTAGCCTTAACCCTAACTGTAGCCTTAACCCTAGCCCTAACGCTAGCCCTAACCCTAACCATAACCCTAGCGCCAACCCTAACCCTAGCCCTAACCCTAGCCCTAGCCCTAGCCCTAACCCTAACCCTAGCCCTAACCCTAACCCTAATAGGAAAATGGAAATAGATAAATTTTTTTAACTTTTTAATGTTTCCCTAACTAAGGGGGTGATGAAGGGGGTTTGATTTACTTTTATAGCGGGTTTTTTAGCGGATTTTTATGATTGGCAGCCGTCACACACTGAAAGACGCTTTTTATTGCAAAAAATATTTTTTGCATTACCACATTTTAAGAGCTATAATTTTTCCATATTTGAGTTCACAGAGTCATGTGAGGTCTTGTTTTTTGCGGGACGAGTTGACGGTTTTATTGGTAATATTTTCGAGCATGTGACATTTTTTGATCGCTATTTATTCCGATTTTTGTGAGGCAGAATAACCAAAAACCAGCTATTCATGAATTTCTTTTGGGGGAGGCGTTTATACCGTTCAGCGTTTGGTAAAATTGATAAAGCAGTTTTATTCTTCAAGTCAGTACAATTACAGTGATACCTCATTTATATCATTTTTTTATGTTTTGGCGCTTTTTAAAAACTATTTTATAGAAAAAATAATTATTTTTGCATCGCTTTATTCTGAGGACTATAACTTTTTTATTTTTTCACTGATGATGCTGTTTGGTGGTTCGTTTTTTGCGGGACAAGATGACATTTTCAGCGGTACCATGGTTATTTATAACCTGCTTTTTGATCACGTGTTATT
Organism: Ranitomeya imitator; assembly: GCF_032444005.1. NCBI lineage: Eukaryota > Metazoa > Chordata > Amphibia > Anura > Dendrobatidae > Ranitomeya > Ranitomeya imitator. The sequence continues at coordinate 178,089,609 of NC_091284.1, forward strand.
CCACTTTTTGTTAAGCGGTATGATAATAAAGCGTTATTTTTTGCCTCGTTATTTTTTTTCCTTACGGTGTTTACTGAAGGGGTTAACTAGTGGGCCAGTTTTATAGGTCGGGTCGTTACGGATGCGGCAATACTAAATATGTGTACTTTTATTTATTTTATTTTTTTTTATTTTTTTTATTTAGATAAAGAAATGTATTTATGGCAATAATATTTTTTTTTTTCATTATTTAGGATTTTTTTTTTTTTTTACACATTTGGAAATTTTTTTTTTTACTTTTTTACTTTGTCCCAGGGGGGGACATCACAGATTGGTGATCTGACAGTTTGCACAACACTCTGTCAGATCACCGATCTGACTTACAGGGCTCCAGCGTTACCAAGTGCCTGCTCCGTGACCGCTCCTGGCACATAGTGCCGGATGTCAGCTGCGATAAGCAGCTGACACCCGGCCGCGATCGATTTTTACTAAAGGCTTAACAGTTACATAAAGATCAATATTTGGGTACAAGACTTTAACCCCTTCCCGACCTCCGCCGTACTAGTACTGTGCTGCGGGAGGTGCATTTCCGACCAGCGCAGTACTAGTATGGCGCCGCCATTTTCCGGTCACCACGTGGCATCGCGCGGTGACCGGGTCCCAATGGCTGCTGTCCATGACAGCAGACCATCTCCGTACACAGCCCCCCCACATCGGCGATCGCAGTGATTGGCTGGTCAATTCTGACCAGCCAATCACAGCAATAAATCAATAAAGGTATTAAAAAAAAAAAAGCATGTGACCGGCTGTGATCTGTGCTGAGTGACATAGCACCAATCACAGCCGTCACAGTAGGTGGGGTGATCACTACGTCACCTCACCTGATTAACCCCTAGGGCGCTGATTGGCTAGAAGCTATTGTTCAGCCAATCAGCGCCAAAGTGGTTAATTTAAAATAGTGATCACCGTCCTGCACGCCATCTTTACCTCAGATTTGGCATGCAGAGCAGTCGTATAAGACCCTCTGTTTACCATGAGATAGAGAATCCATTGCTGGCCAGTGTGATCAACCCGGCGATCTCCTGCCTCCTGCTTCATCCTCCAGCTCCAGCTTCCTGCTGTGCTCTCTGCTTTTTGCTGCGATCTGCCTGCTATGTGACTCCAGTGATCACAGCAGAGCAGCAGCACCTCCTCCACTTCTTTCCCATCCCCATCCCTGTTCCAGTACCCCCCTCCAGCTCCCCTCCCCCACCCTCCAATTTTTTAGCGCACTTTCTGAATCTTTTTCCTGTGCGCAGCATCCCGCGCAGAGCATTTGTGCTCTTCCCGTGTCGGCAGCGCTCTGACCAGTATCGCTGCTGATCAGAGAAGGCACCACTGTAATTTTTCTTTTTTTAGATAGTTAGCATAGCGGACTTCGCAGTCTAAACGATGTCCAATTTTTTTTTTAGAAAATAATAATAGTAGTTAGTACAGTGTAGTTTTAGACGTAGTGTAGACAGCGTCAGTGTTTGGTGACGCCCCCTTTCCCATCCCCCCTCCCTGATCCAGTACCCCCTCCTCCACCTCCAATTGAATTTTTAGCGCACTTTTTTTGCACTTTTTTTGTGTGCGCTGCATCCTGTGCAGAGCATTTGTGCTCTTCCTGTGTCCGTAGTGCTCTGATCAGTATCGCTGCTGATCAAAGGCTGCACCACAGGGATTTTTCTCTTTTTAGCTAGTTAGTGTAGAGACATCACAGTCTAAGTGACATCCGATTTTTTTTTAGAAAAAAAATAATTATAGTAGTTAGTACAGCGTAGTTTTAGACATAGCAAGGTAGCATAGCCGGCTTCACAGCGTTAGTGACGAACGATCTTTTACAGAAAAAAAAATCGTATAGAGCAATTTTATAGGTAGTGTATTAGGTATAATCGGCGTCAGTGTTTGGTGACGTCCGATCTTGTTGTAGGGAAAAAAATCGTACAGAGTAGTTTTATAGGTAGTGTGTTAGGTTTTGCCGGCGTCAGTGTTTGCTGCTATCGCCGGGTAATTTCTAGTGCATTAGGAGAGCGTACGTCACATTGTTGCTGACGTCCATTTTTCTTTTGTAAAAAAAAAATAATTAGTTGCGTTGATTAACTTTTTAGCGAGTGCATAAGGGGAGCGTACGTCACATTGTTGCTGACGTCCGTTTTTCATTTGTAAAAAAGAATTATTTGCGATCCTAACTTTGATCGTCTATATAAAATTCGACCAGTGGTTGAACATTTCAGCATAAAATTTGCTGAGGCGTACACACCCCAGAGAGACATCGCTAATGATGAATCTCTCATTCACTTCAAAGGGAGGCTAAAATCCCGACAATACCTGCCCAGTAAGAGGTCCAGTTATAGAATAAAACTGTGTGAGAGTACCTCAGGGTACACCCACAGATTTAGGGTCTACGAGGGGAAGGACACCCAAATTAACGCCCCTGAATGCCCCCCCCCCCATCCTGGGGTGAGTGGGAAAATTGTATGGGAATTGCTGCAACCACTGCCGGATAAGGGTTATCACCTCTACATTGATAACTTTTACACCAGCGTCCCACTCTTCAAGGCCCTCTCTGCAAGAGATACAGCTGCATGTGGCACCGTGCAAAAAAATAAGCGAGGCCTCTCTAAGCCGCTAATTGGGCAAATGCAGACCATTCCATCAAAATCTGTAATCCAAAAAGTCACACCTTCCATTCCGAGCCCTGCCGTGCACCTAAACAGTGGTTTTCCCCCACCTATGGGGTATCGGCATACTCATGAGAAATTGCACAACAACTTTTGTGGTCCATTTTCTCCTTCTACACTTGTGAAAATAAAAAAATCATTGCTGAAAAATCATTTTTGTGGAAAAAATGTGATTTTTTTATTTTCACGGCTCTATGTTCTAAACTTTTGTGAAGCACCTGGCAGTTCAAAGTGCTCACCACACAGCTAGATAAGTTCCTTGAAGGGTCTAGTTTCCAAAATGGGGTCACTTGTGAGGGTTTTCCAATGTTTAGGCACATCAGGGGCTCTGCAAACACAACATGACGCCTGCTGACCATTCCATCAAAATCTGCAATCCAAAACATCACTCCTTCCATTTCCGAGCCCTGCTGTGCACCCAAACAGTGGTTTTCCCCCACATATGGGGTATCGGCGTACTCATGAGAAATTGCACAACAACTTTTGTGGTCAATTTTCTCCTTTTTTACTTGTGAAAATAAAACAAATTTGCTGAAAAATCATTTTGTGGGAAAAAAACGGATTAGTTACCGGTAATGCTCTTTTAATGAGTCCACGACAGCACCCACTTTGAGAGAGGGACCCGCCCATAGGAACAGGAAACCCACAGAGATAAAAAAAGGTGGTCCTCCTCTTCTCCTCAGCTCCTTTTTCAGAGTACGAGAGGAACCGCCGTTGTCAAAATAATAAATGTGCATAACATTTCACACATTCTACTTCTTTATATTCACCCATGAAAAAATTAGTATTGTGAGACTAATCTACTATATAATTGTCTAAGGGTCACTTCCATCTGTCCTTCTGTCTGTCTGTCACAGATATTCATTGGTCGCGGCCTCTGTCTGTCATGGAAATCCAAGTCGCTGATTAGCGAGACCGCTAAGTCATCTTGGTAATTTCGCAATACATCCTGTGAACGGAAGATGGTGGCAGCTGTGCGCGTATCGCCGGAGCTTCGCTTGATCCCAGGGGTCAGTATATAACTATTTTTTATTTTAATTATTTTTTTTAACAGGGATATGGTGCCCACACTGCTGTATACTACGTGGGTGGACTGTGTTAGATATCGCGTGGCTGCTATATACTACATAGTAACAAATAGATAAACACACAGCTAGGAAAATACCTCATAATGGCTATAAATCATAGATATATATATATATATGTATATAAAAATATAGAGGCAATCTATAGCTGAATTGTTAGGACCATCAGGACCCACTGAAATCAACAAGAAACACCACAGCAAAAACAGTGGAAAAATGTCAGCAACAATTTTACAAATATCCAAAATGTTTTATTAATAATATGCAAAAGGCAAAAAACAAGGATAAGACTGGAACAAGGGTTGAACCATATCACAGCATGAGTGGTGGGAGTCCACAACAAGTACCCTAATGTCACAGCAATGAATGCTTAACACATGTTATCAAATATCAATAATTGTAAAAACATCACGCTAACATAACATACCAAGTGGTGTGTGACAGGGACGTATGCAGTCTCCCGCTCTCCCCAACGCACGTTTCGGAAGTAAAAAACTTCCTTCCTCAGGGGGCGTGACGCAAAGAACACCAGGGCTATTTTATGTGTACGAAACCGGAAGTATAATGTGTGTGTGAGTCAATAGGCTTAGCGTTCTGCCTCCAAGCCAGCACTGACATCACCGCTGATGCAGGAACACATGGGGCCCCATGTGACCAAAGCATCAGACAGTGGGCGGCGCCAGAGGAGGGTATAAAGGCCACAGTCAGATGCAAATGCTGCAGCAGCCAACTTTATTATGGGCAAATAGCCAGGAACATAAGAATACTAAAACTATGTATAGTGCCACCGTAAATATATAATATAACGCAGCACTACACATTACAGTACAAGCATGATTATTGTGGGACGAAGAAGCAAACAAGTATAAGGGCATCATAATAAATAATCACCCCACAAGATAAGACATATTCATGCATATACATGTACAAAAATACAAAGGCACATTGCTGACACATAAATTGCCCAAAGAAACCAAAAAGATTTATTATAAATAAGAGAAAGACCGGTTATACACACATATGTGGAATTCAAGAATCCACAATAACAGCCCATATAAACTCTTAACAAACAATCAATATGACCAACATTAACAAACAAATAACACAAATATCTGGAGTAGGAAAGTCTTCATCTTGATAACGGAGGTGTACTTCACAGTCACCAACAAGACATCCACAAGAATACAAAATATCACTAAAAATTAAATAAATACAAAAATTAATAAAAACATAAAAACACAATGCTGAGTATGAGACGCCACTATTGCGCATCAGCAAGAGGACCCCACAAAGGGAGCAAAAGAGAGACACTCATTCAGACCAGCGGGATGAACAGTGTTCAGAGCCCAGATCCATCTTGTCTCGAGTTTAGCCAAACGTTTGGACAATCCACCACTCCGAATGTTGATTTTAAGGGAATCAATACCACGCACCCACAGTTATGAAAGTCCCTAAAGTGTCGTAGTATTGTTTTAAGGGTGGAAGTGTCCGCGTGACCACCTGCCACCTGGATACCCAATACGTGCTCACGAATCCACATCTTTAGTTGGCGTGTTGTTAACCCAACATAAATAAGCTTGCATGGGCATGTAGCATAATAAATTACGTATCTGGTAGTACACGTGATGCGTTGACGGATAGCAAAAGATCTTGTACCATCAAAGTTAACAAAACTATTACACCGTTCAACATTGGGACAGGCGACACATCTGCCACACGGAACACAACCACCCCTACTACTAAAGTTGTCCAAAAATGTAGATATTGCCTGTTCGGTATAGTGGCTCGAGACAAGATGATCTCTCAAATTTTTAGCCCGTCTGGAAGACATAGCTGGTCTAGGGGGGATCAATCTTTGTAACACAGGATCCACCCTTAAAATCAGCCATGCCTTTTGTAAAATGGAACGAACCCTATCTGACCGAGAGCTAAAGGTAGTAACAAATCTCGTTATATCCTCCCCCCTGGATTTCCGTCTAGACTCAATGTTATACAATAAATTATGACGGGAGGCATGTTTAGCTCGATGGTATGCCGCCTTAATCATCCTGTGACTATAACCTCGTGTTAGGAAGCGCTGTCTAAGCTCCTCAGCCATGGACTTGAAGTCACCATCAGATGAGCATATTCTGCGGAGAAGAAGGAATTGTCCCACTGGCTCAGAGCGAATCATGTGCCTAGGATGACCAGAAGAAGCGAGAAGCAATGTGTTAGTAGCCGTCTCTTTTCTGAACATATCCGTTTGTAAAAAACCAGATACCTGATGGTGACATCTAAGAAGTCCAAAGACCCACTATCAAAAGAAAAGGTCAAATCTACATTAACAACCATACATGTTAGACCATACTGCTGGCACTTGCCACAAAATTAAATTCTGTACATATACTTTTCTGATAGCTAAGTATTTTACAGTTCCATATATTGACTATTTTGTTTTACAATGAGGGGGGATAAATTGAAAAACAAACAAAGCAAAAAAGGTTAGGGTTTATTAACTGTATAGTATCAATAAAAAACAGCAAAAAATATAAAAAGATTAGAACGTTACAGACTTCAGAACATGGCGACACAAGCAAAGTTGTTGTTTTTTTAGCAATCCAATTGTTTTTACCACTTTAAAAAAATGTACTAGTTTGCTATCAACATATTTGAACTAGCCTGGAACATCATATTTCCATTAGTGATAGGCGAGCACTAAAATGCTCGGGTGCTTGTTGCTCGGGTCGAGCAAATTGGAATACTTGAGTACTCGACCCAAGCAACGAGCTCAATGTAAGTCTATGGGAAACCTGAGTATTTTTACCGCGATCTCCCCCGGGGGTAAAAAAAAAAAATCAGAAAATGATGGAAACACTGCTCAAATGACACAGGAACATCATGGGGATCGCCCCTGCAAGCACTTCTGACTCCTAGGTCACAGCTATAAGCAATGTTGTCAGAGTTTCACTCCACTTTTACAGGTGCACCAAAAAACATACAAAAACCAAACCAAAATGGATTTTGCTGGGAAATATGTTAAAGTACATCCTTTCCAGGCTAATGACTTGTATATAAGGCAAAATAATTATCCCCAGACCAAAATGTTCCTCTTCCACTTGGGCTATGTTCACAGCCAGCGCTTTTGATGCGTTTTTCAACTTTAACATTGCTTTCAACCAATACAAATGCATTCACTGGGAAATGTCATTGTAACATTTAACAACCCTAGCTGGCCATGTGTTGTGTGACATATGAGGAGACACATTTTTTCCATTTATGAAGGAGGGGCTCTTAAAGTCACAAAGCCTATTTTTAGAGGCGCATCAGGTGGCATTAATATACTTAAAGGGCCATTATTAAAAAGTGGGCCTCTATGCTGTTATTGCCTATGCAGTGAGTGGCTGGGCTGCCAAGAATTACAACGCACCCCAATATCCCTTTCATGAGAGGTACAGGAGGGCTTCCTGAAAAAAATGTTGCATTGAATGCAAGGCCTGCCCTGCTATAAAGTCATATGAACCCCAAGAATCCTTTGAACCCACATACTGGATGGCCACAGGAAAAACCCACTTCACGTTCTCCAGTTGGTCCTGCCATACTGTTTCCTTATGCATTGAATGCTGGGCCGCCTTGACCCAAATTTGCACGCAACACAATCCTCCCTTGGAAGAAACATGGAGGAGCACCTCATAAATAAAACTGTCCCATTAAAAAGGAGCTGGTCTCCTAGACTCGTAATGCCCATAAACTAAGTGCATGAGCTGACAAACATTTCCCCATGGTAGGTAAATTTAAAAAAAATAGTTTATGAGCATCATAGACACCCTTACCAAACATTAGACTAGATGTAGCAGCACGGAACACATTAACCCTGGTGATCTAGTAGCAGCGGATGATGAGACATTGAAACTACTACTAGGCCCAATTTAAAGGAGCGGGTCTCCTACACTTGTACTGCCTATACACTAAGTGCATGGGCTGATAAACATTTCCCCCTGAGGGAGTAAAAAAAATTTTGGTTTAAAATTATTAATGGGCATCATAAAAACACCCTTGCACAAAAAATGAGTGACTTTTGCATCACTGAATACATTTACCCTAGTGTTCGTATCGTTGTGGATGATGAGGATGAGGATAAGGAGGAGGATAACACCAAACAGACCAAATCAGGAAGTGTATACCCATGTGTGGTTGTGAAGAGGTGCATGAGAATACACCTCCACAAAAAAGACAATGTATTTAAGGTTATGTTTTGCTGTTTTCATTCGGTGGTGTACAGAAGTCTTGCCCAATCCAGCCCTTGTTCATTTTTATAAGAGTCAGTTTGTCAGCATTTTCAGTTGACAGGCGGATGAGCTTATCTGTTAAAATTTTACCAGCGGCACTAAAAACCCTCTCTGACAGAACGCTAGCAGCAGGGAAGGCCACGACCTCCAAGGCATAGAGAGCCAGTTCATGCCACGTGTCCAGCTTGGATACCCAATAATTAAAAGGCACAGAGGAATCACGGAGGACGTTTGTACGATCTGCAAGGTACTCCCTCAGCATCTTCCCAAACATTGCACTTCTTGTGACAGCACCCATTGCCTCTGATGCGGCACAATGTAAGAGTCTGAGAAAACTGTCCCAGGACTTTGCCATTGTTCCCCTGTCTGTGCTGGATTGTACTTCTGTCTCTCTCGCTTGGACTCCTTGGTTTAACAACAAACTCTGATGTCTGCTGCCAGCGTTCTCAGATGGAAATTTTTTTAGTAATTCCTCTACAAGGGCCCTCTGGTACTGCAACATTTTAGTACACCCTCCTCCTGTGCCCTCCACTGGTAAGCCTATCTATGATACCTATAACGCTATTATGCATTACACACTATCGTTAGCATAGCCTGTTCTTTGGCTATTGTACTGGCCTAGATATATTTAAGCTTGCCTGCCACCCTATTTTCTATGTGGGTTTTTTTTCTATTTCCCCCTCTGTTATGGTCTATGTATGGACATATGAGGTAACGGGGGGTTGACCTCCTTTCTGTGCTTGACTGGGTTATGCCCATTAATGGAATGTATTACTATTTTAACATTTTTGTACTAATAAAGACACTTGTTTAAATAAATCTATACTGTATGCTCCTTTTTCCTCCGGCTCATATATTTTAGTACACCTGTCTGCCTCTGGAAGAAGAGATTGAAATTTCTCCTTGTAGCGTGGGTCTAGAAGTGTCACCAACCAGTAATGAGTGCCACCGAAACTTTTTATAATGCGAGGTCACGGGAAACGTAGCGCAACATAAAGTCAGCCATGCATGCCAGACTGCTAACAGGCAAGACTTCTGTGTCCTCACCAACAGGACGATTGACCATGCTGTCCTCCTACTCCTCATCCACCTCCTTCTCCCTGTCCTCAGGCCATCCACGCTGAACAGACGGTATGACAGCTGTGCTTGTAGTACCGTCTATAGCGCATGAAAGTAACTCCTGTTCTTCCTCCTCCTCTTCATTATCTACCAATCCATGTTGGGACGATATGATGCTGGGCTGAGTGTAATCACCCTGTATGGTTCCTTGCTCCATGTCCCCGTGCTCCACCTGCAATGCATCCTCTTTATTTGTGAGCAGAGAGGTTTTAAGAATGCAGAGAAGTGAGATGGTGATGCTAATTATGGCATCATCACTGCTCACCATCTTGGTGCAGTACTCAAAGTTTTGGAGGATGGTACATATATCTGACTGTTATGAACAGGTAATTCAGAACCACAATGGACCTTGAGGTTCAGAGCACACAAAGTGACCTGACAATTACCAAAAACATAGGACGAGCTCTGAGACGTGGGAACTCTGCTGACCGCAATCCCTAATCCTATCCAACCACACTAAAGGTAGCCGTGGAGCGCTCCTGACCAGTCCTATGCGCCTCGAGCACAGCCTGAGAAACTAGCTAGCCCTGAAGATAGAAAAATAAGCCTACCTTGCCTCAGAGAAATACCCCAAAGGAAAAGGCAGCCCCCCACATATAATGACTGTGAGTTGAGATGAAAATACAAACGCAGAGATGAAATAGATATAGCAAAGTGAGGCCCAACTTACTGAACAGACCGAAGATAGGAAAGATTGCTTTGCGGTCAACACAAAACCCTACAAACAACCACGCAGAGGGGGCAAAAAGACCCTCCGCACCGACTAACGGTACGGAGGTGCTCCCTCTGCGTCCCAGAGCTTCCAGCAAGCAAGAAAAACCAATATAGCAAGCTGGACAGAAAAAATAGCAAACAAAAATAACACAAGCAAAACTTAGCTTATGCAGAATCGACAGGCCACAGGAACGATCCAGGAGAAAGCAAGACCAATACTAGAACATTGACTGGAGGCCAGGATCAAAGCACTAGGTGGAGTTAAATAGAGCAGCACCTAACGACTTAACCTCATCACCTGAGGAAGGAAACTCAGAAGCTGCAGTACCACTCTCATCCACCAAAGGAAGCTCATAGACAGAACCAGCCGAAGTACCACTCACGACCACAGGAGGGAGCTTGGCCACAGAATTCACAACATCTGACATCCATGTCCAGTCCTGAGGTCTTATGTGTGGAGTCTGAACTGAATAACGACGACCTTGTTGATGCTGGTAGTCAACAACTGCCCTTTTCAGCTCACCAATCCTTTCCAGCATATGCAATGTAGAGTTCCAACGAGTGGGGACATCGCACACCATGCAGTGTGCTGGAAGCTGCAAACGCTGCTGAAGCATGGCATGGGTGGCGGAAGCTGTAGCTGACTTTCTAAAATGGGCAGACAGGCGATGTACTTTCACTAGCCTATCCGGCAGCTCCGAGTAGCTTTTGAGAAAATGTTGAACCATGAGGTTAAGCACATGGGCCAGGCAAGGTACGTGTGTGAGCTCATCTTGCCTCAGAGCCGCCACCAGGTTCCGGCCATTGTCACACACGACCATGCCTGGCTGTAGGTTCAGCAGTGTCATCCAAATATCTGACTGCTCTTTCAGCGCTGTCCACAACTCTTCAGCATTGTGCGGTTTGTCACCTAAGCAGATTAGCTTCAGCACTGCCGGTTGCCGCTAGGCTGAAGCAATGCTGCAGTGCTTCCAGCTTCTGACTGATGTGCTCATTTCAGAGATGGAAGCTGAAGAGTAGGAGGGGCAGGAGCTGTAGACTGTGGGGGCAACCCTGATTGATGTTGGGCCTGCAATCCTCGGCGTGGGGAGGATGTGTTCCATCCCAAGGTCCGACTGGGTCCCAGCTTCCACTATGTTAACCCAGTGTGCCATCAGTGAGCTGCTCCGTCCCTGCCCACAATCACTTGTCCACGTGTCCGTGGTTAGGTGGACTTTCCCAGTAACAACATTGTTGAGGGCACGAGTAATGTTGTGGGACACGTGCTGGTGTAATGCCGGTATGGCACACTGAAAGAAATAGTGGCCACTGGGGACTGGAGTACCTTGGGAAGGCCGCCGCCATCAGGTTGTGGAAAGCTTCCGTCTCAACCAGCCTAAAAGGCAACATTTCGAGCACAAGTAGTCGAGAAATGTTAGAATTTAGGACTGTGGCCTGTGGGGCATTGGCTGCGTATTTATGCTTGTGTTCCAAAGACTGGGGTATAGACAACTGAAGGCTATGCTGGGACAAGGATGTGGACGTGCTTGATGATGGTGCTGGTTGACTGTGGGTAACAACAGGTGCAGGGCCCGAGGCATCTTTACATGCACCATGGACTGGGGATTGGCATCTACACAAAACAGTCGAAGAATCAGTGGTGTCACCTGCAGACAGTGTTCCTGGAGCTTGGGGTTTGGCCCACAAAGTCGGGTGCTTTGCTGCCATGTGCCTGATCATAATGGTGGTGGTCAAGCTGGTAGTTTTGCTATCCCTGCTGATGCGGGCATGGCAGGTGCTGAAAATGGCCTGTTTGGGGTTATTGTCAGAATCTTTAAAAAATAACCAGACTCCGGAAGATCTAACAGTTGGAATGGCAACTTCCCTCATGTTGGTGTTATGGGGAACGGATGCACGCCTTCTGTCTGCGGCCACCACACTACTTCTTGCTGTCTGTTGGGGTTCTATTCCTTCCCCATGTGTGCTGCTGTCCTCGCTCTGCATGTCCTCCTGCCAGGTTGAGTCAGTTACAATGTCATCCACCAACCCATCGTCCACATCCGCACCCTGCTCCTCCTCCTGACATTCTGGCAATTGTGTCTCATCATTTTTCACAACTTGTTGCACTTTCCCACCATCGCCTTCGTGTGACCGTGGCTGTTCAAATCTTTGGGCATCGCCACATGCGATCTCATCTGCCCCCACTTCAAGTTGACAGGCCGAGAGTCCGTAATCTTTGAAAGGAAAGCTGAACAGCTCTTCGGAGTGTCCAAGTGTGGGATCAGTTTAAATATGTGGCCTGTGTTTTTTTTTAAATTTTTTAACTACAAAATACTGTATAGACCAAGGCTAGCAGACCAAAAAATGCAATGTATGCCAGCAAAGAAAGGATTTTGACACCACAGATACACCGTGCGTCTGACAGAGATAACAGACTGTTTAAATATGTGGCCTTTTTAAAAAAATATTAACCACAAAATGCTGTATAGACCAAGGCAAGCAGACTAAAGAATCCAATGCATGCCTGCAAAGTGAGGATTTGAACACCACAGATACACCAAGAGTCTGAAGGAGATACTAGACTGTTTCAATGTGTGGCCTTTTTTTTTTTAAACCACAAAATACTGTATAGACCAAGGCTAGCAGACCAAAAAATGCAATGTATGCCTGCAAAGCAAGAATTTTGAGACCACAGATAGACCAGGTGTCAGACGGAGATAACAGACAGATCATAATGTGGCCTTGATTTATGACTAGTGTTGAGCATTCCGATACCGCAAGTATCGGGTATCGGCCGATATTTGCGGTATCGGAATTCCGATACCGAGTTCCGATACTTTCAGTATATCGGAAACCAGAATCGGAAATTCCCATCATGCAAACTCCCGGTTGTATTTAAATCAGCCAATGAGGAATTATTTGAAGTGTGGGTACATCCTGTTCTGCATGGTGGGCAGGTAACTACTGGCATGGCTGTGATTGGCTGCTGAAATAATGTCACGACGTCCTATAAAAGTCGCTGACACCATTTTGGGCTCACTCTGCTGTGAATTCAGTTAGGGTCAGGACGCTGTGTTGTGACTGAGGGCCAGTTTAGAGATAGCAATTTGCTTCATTGTGCTTAACCCAGGCTAATTTAGCCACCGCTTTGTGAGAACCTTGCTTTTGCCTTGCAGCGCTGTTCACAGCTGTCTGCAAGGTCTGTGTGTGTGAGTGCAGCTCGCTCTGTTGTCTGTCCACAGCCACAGCCGGTCGTGGTCAGCTAAGGGTGCTTCACTGCCTCATACTGCTCAATCCATTGTCCTTTTTTGCAATTAGTGCAGCCTGCTGCACATTTTTTCAAATATATCCTATATTTGTGGCTTTCCATCTGTATCCTGCTAGATTGTGGAAAAACACTATATAGGATTAGATAGAGGAGCTTTCTTTGGCCTTGCTGCGCCGTTCTCGGCTGTCTGCACGGTCTTTGTGAGTGCGGCTCGCTTTGCAGTCTGTCCGCAGCCACAGACGGTTGTGTTCAGCTCAGGGTGCGTCACTGCCTCATACTGCTGAATCCATTGTCCTAAACTGCAATTAGTGCAACCAGCTGCACATTTTTTCACAAATATCCTATTAGTGTCTTTCCATCCGTATCCTGCTAGATTGTGGAAAAACACTATATAGGATGAGATAGAGGAGCTTTTCTTGGCCTTGCAGTGCCGTTCACGGCTGTCTGCACGGTCTGTGTGTGAGTACTGCGCTCACTCTGTAGTGTCTGTTCTGCAAAACAAACCCAAAGTTCACCAAACACTCCACTTTACTGTTGTGTAGGCCACATAAGCTCATAATAAAGTGTAGTCCACACTTCATAAAATAAGTGTTTCTTATAAATGTTAGCAGCTGTTCAGGAATAAGCACACTAAGCCGTTAGTACTTTTCTGCCTATCTTTATCAGTCTATCACGATGAAGAAGGCAGGGAGTAAGGCATGTGGGCGTGGGCGTGGAGCATGGAGAGGACGTGGAGATTCTGCGCCTGCTGCGGGCACCGGTGACTCATCATCCCCCAATTTTAGCAGGGAGCAGACCTTCATGCGCAGCTTTGTTGAAGCTCGCCGTACCCCGCTGCTGCGGGACGAACAAATTGAAGCTGTTGTCGGATGGATGGCAGCTAACGCATCGACTTCAATTAGTGCCACATCCTCTCAGGCACAGAGCACTGAAGAGCAACCATCTGTCTGTTCACCACCTGCCAAATTGCCCAGGCAGTCAGACCGCCAGGACAGGAACCATCTCTAATTCTGTTCTCTGAATCTCTTGGCTTTGAAACCGGGGGCCAGCCAAGCAGCATTCGAGAATCAGAAGAAGAGGCTGTATGCAGTGATGCCCAACAGCTTTGTCTCTCTGAATCAGAAGAGGCGGGTGGGACAGTGCCTCCTGTTACCACTTCTCAGTACGCATCTGATGATGAGACTCAGGTGCCAGTTTCTGGTGCGTACTGTGCTGCCGAGACTACCCAAAAGAAGCCGTTGGTAGAAGAGGGTAGCGTAGATGATGAGGTCCTCGACCCATCATGGCGTGAGGAACAGGAAGGTGGTGGGAGCAGCTCTGAGGAAGAGATTCCCCGAACGGCCGGGAGAGGGAGGGGGAAGACTATGGTGCCTGTAGCCTCCACTTCGGCACCCATTAGGAGCATGCCTCTTCCAAAAGCCAAAGCGGTCGCTCTCAAGACTTGCAGTGCCTGGTCCTTTTTTGACACAGTTGCAGATGACATTTGCTTTGTCAAATGCAAGCTGTGTCGTCAGAAAATCAAACGAGGTAGAAATGTCAGCGACCTCAATTCCTCAAATAAGTGGAAACATGTGCGGACCAAGCACGCGGTGGAGTTACAAAAACACACTGAAAACCTAGGCCAACCTACAGGGGCACCTACCACCTCTTCAGCTCATGTTGTTGCCTCTTCCTCCAGCTCACACACTGCTGGTTCGGCTTCCTCACAGGATCGCAATGGAAGAACCTCTGGCACTGTTGTCGAGAGACCCAGTGTAATTCCACCCACAGCACCATGTTCCCAGTCATCCTCACACTCCCAGCCCAGTCTACAGCCATCAGTAGCATAGGTATGGGAGAAAAGGCGGCCATTCTCGGCAAACCACCCACGAGCACAGGCTCTGAATGCAGGCATTGCAAAACTTCTGTCCCTTGAAATGCTCTCATTCAGACTGGTGGAAACTGACAGCTTTCATAACTTGATGGCATTGGCAGTCCCAAAATACAACATGCCCAGCCGCTTTTATTTCAGCAGGCAAGCCGTCCCTGCCCTGCAAAAGCATGGGGAGGGAAACATCAAACATACGCCACTAAACGCCGTTAGTAGCAAGATCCACCTCACCACCGATGTGTGGACCAGTCACCATGGACAGGGACGATACCTTTCCCTCACTGCCCATTGGGTCAATGTTGTGGAGCCGGGTACAGATCTGGCGAGTGGCGCTGTACGTGTACTGCCAACGCCAAGGATTGCCGGAATCCAGTCTGTGCATATTGACTCTTCCTCATACTCCAGTTACTCAGAATCATCATGGCAGGAGCCGTCACGGTCTACCTCCACCTTGACCGCTTACCTGTTATGACCGATTTGAGCACAGCTGTGGCCAAACGTCAACAGGCCGTAGTTAAATTAATTTCTTTGGGGAATCGAAGCCAGACAGCGCAGGAGCTCTGGAATGCCATCAATCAGGAGAGCGACGTGTGGTTTGTGCCAGCGAATCTCCAGCCAGGCATGGTAGTGTGTGACAATGGCCGAAATCTGGTGGCAGCTCTGGGCCTTGGCAGCCTCACTCACATCCCATGTCTGGCACATGTGCTCAACTTGGTTGTGCAGAGTTTTCTGAGGGACTATCCGGATCTTGATGCACTGCTGCACAAGGCACGCCTTGAGTGTGCTCACTTGCGGCATTCCAACATGGCCAGATCACTCATTGCAACTCTGCAGCGCCGATTCCGTCTTCCAGAACATCATATGTGACCTCCCCACCAGGTGGAATTCAACGTTACATATGTTGTAACGCTTGTGTGAGCAGCAGCCAGCAGTAATGGAGTACCAGCTGCATCAGGCGCAAAAAAGTCACAGTGCGCGCCGTTCAGACTTCACAACCACTTAGTGGGCCACTATGAAGGACATCTGCCAGGTTTTGCAGGCCTTCGATGAATCCACGCGGATGGCGAGTGCAGATGATGCACTAGTCAGCATGACTGTCCCCCTTATCTGCCTGCTTGAAAGAACACTGCAAGCGCTAAGGGATGAGGTGGTGGAAGAGGTTGAGGATGAGGAGTCAGAAATGCCATCGGCTTTGGACAGTTTGCGTGACGTGGTTCCTCACAAAGGCCTAGGCAGGGGACCTTTTGTGTGGAGGATGAGGAGGAGTCAATGGAGGAGGAAGACATCTTTCCAGAGGAGGGAGTTACACAAATCTCCAGTAGTCAGAAATCACGCCTCAAGCAGGGGGCAGCATTTCTTGGCCAGTTGGCAGTCTGCAGCACATGGTTGATTTCATGCTGCAGTGACTGAGAAACGACCACCGCATCGCCCACATTCTTACCACGGCTAATTATTGGGTGTACACCCTCCTCGATCTGCGCTACAGGGACAATTTACAAACCCTCATACCACCTTTGCAGCGGGAGCGTAAAATGCGGCTGTACCAAGACACAATGGTGCAGTCCATCATCTTCTCCAGTCCAATCAAGAGAAGTGCTGCGCCTGCTACTGCTAGTGCTTTACAAAGCAGCTCTGTGCGTAGAGGCAGTGGAGGAATCTCTGCACAAAGAGGGAGCAGAAGCAGTGCCTCAGCACAAGTCAAGACCAGTCTGGCCCAACAGTGGCAAAGTTTTGTGTGCCCTCCACAAATGTCTACACCATCACAGACGGATCAAGTCAGCAGGAGGCCACCTTTCCGTCAGATGGTGACAGACTACATGTCTTGCACTCTCAGCGTGCTCTCAGACGGCTCTTCCCCCTTCAAATTTTGGGTCTCTAAGCTGGATTCATGGCCAGAGCTTAGCCAGGATGCATTGGAGGTGCTGGCTTGCCCTGCTGCCAGTGTATTATCGGAATGCGTCTTCAGTGCTGCAGGTGGTGTACTAACAGACCGTCGCATGTGACTATCCTCCGATAACCTTGACCGGCTTACTTTCTTGTAAATGAACAAGGCCTGGATCTCACAAGAATTTGCCACTCCTCTTACCAATTATATAATTGGTTGCCAACAGTATCCAGGTCTCCTGTTGTGTTCATGTTTCAACCACCTGAACTTTAATCCCTGGGCTCCAACACCGCCAGTTGCTGCCCAGAAGTGACGGCTGCACAGACAACACATGACACAGTGTTATTGGGTTTCGGTAATGTCCGCTGATCCCCTGCTGTGTATCCAGCAACGTGTCCAGCGACCGCCACGCTGGCACTACAACACCAATTAAAGGGAACCTGTCCCCCCCCAGGCGTTTGTAACTGAAAGAGCCACCTTGTGTAGCACTAATGCTGCACAAGGGACAGGTGGCTCTTTTAGTTATGCTTCTTGCACACGCTGCACTTAACACTTATAAAATATGTGTCCCTTCATACCGTGAAACCGTCCCGGAGGTGGGACTTTCCTTCACAATGAGACGCAGCACAGCCAGCATTCATATCCCCATGGTGCCGAGCGCCGCCTCCTCAGCGTTGTTTGCATCTGTCCCGGAGCCTGCACTGTTATGTTTAACCTTGGGCATGTGCAGTTAGCGCTGCCCATCTTCTGACATCATTTGATGTCATGCTGACTGTGCCTGTGCGGCCGCGCTGCCAGAGATCACGCCCCACAGTGTCTTCTGATTTAGTCACACTGTGGGGCTGGGATTCCTGGGCATGCGCAGTGCATATCTTCACCTCTCACTCTTCTCCCTCCGCCTTCTACAGACTGTGTGGCATCAGCTGATCTCAAATCACATGCCACGGCTGTGATGCTGCACACTCTGAAGAAGGCGGATGGAGAGGAGTGAGAGGCGAAGATATGCACTGCGCATGCCCAGGAATCCCAGCCCCGGAGTGGGACTAAATCAGAAGACACTGCGAGGTGGGTTCTCGGGCAGCGCAGCCGCACAGGCACAGTTAGCATGACACCAAATGATGTTAGAAGACGGGAGGCGCTAACTGCGCATGGCCAAGGTTTAACATAACAGCACGGGCTCCGTGACAGATTGAAACAATGCTGATGAGGCGGCGCCCAGCACCACACCACATAAGTGTTTAGTTAAGCGTGTGCAAAGAACATAATTAAAAGAACCACCTTTTCCTTGTGCAGCATTAGTGCTGCGCAAGTTGGCTCTTTCAGTTGCTAACGCCTAGGGGGGTTAAAGGTTCACTTTCAAATTGATCCAATTAGTCCTAAGGCTACACTCTGCTTCTCCTTTATTCCCTGGGCTCTAACACCTGCAGTTGGTGCCCGGAAGTGCTGTCCGCACAGTTAACAGTCGCTCCTCTGTTATTGGGGTTCAGTAACATCAGCTGTTCCCCTGCTGTGTGTGCGGCAATACCTCAAATCTGCTCCTCCTGCTGTCCCTGGGCTCAAACACTACCAGTTGGTGCCTGGAAGTGCTGGCTGCACAGTCAACACTTGCTGCCGTGTTATTAGGGTTCAGTAACGTCAGCTGATTCCCAGCTGTGTATCCGGCAATGTGTCCAGCGACCGTCATGCTGACACAACAGATATTAAACTGTCTCGATTGCAGGCTTCGGACTACACTCTGCTGCTCCTGCTGTCCCTGGGCTCTAACATCGCCAGTTGGTGCCTGGAAGTGCTGTCCGCACAGTCAACAGTTGCTCCTCTGTTATTGGGGTTCAGTAACGTCAGCTGTTCCCCTGCTGTGTGTGCGGCAATACCTCAAATCTGCTCATCCTGCTGTCCCTGGGCTCTAACACCGCCAGTTGGTGCCTGGAAGTGCTGACTGCACAGTCAACACTTGCTGCCGTATTATTGAGTTTCAGTAACGTCAGCTGATTCCCAGCTGTGCATCCGGCAATGTGTGCAGCGACCGTGACGCTGACACAACAGATATTAAACTGTCTCAAGTGCAGGCTTCGGCCTATTCTCTGCTGCTCCTGCTGTCCCTGGGCTCTAACACTGCCAGATGGTGCCTGGAAGTGCTGTCCGCACAGTCAACAGTCGCTCCTCTGTCATTGGGGTTCAGTAACGTCAGCTGTTACCCTGCTGTGTGTGCAGCAATACCTCAAATCTGCTCCTTCTGCTGTCCCTGGGCTCTAACACTGCCAGTTGGTGCCTGGAAGTGCTGGCTGCACAGTCAACACTTGCTGCCGCGTTATTGGGTTTCAGTAACGTCAGCTGATTCCCAGCTGTGTATCCAGCAATGTGTCCAGCGACCGTCATGCTGACACAACAGATATTAAACTGTCTCGAGTGCAGGCTTCGGCCTACACTCTGCTGCTCCTGCTGTCCCTGGGTTCTAACACCGCCAGTTGGTGCCTAAAAGTGCTGTCCGCACAGCCAACAGTCGCTCCTCTGTTAGTGGGGTTTAGTAACATCAGCTGTTCCCCTGCTGTGTGTGCAGCAATACCTCAAATCTGCTCCTCCTGCTGTCCCTGGTGTAATGTTCTGCTGCAGTGCAGTATAGAGCAACCTCCACCAGGGGGTGCTGGTTAAGGAAAAGAGGTTATACACACACCGCAGCAACACTGAATAACAACACAGGTATCACAGGTAATGAAAGAGACGCGAGACAAGCCAAAATCATACACAGATAGCAGCGCGGTACAGAAGGGGCGAGCAGAGAATAGTCGGGGACAAGCAAGACGTCAGAATCTACCGGGAAAGTGGTAACCAAAACGTGAGACGTAAGACGGAGTCGGGGTACAGGCCAGAGGTCAGAACAAGTCAAAAACGGGTGTAGGCAGTCAGAGACAAACAGGAACACTAGTACGGGTATCCAGGTCAGGAGCTCAAACAGTACAGCATGAACTATAGCTGACACTGGCCCACAGGCTGCAGAGGACTTAAATAGCTCGGCCAGCTTCAGAGTGAGGCAGAGAGGATTAACTCCCACATGACCAGTCCGGAGACAAGAGAGCTGAACATAATCTCAGAACTGGATCATGACACCTGGGCTCTAACACCACCAGTTGGTGCCTGGAAGTGCTGTCCGCACAGTCAACACTTGCTGCCGTGTTATTGGGTTTCAGTAACATCAGCTGATTCCCAGCTGTGTATCCGGCAATGTGTCCAGCGACCGTCACGCTGGCACAACAGATATTAAACTGTCTCGAGTGCAGGCTTCGGCTTACTCTCTGCTGCTCCTGCTGTCCCTGGGCTCTAGCACCGCCAGTTGGTGCCTGAAAGTGCTGTCCGCACCGTCAACAGTTGCTCCTTTGTTTTTGGGGTTCAGTAACGTCAGCTGTTCCCCTGCTGTGTGTGCGGCAATACCTCAAACCTGCTCCTCCTGCTGCCCCTGGGCTCTAACACTGCCAGTTGGTGCCTGGAAGTGCTGTCCGCACAGTCAACAGTCGCTCCTCTGTTATTGGGGTTCAGTAACGTCAGCTGTTCCCCTGCTGTGTGTGTGGCAGTACCTCAAATCTGCTCCTCCTGCTGTCCCTGGGCTCTAACACTACCAGTTGGTGCTTGGAAGTGCTGGCTGCACAGTCAACACTTGCTGCCTTATTATTGGGTTTCAGTAACATCAGCTGATTCCCAGCTGTGTAGTCGGCAATGTGTCCAGCAAAAGCCACGCTGGCACAATAACAAACAATAAACTGCCTCCAGTGCAGGCTTTGGCCTACACACTGCTCCTTCTGCTGTCCCAGGGCTCCAATACCACCAGTTGGTGCTCGGAAGTGCTGGCTGCACAGAGAAAAACACTCGCTCATGTGTCAGTGGGGTTCAGTAACGTCAGCTGTTCCCCTGCTGTGTAGCCGGCAACGTGTCCAGCAAAAGCCACGCTGGCACAATAACAGCAATTAAAGGGAACTGGTCCCCCCTTCCCAGGCGTTTGTAACTGAAAGAGCCATCTTGTGCAGCACTAATGCTGCACAAGGAACAGGTGGCTTTTTTTAGTTATGCTCCTTGCAGATGCTGCACTTAACACTTATAAAATATGTGTCCCCTCATACCGTGAAACCATCCCGGAGGTGGGACTTTCCTTCACAATGAGAGGCAGCATGGACAGCATTCATGCCCCCAATGGCGCTGAGCACCGCCTCCTCAGCGTTGCTTGAATCTGTCCTGGAGCCTGCGCTGTTATGTTTAACCTTGCGCATGCGCTGTTAGCACTGCCCTTCTTCTGACATCATTTGATGTCTGGCTGACTGCGCCTGTGCGTACGCGCTTCCTGAGATCCCGCCCCACAGTGTCTTCTGATTTTGTCACACTGTGGGCCTGGGATCATGGGCATGCGCAGTGCATATCTTCACCTCTTACTCATCTGCTTCCGCCTTCCTCAGACTGTGCGGCGTGACGGCCGTGGCATGTGATTATGGATCAGGTAACGCCGCACACTCAGAAGAGGGCGGATGGAGAGGGGTGAGAGGCAAAGATATGCACTGTGCATGGCCATGAATCCCAGGCCCACAGTGTGACAAAATCAGAAGACACTGTGGGCCGTGATCTCTGGCAGCGCGCCCGCACAGGCGCAGTCAGCCTGACACCAAATGATGTCAGAAGACGGGCAGCGCTAACAGCGCATGGCCAAGGTTTACCATAACAGTGCAAGCTCCGTGACAGATTCAAACAACGCTGAGGAGGCTGTGCCTGGCGCCAAGGGGGCCTGAATGCCGGCTTTGCTGCGTCTCAATACGAAGGAAAGTCCCACCTCCGGGATGGTTTCTTGGTATCAGGGGTCACATTTTATAAGTGTTTAGTTCTGCGTGTGCAAGGAGCATAACCAAAAGAGCCACCTTTTCCTTGTGCAGTGTTAGGACTGTACAAGGTGGATTTTTAAGTTGCTAATGTCTGGGGGGGTTAAAGGTTCCCTTTCAACTTGCTCCAATTAGGCCTCAGCCTACACTCTGTCATGTAATGCCTGGGCTCCAACACCATCAGTTGCTGCTCAGAAGTGTCTTAGGCATGGGTACTCCCTCCTGCCCAGCCTGGTTCCAGCACGCCAGCTGTTTCCGACTAGTGTCGTGTTAGCCGACTCCATGGTGCCTGCAGTTTAGGTGCTTCCTATGTGGGCTGCGGGAAGTGGCAATCAAGGCTGGTTCTGTAGTGCCAATAGGACAAGCTCTCCCTGTAAGACTGTTGGTTTTCAGTAACTGCGGCTGGCTCGAGGCCTACCTATTTTTTCTTTTACTGTGGACCTTCTGCTGCCTGAGTTCCAGCACCGTTAGCTGGTTCTTGGGAACACAATCTTGACTAGGTCCCTCTGGTTCCAGCACCGTCAGCTGGTTCCAGGCAGAGCCTTCGGCTTAGGTGCCTCCTTCTGGGTATCCGAGTTCCACCAACGTCATGTGGTTCTTGGTAGTGCTTTGTGGCATGGGTACCTCCTGCTTAGTAACCGGGTTCCAGTACCGTCAGCTGGTCCTCGGTCGTGCCATTGGCTCTTCTACCTTCGGGTAGCCATCCGGGTTCCAGTACCATCAGCTGGTTCTTGGCAGTGTATTTTGCTCTTTTACCTTCTGCTCCCCATCCTGGTTCCAGCACCGTCAGCTGGTTCCGGGCAGAGCCTTTGGCTTTGGTGCCTCCTTCTGGGTATCCGAGTTCCACCAACGTCAGGTGGTCCTTGGTAGTGCTTTGTAGCACGGGTACCTCCTGCTTAGTAACCGGGTTCCAGTAGCATCAGCTGGTCCTCGGTCGTGCCATTGGCTCTTGCACCTTGGGCAACGCATCCTGGTTCCAGTACCGTCAGCTGGTTCTCAGCAGTTCCTCAGCCTTCTTGTACCTCCTGCTACAGTTCCAAGTTCAAGACCCTAAGCATGACGACACTGAAGACCGAGAAGCAAAAGAACAAGAAGCTGCAGAACAAAAAGCAGAAGAACATTAAGCATAAGACTAAAAATCAGAGCAAAAGATATTATCTAAATTATAAGCAGAAGAAGACGAAGCAGTGTATGGGGGTGAGTCCGTTCCTGCTCGTGATGCCCCTGGAAAAACCTGCTGCTGCAGGCCAAACTGAATGCGGACAAATCCTGTTTTAAATCTTTTGTGACAGGCAGAACGGAGGGTGTAATCTTCAAACTTTGATAGATAACAACTACAGGAATGCCTGTCACACATAAGATTTTGATGAAGAAGAGGAATATGAAGGAGATGATGAAGTTGAATGTGAAGAAGAAGAGTGAATGAGAATATGAAGAATTTAAAAAAAAAGAATAATAGGAAGAAGGTGAAGAAGATGAATAAGGTGAAGAAGAAGTTGATGAAAAAGATGCTGCTGCTGAGGATGATGAAGAAGAAAGTGTGGTAGAAGTAAAAAAAAAAGGTGCAGAGCATGGAAGTAGAGAAACATAAATATCTGACAAAATCTTAAAAATCTAAACATAGTCAAAATCTTTGTAACTCCGAACGTCTTAAAAAATTTATAATTCCTGCTATTCCATTTGAATGAGCTAAACCTCTATGCCTTTAATGTCTCCTCCACCTCCTCCGATACATTCTATGTTATTCTTAGTTGTTTTCCTTCATGTGGAATTAACCTACATGGAAAGAAAGGGCTTATTTTAATTCTGATATTTTGGTCCTATTGACTTGCATTGGTATCGGGTATCGGTATCGGCGAGATCCGATATTTTTCTGATATCGGCCGATCCAATCCGATACCGATACTTTCGAATATCGGAAGGTATCGCTCAACACTATTTATAACACTAAACAAACAAAATTGGAGTATTAAACTTGTAAAATATTTAGCGCAATGGTATGCGATGCGTGTGGCGCACAAATCACAGTGATAAATATAAGAACTGAAGTTAAATATTTTTGGGCCAGCTACAGATTTTTTGGGCAGCAAAATGGTGTCCAAAAATGTTGTAAGACACTCCAAAAAATAATGTAGTACCCAAAAAAAAAAAGGCCAGATTTTTCTGCGCAATCACATATGATGCCTGGAAATTTATTTATTTTTTTAAATTGTTAGGTTTTCACGCTCTTGTATTGCAATGACCCTGCTGTAGTATCCAGTGTGACCAAGCAAATCAATGTAGAAAAAAAGAGGGCTATGGATTGCTTTGTAATAAAATTAGCAGGTATAAGGTGCAAAAAAAAAAAAATTGCCACGGATACCTGCAGCTACGTATATATAGGATACTCAGCAGCAGAAAGGAATTGAGCTTCTTGAGGTATGCAGTGAGATCTATATACACACATACAGTGCCTGCATGCCTTGCACTGATGTGGATATGTGCACGTAGACTCCCCTGCCTACCTAGCGCTGCAATCTATGCACCCCTGGATTAGCCCTAAAAAGGACTTTTGGTTTATCAGAATTTGTGGATTGAACACTAGTAGACCCACACTAACTAATAAATGTAAGAATCTGACCCTATCTCAGCAGCAGCTCACCCTACACTAGAAGAGTCTGGAGCAGAATGTGCCGAGCAGGACGGTGCCAGGTCTCTTATAGACCTGATGACGCTGTGCGGCGAGCCAATCACTGTAATACTACAACAAAGATGGCTGCGGTATTACAGTGCATGGCAGACAATCCCTGCATGCTGATTGGTGCTCTAAAAAGCGCCAAAATTAAAAGGAGGAGACCCGAGCTCCCGCCGAATAATCCCGGAAATACTCGGTGCTCGCCAAGTACACTGAGCATAGTGATACTCAGCCGAGTACCGAGTAGTGGCGAGAAGGTTCGCTCATCACTAATTGCCATATCATTTTTACAGCACAATAATTTTCATAAAATCAATACCCAAGAAACAATTGCAGAACTACTCAATTTTACCATATTTGGAATTTTTTTCCTATTTTTCAGTACGTTCAAAAATAGATTGAATGGTTAAAACTACAACTTATCTATCTAAAAAAACAATCCAAAATATGAGTTATGATTCTTGGAATCATGCAATACAACATACAGTAGATATATGCACAGGAAGGCAAGATATTTTATTTTTAATATTTTAAAAACAATTTTTTTTACATTAATAAAGGGGACGGTAAGAACAGCAGTCGACTCGTCACGTTATTTTGCTTCTATTGGCTTTTCTGTGGATGGAGAAATTCTGACACCACTGCGGCCTCTCTGGGCATGCTCAGTATACCAATGAAGCCAGGGATCATACACCCAGCTTTATTCAATACTGCATGGTCAGGTTAACATTGCATGAGTAAGATTTACAGTCAGTCATTAGCATATCACTAGATAAATTCTATAAATAATTATAGGATTATTTATAAATCAAGGAGCCACCAAAAGATGCTTGCTTGAAATCTAGATAAGACATGCAGGTGGTTTGGGGGACTTGGGTAAGCTGTTGTGTTTCCTTTAAAAACTGTTTATTAAGCAAATTAAAAATAAAGAAACAATGCAAAATCTGTACATACAGTATCCTTCTACCATTGGGTTATTTGTATTAGGTAACATGTATAACGTCAAATAATACAAGGCAGGCCATCCAGAATAAGAGATGTATTCTGCCACCAATGTATGTAAGTGAGATGTGCCTGAAGGATGTGACCAGAGATCTCGGTACAAGGAATGGTAGATAGGTTACTCGCTATCCTTATCTCTCTCTTGACTGACTAGCTGCACATAGATGATCCAGGAAGGAAGATGCAGTGGACTATCTTTAAGGTAGCTTATTCACAGTATCTTGACAAATGATGAAGTTGAAATGTCTAGGAGATGATTATGAGGTAGAAGATGGAGGTTGGAGGCTAGAAGATACAGGTAACAGCAGAACCCTCTCTTCAGCTCTGATGAATGCTTCTACCAAGATGGAACTGACCAGCAAAAAAATATGTGAGGAAGACCGATGGGAGAGGTTACAGAGAGAGATGCATAATGGATGTTAAAGCTACAGCACATGAGAACATATAACAACAACGGCCAGTAGATGGCAGCAAAGAACACAAATACCGTACAACCATCATGTCAATTGAATCAAAATATTATGCATAAGTCCTTGTAATAGTTATAAACTCAGAAGATAGCTGGACAACACAAGATGATTTTTGTATATACTTTCTCTATTCTAACCAACAGTGAGAATCATAAATATTGGCATAATGTCATAAAAATCAAGTGTGGATGCACCCATAGACTATTCATACAGTTGCAGTGTATGTCAGTAGTATACATCAGCAAATACAGTATCTTTCACATACACCTGTATAGCACTGTATAGTGTGAGGGGTTGCCACGCTTAGCTGCTTCCTCAGGTAGACACAGGAACACTTTGAAACACCTGCTGGTTTATTGAAGTCAGCGTACACCAAGGCAAAGTTCAGAAAACAAAAACACAGCCTTCCTGGCTTAACGGAAAGCAAATAAAGTATAACAGAGTCCTTTTCTCTGCAGGTTTCAACCTGCAGACACCTGGCAATGTCCTCCGCTCCTCCATGGAGCTCCGTGGGAGTACCTCCTCTCCCAAGACACCACCCATACTGTCTCTTATTTCCAGATATTTAACCAGGAACATGTGATGATCACATGATTGTAACATCACAGCATGTCCTGCTGGTACACATGCCGGTGTCAGCTCTGCGGGAAGAGATAAGGTGAGCACTCTCCCTCCCACACTATGAGTGCTCACATAAAATCAGCCCATGTATGCAGCTTTCTTTAACACTCCGAACACTTAGTGTGCTGGAGGAAAAGTATCCTGGTTTCATACCTCTGACGCCAACATGCGCAGTGACACATATCTCCACTCGTACACTGTGCCAGTGACCCTGTCACAATAGATATACATTGTCATATATTGCTTACCTAATCTAATAGCAGTAGATTACCACAAGAGAGAAGGGTATGGGTAATGAATAATAATTCTCCTCTCTTTTGCATGCAATCCTGAGGCTCGAGAAATTGCTGCAAACACTGCACCATTACTATTTATGAATCCAGTCATAGACCATTAGTTTGGGAAGAATCTCTCATGCTAATATTTTATGATGCTAGTAGTGGTATAGTGAAGTACATTCACTGAAAGTGATATAGTGAGAAGCATTAGGTTTCTTATGGATGCAATTCATTTTTTATTTACTGTAGTGGAAAAGTGCATGTTATGTCAAGGGGTTGCGTAAGTCAAGTATAATCAAAGGTGACACAACTGCTTAACAATGTCTATTTCAACGGCTTATGCCTTCCGCCGAATAACCGAATAATGTGTCACCTCACTGCATATGGTATGTTAGCTTACAGAAGCTTTTAACATTTTACAAACTAAAAATAGCCAAGGACTGCAGGCAAAAGAACTATCTGTTTTTTATTGTGCAAGGAAACCCCAGTGATTAATATTTATGCAGCAATCTAGGATTATAAAATGAAAATATATGTTCCAAACTTTTCATCATTAGCTTCATTTTATTTCTTTTTAGACAGAATCTTTCAGAAGAACCAATAAAAGGTAAATGCTTTATTTTTATATGTCACACATTTTGATTTTTGCCCAAAAGAAATGTGCAGTTCCAGTACTGACCACCTTTAAAGATCATATTAAGGAAGTACCGTACATTAATGCTAGTTCACTATCATTTAGAACAAAAAGTCCACAATTTGAACCAGCGTACAATAAAAAGTCCAATTACTACAGCATATCCTGCCACATAGGATCCCTAGGTGGCAAGAAATATGGGTAAGGATAGTGTGTGACCTTTTGTATATACTCGTGCTCCCTTAAAGTGGTGCATACCTTTTCCATAGTGGTGATTTTTTCTATGACTTAAATTTGACTAATTGGAATCTCTGATTGAGATTGAGGGAGCAGCCCTAAGTGGGTCGCTTTTATATGATAATATAGTGGTTAGAATCTGTCCTACCCCCACTAACATTTGGGATCTATATGCTCTTGCACCTGTTACCCATTGAATTGCTTTGTCTATCCTTGTATGTATTATATACATGTTGTTTTTATGAAACATACTGATTCACTAAGCAGATAAAAAACTGCATGCAGAACCAAAGAGTGTTTTATAAAAAGTTATAATTTTATTAACACCAAACAATATAAACAATAAAACAATGCCTCAAAACCATGTAAATAAATGATGTTACTAGCAGACAGGCGTGAGTAAAATTCTCATAGTTACGAGAAGGCACCAGGTAATAAACACTTTCATAGGTTTATAAAATTACATACTAGAGCATGCTGAGAAAATACCTTTAGTAGATTTTCATGTGAAAATCCCAATATTCAATATAGGTATAGTATAACACACTTGGAGGGGTAGGTAACGACCACTTTAATTAGTTAGAATACAAAAAATCATAATTCTAATTGCTGCCACAACCACTATAACCGATCCTGTTTATTATAAACATTAGTGCTACACAGAATAAATATTCAAACAATATCTGTTTAACCAATTTAAGCAACATAACCTGCGGGAATATTCTATGGAATTAATCCAGTCATCTAAATACCGACCAGTCACTTTATAAAGCCGATACAAATCACTGCTACAATAATTTGCTAGCACAATGAATGATATCTATGTCCGGACTCTGTACAATAAATGGTAAATACCACCTTTGCCCGGACCCTATATGGTGCCACAATACCAGCAACTCACAATGACTATACCTGCAAATGCATTCCAAGCAGCTAATGCCTATACGTATATATGGGAATGGTATACAACCGAAAAAATTAGTCTACAGCAAGCTCGACCAATATATAAATATAATTGTCCACATGCTGTTATATGTGCCTAAGACACTAGGTGAATAAAAACCCATAAATATACGTATTACCTAAGTCGTAAGGTGCTCCCGATACCAGCCACACATGGCACGCCACAGAACAGCCACACATGGCACATATAACAGCATGTGGACAATTATATTTATATATTGGTCGAGCTTGCTGTAGACTAATTTTTTCGGTTGTATACCATTCCCATATATACGTATAGGCATTAGCTGCTTGGAATGCATTTGCAGGTATAGTCATTGTGAGTTGCTGGTATTGTGGCACCATATAGGGTCCGGGCAAAGGTGGTATTTACCATTTATTGTACAGAGTCCGGACATAGATATCATTCATTGTGCTAGCAAATTATTGTAGCAGTGATTTGTATCGGCTTTATAAAGTGACTGGTCGGTATTTAGATGACTGGATTAATTCCATAGAATATTCCCGCAGGTTATGTTGCTTAAATTGGTTAAACAGATATTGTTTGAATATTTATTCTGTGTAGCACTAATGTTTATAATAAACAGGATCGGTTATAGTGGTTGTGGCAGCAATTAGAATTATGATTTTTTGTATTCTAACTAATTAAAGTGGTCATTACCTACCCCTCCAAGTGTGTTATACTATACCTATATTGAATATTGGGATTTTCACATGAAAATCTACTAAAGGTATTTTCTCAGCATGCTCTAGTATGTAATTTTATAAACCTATGAAAGTGTTTATTACCTGGTGCCTTCTCGTAACTATGAGAATTTTACTCACGCCTGTCTGCTAGTAACATCATTTATTTACATGGTTTTGAGGCATTGTTTTATTGTTTATATTGTTTGGTGTTAATAAAATTATAACTTTTTATAAAACACTCTTTGGTTCTGCATGCAGTTTTTTATCTGCTTAGTGAATCAGTATGTTTCAGTGATTTAGTCGAGTGTTTACCCATCCCTAGTTTGTGGTAATGGGTCTCGGTTATATGTTTATATGTTGTTTTTGTGATATATATGTCTTGAATAAAAATCTTAATCATTTGCTTTTTTGGGATGTTCTATACTCTTTTTGCTCTGTTGTTGATTATGTCTTGGAGAGTGTCCTTGGCTATTTTTGCCTTCCTCATTACAACATTGAGGATCTAACTATATTGAAATATGCTTTCTGAATTGAGGACTGTGTATATAGCATAATTTAAAACTTGCTAAGAAATAGAGATGTGCAAAGATATCGTAAAATGTTTGCCAATCTCAAATTCGGCAAGAACGTAGCACATTCAGATTCGAGCTCGGTGTCACAAGCATTTTTCCACAAAGTCAGCAAAATTCGGTCACAGTTTGGTAAATCATTGCATTTCCACTAATGATTTTGTTATTTATTTGGCTGGGATCGTGGTGCTGTATGATGAGGGGAATGGGGGATGTGTTTGATGAGGGGATGCGGTGTGTCTAGATCAGAGTTGCTGCGGAGTGCAATTTTTTTTTTTTTTTTTTAATTTTTCTTTAATAACTTAATATGTGTACATTCTGGCAGCCAACCAGGGCACAGAAACCACCCACAGCGTCATGACACGAGGTATTATGTGATTGGTTTCTGAAGCCCCATGTCACTGGCCATATAAAAAGCGGACATCGTGCTTTGCTGGTGCTATTTTCTCAGTGTAAGAGTGCAGATAATCCGCTTTTGCTAGTGTTGCAGGTGAATTTGTCAGTTAGCTATATAGGATCTTGTCAACTGTGAAATCTATCTTCCAGCATCTAAATAGATTGTGCAAAAACTGTGTTGCAGCCTCAGGAGGCTCCATTTGCTAATCCAAATAGTTTGTGGCAAAACTGTGTTTCAGTGAGAAATCAGAAAGCCAGATTTCCACATGAAAATCGTTAGGCCTAATATTGGGGTGCAGCCAGGAGGCCCAATTTGGTAATTCAAATCATTTGGGATAAAACTGTTTCAGTGAGAAATCAGAAGGCCACATTTCCTCTTTAAAATCTTTAGGCATAACAGTGTTGTTCAGGCACACTATTTAAGAAAATAAATAGTGATTGTTCATTTAGTGACAGGTGTGGGCCTAAGGTTTTGAAACCGCACGTTACAAAAGGGGTAGGTTACATATAGCATGAGTGGGAAAAAGTGATGTCATGGTGCAAGGGGGAGTAGGCTTGGTGTTTGACGTGTACATGGGTTAGGAGTTAATGTTAATGAAAGCTCAACTGAACAAACACTGTCTCGTCCTATCCAAAGACAACTGACAACATCTGTTGCTGCACTGCGGTACGCCTTGTAGATGAGGACCAAAAAACGCATGTACTCTTTATTGTGGTGTCAACAGGCCAGGAAGGGACTATGGTTATTGGGTCCCTCCCAGACTAAAAACATCAGCTCTCAGCAGCGCTAGAAATGGCACATCCATTAGATGCGTTAATTCTGGCTTTTATCGTTGCTTTTTCCACTTGCCCTTGTGCGTTGGCAATTGGGGTGATAGTATTGGGGTTAATGTCACCTTTGTATTGTCAGATAACAGATGAGATGATATTAATAGTCTGGGAAGTTTCATGGGTATTACCCCTTTCCCTGGCTATAAACATCTGCCACCAGCTGTTTGTTTTCCATCTGCTGGTTAATAAAATGTTGGGAAATCCTAAGCCATTTTTTTCAGAAAATAATTAATTTTGTTAAAAAAAATACATGTACAGTAAGCTTCACAAGCACTGCACTAATTATATGTGTCACTGATATCCTCATATCTACCGAATTGTTTGGACTATAAGATACACCTAGGTTTTAGAGGAGGAAATTAGAACAAAAATTTGAAGCAAAAAATGTGGTCAGTTCTTTAGTAATATCCCCTATCCTGGTATATATATCTCCCCAATCCAGGTATACATGGCCCCCTCATTCCTATCCTGATATGCATGGCCCCCTCATCCCTATCCTGGTATGCATGGCCTATTCATCCCCATCCTGGTATGCATGGCCTCCTCATCGCCATCTTTGTATGCATGGCCCCCTCATCCCCATCTTGGTATGCATGGCCTCCTTATCCCTACCCTGGTATGCATGGCCTTCTCATCCCCATCCTGGTATGTATGACTCCTCATCCCCATCCTGGTATGCATGGCCCCCTCATCCCCATCCTGGTATGCATGGCCCCCTAATCCCTACTCTGGTATGCATGGCTTCCTCATCCCTATCCTGGTATGCATGGCCTCATCATCCCCATCCTCGTATGAATGGCCCCCTAATCCCCATACTGGTATGCATGGCCTTCTCATCCCCATCCTGGTATGTATGACTCCTCATCTCCATCCTGGTAGGCATGGCCCCCTAATCTCTAGCCTGGTAGGCATGGCTTAGTCATCCCTAGCCTGATAGGCATGACCTCCTCATCCCTAACCTGGAAGGCATGGCCCCCTCATCCCTAGCCTGGTAGGCATGGTTCTGTCATCCCTAGCCTGGAAGTCATTGTCCCCCTCATCCTTTTCCTGGTAGGCATGGTCCCCTCATCCCTATCCTGCTATGCATGGCCCCTTCATCATTATCCTTTTATGCAGGGCCCCCATCTTTGTCCTGGTATATATGGCCCCCCCATCCCCATCCTGGTATGCATGGCCCCATCAGAAAAACAATAAAAGAAACAAACCATTCTACTTACCATATTTTTCAGACTATAAGACACACCGGCCTATAAGACACACCCAGGTTTTAGAGGTGGAAGATAGGGAAAAAAATATTTGAAGCAAAAAATCTGGTAAAATATTTAATAAAATAAATAGCATACTATTATAAGTGGTGTCATTATATATAATAGTATACTATGTTGGACGCTGTGGGTAGAAAATGGTGCTGCAGGACCTGTGTGGTGGCTGTAAAGTACATTATGAAGACACTGGAGGGTGAGTATAAGAATGAGGGCACAGGGCTTATATTTAAAGCACCACTCCAGCACTGAAAAATAACACTGGAGTGCTGCTTTAAGATCCCATGGGAGAACTATAACTCCCAGCACGTCCTGCAGATCCTATGACATGCTGGGAGTTATAGTTCACCACAGGAGTGACAGAGTGCTTCATTGTGTGTTGTAAAGACTAAACTTTTAATTCTTAGTTGTTCAGGCTGTGCAGGTCCTGCAGCCAGCCAGCCACACTGTGGTGAGGTAAAAAGCTGGAGCATCCCATGACTGCACAGAGTCCTCCCTCTTGTTGCCTCTCCACAGCACAGGTCATTAGAGAAAGACTGCAGATTCTAGTGCAGTGTCTGAAGGACCTGTGATGACATCAGAAGAGGGAGGGCTCTGTGCTGCCATGTGATGATCCAGCCCGCCCACTTCATGAAGCCACACAGGTCTTTATGCCGCAGCACTCAGCATCCAGTACAGCCCGGGCAGGTATGCAGCAATCTCTACTCTGGCACCCTGCTCCTGCCACCTCCTCCACCGGACACACAGATCTCCCCAGCAGCTGCAGGAATCCAGCACTGGGGAAACCATGTGTGTCCCTGTTTAAATGAAGGAGTATTCATTTTCTGCTCCCACTCACTGCTCAGTGCTGACAGGTGGGCGGGGAAGCGGCTAATGAATATTCACTGCACTTTAATCATCGGGACCATGTGGTTTCCCCAGCCCTGCAGCGAGGCAGCTGGGACATTTTTCTGCCTCCTGTGAGTGTGATCACAGTGGATCCCACTGCTGCTGCCCTCTCCCCACATGTTATATCTGGACCATAAGATGCACCCACACTTTCCTCCCAAATTTGGAGGAAAAAAGTGCATCTTATGGTCCGAAAAATACAGTACCTTCCCTTAGGAGATTAACATGCAATGATAGAATAACATTGGTCTGAATGCAATCCGATTTTTAATTGCAAGTGGGAGTTAGTCCTAAAATGCAATAACAGGCGACCAAAACATGGTATCTTCCCCCAAAATAGTATCAATAAAAATGTCAGCTTTGTGCACAAAAAATAAGCTCTCACCCAGCCATATATCCTGAAAAATTGAGACACTACAGGTCTCAGAAAACGGCGCCTTTTTTTCTTACAAACTTTGGATTTTTTTTCACCATTTAAATAAAAAAGAATCCATATATGTTTGGCATCTGCGTACTCATTCTGACCTGGAGAATCATAATGTTAAAAATTTCAGTTTTAGCATTTAGTGAATTGCACTTTTTTTTCAATTTCATTGCACTTCAAATTTTTTTTCTGTTTTCCAGAACACTATATGGTAAAATTGAGGGTGTTGTTCAAAACATAACTTATACCGCAAAAAACAAGCCCACACACAGCCATATTGACAGGAAAATAAAATAGTTATGGCTCTGGGAAGAAGGGGAGCAAAAAACAAAAATGCAAAAACTCAAAATCAAAAGTTTGTGAAAGGGTTAATGAATCAAGTAAAAATTGTTTAAAATTATAAAAAAAACTAAAGACTTAAAAACTAACTTTTCTATTTGTAAAAATGACCAAAAATCATTACAAATGTTACATAATGGTACAGCTACAACTATAAAGATCCATAATATACAGCAAAAAAATTTTTTATCTTGAACTGTAAGCACCTTAATAAAAATATCTAAAACCTATACTAGAATTGCTGTTTTTTGTTCAACCTACCTACCAAAAAGTGGTTTTAAAAGTTGTCAAATAGTCATATATAGTGCCACAAAATGTTACAAATGAAAACTTCAGCTTATTTTATAAATTGCAAGCTCCCACACAACTGTATAGATGAAAATATGAATATTTCGAGTCTAGGAATAAGTCTAGGAAAAATATGCTAACGTTAAAATGAAAAAAACTATTCTAAAATTATTTTCTTTCCTAATACTTTTTCAGGAAAAGTAATACAATGCCAAAGAGAATTTGAATACACACAGACTTAGGGCAAAATGAGGTAATTTGCTGAAGAATCAATGTGATACCTAGGAATATTTGTTTGTCCCACCGCTCAGCGAGCCTGCACATTTCATATATCTCATATGGCCATACAAAATGAAAACACTGGCATCGTGTATGGATTAAAATGTCTGAACCAGCTTTCCTACCAGTGTTTAGAGAATCATCCTTGATTACAAATCAAAACTTAATTAGATCATTTTTATGCAAATTTTAAATGTGCAGCTTATTCACTCAGACTCGAGCACACTAGAAGCGTTCTCAGAAGTAAATCTCAGATTAAACCTTTTATAAGTCACCAGAGTATGCATGGGTACATTGCTGACTATAAAAGATGCACTGAAATAAAACTAAAAAAGTTACATAGAATTATAAAATTAAAAAGTCAGCAAACTATATATAACAATTACAGCTATTTACTACCTACTGGATGAAGTCTAAGAGTTCGCTCACATAGTTACTAGTGTTGAGCGATACCTTCCGATATCCAGAAGTATCGGTATCGGATTGGATCGGCCGATATCCAAAACTTATCGGATATCGCCGATACTGATACCCGATACCAATGCAAGTCAATGGGACACAAATATCAGAAAGTAAATAAGCCCTTTCTGTCCTTCTACATCCTGTCTTGGAGGGGGGAAGAGTGTGGGCGGTGCGTGGGTGGACACTGTGCGTGTCTGTGTGTGCGGGCGGGATGTGTGCGGGCCTGCTGGGGATCTGTACAGGCCTGCCGGGGCTCTGTGCGGGCTGCCGGGGCTCTGTGTGTGTGTGCAGGCATTGTCCGTTGAGACTACAAGTTGGGACAACATACATACATACTACATGCAAACTACATACAGTCCATTCATACATTACATACAATAGATACATACAGACATACAGTACATATAACATAGATTACATACTCACCATTACTTGTCATTTTGATCCCTGAAGCCAGTGTCACCTGTAAAAAATATTAAAATAACAAACAACCAATATACTCCCTGTCCGCAGAAATCCACGAATGTCCCACAACGATCTCCCATGGAGAACGACAGCATCAGCTTGACAAAGACCCACTAGGGTCGAAACGTTGCTATCATGGCTGAATAAATTCACTGGTTTTTGGTCTATACACCTGGATGGAGCGCTGTCTATTTTTACTTTTAGCATCAGCTGATGCGACCGCTCTCCAGGAGCTCCAGGAACACAATGACGGGAGGAAGTTATCCTTCTGCACTGTATTCCTCTGTTGCTGTAAAAATAAATAGTCCCTAGTCTCACTTTTGCCATTGCTGTCTGAGAAATTTTCCCACGCAGCAATTGCCATAAAATAAGACTTTGAACTATAGTAACCTCAGTGATGCACTGCAGGAGCCATTGTCTCCTGTCAGTGTGTCACTGAGGGTCCTATAGAGCAGAGACATCACCCAATGTCACTGTTCTATAGGGGAGATCGTAGTGGGACACTCATTATTAATTGGACTACGGCGGACAGGTAATTAATATACAGTTTATTATTTTACGTTCTTTGCAGGCGCTGAAGTATGGTGAGTATGGTTAAATGAAGAATATTGAAATACTTTTTTCCTAATGTGTGCGTGTTTTATTAACCCTTTATTACTATTGGATTAATAATGGATAGGTGTCTTATTGACGCCTCTCCGTTATTAACCCAGCTTAATGTCACCTTGCAAAAGCAAGGTGACATTAACTCCTTATTACCCCATATCCCACCGCTACACGGGAGTGGGAAGAGAGGGGCTAAGAGCCGGAATTGCCGCATCTTACAGATGCACCATTTCTGGGATGGCTGCGGAATGGTATGTGTAGCCGGGGGGCAATATCCATGGCCCCTCTCTAGGCTATGAATATCAGCCCGCAGCTGTCTGCGTAGCCTTTCTGGCTATAAAATATAGGGGGGCCACACATCATTTTTTCATAGCCAGTAAAGGCTACGCAGACAGCTGCGGGCTGATATTCATAGCAGGCTACAAATATTGGCCGTCGGCTTTCCCCCTCTGGCGCAGAAAATTGCGCTGGAGCCCACGCCGTTTTTTCAGTTTTTTTTTAACTAAACGCTCATTAAGGCCTCTTTCACAATTGCATTGGTTCGGGTCTGTCGCTATACGTCCGGCCGACGTACCGAAGCACGTTGTGAAATTTGTGCACGACGTGGGCAGCGGATGCAGTTTTCAACGCATTCGCTGCCCATTCTGAAGTCCAGGGAGGATGAAGCGGAGTTTCAGCCGCGCATGCGTGGTAGAAAATGGTGAACATGACGGACAAAAAAACGTTCACTTGAATGTTTTTTCGTGCCGACGGTCCGCCAAAACGGATCCGTTGAACAACGGACGCAATGTGTGGCCACCCGTCGCGATCCTTCACTAATACAAGTCTATGGGTAAAAAACACATCCTGCAAGCACATTTGCAGGATCCGTTTTTTCCCAAAGCGACGGATTGCTAAAAACGCAAGTGTGAAAGTAGCCTTAGAAACATCGGCCTTTCTATTATATATCTATGGAAATATCTATCTATAGATATATTTATAGATAGATATATCTATAGATACATAGCTGTATCTATCCATAGACAACTTCACTTCTCCAACAAGAACAACCAAGTGACCGGCACTGAACCACGCTGACAACCGATGGAAACTCCGCAACTGTGATCTATTAAGCAGGACGAGTGAGGTCTCCACATGAATGAGGGGAGGTGCTATGCATATGCAAGAAATAGTCCAATATCATTTCATAAGCAGGAAAAGAATGCAGCACTCACCCACGATCTTCATGAAACAAGTGTGTCCTTTATTCAGCGAAAACAGCTTTACAGGACATAACGCGGCATCGGCAGGAGAGTGTTAGGGAGCGGGAGTGAACAGAGACCGGACGACGGCCGTTTCGCGCTGCTGCGCTTCTACGGGTCCATGTGTATCTATCCATATATCTGGCTGCTTTCACACATCAGGTTTTTGCCGTCAGGCACAATCCTGCGAGTTTTGAAAAAAAACGCTGAAAAAAACTGATCCGGCAAAAAAAAACGGATCCGGCGGAAAAAAACGGATCCTGCGGGAAAAAAACGGATCTGGCAGAAAAAAAGACCCGTTTTTTTTCAAAACTTGATGGATTGTGCCTGACGGCAAAAACCTGATGTGTGAAAGCAGCCAGATATATGGATAGATACATCTATGTATCTATAGATATATCTATCTATAAATATATTTATAGATAGATATATCCATAGATATATAATAGAAAGGCCGATGTTTCTAAGGCTACTTTCACACATGCGTTTTTAGCAATCCGTCGTTTTGGGGAAAAAACGGATCCTACAAATGTGCTCGCAGGATACGTTTTTTACCCATAGACTTGTATTAGCGACGGATCACGACGGATGGCCACACGTCGCGTCCGTCGTGCAATGGATACGTCGTGTTTCTGTGAACCATCGGCACGAAAAAACAATCAAGTGAACTTTTTTGTCCGTCGCGTCTGCCATTTTCTACCACGCATGTGCGGAAGAAACTCCGCCCCCTCCTCCCCGGACTTCAGAATGGGCAGCGGATGCATTGAAAAACTGCATCCGCTGCCCTCATCGTGCACAAATTTCACAATGTGCATCGGTACGTCGGCCCGATGCCTACCAACGGACCCGTACCGACGCAAGTGTTAAAGATTCCTTAATGAGCGTTGAATTTAAAAAAAAAAAACGGCGTGGGCTCCCGCGCAATTTTCTGCGCCAGAGGGGGAAAGCCGACGGCCGGGGGCCAATATTTGTAGCCTGCTATGAATATCAGCCCGCAGCTGTCTGCGTAGCCTTTACTGGCTATTAAAATAGGGGAACCCCCCCAAAAAAAATGACGTGGGGTCCCCCTATATTTTATAGCCAGAAAGGCTACACAGACAGCTGTGGGCTGATATTCATAGCCTAGAGAGGGGCCATGGATATTGCCCCCCCCGGCTACAAATACCAGTCCGCAGCCGCCAAAGAAATGGCGCAGCTGTGAGATGCGCCAATTCCGGCACTTAGCCCCTCTCTTCTCACTCCCGTGTAGCAGTGGGATATGGGGTAATAAGGGGTTAATGTCACCTTGCTATTGTAAGGTGACATTAAGCCGGGTTAATAACGGAGAGGCGTCAATAAGACGCCTATCCATTATTAATCCAATAGTAATAAAGGGTTAATAAAACACGCACACATTAGGAAAAACGTATTTTAATATTCTTGATTTAACCATACTTGCCATACTTCAGCGCCTGCACAAAACATAAAAAAATAAACCGTATACTACCTGTCCGCCGTAGTCCAATTAATAACGAGTGTCCCACGACGATCTCCCCTATAGAACAGTGACATCGGGTGATGTCACTGCTCTATAGGACCCTCAGTGACACACTGACAGGAGACAATGGCTCCTGCAGTGCATCATTGAGGTTACTATAGTTCAAAGTCTCACTTTATGGCAATTGCTGCTTGGGAAAATTTCACAGCAATGGCAAAAGTGAGACTAGGGACTATTTTTTTACAGTGGAGGAGGAATACAGTGCAGAAGGATACCTTCCTCCTGTCATTGGATTCCTGGAGCCCCTGGAGAGCGGTCGCATCAGCTGATGCTGCCGTTCTCCACAGGAGATCATCGTGAGACACTTGTGGATTTCTGCGGACAGGGAGTATATTGGTTGTTTGTTATTTTAATCCTTTTTACAGATGACACTGGCTTCGGGAATCAAAATGACAAGTAATGGTGAGTATGTAATCTATATTATATGTACTGTATGTCTGTATGTATGTATTGTATGTAATGTATGAATGTACTGTATGTAGTATATATGTAGTATGTATGTAGTATGTATGTAGTGTGTTTGTAGTATGTAGTATGTATGTAGTATGAATGTAGTATGTATTTAGTATGTAATATGTATGTAGTATGTATGTAGTTTTTTTTTTTACATTCTACACATTAGCCGGATGATGGGACTACTACTGTCCCATCATTGGCTAAGGTGTCAATCACTATCACTGTAGCAGGCATCGTTCGATGGGACTTGTAGTCCCATCGGACGATGCCTGCACACACGCACAGAGCCCCAGCAGCCCTCACAGAGCCCCGGCAGCCCTCACAGAGCACTGGCAGCCCGCACAGAGCCCCGGCAGGACCATACAGAGCCCCGGCAGGCCCGTACAGACCCCCGGCATGCCCGCACAGACCCCGGCAGGCCCGCACAGACCCCCGGCAGCCCGCACAGACCCCCGGCAGCCCAACACAGAGCCCCGGCAGGCTGTACAGACCCCCGGCAGGCCCGCACAGACCCCCGGCAGCCCGCACAGACCCCCGGCAGGCAAGCACAGACCCCCGGCAGCCCACACAGACTCCCGGCCAGCACGCACAGACCCCCGGCAGGCCCACACAGACCCCCCACGGTCACGCACAGACCCCTGCCCACACATGCAGTCTCCACCCACGCACCACCCACACTCCATTATAGTGCATCATTGCACAATGGGAACTTCCGATTCCGGTATCCGATATCGCAAAAGTATCGGAACTCAGTATCGGAATTCCGATACAGCAAATATCGGCCGATACCCGATATTTGCAGTATCGGAATGCTCAACACTAATAGTTACATAGGTTCACAAAAGACCTAGATCCATCAAGTTACATAGTAACATAGTAACATAGTTAGTAAGGCCGAAAAAAGACATGTGTCCATCCAGTTCAGCCTATATTCCATCATAATAAATCCCCAGATCTACGTCCTTCTACAGAACCTAATAATTGTATGATACAATATTGTTCTGCTCCAGGAAGACATCCAGGCCTCTCTTGAACCCCTCGACTGAGTTCGCCATCACCACCTCCTCAGGCAAGCAATTCCAGATTCTCACTGCCCTAACAGTAAAGAATCCTCTTCTATGTTGGTGGAAAAACCTTCTCTCCTCCAGACGCAAAGAATGCCCCCTTGTGCCCGTCACCTTCCTTGGTATAAAGAGATCCTCAACGAGATATTTGTATTGTCCCCTTATATACTTATACATGGTTATTAGATCGCCCCTCAGTCGTCTTTTTTCTAGACTAAATAATCCTAATTTCGCTAATCTATCTGGGTATTGTAGTTCTCCCATCCCCTTTATTAATTTTGTTGCCCTCCTTTGTACTCTCTCTAGTTCCATTATATCCTTCCTGAGCACCGGTGCCCAAAACTGGACACAGTACTCCATGTGCGGTCTAACTAGGGATTTGTACAGAGGCAGTTTAATGTTCTCATCATGTGCATCCAGACCTCTTTTAATGCACCCCATGATCCTGTTTGCCTTGGCAGCTGCTGCCTGGCACTGGTTGCTCCAGGTAAGTTTATCATTAACTAGGATCCCCAAGTCCTTCTCTCTGTCAGATTTACCCAGTGGTTTCCCGTTAAGTGTGTAATGGTGATATTGATTCCTTCTTCCCATGTGTATAACCTTACATTTATCATTGTTAAACCTCATCTGCCACCTTTCAGCCCTAGTTTCCAACTTATCCAGATCCATCTGTAGCAGAATACTATCTTCTCTTGTATTAACTGCTTTACATAGTTTTGTATCATCTGCAAATATCGATATTTTACTGTGTAAACCTTCTACCAGATCATTAATGAATATGTTGAAGAGAACAGGTCCCATTACCGACCCCTGCGGTACCCCACTGGTCACAGCGACCCAGTTAGAGACTATACCATTTATAACCACCCTCTGCTTTCTATCACTATGCCAGTTACTAACCCATTTACACACATTTTCCCCCAGACAAAGCATTCTCATTTTGTGTACCAACCTCTCGTGCGGCACGGTATCAAACGCTTTGGAAAAATCGAGATATACCACATCCAATGACTCACCGTGGTCCAGCCTATAGCTTACCTCTTCATAAAAACTGATTAGATTGGTTTGACAGGAGCGATTTCTCATAAACCCATGCTGATATGGAGTTAAACAGTTATTCTCATTGAGATAATCCAGAATAACATCCCTCAGAAACCCTTCAAATATTTTACCAACAATAGAGGATAGACTTACTGGCCTATAATTTCCAGGTTCACTTTTAGAGCCCTTTTTGAATATTGGCACCACATTTGCTATGCGCCAGTCCTGCGGAACAGACCCCGTCGCTATAGAGTCCCTAAAAATAAGAAATAATGGTTTATCTATTACATTACTTAGTTCTCTTAGTACTCGTGGGTGTATGCCATCCGGACCCGGAGATTTATCTATTTTA
Source organism: Ranitomeya imitator (assembly GCF_032444005.1). Classification (NCBI taxonomy): domain Eukaryota; kingdom Metazoa; phylum Chordata; class Amphibia; order Anura; family Dendrobatidae; genus Ranitomeya; species Ranitomeya imitator. The sequence goes on from NC_091284.1 coordinate 178,131,394, forward strand.
ATCTTATTTAGCCGGTTTCGCACCTCTTCTTGGGTTAGATTGGTGACCCTTAATATAGGGTTTTCATTGTTTCTTGGGATTTCACCTAGCATTTCATTTTCCACCGTGAATACCATGGAGAAGAAGGTGTGTAATATGTTAGCTTTTTCCTCGTCATCAACAACCATTCTTTCCTCACTATTTTTTAAGGGGCCTACATTTTCAGTTTTTATTCTTTTACTATTGATAGGTTGAATAACAGTTTGGGATTAGTTTTACTCTCTTTAGCAATGTGCTTCTCTGTTTCCTTTTTGGCAGCTTTAATTAGTTTTTTAGATAAAGTATTTTTCTCCCTATAGTTTTTTAGAGCTTCAATGGTGCCATCCTGCTTTAGTAGTGCAAATGCTTTCTTTTTACTGTTAATTGCCTGTCTTACTTCTTTGTTTAGCCACATTGGGTTTTTCCTATTTCTAGTCCTTTTATTCCCACAAGGTATAAACCGCTTACAGTGCCTATTTAGGATGTTCTTAAACATTTTCCATTTATTATCTGTATTCTTATTTCTGAGGATATTGTCCCAGTCTACCAGATTAAGGGTGTTAGGTCTCGAGTTCCCGCTTCTGCACAGGGGGAATCTCGAGCCATCTCCGCTGCGGTCTCCCATTCTTATCCAGCCGCAGTGGAGTCTGCTCAGCAGGGACGTCGGTCCCAGCGTCTTGCTCAGTCTCACGCTGTACAAAGAGTTACTGCTGCTTCTTCAGCTTCTGCCATTAAAGTCAGTGCTGGTCAGCAGCGAGCGGACTTCTCTGGGACTAAGTCCTTGTCTGCACACACTGAGCATGCCCAGGGCAAGATCTCCCATTGGAGATCGAGGGTCATGTGCTCAGGCTCTGCAGCACATTCCATTGGTCCTCTTGGCAGGTCTTGGAAGGGCAAAGTTTCTGTGGCCACTTCCTGTGCTGCAACTATATAAACTGCGCATGACCGCACGGCCATGCGCTAGTGTACAATTGTTAATGTGTGTATGTTGTGAGTGCAAGTCGTCCTTGGATACCCCTACCCTATTGAATGTCTGTTCGCGGAAGGTGTATGGTTGCTATCTAGCGCCCGACTTAGCCTACAGCACGAATCACACATTACAGCGTCCAGTTGCTGTGACCGCCAGTACGGCGCCGTGCACTTCCTCTGTGCTTTCCTTACCCAAGCCTGGGTGGTTAGTGGCGTGCGGCACCGCATGCACTCTTGTGCCTTAAAATCGTTATTTGGTTTCCTTACACACCCAGTTGCGGTGTTATGCCAGCAAGGGTCTAATCGGACTTCAATCCTAGTTGGGGTTGAGTTCGCTGACTACTTACTCGCGCTCTATGTGCGGTACCGCGGTCCTGTGACGCAACAGGATCGCTTCCTTCACGTTGGGTGAAGATTAACCCACGTGTGTATACTTATGAGTACCGCCATATAGTCCGTCGTTACTTGGCAGCAGGTTCCATCTCTGCACGGTGGACCCCGGGCTGCGAACATACTCTATCTGTCTTAATATTTGGTGCGTTCCGCTAGCCCTAACATTACACTAGCGCCAGGGTCTGGCTAGTAATGACGGACAAACAGCAATCCTTGCGGTATATCCAGCAGCTGGAGGGTAGGTTGGCGGCTCTTGAGAGCGCAACCTCAGCTGTGGATGTTACCGCAGTTGCTGTACAGGCTGCTAGCGTGGCTGCAGCAACCCTGTCCATTGCCACCCCTGCTCCGACATTTTCTCGCCTCCCGCTGCCAGAAAAATTTTCTGGTGATAGCAAGTTTTGTAGGGGATTTGTGAGTCAGTGCTCTATTCACCTCGAGCTCCTGGCTGCACGTTTTCCCACAGAGCGGGCTAAGGTGGGATTTATAGTGTCTCTTTTGTCGGACAGGGCGTTGGAATGGGCTACGCCGCTGTGGGAGCGTGGCGATCATGTGGTGCAGAGTGCTCCGCTGTTTCTGAGCACTCTGAAACAGGTCTTTTTAGGACCTCAAGTCACCCATGATACGGCGCTCCAACTGCTGACATTAACTCAGGGTGAGTCCTTGGTCAGTCAATTCGCCGTCCAATTCCGCACTTTAGCTTCTGAGCTGGATTGGTCGGATAAAGCTCTTATCCCCATATTTTGGAGGGGCCTGGCTGACCACGTTAAGGACGCTCTGGCCACTAGGGAGATTCCTGCCACACTGGAGGAGTTAATAACTGTCTCCACTCGAATTGACCTCCGTTTTAACGAGGTTAGAGCGAGCCCAGTGTAGGCAGAGGTTTCGGCTGGCTCCTACCTTCGTCAAACCTGTGGAATCTCCGGTCCTGGTTCCTGAGTCACATGAGGCCAGGGAAGTGTCACAAGCGGGATCTTAGTCCCGCACCGCTTGTGCACTCAAGGTCTGTCATGTTTGCCAGCAGTCAGGACATCTAGCCACCAGATGTTCTCAGCGATTGAGGAAACATCAGCGTTTAGTGGCAGTAGGTGGAGGTACACTAAACACGGCGACGTTTGCCTCTAAATTGTCCTTTAAGGGGACAATTACTATAGGCTCATTCTCCCACTCAGTAGAGCTCTGCGTGGATTCTGGGGCGGAGGGCAATTTTATGTCTTCTGCCTTCGCCCAACGTCACGCAATACCCCTGGTTATGCTAGCTCAACCAGTAACGGTACGAGTGGTGAATGGGTCGGCACTGCCCTCACAGATAACACACCAGACCATCCCTTTTACTCTGTCCATGTCGCCATCTCATCAGGAGATTATATCTCTGCTCGTCATTCCTGAGGGAATTGATGAGGTCCTGTTGGGAATACCTTGGCTACGGTACCACTCTCCTCATATCGAGTGGTCCTCTGGCAGAATCCTGGGATGGGGCGAATCTTGTGGGGGTAGGTGTCAGAGGGAGTGCGTTCAGGTTGCTACTACAGAGGTACCCGCAGATCTTGCCTCTCTCCCCAAGCAGTATTGGTCTTATGCAGACGTGTTCTCCAAAAAGGCGGCGGAGATCCTTCTGTCCCATCGCCCCTATGACTGTCCTATTGATCTCTTGCCTGGTGCTGAGCCTCCCCAGGGTCGAGTCTATCCGCTATCTCTCCCGGAGACGGAGGCAATGTCACAGTACATCCAGGAAAATCTGGCAAGAGGATTCATTAGGAAGTCAGTGTCACCTGCTGGGGCAGGGTTCTTCTTCGTGCAGAAGAAGAATGGAGAATTGCGTCCATGCATAGACTACAGGGGTCTTAACGCCATCACCGTTAAGAACAAGTATCCTTTGCCCTTGATATCAGAGCTCTTCGATAGGCTTCGGGGAGCAAGGGTATTTACTAAACTAGATCTGCGGGGTGCTTACAACCTGATTCGCATCCGTGAGGGGGACGAATGGAAGACGGCTTTTAACACCAGGGATGGGCACTATGAATATCTGGTGATGCCCTTCGGGCTCTGTAATGCCCCAGCCGTTTTCCAAGACTTTGTGAACGATATCTTCCGGGATATGCTTTCCACCTCGGTCGTAGTCTATCTGGATGATATTCTCATCTACTCTCCAGATATTGACTCCCACCGGAGAGATGTTTGCAAAGTCTTCGACCTCCTACGGGCAAACTCCCTCTATGCCAAGTTGGAGAAGTGTATGTTTGAGCAGGAGACCTTTCCTTTCCTAGGCTACATCATCTCTGCCCAGGGATTGGCTATGGATCCTGCGAAACTACAGGCTGTGATGGACTGGCAGGAACCCCATTCTCTTAAAGCGGTGCAGCGCTTTATGGGGTTCATTAATTATTATCGCCAGTTCATTCCGCACTTCTCAACTTTGGTAGCTCCCTTGGTTGCCCTCACCAAGAAGGGGGCGAATCCCAAATTGTGGTCTGAGGAGGTCTCCAAGGCCTTTAACTCTATAAAGTCACACTTCGCTAGCGCTCCCATCCTACATCGCCCCGATGTTGATAAGCCATTTATCATGGAGGTGGATGCCTCTTCTGTTGGTGCTGGAGCAGTCCTCTTCCAAAAGGATGCTAAAGGTCGGAAGCATCCTTGCTTCTTTTTCTCCAAGACCTTCTCACCAGCAGAGAGGAATTATTCCATCGGGGACAGGGAGTTGCTAGCCATGAAGTTGGCTTTCTCGGAGTGGAGACATCTCTTGGAGGGTGCACGTTTTCCCTTCCAAGTCTTCACAGACCATAAAAATTTGGTGTACCTGCAGACAGCCCAGCGGTTGAATTCTCGCCAGGCCAGATGGTCCTTATTCTTCTCCCGGTTTCATTTCACCCTCCATTTTCTTTCTGGGGAGAAGAACATTCGGGCCGACGCTCTCTCTCGCTCCGTTGTGTCATCTGCGGAGGAGGAGGAGGAGCCTCGGCTTATTGTCCCCACCGAGAGCTTGAGAACTGTGGCCCCGGTTTCGCTAGAGTCTGTGCCCCCGGGCAAGACTTTTGTTCCATCCAATTTGCGACCGGAGGTTCTCTCTTGGGCACACTCGTCCAGGGTGGGTGCACATTTTGGTACCAAAAGGACATCTGAGTTACTGGCGAGGACGTACTGGTGGCCGCATATGGCTCGTGATGTCGCAGAGTATGTTCGGGCGTGTGTCTCTTGCGCCAAGAACAAGACTCCTCGGCAACGGCCAGCTGGTTTGCTTTATCCTCTGCCGGTGGCGGACAGGCCCTGGGAGATGGTCGGGATGGACTTTGTGGTGGGCTTACCCAAGTCTCGTAACTGCACCATTATCTGGGTGATCACCAACCATTTTTCCAAAATGGTGCACTTGGTGCCTCTTCCACGGCTACCTTCTGCACAGGCGTTGGCTGTCTTGTTCGTCAAGCATATCTTTCGCCTACACGGTATGCCAGACAAAATTGTTAGTGACCGGGGTCCCCAGTTTGCGTCTCGATTCTGGAGAGAGCTTTGTCGTCTACTCAGTATTGAGTTGAATCTCTCTTCGGCATATTATCCCGAGACGAATGGGTTGGTAGAGAGGGCCAACCAGACCTTGGTCACATATTTACGACATTTTGTTTCTGCCAGGCAGGATGACTGGGCATCCTTGCTACCGTGGGCAGAGTTTGCACTTAACAATGCCGTAGCCGACTCTACCGGTCAGACTCCATTCCTCCTAAATTACGGCCAGCATCCGCGTGTTCCTGTGCCCATGCCTGTGTCTTCTGCTGACCCCAGGGTGGCAGACTGGGCTGTGGAGGCACGGGACATTTGGGACCACACACAGGATGCCATTCGGGCCTCCAAGGAGAGAATGAGGTCCTCCGCCGATGTTCATCGGCGTCCCGCTCCGACCTTTGCTCCTGGCGACTTGGTGTGGCTCTCCGCCCGTAACATCAGGCTGCGAGTTGAGTCCACTAAGTTTGCTCCTCGCTACTTGGGTCCCTTCAAGGTTCTCGAACAGGTTAATCCTGTGGTCTACCGGTTGGCTCTTCCTCCACGCTTGGGTATCACCGACACCTTTCATGTGTCCCTCTTGAAACCCGTATACATGTCCCGGTTTTCCGAGTCATCTGCCGGGACATCGGGTTCGTCTACGGACGATTACGAGGTGAACGCTATTTTGGGGTGCAAGGTGGTACGCGGCAAAAAGTTCTATCTGGTGGATTGGAAGGGTTATGGACCAGAGGACAGGTCATGGGAGCCTGCTGAAAACATTCGGGCCCCACAGCTCATTGCTGCCTTCAAGCGTAGCGAGGCCCAAGGAGGGGGGGGCCCTAGGAGGGGAGGTAATGTTAGGTCTCGAGTTCCCGCTTCTGCACAGGGGGAATCTCGAGCCATCTCCGCTGCGGTCTCCCATTCTTATCCAGCCGCAGTGGAGTCTGCTCAGCAAGGACGTCGGTCCCAGCGTCTTGCTCAGTCTCACGCTGTACAGAGAGTTACTGCTGCTTCTTCAGCTTCTGCCATTAAAGTCAGTGCTGGTCAGCAGCGAGCGGACTTCTCTGGGACTAAGTCCTTGTCTGCACACACTGAGCATGCCCAGGGCAAGATCTCCCGTTGGAGATCGAGGGTCATGTGCTCAGGCTCTGCAGCACATTCCATTGGTCCTCTTGGCAGGTCTTGGAAGGGCAAAGTTTCTGTGGCTACTTCCTGTGCTGCAACTATATAAACTGCGCATAACCGCACGGCCATGCGCTAGTGTACAATTGTTAATGTGCGTATGTTGTGAGTGCAAGTCGTCCTTGGATACCCCTACCCTATTGAATGGCTGTTCACGGAAGGTGTATGGTTGCTATCTATCGCCCGACTTAGCCTACAGCACGAATCACACATTACAGCGTCCAGGTGCTGTGACCGCCAGTACGGCGCCGTGCACTTCCTCTGTGCTTTCCTTACCCAAGCCTGGGTGGTTAGTGGCGTTCGTCAGTGCGGCACCGCAGGCACTCTTGTGCCTTAAAATCATTATTTGGTTTCCTTACACACCCAGTTGCGGTGTTATGCCAGCAAGGGTCTAATCGGACTTCAATCCTAGTTGGGGTTGAGTTCGCTGACTACTTGCTCGCGCTCTATGTGCGGTACCGCGGTCCTGTGACGCAACAGGATCGCTTCCTTCACGTTGGGTGAAGTTTAACCTACGTGTGTATACTTATGAGTACCGCCATATAGTCCGTCGTTACTTGGCAGCAGGTTCCATCTCTGCACGGTGGACCCCGGGCTGCGAACGCACCATACTCTATCTGTCTTAATATTTGGTGCGTTCCGCTAGCCCTAACAAAGGGCATCTCTAAGCTGGTCAAACTTTGCCTTCCTAAAGTTCAGTGTTCTTGTGACTCCCTGACAAGTCCCCCTAGTGAAAGACAGGTGAAACTGCACAATATCGTGGTTGCTATTTCCTAGATGCCCGACCACCTGCAGATTTGTTATTCTGTCAGGTCTATTAGATAGTATTAGGTCTAAAAGTGCTGCTCCTCTGGTTGGATTCTGCACCAATTGTGAAAGATAATTTTTCTTGGTTATTAGCAGAAACCTGTTGCCTTTATGGGTTTCTGTTTCCCAGTTAATATCCGGGTAGTTAAAGTCCCCCATAACCAGGACCTCATTATGGGTTGCAGCTTCATCTATCTGCTTTAGAAGTAGACTTTCCATGATTTCTGTTATATTTGGGGGTTTGTAACAGACCCCAATGAGAATTTTGTTACCATTTTTCCCTCCATGAATTTCGACCCATATGGACTCGATATCCTCATTCCCTTCGCTAATATCCTCCCTTAAAGTGGACTTTAGACAAGACTTTACATAGAGACAAACCCCTCCTCCTCTCCGATTTTTACGATCCTTTCTAAACAGACTGTAACCCTGTAAGTTAACTGCCCAGTCATAGCTTTCATCTAACCATGTCTCGGTTATTCCCACTATGTCAAAGTTACCTGTAGATATTTCTGCTTCTAGTTCTTCCATCTTGTTTGTCAGGCTTCTGGCGTTTGCGAGCATGCAGTTTAGAGGATTTTGTTTTGTTCCAATCTCCTCGCTGTGGATTGTTTTAGAAATGTTCTTACCTCCCTTCTGAGTATGTTTTCCTGAGTCTTCTTTGTTCGAGTCTAATGTTTTTCTTCCCGTCCCCTCTTCTTCTAGTTTAACGCCCTCCTGATGAGTGTAGCGAGTTTTCTGGCGAATGTGTGTTTCCCAGGTTTGTTGAGGCGTAGTCCGTCTCTGGCGAGGAGTCCATCGTACAAGTAATTCACACCGTGGTCCAGGAATCCGAATCCTTGTTGTCTGCACCATTGTCTTAGCCAGTTGTTCACATCAAGGATCCTGTTCCATCTCCTGGTGCCATGCCCGTCTACTGGAAGGATAGAAGAAAAAACTACCTGTGCATCCAGTTCCTTTACTTTCTTCCCCAACTCTTCAAAGTCCTTGCAGATTGTCGGTAGGTCCTTCCTTGCCGTGTCATTGGTGCCAACATGTATCAGAAGAAATGGGTGGACGTCCTTGGAGCTGAAGAGCTTTGGTATCCTATCGGTCACATCCTTGATCATCGCACCTGGAAGGCAGCATACTTCTCTTGCGGGTTATGTCCGGTCTGCAGATGGCTGCTTCTGTGCCTCTCAGTAGTGAGTCTCCCACCACCACCACTCTTCGTTGCTTCTTGGCTGTACTTTTTGCTGTCACTTGTTGCTGTGTGCCCTTTTCTTTTTTGTTTGCTGGTATTGCTCCATCCTTAGGTGTGCCATCTTCATCCTCTACAAAGATTTGATATCGGTTCTTCAGTTGTGTGGTTGGTGATTTCTCCATGGTCTTCTTGCTTCTTTTGGTCACATGCTTCCACTCATCTGCTTTTGGAGGTTCTCTGACACTTTTTTCACCTTGTGTGACCAGTAGAGATGCTTCTGTTCTGTCTAGGAAGTCTTCATTCTCTTTGATGAGTTTCAAAGTTGCTATTCTTTCTTCCAGACCCCGCACCTTTTCTTCTAAAAGGGCCACTAGTCTACACTTCTGACAGGTGAAATTGGATTCTTCTTCTGGTCGATCTCTGAACATGTAGCACATGCTGCAGCTCACCATGTAGGTTGTCACATCTGCCATGTTGCTCCTAGATGCTGCTGACTTACTGTGTGTTTTCCTTCTTGTGTAATCAACTCAGCGAAGCTTTCTTGCAATAATGTCCTACAGGCAAAAATTCGCACGCCGTAAGGCGCGCGGTTTGGTGATGCTTTCCAAGCACCTGGTCCCGGCTGTACCCAACGATCTTCTTGCTGAGGGAGACTCTCTTGGAATATGCAAATTATCCCCCTCAAGCTTGAATCCCTGGAGAATGTTCAAACTTTCTCCACCAAATGTTCATTTTGTCACTGAATTAACTTTAACTCCCAATGTTATGTGTATTGAGGGAATCATCCGATCCTTTTTTAAAAGCTATTATAGTGTCTGCCACAACGACCTCTTGTTGTAGGGAATTTCACATTCTGAGTGATCTAACTGTAAAGGACCCTTTCCTATTTAGCTGTCGGAATCACCTTTCTTTCACCCTAAATGAGTGCCCCCTGGGCCCTGGTATGGTCCTTGGAGGGACAAAATCGTGCGCCTGTTCTTTGCACTGACCTCACAAATATTTATACATGTAAATGAGATCCCCTCTGTGGCATCTTTTTTCTAAGCTAAACAAGCACAATATTTCCAACCTCTCATCATATTAGAGGCCTTCCATCCCTTGTAATAATCTAGTTGCCCGCATTAAGGCTAAGTGCACACGTTGCAGAATTGCCGCAGAAATTTCCGCAGCAATTCCTGCAGCGGGCATATCGCATGTGGAATTGTCATGAGTTTTCCCGCTAAACACTAGCATTTTGCAAGTGTAATTAGCTTGCAGAATGTTAGCGTTTTCCAAGCGATCTGTAGAGCATCGCTTGGAAAACTGATTGACAGGTTGGTCACACTTGTCAAACATAGTGTTTGACAAGTGTGACCAACATTTTACTGCATAGGCAGCATCAATAGTAAAAGATAGAATGTTAAAAATAATAAAAAAAATAAAAAATCATGATATTCTCACCTTCAGGCGTCCCCCGGCAGGATTCCTGTTCCTCGCGATGCTCCGCTCTGTTATGGCTGGCAATCAGGCAACACAGCGTGCAGTAATCAGCGCACATACAGAGATCTGGCAATAACCAAAAACAATAGGACGAGCTCTGAGACGTGGAATCTCTGTAGACTGCAGTACCTGATCTATCCTCACACAACTGGAAGCAGCAGTGGATTGCGCCTATCCACTACCTATGCAACTCGGCACTGCCTGAGGAGCTGACTAGCCTGAAGATAGAAATACAAGCCTGACTTACCTCAGAGAAATACCCCAAAGGAATAGGCAGCCCCCCACATATAATGACTGTTAGCAAGATGAAAAGACAAACGTAGGAATGAAATAGATTCAGCAAAGTGAGGCCCGATATTCTAGACAGAGCGAGGATAGCAAAGAGAACTATGCAGTCTACAAAAAACCCTAAAACGAAAACCACGCAAAGGGGCAAAAAGACCCACCGTGCCGAACTAACAGCACGGCGGTGCACCCCTTTGCTTCTCAGAGCTTCCAGCAAAAGATAATAACAAGCTGGACAGAAAAAACAGAAAACAAACTAGAAGCACTTATCTAGCAGAGCAGCAGGCCCAAGGAAAGATGCAGTAGCTCAGATCCAACACTGGAACATAGACAAGGAGCAAGGAAGACAGACTCAGGTGGAGTTAAATAGCAAGGCAGCCAACGAGCTCACCAAAACACCTGAGGGAGGAAGCCCAGAGACTGCAATACCACTTGTGACCACAGAAGTGAACTCAGCCACAGAATTCACAACAGTACCCCCCCCTTGAGGAGGGGTCACCGAACCCTCACCAGAACCCCCAGGCCGACCAGGATGAGCCACATGAAAGGCACGAACAAGATCTGGGGCATGGACATCAGAGGCAAAAACCCAGGAATTATCTTCCTGAGCATAACCCTTCCATTTGACCAGATACTGGAGTTTCCGTCTAGAGACACGAGAATCCAAAATCTTCTCCACAATATACTCCAATTCCCCCTCCACCAAAACAGGGGCAGGAGGCTCCACAGATGGAACCATAGGTGCCACGTATCTCCTCAACAACGACCTATGGAATACATTATGTATGGAAAAGGAGTCTGGGAGGGTCAGACGAAAAGACACCGGATTGAGAATCTCAGAAATCCTATACGGACCAATAAAACGAGGTTTAAATTTAGGAGAGGAAACCTTCATAGGTATATGACGAGAAGATAACCAAACCAGATCCCCAACACGAAGTCGGGGTCCCACACGGCGTCTGCGATTAGCGAAAAGCTGAGCCTTCTCCTGGGACAAGGTCAAATTGTCCACTACCTGAGTCCAGATCTGCTGCAACCTGTCCACCACATTATCCACACCAGGACAGTCCGAAGACTCAACCTGTCCTGAAGAGAAACGAGGATGGAACCCAGAATTGCAGAAAAATGGAGAGACCAAGGTAGCCGAGCTGGCCCGATTATTAAGGGCGAACTCAGCCAACGGCAAAAATGACACCCAATCATCCTGGTCAGCGGAAACAAAACATCTCAGATATGTTTCCAAGGTCTGATTGGTTCGTTCGGTCTGGCCATTAGTCTGAGGATGGAAGGCCGAGGAAAAAGATAGGTCAATGCCCATCCTACCACAAAAGGCTCGCCAGAACCTCGAGACAAACTGGGAACCTCTGTCAGAAACAATATTCTCAGGAATGCCATGTAAACGAACCACATGCTGGAAGAACAAAGGCACCAAATCAGAGGAGGAAGGCAATTTAACCAAGGGCACCAGATGGACCATTTTAGAAAAGCGATCACAGACCACCCAAATGACAGACATCTTTTGAGAAACGGGAAGGTCAGAAATGAAATCCATCGAAATATGTGTCCAAGGCCTCTTCGGGACCGGCAAGGGCAAAAGCAACCCACTGGCACGTGAACAGCAGGGCTTAGCCCTAGCACAAATTCCACAGGACTGCACAAAAGCACGCACATCCCGTGACAGAGATGGCCACCAGAAGGATCTAGCAACCAACTCCCTGGTACCAAAGATTCCTGGATGACCGGCCAGCACCGAACAATGAAGTTCAGAGATAACTTTACTAGTCCACCTATCAGGGACGAACAGTTTCTCGGCCGGACAACGATCAGGTTTATTAGCCTGAAATTTCTGCAACACTCTCCGCAAATCAGGGGAGATGGCAGACACAATGACTCCTTCCTTGAGGATACTCGCCGGCTCAGATAACCCCGGAGAGTCGGGCACAAAACTCCTAGACAGAGCATCCGCCTTCACATTTTTAGAGCCCGGAAGGTATGAAATCACAAAATCAAAACGAGCAAAAAACAACGACCAACGGGCCTGTCTAGGATTCAAGCGCTTGGCAGACTCAAGATAAGTAAGGTTCTTATGATCAGTCAAAACCACCACGCGATGCTTAGCACCCTCAAGCCAATGACGCCACTCCTCGAATGCCCACTTCATGGCCAGCAACTCTCGGTTGCCCACATCATAATTACGCTCAGCAGCAGAAAATTTCCTGGAAAAGAAAGCACATGGTTTGAACACTGAGCAACCAGAACCTCTCTGTGACAAAACCGCCCCTGCCCCAATCTCAGAAGCATCAACCTCGACCTGGAACGGAAGAGAAACATCAGGTTGACACAACACAGGGGCACAGCAAAAACGACGCTTCAACTCCTGAAAAGCTTCCACGGCAGCAGAAGACCAATTAACCAAATCAGCACCCTTCTTGGTCAAATCGGTCAATGGTCTGGCAATGCTAGAAAAATTACAGATGAAGCGACGATAAAAATTAGCAAAGCCCAGGAATTTCTGCAAACTTTTTAGAGATGTCGGCTGAGTCCAATCCTGGATGGCCTGAACCTTAACCGGATCCATCTCGATAGTAGAAGGGGAAAAGATGAACCCCAAAAATGAAACTTTCTGCACACCGAAGAGACACTTTGATCCCTTCACGAACAAGGAATTAGCACGCAGTACCTGGAAAACCATTCTGACTTGCTTCACATGAGACTCCCAATCATCTGAGAAGATCAAAATGTCATCCAAGTAAACAATCAAGAATTTATCCAGATACTCACGGAAAATGTCATGCATAAAAGACTGAAAAACAGATGGAGCATTGGCAAGTCCGAACGGCATCACCAGATACTCAAAATGACCCTCGGGCGTATTAAATGCCGTTTTCCATTCATCTCCCTGCCTGATTCTCACCAGATTATACGCACCACGAAGATCAATCTTAGTAAACCAACTAGCCCCCTTAATCCGAGCAAACAAGTCAGAAATCAATGGCAAGGGATACTGAAACTTAACAGTGATCTTATTAAGAAGGCGGTAATCAATACACGGTCTTAGCGAACCATCCTTCTTGGCTACAAAAAAGAACCCTGCTCCCAATGGTGACGACGATGGGCGAATATGTCCCTTCTCCAGGGACTCCTTCACATAACTGCGCATAGCGGTGTGTTCAGGTACGGACAAATTAAATAAACGACCCTTAGGGAATTTACTACCAGGAATCAAATCGATAGCACAATCACAATTCCTATGCGGAGGAAGGGCATCAGACTTGGACTCTTCAAATACATCCTGAAAGTCCGACAAGAACTCTGGGATGTCAGAAGGAATGGATGACGAAATAGACAAAAATGGAACATCACCATGTACTCCCTGACAACCCCAGCTGGTTACCGACATAGAGTTCCAATCCAATACTGGATTATGGGTTTGTAGCCATGGCAACCCCAACACGACCACATCATGCAAATTATGCAGTACCAAAAAGCGAATAACTTCCTGATGTGCAGGAGCCATGCACATGGTCAGCTGGGCCCAGTACTGAGGCTTATTCTTGGCCAGAGGTGTAGCATCAATTCCTCTCAACGGAATAGGACACCGCAAAGGCTCCAAGAAAAATCCACAACGTTTAGCATAATCCAAATCCATCAGATTCAGGGCAGCGCCTGAATCCACAAACGCCATGACAGAATATGATGACAAAGAGCACATTAAGGTAATGGACAAAAGGAATTTGGACTGTACAGTACCAATAACGGCAGAGCTATCGAACCGCCTAGTGCGTTTAGGACAATTAGAAATAGCATGAGTAGAATCACCACAATAGAAACACAGTCTGTTCAGACGTCTGTGTTCGTGCCGTTCTACTTTAGTCATAGTCCTGTCGCACTGCATAGGCTCAGGTTTACTCTCAGACAATACCGCCAGATGGTGCACAGATTTACGCTCGCGCAAGCGACGACCGATCTGAATGGCCAAGGACATAGACTCATTCAAACCAGCAGGCATAGGAAATCCCACCATTACATCCTTAAGAGCTTCAGAGAGACCCTTTCTGAACAAAGCCGCTAGTGCAGATTCATTCCACAGAGTGAGTACTGACCATTTTCTAAATTTCTGACAATATACTTCTACATCATCCTGACCCTGGCATAAAGCCAGCAGATTTTTCTCAGCTTGATCCACTGAATTAGGCTCATCGTAAAGCAATCCCAGCGCCAGGAAAAATGCATCAACATTACTCAATGCAGAATCTCCTGGTGCAAGAGAAAACGCCCAGTCCTGTGGGTCGCCGCGCAAAAAAGAAATAATAATCAAAACCTGTTGAATAGGATTACCAGAAGAATGAGGTTTCAAGGCCAAAAATAGCTTACAATTATTTCTGAAGCTCAGGAACTTAGTTCTGTCACCAAAAAACAAATCAGGAATCGGAATTCTTGGTTCTAGCATCGATTTCTGATCAATAGTATCTTGAATCTTTTGTACATTTACAACGAGATTATCCATTGAGGAGCACAGAGCCTGAATATCCATGTCCACAGCTGTGTCCTGAAGCACTCTAATGTCTAGGGGAAAAAAAAGACTGAAGACAGAGCTAAGAAAAAAAAATGATGTCAGGATTTCTTTTTTCCCTCTATTGGAAATCATTGAAAGGCTCCTTGTACTGTTATGGCTGGCAATCAGGCAACACAGCGTGCAGTAATCAGCGCACATACAGAGATCTGGCAATAACCAAAAACAATAGGACGAGCTCTGAGACGTGGAATCTCTGTAGACTGCAGTACCTGATCTATCCTCACACAACTGGAAGCAGCAGTGGATTGCGCCTATCCACTACCTATGCAACTCGGCACTGCCTGAGGAGCTGACTAGCCTGAAGATAGAAATACAAGCCTGACTTACCTCAGAGAAATACCCCAAAGGAATAGGCAGCCCCCCACATATAATGACTGTTAGCAAGATGAAAAGACAAACGTAGGAATGAAATAGATTCAGCAAAGTGAGGCCCGATATTCTAGACAGAGCGAGGATAGCAAAGAGAACTATGCAGTCTACAAAAAACCCTAAAACGAAAACCACGCAAAGGGGCAAAAAGACCCACCGTGCCGAACTAACAGCACGGCGGTGCACCCCTTTGCTTCTCAGAGCTTCCAGCAAAAGATAATAACAAGCTGGACAGAAAAAACAGAAAACAAACTAGAAGCACTTATCTAGCAGAGCAGCAGGCCCAAGGAAAGATGCAGTAGCTCAGATCCAACACTGGAACATAGACAAGGAGCAAGGAAGACAGACTCAGGTGGAGTTAAATAGCAAGGCAGCCAACGAGCTCACCAAAACACCTGAGGGAGGAAGCCCAGAGACTGCAATACCACTTGTGACCACAGAAGTGAACTCAGCCACAGAATTCACAACACCGCTCCCAGTAATGCTTTGACACATTTCCCCAGATGACATAGCGGTCTCGCGAGACCGCACGTCACCACAGGTCATTTTCGCAATGCATAACTGGGACAGGAGCGTCACGAGGAGTGGGAAAGCTGCGGGGGACGCCGGAAGGTGAGAATATCATGATTTTTTATTTTAATTCTTTTATTTAACAATTATATGGTTCCCAAGGCCTGGAGGAGAGTCCATCCTCACATGATCCCCTTACTTCCTGCATGGTGGGCATAGCCACATGCGGGAAGTAAGCAGATCAATGCATTCTTATGTGTGCGGAATCCCCTCAATTCCGCACAAAGAATGAATATGCTGCATTTTTTTCCGGAATGCAATTCTGCTGCGGAAAAAAATGCAGCATGTGCACAAAAAATGCGGAATGCATTCTAAAAATAGAATGCTTAATGTGAGCATCTTCTTCATGTTTTTATAGTGAAAAAAACATGAACATGTGCACATAGCCTTAAACTTACTAATTTCTGAATGTCCTTTTTTAAATGTGAAGCCCAGAACAATATCCCATATTCTAGATGTGGCCTCAGAAGTAATTTATAAAGGGGTAACAATACATTGGGATCGCAGGATTTTTTTCTCTCTTTTTATACACCTTAAAATCTTGTTTGCTTTTGCAGCTTCCACTTGACATTGAGTACTGCTGCTCAGCTTACTTGTAACCAGAATACCCAAGTCCTTCCCCTGTTCGGTAGTTCCAAGTACAATCCCATTTAATGTATATGCAGCAATAGAATTACTCCGTCCTAGGTGCATTACTCTACATTTATCTACATTAAACCTCATTTGCCAAGTTTTTGCCCATTCAGACATCTTATCTATATCATTTTGCAAAATTGTACTGTCAAAGTCAGATTTTAGTATCCTACATAGTTTGGTGTTGTCAGCAAAGACTGACACTTTACTCTCAATCCCATCCAAAAGTTCAATGGTTAAAAAGAATCGGTCCTAGCACCAATCCCTTCGGTACCCCACTGCTGACTATATCCCTTTTAGAAAATATACCATTTATGATGACTCTGTTTCCTATCATTTAACCAATTCCTTACCCATCTGATAATAGTTTCCCAAATCAGTGCCTTTGTAACTTCAGTATAAGGCTGCTATGTGGTACAGTATCAAATGCCTTTGCAAATTCCAAATAAATGACAGCAGTTGTATTACCAACATCCAGTTTTGCATTTAACTCCTCATAAAAACCCAACACGTTAGCTATAACCTATCTTTCATGAATACATCTCTGTAATGCCCTCAAAAATTTTGCACATTACTGATGTCAGGCTTAATGGATGTTAGTTGCCTGGCTCCACTTTTTTTACCTTTCTTAAATATCGGTACCACATCAGCCATCCTCCAATCCTGTGGCACCACCCCTGTTACAAGAGAGTCTAAGGGTACTTTCACACTAGCGTTTTTTTAAATCCGTCACAATGCGTCGTTTTGCAGAAAAAACGCATCCTGCAAAAGTGCTTGCAGGATGCGTTTTTTCCCCATACACTTCTATTGACAACGCATTTGCGACGGATTTGCACACTTCGCATCCGTCTTGCGACGAATGCGTCGTGCTTTGGCGGACCGTCGGGAGAAAAAAAACCCTACATGTAATGTTTTTTTCTCCCGACGGACCGCTTTTTCCGACCGCGCATGCGCGGCCGGAACTCCGCCCCCACCTCCCCGCACCTTACAATGGGGCAGCAGATGCGCCGGAAAAATGCATCCGCTGCCTCCATTGTGCAATGCAGTAAACGCTAGCGTCGGAATCTCTCCCCGACGCATTGCGACGGGGAGATTCCGACGCTAGTGTGAAAGAAGCCTAAGAATATAAGATACAGTGGTCTGTCCATTACTGAGCTCAATTTCCTCAGTATCTGTGCATGAATGCCATGTGGGCTGGGGGCTTTGTCAATGTTTAATTTGCTCAGACGTAGGCATACCGTAGGCATACTTCTTCTTGTGTTAAACTGATTATATCAGGTGGTGAACTTTGATTTTTGACTTGTTGAACGATCCCTGGAAAAGTTAGTTAATTGGTGAACACGGATAAAAAGTGCCTGTTTAACCCCTTAACCCCCAAGGGTGGTTTGCATGTTAATGACCGGGCCAGTTTTTACAAATCTGACCACTGACCCTATATGAGGTGATAACTCTGGAACGCTTGCATGGATCCCGGTGATTCTGACACTGTTTTCTCATGACATATTCTACTTCATGTTCGTGGTAAAATTTCCTTAACATTACTTGCATTTATTTGTGAAAAAAACTGAAATTTGGCAAAAATTTTGAAAATTTCGCAACTTTCCAAATTTGAATATTCATGCCCTTAAATCACAGAGATATGTCACACAAAATACTTAATAAGTAACATTTACCACATATCTACTTTACATCAGCACAATTTTGGAACAAACTTTTTTTTTGTTAGGGAGTTATAAGGGTTAAAAGTTGACCAGCAATTTCTCATTTTCACAACACCATTTTTTTTAGGGACCACATCACATTTGAAGTCACTTTGAGGGGTCTATATGATAGAAAATACCCAAGTGTGACACCATTCCAAAAACTGCACCCCTCAAGGTGCTCAAAACCACATTCAAAAAGTTTATTAACCCTTCATGTATTTCACAGGAATTTTTGGAATATTTAAAAAAATGAACATTTAACTTTTTTTCACAAAAAATTTACTTCAGATCCAATTTGATTTATTTTACCAAGGCTAAAAAGAGAAATTGGACCCCAAAGTTGTTGTACAATTTGTCTTGAGCACGCCGATACCCTAAATGTGGGGGTAAGCCACTGTTTGGGCGCATGGCAGAGCTCGGAAGGGAAGGAGCGCCATTTGACTGTTCAATGCAAAATTGGCTGGAATTGAGATAGGACGCCATGTTTTGTTTGGAGAGCCCCTGATGTGCCTAAACAGTGGAACCTCCAAAAGTGACCTCATTTTAGAAAGTAAACCCCCTTAGGAACTTTCTTGGATGTGTGGTGAGCACTTTGAATCCTCAAGTGTTTCACAGACGTTTATAATGTAGAGCCATGAAAATTAAAAAAATATTTTTTTCCCACAAAAATGATATTTAGCCCCCAATTGTATTTTCCCAAGGGTATCTGGAGAAATTGGATGCCAAAAGTTGTTGTGCAATTTTACTTCCCAACAAGTGACACCATATTGGAAACTAGACCCCCCAAGGAACTTATCTAGATGTGTTGTGAGAAATTTGAACCCCCAAGTGTTTCACTAAAGTTTATAACGCAGAGCCGTGAAAATAAAACATCTTTTTTTTTCCACAAAAATGATTTTTAGCCCCCGTTTTGTATTTTCCCTAGGATAACAGGAGAAATTGGATGCCAAAAGTTGTTGTCCAATTTGTCCTAAGTATGCTGATCCCCCATATGTTTGGATAAGCCACTATTTGGGGGCATGGCAGAGCTCGGAAGGGAAGGAGCACCGTTTTACTTTTTCAAAGCAGAATTGGATGGAATTGAGATCGAACGTCATGTTGCGTTTGCAGAGCCCTTGGTGTGCCTAAACAGTGGAAACCTCCCAATTCTAACTCCAACCCTAACCCCAACACACCCCTAACCCTAATCCCAAACCTAACCACACCCCTAACCCCAACACACCCCTAACCCCAACACACCCCTAACACTAATCCCACCCCTAACCACACCCCTAACCCTGACACACCCCTAACCCAACCATAAACATAATCCAAACCCTAACCCCAACTTTAGCCCCAACCCTAACTTTAGCCCCAACCCTAACCCTAACTTTAACCCCAACCCTAACTTTAGCCCCAACCTTATCTTTAGCCCCAACACTAACCCTAACTTTAGCCCCATCCCTAACTTTAGCCCCAACCCTAACCTTAACCCTAATGGGAAAATGGAAATAAATACATTTTTTATTTTATCATTTTTCCATAACTAAGGCGGTGATAAAGGAGGGTTTGATTTACTATTTATAGCGGGTTTTTATAGCGGGTTTTTATGTTTAGCAGCTGTCACACACTAAAAGACGCTTTCTATTGCAAAAAATATTTTTTTTGCGTTACCACATTCTAAGAGCTATAATGTTTCCATATTTTGGTCCATAGAGTCATGTGAGGTCTTGTTTTTTGTGGGACGAGTTGACTTTTTTTTGGTACCATTTTTGGGCACATGACTTTTTTATCGCTTTTTATTCTGATTTTTGCTAGGCAGAATGAACTAAAAATCAGAAATTCGTGAATTTCTTTTGGGGGGACGTTTATACCGTTCCGCGTTTGGTAAAATTGATATAGCAGTTTTATGATTTGGGCCAGTATGATTACAGCGATACCTCATTTATATCTTTTTTTATGTTTTGGCTCTTTTATACAATAAAAACTATTTTATAGAAAAAATAATTATTTTTGCATCGCTTTACTCTGAGGGCTATAACCTTTTATTTTTTTACTGATGACGCTGTGTGCTGGCTCGTTTTTTGCGGGACAAGATGACTTTTTCTACGGTCTCACAAGACCACTAAGTCATCTGGGTAATTTCGCAATGCATCCTGGGAACGGAAGATGGCCGCAGCCGCGTGTATCGCCGGAGCTTCGGTGGATCCCAGGGGGTGAG
Organism: Ranitomeya imitator; assembly: GCF_032444005.1. Lineage (NCBI taxonomy): Eukaryota > Metazoa > Chordata > Amphibia > Anura > Dendrobatidae > Ranitomeya > Ranitomeya imitator. The sequence goes on from NC_091284.1 coordinate 178,151,235, forward strand.
TATATAACTATTATTTATTTTAATTATTTTTTTAACAGGGATATGGTGCTCACACCGCTGTATACTACGTGGGCTGTGTTAGATACCGCGTGGCTGCTATATACTACATAGGCAGTGTTATATACTATGTGGGCTGTGTTATGTACTGCGTGGGCTGTGCTATATATTACGTGGCCACTGTTATATACTGCATGGGCAGTGTTATATACTACGTGGCTGCTATATACTGCGCGGGCAGTGTTATATACTACGTGGCTGCTATATACTGCATGGGCTGTGCAATATATTACATGGCAAGTGTTATATACTGCGTGGCCTGTGTTATATACTACGTCGTCTGTGTTATATACTGTGTGGCTGCTATATACTGCGTGGGCTGTGTTGCATAGTACGTGGCTGTGTTTTATACTGCGTGGCCTGTTGTGAATTCTGCTCTTGGGTTCCCTCCAGTGGTTGCAGGTGGGAATGCAGTTGTCTCTGAGTCACAGACCTGGCCAGGTGTATCGGATGATTACAATTCTGACTGGGATATTTAAGTGGGCAGTACAGTGGCCACTTTCTCCAGTGAAAGTTCTCATGCAGCTCCTAGGTCACCGGATCATAACAGTACTACTGGCCAACAATGAGTTAAATGCATCTCAGAAGAAGGAAAGGAAGCTCTTAAGCCATTTTTTTTCTCCAGTCTGTTTTGTCTTCTCCTCTCTCTTTATCTCTGGGTGCCTGAGGAGCCTGGTGCAAGCATGAATGTTCAGGAATTAGTTTCTCGTGTAGACCAGCTTGCTGCTAGGGTGCAAGGTATTTCTGATTATATTGTTCAAACTCCTGCTTTAGAACCGAAGATTCCTATTCCTGATTTGTTTTCTGGTGACAGGTCTAAATTTTTGAGTTTTAAAAACAACTGTAAACTATTTTTTTGACCTGAGACCTCGATCCTCTGGTGATTCCATTCAGCAGGTAAAAATCGTAATCTCCCTGCTGCGTGGCGACCCGCAGGATTGGGCGTTTTCCCTGGAATCTGGGAATCCGGCTTTGCTTAATATTGACTCCTTTTTTCAGGCTTTAGGACTATTATATTATGAACCTAATTCTGTGGATCAAGCTGAGAAAACCTTGTTGTCCCTGTTTCAGGATGGTATTTCAGATCCTTCGTGACAATGCCCTGTTTGTGAAAGGGTCTAAGTGTCTCTTTGGGGTGCAGAAAGTCTCTTTTTTGGGCTTCATTTTTTCTCCTTCGTCTATAGAGATGGATCCGGTTAAGGTTCAGGCCATTCATGATTGGATTCAGCCCACATCTGTGAAGAGCCTTCAGAAATTTTTGGGTTCTGCAAATTTTTATCGCCGTTTCATTGCTAATTTTTCCAGCGTGGTTAAACCCTTGACCGATTTGACGAAGAAAGGAGCTGATGTGGCGAATTGGTCCTCTGCGGCTGTCTCTGCCTTTCAGGAGCTTAAATGTCGATTTCCTTTTGCTCCAGTGTTGTGCCAACCGGATGTTTCTCTTCCGTTTCAGGTTGAGGTTGACGCTTCTGAGATTGGGGCAGGGGCCGTTTTGTCTCAGAGGGATACTGTTGGTTCCTTAATGAAACCGTGTGCCTTCTTTTCCCGTAAGTTTTCGCCTGCTGAACGCAATTATGATGTCGGCAATCGGGAGTTGTTGGCTATGAAGTGGGCGTTTGAGGAGTGGCGACATTGGCTTGAGGGAGCTAAGCACCGTATTGTGGTCTTGACCGATCATAAGAATTTGATTTACCTCGAGTCTGCTAAACGGCTGAATCCTAGACAGGCTCGATGATCCTTGTTTTTTTCCCGTTTTGATTTCGTGGTCTCATACCTTCCGGGTTCTAAGAATATTAAGGCTGATGCCCTCTCTAGGAGTTTTTTGCCTGATTCTCCTGAGGTCTTAGAGCCGGTCGGTATTCTGAAAGAGGGGGTGGTCCTTTCTGCCATTTCCCCTGATTTACGACGGGTTCTTCAGGAATTTCAGGCTGACAAACCTGACCGCTGTCCTGTGGGGAAATTGTTTGTTCCTGACAGATGGACTAGTAGAGTGATTTCTGAAGTTCACTGTTCCGTGTTGGCCGGTCATCCTGGCATTTTTGGTACCAGAGATTTGGTTGGTAGGTCCTTTTGGTGGCCTTCATTGTCACGTGATGTGCATTCTTTTCTGCAGTCCTGTGGGACTTGTGCGCAGGCCAAGCCTTGTTGTTCCCATGCTAGTGGGTTGCTTTTGCCATTGCCAGTCCCTGAGAGGCCCTGGACGCATATTTCGATGGATTTTATTTCTGATCTTCCAGTCTCCCAGAAGATGTCTGTTATCTGGGTTGTTTGTGACCGGTTCTCTAAGATGGTTCATTTGGTGCCCTTACCTAAATTGCCTTCCTCTTCAGATTTGGTTCTGTTGTTCGTTCAGCATGTGGTTCGTTTGCATGGTAGTCCAGAGAATATTGTGTCCGACAGAGGTTCCCAGTTTGTTTCTAGGTTTTGGCGGGCCTTTTGTGCTAGGCTGGGCATTGATTTGTCTTTTTCTTCTGCGTTTCATCCTCAGACAAATGGCCAGACTGAGCAAACTAATCAGACCTTGGAGACTTATTTGAGATGCTTTGTGTCTGCTGATCAGGATAATTGGGTGGCCTTCTTGCCATTGGCCGAGTTTGCCCTTAATAATTGGGCTAGTTCTGCTACCTTGGTTTCACCTTTCTTTTGTAATTTTGGTTTTCATCCTCGTTTTTCTTCTGGGCAGGTTGAGCCTTCTGACTGTCCAGGTGTGGATTCTGTGGTGGACAGGTTGCAGCAGATTTGGGCTCATGTGGTGGACAAGTTGGTGTTGTCTCAAGAGGAGGCTCAACGTTTTGCTAATCGTCGTCGGTGTGTTGGTTCCCGGCTTCGGGTTGGGGATCTGGTCCGGTTGTCCTCCCGTCATGTTCCTATGAAGGTTTCTTCTCCTAAGTTTAAGCCTCGGTTTATTGGTCCTTATAGGATTTCTGAGATTATTAATTCGGTGTATTTTCGACTGGCGCTTCCGGCCTCTTTTGCTATCCATAATGTCTTCCATAGATCTTTGTTGCGGAAATACAGTATGTGGAGCCCGTTGTTCCCTCTGTTGATCCTCCGGCCCCTGTATTGGTTGATGGGGAGTTGGAATATGTTGTTGAGAAGATTTTGGATTCCCGTTTTTCGAGGCGGAAGCTCCAGTACCTGGTCAAATGGCCAGGAGGATAATTCTTGGGTTTTTGCCTCTGATGTCCATTCTGCTGATTTGGTCCGTGCCTTTCATGTGGCTTGTCCTGATCGTCCTGGGGGCCCTGGTGAGGGTTCGGTGACCCCTCCTCAAGGAGGGGGTACTGTTGTGAATTCTGCTCTTGGGTTCCCTCCAGTGGTTGTAGGTGGGAATGCAGTTGTCTCTGAGTCACAGACCTGGCCAGGTGTATCGGATGATTACAATTCTGACTGGGATATTTAAGTGGGCAGGATCCTTTAGCTCTTGCCAGTAGTCAATGTTCCTTGTGAAGTGTTGGATCACTTTCTGGCCTCTCCTGCTCGCTGCCTATTACAGCAATGATAAGTGTTTGGTTTTTGTTTCTGTGGCACACTGCCTGTGTGCTTGTTTCAGTTTTATTCCTGCTCTGATTGTAGGATTCACTGGAGTTGCAGATTTACGCTCCTACATCTTTTAGTAAAGATGTAGGAAGTTTTTGTATATTCTGCTGTGGATGTTTTGAAGGGTTTTTATACTGACCGCACAGAACTCTGTCCTATCCTGTCCTATCTAGCTAGAGTGGCCTCCTGTGCTAATCCTGTTTTTCTGCCTGTGTATGTTTTTTCCTCTCCGACTCACCGCCAATATTTGTGGGGGGCTGTCTATCCTTTGGGGATTTTCTCTGAGGCAAGATAGTATTCCTATTTCCATCTTTAGGGGTATTTAGTTCTCCGGCTGTGACGAGGTGTCTAGGTGTGTTAGGTACACTCCACGGCTACTTCTAGTTGGGGTGTTAAGTTCAGGATTGCGGTCAATATAGGGGCCACCTTCTCCAGTGAAAGTTCTCATGCAGCTCCAAGGTCACCGGATCATAGCACACCTCGTACTCATGCAGAACACAGGCAGAAAAACAGGATTTAGCACAGGAGGCCACTCTAGCTAGATAGGACAGGATAGGACAGAGTTCTGTGCGGTCAGTACTAAAACCCTTCAAAACATCCACAGCAGAATAAACAAAAAACTTCCTACATCTAACTAAAAGATGTAGGAGCGTAAATCTGCAACTCCAGTGAATCCTACAATCAGAGCAGGAATAAAACTGAAACAAGCACACAGCAGTGTGCCACAGATAAAAAAAAACCAAACACTTATCTTTGCTGAATTTGGCAGCAAGCAGGAGAAGCCAGAAAGTGATCCAACACTTCACAAGAAACATTGACAACTGGCAAGGGCTAAAGGATCCTGCACACCTAAATATCCCAGTCAGAATTGTAATCATCCGATACACCTGGCCAGGACGGCGAGTCAGAGACAACTGCATTCCCACCTACAACCACTGGAGGGAATCCAAAAGCAGAATTCACAACAGTACCCTTCCCTTGAGGAGGGGTCACCGAACCCTCACCAGGGCCCCCAGGACTATCAGGATGAGCCAGATGAAAGGCACGGACCAAATCAGCAGCATGGACATCAGAGGCAAAAACCCAAGAATTATCCTCCTGGCCATAACCCTTCCATTTGACCAGGTACTGAAGCTTCCGCTTCAAAAAACGGGAATCCAAAACCTTCTCAACAACATATTCCAATTCCCCATCAACCAACACAGGGGCCGGAGGATCAACAGAGGGAACAACGGGCTCCACATATTTCCGCAACAAAGATCTATGGAAGACATTATGGATAGCAAAAGAGGCCGGAAGCGCCAGTCGAAAATACACCGGATTAATAATCTCAGAAATCCTATAAGGACCAATAAACCGAGGCTTAAACTTAGGAGAAGAAACCTTCATAGGAACATGACGGGAAGACAACCAGACCAGATCCCCAACCCGAAGCCGGGAACCAACACACCGACGACGATTAGCAAAACCTTGAGCCTCCTCTTGAGACAACACCAACTTGTCCACCACATGAGCCCAAATCTGCTGCAACCTGTCAACCACAGAATCCACACCAGGACAGTCAGAAGGCTCAACCTGCCCAGAAGAAAAACGAGGATGAAAACCAAAATTACAAAAGAAAGGCGAAACCAAAGTAGCCGAACTAGCCCGATTATTAAGGGCAAACTCGGCCAATGGCAAGAAGGCCACCCAATCATCCTGATCAGCAGACACAAAGCATTTCAAATAAGTCTCCAAGATCTGATTAGTTCGCTCGGTCTGGCCATTTGTCTGAGGATGAAATGCAGAAGAAAAAGACAAATCAATGCCCAGCCTAGCACAAAAGGCCCGCCAAAACCTAGAAACAAACTGGGAACCTCTGTCGGACACAATATTCTCCGGAATACCATGCAAACGAACCACATGCTGAAAGAACAACAGGACCAAATCAGAAGAGGAAGGCAATTTAGGTAAGGGCACCAAATGAACCATCTTAGAACCGGTCTGTTAGGGCTAGCGGAACGCACCAAATAATAAGACTGATAGTGTACGGTGCGTTCGTAGCCCGGGGTCCACCGTGCAGAGATGGAACCTGCTGCTGAGTAATGACGGACTATATGGCGGTACTCATAAGTATACTCGCGTGGGTTAAACTTCACCCAACGTGAATGAAGCGATCCTGTTGCGTCACAGGATCGCGGTACCGCACATAGAAGGCGAGCAAGCAGTCAGCGAACTTAACCCCAACTAGGATTGAAGTCCGATTAGACCACTTGCTGACACAACACCGCAACAGGGTGTGTTAGGCAAATCTTATAATTAGAGCACCGAAGTGCGAACTGTGCCGTGCTGGCAGGCACCACTAAGCACCCAGACGTGGGTCAGGAAGCGCACTACTGGCGCGTGGCGCCGCACTGGCGGTCACAGCAATACACGCTGATACGTGTGTGACACGTTGAGTGATTTGTCGGGCGCTAGACAGCACCCATACTCCATACGCGAACAGTCATACAATAGGGTAGGGGTATTTAATGAACGACTTGCACTCACAACAAACACACGTATTCAAATGTACACTAGCGCATGGCCGTGCGGTCATGCGCAGTTTATATAATTGCAGGACAGGAAGTGGCCACAGAAACTTTGCCCTTCCAGGGCCTGCCAAGAGGACCAATGGAATGCGCTGCAGAGCCAGAGCACATGATCCTCGATCTCCAACGGGAGATCTTGCTCTGGGCATGCTCAGTGTGCGCAAACAAGGACTTAGTCCCAGGGAAGTCCGCTCGCCGCTGACCAGCACTGACTTTAATGGCAGGAGCTGAAGAAGCAGCAGTAACTCTCTGTACAGAGTGAGAGCGAGCAAGACACTAGGAGCGACGTCCCTGCTGAGCAGACTCCACTGCGGCTGGAGGAGAATGGGAGACCGCAGCGGAGACGGATCGAGATTCCCCCTGTGCAGCAGAGGAAACTCGACTCCTAACACGGTCACAAACAACCCAGATAACAGACATCTTCTGGGAGACTGGAAGATCAGAAATAAAATCCATCGAAATATGCGTCCAGGGCCTCTCAGGGACTGGCAATGGCAAAAGCAACCCACTAGCACGGGAACAACAAGGCTTGGCCCGCGCCCAAGTCCCACAGGACTGCAGAAAAGAACGCACATCACGTGACAATGAAGGCCACCAAAAGGACCTGCCAACCAAATCTCTGGTACCAAAAATGCCAGGATGACCGGCCAACATAGAACAGTGAACTTCAGAAATCACTCTACTAGTCCATCTGTCAGGAACAAACAATTTCCCCACAGGACAGCGGTCAGGTTTGTCAGCCTGAAATTCCTGAAGAACCCGTCGTAAATCAGGGGAAATGGCAGAAAGGACCACCCCCTCTTTCAGAATACCGACCGGCTCTAAGACCTCAGGAGAATCAGGCAAAAAACTCCTAGAGAGGGCATCAGCCTTAATATTCTTAGAACCCGGAAGGTACGAGACCACGAAATCAAAACGGGAAAAAAACAAGGACCATCGAGCCTGTCTAGGATTCAGCCGTTTAGCAGACTCGAGGTAAATCAAATTCTTATGATCGGTCAAGACCACAATACGGTGCTTAGCTCCCTCAAGCTAATGTCGCCACTCCTCAAATGCCCACTTCATAGCCAACAACTCCCGATTGCCAACATCATAATTGCGTTCAGCAGGCGAAAACTTACGGAAAAAGAAGGCACACGGTTTCATTAAGGAACCAAGAGGATCCCTCTGAGACAAAACGGCCCCTGCCCCAATCTCAGAAGCGTCAACCTCAACCTGAAACGGAAGAGAAACATCCGGTTGGCGCAACACTGGAGCAGAAGTAAATCGACGTTTAAGCTCCTGAAAGGCAGAGACAGCCGCAGATGACCAATTCGCCACATCAGCGCCTTTCTTCGTCAAATCGGTCAAGGGTTTAACCACGCTGGAAAATTAGCAATGAAACGGCGATAAAAATTTGCAAATCCCAAAAAATTCTGAAGGCTCTTCACAGATGTGGGCTGAATCCAATCATGAATGGCCTGAACCTTAACCGGATCCATCTCTATAGACGAAGGAGAAAAAATGAAGCCCAAAAAAGAGACTTTCTGCACCCCAAAGAGACACTTAGACCCTTTCACAAACAAAGCATTGTCATGAAGGATCTGAAATACCATCCTGACCTGTTGCACATGAGACTCCCAATCATCGGAAAAAAACAAAATATCGTCCAAATATACAATCAAGAATTTATCAAGATAAGTCCGGAAGATATCATGCATGAAGGACTGAAAAACAGATGGAGAGTCCGAAAGGCATCACAAGGTATTCAAAATGGCCTTCAGGCGTGTTAAACGCAGTTTTCCATTCATCACCCTGCTTAATACGAACAAGATTATATGCCCCTCGAAGGTCAATCTTGGTAAACCAACTAGCTCCCTTAATCCTAGCAAACAAATCGGAAAGCAAAGGTAAAGGGTATTGAAACTTGACCGTGATTTTATTCAAGAGGCGATAATCTATACAGGGTCTCAAGGAACCATCTTTTTTAGCAACAAAAAAGAACCCCGCTCCCAACGGTGAAGAAGATGGCCGAATATGCCCTTTCTCCAAAGACTCCTTAATATAGCTCCACATGGCGGTATGTTCAGGCACAGATAGATTAAAAAGTCGACCCTTAGGAAACTTACAGCCTGGAATCAAATCAATAGCACAATCGCAGTCCCTGTGCGGTGAAAGAAAACTGGACTTGGGCTCATCGAATACATCCTGAAAATCAGACAAAAACTCTGGAATTTCAGAAGGTGAAGAAGAGGAGATTGACATCAAAGGAACATCATTATGAACCCCCTGACAACCCCAACTAGTCACAGACATGGACTTCCAGTCCAACACAGGATTATGTACCTGCAACCATGGAAAACACAGCACGATAACATCATGCAAGTTATGCAACACCAGAAATCGACAATCTTCCTGATGGGCTGGCACCATGCGCATGGTCACCTGTGTCCAAAACTGGGGCTTATTTCTAGCCAAGGGTGTAGCATCAATGCCCCTTAAAGGAATAGGGTTCTGCAAAGGCTGCAAGGGAAAACCACAAAGCTTGGCAAACTCAAAATCCATTAAATTCAAGGTGGAGCCTGAATCCACAAACGCCAGGACAGAAATTGATGACAATGAGCAGATCAAGGACACAGATAACAGAAATTTAGGTTGTACAGTACTGATGGTAATTGAACTGGCGATCCTCTTTGTCTGAAACCTTGTCGTTCCGTTATAGACAGAATTCTATCACATTGCATAGGCTCAGAAATTTGCTCTGAGGATAACGCCACAGCACGCACAGTTCTGCGCTCCCGCAGGCGTCGGTCAATCTGAATGGCCAGAGACATAAAATCACTCAGGCCGAAAGGCGTGGGAAACCCCACCATAACATCTTTAACAGATTCAGAAAGCACCCTTCTAAAAATTGCCGCCAAAGCATCATTATTCCATTTAGTCAACACAGACCATTTTCTGAATTTCTGACAATACAATTCTGCCGCCTCTTGACCCTGAGACAGGGCCAACAAGGTCTTCTCAGCTTGATCCACAGAATTAGGTTCATCATATAATAGTCCTAAAGCCTGAAAAAAGGAGTCAATATTAAGCAAAGCCGGATTCCCAGCCCAATCCTGCGGGTCGCCACGCAGCAGGGAGATTACGATTTTTACCTGCTGAATGGAATAACCAGAGGATCGAGGTCTCAGGTCAAAAAACAATTTACGGTTGTTTTTAAAACTCAAAAAGTTAGATTTGTCACCAGAAAACAAATCAGGAGTAGGAATCTTCGGTTCTAAAGCAGGAGTCTGAACAATATAATCAGAAATACCTTGCACCCTAGCAGCAAGCTGGTCTATACGAGAAGCTAATTCCTGAACATTCATGCTTGCACCAGGCTCCTCAGCCACCCAGATATTAAGAGGGAAGATAACACAAAACAGACTGGGGAAAAAAATGGCTCAAGAGCTTCCTTCCCTTCTTCTGAGATGCATTTAACTCATTGTTGGCCAGTTGTACTGTTATGATCCGGTGACCTTGGAGCTGCATGAGAACTTTCACTGGAGAAGGTGGCCCCTATACTGGCCGCAATCCTGAACTTAACACCGCAACTAGAAGTAGCCGTGGAGTGTACCTAACACACCTAGACACCTCGTCACAGCTGGAGGACTAAATACCCCTAAAGATGGAAATTGGAATACTATCTTACCTCAGAGAAAATCCCCAAAGGATAGACAGCCCCCCACAAATATTGGCGGTGAGTCGGAGAGGAAAAAACATACACAGGCAGAAAAACAGGATTTAGCACAGGAGGCCACTCTAGCTAGATAGGACAGGATAGGACAGAGTTCTGTGTGGTCAGTACTAAAACCCTTCAAAACATCCACAGTAGAATATACAAAAAACTTCCTACATCTAACTAAAAGATGTAGGAGCGTAAATCTGCAACTCCAGTGAATCCTACAATCAGAGCAGGAATAAAACTGAAACAAGCACACAGCAGTGTGCCACAGATAAAAAAAAACAAACACTTATCTTTGCTGAATTTGGCAGCAAGCAGGACAAGCCAGAAAATGATCCAAAACTTCACAAGAAACATTGACAACTGGCAAGGGCTAAAGGATCCTGCACACCTAAATATCCCAGTCAGAATTGTAATCATCCGATACACCTGGCCAGGACTGCGAGTCAGAGACAACTGCATTCCCACCTACAACCACTGGAGGGAATCCAAGAGCAGAATTCACAACAGAGGTGTATGGATCAGAGCCGCATGTGTACAAGGTTTACAGAGTGGAGCCATGTGTCTAAGAGGTCTACGGAGCATGGCCGCGTGTGTACAAGGTGTACAGAGCAGAGCCGCAGGGTGTACAAGACTTACGGAGTGGAGCCATGTGTGTACTGAGTGGAGCCGTGTGTGTGCGCGAGGTGTACGGAGCGGGGGCCGTGTGTGTAAGAGGCATACAAAGCGGAACAGTGTGTGTATGAGGTGTGTGGAGCCGTGCGTGTTTGATGTCGGTGTATGGTGGGGAGCAAATTTCATACCTCCCAACTGTTCCGGATCCAGCGGGACAGTCCCGATTTTGAGAGGCTGTTCCAGCCGGGAGCTTACTTTTCCTGTGGACACAGGAGTACACGGCGGAGCCACGGGGAGCACTTTAAAACTCGCATGTGACGTTCCACCAGAAGTGACGTGCTGGAAGCTGACTGGAAATGATGTAATTTTGGGGGGAGATTGTGACGGAACCATGGAGGCACTTCAGGGAATGCTTCAGATCCATTATCGTGTCCTCCTCCGACAGCGCGGACAGCGGGATCACCTTGGAATCGGGGATGCCGGCCATGTGAGCGGATCATGATATGTCCTGCAGCGGGATGCTCAGGTGGGCATTACAATGGGAGCCGGGCCGCTATAGTATCTTTATAGAATCTTTCTTTCTCTCTCTCTTTCTTTCTCTCTCTCTCTGTTCTTTCTTTTCCTCTCTAATCTTTTTTTCTTTCTCTCTGTTCTTTCTTTCTTTGTGTTCTTTATTTCCCTCTCTAATTTTTTTTCTCTTTCCTTTCTTTTTTCTCTGTTCTTTCTTTCTTTCCCCTCTTTCTTTCTCTCTCTCTCTCTGTTCTTCCCCTCTTTCTTTCTCTCTCTCTGTTCTTTCTTTACCATCTCTTTCTCTCTCCTTTATTTCCCCTATTTCTTTCTCTCTGTTCTTTCTTTAATTCCCCTCTTTCTTTCCCCTCTTTCTTTCTCTTTCTCTCTCTGTTCTTTCTTTCTTTCTTTCTTTCTTTCTTTCTTTCTTTCTTTCTTTCTTTCTTTCTTTCTTTCTTTCTTTCTTTCTTTCTTTCTTTCTTTCTCTCTGTTCTTTCTTTCCCTTCTTTCTTTTTCTTTCTCTCTTTCTTTCTCTCTGTTCTTTCTTTCCCCTCTTTCTCTCTCTGTTTTCTTTCCCCTCCTTTCTCTCTCTGTTCTTTCTTTCTCTCTCCGTTCTTTCTTTCTCTCTCTCTGTTCTTCCTTTCCCTATAACTTACGAACAGAAAAAGGGGGCGGGGGGTGTTAAAATGGTACTACTGGCCTCTCAGATCCTCAATATTAATCTGACCTGATAGCAAAATGACTATATTTGCCCATAGGATGAATAGTATATGCATGATCTCATTTATATGGCACAAATAAGTGGTGCTTATAAGAAAAGAATGTTATACCCATACATGTTATTGTGACTTACTTGGGCAAGTGGAGGTTATCCTATGGGCAACAATAGTCATTTTGCTATCAGGTCAGATTAATATTGAGGATCTGATAGGCCAGTAGTACCTTTTTAAAGGGTGTCTGTCACCCCAAAAATCGTATATGAGCTGCGGCCACCGGCATCAGGGGCCTATCTATGGCATTCTGTAATGCATTCTGTAATGCTGTAGATAAGCCTCCAATGTAACCTGAAAGATGAGAAATAAAGGTTATATTATACTCACCCATGGGCGGTCCCAGTCCATTACGGGTCAGATGGGCGTCGTGGTCCGCTCCAGCTCCAACTGTTTGCAGGAAGTCAGATGTAACAGAAACACTCTATCAGGCCACGTTCACGTGTTCAGTATGTTACCTCAGTATTTGTAAGCCAAAACCAGGAGAGTAACAATCAGAGGAAAAGTATAAAGAAACACGTCACCACTTCTGGATCTCTCACCCACTCCCGATTTGGCTTACAAATACTGAGGTAAAATTCTGACCAAATACTGAACGTGTGAATGTGGCTTTAGGCTGGTTTCACACATCCTGATATTTCCGGTACCGGAAAAAACGGTACTGGAGATATTCGTGTCCGTGTGTGTAACACGTGTGGCAACTGTGTGCCGCATCTGTAAGACACGGACGCCTGCCGGGGAAGAAGCGCTACAGTAAGCACTGTTCCCTGGCCAAGGGCACACTTAAAATGAAGCAAGTTGATCACTTCACCTCAGGCGGCATTTAGTCCCTGAAAAAGTGTAAAGATCGATGTTTCAAATATATTCCTATTTAAAAGTGTATGTATTTTCCATGTGCGTCAGGTTAGGCTAGTAGAGAGTAAACCAGATTTATTTGTACTGATTTTACTACGGAGGGCAGGGCGCCATTTTGCCGTTCACCTTAGGCTGCAGAGAGGCTAGGTTCACCCCTGCATATGAAAGGCACAAAAAGGGGCAAGATATTATATGTAGGGGGTTTGAGAAATTCTTTATTTACAGGGCATCTATCTATTCTATCAGCTGTATCTATTCTATACTGTATATCGATCTATTCTAACTATTTTTCTATCTATTAAGTATCTAATCTATACTCGCATTACACTTGTATGACATATATTCAACCATACAGATTCCACTCGTCCTACTTTTCTATAGCAACATTGGAACATTTTTTTATATGTGAATGTGAGCCCTTATAATCCATTATTTAATTAGCGCCTTTTATAAGTTAACTCTACTAGGTTACTAGTGTTTTGTTTTACTTTTGGTTTGACAATGTTGGTGTGTTTCCTTATTCAGTTATTTTAGCATAATTCATATTTTGCGCCTTTTCCAAATGTTGCAAAATGTCTGTGCATTTGTACTCCTGTACCCTAGTGGAAGTCAAACTCTAGTGTGTGAATTGAGATCTTTGCTGAATCGTGGATTAATTGTCACACCTCATTTGAGAAAATGTATTAGGCTGGGGTCACACTTGCGAGTACAATGCCGGCACTCAGGACCGGAGCGTGTAGCTGCATGTATTTCTATGCTGCTAAAGGGTCTGTTCCCGAGAGCTGGCAGCGTATTGATGCGAGAGACTCGTGTGAGTTTCTCACATTGCACTCGCAAGTGTGACCCCGCTCTTAATCCTTAACTACAGATGATCAAATCTTTGGAAATTCACCAGGGTCAACAAATTTGTCAAAAAAACGGATTCACCACAATTTGCCTGTAATGCTATGCTTTTAATTACAGGTGCTTCTCACAAAATTAGAATATCATCAAAAAGTTAATTTATTTCAGTTCTTCAATTTAAAAAGTGAAACTCATATATTATATAGAGTCATTTCAAACAGAGTGACCTATTTCAATTGTTTACTTCTGTTAATGCTGATGATTATGGCTTGCAGCCAATGAAAACCCAAAAGTCGTTATCTCAGTAAATTAGAATACTTTACAACATCAGCTTGAAGAATGATTTTAAAATCCGAAATGTTGGCCAACTGAAATGTATGTTCAGTAAATGCACTCAATACTTGGTCGAGGCTACTTTTGCATCAATCACTGCATCATTGCCACGTGACATGGAGGTGATCAGCCTGTGGCACTGCTGAGGTGTTATGGAAGCCCAGGTTGCCTTGATAGCAGCCTTCAGCTTGTCTGCATTGTTGGGTCTCTCATCTTCCTCCTGACGATGCCTCATAGATTCTCTATGGAGTTAAGGTCAGACAAATTTGCTGGCCAATCAAGCACAGTGATAGTGTTGTTTTTAAACCAGGTATAGGTACTTTTGGCAGTGTGGATAGGTGCCAAGTCCTGCCGGAGAATGAAATTTCCATCTCCAAAAACCATGACGGCAGAGGGAAGCATAAAGTGCTGTGTGTGTTGATAAAACACAGTGGACCTACACCAGTAAATGACATGGCTGCCCAAACCATCACTGATTGTGGACACTTCACACTAGACCTCAAGCAGCTTGGATTGTTTGCCTCTCGACTCTTCCGCCAGACTCTGGGTCCTTGATTTTCAAATGAAATGCATAATTTACTTTCATCTGAAAAAAACACCTTGGACCACTGAGCAACAGTCCAGTTCTTTTTCTCCTTGGCCCAGGTAAGACGCTCCTGGCGTTGTCTATTGGTCATGAGTGACTTGACACAATGAATGTGACATTTGTGGCCCATGTCCTGGATACATTTGTGTATAGTGGCTCTGGAAGCAATGACTCCAGCAGCAGTCCACTCCTTGTGAATCTCCCCAAAATGATTGAATGGCCTTTTCTTAACAATCCTTTCAAGGCTGCGGTAATTCCGGTTGCTTGTGCACCTTTTTCTATTACACTTTTTCCTTCCACTCAACTTTCCAGTAATATGATTGGATACAGTACTCTGTGAACAGCAAGCTTATTTAGCAATGACCTTTTGTGGCTTAACCTCTTTGTGGAGTGTGTCAATGACTGCCTTCTGGACATCTGTCAAGTCAGAAGTCTTTCCCTTGATTGTGGAGCCTACTAAAACAGACTAAGGGACCTTTTAAATGCTTTTGAAGCCTTTGCAGGTGTTTTTTGTTAATTGTTAAGTAGCCTAATTTAAATGAAAAGTGCAGAAATGGTGCAGAAATTCTGAAGTGTCAAAAACTCACCAAAAGCTCTTCCTGGGAACTTGTTGAAGCCTCATTGGACTGTATTAAACCCTTTAACTCAAATACAGCTTTAGAAATGTCAAAGTGATCTCACCATATTAATGCATGGTAACTAAAGATGAGCGAGTAGTAAAATGATCAGGTGCTCGTTGCTCGAAATGAGCAATTCCTAATACTCGCATTCTCATTTTGAATACTGAGTATAATGGGAGCCAATTGGAAAAAGTCCCCACAAAGAGGTGTGGGGGGCAGTGAAAATTTTCAAAGGATTTAAAAAATATATAATTTAGGTAAACCAAAATTAAGAAATAGCAAATTTCAGTTTAATTTATGAAGGAAGCAAAAAAATAAGGGACTCATACACCTTGTATTAGACATAAAGAACGGTCTCATACACGTGCTGTCCAAATTGTCATTTACTGGTACTCCAAGACTCATAAAGGCTAAGCACTTTTGAGGGTTATATACCAAAGAAATGTACTCCAGACCACAGAATAGTCTATGGTTGAACAACATAATACCGATAATTTTTAGCAACTTTTTGGAGGGTTATATACCAACGAAAAGTACCCAAGTAGATGTAATAGCCTATGGATGAGCAATATAATCTCAATATATTTTTACACAAGTTTTCTGATGCTTTCATAGCAACTAAATGTACCAATGAACATGTAATACCCTATGGCTGAGCAATATAATACTGATAAATTTTGAAAAAGTTATTTGAGGGTTATATACCAACGAAATGTACTCCATATCATGGATTAGTTTATGAATGTACTCCATATCATGGATTAGTTTATGGATGAGCAATATCATACCGATAAAATTTTGAACAAGTTTTTTTTGCGCTTATATAGCAACAAAATATACTCCAGACAACGGAATAGTCTATGGATGAAAGTATTAATTTTGGACAAATTATTTGATGGTTATATACCAACAAAATGTACTCCAGACCACAAAATAGTCTATATGTGAGCAATTTAACACCGATAAATTTTTGAACACATTTTTTGAGGCTTTTATAGCAACTAAATGTACCCAAGACTATGTAAAACCCTTGTGTGAGCAACATTAGGCTACGTTCACACTAGCGTTCTGCTAGTGTGCGTCGCCTTAGCGTCGGGCGACGCAGCGGCGACGCACGCGTCATGCGCCCCTATGTTTAACATGGGGGACGCATGCGTTTTTGTGTGTTGTGTTTTGCAACACTTGCGTCTTTTTTGCCGCTAGCATCGGACCAAGAAAACGCAGCAAGTTGCATTTTTCTTGCGTCCGATTTTCGGCAAAAAACGACGCACGCGTCGCAAAACGCAACGTTTTTGCGTGCGTTTTGCCACGTTTTTGTGTGCGTCGTGCATTGCGTCGCCGACGCAGCAGCGCGCAACGCTAGTCTGAACGTAGCCTAATACCGATACATTTTGAACAAGTTTTTTAAGGCTTATGTACCAACGAAATGGACTCCAAACCACAAAATAATATGTAAGTGAGCAATATAATACCGACAAATTTTGTACAAGTATTTTGAGGGTTACGGTGGGGAAAAAGTGTTTAGTCAGCCACCAATTGTGCAAGTTCTCCCACTTAAAAAGATGAGACTGGACTGTAATTGACATCATAGGTAGACCACAGCTATGAGATTCAAAATGAGAAAATAAATCCAGAAAATCTCATTGTCTGATTTGGCAAGATTTATTTTCTCGATGGCTGAGAAGCGTAACCCAGCAAAATTTTGAAACAATTTTTTTAAGTGCTACTGTATATATATCACAAAAATGTACTCCAGAACATAGAATAGTGCATGAGGAAGAAATGTGAGCAAGCAAGCAACATTTTGAAACTTTTTTTTAACTATTATATACCACCAAAATGTGACAGGACATACATACGTAATACTGTATAGATGAGTAATCCAATCCTGAGATAATTTTCTATGCTTTTTGTAAGTTATACATACCACCACAATGAAACAATAACTGTGTTAAACTGTATGGATGGGTCACTGAATTCATAAAAAATTTGGAAGGAAAATATTTTGAAAGCGTAGTTGATATACTTCTACAGTCACAAAGACTTTGCAGAAAGTGCAAAGCCAGGCAGAAATAAGAAGGAGGGTCATCCATAGACCCCCCCTAAAAGGCAACAGGTGAGCCTCATTTAAATATTGAATATTCCAAACACTTTTTGTGCTGCTGTCACCTGGTGGTCTGGAATAGTGTGGGCTAATTCAGGCTTTGTTCATTTTGCATGAAAGTGAGCCTGCCTGCATTCTCTGTTGACAGGTGAAAGTGCCTGTCTCTTATGACCCCGCTGGCAGAACTAAAAACCTGCTCAGACATGATGCTAGCGGCAGGAGAGAATAACACCTCTTCTATGCATAGAGTGACAAATTATGCAAGGGATCCAGATTTGAGACCCGATAGTTGAAGGTCGCAGAGGATTTAGGGAGTACGCTGGTTTGGTCGGCCAGGTATTGCTTAAACTTCTTAAAAAACTTTTCCCTCCTTGTCAAAAACACCCATTCATCAGGCCCTGGGCACTGGGCTGGTATCATGAAATGTCTTTGACAATGGTACCTGTGCTTCTGCTGTATGTCTTCCCTTCCTCTCCTCCTTGGATGGGCAAGGAAGCTTACTCTTGCTGCAAGCATTGTCTGATAAGAAATTTTTCAACGTATTTTCCTTCTGGCCTTCTGGTATATAACCATTTTGGAAGACCTCTCCACTTCAGGAAGTAGAGGTGCAAAGTTCTCCTTGTAGCATTTGTCTAGCAGGGTGAACAAATCAGTACTCTTTTCTGGCCAAGGCGACTGTAATGTGAGGGTCACGGGAAAGGCAGAAGTACGTAAAGACAGCCATATGTGCCAAACTCCATACACCCAACACTTGCCTTTCTCCACCATTATGACAACTCTCCATCTCCTGCTCCTCCTCTTTCCTCTCTTTCTCCCCCTTCCCATCCTCAGTCCATTCAGGTAGGAGAGACAGGTTGAAGGTTGTGTGGCTAATAGCCTCTGTTGCGCTAGCGGCCAACTCCTTTTCCTCCTCTTCCTCCTCCTCAGCATCCATCTCCTCATTGTTACCCAATCCATGCTGAACAGATGAGATCAGGCTGGGCTGGATACAATCTCTATTTGTAATGTCTTCCTCCTTCCCCACCTGGTGCAAAGATTCATGTTTAATTATGAGCAGTGACTGTTTAATTAAGCACAGAAATGGAATAGTTGCACTGATTATGGCATCATTGTCGCTCACCATCTTTGAGGAGTCCTCAAAGTCCTGGAGAACCAAACAAATGTCAGACATTCATGCCCCCTCTTCATTTGTTATGTGCGGAGGCTGACTAGACTACCAATGAGTGTGTTGGAGCTGGTACTCATCCACTGGTCTCTTCTGTTCGTAAAGCCTTCTGAGCATGTGCAGTGTGTAATTCCAGTGTGTGGTGACATTGCATACCAGTCGGTGAGCTGGCACTTGCATGTACTGCCAGAGCGGCAGCAGCTGTAGCCAACTTGCGGAAATAGGTGCTGATGCAGTGTACCTTGACAAGAAGCTCTGGCAAATCTGGGTATGTATTCAGAAACTGCTGAACTATCAAGTTGAGAACATGTCCTAAGCAGGGTAGGTGTGTGAGCTTGCCATGCTTCACAGCCACCAGGTTACACCCATAATCACATACGTCAATGCCTGCATGGAGGTTCAGCAGCAAAAGCCACAGATCTGTTTTGTTATTCCTTTAAGTAACTTTGCCGTGGTGTGCGGTTTGTCACCAAGACAAAATTAGCTTCAGACGAGCCTGTTGCCGCTTTGCTGAGGCAGTGGATAGTGCATATCTTCCAGCTTCCGGCTGATGTGGACGACATACTCTGAGATACCACATTGGAGATGGAGGATGAGGAGCAGGAGGGTGTGCAGGATCTGCTGTAGGAGGTGAAGGTATCAATGATAGAAGTAGGGACAGCAATCCTCAACATCGGGAGCACATGCACCTTGCCAGGCTGTGACTAAGCCCCAGCCTCCACAATGTACACCCAGTGTGCCGTCAGGGAAATCTAATGTCCCTGGCCACAAGCGCTTGTCCACATGTTGGTCCTTAAGTGAACAAAGCCAGTAAGTTCTTTGGTAAGGGCACAGGTGATGTTCTTGCACACGTGCTGGTACAAGATGAAGACACTTCACTGGGAGAAAAAGTGAGGATCGAGTAGCGAGGGACAGCTGCTGTCATGAGTCAATGGAAATCCTCTGTGTCTACCAGCCTAAAAGGCAATATTTCCATGGTAAGCAGTCTGGAAATGTGCCTAATTAGCATTTGAGCTTGTGCTTGGGTGGCTTGGAACTTTCTTTTTTGTTCCAAGGCCTGAAGTAGGGAAAGCTGAACGCTGGGCTGGGACAAGGATTTGGAAGTGCCTGTTGATGGTAAGTCAGAATGTGCAAGAATAGGTTCAGTGCAGGAGGCATATGCGCCAGTATTTTGGAAAGGAGATTGGGAAGCACCCAATCAGAGGGGAAGATGCAGTGGTGTCATCCAATGGCACCAATTGTGGACTCAGGCTTTTGACCCACTGAGTCAGGTGCTTAGATGACACAAGCCGGATCATGCTAGTTGTGGTTAAATTCTTAGCGGTCAGGCCCATGCTGATCTCTGTATGTCACATGTTGCAAATGGCCATTTTGTTTGTCTCAGAACTCACTTTAAAAAAGTGTGAGACCGGGGAACACCTAATTCTTTGGAATAGAACTTCAGGAGTGTTGGTGATCTGCAGAACAGTTGACAGCCTTTTCTGTCTGGTCAACCCACTGCCTCTTCCTGTCTGTTTCGATGTTGCTGATCTCTCATCCTCAGTGCTACTGGCCTCACACTGCATGCCAGCTTCTCAGGTTGGGTCAACATCTTCATCATCCAACATCTTGTCTTCCACCACCGCACCCTGGTCCTCCTGACTTCGTGACTTATCAAAAGCAAGACTTAGTGGCAGCTGTGTCTCATTATCATCATCTTCCTCCTTATCCCAAATTTGCCATTCCTCGCTATCATGTTTTTTGTGGCCGTGGCTTCACTAAGGTTTGTGCATCTCTAAACAGTATGTCCTCCTGTCCTGTCATGCAGGTTGAGAGGCCACCAACAAGAAATGTTGTTGTAAAGAGCTCCTTGAAGTGTCCTAGTTTGGGATCACTAGTCTCCACTCAACAAAGTTCCTTGAGTTCCTGGATGTTTTGCTAAAACGGGATGTTAATGATATTTTGCAGATGTATATATATATATATATATATATATATAGAAAGCCCACTTCGACTAATACATTGCTGCATGCCTCCTCTGCACACCCTAGACACATGATATAGTCTGTCCCCACTGGTAAGTTTCTCCATCTTCGTAGAATTTGTTCTACAGACGAGGATTTTGAAACACAGGATGAGGAACTTATATATAGGTTTTAAGGGCATGGGTATAGCCGCCAAATGGTGAAAAAGCTTATAATCGAGAGAAACATTCATCACATAATGATTTGGTTTACAAACCATTTGATAGACAATGGGATGTTAAAGTGCGGTTTGTCACAGATTACCATACACGATTTGCACAGACAGGTAAGGGAGGCTCTCACTAGATCATGACCTATTCTTCAAGCTGATCCAATTATTTTTAAATACATTTCTGAGAGACCTGCTATTACCACACGGCGTTCTAAGAATCTCCGTGACTTACTAGTGCAAAGTCATTATATTGGTAATCCGAGGACTACATTTTTGGACATTTGTGACTTTAGACGTGAATGTGCTCCATGTGGCCGCTGTGTGGCCTGCCCTAATATTGATAGATGTGATACCTTTTTCAATGTGGACAGATCCAAAAATTATGATATTAAGAAATGTATCTCTTGCACTACCCGTAATGTTGTTTACTTTGCAACGTGCCCTAGGACTTATATACATTGGGTTAACTACCTGTCCACTTAAGGTATGTGCCAGGGAACATGTCTTAGGAATCATTGCCACTGACCACACTGATCCATCCACTCTTAAACCATTCAATGGCATTTCAGAATGCGCCACAGCTGTGATGCAACCCTTCTCAGGATGAGGGGCATCGATTCAATTGATACCACCGCCCGTGGGGGAGGACATCGCAGAAGTTGGCTCAGCTAGAGTCCCATTGGATATGGACCCTTAATACCTTGCATCCCAACAGTATAAACAAAAATATTAGTTTTGTTCCCTTTCTGTGATTTCTAACTGTCTGCAATAGGTAAACTTTCCATCTTTTGTGCTTATGCCAGTTTGTTGTTTTTATATGTTTTTAATTAATGTTTTATATATTGTAGGGGTCCTTTTCTGCTTTATGTCCTTGATCCAGGTTGATTTCGTTCTATGAGCTTTGAAAATTCTTTTTGTATGGCCTGCCACCTATGAAGTGGACTCTCTTCTGCTCTTCTGAGCTGTGTGTGTTTTACCATTGTTTTGGGAGCTCCTTGCAATTACATATGAATATTTGTATTTGAGAAATAATTTTGAGCTCCAGCTATGATTGCGATTTCCTTATATGCATTCATTATTAACATTTGTTTTGTACAATTTATTATGTATTATTATTACTGTTATTTTCCTTGCTCCTTCATTTTTTGCTGTCTAGCTACATTGTATCTTTTAATGTCAATGTACTTTTTGGATATTCCAGACCAAGCTATACAGCTCTGGCAAAAATTAAGAGACCACCACATCAAAATCCTGTCATGGGCAGCCCAATCTCCAGACCTGAACCCCATTGAAAGCCTCTGGAATGTAATCAAGACAATGATGGATAATCACAAGCCATCAAACAAAGAACTTACATTTTTGCACCAGAAGCAGTGTGGAAACTGGTGGAAAGCATACCAAGATGCATGAAAGCTTTGATTAAAAATCATGGTTATTCCACAAAATATTGATTTCTGAACTCCTGAGTTAAAGGGAATCTGTCACCACATTTTTGGCCTATAAGCTAAGGCCACCGCCATCAGGAGCTTATCTACAGCATTCTATAATGCTGTAGATAAGCCCCTGATGTAACCTGTGTGAGGCTGTGGCCTCTGATACAGCTAGGGGGCGCTGTTCTCCCCAGAATGTGCATGCAGACGGATGAAGTCCATAGGTGTGCATGAGAGTCATGGATTTCCGGTCCGGGATTTCCATGTGGCTGAAGGCCACAGGTTTGTGTGTGTTTAAAAGCCCTGCAGTAAGGGGTATGGGTGTGTCAGGCCATGTCAGGTGTCTGGCCAGGAGAGGCCAAGTGCACGTCAGTGTCAGTCTGGTGTGTGCTGGTCTGCAGAGTGCATGGAGGCCAGCAGAGCCAGCACCCAGGGCAGCTGAATAGCCTGGCACACGCAGCGTATACAGAGATGCAAGTCGTCCATGGTACTAGTCTCGGATGTGGTCAGTCCTGTGCCCGGAGGTGGATATCCTGTGCCTGTAGGAGTCGGGTGTGGATAGTCCTGTGCCCGGAGGTTCCTGTACACGAAAGAGGACTAGTATGTGTAACGATTGCAAACAGGTGGATATGGTGCCCGGCTGCTATCCGGAGGATATCCTGAACTGTGTACGACTGTGTGAGTAATGAGTCTGTAAGAGACTGTGATACAGTGATGCAGGACACCCACGAGAACTAGTCAGAGGAGGGCTGGCGTGAGTATTGTCTGCAACATATGAGGCTGTGTGTATGGAGACGTATAGAGACTGTGAGATGGCGTGCGGTCGCCCAGGGAAACTGGACAAGGGAAGTCTGGCCTGTTTAGGGACCGCAAATCTAAAGTCATGTGATATGCATTACTTTGATCTGGTGTAAACTGATCGCTGAAGTTATATGCATTTATGTGAATTGGACTTTAATGCTGTGAAGAAACACATTAAAAGAGACTTTTGTGTTTGAATTTGTGGGTCACTGCTTCTTCACTGCGTACGATGCTACTGCAGCTTTACACCTGAAAGATAAGAAAAACAAGTTATATTATACTCAACCAGGGGTGGTCCCGATGCGGTCGGTCATATGGGCATCACGGTCCGGGTCCGCAGCCTCCCATCTTCATACGATGTCGTCCTCTTTGCTTCCTGTCACGGCTCCTGCACAGGTTATTATCTGCCCTGTTGAGGGCAGAGCAAAGTACTGCAGTGCGCAGGCAGATAATAACCTGTGCAGGAGCTGTGACAGGAAGCAAAGAAGAGGACGTCATCGTATGAAGATGGGAGGACCCGAACCGCGACGCCCATCAGACAGGACCGCACTGGGACCGCCCCTGAATGAGTATAACATAACTTGTTTTTCTTATCTTTCAGGTTACATCGGGGGCTTATCTACAGCATTACAGAATGCTGTAGATAAGCCCCAGAAGGTCAGTGGCCTTAGCGCATATGCCAAAAATGGGGTGACAGATTCCCTTTAAAACGTTAGTATTGTTGTTTCTAAATGATTATGAACTTGTTTTCTATGCATTATTTGAGGTCTGAAAGCACTGTTTTTTTTAAATTGTGAACATTTTTCTTTGTCAGAAAAAAATACAAAAATTATTGCTAGGAAATTCGGAGACATGTTGTCAGACGTTTACAGACTAAAAGAACAGTTTACATTTTACTCAAAAATATACCTATAAATAGAAAAATCAAACAAACTGAAAATTTTGCAGTGGTCTCTTAATTTTTCCCAGAGCTGAATATGACTTATTAACCATCTGACATACAGTTATATGAAAAAGTTTGGGCACCCCTATTAATCTTAAGCTTAAAGTTTTATAAAAATTGTTTTTTTTTGCAACAGCTATTTCAGTTTCATATATCTAATAACTGTTGGACATGGTAATGTATCTGCCTTGAAATGAGGTTTACTGTACTAACAGAAAATGTGCAATCTGCATTCAAACAAAATTTGACAGGTGCATGAGTATGGGCACCCCACCAGAAAAGTGACATTAATATTTAGTAGATCCTCCTTTTGCAAAAATAACAGCCTCTAGTCCAGTTCCTGGATCCTGGATGAAGGTATTTTTGACCATTCCTCTTTACAAAACAATTCCAGTTCAGTTAAGTTTTATGGTCGCCGAGCATGGACAGCCCTCTTCAAATGATCCCAAAGATGTTCAATGATATTCAGGTCTGGGGACTGGGATGGCCATTCCAGAACAGTGTAATTGTTCCTCTGCATGAACGCCTAAGTAGATTTGGAGCGGTGTTTTGGATCATTGTCTTGCTGAAAGATCCATCCCCTGCGTAACTTCAACTTTGTCACTGATTCATGAACATCATTGTCAAGAATCTGCTGATACTGAGAGGAATCCATGCGTCCCTCAACTTTAACAAGATTCCCTGTGCCGGCATTGGCCACACAGCCCCAAAGCATGATGGAACCTCCACCAAATTTTACTGTGGGTAGCAAGTGTTTTTCTTGGAATGCTGTGTTTTTTGGCCGCCATTCATAACGCCTTTTTGTATGACCAAACAACTCAATCTTGGTTTCATCAGTCCACAGGACCTTCTTCCAAAAAGAAATTGGCTTCTCCAAATGTGCTTTTGCATACCTCAGCCGACTCTGTTTGTGGCGTGCTTGCAGAAACGGCTTCTTTCGCATCACTCTCCCGTACAGCTTATCCTTGTGCAAAGTGCGTTGTATAGTTGACCGATGCACAGTGACACCATCTGCAGCAAGTTGATGCTGCAGCTCTCTGGAGGTGGTCTGAGGATTGTCCTTGACTGATCTCACAATTCTTCTTCTCTGCCTTTCTGATGTTTTTCTTGGCCTGCCACTTCTGGCCTTAACAAGAACTGTACCTGTGTTCTTCCATTTCCTTACTATGTTCCTCACAGTGGAAATTGACAGGTTAAATCTCTGAGACAGCTTTTTGTATCCTTCCCCTGAACAACTATGTTGAATAATCTTTGTTTTCAGATCATTAGACAGTTGTTTTGAGGAGCCCATGATGCCACTCTTCAGAGGAGATTCAAACAGGAGAACAACTTGCAAGTGGCCGCTTTAAGTAGCTTTTCTCATGATTGCATACACCTGGCTATGAAGTTCAAAGATCAATGAGGTTAGAAAACCAAAAAAAGTGTTTTAGTAAGTCAGTAAAAAGTAGGTAGGAGTATTTAAAACAAGAAAATTATCACTTTTCTGGTGGGGTGCCCATACTTATGCACCTGTCAAATTTTGTTTGAATGCAGATTGCACATTTTCTGTTAGTACAATAAACTTCACTTCAAAGCAGAAACATTACTGTGTGCAACAGTTATTAGATATATGAAACTGAAATAGCTGTTGCAAAAAAAAAAAAATTTTTATAAAACATTACGCTTAAGATTAATAGGGGTGCCCAAACTTTTTCATATAACTGTAATTAGTGGCAATGTCATCATTAGTATTTGCTACCTTTTGGTCCTGTACGCATGCTGTGCTGTGTGTCCACTCTGCCCATCGGCCCTCTGTGTCTCTTGTGGGGCTGGTGTCTGATGAGACAGTTTGTGTCTCTGACATCATCCTCCATGTGAGGGGCCGTCATGACTCCGCATGTGTCACTTTGCGGTCCATATGGTAAACAAACACGCATGCATGCTGTGGTCTTCTGGCTTGTGCTCACCTTTTACAGTTCAGTGATTTCTGGCTCTCGCATTGCACTCTGCTCCTGGCATTGCCCCGGGCTTTACATGTTTGCCGGCTGGCGTGGGCGATGCTGCAGCAACGCATACATAATTTCCAGACACTGCACCATTGGTTCCGGCCCCATTTTAATCTCTGCACTTCTAACTTTGGTATGCCCCCTGATGAAGGCAAGGCCGAAACGCGCGTTGGGGTGGATGCATGTGCTGATGTGCTCCTATATACTCCTTCCTGTGTTAGATATGTTTCACTCTACCATATACTGTTAGTGGATTTTTTTATATGTTGAATGTTTCAGTTTCCACTATGCATACCTTCCATGTTTGTGACCAGCATATTATTGTTTATCATAGTATGGGCAATATTTATTCTGAGTATTTTAAACTGATTACTGTTTGTCAAATATAATCTATATACTATATGACCTTCAGCTTGCACATTGTGTTCCTGCTTTACTTACTGCACATATGCAGTTTTTATCCACACTCAAATCTGTTCCCTTATTTGTAATATTAATAAAGTATCTACATTTTTGGACTTTTTGATCATTTTTCTTTTAGCTTTTGTTGATGTTAATTTTGATGATCGGTCCTCCTATTTCTCATCTATATGATCACTATAATGAATAGCATGATATTAGAATATACAGTGCCTTGCGAAAGTATTTGGCCCCCTGGAACTTTTCAACCTTTTCCCACATATCATGCTTCAAATATAAAGATACCAAATGTAAATTTTTGGTGAAGAATCAACAACAAGTGGAACACAATTGTGTAGTTGAACAAAATCTATTGGTTATTTTAAATATTTGTGGAAATTCAAAAACTGAAAAGTGGGGCGTGCAATATTATTCGGCCCCTTTACTTTCAGTGCAGCAAACTCACTCCAGAAGTTCATTGTGGATCTCTGAATGATCCAATGTTGTCCTAAATGCCTAATGATGATAAATATACCGTAATCCACCTGTGTGTAATCAAGTCTCCGTATAAATGCACCTGCTCTGTGATAGTCTCAGGGTTCTGTTTGAAGCACAGAGAGCATCATGAAGACCAAAGAACACAACAGGCAGGTCCGTGATACTGTTATGGAGAAGTTTAAAACCAGACTTGGATACAAAATGATTTACAAAACTTTAAACATCCCAAGGAGCACTGTGCAAGCGATCATATTGAAATGGAAGGAGTATCATACCACTGCAAATCTACCAAGACCCGGCCGTCCCTCTAAACTTTCATCTCAAACAAGGAGAAGACTGATCAGACATGCAACCAAGAGGCCCCTGATCACTCTGGATGAACTGCAGAGATCTACAGCTGAGGTGGGACAGTCTGTCCATAGGACAACAATCAGTCGTACACTGCACAAATCTGTCCTTTAAGGAAGAGTGGCAAGAAGAAAGCCATTTCTCAAAGATATCCATAAAAAAGTGTTGTTTAAAGTTTGCAACAAGCCACCTGGGAGACACACCAAACATGTGGAAGAAGGTGTTCTGGTCAGATGAAACCAAAATCAAACTTTTGGCAACAATGATGAATGATATGTTTGGCGTAAAGGCAACACAGCTTATCACCCTGAACACACCATCCCCACTGTCAAACATGGTGGCAACATCATGGCTTGGGCCTACTTTTCTTCAGCAGGGACAGGGAAAATGGTTCAAATTGATGGTAAGATGGATGGAGCCAAATACAGGACCATTCTTGAAGAAAACCTGCAAAAGACCTGAGACTGGGATGGAGATTTGTCTTCTAACAAGACAATGATCCCAAACATAAAGCAATATCTACAATGGAATGGTTCATAAATCAATGTATCCAGGTGTTAGAATGGCCAAGTCAAAGTCCAGACCTCAATCCAATCGAGAATCTGTGGAAAAAGCTGAAAACTGCTGTTCACAAACGATCTCCATCAAACCTCAATGAGCTTGAGCTGTTTGCCAAGGAAGAAAGGGCAAGAATTTCAGTCTTTCAATGGAAAAAACTGATAGAGACATACCCCAAGCGACTTGCAGCTGTAATCACAGCAAAAGGTGGCACAACAAAGTATTAAGTTAAAGTGGCCCGACTTGCACGCCCCACTTTTCAGTTTTTGAATTTCCACAAAAATTTAAAATAACCAATAAATTTCATTCAACTTCACAATTGTGTTCCACTTGTTGTTGATTCTTCACCAAAAATGTACACTTGGTATCTTTATGTTTGAAGCACGATATGTGGGAAAAGGTTGAAAAGTTCCAGGGGGCCGAATACTTTCGCAAGGCACTGTACTTGTCATGGTTAGGACATCGTTAATGTCCTGTTCTCTCAGGGTTAATTTTGCTGGACTCCCTTTTGATCTGGGAGGGGTATTTATACTCACTCCAGACTAGGATTCGCTGTTAGCTATACTTTCTGTTCTAGTCTGTGTGCTTGACCCCTGGAGTGTGTGCCAGGTTTGCAATTGTTTTCCTTGCTCTCCGTGCGTTACTGTTTGTTTGTTCTTCTGGATTTATGACCTCTGGCTTCACTTCTGACAATCTCCTGACTCACCCCTTTGGTACATTGTGATCTCCTGGTTCAGATCTTGGCTTGTTTGACTACTCTCCTGTGTTTACTGTGTTTATCTCTTCTCTGCACTCCGGAATCTGGCTCTGCCCCTGACCACCTTCTACTCTGTCACATGGTTCAGGTCCTGGTTGTTACCTGGTTAGTTCCCGGCCGTTCCTCAGCTCCCTTGCTGCTGTGTGCAGCTCTCCCCGCAGCAGTTATATCCGGGAGTCATGACAATACTCAATTATTTTGATAATGTTGCTGTCTCTTCTGTTGAGCTATCTTTGCATAGTGGGAAGATGGAGGATCAGGGTTAAATTTAAGTGATCCAAGATTTAAGAGTGTTGAGACTGAACCATGTGGAAGACCGTGTTGTGCTGCCGAGCCTGCTGGAAACATTATCTGCTATCCAATCAACCACCTGTTTGCACTTCTCTGGCCAAGTCGTGAGTCAGAAGAATGGTCAAAGAGTCCAAGGTCAGAAGCCAGGAGAGCACGTCCTAAACAGAAGGAAGAGACAAAAACGTAGTCAGGTATCGTTCCAAGATCAAAATACCAGGAGGATAATGGATCACAGGAGAAGGATGGGCAAAACGAAGAACAAGGTCAGGCAGCAATTGATCAAGCATACAGAACTCAAGGCACAGGGAACACAAACCTCACTTGATGAATACAGTATATGTCTGGCAGAGGTATGGGAGAAGCAGCTCAGTTAAGTAGGCATGGCAATCACACAGCATAGTGAACACTTGGAGACAGCCGAGACCTCCCAGTCACAGATTGGATAATCGAGCTGTCAATCAACACACTAGCAGCTCATCATACCTCAGATTGGATGGCCAAGTTGTCAATCAAAGTACTGACAGCTTCATCATGCCCCTGTACCGGATTGGACGGCCGAGTTGTCAGTAACTTCATCCTAGACACACTGAGGGGTGGAACCATGACAGCTTGCCTGTAAAGTGGGAAAAGAAGCTATGTGTCATGGATGGGCGTGTTTCTCTTGCTCCAGCAACAGACGTAATCGCAAATTCTCGGCATCTGCGTGCACCATAATCACCACCTCCCCATCCTTTAACGCACGTGTATTTATTAGTATAATATTTTTCTTTAAATAGTTCTACAATTTTCCAAAACTTTATTTTTTACTTTGTTACTTTGTCCCAGGATGGGCCATCAATGTTCCCTGCCCTGATGTCTGATCTAATACTCTGCAGTGCTTTTGCACTTCAGGTATTAGATCTGTGCATTGCATACAGGGAGGAGGTGTGTCAACTCCTGCTCTAACCAGGAACTTACAGCACCACAGCCATTTTTTGGCCCAGAGTCACCATGGAAATTGCTTTGTCCCTCCCTCTCTACGCCCATCAATAGTGCTGTCACTATTGACGGTGTTATCTGAGGGGATAAACACCGGTGATCAGCGCTAGCACCAATCATGGATATTTCTGCAGGTTATCAGCTATAGCTATATCTAGCTATAGCTGATGCCCACTGATAATCACGCCAGTTCTGTGAGTGAGCAGACGGGATCATCACGCCGTACATGTACGGCGGATTTTGTGAAGGGGTTAAGAAATACAAATTCATGAATATTGATAAAACCTACTTTGCATGGCTAAGTATGCCCACTTTTGAAAAGAGGCTAGAGTATTTTTTTCTTAAAAATTGATTGTGCCTAAAGCAATTTAGCACTTACTAGGCTGCTTGCTGCAATTTTTATAAAAACCACTGTTTAATCTGCTGTAGATCTATCAGTGCTCTGAATGCTGAGCTCTGTGTAACCCTGTCCACATCACTGATTGACAGTTTATTGAAGCTATTTAGTGTTTTCACAAACTACGATGCACTTTTCATGGCCTCCAAAGATTATGATACCAACAAAATGCCCCACAACAGTACGATACCCCTACAGACAGTACGATGGCCCTCACAACTACTCACACAGTATGACTGCCCCCACAAACCTAACACACAGTATGATAACCCCACTTCCCTCAAAATAGTATGATGCTCTCATAATATGATGTTCCCCACACTCCATATAATGTACTCACAGCTTCACATACAGTATAAAGCTACCACAGTGAGCCCCACACAGAACGATTACTCCACAGTCCTCTCACACAGTATGGATTTACTTGCATTTCAAACAACTTCAAACATTTTAAGAATTGATTTGCGATTCACAAAGAAATGCCCTTCACCATTTCGCACACTGCTGAATTATCAGAGAGCAGGCTAAAGTTAGTTTGCATTGCTGTGTGGGCCTCCCGTTACGTCTTGCAGCTACGACATTGTTGTGTTTAATATTTTATACCTGGCTTTGATTATTAGTTAAGCAATTTATATATCTATATATATTTGGTAACTTTTTGCTTTGCATTAGCATTATTAATGTTATTCATAAAAGCAATGACAGATAGTGTGTTTTCTTTGTTTAAAGTTGCTGAAGACCTTGAGAGCTGGATAGAACTAGTTTGAAGGAATTCAGCAGAATCCATACTTTATGGCCTTTTTGTCTCCAAACTTACATAATCCTTTTTAAGTAATGTATTAAGCCATTCCCCTTTCTTCTGTAGTTGTAATAAAAACTTATGACTGGGCATCTGAGAATCAGACAAGGCTTGTACACTAAGAGTATGATGTACCCTCACACAGTATGATACTCTCACAGTGATCTCCTCCACCATATGTCTTCAAAACCCACTACAGAGTATGATGCCCCCCACAAAATATGTCTTCAAAGCTTCACTTACAGTTTAAAGCTCCCACAGTGACCCCAACACAGAACAATTACTGCACAGTCCTTGCACACAGTATGATGGCACTGTAGGGAGGTGTACCGAGTTAGCGGTCCCTCTTGCTTGTCTGGGCCGAAACTGTCGGGACTGTCACTAATATTCCAGGGGGAAGAAGTTCCTGACTGCTACAGTTCTGAACACCTGACTGGTGGAGGCGGGTCCGACATAAATAGTAGTGTGAGCGAGAAGACGGAACACTTGGTGGGGAATGAGCTTGTGAGTAGTGAGAAGGTTGACTCCCTCTCGATGGACCCATGGCAGGTAGCTGTGCCTGTGTTCCCAGCTATCGATACTGCCGACACATACTACCCTCAGCCCAGAGAGACATCCCCCCAGGTAGTGACAAGGATAGAGTGCATACCTTGGCTCCGCTCACCAGCGCGGAGGCACTGCTTAGTCCCATCCTTGCGGTGCCTGCTAAGGACCGGCCCATGCCTGTGTCTGCTGGACTGTGTGATTCTACTGCAGCCTTGTCTACTGAACTTTCTGCTTCTTCTTCAACTGTGCCGCCGAACTTCATCTTAACCCAACCGTGTGCCCGGATCAGGAGATCACGTGCCGAAGGACCTGGTGGATTCATCATCGCAAGGAGACAGTGCTTTGCCCTTCTATGGCGCCTGCCGAGGGATCTTCCAGCCACGTTCCTCCACCGCACACAGACTAATAAGTTAACCTGTTATTATCTTCTGCATTTCACTTTCCCCATTCGCAAGTTCACCTTCCTTACCCCCCTGCTTGTACTATCACTGTTTGATATAAAGAACCTGTTAACCCTTGCTCTGCCTCCTGTGTGTCACTGCATCCTACGCACCTTCTAGCATCCTACAGCACCACACAGTATTATGGCTTTCACTGCTCCCCCAACCCCCCCCCCAGACAGTATAATGCCCCTATAGTTCCCCTCACAGTATGCTGGAACCACCACACAGTATCATGGTCGCCATAGCCCTCTTTAAGTACTGCCTAATAAAATGTGCAACGCAATGCTAGTCCCTCTCCCAATGCTTCATGCACACTGGACTGAGACTCCACACAGCAGAAGTGATCTAACTATGTCATTGCACCTGCTGAGCTGAGACCCAGATAAACAGGCTAAATGATGGCAAAGAGAGCCAGCGACTTCATGTTCGATCATTATATTTAATTGTGTCCATTGTTGAAATTGTGATGCCATGTGCCCCACTCCCTTCCCATTGACAAACTCCATAGTGGTCATATAGTTCACCAATAAAGTTGAATGCATGGTCTTTAAAAAAAACACATGAGCACATCACAATAGACTAAGTGAAATGTGTTCTATCATTGAAAAACATGATCCAGGAACTCTGACCTTTCAGGACATTTTTTGGCCAGCTGTGAAAATGCTTGCTGGATCATTGACAGCGCAGACCTTTCTATCCTCATCTTTATTTATATAGTCAGGTGTTACTCTACATTTTAGAAATTTTAGAAATGTTAAGTATTGATTAATGTATAAAGTCAGGTTCTGGCCACCATAATGGGTTTGTAACACATCATTATTCTTCAGAATAAAAATATTGCAGAGCCTCAGATGCAGCTGTAGACATAGCCTTAACTGTAGGTCAAACGTCTCATAAAGGTTCTATTATTGCTTGTAATTTTACCAGTGCAAAGCCATAAATGTCCACACATTTATTATTTCGACAGGAATTGCTGAGAATTAAATTATGAAGATATTCAACTACCTCTATACCACTATGTAAAATGTGAACGCGTATATATAATTAGATTTTTTTCAAAACATTTTCTACAAAATGGAAACACACTTACAGTATATGTTGCCAAATTAAAAATAAATCAAGAGAATCAAGTCAACCTCTTGATCTGTTCTGCAAAAACAAGAAAGAAATATACTATGCAGCAAATGAGATGTGGAAGTGAGAGTCTGAATTTAAAGTAGTGCTTCATAAAGGTGGCAGATGCTGATTCGAAATGAAATATTTGCATTGAAGAGCATAGGCAATCATTTTTTTCAGCAATGAGCAAAAATTCAATTAGACAAAACACTCTTTTTTCATTCAACAGCTGCAAACATTCTAAAGCAACAGCAAATTTCCCCTTGTAGCTCTCATCTTTGCATGGGTTACATCTACAGTATGTGCTAAGCCTGCACTACTCTGAATCTGTTGGGCCAATGTGTTATTATCCCGAATGCCACAAAAATGGCATTAATTTATAAAAACTGTCAAATAAAGAACCACAGTTTCATAAATTATACGGGTAAAATGAATGCTGTACAGAGATTGGTTGCAGCCCGTGTTTCTGTGTTTCTGTGACATTTTGATTACTGCGTTTTATTGTGCCCTTTGCATCATACCTCTAAGGAAAGAATACACTGGAAGTGAATTTATCAAGACCGACATTTCTATAGCCCACCATGGCAAGGTGAGCTAAATGCATCTTAATAAAATTGAAGCATCTTTGGGCTGTCCATGAGACAGAAAATGAAATCCAGCTTCAATCTATGCTTGCTTTCTGACATATGATATAATAAATTTGTCGCAAAGTGGTAAATAAAGTTCCTTTTTGCTAAAAGCTCTTTTTAAAAAAAGTTCTACAGTCCAGCATAAAAATAAAAGGTCCAAAAATGTGTGCAAAATACCACCAGCAACAAATTTTGCAACTTCTTTAATTCTTTATTTAAGATTATAGGAAAAATAAATATCTTGGTACAGTGTTAGCCAGTAGATAGAAAAATAGTTAGAAGGGAGAGTCCTCAGTGGTTGATACCTTTTAATGGCTAACTGAAAAGATGGTAACAAATTGTAAGCTTTCGAGTTTATTTCAGAAAATTATCTGAGCAATGAGAATTGAATTGATAATAAAATGAAAAGATATAAACAAACAGGAGGAGGAAGTTGATGAAGGCTTTGAGAGCTGGATAGAACTAGGTTGAAGGAATTCAGCAGAAAAATTGATGTATGGTCCTTTGTTTCCAAACTTACATAATCCTTATCTTAGATTAAGATCTTATCTTAGACTCAGACAAGGGTTGCATACTGACAGACAATGGCTGTGCATGTTCTTGTCTCTGGTACATCACATTTAATTGGACCAACTCTGGCAGATTTGGAGATCCCTTGTATCTCAACCAGAGGTGTAGCTAGGTTTTGGGTCGGGGGGGGGGGGGGGGCTGGGGGGGAGGGCAAAGCTTCTGAGTGGGCAGATAACTGAGCTATTACTGAAGATAATCTCTATACAAAGACCTGGCTTATCCATGGTTTTTTTTTTTTTTTTTTTTTTTTCCTATACTATGTTGTGCATAAATATGTGATTCTTCAGAATTTGTTTTAGTCTTTGCCTGATGAAGAGACCTGTGTAGTCTCGAAAGCTTGCAATTTGTTACCATCTTTTCAGTTAGCCATTAAAAGGTATCAACCACTGAGGACTCTCAATTCTAAATATTTTTCTATCCACTGGCTAACACGGTACCAAGATATATTTCTTTCCTGTATACAAAGACCAACATTGATATTGCCGCCATATGGTCAGTGATAAATACCAGCCCTGAAGAACATATAACAGATCAAAGTACAGTTATAGATGGTGAGTTACCACTGACGTTCTTTCTGATGAGGTTGTTCACTTTTCCGGTCTTTTCCATCTGGCCCAGACCGACATGACAACTTCTACCACCCAGGACCTATCTGCAGAGAATACAACAAAGACACATTTCACTTCTCATATTTTATGCACGTCACCATCTATTCCCAACCTGCACAAACTCCTCATCCTACTGGTATCCCAATGCTGCTGCCGTATGTGTTCCTATTGCTAAATTCTAA
Organism: Ranitomeya imitator; assembly: GCF_032444005.1. Classification (NCBI taxonomy): domain Eukaryota; kingdom Metazoa; phylum Chordata; class Amphibia; order Anura; family Dendrobatidae; genus Ranitomeya; species Ranitomeya imitator. The sequence goes on from NC_091284.1 coordinate 178,185,956, forward strand.
AGCAACCCTCTAGAATATAGTAATGCCAGGTGCAAGTGCCCTAGAAAACAGTGCCCACATTTTGCTCACCAGAAAGTAATATTGCCCTGTGTGCCCCTTTGATAGTCACAGTAACCAATAAGTGCCTACTTAACATTGAATAATGTCCTGAGTCTTCTCCCTGTACAGCTTAACACTAGATGGTGGCCCGATTCTAACGCATCGGTTATTCTAGAATATGCATGTCCACGTAGTATATTGCCCGTCCACGTAGTATATTGCCCAGCCATGTAGTATATTGCCCAGCCACATAGTATATTGCCCAGCCACATAGTATATTGCCCAGCCACGTAGTATATTGCCCAGCCACGTAGTATATTGGCCAGCCACGTAGTATATTGGCCAGCCACGTAGTATATTGCCCAACGACGTAGTATATTGCCCAGTCACGTAGTATATTGCCCAGCCACGTAGTATATTGCCCAGCCACGTAGTATATTGCCCAGTGACGTAGTATATTGCCCAGCCACGTAGTATATTGCCCAGTGATGTAGTATATTGCCCAGCCACGTAGTATATTGCCCACTGACGTAGTATATTGCCCAGCCACGTAGTATACAGCAGAGAGCCACATAGTATATTGCCCAGCCACGTAGTATATTGCCCAGCCACGTAGTATATTGCCCAGTCACGTATTGCCCAGCCACATAGTATATAGCACAGCCCACGTAGTACGGTATATTGCCCAGTCACATAGTACGGTATATTGCCCAGTCACGTAGTATATTGGCCATCCACATAGTATATAGCAGAGCCACATAGTATATTGCCCAGTCACGTAGTATATTGCCCAGCACAGAGCCACGTAGTGTAGAGACTTAAAAAAAAATAACATATACTCACCTATAGCCCGTTGGAAGTCCTGCTATACTTACCATCCGCCACCTTTCTCGCTCCTCGCCACGCTCCCGGGATCGCTCCATTGCAAGCGGGAGCTTGCAGTCCCAGGGCTAGTGTGAGCAGGACCTATGATGACGTCGCGGTCACATGACCGTGGCATCATGGCAGGTCCTTGCCGCACACCAGCCCTGGGACGGGACCGGAAGCTGCCGCTTGCGAGGAGCGAGAAAGGCGGCGGAAGGTGAGTATAGCAGTTTTTTTTTTTTTATTATTATTTTTAACATGACCTATTTTTACTATTGATGCTGCATAGGCAGCATCAATAGTAAATAGTTGGGGACACACAGGGTTAATAGCAGCGGTAACGGGACGCGTTACACCGCGGGCAGTTACCGCTGCTGTTAACCCTGTGTGAGCGGTGGGGGTATACCTCAACATTGGTAATGATACATCAGTTCATTGCGTTGATGATGAACTGATGTATCATTCATTACCAATGTTGAGGTATATTTTCATATTGTTTTTAATGTGTTGACTTTTCAGATTTTTTGTTTTCAATTTATTTATTCATTCATGTTTTATATCTTTTTCTTAGTTTTGATGTTTAGGACCTTTGATATGTCATGTGACTTTTTCTGGAAATTTCATTCGTCATTGGTTTCTATTTAATGTGAATGTGACTCCACATTTAAAGCTTGGATTAAGATCCTTTCGGATCGAAACGCGTCGCTCTTTCCTGTGTGCCTTTGGAGGGCTTCACAGCCACCGCTTTTTAATACAGGATTTAATAAAGTTATCAAGCCTGAATTTTACTATGGAGTTGGAACAAGTTTTCTTTTTTTGCTTTCCTTGGATCTGACCTCGTGGATCAGCGAGGAGTTCCGTGCACCTGCGGTGGTTGCTTGGTGAGCTGGCTATTTTCCTCTCTTTATCTTCATAGTATAAGGCACCCCCATTAGGCAGCCAGTGCAGTATAACGCACCCGATAAAAAAAATCAAATACTCACCTTTCTTCCTCCTTGTTCCCGCGGTGTTCTTAGCGCCCACTCATCTCCAGACAGTGAGCACCAAGTACTGACATCATCGTGACCCCTTGTCAGTGTCGGCATCGGTGACATCAGACACTGACAGGGGGATGATGGGCGAGGGAGCTTGACAGGGAGCATGTAGCCGATACAGCTGACCCTGCAATGACAGGCGGGGGGCCCACTGCTGGCACAGGGCCCCCCACCACCTTCTCAGGGGCCGCACAGCGACCGGGTGGCAGAGCAGGGAGATCGTGTCTCCCTGCTCTTCCGCAGAATGTAACTATTGGCGCGCTGTGCACGCCAATACAGTTACATAGCGTAGCTCCAGGTGGGCCCCCTCAGAGTGCGGGGCCGTGGGCCACCACCCCTTCTGCCCCCCCGGTAGCTACGCTACTGATCTCAACCCAACTTAGCTCTTCTTGAGAGGGTTTTCCACAACATCTTATACCTTATACCTGTACAGTGTTGGTCAGTAGTGATGAGCGAGTATAATCATTGCTCAGGTTTTCCTGTTGTGAATTCAGCTTTTGGGCTCCCTCCGGTGGTTGTAGAGGGTAATGCAGTTGTGCCTGGACTGAAGGATTGGACAGGTGTATCTACTAATTGCAAGACTGACTGGGGTATATAGCTTTGCAGGACTCTTTAGTCCCTGCCAGTTGCCCTTTGTTTTTGGAGGATTCATTTCCCTGCTGGTCTCTCCAGTTTGCTGTGCTTTTCTTCAAAGATAAGTCCTGGCTTTGTTTTTGCTGTCCACCTGCTGTGGACCTTATAGTTCTGTGCATTTTCATGTTTGTCTTGTCCAGCTTTGTCTGGGAAGGATTTTTTGCAGCCAAGCTGTGTCTCTGGAGATGCAGATATACCCTCCATGTCTTTAGTCAGATAATGTAAATTGGATTTTCTGTGGTGGATATTTTCTAGTGTTTTTTACTGACTGCATAGTACTCTGTTCTATTCTTTCTTTTTAGCTAGTATGGCCTCCTATGCTAAATTCTGAGAGTGTTCGGTACCCCCCACGGCTACTTCTAGTTGCGCTGCTAGGTTCAGGGTTTGCGGTCAGTACAGGGACCACCTTCTCCAGAGTACGTCTCATGCTGCTTTTAGGCCACCAGATCATAACAGTACAACTGGCCAACAATGAGTTAATTGCATCTCAGAAGAAGGGAGGGAAACTTTTGAGCCATTTTTTTTTCCTTAGCCTGTTTTGTATTATCCTCCCTCTTAATCTCTGGGTGGCTACGGAATCTAGTATTAACATGAATGTTCAGGAGTTAGTTTCTCGGGTGGATCAGCTTGCTGCTAGGGTACAGGGTATTTCAGATTATATTGTTCAGACTCCTGCCTTAGAACCTAAGATTCCCACTCCTGATTTATTCCTTGGTGACAGATCCAAATTTTTGAGTTTCAAAAATAACTGTAAACTGTTTTTTGCATTAAGACCCCGGTCTTCTGGTGATCCTATTCAGCAGGTTAAAATCATCATATCTCTGCTGCGTGGTGACCCACAGGATTGGGCATTTTCCCTGGAAACTGGCAATCCTGCTTTGTTTAATGTTGATTCTTTCTTTAAAGCATTGGGGTTATTGTATGATGAGACTAATTCTGTGGATCAAGCTGAGAAAATCTTGTTGGCCCTGTGTCAAGGTCAAGAAGCGGCAGAATCGTATTGCCAGAAATTTAGAAAATGTTCTGTACTGACTAAATGGAATGAGGATGCCTTGGCGGCAATTTTCAGAAAGGGTCTTTCTGAATCCGTTAAAGATGTTATGGTGGGGTTCCCCACGCCTGCTGGTCTGAGTGATTCTATGTCTCTGGCCATTCAGATTGATCGGCGCCTGCGCGAGCGCAGAGTTGTGCACACTGTGGCGTTGTCCTCTGAGCGGAGCCCTGAGTCTATGTAGTGTGATAGGATTTTGTCTAGAGCTGAACGTCAAAGATTCAGGTGTCAGAATAGGTTGTGTTTTTACTGCAGCGATTCTGCTCATGTTATTTCTGATTGCCCTAAGCGTACAAAGAGAATCGCTAGTTCTGTTACCATAAGTACTATACAACCTAAATTTCTGTTATCTGTGACCTTGATCTGCTCATTATCATCATTTTCTGTCATGGCATTTGTGGATTCAGGCGCCGCTCTGAACTTAATGGACTTAGAATTTGCCAGACCTTGTGGTTTTCCCTTGCAGCCTTTGCAGAACCCTATTCCTTTGAGGGGCATTGATGCTACACCATTGGCTAAAAATAAACCTCAGTTTTGGACACAGCTGACCATGCGCATGGCGCCAGCCCATCAGGAAGATTGTCGTTTTCTGGTGTTGCATAATTTGCATGATGATATTGTGCTGGGTTTTCCATGGTTGCAGCTACATAATCCGGTGTTAGATTGGAAATCCATGTCTGTGACTAGTTGGGGTTGTCAGGGGGTTCATGATCATGTTCCTTTGATGTCAATTTCCTCTTCCCCCTCTTCTGAAATTCCTGAGTTTTTGTCAGACTTCCAGGATGTATTCGATGAGCCCAAATCCAGTTCCCTTCCACCGCATAGGGACTGTGATTGTGCTATCGACTTGATTACAGGTTGTAAGTTCCCTAAGGGCCGACTTTTCAACCTGTCTGTGCCAGAACATGCCGCCATCCAAAGCTATATTAAGGAGTCTTTGGAGAAGGGGCATATTCGGCCATCTTCTTCACCGTTGGGAGCAGGGTTCTTTTTTGTTGCCAAGAAGGATGGCTCCTTGAGACCCTGTATTGATTATCGCCTCTTGAATAAGATCACGGTCAAATTTCAATACCCCTTTGCCTTTGCTTACTGATTTGTTTGCTAGGATTAAGGGGGCTAGCTGGTTTACTAAGATTGACCTTCGAGGGGCATATAATCTTATTCGTATTAAGCAGGGTGACGAATGGAAAACTGCATTTGATACGCCCGAAGGCCATTTTGAATACCTTGTGATGCCATTCGGACTTTCTAATGCCCCATCTGTGTTCCAATCTTTCATGCATGATATCTTTCGGAGTTATTTTGATAAATTCAAGGTTGTATATTTGGATGATATTTTGATTTTTTCCAATGATTGGGAGTCTCATGTGAAACAGGTCAGGATGGTATTTCAGATCCTCCGTAATAATGCTTTATTTGTGAAGGGGTCAAAGTGCCTCTTTGGAGTGCAGAAGGTTTCTTTTTTGGGTTTCGTTTTTTCTCCCTCATCTATAGAAATGGATCCGGTTAAGGTTCAGGCCATTCATGATTGGATTCAGCCCACATCTGTGAAGAGCCTTCAGAAATTCTTGGGCTTTGCTAATTTTTATCGTCGTTTCATTGCCAACTTCTCCAGTGTGGTTAAACCTCTGACCGATTTGACAAAGAAAGGCGCTGATGTGAGGAATTGGTCCTCCGCGGCTGTTTCTGCCTTTCAGGAGCTTAAACGCCGATTTACTTCTGCCCCTGTGTTGCGTCAACCGGATGTTTCTCTTCCTTTTCAGGTTGAGGTCGACGCTTCTGAGATTGGGGCAGGGGCCGTTTTGTCTCAGAGGGAGTCTGATGGTTCTTTGATGAAACCGTGTGCTTTTTTTCCCAGAAAGTTTTCGCCTGCGGAACGCAATTATGATGTCGGCAATCGGGAGTTGTTGGCTATGAAGTGGGCGTTTGAGGAGTGGCGACATTGGCTTGAGGGAGCTAAACACCGTGTTGTGGTCCTGACCGATCATAAGAATCTGATTTACCTCGAGTCTGCCAAACGGCTGAATCCTAGACAGGCTCGATGGTCCCTGTTTTTCTCCCGTTTTGATTTTGTGGTCTCGTACATTCCTGGTACTAAGAATGTTAAGGCGGATGCCCTCTCTAGGAGTTTTTTCCTGATTCCCCTGGGGTTCTTAAGCCGGTCGGCATTCTGAAGGAAGGGGTGATTCTTTCTGCCATCTCCCCTGATTTACGAAGGGTTCTTCAGGAATTTCAGGCTAATAAACCTGACCGCTGTCCTGTGGGGAAACTGTTTGTTCCTGATAGATGGACTAGTAAAGTGATTTCTGAGGTTCATTGTTCTGTGTTGGCTGGCCATCCTGGGATTTTTGGTACCAGAGATTTGGTTGGTAGGTCCTTTTGGTGGCCTTCTTTGTCGCGGGATGTGCGTTCTTTTGTGCAGTCCTGTGGGATTTGTGCGCGGGCTAAGCCTTGCTGTTCCCGCGCTTGTGGGTTGCTTTTGCCATTACCGGTCCCCGAGAGGCCCTGGACACATATTTCTATGGATTTTATTTCCGATCTTCCTGTTTCCCAAAGAATGTCGGTTATCTGGGTTGTTTGTGACCGATTTTCTAAGATCGTTCATTTGGTGCCTTTGCCTAAATTGCCTTCTTCTTCTGATTTGGTTCCGTTGTTTTTTCAGCATGTGGTACGTTTGCATGGTATTCCGGAGAATATTGTGTCCGACAGAGGTTCCCAGTTTGTTTCTAGGTTTTGGCGGGCCTTTTGTGCCAAGCTGGGCATTGATTTGTCTTTTTCTTCTGCATTTCATCCTCAGACAAATGGCCAGACTGAGCGAACTAATCAGACCATGGAGACCTATTTGAGATGCTTTGTGTCTGCTGTTCAGGATGATTGGGCGGCTTTTTTGCCATTGGCCGAGTTTGCCCTTAATTATCGGGCTAGTTCGGCTACTTTGGTTTCGCCTTTTTTTTGTAATTTTGGTTTACATCCCCGTTTTTCTTCTGGGCAGGTTGAGCCGTCTGACCTTCCTGGTGTGGATTCTGTGGTCGACAGGTTGCAGCAGATTTGGGCTCATGTGGTGGACAATTTGGTGCTGTCTCAGGAGGAGGCTCAACGTTTTGCTAATCGTCGTCGGTGTGTTGGCTCCCGGCTTCGGGTTGGGGATCTGGTTTGGTTATCTTCCCGTCATGTTCCTATGAAGGTTTCTTCCCCTAAGTTTAAGCCTCAATTTATTGGTCCTTATAGGATTTCTGAGATTATTAATCCGGTGTCCTTTCGCCTGGCGCTTCCGGCCTCTTTTGCTATTCATAATGCCTTCCATAGATCTTTGTTGTGGAAATATGTGGAGCCTGTTGTTCCCTCTGTTGATCCTCCGGCCCCTGTGTTGGTCGATGGGGAGTTGGAATATGTTGTTGAGAAGATTTTGGATTCTCATTTTTCGAGGCGGAAGCTTCAGTACCTTGTCAAATGGAAGGGTTATGGCCAGGAGGATAATTCTTGGGTTTCTGCCTCTGATGTCCATGCCGCTGATTTGGTTTGTACCTTTCATTGGGCTCATCCTGATCGGCCTGGGGGCTCTGGTGAGGGTTCGGTGACCCCTCCTCAAGGGGGGGTACTGTTGTGAATTCAGCTTTTGGGCTCCCTCCGGTGGTTGTAGAGGGTAATGCAGTTGTGCCTGGACTGCAGGATTGGACAGGTGTATCTACTAATTGCAAGACTGACTGGGGTATATAGCTTTGCAGGACTCTTTAGTCCCTGCCAGTTGTCTTTTGTTTTTGGAGGATTCACTTCCCTGCTGGTCTCTCCAGTTTGCTGTGCTTTTTTTCAAAGATAAGTCCTGGCTTTGTTTTTGCTGTCCACCTGCTGTGGACCTTATAGTTCTGTGCATTTTCATGTTTGTCTTGTCCAGCTTTGTCTGGGAAGGATTTTTTGCAGCCAAGCTGTGTCTCTGGAGATGCAGATATACCCTCCATGTCTTCAGTCAGATGTGGTAATTTGTATTTTCTGTGGTGGATATTTTCTAGTGTTTTTTACTGACCGCATAGTACTCTGTTCTATTCTTTCTTTTTAGCTAGTATGGCCTCCTATGCTAAATTCTGATTTCATGTCTGCGTGTGTTATTTCCCTCTCCTCTCACCGTCAATATTTGTGGGGGGCTATCTATCCTTTGGGGAATTTCTCTGAGGCAAGATAGGTTTCCTGTTTCTGTCTTTAGGGGAAGTTAGTTCTGAGGCTGTGCCGAGGGGTCTAGGGAGTGTTAGGTACCCCCCCACGGCTACTTCTAGTTGCGCTGCTAGGTTCAGGGTTTGCGGTCAGTACAGGGACCACCTTCTCCAGAGTCCGTCTCATGCTGCTCCTAGGCCACCAGATCATAACATTTTCCCGAGCATGCTTGGGTGATCTCCGAGTATTTGTTAGTGTTCGGAGATTAAGTTTTCCTACGCCGCAACTAAATGATCTACAGCTTTTAGTCAGGCTGAGTACATGTGGGGGTTGCCTGTTTGCTAGGGAATCCCCACATGTAATCAAGCTGGCGATGAAAACTTAATCTCCAAACACTAACAAATACTCGGAGATCACCCGAGCGTGCTCTGGAAAACTCAAGCAACGAGTACACTCGCTCATCACTAGTGGTCAGTATCGGGACCATCTGAGATCACACGTTGTCAGCACAGTACAGTTTGTACAGCAGAGTCTTTTTCCTTCTCCAGACTTACTGGGTAAGTTTATCGCTCTCTTGTAGAATGTAAACTCTGATGATCAGTGTGGTCCTCTTAATCTCTCTTTTCTAGAGTGTAAGCTCTTATGGTCAGTGGGGTCCTCACTCTCTCTCTTTACTGTAGAGTGTGATCTCTTATGGTCAGCGCAGTCCGCTCTTTCTCCTCTATCTTGCTTGGGAAGTATAATCTCTTATGGTTAGTGGGGTCTTCTCTATCTCTCTTCTCTCCTGTGTGTATGTTATACACAATTACAAGCTTTACATTATTGAGATTCTGGCGAATTTGAACTTCAAAAGATCAATTCATCTCTAGTGTACCAAATTAACCAAGGTTTACACTGTTTACAAAGTTCTCATAAGGTTTACAATTTAAAGGGAACCTGTCACACGAAAAAAAAACCCTATTAACCTGGAGATATGGGGTTAATCTTCAAGTTAATAGGGTTCGGAACCTATGCGGTGCCTGCAGGTAGAGCCTCGCTGCTGGGAGGAAATGAACTTTATTCAGCATTTGAGCCTGGTGTCAGTCAGTGTTGGGGGCACAGTTACATCTGCTGCTCATTACACACTTTTGACAAATTTCCTGCAATTTGCCTTCAATGAAAATTGAACAAAAGTGATTAGCTACCAATCTTAGCTTCCGATTCCTTAACATGAGAATATTTCAAATTATTTTTTATTGGCTTCTGTTAACCACTATACAGTGGGGCAAAAAAGTATTTAGTCAGTCAGCAATAGTGCAAGTTCCACCACTTAAAAAGATGAGAGGCGTCTGTAATTTACATCATAGGTAGACCTCAACTATGGGAGACAAACTGAGAAAAAAAAATCCAGAAAATCACATTGTCTGTTTTTTTAACAATTTATTTGCATATTATGGTGGAAAATAAGTATTTGGTCAGAAACAAACAATCAAGATTTCTGGCTCTCACAGACCTGTAACTTCTTCTTTAAGAGTCTCCTCTTTCCTCCACTCATTACCTGTAGTAATGGCACCTGTTTAAACTTGTTATCAGTATAAAAAGACACCTGTGCACACCCTCAAACAGTCTGACTCCAAACTCCACTATGGTGAAGACCAAAGAGCTGTCAAAGGACACCAGAAACAAAATTGTAGCCCTGCACCAGGCTGGGAAGACTGAATCTGCAATAGCCAACCAGCTTGGAGTGAAGAAATCAACAGTGGGAGCAATAATTAGAAAATGGAAGACATACAAGACCACTGATAATCTCCCTCGATCTGGGGCTCCACGCAAAATCCCACCCCGTGGGGTCAGAATGATTACAAGAACGGTGAGCAAAAATCCCAGAACCACACGGGGGGACCTAGTGAATGAACTGCAGAGAGCTGGGACCAATGTAACAAGGCCTACCATAAGTAACACACTACGCCACCATGGACTCAGATCCTGCAGTGCCAGACGTGTCCCACTGCTTAAGCCAGTACATGTCCGGGCCCGTCTGAAGTTTGCTAGAGAGCATTTGGATGATCCAGAGTTTTGGGAGAATGTCCTATGGTCTGATGAAACCAAACTGGAACTGTTTGGTAGAAACACAACTTGTCGTGTTTGGAAGAAAAAGAATACTGAGTTGCATCCATCAAACACCATACCTACTGTAAAGCATGGTGGTGGAAACATCATGCTTTGGGGCTGTTTCTCTGCAAAGGGGCCAGGACGACTGATCCGGGTACATGAAAGAATGAATGGGGCCATGTATCGTGAGATTTTGAGTGCAAACCTCCTTCCATCAGCAAGGGCATTGAAGATGAAACGTGGCTGGGTCTTTCAACATGACAATGATCCAAAGCACACCGCCAGGGCAACGAAGGAGTGGCTTCGTAAGAAGCATTTCAAGGTCCTGGAGTGGCCTAGCCAGTCTCCAGATCTCAACCCTATAGAAAACCTTTGGAGGGAGTTGAAAGTCCGTGTTGCCAAGCGAAAAGCCAAAAACATCACTGCTCTAGAGGAGATCTGCATGGAGGAATGGGCCAACATACCAACAACAGTGTGTGGCAACCTTGTGAAGACTTACAGAAAACGTTTGACCTCTGTCATTGCCAACAAAGGATATATTACAAAGTATTGAGATGAAATTTTGTTTCTGACCAAATACTTATTTTCCACCATAATATGCAAATAAATTGTTAAAAAAACAGACAATGTGATTTTCTGGATTTTTTTTTCTCAGTTTGTCTCACATAGTTGAGGTCTACCTATGATGTAAATTACAGACGCCTCTCATCTTTTTAAGTGGTGGAACTTGCACTATTGCTGACTGACTAAATACTTTTTTGCCCCACTGTATACCTTAGTACATGCACATACGCTAAATCATAGAAAGTAATGCACCTACCACATTCTCGGAGACAGGATGCAATCAATACATCTTTTTCCACTATTTATTTTGTAAGGTGGCCAGGGCAGTAGTCATAGCAACAAGCTGCAGTTTTCCCGCACCGTGGTGCCTCACAAATGAAACAATATGTCCCTTCTGCCGTGTGTGTAATGTACGCAACAGGACACTCACATTAGTTGTCGGAGTCCCCTCGTCTTCTGTCACGCCGGCTCCGAATCCACGGGTCTCACAAACTACTCCAGACTCATTGTTCACTCCAAACAGTTCTACTTTGATGCGGCACAGTGCTTACAGAGTGACATTTCTAAGGCTTTCCCTGCCTTCCCGGCAACCTCTGTTCTTCCTGGCAATCCTTGTTTCTGGCAATCCCTGCCTCGCTTCTGGCATTCCCTGTGTCATGATCCATGTTTGGATCTGTGGCAGATCTGGTTTGCCTCAGTTAAAGACCTTTTTTCCTTTCTGGTCATCGGGGGTTAATGCAGTTTCTTCCCCCCGGTGGTCGCTGATGTTACTGCATTGCTGCTGGCTCAGCTGATGCTTGTGATGACCACTCCCTCCATCCTTTAAAAGGTCACCTGGTTCATCAGCTGACTGTCGGTGTTAGTTCATTCTTCAGCGACCAAGCCAGGAGTAGGAGCTAGCTGGGAACTGCTGTTCTACAGCTGTGTCCGTTGTATCTGGTGTTTCTTTCTGCTGTGCCTTGTAGCATTAAGCTAAGTTTGGTTTTCTTTACATTGTCTGTTTTCCTGTTATTTGTTATATTTATTCTCTGGTGCAGTCCACCTCCCTTGGGGGGGGGGGGTCACTATAGATAAGGGAAAGCCAGGGCCCCTTATAGTGGCAGGGACAGGTGAGGGTTCCAATACGCCATCCTGCCCCTTTATCGCCTTAGACGGCGTGACACCCTGCCTCTTTCCAGCATTCACTGCCCTTCCTGGACAATCCCTGTCCTGTTCCAGCAATCATTGCTCTTCCTGGACAATCCCTGTCCTGTTCCAGCAATTACTGCTCTTTAATGGACAATCCCAGTCCTGTTACAGCAATCACTGCTCTTTCCTGGACAATCCCTGTCCTGTTCCAGCAATCACTGCTCTTTCCGGACAATATCTGCCATTCCCCTCATCCGGTTTCAAAGGAAAAAGTAAAAGGCTCGCCATCTCAGCTTCACCTAGTCTTGGCTGTAGGCCCCGGATCCTCTTTGGAACAGCTTTCGTTTAAGCTGGTGACTGACTGCACGACAACCAGCCTGGGGCCCCTTCTTGCTGAAGCAACCTTATCCCCATGGCTGTCAGACTGTCCCAATTTACTGCTGCATCACAACTTATTAAAACCTACAAGAGAAAAAAGTAAGCAAAAACCCTGATGTAACTAAGTAAAAAAGCAAAAGTGCATTTAAATAACACAGAGTTTTTAGTAGTACTGTTTTTTGATCAAAAAATAGCACAAAAGCCATCCCACCACGTCAAGGTAAGTGTGATCAGGACAGTCCTACACTGTCTAATATTAAAACCTTACCATGTGTCAATGTTGACCTCAGTGTGAATAAGGGCAGACAAAAGGAGAGGGCCCACCCAGTGAAACACCAGACTGGGGAAGCCTTATATATGTATAATCTCTAGCTCAGAAACAGGGAGGCCACACCCAGGCTTGCACAGAATGCAACAGTACAAAGAAAAAAAAGCACAAAAATTGAGCTTAACTTGAGTTGTGCACATGCAGAGGTTAAATGCATGTTCACATTGGCCACAAAACATTAAAACCTACTAAAGAAAAAAGTAAGCAAAAACCCTGATGTAACTAAGTAAAAACGCAAAAGTGCATTTAAATAACAGAGTTTTTAGTAATACTGTTTTTTCAACACAAAAAAGCACAAAAGCCATTCCACCACGTCAAGGTAACTCTGATCGGGACAGTCCTACACTGTTTAATATTAAAACCGTACCATGTGTCAATGTTGACCTCAGTTTGAATAAGGGCAGACAATATATATAATCTCTAGCATCAGCATCACAACTTACCCTGGGCATGGCTGCCTGTGCTCTGCTCTCTAACCAGGAAATGTCTTCTCTACATCCCTCTGTTCTGCACTACACTACTCTGTAACTCCTCAAGTCTGGAAAACCCCTATGCTACCTATATCCAAGCTAATACTCTTATTCCCTGTCTCTAGTATGCCCCTCTATTCTAATCCCACTGTTGTCCTATACTACTTTCTATTCTATCCCTAATTCTGTACACGACACATATCAAATACATTCACATTGCAGTACATAAACACATTAACACTTATAAATGCTCTGGAACTGCGAGCATCAAATGTGAACAATGTCCAAAGCGAAGGAAGCACATGACGGCCTCCGTCACCTCCTTACATTTGAACAAAGCTTCTCAAAAAATGATGGAAACAGCATTGTAAAAACGCTCAAGAGAATTGCACTATCAATTTCTATGGAGAAGAGTCTTGCCATGCATATGATCAGATTTTTTAATGTCTTTTAAATGCTTGCGGCTTTCAAATATGCTAAACGCTTAAAAGATGTAACATCCATTTTTCTGGCGTTGTTCTCTATAATACAATTTACAGTAGAAAGGATAAAAAGACACATGGCACCTGGATCTCTTTAGAAGCATTTTGTCAGCGTCTTTGCTTCAAACAACGCTAACATTTTCTTTGCTGTTTATTAGAGTTACAAAAATGTCAGGAAAATGGCAGTAAAAAATGCCCTAAAAACATGGATGTATAGTAAAAAAAAGCTGATGAAAAAAAATGCTTCTTTTTTTACTGAAGAGACATAACTTTGGTACAAAAAGGCGAAGAAAAAAAAGAACTGTTCCAGAATCACCAAACAATGGAAATTGAAGTTATTAATTAGTTTAAAAACAGATAATCCAGTGAAAATTCCTCTTTAAGGGCTCATACTCCCATGCGAGAAACTCGGATGAGTCTCGCACGTCAATACCCGGCACTGCACCCGGCACTCAGGTGTATTCCTATGCGGCCGCACGCTCCGATCTGAGTGCCGGCTGCAGTGTCGGGTATTGACGTGCGAGACTCTTCCGAGTTTCTCGCATGTGAGTATGAGCCCTAACAGTGTTTGTGGCAGCTTTATGGGAAGGATGCTATTTAGCTAGAAAGAGGGTGGCTTAAGATACACCAACTCACCATAATTTAGCTGCAAAAATTGGTCTTATCATAAACCAATCAATATGTGGTGTAAAGATAAACAAACATGTTTAGAGATATGCCACATTTAACATCCACTGATATTGGAGATGAGAAAAATAATTTGATTCAAGTGTGAATTTGTGTCTGATGAAAGGGTCTGATGAATATTTAGATAGTGAGCCCCATCAGGGACAGCGATGATAATGTGTGCAAACTGTAAAGTGCTGCGGAATATGTTGATGGTATATAAATAAAAGATTTTTATTATTATTATTCAAATAATTTTTGATTCAGTTGCACAATTTGCTCCCCAAAATGCCAACAACTATTTTACACAATGCAAAAGAATGCATCAGCAGCAGAAGGCTCACATTAACTCAGAAGTGGCCTTCCCCACAATTCAATGCATTATACAATGCAATATATATACACATGTGGTCAAAATTGTTGCTATCCATTGTTTAATGACAGAAAAACCCACAATGGTCAAAGAAATAACTTGAATCTGACACAAGTAATAATAAATTAAAAATCTATGAAAATTAACAAATGAAAGTCAGACATTGCTTTTCAACCATGCTTCAACAGATTTAAAAAAAATTTAGAACTCATGAAATAGGACTGGACAGAAATGATGGTTCCCTTAACTTAATATTTTGTTGCACAACCTTTGGAGGGAATCACTGCAATCAAACGATTCCTGTAACTGTTAATGAGACTTCTGCACCTGTCGATAGGTATTTTGGCCCACTCCTCAAGAGCAAACTTCTCCAGTTGTCTTGTGTTTGAAGGTTGCCTTTTCCAGACGGCATGTTTCAGCTCTTCCCAAAGATGCTCAATAGGATTTAGGTCAGGTCTCACAGAAGGCCACAACAGAATAGTCCAATGTTTTCCTCTTAGCCATTCTTGGGTGTTTTAGCTGTGTGTTTTGGGTCATTATTCTGTTGCAAGACCCATAACCTGCGACTGAAACCAATCTTTCTGACACCGGGCAGCACATTTCTCTCTAGAATCCCTTGATAGTCTTAAGATTTCATTGTACCCTGCACAGAATTTAGACACCCTGTGCCAGATGCCGCAAAGAAGTTCCAGAACATAACAAAGCCTCCTCCATGTTTCATAGTAGATACAGTGTTCTTTTCTTGATATGCTTAATTTATCCATCTGTGAACATAGAGCTGATGTGCCTTGC
This sequence comes from Ranitomeya imitator, assembly GCF_032444005.1. Classification (NCBI taxonomy): domain Eukaryota; kingdom Metazoa; phylum Chordata; class Amphibia; order Anura; family Dendrobatidae; genus Ranitomeya; species Ranitomeya imitator. The sequence goes on from NC_091284.1 coordinate 178,200,995, forward strand.
CCAAAAAGTTCAATTTTTGTCTCATCTGTCCATAGGACATTCTCCCAGAAGCTTTGTGGCTTTTCAGCATGAAGTTTGGCAAATTCCAGTCTGGCTTTTTAGGATTTTTTTCAAAAATGGTGTCCTCCTTGGTCGTCTCCCATGAAGTCCAATTTGGCTCAGACAATGACGGATGGTGTGAGCAGACATTGATGTTCCTTGAGCTTGAAGCTCACCTTTAATCTGTTTAGAAGTTTTTCTGGGCTCTTTTGTCACCATTCATATTATCCATCTCTTTGATTTGTCATAAATTTTCCTCCTGCGGCCACATCCTGGGAGGTTGTCTACAGTCCCATGAATCTTAAATTTCTGAATAATATGTGCAACTGCAGTAACATGAACATCAAGCTGCTTGGAGATGGTCTTATAACATTTACCTTTAACATGTTTGTCTATAATTTTCTTTCTAATCTCCTGAGACAACTCGTTCCGTCGCTTCCTCTGGTCCATGTTGAGAGTGATACACACCATGTCACCAAACAGCAGAGTGAGAATCTGTAACACTATATACAGGCCCACTCACTGATTCCAAGATTGTAGAACCAGTGATGCTAATTAGTGGACACACCGTGATTTAACACGTCCTTTTGATACATTATTTTCAGGGGTACCATCATTCCTGTCCAGGCCTATTTAATGAGTTTTTTTTGTTTAATTATGTGGAAGCATGGTTGAAAAGCAATGTTTGACTTTCATTTGTACATTTTCATAGATTTTTAATTTATTATTACTTTTGTCAGATTCTACCTCTCTTGAAGCTCATCAAGAGAATGCCAAGAATGTGCAAAGCAGTCATCAAAGGAAAAGGTGGCTACTTTGAAGAACCTAGAATATTAGACATATTTTCAGTTGTTTCACTTTTTTGTTAAGTATATAATTCCACACGTGTTAATTCATAGTTTTGATGCCTTCAGTGTGAATATACAATTTTCATAGTCATGAAAATACAGAAAAATCTTTAAATGAGAAGGTGTGTCCAAACTTTTGGTCTGTACTGTATGTATGTATGTACGTATGTATGTATATATATATATATACTAGATGGCAGCCCGATTCTAAAGAATCGGGAGTCTAGAATCCATATATACTTTATTTATTCAAATGTAAGAATAATACAATTAATAAATAATAGTAAGAAAGAACAAAAATAATAGGCAGTATATGGAGAAAACACCAAACAAAACTTCAAAATCGGTGTGAAAATGTCACTGAACCACTTCACAACTAAATATTTATAGTTTTGGTAAATGGTATTATCATTTTTTTGACGAAATTCGGCAGGAGCTTGAAGAGCAACGTCACTGGGCCCGCCTCCACGCAGTAGAAACTTGCTGTGAGGTAAAAATTCAAAAATCACACCAAAATGGCGGGCGGAGTGTGTCACAGTACGGCACGTTTCTGATTGGTCGCTCGCAGCAGGCGGCAACCAATCAGACACTGGACACTGTTGACGTCACTTATCTCCGGACATTAGCTCCGGACATTAGCTCCGGACAAAGCCACGGAAGTTGGCACAAATTGCAGGAAGTAGTATTCTAGGCAATTATATATTAGATATATACATATATATATACACATACATACAGTACAGCACAGATATATATATATATATATATATACAGCTCCGGAAAAACTAAGAGACCACCACATAAAAACCCTGTCATGGGCAGCGCAATCTCCAGACCGGAACCCCATTGAAAACCTCTGGAATGTAATCAAGAGGATGATGGATATTCACAAGCCATCAAAGATGAACTGCTTAAATTTTTGCGCCAGAAGCAGTGTGAAAGACTGGTGGAAAGCATGCGTGAAAGCTGTGATTACAAATCATGGTTATTCCACAAAATATTGAATTCTGAACTCTTCCTGAGTTAAAACATTAGTATTGTTGTTTCTAAATTATTATGAACTTGTATTCTTTGCATTATTTGAGGTCTGAAAGCACTGTTTTTTTGTTTTTTTTAATTTTGACCAATTTTCTTTGTCAGATCAAAAATTCTAAATTCATTGCTTGGAAATTCAGAGACATGATGTCAGAAGTTTGTAGAATATAAGAAAAATTTACATTTTACTCAAAAATATACCAATATACCTATAAAGAACAATCAGACAAACTGAACATTTTGCAGTGGTCTCTTCATTTTTTTTTTCCAGAGCTGTATACTGTATATAGTGTAATGATTAAGTGCACAGCCTACGTCATGGGAGCCTGGGGTTCAAATCCCGACTCTACCCTGTGGAAAAATAAATTAAATAAATTATATACCCATATGCACAACCACCAATGTGGGAGACTGGGGTTCAAATCCTGGATCTGCCCTAGTATACCAGTAGTGGCCCTTGGGCAAGACTACTAACACTAGTGACTACCTCAATAAACATGAGAGTGTCACGAAGAAAGAGAGTCATGCCAGCTTGGACATTGCCTGGATAACAAGCTCCATGTCAGATGTCAAGGAACCAGGACAATCTGATGATAAATAGACTACTAAACCATACATGGACAAGGAAAGAGAACTGGGATGTGATGAAATGCTACTGTAACAGCAGACTAAATGACAGAGGATATATGAACCATTTGAGATATTTCTGGATGGATACAAGACCTGCATGTCCACTGACTGAGAATCAACTAGTCACCCAGCGTCTCAATGTCATAAAGCGAAAGCTATTATCACAACTTGAGATGGATCAACTGCGCTGCAGATCAACCCCACATGAAAACCCGGAAGAACAACATGTGCAACCCCCAATCCAGCAATTAGAGAGCACTGCAGCTGATCTGAAACAGAAGATCTTAGATAGACTTAATACTATCAATACCAGAGATCGACTTCCAAGGCTCAGCAAAGAAACACCACTAGACAGTATGCTACAAGATGACAATAGAGCTCTTGCATCAATACCTACCATCAAAATAACACAAACTAATAAACTGATCTATTCTACTGCCTCAGCAATCATGGAATTGCTTGGCTTTACAACCGGCAAGAACAACAGAAGTATGTGCCGCCCTTGGAAAAGAAGACTGTAGACAAAGATCAAGGTGACACGAAGGGAAGTCAGCCAGCTAACAGAAATACAGAAGGGTGCAAAGATCAAGAATAAGACCAAGCTGGACAAGTACAAAGGCCTGATCACAACTGAAGCCCTAGAGACTGCTAAACAAAGGCTCACAGAACTTGCTGCAAGACTAGGGAGATACACTAGAGAAGCTGAGACCAAGAGGATAAATGCCCTGTTCTCCAAAGAACCATCCAAGGTGTACTCCCAAATACAGCGTAACAGCACAAAGACAGCAACTCCACCAATAGCAGAGACTGAACAATATTGGAGGAACGTATGAGAGAAGGAAAAAGCGCACAACACCAGTGCAATGTGGCTGCAAGATCTGAGAATGAAACACAGCAACCACCTAGAGCAAGCACCAGTCATCATTACAGAAGCAGACATCCAACAGCGGGTCAAGAACATGAAGAGCCGGACAGCACCTGGTCCAGACATGATCCACCCCTACTGGCTAAAGAAATTAACAGCAGCACATGAACGCATGGCAAATCAGATGAACCAACTCTTTCATAATTAACACATTTTATATTGCAAAACCTGGTGACAGATCCACACCAAGCTGCGAAATTGGTGAACTGTTGTGCAGCCTCAGTAATTATGGTATTTGTATAAATTAGCACATCATATCATTTTAATTGTATATAATATCATTTCCATACCTCCAGTGCTTCCTAATTCCCAACCATTATTATGGTGCAGAAATTGTCAATCGTTTTGTTTCCTCAATTTTAGATATGGTTCTTCTAGGAAATATTCAAGAGACAGATACAGCAAAAGACATGCTGTTGTTATTGGCACAAAGGGAGTAACATTCACACACAGCAGGAGGTTAAATATAAGTCTTGTCCTCAGATAATAATTAAAAACATGATATATAACAACAATTAGTATTTTTTTTACTATTTTATTTCGTTTTTCCAAATTGCATAAATGTATAAAAAAGATTTAAGAGTGACAATTAAATTACCACATAATGCATGCAGGAAAAACTATATAGAGCAGCAGAAAAATATGGTGAAAATACAATTTTGTAGGGATAAATAGTACATGCTGCACAGTGCCTGCGTCCCATCTCCCTGGGAGAAAATCACTATATGAAGAAAATTCTGAAAGGATTTTTGTCTAGATTCATAGCATTCTCTCTTGCAACCCTGAAGGGTTTATTTAATGATTAAATAATAAACACATGGCATTTGTGTACAAAACAATGTTACCGGTAACTATTTAATATTACATATTTGCAAATTGAGAGATCCATCATATCGAATAATTTAGTACATTAACTGAATCATGAAAGTAATTTACAGATATAGCTGAGATGGCCATATAAATGACTAAAAATGTGCCTAAAACAATAAAAATGTAAACACAAAATTCAACCAGATTTAACCCCTTAATGACAGCCAATACGTCTTTTAACTGACCTGAGATATAAGAGAATAGCCTCCCCATACAGGTGACAATCCAGCAGCTGTCGGCTGTACCCTATAGCTGACAACTTGGTGTATCAGCCATGATCAGTGTTTGCACTGTCCAAATCTGTTTAACCCCTTAGATGCTGCTGTCAATAGTGACTACATCATATAAATGGTTAACAGAGTGTGGGGACTTTGTCTTTATCCCAGTCGGTGCCCTCAGATCATGATTTTGTGGTCCTGATGTTTGCCATAGCAATTCATGACCAAATTGCGGCCTTAGAGTCTGCCGGCTGTTGTAACCTGTTGAGAAGTTAGTGGCATTTAGGTGGTAAAAATACACATTTTAATTTCTGTCATGCAACTTTGCATTAATTCTTGAACATCACCTGAAGGGTTAATAAACTATCTGACTGCAGTTTTCAATATGTCAGGGGGTGCTGTTTTTAAAATGGTATAACTTTTGGGGGTTTCCCAATATATGGGACCCCTAAAGGCACTTCAAACATGGATAAGTCCCTAAAAAAATAAATTTTGTAAATTTCCTTGAAAAAATGAAAAATTACTGCTACACTTTATAACCTTCTAAAATGCTAACAAAATAAAAGAACATTTTACAAATGGTGCTGATGTAAAGCCGACATGAAGGAAATGTTATTTATTAATGTTTTGCTGTGGTATGACTATCTGGATTAAAGGGATAATCATTCAAAGTCTCACAAATGCTAATTTTTTTACTTTTTTCTAAAATTTCTGATATTTTTTATAAATAAACACAAAACATATCAACCTAAATTTACCATTATCATAAAGTATAATGTGTCACAAAAACACAATCTCAAAATCACTGGAATTTGTAGAAGCGTTCCAGAGTTATTACCACATAAAGGGACACTGGTCAGATTTTAAAAAATTGGCTCTGTCACTAAGGGGTTAAACATACAATATTACGTTTATCATGCGATACAGTAGTTATATAAAACTATACAGTGTCCAAATAAATATACTGTTATACAATGGTCATATAATACTGGCATATACCATGTTAACCCCTTTCTGCCAGCTGACGGAATAGTACGTCAGCTGGCAGTATCCCCCGCTTTGAGGTGGGCTCTGGCGGTGAGCCCACCTCAAAGCCGCAACATGTCAGCTGTTTTCAACAGCTGACATGTGCCCGCAATGGGTGCAGGCAGAATAGCGATCAGCACGCGCCCATTAACTAGTTAAATGCCGCTGTCAAACTCTGACAGTGGCATTTAACAAGCGCTGCCGGCCGCGCTGCTGGAAGTTATTGCACCGCTGACCCCATCACGTGATCAGGGGTCATTGGTGCGTTGCAATCACAACATGTGAAGGGTGTGACTGTATAGTTGGACAACATCTGCGGGGAATTGCAAAGACATATCAATTGGGAATTTAGATTGTGAGCCCTAATGGGGAAATTGCTGAGGAATATGATGGTGCTACATAAATAGGTAAAATAAATATGAATTACACTATAGATTTGTTATTTTATTACTTTACTCCTTGTCCTTTTTCTTTTGTTATTTTTGGATAGTTGTTAGTCTTACATATCACTGCTACCATAACAGAGTTTAGCTTTTATTGTGAATACAGCTGAAAATATATTTAATTCAATACCTATTATTTAATTAATCTCACAGACGTAATGTATTTTTACGATGTAGGATGGCATGCCCTAAGATGAGAGTAATTAGACCAGCCTTATGATAAACTGCTGTCTTTTCAATGTGGATGTTAAAACCTATAAAGACTGTACACTGGAAATCTAAAAGGGGTTTTCTGGCATAGAAAAAATCCCTTTCTCATGGCTGCGTTTTTTTTTTAAAGCAAACTGTGCCCTACAGGTCCAACGCTGAATCTTCTTCACCTGGTGCCTGTTATTAACTGTGGTGCTGACATCACATAGAGAGCGCTGCAACCAATAAGTGAGCTCAGTGGCTCAGCGTGGCTTGTGACATCAACTTAGGCTAGTTTCACACTAGCGTTTATACGGGCTGCGGACTTCCTCCGTGAAGCCCTGCTCACTGCCGCGCCTCTTCGTTCAGCTCCGCCTACGGCTGCATGCAGCGTGCGCACCCTATCTTTAACATTGGGTACGCAGGCCATGCCGCTGTATGCAAATGCCGCCGCATGCGTCGTTTTGACGGTGCGACGACCTGTACCGAACGCAACATGTTGCATTTTCACGCAGATGCCGCACCGTCAAAATGACGCATGCAGCTGTAGGCGGAGCTGAATGAAGAGGCGCGGCAGTGGGTGGGGCTTCACGGAGGAAGTCCGCATCCCTCCGCAGCCTGGATAAACGCTAGTGTGAAACTAGCCTAAGGCAGAGCCTTTGAGCTCTGTTATTGGCTATTCACATGACTTCAATAATAGACACTGGGAGCAGTGGCCAAGCCTCAGCACTGGATTCAATGATTAACCCCTTAGTGACAGAGCCAATTTGGTACTTAAAGGGACACTGTCACCTGAATTTGGAGGGAACAATCTTCAGCCATGGAGGCGGGGTTTTTGGGTGTTTGATTCACCCTTTCCTTACCCGCTAGCTGCATGCTGGCTGCAATATTGGATTGAAGTTCATTTTCTGTCCTCCATAGTACACGCCTGCGCAAGGCAAGATTACCTTGTGCAGGCATGTACTACGTGTAGGGATTCGGACAGAAATCCGAGAGTGGACCCTCTGGGTCGTGACTCCAGAGCCCCCGGGGTCGAGCGGACCAGATGGAATCACCCCCTATACAGGGAGTGTTAGGAGCAGGACCTCGGGGGAATGGAGACACAACAGCTAGAGCCAAAGGGACGACCCAAGATAAGATGGAGACTACAGAGCTATTAGAATGGCGGGGAATAATAGAAAACAGGACTTAACTGATAATGACAGGAACACAGACGATGTAGGACAAGGCAGGACCACAGGACTTGGCAGGAGACGGCAGGAACACGGAACTTGGAAGGACACAGCAGGAACACGGACCTTGGCAGGAGACAGCAGGAACACGGAACTTGGTAGGAAACAGCAGAAACACGGTACTAGGCAGGACACAGCAGGTACACGGAACTTGGCGGGACACAGCAGGAAGACGGAACTTGGCAGTACACAGCAGGAAGACGGAACTTGGCAGGACACAGCAGGTACACGGAACTTGGCGGGACACAGCAGGAAGACGGAACATGGTAGAACACAGCAGGTACACGGAACTTGGCGGGACACAGCAGGAAGACGGAACTTGGCAGGACACAGCAGGTACACGGAACTTGGCGGGACACAGCAGGAAGACGGAACTGGGTAGGACACAGCACTGAAACAAAGTGAAGACTAAGCAGGGAAACGAGACTGGAATAAGGGAGCCTAGGACATAGGGACACTGACGGCAGACAGTGCACCTACAAAGCAAAGGCGTCTTACCTAGGGAGACGCCGGGAAGAAATACCCGATGGGCGCCGCCATGTTGGGGCGGAGCCACCGGGTCGCGACCTCCCAGAAGGCTCTGCGATGGAGGAGACGCGACCGCGCATGCGCAGAGAGACCGGACGCCGTGAGCCAGTGAAGGAGGAAGCAGAGCGGCGCTGGACAGGATCGCGAGTGCGCCGAGGGATGGGAGAAGCCGGGTAAGTATGCGCAGCGGTCGTAACACTACGGAGGATAGAGAATGAACTTCAATCCAATATTGCAGCCAGCATGCAGCCAGCGGGTAAGGAAAGGGTGAATCAAACACCCAAAAACCCCGCCTCCATGGCTGAAGATTGTTCCCTCCAAATTCAGGTGACAGTGTCCCTTTAATGACCGAGCCAATTTTTACAATTCTGACCACTGTCACTTTATGAGGTTATAACTCTGGAACGCTTCAACGGATCCCGCTGATTCTGAGACTGTTTTTTCGTGACATATTGTACTTCATGTTAGTGGTAACATTTCTTCGATATTACTTGCGATTATTTATGAAAAACACGGAAATATGGTGAAAATTTTGCAATTTTTTATGCCCTTAAATCAGAGAAATATGTCACAAAAAAATAGTTAATAAATAACATTTCCCACATGTCTACTTTACATCAGCACAATTTTGGAACCAAAATTTTTTTTTGTTAGGGAGTTATAAGGGTTAAAAGTTGACCAGCAATTTCTCATTTTTACAACACCATTTTTTTTAGGGACTACATCACATTTGAAGTCATTTTGAGGGGTCTATATGATAGAAAATAATGAAGTGTGACACCATTCTAAAAAACTACACCCCTCAAGGTTCTCAAAACCACATTCAAGACGTTTATTAACCCTTTACATGCTTCACAGGAACTGAAACAATGTGGAAGGAAAAAATGAACATTTAACTTTTTTTTGCAAACATCTTAATTCAGAACCATTTTTTTTATTTTCACATGTGTAAAAACAGAAATGTAACCATAAATTTTGTTATGCAATTTCTCCTGAATATGCCAATACCCCATATGTGAGGGTAAACCACTTTTTGGGCGCACCGCAGAACTTGGAAGTGAAGGAGCGCCGTTTGACTTTTTCAATGCAGAATTGGCTGGAATTGAGATTGGACGCCATGTTGCGTTTGGAGAGCCCCTGATGTACCTAAACAGTGGAAACTCCCCACAAGTGACACCATTTTGGAAACTAGACCCCTTAAGGAACTTATCTAGTTGTGTGGTGAGCACTTTGAACTCCCAAGTGCTTCACGGAAGTTTATAACGTAAAGCCGTGAAAATAAAAAAATCGCTTTTGTTTACACAAAAATGATCTTTTCGCCCACAAATTCTTATTTTCACAAGGGTAACAGGAGAAATTAGACCACAAAAGTTGTTGTGCGATTTCTCCTGAATATGTCGATACCCCATATGTGAGGGTAAACCACTGTTTGGGCGCACCGCAGAGCTTGGAAGGGAAGGAGTGCCGTTTTACTTTTTCAATGTAGAATTGTCTAGAATTGAGATCGGACGCCATGTTGGGTTTGCAGAGTCCCTGCTGTGCCTAAACAGTGGAAACCCCCCACAAGCGACACCATTTTGGAAACTAGGCCCCCCATGGAACTTATCTAGATGTGTGGTGAGCACTTTGAACCCCCATGTTTCCTCACAGATGTTTATAACGTAGAGCCGTGAAAAAAAATATCGCATTTTTTCTACAAAAATGATCTTTTTGCCCCCAAATTTTTATTTTCACAAGGGTAACAGGAGAAACTAGACCCCCATGGAACTTATCTAGATGTGTGGTGAGAACTTTGAATGCCCAAGTGCTTCACAGAAGTTTAGAATGCAGAGTCGTGAAAATAAAAAATATTTTTTTTTTCCACAAAAAAGATTTTTTAGCCCCCCAAGTTTTTATTTTCACAAGGGTAACAAGAGAAATTGGACCCCAAAAGTTGTTGTCCAATTTGTCCTGAGTATGCTCGTACCCCATATGTGGGGGTAAACCACTGTTTGGGCGCACGGCAGAGCTCGGAAGGAAGGAGCGCCGTTTTGGAATGCAGACTTTGATAGAATGGTCTGCGGGCGTTATGTTGCGTTTGCAGAGCCCCTGATGTACCTAACCAGTAGAAACCCTCCACAAGTGACTCCATTTTGGAAACTAGACCCCCCAAGGAACTTATCTAGATGTGTGGTTAGAACTTTGAATGCCCAAGTGCTTCACAGAAGTTTAGAATGCAGAGTCGTGAAAATAAAAAATATTTTTTTTTCCACAAAAAAGTTATTTTAGCCCCCAAGTTTTTATTTTCACAAGGGTAACAGGAGAAATTGGACTGCAATAGTTGTTTTCCAATTTATCCCGAGTACGCTGATGTGCCATATGTGGGGGTAAACCACTGTTTGGGCACACGGCAGAGCTCGGAAGGGAAGGAGCGCTGTTTTGGAATGCAGACTTTGATAGAATGGTCTGTGGGCGTTATGTTTCGATTGCAGAGCCCCTGATGTACCTAAACAGTGTTAACCCCCCACAAGTGACCCTATTTTGGAAACTAGACCCCCCAAGGAACTTATCTAGATGTGTGGTGAGAACTTTGAATGCCCAAGTGCTTCACAGAAGTTTAGAATGCAGAGTCGTGAAAATAAAAAATATTTTTTTTTCCACAAAAAAGATATTGTAGCCCCCAAGTTTTTATTTTCACAAGGGTAACAGGAGAAATTGGACCACTAAAGTTGTTGATCAATTTATCCCGAGTACACTGATGTGCCATATGTGGGGGTAAACCACTGTTTGGGCGCACGGCAGAGCTCGGAAAGGAAGGAGCGCCGTTTTGGAATGCAGACTTAGATAGAATGGCCTGTGGGCATTATGTTGCGTTTGCAGAGCCCCTGATGCACCTAAACAGTAGTAACCCCCCACAAGTGACCCCGTTTTGGAAATTAGACCCCCCAAGGAACTTATATAGATGTGTGGTGAGAACTTTGAATGCCCAAGTGCTTCACAGAAGTTTATAATGCAGAGTCATAAAAATAAAAAATATTTTTTTTCCACAAAAGATTTTGTAGCCCCCAAGTTTTTATTTTCACAAGGGTAACAAGAGAAATTGGACCCCAGAAGTTGTTGTCCAATTTATCCCGAGTACGCTGATGCCCCATATGTGGGGGTAACCCACTGTTTGGGCGCACGGCAGAGCTCAGAAGGGAGGGAGCACCATTTGACTTTTTGAGCGCAAAATTGGCTGTCGTGTTTGGAGACCCCCTGATGTACCTAAACAGTGGAAACCCCCCAATTCTAGCTCCAACCCTAACCCCAACACACCCCTAACCCTAATCCCAACCTGATCCATAATCCTAATCACTAACCCTAACGATAATCACAACCCTTACCCCAAAACAACCCTAATGCCAACCCTAACCATAACCCTAAATCCAACACACCCCTAATCCTAATCTCAACCCTAACCTCAAACCTAACCCTAATCCCAATACACCCCCAATCACAACCCTAACCTTAACCCTAATCCCAAACCTAACCCTAATCCCAAGCGTAACCCTAATGCCAACCCTAACCCTAATACCAACCTTAATCCAAACCCTAACCCTAATCCCAACTCTAACCTTAACCTTAGCCCCAACCCTAGCAATAACTTTAGCCCCAACCCTAACCCTAGCCCTAAGGCTACTTTCACACTTGCGTCGTTTGGCATCCGTCGCAATCCGTCGTTTTGGACAAGAAACGGGTCCTGCAAATGTGCCCGCAGGATGCGTTTTTTGCCCATAGACTTGTATTGCCGACGGATCGTGACGGATGGCCACACGTCGCGTCCGTCGTGCACTGGATCAGTGTTTTGGCGGACCGTCAGCATAAAAAAACGTTCAATGTAATTTTTTTTGTACGTCCCATCCGCCATTTCTGACCGCGCATGCGTGGCCGTAACTCCGCCCCCTCCTCCCCAGGACATAGATTGGGCAGAGGATGCGTTGAAAAACTACATCCACTGCCCACGTTGTGCACAATTTTCACAACGTGCGTCGGTATGTCGGGCCGATGCATTGCGACGGCCCCGTACCGACGTAAGTGTGAAAGAAGCCTAACTCTAAATTTAGCCCCAACCCTAACCCTAAATTTAGCCCCAACCCTAACCCTAAATTTAGCCCCAACCCTAACCCTAAATTTAGCCCTAACCCTAAATTTAGCCCCAACCCTAACCCTAAATTTAGCCCCAACCCTAGCCCTAACCCTAACCCTAGCCCTAACCCTAGCCCTAACCCTAGCCCTAACCCTAGCCCTAACCCTAACCCTAACCCTAATTTTAGCCCCAACTGCTCTTCTCCTGCCGGCCGGCAGATGGAGACAGATGGCGGGCGCACTGCGCATCCGCCCGCCATTTTCTTTTGCCCAGAAGATGCCGGCGGCCAGGAGGAGCAGCAGGAGGACCCAGGGACACCGGTAAGTATAATAGGGTCCCCGAATCCCCCTATTTCTCTGTCCTCTGATGTGCGATCACATCAGAGGACAGAGAATTACACTTTGCGCTTTTTTTTTTGCGGTCGCCGGTAAACAGATAATTACCAGCGATCGCAAAACAGGGGTCGGTAAAACCGACCCCGATCATGCTCTTTGGGGTCTCGGCTACCCCTGGTAGCCGAGACCCCAAAGATTCTCCCGGGGCCGGCCGGCGGGCGCACTGCGCATGCGCCCGCCATTTTGAAGGTGGCGGCGCCCATCGGGAGCCACGAGGAGCACCGGGGGAGACAGGTGAGTATCGGGGGGCTATCTGGGACCCCTTTTCTCTGTCCTCTGATGTGCGATCACATCGGAGGACAGAGAAATTAAAAAGAAATCGCGTTTTGTTTTTTTTGCGATCGCCGGTAAACGGTTAATTACCGGCGATCGCAAAAGCGGGGTCGGTAAAACCCCTTCCTTATCATGTTCTCTGGGGTCTTGGCTACCCCCAGCAGCCGAGACCCCGGAGAAAATCCGACTCTGGGGGGCGCTATTTACTTTTTCCACAGCGCTGTTAATTAACGGCGCTGTGGTTTAAGTACCCTTAGCGGCCGTCGTTAAAAGGCGAATCGGCGGTCGCTAAGGGGTTAAAGCACAGTTTGTTTATTTAAAAGAAACTTCAGCTGGACCATGTGGACTAACCTTAATTTGTTGTTGTGAGTAATAAGTGAACATACACTACTGTTGTAGTTATCTTAGATGCATCTGTGTTGCTATACTAGATATGAAAATAGATGGAAGCTAAAGTGTCTTGACTTTTCTCTAAATGAAAACACTATACTATCCACGCACGTCTGTCACTTGACATTGTTTCCCTAATTAGATGTGACAGATATAAGCTGCACTGTTGATTTAGAATAATCCAGCAACTACAGGGGTTAAAATGGTTATAGAACCCTTACCTTTGTTCAATTTGTAAAACCAATAAAAATTTGTTGAAAAAGAAAAAAAATAGTTATGGAAGACAGAGAGTGGTTGGCTCAGCCCCAGGGGATACTGAGAGTTTCCTATCTGGCTGAAATCAGACAAGCAGTATAGACCAGTTCTTCCTGGGAAGTCATTGCTGTAGTTATAGAAGCAGGACAGCCAGGAGCATTTTTATTACCTTAATAAAAAAGTGAGAAAGCTACAGCACCAGACTCATCTCTCTCCTCCCACCTCACTGCAAGAGCAAGGTACAGTAATGCTTAGGTTAAGACACTGTGTGTAAAGAGAAGTTATCTGTAAAGACACTGTGATATATGCCGATGAAGCATTGCATGAAGAGGAGTGATTCTGTGTGATGAAAAGAAGCTTGAATAAGACCCCTGTGATCAACTTCAGCTCAGAACTGTGTCATAGCTGTGTGCCTGTAAACTGTTACCTCCCTTATATTAAGAAGAATTATAATTAACCCCTTTACCTCCAAGAGTGGTTTGCACGTTAATGACCAGGCCAATTTTTACAATTCTGACCACTGTCCCTTTATGAGGTTATAACTCTGGAACGCTTCAACGGATCCTGGTGATTCTCACATGTTTTCTCGTGACATATTGTACTTCATGATAGCGGTAAAGTTTATTTGATATTACCTGCGTTTATTTGTGAAAAAAATGGAAATTTGGCGAAAATTTTAAAAATTTTGCAATTTTCCAACTTTTAATTTTTATGCAATAAAATCCCAGATATGTCACACAAAATACTTAATAAGTAACATTTCCCACATGTCTACTTTACATCGGCACAGTTTTGGAACCAAAATTTTTTTTGTCAGGGAGTTATAAGGGTTAAAAGTTGACAAGCAATTTCTCATTTTTACAACACCATTTTTTTTTAGGAACCATATCTCATTTGAAGTCATTTTGAGGGCTCTATATGATAGAAAATAACCAAGTGCGACACCATTCTAAAAACTGAACCCCTTAAGGCTACGTTCACATTAGCGTTGCGCCGCCGTGCGTCGGCGACGCAACGCGCGACGCACGCTAAAACGCGCGCAAACGCGCGCAAAAACGCGCGCGTTTTGCGACGCGTGCGTCGTTTTCCGACCAAAATCGGACGCACAGAAAATGCTACATGTAGCGTTTTCTTGCGTCCGACGCTAGCGTCGGAAACGACGCACGTGGCGAAAAACGCCACCAAAACGACGCACGCGTCCCCTATGTTAAACATAGGGGCGCGTCGCCGCTGCGTCGCCGCTGCGTCGCCGGCGCAACAGCGACGCACATTGGCGGAACGCCAATGTGAACGTAGCCTTAGGTGGTCAAAACCACATCCAAGAAGTTTATTAACCCTTCAGGTGTTTCACAGGAATTTTTGGAATTTTTAAATAAAAATGAACATTTAACTTTTCTTCACAAAATTTTTTACTTCAGCTCCAATTTGTTTTATTTTACCAAGGGTAACATAGTAACATAGTAACATAGTAACATAGTTAGTAAGGCCGAAAAAAGACATTTGTCCATCCAGTTCAGCCTATATTCCATCATAATAAATACCCAGATCTACGTCCTTCTACAGAACCTAATAATTGTATGATACAATATTGTTCTGCTCCAGGAAGACATCCAGGCCTCTCTTGAACCCCTCGACTGAGTTCGCCATCACCACCTCCTCAGGCAAGCAATTCCAGATTCTCACTGCCCTAACAGTAAAGAATCCTCTTCTATGTTGGTGGAAAAACCTTCTCTCCTCCAGACGCAAAGAATGCCCCCTTGTGCCCGTCACCTTCCTTGGTATAAACAGATCCTCAGCGAGATATTTGTATTGTCCCCTTATATACTTATACATGGTTATTAGATCGCCCCTCAGTCGTCTTTTTTCTAGACTAAATAATCCTAATTTCGCTAATCTATCTGGGTATTGTAGTTCTCCCATCCCCTTTATTAATTTTGTTGCCCTCCTTTGTACTCTCTCTAGTTCCATTATATCCTTCCTGAGCACCGGTGCCCAAAACTGGACACAGTACTCCATGTGCGGTCTAACTAGGGATTTGTACAGAGGCAGTATAATGCTCTCATCATGTGTATCCAGACCTCTTTTAATGCACCCCATGATCCTGTTTGCCTTGGCAGCTGCTGCCTGGCACTGGCTGCTCCAGGTAAGTTTATCATTAACTAGGATCCCCAAGTCCTTCTCCCTGTCAGATTTACCCAGTGGTTTCCCGTTCAGTGTGTAATGGTGATATTGATTCCCTCTTCCCATGTGTATAACCTTACATTTATCATTGTTAAACCTCATCTGCCACCTTTCAGCCCAAGTTTCCAACTTATCCAGATCCATCTGTAGCAGAATACTATCTTCTCTTGTATTAACTGCTTTACATAGTTTTGTATCATCTGCAAATATCGATATTTTACTGTGTAAACCTTCTACCAGATCATTAATGAATATGTTGAAGAGAACAGGTCCCAATACTGACCCCTGCGGTACCCCACTGGTCACAGCGACCCAGTTAGAGACTATACCATTTATAACCACCCTCTGCTTTCTATCACTAAGCCAGTTACTAACCCATTTACACACATTTTCCCCCAGACCAAGCATTCTCATTTTGTGTACCAACCTCTTGTGCGGCACGGTATCAAACGCTTTGGAAAAATCGAGATATACCACGTCCAATGACTCACCGTGGTCCAGTCTATAGCTTACCTCTTCATAAAAACTGATTAGATTGGTTTGACAGGAGCGATTTCTCATAAACCCATGCTGATATGGAGTTAGACAGTTATTCTCATTGAGATAATCCAGAATAACATCCCTCAGAAACCCTTCAAATATTTTACCAACAATAGAGGTTAGACTTACTGGCCTATAATTTCCAGGTTCACTTTTAGAGCCCTTTTTGAATATTGGCACCACATTTGCTATGCGCCAGTCCTGCGGAACAGACCCTGTCGCTATAGAGTCACTAAAAATAAGAAATAATGGTTTATCTATTACATTACTTAGTTCTCTTAGTACTCGTGGGTGTATGCCATCCAGACCCGGAGATTTATCTATTTTAATCTTATTTAGCCGGTTTCGCACCTCTTCTTGGGTTAGATTGGTGACCCTTAATATAGGGTTTTCATTGTTTCTTGGGATTTCACCTAGCATTTCATTTTCCACCGTGAATACCGTGGAGAAGAAGGTGTTTAATATGTTAGCTTTTTCCTCGTCATCTACAACCATTCTTTCCTCACTATTTTTTAAGGGGCCTACATTTTCAGTTTTTATTCTTTTACTATTGATATAGTTGAAGAACAGTTTGGGATTAGTTTTACTCTCCTTAGCAATGTGCTTCTCTGTTTCCTTTTTGGCAGCTTTAATTAGTTTTTTAGATAAAGTATTTTTCTCCCTATAGTTTTTTAGAGCTTCAATGGTGCCATCCTGCTTTAGTAGTGCAAATGCTTTCTTTTTACTGTTAATTGCCTGTCTTACTTCTTTGTTTAGCCACATTGGGTTTTTCCTATTTCTAGTCCTTTTATTCCCACAAGGTATAAACCGCTTACACTGCCTATTTAGGATGTTCTTAAACATTTCCCATTTATTATCTGTATTCTCATTTCTGAGGATATTGTCCCAGTCTACCAGATTAAGGGCATCTCTAAGCTGTTCAAACTTTGCCTTCCTAAAGTTCAATGTTTTTGTGACTCCCTGACAAGTCCCCCTAGTGAAAGACAGGTGAAACTGCACAATATTGTGGTCGCTATTTCCTAAATGCCCAACCACCTGCAGATTTGTTATTCTGTCAGGTCTATTAGATAGTATTAGGTCTAAAAGTGCTGCTCCTCTGGTTGGATTCTGCACCAATTGTGAAAGATAATTCAGGAGAAAATGAGCCCAAAAAGTTGTTGCACAATTTGTCCTGAGTACGCCGATACCCAATATGTGGGGGTAAACCACTGTTTGGGCGCAGGGCAGAGCTCGGAAGCGAAGGAGCGCCATTTGACTTTTCAATGCAAAATTGACTGGAATTGAGATGGGACGCCATGTTGTGTTTGGAGACCACTTTGACCCACCAAGGGCTTCACAGAAGTTTATAATGCAGAGCCGTAAAAATAAAACAAAAATTTTTTCCCACAAAAATTATTTTTTAGCCCCCAGTTTTGTATTTTCCCGAGGGTAACAGGAGAAATTGGACCCCAAAAGTTGTTGTCCAATTTGTCCTGAGTACGCTGATACCCCATATGTGGGGGGGAACCACTGTTTGGGCGCATGGGAGGGCTCGGAAGGGAAGGAGCGCCATTTGGAATGCAGACTTAGATGGAATGGTCTGCAGGCGTCACATTGCATTTGCAGAGCCCCTAATGTACCTAAACAGTAGAAACCCCACACAAATGGCACCATTTTGGAAAGTAGACCCCCTAAGGAACTCATCTAGATGTGTTGTGAGAGCTTTGAACCCACAAGTGTTTCACTACAGTTTATAACGCAGAGCCGTGAAAATAAATATTATTTTTTAGCCCCCAGTTTTGTACTGATACCCCACATGGAGAGAGAAACCACCGTTTGGGTGCATGGGAGGGCTCGGAAGGGAAGGAGTGCCATTTGGAATGCAGACTTAGATGGAATGGTCTGCAGGCGTCACATTGCGTTTGCAGAGCCCCTAATGTACCTAAACAGTAGAAACCCCCCACAAGTGACCCCATATTGGAAACTAGACCCCCCAGGGAACTTATCTAGATGTGTTGTGAGAACTTTGAACCCCCAAGTGTTTCACTACAGTTTACAACGCAGAGCCGTGAAAATAAAAAATCCTTTTTTTTTCCACAAAAATTATTTTTAGCCCCCAGTTTTGTATTTTCCCATGGGTAACAAGAGAAATTGGACCCCAAAAGTTGTTGTCCAATTTGTCCTGAGTACGCTGATACCCCATATGTTGGGGTAAACCCCTGTTTGGGCACACGGGAGAGCTCGGAAGGGAAGAAGCACTGTTTTACTTTTTCAATGCAGAATTGGCTGGAATTGAGATCGGACGCCATGTCGCGTTTCGAGAGCCCCTGATGTGCCTAAACAGTGGAAACCCCCCAATTATAACTGAAACCCTAATCCAAACACACCCCTAACCCTAATCCCAACAGTAATCCTAACCACATCTCTAACCCTGACGCACCCCTAACCCTAATCCCAACCCTATTCCCAACTGTAAATGTAATCTAAACCCTAACCGTAACTTTAGCCCCAACCCTAACCCTAACTTTAGCCCAAACCCTAACTGTAGCCCTAACCCTAACCCTAGCCCTAACCCTAGCCCTAAGCCTAAGCCTAGCCCTAACCCTAGCCCTAACCCTAGCCCTAACCCTAGCCCTAACCCTAGCCCTAATGGGAACATGGAAATAAATACATTTTTTTATTTTTTTCTTAACTAAGGGGGTGATGAAGGGGGGTTTGATTTACTTTTATAGCGGGTTTTTTAGCGGATTTTTATGATTGCCAGCCGTCACACACTGAAAGACGCTGTTTACTGCAAAAAAATATTTTTTGCGTTACCACATTTTGAGAGCTATAATTTTTCCATATTTTGGTCCACAGAGTCATGTGAGGTCTTGTTTTTTGCGAGACGAGTTGACGTTTTTATTGGTAACATTTTCGGGCACGTGACATTTTTTGATCGCTTTTTATTCCGATTTTTGTGAGGCAGAATGACCAAAAACCAGCTATTCATGAAGTTCTTTTGGGGGAGGCGTTTATACCGTTCCGCGTTTGGTAAAATTGATAAAGCAGTTTTATTCTTCGGGTCAGTATGATTACAGCGATATCTCATTTATATCATTTATTTATGTTTTAGCGCTTTTATACGATAAAAACTATTTTATAGAAAAAATAATTATTTTTGCATCGCTTTATTCTCAGGACTATAATTTTTTTATTTTTTTGCTGATGATGCTGTATGGCAGCTCGTTTTTTGCAGGACAAGATGGCGTTTTCAGCAGTACCATGGTTATTTATATCTGTCTTTTTGATCGCGTGTTATTCCACATTTTGTTCGGCGGTATGATAATAAAGCGTTGTTTTTTGCCTCGTTTTTATTTTTTTCTTACGGTCTTTACTGAAGGGGTTAACTAGTGGGCCAGTTTTATAGGTCGGGCCGTTACGGACGCAGCGATACTAAATATGTATACTTTTATTGCTTTTTTTTATTTAGATAAAGAAATGTATTTATGGGAATATTTTTTTTTCATTATTTAGGAATATTTTTTTTAATTTTTTTTTTTACACATTTGGAATTTTTTTTTTTACTTTTTTACTTTGTCCCAGGGGGGGACATCACAGATCGGTGATCTGACAGTTTGCACAGCACTCTGTCAGATCACCGATCTGACTTACAGCACTGCAGGCTTCACAGTGCCTGCTCTGAGCAGGCTCTGTGAAGCCACCTCCCTCCCTGCAGGACCCGGATGCCGTGGCCATCTTGGATCCGGGTCTGGAGCAGGGAGGGAGGTATGGAGACCCTCGCAGCAACGCGATCACATCGCGTTGCTGCGGGGGGCTCAGGGAAGCCCGCAGGGAGCCCCTCTCCCTGCGCGATGCTTCCCTGTACCGCCGGCACATCGCGATCATGTTTGGTCGCGGTGTGCCGGGGGTTAATGTGCCGGGAGCGGTCCGTGACCAGTCCTGGCACATAGTGCCGGATGTCAGCTGCGATAGGCAGCTGACACCCGGCCGCAATTGGCCGCGCTCCCCCCGTGAGCGCGGCCGATCGTGTATGACGTACTATCCCGTCGGTGGTCATAGGGGCCCACCCCACCTCGACGGGATAGTACGTCTAATGTCAGAAAGGGGCTAATCAATGTAACAGCGCCAACCATGAAAGTACCAGCAGTTTACTTAGCAAAATCCTCATGACAGGTTTGCTCTAAAAAAACAAAATTAAGACTTTAGAGAGGCCTAGTCAAAGTCCTGACCTTAATCTGATTCAGATGCTGTGGCAGGACTTTAAAATGAAAACTCTTCAATGTGGCTGAATTACAATCCTATAAGGATGAATGTTCCAAAATTCCTCCACAGCGCTGTAAAAAATTAATTGCCAGTTATCGTAAATGCTTGATTGCAGTTGTTGCTGCTAAGGGTGGCTCAACCTGTTATTAGCTTTAGGGGGCAATCCCTTTTTCACACAGGGCTCTGTATGTTTGGATTTCTTTTTCCCTTTATAATAAAGACCATCATTTACAAATTGCATTTTGTATTTACTTGTGTTATCTTTTAATTCCAAATTTTGCACCTGGGCTTATAGGACTCTCGTTACGCCACTGTCTGCAAGGAGTTTGTGGGTTTCCTTCAACAGATATACTGATAAAGAGCTCCTATGTGGACAGTGATGTCTGCAAAGCCACATGGAACATGATGGTTCTAAGTACAATAGTTAAAAAAATAAATGTATCAGAGATTGTCGAGACAAGAGGGCTTGTCAACTTCTATTGACTTTTCTTATTTATTTATTTTTTATGTAAATAAATGTGTTTTGAACTAAAATTCATAAAGAAAAATAAATATCAGCAAAGACAGACAAAAGTAAGGGTAAAAAGGAGAATTCAGTGAAGATCTGACAGAGAAGAGGGGTAGATAACGTAGCAGCTTACTCATGCTGGAGAATGGAAATGGACTCTGACTAATAGATGGCCTTGACTTCTGCTCAGTTTCCTCTTTTCACGCTGCTTGTGGAACAGGTTCATATAGCAATGGTTCTTCTAAGTGGGCATGCGATAAAAACAGCATTACAAATGAATACAAACTGAAATAGGTTTCAAATACTTAGATATCTAAGATGTGGCCACCAGGTGGCACCACTGTAATATAGAGCAATATTATCTAGTAGAGAATACTGTATGTTAATTCTAAAACATTACTGTCTTAAAGCCTTGTTCTGATGAATTTATAGTCAAGGGAGGCTATAATTCGAAATTAGTTCCAAAAAGATATGTGATCATTAAAGAATAAAAAGGCTTTGAGTTTTGCTGCTATAGTTATTTTTCCTCTCATGTTCAATTGGCAAACGTTTAAATTACCCAATAATAATAATAATTTTTAATAATAATTTTTATTTATATAGCGCCAACATATTCCGCAGCGCTTTACAAATTATAGAGGGGACTTGTACAGACAATAGACATTACAGCATAACAGAAATCACAGTTCAAAACAGATACCATGAGGAATGAGGGCCCTGCTCGCAAGCTTACAAACTATGAGGAAAAGGGGAGACACGAGATGTGGATGGTAACAATTGCTTTAGTTATTCGGACCGGCCATAGTGTAAGGCTCGGGTGTTCATGTAAAGCTGCATGAACCAGTTAACTGCCTAAGTATGTAGCAGTACAGACACAGAGGGCTATTAACTGCATAAAGTGAATGAGAACATGATGCGAGGAACCTGATTGTTTTTTTTGTTTTTTTTATAAATAGGCCACACAGGGATCGTTAGGTTAATGCATTGAGGCGGTAGGCCAGTCTGAACAAATGAGTTTTTAGGGTACGCTTAAAACTGTGGGGATTGGGGATTAATCGTATTAACCTAGGTAGTGCATTCCAAAGAATCGGCGCAGCACGTGTAAAGTCTTGGAGACGGGAGTGGGAGGTTCTGATTATTGAGGATGCTAACCTCAGGTCATTAGCGGAGCGGAGGGCACGGGTGAGGTGGTAGACTGAGACCAGAGAGGAGATGTAGGGTGTTGCAGAGCCATGGAGTGCTTTGTGGATGAGGGTAGTAGTTTTGTACTGGATTCTGGAGTGGATGGGTAACCAGTGTAATGACTGGCACAAGGTAGAGGCATCGGTGTAACGGTTGGTGAGGAATATGATCCTGGCAGCAGCATTCAGGACAGATTGGAGCGGGGAGAGTTTGGTCAGAGGGAGGCCGATTAGTAGAGAGTTACAATAGTCCAGACGAGAATGAATAAGTGAAACAGTAAGAGTTTTTGCAGTGTCGAAAGTAAGAAAAGGGCGAATTCTAGAAATGTTTTTGAGATGCAGGTAAGAAGAGCGAGCCAGTGATCGGATGTGGGGGGTGAATGAAAGGTCAGAATCAAGGATGACCCCAAGGCAGCGGGCATGTTGCTTTGGAGTAATGGTGGAACCGCACACGGAGATGGCAATGTCAGGCAAAGGTAGGTTAGTAGAGGGAGAGAACACGAGGAGTGTTACCCAAGCCTCGTAGGTAACCTAAAAATATAATAATGTAGTAATATAATTTAAAACACCTTCTCTTATTAATGATTTGGTAAATATTCATATATAAACAGTGGAGAAAAAAAGTATTTGATACAAAAAATGGAGAGGACTGTAGTATACTTCAACTGTGAGAAACAGAATTTAAAAATGACCAACAGAAAATCACATTGTATGATTTTTAAATAATGAAATTGCATTATATTATTTGTTCATTAATAAAGTTTAAACATACTTTAATATAAATTTTGTACTCTATTCTATGTGATTTGGTGGTAGTTAGGTAGTTATAGGATTATTCAAGGTAACTGCCTATCTCATTATAGTGAAAACATACTGTATGTTGGGGGTTTCATCTGAGCACATGATTCCCTTAAAACATGAAATTATTAATGATTGAATAAAATGCACCTGATAAATGCTTGTGCAAAGTGAAGAGCAGAATATATGTCTAGCAGAATCTGCACTATAAAACCAGTGTTCTCTTATAGACATATAGAAAGAATTCTGATCCCAACAGCTTTATGATAACATAGGTACCGTATATTTTCAATGAGAATCTGATTGATTCACCATACTTCAGTTAACCCCTTTCTGACCTTTGACGTACTATCCCGTCGAGGTGACCTGGGCCTATCTGACCCTCGACGGGATAGTATGTCATAGCGATCGGCCGCGCTCACGGGGGGAGCGCGGCCGATCGCGGCCGGGTGTCAGCTGACATCGCAGCTGACATCCGGCACTATGTGCCAGGAGCGGTCATGGACCACCCCCGGCACATTAACCCCCGGCACACCGCGATCAAACATGATCGCGGTGTGCCGGCGATATAGGGAAGCATCATGCAGGGAGGGGGCTCTCTGCGGGCTTCCCTGAGACCCCCGCAGCAACGCGATGTGATCGCGTTGCTCCGAGGGTCTCCTACCTCCTTCCTCGCTGCAGGCACGGATCCAAAATGGCTGCGGCATCCGGGTCCTGCAGGGAGGGAGGTGGCTTACCAAGAACCAGCTCAGAGCAGGCACTTGGTAAGCCTGCAGTGCTGCAAGTCAGATCGCTGATCTGACAGAGTGCTGTGCAAACTGTCATATCAGGGATCTGTGATGTCCCCCCAGGACAAAGTAAAAAAAAAAATTTCCACATGTGTAAAAAAAAATAAAAAAAAAATTCCTAAATAAAGAAAAAAAAATATATTATTCCCATAAATACACTTCTTTATCTAAATAAAAAAACAAACAATAAAAGTACACATATTTAGTATCACCGCATCCGTAACGACCCAACCTATAAAACTGTCCCACTAGTTAACCCCTTCAGTAAACACTGTAAGAAAAAAAAAATGACGCTTTATTATAACGCCGAACAAAAAGTGGAATAACACGCGATCAAAAAGGCTAATATAAATAACCATGGTACCGCTGAAAACGTCATCTTTTCCCGCAAAAAACGAGCCACCATACAGCATAATCAGCAAAAAAATAAAAAAGTTATAGTCCTCAGAATAAAGCAATGCAAAAATAATTATTTTTTCTATAAAATAGTTTTATCGTATAAAAGCGCCAAAACATAAAAAAATGATATAAATGAGGTATCGCTGTAAACGTACTGACCCGAAGAATAAAACTGCTTTATCAATTTTACCAAACGCAGAACGGTATAAACGCCCCCCAAAAGAAATTCATGAATAGCTGGTTTTCGGTCATTCTGCCTCACAAAAATCGGAACAAAAAGCGATCAAAAAATGTCACGTGCCCGAAAATGTTACCAATAAAAACATCAACTCGTCCCGCAAAAAACAAGACCTCACATGACTCTGTTGCTATGGACTAGGTGGATAGGAGCACCCGGCACGACCTGATAGTTAAACTGACACAGGACAAGCTCTGGGATGTGGGAGCTCTGCTGACTGCAACCCCTAATCCTATCACAACAACTAGAAATAGCCGTGGAGCGTTCCTGACTCTCCCTAGACGCCTCTTCACAGCCTAAGAGCTAGCTAGCCCTAGAGATAGAAAATAAAGCCTACCTTGCCTCAGAGAGATTCCCCAAAGGAAAAGGCAGCCCCCCACATATATTGACTGTGAGTAAAGATGAAAGTCACAAACGCAGAAATGAAACAGATTTCAGCAAAGGGAGGCCAGAATTACTAAACAGACAGAGGATAGGAAAGGTATCTTTGCGGTCAGCACAAAAAACTACAAAAAGCCACGCAGAGTGTGCAAAAAGACCTCCGCACCGACTAACGGTGCGGAGATGCCACTCTGCATCCCAGAGCTTCTAGCTAGTAAGGCAAAATCATGATAACCAGCTGGACAAGGCAACAATGAACAAATAATAACTGGCAGGAACTTAGCTTCTGCTGGAGTAGACAGGTCACCAGAAAGATCCAAGAGCGAACTGAACAAATGCAGGAACATTGACAGCTGGTATGGAGTAACGATCTGAGTGGAGTTAAATAGAGCAGCCAACCAAAGGATAAATCACGTCACCTGTGGAAGGAACCTCAGAAGCAGCAGCTCCACTCACAGCCACCAGAGGGAGTCCATGGACAGAACTCGCCGAAGTACCATTCACGACCACAGGAGGGAGTTCGACAACAGAATTCACAACAGTACCCCGCCCTTGAGGAGGGGTCACCGAACCCTCACCAGAGCCCCCAGGCCGATCAGGATGATCCAAATGAAAGGCACGAACTAGATCGGCAGCATGAACATCAGAGGCAAAAACCCAGGAATTATCTTCCTGACCATAACCCTTCCACTTGACCAGGTACTGGAGTTTCCGTCTCGAAACACGAGAATCCAAAATCTTCTCCACCACATACTCCAACTCCCCCTCGACCAACACCGGGGCAGGAGGATCAACGGAGGGAACCATAGGCGCCACGTATCTCCGCAACAACGACCTATGGAATAAATTATGGATGGCAAAAGAAGCTGGAAGGTCCAAACGAAATGACACAGGATTAAGAACTTCAGAAATCTTATACGGCCCAATGAAACGAGGCTTAAACTTAGGAGAGGAAACCTTCATAGGAACATGACGAGATGACAACCAAACCAAATCCCCAACACGAAGTCGGGGACCAACACAGCGCCGGCGGTTAGCGAAACGTTGAGCCTTCTCCTGGGACAATGTCAAATTGTCCACCACATGAGTCCAAATCCGCTGCAACCTGTCCACCACAGTATCCACACCAGGACAGTCCGAAGGCTCAACCTGCCCTGAAGAGAAACGAGGATGGAAACCAGAATTACAGAAAAAAGGAGAAACCAAAGTAGCCGAGCTGGCCCGATTATTAAGGGCGAACTCAGCCAAAGGCAAGAAGGACACCCAATCATCCTGATCAGCAGAAACAAAGCATCTCAGATATGTTTCCAAAGTCTGATTAGTTCGTTCGGTTTGGCCATTAGTCTGAGGATGGAAAGCCGAAGAAAAAGACAAATCAATGCCCATCTTAGCACAAAAGGACCGCCAAAACCTCGACACAAACTGGGAACCTCTGTCCGAGACGATGTTCTCCGGAATGCCATGCAAACTAACCACATGCTGGAAAAACAATGGCACCAAATCAGAGGAGGAAGGCAATTTAGACAAGGGTACCAAATGGACCATCTTAGAGAAGCGATCACAAACCACCCAAATGACCGACATCCTTTGAGAAACAGGGAGATCAGAAATAAAATCCATGGAAATATGCGTCCAGGGCCTCTTCGGGACCGGCAAGGGCAAAAGCAACCCACTGGCACGAGAACAGCAGGGCTTAGCCCGAGCACAAGTCCCACAGGACTGCACAAAAGAACGCACATCCCGTGACAAAGAAGACCACCAAAAGGATTTTGTCACCAAATCTCTGGTACCAAAGATTCCAGGATGACCAGCCAACACCGAACAATGAACCTCAGAGATAACTCTACTAGTCCATCTATCAGGGACAAACAGTTTCTCCGTTGGACAACGGTCAGGTCTATCAGCCTGAAACTTCTGCAGCACGCGCCGCAAATCAGGGGAGATGACAGACAAAATTACCCCCTCTTTAAGAATACCCGCCGGCTCCGGAACACCCGGAGAGTCAGGCACAAAACTCCTTGACAGGGCATCAGCCTTCACATTCTTAGATCCCGAAAGGTATGAAACCACAAAATCAAAACGGGAGAAAAAGAGCGACCATCGAGCCTGTCTTGGATTCAACCGTTTGGCAGACTCGAGATAAGTCAAATTCTTGTGATCCGTCAAGACCACCACGCGATGTTTAGCTCCTTCAAGCCAATGTCGCCACTCCTCGAATGCCCACTTCATGGCCAACAACTCACGATTGCCAACATCATAATTGCGCTCAGCAAGCAAGAATTTTCTAGAAAAGAAGGCACATGGTTTCATCACCGAGCCATCAGAACTTCTCTGCGACAAAACAGCCCCTGCTCCAATCTCAGAAGCATCAACCTTGACCTGAAACGGGAGCGAAACATCTGGCTGGCACAACACAGGGGCAGAAGAAAAACGACGCTTCAACTCCTGAAAAGCCTCTACAGCCAAAGAGGACCAATTGACCACATCAGCACCTTTCTTGGTCAAATCAGTCAACAGTTTAGCAATACTAGAAAAATTAGCGATGAAGCGACGGTAAAAATTAGCAAAGCCAAGGAACTTCTGCAGGCTCTTCACAGATGTCGGCTGAGTCCAATCATAAATGGCCTGAACTTTAACAGGGTCCATCTCGATAGTAGAAGGGGAAAAAATGAAACCCAAAAATGAAACCTTCTGAACTCCAAAGAGACACTTTGACCCCTTCACAAACAAGGAATTCGCACGAAGGATCTGGAACACCATTCTGACCTGCTTCACATGAGACTCCTAATCATCCGAAAAGACCAAAATGTCATCCAAATATACAATCATGAATCTATCCAGGTACTCTCGGAAGATGTCATGCATAAAGGACTGAAACACAGATGGAGCATTAGAAAGCACGAATGGCATAACCAGGTACTCAAAATGGCCCTCGGGCGTATTAAATGCTGTTTTCCATTCATCGCCCTGTTTAATTCGCACAAGATTATACGCCCCTCGAAGATCTATCTTGGTGAACCAACTAGCCTCCTTAATCCGAGCAAACAAATAAGACAGCAGCGGCAAAGGATACTGAAATTTGACTGTGATCTTATTAAGAAGGCCTCAAAGAGCCATCCTTCTTGGCCACAAAAAAGAACCCTGCTCCCAATGGTGACGACGACGGGCGAATATGACCCTTCTCCAAGGATTCCTTTATATAACTCCGCATAGCGGCGTGCTCTGGCACAGATAAATTAAACAGTCGGCCCTTAGGAAACTTACTACCAGGAATCAAATCAATAGCACAATCGCAATCCCTATGAGGAGGTAGGGCACCGGATTTGGGCTCTTCAAATACATCTCGGTAATCTGATAAAAACTCAGGGACCTCAGAAGGAGTGGAAGGCGAAATTGACAACAATGGAACATCACCATGTACCCCCTGACAACCCCAGCCGGACACAGACATAGATCTCCAATCCAACACTGGATTATGGACCTGTAGCCATGGCAACCCCCAAACGACCACATCATGCAGATTATGCAACACCAAAAAGCGAATATCCTCCTGATGTGCAGGAGCCATGCACATGGTCAATTGAGTCCAGTACTGAGGCTTATTCTTGGCCAAAGGCGTAGCATCAATTCCTCTCAATGGAATAGGATACTGCAAGGGCTCCAAGAAAAAACCACAGCGCCTGGCAAACTCCAAGTCCATCAAATTCAGGGCAGCGCCTGAATCCACAAATGCCATAACAGAATAGGATGACAGAGAGCAAATCAGAGTAACGGACAAAAGAAATTTAGACTGTACCGTACCAATGGTGGCAGACCTAGCGAACCGCTTAGTGCGCTTAGGACAATCGGAGATAGCATGAGTGGATTCACCACAGTAAAAACACAGCCCATTTCGACGTCTGTGTTCTTGCCGTTCAGCTCTGGTCAAAGTCCTATCACACTGCATAGGCTCAGGCCTATGCTCAGAGAATACCGCTAAATGGTGCACAGCTTTGCGCTCACGCAAGCGCCGATCGATCTGAATGGCCAAGGACATAGACTCATTCAGACCAGCAGGCGAGGGAAATCCCACCATGACATCCTTAAGGGCTTCAGAAAGACCCTTTCTGAAAATTGAGGGTCACTACGCAACAAAGAAATAATGATTTTTACTTGTTGAACGGGGTCACCAGAGGAGCGGGGTTTCAAAGCTAGAAACAGTTTACAATTATTTTTGAAATTCAAGAACTTAGATCTATCCCCAGAAAATAAATCAGGAATAGGAATTCTAGGCTCTAACATCGGATTCTGAACCACAAAATCTTGAATGTTTTGTACCCTTGCAGTGAGATGATCCACACAAGAGGACAGACCTTGAATGACCATATCTACACCTGTGTCCTGAACCACCCAAAGGTTTAGGGGAAAAGAAAGACAAAACACAGTGCAGAGAAAAAAAATGGTCTCAGAACTTCTCTTATCCCTCTATTGAGATGCATTAATACTTTGGGCCAGCTGTACTGTTATGGACCTGGTGGTTAGGAGCACCCGGCACGACCTGATAGTTAAACTGACACAGGACAAGCTCTGGGATGTGGGAGCTCTGCTGACTGCAACCCCTAATCCTATCACAACAACTAGAAATAGCCGTGGAGCATTCCTGACTCTCCCTAGACGCCTCTTCACAGCCTAAGAGCTAGCTAGCCCTAGAGATAGAAAATAAAGCCTACCTTGCCTCAGAGAAATTCCCCAAAGGAAAAGGCAGCCCCCCACATATATTGACTGTGAGTAAAGATGAAAGTCACAAACGCAGAAATGAAACAGATTTCAGCAAAGGGAGGCCAGACTTACTAAACAGACAGAGGATAGGAAAGGTATCTTTGTGGGCAGCACAAAAAACTACAAAAAACCACACAGAGTGTGCAAAAAGACCTCCGCACCGACTAACGGTGCGGAGATGCCACTCTGCATCCCAGAGCTTCTAGCTAGTAAGGCAAAATCATGATAACCAGCTGGACAAGGCAACAATGAACAAATAATAACTGGCAGGAACTTAGCTTCTGCTGGAGTAGACAGGTCACCAGAAAGATCCAAGAGCGAACTGAACAAATGCAGGAACATTGACAGCTGGCATGGAGTAACGATCTGAGTGGAGTTAAATAGAGCAGCCAACCAAAGGATAAATCACGTCACCTGTGGAAGGAACCTCAGAAGCAGCAGCTCCACTCACAGCCACCAGAGGGAGTCCATGGACAGAACTCGCCGAAGTACCATTCACGACCACAGGAGGGAGTTCGACAACAGAATTCACAACATCTGTGGACTCAAATATGGAAAAATTATAGCTCTCAAAATGTGGTAACGCAAAAAATATTTTTTACAATAAAAAGCATCTTTCAGTGTGTGACGGCTGCCAATCATAAAAATCTGCTAAAAACCCGCTATAAAAGTAAATCAAACCCCCCTTCATCACCCCCTTAGTTAGGGAAGAATTAAAAAATTTTAAAAATGTATTTATTTCCATTTTCCCATTAGGGTTAGGGTCAGGGCTAGGGTTAGGGTTAGGGCTAGGGTTAGGGTTGGGGCTAGGGTTACGGTTGGGGCTAGGGTTAAGGCTACAGTTAGGGTTGGGGCTAAAGTTAGGGTTAGGGTTGGGGCTAAATTTAGGGTTAGGGTTTGGATTACATTTACGGTTGGGAATAGGGTTGGGATTAGGGTTAGGGGTGTGTCTGGGTTAGAGGTGTGGTTAGGATTACCATTGGGACTAGGGTTAGGGGTGTGTTTGGATTAGGGTTTCAGTTATAATTAGGGGGTTTCCACTGTTTAGGCACATCAGGGGCTCTCCAAACGCGACATGGCGTCCGATCTCAATTCCAGCCAATTCTGCATTGAAAAAGTAAAACAGTGCTCCTTCCCTTCCGAGTTCTCCTGTGTGCCCAAACAGGGATTTACCCCAACATATGGGGTATCAGTGTACTCAGGACAAATTGGACAAAAACTTTGGGGTCCAATTTCTCCTGTTACCCTTCGGAAAATACAAAACTGGGGGTTAAAATATAATTTTTGTGGGAAAAAAAAGATTTTTTATTTTCACGGCTCTGTGTTATAAACTGTAGTGAAACATTTGGGGGTTGAAAGTTCTCACAACACATCTAGATAAGTTCCTTGGGGGTCTAGTTTCCAATATGGGGTCACTTGAGGGGGGTTTCTACTGTTTAGGTACATTAGGGGCTCTGCAAACGCAATGTGACGCCTGCAGACCAATCTATCTAAGTCTGCATTCCAAATGATGCTCCTTCCCTTCCGAGCTATGCCATGCGCTCAAACGGTGGTTCCCCCCCACATATCAGATATCAGCATACTCAGGACAAGTTGGACAACAACATTTATGGTCCAATTTCTCCTGTTACCCTTGGAAAAATACAAAACTGGGGGCTAAAAAATAATTTTTGTGGAAAAAAATATTTTTTATTTTCACGGCTCTGCGTTATAAACTGTAGTTAAACACTTGGGGGTTCAAAGCTCTCACAACACATCTAGATGAGTTCCTTAGAGGGTCTACTTTCCGAAATTGTGTCACTTGTGGGGGGTTTCTACTGTTTAGGTACATTAGGGGCTCTGCAAATGCAATGTGACGCCTGCAGACCATTCCATCTAAGTCTGCATTCCAAATGGCGCTCCTTCCCTTCCAGCCCTCCCATGCGCCCAAACAGTGGTTCCCCCCCACATATGGGGTATCAGCGTACTCAGGACAAATTGGACAACAACTTTTGGGGTCCAATTTCTCCTGTTACCCTCGGGAAAATACAAAACTGGGGTCTAAAAAATAATTTTTGTGGGAAAAAATTTTTGTTTTATTTTTACGGCCTTGGTGGGTCAAAGTGCTCACCACACATCCTGTTCTGCATGGTAGGCATGTAATTACTGGCATGGCTGTGATTGGCTGCTGAAATGATGTCATGATGCACTATAAAAGTCGCTGCCGCAATTTTGGGTTCACTCTGCTGTGAATTCAGTTAGGGACAGGACGCTGTGTTTTGACTGAGGGCCAGTTTAGAGATAGCGATTTGCTTCATTGTGCTTTACCCAGGCTAATTTAGCAACCGCTGTGTGAGAACCTTGTTTTTGCCTTGCAGCGCTGTTCACAGGTGTCTGCAAGGTGTCTGTGTGAGAGCAGCTCACTCTAGTCTGGTCTGCAGCCACCGCTGGTTGTCAGCTCAGGGTGCATCACTGCCTCATACCGTTCCATTGTCCGTTTTTCAATTAGTGCAGCCAGCTGCACATTTGTTCAAATTTATCCTATTAGTGGCTTCCCATCTGTATACAGGTAGCTTGTGGGAAAACACTATACGATTGCATAGAGGAGCTTTTTTTGGCCTTGCAGCGCCGTTCACGGTGGTCTGCATGGTCTCTCTGTGAGTGCAGCTCACTCTGTAGTCTGTTCTACCACCAAAGCTGGTTGTAGTCAGCTCAGGGTGCGTCACTGCCTCATACCATTCCATTGTCCGTTTCTCAATTAGTGCAGCCTGCTGCACATTTGTTCAAATTTATCCTATTAGTGGCTTTCCATCCGTATCCTGCTAGATTGTGGAAAAACACTATATAGGAGTACATAGAGGAGCTTTTTTTTGGCCTTGCAGCGCCGTTCACGGCTGTCTGCACGGTCTGTGTGTGATGCAGCTCACTCTGTAGTCTGTTCTGCAAAAAATAAAAAATAAATACAGTTCACCAAACACACCACTTTACAGTTGTGTAGGCCACATTAGCTCATATAAAAGTCTAGTCCACACTTTTGAAAATTAGTGTTTCTTATACCTGTTAGGAGCTGTTCAGGAATAAGCACACTAAGCCCTTAGTACTTTTCTGC
Organism: Ranitomeya imitator; assembly: GCF_032444005.1. Taxonomy (NCBI): domain Eukaryota; kingdom Metazoa; phylum Chordata; class Amphibia; order Anura; family Dendrobatidae; genus Ranitomeya; species Ranitomeya imitator. The sequence continues at coordinate 178,233,501 of NC_091284.1, forward strand.
CTATCTTTATCAGTCTACCAAGATGAAGAAGGCAGGGAGTAAAGCATGTGGGCGTGGAGCAGGGAGAGGACGTGGGGATTCTGTGCCTGCTGCAGACACCGGTGACTTATCATCACCCAGTTTCAGCAGGGAACAGTCCTTCATGCGCAGCTTTGTAGGAGATTGCCGTACCCCGCTGCTGCGGAAAGAACAAATTGAAGCCGTTGTCGGATGGATGGCAGCTAATGCATCGAATTCAATTAGTGCCACATCCTCTCAGGCACAGAGCACTGGAGAGAACCCATCTGTCTCTTTACCACCTGCCAAATTGCCCAGGCAGTCAGAGAGCCCAGGAAAGGAGCCATCTCTACTTCTGTTCTCTGAATCTCTTGGCTTGGAAAGAGGGGGCCAGCCAAGCAGCATTTGAGAAATGGAAGAAGAGGCAGTATGCAGTGATGCCCAACAGCTTTGTCTCTCTGATTCTGAAGAGGCGGGTGGGCCAGTGCCTCCGGTCAGCACAGCTCAGTACGCATCTGATGATGAGACTCAGGAGCCACTTTCTGGTGTGTACTGTGCTGCCGAGACTACCCAGGAGAAGCAGTTGGTGGAAGAGGGTAGTGTAGATGATGAGGTCCTTGACCCATCATGGCATGAGGTACAGGAAGGTGGTGGGAGCAGCTCTGAGGAAGAGATTCCCCGAACGGCCCAAAGAGGGAGAGGGAGGGGGAAGACTGCGGTGCCTGTAGCCTCCACTTTGGCACCCATTAGGAGCATGGCTCTTCCAAAAGCCAAAACAGGCGCTCCCAAGACTTGCAGTGCCTTGTCCTTTTTTGACACAGTTGCAGATGACATTTGCTTTGTCAAATGCAAGCTGTGTCATCAGAAAGTCAAACGAGGGAAAAGTGGCAGCAACCTCAATACCACAAATATGTGGAAACATGTGCGGACCAAGCACGTGGTGCAGTTACAAAAACACATTGAAGACCTAGGCCAACCTACAGCGGCACCTACCACCTCTTCAGCTTGTGTTGTAGCCTCTTCCTCCAGCTCAAACACTGCTGGTTCGGCTTCCTCACAGGATAGCCATGGAAGAACCTCTTGCACTGTTGTCCAGAGACCCACTGTAATTCCACCCACAGCACCACGTTCCCAGTCATCCCCACACTCCCAGCCCACTCTACAGCCATCAGTAGCACAGGCGTGGGAGAAAAGGCGGCCATTCTCGGCAAACCACCCCCAAGCACAGGCTCTGAATGCTGGCATTGCACAACTACTGTCCCTTGAAATGCTGTCATTCAGGCTGATGGAGACTGACACCTTCCGTAACTTGATGGCATTGGCAGTCCCACAATACAACATGCCCAGCCGCTTTTATTTCAGCAGGCAAGCCGGCCCTGCCCTGCAAAAGCATGTCGAGGGAAACATTAAAAATGCGCTACTAAACGCTGGCAGTAGCAAGGTCCACCTCACCACCGATGCGTGGACCAGTCACCATGGACAGGGACAATACCTTTCCCTCACTGCCCATTGGGTCAATGTTGTGGAGCCGGGTACAGATCTTGCGAGTGGTGCTGTACGTGTTCTGCCAACTCCAAGGATTGCAGGAATCCAGTCTGTACACATTGCCTCCTCCTCATACTCCAGTTCCTCAGAATCATCACTGCAGGAGCCGTCACGGTCTATCTCCACCTTGACCCGTGAACGCTTACCTGTTATGACCAATATGAGCACCGCCATGGCCAAATGTCAACAGGCTGTACTGAAATTAATTTCTTTGGGGAATCGAAGCCACACAGCGCAGGAGCTCTGGAATGCCATCAAGCAGGAGAGCAACGTGTGGTTTGTGCCAGCGAATCTCCAGCCAGGCATGGTAGTGTGTGACAATGGCCGAAATCTGGTGGCAGCTTTAGCCCTAGGCAACCTCACACACATGCCATGTCTGGCAAATGTGCTCAACTTGGTCGTGCAGAGTTTTTTGAGGTACTATCCGGATCTTGATGCACTGCTGCACAAGGTCCGCCTAGAGTGTGCTCACTTGCGGCGTTCCAGCATGGCAAGATCGCGCATTGCAGCTCTGCAGCGCCGATTCCGCCTTCCGGAACATCGCATCATATGAGACCTACCCACCAGGTGGAATTCAACATGACATATGTTGGAGAGGTTGTGTGAGCAGCAGCCAACAGTAATGGAGTACCAGCTGCATCAGGCACAAAGAAGTCGCAGTGCGCGCCGTTCAGACTTCACAACCACTGAGTGGGCCACTATGAAGGACATCTGCCAGGTTTTGCGTGCCTTTGATGATTCCACGCGGATGGCGAGTGCAGATGATGCACTAGTCAGCATGACTGTCCCCCTTATCTGCTTGCTTGAAAGTACACTGCAAACACTAAGGGATGATGTTGTGGAAGAGGTGGAGGATGAGGAGTCACAAATGCAATCTGCTTCTGGACAATCTGCACGACGTGGTTCCTCACAAAGTCCTAGGCAGGGGACACTTTGTGAGGAGGATGAGGAGGAGTCTTTTGAGGAGGAAGACATCTCTCCAGAGGAGGGAGTTACACAATTCTCCAGTAGTCAGTGTGGAGAGCGAGGGTGGGGTGATGCCGAGCAGGCAGAGGTCACGCCTCAAGCAGGGGACAGCGTTTGTTGGCCAGTTGGCAGTCTGCAGCACATGGTTGATTTCATGCTGCAGTGCCTGAGAAACGACCGCCGCATCGCCCACATTCTCAACACGGGTGATTATTGGGTGTACACCCTCCTAGATCCTCGCTACTGTGACAACTTTCAAAGCCTCATAATACCGTTGAATCGGGAGCGTAAAATGCGGGAGTACCAAGACACACTGGTGCAGTCCATCATCTTCTCCAGTCCAAGCGAGAGCAGTGCTGCTAGTGCTTTACAAAGCAGCTCTGTGTGTCGAGGCAGTGGAGGAAGCTCTGCACAAAGAGGGAGCAGAAGCAGTGCCTCAGCACAAGGCAAGACCAGTATGGCCCAACAGTGACAAAGTTTTGTGTCCCCGCCACAAATGTCTACACCATCACAGATGGCTCCAGTCAGCAGGAGGCAACGTTTCCATCAGATGGTGACAGACTACATGGCTTGCCCTCTCAGTTTACTCCCAGACGGCTCTTCCCCTCTTCAAGTTTTGGGTCTCTAAGCTGGATACATGGCCAGAGCTTAGCCAGTATGCATTGGAGGTGCTGGCTTGCCCTGCTGCTAGTGTATTATCGGAACGCATCTTTAGTGCCGCAGGTGGTGTCCTAACAGACCGTCGCATGCGACTATCCTCCAATAACATTGACCGGCTTACTTTTCTGAAAATGAACAAGGCTTGGATCTCGCAGGAATTTGCTACTGCTCTACCAGATTAAATAATTGGTTGGCAACAGTATCCAGGTCTCCTGTTGTGTTCATGTTTCTACCACCAGAACTGTAATCTCTGGGCTCCAACATGCCAGTTGCTGCTTAGAAGTGCCGTCTGCACAGTCAACACATGACCCAGTGTTATTGGGTTTCAGTAACTTCAGCTGTTCCCCTGCTGTGTGTGCGATAATAACTAAAGTCTGCTCCTCCTGCTTTTCCTGGGCTTCAACACCACCAGTTGTTGCCCGGAAGTGCTGTCTACAACAGTCAACAGTCGCGCCTTTGTTATTGGGGTTCAGCAACATCAGCTGCTCCCCTGCTGTGTGTGCGGCAATAAGTAAAGTCTGCTCCTCCTGCTTTCCCTGGGCTTCAACACCACCATTTGTTGCCCAGAAGTTCTGTCTGCACAGTCAACAGTCGCTCCTCTGTTATTAGGGCTCAGTAAGGTCAGCTGCTCCCCTGCTGTGTGTGCGGCAATAACTAAAGTCTGCTCCTCCTGCATTCCCTGGGCTTCAACACCGCCATTTGTTGCCCGGAAGTGCTGTCTGCACAGTCAACAGTCACTCCTCTGTTATTGGGGTTTAGTAACGTCAGCTATTCCCCTGCTGTGTGTGCGGCAATAACTAAAGTCTGCTCCTCCTGCTTACCCTGGGCTTCAACACCGCCAGTTGGTGCCCGGAAGTGAAGTGGTGTCTGCACAGTCAACAGTCGCTCCTCTGTTATTAGGGTTCAGTAACGTCAGCTGCTCCCCTTCTCTGTGTGCAGCAATAACTAAAGTCTGCTCCTCCTGCTTTCCCTGGGCTTCAACACTGCCAGTTGTTGCCCGGAAGTACTGTCTGCAAGTCAACAGTCACTCCTCTGTTATTGGGGTTCAGTAACATCAGCTGCTCCCCCGCTATGTGTGCGGCAATAACTAAAGTCTGCTCTTCCTGCTTTCCCTGGGCTTCAAGACCGCCAGTTGTTGCCCGGAAGTGCTGTCTGCACAGTCAACAGTCGCTCCTCTGTTATTGGGATTCAGTAACGTCAGCTGCTCCCCCGCTATGTGTGCGGCAATAACTAAAGTCTGCTCTTCCTGCTTTCCCTGGGCTTCAACACCGCCAGTTGTTGCCCGGAAGTGCTGTCTGCACAGTCAACAGTCGCTCCTCTGTTATTGGGGTTCAGTAACGTCAGCTGTTCCCCTGCTGTGTGTGTGGCAATAACTAAAATCTGCTCCTCCTGCTTTCCCTGGTCTTCAACACCGCCAGTTGTTGCCCGGAAGTGCTGTCTGCACAGTCAACAGTCGCTCCTCTGTTATTGGGGTTCAGTAACGTCAGCTGTTCCCCTGCTGTGTGTGCGGCAATAACTAAAGTCTGCTCCTCCTGCTTTCCCTGGGCTTCAACACCACCAGTTGTTGCCCGAAAGTGCTGGCTGCACAGAGAAAAACACTCGCTCACGTGTCACTGGGGTTCAGTAACGCCAGCTGCTCCCCTGCTGTGTATCCGGCAAAGTGTCCTGCGACCACCATGCTGGCACAACAGATATTAAACTGCCTCCCGTGCAGGCCTCGGCCTACACTCTGTTTCTCCTGGATTCTCTGGGCACAAACACCGCCAGTTGGTGCCCGGAAGTGCTTGCTGCACAGAGAAAAACACTCGCTCACGTGTCAGTGGGGTTCAGTAACGCCAGCTGCTCCCCTGCTGTGATTCCGGCAAAGTGTTCTGCGACTGCCACGCTGGCACAACAACAGACATTAAACTGCCTCCAGTGCAGGTCTCGGCCTACACTGTTTCTCCTGGATTCCCTGGGCACAAGCACCGCCAGTTGGTGACCGGAAGTGCCATCTGCACAGTCAACACTGCCTGCCGTGTTCTTGGGTTTCAGTAACGTCAGCTGATGCCCAGCTGTGTATCCGGCAATGTGTCCTGCGACCGCCACGCTGACACAACAACAGATAATAAACTGCCTCCATTGCAGGCTTCGGCCTACACTCTGCTCCTCCTGCTGTCCATGGGCTCCAACACCGCCAGTTGCTGCCCGGAAGTGCCGTCTGCACAGTCAACATTTGCTGCCGTGTTCTTGGGTTTCAGTAACGTCAGCTGATCCCCAGCTGTGTATCCGGCAATGTGTCCTGCGACCGCCACGCTGACACAACCACAGATATTAAACTGCCTCCAGTGCAGGCTTCGGCCTACACTCTGCTCCTCCTGCTGTCCCTGGGCTCCAACACTGCCAGTTGCTGCCCGGAAGCGCCATCTGCACAGTCAACACTTGCTGCCGTGTTCTTGGGTTTCAGTAACATCAGCTGATCCCCAGCTGTGTATCCGGCAATGTGTCCTGCGATCGCCACGCTGGCACAACAACAGATAATAAACTGCCTCCAGTGCAGGCTTTGGCCTACACTCTGCTTCTCCTGCATTCCCTGGGCTCCAACCAGCGTCGGACTGGAGTAGGTTGGGCCCACCAGAGAAAATCATTCTAAGGGCCCACCATGCTTAAGGGGTACTAGCTGCAGAGTCATCCCTTTTTCCTGCATCAAAAAAACGGTTTGTCGGGCAGAGAAAACGTTCAGAGGACCGTTTTTTCTGAACGTCGGAAAATTGGTCAGCGACGCATCCTGCGCTACCCGTCACTGGCTAGAATGGAAGCCTATGGGCGCAGGATGCGTCGATGCCTGTGAAAAGCAGGAATCCAGCGACAGATCCCATCTTTTCAAAGAGAGCATGCGTGAAAGAATTTCCCGTCAGGGAAATTCTTTCTCGCTCGCTCTCTCTCTTTCTACTATTGATGCTGCCTATGCATCATCAATAGTAACAAGATATAATGTTAAAAATAATTTTAAAAATAAAAAAATCGCAGTATTCTCACCTACCGGCGTTCCCGCGCAGCGTCACCAATGCTCCCGGCAGCAAGCGTTCCTAGTAATACATTGCGACTTCTCGCGAGATTTTGCAGTGTATTACTAGGAATGCTAGCTACCAAGAGCATCGCTGCACGGGAACGCCGGTAGGTGAGAACACTGCGATTTTTTAATTTTTTTTTACCTGGTTTGTGTTGTGTATGCGTTTTCGCAGCGGAAAACCACTGCGAAGACGCATACACAACAGGTGCACATAGCTTCGACGGGTCCGTCAGAAAGACAGGCCCAGTGCACACGTTTTCCACAATCTGCACAGGATCAGTCATTTCAACATCTTGATGGATCCTGTGCAGATTTTGAAGATGGAAGTGTGAAAGTAGCCTTAGTTTCCATCTAGTTAAGCACCCTTACCGGCAGCAGATAATTTTATGTAAAACCTAGAACAATGATATTCTATAAGCACAGAAAGATTTTATTATTTAGACATGAGCCACATACACACAATAGACACGACACATACACACCAGTCACACGCTAGACACAGGATACATACATGTGACACACACACCAGTCACACGCTAGCCACATGACACACTCACGCACCATACATACACCAGTCACACACTAGACACAGGATTAGAGATGAGCGGACCCCTAGATGTTCGGGTCCGGCCGAACAGTTAAAAATGAGACCAGGTTCGGGTACCAGAACAGTACCTGGACCCTATTCATTTGAATGGGGGGGCCAATACATCCAGTGTTTACTACTCTGTCAGATACAAGACAGAGCTGCTTCTGATCGGTGGTAAAATCATTACCGCCAGTCAGACAGCTGATGTTCACACGCTGTCAAATTATGCGAGCCCACAGCTGTGATCGGAGGTATAAAGTTTACCTCCGGTCACTGGCGTCGGCTAACCTCATCGAGGTTATGGCAAGTCACTGAGGCTATGTTCTCAGCCAGGACCCTGAACTGCAGTGACCTTGGTGAGATCCCCACTAGCGCAGTGAGAAAGTCCCACGGTGCAGAGGCGGTGAACTCACCAATGGGTTTTTTCTCACTCCCCCCTCTTCTCCACACAGCCCTGGATCACCTCTTTTTCCACAAAGCTCATCATCCCCCCTTCTCCACACAGCCCCCTCATCATCCCTCCTTCTCCACACAGCCCCCTCATCATCCCTCCTCCACACAGCCTCATCTCTCCTTCACACAGCCCCCTCATCATACCTCCTTCTCCACACAGCCCCCTCATCTCTCCTTCTCCACACAGCCCCCTCATCATCCCTCTTTCTCCACACAGCCCCTTTCAAGTTACATCAAATAAATTCATCCTCTGACCACTCACACTGAATCCTGGGTCTTCATTCCTATCTGTGCAAGGGTCCATTGTGCAGACCCTCATTCCTCTCCTCACACAGTTCCATAGTGCAGCCCCCTCGGTCCTCTAGTAGTCACAGGGCTCCAGCAGCCTCAGTCAGCACAGCGCTGCTTCCTGTTATCAGGTCACTGGTCTGATGGAGACCCCGCCCCTTCCAGTGACATCATGCCCTCAAAAAATCAACTCCGTTCTAGACGCTGTGTGCAGTGTCTCACAGCCTGTGGCTCTGTGCTGTGCGTGGCGCTGTGCGGGTTATTCTATACCCGGTGCTTGCCGCCTGTACTGCTCAGTAACATGTGATGTGAGGTGAGAACTTTCTATCACCTGCTGCTGCCGCTTCTATTGATCTCATGAGCATCACTGCGCAGCTGAGAGAGCGGCGCTAAGACATCAGTAGAAGCCGCAGCAGGTGATGAGAAAGCTCTCACCTCACAGCACATGTTACTGAGCAGTGCAGGCGGCCGGCACCAGGTATAGAATAACACTCACTGCTGGGTGCATGCAATCATAATGTGCTAAAATACAGGACAGAGCAGGAGTCTGGTGAGGGGGAGGGCCCTCTGGGGGGTGGGCCCACCGGAGGATTCTCCGATCTCCCGGTGGGCCAGTCCGACACTGGCTCCAACACCACCAGTTGCTGCTCAGAAGTGTTTTTGGCACGGGTACTCCCTCCTGCCCAGCCCGGTTCCAGCATGCCAGCTGTTTCCGGGTAGTGTCAAGGTCACTTTGCCTCCAATAAGTTGTCCTGTCGTGTTGCGGTCTGGTTACCCGACTCTATGGTACCTGCAGTTTAGGTGCTTCCTATGTGGGCTGCGGGATCTGGCAATGAAGGTTCCGTTGTGCCACTAGGACAAGCTCCCCCTGTTGGACTGTGGGTTTTCGGTAACTATGGTGGCTCGCGGCCTAGCAATTTTTTTTTCTGTGGACCTTCTGCTGCCTATGTGAGTTCCAGCACCATTAGCTGGCTCTTAGGAACACAATCTTGAATAGGTCCCCCTGGTTCCAGTACCATCAGCTGGTTCCGGGCAGAGCCTTTGGCTTAGGTGCCTCCTTCTGGGTATCCGAGTTCCACCAATGTCAGGTGGTCCTTGGTAGTGCTTTCTGGCACGGGTACCTCCTGCTTAGTAACCGGGTCCCAGTAATGTCAGCTGGTCCTCGGTAGTTCCATTGGCTCTTGTACCTTTGGCTAGCCATCCTCGTTCCAGTACCGTCAGCTGGTTCCGGGCAGAGCCTTTGGCTTAGGTGCCTCCTTCTGGGTATCCGAGTTCCACCAACGTCAGGTCGTCCTTGGTAGTGCTTTCTGGCACGGGTACCTCCTGCTTAGTAACTGGGTTCCAGTACCGTCAGCTGGATCTCGGCAGGGTCTTTTGCTCTTGTACCTTCTGCTACATTTCCAAGTTCAAGACCCTAAAGATGACGACCCTGAAGACCGAGAAGCAGAAGAACAAGAAGCTGCAGAACAAAAAGCAGAAGAACATTAAGCATTAGACTAAAAATCAGAGCAAAAGATATTATCTAAATTATAAGCAGAAGAAGACTAAGCAGTGTATGGGGGTTAGTCTGTTCCTCCTCGTGGTGCCCCTGGAAAAAACCTGCTGCTGCAGGCCAAACTGAACGCGGACAAATCCTGTTGTAAATCTTTTGTGACAGGCAGAACAGAAGGTGTAATCTTCAAACTTTTATAGATAACAACTACAGGAAGGCCTGGCTGTCAAAATAAGAATATGATGAAGAAGAAGAATATGAAGAAGATGAAGAAGTTGATTATGAAGAAGAATAATAGTTGAATAAAAAGAACATGAAGAATGTAAAAAAAAAAATAATACGAAGAAGGTGAAGAAAAAGAAGATGAATAAGGTGAAGGAGAAGTTGATGGAAAAGATGCTGCTGCTGAGGATGATGAAGAAGAAAGTGTGGGAGAAGTTAAAAAGAAGGTGAACAGCATGGAAGTAGTGAAACATAAATCTAATATATAAAGCTGAATGTGTGTGTGTGTATGTGTGTGTGTGTGTGTGTGTATGTCCGGGATTGGCATCTGAACCGTCGCAGCTACAGCCACAAAATTTTGCACAGTCACACGTCTGGAACCCGAGAGAGTCATAGGCTATGTTGTGAGGTGAAATTTTAACCCCGCGCTTTCCAATTCACCAAACAATTTTGCCCCTATCTACATAATGGGGAAAAAGTGAAAGGGAAAGTGTTGGAGGCAAATTGACAGCTGCCAGATGTGAACAAGGGGGACTTAAAGAATGAGAGCGATGGCGCCAAAGAGTATATACCGTACAGTTGCTAAGGTGGGGCCCCGACATGGGATACTCACCACACACGGGGATATGAACATGCACACAAAATGCGCCACACACTACCACGTGCTTGAACGCATATACCACCCTCAGCACACATTTCACCACACATACAGCAACCTCGCCACATAAAAGTCGAAACACAAAAGTCGCCGCTCAAAACTCGCCGCGCGTAATACTCGCCACATGCAAAACTGGGCTCACGCAAAACTCGCCACACGTGCAAAACTCACCTCATGGGAAAACTCGCCACACGCAAAACTTGCACCCGCGGAAAAATTGCCACATGCACAAAAGTTGCAACACATGCAAAAGTTGCCTCACACAAAACTTGCACATACTCAAAAGGCACCACACATAAAACTCGCAACGAGCAAAACTCGCCATGCGCAAAACTTGCTGCACACAACTTGCTACACTAACCTGTCACATGCAACTCGACACACAAAAAGTTGCTACACGCATGTCGCCACACGCAACTCAACACACACAACTTGACACACGAAACTCGCCCTAAAACACACACAAGTCTGGTATTATCCTTCAAAAATAAAAATCTGACTAATAAGCAGACAAACTACAAGAGCAACAAATGTACCATATAGGAAATACGCCAGCTGTCAGTCACATGACCTGTCTATTATGTGTATGTGTGAGCTAATATATACTGCCAAGGGGAGGGCTTCCTGTTGGCTGGGGATTTATCAGGCTGCCAATTTAGCTTACAAATACTGAGGTAAAAATACTGACCAAATAACGTGTGAACGAGGTCTAATACAGGAGGAGATGACATACAGATATATACTATGTACAGGAGAGATGACACACAGGTATATACTATATAGAGGAGGAGATGACATACAGGTACATACTATATACAGGAGGAGATGACATACAGGTATATACTATATACGGGAGGAGATGACACACAGGTATATACTATATACAGGAGCAGATGACCTACAGGTATATACTATATACAGGAGATGACATACAGGTATATGCTATATATAGGAGGAGATGACATACAGGTATATACTATATACAGGAGGAGATGACACACAGATATATACTATATACAGGGGAGATGACACACGTATATACTATATACAGGAGGAGATGACATACAGGTATATACTATATACAGGGGAGATGACACACAGCAGGTATATACTATATACAGGGGAGATGACATACAGGTATATACTATATACAGGAGATGACATACAGGTGTATACTATATATAAGGGAGATGACAAACATGTATATACTGAGGTGAAAATGAGAGATGTGAGGTGAAAATGAAAAGGTGTGAGTGCAAAATGAGAGGAGTGAGGGAAAATAGTGGAGTGATCGGAAAATGACAGATGTGAGGTCGAAATGACAATTGTTAGGGGGAATGAGAGGAGTGAGGGGGAAATTAAGAGGAGTGAGGGGAAAATGAGAGGTGTGAGGGAGAAAATGAGAGATGTGAGAGGGAAAATGAAAGCTGTGATGGGGAAAATGAGAGGCGTGATGGGAAAATAAGAGAAGTGAGGTGCTATAACTAACCACAGATTTTTCTATGCCAAGGCAACGCCGGGCTCTTCAGCTAGTATCTGACTAAATATAAAAAATCGTAACATAGTCAATAGCTTTGTAACTCCGAACGTCTTAAAAAAAAAAATTAATTCCTGCTATTCCATTTGATTGGGCTAAACCTCTATGCCTTTAATGTCTCCTCCACCTCCCCCAATACATCCTACATTATTCTTAGTTGTTTTCCTTCATGTAGAATTAACCTACAAGGAAAGAAAGGTTTTATTTTAATTCTGATATTTTGGTCCCATTGACTTGCATTGGTATCGGGTATCGGTATCGGCGATATCCGATATTTTTTAAATATCGGCCGATACAATCCGATACCGATACTTATGAATATCGGAAGGTATCGCTCAACACTAGTTATTAACATACTCAGGAGAAATTGAGCAACAAGTTCCAGGGTCCATTTTCTCCAGCTACCTTTGTGAAAATGAGAAATTTTGGACTAGAGCAACATTTTTGCAGAAAAAACGTAATCTTTCAATTTCATATGAAAGAGGTATAAACTGTACTGGAAAACTAAGGGGCTGAACTTGAGATAATAAAGTAAGGTCCAGAAATATTTGTACAGTGAACGAATCTTCCGCAAATGCCACACCTGGAAGCAGCTCAAGACCTTTTATTATTATTATTATTATTATTAGACATTTTTATAGCACCATATTTTCCATGACGCTTTGCATGTGGAAAGGGGCAAATATAGACAAGTACAATAAACAAGCAAAAACAAGGCACACGCAAATACAGAAGGAGAGAGGACAATGCCCGTGAGGTCTCACAGTCTACAGGGGATGGATGAGGATACACTAGGAGAGGGTAGAGCTAGTTGTGCAGAGGTTCAGCAGACTGAGGATCACTGCAGGCTGTAGGCTTTTCGTAAGAGGTCTATCTTCAGGTTCTTTTAAGGCTTCCGTGGTAGGAGAGAGTCTGATGTGTTGGGGTAGAGAGTCCCAGAGTATGGGGGAAGCACAGGAGAAGTCTTGTATGCGATTGTGGGATGAAGAGTTGAGAAAGGAGGCGAGCTAAAGAGGATCGAAGGTTGCATGTAGGTAAGTACAGGGAGACCATATCACAGATGTATGGAGGAGATAGGTTGTGGATGGCTTTGTACGTCATAGTTAGGGTTTTGAGCTGGAGCCTCTGGAAATAGGAAGCCAGTGAAGGGCTTGGCATAGGGGAGAAGTTGGGGAATAGCGTGGAGACAGGTGTATTAGTCAGGCAGCAGAGTGTATGATGGATTGGAGTGGTGCCAGATTGCTAGAGGGGAGGACAGAGAGTAGGAGGTTGTAGTAGTCGAGGTGGGAGATGATAAGGGCGTGCACTAGTGTTTTTGTGGTTTCGTGGTCAAGGAATGTGCGAATCCGGGAAATATTTTTGAGTTTGAGACGGCAGGAGGAGGCAAGTGTTTGGATATGTGGCTTGAAAGAGAGGGCAGAGTCGAGGATCACCCCGAGGCACAGAGCATGCGGGACTGGGGAAAGTGAGCAGCCATTGACATTGATGGATAGGTTTGGTGGAGGGGTAGAATGAGAAGGGTGAAAGATGATCAATTCTGTTTTGTCCATGTTCAGTTTTAGAAAGCGAGCAGAAAAGAAAGCTGAAATAGCAGACAGACATTGTAAGATTTTGGTCAGTAAGGAGGTGAGGTCAGGTCCAGATAGGTAGATCTGCGTGTCATCGGCGTAGAGATGATACTGCAAACCATGGGATTCTATGAGCTTTCCCAGGCCAAAGGTGTATATGGAGAAGAATAGAGGTCCTAGAACTGAGCCTTGGGGAACAACAAGACAGGGGACGAGGTGCGGAGGTGATGTGGGAGACGGAGACACTGAATGTCCGGTCTGTTAGATATGACGAGATCCAGGATAGGGCCAAGTCTGTGATGCCAAGAGATGAGAGAATCTGTACCAGGAGGGAATGGTCCACAGTGTCGAAAGCAGAAGACAGGTCCAGGAGAAGGAGGACAGAGTAGTGTCGCTTCCTCTTGGCGGTTAGTAGGTCGTTGGTGACCTTAGTTAGGGCAGTTTCAGTTGAGTGATGCAGTCGGAAGCCAGATTGTAACCGGTCCAAGAGGGAGCAGGAGGAGAGGTGGATGGACAGTTCAAGATGGACATGCTGATCCAGTAGTTTTGAGGCATAAGGGAGAAGAGATATCGGGTGATAGCTAGACACGGAGGATGGGTCGAGGGAGGGCTATTTGAGGATGGGTGTGATCGAGGCATGTTTAAAGGATGAGGGAAAGACAACATTTGTAAGTGAGAGGTTGAAGAGGTGTGCTAGAGATGGGATGAAGACTGTGAAGTTAGGGATGAGGTGGGATGTGAGTGGGTCAAGCGTGCAAGTGGTGAGGTGTGAGCTTGACAAGAGGGTGGAGAGCTGATCTTCGGTCATGGTGGAGAAGGTGGTTTTGGAGGAATAGAGCTAAGCAGCTAAGATGGGCATTGGGTGCTATGGGCCAAAGCTTTCTCTGATTGTATTGATCTTTTGTTTAAAGAAAGAGGCAAAGTCTTCAGCAGAAATGAGAGGAGAGGGAGGAGGTGCCGGGGGACAGAGTAGAGAATTAAAAGTGTTGAAAAGCTGTTTCGGGTTGTGAGATAGGGAGGATATGATGGACGAGAAGTAAGTTTGTTTTGCAGCAGTGAGTGTGGACTTGAAGCTGGCAAGGGACTGCTTGTATGCGATGAAGTGCTCAGTAGAGTGGGATCTCTTCCATCTCCGCTCAGCGACCCTGGAAGCCCGTCTCAGTTCTTTGGTCAGGCTGGTCAGCCAGGGCTGGCTGTTGATTTTACGAGTTTTGCTATGAGTGAGGGGGCGGCCAAATCAAGTGTTGCTGTTATTGTGGTGTTATAAAAAGTGGCAGCAGCATCTGTGTCATGAAGGGAAGCTATTTCTGTAAGAGAGAGAAGGGACTCAGAGAGCGATTGTAAGTTGAGGTGTTTGAGATTTCTGTGAGGGTGATTGAGTTTGTGGAGTGGGGGTTGCACACTAGGAGAGGAGACGGAAGAGAATGACATTAGGTTGTGGCAGGCAGGGGGAGGGGGTGAGTTAGTGAGATTAGTAAGGGAACAGAGGCAGGTGAAGATAAGGTCCAGCATGTGGCCAACTTTGTGAGATGAGGCCAAAGGAGGCAGTGAGCGATAAAAGTTTAGAGGCAGCTGAGGTGGAAGTATCAATGGGGATATTGAAGTCACCCATGATGATAGTGGGGATGTCAACAGAGAGGAAATGAAGTAGCCAGGTAGTGAAGTGGTCGAGAAAGGTGGAGATGGCTATTTCTGGGGGGTAGATGACAGCTAGCTGGAGGTTGGAGGGGAATAGATGCAGATGGAGTGCACCTCAAAAAAAGGAAGAGTTGCAGAGGGTGGTAGCGGAATTGGGGTAAAGGAGCAGGTTTCAGACAGGAGCAAGCCAACTCCTGCACCACGTATGTTGCTGGGGCGAGGGGTGTGAGAGATGTGGAATCCGCCATATAAAAGTGCAGCTGGAGAGGCTGAGTCAGAGGGGGTGAGCCAGGTTTCAGTGATGCCATGGAAGGAGAGTTTGTTGGTGATGAAGAGGTCATGGATATTGGACAGTTTGTTGCACACAGAGCTGTTATGATCCGGTGACCTTGGAGCAGCATGAAAACATTCACTGGAGTAGGTGGTAACTATACTGACCGCAAATCCTGATCTTAACACCGCAACTAGAAGTAGCCGTGGGGTGTACCTAACAAGCCCTAGACACCTCGACACAGCCGGAGGACTAAATACCCCTAAAGATGGAAATAGGAATACTACCTTGCCTCAGAGCAGAACCCCAAAGGATAGGCAGCCCCCCACAAATATTGGCTGTGAGTAGGAGAGGAAAGACACACACAGTCAGAAAACAGGATTTAGCACAAGAGGCCACTCTAGCTAAAATAGGAAAGGATAGGACAGAGTTCTGTGCGGTCAGTATTAAAACCCTTCCAAAAATATCCACAGCAGAATATACAAAAAATTTCCTCCATCTAACTAAAGACATGGAACGTATATCTGCAACTCCAGAGACTACTAAACTCAGAGCAGGAATACAATCAAAAAACAAGCACACAGCTTGTGTGCCATAGAAAAAGAAACAGACACTTATCTTTGCTGAATTGGCAGCTAAGCAGGAGAAGCCAGACAAAGATGCAACACTTCCCAAGAAACATTGACAACTGGACAGGACTAAAGAGTCCTGCAAACCTAAATACCCCAGTCAGAACTGCAATCAGCAGATACACCTGTCCAGGACTGCAGCCCAGAGACCACTGCATTACCACCTACAACCACCGGAGGGAGCCCAAAAGCAGAATTCACAACACAGAGCGTGCGTTCCATAGTGCCCCAGGTACGGGGACCGGGGGAGTGGGGGCTGGATGAATGGGTATGAGGTTATCATGATTGCAAAAACTTGTAGAGGATCGTGGCAGGGTGTTAGAAATCAGAGTGGGGATGTGTTGAGGAGGGCCAGGATTACAGGAGATAGGAAAAAATAGAGTATTATGGGGGTGAAAGTGAAAACAATCCGAAACATTGTAGTGGATTTATATTGCGTTACCTTACAGTCAAATTCCATTCCAATTGTATTCTAATTCAGAGAAGTGTAATTAGAAATCTGTAATTTGAAAGATGGAATTTGAAAGATGCGTGGAGCAGACCACGTCTGGGGCAGACGCATGGCTCTGAATATATCTGGAGCTATTGGCACTCAGCTGGGATGGGATGTGGGGGGGTGTGTGGCCAGAACACATGTTCAGGAGTGAAACAAGGGTCATAAAAAGGGGGAGGGGTTATACTGACCACTCAGATATGCATGGACAACACGAGAGGAATGAAATGCTTTACTGATACAAAGTGAAGGGTAAGCAGTGCATACCAGAGAGAGTAAATGCAATTCGCATAGACATTCAGGAGCCAGGAAAAGCTGGGGACATTCAGTGCATACCTGTGGGAAGAGGAACACATCTCGATTAGATGGTACAGATGGTGATGGTGATAATATTGTAGGAGTGATGAGTGGCCAGATGCATTCTAGAATTCTAGTCTAATTCAGAGTAGTGTAATTAGAAATCTGTAATTTCAAATCTGTAATTTGAAAGACGCATTGAGCAAACTACGTCTGCGGCAGACAAATGGCTCTGAATATGAATTACCTGCTAAATTAATGATGGATGGATTAATGAGTGAATAGACCATGCAGCCCATTAAAGAGCAGATACATATTAAAGAGCTGTAATTTCTAAACCCTTACTCCAATTAGGTCTAAACTTGGGTCTAAAACAACATTTTATCAAAAATTGTGCACGAAAATTCAAATGGCTCTCTCTTTCAAGCCCTTCTGTTTGCCCAAATAGTAGTCTATGACCACATATGGGGAATCGGCTTACTAAGGAAAATTACACAATAAATTGTGGGTTCAAGATGCTCATCACACTCCTAAATAAATTGCTTGAGGGGTGTAGGTTCCAAATGGGGTCACTTATAGGGGTTTCTGCTGTTTTAGCACCTTTGAAAATGAGACTTGGTGTCTTCAATCTACTCCAGACAATTTTGCACTACAAAAATCAAATAGCGCTGCTTCCCTTCCAAGCACCGCTGTGCACCCAAAAAATGGATTCTGACAACATATGGGATGTTAACATACTCAGGACAAATTGATCAACAAATTCCGGGGTTCATTTTCTCCAGTTACCTTTGTGAAAATTAGAAATTTTGGACTAGAGAAAATTTTTGTGGAAAAAACGTAATCTTTCAATTTCATAGCCCAATGTTATAAAATTCCGCAGATCACTTTTGATTTTAAATTCTCACTACATCCTTACTTAAATTCCTCAAGGCATGCAGTTTCCCAAATTAGGTCATAGAACCATAGAATGTTAGAGTTGAAAGGGACCTCAAGGGTCATCATGTCCAACCCCCTGCTCAAGGTGGCGTCACAAACTTTTATTATTCAACTAACCCCTTTAAATACCGTCCCTTTAACATGGGTCACCGCCGCCGTGACACATCCCTTTAAGTACCGGACCTGGCGGGCTTTCCATTTTGGCTTCACGAACAGGATGGACCGACCCAGCAAACTGGGATTTTTGCGCCTAAGAGACTGTGCTTTATTGAGAAACTAGAGAGACTTTATTAAATTGTGTACCAGAGACTTTAATGGGTTTCTAAATCATCACCATAACTGCGTAACACGGTGCGTGCGAAAGAATTTTCAAACATTGCTGCCAAAAACTGCCACCATTACAGCGCCACACGGTGCGCGGGAGGCAGAGGGGGCATGCCATTGTAGGCAGCACCCAGAAGAAAGAGCGTGAAGTGAAACTCTGGCGCATTCTGTGTGAGCGGGTGGAAAGCCGGAAGCCCCGGATGGAGGACCAGAAGGAGCATCGTACCGAGTGCAGGAGGAACCGCTGCAGACTCTAGTGGTGAGATGTCAGGCCTGCTTAAGGTTAGCATGGGAGAAGGAACATGTCGAGCCCGGGTGGAGATGCAGCACCGGCGGCAGACGCAGCCACAGCCCCTATGATACCGCCAGACCAAGCGGAGGTCGCAGCCCCAATAATGCCGCCAGACCCACTGGTGACCGCAGTCCCTGTAAACCGGCCGGACCCAGCCACAGCTACAGCCCCCATAATGCCGTTATCCATGCCCTATATACCAGGAGCGGCCTGTTTGCCACAATATTCAGGCTAGTCCGACATGCTGAGTGACTTTAAAGAAAGGCTGTGCAGCCTATTTGAAGTGTATCCCCTGACGGAACATCAAAAGGTCAGGATTCTCATTGGTCAGTTAACTGGTGTGGCCCAGAGGGAAGAAAAGTCCTGGCTGAAAACTGATAAAGGGACTGTCAAACAGATATTGGCTGGGCTGAAGGACACTTTTGACACTCGCACTGCAGCAGAAATAAAAACGAGATTCTTTGGATGTAAACAGAGGGTGCAGGACAGCATACGGGACTATGCTCTTAACCAAAATTTTGCAGTCCAAGCAAGTGCCCCCAAAAGAAGAAGATCCAGCTGGTCTCCAGTCCAGGAAGATGCAGGCCTGATAACCTGCCCTAGCACTAGAAATACCGCAGGTTTCATAATACCTATAACTACCATTAGGGGTCATTTTGACCCCCATTCAAAAGCACTGACTCTGGAGTAAAAATAACTTTTTTGTTGCCAACAAATTAAAGAACATTTATTTTAACTTAGTAGAAACAGTGTCAAGATCAAGTACAGCACGCATTTTCCTTTTACATGGTAATAGCATGAAGCTGAAGAATGATCTCCCATTTACTAATTTTACTCCCAGTTGCTGTTTTATAGAGTACTAGCTGAAGAGCCCGGCGTTGCCTGGGCATAGTAAATATCTGTGGTTAGTTATAGCACGTCACTTCTCTTATTTTCCCATCACGCCTCTCATTTTCCCAATCACATCTTTTGTGAGATGAGTTTTGTGTGGCAACATGCGTGTAGCAACTTTTTGTGTGTCGAGTTGCATGTGACAGGTTAGTGTAGCAAGTTGTGTGCAGCAAGTTTTGCGCATGGCGAGTTTTGCGCGTGGTGAGTTTTATGTCTGGTGCCTTTTGAGTATGTGCAAGTTTTGTGTGAGGCAACTTTTGCATGTGTTGCAAATTTTGTGCATGTGGCAATTTTTCCGCGTGTGCAAGTTTTGCGTGTGGCGAGTTTTCCATGAGGTGAGTTTTGCACTTGTGGCGAGTTTTGCGTGAGCCTAGTTTTTGCATGTGGCGAGTTTTGCGCGTGGTGAGTTTTGAGCGGCGACGCAGCCACAGCCCCTATGATACCGCCAGACCAAGCGGAGGTCGCAGCCCCAATAATGCCGCCAGACCCACTGGTGACCGCAGTCCCTGTAAACCGGCCGGACCCAGCCACAGCTACAGCCCCCATAATGCCGTTATCCATGCCCTATATACCAGGAGCGGCCTGGTTGCCACAATATTCAGGCTAGTCCGACATGCTGAGTGACTTTAAAGAAAGGCTGTGCAGCCTATTTGAAGTGTATCCCCTGACGGAACATCAAAAGGTCAGGATTCTCATTGGTCAGTTAACTGGTGTGGCCCAGAGGGAAGAAAAGTCCTGGCTGAAAACTGATAAAGGGACTGTCAAACAGATATTGGCTGGGCTGAAGGACACTTTTGACACTCGCACTGCAGCAGAAATAAAAACGAGATTCTTTGGATGTAAACAGAGGGTGCAGGACAGTATACGGGACTATGCTCTTAACCAAAATTTTGCAGTCCAAGCAAGTGCCCCCAAAAGAAGAAGATCCAGCTGGTCTCCAGTCCAGGAAGATGCAGGCCTGATAGCCTGCCCTAGCACTAGAAATACCGCAGGTTTCATAATACCTATAACTACCATTAGGGGTCATTTTGACCCCCATTCAAAAGCACTGACTCTGGAGTAAAAATAACTTTTTTGTTGCCAACAAATTAAAGAACATTTATTTTAACTTAGTAGAAACAGTGTCAAGATCAAGTACAGCACGCATTTTCCTTTTACATGGTAATAGCATGAAGCTGAAGAATGATCTCCCATTTACTAATTTTACTCCCAGTTGCTGTTTTATAGAGTACTAGCTGAAGAGCCCGGCGTTGCCTGGGCATAGTAAATATCTGTGGTTAGTTATAGCACGTCACTTCTCTTATTTTCCCATCACGCCTCTCATTTTCCCAATCACATCTTTAATTTTCCCCCTCACATCTCTCATTTTCTTCCTCACACTTCTCATTTTCTCCCTCACTCCTCTCATTCCCGCCTAACACTTGTCATTTCGACCTCACATCTGTCATTTTCCGATCACTACACTATTTTCCCTCACTCCTCTCATTTTGCACTCACACCTTTTCATTTTCACCTCACACCTCTCATTTTCACCTCAGTATATACATGTTTGTCATCTCCCTTATATATAGTATACACCTGTATGTCATCTTCTGTATATAGTATATACCTGTATGTCATCTCCCCTGTATATAGTATATACCTGCTGTGTGTCATCTCCCCTGTATATAGTATATACCTGTATGTCATCTCCTCCTATATATAGTATATACCTGTATGTAATCTCTTCCTATATATAGTATATACCTGTATGTCATCTCCTCCTATATATAGTATATACCTGTATGTCATCTCCTTCTATATATAGTATATACCTGTATGTCATCTCCTCCTGTATATAGTATATACCTGTGTGTCATCTCCCCTGTATATAGTATGTATCTGTGTGTCATCTCCTCCTGTATATAGTATATACCTGTATGTCATCTTCTATATATAGCATATACCTGTATGTCATCTCTTCCTGTATATAGTATGTACCTGTATGTCATCTCCTCCTCTATATAGTATATACCTGTGTGTCATCTCTCCTGTATATAGTATATATCTGTGTGTCATCTCCCCTGTATATAGTATATACCTGTGTGATCTCCTGTATTAGACCTCTTTAACACGTTATTTGCTCAGTATTTTTACCTCAGTATTTGTAAGATAAATTGGCAGCCTGATAAATCCCCAGCCAACAGAAAGCCCTCCCCCTGGCAGTATATATTAGCTCACACATACACATAATAGACAGGTCATGTGACTGACAGCTGCTGTATTTCCTATATGGTACATTTGTTGCTCTTGTAGTTTATCTGCTTATTAATCAGATTTTTATTTTTGAAGGCTAATACCAGACTTGTGTGTGTTTTAGGGCGAGTTTCGTCTGTCAAGTTGTGTGTGTTGAGTTGTGTGTGGCGACATGCATGTAGCGACTTTTGTGAGATGAGTTTTGTGTGGCAACATGCGTGTAGCAACTTTTTGTGTGTCGAGTTGCATGTGACAGGTTAGTGTAGCAAGTTGTGTGCAGCAAGTTTTGCGCATGGCGAGTTTTGCGCGTGGTGAGTTTTATGTCTGGTGCCTTTTGAGTATGTGCAAGTTTTGTGTGAGGCAACTTTTGCATGTGTTGCAAATTTTGTGCATGTGGCAATTTTTCCGCGTGTGCAAGTTTTGCGTGTGGCGAGTTTTCCATGAGGTGAGTTTTGCACTTGTGGCGAGTTTTGCGTGAGCCTAGTTTTTGCATGTGGCGAGTTTTGCGCGTGGTGAGTTTTGAGCGGCGACTTTTGTGTTTCGACTTTTATGTGGCGAGGTTGGTGTATGTGTGGTGAAATGTGTGCTGAGGGTGGTATATGTGTTCAAGCACGTGGTAGTGTGTGGCGCATTTTGTGTGTTTGTTGATATCCCCATGTGTGGTGAGTATCTCATGTCGGGGCCCCACCTTAACAACTGATCGGTATATACTCTTTGGCGCCATCGCTCTCATTCTTTAAGTCCCCCTTGTTCACATCTGGCAGATGTCAATTTGCCTCCAACACTTTTCCTTTCACTTTTCCCCATTATGTAGATAGGGGAAAAATAGTTTGGTGAATTGGAAAGCGCGGGGTTAAAATTTCACCTCACAACATAGCCTATGACGCTCTCAGGGTCCAGACGTGTGACTGTGCAAAAATTTGTGGCTGTAGCTGCGACGCCTCCAACACTTTTCATTTCACTTTTTCCCCATTATGTAGATAAGAGCAAAATTGTTTGGTGAATTGGAAAGCGTGGGGTTAAAATTTCACCTCACAACAGCCTATGATGCTCTCAGGATCCAGACGTGTGACTGTGCAAAATTTTGTGGCTGTAGCTGCGACGCCTCCAACACTTTTCCTTTCACTTTTTTCCCCATTATGTAGATAGGGGCAAAATTGTTTGGTGAATTGGAAAGCGCGGGGTTAAAATTTCACCTCACAACGTAGCCTATGACGCTCTCAGGGTCCAGACGTGTGACTGTGCAAAATTTTTTTGCTGTAGCTGCGACGCTTCCAACACTTTTCCTTTCACTTTTTTCCCCATTATGTAGATAGAGGCAAAATTGTTTGGTGAATTGGAACGCGCGGGGTTAAAATTTCACCTTACAACGTAGCCTATGATGCTCTCAGGGTCCAGACGTGTGACTGTGCAAAATTTTGTTGCTGTAGCTGCGACGCTTCCAACACTTTTCCTTTCACTTTTTTCCCCATTATGTAGATAGGGGCAAAATTGTTTGGTGAATTGGAACGCGCGGGGTTAAAATTTCGCCTCACAATATAGCCTATGACGCTCTCGGGGTCCAGACGTGTGACTGTGCAAAATTTTGTGGCTGTAGCTGCGACGGTGCAGATGCCAATCCCGGACATACACACACACATACACACACACACACACACACATACACACATTCAGCTTTATATAGTAGACTAGCTGAAGAACCCGGCGTTGCCTGGGCATAGTAAATATCTGTGGTTAGTTATAGCACCTCACTTCTCTTATTTTCCCATCACGCCTCTCATTTTCCCAATCAAATCTTTCATTTTCCCCCTCACATCTCTAATTTTCTCCCTTACACCTCTCATTTTCTCCCTCACTCCTCTCATTCCACCCTAACACTTGACATTTCGACCTCACATCTGTCATTTTCCGATCACTCCACTATTTTCCCTCACTCCTCTTTCGACCTCACATCTGTCATTTTCCGATCACTCCACTATTTTCCCTCGCTCCTCTCATTTTGCACTCACACCTTTTCATTTTCACCTCAGTATATACATGTTTGTCATCTCCCTTATATATAGTATACACCTGTATGTCATCTCCTGTATATAGTATATACCTGTATGTCATCTCCCCTGTACAGGTCCTTCTCAAAAAATTAGCATATAGTGTTAAATTTCATTATTTACCATAATGTAATGATTACAATTAAACTTATAGATTCATTATCCACCAACTGAAATTTGTCAGGTCTTTTATTGTTTTAATACTGATGATTTTGGCATACAACTCCTGATAACCCAAAAAACCTGTCTCAATAAATTAGCATATTTCACCCATCCAATCAAATAAAAGTGTTTTTTAATAACAAACAAAAAAACCATCAAATAATAATGTTCAGTTATGCACTCAATACTTGGTCGGGAATCCTTTGGCAGAAATGACTGCTTCAATGCGGCGTGGCATGGAGGCAATCAGCCTGTGACACTGCTGAGATGTTATGGAGGCCCAGGATGCTTCAATAGCGGCCTTAAGCTCATCCAGAGTGTTGGGTCTTGCGTCTCTCAACTTTCTCTTCACAATATCCCACAGATTCTCCCTGGGGTTCAGGTCAGGAGAGTTGGCAGGCCAATTGAGCACAGTAATACCATGGTCAGTAAACCATTTACCAGTGGTTTTGGCACTGTGAGCAGGTGCCAGGTCGTGCTGAAAAATGAAATCTTCATCTCCATAAAGCATTTCAGCCGATGGAAGCATGAAGTGCTCCAAAATCTCCTGAGAGCTAGCTGCATTGACCCTGCCCTTGATGAAACACAGTGGACCAACACCAGCAGCTGACATGGCACCCCACACCATCACTGACTGTGGGTACTTGACACTGGACTTCAGGCATTTTGGCATTTCCTTCTCCCCAGTCTTCCTCCAGACTCTGGCACCTTGATTTCCGAATGACATGCAAAATTTGCTTTCATCAGAAAAAAGTACTTGGGACCACTTAGCAACAGTCCAGTGCTGCTTCTCTGTAGCTCAAAAGTGGCTTTACCTGGGGAATGCGGCACCTGTAGCCCATTTCCTGCACACGCCTGTGCACGGTGGCTCGGGATGTTTCCACACCAGACTCAGTCCACTGCTTCCTCAGGTTCCCCAAGGTCTGGAATCGGTCCTTCTCCACAATCTTCCTCAGGGTCCGGTCTCCTCTTTTCGTTGTACAGCGTTTTGTGCCACATTGTTTCCTTCCAACAGACTTACCATTGAGGTGCCTTGGTACAGCACTCTGGGAACAGCCTATTTGTTGAGAAATTTCTTTCTGGGTCTTACCCTCTTGCTTGAGGGTGTCAATGATGGCCTTCTTGACATCTGTCAGGTCGCTAGTCTTACCCATGATGGGGGTTTTGAGTAATGAACCAGGCAGGGAGTTTATAAAAGCCTCAGGTATCTTTTCCATGTGTTTAGAGTTAATTAGTTGATTCAGAAGATTAGGGTAATAGGTCGTTTAGAGAACCTTTTCTTGATATGCTAATTTATTGAGACAGGTTTTTTGGGTTATCAGGAGTTGTATGCCAAAATCATCAGTATTAAAACAATAAAAGACCTGACAAATTTCAGTTGGTGGATAATGAATCTATAATATATGAAAGTTTAATTGTAATCATTACATTATGGTAAATAATGAAATTTAACACTATATGCTAATTTTTTGAGAAGGACCTGTATATATAATATACCTGCTGTGTGTCATCTCCCCTGTATATAGTATATACCTGTATGTCATCTCCTCCTATATATAGTATACACCTGTATGTCATCTCCTTCTATATATAGTATATACCTGTATGTCATCTCCTCCTGTATATAGTATATACCTGTGTGTCATCTCCCCTGTATATAGTATATATCTGTGTGTCATCTTCTCCTGTATATAGTATGCGCGTGGCGAATTTTGAGTGGCGACTTTTGTGTTTCGACTTTTATGTGGCGAGGTTGGTGTATTTGTGGTGAAGTGTGTGCTGAGGGTAATATGTGTTCAAGCACGTGGTAGTGTGTGGCGCATTTTGTGTGTGTTCATATCCCCGTGTGTGGTGAGTATCCCATGTCGGGGCCCCACCTTAGCAACTGTACGGTATATACTCTTTGGCGCCATCGCTCTCATTCTTTAAGTCCTCCTTCTTCACATCTGGCAGCTGTCAATTTGCCTCCTACACTTTTCCTTTTATTTTTTCCCATTATGTAGATAGGGGCAAAATTGTTTGGTGAATTGGAAAGCGCGGGGTTAAAATTTTGCCTCACAATATAGCCTATGACGCTCTCGGGGTCCAGACGTGTGACTGTGCAAAATTTTTTGGCTGTAGCTGCGACGGTGCAGATGCCAATCCCGGACATACACACACACATACACACACACACACACACACATACACACATTCAGCTTTATATAGTAGATAGTTGCGTTTATAGCTGCTAAATCAAGTACATTACAAAACACCTGAACAAGCCATCGGCGGCTTCCAGATTTTATGGTGTACTTTCGAGCCATCTGGTCTACTGTGTCCACTCCAACCTTTGTTTTATTGTAAAATTGTACCGTTTCTGGGGTTTTTTTCTTGTCGTTTCCAACTGCTACATCTGGGTGAAGACTACTGAGCAAAATGACATTCTTATTTGGCTTACCTTGGTAAAGTGTAAGAGTGATGTCACCATTCTTCATCAGAGTAGTCTCATATGTATTTGTTGTTAGGAGACTTGCCTACTACTACTTTTATGTATGTGGTCAAATTGACCTCTTCAGTACTTATAGGTATGAATTGTAAAATCTGGGCCCCTGAAAAAGTTTCAATTCATTTTTGTGTCCTAAAATATAGACTACCATGAATAAATAAAAGTCACAAAAACTCAGAACTCATTTGTTAAAATTTTAGAAATTATAGGAAAAAGAAATAGCAAAAGGGTCGAAATGACCCCTCCGGTAGTTCTATTGCTAGAACAAGAAGTAAAAGTGTTATTAATATAATGTTGTGCACTTGAAAAATGTTTGCACTTGTGTTATGTAACGTTCAAGAAAGTAACCTCCCATAAAGGAAAGCAAAGTTATTTTCTGCACTTTATATATATAGTTAATGCAACGTTAAAGAAATTGCCTCCCATAAAGGGAAGAAAAAGTTTTCATAACCTGTTTTCATGCATTTCAAAAACCTTGTATGTCTTTAATCATTTAGTGTCTTTTTGTTTTCCCAGTCTGGGAGTACTGGATTTAGCGGGGGGAGTGTAACACCCCAGGTAAGCGGTTGTTACAGTGGCATTGCTTTCCTCACGGGGAGAGTGATGGCATGCTTGGAAGCGAGGAAGGATCCCTTTAACAGGTATTTAGTACATACAACACTGTTCTGACTCCACGCCAGAAAGGGGATCTTTACACCAGTCTTCAGGGGAGCTGCTCACTCTGGTCGGGAGGAGGAGTCAGTTGCTAGGCAGTTGCTAAGCAGTTGGAGCTAGTCAGTTGGTAAGAGGAGAGCGAGGAGAGAGGAAGGAAAGCTGGGGCCATGGAGACGAGTGACTCTGTGGCTCCTAGGAAGGAAAAAGAGAGCAGAGCAACTTGTAAAGAGACCGAAAGGAGGAAGGAGCAAAGGCGAAGTGAAGAGATGGAGACAGAAGTTGCGACTGAACTTCCTCCATGCTGAGCGCAAATACCAGTAGCCGGAAGACCGAGGTTGTGGGAGTAACTTCATGCCCCACGGCAGAAACTGGCAGACAGCTGATTGCAAGTTACATGTCGACTATTAACACGTGAGGACACAATAGCAAATAGAGCCTGGGTCATCATAGAGATCCAGTAAAAAGGCTCGAGCTACATGTCGTACGGGTAGTGTCCTACCTAAAGGAGGACAGAGAGAAAACGTGAGGACCTTGTGTGAGGCCTAAGGCAGCAAGGGACTAAAACACCACAGCGCTAGAAGGAAGGCTTCCAACCCCATCAGGATAGAGGGATTCCCAATTCACTTCCAAGCCGGCCGGACCGCACCAGCATCCGTGATCCGGTACCCTGGACTGTGGCTGCCTTGAACCAAGTAAAGAGGTAAAGAGACTGCAACCCTGTGTCCTCTGTTTCTTACTACACCATGTATCACCATCTTCATCTATTACACATGGAGCCCTTGGGACCCAGCTTCACCTGTGGGAAGCCATACCATCCCTGCTGTCATAACATCATCCCAGTGGACCCCTTTAAGCAGCGTCGGTCACCCCTGACCGAATACCACAGGTGGCATCACAAACTTTTATTATTCAACTAACCCTTTTAAAGACTGTCCCTTTAATATGGGCGCCCAGGGCCAGGGACCAGGTCGCCGCCGCCGTGACATCTCATTAAGTACCGGACCCAGTACCGAGTACCCCACGGCCCTGGCGGGCATTCCACATAGCAGCAAATAGATTAATGGCTGCACTCAAAATTAATCTGTGCTAGAGCAAGGAAATGTGTGATACATGAAATGGGAATAGCATAATGGCTTGTGAAATATATGAAAAAACACATGAGATTCTTAGCACAAGATTTGGCCAAAAGTTGTGAGCCCATCCACCAATCGTCAAGGTAATCTCAGAACGGATGGGTACCTGAGCTGACTGCCTAGTGTGAACACTTACCTATGGCTAATAACGTGGTAAAGCCTGCTTATATAGGAAGCTCAGAACCAACTGTGTTAGGATGTAATTCCACATAGCAGGATGGGGATGAGGGGACAATGCATACCCGGCTTATACTCGAGTCAATAAGTTTACCCAGTTTTCCGTGGCAAAAGTAGGTGCCTCGACTTATACTTGGGTCGGCTTATACTCGAGCATATACAGTAATTCATCTAATATAATAATCGCCAGTTGGGACGTCCGGCCGCTGTCCCCGAATACCATAAGGCACCGCGGCAGTGTCACATGCGTAGGCGCAGTTCGTGGTCGCAAGTGACATAAACGTCTTTGCTATTCCCATGCAGGCACAGTAACAGCCACAACTGCGCGCTCTGCCCGCTCAGTTTTGTTAATGTCACCGCACTTCCGATGCGATAGCATCATGCCTATTTCTAGTATAGCATAAGGCTCTGTTTATATCTATGTCTCAGTTTCCCTTTATAATAGCTACAGCACAGTGCCAAATCCGTTATATGACAACTACCAGCCGTGCCCAACAGAACCCATTGACTCATGATGAAGTCCATCAGGTTCTGCCAAGATGCTCATTGTTTTGATGTGGAAAAAATGTAATTGAATGTAAATGAGGCCCTAGACACAGATGAGGACAGGGCTGTAGGTTCATAAAGCAGACGTATACCTGGCACAGTACCGAGGGGCGTTTTTACATATAGAGGGAGACATAAAATGACAGAACAATCTGACTCTTAGATCAGAAATTAGTAATCTTTGGCACGCTATCTTTTTTGAAACTACAACTCCCAGCGTTCCCTTATAGCCATAGTCACTTACTCTATGTAAATGCAAATAAATATTAAATACGGCTTAAAGTGGTAGAATGCATTACTGCTTTCGGGTCATTTTGGACATGGCATTTCTAGTGAAAAAAAAACAACCTGTGCTTCTTGCGAGTTTTACTGACTTTTTTTCCAATCATACAGCCAAATGATACCTTAAAGTCGTCATTAAAAAGTAGATGCAGATTAGGACACAAAATAGCCGTTATTTAAATATATATATTTTTTTTAACAAAGCATGCTCTAGTTATGACATTTTTCCTATAGACTAATCAATAGGAAATTAAAAATGCTGGAGGAAAAAACTCCCAGAGTTAGATAACAGATATAATTTTTAAAAACCTGTAAGAGAGCTAAGTTCCCATGATGAGCATTTGGTGAGTTTTTGATGTTGCATATTTTCAGCACCATTTCTGTTCACACAGGGCGTTTTTTCTGCTTTTGTTTCTGCAGCTAAACCTGATTTCTTGGCAGGAAAGAAGCTGCGGCAAGAACACATTTTTTTCATGTGTTTTGGAGGCTAACTTGTGTCTCTTTGTGCATGCTAATAAAGTTGAGTGCCCCCAGAGGAAAAAAAAACTTCCTGTAGAACCATACCTCTAGATCCTTTGAAAAGATGGCAATTCAGCAGTCGCGTACAGTAAAATCACAGCGTGACAGGTTAGAATAGAACAGATAGATATAAAGATGTCAGTGACACATATAATAGACAAGTAGATCGATAGAGTACAGTAAAATCACAGCAGGAGCTGACAGCATAGAATAGATGGATTACACACAGTATATACACATAGAATAGATAGATATATAGATGTCAGTCAAATGTACAATTAGTGTGTGTGCAGCGTACTGTGCATGTATTTAGTTATTAAAAGATTATTTTTCTGAAAAAAATGGCATGGGCTCCCGCATAATTTTCTTAACCAGCAGAGGGAAAGCCGACAGCTGGGGGACGATTTTTATAGCCTGGGAAGGGGGTTATACCCCCCAAAAAATGATGTATGGTCTCCCTATAATTAGTAACCAGCAAAGGCTATGCAGACAGCTGTGGGCTGATATTAATAGCCTAGGAAGGGGCAATGGATATTGCCCCCCAGGCTATAAAGATCAGCTCTTAGCCCCCCAGAAATGGCACATCTAATTCTGGCACTTAGCCTTGCTCTTCCCACTTGCTCTGTAGTGGTGGCAAATGGGGTTATAGTTGGGGGGGTTGATGTCACTTTTGTATTGTCAGGTGACATCAAACCCCGAAGTTAGTAATAGAGAGGTGTCTATAAGATGCCCTCATTATTAACCCAATAGTCACATTGCATAAAAACACTCACACTCAGAATAAAGTCCTTTAGTTGAAAGAATAACACAGACTATTTTAACCCCTTTCTGAAATTGGACGTAATATTCCATCCATGTGACCTGGGCCTATTTGACCATGGACGGAATATTACGTAATTTTTTTAATGTGAGACTGCGACCGAACTTTTCCTGATTGTATTAAAGTTCCGGTGCTATCTTACCTCTGGGTAGATGGTGTATTCATCCTATGGAGTGTCACTGCCCTCCCACAACCACAATCACTGTGATTGGCTGTTCAATTCTGAACAGCCAGTTGCTGCATTTCTCAGTGTTTTAGGCAATCAGATTGCCTGAAACATTGATGTCCCAGCCTATGATTCGTGCTCCAAGAGCACCGATCATAGGCTGCTGCCTGACAACACCAGGCATGGCATGGACCCACTCTGATTGGCGCGATAGACGACTACATCGATCGTGCCAACCACAGGACACAGCTGCGGTGTGATCGCGCAGTGATCTACCTATGATCTGAGCTGTAAGAGCACCGATCCTAGGCTGGTGACTGGGAATGCCAGGCATGGCCTGGACCTGCTGATTGGCTCGATCGACGATTACATCGATCGCGCCAATCGCAGGGCACAGCCGCAGTGTGACCACGCTGTGACTTACATAGGATCGGAGCTGTAAGAACGCCTGGGCTGGTGCCTGGCAACATCAGCATTACCAGGGCCAGCTCTGGTTGGTGCGATTAATGTCATCATGGATCACACAAATGACTGGGCACTGAAGCAGAAGTGGTGTGACTGCACTGGGATCTGTCTGTGACCGCGCTGCAGGTCCTCACAGTAGCTGAGGATTTCGGCAAAGCGGTCACGCTACAGGATCTGCTCTGTTGTGGGCCTTGTGGTGCCACAGAAGCCTGTGACTCCACAATCCCTCACTGCTGAAGAAAAAATACAAGACAGAAGAAAGAGACAAAATAATGGTGTGTTTTGATCCCTGCCTAACCTCTCCTCATCCACCCCAATCCCCCTCTTTTTAACCCCCTCCATCCCCCTTTGCGCCACCTCCGTGCACACATTTGCTGAGTGTGGATTGGTGACGCAGTTCACCGATCAAAACTCGTGCTTGCTGGTTTCCACTTTTCTTTATCACCCCCCCCTTTTGCGCCACCTCCGTGCGCACATCCAGCAGCCACCGAGCTTTGATTAGTGGCGCAGTACACTCATCAGAGCTCGTGCCTGCGGTTTTACAGTTTTCTTTTCACTGACTTTTTTTCTCCCTGGTTCCTGCTTTTCTTTTAGCTTTTTCTTTTCAAACAAAAACGTTTACACCAAACACTATCTCACACACACAACTAAATAAAGTACTGACACAATACATAAAAAAATGTCATCCCGCTCGTCCCAAAAACGCTATTCAGTGGAGGAGGCATATGCTTTACTTGCCTCCAACACTGATGGCGAGTAGAATCCCACATTTCAGATTCGTCCTCCTCATCCTCTTCCTCCTCAGGTGCTGCTGAACCACCACGCAGACGTCCCAGGACAGAAGATAAATCAGCGCCCCCCATTACTGACCCCATATGGACCTCGCCCCCTGAAAATTATGAGCCACTGATTCCTGATTTTGTGGCACAATCAGGAATCAATTTTATCACTACCGTCCTCACAGTCTGTAACTAGACTTTTTCAAAGTCTTTTTCTATGAGGATTTTGTGAACCTCATGGTGGGCCAAACTAATTTGTACGCTGAGCTGCATACGTACAATGCTAAGCTGCGTGTTCAAGATACCGTGCAGAGCTTTGTGTTTTCAGAATACAGTGCAGAGCTGTGTACAGGATTCAGTGCAGAGCTGTGTGTAAGATACTGTGCACTTGTGTAGAACTTTGTGTGTAAGATACTGTGCACTTGTGCAGAGCTTTGTGTATAAGATACTGTGCACTTGTGCAGAGCTTTGTGTATAAGATGCTGTGCACTTGTGCAGAGCTGTGTGTATAAGATACTGTGCACTTGTGCAGAGCTTTGTGTGTAAGATACTGTGCACTTGTGCAGAGCTTTGTGTGTAAGATACTGTGCACTTGTGCAGAGCTTTGTGTATAAGATGCTGTGCACTTGTGCAGAGCTTTGTGTGTAAGATACTGTGCACTTGTGTAGAACTTTGTGTGTAAGATACTGTGCACTTGTGCAGAGCTTTGTGTATAAGATGCTGTGCACTTGTGCAGAGCTGTGTGTATAAGATACTGTGCACTTGTGCAGAGCTTTATGTGTAAGATACTGTGCACTTGTGCAGAGCTTTGTGTATAAGATGTTGTGCACTTGTGCAGAGCTTTGTGTATAAGATGCTGTGCACTTGTGCAGAGCTTTGTGTATAAGATGCTGTGCACTTGTGCAGAGCTTTGTGTGTAAGATACTGTGCACTTGTGTAGAGCTTTGTGTGTAAGATACTGTGCACTTGTGTAGAGCTTTGTGTATAAGATGCTGTGCACTTGTGCAGAGCTTTGTGTATAAGATACTGTGCACTTGTGCAGAGCTTTGTGTATAAGATGCTGTGTACTTGTGCAGAGCTTTGTGTATAAGATGCTGTGTACTTGTGCAGAGCTGTGTGTGTAAGATGCTGTGCACTTGTGCAGAGCTTTGTGTATAAGATGCTGTGCACTTGTGTAGGGCTTTGTGTATAAGATGCTGTGCACTTGTGCAGAGCTGTGTGTGTAAGATACTGTGCACTTGTGCAGAGCTTTGTGTATAAGATACTGTGCACTTGTGCAGAGCTTTGTGTATTAAATGCTGTGTACTTGTGCAGAGCTTTGTGTATAAGATGCTGTGTACTTGTGCAGAGCTGTGTGTGTAAGATACTGTGCACTTGTGTAGGGCTTTGTGTATAAGATGCTGTGCACTTGTGCAGAGCTTTGCGTGTAAGATACTGTGCACTTGTGTAGAACTTTGTGTGTAAGATACTGTGCACTTGTGCAGAGCTTTGTGTATAAGATGCTGTGCACTTGTGCAGAGCTGTGTGTATAAGATACTGTGCACTTGTGCAGAGCTTTGTGTGTAAGATACTGTGCACTTGTGCAGAGCTTTGTGTATAAGATGTTGTGCACTTGTGCAGAGCTTTGTGTATAAGATGCTGTGCACTTGTGCAGAGCTTTGTGTATAAGATGCTGTGCACTTGTGCAGAGCTTTGTGTGTAAGATACTGTGCACTTGTGCAGAGCTTTGTGTGTAAGATACTGTGCACTTGTGTAGAGCTTTGTGTATAAGATGCTGTGCACTTGTGTAGAGCTTTGTGTATAAGATGCTGTGCACTTGTGCAGAGCTTTGTGTATAAGATACTGTGCACTTGTGCAGAGCTTTGTGTATAAGATGCTGTGTACTTGTGCAGAGCTGTGTGTGTAAGATACTGTGCACTTGTGTAGGGCTTTGTGTATAAGATGCTGTGCACTTGTGCAGAGCTGTGTGTGTAAGATACTGTGCACTTGTGCAGAGCTTTGTGTATAAGATACTGTGCACTTGTGCAGAGCTTTGTGTATAAGATGCTGTGTACTTGTGCAGAGCTTTGTGTATAAGATGCTGTGTACTTGTGCAGAGCTGTGTGTGTAAGATGCTGTGCACTTGTGCAGAGCTTTGTGTATAAGATGCTGTGCACTTGTGCAGAGCTTTGTGTGTAAGATACTGTGCACTTGTGCAGAGCTGTGTGTATAAGATGCTGGGCACTTGTGCAGAGCTTTGTGTATAAGATGCTGGGCACTTGTGCAGAGCTTTGTGTATAAGATGCTGTGCACTTGTGCAGAGCTTTGTGTATAAGATACTGTGCACTTGTGCAGAGCTTTGTGTATAAGATACTGTGCACTTGTGCAGAGCTTTGTGTATAAGATGCTGTGTACTTGTGCAGAGCTGTGTGTGTAAGATGCTGTGCACTTGTGCAGAGCTTTGTGTATAAGATGCTGTGCACTTGTGCAGAGCTTTGTGTGTAAGATACTGTGCACTTGTGCAGAGCTGTGTGTATAAGATGCTGGGCACTTGTGCAGAGCTTTGTGTATAAGATGCTGGGCACTTGTGCAGAGCTTTGTGTATAAGATGCTGTGCACTTGTGCAGAGCTTTTTGTATAAGATACTGTGCACTTGTGCAGAGCTTTGTGTGTAAGATACTGTGCACTTGTGCAGAGCTGTGTGTATAAGATGCTGTGCACTTGTGCAGAGCTTTGTGTATAAGATGCTGTGCACTTGTGCAGAGCTGTGTGTATCAGATGCTGTGCACTTGTGCAGAGCTTTGTGTGTAAGATACTGTGCACTTGTGCAGAGCTTTGTGTATAAGATGTTGTGCACTTGTGCAGAGCTGTGTGTGTAAGATGCTGTGCACTTGTGCAGAGCTTTGTGTATAAGATGCAGTGCACTTGTGCAGAGCTTTGTGTATAAGATACTGTGCACTTGTGCAGAGCTTTGTGTATAAGATGTTGTGCACTTGTGCAGAGCTGTGTGTGTAAGATGCTGTGCACTTGTGCAGAGCTTTGTGTATAAGATGCTGTGCACTTGTGCAGAGCTTTGTGTGTAAGATACTGTGCACTTGTGCAGAGCTTTGTGTATAAGATGCTGTGCACTTGTGCAGAGCTTTGTGTATAAGATGCTGTGCACTTGTGCAGAGCTGTGTGTAAAAGATGCTGTGCACTTGTGCAGAGCTGTGCGTAAGATACTGTGCACTTGTGCAGAGCTTTGTGTATAAGATGCTGTGCACTTGTGCAGAGCTTTGTGTATAAGATGCTGTGCACTTGTGCAGAGCTTTGTGTATAAGATGCTGTGTACTTGTGCAGAGCTTTGTGTGTAAGATACTGTGCACTTGTGCAGAGCTTTGTGTATAAGATGCTGTGCACTTGTGCAGAGCTTTGTGTATAAGATGCTGTGCACTTGTGCAGAGCTTTGTGTATAAGATGCTGTGCACTTGTGCAGAGCTTTGTGTATAAGATGCTGTGCACTTGTGCAGAGCTGTGTGTGTAAGATGCTGTGTACTTGTGCAGAGCTGTGTGTGTAAGATACTGTGCACTTGTGCAGAGGTTTGTGTATAAGATGCTGGGCACTTGTGCAGAGCTTTGTGTATAAGATGCTGTGCACTTGTGCAGAGCTTTGTGTATAAGATGCTGTGCACTGGTGCAGAGCTGTGTGTGTAAGATACTGTGCACTTGTGCAGAGCTGTGTGTATAAGATACTGTGCACTTGTGCAGAGCTGTGTGTGTAAGATGCTGTGCACTTGTGCAGAGCTTTGTGTATAAGATGCTGTGCACTTGTGCAGAGCTTTGTGTATAAGATACTGTGCACTTGTGCAGAGCTTTGTGTATAAGATACTGTGCACTTGTGCAGAGCTTTGTGTATAAGATGCTGTGCACTTGTGCAGAGCTTTGTGTATAAGATGCTGTGCACTTGTGCAGAGCTGTGTGTATAAGATGCTGTGCACTTGTGCAGAGCTGTGTGTGTAAGATGCTGTGTACTTGTGCAGAGCTTTGTGTATAAGATGCTGTGCACTTGTGCAGAGCTTTGTGTATAAGATACTGTGCACTTGTGCAGAGCTTTGTGTATAAGATACTGTGCACTTGTGCAGAGCTTTGTGTATAAGATGCTGTGCACTTCTGCAGAGCTTTGTGTATAAGATGCTGTGCACTTGTGCAGAGCTTTGTGTATAAGATGCTGTGCACTTGTGCAGAGCTTTGTGTATAAGATGCTGTGCACTTGTGCAGAGCTGTGTGTGTAAGATGCTGTGCACTTGTGCAGAGCTGTGTGTGTAAGATACTGTGCACTTGTGCAGAGCTTTGTGTATAAGATGCTGTGCACTTGTGCAGAGCTTTGTGTATAAGATGCTGTGCACTTGTGCAGAGCTTTGTGTATAAGATGCTGTGCACTTGTGCAGAGCTTTGTGTATAAGATGCTGTGCACTTGTGCAGAGCTTTGTGTATAAGATACTGTGCACTTGTGCAGAGCTTTGTGTATAAGATGCTGTGCACTTGTGCAGAGCTGTGTGTGTAAGATACTGTGCACTTGTGCAGAGCTTTGTGTATAAGATGCTGTGCACTTGTGCAGAGCTTTGTGTATAAGATACTGTGCACTTGTGCAGAGCTTTGTGTATAAGATGCTGTGCACTTGTGCAGAGCTGTGTGTGTAAGATACTGTGCACTTGTGCAGAGCTGTGTGTATAAGATACTGTGCACTTGTGCAGAGCTGTGTGTGTAAGATGCTGTGCACTTGTGCAGAGCTTTGTGTATAAGATGCTGTGCACTTGTGCAGAGCTTTGTGTATAAGATGCTGTGCACTTGTGCAGAGCTTTGTGTATAAGATGCTGTGTACTTGTGCAGAGCTTTGTGTATAAGATGCTGTGTACTTGTGCAGAGCTGTGTGTGTAAGATGCTGTGCACTTGTGCAGAGCTTTGTGTATAAGATGCTGTGCACTTGTGTAGGGCTTTGTGTATAAGATGCTGTGCACTTGTGCAGAGCTGTGTGTGTAAGATACTGTGCACTTGTGCAGAGCTTTGTGTATAAGATACTGTGCACTTGTGCAGAGCTTTGTGTATTAAATGCTGTGTACTTGTGCAGAGCTTTGTGTATAAGATGCTGTGTACTTGTGCAGAGCTGTGTGTGTAAGATACTGTGCACTTGTGTAGGGCTTTGTGTATAAGATGCTGTGCACTTGTGCAGAGCTTTGTGTGTAAGATACTGTGCACTTGTGTAGAACTTTGTGTGTATATTGTGCACTTGTGCAGAGCTTTGTGTATAAGATGCTGTGCACTTGTGCAGAGCTGTGTGTATAAGATACTGTGCACTTGTGCAGAGCTTTGTGTGTAAGATACTGTGCACTTGTGCAGAGCTTTGTGTATAAGATGTTGTGCACTTGTGCAGAGCTTTGTGTATAAGATGCTGTGCACTTGTGCAGAGCTTTGTGTATAAGATGCTGTGCACTTGTGCAGAGCTTTGTGTGTAAGATACTGTGCACTTGTGCAGAGCTTTGTGTGTAAGATACTGTGCACTTGTGTAGAGCTTTGTGTATAAGATGCTGTGCACTTGTGTAGAGCTTTGTGTATAAGATACTGTGCACTTGTGCAGAGCTTTGTGTATAAGATACTGTGCACTTGTGCAGAGCTTTGTGTATAAGATGCTGTGTACTTGTGCAGAGCTTTGTGTATAAGATGCTGTGTACTTGTGCAGAGCTGTGTGTGTAAGATGCTGTGCACTTGTGCAGAGCTTTGTGTATAAGATGCTGTGCACTTGTGCAGAGCTTTGTGTGTAAGATACTGTGCACTTGTGCAGAGCTGTGTGTATAAGATGCTTGGCACTTGTGCAGAGCTTTGTGTATAAGATGCTGGGCACTTGTGCAGAGCTTTGTGTATAAGATGCTGTGCACTTGTGCAGAGCTTTGTGTATAAGATACTGTGCACTTGTGCAGAGCTTTGTGTATAAGATACTGTGCACTTGTGCAGAGCTTTGTGTATAAGATGCTGTGTACTTGTGCAGAGCTGTGTGTGTAAGATGCTGTGCACTTGTGCAGAGCTTTGTGTATAAGATGCTGTGCACTTGTGCAGAGCTTTGTGTGTAAGATACTGTGCACTTGTGCAGAGCTGTGTGTATAAGATGCTGGGCACTTGTGCACAGCTTTGTGTATAAGATGCTGGGCACTTGTGCAGAGCTTTGTGTATAAGATACTGTGCACTTGTGCAGAGCTTTGTGTATAAGATACTGTGCACTTGTGCAGAGCTTTGTGTATAAGATGCTGTGTACTTGTGCAGAGCTGTGTGTGTAAGATGCTGTGCACTTGTGCAGAGCTTTGTGTATAAGATGCTGTGCAGTTGTGCAGAGCTGTGTGTGTAAGATACTGTGCACTTGTGCAGAGCTGTGTGTATAAGATGCTGGGCACTTGTGCAGAGCTTTGTGTATAAGATGCTGTGCACTTGTGCAGAGCTTTGTGTATAAGATACTGTGCACTTGTGCAGAGCTTTGTGTATAAGATGCTGTGCACTTGTGCAGAGCTTTTTGTATAAGATACTGTGCACTTGTGCAGAGCTTTGTGTGTAAGATACTGTGCACTTGTGCAGAGCTGTGTGTATAAGATGCTGTGCACTTGTGCAGAGCTTTGTGTATAAGATGCTGTGCACTTGTGCAGAGCTGTGTGTATAAGATGCTGTGCACTTGTGCAGAGCTTTGTGTGTAAGATACTGTGCACTTGTGCAGAGCTTTGTGTATAAGATGTTGTGCACTTGTGCAGAGCTGTGTGTGTAAGATGCTGTGCACTTGTGCAGAGCTTTGTGTATAAGATGCTGTGCACTTGTGCAGAGCTTTGTGTATAAGATGCTGTGCACTTGTGCAGAGCTTTGTGTATAAGATGCTGTGCACTTGTGCAGAGCTTTGTGTATAAGATGCTGTGTACTTGTGCAGAGCTTTGTGTGTAAGATACTGTGCACTTGTGCAGAGCTTTGTGTATAAGATGCTGTGCACTTGTGCAGAGCTTTGTGTATAAGATGCTGTGCACTTGTGCAGAGCTTTGTGTATAAGATGCTGTGCACTTGTGCAGAGCTTTGTGTATAAGATGCTGTGCACTTGTGCAGAGCTGTGTGTGTAAGATGCTGTGTACTTGTGCAGAGCTTTGTGTATAAGATGCTGTGCACTTGTGCAGAGCTTTGTGTATAAGATACTGTGCACTTGTGCAGAGCTTTGTGTATAAGATACTGTGCACTTGTGCAGAGCTTTGTGTATAAGATGCTGTGCACTTCTGCAGAGCTTTGTGTATAAGATGCTGTGCACTTGTGCAGAGCTTTGTGTATAAGATGATGTGCACTTGTGCAGAGCTTTGTGTATAAGATGCTGTGCACTTGTGCAGAGCTGTGTGTGTAAGATGCTGTGCACTTGTGCAGAGCTGTGTGTGTAAGATACTGTGCACTTGTGCAGAGCTTTGTGTATAAGATGCTGTGCACTTGTGCAGAGCTTTGTGTATAAGATGCTGTGCACTTGTGCAGAGCTTTGTGTATAAGATGCTGTGCACTTGTGCAGAGCTTTGTGTATAAGATGCTGTGCACTTGTGCAGAGCTTTGTGTATAAGATGCTGTGCACTTGTGCAGAGCTTTGTGTATAAGATGCTGTGCACTTGTGCAGAGCTTTGTGTATAAGATGCTGTGCACTTGTGCAGAGCTGTGTGTGTAAGATGCTGTGCACTTGTGCAGAGCTGTGTGTGTAAGATGCTGTGCACTTGTGCAGAGCTGTGTGTGTAAGATACTGTGCACTTGTGCAGAGCTTTGTGTATAAGATGCTGTGCACTTGTGCAGAGCTTTGTGTATAAGATGCTGTGCACTTGTGCAGAGCTTTGTGTATAAGATGCTGTGCACTTGTGCAGAGCTTTGTGTATAAGATGCTGTGCACTTGTGCAGAGCTTTGTGTATAAGATACTGTGCACTTGTGCAGAGCTTTGTGTATAAGATGCTGTGCACTTGTGCAGAGCTGTGTGTGTAAGATACTGTGCACTTGTGCAGAGCTTTGTGTATAAGATGCTGTGCACTTGTGCAGAGCTTTGTGTATAAGATACTGTGCACTTGTGCAGAGCTGTGTGTATAAGATACTGTGCAATTGTGCAGAGCTGTGTGTGTAAGATGCTGTGCACTTGTGCAGAGCTTTGTGTATAAGATGCTGTGCACTTGTGCAGAGCTTTGTGTATAAGATGCTGTGCACTTGT
The DNA here is from genome assembly GCF_032444005.1 of Ranitomeya imitator. Classification (NCBI taxonomy): domain Eukaryota; kingdom Metazoa; phylum Chordata; class Amphibia; order Anura; family Dendrobatidae; genus Ranitomeya; species Ranitomeya imitator. The sequence continues at coordinate 178,272,980 of NC_091284.1, forward strand.
GCAGAGCTTTGTGTATAAGATGCTGTGCACTTGTGCAGAGCTGTGTGTGTAAGATGCTGTGTACTTGTGCAGAGCTGTGTGTATAAGATGCTGTGCACTTGTGCAGAGCTTTGTGTGTAAGATACTGTGCACTTGTGCAGAGCTTTGTGTATAAGATGTTGTGCACTTGTGCAGAGCTTTGTGTATAAGATGCTGTGCACTTGTGCAGAGCTTTGTGTATAAGATGCTGTGCACTTGTGCAGAGCTTTGTGTGTAAGATACTGTGCACTTGTGCAGAGCTTTGTGTGTAAGATACTGTGCACTTGTGTAGAGCTTTGTGTATAAGATGCTGTGCACTTGTGCAGAGCTTTGTGTATAAGATACTGTGCACTTGTGCAGAGCTTTGTGTATAAGATGCTGTGTACTTGTGCAGAGCTTTGTGTATAAGATGCTGTGTACTTGTGCAGAGCTGTGTGTGTAAGATGCTGTGCACTTGTGCAGAGCTTTGTGTATAAGATGCTGTGCACTTGTGTAGGGCTTTGTGTATAAGATGCTGTGCACTTGTGCAGAGCTGTGTGTGTAAGATACTGTGCACTTGTGCAGAGCTTTGTGAATAAGATACTGTGCACTTGTGCAGAGCTTTGTGTATAAGATGCTGTGTACTTGTGCAGAGCTTTGTGTATAAGATGCTGTGTACTTGTGCAGAGCTTTGTGTATAAGATGTTGTGTACTTGTGCAGAGCTGTGTGTGTAAGATACTGTGCACTTGTGTAGGGCTTTGTGTATAAGATGCTGTGCACTTGTGCAGAGCTGTGTGTGTAAGATACTATGCACTTGTGCAGAGCTTTGTGTATAAGATACTGTGCACTTGTGCAGAGCTTTGTGTATAAGATGCTGTGTACTTGTGCAGAGCTTTGTGTATAAGATGCTGTGTACTTGTGCAGAGCTGTGTGTGTAAGATGCTGTGCACTTGTGCAGAGCTTTGTGTATAAGATGCTGTGCACTTGTGCAGAGCTTTGTGTGTAAGATACTGTGCACTTGTGCAGAGCTGTGTGTATAAGATGCTGGGCACTTGTGCAGAGCTTTGTGTATAAGATGCTGGGCACTTGTGCAGAGCTTTGTGTATAAGATGCTGTGCACTTGTGCAGAGCTTTGTGTATAAGATGCTGTGCACTTGTGCAGAGCTTTGTGTGTAAGATACTGTGCACTTGTGCAGAGCTGTGTGTATAAGATGCTGGGCACTTGTGCAGAGCTTTGTGTATAAGATGCTGGGCACTTGTGCAGAGCTTTGTGTATAAGATGCTGTGCACTTGTGCAGAGCTTTGTGTATAAGATACTGTGCACTTGTGCAGAGCTTTGTGTATAAGATACTGTGCACTTGTGCAGAGCTTTGTGTATAAGATGCTGTGTACTTGTGCAGAGCTGTGTGTGTAAGATGCTGTGCACTTGTGCAGAGCTTTGTATATTAGATGCTGTGCACTTGTGCAGAGCTTTGTGTGTAAGATACTGTGCACTTGTGCAGAGCTGTGTGTATAAGATGCTGTGCACTTGTGCAGAGCTTTGTGTATAAGATGCTGTGTACTTGTGCAGAGCTTTGTGTATAAGATGCTGTGTACTTGTGCAGAGCTGTGTGTGTAAGATACTGTGCACTTGTGTAGGGCTTTGTGTATAAGATGCTGTGCACTTGTGCAGAGCTGTGTGTGTAAGATACTGTGCACTTGTGCAGAGCTTTGTGTATAAGATACTGTGCACTTGTGCAGAGCTTTGTGTATAAGATGCTGTGTACTTGTGCAGAGCTTTGTGTATAAGATGCTGTGTACTTGTGCAGAGCTGTGTGTGTAAGATGCTGTGCACTTGTGCAGAGCTTTGTGTATAAGATGCTGTGCACTTGTGCAGAGGTTTGTGTGTAAGATACTGTGCACTTGTGCAGAGCTGTGTGTATAAGATGCTGGGCACTTGTGCAGAGCTTTGTGTATAAGATGCTGGGCACTTGTGCAGAGCTTTGTGTATAAGATGCTGTGCACTTGTGCAGAGCTGTGTGTATAAGATACTGTGCACTTGTGTAGGGCTTTGTGTATAACATACTGTGCACTTGTGCAGAGCTTTGTGTATAAGATGCTGTGTACTTGTGCAGAGCTTTGTGTATAAGATGCTGTGTACTTGTGCAGAGCTGTGTGTGTAAGATGCTGTGCACTTGTGCAGAGCTTTGTGTATAAGATGCTGTGCACTTGTGCAGAGCTTTGTGTGTAAGATACTGTGCACTTGTGCAGAGCTGTGTGTATAAGATGCTGGGCACTTGTGCAGAGCTTTGTGTATAAGATGCTGGGCACTTGTGCAGAGCTTTGTGTATAAGATGCTGTGCACTTGTGCAGAGCTTTGTGTATAAGATACTGTGCACTTGTGCAGAGCTTTGTGTATAAGATACTGTGCACTTGTGCAGAGCTTTGTGTATAAGATGCTGTGTACTTGTGCAGAGCTGTGTGTGTAAGATGCTGTGCACTTGTGCAGAGCTTTGTGTATAAGATGCTGTGCACTTGTGCAGAGCTTTGTGTGTAAGATACTGTGCACTTGTGCAGAGCTGTGTGTATAAGATGCTGTGCACTTGTGCAGAGCTTTGTGTATAAGATGCTGTGTACTTGTGCAGAGCTTTGTGTATAAGATGCTGTGTACTTGTGCAGAGCTTTGTGTATAAGATGCTGTGTACTTGTGCAGAGCTGTGTGTGTAAGATACTGTGCACTTGTGTAGGGCTTTGTGTATAAGATGCTGTGCACTTGTGCAGAGCTGTGTGTGTAAGATACTGTGCACTTGTGCAGAGCTTTGTGTATAAGATACTGTGCACTTGTGCAGAGCTTTGTGTATAAGATGCTGTGTACTTGTGCAGAGCTTTGTGTATAAGATGCTGTGTACTTGTGCAGAGCTGTGTGTGTAAGATGCTGTGCACTTGTGCAGAGCTTCGTGTATAAGATGCTGTGCACTTGTGCAGAGCTTTGTGTGTAAGATACTGTGCACTTGTGCAGAGCTGTGTGTATAAGATGCTGGGCACTTGTGCAGAGCTTTGTGTATAAGATGCTGGGCACTTGTGCAGAGCTTTGTGTATAAGATGCTGTGCACTTGTGCAGAGCTTTGTGTATAAGATACTGTGCACTTGTGCAGAGCTTTGTGTATAAGATACTGTGCACTTGTGCAGAGCTTTGTGTATAAGATGCTGTGTACTTGTGCAGAGCTGTGTGTGTAAGATGCTGTGCACTTGTGCAGAGCTTTGTGTATAAGATGCTGTGCACTTGTGCAGAGCTTTGTGTGTAAGATACTGTGCACTTGTGCAGAGCTGTGTGTATAAGATGCTGGGCACTTGTGCACAGCTTTGTGTATAAGATGCTGGGCACTTGTGCAGAGCTTTGTGTATAAGATGCTGTGCACTTGTGCAGAGCTTTGTGTATAAGATACTGTGCACTTGTGCAGAGCTTTGTGTATAAGATGCTGTGTACTTGTGCAGAGCTGTGTGTGTAAGATGCTGTGCACTTGTGCAGAGCTTTGTGTATAAGATGCTGTGCACTTGTGCAGAGCTTTGTGTATAAGATACTGTGCACTTGTGCAGAGCTTTGTGTATAAGATGCTGTGTACTTGTGCAGAGCTTTGTGTATAAGATGCTGTGCACTTGTGCAGAGCTTTGTGTATAAGATGCTGTGCACTTGTGCAGAGCTGTGTGTGTAAGATGCTGTGCACTTGTGCAGAGCTGTGTGTGTAAGATACTGTGCACTTGTGCAGAGCTTTGTGTATAAGATGCTGTGCACTTGTGCAGAGCTTTGTGTATAAGATGCTGTGCACTTGTGCAGAGCTTTGTGTATAAGATGCTGTGCACTTGTGCAGAGCTTTGTGTATAAGATGCTGTGCACTTGTGCAGAGCTTTGTGTATAAGATACTCTGCACTTGTGCAGAGCTTTGTGTATAAGATGCTATGCACCTGTGCAGAGCTGTGTGTGTAAGATACTGTGCACTTGTGCAGAGCTTTGTGTATAAGATGCTGTGCACTTGTGCAGAGCTTTGTGTATAAGATACTGTGCACTTGTGCAGAGCTTTGTGTATAAGATGCTGTGCACTTGTGCAGAGCTGTGTGTGTAAGATACTGTGCACTTGTGCAGAGCTGTGTGTGTAAGATGCTGTGCACTTGTGCAGAGCTGTGTGTGTAAGATGCTGTGCACTTGTGCAGAGCTTTGTGTATAAGATGCTGTGCACTTGTGCAGAGCTTTGTGTATAAGATGCTGTGCACTTGTGCAGAGCTTTGTGTATAAGATGCTGTGCACTTGTGCAGAGCTGTGTGTGTAAGATGCTGTGTACTTGTGCAGAGCTGTGTGTATAAGATGCTGTGCACTTGTGCAGAGCTTTGTGTGTAAGATACTGTGCAATTGTGCAGAGCTTTGTGTATAAGATGTTGTGCACTTGTGCAGAGCTTTGTGTATAAGATGCTGTGCACTTGTGCAGAGCTTTGTGTATAAGATGCTGTGCACTTGTGCAGAGCTTTGTGTGTAAGATACTGTGCACTTGTGCAGAGCTTTGTGTGTAAGATACTGTGCACTTGTGTAGAGCTTTGTGTATAAGATGCTGTGCACTTGTGCAGAGCTTTGTGTATAAGATGCTGTGCACTTGTGCAGAGCTGTGTGTGTAAGATGCTGTGCACTTGTGCAGAGCTTTGTGTATAAGATGCTGTGCACTTGTGCAGAGCTTTGTGTATAAGATACTGTGCACTTGTGCAGAGCTTTGTGTATAAGATACTGTGCACTTGTGCAGAGCTTTGTGTATAAGATGCTGTGCACTTCTGCAGAGCTTTGTGTATAAGATGCTGTGCACTTGTGCAGAGCTGTGTGTATAAGATGCTGTGCACTTGTGCAGAGCTGTGTGTGTAAGATGCTGTGTACTTGTGCAGAGCTTTGTGTATAAGATGCTGTGCACTTGTGCAGAGCTTTGTGTATAAGATACTGTGCACTTGTGCAGAGCTTTGTGTATAAGATACTGTGCACTTGTGCAGAGCTTTGTGTATAAGATGCTGTGCACTTGTGCAGAGCTTTGTGTATAAGATGCTGTGCACTTGTGCAGAGCTTTGTGTATAAGATGCTGTGCACTTGTGCAGAGCTTTGTGTATAAGATGCTGTGCACTTGTGCAGAGCTGTGTGTGTAAGATGCTGTGCACTTGTGCAGAGCTGTGTGTGTAAGATACTGTGCACTTGTGCAGAGCTTTGTGTATAAGATGCTGTGCACTTGTGCAGAGCTTTGTGTATAAGATGCTGTGCACTTGTGCAGAGCTTTGTGTATAAGATGCTGTGCACTTGTGCAGAGCTTTGTGTATAAGATGCTGTGCACTTGTGCAGAGCTTTGTGTATAAGATACTGTGCACTTGTGCAGAGCTTTGTGTATAAGATGCTGTGCACTTGTGCAGAGCTGTGTGTGTAAGATACTGTGCACTTGTGCAGAGCTTTGTGTATAAGATGCTGTGCACTTGTGCAGAGCTTTGTGTATAAGATACTGTGCACTTGTGCAGAGCTTTGTGTATAAGATGCTGTGCACTTGTGCAGAGCTGTGTGTGTAAGATACTGTGCACTTGTGCAGAGCTGTGTGTATAAGATACTGTGCACTTGTGCAGAGCTGTGTGTGTAAGATGCTGTGCACTTGTGCAGAGCTTTGTGTATAAGATGCTGTGCACTTGTGCAGAGCTTTGTGTATAAGATGCTGTGCACTTGTGCAGAGCTTTGTGTATAAGATGCTGTGCACTTGTGCAGAGCTGTGTGTGTAAGATGCTGTGTACTTGTGCAGAGCTGTGTGTATAAGATGCTGTGCACTTGTGCAGAGCTTTGTGTGTAAGATACTGTGCACTTGTGCAGAGCTTTGTGTATAAGATGCTGTGCACTTGTGCAGAGCTTTGTGTATAAGATGCTGTGCACTTGTGCAGAGCTTTGTGTATAAGATGCTGTGCACTTGTGCAGAGCTTTGTGTGTAAGATACTGTGCACTTGTGCAGAGCTTTGTGTGTAAGATACTGTGCACTTGTGTAGAGCTTTGTGTATAAGATGCTGTGCACTTGTGCAGAGCTTTGTGTATAAGATACTGTGCACTTGTGCAGAGCTTTGTGTATAAGATGCTGTGTACTTGTGCAGAGCTTTGTGTATAAGATGCTGTGTACTTGTGCAGAGCTGTGTGTGTAAGATGCTGTGCACTTGTGCAGAGCTTTGTGTATAAGATGCTGTGCACTTGTGTAGGGCTTTGTGTATAAGATGCTGTGCACTTGTGCAGAGCTGTGTGTGTAAGATACTGTGCACTTGTGCAGAGCTTTGTGTATAAGATACTGTGCACTTGTGTAGAGCTTTGTGTATAAGATGCTGTGTACTTGTGCAGAGCTTTGTGTATAAGATGCTGTGTACTTGTGCAGAGCTTTGTGTATAAGATGTTGTGTACTTGTGCAGAGCTGTGTGTGTAAGATACTGTGCACTTGTGTAGGGCTTTGTGTATAAGATGCTGTGCACTTGTGCAGAGCTGTGTGTGTAAGATACTGTGCACTTGTGCAGAGCTTTGTGTATAAGATACTGTGCACTTGTGCAGAGCTTTGTGTATAAGATGCTGTGTACTTGTGCAGAGCTTTGTGTATAAGATGCTGTGTACTTGTGCAGAGCTGTGTGTGTAAGATGCTGTGCACTTGTGCAGAGCTTTGTGTATAAGATGCTGTGCACTTGTGCAGAGCTTTGTGTGTAAGATACTGTGCACTTGTGCAGAGCTGTGTGTATAAGATGCTGGGCACTTGTGCAGAGCTTTGTGTATAAGATGCTGTGCACTTGTGCAGAGCTTTGTGTATAAGATACTGTGCACTTGTGCAGAGCTTTGTGTATAAGATACTGTGCACTTGTGCAGAGCTTTGTGTATAAGATGCTGTGTACTTGTGCAGAGCTGTGTGTGTAAGATGCTGTGCACTTGTGCAGAGCTTTGTGTATAAGATGCTGTGCACTTGTGCAGAGCTTTGTGTGTAAGATACTGTGCACTTGTGCAGAGCTGTGTGTATAAGATGCTGTGCACTTGTGCAGAGCTTTGTGTATAAGATGCTGTGTACTTGTGCAGAGCTTTGTGTATAAGATGCTGTGTACTTGTGCAGAGCTTTGTGTATAAGATGCTGTGTACTTGTGCAGAGCTGTGTGTGTAAGATACTGTGCACTTGTGTAGGGCTTTGTGTATAAGATGCTGTGCACTTGTGCAGAGCTGTGTGTGTAAGATACTGTGCACTTGTGCAGAGCTTTGTGTATAAGATACTGTGCACTTGTGCAGAGCTTTGTGTATAAGATGCTGTGTACTTGTGCAGAGCTTTGTGTATAAGATGCTGTGTACTTGTGCAGAGCTGTGTGTGTAAGATGCTGTGCACTTGTGCAGAGCTTTGTGTATAAGATGCTGTGCACTTGTGCAGAGGTTTGTGTGTAAGATACTGTGCACTTGTGCAGAGCTGTGTCTATAAGATGCTGGGCACTTGTGCAGAGCTTTGTGTATAAGATGCTGGGCACTTGTGCAGAGCTTTGTGTATAAGATGCTGTGCACTTGTGCAGAGCTGTGTGTATAAGATACTGTGCACTTGTGTAGGGCTTTGTGTATAAGATACTGTGCACTTGTGCAGAGCTTTGTGTATAAGATGCTGTGTACTTGTGCAGAGCTTTGTGTATAAGATGCTGTGTACTTGTGCAGAGCTTTGTGTGTAAGATGCTGTGCACTTGTGCAGAGCTTTGTGTATAAGATGCTGTGCACTTGTGCAGAGCTTTGTGTGTAAGATACTGTGCACTTGTGCAGAGCTGTGTGTGTAAGATGCTGTGCACTTGTGCAGAGCTTTGTGTATAAGATGCTGTGCACTTGTGCAGAACTTTGTGTATAAGATGCTGTGCACTTGTGCAGAGCTGTGTGTGTAAGATGCTGTGCACTTGTGCAGAGCTGTGTGTATAAGATACTGTGCACTTGTGCAGAGCTGTGTGTGTAAGATGCTGTGCACTTGTGCAGAGCTTTGTGTATAAGATGCTGTGCACTTGTGCAGAGCTTTGTGTATAAGATGCTGTGCACTTGTGCAGAGCTTTGTGTATAAGATGCTGTGCACTTGTGCAGAGCTGTGTGTGTAAGATGCTGTGTACTTGTGCAGAGCTGTGTGTATAAGATGCTGTGCACTTGTGCAGAGCTTTGTGTGTAAGATACTGTGCACTTGTGCAGAGCTTTGTGTATAAGATGTTGTGCACTTGTGCAGAGCTTTGTGTATAAGATGCTGTGCACTTGTGCAGAGCTTTGTGTATAAGATGCTGTGCACTTGTGCAGAGCTTTGTGTGTAAGATACTGTGCACTTGTGCAGAGCTTTGTGTGTAAGATACTGTGCACTTGTGTAGAGCTTTGTGTATAAGATGCTGTGCACTTGTGCAGAGCTTTGTGTATAAGATACTGTGCACTTGTGCAGAGCTTTGTGTATAAGATGCTGTGTACTTGTGCAGAGCTTTGTGTATAAGATGCTGTGTACTTGTGCAGAGCTGTGTGTGTAAGATGCTGTGCACTTGTGCAGAGCTTTGTGTATAAGATGCTGTGCACTTGTGTAGGGCTTTGTGTATAAGATGCTGTGCACTTGTGCAGAGCTGTGTGTGTAAGATACTGTGCACTTGTGCAGAGCTTTGTGTATAAGATACTGTGCACTTGTGTAGAGCTTTGTGTATAAGATGCTGTGTACTTGTGCAGAGCTTTGTGTATAAGATGCTGTGTACTTGTGCAGAGCTTTGTGTATAAGATGTTGTGTACTTGTGCAGAGCTGTGTGTGTAAGATGCTGTGCACTTGTGCAGAGCTTTGTGTATAAGATGCTGTGCACTTGTGCAGAACTTTGTGTATAAGATGCTGTGCACTTGTGCAGAGCTGTGTGTGTAAGATGCTGTGCACTTGTGCAGAGCTTTGTGTATAAGATACTGTGCACTTGTGCAGAGCTTTGTGTATAAGATACTGTGCACTTGTGCAGAGCTTTGTGTATAAGATGCTGTGCACTTCTGCAGAGCTTTGTGTATAAGATGCTGTGCACTTGTGCAGAGCTGTGTGTATAAGATGCTGTGCACTTGTGCAGAGCTGTGTGTGTAAGATGCTGTGTACTTGTGCAGAGCTTTGTGTATAAGATGCTGTGCACTTGTGCAGAGCTTTGTGTATAAGATACTGTGCACTTGTGCAGAGCTTTGTGTATAAGATACTGTGCACTTGTGCAGAGCTTTGTGTATAAGATGCTGTGCACTTGTGCAGAGCTTTGTGTATAAGATGCTGTGCACTTGTGCAGAGCTTTGTGTATAAGATGCTGTGCACTTGTGCAGAGCTTTGTGTATAAGATGCTGTGCACTTGTGCAGAGCTGTGTGTGTAAGATGCTGTGCACTTGTGCAGAGCTGTGTGTGTAAGATACTGTGCACTTGTGCAGAGCTTTGTGTATAAGATGCTGTGCACTTGTGCAGAGCTTTGTGTATAAGATGCTGTGCACTTGTGCAGAGCTTTGTGTATAAGATGCTGTGCACTTGTGCAGAGCTTTGTGTATAAGATGCTGTGCACTTGTGCAGAGCTTTGTGTATAAGATACTGTGCACTTGTGCAGAGCTTTGTGTATAAGATGCTGTGCACTTGTGCAGAGCTGTGTGTGTAAGATACTGTGCACTTGTGCAGAGCTTTGTGTATAAGATGCTGTGCACTTGTGCAGAGCTTTGTGTATAAGATACTGTGCACTTGTGCAGAGCTTTGTGTATAAGATGCTGTGCACTTGTGCAGAGCTGTGTGTGTAAGATACTGTGCACTTGTGCAGAGCTGTGTGTATAAGATACTGTGCACTTGTGCAGAGCTGTGTGTGTAAGATGCTGTGCACTTGTGCAGAGCTTTGTGTATAAGATGCTGTGCACTTGTGCAGAGCTTTGTGTATAAGATGCTGTGCACTTGTGCAGAGCTTTGTGTATAAGATGCTGTGCACTTGTGCAGAGCTGTGTGTGTAAGATGCTGTGTACTTGTGCAGAGCTGTGTGTATAAGATGCTGTGCACTTGTGCAGAGCTTTGTGTGTAAGATACTGTGCACTTGTGCAGAGCTTTGTGTATAAGATGCTGTGCACTTGTGCAGAGCTTTGTGTATAAGATGCTGTGCACTTGTGCAGAGCTTTGTGTATAAGATGCTGTGCACTTGTGCAGAGCTTTGTGTGTAAGATACTGTGCACTTGTGCAGAGCTTTGTGTGTAAGATACTGTGCACTTGTGTAGAGCTTTGTGTATAAGATGCTGTGCACTTGTGCAGAGCTTTGTGTATAAGATACTGTGCACTTGTGCAGAGCTTTGTGTATAAGATGCTGTGTACTTGTGCAGAGCTTTGTGTATAAGATGCTGTGTACTTGTGCAGAGCTGTGTGTGTAAGATGCTGTGCACTTGTGCAGAGCTTTGTGTATAAGATGCTGTGCACTTGTGTAGGGCTTTGTGTATAAGATGCTGTGCACTTGTGCAGAGCTGTGTGTGTAAGATACTGTGCACTTGTGCAGAGCTTTGTGTATAAGATACTGTGCACTTGTGTAGAGCTTTGTGTATAAGATGCTGTGTACTTGTGCAGAGCTTTGTGTATAAGATGCTGTGTACTTGTGCAGAGCTTTGTGTATAAGATGTTGTGTACTTGTGCAGAGCTGTGTGTGTAAGATACTGTGCACTTGTGTAGGGCTTTGTGTATAAGATGCTGTGCACTTGTGCAGAGCTGTGTGTGTAAGATACTGTGCACTTGTGCAGAGCTTTGTGTATAAGATACTGTGCACTTGTGCAGAGCTTTGTGTATAAGATGCTGTGTACTTGTGCAGAGCTTTGTGTATAAGATGCTGTGTACTTGTGCAGAGCTGTGTGTGTAAGATGCTGTGCACTTGTGCAGAGCTGTGTGTATAAGATGCTGGGCACTTGTGCAGAGCTTTGTGTATAAGATGCTGTGCACTTGTGCAGAGCTTTGTGTATAAGATACTGTGCACTTGTGCAGAGCTTTGTGTATAAGATACTGTGCACTTGTGCAGAGCTTTGTGTATAAGATGCTGTGTACTTGTGCAGAGCTGTGTGTGTAAGATGCTGTGCACTTGTGCAGAGCTTTGTGTATAAGATGCTGTGCACTTGTGCAGAGCTTTGTGTGTAAGATACTGTGCACTTGTGCAGAGCTGTGTGTATAAGATGCTGTGCACTTGTGCAGAGCTTTGTGTATAAGATGCTGTGTACTTGTGCAGAGCTTTGTGTATAAGATGCTGTGTACTTGTGCAGAGCTTTGTGTATAAGATGCTGTGTACTTGTGCAGAGCTGTGTGTGTAAGATACTGTGCACTTGTGTAGGGCTTTGTGTATAAGATGCTGTGCACTTGTGCAGAGCTGTGTGTGTAAGATACTGTGCACTTGTGCAGAGCTTTGTGTATAAGATACTGTGCACTTGTGCAGAGCTTTGTGTATAAGATGCTGTGTACTTGTGCAGAGCTTTGTGTATAAGATGCTGTGTACTTGTGCAGAGCTGTGTGTGTAAGATGCTGTGCACTTGTGCAGAGCTTTGTGTATAAGATGCTGTGCACTTGTGCAGAGGTTTGTGTGTAAGATACTGTGCACTTGTGCAGAGCTGTGTGTATAAGATGCTGGGCACTTGTGCAGAGCTTTGTGTATAAGATGCTGGGCACTTGTGCAGAGCTTTGTGTATAAGATGCTGTGCACTTGTGCAGAGCTGTGTGTATAAGATACTGTGCACTTGTGTAGGGCTTTGTGTATAAGATACTGTGCACTTGTGCAGAGCTTTGTGTATAAGATGCTGTGTACTTGTGCAGAGCTTTGTGTATAAGATGCTGTGTACTTGTGCAGAGCTTTGTGTGTAAGATGCTGTGCACTTGTGCAGAGCTTTGTGTATAAGATGCTGTGCACTTGTGCAGAGCTTTGTGTGTAAGATACTGTGCACTTGTGCAGAGCTGTGTGTGTAAGATGCTGTGCACTTGTGCAGAGCTTTGTGTATAAGATGCTGTGCACTTGTGCAGAACTTTGTGTATAAGATGCTGTGCACTTGTGCAGAGCTGTGTGTGTAAGATGCTGTGCACTTGTGCAGAGCTGTGTGTATAAGATACTGTGCACTTGTGCAGAGCTGTGTGTGTAAGATGCTGTGCACTTGTGCAGAGCTTTGTGTATAAGATGCTGTGCACTTGTGCAGAGCTTTGTGTATAAGATGCTGTGCACTTGTGCAGAGCTTTGTGTATAAGATGCTGTGCACTTGTGCAGAGCTGTGTGTGTAAGATGCTGTGTACTTGTGCAGAGCTGTGTGTATAAGATGCTGTGCACTTGTGCAGAGCTTTGTGTGTAAGATACTGTGCACTTGTGCAGAGCTTTGTGTATAAGATGTTGTGCACTTGTGCAGAGCTTTGTGTATAAGATGCTGTGCACTTGTGCAGAGCTTTGTGTATAAGATGCTGTGCACTTGTGCAGAGCTTTGTGTGTAAGATACTGTGCACTTGTGCAGAGCTTTGTGTGTAAGATACTGTGCACTTGTGTAGAGCTTTGTGTATAAGATGCTGTGCACTTGTGCAGAGCTTTGTGTATAAGATACTGTGCACTTGTGCAGAGCTTTGTGTATAAGATGCTGTGTACTTGTGCAGAGCTTTGTGTATAAGATGCTGTGTACTTGTGCAGAGCTGTGTGTGTAAGATGCTGTGCACTTGTGCAGAGCTTTGTGTATAAGATGCTGTGCACTTGTGTAGGGCTTTGTGTATAAGATGCTGTGCACTTGTGCAGAGCTGTGTGTGTAAGATACTGTGCACTTGTGCAGAGCTTTGTGTATAAGATACTGTGCACTTGTGTAGAGCTTTGTGTATAAGATGCTGTGTACTTGTGCAGAGCTTTGTGTATAAGATGCTGTGTACTTGTGCAGAGCTTTGTGTATAAGATGTTGTGTACTTGTGCAGAGCTGTGTGTGTAAGATACTGTGCACTTGTGTAGGGCTTTGTGTATAAGATGCTGTGCACTTGTGCAGAGCTGTGTGTGTAAGATACTGTGCACTTGTGCAGAGCTTTGTGTATAAGATACTGTGCACTTGTGCAGAGCTTTGTGTATAAGATGCTGTGTACTTGTGCAGAGCTTTGTGTATAAGATGCTGTGTACTTGTGCAGAGCTGTGTGTGTAAGATGCTGTGCACTTGTGCAGAGCTTTGTGTATAAGATGCTGTGCACTTGTGCAGAGCTTTGTGTGTAAGATACTGTGCACTTGTGCAGAGCTGTGTGTATAAGATGCTGGGCACTTGTGCAGAGCTTTGTGTATAAGATGCTGGGCACTTGTGCAGAGCTTTGTGTATAAGATGCTGTGCACTTGTGCAGAGCTTTGTGTATAAGATACTGTGCACTTGTGCAGAGCTTTGTGTATAAGATACTGTGCACTTGTGCAGAGCTTTGTGTATAAGATGCTGTGTACTTGTGCAGAGCTGTGTGTGTAAGATGCTGTGCACTTGTGCAGAGCTTTGTGTATAAGATGCTGTGCACTTGTGCAGAGCTTTGTGTGTAAGATACTGTGCACTTGTGCAGAGCTGTGTGTATAAGATGCTGTGCACTTGTGCAGAGCTTTGTGTATAAGATGCTGTGTACTTGTGCAGAGCTTTGTGTATAAGATGCTGTGTACTTGTGCAGAGCTTTGTGTATAAGATGCTGTGTACTTGTGCAGAGCTGTGTGTGTAAGATACTGTGCACTTGTGTAGGGCTTTGTGTATAAGATGCTGTGCACTTGTGCAGAGCTGTGTGTGTAAGATACTGTGCACTTGTGCAGAGCTTTGTGTATAAGATACTGTGCACTTGTGCAGAGCTTTGTGTATAAGATGCTGTGTACTTGTGCAGAGCTTTGTGTATAAGATGCTGTGTACTTGTGCAGAGCTGTGTGTGTAAGATGCTGTGCACTTGTGCAGAGCTTTGTGTATAAGATGCTGTGCACTTGTGCAGAGGTTTGTGTGTAAGATACTGTGCACTTGTGCAGAGCTGTGTGTATAAGATGCTGGGCACTTGTGCAGAGCTTTGTGTATAAGATGCTGGGCACTTGTGCAGAGCTTTGTGTATAAGATGCTGTGCACTTGTGCAGAGCTGTGTGTATAAGATACTGTGCACTTGTGTAGGGCTTTGTGTATAAGATACTGTGCACTTGTGCAGAGCTTTGTGTATAAGATGCTGTGTACTTGTGCAGAGCTTTGTGTATAAGATGCTGTGTACTTGTGCAGAGCTTTGTGTGTAAGATGCTGTGCACTTGTGCAGAGCTTTGTGTATAAGATGCTGTGCACTTGTGCAGAGCTTTGTGTGTAAGATACTGTGCACTTGTGCAGAGCTGTGTGTATAAGATGCTGGGCACTTGTGCAGAGCTTTGTGTATAAGATGCTGGGCACTTGTGCAGAGCTTTGTGTATAAGATGCTGTGCACTTGTGGAGAGCTTTGTGTATAAGATACTGTGCACTTGTGCAGAGCTTTGTGTATAAGATACTGTGCACTTGTGCAGAGCTTTGTGTATAAGATGCTGTGTACTTGTGCAGAGCTGTGTGTGTAAGATGCTGTGCACTTGTGCAGAGCTTTGTGTATAAGATGCTGTGCACTTGTGCAGAGCTTTGTGTGTAACATACTGTGCACTTGTGCAGAGCTGTGTGTATAAGATGCTGTGCACTTGTGCAGAGCTTTGTGTATAAGATGCTGTGTACTTGTGCAGAGCTTTGTGTATAAGATGCTGTGTACTTGTGCAGAGCTTTGTGTATAAGATGCTGTGTACTTGTGCAGAGCTTTGTGTATAAGATGTTGTGCACTTGTGTAGGGCTTTGTGTATAAGATGCTGTGCACTTGTGCAGAGCTGTGTGTGTAAGATACTGTGCACTTGTGCAGAGCTTTGTGTATAAGATACTGTGCACTTGTGTAGAGCTTTGTGTATAAGATGCTGTGTACTTGTGCAGAGCTTTGTGTATAAGATGCTGTGTACTTGTGCAGAGCTGTGTGTGTAAGATGCTGTGCACTTGTGCAGAGCTTTGTGTATAAGATGCTGTGCACTTGTGCAGAGCTTTGTGTGTAAGATACTGTGCACTTGTGCAGAGCTGTGTGTATAAGATGCTGGGCACTTGTGCAGAGCTTTGTGTATAAGATGCTGTGCACTTGTGCAGAGCTGTGTGTGTAAGATACTGTGCACTTGTGCAGAGCTTTGTGTATAAGATGCTGTGCACTTGTGCAGAGCTTTGTGTATAAGATACTGTGCACTTGTGCAGAGCTTTGTGTATAAGATACTGTGCACTTGTGCAGAGCTTTGTGTATAAGATGCTGTGTACTTGTGCAGAGCTGTGTGTGTAAGATGCTGTGCACTTGTGCAGAGCTTTGTGTATAAGATGCTGTGCACTTGTGCAGAGCTTTGTGTGTAAGATACTGTGCACTTGTGCAGAGCTGTGTGTATAAGATGCTGGGCACTTGTGCACAGCTTTGTGTATAAGATGCTGGGCACTTGTGCAGAGCTTTGTGTATAAGATACTGTGCACTTGTGCAGAGCTTTGTGTATAAGATACTGTGCACTTGTGCAGAGCTTTGTGTATAAGATGCTGTGTACTTGTGCAGAGCTGTGTGTGTAAGATGCTGTGCACTTGTGCAGAGCTTTGTGTATAAGATGCTGTGCACTTGTGCAGAGCTTTGTGTGTAAGATACTGTGCACTTGTGCAGAGCTGTGTGTATAAGATGCTGGGCACTTGTGCAGAGCTTTGTGTATAAGATGCTGTGCACTTGTGCAGAGCTTTGTGTATAAGATACTGTGCACTTGTGCAGAGCTTTGTGTATAAGATGCTGTGCACTTGTGCAGAGCTTTTTGTATAAGATACTGTGCGCTTGTGCAGAGCTTTGTGTGTAAGATACTGTGCACTTGTGCAGAGCTTTGTGTATAAGATACTGTGCACTTGTGCAGAGCTTTGTGTATAAGATACTGTGCACTTGTGCAGAGCTTTGTGTATAAGATGCTGTGTACTTGTGCAGAGCTGTGTGTGTAAGATGCTGTGCACTTGTGCAGAGCTTTGTGTATAAGATGCTGTGCACTTGTGCAGAGCTTTGTGTGTAAGATACTGTGCACTTGTGCAGAGCTGTGTGTATAAGATGCTGGGCACTTGTGCACAGCTTTGTGTATAAGATGCTGGGCACTTGTGCAGAGCTTTGTGTATAAGATACTGTGCACTTGTGCAGAGCTTTGTGTATAAGATACTGTGCACTTGTGCAGAGCTTTGTGTATAAGATGCTGTGTACTTGTGCAGAGCTGTGTGTGTAAGATGCTGTGCACTTGTGCAGAGCTTTGTGTATAAGATGCTGTGCACTTGTGCAGAGCTTTGTGTGTAAGATACTGTGCACTTGTGCAGAGCTTTGTGTATAAGATGCTGGGCACTTGTGCAGAGCTTTGTGTATAAGATGCTGTGCACTTGTGCAGAGCTTTGTGTATAAGATACTGTGCACTTGTGCAGAGCTTTGTGTATAAGATGCTGTGCACTTGTGCAGAGCTTTTTGTATAAGATACTGTGCGCTTGTGCAGAGCTTTGTGTGTAAGATACTGTGCACTTGTGCAGAGCTGTGTGTATAAGATGCTGTGCACTTGTGCAGAGCTTTGTGTATAAGATGCTGTGCACTTGTGCAGAGCTGTGTGTATAAGATGCTGTGTACTTGTGCAGAGCTTTGTGTATAAGATGTTGTGCACTTGTGCAGAGCTGTGTGTATAAGATACTGTGCACTTGTGCAGAGCTTTGTGTATAAGATGTTGTGCACTTGTGCAGAGCTGTGTGTGTAAGATGCTGTGCACTTGTGCAGAGCTTTGTGTATAAGATGCTGTGCACTTGTGCAGAGCTTTGTGTATAAGATACTGTGCACTTGTGCAGAGCTTTGTGTATAAGATGTTGTGCACTTGTGCAGAGCTGTGTGTGTAAGATGCTGTGCACTTGTGCAGAGCTTTGTGTATAAGATGCTGTGCACTTGTGCAGAGCTTTGTGTGTAAGATACTGTGTACTTGTGCAGAGCTTTGTGTATAAGATGCTGTGCACTTGTGCAGAGCTTTGTGTATAAGATGCTGTGCACTTGTGCAGAGCTTTGTGTGTAAGATACTGTGCACTTGTGCAGAGCTTTGTGTATAAGATGCTGTGCACTTGTGCAGAGCTTTGTGTATAAGATGCTGTGCACTTGTGCAGAGCTTTGTGTATAAGATGCTGTGCACTGGTGCAGAGCTTTGTGTATAAGATGCTGTGCACTTGTGCAGAGCTTTGTGTATACAGAATTCAGTGCAGAGCCATTTGTGCACATACAATGCAGAGCTGTGTGTATAATATATTGTGCAGAGCTTTGAGTATAGAGACTACAGTGCAGAGCTGAGTACAGGAGTCAGTGCAGAGCTTTGTGTATAAGATACTGTGCCCTTGTGCAGAGCTTTGTGTACACAGAATGCAGTGCAGAGCCATTTGTGCACATACAGTGCAGAGCTGTGTAGAACAGTCCGGACTCTCCCTTCCCGCACATTTCCCCTGCACTGTAACTTTCGGAGAGGACGGACTCCTGGAGCTCTCCGCACCCTGCACTTTTCAATGGCCACTGACAGCCAATCCCTTCCATGTCGTAGCTGCCGGTCTGACCTTTCCGCACACAGAGAGGGAAGGCGGCTAATGGCTAAACCCCTGACTGAAGCAACCAGAGCCGCGCAAACATGGAGGGGGAGGGGCCGCGCTGGCTCCAGTACTCAGCCTGACGTGCCCGTGCTCCAGAGCTCTCAGGGCCAGTGACTGAGGCGGCACAGCAGCCATGAGCACCGTACATGATGTCATTGTCATCGGCGGCGGCATCTCAGGTCAGAGCATTCTTGCCAGCTGTCAGTGCCAGCTTATCCCGCACAGCCCTGCACCCTTTGTGAGGGAATCCTTAGGGTTTATGCTGCTTTGCTTATGTGCAGAGCAGGAGGGACTCGGTGAGCGCAGCCTATGGAAGAGCTGGAGCAATGCAGAATCTGGTCTGTGTAACCTGATCGCAGCGATCCACTATTACAGCGATCCACTATTACAGCGATCCACTATTACAGCGATCCACTATTACAGCGATCCACTATTACAGCGATCCACTATTACAGCCATTGTGCAGTGTGTGGTCCTCTGTGTTTAGGTATGGCTGCTGCATGTCATAGTCTCTGCTGTCACTCCAGAGTCCTGCTAGCTGTGGTGAGTGTCACTCCAGAGTACCGCTAGCTGTGGTGAGTGTCACTCCAGAGTCCTGCTAGCTGTGGTGAGTGTCACTCCAGAGTCCTGCTGGCTGTGGTGAGTGTCATTCCAGAGTCCTGCTGGCTGTGGTGAGTGTCACTCCAGAGTCCTGCTGGCTGTGGTGAGTGTCACTCCAGAGTCCTGCTGGCTGTGGTGAGTGTCACTCCAGAGTCCTGCTGGCTGTGGTGAGTGTCACTCCAGAGTCCTGCTGGCTGTGGTGAGTGTCACTCCAGAGTCCTGCTGGCTGTGGTGAGTGTCATTCCAGAGTCCTGCTAGCTGTGGTGATTGTCACTCCAGAGTCTTGCTGGCTGTGGTGAGTGTCACTCCAGAGTACTGCTGGCTGTGGTGAGTATCACGCCAGAGTCCCGCTAGCTGTGGTGAGTGTCACTCCAGAGTACTGCTGGCTGTGGTGAGTGTCACTCCAGAGTACCGCTAGCTGTGGTGAGTGTCACTCCAGAGTCCCGCTAGCTGTGGTGAGTGTCACTCCAGAGTCCTGCTAGCTGTGGTGAGTGTCACTCCAGAGTCCTGCTATCTGTGGTGAGTGTCACTCCAGAGTCCTGCTGGCTGTGGTGAGTGTCACTCCAGAGTCCTGCTGGCTGTGGTGGGTGTCACTCCAGAGTCCCGCAGGCTGTGGTGAGTGTCACTCCAGAGTCCCGCAGGCTGTGGTGAGTGTCACTCCAGAGTCCTGCTAGCTGTGGTGAGTGTCACTCCAGAGTCCTGCTAGCTGTGGTGAGTGTCACTCCAGAGTCCTGCTAGCTGTGGTGAGTGTCACTCCAGAGTCCTGCTAGCTGTGGTGAGTGTCACTCCAGAGTCCTGCTATCTGTGGTGAGTGTCACTTCAGAGTCCTGCTGGCTGTGGTGAGTGTCACTCCAGAGTCCTGCTAGCTGTGGTGAGTGTCACTCCAGAGTCCTGCTAGCTGTGGTGAGTGTCACTCCAGAGTACCGCTAGCTGTGGTGAGTATAACGCCAGAGTCCTGCTAGCTGTGGTGAGTGTCACTTCAGAGTCCTGCTATCTGTGGTGAGTGTCACTTCAGAGTCCTGCTGGCTGTGGTGAGTGTCACTCCAGAGTCCTGCTAGCTGTGGTGAGTGTCACTCCAGAGTCCTGCTGGCTGTGGTGAGTGTCACTCCAGAGTCCTGCTGGCTGTGGTGATTGTCACTCCAGAGTCCTGCAAGCTGTGGTGAGTGTCACTCCAGAGTCCTGCTAGCTGTGGTGAGTGTCACTCCAGAGTCCTGCTGGCTGTGGTGAGTGTCACTCCAGAGTCCTGCTGGCTGTGGTGAGTGTCACTCCAGAGTCCTGCTGGCTGTGGTGAGTGTCACTCCAGAGTCCTGCTAGCTGTGGTGATTGTCACTCCAGAGTCCTGCTGGCTGTGGTGAGTGTCACTCCAGAGTCCTGCTGGCTGTGGTGAGTGTCACTCCAGAGTCCTGCTGGCTGTGGTGAGTATCACGTCAGAGTCCCGCTAGCTGTGGTGAGTGTCACTCCAGAGTCCTGCTAGCTGTGGTGAGTGTCACTCCAGAGTCCTGCTAGCTGTAGTGAGTGTCACTCCAGAGTCCTGCTGGCTGTGGTGAGTGTCACTCCAGAGTCCCGCTAGCTGTGGTGAGTGTCACTCCAGAGTCCCGCTAGCTGTGGTGAGTGTCACTCCAGAGTCCTGCTAGCTGTGGTGAGTGTCACTCCAGAGTCCTGCTGGCTGTGGTGAGTCTCACTCCAGAGTCCTGCTGGCTGTGGTGAGTGTCACTCCAGAGTCCTGCTGGCTGTGGTGAGTGTTACTCCAGAGTCCTGCTGGCTGTGGTGAGTGCCACTCCAGAGTCCTGCTGGCTGTGGTGAGTGTCACTCCAGAGTCCTGCTGGCTGTGGTGAGTGTCATTCCAGAGTCCTGCTAGCTATGGTGATTGTCACTCCAGAGTCTTGCTGGCTGTGGTGAGTGGTGAGTGTCACTCCAGAGTACTGCTGGCTGTGGTGAGTATCACGCCAGAGTCCCGCTAGCTGTGGTGAGTGTCACTCCAGAGTCCTGCTGGCTGTGGTGAGTGTCACTCCAGAGTCCTGCTAGCTGTAGTGAGTGTCACTCCAGAGTCCTGCTGGCTGTGGTGAGTGTCACTCCAGAGTCCTGCTGGCTGTGGTGAGTGTCACTCCAGAGTCCTGCTGGCTGTGGTGAGTATCACGTCAGAGTCCCGCTAGCTGTGGTGAATGTCACTCCAGAGTCCTGCTAGCTGTGGTGATTGTCACTCCAGAGTCCTGCTAGCTGTGGTGAGTGTCACTCCAGAGTCCTGCTGGCTGTGGTGAGTGTCACTCCAGAGTCCTGCTGGCTGTGGTAAGTGTCAATCCAGAGTCCTGCTGGCTGTGGTGATTGTCACTCCAGAGTCCTGCTAGCTGTGCTGAGTGTCACTCCAGAGTCCTGCTGGCTGTGGTGAGTGTCACTCCAGAGTCCTGCTGGCTGTGGTGAGTGTCACTCCAGAGTACCGCTAGCTGTGGTGAGTATCACGCCAGAGTCCTGCTAGCTGTGGTGAGTGTCACTCCAGAGTCCTGCTAGCTGTGGTGAGTGTCACTCCAGAGTCCCGCTAGCTGTGGTGAGTGTCACTCCAGAGTCCTGCTAGCTGTGGTGAGTGTCACTCCAGAGTCCTGCTATCTGTGGTGAGTGTCACTCCAGAGTCCTGCTGGCTGTGGTGAGTGTCACTCCAGAGTCCTGCTGGCTGTGGTGGGTGTCACTCCAGAGTCCCGCAGGCTGTGGTGAGTGTCACTCCAGAGTCCCGCAGGCTGTGGTGAGTGTCACTCCAGAGTCCTGCTAGCTGTGGTGAGTGTCACTCCAGAGTCCTGCTAGCTGTGGTGAGTGTCACTCCAGAGTCCTGCTAGCTGTGGTGAGTGTCACTCCAGAGTCCTGCTAGCTGTGGTGAGTGTCACTCCAGAGTCCTGCTATCTGTGGTGAGTGTCACTTCAGAGTCCTGCTGGCTGTGGTGAGTGTCACTCCAGAGTCCTGCTAGCTGTGGTGAGTGTCACTCCAGAGTCCTGCTAGCTGTGGTGAGTGTCACTCCAGAGTACCGCTAGCTGTGGTGAGTATAACGCCAGAGTCCTGCTAGCTGTGGTGAGTGTCACTTCAGAGTCCTGCTATCTGTGGTGAGTGTCACTTCAGAGTCCTGCTGGCTGTGGTGAGTGTCACTCCAGAGTCCTGCTAGCTGTGGTGAGTGTCACTCCAGAGTCCTGCTGGCTGTGGTGAGTGTCACTCCAGAGTCCTGCTGGCTGTGGTGATTGTCACTCCAGAGTCCTGCAAGCTGTGGTGAGTGTCACTCCAGAGTCCTGCTAGCTGTGGTGAGTGTCACTCCAGAGTCCTGCTGGCTGTGGTGAGTGTCACTCCAGAGTCCTGCTGGCTGTGGTGAGTGTCACTCCAGAGTCCTGCTGGCTGTGGTGAGTGTCACTCCAGAGTCCTGCTAGCTGTGGTGATTGTCACTCCAGAGTCCTGCTGGCTGTGGTGAGTGTCACTCCAGAGTCCTGCTGGCTGTGGTGAGTGTCACTCCAGAGTCCCGCTGGCTGTGGTGAGTATCACGTCAGAGTCCCGCTAGCTGTGGTGAGTGTCACTCCAGAGTCCTGCTAGCTGTGGTGAGTGTCACTCCAGAGTCCTGCTAGCTGTAGTGAGTGTCACTCCAGAGTCCTGCTGGCTGTGGTGAGTGTCACTCCAGAGTCCCGCTAGCTGTGGTGAGTGTCACTCCAGAGTCCCGCTAGCTGTGGTGAGTGTCACTCCAGAGTCCTGCTAGCTGTGGTGAGTGTCACTCCAGAGTCCTGCTGGCTGTGGTGAGTCTCACTCCAGAGTCCTGCTGGCTGTGGTGAGTGTCACTCCAGAGTCCTGCTGGCTGTGGTGAGTGTTACTCCAGAGTCCTGCTGGCTGTGGTGAGTGCCACTCCAGAGTCCTGCTGGCTGTGGTGAGTGTCACTCCAGAGTCCTGCTGGCTGTGGTGAGTGTCATTCCAGAGTCCTGCTAGCTATGGTGATTGTCACTCCAGAGTCTTGCTGGCTGTGGTGAGTGGTGAGTGTCACTCCAGAGTACTGCTGGCTGTGGTGAGTATCACGCCAGAGTCCCGCTAGCTGTGGTGAGTGTCACTCCAGAGTCCTGCTGGCTGTGGTGAGTGTCACTCCAGAGTCCTGCTAGCTGTAGTGAGTGTCACTCCAGAGTCCTGCTGGCTGTGGTGAGTGTCACTCCAGAGTCCTGCTGGCTGTGGTGAGTGTCACTCCAGAGTCCTGCTGGCTGTGGTGAGTATCACGTCAGAGTCCCGCTAGCTGTGGTGAATGTCACTCCAGAGTCCTGCTAGCTGTGGTGATTGTCACTCCAGAGTCCTGCTAGCTGTGGTGAGTGTCACTCCAGAGTCCTGCTGGCTGTGGTGAGTGTCACTCCAGAGTCCTGCTGGCTGTGGTAAGTGTCAATCCAGAGTCCTGCTGGCTGTGGTGATTGTCACTCCAGAGTCCTGCTAGCTGTGCTGAGTGTCACTCCAGAGTCCTGCTGGCTGTGGTGAGTGTCACTCCAGAGTCCTGCTGGCTGTGGTGAGTGTCACTCCAGAGTACCGCTAGCTGTGGTGAGTATCACGCCAGAGTCCTGCTAGCTGTGGTGAGTGTCACTCCAGAGTCCTGCTAGCTGTGGTGAGTGTCACTCCAGAGTCCTGCTGGCTGTGGTGAGTGTCACTCCAGAGTACCGCTAGCTGTGGTGAGTGTCACTCCAGAGTCCTGCTGGCTGTGGTGGGTGTCACTCCAGAGTCCCGCAGGCTGTGGTGAGTGTCACTCCAGAGTCCTGCTAGCTGTGGTGAGTGTCACTCCAGAGTCCTGCTAGCTGTGGTGAGTGTCACTCCAGAGTCCTGCTATCTGTGGTGAGTGTCACTTCAGAGTCCTGCTGGCTGTGGTGAGTGTCACTCCAGAGTCCTGCTAGCTGTGGTGAGTGTCACTCCAGAGTCCTGCTAGCTGTGGTGCGTGTCACTCCAGAGTCCCGCTAGCTGTGGTGAGTGTCACTCCAGAGTCCCGCTAGCTGTGGTTAGTGTCACTCCAGAGTCCTGCTAGCTGTGGTGAGTGTCACTCCAGAGTCCTGCTATCTGTGGTGAGTTTCACTCCAGAGTCCTGCTGGCTGTGGTGAGTGTCACTCCAGAGTCCTGCTGGCTGTGGTAAGTGTCAATGCAGAGTCCTGCTGGCTGTGGTGATTGTCACTCCAGAGTCCTGCTGGCTGTGCTGAGTGTCACTCCAGAGTCCTGCTGGCTGTGGTGAGTGTCACTCCAGAGTCCTGCTGGCTGTGGTGAGTGTCACTCCAGAGTCCTGCTAGCTGTGGTGAGTGTCACTCCAGAGTCCTGCTAGCTGTGTTGAGTGTCACTCCAGAGTCCTGCTGGCTGTGGTGAGTGTCACTCCAGAGTCCTGCTGGCTGTGGTGAGTGGTGAGTGTCACTCTAGAGTCCTGCTGGCTGTGGTGGGTGTCACTCCAGAGTCCTGCTAGCTGTGGTGAGTGTCACTCCAGAGTTCTGCTAGCTGTGGTGAGTGTCACTTCAGAGTCCCGCAGGCTGTGGGGGGTGTCACTCCAAAGTCCCGCTGGCTGTGGTGAGTGTCACTCCAGAGTCCTGCTATCTGTGGTGAGTGGTGAGTGTCACTCCAGAGTCCTGCTAGCTGTGGTGAGTGGTGAGTGTCACTCCAGAGTCCTGCTATCTGTGGTGTCTGCATATGCGGTTTGTAAACTCCTGCAGGAAATAAATATCTCTGCTTACTGAGGGCTGCACCATTCACTGCTGGTTTGGGACAGTGTGACACCTCTGGCAGGATGCCCAGGGCGCTGCCTTTGTAGGCTGCTGTTTACCCCTGAATCGTCTCTAAGAAACAGAAACTATGTAAAAATAGTTTCTGACATTTTCGGATCTGTGCAGACTGCTTGTCCTGCATGTCATGGTTACAATAATGCAGCACATACATATTCTACAGAGCGCAGCAGACATTGGTGCCATCTGTGCAGCTTTCTATACTTGTAATATCTTATTATTTTTTTCCTGTTTTCAGTTATCTTGCTTTTTGTCACCATTTGCAAACTGTCAGATAGCACTTTAAAGAAGGATGTTTCAAGTTCCTAAATTGTTATGATTGAAAATTCAACATAGGAAAAAAGTGAGAAAGGTTTTAGTCAGTGCTCACCAGAGTGTCACAGGGCCAGGGGTGTCAGGTTCAATGTGGCTGGAGTCGACTTGTAAATGCAGGCAAAGATTGCAAAGTGCTTGGAAAAATACGCTTATTTGCAATTGATCTCGTATTAAATATTGTCTTTTTGCTCAAGAATAGAAGGCTTTTAATCCTATATTTTACAACTTGTTTCCTCAGTTACCGACCACCCTGCAGTTTGTTTACCTCTATAAGGGCTCCTTCTCACTTGCGAGAAATACGTCTGAGTCTCGCAGGTTAACCCCTTCATGACCTTGGGATTTTTCGTTTTTCCGTGTTCGTTTTTCACTCCCCTCCTTCACAGAGCCATAACTTTTTTATTTTTCCGTCAATTTGGCCATGTGAGGGCTTATTTTTTGCGGGACGAGTTGTACTTTTGAACGACATCATTGGTTTTAGCATGTCGTGTACTAGAAAACGGGAAAAAAATTCCAAGTGCGGTGAAATTGCAAAAAAAGTGCAATCCCACACTTGTTTTTTGTTTGGCTTTTTTGCTAGGTTCACTAAATGCTAAAGCTGACCTGCCATTATGATTCTCCAGGTCAGTACGAGTTCATAGACACCTAACATGACTAGGTTATTTTTTATCTAAGTGGTGAAAAAAATTCTAAACTTTGCTAAAAAAAAAAAAAAATTGCGCCATTTTCCGATACCCGTAGCGTCTCCATTTTTCGTGATCTGGGGTCGCTTGAGGGCTTATTTTTTGCGTGCCGAGATGACGTTTTTATTGATAGCATTTTGGTGCAGATACGTTCTTTTGATCGCCCGTTATTGCATTTTAATGCAATGTCGCGGCGACCTAAAAAACGTAATTCTGGCGTTTCGAATTTTTTTCTCGCTACGCCGTTTAGCAATCAGGTTAATGCTTTTTTTAATTGATAGATCGGGCGATTCTGAGCGCGGCGATCCCAAATATGTGTAGATTTGATTTTTTTTAATTGATTTATTTTGATTGGGGCGAAAGGGGGGTGATTTAAACTTTTATATTTTTTTTATTTTTTTCACATTTTTTTTAACTTTTTTTTTTTTACTTTTGCCATGCTTCAATAGCCTCTATGGGAGGCTAGAAGCAGGCTCAACGCGATCGGCTCTTCTACATAGCAGTGATCTGCTGTTCGCTGCTATGTAGCAGAAATGGAGGTGTGCTGTGAGCGCCGACCACAGGGTGGCGCTCACAGCCACCGGTCATCAGTAACCATAGAGGTCTCTAGGACCTCTATGGTTACCATCCTGACGCATCGCCGACCCCCGATCATGTGACGGGGGTCGGCGATGACGTCATTTCCGGCCGCCCGGCCGGAAGCGGTAGTTAAATGCCGCTGTCTGCGTTTGACAGCGGCATTTAACTAGTTAATAGGTGCGAGCAGATCGCGATTCTGCCCGCGCCTATTACGGGCACATGTCAGCTGTTCAAAACAGCTGACATGTCCCGGCTTTGATACGGGCTCACTGCGGAGCCTTGCATCAAAGCAGGGGATCTGACCTCGGACGTACTATCCCGTCCGAGGTCAGAAAGGGGTTAAAACTCTCCTCTGGCGCTGGCACTCCAGAGCGGAGCGTGCGGCCGCATAGGAATACATGGAGCTGCAGGCTCCGCTTCGGAGTGCCGGCGCCAGAGGAGAGTTTTAACCTGCGAGACTCGGACGCATTTCTCGTAAGTGAGAAGGAGCCCTAAAACATACGGTATATTATTTTTTATGGTTTGCCTAAGAACTAACAGGCACATAGTTGCTAACTACCTGCCTGTTCTTCCCAGTGCAGATCTCTGCCGGCACAGAGCGGTCACTGGCTGATTCCGTGGTTTCCAGTCTCCCGCACTGCTATGTTGAAAGGGTATGACTGGCGACATCATGCTGATTGACAGCCGGCTCCCCGCTGCCTAACTTCAGGAAGCCGACAGTCAATCCGCAGGATGTCTGCAGTCCGCGCCTTGTCAACAGATCAGTCAGATAGAACAGGCAGGTAGTTTCTAACTAGATATCAACTACTTTACTGTTAGTATTTTAACTCATTGTAAAAAATAATTTAGTCCTGGATAACCCCATGAATACTTCTCCAGTGTTCCAGAGACAAAGTTGCCTGTGCTAGAAAAATGGGGCAGCGCTCAGTTTGGACCAGTAGCTCAACCATGCGCCAGTCTGATTTTCTTTTGCACCATGTTTTTGCCAGTGAGATTAGCCGGATCAAGCAGTATTTTGTGTCGAAACATGCACCACTGCTACATTTTTCACCCATTCCTGGTTTTGGCTTACAAATATTAATCCCTTTACCCCCAAGGGTGGTTTGCACGTTAATAACCGGGCCAATTTTTACAATTCTGACCACTGTCCCTTTATGAGGTTATAACTCTGGAACGCTTCAATGGATCCCAGTGATTCTGACATTGTTTTCTCGTGACATATTGTACTTCATGACAATGGTAAAAATTCTTTGATAGTACCTGCGTTTATTTGTGAAAAAAACGGAAATTTGGAGAAAATTATGAAAATTTCGCAATTTTCCAACTTTGAATTTTTATGCAATTAAATCACAGAGATATGTCACACAAAATACTTAATAAGTAACATTTCCCACAAGTCTACTTTACATCAGCACAATTTTGGAACCAAAATTTTTTTTTTTTAGGGAGTTATAAGGGTTAAAATTGACCAGCAATTTCTCATTTCTACAACACCATTTTTTTTTAGGGACCACATCTCATTTGAAGTCATTTTGAGGGGTCTATATGATAGAAAATACCCAAGTGTGACACCATTCTAAAAACTACACCCCTCAAGGTGCTCAAAACCATATTCAAGAAGTTTATTAACCCTTCTGGTGCTTCACAGGAATTTTTTGAATGTTTAAATAAAAATGAACATTTAACTTTTTTCACTAAAAATTTAATTCAACTCCAATTTGTTTTATTTTACCAAGGGTAACAGGAGAAAATGGACCCTAAACATTGTTGTACAATTTGTCCTGAGTACGCCAATACCCCATATGTGGGGGTAAACCACTGTTTGGGCGCATGGCAGAGCTCGGAAGCGAAGGAGCGCCATTTGACTTTTCAATGCAAAATTGACTGGAATTGAGATGGGACGCCATGTTTCGTTTGGAGAGCCCCTGATGTGCCTAAACATTGAAACCCCCCACAAGTGACACCATTTTGGAAAGTAGACCCCCTAAGGAACTTATCTAGACGTGTGGTGAGCACTTTGACCCACCAAGTGCTTCACAGAAGTTTATAATGTAGAACCGTAAAAATAAAAAATCATATTTTTTCACAAAAATTATCTTTTCGCCCCCAATTTTTTATTTTCCCAAGGGTAAGAGAAGAAATTGGACGCCAAAAGTTGTTGTACAATTTGTCCTGAGTACGCTGATAGCCCATATGTGGGGGTAAACCACTGTTTGGGCGGATGGGAGAGCTCGGAAGGGAAGGAGCGCCGTTTGACTTTTCAATGCAAAATTGACAGGAATTGAGATGGGACGCCATGTTGCGTTTGAAGAGCCACTGATGTGCCTAAACATTGAATCCCCCCACAAGTGACACCATTTTGGAAAGTAGACCCCTTAAGGAACTTATCTAGAGGTGTGGTGAGCACTTTGACCCACCAAGTGCTTCACAGAAGTTTATAATGCAGAGCCGTAAAAATAAAACAAAATTTTTTTCCCACAAAAATTATTTTTGTAGCCCCCAGTTTTGTATTTTCCTAAGGGTAACAGGAGAAATTGGACCCCAAAATTTGTTGCCCAATTTGTCCTGAGTGCGATGATACACCATATGTGGGGGGAACCACTGTTTGGGCACATGGGAGGGCTCGGAAGGGAAGGAGTGACATTTGAATGCAGACTTAGATGGAATGGTCTGCAGGTGTCACATTGCGTTTGCAGAGCCCCTAATGTACATAAACAGTAGAAACCCCCCACAAGTGACACCATTTTGGAAAGTAGACCCCCTTAGGAACTTATCTAGATGTGTGCTGAGCGCTTTGACCCACCAAGGGCTTCACAGAAGTTTATAATGGAGAGCCGTAAAAATAAAACAAAAATTTTTTCCCACAAAAATTATTTTTTAGCCCCCAGTTTTGTATTTTCCCGAGGGTAACAGGAGAAATTGGACCCCACAATTTGTTGTCCAATTTGTCCTGAGTGCGCTGATACCCCATATGTGGGGGGGAACCACTGTTTGGGCGCATGGGAGGGCTCGGAAGTGAAGGAGCTCCATTTGGAATGAGGACTTAGATGGAATGGTCTGCAGGTGTCACATTGCATTTGCAGAGCCCCTAATGTACCTAAACAGTAGAAACCTCCCACAAGTGACACCATTTTGGAAACTAGACCCCCTAAGGAACTCATCTAGATGTGTTGTGATAGCTTTAAACCCCCAAGTGTTTCACTACAGTTTGTAACGCAGAGCCGTGAAAATAAAAAAATCTTTCCCCCCAAAATTATTTTTTAGCCCCCAGTTTTGTATTTTCCCGAGGGTAAGAGGAGAAATTCGACCCCAAAAGTTGTTGTCCAATTTGTCCTGAGTACGCTGATACCCCGTATGTTAGGGGGAACCACCGTTTGAGCGCATGGCAGAGCTCGGAAGGGAAGGAGCGCCATTTGGAATGCAGACTTAGATGGAATGATCTGCAGGCGTCACAATGCGTTTGCAGAACCCCTAATGTACCTAAACAGTAGAAACCCCCCACAAGTGACCCCATATTGGAAACTAGACCCCCCAGGGAACTAATCTAGATGTGTTGTGAGAACTTTGAACCCCCAAGTGTTTCACTACAGTTTATAACGCAGAGCCGTGAAAATAAAAAATCTTTTTTTTCCCACAAAAATTATTTTTAGCCCCCAGTTTTGTATTTTCCCAAGGGTAACAGGAGAAATTGGACCCCAAAAGTTGTTGTCCTATTTGTCCTGAGTACGCTGATACCCCATATGTTGGGGTAAACCCCTGTTTGGGCACACGGGAGAGCTCGGAAGGGAAGGAGCACTGTTTTACTTTTTCAACGCAGAATTGGCTGGAATTGAGATCGGAAGCCATGTCGCGTTTGGAGAGCCCCTGATGTGCCTAAACAGTGGAAACCCCACAATTATAACTGAAACCCTAATCCAAACACACCCCTAACCCTAATCCCAACAGTAACCCTAACCACACCTCTAACCCTGACACACCCCTAACCCTAATCCCAACCCTATTCCCAACTGTAAATGTAATCTAAACCCTAACTGTAACTTTAGCCCCAACCCGAACCCTAACTTTAGCCCCAACCCAAACTGTAGCCCTAACCCTAGCCCTAACCCTAGCCCTAACCCTGACCCTAGCCCTAACCCTAGCCCTAACCCTAGTGCTAACCCTAGCCCTAACCCTAGCCCCAACCCGAACCCTAACTTTAGCCCCAACCCAAACTGTAGCCCTAACCCTAGCCCTAACCCTAGCCCTAACCCTAGCCCTAACCCTAACCCTAGCCCTAACCCTATCCCTAGCCCTAACCCTAGCCCTAATGGGAAAATGGAAATAAATACATTTTTTTAATTTTTCCCTAACAAAGGGGGTGATGAAGGGGGGTTTGATTTACTTTTATAGCGGGTTATTTAGCGGATTTTTATGATTGGCAGCCGTCACACACTGAAAGACGCTTTTTATTGCAAAAAATATTTTTTGCGTTACCACATTTTGAGAGCTATAATTTTTCCATATTTTGGTCCACAGAGTCATGTGAGGTCTTGTTTTTTGCGGGACGAGTTGACGTTTTTATTGGTAACATTTTCGGGCACGTGACATTTTTTGATCGCTTTTTATTCCGATTTTTGTGAGGCAGAATGACCAAAAACCAGCTATTCATGAATTTCTTTTGGGGGAGGCGTTTATACCATTCCGCGTTTGGTAAAATTGATAAAGCAGTTTTATTCTTCGGGTCAGTACGATTACAGCGACACCTCAATTATATCATTTTTTTATGTTTTGGCGCTTTTATACGATAAAAACTATTTTATAGAAAAAATAATTATTTTTGCATCGCTTTATTCTCAGGACTATAACTTTTTTATTTTTTTGCTGATGATGCTGTATGGCGGTTCTTTTTTTGCGGGACAAGATGACGCTTTCAGCGGTACCATGGTTATTTATATCTGTCTTTTTGATCGCGTGTTATTCCACTTTTTGTTCGGCGGTATGATAATAAAGCGTTGTGTTTTGCCTCGTTTTTTTTTTTTTTCTTCTTACGGTGTTTACTGAAGGGGTTAACTAGTGGGCCAGTTTTATAGGTCGGGCCGTTACGGACGCTGCGATACTAAATATGTGTACTTTTATTGTTTTGTTTTTTTTATTTAGATAAAGAAATGTATTTATGGGAATAATATATATATATTTTTTTCATTATTTTGGAATATTTTTTTTAATTTTTTTTTACACATTTGAAAATTTTTTTTTTAACTTTTTTACTTTGTCCCGGGGGGGACATCACAGATCGGTGATCTGACAGTTTGCACAGCACTCTGTCAGATCACCGATCTGAGAGCAGTGCAGGCTGCTTCACAGTGCCTGCTCTGAGCAGGCTCTGTGAAGCCACCTCCCTCCCTGCAGGACCCGGATCCGCGGCCATCTTGGATCCGGGTCTGGAACAGGCAGGCAGGGAGGCAAGACCCTCGCAGCAACGCGATCACATCGCGTTGCTGCGGGTGGCTCAGGGAAGCCCGCAGGGAGCCCCCTCCCTGCGCGATGCTTCCCTGCACCGCCGGCACATCGCGATCATCTTTGATCGCGGTGTGCCCGGGGTTAATGTGCCGGGGGCGGTCTGTGATCGCTCCTGGCACATAGTGCGATAGGCAGCTGACACCCGGCCGCGATCGGCGGCGCTCCCCCCGTGAGCGCCGCCGATCGCGCTGGACGTACTATCCCGTCCGTGGTCATAGGGGCCCACCCCACCTCGACGGGATAGTACGTCCGATGTCAGAAAGGGGTTAAAGGGAACCTGTCACCCCGTTTTTTCAGTACGAGATAAAAATACTGTTAAATAGGGCCTGTGCTGTGCGTTACTATAATGTATTTTGTGTACCCTGATTCCCCCACCTATGCTGCCGAAATACCTTACCAAAGTCGCCGTTTTCGCCTGTCAATCAGGCTGGTCAGGTCATATGGGCGTGGCGACATCGCTGTTTCTTCCCCCAGATCTTGCATATATTTCCGTTGGTGGCGTAGTGGTTTGCACATGCCCATCTTCTGAATCCACTGGGCAGGAGAAGAAAAAACACGCGATCGGCGCTATTTCCCTGGTGATCTATGGGGGCGGCCATCTTCCTGAGGCCGCGCGTGCGCATATGGAGTCCTCTGCTGCCCGGGGCTGCAGGAAAATGGCCGCGGGATGCCGCGCGTGCGCAGATGGAGGTCGCGGCGGACATTTTCCTGAAGCCGAGATGCGAACTGAGGACTGCCTGGGGACCACACGGACCGTGCAGGAGAGACAGCGCTACACTAAGCGCTGTTCCCCCCTGCGTGGTGCTGAAGCCGGTATTCAGCTCTTCTCCCCCGCAGGAGAGAAGAGATGAAAGATCAAGGTTTTGTTATTTTTTGTTAAAAATAAAGTTTGCTGGTGAGCTCCTGCCTCCCATCCCCCGTGCGCAGCCCGGCCCCTTGCATAGAAATACTCACCTAGCTCCCGCGATGTCTCCTCTCTCCTCTCAGCGCTGGCAGCTTCTCCTGTATGAGCGGTCACGTGGTGCCGCTTATTACAGTGATGAATATGCGGCTCCACCCCTATGGGAGGTGGAGCCGCATATTCATCACTGTAATGGGTGGCACCACGTGACCGCTCATACAGGAGAAGCTGCGGCGCGGAGAGGACGCTTCGAGGGAGCCGGGTGAGAATTTTATTAACAGCGGGCGGGCTCACAGGGGGTGGGAAGGGGGTGGTGACAAAGATCTTTATTTCAACTGCAAAAAAACCCAAAAAACAATGATTTTTCATATCTTCTCTCCAGCGAACCCTGCTGGAGAGAAGAAATGAATGGCGGCTTCAGCACCACGCTGGGAGGTCAGCGCTTACTGTAGCGCTGTCTCCTGCACGGCACACGGACGGCACACGGACAGCATCCGTGTGCGGTACGTGTTTTACGCGGACCCATTGACTTTAATGGGTCCGTGTGATCTGTGGGCTCCCACGAACACTGACATGTCTCTGTGTTTTGCGCACGGACACACAGTCCGTGAAAACACGCTGACATGTGCAGAGACACATAGATTTTAATGTGTCTACGTGACTCAGTGTCTCCGGAACGTGAGGAAACTGTCACCTCACGTACCGGAGCCACTGACGTGTGAAACCAGCCTGAGGCTGCCGTCACACTAGCAGTATTTGGTCAGTATTTTACATCAGTATTTGTAAGCCAAAACCAGCAGT
Organism: Ranitomeya imitator; assembly: GCF_032444005.1. Lineage (NCBI taxonomy): Eukaryota > Metazoa > Chordata > Amphibia > Anura > Dendrobatidae > Ranitomeya > Ranitomeya imitator. Next base: position 178,305,744 of record NC_091284.1, read on the forward strand.
GGGTGATAAATATAGAAGTTGTGCATATGTTTCTATTATACTTTTCCCTCTATTTGTTCCACTCCTGGTTTTGGCTTACAAATACTGATGTAAAATACTGACCAAATACTGCTAGTGTAACAGCAGCCTTAGACTATGCTCTGGGCATGTTCTTAGATGCTTCTGTATAGGTATAATGCTTTGCAATGCATTATGCCTGCTATCAAAGTAAAAAAAAGTGAAAGTCTCATAGAAGGACTAAGTAAAAAAAAAAAAAAAAATGCTAAAAAAAATTATACCAATAAATTCACATATTTATGTAAAAATAAAATACCGTATATACTCGAGTATAAGCCGAGATTTTCATTTCAAATTTTTGGGCTGAAAGTGCCCCTCTCGGCTTATACTCGAGTCACAGTCGGCGATGGGGTCGGCGGGTGAGGGGGAGAGAGGGCTGAGGCATACTTACCTGCTTCCGGGGCTCCTGGCGCTCTCCCTGCAGTCCCACGGTCTTCGGTGCCGCAGCTCTTCCCCTGTTCAGCGGTCACGTGGGACCGCTCATTAGAGAAATGAATATGGACTCCACTCCCATAGGGGTGGAGCCGCATATTCATTTCTCTAATGAGCGGTAACGGTGACCGCTGATAGAGGAAGAGGCTGCGTCACCCGGAGACCAGCTCTCCGGGGGAAGGAGCGGGACGCCGGGAGCAGGTAAGTATTACATATTCACCTGTCCACGTTCCACACGCCGGGCGCCGCTCCGTCTTCGCGTCCTCTTGCACTGACTGTTCAGGTCAGAGGGCGCGATGACGTACTAGTGTGCGCGCCGCCCGCTGCCTGAACAGTCAGTGTGGAGAGACGCCGGGACAGGACGCTGAGGAGCTGCAAGCAAGAGGTGAGTATGTCATTTTTTTTTTTTATTGCAGCAGCAGCAGCAATGGCACAGATTTGTACATCTATGGGGCAATAATGAACGGTGCAGGGCACTATATGGCACAGCTATGGGGCAATAATGAACGGTGCAGATCACTATATGGCACATCTATGGGGCAATAATGAACGGTGCAGAACACTATATGGCACAGCTATGGGGCAATAATGAACGGTGCAGAGCACTATATGGCACAGCTATGGGGCAATAATGAATGGTGCAGAGCACTATATGGCACAGCTATGGGGCAATAATGAACGGTGCAGAGCACTATATGGCACAGCTATGGGGCAATAATGAACGGTGCAGAGCACTATATGGCACAGCTATGGGGCAATAATGAACTGTGCAGAGCATTGTATATGGGGCACAGCTTTATATGGAGCATCTATGGGGCAATAATGAACTGTATGGAGCATTATATGTGGCACATTTTGATATAGAGCATCTTATGGGCCCATCATGAACTGTATGGAGCATTATATGGGGCTCCTGATTCAATATGGATATTCAAAAACACTTAACCTACTGATGTCTCAATTAATTTTACTTTTATTGGTATCTATTTTTATTTTTGACATTAACCGGTAGCTGCTGCATTTTCCACCCTAGGCTTATACTCGAGTCAATAAGTTTTCCCAGTTTTTTGGGAAATTAGGGGGGTCGGCTTATACTCGGGTCGGCTTATACTCGAGTATATACGGTAAGCAAAAAAGTACACATAGTTAGCATCGCCGCGTCCAGAACGACCAGCTATATAAAACTGTCACACTAGTTAACTCATTCAGTAAACACCGTAAAAAAATGACAAACTATGATTTTTGTCATATCGTTGTAAAAAGTGGAATAAAATGCTATCAAAAAGATGTGGTATTGGCACCACAATAGCAGATTTGCAGTTTTCACTCAGCAAACACCCATGGAAAAAAAACCATGGAGTCAAAATCATGACTACACCTCTAGATAAATTCCTAAAGGGATTTAATTTCCAAACTGGGCTCATTTGTGGGATGTATTAACTTCTAGCACTTAGGGGATCTGTATGTGGAGTCAGCAAAACTATTCTAGGAAAATCTGCGCACAAAGAAGCCAATAGCGCTCCTTCCATTCCGAGTCTCGCTGTGTGGCTAAGCAGTACTGTTGTTATGGGTTTACAGTGACAGAGAGGAACCAGAAAACCATGCTTTCGGGTATGTGCACACATTGCGGATTCTCTGCGGATCCGCAGCGTTTTTTGAGGTGCAGAAACGCTGCAGATCCGCAATTGATTTACAGTACAATGTAAATCAATGGTAAAAAAAAAATGCTGTGCACACTTTGCGGAAAATCCGCTGCGGAAATGCTGCGGTTTAAAAGAAGTAACATGTCACTTCTTTTTTTGTGAATCTGCAGCGTTTTTGTACCCATTCCATTATAGAAAACCGCAGGGGTAAAAACCTCAGCAAAAACGCACAAAAAACGCTGCGGAACCGCACAAAAACCGCAACAAATCCGCAGCTGCGTTTTCTGCCAGCAGAGGCCGAATCCGCACCAGAAATTCCTAAGCCTAATCCGCAACGTGTGCACATACATAGCCTTCTGATTTCTCATACTCCTGCACTGATTAGAAGCACTTCACCTTAATATTGAACAATGCAGGTTTTTGCTGGCAATGCAGAGGTTAATCTGTTCACTTGAGAGCTCCTAGAAGCTTTCCTGCTTTGATGCTCTCAGCTGTTCAGTGTTGGCCACTTCTACTATATATATTCGCCTCTGGCAAGCAGGCATTGTCAGTTAGGTTGATACTTCCTGTTTCTGGATCTGGAGGTATTGCTTGTTTGAGATGGCATTTTGGAGTGTTCTTCAGGAGACTGTTGCTTGGTAATTTGTTTGTGTGCATATCCTCATCATCTTCTATTTGGTTTTCCCTTCCTTTGCTTCCCAGTTTTCCACTCTGTTTTTTGTGCACCCTAGCCCTGAGATACCTTTTCACTGTGCCATGGCATTTGTACATCCACATATGAGGTATTTCCACGTTCAGCTGAAATTCTATGACAAATTTTAGTGCCATATTTACCAATTTTCCCAAGTGAAAATGTAAAATCTGGAGTTAAAACTAAATTTTTGTGGTAAAAATGTAATCATTTTTTCATCACTGCCCAATTGGTGTAAGTTTAGCTGATAGATGCTACTTGGAAGAGGCAATTTTTTTTTCTCTAGCAAAATGGCTGCTACTGTGAAGGCATGGCTGGCTCCATTTTCCAACTGTTTTTTTAAAGGAAATTATGGATACCATCAAAACGAATAACTGCACACTATGGATGCGGTCATGGTGTAACGCAGGTGCCGCTGCTGGTGCCTGCCTGCAGAAGGTGATTTTTTAAAAATATATATAATATTCATAACGAAAACTAGGGGGGCAGGTCACTGAGGGATCAGTGACCTGTCAGAAGCCATACTGATTAATACCTAAGCAGAGCACCACATGAAGATCCCTCCCCCACATACTCCGCCCCAGAGCACAAGCATATCATTAACTGAAAATAAAGATTAAACAACAAGATGGATTTCATCAGCCAAGGTATCATTTTAATCAGTATAACGGCACCAACCTGACACTATAGGTTACTGTGCACAATCCTGCTTTCCCTTTAACCTCTTCACGATATGCGTCGTACTAGTACTGCGCATGTCATGTCTCCCCCTTTGATGTGGGCTCTGGCGCTGAGCCCACCTCTTTTCCGGCACATGTCAGCTGTTCAAAACAGCTGACATGTGCCTGGAACTGCCGCGGGTGGATTGCGATCCACCCAAGGCTATCAACTCGTTAAATGCCACTATCAAACTCTGGAAATCCGCCCATCAGTCACCCCCGTCATGTGATCGCGAGTCACCGATGGGTTAGCATTAGTGATGAGCGAGTATGCTCGTTGCTCGGGTGGTCTCCGAGTATTTGTAACTGCTCGGAGATTTAGTTTTCATTGCCTCAGCTGCATGATTTATAGCTGATAGACAGCTTGATTACATGTGGGGATTCCCTAGCAACCAGGGCAACCCCCACATGTACTCAGGCTGGCTAGCAGTCGTAAATCATGCAGCTGTGTCAACAAAAACTTTATCTTCGAGCAGTTACAAATACTCGGAGACCACCCAAGTGTGCTCGGGAAAACCCGAGCAATGAGTACACTCGCTCATCACTAGTTGCCATGACAACCAGAGGTCTCCTACATACCTCTATGGCAGGGCTGTGGAGTCGGAGTCGTGGAGTCAGAGTCGGAGTTAGTTTTGGTTGGAGTCGGAGTCAGAGTCGGTAGAAATGTACCGACTCCAGCTTAAAAAAAATGTATTAATATTTCATAATTGAACTTTCATATGAATTTTATAAATGTTACTCAAATATATATGTTCTGTCAAACTATGAACAACAGTGATAAGCAGATAAGAACACAGCCAGTACATTTCAGCAGAATTTTTCATGTGCACTAAAAGAAATTGAGAAATTTGACCGTTCATCAAAAATAAAAGTGCAACAAGCGATTCCTCTGTATCCTGACATTGTCAGAGATGTTGCTCGAGTGGTTACTGCTTTGCCACCAACCCAAGTTAGTGTAGAGAGGTTGTTCTCTGCTCTCAAAATAATTAGATCAGATTTGAGGCAGTACTTTTTCTGAGGACAAATTTATAGATTTCTTCTTATTAACTGCATAACAGTGTTTATTGCATATTTACTTACAAGAGTTTAGAAAAGTTTATAAAAGTTATTTGCTATATTCTAATTGTATTCTAATAAATATAGTTTTTGCTCTAAGTGGTCTGATTACTTATATGATGGTGAGAAACTGAATAAGCACGATGTTAATATTTGACAACAGTAAATTTATTGTTACGAATTGGCCATTTATGAAGGAGTCGGAGCCGGAGTTGGAGTCGGAGTCAGAGTTGGAACCTAATAAAATCCAGGAGTCGAAGTCACAACTGTGGCTTACCGACTCCACAGCCCTGCTCTATGGTTGTCATTGCCGAATTGCTATGAGCGCCACCTGGTGAACGGTGCTCATAGCAAGTCAGCAACTCTGCTACATACAGGTGATCTGATCATCGCCTGTATGAAGCAGAGCCGATTGGTTTATGGCAGCTTCTAGTCTCCCATGGATATATATAAAAAAACAATACAATACAATATAAAAAAAAATTAACCTGATCGCTAAACGGCGTAATGAGAAGAAAAGTGAAAATGCCAGAATTACGTTTTTTAGTCCCCGCAACATTGCATTAAAATTTAATAACAGGCGATCTAAAGATCATATCGGCACTAATATAGTATGAATAAAAAGTCAGCTCGGTGCATAAAAAATAATCACTCGCCCAACCCAAGATCTCGAAAAATGGAGATGCTACGAGTCTCGGAAAATGACGCAGTTTTTTTTAACAAACTTTGGATTTTTTTCACCACTTAAATAAAAAAGAACCCAGACATGTTTGGTGTCTATGAACTCATAATGACATGGAGAATCATAATGGCAGGTCAGTTTCAGCATTTGGTGAACATGGTAAAAAAAATCCAAAACACTGTTGTGGAATTCCACTTATTTGCAATTTCACCACACTTGGAACTTTTTTTCCGATTACCAGTACACAATGTGGTAAAACAAATGGTATCTTTCAAAAGTACAACTTGTCCTGCAAAAAAACAAGCCCTCACATGGCCATATTGATGGAAAAATAAGCAAGTTATGGCTCAGGGAAGAAGGGGAGCAAGAAACAAACGCAAAAACCAAAAAGGGCTAAATCTTGAAGGGGTTAAACACCCGCTAAAAACATCTGCCCCCAGCCACCCCAGAAAAGGCACATCTGCAAGATGCGCCTATTCTGGCACTTGGCCACTCTCTTCCCACTCTGGGAACTTTTCAGAATATTTTCCCACGCTCGAGTTTATATGAGGACATCCAGCAGAGGGCGCATCACCGCAACTCGAGGTAACTACAGGTCATTCACCTACATTCCATTCATTCGCCGGGTTTTTACAGGCAGGGGCAGCTGCATTAGCAGGCTTCTGCTTTTAAAATTAGTTAACCCTTTTACAGTATGGGACGAGACTGATCGTCGGAAGGTATGGAATATTGTTGTTTGTTTTGTTTACATTTGTTTCAGGTGACAAGGGTCTTCAGGTGGATTACCAGTATAATAAAATATTACAACAACCTGTGTATTTATTTCATTAAAATACTTTGTTATAATGTGTGTGTGTTTTTTTTAACCATTTCATACTATTGGATTAATAATGGATAGGTGTCATAATTGACGCCTCTCCATTATTAATCTGGCTTAATGTCACCTAACAATAGCAAGGTGACATTAACCCTTCATTACCCCATATCCCACCACTACCCGGGAGTGGGAAAGAGTGGCCAAGTGCCAGAATAGGCGCATCTTGCAGATGTTCCTTTTCTGGGGTGGCTGCGGGCAGATGTTTTTAGCCGGGGGGGAAGGGCAATAACCATGGACCCTCTCCAGGCTATTAATATCTGCCCTCAGTCACTGGCTTTACCACTCTGGCGGAGAAAATTGCGTGGGAGCCTGTTATGACCTGGTGGTCAGGACAATAATGGACCTGGTGGTTAAGAGCACACGGAATGACCTGATAGTTACTGATAATAAGGACGAGCTCTGGGACGTGGGAACTCTGCTGACCGCAATCCCTAAACCTATCAAACACACTAGAAATAGCCGTGGATTGCGCCTAACGCTCCCTATGCAACTCGGCACAGCCTGAGAAACTAGCTAGCCCTGAAGATTGAAAAATAAAGCCTACCTTGCCTCAGAGAAATTCCCCAAAGGAAAAGGCAGCCCCCCACATATAATGACGGTGAGTAAAGATGAAAATACAAACACAGAGATGAAATAGATTTAGCAAAGTGAAGCCCGACTTACTGAACAGACCGAGGATAGGAAAGGTTACTTTGCGGTCAGCACAAAAACCTACAAAAAGACCACGCAGAGGGCACAAAAAGACCCTCCGCACCGACTCACGGTGCGGAGGCGCTCCCTCTGCGTCCCAGAGCTTCCAGCAAGCAAGACAACAAATTAAATAGCAAGCTGGACAGAAAAATAGCAAACCCAAGAAATACAAGCTGGAACTTAGCTTCTGATGGGAAGACAGGTCACAAGAACGATCCAGGAGTGAACTAGACCAATACTGGAACATTGACAGGTGGCATGGAGCAAAGATCTAAGTGGAGTTAAATAGAGCAGCAGCTAACGAATTAACCTCGTCACCTGTGAAACTCAGAAACACCCACCAGAGGAAGTCCATGGACAGAACCAGCTGAAGTACCATTCATGACCACAGGAGGGAGCCCGACAACAGAATTCACAACAGGAGCCCACGCCAATTTTTTCCGCGATTTAACCCTTTAATAGCTAGAGACACCAAATTTTACACACATACACTTCTAACATTACTAAAGAGGAATATGTAAGAAAAGAAGAGATATGAGATGGTTTACTGTATGTAATCCATGTCTCATATCATGTCGGGTTTTGGAAGGAGATAGCAAAAGCCGGCAATTGAATTACTGGCTTTTCTGCTATCTAGCGCTGTATGAAATATTAATATATATATAGTTATTAAGGTTGAAGGAAGACTTTAAGTACATCTAGTTCAACCCATAGCCTAACCTAACATGCCCTTACATGTTGATCCAGAGGAAGGCAAAAAAAAAACCCAGAGTAAGAGTAAGCTCCACCTTGGGGAAAAAATTCCTTCCCGACTCTATATACGGCAATCAGACTAGTTCCCTGGATCTACGCCCTATCAAGGAATCTAGTGTATATACCCTGTAACATTATACTTTTCCAGAAATGTATCCAGTCCCCTCTTAAATTTAAGTAGTGAATCACTCATTACAACATCATACGGCAGAGAGTTCCATAGTCTCACTGCTCTTACAGTAAAGGATCCGCATCTGTTATTATGCTTAAACCTTTTTTCCTCCAAACGTAGAGGATGCCCCCTTGTTCCTGTTTCAGGTCTATGATTAAAAAGATCATCAGAAAGGTCTTTGTACTGTCCCCTCATATATTTATACATTAAAATAAGATCACCCCTTAGTCTTCGTTTTTCCAAACTAAATAGCCCCAAGTGTAATAACCTATCTTGGTATTGCAGACCCCCCAGTCCTCTAATAACCTTGGTCGCTCTTCTCTGCACCCGCTCTAGTTCAGCTATGTCTTTCTTATTCACCGGAGACCAGAACTGTGCACAGTATTCTAAGTGTGGTCGAACTAGTGACTTGTATAGAGGTAAAATTATGTTCTCCTCATGAGCATCTATACCTCTTTTAATGCATCCCATTATTTTATTTGCCTTTGTAGCAGCTGCCTGACACTGGCCACTGAATATGAGTTTGTCATCCACCCATACACCCAGGTCTTTTTCATTGACGGTTTTGCCCAAAGTTTTAGAATTAAGCACATAATTATACATCTTATTACTTCTACCCAAGTGCATGACCTTACATTTATCACCATTAAAGCTCATTTGACATTTATCAGCCCAAGCTTCATAAATCATCCTGTAATATAAAATTGGCCTCCTCTGTATTAATTACCCTGCAAAGTTTAGTGTCATCTGCAAATATTGAAATTCTACTCTGAATGCCCCCTACAAGGTCATTAATAAATATGTTAAAGAAGAGGGCCCAATACTGACCCCTGTGGTACTCCACTGGTAACCGCTACCCAGTCCGAGTGTGCTCCATTAATAACTACCCTTTGTTTCCTATCGCTTAGCCAACTCTCAACCCACTTACACATATTTTCCCCTATCCCTATTATTCTTATTTTATGTATCAACCTTTTGTGCGGCACCGTATCAAAAGCTTTTGAAAAGTCCATATACACTACATCCACTGGGTTCCCTTGGTCCAGTCCTATAATTTCCGAGTTCAGTTTTTGTCCCCTTTTTGAATATTGGCACCACATTTGCTATACGCCAGTCCTGTGGTACAGACCCTGTTATTATGGAGTCTTTAAAGATTAAAAATAATGGTCTATCAATGACTGTACTTAATTCCTGCAGTACTCGAGGGTGTATCCCATCCGGGCCCGGAGATTTGTCAATTTTAGTGATTTTTAGACGCCGCCGCACTTTCTGCTGGGTTAAGCAGGTGACATTTAATGGGGAATTTCGATCACTAGTCAGTTTGTCTGCCATGGGATTTTTTTGTGTAAATACTGATGAAAAAAAGTCATTTAGCATATTGGCTTTTTCCTCATCCTCATCCACCATTTCACCCAGACTATTTTTAAGGGGGCCAACACTATCATTTTTTAGTTTCTTACTATTTATGTAGTTAAAGAATACTTTGGGATTATTTTTACTCTCTCTGGCAATGAGTCTCTCAGTCTCAAACTTTGCTGCCTTGATTTTCTTTTTACAGAATTGATTTATTTTTTTTGTATTTATTTAATGCCTCCTCACTACCTACTTCCTATAATTCTCTAAATGCTTTCTTTTTGTCACTTATTGCGCCCCTTACAGCTCTATTTAGCCATATTGGTTTCCTCCTATTCCTAGTATGTTTATTCCCATACGGTATATACTGTTCACAGGTCCTATCCAGGATGCTAATAAATGTCTCCCATTTTCTTTGTGTATTTTTGTGTCTCAGGATATCGTCCCAGTTAATTGCACCAAGATCATCTCTCATCCATTGGAAATTTGCCTTCCTGAAAATTAGTGTCTTTGTAACCCCTCTACTACACATCTTATTAAAGGATACATGAAAACTTATTATTTTGTGATCACTATTCCCCAAGTGACCCCCAACCCTTATATTTGATATGCGGTCTGGCCTATTGGTTAATATTAGGTCTAGCAGTGCCCAAAAAAACACCAGTATACAGGCAAAGATGCTTACCTGTTCAAGGCCTCCAACAGTTGCACTAACCAGGGTGCAGCGGACCCAAGTAAAGATGGCAAATACACAGGTGCAATAATACCGATAATGCAGCCACCCTACAATGAGGAATTGGCCACTTGGTGCACCTGTGCAAACAAATAGTCTGTATGTGGCGTGTTCACACAGGAATGCAAAGTATATGGCTCAAAGCCTATTAATGACGCCATATAGCGGGCTTACCATAATGTATCCTGTGCGAACAGAGGCCACAGTGTACAGAGCCATCTAGGGCCCAGCCGCACCCTGGAAAAAAAATACAGTGCACCAAAAACATAACAATGTATGCAAGGTATTGGTCGATATTATGGCCACAATATTTAAGCTGCCAACCCACGTCAAGGGTCCTTACATATTGGCAGTCCTAATCTAAAAAAACTTTACTTGGGTCCGCTGCACCCTGGTTAGTGCAACTGTTGGAGGCCTTGAACAGGTAAGCATCTTTGCCTGTATACTGGTGTTTTTTTGTTTAGAATAGTGGAGGTCTTTCCTCTTATGGTCTAGCAGTGCCCCCCTTCTTGTTGGGTCCTGAACCAGCTGTAAAAGGTAATTGTCTCTCATAGTTGTCAAAAACCGATTACCTTTGCTGGAACTGCAGGTTTCTGTTCCCCAATCTATTTCAGGGTAGTTGAAGTCCCCCATAATAATGACTTCTCCGTGAGTCGCAGCTTCATCTATTTGCTTTATGAGGATATTCTCCATTGCTTCCATTATTTTTGGAGACTTATAACAAACCCCTGTCAGTAATTTATTATTTTTTCCCCCTCCTCTTATCTCCACCCACAGGGATTCTACATTTTCAATAAATTCATTATATTATCACGCAGGATGGGTTTTAAGGACGATTTTACATATAAACACACCCCTCCCCCTCGCTTATCTGTACGGTCATTTCTGAACAGGCCATAGCCCTGCAAGTTAACAGCCCAGTCATGGCTCTCATCCAGCCATGTTTCAGATATCCCCTCCATGTCATAATTATGCTCCAACAACATTAGTTCTAATTCGTCCATTTTGTTGGCGAGGCTTCTGGCATTAGTATACATGCACTTGATGTTCTTCTCTGTACCTCTATTCATTCTTAAATTATTAACTGTTCTAACCCCACCCCCCATGCCACCGCCCTCCCCCAACTTCCTTGTTTGTGCCCAGGTCTCTGTCTGCACTATCTTCCCCTCCTATAAATTGAATACCCTCCCCACCAATCCCTAGTTTAAACACTCCTCCAACCTTCTAGCCATTTTCTCCCCAAGCACAGCTGCACCTTCCCCATTGAGGTGCAGCCCAATATATGTCTCACTGATATATAGATATATATATATCTGTAAATATACATATATATATATATATATATATATATATATATATATATATACAGATACGGATGTCACACGGATGTCAAACGGATCATTTGATGCGAGAAAATCGCATCCTCGCACTGCACACGGATCACTGTTTTGTTAACATTTCTGCGATTCTCGTCCATGAAAAACGGACCGTTTTTTTATACGTTGTGTGTGTTCCCGGCCTAAAAGGGACAAATTGATGTTAAAAGATCAGTTTAAAGGGAACCTGTAACCCCAAAAATCGCGGGTGAGGTAAGCCCACCGGCATCAGGGGCTTATCTACAGCATTCTGTAATGCTGTAGATAAGCCCCTGATGTTACCTGAAAGAGGAGAAAAAGACGTTATATTATACTCACCCAGGGGCGGTCCCGCTGCTGGTCAGGTCGGATGGGTGTCTCCGGTCCGCTGCCTCGCCTCCCATCTTCATTACAAGACGTCCTCTTCTGATCTTCAGCCACGGCTCCGGCGCAGGCGTACTTTGCTCTGCCCTCTTGAGGGCAGAGGATAGTACTGCAGTGCGCAGGCGCCGGAAAGGTCAGAGGCCCGGCGCCTGCGCACTGCAGTACTTTGTCTGCCCTCAACAGGGCTGTGCTTTCCGGCCGCTGTGCTTACACAGGGCAGAGAAGCAGAGCGCCGAGGGACAGACAGCGGAAGGTAAGTATGTAGTGTTTTTTTTTTTTTACTTTTACGCTGGTAACCAGGGTAAACATCGGGTTACTAAGCGCGGCCCTGCGCTCAGTAACCCGATGCTTACCCTGGTTACCGGCATAGTTGGTCGCCGGAGAGCTGTCTGTGTGACAGCTCTCCAGCGACCAAACAACGACGCTGCAGCGATCTGGATCGTTGTCGGTATCGCTGCAGCGTCGCTTAGTGTGACGGTACCTTAAGTCTTCTCTAAGCCTTCTTTTTTGCAAGCTAAACATTCCCAGATCCTTTAACCATTTGCAGTCTGCTCACTATCCTGGTAGCTCTTTTCTGAACGTGCTCCAGTTTTTCTATGTATTTTGTAAAATGTAGTGCCCTGAGCTGGACAAAGTATTCCAGATGAAGTCTCACCAAGGAAGAGTAGAGGGGGATAATTACTTCATGAGATCTAGACTCTATGCTTCTCTCTTAATACATCCTAGAACTGTGTTTGCCTTTTTTTGCTGCTGCATCATACTGTTGACTCATGTGTAGTCTATGATCTATTAGTATATCCAAGTTTTTTCACACAAGTTGTTGTTTAGTTCTATTCCTCCCATTCTGTAGATGTAATTTTCCTTTTTCTTGCCCAGATGTAGTATCTTGAATTTCTCCCTGTTAAATACCATTCTATAAATCTTCTGAATCCTTTCTGTCTTTAGTTTCAGCTATCCCTCCTAGCTTTGCATTGTCTGCAAATTAGATACATTTGCCTTCAGTTCCCTTATTTAGCTCATTTATAAAAATGTTGAACACTGGGGACAGGACAGAGCCATGTGGAAACCCACTTGAAACACCCTTCCATTTGAATGTGCAACCATTTATTACCACTCTTTGAGTACTGTCACTGAGCCAGTTATGAATCCACCTATCCATAGCCTTGTCAATCCCATACCTGGTCATTTTTTTCAATAAAGATAGTATGAGATACTTTGTCAAATGCTTTACTGTAGTCGAGATATAATATATCTACCACATTTCCCTGATCCAGCCAGTCAGTGATTCCATCATAGAAGGAAATTAGATTAGTCTGGCATGACTTGTTTTCTACAAATCCATGCTTGATCTGGTTAATTACTGTATTCTTATCCAAGTACTAAAATACATGCTGTTTAATAGTTTGTTCACAGACCTTTCCTGGTATAGAAGTAAGGCTCACTGACTTGTAATTTCTTGGATCCAGTGCCTGGATTCTATGTCAGAGCATGAGATCTTGCAAGAGAACTCAGGTGACAGAGAATGGGTTGATTTGCCAATCAAAAGCAGTAGCAAAGCCCTGGGTAGGGAAAATTAAGTGAGGGTCAAGCAGCTGGAAATGCTTTGACACACCGCAAGCACTTATAGCTAATTTGAATTTATCTTAAGTGAATTTCTCAACATTAGGCAAAGGCATCGACTTAATGAGGGTAATAGCCTTTAACTTTAAGCAGAAATTCCTCTGGATGCCTTTCAAAAAATGTTTTTCACGTGTAAAGTGTTGGCAAAAATGTGGCAATTTGTATTAAAAACATACACATTGGTACAGATCTGCTACAAGTCCTTCAGAAACAGAAGCCTTGTTCCTTACCGTATTTTTTAATCAATGTTTCTACTATACCTCTACTTGTAAATTTAACATTGAATATGCGAGGCTTTATGTTGTCTATATGAATTGTTTCAGATTTTATCTCCTCTAGAAACCTTGGACACTGATCTTTGGATTTGTTCTTTTTACACCGCTTATCAGCATAGTAACTATTTGGAAAAATTGTCAGAATTACTGAGATATGCTGTAGTTGCATGACGTTCGAAATAGTTAGGCTTAGTAGCAAACTCTCCCAGACAATTAAACACTTCACCTGACTTTTAGTTCACTGCATTGACTTTTTTCTTCACTAACTAAACAAATATAACCAGCCTTTTCTTTTAATAAGGCTCAGTTCTTGAAGTCTCATTCACATACTGTGGCCGAGCCACATCCACAAAGCACCTGAAAACTATGTGCTTAGCATGCTACTTCAGCCAGCCTAAAGGTTCCACTTTCAAGTTATGTTGGCCTAAATCAATGCAAATCAAAGTTTGAGAGTTTAACACTTTAAATTTGATCTGTCACCCAATTTCACAACACAAATTGCATTCATTATTCATGTACCCACCACCAATCTGAGGCCGCCCTTGTATTTAATAAAAAAAAAATGGGCAGCCGCAGATATCGTTGTTTTTTGTGACGTAGCAACGATATCGTTAAGGAAATCGTTATGTGTGACAGCGACCAACGATCAGGCCCCTGCTGGGAGATCGTTGGTCACTGAGGAAAGTCCAGAACTTTATTTCACCGCTGGATCTCCCGCTGACATCGCTGGATCGGCGTGTGTGGAGCAAAAATATGTAGAGCCCATCTTGCAGTCTCCTGCTCCGGTAATTACCTGGACTGGTCCAAATAAAAAAAAGGGGACAGACCATGCATTACACCACAAATACGGAGAATTAATGATCTTATTAATACGTGCAGTTTACAGTTTTCCCATTGTTCTCTGGTAGTTTTTGTGTACATTGCTATGTGATGATTTTATCGACGATAGGGTCAACCATCATATACCGTCGTGACATTAGTGTTAGCAAGCTAGCATTGCATTGTTGTATTATGATTTTAGGCCCATATAATACTTTTTTTTATCTCTGAAAGACTATCTCAGCATGATCCAGAGTTGGCCAATATCAATGAACAAACTTTCCAGCCCCTGTAAGGGTACCGTCACACTATACGATTTACCTACGATCACGACCAGCGATATGACCTGGCCGTGATCGTAGGTAAATCGTAGTGTGGTCGCTGGGGAGCTGTCACACAGACAGCTCTCCAGCGACCAACGATGCCGAGGTCCCTGGGTAACCAGGGTAAACATCGGGTAACTAAGCGCAGGACCGCGCTTAGTTACCCGATGTTTACCCTGGTTACAAGCGTTAAACTAAAAAAAAACAAACAGCACATACTTACATTCTGGTGTCCGTCAGGTCCCTTGCAGTCTGCTTCCCGCACTCAGTGACTGCCGGCCGTAAAGTGAAAGTGAAAGCACAGCCGCTGTGCTCTGCTTTCACTTTACGGCCGGCAGTCACAGTGCAGGAAGCAGACAGCAAGGGACCTGACGGACACCAGAATGTAAGTATGTGCTGTTTTTTTTTTTTTAGTTTAACGCTTGTAACCAGGGTAAACATCGGGTAACTAAGCGCGGTCCTGCGCTTAGTTACCCGATGTTTACCCTGGTTACAAGCGAACGCATCGCTGGATCGCATCGCTAGATCGCTAGATCGGTGTCACACACACCGATCTAGCGATGACAGCGGGAGATCCAGCGATGAAAGAAAGTTCCATACGATCTGCTACGACGTACGATTCTCAGCAGGATCCCTGATCGCTGCTGCGTGTCAGACACAGCGACATCGTAACGATATCGCTGGAACGTCACGAATCGTACCGTCGCAGCGATCGAAATGGTATAGTGTGACGGTACCCTAACTGTTCTGGGAATCCTATAATTAATCTAATGAACAATGCGTTCCAGCTTTTCAGAACTGTCCTGGAAACTCCACTGAATAATTAGGACAGCAGCAAGAGCTGACTATAACCCAGTGATTGATCAAACCTGTAAATAGTAACTTTAAACTGCAAATCTATCCTCAGAAGGCAGAACTAGTTAAATGCAATATTTTTGTATCTCTACAGTTATTTGGTACTTGGATAATTCCAGCACCAAGACATTATTTCATTATTGAGAATTATATTTGCATGTTTTGCTGTTAGTGTATTCATTTGACATCTAGACAGAACATGGGATTTACAAGAGCAGATGCAACACATAAGCAAATATCCATCTTTGATGTTTATTATATTGACAAACAACATGGCGATTCTTTACTGTAAGAGCAGTGAGACTATTGAGATCCGTGCCCCACGATGTAATGATTGTTTTATTACAAAAGTTGAAGAAAGGCCTGGATGTCTTACTTGCATAATATACCTTATTTTTCGGATTATCAGACGCTTGGGGGGAAATGGTGGTGCTTGTAATAATGCGAATATACCTTACCGGCCGCGGTGGAGCAGGGTCCCAAGGTTGCTGCTGGAGGAGGCAAGAGTAGAGCGAGCGTTGCTGCAGGCCACAGACTGGGATGAGGGGGTGTTCGGATGTGCGATGCTGCGGGTGTTTCGGTGGTGCATGGGCTCCACCGACATTTCTGAAAGCCCAGAGCCCCCTGCACTTCATGGTTTACTAGGCGGTGGACTCTGGTAAAATGGCTGCCAGGGGCGGCGCATGCGCAGATGGAGATATCGGCACCAAAATCTCTGGAGATGAGATCTCAGCGCTTCGGTCTTTCACAAAATGTTGGTGGAGCCCCTGCACCATCAAGCACCTGTAGCGTTGCACATCCAAACACCACTTTCTCCCAGACTGAGGTTCGCAGCATCGCCCCACTCCTGCCTCTGCCAGCAGCGACCCTGGGACCCCGCTTCAGTGCAGCTACCACCCCCGGTAATCAATAAGATGCATGGATTAGAAGAAGCACCACCATTTTATTAAAAAAAGTTTTGTTCCTATTTTTCTCCTCAAAATTTTGGGTCCGTCTTAGAATCTGGTGTGTCTTATAAACCGCAAAATACAGTAATATTACCAATTGTGGGCACTAGTTTCTGTTATGGCGCATTGATACTGGGAACTACTGTAGTCTGATTACAGTTAGTGGAGTAGGGAAGGAATTTTTCTCCTAATATGGAGTTATTAGTGTCAGCCCAATCAGGTTTTTGCCTTTCTTTGGATCAACATGTTAGGTTATAAGTTGGACCTGATGGAAGTATGTCTACTTTCAACCTTAAAATCTCTGAAACATAATTTTTTTCCCATATTTGGTTTCAAATTTGAATATTTGCATAGTTCTGTATCAGCAACATTGAAAAATGTAGAAAACTTACTATAAGGAAATAGCCTTACCAAAACCAGTCAGATGATGAATGCACTAGCAGGATGCAGCAGGCCCCCACTATAAAGGCAGGGGCAAAACAGGTGCAAACTACTGATAGAAACAGCCACCCACACACCTAACAAATTATGGAGGGATTGGCTGCCTAGTAGAAAAAATGCACACAAATGAGGCTTGAGTAGAACGCCAGTCACACTGGTATGCGTGATGCAAATTGCCCGGCTTACAGCCAATTAATAACGCCCATAGTATTATATCAGACAGGCTGTCTTCACGATGTACATGCACCCCACGGCTCGGTGTACTGGAGCATTTGTCCCTGTAGGGTGCATGTATATAGTGCTGGGACCTGTTGATGGGAGTCTAAGAACCTGGTCACCACTGAACAGAAGGACATGTTAGAAAAGGAGTAGATAGTAAATAAAACATATAATTAATATTATAGGTGTACTTTAAATCTGAATAAAAATCCTACTTGGATAGAATTGCCGTTATCACCCATTGCTTGATGTTACTGACTTACTATATCGGCGTGACAGAGGATTTAGAATCCATAAGATGGGAAGCTTTTATTAGTACAGTCCTACTCATACAGATCATTCATCAATGTATTTTCCTGTTGAGAGTGATTATTTTAGATTTTAAATATGGAACTTTTTAACCTGTTCTGATTATTTTCTTCAGTGGTATACTTTTAAGCCCTTCATGACCCCAGCTTTTTTCGTTTATTTTTTCGTTTTTTGCTCCCCTTCTTCCTAGAGCCATAACTTTTTTATTTTTCCATCAATATGGCCATTTGAGGGCTTATGTTTTGCGGGACGAGTTGTAGTTTTGAATGACATCATTGGTTTTAGCATGTCATGTACTCGGAAACGGTAAAAAAATTCCAAGTGCGGTGAAATTGCAAAAAAAGTGCAATCTCTCACTTGTTTTTTGTTTGGCTTTTTTGCTAGGTTCACTAAATGCTAAAATTACCTGCCATTATGATTCTCCAGGTCATTACGAGTTCATTGACACCAAACATGTATAGGTTCTTTTTTATCTAACAGGTAAAAAAAAATTCCAAAGTTTTCTTTAAAAAAAAAAAATAAATAATAAAAGCGCCATTTTCCAGTACCTGTTGCGTCTTTATTTTTCGTGATCTGGCATTGGGTGAGGGCTTATTTTTTCTGTGCCGAGCTGATATTTTTAATGATACAGTTTTGGTGCAGATACGTTCTTTTGATCGCCGGTTATTGCATTTTAATGCAATGTTGCTGCAACCGAAAAAACGTAATTCTGGCTTTTTGACTTTTTTTTATCGCTACGTCGTTTAGCGATCAGGTTAATCTTTTTTTATTGATATAATGGGCGATTCTGAACGCGGCGATACCAAATATGTGTAGGTTTGAATTTTTTATTGTTTTATTTTGAATGGGGCGAAAGGGGGTGATTTAAACTTTTATATTTTTTTACTTTTTTCATATTTTTAAAAACATTTTTTTTTAAATTTTGGCATGCTTCAATAGCCTCCACCGGAGGCTAGAATTGCCACAACTTGATCAGCTATGCTACATCGAGGCGATGCTCAGATCGCCCCTATGTAGCAGAATTACGGCATTGCCATGAACGCCGACCACAGAGTGGCGCTCATAGCAATCCAGCATCAACAACCTAAGAGGTCTCAAGGAGACCTCTTTGTTATGCCGACGCGCCGATGACCACCGATCATTTGATGGGGTCACCGGTGTGCGCATTTCTGGCCGGATGGCACTTAACTAGTTGATAGGTGCGGGTGGATCGCGATTCCACCCTCGCCTATTGCGGGCACAAGTCAGCTGTTCAAAACAGCTGACATGTCCCGCTTTTATACGGGCTTACCGCCGGAGCCCATATCAAAGCGGGGGTTCTCCCCTCGGACGTACTATTCCGTCCAAGGGCAGAAAGGGTTTAACTTGGTTTTATGCCTATGTTACACTTCCATTATGGTCAAAGTTATTGAATTTTTGTTTGGAAGTAGCAGGCAAAATGTTTCTTGTGCTAAAATATTTAATTCATGTTTACAAAATTCACATTTTCATCGAGAAGCTGAACATTGAGACGTTACATATATCTCTTGCCCAGAGTATCAGTTAAGCAACTCCATAACATATTAATTAACAGAAAAGATGATTATGTAGTTATTTTTCCATCATTACATAACTTGCACCTTAAAATAAGTGTAATAATAAACTAGTCTTGTTTATAATCTTCAGTCGTCCTATTTTTACACTTTGCTTAAAATCTCTACTTTAACAATTTAGGTCTTACAGCTGCCAAGCTACTTGTGGAATCAGGACTGAATGTTGTGGTGCTTGAGGCAAGAGACAGAGTTGGAGGCAGAACTCATACTATAAGAGTAAGTACGTCATAAAAAATGATCGATAATTTATAAACTCACATAATCAATCTGCAAGTAGCATGGTAAATATCAGAAGTAGCTGGACTTATTGATATATAATGCTGTGAGGAAGTACTCATGATAGTTATAAATAAACAAAAGTTGATAATTTTCAAACTTGCATCTAATTTCTTCTATTCCAATGTCGCTGATACCCCATATGTGGGAGAAAACTACTGTTTGGGCATACGTCGGGGCTTGGAAGGGACGTAGTGGCGTTTTGGAATGCAGACTTTGATGGAATGGTCTGCGGGCGTCATGTTGAATTTCCAGAGCCATTGATGTGCGTAAACAGTAGAAACCCCCCACAAGTGACCCCATTTTGGAAACTAGAACTTATCTAGTTGTGTGGTGAGCACTTTGAACCCCCAAGTGTTTCACTAAAGTTTATAACGCAGAGCCGTGGAAATATTAAATCATTTTTTTCCCACAAAAATGATTTTTAGCTTCCACATTTTTATTTTCCCAAGGGTAACAGAAGTTGTTGTCCAATTTGTCCTAAGTACGCTTATACCCCATATGTGGGGGTAAACCAGTGTTTGGGCACATGGCAGAGCTCGGAAGGGAAGGAGCACCATTTTACTTTTTCAATTCAGAATTGTCTGGAATTGAGATCGGATGCAATGTCGCGTTTGGAAAGCCCCTGATGTGCCTAAACAGTGGAAACCCCCCAATTCTAACTCCAACCTTAACCCGAACACACCCCTAACCCTAATCCCAACCCTAAACATAACCCTAACCACTCCTAACCCGAACACACCCCCAACTCTAACCACACCCCTAACCCCAACCCACCCCTAACCCCAACACACCTCTAACCCTAATCCCATCCCTAACCATAACACTAACCACACCCCTAACCCTAATCTCAACCCTAACCTCAACTGTAAACATAATCCAACCCCTAACTCTAACTTTAGCCCCAACACTAACCCTAACTTTAGCCCCAACCCTAACCCTAATGGGAAAATGGAAATAAATACATTTTTTTATTTTATTATTTTTCCCTAACTGAGGGGGTGATAAACAGGGGTTTGATTTACGGTACTATTTATAACAGGTTTTTATGTTTGGCAGCTGTCACACACTAGAAGACGCTTTTTATTGCAAAAAATAATTTTTGCATCACCACATTTTGAGAGCTATAATTTTTCCATATTTTGACCCACAGAGTAATGTGAGGTCATGTTTTTTTGCGGGACGACTTGACGTTTTTATTGGTACCATTTTCGGGTACATGATATTTTTTGATCGCTTATTGTTACAATTTTTGGAGGCAAAATGAAAACAACAGCAATTCATCAATTTCTTTTGGGTGGGGCGTTTATACCGTTCCACATGTGGTAAAATTGATAAAGCAGTTTTATTCTTCGGATTAGTATGATTACAGCGATACTTAATTTATATATTTTTTATGTTTTGGCGCTTTTATACAATAAAAACAATTTTATATAAAAAATAATTATTTTTCTGTCGCCTTATTCTGAGGGCTATAATTTTTTTTATTTTTTCGCTTTTGCTGTATAGAGGCTCGTTTTTTGCGGGACAAGATGACGTTTTCAGTGGTACAATGTTTATTTAGATCCGTCTTTTTGATCGCGTGAAAAAATTCCCCCCAAAAAAATCGTGCCATATTCCGATACCCGTAACGTCTCCATTTTTTGTGATCTGGGGTCGGGTGAGGGCTTATTTTTTGTGTGCCGAGCTGGTGTTTTTAATGATACCACTTTTGTGCAGATACGTTCTTTTGATCGCCCGTTACTGCATTTTAATGCAATGACATGGCGACCAAAAAAACGTAATTCTGGCGGTTCAATTTTTTTTCTCACTACGCCATTTAGCGATCAGGTTAATCCTTTTTTTTATTGATAGATATGGTAATTCTGAATGGGGCGATACTAAATATGTGTAGGTTTGATTTTTTTTTTATTGTTTTATTTTGAATGGGGCGAAAGGGGGGTGATTTAAGCTTTCATATTTTTTTTTTTTTCACATTTTTTTTAACTTTTTTTTAACTTTTGTCATGCTTCAATAGCCTCCATGGGAGGCTAGAAGCTGGCACAACTTGATCAGCTCAGCTACATAGCAGCGATCTGATCGCTGCTATATAGCTGAATTGCAGGCTTGCTATGAGCGCCGGCCACAGGGTGGCGCTCACAGCAGGCAGGCATCAGTAACCATAGAGGTCTCGAGGACCTCTATGGTTACTATCCTGACGCATCGCTGACCCCCGATCATGTGACGGGGTCGGCGATGCGCTCATTTCTGGCCCTATGGCCGGAAGCACCGGTTAAATGCCGCTGTCAGCGTTTGACGGCGGCATTTAACTAGTTAATAGCGGCGGGTGGATCGCGATTCCACCCATTGCTATTGAGGGCACATGTCAGCTGTTCAAAACAGCTGACATGACCTGGCTTTGATGCGGGCTCACCGCTGGAGCCCGCATCAAAGCGGGGGTTCTGACCTCGGACGTACTATCCCGTCCGACGTCAGAAAGGGGTTAACCAGTTTCACAGCTTGACCATGAGTAGTAACTAGCATCACATCTATAGACTTGTAATCACTCAGTCTGCCTATTTAATGGATGAAAAGTAGTTACTGTGCTATTTGGTATCATGGTGTGTACCACGCTGAACATGGACCAAAGAAAGCTAAGGAGAGAGTGGTCTTGGGATTTGAAAGAAAATTGTAGACAAACATGATAAAGGAAAAGGCTATAAGAGCTTCTCCAAACATTTGAAAGGGGATACGTGTCAAGGGCGTCTAGTGGGCTCTGCTGTCTAGTGGACGTGACCACGATCAAGACACTTGTATGGTGTGATGCCATACCCACTAGATGGCTTTTGCATAGCGTATATATATCTTCGTTGTTCCCAGCTCAGAATCTGGTGAAAATCTCTGCAGTCACACTGAGTGACAGCAGACTTTTCATTTTAGACCAGGCAGCCCCTTTAAGCTTTGCTATATCTAAGTATCTCCTTGCATGTCTGTCTGTCTGCTTACCAATCCTGTGTCAATTTGACTCAGAAATGTTATGCTATTTCATTTGTTCTTAGAACTCTTGTGTTATTTCTCTTGTAAAGGTATAAAGTTTAGAATTTTTTTCTTCATCAGTTAATTTTTTACAGATTTCTAAAGTGTCAAAAAAGCGCGGATTTTGGCCTGGTATGGCTTTACATTTTTTATCATATCTCGGGCTTGAATTAAGATAAAGAGGTGGGAGAGGCATCATTTTTCTCAGAACGGTACCGGTATGTCACAAGACTATGTTTCTTTATATTTTGTTTTGGAGAAATCAAATTCAAAATTTTGATGCACAATTGTGAAAAAATGTATGTTTTAAAATTGTGAAAACATGCATGTGTGTTACTTGTGTTCTTGTTTATATTTGTACAGGGATTCAACTTGGGACCTATCAGATTTTTTTTTTTTAAGCCGTGAATCATCTGATTTTATGTTTTGTGAGTTTCTTCCTTTTTTCTTTTCAAATTACCGTACAACTTATTGCTGTGGTATTGCCGAGTCCCTGTGATGGGTTCTGCTTCCTGTAACCGATGTTTTCACAAACTCTCCTCCTCTTCGTAGTCCTGGTTTGTACAATACATGAACTGGATGTTAAGAATATTTCTCTCCCTCCATTTGAGGAGTTTCCTGGGTGTTAAGATTTGGTCTAAACATGGCCTGTGGAGGCTGGAGCTGCCGGCCGGTCATCTGCTCTGCAGTCACCGTCTACCCCTGGTCATTCTCAGGTTGAGCCCCAACAAAGCTTTCTCCTCTGTCCTCTCCTGCTTCTAAGCTGTAACATAATAAAGTAATACAGTAATATCTAAAAATCATGGATTATTTGGTAAATCTAGACCCCACACTGTTAGACCACAGGCTGAACAGATCTTAATTCAAGATTTTCGAATTGACACTGTAATACGGTAGTTTTATTTTTTTAAATATGATCCCATCAAGATCCCAGCTTGTGTTTTGGTACAGATTTGGCTAGGAGCATAGCAGGCACATGTGCCGTTTTTCACATTTTGAAATTAAACGTTTTTTTCATAAATATGTTTTAAAATTTTGCGTTTCTGTTCACATGGGTAAAATATTACCAAAGATACTCTTGTGACATATCTGGTGAAAGCCTGTACAGTTCTGAGTAGAATGGTGTTAATTTTGTTTCTCTTGTCTTTTTCCTAGTCTGAGTTATGAGGAGAAATGTAAAGGCAGGAAACACCGAAATTCACACTTTGAAAATCAATTTAAAAAAAATTAAAAATCTAGAATTTTTTTCTTCACATTTTGCATTCTCTGACACACTATTACCAAATTACAAAATCTCAAAATAATTAAAAATATAGAGGTAAAAATCAATGGTTCACTTGACATGGAATGACCCAACTGCAGTTGTGGATGGAGGCGAAGTGATGGTGTACTGTAATTGCTCATCTAATTCATGACAAGCTGTGGTATTCCCTACCCCAGAAATCTCACTATAGTCCCTACACGCCACTCGTCAGACACTCCAGCTTAGGAGCATCTGACTCCAGCACGCTGCCTCATCAAGACTCACGCGAACAATGCCGGTTTTGATGAATCCAACCCTGTGTGTTGGCAAAAAAATAATGAACACATGTCCATTTTTTTTTATCTGAATCAGGGATCAAAATTGCCCATAATAAGGCTATGGGACTGTTAAAAATCCCTAATATCACAAATTGCCATCCATGTGCAGTCAATGTGATGTCCGTTTTTAACATTAGTTAGGATATTGTTTGTAATTATTCATTTTTTTGTTATATGAGAAAATTATTGATAAAACACGTATGGTAAAAACTGACCCAGAGCAAACAATGCTGAAAATCGAATCCAAAACGCTGATGGAAATTGGTCTATGTTTTTATGTATGAGGAAAATCCTTGACATTACTCTACAATGCAGGGTGTTTGGCGGTCATTTAATAGCTTGTTTATATAGGCTGATTGCACTTCCATGAGAATGATTGTTAACATGATCATTGTTGCCCATAGAATATAATTGTTCTCGCCAACTCATATTCTGTGTACACATGTGCTGTCGAGATCCATGATTTTTAATCAACTTGTTGCTACTGCTCTATCTGCAGCTTTTTTTTAATTTATTTATCTTACTCACTTATATAGCGCATTAATTCCACAGCGCCTTACAGACATTATCGGCACTGTCCCCATTGGGGCTCATAATTTAGATTTCCTATCAGTATGTTTTTGGAATGTAGGAGGAAACCAGAGAACCCATAGGAAATCCATGCAAACACGAGGAGAACATACAAACTTCTTACAGATATTGTCCTTGGTGGGATTTGGACTCAGGACCCTGGCGCTGCAAGGCTGCAGTGTTAATCAATGAGCCACTGTGCTGCCCAACTTGAGTGTGTTCCTGTTTACTATGATACTGTTTAATCAATTGTGCCGATTTAAGACTATGTATGAAACAGGCACACAGTGCCCAGTAAGTATGCGCAGGACTATGGCATCAGAGTCGGTGTCCATTTTGGCGGAGTCGGTATAAAATTGACCGACTCCTAAAATGTATAATAAATTGGGTACAGTAGTACAATACAGCATGTGCTGAGTATTTTTTTCATAAAAATTTGAAAAAGTTATGTAATGTTCTATAAATGTCTGTTCTACTCTTGATGTAAGGATCTTGGCTTTTAGCTGGGATTAATCTACACTTTATGTACATGCTCAGTAGTGAGCCATGTATGAGGGAGTCGGAAGTCAGAGTCAGGGAAATTGAGTAGTTGGAGGTTTGGCTTATCGATTCCACGGCCCTGTGTGCATGACACAATGAATTCTTGTTTCCCTTTTATTGGCCACTGTAAATGCACCCTTACTATGCCCATTATTTCATACACAATCTGATAGCACTGATGGTCATATTGTAAGACATAGGACCACTCTTCAGTGACACATGGAATGGTAGTATCCAGTTGTCAGTTTAGTTATACATTTCTAGAGAAATTAAGGAGGAGCACACATCCCAGAGTGCTAAGTAAGACATATAGTTACATAGGTTGAGAATGACAAAGGTCATCAAAGTCAACCTTTCTCCACTAGTTAAACATTCTCTATCGCTAGATTATTTATACCTTACAATGCCATTTGTTGTGAGAAAAGCATCCAGCCCCTTTTTAAATGTTGCTGTAGTGTGTGACATTACTATCTTTTGTAGTAGAGCATTACCCAGTATGACTGCTCTATCTGTAAAGAACCCTTTCCTATTTAGCTGCTAGAATCGCCTTTCCTCCACACATATTGAGTGCTCCCTGGTCCTTTGTAAGCTCTCGGAAAGGATGTAATGATGCTCCAAAATATTTATTTTTGGGAAAATATTTATTGCAGCAGATAAGTTAGTAGAGCTGACAAAAGCCCTTTTTAACACTTTTGCTTTTAAAGCAGTTTTCATACTTTTGACAAATACAAAAAGCTTAAATTATAAAATATGAACATTGCATCATACATACCCTCATGCGTGCTGTGACACCCTAAGAAAATTCTACCTATCATTTTACAGTATTAAGAGCTTTTATGCATTTTTACATCAAAGCATAACAAATGTGAAAAATGCGTAATAGTTAGTTAGTTTGAGGCAATAAATCTGACCACGCAAAAACCTCCTGAAAATATAAGTAAAAGATACTAATAGGTGATAACTGTGGACACATCTTTGTAAAGTCATGAAAACTGAATAGAGAAAAAGTCTAGATGTCATTCATGATGGTTACATACCGTATGTTGTGATTAGGTGTAGCGGTGATTCGATTTTCAGCTGCCCATACTCTCAAACTGTTAGCAAAAATAAAAAACTTCCTTAAAGTTGACTGGGAAAATAACCTGTCACATTGATATGGGAGGATGATAACATGAAGAAAAGTTCCTTCTGGGCTCAGTGTCAGGCTTTACTTGGAAGAGGCGCAGTTAAAGGGTTTGAGCTTTCTATCTACTGTCCCTTTCTACCGCTCCCCCAGACCCACATACAATGAGAGTCAAACCTTAATTGCTGCTCTCCCTTTGCGTGCTCATTCCCAAATAATACACCTAGAATCCTAACATACCAAGGTCTAAACTGTAATTTTCTAGCTATATAATTTATTCAGTTCCTCCTAGATCATCAATATAGGGTCAGTCGTGCCTAATGGTGAAATCGAACACACAGGCAGAGTAATAAAAGGACTCACCAAATGTGAGGGGCAATGGTAACAAATATAAATGCAGATTTGTAGGACATGAAAACCTCAAATTCCATTGTCCATAGATTTCAGTCTATCCTAAACACGGAGGACTAATCTGATACACTATGTTCCATCTACTGCAGATTCCGAGAAGATGCTATATAACACCGAAATTCTTTCTTCTCACCCTCAAGTGCTGCACTGGGCATAACATATTGTAGAAGTTATAGCCAAAGACTTTGCCCAAGAAAACGTCTCCCAGATGCTCGATTTACGGATTAATTCATTTTTACCACTAGCCATATTGATCCTGTCTTCCAAGCCTATGAATGGCCACTCGTTATAGGGTTGGTATAGTTAAAGGAGGCATCAAAACTGCAGACTCTGTATCATATAATAGCTTTGCTGTTCTTTCTACACAGAATAAAGAAGTTCAGTATGTGGATGTTGGCGGAGCATATGTTGGACCGACACAAAATCGTATTCTGCGGGTGGCCAAAGAGCTGGGTATAGAAACCTACAAAGTGAATGTGTCACAACGGGTTATCCATCATGTCAGGGTAAGTAGTCATCACAAGTTTTTATTCATTTATTTATAGATTTATACCACAAGTAAAAACTGGTTGTCAGCACTGAACATAAAGGCGTTTATTACTCAGGATGGCATTGCTAATAACAAGAATGATGCTTGTACGAGTTCTTCTTAAAGATGGAAATGAGCAAACTCTCCATTCAGCATGGGAGCCTGAATTATTTATCCAACTGCTGTTCTTTCTGGTCGTCTATGAAATGTATGCAGTTGGAGTGTTCTGTTTATAAAGCGATTAAACACAAATGGTGGAAATGTTCATTTCCTCTGCTATGTGAAAACCGATAATAGAAGACATTTTCAAGCTTGCCTATTCAATGGAGCCAATTATATTTGCTTCTAGCCAACACAAAATGGATAAACAACCATTAATTTTCTGCTACTGGGTGAAATGGTTATCAGAATATATTTGAATGTGTTAATCACACAGAGCGTATATATTTTTTTTTATTTTATTTTTTTTTCCACGTGTCTGGCATCGTGGAAATGGGGAAAACATTTTTTTAAATGCAATATCACTTGTGATATGTCACATTTTTGTAACTTTTTCATAATTAAAATGAAAGCTCATGGCAAAACACATGCAGTTTTGTGATGAATTAATGTAAAAAAGACATTTAAATTAGAAATTCGTCCTCACGATGTTATTGGAAATGACAGTCAGAAAAGAAATAAAGTTCTTGTTAATACAGTGGCAGAGTTTTTGCCAGTATGACTAGCAAAGGTGTTGACTCACGAGGGCAATCCAGATCCATATATGTTGTCAGATCACATATAGTTGTATCTCCTGCTTTATCTCCCACTGTGAATCAAAATGGAGAGCTGCTATGTAAGAGCCCATCATAATCTTCTGAAAATTGAGAGTTTGTGTTTTACGACGACTTACTGCATATTGGGATGGTCTGCATGTTATGGCAATTTCCTCTCACCCATCCTCTCCACAGTGAACCTGTATGGCCAGACATATCTATCCTCACAATTATAGCGGGTTATCAGAGAAGCTGGATCCAAGCTAAATAGAGACACAACACATAGAAGTAGCTTTTTAAGCGACAAACTTGGCTATGACCCAGTTATTTAAATGGGTTGTCTGATACTTATAAATGTGGTAGTGCTAGAAAATTCATAATCACCTACTAGATTCTACTGCTTATCGATAATTCTGCCAATGTTGCCCACAGCTTTTTTGGCTTCTTTGTGGCAGAGGTGACATATGACACGTTGCAGCCAATCAGCGGCCACTGTTTGGCCCCAGTGGTCACCTTACACACCCATCCAGTAGAGGAAGCCTGGAGATCTGAGGGGAATGCCCAAAGCAGTATAGAGAAGTGGCGAAGTCTGGTATAGGTGCATGTCTTTATTTTTATACTAGCATCGTTAACACAATTTTTATTAGTATTGGACAACCCCTTTTATTCACACATCCATTTTTGCCGTACATGTGCCCATAGTTTTGACTTTGTGTCACAAATTTGGATTTTCCATATTTCCACAATACTTACATAGTCAGTGAGGTAAAAAAAAAGACAGATCAAGCATCAATGCAGTTGTGATGAAAAATACTCTTATGATCAAAACTAGAATATCTCTTTAAATCTAATACATAAAACAACCGTCTAGGTTAAATGTCAGAGATCTGCACTGGCGTGACCTTTGCGTAAACTTTTTGACCAGTTCCTTTAACTTGTGGTTCCCCCTTAAAAACAACATGCTCACTGTTTCCATCTTCTCGTGATTTTAAACAAGTGCAATCTATTTTCTAAGGAGGGTAAAAAAAGTTCATTTTTCAGATTCTCTCCTTTTTATAACCTTTCCTCTGAAGCTCTTTGAGAGAAAGATAAGAAGAAAAGATTGCAATGTGAGGAATTATAGTTCACAGCAAGTTTCCCAGATATAATGATTAATGGCTCCAATATACCGTCCAACCAAGTGCTTTTATGGGAACAACAAGCAAAGGCAGTTTATTATCTATTCAGTCACGTACACTGTGGATTTCACCAGCCTATCATTTATCTTTCTTTTTTCTCTCTCCAGCGTAGTTAGGTTTCAGCATTCAATAATAATTAACACTTTCATGAGAAAGACAGTGTACTGCACATTGATCCCTGGCTGTCGCTAAATCTTCTTTCCTGTAGAGCTCCATTGACATTTGAAGCATTTTTAATCAATCATAAAAAACATGATCCCTGCAGCGGAATTGGAGCTCGACATAACACATTTGGCACCGTGATACAAATTACAGTATATTGTCCATATTTGGAAACAAAGTTTCACCTTCAGAAATGATTGATTGAGCGATTGATAGCTTTATATTTTATTCTCTTGGCTGAAGTACAAGACATACTGTACAGAGTGAGAGCATTAAGCTTAGAAGTGTTTTTAAAGGTCAGCCCACAGATCCTTGGAGAAAAGCAAGTTTCTCTAAATGGTTGTATTATTATATTCTAATAAACTAGAGATGAGCTTTTTCCCCCTAGAAAATAATTAACGGTAAATGTATAGGTTTAACTTCAATGCACTTCAGATTTGACAGGCGCACCATTCTTCACCATGAACCTCTGGTTCTGAGTCTCTGCAGGTCTTTTTCCAGTTAGTGCTGGACAGGACAGTAAATGAAGTTCTAACTGTAACTTAGAAGTTTCTGAGTTTCAATCAACAGTGAGAACAAAAAAAAAAAAAGTAGAGACATTGGGTTTCCAAAATTCTCCAAAGAAATCTGAAGAGTTCATTTATTTATAGCCTACATGAATGAATATAGGCACACCATGCATATATCTAAACGTTTTTAAAATTATCTATGCGTTTTTAAAATTATATGTGAAATGTTAAAAGAAGCCCTCCCATAACGTTTTTTATTCTCTAAATTTATGTATATGTGTATGTAGTGCGGTATGTGTTCATATATTCACCTACCACAGTCTTTTCCAGTATCCAGCGACATTCTGCGTCTCTTCTCAGTGATATCACCTCTCTTACGACTCTCCGGATCACTCTATGCTGTATGTATGAGCTGGAAGTCTCTTTCTAAGTCTATGGAGCCATTTTCAGATGCTCCCTAGGTTTACATTGTAAAAGCCACTTCTGAGAGCACAGTATGACCCATAGTCTGAAATATGGGGACATACTGTAACTTAGATGAGAAGCAGGACTGCGCAGCAGGAAGTGAGATTATTATTATTATTTATTTATATAGCACTATTGATTCCATGGTGCTGTACGTGAGAAGGGGTTATATACAAATTACAGATATCACTTACAGTAAACAAACTAACAATGACAGACTGATACAGAGGGGCGAGGACCCTGCCCGCATTAATACACACACTACACTACATACACATATATACACAGATAGGCCTCACTCAGATGTCTGATTTTCTCGGACAAGTCTTATCTGTGGTTTTCACGGATAACCCTCCTACCCAAGTCTATGGGGCATTCACGGATGATACTCAGACCACACCCTGATCAGACTCTGATCAAACGTTAATCAAAGTCTGATCAAAATAGTCGGCCCATTTTTCTGACGTGAGAATGAGGCCTTAGTAAATAAAAAACTTCAAAAGAGGGCTGGCAGGTTCGTTGTCATTCTGTAAACTCTGCAGTAGTATTACAAATAGTATATAAAAAGTATTCTTACATTTATGAGAAAATGATGCATAAAACAAGGCAAGTTTGTGTAAAACCATCAAAAGTAGTAATGTTATTACACCCACAAAAAGACAAGTGGGCAAAAAGAAAAAATGCTCTTACAATCAGTATTTATTGATTTTGATTTAGATATTTATTTTATTCATTAACTTTTAATTTGTTAATTGATAAAAATAAACCATTGACAAATTCATTTTGAAAGCATTTAAACTAGAATGCATTTCCATGGTTCTGTATAATTATATGTACATATACACTGTGTTAGGAGTCGAGTTTCCTCTGCTGCACAGGGGGAATCTCGATCCGTGTCTGCTGCGGTCTCCCATTCTGCATCGGCCGCAGTGGGCTCTGCTCAGCGGAGGCGTCGCTCCCAGCGTCTCGCTGGAGCTGATTCTGTGCAAAGGGTTACTACTGCCTTTTCTGGCTCTCCCATTGTACCCTGCACTGATCTGCGGCGAGCAGGCTTCTCTGGGACTAAGTCCTTATTTTCACACACTGAGCATGCCCAGGGCAAGATCTCTCAGTGGAGGTCTAGGGTCACACGCTCAGGTACTGCAGCGACTCTCATTGGTCCTTCTCATGGAAGGTCCTGCAGGTACTAGGACTAGTTCTGCTTTGCGCACTGAGCATGCCCAGGGCAGGATCTCTCAGTGGAGGTCTGTGGTCACGTGCTCAGGTGCTGCAGCAATTCCATTGGTCCTTCTTTCACAGGTCCTGAATGTGCTGCAGCTATTTAAGGTTCGCATGGCCGCACGGCCATGCGCTAGTATTGTCTTTATATTATGTGTGTGTGTAGATGGATGTATGTCGAAGGATGAAAGCTCCTAAATATCCCATTCCTAGTGTTGTTGTCTGTTGGTGGATGGTGGTAGCTATCTAGCGCCCGACTAGCTATCAGCACGTAACACACATTACAGCGTCCAGTTGCTGTGTCCGCCAGTACGGCGCCGTGCGCTTTCTCTGCGCTTTCCTGACCCAAGCCTGGGTGGTTAGTAGCGTCTGTCGGTGCGGCACCGCACGCACTCTCGTGCCTTTGTATATTATTATTTCTGTTTCTCTGACACCCCAGTTGCGGTGTCGAGCGCATGAGGTCTTTGAACTCAAATCCTCAGTCTTGGGATTGAGATTAGAGACTCCTTGCTTGCGCGGTACCGCGGTCCTGTGACGCAACAGGGTTCGCTTCCAGCATACAGGGTGAAGTTAACCCATGAGTGTATTTTTATAGTACCGCCGTATAGTCCGTCTCTACTAGCAGCAGGGTTTTTACCTGCACGGTGGACCTCGGACTGCGAACGCACCTAATTCCATAACATCTTAGTCTTGGTGCGTTCCGCCAGTCCTTAACACACTGCTCAAAAAAATAAAGGGAACTCTTAAACAACAGAGTATAACTCCAAGTTAGTCAAACTTCTGTGAAATCAAACTGTCCACTTAGGTAGCAACACTGTTTGACAATCAATTTCACATGCTGTTGTGCAAATGGAATAAACAACAGATGGAAATTATTGGCAATTACCAAGACACACTCAATAAAGGAGTGGTTCTGCAGATGGGGCCTGTTTCTGGCTGATGTTTTGGTCACTTTTGAATGTTGGTTGTGCTTTCACACTCGTGGTAGTATGCGACGAACTCTACAACCCACACAAGTGGCTC
Organism: Ranitomeya imitator; assembly: GCF_032444005.1. NCBI lineage: Eukaryota > Metazoa > Chordata > Amphibia > Anura > Dendrobatidae > Ranitomeya > Ranitomeya imitator. Next base: position 178,338,096 of record NC_091284.1, read on the forward strand.
AGGTATTGCATCTCATCCAGGATGGCACATCGATGGCAAGAAGGTTTGCTGGGTCTGTGAGCGTAGTGTCCAGAGGCTGGAGGCACTACCAGGAGACAGGCAAGTACACCAGGAGAAATGGAGAGGGCCGTAGGAGGGCAACAACCCAGAAGCAGGACCGCTACCTCAGCCTTTGTGCAAGGAGGAACAGGAGGAGCACTGCCAGAACCCTGAAAAATGACCTCCAGCAGGCCACAAATGTGCATCTGTCTGCACAAATGGTTAGAAACCGACTCCATGAGGATGGTCTGAGTGCCCAACGTCCACAGATGGGGGTTGTGGTCACAGCCCAAAACCGTGCAGGACGATTGGCATTTGCCACGCAACACCAGGATTGGCAAATTCGCCACTGGCGCCCTGTGCTCTTCACAGATGAAAGCCTGACTGCCATTAGGTACCGAGATGAGATCCTCAGACCCCTTGTGAGACCATATGCTGGTGCGGTTGGCCCTGGGTTGCTCCTAATGCAGGACAATGCCAGACCTCATGCGGAGTGTGTCAGCAGTTCCTGCAAGATGAAGTCATTGAAGCTATGAACTGGCCCGCCCGTTCCCCAGACCTGAATCCGATTGAACACATCTGGGACATCATGTCTCACACCATCCACCAACGTCACGTTGCACCACAGACTGTCCAGGAGTTGGCAGATGCTTTAGTCCAGGTCTGGGAGGAGATCCCTCAGGAGACCATCCGCCGCCTCATCAGGAGCATACCCAGGCATTGTAGGGAGGTCATACAGGCACATGGAGGCAACACACACAACTGAACATCATTTCCTTGTCTTGAGGCATTTCCAATGAAGTTGGATCAGCCTGTAGTTGGATTTTCCACTTTGAGTTTGAGTATCATTCCAAATCCAGACCTCCATGGGATATTCATTTTGATTTACATTGATCATTTTTATGTTTTATTGTTCTCAACACATTCCACTATGTAATTAATAAAGATTTGCAACTGAAATATTTCATCCAGTAATATCTAGGATGTGGTATTTTAGTGTTCCCTTTATTTTTTTGGGCAGTGTATAAATATATATACTCCTCATCATTAAAATTGTAACATCAAGAAAGAAAAGTTGTCGATTTATGAAAATCACAGGATATATAGACATGTTAGTATTGATATGTAAAAGATGAATAAATCGAAACAAAATTTTCAAAACATCTTGATGTATTCATTATAGAATGTGTGCACAACAAGTAGAAATACTCGCACTTACACACATTGCTATTAAGGGTCTTAATGGTTGTTTGGGGAAAAGTTCAGTTAGGCTGAAAGAACTTTGCATGGAAATTATCAAGATCCGCCGCTGGCAGCTCCCTTTGCAATTACTGACCAATGACATCCTAGATGTGCTCCATGGGAGACAAGTCCAAGGATGTTGCAGGACATCACATTTAACATTTAATGTTTGTTAATGAAATATTACAAAAATAGTCATGAATCAGTATAATAAAATCAGAGATGAAGACTCAGTCAAAGCAAGAGTGGGACGTGGTCTACACAGATGAGGAGAGGGGAGGGTCAGCATGGGTAGACATAACAAAATACATATACTGATGGCTGTTTACAATCAGTACAGAAGCTAGCTCTGATCAAGCAAATAGCCGTCAATAATAGTGAGCCAGCGTGACGATCATAAGGCACGTTACAAGTTTAAATTACAACATCCTGCTTTCCCATTGTTCCCTGTATTTGGACCACGTATCCGTATCTACAACCTCTGGGTGGTCCAAATAGAACTCCAAAATTGCTAACTCTGTGTAAGTGTACTGAGAAGAGTTGATGCTGCTTTAAAGCTGAAGGGTGGTCTGTAAAATATTGACCAGTCATCAAAGCAAAAGGTGGCTACTTTGAAGAACCTAAAATATAAGACATAATTTCAGTTGTTTCACACTTTTTTGTTAAGTATATAATTCCACATGTGTTAATTCATAGTTTTGATGTTTTCAGTGTGAATGTACAATTTTCATAGTCATGAAAATATAGAAAAATCTTTAAATGAGAAGGTGTGTCCAAACTTTTGGTCTGTACTGTATAAGAGTTATATTTTTGAAAGCATTCATACTGTATCAATTTTCCACATCTTCCACATCAATGGTGAAATATAGATGAAATTAAATATATTGCATATAAATTATTGCATGTTAACTAGAACGAGGACACATGAGCATAAGATGACAAATAAAAATATGTAATAGTCATTATGAATAATTGTAAGGATGAACAAAAATAAAACGTAAAGTGTTTGAAATATGAGCTGAAAAGTAAAGTGATTGAGTATGAAGATAAATCCGTAATGGTACTCTTCGTCATGGTGTGTAATAAATGAACATAGAATGTATTATTATTTTCTGCCCCAAGCCTTGATAACAAACTTATTATTTTGATTTTGTTCATTTTGTATTTTCTTGCTTACATTTTCAGGATATCTTTGTTCTGCTTTCTTACATAAGCTTAATAGCATCCCACATTACGTAATAGATGAAGTTGTTGGGGATTTCCATTGAGTGAAATAGTAATGTACATTGAGTCAATAAGCCAATTACATATAACAAAGTGTGCTACCTTGGACCCAAGGATGATTCTATATTTGCTTTATCATGAAGTGTTTTCAGTTATATGGGCCTAATAACTCCTTTTTCTGACTTTTTAAGGGAAAAACCTATGCATTTCATGGATCCTTTCCTCCAGCATGGAACCCTTTGGTCATTTTGGATTATAATAATCTATGGAGAACAATTGATGAATGGGGAAAAGAGGTAAAGATCCTGCCAAATTTATGTTTGATATAGTATATAAAGCATACAATATATGAAGTGAACATATGAGGGTTTTCTGGTCACAAATGTTTTTAAAGCATTATAAAGCCTATGAGAAATGAAGAAATTTCATAATTTATTTTTTCACTGAAAGTTAATCAAAGAAATTCCCCAAAATGAAATATCTAACCAATTTACAGCTCAGGAACAGAGCGGACTTTTAACCGAAAATAAATTGTGAACAATTCAGTGATTTAAATATTAATAGTCTTACTATGTTAAAGTGTAACCTTTACTTGGAATCCATTAAAAATTAACGAAAAATTGAGGATTGAAAAATCAAATAAATCTATATATAGTTTTGGGATAACATAAAAATTTCCCAACTCTGTCAAAAATATCGGTAAAATAAACCTATCTCCTCTCAAAATAATATCACAGGTTAGTAGTGTGCTCATGGATTAGGCAAAGTTGCAGATGTAATGATGTCTATTTAAATACTGAACATTGCCCAGTTTTGTTATGTAATAGTGATTTAAACATTGCAGCTAGAGCTAATTGAGGTTGATAATAAAGTAACCAGTGTAAACCAACAATGTATATAGCTACTAAAGCAATCTATAAAATAGAATATTTCTGTAATAATTAGGATGTTATCCATAAACTAAATAGATTAGTGAGAGGAGAAAAAAAACTGTGATTACACTTTGAGCCTGACTTCACTGGAGAAGGTGTTCCTAGGAGAAGCAGTTGTGTGTTCCATTAACCCCTTTCTGACATCGGACGTACTATCCCGTCGAGGTGGGGTGGGCCCCTATGACCACGGACGGGATAGTACGTCCAGCGCGATCGGCGGCGCTCACGGGGGGAGCGCGGCTGATCGCGGCCGGGTGTCAGCTGCTTATCGCAGCTGACATCCGGCACTATGTACCAGGAGCTGTCACGGACCGCCCCCGGAACATTAACACCCGGCACACCGCGATCAAAGATGATTGCGATGTGCCGGCGGTACAGGTAAGCACCGCGCAGGGAGGGGGCTCCCTGCGGGCTTCCCTGAGCCCCCTGCAGCAACGCGATGTGATCGCGTTGCTGCGAGGGTCTTACCTCCCTCCCTCCCTGCTCCAGGCCCGGATCCAAGATGGCCGCGGATCCGGGTCCTGCAGGGAGGGAGGTGGCTTCACAGAGCCTGCTCAGAGCAGGCACTGTGAAGGCTGCACTGCTCTAAGTCAGATCAGTGATCTGACAGAGTGCTGTGCACACTGTCAGATCACCGATCTGTGATGTCCCCCCCTGGGAAAAAGTAAAAAAGTAAAAAAAAAAATTTCCAAATGTGTAAAAAAAAAAATTTAAAAAAATATTCCTAAATAATGAAAAAAAAAAAATATTATTCCCATAAATACATTTCTTTATCTAAATAAATAAAAAAAAACAATAAAAGTGCACACATTTAGTATCGCCGCATCCGTAACGACCCAACCTATAAAACTGTCCCACTAGTTAACCCCTTCAGTAAACACCGTAAGAAAAAAAAAAACGAGGCAAAAAACAACGCTTTATTATCATACCGCCGAACAAAAAGTGGAATAACACGCGATCAAAAAGACAGATATAAATAACCATGGTACCGCTGAAAACGTCATCTTGTCCCGCAAAAAACGAGCCGCCATACAGCGTCATCAGCAAAAAAATAAAAAAGTTATAGTCCTGAGAATAAAGCGATGCAAAAATAATTATTTTTTCTATAAAATAGTTTTTATCGTATAAAAGCGCCAAAACATAAAAAAATGATATAAATGAGGTGTCGCTGTAATCGTACTGACCCTAAGAATAAAACTGCTTTATCAATTTTACCAAACGCGGAACGGTATAAACGCCTCCCCCAAAAGAAATTCATGAAAAAATCGGAATAAAAAGCGATCAAAAAATGTCACATGCCCGAAAATGTTACCAATAAAAACGTCAACTCGTCCCGCAAAAAACAAGACCTCACATGACTCTGTGGACCAAAATATGGAAAAATTATAGCTCTCAAAATGTGGTAATGCAAAAAATATTTTTTGCAATAAAAAGCGTCTTTCAGCGTGTGACGGCTGCCAATCATAAAAATCCGCTAAAAAACCCGCTATAAAAGTAAATTAAACCCCCCTTCATCACCCCCTTAGTTAGGGAAAAATTAAAAAAAATGTATTTATTTCCATTTTCCCATTAGGGCTAGGGTTAGGGCTAGGGTTAGGGCTAGGGTTAGGGCTAGGGTTAGGGCTAGGGCTAGGGTTAGTGCTAGGGTAAGGGTTAGGGCTAGGGTTAGGGCTAGGGCTACAGTTTGGGTTGGGGCTAAAGTTACAGTTAGGGTTTAGATTACATTTACAGTAGGGAATAGGGTTGGGATTAGGGTTAGGGGTGTGTCAGGGTTAAAGGTGAGGTTAGGGTTACCGTTGGAATTAGGGTTAGGGGTGTGTTTGGATTATGGTTTCAGTTATAATTGGGGGGTTTCCACTGTTTAGGCACATCAGGGGCTCTCGAAACGCGACATGGCGTCCGATCTCAATTCCAGCCAATTCTGCGTTGAAAAAGTAAAACAGTGCTTCTTACCTTCCGAGCTCTCCCGTGTGCCCAAACAGGGGTTTACCCCAACATATGGGGAATCAGCGTACTCAGGACAAATAGGACAACAACTTTTGGGGTCCAATTTCTCCTGTTACCCTTGGGAAAATACAAAACTGGGGGCTAAAAAATAATTTTTGTGGGAAAAAAAAAAGATTTTTTATTTTTACGGCTCTGCGTTATAAACTGTAGTGAAACACTTGGGGGTTCAAAGCTCTCACAACACATCTAGATGAGTTCCTTAGGGGGTCTAGTTTCCAAAATGGTGTCACTTGTGGGGGGTTTCTACTGTTTAGGTACATTAGGGGCTCTGCAAATGCAATGTGACACCTGCAGACCATTCCATCTAAGTCTGCATTCCAAATGGAGCTCCTTCCCTTCCGAGCCCTCCCATGCGCCCAAACAGTGGTTCCCCCCCACATATGGGGTATCAGCGCACTCAGGACAAATTGGACAACAAATTTTGGGGTTCAATTTCTCCTGTTACCCTCGGGAAAATACAAAACTGGGGGCTAAAAAATAATTTTTGTGGGAAAACATTTTTGTTTTATTTTTACGGCTCTCCTTTATAAATTTCTGTGAAGCCCTTGGTGGGACAAAGCGCTCACCACACATCTAGATAAGTTCTGCCATGATTCCAATGGCAGGGAATCACAAAAGGACAAGCACCAACGAGCTCTAGGGTGATGGAACCTGAGCTGACCGCGACCCTAAACCTGAACACACAAATAACAATAGCCGGGGAACGTGCCTACGTTGATCCTAGACGTCTCGCACCAGCCGAAGATCTAACTTCCCCTATTAGAAGAAACACAGACCTCTCTTGCCTCCAGAGAAATACCCCACAGAAATAGCAGCCCCCCACATATAATGACGGTGAAATGAGAGGAAGGCACATACACAGTATGAAAACAGATTCAACAAAATGAGGCCCGCTAAAACTAGATAGCAGAGGATACAAAAGTAAACTGCGCGGTCAGCAAAAAACCCTTCAAAAAACCATCTTGTAATTACTTGAACTCATGTTCCAACTCATGGAACATGAGGAGCAATTACAGCCCACTAAAGCAACCAGCAGCAAAGAGACAATTATATGCAAGCTAGACAAGACAAAAATAAAGCAAAACGTGGAACAAGAAAATCAAAACTTAGCTTGTCCTGAAGATTACTGAAGCCAGAAGCTGAGGTAACAAAACACTCTGATAACCTTGATAGCCGGCGGGGAAATGACAAGAAAGCCCGGTTAAATAGGAAACTCCCAAATCCTAATAGAACAGGTGGGCACCAGAGACAGCAGAACACAAATCACCCAGTACCATCAGTAACCACCAGAGGGAGCCCAAAAACAGAACTCACAACAGTACCCCTCAAGGAGGTCACCGAACCCTCACGAGAACCACCAGGGCGACCAGGATGAGCCCTATGAAAAGCGCGGACCAAATCATCAGCATGAACATCAGAGGCAACCACCCAAGAATTATCCTCCTGACCATAACCCTTCCACTTGACCAAATATTGGAGTTTCCGTCTGGAAACACGAGAATCCAAGATCTTCTCCACAACATACTCCAATTCTCCCTCCACCAGCACCGGAGCAGGAGGCTCAAGCGAAGGAACAACAGGTACCTCATACCTCCGCAACAACGACCGATGGAACACATTATGAATAGCAAACGATGCCGGGAGATCCAAACGAAACGACACAGGGTTAAGAATTTCCAAGATCCTATAAGGACCGATGAACCGAGGCTTGAACTTAGGAGAAGAGACCTTCATAGGAACAAAACGAGAAGACAACCACACCAAGTCCCCAACACGAAGTCGAGGACCCACGCGGCGACGGCGATTAGCAAACTGCTGAGCCTTCTCCTGGGACAACTTCAAATTGTCCACCACATGACTCCAAATCCGATGCAACCCATCCACCACCATGTCCACTCCAGGATAATCAGAAGGCTCCACCTGACCAGAGGAAAAACGAGGATGAAACCCCGAATTACAAAAGAAAGGAGAAACCAAGGTAGCAGAACTAGCCCGATTATTAAGGGCAAACTCGGCCAGCGGCAAAAAGGTAACCCAGTCATCCTGATCAGCAGAAACAAAACACCTCAAATAAGTTTCCAAGGTCTGATTAGTTCGCTCCGTCTGGCCATTCGTCTGAGGATGGAATGCAGACGAAAAGGACAAATCAATGCCCATCTTAGCACAGAACGTCCGCCAAAATCTAGACACAAACTGGGATCCCCTGTCAGAAACGATGTTCTCCGGAATCCCATGCAAACGAACCACGTTCTGGAAAAACAGAGGGACCAACTCAGAGGAGGAAGGCAACTTAGGCAAGGGTACAAGGTGAACCATTTTAGAAAAGCGGTCACACACAACCCAGATGACAGACATTTTTTGAGAGACAGGGAGATCCGAAATAAAGTCCATGGAAATGTGCGTCCAAGGCCTCTTCGGGATAGGCAAAGGTGACAACAATCCACTGGCTCGAGAACAGCAAGGCTTAGCCCGAGCACAAACCTCACAAGACTGCACAAAAGAACGCACATCCCTCGACAAGGAAGGCCACCAAAAAGACCTGGCCACCAAGTCTCTAGTACCAAATATTCCAGGATGACCTGCCAACGCAGAAGAATGGACCTCGGAGATGACTCTACTGGTCCAACTATCCGGAACAAACAGTCTCTCAGGCGGACAACGATCAGGTTTACCCGCCTGAAACTCCTGCAAAGCACGTCGCAAGTCTGGGAAGACGGCCGACAAAATCACCCCATCCCTAAGGATACCAGTGGGCTCAGAATTTCCAGGGGAGTCAGGCACAAAACTCCTAGAAAGAGCATCCGCCTTCACATTCTTTGAACCTGGCAGGTATGAAACCACAAAATTGAAACGAGAGAAAAACAGTGACCAACGAGCCTGTCTAGGATTCAGACGCCTGGCAGACTCAAGGTAAATCAGATTTTTGTGATCAGTCAAGACCACCACACGATGTCTAGCACCCTCCAGCCAATGACGCCACTCCTCAAATGCCCACTTCATGGCCAAAAGTTCCCGATTACCCACATCATAATTCCGCTCAGCGGGCGAAAATTTTCTAGAAAAGAACGCACATGGCTTCATCACCGAGCAATCGGAGCTTCTCTGTGACAAAACCGCCCCCGCTCCAATCTCGGAAGCATCAACCTCAACTTGGAAAGGAAGCGAAACATCAGGTTGACGCAACACAGGAGCAGAAGAAAACCGGCGTTTAAGTTCCCGAAAAGCCTCCACAGCCACAGGAGACCAATCAGCAACATTAGCACCCTTCTTAGTCAAATCCGTCAAAGGCTTAACAACACTAGAAAAATTAGTTATAAAACGACGATAGAAATTAGCAAAGCCTAAAAACTTCTGCAGACTCTTAAGAGATGCAGGCTGCGTCCAGTCACAAATAGCCCGAACCTTGACGGGATCCATCTCAATAGTAGAAGGGGAAAAAATATACCCCAAGAAAGAAATCTTCTGGACTCCAAAGAGACACTTTGAGCCCTTTACAAACAAGGAATTAGCCCGCAGGACCTGAAACACCTTCCTGACCTGCTGAACATGAGACTCCCAGTCATCAGAAAAAAACAAAATATCATCCAAATACACAATCATAAATTTATCCAGATATTCACGGAAAATATTGTGCATAAAGGACTGGAAGACTGAAGGAGCATTAGAAAGTCCGAAAGGCATTACCAAATACTCAAAATGGCCCTCAGGCGTATTAAATGCGGTTTTCCACTCATCACCTTGCTTTATTCGTATAAGATTATACGCACCCCGAAGATCAATCTTAGTGAACCATTTAGCCCCCTTAATGCGAGCAAACAAATCAGTCAACAAAGGCAAAGGATACTGATATTTTACGGTAATCTTATTCAAAAGACGATAATCTATACAAGGCCTCAAGGACCCATCTTTTTTGGCCACGAAAAAAAAACCTGCTCCCAAAGGGGACGAAGATGGACGGATATGTCCCTTTTCCAAGGACTCCTTAACATAATCCCACATATCAGTATGCTCTGGCACTGACAGATTGAACAAACGACCTTTAGGAAATTTACTACCAGGAATTAAATCTATAGCACAATCGCAATCCCTGTGAGGAGGAAGCGAACTGAGCTTAGGCTCCTCAAAAACATCCCGATAATCAGACAAAAATACAGGAACCTCAGAAGGAGTAGATGAAGCGATAGAAATCGGAGGTGCATCATCATGAACCCCCTGACATCCCCAGCTTAACACAGACATTGTTTTCCAGTCAAGGACTGGATTATGAGTTTGTAACCATGGCAGACCAAGTACTAGAACATCATGTAAATTATACAATACCAGGAAGCGAATCACCTCCTGATGAACGGGAGTCATACGCATGGTCACTTGTGTCCAGTACTGAGGTTTATTCATAGCTAAAGGTGTAGAGTCAATTCCCTTCAAAGGAATAGGGACTTCCAGAGGCTCAAGACTAAACCCACATCGCTTGGCAAATGACCAATCCATAAGACTCAGGGCAGCGCCTGAATCTACATAGGCATCGACGGAAATGGATGATAATGAGCAAATCAGAGTCACAGACAGAATGAACTTAGACTGTAACGTACTAATGGCAACAGACTTATCAACCTTTTTTGTGCGTTTAGAGCATGCTGATATAACATGAGCTGAATCACCACAATAAAAGCACAACCCATTTTTCCGCCTATAGTTTTGCCGTTCACTTCTAGACTGAACCACAATAAAAGCACAACCCATTTTTCCGCCTATAGTTTTGCCGTTCACTTCTAGACTGAACTCTATCACATTGCATTGTCTCAAGTGCCTGTTCAGAAGACACCGCCAAATGGTGCACAGGTTTGCGCTCCCGTAAACGCCGATCAATCTGAATAGCCATAGTCATAGACTCATTCAGACCCGTAGGCGCAGGGAACCCCACCATAACATCTTTAATGGCCTCAGAAAGGCCATCTCTGAACTTTGCAGCCAAGTGTTGAGGGGTTGCAATCCCTATCGTTGGGGCCTTCCTTTTCCTGTTTCACCGTCTCCCTTTGCGCTGCTCGCCGAGCATCTTCTTGTACTGGCGTGACATCAATTCAACCCAAGGGTTTAAATCGTCAATTGTCCTTTACATCATTTATTGATACCTAATATTGATTGAGGTAGAGTTTCCCTTTATCTGTAATCATAGTAAAATAATTCTGTTCATGGCTATCATAAGTGTTTATGGCTAGAAAAAGGACATAAGTGGCTAAAATGTTGCTTTTTTATCCTGTATATACTGTGACATAATAAAAGTAACTTTTTGGAGGAAAACATCTAGTGCATTGGATTTTTTGGATGAAGAACTGTAAGCTGCAAGGGTTTGCTCAATTTTTTTTCCAACAACAATATCCATACCGGTACAATTGCCTGTGGATAATAAGTGATGTAGGCAAGAAAATTAAAAATTATTTTTTATTACAATAAATAAAAACATAAACAATAAACAGGGCTAAAAAACCTCCATGAGGAGGGACAAGTAATACAGGTACAATGATGCGGTGAGATATGGGTTGTATCTAAACTGGCAGCCGATTATTACCCCTACTTTATATGTCTATATCATGGGGTGACATGTCATAAATGGTTAATAACCCATAGAGGGAACAAGCAGATATAATTATAAGTACCGGTATATAATATATTATATTCAAGATCTATCTACCAGGTCTCCTATTCAATAAAGATCAGCGTCATATCCCGATGTATAAGTAGAGGTTTAACAGTGGAAAGCCGTCATTATCCTATATAGTCAAAGTTGATGGGCAACCAGGCCATTAGACCTGGAGGCTTACCCTATCACAAACATGCACGGCCTATTTCTGCAGCGTCGGCACCCCTAACTGCACACGCCCCCGGAAGATGCGAGCAGCGAAACGGCGCTCGTCGGGCGGGAGGGAAGGACACAGGACACGGTTTTGCGGTAAGCACCCTGGCTATATTAGGCTCTCATTATCGGCACTGGCATCTGCTGTATTGCACTGGTTGCCCATCAACTTTGACTATATAGGATAATGACGGCCTTCCACTGTTAAACCTCTACTTATATATCGGGATATGACGTTGATCTTTATTGAATAGGAGACCTGGTAGATAGATCTTGAATATAATATATTATATACTTATAATTATATCTGCTTGTTCCCTCTATGGGTTATTAACCATTTGTGAGATGTCACCCCATGATTTAGACATATAAAGTAGGGGTAATAATTGGCTGCCAGTTTAGATACAACCCATAGCTCACCGCATCATTGTACCTATATTACTGGTCCCTCCTCATGGAGGTTTTTTAGCTCTGTTTATTGTTTAGGTTTTAATTTATTGTAATAAAAAATTAATTTTTAATTTTCTTGCCTACATCACTTATTATCCGCGGGCAATTGTACCGGTATGGATATTGTGGTTGAATCTCTTGGGAGTGTTTATTTGGCAAATTATTCTCTTATGGACATTTAGTATTACTCAATTTTTTTTGTTAGCAAAATAATATTGGTAAGAATAAGATTACTACCATTGACAAATATATGCATATTAAAAATACAAATACCGTAAGTTAAAAGTTAGATTATAGTTTTAAGAAAAGTTTTTATTTTTCAGTTAATGATAGTGGGCTACTGACAATTTGGTAATAAAATCTGGTAAATTTACAAAGATTGGTTTGCAACTCTGTTTAAAAAATAGGACTAGGAAATGTTGTCTCCTTAATATGCACTGCTACGAATTTGTATAGCAGCACTGCAGGGTTCAGGGGCATTTGCATGCAAAACAAGCAATTGGTAATCAAATGTTAACAATATCCAGAAATATACCATAACTCTTATCCCGCCTCTAAATGGAATGTTTTTCTAACCCATGTGATTTTTCTTTTCTTATTCAGATTCCAGTTGACGCCCCTTGGAAAGCACCACATGCAAACGAATGGGACAAGATGACAATGAAGGAGTTTATAGATAAAGTTTGTTGGACAAAGTAATATTTATGTGTTCTGTGTATTGTAAGGCAATAGTTATTTTTGAAAAAATTGTAGAACTTAGAATTTGCCATCAGTTCAATAAACTGGGGCTGTATTTGTGATCAATTAGAAGTTATATTTTATGGAAGCTTTGATATGCCTAGGTATTTACACCCAAAGAGGCAAACAACACAGCGTTTTACAATTCCTGCAAGAGCTTATAGTCTGCAGCGGAGATCCAGAAGTGTGGATCCGAATGTCTGATAGGTGGTGGGACAATCCACCCATTACACATTTATGACATATCCCATTGGTGTATAATAAATGTAAAAACGCCGTTAAATTAAATTGATGTACACCTAAATTCTGATCTCCCACTATAATTGGATAAGCAAAAAGCACTAGGACTAAGTAGGGTTAAGCAGGATCAGATTTCATAAATAAAATATAACTTTTAATATTCCAGATTAAAATATGGGTAGCCAATACCGCGCAATGACATATATAGACATTAATGTGATAAAATGAACCAGCGCTCAATAAAAGGTTTCTTGCGTTAGAATCTGACCTTACATCCAAGTCTTGGTGATGCCAGGTCACATGACGCTGGGATCAATTTTTATAGGGTAATGAGTGTTTTCCATAACAACCCTTTGTCCCATACTTAAAAGTATGGTGGTTCCCACATTACCTATATATCTACCGACATGTCTCCCTTTCCATCCATTATTCCATCTGGTCAGTATCACAAAATTAAATGGCTGCTCCAGGTAAGCATTTGATCCATGTTCTGCACAGCCTGCTGTCAGCATTCTGCCACATAAAGGGGCTGTGATATCATTATAGCACCCCATAATTGTCCTTTTTGAAACTTAGGAGGGTTCCTATTACCCAGGACCCTTCATAATATACCGTGTATACTCAAGTATAAGCCGACCCGAGTATAAGTCGAGGTACCTAATTTTACTTCAAAAAACGGGAAAACTTATTGACTCGAGTATACGCCAAGGGGGGAGATGCAGCACTTGCTGGGTCCACAAATCTCCCCTCTCCCTGAGTGTCTCTTCTCTCTCCGGCAGTCCGGGAGTCTTTCAAGGGGGTGTTTCTTTCCCACTTCTTAAAAGCAGCAGCGGCGAATCAGCACCATCCTGTCAAGTATGGAGTCCCGGAGGTAGCGGCGTGTCGGTAATGTATGGAATAGCAGTCGTGGAGGCAAACGGTAACCCTACAGCAGGTGGAGGTAGTGGGTGGTCTGTATTTTCGCTGCGCACACTTCACTTCCAGTCCCACTCATTATGGCTTATGAATATTCGTGACATCACTGGAAGTGAAGCGTGTGGCACTGAAAATACAGGCTGCCTTAAGACTACTGCTTGCGAGTTATTGGCTACCCATATTTTAATCTTGAATATTAAAAGTTATATTTTATCTATGGTACCGCTCCTACTATAATTGATCAGTTTTACACTTTATTATAAAATGTACGAAGAGTGCTCAATAAGTTATCTACCTCAGGGTGACTTGTTGAAGCATTTTGAGAGGAAATGCGCCGTGAAGTGGAGACCATGATTTAGGAAGATACTTGGGTCAAAGTCAGTACTAAACATGTCGCCAGCAGTTTAAACAATCGAACTTAGACATGCTTAGAGAAAATCCAGGAGACTTCTATTCACAAATTATTACGGGTGATGAAACATGGGTCCACCACAATGATCCTGAGACCAAACGAGAGTCCATACAATGGAAACCTAATGAGTCACCAGCTCCAAAGAAATTTTGTGTTGAAAGATCATGGCAACAGTTTTTTGGGTTACGGAAGATATTTTATTACTAAATTGTATGCCACACAATACAACAATTACTGTAGACACCTATGCTTCAGCAATGAAGGCATTACGTGAGGCAATCAGAGAGAAATACTGAGGGAAGATGTCGGCGGGTATGTTGCTTCTTCACGACCATGTGCCAGCTCTTGCAAGCCTTGTAAATCGCAAGCTGCTATCAGGGAATGAAGCTTAACAATACAACCTACAGTCCAGAACTGGATGTCAGTGATTACTTTCTTTTTCGGAACCTGAAGAAATTTCTGTGTGGGCAACAGTTTCCTGATGATAATGGAGTCAAATAGGCGGTGACAGGGTTCATGCAGCATCAAGATATCGCCTTCTATTTTGAAGTCAAGTGGGATTACATTGAAAAGTAGAAAGTTCAGTTTTCCCAGAAAATGTTATTATTTTATTTTCATATTCAGGTAGATAAATTATTGAACACACTTTATATTGTTGTGTTTCTTGCCTGGACAATGATATTTGAGCCTTCACATCTACAGATAAAGAATGTTTTATGTGTAAAATTAAACAGATTTCCATATATTTTAACAGGGCAGCTAAAAGGTTCGCACAGCTTTTTGTGAATGTGAATGTTACTTCTGAAACGCAGCACGTTTCTCTGCTATGGTTCCTCTGGTATGTGAAACTTTGTGGTGGAACAGAACGAATGTTTTCAGTGGAAAATGGAGGCCAGGTAATTTATGTTTCATTGCTCAAAAATAAAGTACTGTGATACAAGTGACTGGAGAAACCATGTCATAGTTTAAATGGAAGCTGGTCCGTATCTCTAAGTGGATCTAGCTTTCCCCCTTCATTGCCAGAGAAATCATGTCTAGCCATATAAAGGAAACATTGCATTACATGTTACCTTTAAAATGAAAGACAAACTATGTATTACAGGGATGGACTAGTCCAGTCTACCTGAACAGGAGCTTCTTTTTTAGAGCAGCTCTCCTTGCTAGCTATCTCATCAATATTCCTTAAAGAGTATCTGTCGCAGGTTTTTTATATTTATTCTGAGAGCAGCAAATATACGGCAAGAGAGCCTGATTCCAGGCATGTGTCTCACTAGGCTGTATGCTGTAGTTTCAATACAGTCAGTGTTTTATCAGCATGCGATTATCACTGCCTGACTAGGTCTCAAGTGCAGGGCAGTCCAGCTAATTTGTGTAACCTCGCCACCACCACTGATTGGCAGCTTGAAGACAAAGCACAGTATACACAGAAAGTTGCCAATCAGTGGTGTGGTCGGGGTTAGAGGGCTCAACATTGTAACAAGGTATGGTAGCAGGACTCCTTAACACTTTGGTTGAAAGACATTTGGGCTTTTTTGCGCACTTTAATGTTCTGTCTGTTATGTGTGTTTAGTTCTTTTTTATCTTTTTTATTGGTACGATAGCCATTTAAAAAAAAAAACTATAAGTAAAAGTTAAGTTTTCCCTTAGCAATATTTGCTATATACTCTGTATAACCCTGCCACACCTATTGGCAGCTTTCTGTGTAAACTGAACGTAGGCAGAAAACTGAAAATCAGTGGTGGTACGGAGTTAGGTAAAGCAGTAGGTTTACTAATCATTAGGTGATAAGCTCCTGTTGATAAAAGTTATTTTATTAAAAACTACACTAAGAGTAAGTTCACACTAGGCGTTTTTCAGCGTTTATTTTTTTTCTGCAGCAAAACCTGATATCTTGGCAAGAAAGAAGCTGCAGAAAAAAAGCCTGTTTTTATGCATTTTTGTGCGTTTTTTGCTGCGGTTTTGGCATGCCAGATTTGTCTCTTGTGCATGCTGAAATTAGTGTTGGAAAAAAAAAGTGATTCCATATAATCAGGTTTTGGCAAAAAAATCACAGCAAAACCTGATACCTGCATTTTTGGTGTTTTTTTTTCACCACCCATTCTAGTCATAGATGAAAAATGCTGAAAGAAGTGACATGCTCTATTGTCCAAAAAAACATGCAAAGCACAAAATACTGATGACAAAAAAACAATGTGTGTGTATGAGATTTCTGAAATCTCATAGGCTTTGCTTGTTTTGTATAAAGCAACTGAAAATTAGCATAAAAAAGTATAAAAAATGCAGCTAAAATGCCCAGTGTGAACCTAGCCTAAGTAGTCCAGTAAGTGATATATCACTAGAATTCTGATTTCTGTTTCTACATTATTCTGTGTTCAGATTACATAGCAAAAACTTGTAACATGTTCCCTTTAAGTGTAGTGGGTGGAATAATGCCTCCTTTGAGTTACTAAAGGAAATATGTCAGCAGATTTTTGCTACTTCACCTGTTAGCAGCGTAATTTAGTAAAAGATACCCTGATTCCAGCAATGTAGCACTTAGTTTACTTGGTGCAGCAGTTGTGACAAAATCAGAGTTCTTAAGCAGGGCTCAGAAAGCTAATCCTGCCCACACCACTGAGTCACAGCTTTTTATGCTCATTGTATAGTGACAGTGAGCTGCTTATCAGAGGAAGACACGTGGTTGGACCACTCCGCCCTTGGTAGCCAGTCTGGGCAGTGATTAGTTCCTTTATGATAAATCCTTTATTGTCTGAAAACAGCACAGCCTAATAAGTGACACACCTGTGAAGTCTGTGTCTCAGCTGCTAGATGATGCTGTACTCCGCTTACATAGCAAAAAAAGTTGACAGATTCCCATTAACATTCTTGTCGCCTCTTGCCATCTGTTGATGGATAGTTGATGTAAATCTGACTTCAGGCACTGGCCAGGAGATAATTAGTTTGCATAGTGCAACCGTCCCATTCTTTTGCACTTTAATTTGCCCTCCTGTTGGCGCAGGCGTCAGCATTCTGCTTGCATAGTAGAACTCTAAAGGAGGGCAAGTTAGCCTGCAAAAGCGAGGTGACCGCTATACTGTGCAGACACGCGGTTGTGGATTTTTCAAGATTCAGGCAATGGATTGATGATATAAAAATACCTATATAGAGATACCTTCACTGGTCTACATGTGCATATTATGGGTTTAGGAGCAAATTAACTGACAGATTTTTATTAAGCGCCATTTATTCCATGGCGCTTTCCATGCGAGGAGGGGTATACATATTAAAAAAACAAGTACAATAATTTTAACCAATAAAAGTCACAACTGGTACATAAGGAGAGAGGACCCTGTCCGATAGTTGGGTGAGGATACAGTAGGTGAGGGTAGAGCTGGTCGTGCAGCAGTTTGGTCGATCGGTGGTTACTGCAGGTTGTAGTCTTGCCCCTTTAATGAGCTGAAGGCAGAATGTTTTTGCTAAAAAAGGCCTCCATGCTGGTAATTATTTAGAGCATCTCCCTCCATGTGAACCTCATACTTAGATCCAAAAACATTAAGAAGTATGTTATTAATAGTGTTAGACATGCAGTAAGCTTCGGCCGTTGATATTTGCCAGCTGCCAGCTTAGCTTTGAAAGGTAATTTTGTGAGGAGATTGCAGGTACGTAGCATGCAGTAACGGACTGTACACAGACCAAGGGTGATAGGGGTTTATTATACAGCAGAGACTCCACACAGGGAGAGAACGGAGGGATAATATTGCCTAATACAGCAAATGTCTAATAGGGATAACTTAAAGAACAAGGATAAGTAAAGCAGAAAATTCTATTAAATATAACTTATCACTCAGACACCAGTCATGGTCGGACTCCTGTCTGTGACTGGGGCCTCTTAGATTGCGTTGCAGTGGGAGTCTGTCACAGTCCTGAGGAAGATGGGGTAGTATCTCCTGACGTTGGCGGTGTCCTCTCATGGTCCTGGCGATGGCGGCGTCTCCTCGGGATCCTGACGAGGGTCTTGGGTCCAGCAGATAAGGTGGTGAAAAGGGAAACGTCCTTATCCTCAGCGATGAGTGCCCCAACACTATGGAGGCCTGCAGCACTTCCCAAACACAGTTTACAACGGGCAGCCCGGTTCGCCTTGCCGTTTCGATGTGTGCCTAAGTACCGTTCATAGACCTTGTGTCTCACGGTCAGTGCTGTCAGCGGGGACGGCTGTGGCAGCGGTCTCAGCGAGGGCAGTGATGTCAGCGGGGACAGCGGTGTCTGAGCGGTACCCAGTCGGTAGTCTCCTGTCAAAGCGCTTTGCCTTCCCAGGCTCTGCTCTACTCTGCCCAGTCGCCTCACAGCTGATTGTACCTCACACCCGTCTCGTGCGCTCGATGTTCCCGCCCAAACTGTTTGAATCCTCATGCACAAACGTCCTCTCAGATTGACCACGCCACCTTCTCTCGAGTACAGGGAGCGGTCCCGCACTTTATGCTTTCCCACCTGTAGTTTAGGTGACTGCCCTGACGGTTTTGGACCTGTTATGGAGGAGACATGCCTAGTTGATTTCTTCCCCTTACATTTTCATGACCTATTGTCCGAATTAAGTTTTTATGTCAATTTTAGCATGTTGTATTTTTAAACATTTTGTTAGTTTAACAAAAATAATCTGGAATATTGCAGTTCATTGAGGATAACGAGAGACTGACATTTCCTGCAGAGATCACTGCTAGGCGATCATCTTCATTACATTCAGGATTTGAGTAAAAAATACCACCCCTGTTTTAAAAGTTTTTTTTTTTACAGATAATACAGCGTCCTGCCTCTAACTGCACCATTGCCCATTGAAAACAATTAGTTATTTTTGACTTTAGGGTTGCCAATTGTCCAGAAATTCCTGGAAGGTCAATCAAAATGAGACACTTATTTCGTCCTGTATCTATAAAAAAATGATATGCCAATGATTTCTTTGATACAGGTTATTGTAATTATTTGTTAATGAAGTATAATGGGCAGTATGTTTTTGGTTTCTTTTTTTATCTTGGTCTCTCTTTCTGTTATTTTGTCTTTTTTTTATTAGGAGAGGAAGTTTGTCGGAGGTGCTGGGCAGGTTAGTGAGAAGCTAATGGAGCTTCTGAAGGATCGAGTTAAATTACAGAGCCCAGTGGTCAGGCTTGATCAGACTGGGGAAACTGTCATTGTGGAAACCTTAAACCATGAAGTCTATCATGTAAGTAAATTGTTTTTTCTAGTTTAGTGATTTACAAGATCTGGTTCTTTTAGTAGATAACTCAATCTCTTAATAAAGTTGACCCCATTGTGACCATTGCTGTCACTGGTATTCTCCTCTCTGAATACTTGCCTAAAAGTTTGTAAAAGAGATTTATTTTCACTATTGATTACTTCATATCGCTTTCTAATATAATTGACACTTCAACTCATCATTTTTCAAGCTTTCGCTGAATTTTGGCATTAAACAGGCATGACTATCCAAACATAAGTCCCACATCATCAGGTAGAGGGCAGGAAGACATCCAGCAAATGCAATGGGAAAGACTATTTATAAGACTCTTAGTGCTCGAAACGCATAGGCAGGGCCATATTTAGAGTTTATGCTGCCCTAGGCACTTTTCGTGCTGCCTCCCCCATTGGTGAGTATGACTAATGCAGACATTGTCGGCAGTGACTTAGGCTACTTTCATATCAGCGATTGAAATCTCCACTTCAGCAGCCTCCCATCTCCTCACCTCAGCAGCCTTCCCTCTCCTCACCTCAGCAGCCTCCCCTCTCCTCACCTCAGCAGCCTCCCATCTCCTCACCTCAGCAGCCTCCCATCTCCTCACCTCAGCAGCCTCCCATCTCCTCACTTCAGCAACATCCCATCTCCTCACCTCAGCAGCCTCCCATCTCCTCACCTCATCAGCCTCCCATCTCCTCATCTCAGCAGCCTCCCGTCTCCTCACCTCAGCAGCCTCCCATCTCCTCACTTCAGCAACCTCCCATCTCCTCACCTCAGCAGCCTCCCCTCTCCTCACCTCAGCAGCCTCCCCTCTCCTCACCTCAGTAACCTCCCATCTCCTTACGTCAGCAGCCTCCCATCTCCTCACCTCAGCAGCCTCCCCTCAGTAACTTCCAATCTCCTCACTTCAGCAGCCTCCCATCTCCTCACCTCAGCAGCCTCCCCTCAGTAACCTCCCATCTCCTTACTTCAGCAGCCTCCCATCTCCTCACCTCAGCAGCCCCCTCTCAGTAACCTCCATCTCCTCACCTCAGCAGCCTCCCATTTCCTCACCTCATCAGCCTCCCATCTCCTCATCTCAGCAGCCTCCCCTCTCCTCACCTCAGCAGCTTCCCATCTCCTCACTTCAGCAACCTCCTATCTCCTCACTTCAGCAGCCTCCCCTCTCCTCACCTCAGTAACCTCCCATCTCCTTACTTCAGCAGCCTCCCCTCTCCTCACCTCAGCAGCCTCCCCTCAGTAACCTCCCATCTCCTTACTTCAGCAGCCTCCCATCTCCTCACCTCAGCAGCCTCCCCTCAGTAACCTCACATCTCCTCACTTCAGTAGCCTCCCCTCTCCTCACTCACATCAGATTTCCATCTCCTCACTCACCTCACTCACCTCTGCAGCCTCCTCCGAGTCCTCACACACTGCCCGGCTCCTCTACCTGCTTGTTGCCGACGTGACATGCTGCTTTGCTCCGGAATGAAGAAGAGTGAGCAGCGTGTCACATGACCGGCGTCAGGACCATGATGCACTTGGGCCTGCTGCTGCTTAAAGGTACAGCACTGATTTCTGGTGCTGGATGAAACTACAGTGTTATGTGTCTGGCTTGCAGCAGCCATGAACTATTGCACCTGGGGCCCGACCAACTGTAGCAAGGGACGAGGGCCTGGGCTGCCAGCGCATCAGGGCCCCCTTTTTGCTACTGTTCATCGGGCCCAATACATTAGTAAGGACAGTAATGCCCTGATGGCGGCCCTGCCCGCAGCAGCTGAAAGACTGAGGTGGGTGGGCAGGCCGACCCCGAACTAAAAAAACGCAACAAAAAAAACCTTGCTCAGGTGCCGCCCCCTCACGTCCTGGCACCCTGGGTGTGTGCCCTCGAGTGCCTAGTGACAAATACGGCCCTGTTTATAGGCATATTATGTTTGTCTTTATCTTTTTCCCTCTTAATTTTTTAATACCGTATATACTCGAGTATAAGCCGACCCGAGTATAAGCCGACCCCCCTAATTTTGCCACAAAAAACTGGGAAAACTTATTGACTCGAGTATAAACCTAGGATGGAAATGCAGCATTTACCGGTGAATTTCAAAAATAAAAATAGATCATTCTTGCCCCATAGCTGTGCCATATAGTGCTCTGCACCGTTCATATTTCCCCATAGCTGTGCCATATAGTGCTCTGCACCGTTCATTATTGCCCCATAGCTGCCATATAGTGCTCTGCACCGTTCATTATTGCCCCATAGCTGTGCCATATAGTGCTCTGCACCGTTCATTATTGCCCCATAGCT
The DNA here is from genome assembly GCF_032444005.1 of Ranitomeya imitator. Lineage (NCBI taxonomy): Eukaryota > Metazoa > Chordata > Amphibia > Anura > Dendrobatidae > Ranitomeya > Ranitomeya imitator. The sequence goes on from NC_091284.1 coordinate 178,359,630, forward strand.
GTGCCATATAGTGCTCTGCACTGTTCATTATTGCCCCATAGCTGTGCCCCATATAGTGCTCTGCACCGTTCATACTGCCCCATAGCTGTGCCATATAGTGCTCTGCACCGTTCATTATTGCCCCATAGCTCTGCCACATAGTGCTCTGCACCGTTCATATTTCCCCATAGCTCTGCCATATAGTGCTCTGCACCGTTCATATTTCCCCATAGCTCTGCCCCATATAGTGCTCTGCACCGTTCATATTTCCCCATAGAGCTCCACATATATCTGTGCCATATAGTGCTCTGCACCTTTCATATTGTCCCATAGCTGTGCCCCATATAGTGCTCTGCACTGTTCATATTGTCCCATATCTGTGCCCCATATAGTGCTCTGCACCGTTCATATTTCCCCATAGAGCTCCACATATATCTGTGCCATTGCTGCTGCTGCTGCAATAAAAAATAAAAAAAACACATACTCACCTCTCTTGCTTGCAGCTCCCGGCGTCCGGTCCCGGCGTCTCTCTGCTCTGACTGATCAGGCAGAGGGCGGCGCACACACTATATGCGTCATCGCGCCCTCTGACCTGCACAGTCAGAGCGAAGAGACGCGAAGACGGAGCGGCGCCGGGAAGATGAAGCGGCGCCCGGCGGCTGGAACGCGGACAGGTGAATATTACATACTTACCTGGTCCCGGCGTCCGGCTCCTTCTCCCGGACAGCTGGTCTTCGGTGCCGCAGCCTCTTCCTCTATCAGCGGTCACCGGCACCGCTGATTACAGAAATGAATATGTGGCTCCACCCCTATGGGAGGTGGAGCCGCTTATTCATTTCTCTAATGAGCGGTCCCACGTGACTGCTGAAGAGGGGAAGAGCTGCAGCACAGAAGACCGTGGGACGGCAGGGGGAGCGCCAGGATCGCTGGAAGCAAGTAAGTATGCCTCAGCGCCCTCACCCGTCGACCCTGCCACCCACCTTGACTCGAGTATAAGCCAAGAGGGGCACTTACAGCCCAAAAATTTGGGCTGAACATCTCGGCTTATACTCGAGTATATACGGTAGTTACTAATAATGTTTTTACAGTTCTCCTTATTACGGTTGCTGGATGTCTTCCTGCCTTCTACCTGAGGATTTTAATTCGGAAGCCGGTCCTTGGTCTTCGTCCGAGCACCGCACACTTATTAGATTGAACAATACCTGGGCAGGGTGAGCTGGTGTGATATTTTTTCGTTGCCTTTGTTTACTTAAAGTGGTGTTCCCATCTCCAAGATCCCTTCCCAATATGTAGTAGGTGTAATAATAATATTAGCAAATACCTTCAATTAGAAATGTAGTATAGTTCTTCTGATTCGCTATGTCTTTTTCCTCATGTGCCGGCATTGCAGGAACCTTAGGTATCCATGGTTATGAACACTAGCAACTAGCTAACTAACTGTCACTATATCAGTGGTCGTCAGCATGGATACCTAAGGTCCTGCAATGCCTACACAGGAAGATAGAGACATAGTGAATCAGAAGAACTATACTACATTTCTAATTGGAGGTATTTATTATTACACCTACTACATATTGAGATAGGATCTTGGAGATGGGAATACCCTTTTAAGTCCCCCATACAATTTAACTCTTTTGCCCGATTCTCCCATATACAGGAGTGTTCGCACTGCGGAGTGCTCCTGTCTTCTTTATGAACCGTTGCCAGACTTCTCTGATGGTGACCATATCTCTTGAAGAGCATAAAAAATAATCTGAAATAGGACATACCAGGGATTCAGCAGCCGTTAGTCTAATGTGTATGGGGGTCTTGTTATAGAGTGCCATGTTACACCGCTCCCCGTGAGCTGTATGCCACAGTGACACAAATCTCATTGATAATTGCACTGCTGTCCGCTAGAAATTGTGTGAGTAATAGCGATCAATGTACTGGTTCTATTTTTCAGGCACGGTATGTTATAAGTGCTATACCACCAGTTTTAACTACAAAGATTCATTTTAGCCCTGATTTGCCACCTATTAGAAATCAGTTAATTCAGAGGCTTCCAATGGGATCCGTAATAAAGACCATGATGTATTACAAAGAAGCATTTTGGAGAAAGCTAGGTAAACACATATTATAATTATTATACCAATATTTGTTTCACTGTATACGATTTTGAACAAAAGAGAGCTCTCAAAAAATATATATTGATCATTATTAATATGAATATCTATTAGGCATGATGGTAATCATGCTCCTCCAGTAAAATTTAGGCTGCCATAAGCAAAGCCAAGGTGTGTCTATTATTGATTTACTGTTTTGTTTGTCCATTATGTTTTATACGGACTCACTGCTTTTGTAGTGGTTGGTGTTATAGTCATTTTAATCAATTAATCTCCCGTGGTTGGGGGAGGGGGGTTTATCATTCCTTTTTTGACCCCTTAAAATATGTTGATGTGTATCTTGGCTCCCTGTAGGAGGGATTAGGACAAGATACGTACAGTAGGACCAGGATGGCACCTGTAGGTCATTGGGTATATGTCTAGTGGTCTACGCAACCCTGTGCCATACAGTAGATGGGTCTCCCATAATATGAGTGCACCAATAACAGCCAGGATAGAGCTATTCCATGGCTATAAAACCCGAGACTAAGCAACAGAGCCCATACAGCTATGGCTGTCACTTTATTGGACAAAAAGACAAGAGAGCATGCAGCTACATGATACCGGGGAAATATGGGGCTGACAAACTGCGGCTTTTGGACCACAAGACTAGGACAGAGGCTTGTGATTCAGTTCACGTCTTCTGGACTATTGTCCAGCTGCTTAGAAATTGCAGAATTTATTGAAAAAGATTGATAAAAATCAAATCAATGCATGACAGCACAGCTGTGCTGCCCATCCAAATACCATGGGTTGATTTCTATAATGGTTTTTCCATAAATTCTGCAATTTCTAAGAAGCTGAATTTTTTTCTGCATCTTATCTACATTTGGTCTTACGGATTTCGTGCTTCTACACGCCTAGAGCCAGGGTGAGCTGTTTTTTTCTTATTTTTTATTCTGGACTATAATATTGCTTTATGTATTTTGAAGTGTTTCCTGTTTTGTTTCGATCTTCAAAAATAATAAACCCGATTTGTGGCTGTTACCATTATAGTGGTTGTCTGATTTCATAGAAAAATGGCCCGCAGGCTGGGTCTGTTTCACAGTAACTGTGCTCGCTAGCGCCATCTATCCACTGCCCCCTCTGATCTTTGCTTATAGGGATATAGCATTCTGGTCCCATCTCCAGCATGTGACCTCTGCAGCCAATAACTGAGCTCAGTTACCTTGTACCATCGCCGCTGAGTCTAGTGATTGGCTGCAGCTGCCACATGTTTTACATGTGATGTTACCAATGCAGCCACGCAAATAAGGACTGGTGGAGGGCAATGGAGATGCAGCACTGGAACCATAGGGCCTTTAGGCCACAATCACACGTTCATTATTCGGTCAGTATTTTACCTCAGTATGTGTAAGCCAAAGCAAGGAGTGGGTGATAGAAACACGTCACCACTTCTGTATTTATTATCATTTTCCTCTCATTGTTCCACTCCTGGTTTTGCCTTACAAATACTAATGTAAAATACTGACCAAATACTGAATGTGAGAAGGAAGATCTAGAAGGTAAGTAGTCTTTTTTAATATTAACCCCTTCACTACCTTTGACGTATATGTACGTCAAGGTAGTGTCTCTGTGTTTTTTGTGGGCTTGCACACTGAGCTGACATCTTTTCCTGCACTTGATGTTTGATTTAATCAGCCATCAAGTGCCTTTAACAGCTATTAACCAGTTAAATCCCTTTGTCATTCATTGGCAGCGGGATTTAGCACGCGACTGCTGGAAGCGCGTCTCAAGTCCCACCCATCGACACCCCTGTCTTGTAATCTTGGGGAGCTGGTGGGTTGTCATGACAGCTGGAGGTCTGCAGAAGACCCCTGTGCCTGCTATTATGATTCTCCTGTTAATGCCGGCCAATGAGCGAGGAGATCATGATTTCTGCTATACATAGAAGGGCTGATGCATGTATAGCACAGGCGATCGGACGATCGCAGCTTTAGGTCTCCTAAAGGTACAATTAAATAAAGTTAAAAAAAGTTTTAAAAAATTTGAAAAGAATAAAAAAAACACAAGTTTAAATCACCCCCCTTTTTCCTCATTGAAAATAAATCAACTAAACAAAAATACACATTTTTGCTATCACTGCTTTCAGAAATGTCCGATCTATCAAAATATAAATTAATCCAATCGGTAAACGGCATAATGAGAAAAAAACAAAGCTCCAGAATTATGGTTTTGTATGGTGGTGTTCAAAAGTACAAAAAAAAAACAAGCCCTAATTGTGACTGTATGGCCAGAAGAATAAAAAACGTATGGCTCTTGGAAGAAGGGGAGGAGAAAGCCAAAACGCTAGATCTTTGGATAATGAAGGGGATAAAGCAGATTCAGACTGTGGACCTTATTTCAATTACACTGGACAACACCTTTAATCATTGCCCACTTCATGAGAATAAAGATAACTTTTTTCATACCACCTCAAAGCTTTGTGAAATTTTGTTGAGGCATTTACTAAATCATACACAAGAAATAACTGCAGCACCTGTATCCTACTGATGGAATTGGAATGTTTCAAGTCTTTTTCGTTTAGAAGTGATTTGGGAAAAGCAATAAAGTAAATTAAGCTGTAACTTTATTAAAGGGAATCTGTCAACTGTTAATATGGGCATACATGTTATAGAGTGCTGTGATGAGTGATGCCTGTGTGTCTCATATCAGATGTCTTATTGTGGAGAAATCCTCTTTTATCTCTTTATGTCAATGACCTCTTCCAGGCTCTGGGGAGAATGCTGCCTGGAAGAGAACTTTGCCTCCACAGATTATTTTACATGAAGGGGAGTTACCAGTGTGATGTGTGATGGCCGCTCTCTGCTCTCCTGATCTCACTGCAGAGCTGTGTGTGATTATACCTGGCACATCTAGAGGTTACTCTCAACTTCAGCTTTCATCTCACAGGCAGGCAATTGCAATATTGTTACAATATAAATACAGCAGAGCTCAGACAGCTGCAAAAAATGTCTTTGGAAGAAAACAAATTTAATTTCTCCTTTTCCGTGTTAGTTACTTGTCGCACACTGGCACGTCCCCCTTATATTTAAAATAAGCTCTCTATGCAGAGTTATCTTCCAGGTAACGTCCTCCCCATAGCCTGGAAGAGGTAATTTATTTATTAGAAAAAAATGTTTTTCTCTGAAATAAGACATCAGATCGCAGATATCAAGGTATAATTTTATTCAGCTTCCTATGACCTGCATTCCATACAGTTGACTTATGAGGCTTGATGCTACAAACAGATTCCCTTTAATTAGTAAAGGAGTCTCTAGTGGTGGAGTTTCTTCTTTAGAACCAATCAGTAAGCTCAGTTGTCCATATATCTGTATGTTGTTTGCCAACAAATGCTCTATAGAATCTCTTTGAGAATATCAAGCCTTTACCTGTATCACTATTCCCACATATTACTGGGCTGAATAAACCCTTCTGTTTCAGGATGCTTACGCATTTCAAACTGTTACATATGACGAAGACTCTGAAGTAGCTAGTATTGCAGAAACAATATAGAAATAGCTATATGGTAACTGCAAATACGTTATTTTAAGTAGAACGTAACCATCTCCTTGCTTTTCTAAAGATTACTGTGGAGCTATGTTTATTGATGATGAAAACTCTCCAGTTGAGATCGCATTAGATGATACAAAGCCAGATGGTTCATCCCCAGCAATTATGGGGTAAGAAAAGTTTATTAATCCAACATGTTAGCTATAAAAAAGTGATATGTAAGGTGGCTAGAGATTGTTTTTGAAGACTTTGCAATTGGTGGCCTATTCTTTGCTACAAATGTATTTACCTGGCACAACTCCATGCATTTTGCAGTGACTGTGTCTGGATACTTTCATATATGCATACAGGATATGTCAGCACACTGCAATTAATGAGTATATTAATTCCACTATTGCTATAGGTAAACACGTGGTCAAAATTGTTGGTACCCCTCGTTTAATGACAGAAAAACCCACAATGGTCACAGAAATAACTTGAGTCCGACAAAAGTAATAATAAATAGAAAATCTATGACAATGAACAAATGAAAGTCAGACATTGCATTTCAACCATGCTTCCACAGAATTTAAAAAAAATTAAAACTCATGAAATAGGCCGGGACAGAAATGATGGTACCCCTGAAAATAATGTGACAAAAGGGACATATTAAATCAAGGTGTGTCCACTAATTAGCATCACATGTGTCTACAATCTTGGAATCAGTGAGTGGGCCTGTATATAGGGCTACAGATACTCACTGTGCTGTTTGGTTACATGATGTGTATCACACTCAACATGGACCAGAGGAAGCGAAGGAAAGAGTTGTCTCAGGAGATTAGAAAGAAAATGATAGCAAACATGTTAAAGGTAAATGTTATAAGACCATCTCCAGGCAGCTTGATGTTCCTGTGACTACAGTTGCACATATTATTCAGAAATTTAAGATCCATGGGACTGTAACCAACGTCCCTCGACTTGGCCGCAGGAGGAAAATTCATGATAGATCAAAGAGATGAATAATACGAATGGTAACAAAAGAGCCCAGAAAAACTTCTAAACAGATTAAAGGCGAACTTCAAGTTCAAGGAACATCAGTGTCAGATCGTACCATTCGTCATTGTCTGAGCCAAAGTGGACTTCATGGTTGACGACAAAGGAGGACACCATTGTTGAAGAAAAATCTAAAAAAAAAACAGACTGGAAATTGCCAAGCCACAAAGCTTCTGGGAGAATGTCCTATGGACAGATGAGACAAAAATGGAAATTTTTGGCAAGGCACATTAGCTCTATGTTCACAGACAGAAAAATTAAGCATATCATGAAAAGAACACATTCCCTACTGTGAAACATGAAGGAGGCTTTATGTTCTGGGGCTGCTTTGTTGCATCTGGCACTATCAAGGGATTCTAGAGAGAAATGTGCTGCCAAGTGTCAGAAAGCTAGGTCTCAGTTGCAGGTCACGGGTCTTGCAACAGGATAATGACCCAAAACACACAGCTAAAACCACCAAGAATGGCTAAGAGGAAAACATTGGACTATTCTGAAGTGGCCTTCTATGAACCCTGACCTTAATCCTATTGAGCATCTTTGGAAAGGGCTGAAACATGCCGTCTGGAAAAGGCAACCTTCAAACACAAGACAGCTGGAGCAGTTTGCTCTTGAGGATTGGGCCAAAATACCTGTCGAGAGGTGCAGAAGTCTCATTGACAGTTACAGAAATCATTTGATTGCGGTGATTGCCCCAAAAGGTTGTGCAACAAAATATTAAGTTAAGGATACCATCATTTTTGTCCAGGCCTATTTCATGAGTTTTAATTTTTTTAAATTCTGTGGAAGCATGGTTGAAAAGCAATGTCTGACTTTCATTTGTTCATTGTCATAGATCTTTTATTTATTATTACTTTTGTCAGATTCAAGTTATTTCTGTGACCATTGTGGGTTTTTCTGTCATTAAATGAGGGGTACCAACAGTTTTGACCACGTGTGTACTCCGTTAAAACTTGGGGACTTAGTTAACTTTTATTGAACAAAAAGCTTAAAAGCCAACTGCGCCAAGGTGTACCTCAATATGGATGGTCTCTAAATCTAATGACAACTCTCGATGTGCCAAGACAGGCCTTCAATGAAATGAAGAGGAGATAGGAACAAGGCTTAGCTTGTAATTAAACTTTTTTGGGAAAGATAGATGGATAAGGGTGCACATCCTGGGAAGAGGCCACACACCCCAATACAAACTACAAAAAAGGGGCGCACACCAATGGGACTATTAATGCAGTATGCTAGTGCACAAATATGCTGTAGCTAGTGATGAGCGAACATGCTCAGATAAGGTTTTATCAGGGCATGCTCGGGTGCTAACCAAGTGTTTTCGACGTGCTTGAAAAATATGTTCGAGTCTCTGCAGCTGCATGTCTAGCAGCTGTCTGACAGCCCCAACACAAGCAGGGATGGCCTAACAAATAGGCAATCCATGCATGTGATGCGGCTGTCGAACAGTCACTAGACATGTAGCCATGGTGACTCCAACATATTTTTCGAGCACGTCGAAGACACTCTGTTAGCACACGATTATGCTTTGATAACACCTTATCCGAGTACGTTCGCTCGTCATTAGCTGTTGCCAATATACATAAGCGCCCTTATTTGTTTTGTTTTTTTAGCTTGAATTAGGGTTGTTACCGCCTCCTGGGTTGTGCACCCCTATCCACCCATCTTTTCCCAAAAAGGTTTCATCACGAGCATGCCTGGATCTAGTCTCTTCCCCATTTTATTTGAGGACTGCCTGGATACATGGAGAGGTGAGTCATTAGAGTTAGGGGCCATCCACATTGAGGTCACCCTGTTCTGGTTGGGTGACATTTACTCTTTTTGATAAAAAAAAAATGTTAACTAGGTATCTCATGTTTTTTTCTTATGCTGTAAACTTAGGTAGTGTACATTAGATTAACTGTGTCTGAGCCTATAGATTTAATTGGGAACAGTCAGCTAACTAACGTGTATGGGGTTGTCCTGACTGTCACTTTACAATAGATGGTGAGGTGGAAACATTGCTTTGCTCTTACAGAAGATGAGTCTGGCTGTGAAGTATTACCCTCCCCCTTGAGAACAAGTGCATGCTCATCGAATTGAAGTCGGTGTGGAGTCAGAGTATCTAGTCCAGTTAAAAGATATCTAAGCTAAGTTAAAGCTGACAATTAAGGGCTGCAGCGCGCAGCTGTCAGCTTTACCTGCGCTTGTTATCAAAAATAGATTTGACCCCACATCATTTTTTTAATCTTTTTTTTTTTTTACACAGTGCGCCGGCGTATGACAGCCATGTCAATACTTCATATGGATGTAATGGGTCCGGAAGTACCCACACAGGAATAGCATTGATATAGCTTTTACAGGATTAGCTGCGTTACATCCTTTCAACAATCTTCGTTTGAGCTGCCGAACCAGAACAGTAACGCGGACTTCCGGGAGAAGTCCATGCATGGACGTTTGAGGTCCTGTACGGACCCCAAACTTTAACATTCAGGTTAGCCCATTGCTACTAGCTAGTCCAATGTCCCTGGCCGGATTCTCCCAGCTCCGCTGCAGTTCATTGACAGGCTTCTCACTGTGTACACACATGGGTGAAAACTGTATGGGTGGGTATGAGGCGATGGGTATGGGAAGAAACTGGCAAGGGTCATACAGGTCTAGTTAGTCTCTCCCTATAGTCCACGGCCAGCTCTTCAAGCTATAATTTCTTTGCTATGCTACAGTGCTGCAGAGTAAAATGTTCATGCTAACCAACAATTGGACAGCATATATCGGATGTCAGGTTTTCTTCAAAGCTCTAAAGCTGTATCTGGGATCTGTTTTTATTAGTCGTTATTGATTTCTGACAGCTGCTGCTCAATGTTATAAAATGTCTCATCATTTATTTATTTTTATTTATTTCAGTTTTATTTTATCAAGAAGATCATCTGCCCTTACAAATCTTACTAAGGAGGAGAGGTAAGGGGCTATTTATGATAATGAACAAAGCTACATGACTTCACTCAATGGTAATAAGGCAAAAATATTATATTCATTGAGTAAGCCTACATTAATGGGATAACATCAATAAATTAGTAACATAGTTGAATATCAGAAGGTAGTGCTTTAAATCAGACATCCCCAAAGGGGTGCCAACCTGGCTTTTTATTTTTTCTGGACAGTTTATGAAAAAATCCAGGGCAATATTTTTACAGACTCATTGGAAAACCAAAATAAATCATATCATAATTGTGATATGAACACATTATTATTTATTATTATAGCGCCATTTATTCCATGACGCTTTACATGTGAGGAGGGGTACACATAATAAAAAACAGGTACAATAATCTTGAACAATACAAGTCACAACTGGTACAGGAGGAGAGAGGACCCTGCCCGCGAGGGCTCACAATCTACAAGGGATGGGTGAGGATACAGTAGGTGAAGATAGAGCTGGTCGTGCAGTGGTTTGGTCGATCGGTGGTTACTGCAGGTTGTAGGCTTGCCGGAAGAGGTAGGTGTTCAGGTTCTTTTTGAAGGTTTCTATGGTAGGTGAGAGTCTGATATGTTGTGGTAGAGAGTTCCAGAGTAGGGGGATGCGCGAGAGAAATCTTGAATGCGATTGTGGGAAGAGGAGATAAGAGGGGAGTAGAGATCGAGATCTTGTGAGGATCGGAGGTTGCGTGCAGGAAAGTACCGGGAGACGAGGTCACAGATGTATGGAGGAGACAGGTTGTGGATGGCTTTGTATGTCATGGTTAGGCTTTTGTACTGGAGTCTCTGGGTAATGGGGAGCCAGTGAAGGGATTGACCGAGGGGAGAGGCTGGGGAATAGCGGGGGGACAGGTGGATTAGTCGGGCAGCAGAGTTTAGAATAGATTGGAGGGGTGCGAGAGTGTTCGAGGGGAGGCCACAGAGCAGGAGGTTACAGTAGTTGAGGTGGGAGATGATGAGGGCATGGACTAGGTTTTTTGCAGATTCTTGGTTTAGGAATGTACGGATCCGTGAAATTTTTTTGAGTTGAAGGCGGCAGGAAGTGGAAAGGGCTTGGTTATGCGGTTTGAAGGAGAGATCAGTGTCAAGGATAACCCCAAGACAGCGGGCTTGTGGGACTGGGGAGAGTGGGCAGCCGTTTACTGTAATGGATAGGTTCGTTGGGGGGGTCGCGTGAGATGGGGAAAGACAATGAATTCTGTTTTGTCCATGTTAAGTTTTAGAAATCTAGCAGAGAAGAAGAATGAAATAGCGGATAGACATTGAGGGATTCTGGTTAGTAGGGTGGTGATATCTGGTCCAGAGATGTAGATCTGTGTGTCATCAGCATAGAGGTGATACTGAAAACCATGAGATTCTATGAGCTGTCCCAGGCTACAAGTGTAAATGGAGAAGAGAAGGGGCCCTAGAACTGAACCTTGCGGGACTCCGACAGATAGGGGGCGAGGTGAGGAGGTGGTGTGTGAATGGGAGATGCTGAATGTTCGGTCAGTTAAGTATGACGAGATCCAGGATAGGGCCAAGTCTGTGATGCCAAGGGATGAGAGGGTTAGTAGTAATAGGGAATGGTCCACTGTGTCAAAGGCAGAGGACAGGTCCAGGAGGAGAAGGATAGAGAAGTGTCGCTTGCTCTTGACAGTTAATAGGTCATTGGTGACCTTAGTTAGGGCAGTTTCAGTGGAGTTCTGTGACTGGAAGCCTGATTGTAAACGGTCGAAAGGGGAGCAGGAAGATAGATGGGAGGACAGTTCAAGATGGACGTGTTGTTCCAGTAGTTTTGAGGCATAGGGGAGAAGTGATATAGGGTGATAGCTAGATACAGAGGATGGGTCAAGAGAAGGCTTTTTGAGGATAGGTGTGATTGAGGCATGTTTAAAGCTTGAGGGAAAAACACCAGTTGTTAGTGATAGGTTGAATAGATAGGTTAGAGTCGGGATGAAGACTGTGGCGAGGTTTGGGATGAAGTGGGAAGGGATTGGGTCAAGTGCACAGGTGGTGAGATGCGATCTTGAGAGTAGAGTGGAGAGTCGATCTTCTGTAATGGTGGAGAAGTTGGTTTTCGTTAATATAGCACCATTAATTCCATGGTGCTGTGCATGAGAAATGGGTTACGTACAGAGTTATAGATATTGTTTACAGTAAACAAATGTACAATGACAGACTGGTACAGAGGGGAGAGGACCCTGTCCCTGCGGACTTACATTCTATGGGATAATGGGGAAGAGAGAGAAGATCGGGGGTGCGGCAGCTCTGGTCGTGGTGAGGTGGCAGCTCTGGTGGTGGTGAGGCAGCAGCTCGGGTGGTGGTGAGGCAGCAGCTTGGGTGGTGGTAAGGCGGCAGCTCGGGTGGTAGTGAGGCGGCAGAATGGTTATTGCAGGCTGTAGGCTTTCCTGAAGAGATGGGTTTTCAGGTTCCGTCTGAAGGATCCGAGGGTGGTGGATAATCAGACGTGTTGAGGCGTGGAATTCCAGAGGATGGGGGAAATTCGGGAGAAATCTTGGAGGGCGGTTGTGTGAGGAAAGAATAAGTGTGGAGGAGAGTAGGAGGTCTTGAGAGAATCGGAGATTATGTGAGGGAAGATATTGGGAAATTAGTTCAGAGATATATGGAGGGGATAGGTTGTGGATGGCTTTGTAGATCAGTGTTAGTAGTTTGAACTCGATACGTTGGGGAATTGGGAGCCAGTGGAGAGATTCGCAGAGGGGAGAAGCAGGGGAGTAGCGAGGAGAGAGGTGGGTTAGCCGGGCAGCAGAGTTGAGAACAGACTGGAGCGATGCAAGAGAGTTAGCGGGGAGGCCGCAGAGGAGGGTGTTGCAGTAATCGAGGTGGGAGATGATGAGGGCATACACAAGAAATTTTTTGTAGATTGTGGGCTGAGGAACGGATTCTGGCAATATTTTTGAGTTGGAGGCGACAGGAGGTGGCAAGAGTTTGGACGTGCGGTTTGAAGGACACAGCAGAGTCGAGAGTTACCCTGAGGTAGCGGATTTCAGGTGCGGGAGAGAGCTTGATGCCGATTACCGTAATAGATAGATCAGGTAGGGGGGATACGCGAGATGGGGGAAAAATTGTGAGTTCGGTTTTGTCTACATTGAGTTTTAGGAAGTGAGAGGTGAAGGAGGATATGGCTGACAGACACTCCAAGATTCTGGACAGCAGAGAGGTGACATCTGGGCCAGAGAGGTAGATCTGAGTGTCGTCCGCATACAGGTTATACTGGAAGCCATGGGACTTTATGAGTTGTCCTAGGCCAAGGGTATAGATGGAAAAAAGTAGGGGCCCTAGGACAGAGCCTTGATGGACGCCAACAGAGAGAGGGCGGGATGAGGAGGTAGTGTGGGAGTGGGAAATGCTAAATTTGTGGTCGGAAAGGTATGAGGCAGTCCAGGACAGGGCAAGGTCTTTGATGCCAAGGGAAAAAGAATATGTAGCAGTAGGCAGTGGTCGACTGTGTCAAAGGCAGAGGACAGGTCAAGTAGGAGGAGGATGGAGAACTGTCTGTTAGCTTTGGCTGTGAGTAAGTCATTAACAATTTTTGTCAGGGCAGTTTTGGTGGAGTGGTGGGGGCAGAAGCCAGATTGGAGGTTGTCAAGGAGAGAGTTAGATGAGAGGTGGGAGGAAAATTGAGCATGGACATGCTGCTCAAGGAGTTTTGAAGCAAACGGGAGCAGTGATATGAGGCCTTAGCTGAGCATAGCAGTTGGGTCAAGGTTAGTTTTTTTGAGGATGGGTGTGATGGTGGCATGTTTGAAGGCCGAGGGGAGGGTACCAGAAGATAGCGATGGGTTGAAGAGATGGGTTAAGGCTGGAATAAGCGTGTTAGTGAGGTTTGGGAGCAGGTGGGAAGAAATGGGGTCAAGTGCACAGGTGGTGAGGTGTGATTTGGAAAGGAGGTGAGTAAGCTCTCCTTCAGTGATGTTGGAGAGGGAGGTTATTAGGGAAGGGCAGAGGTTTGGTATATGGAGTGGTTGGGGTGGTGGAACAGTAAAGGTTTGCCTTGTTTGGTCGATCTTGTTTTTGAAGTAGGTGGCAAAGTCCTCGGAAGAGATGAGAGGAGTTGGAGGTGGCAATGGTGGGCGGAGGAGAGAGTTAAATGTGCTGAACGGTTGTTCTTGGTTGTAGGATAATGAAGATACAAGGTTAGTGAAATAGGTCTGTTTAGCAGAGGTGAGGGCTAATTTGAAGGCAAGTGTAGCTTGTTTGAAAGCAGTGAAGTCATCTGGCAGGCGTGTTTTCTTCCACCGCCACTCCACAACCCTGGATGCTAGTCGAAGTTTTTAGGTGAGATTGTTATGCCAGGATTGTCTATTGATTTGTCGCACTTTGCCATGCATGAGAGGGGCGACTGAGTCTATGGCTGATGTGAGGGTGGTGTTATAGAAAGTGGTGGCGCTGTCCGTGTCGTGGAGTGAAGGTAAGGAGGACAGCGGTATAAGAGAGTCTGAGAGTCTGTGAATGTCTAGGTCTGTAAGGTTTCCGCAAGGATGTGGTAATAGCTGGACATGGAGGGTGGGTGAAGAGGACAAGGATGAGAAGGTTAGTAGATGGTGGTCAGATAGGGGGAAGGGAGAGGTTGTGAGATTAGATAAGGAACAGAGGCGGGTGAAGATGAGGTCTAGTGTATGTCCGTCTGTGTGGGTGGCTGTGGAGGACCACTGAGTGAGCCCAAAGGATGAAGTAAGGGCCACATGAGCTGCATTCACTGTGAACTATAAAATGATGATAATTATAGTCAAAATGTTTTTTCAGCTTCAAAGAAATCTCGGACGCGTTACATTTTTTTTACCGACTGTCCTGAAATTTATGGACGGCTGGTAAACCTGCTTCCCAAAGAAATCCTAAAGTTGAGAGACATCAATATAGTATATGACGATTACTTGGGGTGTTTTCACATTGCATCGTGGTTCCCCTTGAGGGCATACATCTGAGGGTCCGCCTTTTGTATGCATACACTACAGAAAAACGTACACGTCAGAGCACACGTTCGCTCTACTGACACCGTTGCAGTCTATGGCCCTGTCAGCCCATACATCCAGACACCATTTTGTGGGTGATTTCGGATGTATGCCCTGATGGGGACATACAACACAATATGAAAGCACCCTTACCCTTTACTCAGCATACTCAGAACTATGAGTACACTTTAATTTAGTGAAGAACTTTGCACATCCACATTTCTTGAAGATTAAAATTCTTTTGTTCCATTTTAATGTAATAAAAGAGTATCAAAACTTTTATTCACATGATTTACAAGAAAAACTGATGCTTTTCTGTTGTGTTAAAGGGAAACTGTCAGCTGTTTTTTACTAAGAAAACTGACAGCAACATAGTGTAGGGACAGAGAACCTAATTACAGCGATGTGTCACTTGCTGGACTGCATGTTGTCATTTTCATAAATTCACTGTTTTCTCATCAGCATATCTAGCAGTGCTCAGAATGCTGAGCGCAGTATAACCATCCCCACACCAGTGATTGGCAGCTTTTTGTGTGCACTGTACATTAACAGAAAGCTCCTAATCAGTGCTGTGGGTGAGGTTGCATACAGCAGTTGACTAGGAAGCACAAAACAACTAGTCCTGTAGTGATAATCTTCTGCTGATAAAACACTGATTTTATTGAAACAGCAACACAAAGCCCAGTAAGTGACACATTGTTGGAATCTAGGTTTTCCCACTACGTTATCCTGCTCTTAAGTGTCATAACAAAAAACTTGCTGACAGATTCCCTTTAACACCCTTACCAACTTTGTTTTTGTATCTGTTGAGCCAACTTTAACCCCTTCATGACCTTTGCTTTACTGGAACTTCAAAGGTCCCATCCTTACCTTTGATCAGAGCTCTGATGCTGAGCCCGCATCTTCACGGGTGATTTAATCAGCCATCAAGTGCCTTTAACAGCTGCGGGTTCAGCTGTTAACTTGCTAAATCCTTCTGTCAATCAATGACTTGACATGCGCCGGCCGGAACAGTGTCACAAATGCCACCCATCGGCGCCCCTGTCACATGATTGCTGGGCGCCAATGGTTTGCCATGACAGCCAGGGTTTTGCAGAAGACACCGTTTATGACATTGTAAAACACCTGTGAACGTCAGCTCATGGCCAGCGTTCATAGGAGATTGTGATTTTTGCTGAGGCAATGCTGTATATATCGTAGTCAATTGGAAGATCGCAGCTTCAAGTCTTCTAAGGAAACTATTAAAATCAATAAAACTTTAAAAAAAAAAAGTTTTTAAAGTATAAGAAAACAAAAACCACAAAAGTTCAAATCCTTTTGTCCTGTCGGAAATAAAACAATTAAAAAAAATAAAAATACACATATTTGGTATTGCCCCTTTCATAATGTCTGATCTATCAAAATATAAAAGCAATCCGGTTGGTAAATGGTGTAACAAGAAAAAGCATCAGAATGATAGAATTACGGGGTGTTTTTGGTCGCCGCAACATTGCAAATCATCGTATCTACCCCAAAATGGTATCAATATAAACGTCAGCTCATGCCGCAAAAAATAATCCCTTACCTAGATCCCCCCCCCCAAAAAAAATGCTACGAGTGTCGGAAAATGTTGATATAAGCAAAAAATGTTTTTCTTACAAATGTCATCTTTTCTCCCCACATAAATAAAAAAGAACCTATACATGCTTGGTATCTGCGTACTCATACTGACCTGTGGAATCATAATGAGAAGTCTGCTTTACCATATAGTGAACATGGTAAATAGAAAACCCAAAAAACAATTGTGGAATTGCTCTTTTTTTTGCAATTTCACCACATTTGGAATTTTTTTTCCCATTTTCCAGTACAGTTGACAGTAAAATCAATGGTGTCATTCAAAAGGTCAACTCATCCCGCAAAAAACAAGCTCTCATACATCAATATTGAGGGAAAAATAAAAATGTTATGGCTCTTTGAAGAAGGGGAGGAAAAAACAAAAGCACAAAATCAGAAAATTTCAAGGTCATGAAGGGATTAAAAGGAAGCTGTGATCAGATCTTTCTATGTAATCAGAGTTCAGCATGATGTAGGGACAGAGACCCTAATTTCTGCAGTTTGTAAGTTACTGGGCTGTATCAGCCGGAGATTCTGAGAGGACTAGTAAGCCTGGAGCAATGTAGTCCTTGATATGCATTAGCTCCATCTGTCCTTGCTGTGCACTGCTGACTGTCAGATTTCTGGCTATGCACAGTGTACATATAAAGCTGCCTATCAGTGGTATAGGTGGGGTTATACAGAGTTCAGCATTTAGGGACCAGGTAGATCTGCAGCAGGTTAAAGGGAACCTGTCACCTGAATTTGGCGGGACTGGTTTTGGGTCACATGCAGGGCCGGCTCCAGGTTTTTGAGGGCCCCGGGCGAAAGAGTCTCAGTGGGCCCCCCCTTTAACACATACCACAATTCATGATTGCATATAACACAGCCATGTAGTATATAACACAGCCCACGTAGTATATAACACAGTCACGTAGTATATAGCACAGCCCACATAGTATATAACAGCCCATATAGTGTAAAGCACAGCCACATAGTATATAACACGGCCCATGTAGTATATAGCATAGCCCACGTAGCATATAACAACCGATATAGTATATAACACAGCCACATAGTATATAACACGGACCATGTAGTATATAGAACAGCCCTGCAGTATATAGCACAGCCCACGTAGCATATAACAGCCCATATAGTATATAGCACAGCCCATGTAGTATATAACACGTCCCATGTAGTATGTAGCACAGACATGTAGTATACAGCACAGCCCCCCTTCCCTCAAGAATGGCCCCATAGTCCAGTATTCACTGTTATAGTTACAAAAAAAAAACACTTCTCACCTCACAACGTGCCCGGCTGCTCCCTGCTCCGGTCTCGGCGGCTGCTGCTGCACTGCCTGACACACAGCGAGTGCGCAATGATGTCATCGCGCACCAGCAGCGGCAGTGTCAGAGGCAGAGCGGGGAATGATGGGAGAGGGAGCATCAGGTGACGCTCTCTCTCCTCCATCATTTGCTTTGAACTTTACCGGCAGACGCCGGTATAGTTCAATGCAGCAACGGGGGAGTTGGCGCTGGCGACAGGCGGGCCCCCCTGCCTCACAGAGGCCCCTTAGCGGCTGCGTGATGTGCCGCTACCTGAGGGCCCCTGGGGAAGCGGGGGCTCTAGGCAGCTGCCTGCCCCTAACTTCGGACCTGAATGGGCCCCCCTGTCTCGCCAGGGCCCCGGCACTTGCCCAGGTACGCCGGGTGCTGACGCCGGCCCTGGTCACATGGGCAGAGTTTTCGGGTGTTTGATTCACCCTTTCCTTACCCGCTGGCTGCATGCTGGCTGCAATATTGGATTGAAGTTCATTCTCTGTCCTCCGTAGTACACGCCTGCGCAAAGCAATCTTGTCTTGCGCAGGCGTGTACTACTGAGGACAGAGAATGAACTTCAATCCAATATTTTGGCCAGCATGCAGCCAGTGGGTAAGGAAAGGGTGAATCAAACACCTGAAAACTCCGCCCATATGACCCAAAACCAGTCACACCAAATTCAGGTGACAGGTTCCCTTTAAACAGTGATTTTATCAAAATTGCAGCAAGCAACCCAATAAGGAATACATGGCTGGAATGAGGGTCTCTAACACTACATTATCCTGCTCTCAGATGGGTCAGCAAAAACCTGATAAAAATCCCCTTTAAGCTATGGAAATTAATGTTTAAAGAAAAGACAAAGACACAAGATTTATGTTTCCTGATTTGATTGTCTGTTATATTTTCAAAATAAGATCTAGCGCATCAGTTTGTGAGAATATGAATGTATTTTAGCGCATTTTTTTCGAAAAATCAATTTTTATATGGAGGTTTCATTACAAACCATGGTAAATTCTTCACTTAAATGGTCTAAAAACTGAAAGGCATCTTCTAAGATTTGGGCCCTTATTTATCAAGCCTTGATGAAGAAGTGTGCTGGAGTCAGATGATTCCAGCTTAGAAGCATCAGATGAGTGGTATGTGCCTCTGTGTGCGCCTCGCCAAAAATCCTACTCCAGTCCCGGCTGGAGAAAAATGGTTCAGCAGCGGTTATCACGCCTCCTTCCTATCCAGCTCGCCCACTTTGTCAAAAATGGTGTGAGAACGCCGAGAGTCACAAAAGTTTACGCCAAAATGTTGCGACTTTTCAATGCTTTTAACTCCAGAATACCTGCCCTGGATGTGTTTCTTACATTTTCTTAGTTTTGATGTATTTGTTTTCCTGTACATAGAAAGAAAAGAATTTCTGAGTACTATGCCAAAGTAATAGGCACTGACAAAGCATTACATGTAAGTTATCTTTACTTGCTACAATATCATTGTATAATATTTCTGTTGCGATTCTTCTTCAAAGTGAATGTTTGATTTCCTAATAGGCTGAATCTCTGCATAGTTAATGTTTTATGTCAAATGCACCCAGCTGAGATAGTATAGCCGATGCCTGATACGTGCTGCCCGTGGATTGGGCAGCATGAATTACCTGACAGGAGGGAGGAGCTTTACACTGAGCTCCTCCCCCATCCGATCTACATAGAATTGTATCGGTAGTAGCCTCCATCTCCTATCTAAGTAAAAGGAAAGTCTGTCTTCATTGAATACAGATTTTTGAGAATTTTGATAATAACTGATCAATTTTGGCAGAGAAACACATTGTTCTGATAAGGTATATTACAAAGTTGCTTATTTTTATGTGTTCTCTAGATTTATCAGATAAAGCGTAACCATTGTTTTAATTTTTATCTAAACACATCAGAAGACAGCTCCTTCCAGATTTGAATAGCTTTGCAGCTTTGCCAAAATAATTATTACTTGGCAGCCATTCAGATGAATATGCTAATAATAATCCATGTAATACATGAACAGTTGAATTCTGCACACGATAAAAGGGGTTTCAGATTGTGGGACCCCAATCCTCCACGATGTCCTAATAGCATATCCTAACAGGATTTGTCCTCATGCGTCAGCCCCATTAAGAAGGACATGTCACAAAGTCATAAGGAGCCCAGTTTTGCTCTGGTCTTATTCCCACTCGCACCTTTGAGTATAATTTTTCAATGGCTATTCTTTTTTAGTTACAGTATATTTATGATTGTTATATGCCTACTGTGTACTAAATTACTATTTTCATTATTGCATAGCCTGTACATTACGAGGAGAAGAACTGGTGTGAGGAACAATATTCTGGAGGCTGCTACACCGCCTACTTCCCACCAGGAGTCATGACACAATATGGAAGGTAAGGTGGGCAAGACGGTAAAACAGGAGAAAGAGTTTTACATATGTGAATGGAATTGTGCTGAGAAGACTGACATCAGGGCCCTGGGACTCAATGAGCTGCTGTGTGTAGACCCATGACCTATGAAATGAGAGGATCTGTAATGGCTGCCATATTCTGTTACAGCCTGATCACATCAGTCTGGTGTCTGTCAAGGACGGGTCAAGTAATTTTGGAGCCCTAAGCAGATAAAGCGAATTGTGCCTCCTTCCCCCAAACGTGTAAAATCCGGTTTGCAGTATACATTTGCTATATCGGCCATGAATGCTCACATTCCCCTCCATCTGTGTCCGCTTCATGGATGGTGGCAGCATTTGGTCAAGACAAGAAATCTAACAATGTTGCGTAGCATCGCAGAGAAGGAAAATGGTCGAAAACTTCAGTATACATTGGTATGTTGCTGGCAATGATTTTTTCCACATGTGTTCAAGGTATGGATAATGTGACCAATGCCTTTAAGAAATGTTCCCTCTATGTCAACTGTTGTAAAAATGTAGAACAGTCTAAGGCTGGGTTGAGGTAAAAATTCCAGCCAGTTGTATCAGCTGTTCTAGTGGGATTTTCCTGATTTTCTTAGCTGCATTTTTCAGCAACAGTCCATTAACAGCTTATACCAGGGTTCCCCAAACTTTTTACACAGGGGGCCAGTCCACTGTCCCTCAGACCGTTGGAGGGCCGGACTATAAAAAAAACTGTGAAAATCCCTTTTACCCGGCCCCCGCCGCAATTCACATGTTCCTCTCGCTTCTGAGCGCCCGGCGCTATGCAGAAGCGAGAGTTCCTCGTCACGTGCTCATCTAGGTCTGGAGGAACTCTCGCTTCTGCATAGCGCCGGGTGCTCAGAAGCGAGAAGAACATGTGAACTGCGGCGGGGGGCCGGGTGAAAGGCCTCCGGGGGCCGGATGCGGCCCGCGGGCCGTAGTTTGGGGACCCCTGGTTTATACTGTAACACAGGGATCTCATTCTTGAAAGTTATCAGGAGAAGAGTTCAAAAAAATTCAAAGGCAGTAGATATAGTGCCTTGCGAAAGTATTCAGGCCCCCTGGAACTTTTCAACCTTTTCCCACATATCATGCTTCAAACATAAAGATACCAAATGTAAATTTGTAAAGTGGAACACAATTGTGAAGTTGAACGAAATTTATTGGTTATTTTAAATTTTTGTGGAAATTCAAAAACTGAAAAGTGGAGCGTGCAATTTTATTCGGCCCCTTTAACTTAATACTTTGTTGCGCCACTTTTTGCTGCGATTACAGCTGCAAGTATAGCCCGGTTCACTATGTAATTTCGCCGGAATTTTCTGGAGAGTTTCAAATATGTACATTTTTGGAAAGGCTATGGTATAAGCAATAAGAAAAACAATGTTTCCATTTGCCCCGAGTCCTAAGTGGCCGCCATCTTGGATTTTACAAAATGGCTGATTTACATCGATTTTTGTTAATATCTCAGCTTGTAAGTAACGTAAAACTTAAATTTTGACAGCTAAACATACATTTTGAGTACTAAGAAATGCAGTGGTATCCAAATAAATACTCTATATACGACTACAAATTGTATCGGTTTATATTTGAACAAATTTTCGAACTCGAAAAGCAGAGAGTTAATGTTTTTAACTTTTGAACAACCAGAGTGTCTTTACATATCGCCACCATCACTGTCATCATCAGTTTCATATTTGGTCTGAGTGTCCTCGTCATTCATACACTCGCTGTCACACTGACAAAGATCGGTACAGGATAAGTTATTTTTTCGGCACGAACACCTTGAAGAAGAACAGTCATGTTTGCATTGACAACTAATCATCTCGATTATTGCTTTTGGAGCTGGAAGAACATCTGTCATGGTTGGTTTCAACTGTCCATCCAACCCTTTGTGATAGCCATTCTTCTCGGGATCCAGCTGAGAATCCTGCAAAGCAATGTTAGCTTGTCCCCACACTCTGGCTTGGATATGGACTCTGAGGACATGTTGTTTTAGAGCTCCGAGTGTAGGAGGTAACCTGTCACTTTCTGCCATATGCTTGCAAAATAGATGCCATCGCAGTTCGGGAATATTCTTAATAAAAATGCCTTTTGGAGAGTAAGCAAAACATACGAAGGTAGCAAGAGTTGACAACATAGTTTTGCTCACTTCTTTTTCAGTCGAAAGCATCTGCAGAGAACTGATTACATCTGGTGTTGCGTTCATGTAAGCTTGCAGCCAGATTGCTTTGCCAATTCGAGAGAACCTTCCAGTTGTGTCAGCACCAGTGAATGCATGGAAGGCTGTCAAAGCCTTTGCTCTGTCTGCCCCTATGACTCTCCTTATTGGCTCTATCTCGATCATCCCAGAGACCATTGAAATCGATGTATTCTTCAGCATGAGGTCATAGTTAGCTATGACCAACACCAGTACATCGGTATCAGGGGAGAAGAAAACCATCCTTGCATCCGGTGGGTTTCGTTGTGTTGCCAAGACAGCTTGGTAGATCAACAGTGTGTCTGCTTCTTCGTGATTTGAATTCATACATGATGTTCTGACTCATAGTGAGTGCTGCTCGGTCAACAATTTTGGTCCTTCTTTGAGTTTCAAGGCTGTCAATCGACCCTGTTATGATCCAACGGATAGCGGAATATAATTCTGCTGGAACGTCGTTTATGTCACTAGTGACCGTTATGGTGTTTTTATCATTGACTTCCGTTGTAAAATTAGCAATGCTTTTCCTAATTAACTGTGCTGCTTTGTAGATTGTCTGCATGTTGTCTGCATCATCACTACGACATTCCATTGCAGAATTAACCATGATTTCCTCACAGGCTTCTGGTGAATAAAGAACTGCTGATTCCCTTCTGTTTTTTGAAAGACAGGATTTCAGATGTGGCAAGGCATTCATTATAATTTCTTTGAGCCACTTTCTAGTGAATGTAGGTTTGTGATTTTCCACGCCTTCTATACCAAGCATATTCAAATAAGTGGTTTCGATATCTTGTATAGATAGATATGATTGGTTCTGTGTTTGCATATCCACTAGGTTTATCAACTCTAGCAGACTTGCACGTTGTAATAAGGGTTCTTTGTGGTCTGTTCTGTTGGTACTACGTTCTCGTTGTCCATGAAAAACATGCTTTGTCCAACAGCTTTTGTGGTACCGGACGTCAATAGAATGTGCATCCCCTGGTGCAATGCATGTGTTCAGTCTTGTTTTCAGTGTTAAATTATCTGATGTTTCAATAGCTTGTTTCAACGATTTCGCTGCGTTGACTGTCCTCACATTATAAAGCTTCTCATTCTCATCGTTCTGACAAAAGAAACATTTTTCCTTATCCAGTGGCCATGTATGTGACCTCGTGAATGGTGATGAAGAGTCAGATGTTAATGAACCTGATTCGTCCATTTCAGCACGTCCTCTTTTTAATCCTCGTTTCTTGGTAATGTGGCTACCAGTAGCTAATGCATGTGCATAACGGTCCCGGGCTCGTTGTATTTGGTCGTTGTTAATTGCATTTGTGTAACAACTTCGATGGTAGACTGCCTGATGTGTAGCGATTGTGTCTTTCCTGTTGCTAATCCGTCGATGGATATCAACATAGTTGCCATCTTGTAAACTTGCCCTCTCTGCTACTATGTCCAAAACGCGCTGGTAAGACTGTATCCGAGGATTTTGCACCAACTTCTCATTGCCATTGGAAGACTGACAGAGCATACATAGCTTCCAGTTGATAGGTGCCTCACCTTCACAAGTGACTTCAGTAGCTTGTGGTTTGTCTGTCATGTTCAACTCCTGTAATAAAAGAAAAAAAAAACATGTGATTCCTGTCATTATGTATTATTATGTCAATACTAATTAATTATAAAAAACTGCTGTAGTAAATATCTAAAACACATCTGCAACTAGTAATATTGCATTTCTTAGCCCTAAAATGTATGTTTAGCTGTCAAATTTTATTTTTATGTTATTTATAAGCTGAGATATTAACGAAAATTGGTTTTACGTCAGCCATTTTGTCAAATCCAATATGGCGGTCACGTGGGACTCGGGGCAAATGGAAACATTGTTTTTCGTATTGCTTATACTATAACCTTTCCAAAAATGTATAGTTTTCAGACTCTCCAAAAAAATCCGGCGAAGGCCTAAATCAATACATAGTGAACCGGACTATAGCTTGGGGTATGTCTCTATCAGTTTTGTACATCGAGAAACTGAAATTCTTGCCCATTCTTCCTTGGCAAACAGCTCGAGCTCAGTGAGGTTTGATGGAGATAGTTTGTGAACAGCAGTTTCCAGCTCTTTCCACAGATTCTCAGGTCTTTTGCAGACTCCAATAGGTTTTCTTCAAGAATGGTCCTGTATTTGGCTTCATCCATCTTCCCATCAATTTTAACCATCTTCCCTGTCCCTGCTGAAGATAAGCAGGCCCAAACCATGATGCTGCCACCATCATGTTTGACAGTGGGGATGGTGTGTTCAGGTTGATGAGCTGTGTTGCCTTTACACCAAGCATATCGTTTGGCATTACATAGTAACATAGTTAGTAAGGCCGAAAAAAGACATTTGTCCATCCAGTTCAGCCTATATTCCATCATAATAAATCCCCAGATCTACGTCCTTCTACAGAACCTAATAATTGTATGATACAATATTGTTCTGCTCCAGGAAGACACCCAGGCCTCTCTTGAACCCCTCGACTGAGTTCGCCATCACCACCTCCTCAGGCAAGCAATTCCAGATTCTCACTGCCCTAACAGTAAAGAATCCTCTTCTATGTTGGTGGAAAAACCTTCTCTCCTCCAGACGCAAAGAATGCCGCCTTGTGCCCGTCACCTTCCTTGCTATAAACAGATCCTCAGCGAGATATTTGTATTGTCCCCTTATATACTTATACATGGTTATTAGATTGTTGCCAAAAAGTTCAATTTTGGTTTCATCTGACCAGAGCACCTTCTTCCACATGTTTGGTCTGTCTCAAGGTGGCTTGTTGCAAACTTTAAACAACACTTTTTATGGATATCTTTGAGAAATGGCTTTCTTCTTCCCACTCTCCCATAAAGGCCAGATTTGGGCAGTGTACGACTGATTGTTGTCCTATGGACAGACTGTCCCACCTCAGCTGTAGATCTCTGCAGTTCATCCAGAGTGATCAGGGGCCTCTTGGCTGCATCTCTGATCAGTCTTCTCCTTGTTTGACATGAAAGTTTAGAGGGACGGCCGGGTCTTGGTAGATTTGCAGTGGTATGATACTCCTTCCATTTCAATATGATCTCTTGCACAGTGCTCCTTGGGATGTTAAAAGTTTTGGAAATCATTTTGTATCCAAATCTGGCTTTAAACTTCTCCACAACGGTATCACAGACCTGCCTGTTGTGTTCCTTCATGATGTTCTCTGTGCTTCAAACAATCTTGAGACTATCACAGAGCAGGGGCATTTATACAGAGACTTGATTACACACAGGTGGATTATATTTATCATCACTAGGCATTTAGGACAACATTGGATCATTCAGAGATCCACAATGAACTTCTGGAGTGAGTTTGCTGCACTGTAAGAAAATGGGCCGAAAAATATTGCATGCCCCACTTTTCAGTTTTTGAATTTCCACAAAAATTTAAAATAACCAATAAATTTCATTCAACTTCACAATTGTGTTCCACTTGTTTATTCTTCACCAAAAATTTACATTTGGTATCTTTATGTTTGAAGCATGAAAAGTGGGAAAAGTTTGAAAAGTTCTAGGGGGCGAATACTTTCGCAAGGCACTGTATACCATGGAACACTGTGCAGGCTGTCATCAAGAAGAGGCTTACAATTGTCACAATACTTACATTACCTAGAACTGGACCATAAAAAATTTGATGAGAAAAAGACAAGAAAATTGGTCTGAGAAGCTACAGCAACATGAAAGAAGCTGCAGGAATTTATTTTTAAAATACTGGTTGTGTACAGCATATGATGAAAATCTTAAGTATTCTTCACGTATGGCCTGTGGGTTAGGGTGGCAAGATGGAATCCTTTTCATACAAAGAAAAACATCAAAGCCTGCTATGTTTTGCCAAAACCTACATGAAGTCAGCCAAAAGCATGTGGGAAAATGTTGTATGGTCTGATGAGACCAAGGTTGGGCTTTATGCCCATAATTCCAAAAGGTATGTTTAGCGCAAAGCCAACACTTTGCTTTACCACATGAACACCACACCCACAGTAAAGCATGGTGGAGAAAGTATTATGCTTTGGGGCTGTTTTTTTAGCAGCTGAAACTGGGGATTTACACAGTATGAAGGTGTTATGGACAGTTTGAAATATCAGTCAATTTGGTAACAATACCTTAATAAATCTGTTAAAAAGCTTAAAGGGTAACTATGCCTTCATGTAACTATTCAGAATAAGATTTCCTGTGTATCTACATGAAGAATAACAGTATTTATGGCTATTATGTGACTTATATCCTGCATTCTCACAAGTTTTCCCCTCCACATGCTTTGTCTTTGATACCCATTGATACCCGATGCAATGACTTCTCCAGTTGACGATAAAGCACAGAGAGGCGAATACCTGCTTGACATTAACTTTTTTAGCTCACAGAGAAAAGCAAGAAAGCAATCTCCTCATCTTGCAAGTCTATCAACAAAATGCTGGATGCCATTAAACTGCTTGTGTCGGCTAATAATGATCTGTTGCTATATCTCTCTCACTTGTTACTGTCCAGCTGCAAAGTAAAGTTATTTATATTAGATCTACATCATTAACATATAGCACTGGGAACATTGGGCAGCACCCATTGAAGAGTAAACTTTTTCTGTTCGCAGGAATGTTTCTGCTGTGTATCTTGTTGCATTCTTTAGTGACAACACGGAATATTATTTGAATGTTCGTTGTATATGCACGTATACTGTATCCTCTTATTGTATATGAAATCCTTATAATAGTTTTATGGCTGTATGAGGTTGTATGTGTATATGAGTTTGTATATGTTGTATTTTTAAAGGGGATGTCCACTACTAGAATATTAATATTGATGACCTATTCATCCGGCACGCTCACTGTCACTGGGTAATGAGTACAGAGCAGAATACTGCTGCTCCATTGCGTGCCGATTCAAATGAAAAGGAGCTGATCTGCAGTACTTGGGTGCGGCCACCAAACAGTGTGATGGTACAGCAGTGCGTATGGAAACTGATGACCAGTGTGGGCGCTGGGCGTAGAGCTGATCTGCATCGTCCAACTCACAGCTAATCTGCAGTACCTGGCTGCAGACAAAGCATTATTACCGCCCCTTACTTTGTTTATATATGGCTGCTGCTGGAGCTAGTAATAGCTTATCGGTTGTGGTGCAGGCTATTTAACCCCTGCCAAACTGATATTAACGATCCTAAATATATTCTTCTGTATCGATGTAGTGGAACTCTGCTTTAAGAACGACATTTTGTTCTTCATAAAATGTCTAGTTGAGATTTGAGGGGGTGAGGGATGTCAGGGTTCAGAAAATATTTAATTTCTGCAATCTTTTGTTAGTTGCAAATTTACTATCATAAAGGTTCTCATGCACAATAGTTTGACTGTATAAAATGGCATTTTATGTAATTCATATATTAGAGAGAATTTGTTAATAGGTTTTTACTATGTAATCTGAGGACAGCATGAGTTTGGGGTTGAGACACAGATTTCAGGGATGTGTCACTTATTAGGCTGTGTGCTGTTTGTTCCATAAAATAAAGGTTTTACCACCAAGAGATAATCACTGATCTCTGCCCAGACTACTGTTCACGTGATCCCTGGTCCGACCATGCCCTCTCCTCTGATAAGCAGCTCATTGACAGTATACAATGGACATAGTAAGCTGTGATGTGGGTGGGGTTATCTTTCTCAGCTCTGCTTCATGCTGCATCTAAGAACTCTACTTGTGTCACAACTGCTGCACCCAGTAATCTAAGTGATTCATCACTGGAATCAAGGTCTCTTTTCCTACATTATATTGCTCTTTGATGAGGTAGCAAAAAAGTAGTGACAGATTCCCTTTAAGTATGCTTTAAAGTTTCTCCTCTTTCTAAAGTGTCATTCGGCAGCCCGTTGGCAGTCTTTACTTTGCTGGAACAGAAACTGCTACTCAGTGGAGCGGGTACATGGAAGGAGCAGTTCAAGCTGGGGAGAGAGCAGCCAGAGAGGTACAATTTCTCTAAAATAATTATAGAAGTAATTGGTAATATAAAAGTAGCAGAATGTTCCTAAAGGTGACTGGTGAAATCTGCTAGTCTCTCTAATTATCCTTAAGAAACATGAAGCAATACCAGGAAAATTCATCCACAGAAGATCCTTCTGCTCTTCTGACCTCAGAGTGATCAATAGAAGGCCTGGTTGAACATTGAGGATGTTGATTAAAATTAAATGAACACATATCTACAGACCTTGTTTCTCATTATCTCAATCAAATGTTTTAATGAGGATCTGGTTCCATTTTGATGGTGTATTTTCTCAGTTAAACTTCTCTGCTAAATTCCTGCTAAATCAATTTTCATGACTATTTAATGCTTTAGAGCCCTCTAGTGGAGCTTGCTGCCATTGCACATCGCCTTTGCTTGTGAGCTCTAGCTTGTACCTCATTTAAACATGCTCCTTTGGTATCTATGTTCTTTTTCATAATCTGTTGCTAGATAACAGTACGTATTATTTTATGGAGCTGTTCATACATCAATAACAAAGAAAGTCTATGTTTTTCCATATTTAACATTTTATACAGTTGGGTGAAAAAGTGTTTGCCCCCTTCCTGATTTCCTATTCTTTTGCTTGTTTGTCACACTTAAATGTTTCAGATCACCTAACAAAGTTAAATATTAGACCAAGATAACACAAGTAAACTCAAAATACAGTTTTTAAATGGAGGTCTTTATTATTAAAGGAAAAAGAAATCCAAACATTTAGGGTACTGCAGACTTGTAGCTTAACCCCTTTCCGACTTTGGGCGTAAATGTGTGCTGATGTCGGATTCCCTGCCGGAGCCCGAACCTTTCTGGGCACATGTCAGCCTATCTATACAGCTGACATGTGCCTGCAACAGCCGCGAGTGAAATTGTAATCCACACATGGCTGCTTACCCGTTAAATACCTCTGTCAGTTTCTGACAGCGGCATTTAACTTGCGCTTCCAGCAAGCACGCTGGATATCTCACCCATCGGTGACCCGTCACTTGATCGCGGGTCACCGATGGGTTAGCATGACAACCAGAGGTCTCCAGCAGACCTCTATGATTGTCACAGCCGGAATTAACCCGATCGCTAAATGGCAAGAAAGAAAAGTCAAAACGCCAGAATTAAATTTTTCTGCTCGTCGCAACATTTCATTAAAATGCAATAACGGGCGCTGAAAAGATCGTATCTGCACCAAAATGGTAACATTGAAAACATCAGTTCGGCACACAAAAAATGAGACCTCAGACAATCAGAGGTCACGAAAAATGAAGGCGCTACGGGTATCGGAAGATGACACAATTTTTTTTTTTTTTTTAAAACAAACATTGAAATTTTTTTTCACTACTTAGATAAAAAGAGAACCTAAACATGTTTAGTGTCTATGAACCTGTAATGACCTGGAGAATCATATTGGCAGGTCAGTTTTAGCATTTAGTGAACATGGTAAAAAAAAAACACCCAAAAAACAACTGTGGGATTGCACTTTTTTTGCAATTTCACGGCACTTGGAATTTTTTCCCCGGTTTCCAGTACAAGATATGTTAAAACCAATGGTGTCGTTCAAAGGTACAGCTCGTCCTGCAAAAAGCAAGCCCTCACATGGCCATTTTGACCAAAAAGTAAAAAAGTTATGACCCTGGGAAGAAGGGGAGCAAAAACGAAAATGCAAAATAAACGAAAAAATCTCCTGGGGATTAAGGTGTTAAAGGGAACCTGTAAGCAGGATTGTGTACACTAGCCTACACAAAGTGTCAGGTCGGCACCATGATACTACCGTATTTTCCGGCGTATAAGATGACTTTTTAACCCCTGAAAATCTTCTTAAAAGTCGGGGGTCGTCTTATATGCCGGGTGGTGGGTGGGGGGGAGTGGTCTTGATGACGGAGAAGGGGCGTCTCACAGGAAAGTGTGAGTGGAGTATTCCCCTATTACTTCATTGTAGCTGCAGCGTGGGGTCTCTGTGCTGGGGAGCGGCGGCGGCTGCTCCTCTTTGTGCCGCGTGGGTGCTGTGCTGTGGGGCGGCGTATCTTCGTGCCGTGGGTGCTCTGTGCTGTGGGGCGGCAGCGGAGTATCTTCATACAGCGTCGGGGCTCCGCCGGCATTTCCTCATAGCCTGGAGGCACCGGCAACTCCATTGCTGCGATGCGGTGGCCTCCGGGAAAATGGCCGCTGGGGGAGGCGCATGCTCAGATTCAGATCTCGTCCCGAGATCTCAGGAGATGAGATCTGAATCTTGAGCCTGCACCTCCCCCAGCGGCCATTTTCCCGGAGGCCACCGCATCGCAGCAATGGAGCTGCCGGTGCCTCTGGGCTTTGAGGAAATGCCGGAGAAGCCCCGACTCTGCACTAAGATAGGCCGCTCCACAGCACAGAGCCCTGACGCTGCACGAAGATACGCCGCACAGTACAGCACCAACGCGGCACAAAGAGGAGCAGCCGCCGCTCCCCAGCACAGAGACCCCACGCTGCTACAAAGAGGTAATAGGGGGATACTACACTCACACTTTCCTGTGAAACGCCCCCTCCCTTCGTTATCGGGATCACCCCCCCAACCCCCCCCCCCCCCCAAGGCACATTAGTCACCGGCCCTATAAGACGACACATGGCATGTAAGAAGACCCCCTTTTAAGAAGATTTTATATTTTAACTGGAAAAGTTGGGGGGTCGTCTTATACGCCCAGTCGTCTTATACGCTGGAAAATACGGTAATTAAAATGATTGTTGATGAAATCTGTCTTGTGGTTGTTGTTTAATCATTATTTTCAGTTTTGAGTTAATGATGTGCTCATGCTCTGGGGCGGCCTGTGGGGGGTCTTCATGTGGTACTCTGATTAGCTATTCACACTGAAGACTACTGACAGGACTGATCCCTCACTGACCTGCCCCCTAGTTTTCATAATGAATATATGTACATACTCAAGAAAAACAACACCTTCTGCAGGCAGATGCCAACCATGGCACCTGCGCTGCAGCATAATCACATGTTTAATGTTCAGTTAATAAATGTGCTTGATGTTTTCCTGAGTATAAAAAAAATCCATGTTAAAATCAGCTATGGGTGTAAATACTGTAGGTGGTCCAAGAGCTGCTACTGCTCATGTCAGCACTCTGCATTATGAAGACCTAAGCAGAGTGCCACGTAAAGACCCCCCCCCACAGGCTGCCCCGGAGCACAAGCATTTCACTAACTCAAAACTGAAAATGAAGATTAAACAACAACCACAAGATGGATTTCATCAACCAAAGAATCATTATAATCAGTATAACGGCATTGACCTGACACTGTGTGTAGGTTACTGTGCACAATACTGCTGACAGGTTATCTTTAAGACCGGACATCCTCTTTAGGGTATGTGCACACGTCAGGATTTCTTAGAAAAGAAAGGAATGTCCAACTTCACCGAGTCCATAAAAAAGCGTTTTCTTTATTAACAAACTTTTAACATGGAGCATACAGACTTCAGCACAACCATATGGGTAAGAATCTCAAATGCGTTTCTGGAGACTAGGCTCCCTTAATCATGACCTTTCTTGCAGAAATTTTCCTGACAAAAAACGGACATTTTTGCCAGAAATCCGCATGCGTTTTTTTCACGTTTTTTCATGCGTTTTTGACGCGTTTTTTGTGCGTTTTTTCCCAAATGCATAGAATAGCGGGGAAAAACGCAGAAAATCCACAAAATTAATGAACATGCTGCTTTTTTTTACCGCGATGCGTTTTTTTTTTTTTTCGCGGAAAGAAATGCATCATGTGCACAAAACATGCAGAATGCATTCTAAATGATAGGATGCATAATGTATGCATTTTTAATGAGTTTTTATAGCGTTTTTACCGCGAAAAAAACGCGAAAAAACCTGAACGTGTGCACATAGCCTTAAGCTCCCCATTTGATAGTTATTGACTAAACAATGATTCTGCTTGCAGCTATCTCATCTGACTCTCTCATACACAAGAACGCTTGCTCTGCCAATCGTTTTTGTCATGGTTGTGGACAGGGTTCCTTCACTGTCCTCTCGGGGTTAATTTGTGTAGCCTCCTTTTGGTTTGGGGAGGGCTATATTTGCCCACCTTCATCTGGGGATCCTTGTCTGTGAAACTTATGTCTTAGCTGTGTGTCTGACCCCCTGGTGTGCTTAAATATTGTTTGGTCCGATTGTTTTCTTGTGTATGACTCGGTCTGTTTTTCTCATTCTGTGCTTTGCCTTGTGACTCTGCTAATTGTCTGTTTCTGGCTCTGACGCTCGGCTTGATACTCTATCTTCCCTCCTGTCTGCCCCGTTTGTACTGCACCGCTATCTTCGGCTCCCTGCCTTTTTAGCTATGTCTCGACCACGCTTACGTCTCACCCTTTTTGGCACTTCATCGACCTCCCAGCATGACTTCGGCACGTTCAGACTACTCTCCGGGTTCACCAGTGACTGCCGTCACTCGGCGTCTGGCTCCGCCTTCGTCCACTCCCCCGGAGGTCACTTTTCTCAGGTCCTGTGCTCTGGCAGGTAAGCTCACCGCAGCGCTCCTTAGGCTGGGTTCACATTGCGTTAAGTGCAGTCCGCTGACGGCATCCGTTACATAGCGGCACTAACGCTATGTAATGGATGCGTTAGCGCACCCATTGACTGCCATTATGTAGCGCATCGCTAACGCATGTTATAATCGGCATGCGTTAGTGATGTGCCGTCATTCTGTGACGGACCCTCGGACACAGTCTGCAGCGTTTTTGGGTCTGTCACCACTAGCACAGATAGAGCATCTGCGCTAGCGCGATCGCATAAACGCGATCTTTTTCGGCACTTGCGTTAACTCAGTCCATTAGCGTATGCGCTGAACGGACTGCACTTAACGCAATGTGAACCTAGCCTTACTCTCTCTCTGTCCTTCTGAAACGCGTGCACAGACTCCTGCTGTAAGTCTGCAGCAGGGCTCTTGATAGTTTTAACCCCTTCATGACCCAGCCTATTTTGACCTTAAAGACCTTGCCGTTTTTTGCAATTCTGACCAGTGTCCCTTCATGAGGTAATAACTCAGGAACGCTTCAATGGATCCTAGCGGTTCTGAGATTGTTTTTTCGTGACATATTGGGCTTCATGTTAGTGGTAAATTTAGGTCAATAAATTCTGTGTTTATTTGTGATAAAAACGGAAATTTGGCGAAAATTTTGAAAATTTCGCAATTTTCACATTTTGAATTTTTATTCTGTTAAACCAGAGAGTTATGTGACACAAAATAGTTAATAAATAACATTTCCCACACGTCTACTTTACATCAGCACAATTTTGGAAACAAAATTTTTTTTTGCTAGGAAGTTATAAGGGTTAAAATTTGACCAGCGATTTCTCATTTTTACAACGAAATTTACAAAACCATTTTTTTTAGGGACCACCTCACATTTGAAGTCAGTTTGAGGGGTCTATATGGCTGAAAATACCCAAAAGTGACACCATTCTAAAAACTGCACCCCTCAAGGTGCACAAAACCACATTCAAGAAGTTTATTAACCCTTCAGGTGCTTCACAGCAGCAGAAGCAACATGGAAGGAAAAAATGAACATTTAACTTTTTAGTCACAAAAATGATTTTTCAGCAACAATTTTTTTATTTTCCCAATGGTAAAAGGAGAAACTGAACCACGTACGTTGTTGTCCAATTTGTCCTGAGTACGCTGATACCTCATATGTGGGGGTAAACCACTGTTTGGGCGCACGGCAGGGCTTGGAAGGGAAGGAGCGCCATTTGACTTTTTGAATGAAAAATTGGCTGCACTCTTTAGCGGACACCATGTCACATTTGGAGAGCCCCCGTGTGCCTAAAAATTGGAGCTCCCCCACAAGTGACCCCATTTTGGAAACTAGACGCCCCAAGGAACTTATCTAGATGCATAGTGAGCCCTTTAAACCCCCAGGTGCTTCACAAATTGATCCGTAAAAATGAAAAAGTACTTTTTTTTCACAAAAAAATTCTTTTAGCCTCAATTTTTTCATTTTCACATGGACAACAGGATAAAATGGATCCTAAAATTTGTTTGGCAATTTCTCCTGAGTACACCGATACTTCACATGTGGGGGTAAACCACTGTTTGGGCACATGGTAAGGCTCGGAAGGGAAGGAGCGCCATTTGACTTTTTGAATGAAAAATTATCTCCATCGTTAGCGGACACCATGTCGCGTTTGGAGAGACCCTGTGTGCTTAAACATTGGAGCTCCCCCACAAGTGACCCCATTTTGGAAACTGGACCCCCCAAGGAACTTATCTAGATGCCTAGTGAGCACTTTAAACCCTCAGGTGCTTCACAAATTGATCCGTAAAAATGAAAAAGTACTTTTTTTTCACAAAAAATTTATTTTCGCCTCAATTTTTTCATTTTCACATGGGCAATAGGATAAAATGGATCCTAAAATTTGTTGAGCAATTTCTCCCGAGTACGCCGATACCTCATATGTGGGGGTAAACCACTGTTTGGGCACACGGCAGGGCTCGGAAGGGAAGGCGCGCCTTTTAACTTTTTGAATGGAAAATTAGCTCCAATTGTTAGCGGACACCATGTCGCATTTGGAGAGCCCCTGTGTGCCTATGCAATGGAGCTCCCCCACAAATGACCCCATTTTGGAAACTAGACCCCCCAAGGAACTTATCTAGATGCATACTGAGCACTTTAAACCCCCAGGTGCTTCACAGAAGTTTATAATGCAGAGCCATGAAAATAAAAAATAATTTTTCTTTTCTCAAAAATGATTTTTTAGCCTGGAATTTCCTATTTTGCCAATGGTAATAGGAGAAATTGGACCACAAATGTTGTTGTCCAGTTTGTCCTGAGTATGCAGATACCCCATATGTGGGGGTAAACCACTGTTTGGGCGCATGGCAGGGCTCAGAAGGGAAGGCACGCCATTTGGCTTTTTAAATGGAAAATTATCTCCAATCATTAGCGGACACCATGTCGCGTTTGGAGAGCCCCTGTGTGCCTAAACATTGGAGATCCCCCACAAATTACCCCATTTTGGAAACTAGACCCCCAAAGGAACTAATCTAGATGTGTAGTGAGCACTTTGAACCCTCAAGTGCTTCACAGAAGTTTATAACGCAGAGCCATGAAAATAAAAAAAAAAAATTATTTTCTCAAAAATGAATTTTAGCCCGCAATTTTTTATTTTCCCAAGGGTAACAGGAGAAATTTGACCCCAAAAGTTGTTGTCCAGTTTCTCCTGAGTACGCTGATACCCCATATGTGGGGGTAAACCACTGTTTAGGCACATGCTGGGGCTCGGAAGTGAAGTAGTGACGTTTTGAAATGCAGACTTTGATGGAATGCTCTGTGGGCGTCACGTTGCGTTTGCAGAGCCCCTGATGTGGCTAAACAGTAGAAACCCCACACAAGTGACCCCATTTTGGAAACTAGACCCCGAAAGGAACTTATCTAGATGTGAGGTGAGCACTTTGAACCCCCAAGTGCTTCACAGAAGTTCATAACACAGAGCAGTGAAAATAATAAATACGTTTTCTTTCCTCAAAAATAATTTTTTAGCCCAGAATTTTTTATTTTCCCAAGGGTTACAGGAGAAATTGGACCACAAAAGTTGTTGTCCAGTTTCTCCTGAGTACGCTGATACCCCATGTGTGGGGGTAAACCACTGTTTGGGCACACGTAGGGGCTCAGAAGGGAAGTAGTGACTTTTGAAATGCAGACTTTGATGGAATGGTCTGCGGGCGTCACATTGCGTTTGCAGAGCCCCTGGTGTGCCTAAACAGTAGAAACCCCCCACAAGTGACCCCATTTTGGAAACTAGACCCCCAAAGGAACTTATCTAGATGTGTGGTGAGCACTTTCAACCCCCAAGTGCTTTACAGAAGTTTATAACGCAGAGCCGTGAAAATAATAAATACGTTTTCTTTCCTCAAAAATAATTTTTTAGCCCAGAATTTTTTATTTTCCCAAGGGTTACAGGAGAAATTGGACCACAAAAGTTGTTGTCCAGTTTCTCCTGAGTACGCTGATACCCCATGTGTGGAGGTAACCCACTGTTTGGGCACACGTGGGGGCTCAGAAGGGAAGTAGTGACTTTTGAAATGCAGACTTTGATGGAATGGTCTGCGGGCGTCACGTTGCGTTTGCAGAGCCCCTGGTGTTCCTAAACAGTAGAAATCCCCCACAAGTGACCCCATTTTGGAAACTAGACCCCCCAAGGAACTTATCTAGATATGTGGTGAGCACTTTGAACCCCCAAGTGCTTCACAGACGTTTACAACGCAGAGCCGTGAAAATAAAAAATCATTTTTCTTTCCTCAAAAATGATGTTTTAGCAAGCAATTTTTTATTTTCTCAAGGGTAACAGGAGAAATTGGACCCCAGTAATTGTTGTGCAGTTTGTCCTGAGTATGCTGGTACCCCATATGTGGGGGTAAACCACTGTTTGGGCACACGTCGGGGTTCGGAAGTGAGGGAGCACCATTTGAATTTTTGAATACAAGATTGGCTGGAATCAATGGTGGCGCCATGTTGCGTTTGGAGACCCCCTGATGTGCCTAAACAGTGGAAACCCCTCAATTCTACCTCCAACACACCCCTAACCCTTATCCCAACTGTAGCCGTAACCCTAATCACAACCCTAACCCCAACACACCCCTAACCACAACCCTAACCCCAACACACCCCTAACCCTAACCACAACCCTAATTCCAACCCAACTCTAAGGCTATGTGCCAACGTTGCGGATTCGTATGAGATTTTTCAGCATCATTTTTGAAAAATCCGCGGGTAAAAGGCACTGCGTTTTACCTGTGGATTTACCGTGGATTTCCAGTGTTTTTTGTGCGGATTTCACCTGTGGATTCCTATTGAGGAACAGGTGTAAAACGCTGCGGAATCCGCACAAAGAATTGGCATGCTGCGGAAAATACAACGCAGCGTTCCCGCGCGGTATTTTCTGCACCATGGGCACAGCAGATTTGGTTTTCCATATGTTTACATGGTACTGTAAACCTGATGGAACACTGCTGCGGATCCGCAGCGGCCAATCCGCACCGTGTGCACATAGCCTAATTCTAAAGGTATGTGCACACGCTGCGGAAAACGCTGCGGATCCGCAGCAGTTTCCCATGAGTTTACAGTTCAATGTGAACCTATGGGAACCAAAAATCGCTGTACACATGCTGCGGAAAAACTGCACGGAAACGCAGCGGTTTACATTCCGCAGCATGTCACTTCTTTCTGCGGATTCCGCAGCGGTTTTACAACTGCTCCAATAGAAAATCGTAGTTGTAAAACCGCAGTGAAATGCGCAGAAAAACCGCGGTAAATCCACGATAAATCGGCAGCGGTTTAGCACTGTGGATTTTTCAAATCCGCTGCGGAAAAATCCGCATAGGACCAGAATACGTGTGCACATACCGAAACCCTAACCCTAGCCCTAACCCTAGCCCTAACCCTAGCCCTAACCCTAACCCTAGCCCTAACCCTAACCCTACCCCTAACCCTACCCCTAGCCCTAACCCTACCCCTAACCCTAACCCTACCCCTAACCCTACCCCTAACCCTAGTTCTTACCCCAACCTTAGTGAAAAAAAAAAAAATTCTTTATTTTTTTTATTGTCCCTATCTATGGGGGTGACAAAGGGGGGGGGTCATTTACTATTTTTTTATTTTGATCACTGAGATAGGTTATATCTCAGTGATCAAAATTCACTCTGGAACGAATCTGCCGGCCGGCAGATTCGGCGGGCGCACTGCACATGCGCCCGCCATTTTGGAAGATGGCGGCGCCCAGGAAAGAAGACGGACGGACCTCGGGCGGCCAGGTAAGTATAAGGGGGGGAGATCAGGGCACGGGGGGGGGGCGTCGGAGCACGGGGGGGTGGATCGGATCATGGGGGGGGTGGATCGGAACACGGGAGGGAGGATTGGAGCACGGGGAAGGATTGGAGCACGGGGTGAGGGATCGCTGTGCGGGGGGGGTGGATCGGAGCACGGGGGGGTCGCTGTGTGCGGGGGGGGGATCGGAGTGCGGGGGGGTTTGATTGGAGCGCGGGGGGTGTGATTGGTGCACGGGGAAGCGGACAGGAGGACGGGGGAGCGGAGCACAGGACGGAGGGGAGCGGACCACAGATCGGGGGGCTGGGGGGGCGATCGGAGGAGTGGGGTGGGGGCACATTAGTATTTCCAGCCATGGCCGATGATATTGCAGCATCGGCCATGGCTGGATTGTAATATTTCACCAGTTTTTTAGGTGAAATATTACAAATCGCTCTGATTGGCAGTTTCACTTTCAACAGCCAATCAGAGCGATCGTAGCCACGAGGGGGTGAAGCCACCCCCCCTGGGCTAAACTACCACTCCCCCTGTCCCTGCAGATCGGGTGAAATGGGAGTTAACCCTTTCACCCGGCCTGCAGGGACGCGATCTTTCCATGACGCATATGCTGCGTCATGGGTCGGAATGGCACCGACTTTCATGACGCAGCGTATGCGTCAAAGGTCGGGAAGGGGTTAATGTTTTTTTATGACACTGCCACTGCTAGACCTCTTTGGTTGCAGGTCATCTATTAGAAAATAAAAGGATAATCTGTTCAAAATCAGCCATGCAAGTGATCCTTTTCTCTCTCGCAATAATCTGCCGGGGAAGAGTAGAGGACCCTAATAAAGACTAGATGAGCGGCGGCAATCCTATAGCACAAGTGCCAGAGGGTGAATGCAGAGCCCTCCCTGTGGGCACGTGCGCCATTGCGTTCTGCATCAGTGGACCGGGGCCGGCGGGTGAGGAGACCAGCGACACCAGACCCTACTTCAGCTGGTCTGTGTCCTCGGACACACATCCAGCTGAAGTGTATTGCAGTACACAAACTTGCCAGGTCAATGCACCGCAATCAGAGGTGAGCAGCTAACGTTGGCGCACACATGATTGGGTGCACGGCAGTGACGTCATGTTCATTTTGTTGCTTGGACACTGAAATCAGCTGCCAGTTTCAGAAGATGAGGCGGTGGATTAGACTCGCAGGGGTCCCCAACTCCAGTCCTCAAGGCCCACCAACATGTCATGTTTTCAGGATTTCCTTAGTCTTGCCCAGGTAATAATTGCATCACCTGTGCAATGCAAAGGAAATCCTGAAAACATGACCTGTTGGTGGGCCTTGAGGACTGGAGTTGGGGACCCCTGGATTAGAGGATTGAAGGAAGGTGTTTTTTTTTTTTTATATGCATTGTACAGTGGCACCAGC
Organism: Ranitomeya imitator; assembly: GCF_032444005.1. NCBI lineage: Eukaryota > Metazoa > Chordata > Amphibia > Anura > Dendrobatidae > Ranitomeya > Ranitomeya imitator. The sequence continues at coordinate 178,398,878 of NC_091284.1, forward strand.
AGGATGGGGGACATATACAGTTATATGAAAAAGTTTGGGCACCCCTATTAATCTTAAGCTTAATGTTTTATAAAAATTGTTTTTTTTGCTATTTCAGTTTCATGATTTCTCATGATTGCATACACCTGGATATGAAGTTCAAAGCTCAATGAGGTTAGAAAACCAGGCAGGCAGGGTGCCAGTGGGTTGCTACTGTATTCTGAGGTCTTCCAATAACCTCCAGGTAATTACACAATAATTTTAGACCCTGACAGCTGTTGGCTGTCAGAGTAAAATTGACATATATAATACACTGCAATACCAGGGTATTGTAATGTATTATACCAATGATTAGAAGATTGGATGTGCCCTAGTAGGACTAAACAAAATACAAAACAAAAAATAAATATAACAATCAAAAAAGTAGAAAATAAACATTTCAAATAAAAAGCTAAATTACCATTTCAATTTCTCTTCTGCTTGTCTCTTTTGAGGCCATGTTTTTATGAAAATTCTGCAGCCCTGGGCAGCTTTTCCAGGACTAACATCACATTATGCCAGTGGTCCCCAGCCTTTCTTACCTTGAGAGACATATTTAGGTCTGAGAGAGGGCCGTGAGCCACATTCATAGCCTTCCCCCAAATATTCGCATCCAGCTCATGCCTCCCCACAGTAGTGACACCGAGAGCCCACATTATGGGTGTAATGACAGCCAAAGCTTCCCCACAGAAATAATACATTACAATCATTAGGCACTCTCAACTCAAACACTATCATATCGTGCTTCATTCACCTCCTCTATCTGACAGTATCACTCAGTTTAGCACTTTTTTTTCCCTATATTTTCCCTAATTTTTTCTTCCCTATGATTGTGGAGCCTACTGAAACAGATTAAGGGACCTTGTTAAACGCTTAGGAAGCATTTACAGATGTTTTTGTTAATTATTCTAATTTTTTTAGATAATGACTTTTGGGTTTCATTGGCTGTAAGCCATAATCATCAATATTAACAGAAATAAACACTTGAAATAGATCACTCTGTTTGTAATGACTCTATATAACATATGAGTTTCACATTTGGTTTGAAGAACTGAAATAAATTAACTTTCTGATGATATTCTAATTTTGTGAGAAACACCTGTATATGCTTTACAAATGCTGTAATGGTAGAACTTCATTTTAATTGGGTTGAGAAGGGTGATTTGTTTTATAGGCTAAGCTTGAAAGTCTTTTTTTTAAATATTTCTATAAAAGTATTTTTTTTTAATTCTGCTAATCCACAATTTTAAATGTTCAACCTTAATCAACATTTAGTAGAAATGGTTCTATTCAAATCATTATATGCTTTCACACTGTGAAATTCTAAAATTCTAAATTCTTGCAGATAATGTGCAAAATGGGACTCATAGCGGAAAATGAAATATGGTTGCCTGAACCAGAATCTGTGGTAAGTTCCACATCAACTTCAATTCATATAATTAGTTGTGCTTAACTGGAGACAAGACAAAACCTTGTCTCTGTAACCCCTTTTCTTGCAGTTTATTATCTACAGATCCCCTCTAGCTGAACAATATAGGCTGCGCGCTTCAGAGACAGCTGATGAAAATTGAAGCTGGTGGGATACAGGCAGCTGTAGGGAAATTGTGCTAATATGATTATCACGTGTAAATAAGATACGACTTCAGCATGTCCGTATTACAAACACTTAGCAGCTCATATCCTGATCTATTTGTTTTTGCATAATGCGACTTTACTCTGGATATTATATAACTCATTTTTTATTTCCTATGTAGTGTGTGACTGAAGATTAGCACCGATGAGTCCCATTAATTAATGCATTGGTTTGGTGGGGGTCAATTTTATCTGACCCCAGCACACACCCACAAGCATCCTACTCAGATACATGAACCCCAGTGGCATTGTTAGAGCCTATGATTTCATATGCTTTACCCTGTCTAAATTTTTTTAAAAAGCATTGAGATTAAAAAATCTCACAGAAAATGAAGCAATCAGATCATTTTCTAAGTGACACTTAATAATACTCATTTATTTACCAAATAGTAAGACAAATATTATCATACAATGTCAAAATAATGCCGCCAACACCATGACCTTGTATTACCACCACATAGTGCCTGCATACAACCACCATCTTGTAACTAAACAGAACCCACTATACCAAGATTAGTATACAAATAGTTTGTTTCATAAGGTAGTATTAATATTGCCACGTGAGCTCAATAACCTGCATATACATTGGTGACCGAATAATACCATCATACTATTATGGAAATTTGGTTTGGATAAATCTATCCCTGTGTGTGCTGCGGCCTTTCCCAATAAGACTGAGTATTCTGAGTGCTCATCAAGAATGAGACTGTACACCATGGTGACGCAATAACATTCCACCAATACTGACGGTTTATTGTACATACATATAGAAAGGGGGTGGTTAGTTAATTACCATATTTTGAAGCTCCTCTGTTATTGGTTACCTAAATATATATGGAATATTGTGATTAATGCACATATGAATGCTGATTAAACAACTAAAGCATAGCTGTCTCCTTCATCTGCATCTAGGACAAAGTTGATACATCTGATCATCACTTAGTACATCTGGTGCTGTTCCGCTTTTTCCTGGAAAGCCCCAAACAGTCTGTCTGGCTTATATCAGTTTATGTCAGCCATTTTAAGCAATTTATTACAATGTATATATTAGCTGTGAGTATATATGAGTTTATATACAAGTGAGATCTATATGAAATATATATATTTCCATCATGAAATATATATATTTCCATCACAATACTGATCATTACAAGAAAAACCACAATAATAAAACTAATATTGCCATCAGTGACAATTATTCACTAGAGCTCTATATATAGTATATAGTGTATACAGTAAGTGTACAGGTGGCGAGTGACATCATACACAGGAGCTCTGTAGATAGTACATAGTGTATACAGAGCAGGGACATCCAGTGACTCAATGGTGACATTTCCAGTTGAAGTAATTCAGTTTTTTCTAAATCCAGTGCAGATCTCTATGGTTGCTTTCAGCCATGACTCTTCTCTGCAAAATGTAACACACAGATATTTGTGGATGAGCACTGCTAGAGTACACTCCCCACTCCCGACACCCCCACTTCTATATGGCGCTTGATGAAGAAGAAATTCACATAGCTGCCCTGGTGCCATACATAGTAACTATTTCTCTTTTATTTATCCTACCAAAGCAGTATCCATAACAATTAAACATTAAATTTGTGATGTCCCCCTTTGTGACCTTCTCACTGTAGAAATGTTCTCCTGTGTGGCCCCCAAAAAGTATTAAAAAATTCACTTTTATGCCTTCATATAGTAGTAATGTCTGTCTGTGTGTCCAAACACAGCAGTAATGCCCCCACCCACACCCAGATGTGCATACAATAGTAGTATACACCTATTATTCGACATACAGCAATAGCAGCCACCTTTTGTGACCTGTTACAGTTGTAATGCCTCCATTTTGGACCCATAGGGTATGGGGCCACAATGGGATACCTTAATTAAGTATTGGGTCTCAATAGGGGACATTATTATTATTATTATTATTATTATTAATAATTTATTTTATATATCACCATTGATTCCATGGTGCTGTACATGAGAAGGGGTTACATACAAATTGCAGACATCGCTTACAGTAAGCAAACTAACAATTACAGACTGATACAGAGGGGCGAGGACCCTGCCCCTGCGGGCTTACATTCTTCAGGATGGTGGGGAAGGAGACAGTAGGTTGAGGGTTGTAGGAGCTCCAGTGTCGGTGAGGCGGTAACTTCGGTAGTGGTGAGGAGGCAGCAGGGTCAGTGCAGGCTGTAGGCTTTCCTCAAGAGGTGGGTTTCCAGGTTCCGTCTGAAGGATCCGAATGTGGTTGATAGTCGGACGTGTTAGGCAAAGAATTCCAGAGGATGGGGGATATTCGGGAGAAGTCTTGGAGGCGATTAGGTGAGGAGCAAATAAGTGTGAAGGAGGTCTTGGGAGGAACGGAGATTACGTGAGGGAAGATATCAGGAGATTAGTTCTGAGATATATGGAGGAGGCAGGTTATGGATGGCTTTGTAGGTCAGTATTAGTAATTTGAACTGGATACACTGAGGGAAAGGGAGCCAGTGAAGAGATTTGCAAAGGTGGGAAGTGGAGGAGTAGCGAGGAGAGAGATGAATTAGTCAGGCAGCAGAGTTAAGGATGGACTGGAGAGGTGCAAGGGTGTTAGCGGGGAGGGCACAGAAAAGGATGTTGCAGTAGTCGAGATGGGAGATGACGAGGGCATGCACAAGCATTTTAGTAGACTGACGGTTGAGGAAAAGGTGGATTCTGGAGATATTTGTGAGCTGGAGGCGACAGGAGGTGGAAAGAGCTTGGATATGCAGTTTGAAGAATAGGGTAATGTCAAGGGTTACTCCAAGGCAGCGGACTTCCAGTGCGATAGATAGTTCAGGTAAGGAAGATCTATAAGATGGAGGAAAGATGATGATTTCAGATTTGCCCACATTGAGTTTGAGGAAGCGAGAGGAGAAGAAGGAGGATATGGCTGATAGACACTCCAGGATTCTGGACAGCTGGACAGCAGAGAGGTGACATCTGGGCCAGTGAGGTAGGTCTGAGTGTCATCAGCATACAGATGGTACTGGAATCCATGGGACTTTATGAGTTGTCCCAGGCCGAGTGTATAGATTGAGAAGAGTTGGTGTCCGAGAACAGAGCCTTGAGGGACTCCAACAGAGAGAGGGTGGGATGAGGAGGTAGTGTGGGAGTGGGAGACGCTGAATGTGCAGTTGGAAAGGTATGAGAAGATCCAGGATAGGGCGAGGTCTTTGTCTTTTATTAAAGTATAAGGTCATAATGGGGGAGATTTTGAAAGTACAGAGATACAATAGGGGAAATTATTAATGTGAAGGGCCACAATGAATTACTACATTAATGTCCCCCTTTGTCATTCCATATATTAATACTGTCCCCCTCTGTGACAACCATACATTAATAATTTCACCCACTGTGCCTCATACATTAATAATGCCTTCCATTGTGGCCCCATAAACTAATAATGTCCCTCATTGTAGCCCTGTACTCTATTAATATCACCCATTTTGACCTCCATACAATGAACCAAAAAATTTTGTAAATAGTACTAGGATAGTGCTTCTAACAGACACTCTCTCCATGAGTTTAACAATATTATTGAAGAAAAGAGTTGAAGCACACAAAATGTTCAATTTATGAATTGTTTTGTTTTTAATAATATTTGTATCAATCAAATATACCCAAATGATACATTGGAGGAAGATCATACATTAAATTTTTCCAACAAAATTGCCATTGATATAGTCACCTCTGTAAATTTTTCATGCTGAGGGGGTGTTCCCTGAAACATCACACACCTTCTCATTTAACCCCTTTACCCCCAAGGTTGGTTTGCACATTAATGACCGGGCCAATTTTTACAATTCTGACCACTGTCCCTTTATGAGGTTATACCTCTGGAACGCTTCAACGTCATGATAGTGGTAAAATTTATTTGATATTACTTGTGTTTATTTGTGAAAAAAATGGAAATTTGGCAAAAATTTTGAAATTTCGCCATTTTCCAACTTTGAATTTTTATGCAATTAAATCACAGAGATATATCACAAGAAATACTTAATAAGTAACATTTCCCACATGTCTACATTACATCAGCACAATTTTGGAACCAAAATTTTTTTTTGTTAGGGAGTTAAAGTGTTAATAGTTGACCAGCAATCTCTCATTTTTACAACACCATTTTTTTTAGGGAGCACATCTCATTTGAAGTCATTTTGAGAGGTCTATATGATAGAAAATAACCAAGTATGACACCATTCTAAAAACTGCACCCCTCAAGGTGCTCAAAACCACATTCAAGAAGTTTATTAACCCTTTTCGTGTTTCACAGGAATTTTTGGAATGTTTAAATAAAAATGAACATTTAACTTTTTTTCACAAAAAATTTACTTCAGCTCCAATGTATTTAAGTTTATCAAGGGTAACAGGAGAAAATGGACCCAAAAAGTTGTTGTACAATTTGTCCTGAGTACGCCGATACCCCATATGTGGAGGTAAACCACTGTTTGGGCGCATGGCAGAGCTCGGAAGCGCCATTTGACTTTTCAATGCAAAATTGACTGGAATTGAGATCTGACGCCATGTTGTGTTTGGAGAGCCACTGATGTGCCTAAACATTGAAACCCCCCACAAGTGACACCATTTTGGAAAGTAGACCCCATAAGGAACTTATGTAGATGTGTGGTGAGCACTGTGACCCACCAAGTGCTTCACAGAAGTTTATAATGCAGAGCCGTAAAAGTAAAAAAATCATATTTTTCACAAAAATGATCTTTTCGCCCCCAATTTTTTATTTTCCCAAGGGCAATAGAAGAAATTGGACCCCAAAAGTTGTTGTACAATTTGTCCTGAATACACTGCTACCCCATATGTGGGGGTAAACCACTGTTTGGGCGCATGGCAGAGCTCGGAAGGGAAGGAGCGCCATTTGACTTTTCAATGCAAAATCTACTGGAATTGAGTGTGGAACGCCATGTTGCGTTTGGAGAGCCACTGATGTGCCTAAACATTGAAACCCCCCCACAAGTGACACCATTTTGGAAAGTAGACCCCCTAAGGAACTCATCTAGATGTGTTGTGAGAGCTTTGAACCCCCAAGTGTTTCACTACAGTTTATAACGCAGAGCCGTGAAAATAAAAAATCCTTTTTTTCCACAAAAATTATTTTTTAGCCCCCAGTTTTGTATTTTTCCAAGGGTAACAGTTGAAATTGAACCCCAAAAGTTGTTGTCCAATGTGTCCAGAGTACGCTGATTCCCAATATGTGGGGAGAACCACCGTTTGGGGGCATGGCAGAGCTCAGAAGGGAAGGAGCGCCATTTGGAATGCAGACTTAGATGGATTGGTCTGCAGGCATCACGTTGCATTTGCAGATCCCCTGATGTAACTAAACAGTAGAAACCCCACACAAGTGACCCAATATTGGAAACTAGACCCCCCAAGGAACTTATCTAGATGTGTTGTGAGAACTTTGAACCCCCAAGTGTTTCACTACAGTTTATAACGTAGAGCCGTGAACATTTTTCCCACAAAAATTATTTTTTAACCCCCAGTTTTGTATTTTCCCAAGGATAACAGGAGAAATTGGTCCACAAAAGTTGTTGTCCAATGTGTCCTGAGTACGCTGATACCCCATATGTTGGGGTAAACCCCTGTTTGGGCGCACGGGAGAGCTCGGAAGGGAAGGAGCACTGTTTTGCCTTTTCAACGCAGAATTGGCTGGAATTGAGATCGGACACCATGTCACGTTTGGAGAGCCCCTCATGTGCCTAAACAGTGGAAACCCCCCAATTATAACTGAAACCCTAATCCAAACATACCCCTAACCCTAATCTTAAGGGTAACCCTAACCACACCCCTAACCCTGACACACCCCTAACCCCTATCCCAACCCTATTCCCAACCGTAAATGTAATCCTAACCCTTACTTTAGCCCCAACCCTAACCCTAACTTTAGCCCCAACCCTAACCCTAACTTTAGCCACAACCCTAACTGTAGTCCTAACCCTAGCCCCAACCCTAACCCTAGCCCTAACCCTAGTGGGAAAATGGAAATAAATACATTTTTTTAATTTTTTAATATTTCTCTAAGGGGGGGATGAAGGGGGGTTCGATTTACTATTTATAGCGGGTTTTCTAGCGGATTTCTATGATTGGCAGCCGTCACACACTAAAAGACGCTTTTTATTGCAAAAAATATTTTTTACGTTACCACATTTTGAAAGCTATAATTTTTCCATATTTTGGAGAAATCATGTGAGGTCATGTGAGGTCTTGTTTTTTGCGAGACGAGTTGCCGTTTCTATTGGTAGCATTTTTGGGCACATGTCATTTTTTGATCGCTTTTTATTCCGATTTTTATGAGGCAGAATGACCAAAAACCAGCTATTCATGAATTTCTTTTGGGGAGGGGGCGTTTATACCGTTCCGCGTTTGGTAAAATGAATAAAGCATTTCTATTCCTCGGGTCAGTATGATTACAGAGATACCTCATTTATATCATTTTTTTATGTTTTGGCGCCTTTATATGATAAAAACTATTTTATAGAAAAAATAATTATTTTTGCATTGCTTTATTCTGAGGACTATAACTTTTCTATTTTTTCGCTGATGATCCTGTATGGCGGCTCTTTTTTTGCGGGAGAAGATGTTTTCAGCGGTACCATGGTGTCTTTTTGATCGCGTGTTATTCCACTTTTTGTTCGGCGGTAGGATAATAAAGCGTTGTTTCTTGCCTCTTTTTTTTTTTTTTACGGTGTTTACTGAAGGGTTTAACTAGTGGGACAGTTTTATAGGTCGGGTCGTTACGGACGCAGCGATACTAATTATGTGTACTTTTATTGTTTTTTTTATTTAGATAAAGGAATGTATTTATTGGAACAATTTTTTTTTATTATTATTATTTATTTAGGAATTTTTTTTTTTTTACACATGTAAGGGGGAACATCACAGTAAAGTGACAGATCGCTGATCTGACACTTTGCTGTGCACTGTGTCAGATCAGCGCTCTTGGAGGCTTCCCGGTGCCTGCTCTGAGCAAGCGCTGTGAAGTCACCTCCCTGCAGGACCCGGATGCAGCACCGCGGCCATTTTGGATCCGGGCCTGCTACAGGGAGGAGGAGGTAAGAGACCCTCGGAGCAACGCGATCACATCGCGTTTCTCCGAAGATCTCAGGGAAGCACGCAGGGAGCCCCCTCCCTGCGCGATGCTTCCATATACCGCCGGAACACTGCGATCATGTTTGATCGCAGTGTGCCGTGGGTTAATGTGCCAGGGGCGGTCCGCGGCCACTCCTGGCACATAATGCCGGATATCAGCTACGATAGTCAGCTGACACCCGGCCGCGATCGGCCGTGCTCCCCCCGTTAGTGCGACTGATCGCGCTGGACGTACTATTCCGTCCTTGGGAAGTAAGGCCCACCCCACATGGACGGAATAGTACGTCCAATGGTAGAAAGGGGTTAAAGATTTTTCTGTATTTTCATGACTATGAAAATTGTACATTCACACTGAAGACATCAAAACTATGAATTAACACATGTGAAATTACTTAAGAAAAAAGTGTGAAACAACTGAAATTATGTCTTATATTCTAGGTTCTTCAAAGTAGCCACCTTTTGCTTTGATGACTGCTTTGCACACTCTTGGCATTCTCTTGATGAGCTCCAAGAGGTAGTCACCGGGAATGGTCTTCCAACAATCTTGAAGGAGTTCTCAGAGATGCTTAGCACTTGTTGGCCCTTTTGCCTTCACTCTGCGGTCCAGCTCACCTCAAACCATCTCGATTGGGTTCAGGTCTGATGACTGTGGAGGCCAGGTCATCTGGCGTAGCACTCCATCACTCTCCCTCTTGGTCAAATAGCCCTTACACAGCCTGGAGGTGTGTTTGGCGTCATTGTCCTGTTGAAAAATAAATGATGGCCCAACTAAACGCAAACCGGATGGAATAGCATGCCACTGCACGATGCTATGGTAGCCATGCTGGTTCAGTATGCCTTCAATTTTGAATAAACCCCCAACAGTGTCACTAGCAAAGCACCCCCACATCATCACACCTCCTCCTCCATGCTTCACGGTGGGAACCAGGCATGTAGAGTCCATCCTTTCACCTTTTCTGCGTCGCACAAAGACATGGTGGTTGGAACCAAAGATCTCAAATTTGGACTCATCAGACCAAAGCACAGATTTCCACTGGTCTAATGTCCATTCCTTGTGTTCTTTAGCCCAAACAAGTCTCTTCTGCTAGTTGCCTGTCCTTAGCAGTGGTTTCCTAGCAGCTATTTTACCATGAAGGCCTGCTGCACAAAGTCTTCTCTTAACAGTTGTTGTAGAGATGTGTCTCCTGCTAGAACGCTGTGTGGCATTGACCTGGTCTCTAATCTGAGCTGCTGTTAACCTGCGATTTCTGAGGCTGGTGACTCGGATAAACTTATCCTCAGAAGCAGAGGTGACTCTTGGTCTTCCTTTCCTGGGGCGTCCTCATGTGAGCCAGTTTCTTTGTAGCGCTTGATGGTTTTTGCCACTGCACTTGGGGGCACTTTCAAAGTTTTCCCAATTTTTCTGACTGACTGACCTTCATTTCTTAAAGTAGTGATGGCCACTCGTTTTTCTTTACTTAGAATTTGCATTATGGCAAGAAAAAAGTAGCTAACAGTCTATTCAGTAGGACTATCAGCTGTGTATCCACCAGACTTCTGCACAACACAACTGCTGGTCCCAACCCCATTTTAGGCAATAAATCCCACTTATTAAACCTGACAGGGCACACCTGTGAAGTGAAAACCATTCCCGATGACTACCTCTTGAAGCTCATCAAGAGAATGCCAAGAATGTGCAAAGCAGTCATCTGTTGTGAATTCTGTGGCTGAATTCACTCCTGTGGTCACAAGTGGTACTGCAGCTTCTGAGCTTCCTCCCTCAGGTGTTCTGGTGAGCTCGTTAACTGCTTCATTACTTAACTCCGCCTGATGCTGCTATCCTTGCTCCTTGTCAATGTTTCAGTGTTGGATCTGAGCTTCTCCTGATTGTTCCTGTGACCTGCTGCTCTGTATAGCTAAGTGCCTTTTGTTTTTTTGATGCTTTTTTTCTGTCCAGCTTGTCTTTTGTTTTGCTGGAAGCTCTGAGACGCAAAGGGTGTACCGCCGTGCCGTTAGTTCGGCACGGTGGGTTTTTTTTGCCCCCTTTGCGTGGTTTTGCTTTAGGGTTTTTTGTAGACTTCAAAGTTCGCTTTACTGTCCTCGCTCTGTCCTAGAATATCGGGCCCCACTTTGCTGAACCTATTTCATCCCTACGTTTTGTCTTTTCATCTTACTCACAGTCATTATATGTGGGGGGCTGCCTTTTCCTTTGGGGAATTTCTCTGGGGCAAGTCAGGCCTATTTTTCTATCTTCAGGCTAGCTAGTTTCTTAGGCTGTGCCGAGTTGCCTAGGTAGTTGTTAGGCGCAATGCACAGCCGCTTTTAGTTGTGTTTAGGATAGGATCAGGTGTGCAGTCTACAGAGTTTCCACGTCTCAGAGCTCGTTCTTGTATTTTTGGGTATTTGTCAGATCACTGTGTGCGCTCTGATCGCTAAGCACACTGTGTTTCTGGATTGCCTTCATAACACCTGTCATTAGCAAACATAACAGTACAAGGAGCCCAACTAATGATTCTCAATAGAGGGAAAGAAAAAGTTCTGACATCATTTTTTTTTTTTCTGCTCTGTGTTCACTTTTTTTTTCCCCCTAGACATTTGGGTGATTCTGGACACAGGTGTGGACATGGATATTCAGGGTCTGTGCTCTTCAATGGATAATCTCGTTATAAATGTACAAAAAATTCAAGATACTATTGATCAGAAATCTATGTTAGAACCAAGAATTCCTATTCCTGATTTGTTTTTTGGAGATAGAACTAAGTTTCTAAGTTTCAAAAATAATTGTAAGCTATTTCTGGCCTTGAAACCTCATTCTTCTGGTAATCCTATTCAACAGGTTTTGATTATTATTTCTTTTTTGCGCGGCGACCCTCAAGACTGGGCATTTTCTCTTGCGCCAGGAGACCCTGCATTGAGTAGTGTCGATGCGTTTTTCCTGGCGCTCGGATTGCTGTACGATGAGCCTAATTCAGTGGATCAGGCTGAGAAAAATTTGCTGGCTTTGTGCCAGGGTCAGGATGATATAGAAGTATATTGTCAGAAATTTAGGAAATGGTCAGTACTCACTCAGTGGAATGAATCTGCGCTGGAAGCTTTGTTCAGAAAGGGTCTCTCTGAGGCTCTTAAGGATGTCATGGTGGGATTTCCTATGCCTGCTGGTTTGAATGAGTCTTTGTCTTTGGCCATTCAGATCGGTCGACGCTTGCGCGAGCGTAAATCTGTGCACCATTTGGCGGTACTGCCTGAGGTTAAACCTGAGCCTATGCAGTGCGATAGGACTATGACTAGAGTTGAACGGCAGGAATACAGACGTCTGAATGGTCTGTGTTTCTACTGTGGTGATTCCACTCATGCTATTTCTGATTGTCCTAAGCGCACTAAGCGGTCCGCTAGGTCTGCCGTCATTGGTACTGTACAGTCCAAATTCCTTCTGTCCATTACCTTGATATGCTCTTTGTCGTCGTTTTCTGTCATGGCGTTTGTGGATTCGGGCGCTGCCCTGAATCTGATGGATTTGGATTATGCTAAACGTTGTGGGTTTTTCTTGGAGCCTTTGCGGTGTCCTATTCCATTGAGAGGAATTGATGCTACACCTTTGGCCAAGAATAAACCTCAATACTGGGCCCAGCTGACCATGTGCATGGCTCCTGCACATCAGGAAGTTATTCGCTTTCTGGTGTTGCATAATCTGCATGATGTGGTCGTGTTGGGGTTGCCATGGCTACAAACCCATAATCCAGTATTGGATTGGAATTCCATGTCGGTATCCAGCTGGGGTTGTCAGGGGGTACATGGTGATGTTCCATTTTTGTCGATTTCGTCATCCACCCCTTCTGAGGTCCCAGAGTTCTTGTCTGATTATCAGGATGTATTTGAAGAGCCCAAGTCCGATGCTCTACCTCCGCATAGGGATTGTGATTGTGCTATCAATTTGATTCCTGGTAGTAAATTCCGTAAAGGTCGATTATTTAATTTATCCGTGCCCGAACACGCCGCTATGCGCAGTTATGTGAAGGAATCCCTGGAGAAGGGACATATTCGCCCATCGTCATCACCACTGGGAGCAGGGTTCTTCTTTGTAGCCAAGAAGGATGGTTCGTTGAGACCGTGTATTGATTACCGCCTTCTTAATAAGATCACTGTTAAATTTCAGTATCCCTTGCCATTGTTATCTGACTTGTTTGCTCGGATTAAGGGGGCTAGTTGGTTCACTAAGGTAGATCTTCGTGGTGCGTATAATCTGGTGAGAATCAGGCAAGGAGATGAATGGAAAACTGCATTCAATACGCCCGAGGGTCATTTTGAGTATCTAGTGATGCCGTTCGGACTTGCCAATGCTCCATCTGTGTTTCAGTCTTTTATGCATGACATCTTCCGTGAGTATCTGGATAAATTCCTGATTGTTTACTTGGATGACATTTTGATCTTCTCAGATGATTGGGAGTCTCATGTGAAGCAGGTCAGAATGGTTTTTCAGGTCCTGCGTGCTAACTCTTTGTTTGTGAAGGGATCAAAGTGTCTCTTCGGTGTGCAGAAAGTTTCATTTTTAGGGTTCATCTTTACCCCTTCTACTATCGAGATGGATCCAGTTAAGGTCCAAGCCATCCAGGATTGGATTCAGCCGACATCTCTGAAAAGTCTGCAAAAGTTCCTGGGCTTTGCTAATTTTTATCGTCGCTACATCTGTAATTTTTCTAGCATTGCCAAACCATTGACCGATTTGACCAAGAAGGGTGCTGATTTGGTTAATTGGTCTTCTGCTGCTGTGGAAGCTTTTCAGGAGTTGAAGCGTCGTTTTTGTTCTGCCCCTGTGTTGTGTCAGCCAGATGTTTCTCTTCCGTTCCAGGTCGAGGTTGATGCTTCTGAGATTGGAGCAGGGGCGGTTTTGTCACAGAGAGGTTCTGATTGCTCAGTGATGAAACCATGTGCTTTCTTTTCCAGGAAGTTTTCGCCCGCTGAGCGTAATTATGATGTGGGCAATCGAGAGTTGCTGGCCATGAAGTGGGCATTCGAGGAGTGGCGTCATTGGCTTGAAGGAGCTAAGCATCGCGTGGTGGTATTGACTGATCATAAGAACTTGACTTATCTCGAGTCTGCCAAGCGCTTGAATCCTAGACAGGCCCGTTGGTCGTTATTTTTTGCCCGCTTCGACTTTGTGATTTCGTACCTTCCGGGCTCTAAAAATGTGAAGGCGGATGCTCTGTCTAGGAGTTTTGTGCCCGACTCTCCGGGTTTATCTGAGCCAGCGGGTATCCTCAAGGAAGGAGTCATTGTGTCTGCCATCTCCCCTGATTTGCGGCGGGTGCTGCAAAGATTTCAGGCGAATAAACCTGATCGTTGTCCAGCAGAGGAACTGTTCGTCCCTGATAGGTGGACTAATAAACTTATCTCTGAACTTCATTGTTCGGTGTTGGCTGGTCATCCTGGAATCTTTGGTACCAGAGAGTTAGTGGCTAGATCCTTCTGGTGGCCATCTCTGTCACGGGATGTACGTACTTTTGTGCAGTCCTGTGGGATTTGTGCTAGGGCTAAGCCCTGCTGTTCTCGTGCCAGTGGGTTGCTTTTGCCCTTGCCGGTCCCAAAGAGGCCTTGGACACATATTTCGATGGATTTCATTTCTGACCTTCCCGTTTCTCAAAAGATGTCAGTCATTTGGGTGGTCTGTGATCGCTTTTCTAAAATGGTCCATCTGGTGCCCTTGGCTAAATTGCCTTCCTCCTCTGATTTGGTACCTTTGTTCTTTCAGCATGTGGTTCGGTTGCATGGCATTCCTGAGAATATTGTTTCTGACAGAGGTTCCCAGTTTGTTTCAAGGTTTTGGCGAGCCTTTTGTGGTAGGATGGGCATTGACCTATCCTTTTCCTCGGCTCTCCATCCTCAGACTAATGGCCAGACCGAACGAACCAATCAGACCTTGGAAACATATCTGAGATGTTTTGTTTCTGCAGACCAGGATGATTGGGTGTCCTTTTTGCCGTTGGCTGAGTTCGCCCTTAATAATCGGGCCAGCTCGGCTACCTTGGTTTCTCCATTTTTTTGCAATTCTGGGTTCCATCCTCGTTTCTCTTCAGGACAGGTTGAGTCTTCGGACTGTCCTGGTGTGGATTCTGTGGTGGATAGGTTGCAGCAGATCTGGACTCAGGTAGTGGACAATTTGATCTTGTCCCAGGAGAAAGCTCAACTTTTCGCTAATCGCAGACGCCGTGTGGGTCCCCGACTTCGTGTTGGGGATCTGGTTTGGTTATCTTCTCGTCATATTCCTATGAAGGTTTCCTCTCCTAAATTTAAACCTCGTTTTATTGGTCCGTATAGGATTTCTGAGGTTCTCAATCCTGTGTCTTTTCGTTTGACCCTCCCAGACTCCTTTTCCATACATAATGTATTCCATAGGTCGTTGTTGCGGAGATACGTGGCACCTATGGTTCCATCTGTTGAGCCTCCTGCCCCGGTTTTGGTGGAGGGGGAATTGGAGTATATTGTGGAGAAGATTTTGGATTCTCGTGTTTCTAGACGGAAACTCCAGTATCTGGTTAAATGGAAGGGTTATGCTCAGGAAGATAATTCCTGGGTTTTTGCCTCTGATGTTCATGCTTCCGATCTTGTTCGTGCCTTTCATGCGGCTCATCCTGGTCGGCCTGGGGGCTCTGGTGAGGGTTCGGTGACCCCTCCTCAAGGGGGGGTTACTGTTGTGAATTCTGTGGCTGAATTCACTCCTGTGGTCACAAGTCGTCCTGCAGCTTCTGAGTTTCCTCTCTCAGGTGTTCTGGTGAGCTCGTTAACTGCTTCATTACTTAACTCCGCCTGATGCTGCTATCCTTGCTCCTTGTCAATGTTTCAGTGTTGGATCTGAGCTTCTCCTGATTGTTCCTGTGACCTGCTGCTCTGTATAGCTAAGTGCCTTTTGTTTTTTTTTGTTGCTTTTTTTCTGTCCAGCTTGTCTTTTGTTTTGCTGGAAGCTCTGAGACGCAAAGGGTGTACCGCCGTGCCGTTAGTTCGGCACGGTGGGTTTTTTTTGCCCCCTTTGCGTGGTTTTGCTTTAGGGTTTTTTGTAGACTGCAAAGTTCGCTTTACTGTCCTCGCTCTGTCCTAGAATATCGGGCCCCACTTTGCTGAACCTATTTCATCCCTACGTTTTGTCTTTTCATCTTACTCACAGTCATTATATGTGGGGGGCTGCCTTTTCCTTTGGGGAATTTCTCTGGGGCAAGTCAGGCCTATTTTTCTATCTTCAGGCTAGCTAGTTTCTTAGGCTGTGCCGAGTTGCCTAGGTAGTTGTTAGGCGCAATCCACAGCCGCTTATAGTTGTGTTTAGGATAGGATCAGGTGTGCAGTCTACAGAGTTTCCACGTCTCAGAGCTCGTTCTTGTATTTTTGGGTATTTGTCAGATCACTGTGTGCGCTCTGATCGCTAAGCACACTGTGTTTCTGGATTGCCTTCATAACACCTGTCATTAGCAAACATAACAGTCATCAAAGCAAATGGTGGCTACTTTGAAGAGCCTAGAATATAAGACATAATTTCAGTTGTTTCACACTTTTTTGTTAAGTATATAATTACACATGTGTTAATTCATAGTTTTGATGCCTTCAGTGTGAATGTTCAATTTTCATAGTCATGAAAATACAGAAAAATCTTTAAGTGAGAAGGTGTGTCCAAACTTTTGGTCTGTACTGTACACATATATATACCGTATATACTCGAGTATAAGCCGAGATTTTCAGCCCATTTTTTGGGCTGAAAGTCCCCCTCTCGGCTTATACTCGAGTCATACCCCAAGGATCGGCAGGGGAGGGGGTGTTAGGTGTGGAGTTCCCGCCTCTGCACAGGGGGAATCTTGAACCATCTCCGCTGCGGTCTCCCATTCTTCTCCAGCTGCAGTGGAGTCTGCTCAGCGGAGACGTCGGTCCCAGCGTCTAGCTCAGGCTAATACTGGACGACTGGTTACTACTGCCCTTGCAGGCTCTGTTCTTGTAGCCAGCAATGTTCAGCAGCGAGCAGGTCTTTCTGGGACTATGTCCAGATTTTCCCTTTCTGATCATGCCCACGGGATGACCTCCCATTGGAGGTCGGGGGTCACATGCTTAGATACTGCAGCTAATCCCATTGGTCCTCTAGGAAGGTCCTAAAGGTGTTCTTCTGTGGCAGACTCCCATTGGTCCTTCTCGGAAGGTCTTGTACTTGCTGCAGCTATAAAAGGTTTGCATGGCCACACGGCCATGCGCTAGTATACAATTGTTATCGTGTGTGTGTTGATGAGTGCAAGTCGTTCCTTAAAAAACCCATCCCTTGTGTATGACTGTTCGCGTAAGGTGTATGGCTGCAATCTAGCGCCCGGCTGAACTCACAGCTTTAACACACGAAACAGCGTCTAACTGCTCTGACCGCCAGTGCAGCACCGTGCGCTATTAGAGCGCTTACCTTACCCAAGTCTGGGTGGTTAGTGGCGTCCGCTAGTGTGACACAGCATGCACTTCTGTGCATATTAGTTACCTCTGATACCCCAATTGTGGTGTTGATCGCAAGAGGTCTACACTAACTCTAATCCTGTGTCCTGGGATAGAGTTCTGTGGTTCCTTGCTTGCGCTCTCTGTGCGGTACCGCGACCCTGTGACTTAACAGGGATCGCTTTCTTCATACAGGGTGAAGTTAACCCATGTGTGTATCCTCATTGTACCGCCATATAGTCCGTCATTACTTAGCAGCAGGTTCCATCTCTGCACGGTGGACCCCGGGCTGCGAACACACCTTATTATATCTATTTAATTATTTGGTGCATTCCGCTAGCCCTAACAGGGGGAGTGGGGGCTGTCTAATTATACTCACCTACTGCTGGCGCGGTCCCTGCTTCTTCCAGCGCTGCAGATTCTTCCTGTACTGAGCGGTCACATGGTACCGCTCTTAACAGTAATGAATATGCGGCTCCATCTCACATAGAGGTGGAGCCACATATTCATTACTGTAATGAGCGGTAACTGTGACAGCTTAATACAGGAAGAAGATGCAGCGGTGGAAGAAGCAGGGACGTGCAGGGACCGCGCCAGGAGTAGGTGAGCTTACGGGGAGAGAAGCGCTGCGCTGCGCTGCGCGATATTTACCGCTCCTCGTTCCGGTGCGGCTCCGTCTTCAGCGTCCTCTGGCTGTGATGCTCAGGTCAGAGGGCGCGGTGACGTAGTCTGTGCGTGCCCTCTGCTGAACGTCAGTGCTGAAGACTGAGCTGCACCGGAACGAGGAGCAGGTAAATTTTGAAAGTGTCGGGGGTCCTGATCGAAGAGAGGTGATTATGTGATTTTTTTTTTTTTTTATCGCAGCAAAAGAAAATGGGGCAAGTCTCTGTACGGAGCATCTTATGGGGCCATAAGGCTTGTGCAGCACTATAAGGGGCAAGTGACTGTTGGATGATCTTATGGGGCCATAACGCTTGTGCAGCACCATATGGGGCAAGTGATTGTACGGAGCATCTTATGGGGCCATAACGCTTGTGCAGCATTATATGGGGCAAGTGACTGTATGGAGCATCTTATGGGGCCATGTGCAGCACTATATTGGGCAAGTGACTGTATGGAGCATCTTACGGGGGCCATGTGCAGCACTATATGGGGCAAGTGACTGTATGGAGCATCTTATGGGGCCATAACGCTTGTGCAGCACTATATGGGGCAAGTGACTGTACGGAGCATCTTATGGGGCCATAACGCTTGTGCAGCATTATATGGGGCAAGTGACTATATGGAGGCATCTTATGGGGCCATGTGCAGCACTATATGGGGCAAGTCACTGTATGGAGCATCTTATGGGGCCATAACGCTTGTTCAGCACTATATGGGGCAAGTGACTGTATGGAGCATCTTATGGGGCCATAACACTTGTGCAGCATTATATGGGGCAAGTGACTGTATGGAGCATCTTATGGGGCCATAACGCTTGTGCAGCATTATATGGGGCAAGTGACTGTATGGAGCATCTTATGGGGCCATAACGCTTGTACAGCATTATATGGGGCAAGTGACTGTATGGAGCATCTTATGGGGCCATAACGCTTGTGCAGCACTATATGGGGCAAGTGACTGTATGGAGCATCTTATGGGGCCATAACGCTTGTGCAGCATTATATGGGGCAAGTGACTGTATGGAGCATCTATGGGGCCATAACGCTTGTGCAGCGTTATATGGGGCAAGTGTCTGTATGGAGCATCTTATGGGGCCATAACGTTTGTGCAGCACTATATAGGGCAAATATCTCTGGAGCATCTTATGGGGCCCTTATTACCCTTTATGCAGGATTATATGGGGCATATTTTAATATGGAGCATCTAATAGGGTCCATCAAACTTTGTGGAGCATTATATGGGGCTCCTGATTCAATATGGATATTCAAAAACGCTTAACCTACTGATGTCTCAATTAATTTTACTTTTATTGGTATCTATTTTTACTTTTGAAATTTACCGTTAGCTGCTGCATTTTCCACCCTAGGCTTATACTCGAATCATTACGTTTTCCCAGTTTTTTGTGGCAAAATTAGGGGGGTCGGCTTATACTTGAGTATATACGGTAGATCTAACTTTACAACTAACTAAAATGAGAGACCTTGGGAGATTTATTTAATTTCTATCTTTACACAAAAAAGTCAGAGGTCGTTTTGAGAGACTATAACCTGTAACTGTTCGGCTTCATTCAGACATTGGTTTGATCAGAGAGTGATCCGAATTTCACGTACATGGAGAAAAAAATGTTCCTCTGCCTTCTCCTTGCTGACAGTTCCTGAAAATCAGTCTGAACTTGGATGACATGTGATTGCTGCCCATTTTTTTCATGGACTATAGACTACCATAGACTTGTATTGTCGATTTTGATTCAACCTTTGGATCTAAATCGGACATGTTTTCTTGATTTTCCGTGGACCTCTCGCTATGCGAAAAATCACGGACATGAATGGCCCGATAGACTATATCAGGTGCGATGATATCCATGAAAACTACACATAGCACACATAAACAAAAATCAGATGTCAGAATGAAGCGTCATAACAATCTAATATATAATTGCCTAGAATACTACTTCCTGCAATTTGTGCCAACTTCCGTGGCTTTGTCCGGAGCTAATGTCCGGAGCTAATGTCCGGAGCTAATGTCCGGAGCTAATGTCCGGAGATAAGTGACGTCAACAGTGTCCAGTGTCTGATTGGTTGCCGCCTGCTGCGAGCGACCAATCAGAAATGTGCCGTACTGTGACACACTCCGCCCGCCATTTTGGTGTGATTTTTGAATTTTTACCTCACAGCAAGTTTCTACTGCGTGGAGGCGGGCCCAGTGACGTTGCTCTTCAAGCTCCTGCCGAATTTCGTCAAAAAAATGATAATACCATTTACCAAAACTATATACGTATATTTAGTTGTGAAGTGGTTCAGTGACATTTTCACACCAATTTTGAACTTTTGTTTGGTGTTTTCTCCATATACTGCCTATTATTCACTGACTGTTATACTGAGAGACTGCCGTTTATTAACCTCTTCTTTGCCACATTGGGTATATTGCTCTATTATTTGCCACATAAGGACATTGTCCATTATTGCCCAGCAATTTCTCTGCAATGTAAACTGCCTATTTATTAATATCTGCATTCCTGCAAAGAACTATTGCCTATTTTCCTACTACCTGACACTGCCTCTTATTAACCTGTTGTTTGCCACCACCACGCTTAAAGCTGTTTAGCTTAGCCAACATGAGCTCTAATAGTAAGGATACTAATGACACAGAGCCCAAAGCTGCTGATGGCGCACGTAAGATTAGGTCTGATAGAAAGTATACTAATAATGCAGAGCAAAAAGACGCCGATGCCGCACGTAAGCGCAAACAGCGTGCTAACAAGAGTACAGAGGATAGATGCAAGCGCATGGACACTGTTAAGTATACTAATGACACAGAGTCCAAAGCTTATGATGGCGCACGTAAGATCAGGTCTGATATAAAGTATGGTAATGATGCAGAGCGAAAAGCCGCCGATGCCGGACGTACGCGCAAACAGCGTGTTAACAAGAGTACAGAGGATAGATGCAAGTGCCTGGATACTGTTAAGTATACTAATGACACAGAGCCCAAAGCTGCTGATGGCGCACGTAAGATCAGGTCTGATATAAAGTATGGTAATGATGCAGAGCGAAAAGCCGCCGATGCCGCACGTAATCGCAAACAGCGTGCTAACAAGAGTACAGAGGAGAGATGCAAGCGCCTGGACACTGTACATACCAATATACATAGTTATTGATACATATTATTTATTATTTACATTATTGTTCTTAACCCCTTAGCGACCGCCGATACGCCTTTTAACGGCGGCCGCTAAGGGTACTTAAACCACAGCGCCGTTAATTAACGGCGCTGTGGAAAAAGTGTATAGCGCCCCCCACAGGCCGATTTTCTCCGGGGTCTCGGCTGCCGAGGGTAGCCGAGACCCCAGAGAACATGATTCGGGGGGTTTTTAACCCTCCCCGCATTTGCGATCGCCGGTAATTAACCGTTTACCGGCGATCGCAAAAAAAAAAAAAAGCGATCTCTTTTTAATTTCTCTGTCCTCCGATGTGATCGCACATCGGAGGACAGAGAAAAGGGGTCCCAGGTGGCCCCCCAATACTCACCTAGCTCCCCCGATGCTCCTCGTGTCTCCCGGTGGGCGCCGCCATCTTCAAAATGGCGGGCGCATGCGCAGTGCGCCCGCCGGCCGGCACCGGGAGAATCTTTGGGGTCTCGGCTGCCTGGGGTAGCCGAGACCCCAAAGAGCATGATCGGGGGTCGGTTTTAGCGACCCCTGTTTTGCGATCGCCGGTAATTAACTGTTTACCGGCGACCGCAAAAAAAAAAAAAAAGTAAAGTGTAATTCTCTGTCCTCTGATGTGATCGCACATCAGAGGACAGAGAAATAGGGGGATTCGGGGACCCTAGCATACTCACCTAGGTCCCTGGATCCTCTTGCTGCTCCTCCTGGCCGCCGGCAGAAGAACATGGCGGACGCATGCCCAGTGCGCCCGCCATCTGTCTCCATCTGCCGGCCGGCAGGAGAACAGCGGTTAGGGCTAAAATTAGGGTTAGGGTTAGGGGTAGGGTAGGGTTAGGGCTAGGGTTAGGTTAGGGGTAGGGTTAGGGGTAGGGTTAGGGGTAGGGTTAGGGGTAGGGTAGGGGTAGGGTTAGGGCTAGGGTTAGGTTAGGGGTAGGGTTACGGCTAGGGTTAGGTTAGGAGTAGGGTTAGGTTAGGGTTAGGGGTAGGGTTACGGCTAGGGTTAGGGGTAGGGTTAGGTTAGGGGTAGGGTTAGGTTAGGGGTAGGGTTGGGGCTAAATTTAGGGTTAGGGTTGGGGCTAAATTTAGGGTTAGGGTTGGGGCTAAATTTAGGGTTAGGCTTCTTTCACACTTACGTCGGTACGGGGCCGTCGCAATGCGTCGGCCCGACATACCGACGCACGTTGTGAAAATTGTGCACAACGTGGGCAGCAGCTGTAGTTTTTCAATGCATCCGCTGCCCAATCTATGTCCTGGGGAGGAAGGGGCGGAGTTACGGCCACGCATGCGCGGTCAGAAATGGCGGATGCGACGTACAAAAAAACGTTTCATTGAACTTTTTTTGTGCCGACGCTCCGCCAAAACACAACTGATCCAGTGCACGACGGACGCGACGTGTGGCCATCCGTCACGATCCGTCGGCAATACTACGGGCAAAAAACGCATCCTGCGGGCACATTTGCAGGATCCGTTTCTTGTCCAAAACGACGGATTGCGACGGAATGCCAAACAACGCAAGTGTGAAAGTAGCCTTAGGGCTAGGGTTAGGGTTGGGGCTAAAGTTAGGGCTAGGGTTGGGGCTAAAGTTAGGGTTAGAGCTGGGATTAGGTTTAGGGTTTGGATTAGGGTTGGTATTAGGGTTAGGGTTGGCATTAGGGTTACGCTTGGGATTAGGGTTAGGTTTGGGATTAGGGTTAAGGTTAGGGTTGTGATTAGGGGTGTATTGGGATTAGGGTTAGGTTTGAGGTTAGGGTTGAGATTAGGATTAGGGGTGTGTTGGATTTAGGGTTTTGATTAGGGTTATGGTTAGGGTTGACATTAGGGTTGTTTTGGGGTAAGGGTTGTGATTATGGTTAGGGTTAGTGATTAGGATTATGGATCAGGTTGGGATTAGGGTTAGGGGTTGGAGCTAGAATTGGGGGGTTTCCACTGTTTAGGTACATCAGGGGGTCTCCAAACACGACAGCCAATTTTGCGCTCAAAAAGTCAAATGGTGCTCCCTCCCTTCTGAGCTCTGCCGTGCGCCCAAACAGTGGGTTACCCCCACATATGGGGCATCAGCGTACTCGGGATAAATTGGACAACAACTTCTGGGGTCCAATTTCTCTTGTTACCCTTGTGAAAATAAAAACTTGGGGGCTACAAAATCTTTTTTGTGAAAAAAAAAAATATTTTTTATTTTCACGACTCTGCATTCTAAACTTCTGTGAAGCACTTGGGCATTCAAAGTTCTCACCACACACCTAGATAAGTTCCTTGGGGGGTCTAGTTTCCAAAATGGGGTCACTTGTGGAGGGTTTCTACTGGTTAGGTACATCAGGGGCTCTGCAAATGCAACATAATACCCGCAGACCATTCTATCAAAGTCTGCATTCCAAAACGGCGCTCCTTCCTTCCGAGCTCTGCCGTGCGCCCAAACAGTAGTTTACCCCCACATATGGGGTACCAGCATACTCAAGACAAATTGGACAACAACTTTTGGGGTCCAATTTCTCTTGTTACCCTTGTAAAAATAAAAACTTGGGGGCTACAATATCTTTTTTGTGGAAAAAAAAAATATTTTTTATTTTCACGGCTCTGCATTATAAACTTCTGTGAAGCACTTGGGCATTCAAGGTTCTCACCACACATCTAGATAAGTTCCATGGGGGGGTCTAGTTTCCAAAATGGGGTCACTTGTGGGGGATTTCTACTGTTTAGGCACATCAGGGGCTCTCCAAACGCGACATGGCGTCCGATCTCAATTCCAGCCAATTCTACATTGAAAAAGTAAAACGGCACTCCTTCTCTTCCAAGCTCTGCGGTGCGCCCTAACAGTGGTTTACCCCCACATATTGGGTATCAGCGTACTCAGGAGAAATTGCACAACAACTTTTGTGGTCTAATTTCTCCTGTTACCCTTGTGAAAATAAAAATTTGTGGGCAAAAAGATCATTTTTGTAGAAAAAATGCGATTTTTTTTTTTTTTCACGGCTCTACGTTATAAACTTCTGTGAAGCACATGGGGGTTCAAAGTGCTCGCCACACATCTAGATAAGTTCCTTAAGGGGTCTAGTTTCCAAAATGGTGTCACTTGTGGGGGGTTTCCACTGTTTAGGCACATCAGGGGCTCTCCAAACGCGACATGGCGTCCAATCTCAATTCCAGCCAATTCTACATTGAAAAAGTAAAATGGCGCTCCTTCACTTCCAAGCTCTGCGGTGCGCCCAAACAGTGGTTTACCCTCACATATGGGGTATCTACGTATTCAGGAGAAATCGCACAACAACTTTTGTGGTCTAATTTCTCCTGTTACCCTTGTGAAAATAAGAATTTGTGGGCAAAAAGATCATTTTTGTGTAAACAAAAGCGATTTTTTTATTTTCACGGCTCTACGTTATAAACTTCTGTGAAGCACTTGGGGGTTCAAAGTGCTCGCCACACATCTAGATAAGTTCCTTAAGGGGTCTAGTTTCCAAAATGGTGTCACTTGTGGGGGGTTTCCACTGTTTAGGCACATCAGGGGCTCTCTAAACGTGACATGGCGTCCGATCTCAATTCCAGCCAATTCTGCATTGAAAAAGTCAAACGGCGCTCCTTCACTTCTAAGTTCTGCGGTGCGCCCTAACAGTGGTTTACCCCCACATATGGGGTATTGGCGTATTCAGGAGAAATTGCATAACAAAATTTATGGTTACATTTCTGTTTTTACACTTGTGAAAATAAAAAAAATGGTTCTGAATTAAGATGTTTGCAAAAAAAAGTTAAATGTTCATTTTTTCCTTCCACATTGTTTCAGTTCCTGTGAAGCACGTAAAGGGTTAATAAACTTCTTGAATGTGGTTTTGAGAACCTTGAGGGGTGTAGTTTTTAGAATGGTGTCACACTTCATTATTTTCTATCATATAGACCCCTCAAAATGACTTCAAATGTGATGTGGTCCCTAAAAAAAAATGGTGTTGTAAAAACGAGAAATTGCTGGTCAACTTTTAACCCTTATAACTCCCTAACAAAAAAAAATTTTGTTTCCAAAATTGTGCTGATGTAAAGTAGACATGTGGGAAATGTTATTTATTAACTATTTTTCGTGACATATCTCTCTGATTTAAGGGCATAAAAATACAAAGTTTGAAAATTGCAAAATTTTAAAAATTTTCGCCATATTTCCGTTTTTTTCATAAATAATCGCAAGTAATATCGAAGAAATGTTACCACTAACATGAAGTACAATATGTCACGAAAAAACAATCTCAGAATCAGCGGGATCCGTTGAAGCGTTCCAGAGTTATAACCTCATAAAGTGACAGTGGTCAGAATTGCAAAAATTGGCTCGGTCATTAAGTACCAAATTGGCTCTGTCACTAAGGGGTTAAGCAAAGAACCGTTGTTGTGGCATTTGGCACAACACGCAAAGTTGTCGTCTGATGTCTTTCATCCCTCCCCTCATAAGCATGTTCATGGATCCTGTGTAACTGTACCTTAAATAACAAGAATTGTCAAGAGCTGGTGAGTGCAGCCATTTTTTGTTCTTTCTTACTATTATTTATTAATTGTATTATTCTTACATTTGAATAAATAAAGTATATATGGATTCTAGACTCCCGATTCTTTAGAATCGGGCTGCCATCTAGTATATTATAAATCAGTCAGCCCAGAATATCGGACAAAACTGCTTGATTTTATTAGAGATGAAGAGTGAAGGGTAAACCAGGTTATGGAAATTAATTACGCTTTTGGATAAACATAACACCTTCCTATATAATAAAAACCATTAAAATAAATGATCACTGACCCATACATTAAGCCAACACAACTTGGATAGCGGTCAGCGAAATGCTTGTTCAAATAATGGCTATCTTTCCCCACAGTTACCAATATATACACAGTATGTTCGGTTTGACCTTGGTTGCATTTGGGTTTTTTTACGGGAGAATTCAGAACTTATTTTGGTAGATTATCTCCCATGTGATCATAAATATTAGGCATTGTCGTTTTGTTCACCCAATCCTTTTTTTCCTGTATATCATCTGTTGAGTAAGGCCGGGGTCACACATGCGAGTGTGATGCGAGAAACTCGCCCGAGTCTCTCGCATCAATACCCGTCGCTGCTGCCGGCACTCGGGAAATACATGCAGCCGCACACTCCGGTTCCGAGTGCTGGCGGCAGTGCCGGGTATTGATGCGAGAGAGTTGCGCGAGTTAAGGCTACGTTCACATTTGCATTGTGCGGTGCTGCGTCGGCGACGCAGCGCACAACGCAAATAAGAACGCATGCAAAACACATCATTTTGTGACGCATGCGTCCTTTTTTGGCATGATTTTGGACGCAAAAAAAATGCAACTTGCTGCGTCCTCTGTGCCCTGACGCTTGCGCCAAAAAAGACGCATGCGTCACAAAACGTAAGACAACGCATGTCCATGCGCCCCCATGTTAAATATAGGGACGCATGCGTCGCCGCGGCTGCGCCCGACGCAGCCCCGCAAAACGCTAATGTGAACGTAGCCTTATCGCATCACACTTGCCATCTTTAAAATTGAGCTAGATCCTATTTTTTCCTTTTTTTTTTTTTGTTGTAAAAAAGTTGACTGCAATAGGATATGGAACTTTTTTCAAAGGGGTAAAGTGTTCTAATGCTGAAACAAGTACGGTAACATAATATAAATGTGGTGTTGTGAACCTAGCTTCACGTGAAAATCAATAATATTTTATGAAGATCTATTGTTGGCATGTCATCTAACATTATGATCCCTTCCTTTTAGGATGTTCCTGCTCTTCCGTTTGATAGATCATTCCTGGAAAGAAATCTGCCATCACCTCAAGGATTAGTTAGGTTCGTTGGCTGCTCTGTGTTCATTGCTTCAGCAGCTGCTCTTGGGCTCTTTGCATACAAGAAAGGGTTTATCCCTCGTGGTTAATCAGTTCACAACACTGGTCTTGTTTTCCCACATGATGACGATCTGCTCATAATGTTGTGTCATTTGGTATTCTGATTATACGTATTGTTTTTATGTTAACTAACCAAAAGCCACACAACACCTCAATCTGAGAGTTGATTAATATTGATTAAGAAAATGATATTGTAGGAAAATGTAATAGGTAATATTCATAACATTTTTTAATCTTGACACATTCTGTAACCATGGTATTTTCACACATTGCCTCAGGTTAATATACTAATATCAGACACTATACACTATGCAGATTGATAAATAAGCTCAGGATTGACAAGGGAATTGTATTCTGCACAAAAATATTCAGTTCTTGACCCTCCAAACAGAAGCTGGTAGGAACATTATAAAAAAGGAGTCTTTGTACTAGTAATGTTTTGCCACATTCAATATCATAGTCTTTCAGTGTAGAGTGGTTTATTATCAGCCTGAGGACTGTGATGAGGAAGGATTTTATTAAAGGATCTCGACAGTGATGAGCAAGGGTTTTATTAAAGGCGCCTGTCAAGTAAAACTGATACAATATATTATGCAATTATAAGTTATTGTTGGTATGAGGACACTTGAGTTACTTTCCTTTCACCACTTCCTTATGATCCTCTAATGAAACATATTATTTGCTATTATCTTGTGCCTTCATTATAGAAAAAGTGCATCTACACTTCTATCATATTCCCTTACTATCTGGATTTTACCATCCCTAATTTGAAACTAAAAGAGATCTTACCCATGTACCCTCTTTTTGTCTGAGAAACTTCTCAGCAAACTATCGATTGTCTATGGAACACAGCCTTTATATTTTTATCTTTTTATTCTTTGTTTTTATTCAGTACAGCATAATAGTAAAGCAAAAGATATAATTAGGCCGTGTTAACCCATATATGGATCTCAAGGCCTGGACTGAACGCAGGTCTTGCAACCTGATTTCTAACCTTATAGACCCATATTAAGGTTTAAAGAGGTTGTCCACTGATTTAACATTGATGGTCTATACATAGGATAGGTCATCAGTGTCTGATTGAGATGCAACACCCTCACTGATCAGCTGTTCTAGGTGTCTTCGTTGGCCGGTACTGCTCAGTTACTGAGCTGTACAGTGCAGCTCCATCTACTGTATTGTGGCCATTGCACATCAGCCCTCTATTCAAATCAATAGACGGCTGATGTGCAGTTCCCTGCCACTGCCACTATATAGTAGACCACGCTGCGTTGTGCATCTCCGTAATTGAGCAGTTCTGGCCACTGCTGACACTGAGAACAGCTAATCGGCAGGGTGTGCTTGGCGATGTACCCACACCGATCAATGATGACCTATCCTAAGGATAGGCAATCAATGTCAAAGTAGTAGACAACCTTTTTAAGTTTAGTTTGGAAGACACACCTCCAGTACGGGCATTGGCATCTGTATACAGAACGTGAAATACACTCT